>NC_054839.1:38358403-40809653 GCF_018345385.1 Vulpes lagopus | reverse complement strand
TCTATTGATCTATGTGTCTATTTTTGGCATTTGGGAAGGATTTTGAGGTATAAACTCAGTCATTTCTTAGTTTTTCTCACTGCTAGCCAAGGATGCATTTTGTACAGTTTTCTAACTGGCTTTACAGCAGAATCATTTGATTTCCAACATCAGTAGTTTTCTGATGATGTATCATTTAGCATTTTCCTTCATTGTGTGTGTTTACTACAAAAACAGGAAGATAGGGGTCCCTGGGTGGTTCAGCTGGTTAAGCATCTGACTCTAGATTTGGGCTCAAGTCATGATTTCAGGGTCTTGAGATCAAGCCCTGTGTTGAGCTCTGTGCTCCACAGGGGTCTGCTTGGGATTCTTTCTCTCCCTCTGCCCCACCCCCATTCATGCTCTCTCTCTCAAATAAAAAAAAATCAGTGAAAATTTCTTTGTGAAATTAGGGCATTCAAATGTATCCATTTACATGGGAGAATTTAGAATATCATATACGTGCCCAAGAAAGATCAAAGAAAAACCTAAACTTTCCCCTCAGGCTGATACCTAGGCTCAGAAGAAGCCTAAGAATCAAATGAGTGCTTCAGCACAGAGCTTACCTGAAAACATTGGGAGAAATGTTTGATTTTCCCCCCAAAGAATACAAAAGAAAGCTGCTAGATCTAGTAAACAAATATATCAGAATTGTAAGGTACAAGATCAATACACTAAAATCAGTTGTGTTTTTAAATACCAGCAATAAATAATCTGAGAGCGAAAATAAGAAAAGAATATTACCTATAATAGTTCTTAAAATAATAAAATAGCTAGTAATAACTTTATTAAAAGAAATTAAAGACTTGCAAATAAATGTGATGATATGTACTGATTCTGTGTTCATGAATAGGAATAACTGATATTGTTATACTCAAAGCAATCCACAGATTCAATCTAATCCATATTAAAATTTCAACAGGTTTTTGGTGAAATCAAAAAGCCAGTCATCAAATTTACATGCAGTTGCAAGGGGCTCAGAAAACCAAAATAATCAGAACAATGTCAAAGCATTCACATTTCCAGATATCAAAACATACTTTTTCAAGATTCTATTTATTTGGGAAAGAAAGAGAGAAAGGGAGCATATGCATGAGTAGGGAAGAATCCGAGGACAAGGGGAGAGAAAGAATCCCAAGCAGACTCCTCATTGAGCATGGAGCCTGATGAGGGGCTTGATCCAATAAACCATGAGATCACAACCTGAGCCAATATCAAGAGCTGGAGGCTCAACCAATTGACCCACCCCCATGTTAACCAGATCAAAACCTGATACAAGGCTACAATAATAAAAACAATGCTTCACTGCTATAAGAATAGACATATACACCATGGGATATAATTGAGATTCCAGAAATAAATCCACATTGTATACCTTAAACTTACATAATGTTATATGCCAATTATACCTCAATAAAAAGATAGATCAATGACCTAGAGATAATATAAAACTCTTAGAAGAAAACACAGGGATAAATCCTCATGACCTTCATTTTTGCAGTGGATTCAATATGTTACCCAAAGTAGGAGCACCAAAGAAAAAAATATGCAAACTGGACTTCAACAAATTAAAAAAGTTGTCTATATCTAAGGACCTCATCAAAAATGTGAAAAGGCACACAACAGAATGGTAGAAAATATTTGCCAATAATTTCTGTTAAGAGTTTAATATCCAGATTACATATAAAAAACTTCTACAATTCAACAACAAAAAGGCAAACTATTCAAATGCCATTAAACTGCAACTTCAAATTGGTTGAAATGGAAGATATTATGGTATATATATTTTACCACAGTAAAAATCTTTTTTTTTTCTAAAATTGTTTAAATTCCTTTAGAGGGATATTAGAGAATCAGATTTTAAATTGCTATGAAATACAAGTTTGCATGGGCTCATGTGATATTTTCTACAAGGTACAAGAGAGGACAAAGAACCTATTTTCATTTAAATTTGTAAGTTCAAGAATCAGACTGCTATTGCCATGTTAAAATCTTGGGCCTACCCATTACCAAGTGGACATACTTTAGTTACTTATATTATTTGTCTTTTTTTTTGTTTCTTTATCTATGAAATATAGCTTAAAAATGTCCCTAAAAGATTGCTTTGAGAATATAATAGCAAAACATATACATAACAGGAGAGTATATAGCAAGATTAAAAAATGTTAGCAATTTTTGTATTTCCTGTATTTACATTAGAGGGTATTTGTAAGGTCTTGACAAAGTAAGATAACAAACGTACACTGAGTTTCAAGTAAAGAAATTTCTTTTACCATACCTATACATAACAAGTTAACAAGATAGAAAATTTAGTTAATTATCAGATAGATTCCAGCCCCCTATTTAACTGATAATATAAAATCTTACTAGGGCAAAAAAACTATCTCCCTTCCTCACATTTAACTATCTCAAAATCCTCATAAACCTTCAGTCAATTTCACACATATAAATAATTTTTCAACTATATGAAGAATATGGAGTAAAACAAATAATGTATAAACATAAATATAAAAGTTTCATAAACCAATGAATTTGTAATATACTTTGAGTCATACCCAGCAAATTTTAATGTTGACTTTATATTTTGAAATACATATCTATTAAAAATTATTACACCTTAAAAACTAGCAGAAGTTTGAAAAACTGATATTGATAGGCCCTTTTTTAACATAATTCATATAGTTATAGAAAGTTACCTCATCTTAACAAATGGCAGATGCGATATCTGATAACTGAGCAATTTAACAACCTGCTGTGTCACAGATGCACAAATCCTAATACATGCCGAATATAATCTTGCCAAACACAGAGATTCACTGTTAATTACTTTTTTCCTCTGTAAGTTATGTTTACATTTTTTTTTGGAAGATTCTTAAATGGCTGAAGGTTTACCCCCTGGTTATTATGTCAATTTACTTTTCATCTAAACCAACTTTAGAATTCATTTTTTCAGGAAGTATATTATTCCAGTCTTTAAAAACATAATATTTTCATAGAAAATCAGGATTTGTTGCGTAATGTATAATATGGGTAATGTATTGATTGCAATTGCTTTTGCAGTTTCCAAAAAAAGGAGACACATTCTGTGTAGTTATGACCATCATATTGTAATTCTGATGTACTGAAGAAGATTTTTTAAATTAGTAATATGTCAGTTTAGGTTTACCAATCACTTTTCATACTCACAAATTATAATAGCATTCATTATCTGAAGCACAAAAATTACATCTTGTAAGACCTGCTAAAGAAAATATGAAATCATACTTTCTGATTTCAAATTATACTACAAAGTGATAATAATCAAAACAGTGTGCTATTGTCATAAAAACATACATATAGATCAATGGAACAGAATAGACGGCTCAGAAATAAACCCACACATATGTCGTCAATTGGAGCCAAGAATATACAACGGGGAGAGTACAATCTCTTCAATAAACGGTATTGAGAAAACTGGATAGCTGCATGCAAAAGAATGAATCTAGACCAATATCTTATACCACATATAAAAATTAACTCAAAATGTATTAAAGACTTCAACAGAAGACCTGAAACCATAAAACCCTTAGAAGAAAACAAAGGCAATAAGCTCCTCGACATTGGTCTTGGCACTGAGTTTTTGAATGTGACCCCAAAAGCAAATACAACAAAAGCAAAAAGAACAAGTGGGCAATATCAGCTAAAAATCTGTACAGCAGAGGAAACCATCAACAAAATGACAAGGCAAATTACTAAATGGAAAAAAATACTTACAAATCATATATATTGAGTAATGGGTTAATAACCAAAATATATGAAGAACTCATACAACTCAATAGCAAACACAAATAAAACAAATAAAATAATGAAGTTTAAAAATGAGCATAGGGTCTAATAGTCTTTTCCCAAAAAAAGATACATGAGTGATCAACAGGCACAAGAAGAGATGCTCAGCATCATTAAATTGTCAGAGAAATGCAAGTCAAAACCACAATGAGATATCACCTCACATCTGTCAGAATGACCAAAAATAAAAACATTGGAAACAACACGTGTTGAGGGGGGGATGTGGAGACAAGGACACCCTTGTATACTGTTGATGGAAATGTAAATTAGTGCAACCATTATGGCAAATCTTCTGGATGTACCTGAAAAAAATTAAAAATACAGCTATCGATAATCCAGCAATTCTACTGAGTATTTATCTGAAGAAAACAAAAATGCTAATCTGAAAATATATGTGTACTCCTACATTTATTGCAGCATTATTTAGAATAGCCAAGATAGGGAAACAACCTCAGTGTCCATCAGTGGAAGAATGGATGCAGATATGATATATATACAATGGAACAGTATATGGAACAGTAGTCTCAACCATAAAAAGGAATACAGTCTTGCCATTTGCAATGACATGAAAGGGTCTTGAGGCTATTATTCTGAGTGAAATAAGTCAGGTAGAGAAAGACAAATACAATATGATTTTACTTAAATGTAAAATCTAAGAAACAAAATAAATAAACAAACCAAACAAGATCAAACTCCTAGATACAGCGAACAGATTGATGGCTATCAGAGGAGAAAAGAGGTTGCAGGTGAGTGAAAAAAGGTGAAGGGGGTCAACTCTATGGTGATGAATGGTAGCTATACTTATTGTGGTGATCGCCTTGTAGTGTATATGAATATCAAATTATTATGTTGTATACCTGAAACTAATGAAATTTTATATACCAATTTTACCTGAATAATAAAAAAATAACATGTGGAAATTCATCAATATGTGAATATAATTAGTTCTGAAAAAAAGCCACTGAAAAAGAGTTAAAATGTTCACTTTAATTCCATAGTAGAATGGTTAAAAATATGCTTATAATTGTATTTAGAAAATGCATCTAAAGTCATATAAATATTTAAAATTGTTTCATTTACCCTACTTAAAACAGAAATAGGTTATTTTAATGATGAATTAATTCTTGAATACTTCAAGGATGTGTTAAGCTAACTTTTGTTTGTGTATCTGTATGAGTTTGTAATTTTTGCCAAAACTTAATAGCACATTACATTGTAATTGTTTCAGAGAACAATCACAAGGAGGCCATTTTTGCCAAAATATTTTAGGGTTTCATCAATTTTCCTGAGAACTTCTCTCTCAGTTCTTTGATATTCAAATCATTCTTTTTTTGAAGCACATATTCTATCATCATCCTTGCCAATATTCTTCTTCAATTTTTAACCAGTCTAACTCTCCTATAACCTCATTTGTCAAAGGCTTTCTTTGCTTTGAGTCAAATAATTCTAACTTTACTTCATTGGCTTTATGAAATCATGCAGTTTTTGCAAGATTGCAATTTCACTTTGCATTATACTGTATGGCTTTGTCAGATATATACCACATCCTAAACCAAAAGGAAAATGTCTGAAATAGATGTTGCTCAGGGTATCAGGATAAATATTATTGGGAAGCAGAAGGGAACTTGAGGTGGAAATCAGTTAAATCAGTGATATTAGTAAATAATGTCATGGTATGAGAACTTCTGTTTTCCAACAAAATTATAGATAATGACTATATGAGTACTAAAGAATTCCTGTATACCTGGAAATTTAAGTAGAATTTTCACATCAAAATTTGATTTATCATATATTTTTGGATGATAAAATCACCACTTACATTTAAAAGACCTTTCAACTGTGTCTTAGAATGGCTAGTGCATAAGGCACCTTTGACATGGAAATTTTGAAGACATCTGTGAAGTCTAATAGTTGAAGCACTAACCTAAAACATTCATGCATTTTTACATTTATGTATAATATTTCTGGAGAATGATCAACCATCCTTTATTTGAATGCCAAAATCCTCCAATGCTATTTATTACCCCAAAGTATTAGCCCATTTTATCTTTAATTTTTCACTGTCAGAAAATACACCCTCACATTTTTTGCCCTATTTGAAAGCAGATGCCCTAAACACATTCCTTTGTTTAGTGAAGAATTCTACACCTATGCAGACTAAGTCAAATTTCCATTTTATAAGGCAATATTTTATATTGTTATATATTGCATAAAAAGCCTGCAATCTGATATATTTTAGGTGTTGTCTCTTCCAGGCTGAAGTTTTCCAGGTCCTGATATCATTCCTCATGACATCTTTATGCCCTATTGTTACAAGGTCTGGATTCAATTTGGTTGTAGATGTCCATCTTAAAATGAGGTATCCAGAACTAATCAAGTCCGTTAAGAGACATGCCTCAAGGGTATAAAAGGCTTGGACTATTTTGTGATGGCTCTCTCAAAGAATAAAACATTCTTATTTTCTAAAGTTCCTGCTTGTGCTGCAACTGACAAGGAGTGATCTATTACAACCCTCTCTTAAGGTGACTTATGCTTCATGTCATTTCTCTTACCTCAAATCCTACTTGAGAAAAAGGAGAGTGTCTTTTTTGAAATGACTACATCTTATCTCTACTGCCACGCTGTGTCTCTTTTTAATCGGTTTGTGTCTGTAAAACACTGAGGTATATTACACATACGTATTATGCAAGTACACTTACAAAAAAATTTCCTGACAACATCTAGTCACAGAGTAATGCTTATGTTCACTCTAATGTTATTATATGAATATAAATTTTTAAAATTTTATATGATTTATATACCCTAAAATATTCCCCATTCCTAAGAATGGATCATATTTTATCACATTTCCTAAATAAAATCTGACTTAAACATGTTTTCTGGAAAAGAAACAAGAATGATAACATATACATTCTCTTAATTTACAAATTATTTGATTTGCTGAGTTTATTCTTGAAAATTTACAGAGACCACATGCTCCCAAAGAATAAGAAGAGTAGAGAAGTGAAACAGTTATAATTACAAAAAAATTCTGATTGCTGCTGTCAGCCCTGAAAACCCAATATCAGTAAGCAAACAGTACCTGAACTCACAGAGTTTACCCTGTAAAAGGGGAGTGAGAAAAAAATGAACAAAAATTGTTTTAAGTTGTGATAAACATTATTAAAAATATAATATGTAAACAGAAATGGAAAATAATCAAGTAGCAACCATTTTTATTCAGATACTCAAACATTTTTCACTAGGCAACAAATCTACTGAAATCTAAATAATGACAAACAGCTAGTCCAAGAAAGAGGCAGAATGCATATTCTAGAAATAAAAGATAACATTTGTAAAACTATCTAATCTTAGCCTATGAGAAATGTGCCATTAGAAGACATTGAGATATTATCAAATTTCTGTTGCGAAGAAATCTACCAAGACGGAAATCTAGACTGAGAAAAAATGTTATTCAAGTCTGAGAGCAAACTACAAATATATTTATGTGAACTATTATGTGAACTAAATGGTAAAATTTACAGCTCCAGGATATTAAAAAAAGAATTGCACCTGTTCTTAGGACCAGGGGAAATACTGAATATACACCTAGACAGTGGGCAAACCATAGATGAGAATGGAACTCTGATCCACAAACTCTGCAGCAACTATTTTAAGAAACCAAATGACAACTTCTGGAGTGATTTGCCCAGGTACTAGTTCTCACATAGTTTGTTTGTTTATTTCCTTGTATTTATTTATTTATTTATTTATTTATTTATTTATTTATTTATTTATGAGAGACACAGAAGAGAGAGGCATAGACATAGGCAGAGGGAGAAACAGGGTCCCCTCGGGTAGCACAGTGTGGGACTCAATCCCAGGACCCTGGAATCATGACCTGAGCTAAAGGCAGATGCTCAACCACTGAGCCACCCAGGTGCCCCTCAGGTAGATCTTAATGCACTACCTAGTATTCTTTTCAGCATTATCGTTGCCTCCAGATTGACTATCAATGAATCATATGCATTATTCTTGAAACAAATAAGACCTAGAGCATGAATTCTTCAGTATGCTAGAAATTTAAAGAACGGTCTCTGTATTGAACTGAAAGTGGCATTTTAACATCATGATTCAATTAGAAAAACTTCATATTAGCATTATGAAAGTCAGTAGAGACAGTGTTACCAGTGACATCCACCAGCATGTTAATCAGACATGATCTGATTGTCCCAAGCACTTCCTGCCCCTGTTGAACTTGATCCTTTGCTCGATGGAATTTAAAGAAAAGAATGCTGGCATAAGCACTATAAACCTTGCAAACTGCAAAGTGGATAATTCAATCTTGAGACAACCTTTCAAAGTAATATTCTTTCTTAGACAGGTAATAAGAATATTTCCAGAGTTTAAGCATATTTTAAAGTGTAATTTCATTTTCTGGACTTATAAATGTTCTTCTTACCATAAATATGTATTTTGCTTTGTTTTTAAGAACAAAAATATGTAATTTATTGTATATAACCAGTTTTTATCTGTACATACTTTATTGAGAGGTTTATGATACTTAACATATTGTATTTGAAATAAGTTAATTCCAAGTTAATTTTTAAAAATTATTTACTTCTTTGCCTTCAAAATTATTGTTAAGTTTAAACTTTCAAATTCAGTAGTCCAGGCTACCAATTTTATTATTTTTTTTCCTGAGGTTATTATTGACATACAACATTGTGCAGTGTCAGGTGTGTAACTAGTGGTTTGACATTTGTATACATCATGAAATAGTCACCACAGTAAGCATAGTAAATATTTTGTGAGTAGTTATTACATATCATATATGAATGTAATATTTTTCTAAAGTGAATAAGTATAAAACATATATTTGCTTTTAGAAATTTAATACTATATCAGATTCATATACAACTATCCAAATACACAATTTCTCTATATAAAGTTACACATATATATAAATTTCCAATTTTTTTGTAAAACACAGTATGAGAAAAGATTTGTAATTTTATTAGACAGAAAATATTCTTCAATCACTCTATTGCAAAATAATTTTATCCTTGGGTTTCCAAAGTTTATCAGTCACAGTTTAGTGATCAGAAAAAAAATATATGAGTAGCTACCTTAATATTTTTATAGACAATATGCCATATAATACTAAATAATACTAACAATGAAAAATGTATATGATGGCTTTATACATACTAGTTTTCCATTGGTTATTAATCTTTCACAATTCTCCAGTTTTATTATATGTATTACAAAAAATATACTTTTAAAGCACAGAAATTTATAATTAAAAATCTCCATAAAAATTACAAATTATTTTCATTCTAAGCTTTCCACTAAATGGAAGTTGGTTAAAAGAAGCAAAGGGCAAAGAAATTATCCCTATTGTAGTATAGGTATGGTAAATATGTAGCTTACAAATTATTTTAAAATTACATTTGTGCCGTATATACTTCTAAGCCTCATATGAAATTCCAGGCTCTACAGAGATACATCTCTGGGCTTGGTTTTAACAGAGACAACTATTTAGATGCAGAGTCACTGTTACCACCCATATTGCAAGTAAATAGAGCAAGGAACCTTTCACTATACACTTTATATTTTCAGAAGAAATAAAACAGCTGTAGTCACAATGACAAACATATTCGACTTCATAATAGGTAGAACTTTCGGAGTATTTCATGAGCTGATAGATTATGTTCTGCCCTTTGTACAACTACACATTTAGGATATTAATGTATTGACAAGGGTAACTTAATTTCTTCCAGAGATTTAAAGCAATCACTTGTTTTTTGTTAAAATACTGTTTAGATAGGACAGTGGTCATTTTTTGGTTTGTTTTGTTCTGCTTTTCTAAAATCTTGTATTTGGGCAGCCCCGGTGGCGCAGCGGTTTAGCGCCGCCTGCAGCCCAGAGCCTGATCCTGGAGACCCTGGATCAAGTCCCACATTGGGCTCCCTGCCTGGAGCTTGCTTCTCCCTCTGCCTGTGTCTCTGCTTTTCTCTCCCTAGCTGTGTCTCCATGAATAAATAAATACATTATTAAAAAATAAAAATAAAAAAATAAAAATAAATAAATAAAATCTTGTTTTTAAGTAATCTCTACACTTGAACTTACAACCTCGAGACAGAGTCACATGTTCTACTGACTGAGCCATCTAAGCACCCTTAGAGTCATTTTTCCTTAATGAAAGAAACTTGGAAGCTAGGGGTTCATCATTTGTTGATAAAGCTTTCCCTTTCCCCTTTGAATTTTTTTTTTTAAGATTTTATTTATTTACTCACGAGAGACACACACACAGAGAGGCAGAGACACAGGCAGAGGGAGAAACAGATTCCACGCAAGGAGCCTGATGTGGGACTCGAACCCAGGAATCCAGGATCATGCCCTGAGCCAAAGGCAGGTGCTCAACTGCTGAGCTATCCAGGTGTCCCCCCTTTGAAATTTTTAATTGGTCACAACAGTACCTCCTAAATTTATTAGCCAACGTCTTTAACTTTTTAAAATAATATCTTTCCACTTTGCCTAATGTTTTTCTAATTATCTGCTTTCAATTTCTTCCACAATTAAGAAAAATACACTTACCCATTTAAAAAAGGGGAAGGGAGCCTTCCTAGCAGAACATAACAAAGAAACCTTAACTCTTTTGATTCAATGCCTATTGCTTCCAAATAGATAAACCCACATAGCAGTTTGTACTAAAGAACAAAAATCTATATTCCTATATCAATCTGAGTTCTTTAATGTTTACTAGATATGGACAGATGTGACATTATTTCCTTGCATGCGGGTCTTTACCTCTTCCTAGGTTAATCTTTAGCATTCCTTGGCTTATTGTAACTACATAACTCCACCTTCTGGCTTCCCTGTCACAAGGTGTTCCCTTTGTCTGTCTGTCTTCACATAGTCTTCCTGTAATGAGATACCAGTCATATTGTATTAAGGGTTCACCCTACTCAAATATAGCATTACCTTAAGGAATTACATCTATCTTTTTCCAAATAAGGTCACATTCTGATGTATTGCAGGTTAGGACTTCAATGTACATTTTTTTTTTTTTTTGAGATAAAATTCAACCTATCAAAGACAGAGCACACTTAATGCCAGTGAAGAATGGATGATGTCAGGTAGAAAGAAAATGTTAGTAATAAGTAAAA
The DNA here is from genome assembly GCF_018345385.1 of Vulpes lagopus. Lineage (NCBI taxonomy): Eukaryota > Metazoa > Chordata > Mammalia > Carnivora > Canidae > Vulpes > Vulpes lagopus. Next base: position 40,798,659 of record NC_054839.1, on the reverse strand, counting down.
GAATGATAATAATAATAAGCTTACTAATCAGGCCAGGTTATGATATTTGGGTGAGCAAGGCAGCAAAATTGCCTTTATGTGGAGCCTTAATACTGGATTTCCCTTAAAGAGAAACAGAATCTGTGCAGAAGCCTGAGAGTTGTAACTGTGGTGCTTGAGTCTTCAAAGGTAGGAGGCAGGCAAGGTAAACAATAAAGAGAGGGAAAACGTAGATCCTGTTCCACATGATTTATGGTGGTAAAGGTTGAAAAGGGCACAGGAAAAAATGCAGCTAACTGATGATAATAATCACAAAATATGATAAGTGTCACCAGGAATGACTATAAAGATTAAAAAGGCAGGATAAGAAGGATAGTATACTCTGTCACTTTGTCTCATTATTTGAAAAATTGAGCATGCGCTGTGGAGCCTGGCTTTTCAAACTACTCACAAGCTACACTGGTTATTTCCTGGGAACTTGCTTGAACTCTGCTCAGCATTGTACGAAGATCTTCCTGGGGTCCATATGTAACGTTCAACTTTGAGAAGCACTACTTCACTGCTTTGGGGTAGATAATAAGAATTCCAACTTCTACACTGCTACAAATTTGTTTTAACTGAAATGTATGTTTCTGCATCTGTGAAATGGTGAAATGGTCATATGAATTGGTTATCTTTAGAATATTCAAATTTGGCAACTCCAGATATAACAAGTTTTCCTCCAAGTTTTCAACTTCATGCCAAAAAAATATTGTCCTGCCCAAAGCATATAATAAGATGTACTTCTCTGCAAACAAGGTGTTTTCCATGGGGGGGAAAAAAGTTGTGCTTCTTAATTTGGTTTATTGTATTAGGGAAATACAAAAGTTTAGACAGCATTTTCACTGAACAGAATAGGTGAGCCTCTGAAAAGGTATCTCTTACTTGAATAATTGATGACTTATACTTATTATTACCAATAGTTATCCCATCATCTGTTGTTCCCAAAACAAGAAAATTTCTAGATATATATGTATCAAGTTTAATCAAGCATCCTGTCATATAGGTAAGAAGATTTCATTTAGAGTGATTATATAATTATTCTAGAAGTCAGTAAAAAAGGCAAGATTCGGACCAGAATTTAAGCCCACACTGGCAGTTATTAAATAAATAAATAAATAAATAAATAAATAAATAAATAAATAAATGGATCAGTAGGCCAGAATCCAAAAGTTTATTGCTGATACAATAAAATAGACAAGAACACACACAGGATAGTTTCTATCTTTCTTTCTTTCTCTCTGTCTATATTTTAGTCTGATTTTTTATTGATCTAATTGCAAATAAAATAGCTCTTCCTTAGAACTAACTGAAGGATTTCACGTGCCCGTAATCTTGATTCTACTAGGAAAGTAAGCCCCCTAGTCAATTACATGAGCAGACACAATGTGTTCTATGTCCACAGTCTAGTGGCACATTTCCTATCATATCTTTGTGAGAAGCCTGATCAGTTATAATTTTGTAAGGTTTACCAATGATTGGATCTACAAAATTTGGACTTCAATTAGAGACTAGGAGTAACACTAAGGACAATAAAGTTCCTGGTACTTACCTTCAGCAACAATGGAAAATTATTGGTTGTTGTATTTATAAGCACAAGAGGGCTACCTCAAAATGACTATACATCAATTATGAAATAATTCCATTTGGTTTAACACATTAAGAAATGTTGAAATTGGGATGCCTGGTTGGCTCAGCAGTTGAGCATCTGCCTTTGGCTCAGGTCATGATTCCGGAGTTCACGGGATCAAGTCTCACATCGGGCTCCCTGCATGGAGCCTGCTTCTCCCTCTGCCTGTGTCTCTGCCTCTCTCTCTCTCTCTCTCTCTCTCTCTCTGTCTTATGAATAAATAAACAAAATCTTTAAAAAGAAAAAAAAAGAAATGTTGAAACTATACATAAAGTTGGTTATTTCCTTGTATAAGAGCCAAGAAATAGACTAAGAAGAATGTTTAATTCCATTATATATTGGCTGAAATTATAATCTTAAAATTACTGAAGCAATCTGAATTACACTACACAGATTTCACAGAGTATCTTTAAATTTTTATTTCCTAGTCTCTTTCTCACAATTCAGAAAATCTTTAGACACAGAGTTTCCCACATCACTCATGTATTTGGCTGATATCTACAACATAAATACTGCTAAAAAGAGTGGGTGGAAGAAGTATTATAAATATTATAGAACTTCAGCAATGCCACACAGGGGGAAATCATATATATCCTTTCACTTCAGTACTACCTGAAAGATTTTTCCTATCTTACTCAAAAGATCTTTTTTCCATAGCTCATTTTGTTTCCCTCAAAAACAGCATTTCCTAAACTTTAAGCTTTTTATGTATCACGTGGGGTATTGCTAAAATGGAAAACTGGATTTGGTGGATCTGAGGGAAGCCCTGTGTTCTGAATTTCTAACAAGTTCCTAGGTGATGACAATGCTGCTGATCTATGGGGTCACACATTGATCAAAGGTCTAAGGGAGCCTCTCCCAAATTTGCAGTTAAAACAACTGACTCAAAGCTTTCTTCTGGAAATCTCACCAGGGAATAGAATAAAAAATTTGTTATGTGTACGGTGCCCGGATGTCTCAGTTGGTTAAGCATCTGCCTTTAGCTCAGGTCATGAACCCAGGTCCCTGGGATTGAGCCTCACACTGGGCTCTCTGCTCAGTGGGGAGCCTGCTTCTCCCTCTCCCTCTGCCTGCGGCTTCCCCTGCATGTGCTCTCTCTCCTTGTCAAATACATTAATTAATTAATTAATTAATTAATTAATGGTCATGCCACATGGGATAAACAGAGATGTGAAGGATGAAGTGTGATATAGTGAGAAAAGAATTGTTTTTAACTAGACAACTCAAATATAGCTGTAGTTTCCAACACTGAAATCATGCGACATTGAAATATATATATGCATATATATATATATATAAATATAATGAAATATTATTTATCCATGAAAATGAAGGAAATCCTGCCATTTATGACGACATGGATGGACTTTGGGGGCATCTTTTGACGTGAGGTAAGTCAGACAGTCCAAGACAGACACTGTATGATTTCACTTACCTGTGGGACCCAAAAAAGCCAAACCCAGAGAAACAGCTGGAGAGTGAAAGAATGGAGGAGATGTTGGTCAAAGAGAGCAAACTTGGAGTTAGAAGATGTATAAGTCCTGTGGATCTAATGTGATTATAATTAAACAATATTTTATTGTTAAGACAGTAGATCTTAAATGTTCTCACCACAGAGAAGAAATGATAATTTTGCGATGTGAAGGTGGTGTCAGCAGTTATGGCAGGGCAATCCTATCCCAGCAGATAGTGTATCAAATCGTTGTGCACCTTAAGTTCATACAATGTTAATATGTCAATTATATCTCAATAAAACATAGAGTTCTCTGCAGCCCCGGTAGCTCAGCAGTTTAGTGCCACCTTCTGCCCAGGGCCTGATCCTGGAGACCCGGGATCGAGTCCCATGTCCAGCTCCCTGCATGGAGCCTGCTTCTCCCTCTGCCTGTGTCTCTGCCTCTCTCTCTCTTTCTCTCTTCTCTCTCTCTCTGTGTGTGTCTCTCATGAATAAATAAATAAAATCTTTAAAAAAAATAAAAAACGTTCTAAGATTTAAGTGGAAAGATCTACATGAAAGTGCTTCTAATACAGTAAAGCACTATATGAGCAGATTATAGTACCATCAGGCACCTAAGCTCCCTAGCCCTCCCCCCGTCCCACATCAGTGCCACAGTCCGAGTCCTTCCTTTTTTGAGCTGTGAAAACTGCTTAGGAAACTGTCACTCAGCGGCAGCAAAGACTGCCAGCACTAAACCAATTTGATAGAAGGATCCAAGAGGGGAGAGGACAGAAGATTTTCTTTCCTCTGCAGTTCTAGTTATAAAGCCAAGATATAAAAGGAGAGAATCATTGTGGTATGGCATATGAATTTTAAGATACTTTCATTGGGTTCATTCATATTCTAGAGTGGTGTCCTCAAGAGTTTTTACCACCTTAGAAAGTAAAAAATATATATATTGTCTTGCTTTTTAAAAAAATATTACAAGGAATATGTCATCTTTACAAAGATGGGTTATTATAGTCATTGATCATGTAACTACATAGATAAGATTCTGGACCTATTCATAGCTAGCTACAAACCAACCAGCAACTTCATGTTTGATATATAGATGAAGTGAAATTGCTTTAAAACTAATGCAGAATTTATTTGTAGTGCACAATTTATTAGTATGCATGAAGATGAATTAGAACCTGCAAGCTATATTAAATTTAATGCATGAGAAAGGGAAGTAATGAATTACTTGAAAATCATTTTAAAGCATCATTGCTAATGCAGCTGCTAAACCGCAATCGTCCTAACTGCAGAGACAAATATTATTAAACCTGCCAGAGTCCCCAAACTGTGTTTTACGCAATTCCTTAAAGAATATAAGCAAAGGCATTTGACTCTCAGCTTCATGGATAAATACACCATGAAAGTATATATGCCATATATGCAAAAAAAAAAAAAAAGGCTCTTAGTAATTCAAGATTCCCATAACAGAATTCTTATGCTAATGGTCAAAACAAAAGTTGCTTTTAATTTTCAGAGGGATGGAACATGAATTTATTAACTTCATATTTCTGATGGATGAAAGAAAATGTAATAAATGAAGAGATGAGCCTGAAATTGCACTCACCCGGCTTTATTTAGCGTTGGTGTTCAGTTAGCTGACTTCACTTCTAATATTGCACTGGCTAAGCCTTTTAGTGTGCACTAAATCCTAGCCGCATAAAAGTGAAGCTAAATAGTATTTACAGGTCTTTTTCATACAAAGTGCAAACCAGCATTCCATTTATAATCCTATAATAACACTCTGTAATCTGCATACCAATGCAGTGCAAATAACACATTTACTTTAGAAATGAGCATAATTAGATTATATAGATCATAGTTGAATTAGACTGAGTGACCTTTTGTTAGCATTCTCTGATAACTCAAGAAAATTTTACTACTTGGCTGCCTTTTCTCTTTTGATCTAAATGATCAGTTTTTGGCATGAGCCTCTAAAATCTTCAGAATCTTTCACAGTTTGGTTTCTAGGAAGATTTTTTTTCCCCAGCAGGAGGGGGTTGTAGTGCTGAACATTGAGAGTTGGAGTAGATGTTCACTGACATACATTTGAGATAAGGAGGAGAAACATAAAATACAAAATGAAGGGTGACGTAAAAATGATTTATCATTGTGTTTAGTATGGTCTTTGTAATTACATTTTTAATTAATACTTTTGTGGATGTGCTTTATTTTTTATGCATAATTTAAATCAAATTGACATTCTGTATGAGAGTTCAAGCCTAGTTTTCCCCTTAATGATACATCAGAAATTTTGCATCAGATGATTAAATGTCTTCCAGTCCTTTATTCACTAAAATAGGTTTGTGTACCTACTATGGGTCTCAGACATGAGGATAAGCGGTGATGACTGCATGTTTGTTTCAAAGAATTTTCCTCCTGGAATGTGAATGGCAATCAGAGATAAGGGACACACAGCGATAACAGCCACATAAACCAATTATTCACAAAGTAAATCTCAACTCCTTCTGATTAAGGAAATACAAGCGTATTAAGAGCCATTCATAACCTTAACACATCTCTGCCCTCACTTCTAGGTCCTCCGGATAAGCACAAATCCACACAAAGGAGGCATGTGTTTCTGCGTGTGTGTCACTGGCAAGGACTCTTGCCCCCTCAAGATAATGGAGTGTTAAACTGACAGCATTCATCTATCCCTCCCAGCATTCTTCTACCAAGGAAATTCAAAGACTTAGGTAAAAACAACACCAAGACAGATTAGGAGACTATCCTCTAGAATATGAGGGTTTTTTTTTAGCTCTACATCCACAAGGGGAAATTGCTCAGAAATCAATCTCACAGGAATAAAAGAACCTCATTTGGTTAGACCATTTTACAGGATGGAAAGAAAGATCACAAGTCTCTAATAAATATGAATGTTTACTTAATAAAACAGGTCAGCTGGAATATGGGCTTCTTTGGAGTCCTAAATCATAAAATATATAAAAGATGTGGATGAATGTATGTGTATCTAAATGCCGATAGATACACGAATAAACAAAACACATTCTCGTAGCTAGTTTTCTGTCGTTTTCCCACCTCCCATTTGATCTCTGGTGTCCATTCAACCTTAAGGATATATCGTGAATGTCCCCTGATACCATCATAGCCTGAGCAACCCTAAAAGCTCTCATAAGCCACTGTTAAGGGATCTTTTGCTTCCATGCCTGTAATGTTCGATTAATGCTCTACACTTCAGTCAGAGCAATGTTTTTAAAGAATAATGTCCTCTTTTTTTTTAAAAAAATTTTAACTATCCAATGTATTTCCACTGCTGGGTTATGAAAATGCAATGTTTAATCAAAGTCATACTGTCATATGTAATACAACTGTTTCCCATCTCTGCAAACCATTTCATCTCCTACACACTAAGCTAGTCTACGCTTGTCTAGACATAATGGTCTCTTTTCTGTTCTCCTAGTGCAAACTTTTCTCTTCCTCTAGGTATTCGCATTATTTATACCCATTAACTGGAAAGTCACTTCTTCTAAGACTGGCTTTTTGGGTTCTTCAAATCTCAGTAGAACTGTCACTTCGTGGAGGCTGTTTTGTACCTCCTAATTAAAAGTGGGTTTTCCTAGTTCAGTTCTTACACTATCATTTAGATTTTTGTGATTCCTTCATTACAGTTGTCCCAGTCTCTAATAATCATATCTATTGTCTTGCTTATTGTCTGTATCTTGCAATAGTATAAGCAGTTGAGGAGGGTCCTTGATTTCCCAAGTTCACCTTTTTAGGTTTGTACCTGCAGAGCACTTGATATCTAGTAGCCACACCGTTAGGTGCTGAGTAAATGTGTTGCATGTGCCGGTGTCAAAGGCGGGGGTGGATTGGGGGGCTGGATGTAGGATTCAGTCTGGGATACTTCTAGATCCATTTGGCTTCTGCTTAAGATTATAATTAGATATACAAAGAAGACATATTCTACAGTATCTCCTCGCTATAATAAAATTGCAGAAAAGATTTGTATAACTCATGAGTCTTTTTAATATTTACAATTTTAAAAGAGTGCATGAATTCTTTTGTTCCTAGCATCTGCATCCCTTCTCCATTCTAATTCTTTGAGTCCTACTCTGGAACGAACTTTCTTTTTCTTTCCTTCCTTCCTTCCTTCCTTCCTTCCTTCCTTCCTTCCTTCCTTCTTTTTTCAATTGGATCCATCGATTGTTAACTTATCTCTAGTCCTATATTCTTCATCCTTATCTTTCTACATTGCTAACCTCAATGAATTTACCCGTGTTTATGACTCCATCTATTACATTTATATTGAAAGCCACTTGTCCAATTTTGATCTTTTATGTGCACAACCAAAACCTAACAGTTGAAATGTGGCATGATTTAGATAATGGACTTTTATCTCAGTCTTGCAAGATTAAAACAAAACAAAACAAAACAACTTTTCTTCTTTAAATGTCTTTCTCTTTACAGATTTCCTGTTTCTTTTATTGATATGTCTGAGACTAGAAATCTTGGACTCATCTTTAAATCAATATTCTTTATTTTTATCTCTTTTTGCTTTGTTTGCTTTTCGTATTTCCTTCACAATCTTTCTTGGACTTATCCTATATATTTCTTTTCCCATGGCCCTCCCTTTAATTCCTTAAATAACTATAAATATTTTCTATCCAGCTCACTTGTTCCAGATTCCTTTCATTATCTGCCACTTCCATATTATAGTTTTAAAAGACATTTTTCATCATGCTTACTTCCACACAAGAACCCAGAGTGGTTTACAGTAATCTATGTTAAAATACACACACACACACACACACACACACACACACACATATACATCTCTCCCAAACCAAACTTCTAAAACCTTTGATAAAATTAGATTTTCTCTTTAACTTACTATTTTATTTTCTTAGCAACCGTGAAACATATTCTCCTTCATATCATTCAGTGTGTTGGTACCCCAACTTCAAATTCTATAGCTAAACTCTGATTATCTCCACTCATTCTCCTACTACATGGTTAGCTTTTTCTCTTTAGATTTCCAACTCCCTTATGTCTATATCATGAATATTAGGACTTAAATATGTATATTTTGTTATGTATTTACTTTTCATATTCTTGACCATACTTATCAAGGAAAAATATTTTAAATATCTTCAGAGATTAAAGTTGAAAAATAGATTATACTTCTAAGAGCAGGTAGTAAATAAAACTTAGTTAATTCTAATAAGAAATACCAATATGCAAATAAGTATGTGTACATACTACATTTAATAATTCTTACATATCTACACTGACATAAGCATCACTCCAAGTCAAAGGTGATAGAGATATTTTAAAAGCACTTTGATACAACATTAATCCATCTTTTTAAATAAAAAGATGTTTAAATTTTTCCCATTCATTGAAAACAGGATAAAATGAATATATTTTAAAATATCTTTACATTATAGTATTCATCACATTTATATACATTTAAAGCCCCAAATAAATGTTTTATAATTTTTCTTAGGAATATAATATGTCAATTTTAATAAATTTATGTTGGTGGGAAAATGAAGAATATCAATAAATCCTATAATTCTATACTGAATTCATTTTATACATAAGACTATTAAAATGTCTTTGATTCTGCAATACAATTTTGAAATGTTTCATTTTCATAAAGCTACTCAAGACAGCAGAGACAAATAGTTTATAAAATGTTCATAGTTAGGAATGCTGCTTTCTCTTCATTTTGACACATCTAGGGCATGCAATTATTCACAAAGGTCACTTTCTAAAGAAGAAAAAGAACAATGACCAAAGGCAGCATTTAGGTTTCAAATAGACTATGACAATTTAATCAATGACAAACTCCCAATGTCAAGAACCATCTTATTTCTAGGTAGACAGAGAATGACATTTCATCAGAACTATGTACAATTGCCCGCATTAAAAACTAGTCAAAAAATTTACTATGACCATGAGAACAAGATTTAGAGGGGGAAAAAAAGGGAGGGAGGTTCCAAGTTATTTTAAGTTTAAATGTGAACACAACTTTCCTTACTGGCATTTTCAAAAATGTCTTATTATGAATTAAATTATACTTGTAATCTTAAAGACACATACAATTCAAAGCTTGAGAAAATATAACTTACCATCTTGCCCCCTGCAAAACTCACACTTTTCAAATTTGTAGTGCAATTGACAGAGAAATTTAATATGGTATGAATGCCTTTTTACCTGATTTTGTCCCCAAAATCAGAGATACCCTAAACCATGTATAAAATACATTTAAAATGTTTTGTGATTTAGTTTAAGAATACCTTTCTAGAAATACTCCAGGATGCCAATTTTTATATTTGTTTTTAAAATAATATTATTCAACATTATCAGTCAATAACCATAACCACTTCAACCTATGAATTTCTACTATAATTGGTATTAATATTCACCTATAAGACTGCCATATTTAAAAAGATTTCAACTCTCTATACTTGATTTCTTTTCCTTAAAATAAATATAGCAATACTTTAATACACATGGGGCTTTGAGATGACCCAATAACACTAAGTATATAAGGCCTAGCAGTGTGTTAGACATATATTTTGCAATAAATATTTTTAATGAGTTACTTATTATTCTGTGCTTATTTCTTATTCTGCAAAATGTGTACCCTCATTTCTGTGAGATACCCATTGCTCTTTCAGTGAAATACTAAAACAGGAAGGCATTGTGATAAGATATTCACATAACTTTTGTTCACACTTACAAAAACAATATTTTAGCAGAGAAAGAGAATAATACAATGAACTTGCATTCCAATGGAAATAGTTAATACAACCATCGTGTGATAGTAGATGCATACTGATGACAGAGATTGTATTTCAAAAACAAATAGTATAGTATTAGAAAATGGAAAGTTATAGAATAAAAAAACATATTTTAAATGTTTCTGTGAGTTGAAATGCCTGGATCAATTTGGCTAAATCATTAAATTCTCATTTCATATTTGAAAAGAAAAGAGTGTGTCATAGGTAATCGTGATTGAGAGAACAGCATACTCACTCTCCCCAGACTACTATTACTAAATATGCATACATATCAAAGACTACATAATTAGGAGGGAGAGGTTAAATTAACTGTGAAACTTATGGTTTATGTAGCTGAGCTAGTTTCAACTGCAAATAGCTGCAAGAATATCTGAGGAAAAAAATAGCCATTGAGAAAGGAAGTTCTGTATTTTTTACAAAAAGAAAGATTACTTTTTCTTCACTGGAAATAAAGAGAAAGAGAGAGAGAGAGAGAGAGAGAATGAAAACAGTTAAAAAAATAGGTAAAGCACCATAATAATCAAACTCCAAATAAAAGACTCTTCTAAAACAGTATTCAATTTTACTAATCTTCATCACATTCTTCCACATTTAAATATCCAAGATCTTTTTGTTTCACGGGCTCACCTGACCCCTGTAAGTCTCTTCCTGTTGATCTCCTTTTCCTGCTCTCTACCAATCTTTTACTTGAATGTATCCAGAGATTGCCAAGTATGAAATAAGGAGTGATGACTTCACATTTTGCAAAAGGGTCTCAATAATCTCAATAAGCTAATTTCCCTCAAATAAGCTTCAACCTCCACATACCTACAAATGTTTCTTTTGTGTGCATATGTACAGTAAGGGAAATACCTGTCTAATACGATCAGCATAGAAAGTAAATATAAATAATTAAGGAAGTAGAGCAAATAGGCATTTATTTCTGTAACTTGTAGGATATATACGCAAGTGGCACATGTTTTAGAAACAATTCTAAATTCTACTTATACTCACTAATATACTTTAACAAATAATTACTAGAATTCACCTCATTTTGTGTTCTGTGTAGAGAGCTGTGGCTTTGTGTGTGGGAACTAGGTGGTAAATCATGAATTCTGTCTAAGGTCCCCTACACATGCGGAGGTAGCTTTACTTCTAAACTCTTGATTAAAAAGTGACTAGGACTAAATAATTCTTCCATTTCTCTTTTTTTTCCAATTCTATAACAATACTTGTAAGATACTGTGTAACATTTTAAAATCTAAGTCATTCAAATCTTAAACAGAACATTGTAGATTGCCTTGTAGATTTCAAACACTGTAACCAACAAAAACAGCATGTTTTTTTACCTGCTTAATTCATCAAAAGTACACATACCATCAGGATATATTTAGATAGTATAAAAAGGATTGAAAAAGTCTATTTGCACATGTATTGGTTGCAGAATCCCCACAAAAAATCTGGAGTTTCTCAATGAAGCAAACATAGGCACAAAACCTTCCACTGTATACAACAACTTCATATCATTCAAATATTAGATTGCTGCAGTGTTTCTTTTCTTAATAGCAATACAACAGACTAAAAAATATCATTAAAGTGCACTATCCTAGGTTAGTTTTATGCACATGCAGAATAGATAAACACTTAGTGTTAATTTAGAAAAGTCCAAAGGAGATTTTATTTTTGAGGTTAATCCCTTTATCTCTAGGCTTTGGTCTCTATTAAAATTCAGAGACCCCTGGGAGAAGGGACACTTTATCAACTATAAGTCATTAAGTGTGAATAAAAGGTCTGAAATCTAAAAGGCAATGGAGACATGGGAATAAGGTATGAGTAGAAAGAATTTAAAAAATAGAAAAGCATGAGAAAAAAAAGCATATTTTTCCCCCTCAGGTCTTTAGAAGAAGTAAAAAAAAAATGAGCATACTGACCTTTGAAACACAGATAAATATGCTGGCCTTCAGAATTTTTGCCATTGTGCTGAACTATGTACAACTGACCCATTTCAGTATTTCCCTGTATATAAGTATTTCCCTGTATATAAGGAGTGAACACTCTAATGTTTCCTGATGCTTCTTTGATGATATCCCAAGGTTCCTCTTTTCACCTTTGCCAATATTAGACCAGAAACAGAAGATAATGATAATGGAGAAGAAAGAACTGAGATTCCTATATATGCATGAGTAGATTACATAATATGGCTTAGAAGATCTATCCAAGAATATTAATGTGAGCACTGATTATAGAATAAATTTACTGCTAGATTCTGGGGAAATAAAATTGATTAATTGTTGGTGACTGGATTCTGATTACAGTTCTGAGGATTTTTTTTTTTCAGATTTTATTTATTTGAGAGAGAAAGAGAGCCAGAGGATGGGGGCACAGAGGGAGAGGGAGAAACAGACTCCCACTGAGCAGGGAGCCTGACAAAGGGCTCAATCTCAGGACCCTGAGATCATGATCCAAGTGGAAGGCAGACATTTAACCAGACACCCCAGTTCTTAGGACTATAATGTTAATATAAACACTGGACTCTAGCCTATTCATTTTGGTCTATAAGGAGTCCTTCATTTGCCTTGTAAATCATGTTATTTCCATTCATAGATAAAAATGTGTATTGTTATTGTACAATTATTAAGCTATGTACTTCAAACCATATGTGTTAAATTTCAATTGTGTGATAAAATATTGATTGCCATGTGAGGTAAATAATTCACTAAAGATAAAGAAAAATGCAGTCATTTCAGAATGTCTAATAAATCAATTTTTGACTTGTCTTTTATTTCCCTCCATTTGTTTATTTTGTTTCTTAAATTCCACATATGTGTGAAATCATATGGTATTTATCTTTCTTTTTTTTTCAAAAAATTAAAGATTTTATTTATTTATTTATTCATGAGACACACACACACACACAGAGAGAGAGAGAGAGAGAGAGAGAGAGAGAGAGGCAGAAACATGGGCAGAGGAAGAAGCAGGCTCCATACAAGGAGCCTGATGTGGGACTCAATCCCAGCACTCCAGGATCATGCCCTGAGCTGAAAGCAAATGCTCAACCACTGAGCCACCCAGGCATCCCAAAGGTATTTATCTTTCTCAAACAACGAACTTTTTTAACAAAAGTAAAAACAACTGTTTTCTTTTTAAATTCCATTTATTTACAATCATTTTAAGTATTTCCTTATTCCACTTAGTTTTGTATTAATATTCTATTCTTTGAGCTTCTTAAAGGGATATACTTGATCATTTACTTTTATATATTCTTTACTTATATAGGCATTTGAAGCAATAAAATTTTTCTTAAGTACTGTCCTATTTACATCTTACAATTTTTTTTCATTCTGTCATTTAGTTTAAACATTTAAATTTTTTTTCTTAATTATTTGAATCATGAATTGTTTACAAATAATATATTTAACATTTTAAATTAAAATTTAGAATATTTTGGATTTTTAGATGTATAATTTTAAAAATATTTTTATTTACTTACGGTATTTGAGAGAGAGAGAGAGCACAGAGAGAGGGGGGCAGAGGGAGAGGGACAAGTAGACACCCCATTAAGCATAGAGCCTGAATGGGGCTGAACCTCATGACCCCAGAATCATGATCTGAGCTGAAGGCAGATGCTTAACCCACTGAAGCACCCAGGTTCCCTAGATATAATTGTTATTGATATCTAATTTAATATCATTTTGACCAAAAAGCATATTCTGTATATAATTCAATCCTTTGAAAACTATTAATACTTATTTATGGCTCTGATTTTTGTGAATGTTTCTATGCATGTGAAAAGAAATATACATTCAATAGTTGTCACAATGTCTGTAATTGTCATTTGGGACAAACTAATTAATAGTATTGTTCTAATCTTTTATCGTCATGCCTTTTTTATTGGCCTACTTCTATCAATCACTGAGGAAAGGCAAAATTGCAAAATATTCTTGTGAATTTTTCCAATGGTTCTGTCTGTTGTGTTACTCTAAAGTAGTTCTGTTACTAAGTGTGTGCACATTTAATATTATAATTTGGTGTAATGAGTCTTCTGTTATGAACTATTTCTCTTTTATTTGGCCAGGATGTGTATTGATGTCTACTTTATGTGATATTAATATAGCTACATCAGCCTTCTAATGCTAATGGGCTTGCATGACATATTGTCTGTCTTTTTATTTCTAGCCATTTTATTCTCAACATTTAAAATGTGGTTTTAAATTGCATACGATGCAGTATTTTTTATTCATTATCAATCTCTGCCTTTTAATTTGTGTGTTTTGTACATTTACATTTAATGTGGTTATTGAGATAGTAGGATTAAAATCTACCTTCTTGTTATGTGCTCCTAGTGATTTGATTGTCTGTTTCTCATTCCCATTCTTCTTTTGAGTGAATCAAATTTTCTAACATCTTGCTTTACCTAGCCTATTGACTTAGATTTATTTCTGTTATATTTTAGGTATCATTCTATATAATGGTCAAATACCTTTAAGTCATTAAGTTAATCTATATCCTGAACAATGTAAGAATCTTACTTCAGTTTAAGTTCACTTACTCTCTATCCTACTTTTGTACTCTCATTCCCATATCTTATTTCTACAAAGCAATCATCCCATGACAACCATTTTTTTAAATAATGTAGATATATCTATTTATAAATAACAATCTTATGAAAACTCTTATTTATTTAACCACATATTTATGTCTTAATTGTCTTTTTTTTAAACTTTTCATTGTGTGTACAACTTTTCATACAAACAATCCCAAGGTGATCACACTACAGAACTCTATGGGAACAAATTCTCATTGTAATTTTTGTGAATGACAACCTTTAGGAATGTGCCTTGCAAATATTATATGGCATTATATGGTATGACTGTAGTTTCTAAACATTATTTAACATGCTTTATAAATTCTTCTTTGACTATTTCCAAACTTATTACCTTAACTTATTTTTGCTTCAGTATTTCTCTCATTTTATATTAGCCATTGCCAATATACCTTCTGACTTTAGATTACTTTAGATAGTATTTACACAAAAATTAAGTTAGTATCTGAAAACATTATTTTTCCAAATCACATTTTTACCTGGAAGTAATTGTGTAAAATTACAGACAAATAATAAAAGACTTACCAGGTCAGGAGTTTTACATCATAAAAGAATAGTTTCCTATATATAAATATAAAAACATGAATAAATCAGCAATGTTATAATTTACCAGGGTGTAATTTATTCAAGTCAAAAGAATTTCTGTAGAGAAAGTAAAGCTGAAGATGCTTCAAAATTATAGTTATAAAAGGAGCATATCTGGAAGTTAACTTATTCCAAGAAATAAGGTGGTGGATAGAAGACATAAAATAGTCTTTTACAGTAAAGAATATATTTTGAAAAAATTAATATACATAGTTTTTACCTTTTGGGGCTTTGTAAATTAAAATTTGTTACTGTGTATTGTTCATATGTGTATGTTACCTTGTAGGCAATTCATTAGTTAGTATGGGTTTTATTTTTTTTTAAGAATAAAATGATATTCTATAGTATGCACACATAATACTGGAGTCATAGGATCTGAAGGCCAACCTAAACCTATGTTGAAAAGAAGCCACTAAGTAGCTATAGCAACAGCTGTAATCACATAAGCATGGAGAAATTTTTCTATTCACTTCTCTGCCAGCTTTGTAGCTATTTTCATCCTTTTTTTCTAGAAAATGTAAATATAATGTCAAATTAATTGAGTATATCAAAGTTTACCTAAAAGTTAAGTGAATACTTTCTTTCAGAGACACAAGTAAATGTATTCAACTGCATTCCAGATGAAACAGAGTTTAAAAGGAAGTGAAAATTTATTTTTTCAAAAAAGCCTTTAACTTCTGTCCTATTTATTCTTAGGTTTTAAAAAAAAATTAAGCTCAGAAAACACATAGAGTATTTCATGAATGAAGAAAAAAGTATTATATATTTCAAAATATTAAGCCTAGAAACCATTATTAAAAACACAATTTTGGGCAGCTGGTGTAGCTCAGCAATTTAGAGCCACCTTCAGCCCAGGGCATGATCCTAGAGACCCAGGACGAGTCCCAAGTCGGTCTCCCAGCATGAAGCCTGTTTCTCCCTCTGCCTGTGTCTCTGCCTCTCTCTCTCTGTCTCTCATGAATAAATAAATAAAATCTTAAAAGAAAAAAACAAAATTAAAAAAAATTTACTTCCAAAAAGTTTACTTTAAAAATAACTATAATCTTTTATACCCACATTTAATATAAGAACTAAATCATCCTTCCTTTGGACCATCCCATTTCAATCCATACAGATAGCTTGAAAATATGTGCAAGCTCTTTGGAAATCCCAAATGTAATTTTAAGATCATTTCTAAACTTGAAAACATGTCCTGTTGAAAAGAAATAACATAATGATATTTAATGTACGTATAACAAATATGGAAATATTAATGAATTTTAATTATTAATATTAATCTTCCTTTTATCTGAATTTTGACAAATTAAGCTACCTATTGGTACAAAAACCTCTTTTCCAACTATTATTATTACTTATTTGGAGAAAAAAATATCAGATTTTCATGCCCAAGTAATGTTTTATGTATATTAGTTATTTAAGCCATATGTGCAAATAATCAATATGTCATTGATTCTTCCTTTGAATTCCTTTTATAATATTTGCATTGTGTATTTTGTGGTTAAGACATGCGACTATTTGTAGCAGGAAAATCATTAGCCAGTATTTCAATCACTGTAGTACACAGGTGGGTCCTATCATTACAGTGATATTTTAGACAGTATCTCTTCTTCAAATTTTCATTAAACTCAGGTATTTTTCTTTAAATAGAATTTAAACTCTCGGTTTTATTTCTCCTTGCTTCTGTGTGTGTGTGTGTGTGTGTGTGTGTGTAGGGGTAGGTGTGTATATGTGTATGTGTGTGTGTACACACGTGTGTGTAATCTTAAGGATTTTACTACGATATTATGTGCTAATGTGACCTGAAACTAGGTGTCAAATGCCACTCTCCCAATATTTTCCTTTAGGAAAAAGCTAAGTTGTTTTTCCAAAAAGTACATATCATATACTAAATCACACATAACATTTCATCTTCAAGGCAGATTTTGAAATGCTGGCTGTAGTTAACACCCACACTGACATGCAAAAGACATGGCAAAATAAGGTCTAACACCAAAAAGATCTACCAATTACATGTGAAAATATATGATTTACCAATATGAATATATTTGATTAGGTTATTAAGAGATTTTGAAATTCATGTTGCCCCAAGTTAACGATAGTTCTCTGTATCAACAGGTTAAGAACTTCAACCGAGTTACTTTGGATATTGCTGCAAGAAAGCACTTACTAAGGATTCATGAAATCACTACCATCATTTTTTTTTTTCTTTCTAGAGTGAAGGCTTTTTTGAAAGAAAAAGTCTGAATAACTATATATACTCCAGCTATTTTTCTCCATCTGCTTCCTTGATCTGTAAATACTTATATCAGGAATTAAATGTTAAATACTACTTTTTCTTGCTGAAAATAAAATAAAATGACTAGGGTAAATTTATTCCTTGTCATTTATAAGAAGAAATTATCTCAAATTGGCATAGATGAGACACTCTGGACAACACTAAAATCTAAAATATGAACTAAACGAGGTATTATAATCACTCCCTAATCTAGTGTATTTTGTTCTGATGATCATAAATAACTTTGACATTTTTTTTGTTCTTTGGTAACTCGCTGTCTTGAAATGGTTGAAGAAAATTTCTTTCTCTTGGGAAACTTGCAAAATTCACACACAATTTTTAAAAATTTTAGTACCTTAAATATAGTGCCCAGTAGTCTCAGGAGCCAAAATGACAATATACATAATCCATAGGCTGTAACTTTTAAGAATAACTTCCTTAAAGTCACAAATATATTAAAATTTGTAACAGATATATTTATGATATACTTGTGGCATGCATAATGCATGGTATATCCTCAAAGCACTTTATAATCTGTATAATAACATGGAGAAGGCATTAATATTTTTCCCTCAATCTTTATGTGGCCACTGAAAAATATGGATTTTGAGCTTCATACATACTTCTCTTGGAAATCAGTAAAACGCGGTAACAATACATACCTCTGTTCCTGTAGGTCTCTAAATCATTCCTCGAAGGCATAGATTCTTTATCATTATAAGTTGAATAAATATAAATATTATAACATTCTATTTGTTAATAATAATCAAGTTTCTTTTTATCTTACCTTTCATGAAAAATATGACTTACTCTGAAAAGTAGGCTATAGGAACAAAAATCAGAGTTGAGTTTTTGTTTCTATTTTTTAATGAACAATAAAAAGGGAACTGAGAATAGAATCTCATCCTCAACTGTATTTAACAACTTCAGTTGGAGATGTGGATATGGTTTCAGTGTTAGTTTGATATAAAACACTTGAGCACAGGAAGAATTCTCAACATGACCATTTTCTTACTATTTGAGTTAGGACCATAATAAATTCCTAAAAGGGGCAGTCCCTCCTCATAAGTGGGGGACAAGAGCAGGGCAATAAATTCCTCCAACTCTATGCATGTTATTCGCACACTCTTTAGAGTATTAAAAAAGTAGAAACTCTCCTAGGAATGAAATAATTAGTAGTCTCCCAATACTGCATGCAATTTGTTCAAAATTCAATCCACACTTACGCCATTATTATAATGAGCTACTACAGTGCTTCTCTTTTGGTGGATACTATTCATAAAAATTTTTGATAATGAGGAAATACCTCATTGAACAGACTTCTTAAAAAGTTGTTATATCAATAAATAGTTAACTACTAAATGCTTCTTACTGTTATATATATATATATATATATATATTTTTTTTTTAGAAATGATTTATTTGTTAGAGAGAGAGAGAGAATGAGCAGAGGGAGTGGCAGATACAGGGAGAAGCAGGCTCCCTGCTGAGCAAGCAACCTATAGAGGACTTGATCCTAGGACCCTGGCAAGGGACCTGGGCCTCTAAGGAAGATGCTTAACCAACTGAGCTGCTCAGGCATCGCTAGATCAGTGTTGAAAGAAACTAAAGTTAATATTTTTAAAACTTCTATCTATCCCCTGCATAAAAGCAAGTGCTGGAGTATCAGGACTCACATTAAAAAAAAAATCAACATTTTACAATATTTTTATAAACATCTAGTAAAGAAGTATTTCATAAACAAGACAAATGCCAGACTACACTTGATGAGAGTAACAACCTCAATGCACTACAATTAAAATGATATTCACTAAAATACCACAGAAAAGTAAAAATATAAGCCTCAAACTAGAAGTAAATGTTTTCAACGTGTACAGAACAACAGGATTCCTATGAAGAATATAAATGACACCTAAAAACCAATAACATCAACAACCCAAGAGACCAATGGCTAAATATTATCCACAAACTCTTCCCAACAAATAAAACACAAATGTGCATGACTACATGTAGAGGTGCTCAACCTATTTTAGTAATCAGAGAAATTCAAGTTAACTATAAAAGATGATTATTTGCTGCCGAGGCTGTAAATCACTGGGATTTCTCATTTATTGTTAGTAGGATATAAATTTGTAAATGAAGTTCACAATTTCAAAAAAACAATTTGGCATTATCATGCATGCATTTTATGACCTGAAATTGTATTCTAGGTTTCATAAATGCACATACACACACACACACACACACATAATCTCCTATCAAACGTCACTGGGAGACATGAGCATCAATGTGTATAGCTGTATTGTGCATCATGGCAATAATTTTAAATAATCCAAATGTCCATCAGCAGCAGAAAGGCTACATAATTTAGGATTTTTTTTAATAAAATGGAATATTATGATGTTGTGGAAGTGAACAAAATAACAAAACGTGTCTAAATTGAAGCATCTCAAAGTAATAATATGAAAAAATCGTGAAACAATGCATATAATATAAAATGAATGATATAAAATCCAAAACTATGTGCATGTGGTAAAAGCTTGAGAAACCATAGAAAGTGCAGGATAGTTTTCCTTCCTTGGGAATGCAAAGTGATACAGTCATGGAGAGGTTCACAGGGGCCTTTTATTACCTGGTAATTTTTCATGTTCTGAGTTAGATAATGAGCAAATGGGTATTTATTTCTTTATTGCTTTTTAAATTGCACAAATCTACTATATAGACTATTGTGCATGATATAATTATGATAAAAATGTTAAAGTATAAATAAGATGCAAGATGTTAGAACAGTAACTATAAACTGCTGAGGGTAGATACTCTAATTTGTTTGGCGCTTCGAGACTTCACATTCATATGTTGGGGAAACCAGAATATGAGTTGAGGCTTCAAAATAAAGGGAATAGAACAGACCAAGCTCTATGAAGAAGCAGAAGGCAATTAATACACAGAGGCAACCAGAAGTCTCAAGTAAGGGGAGAAACATTTTCCCAATGTTATATGAGGGAAAGAAGCGAAGATAGTGGATAAATAAGGAATTGAAAACACTGGAAATCTAAAATTACTGCAGGCATGAAATGAAGAAGAAACAAATAATAGAAAGATAACAGTATGCAGGCATTATTGAGGATAAAGATAAGGTTTATTATAAATATATTATCACCAAACTACACAACTGAGTGATTTTCTTCATTAATGCTCAGAAACTGGGGTGCAGAAATGACAACTGTATTAATAGATGAAGGACGACTGTCTTCATAGTTGCTAGAGCAGAGGGTTTCTGGTCACTGAGAAGAAAATGATGAAAATAAGGGAGCTCTGATTTCCAGGCTGAAGAGGAAGGCTATAAATACAGGAGCCACAGACAAATTGGATGAGAATGCCAGGGTCAGAAGACAGTGAGACTCAAACCTAGTTATACCTGTAGCAAGGAAAGGAAAGAATCGTGTGAGCCTGGGATATTGAAGAAAGTTCTTTCAAGGATTAGGATGCACATAATGGCAAAGTCCAGAGCAGAGTCTTGTGTCCAGATGAAGGAGAGCATATCATTGGATTGCAGTTAAAGTAGGAAAATATGATAAATTGCATTGCCTCAAGGATTAGAGACCATAGATTAGGAAAGGAAGCAGTAGGAAAATGCTTTGCCCTGTGACACAAAACCCTGAGATGTTTATACATATAAATTCATATTTAATCATCTCACTCTGATCCATTAATTAAATCCATTGACTGTTAGGCTAAAAGCCTGGGGCTTGTGGTATCCTTCATTCTTCCCACAAATTTCTCATGTTGCATTTTGAATTTTTATTCTGATTTTTTTACTGATCTTTTCTTTTTTTAGGATTATTGCAACAAAGTGTATGTGTGTGTGTGAGTGTGTGTATTTGTGTTTAATCTGATTCCTCATAAAAAAATGCCAAGGGGGGAATGTGAACTGGTACAGCCACTCCGAAAAACTGTGTGGAGGTTCCTCAAAGAGTTAAAAATAGATCTGCCCTAGGACCCAGTAGTTGCACTGCTGGGGATTTACCCCAAAGATACAGATGCAGTGAAATGCCGGGACACCTGCACCCCCATCTTTATAGCAGCAATGTCCACAATAGCCAAACTGTAGAAGGAGCTTTGGTGTCCATCGAAAGATTAATGAAAGGAAATAAAGGGAAAGGAGTGAAAATATCAGTGAGGGGGACAAAATATGAGAGACACCTAACTCTGGGAAATAAACAAGGGGTAGTGGAAGGGGAGGTGGACGGGGGGTTAGGGTGACTGAGTGATGGGCACTGACGGGGGCACTTAGTGGGATAAACACTGGGTGTTATGCTATATGTTGGCAAATTGAACTCCAATAAAAAATTTTTTTTAATGCCAAGGGGAAGAAATCCATAATTAATTGGCCACAAGGCATGAAAGAAGTTGTTTATAAGTCTAACTACACAACAAACTTGTTCTATGATATGTAACAAGCGACCTAATCTCTCTAGCCAACATATTTGTTTATTCACTGGCATAGTGGTACTAGCTCTGCTTTCTTCATAATCTTGGAAAGAACAAAACAAGATGACGCATGTCAGAGCAAAATGGAAATAAAGGTATTGTTATGATTCTATAAGCAAGCATTAAGTAATATTAAGTAAGAAAGATGAAGAGAACTAAGCACAAAATGAGACTCTCTGGAGATGAATTTGAGTTAACATACTAACTTTGTTTCATGCTGGATATTCAGATTATTTAGAGATTTGGTTTATACAGAATCATTGCACTTTTAGTGTATTATATCATTGGTATAAATAATTAGATTTTTTTTCTGCTTATATATCTTCATTTCATTTGATAAAATGCTAAAATATCTTTTTAGCATTGCCTATTTTTTTTATAAAGTATCTTTCCCTCCCATAGAATTTTCCATGAATCGTAAATTAGCTTTAAATGAAAGCAAGTAAAACAGATTTGATTAAGATTTTCATAAGAAAACTTATTACATGATGAAATAAACTACAGATAATAATGTTTTAATACACCATGCATCATTTAATCTTTTTTCTTTTTAAACGGAAATTAATATAAATGTATTATGAAACAGGTTTTGTGGATTAAAGTTTGTAAGCCTCTAGTAATTAAAGATTGAAAGATGTTACTTTCACTTACAGTGCATTTTCTATGAAATGACAAACATTCAGTAAGAGACACCAAAGGAATATCCAAAGGAGTTTTATTTAAATTATGATGTGTATATTCCAAATTAATATCACTTAACACATATAAGAGGTTCGTTTTATTATCCTATCTCTCAATGAAAAATTTATAAGCCGGCAAGAGTTTACCGTTCCACCTCAATAGAATGAATTAGTTTCCTAGATATTCAGTGCTTTTGTCTGATTTAAAATATGTATTTAGAGAAGTCTAGCCATTTCACTTTAGAATTTAACGTATGAAACTTGGCACTTATACTTTTCTTACTCAGGTTTTTAAAGTTATGAATATCATAAATTATATACAATGTATAAATACCATATATGATATGTATGAATATATAATATGTTATATTTAATGTATTTATATTATTTGAATGATATTCATATAATAGGTATATATACTCTCGTATTGTCCAAAATATAGTTTATAGATTCTGTTTGTGAACCAACCTTTTCCCAAGTTGAAAATAATCACTGTGAAAAGCTGGCAAAAACTGCATCTTTAAGAGTATAAGAGAAAGCCAAAATGCTTCCAGGCATACATAAAAGTTTACCTCGAAAACTTAAAAATACAATTACCATATGATCCAGAAATCCCAATGTCTGGGTATTTGGCCAAAAGAATTAAAATCAGAATCTCGGGCAGCCTGGGTGGCCCAGCGGTTCAGCGCCTGCCTTCGGCCCAGGGTGTGACCCTAGGGACCCGGGATTGAGTCCCACATCAGGCTTCCTGCATGGAGCTTGCTTCTCCTTATGCCTGTGTCTCTGCTTCTCTTTCTCTCTCTCTCTTTCTCTCTCTCAATCTCTCTCTCCCTCTCTCTGTGTCTCATGAATAAATAAAATCTTAAAAAAAAATCAGAATCTCTAAGAGATATATGCACCCCTGTTTTCATTGTGGCATTATTCACAATCACAAAGATGTGGAAACCACCTAAACCACCTAACTGTGCACTGGCAAATGAATGAAAAAAGATGTTGACAGAATATTATTAAACCACAAAAAGGAGATCCTGCCATATACAACATGGATGAACTTTGTGAATATTATGCTAAGAGAAAAGAGCCGGATACCGAAGAATAAATAGCACATGATTCCCCTTCTATGAGGTATCTAAAACAGTCAACGTCATAGAAGCAGGAAGTAGAAGGTTGACCTCTGCGAAACTGGGGAAATGAGGAGTTGGTATTTAAGTGGTATAAAGTTTTAGTTGTGGAAGATGCACAAGTTCTAGAGATCTGCTGTACAACATTGCGCCTGTAGTTAACAGTAATGTACTGCATACTTAAAATTTGTTAAGAGGGTAGATCTCCCATTACGCATTCTTACCAGAATATAAAAAAGAAGCACAATAAAATTTTAAAAAGTTGACCTTCTAGGATGTGTCTATGCTGTCTTGCTCAGGAAGATGGAGTGTACGACTTATACATCCTAGTCCTGAATCTATTTCCTCAAAGGATGATGAGTATCTCAGTTTGATTTTCTCATATTTTAAAATCATTTACCTGTCACCTGCTGCAGAGGGCACATGGTCACATGCAAGAAAATAATTACAGCTACAGCAACATTCTTTGGTCAATGTGAAAGATCCTTTGTTATTTATCTGCATTGTTCCATAACAGTAACAGAACAAATTTAAATAAAGTTGGAGCTGCAATTATTTATTGTTATCTTTTAGATTATTTTTTACCTGGATAACACAGAAGAATAAACATAATCAGTTCCAGCTGGAAACACTTCTACACTATGTCAAGGACAATAAGTTCACAAATTGACTTTACCTGCTATTCATGTGGTATATGAAAAGAATCAGGCAAAAGGGAATTTAATTAGTGCGTCTCATAGAAGGAATAAATAGAAAAAAAAGATAGACTACTGATTGCATTGAAAATGAGTAGCATGCTTAGCTGTCAACCAACAATTGAACAGAAGTGGTTTGTTAGCATTTCTTTGGTCACACACATTTTGATTTTATTAGATTATTTCATGTGGAGTCTAACTTGCATGTGATTTTATGTATAATGGTAAAATGCAATTTTATTATACTTATAAATTAGAGACTTGCTATCAAAAAGTATACAATGACAAGTATTTATACAGAAAAACTAAAAGATTATAATATTTACCGAAGTCTTTTATAGATCCAGAGCAAGAAGCAGAGGATGAAATAATACCAAAGAGCATTTATCTTTAAATAGAAGCTCCCTCTTTTAAAAACTAGAATGACAAAGCAATAGATATCTCTGATTCAATGAAGCATATTGCCAAAGATATTTTATCATATATATGTGATTATCATTTGCTGTCTTATTAAAAAAAGGGAACATAAAAGTGAAAATCAGGAACTTTATTATGTACTGATTTTGTGCTAGTAACTACTGGAGGTAAACTATGTAAAGGATAGTATGATAATTTTCAGTGTGGAAAAATAAATATGTATATTGCCTTAGCATTCCCACTTATGAGAATAAACAGAGTCATATTAACAATTCTTTATTTTTTTAAGATTTTATTTATTTATTCATGAAAGACACTGAGAGATAGAGAGGCAGAGACAAAGATAGAGGGAGAAGCAGACTCCATGCAGGGAGCCAATGTGGGACTCAATCCGGGGACTCCAGGATCATGCCCTGGGCCAAAGGCAGAAGCTTAACTGCTGAGCCACCCAGACGTCCCAACAACTCTTGAAAAACAAGGTAAAACAGGGATCCCTGGGTGGCGCAGTGATTTGGCGCCTGCCTTTGGCCCAGGGCGCCATCCTGGAGACCCGGGATCCAATCTCACGTTGGGGTCCCGGTGCATGGAGCCTGCTTCTCCCTCTGCCTGTGTCTCTGCCCCCCCCCCTCTCTCTCTCTCTCTCTCTCTCTCTCTCTGTGACTATCATAAATAAATAAAAATTAAAAAAAAAAAAACAAGGTAAAACAATTTGCATTACCTGCTATTACATTATATCCCTGCTATCTAAAATAACTAGTCTAACCTCAGCTTTTACTCATGTCCCTTATCTAATGCCTTTGAATTAGTAGCCTAGTTCATGAGTCATGTAAACATAGCTTAGTTTTCAGTTTGCTTTGTGCTATATGAGGAATCCAATGCATTTGTACATTTATTTTACTGAATTTACTCTCTAGTATATGTGATCATATTAAGATATACGTAAAACAGTATCTTTGCCTAAAAGAAATTAAAACTATAGGGGAAGTTACCAACATGGTGACATAGGATACTGTTGAGCTTTTCTCCTCCCACGGATGCATCAACTATGCAATGACACATAGGCCAGTTCTCTCTGACACAAATCCAGAAACTAGGTGACTGACTCCTACATACTGGACACCTGAGAAAATACATTGAAATGGGTAGGAGAGGCTGAGACACACTCTGACCTTGAACTCCAACTCTGACATGGCACCTTAACAATCAGGGTGGAACTCCCGGCTCTCAGCTTCTCCTTGAAGACTGGAGGAGCACTTGGACTGCTTATCTAGCACCTCAACTTTAAGACTGCTAATTAAGGAATGCACTCCCAAGTCTTCTGGCACTGAGAGCCAATGAGACTTGTGTTTATAAGTCTCAGCAGACTGTAGCAAACAAAGAAGCGGTTGTTAAATGGCTGTGTGTGAGTACTGACCAGAGCTATCCCCCTTCAGCACAGAAGGAGTAGACGAAAACACCCATCCTCCAGATTTTCCACAGAAGGGAGTTGATTGCACACTATTCAGATGCTGCCTGAGAGTCTAGCTCATAATTAGCCCCCATCTAGGCACTGAGTGGGATGTCTCTGTAGCCAGAAGGAGCCAGTGGGCGGTTCCCCCACCTTCTGTTCTCTGCTTGCTTCAGCAATAAAATCCAGTCTCCAGCTTCTCCCTGAAAGCAACTTGCCAATACATCTAGTGCCCCAATTTTTGCTGCTGTCACCCAAGGGATGTATCTCGAATCACTTATGTTGGCTAGCCAATGGAGCTTTGTATTCATGAGTCCCTCAGGAACATATTAAACACAAAAGCAGTTTTATCATATGGGCACACAAACACTTCCTACAGTTAGTCTCTCCAGGGTCAATGTAGAGGGAGCAGGCAAGAATGCCCAGCTACCAGGGACACCTGGGTGGCTCAGCAGTTGAGCATCTGCCTTTGGCTCAGGGTGTGATCTGGAGTCTATGGATCAAGTCCTGCATCGGACTTCATCCATGGAGCCTGCTTCTCACTCTCCCGTGTCTCTGTGTCTCTCATGAATAAATAAATAAAATATTTAAAAAAAAAAAAAAAAGCCCAGCTACCAAGTTCTCTGAGAAAAGGATTTGACTGCATATTTTCACAGTTGCTTCCTCGGGATACAGCCTTCTGATCCGACTGCATGTAGGAGTTTATTGGATGCTCCATGGAGCTTCATAAAGCTGTGAACACAAAAGATATATAGATTGATGATTGGAGGCACAACCCTGGTAAATTGAGGTGCAACCTATATGGTAGGGTGGTTCATTTGTTCTATTTGTGAATCTGTTTGTAATCAGAATTTTAAGATTCATTTCGACGTGGCATATGCTTCATTTTGCAACACAAGAAGGTAGTAGAAATCCATAGATGACCTCTGTAAAACTATAGTATGGTGAGTTTTGAACACTTATGTCATCGCAAAGTGAATCAAGAGGTTAGAAAGCAATTAAAAGGTGGCTATGTGGGATCCCTGGGTGGCGCAGCGATTTGGCGCCTGCCTTTAGCCCAGGGCGCGATCCTGGAGGCCCGGGATCGAATCCCACGTCGGGCTCCCGGTGCATGGAGCTTGCTTCTCCCTCTGCCTATGTCTCTGCCTCTCTCTCTCTCTCTCTCTCTGTGTGTGTGTGTGTGACTATCATAAATAAATTAAAAAAAAATTAAAAAAAAAGGTGGCTACGTAAACCATAAAGCTATAATAATATTTCAGTTTTAAAAATTAGGAAAAATAATTTAGAAATAAAGTGCAATAGGTAATTAAGAATTCTGGTAACATTACAAGAATATGGTAAAGATTAGGAAGAAATATTAATAATAGATGCTAATGTTAAAACTAGCCATGCTGGACTGAAATTGAAGTAAGTTATACTTATCTTGGATATTTGGAAACGTTTTGACAGTAAGGTCAATCAGACTGTAGAAAAGTTTTACTAATGAGGTAGATATGGCAAAGTCACTGAACATCTTTAAATAAAGTTTAGCCATATTAATGGAAATGGTAGGAGAGCTCTTGTTTGGACTAGACAGTTCTTCCAATCACTGCATTTGCTTTTAAACTTATTACCTAGAATTTTCAATAGGCTACCAGTATGCAGATAGCTGGCATTTTCAATGACAGTTCTTAATCTTTCTGCCTACCTCAAAGCATCAGAAGCTCTTATTAAGAAAAATGAGAATCTTAAAAAAAAAAAAGAGAGAGAGAATCTTGAAGTCAAAGATTCAAAATCTTGGTTTACAATAATCTTGGTTTACAATTTACAAAATTTCATATGATAAATCAGGCATACAAAAACAACAAAAGTAAAATTTATAATAAATTATTTAATCTCTACAATCAAATTTCTGAGTTTCAAAAACCTGAAAGTATCATACAGCATATGGATATAACTCAAAATATATCTTCTTAAAAAATGCTTTCTGAGATCATTATTTGACTCTATTATTAGGATCAAGTTATAAATTTCTACTGTATTCATGTAAAAATAGCAGCTAATTGATCATGGATTATTACTAAATCGATATGAAAAATAATAAATTGTACATTATATAATCTTTAAGCCATAGATGGGGGAAAAACAATTAGACATTTTAATAATAGGAATGCAAATAAAGAGAATTTCATGAGATCAAAGATGCGTCTTTCAAGGACATGAAGAAACTCACTAAAAGAGAGAAAAGATTAGAAAAAAATATGGTTCTACCTCACCCAAAATAAAGGGAAAACTTTATTCAATTATTTTAAATAGCATTATACTTTAGATATATAATTCAGAAATGAAAGCCCAGTTCCCTTCAATTATGTGGGGATAAAATAAGGTTATTTTTTAACAGTACATCTTATAATATTTTCCATCAAGAAGACATAATCTCCTGCCAAAATTTATTTAAATTAAATAATGTCAATTAATAACTAAAGCAAGACCCTGGGGGTTGATATATAGGCACAATGCTTCCATTCCATCTACAACTACTCACCTACTAAGTCATTTTCTCAAACACGATGCTAGGTACCAGATACATAGAGATGGAAAATGCAAGAACCTCATAGAATTCAGTTGCAAGTTGGTTTTAAATGTCAATTCTAAAGAAATTATATCTACTTCCATTTAAGTATTCCTT
Source organism: Vulpes lagopus (assembly GCF_018345385.1). Taxonomy (NCBI): domain Eukaryota; kingdom Metazoa; phylum Chordata; class Mammalia; order Carnivora; family Canidae; genus Vulpes; species Vulpes lagopus. The sequence continues at coordinate 40,769,791 of NC_054839.1, read as the reverse complement.
CAGAAACCATTTTTTTTCTTTGCCATTTATCATTTATTTTCACATAAAAATATACAGTAATATTGACTGGAACACATATCACATTTTTTACGGATTCTATGCATACCCTTCAGGGAGCAATGTTGTGCCTGGGAACTACAGAATCCTCATTGCTTTTTATATAGACATTCAGAAAAAAATGCATACACCTTCCAGTAATAACTATGTAGTCAGGCAGAGTTGAACACTTTCTGTATGTTGTACTCCCTACAGCCCTTTGAGTGCCTCTTTTTACAGATAGGGTAACTGAAGCTAAAAGAAGTTTGCAACTTGCCCAGGGCTAAAATTGTGTAAATTTTCAGGGACATGATTTCCACTCTTGGATGGTCTGACTCCGAAGACTGCTCTTAACTACTTCACTATATCCTGCTAGTCATGGATTAATTGGCCTCCCAGGAAAGTTCCCAAAGCAAATATCTTCAATATGTGACAATTCCCTAATGCAAATACCTTGTCAGATTGCTATGTCATTGGATACCCACAAACATATATTTAAACATGCTATATGGTTGGTTTGTATATTATGCTGTTCATCATGAAACAGGTTTTGAAAACTAGACACCATTGTGTGTAATTGGTAAAAATAGCATTGACAGGATTTTTTCATGAGATTATATTTTTTTAAAAATTTAATGCTACTAAATACTAAAATGTAAGATAAGAAATCAGCCATGTCTATTAAATGAATATAGGTGGATGGTGCTCTTGGGTTGGGAGAATGACTGCTCTTTACAAGAGCTGTTGCAATCTGAAATGCTGCTTCTTCACCTGGCTGCACAACACCTTTGCCGCTCTGATTGCTCCACACTGGGCCAGTCTTTCCCCTGATATTATTGCCCAGTATTCTGTAGCCATGCTTCATTACTTGAAATTGTTCTTCAATGTGTCTGCAGCGTGTTCTTCAGCTTGCCCTATTTGAGATCTCCCCACTTCAGCTCACTGTACAACAGCTGGCCAGGTATCCTGCTGTCATCCATTTTTTACACTTGTGCAGTCCAGTGGAGCTGCATTGTAGCAACTGTAACTTCACTGCTGTTGGATTGGCCGTAGTCCAAGACTATGTGTTGGTGAATACATCCCCTCTTGTGATGCTAACTAAAATCAATGTTAAACATAATGACCAATATTCTGCTTATTTTTTTAATTATGGCATGTTAGTAAACATCTATATACCTTTACATTCTGCATAATCTCTCTCATTAATCAAATTACTTAAATGTTTAGTTTGATAACATATTCCTTTTACCATGATTTAAATAGAACATTAGGAAATCGAATAACTGATGCATTTACCATCACCTTACAAGCTATATAAAAGGTTACATATTAAACAACAGTCCCTGGTGAATTATTCAGGAATTTTGTGATGTGCAACTGTGCAAAAAAAGAATGTAATGAACATCAACTATCCATAGAAAATATTAAGGTTGCACTAGACAAGATACATGCAGAACTGCAAATTGCTCATAAGCTCCCCATAAGATATGGAAAAATATTCAGAATATAAACATATATTTTGGAAAGCTACCAGCAGGAAACCTGATCCTAATAAAAAATATGAATCTAGTCACTAATATGTTTAAGATATTGGCTTGTATATTATTTTGTGCTCCAAATATAGCAAAATATCTAAAAATTGTTACTCTTTGAGCTACCTTATTGAGTAAGTGATCCCACAGCTGACTTGGTATTCAGTTTCCACACACTTCTACCTAGAATACTCGTAAATTATAGGTCACATGAAATGGCCAAATACATCAAAGTGAACACATTAGCATTTTCCATTCATATTCAGTATATGATGAAGTTTATTAGTTTTCTTATATGGAAAGACACCATAATAAAAACAGAATATGATTGAAATTGTTACATTAGAAACTTTGAAAGATAGTACAGGAATAGTAAAGGAAGAAGTACTGCCAGGGAGAAAAAGTAACAAATGAAAAAGTATACTTACAGATCGATTGATTATGACAGTATCAGGCAGACCATATTGGTGTGCAATAAATCATTTAATTATAGTAAATTTTGTAGCTTCTTTGACTAAAAGCTAATCGTCATATACCATTAGTATAACATAATTTCAAGATTGGTTGTGTTGATAATTTTTATCTGGAAGGTGGGAGAAACAAAGACTGATGTTGCAGTTGGTAAAGGAGCAGCACTTTCAAACACCTAGATAATGTAATACAAGAATTCTAGTTATTTTGTGTGTGTGTGTGTGTGCATGATACCACGGCATCACTTTTTATTCCAGAATAAGAAGCTAGAGCTTTCTCCCTTCTTCTACCCCCACCCAATTCTAGCACGTCATCGTACTGTAATCCCAGTATAATACATGCCAATACTGGATAGAGCTATCAAAATGGTAAAATTAGACATATAATGTGTATTTAAAAGTTAATGCTGACCAGAGTATAGGTTGCGTGTATATAACTGGTAAACACCAAGTCAATAAACTCATAAGGGGGTTGTATAAGAAACTTGTTGTCGTCTTTCAAAAATGCAAATTGCTATTTTGTGAACAGCAGATTCTGTTATGCGCACAGCAGATTTCTTTTCAGCCAGTTCAAATTCTTCCCATCCCTCCTATTCCAGCTTCCTTTGGTTTTCCGTGTTTGAGTCAAAGTTGCAAGGGCCTGAGTATTAGAAGACTATTGTACCTTGTAGTGTATTATCAACTAATCTTACTGATTTTCACAGAAAAACTGACCTTCACAGATGATCTTTAGAGTTCCACCCATTTCACAATTCTTTTCCTACTCACCCAGACTGCCAAATATGTCAAGTTCATTGTCACTACATCCACCGCACTCTTAGCTACATGGAAAGCACACTGGAGATAGAGAAAATCCTGCAGGTCACCTCGGACATAACTGTGTAAACAATTCACAAAGACATTTCTGCTCATTTCCTACCACATTGGTACAGGGACATATGGATATTTGGGGAGGGGGTGCTGGAGGGCTAAGACAGAGGACGTGGCTCTCAATGGCCCAAATTATCTGGGTATTCTAATACCATTCTTTCTTAGAGTCAATTAGAAACAAGATTCTTAGTATCTGGTTCAATCATTTTCTTTTTCTCAATCTAGAGCATCTTTATCCAGTTCAATTTAGTCTTGGCTCGTAACCTACTCCTCTAAATCTATTGTTTATAAAATGAATGATATTCCTTAAATCCAACTTTCTAGTCTTGGCTTTTAAAATGAATTATTTGGGGGAAGATAAAAGGGTACATGGCAATGTATGGAAAACGACCTAGGTTAATATCCCAAAGTATTATTCTACCAGATATATTTTTCAGTTTAGGAAAAGTATGAGCAAGACGAGTTTACTTTTAGTTATTTTAATATATACTTAAATCTTGTTTAATAAGGAATACACTGAAATGTATACAGCTTTTAAAATGTAAATTGAATTTCGTTATGATAAAATATGATTGTATTTTGAAGTGTGATATCTTGGACCCTACAACAACCAATTGTTAAAATCCTCATCCGGGGCAGCCCGGATGGCTCAGCGGTTTAGCACCGCCTGCAGCCCAGGGCATGATCCTGGAGACCTGGGATCGAGTCCCACCTCGGGCTCCCTGCATGGAGCCTGCTTCTCCCTCTGCCTGTGTCTCTGCCTCTCTCTCTCTAATAAATAAATAAATAAAATATTTTTAAATAAATAAATAAATAAATAAATAAATAAATAAATACAAAATCCTCATTGATTTTTTTTATTTTATTACTATCAGTAGAATACATATGTAATTTAAGGAACATTTAGACTTTTGCTACATTATATTCTGCAGAAGTAATTATTCTACACAATAGATTTTCCATATATTGAAATAAAGAGAAAATAGATGAAGTTTTTATTTTGAAATCTTATAAGATATAAATAACCAAACTTTGTGGTACAGAACCACATGGAAACGGTTTAAATTAATTTTTCTTCAGATTGCTGTCTTGTGTACAAAATCATGAAGTGATTTTTTTTTTAATTTTCCCAAATTGTAAATTCTCAGGAGGAAAAATTACTTTTAATAGGATCACTGCTGGAACTTAAACTTCTTTCGAGTTCACCAGATGATGACAGTTTAAAAGACTCACAAAAATGCATTGCTGTTGTAGACTGCTAAATGCAGCATCCCAGAGCGGAAATTTTATTCAGATCTCTATCAGGAGTTCAAAGATGTGGTGCAGCTCTAAGTAGGTCTCATGACTTTTCAAAATTAACTTCCTTTTTGTGTCACTGGGATATTGCGAGAGAACTACTATTCTGGATGATAGATGATCTGTATAATCAGTGAATAAATGTGCTCCACTGAGAACCTCAGAATGACCTAAGATGATCTCTTCTTCAGACTGGAAACTTTGAAGTTTTGGTTGGCTTTAAATCTTTGAGGATTTTTGTCTAATGAAAACACATTGCCAATATGATAAATCTACCAGTTTCTATTTAAGAATAGTAATAGAATTTAAATAGGACTGGACATTTTCCATAGAAATAGCTCAAACATATATATTGGACATGGCAGAAGGAGTTTTAAGATCTAAGAAACACGACTTTAGAAGGTTACTCTTAATGACCCACAAAAGTAACATTAAAAATGTCTTACTAAATTTGAATTTAAAAGGTAAAGAAAATATAAAGGCTATTATTATTATTACTATTATTATTATTATTATTATTACTACATCAGATTGCAGATAAAGGTAAGGGATCATTTTAGTACATTTTATTCCAACTATTGTGAACTTTGTCCAATTTGGTGTGAATTTAGCTTTTGGTAGCATATGCACTAGATTTGGAAGAAACAGTACTCTGAAAAGGCCAGTATGACTTTTCCTTGTATGGTTGAAAGTCATACTTACAAAAGATTTACTTGCTAAATAGATGCTAACTTCATGGTCTGACATTTACTCTAGAACCATTTTATTCATATCTATAGAATATGAAGCAAGGATATCACAGTTTCATTAATTAAGCATAAATATCTAGAAATATTTTTCTGAGTTTGAATTTTTGAGGAAAAAAACATGAATCATAAGGCTTTGTTGGATGATTCATCCACATCTGCATAATTCAACAGATATTTGCAAAGTACAATTTGCTTCCTCAGTCAGGGCAGTCAATGAAAAAGATGACTAAAGTGGCATGCCCATCCTAAAGTAGCTTAGCGCAAAGAAAAGATAATAAAAAATTCTTACGTTTTATGTTTTTACTGGTATGCACTGGTTCCTTTAAACATCCAGAGTAAAAGTTACAAGGCCCTCTTCATTTGGACGTTTATTTATTTATTTATTTATTTATTTAGACCTTTAAAATATTCATTAATAGCCTTTTTAAGAGAAAGCACTTATTACAATTTTTTTTAAAGAAAAGTCACTATATATTCCCTGTGGTGAAATACAGTTTATCTATATAGTGAAGACAATTCACAATAGAAAGAAAAAGAACTAAAAATTCTAAGATCCCATATCAAAGTAACCAAGTGTAGAAGAAATAAATAAGAGCCAGAAACATGTTCCTAAGGATAAAAACAAAGAATGTAAACTATAATGTGATCCCCAAGTACTAGAAAATATGCACACAGATCCCTATGTGTGTGTGTGTGTCTATATATATACATATATATATATATATATATACATATATATACATATTTAAGAACCTAAAATAATTACAAAAAAAGAAATAAAAAAGAGAAGAAAAAAGGAAGGAAGGAAGGAAGGAAGGAAGGAAGGAAGGAAGGAAGGAAGGAAGGAAGATCAATTTTCTTTCAACTAGATACTCTCTTCCTCTGCTATTATTGTCCCTTATAACAGTTTTCAGTATAGAAGACTCTCTACTCTATCATGACTCATGTCAGGGCTTTACTCTTTTACTGTAAAGCTACTTGCCAAATTTCTGCTACTGTATATGCATTCACCCATTAGGAAGAAATAATAATAATGGTAATAATAATACCTAATCCCAAAATAACCAGTGTTTTGTTCACATGTCATCTCATTTGATGTTCTCAGTAGTTCTGGAGGTAGCTGAGCCAAGCATCCTGTTTTCATTTGAAATGTTAGCAAATCAACTCCAGTAACACAGTTTACAAATTGTTAGTTCCTAATTTATTTCCAGTTTCTCAGACTCATTAAGCCTTTTCCCATGAAATAAACAGAAAATCATCTACAAATACAAAAAACCCCAATCGATCCTAATGTCAACCATATTCTGAGCCAATTCTGATCTAAAAACATCAGCTACTTGTAACACCAGCACTTGCTATCCTCATTTCAGAACAAATACAGTTAAATCTTTTCCCCACTTTTTCTAATAAAGTCTTATGTTGGATTATCCTATCATGCATCCCCTGTGGTATGTATTTGAAACTGCAATTCAGCATGTCTGGTGCAAGTTCTGAATACCCTCATAGGTTCTGTCTTCTTTTTTTTTTTGGTTCTGTCTTATTAAATTAATTACTCACCACCTTTCCCCCATTGTAACCACAACTCTCGCTATCATCTCCACCCCACTCCACCCCAATCCATTACCTGGTTTGCACACTTACCCACCGCCCGTTACCCCTGCCAATATATAACACATTTAGGCATCACCCGGTTTCCCCCACCTATAGGATTGGTCACCACTTCATCCTCTGCCTCACTTCCTTAGATTTGGATGTGTGTGTCTAGGGGGAGGTGGGATATTTACTCAGGACACCCTCATCTCCAAGGCCAGTCAGTAATCCTTCTCTGAACCCAGGCAGTGCTTTGCTGCACATTCTTTATCCTAGAGTCAGGACTTGGTTCTTGTTTCTCTAGCATCTAATAGCTTCAGGTTTTGTTTCACTTCAACTTATAATAAATATAATTTATAACCTAATGAGCCAGTATAACAATTCACACACACACACACACTTAAATACAAGATTTAGGAAATAATACTAACCTTTGGCAAAATAGTTGGTTTCAGCATTCTTAATTCTCTATTTTATTCTATTTAATACTACTTCATTCTGTGCTTTATTCTAAACTTTTCTGTTATTTTTCTCTTAAAACAGGCTAATCAAAATAAAATTAAATGAATTTATAATTTGCTAAGTGGATCATGGCCCCAGTTTGATAAGACAATGCTGTATCTTGCTAGGAACGTTCCACATAGAAGAACATTTACCCAAAAGATAATTGCTGCTGCTCAATGGGCCACCAAAGTCTTTGGTCTCAAATTTAGGAACTGATCAAGTTTTAAGTAAATTCCCATACCTTCCAGCAGAGGTTAAAAACACACAAAGTATAATCACTATTTGGCCACCAATTCAGAGGACAATTGTGCTGAAAAACTCTCTAGCTGCTGTTTTTTTCTAAAATCTATTTGTAAGATACATGAGAAGAGATCATTTGTTTTATTAATTGATGTAGCGCTTGTGTCTAGACAGATGCTGGCATATAGGGAGCACTCAAATATTTGTTGAATGAATCAATCAATGAATCAGTGAATGTTTGGAAGAGGCTTAGTAGATTGTTACTTATTCATGCATTCTCTCATTCAACACATATCTGATGAATTCCCATTATACATTAGTCACTGTGCCTGTTCTTGGTTACATTATACAATTACTTCATGCCAAGTCCCTATTTTTAAGAATCTCTCAACCTAATAGAATATATCTTCAGTATGTTTCTGAGTGTTAAAGAACATTAATAATAGATTAATATGTATCCTTTGCTATACATGGAGTTTTGTATGTGACATGTATGTTAATTTTCTCCTTGTCAGTCAACAAATATTTATTTAAAGAACACTTGGAATGTGTCAGGCAGAGTTCTAGACGCAGAAGACAGAATGAGAAGCAAGAAAAAGTCCCTTTCTTCAAGAAGCTCACAATTCAGTAAGACAGGATAGAAATACCATAAAACAAGGAAATAGGGTCAAGTAAGTAGCCTTAAACACTATGAAGAAATAAAGCATGCTAAAGAGATAGAAATGATTTGAGGAAGCATTAGGTTAGAAAGAAGAGAGACCCCTACCTTAGCATAGCTTCTAAAGTCTTCTAGAAGACAGGGGGAAACTGAGATATTGGCGAAACTGTCTCGGGAAAAGGCAACAAGTACCCCTCTCCTTCTTCAGTTCAGAAGAACACAGTGTTTGTACTATTTAAGGTTTGAAGTTTCACTATTGTTGGCCATTCATCCTCAAAGAAGAAAAAAATCATCAAAAAAAAAATTAAGAAAGGGAAAAGAAACAGAACCCTCTCTTGTTAAGCAACCAAGGTTAGTACAGAACATTTTGCTGCAAAGGAGGACAGTATTAAATTGAAACCATGTTTAAAGGGAAATGATTGTTATGACATGCATTTCTCATATCAGAGCAATTTAGATAGGAAATCACCGGTAAGCAAACATTCTGTATTATAAATGAAAAAATCCTGAAAGGATTATTGTTGTCTTTTTCACTGAACACATCAGCAAGAAAATTATTCAGCCCCAGGCAGAGGAAACAAATATCATCAAGTACAACAGTGTTGCTGTTTGGATCCTTCTCCTATCCTCAAGGACTGTCATGTTTTCAATACTCATTTCTTTGTATGTCACCTTTCAGTACAAGTCTTTATGTCGTGTACTCATTCAGTCTGTTCATCTCCTGATTGCTGCTATTGTGAACTTCTAGAATTTTAAGCATGCCAAGGACACTACTTTCCCTGAAATAAAATTATGATGCAAAAACTAAAAGCAAATACAATTTGAACACATGTGAAGTAAATGTATATAAGTAGATTGCTAAGTGTTTACACTTAAAAATTAAACTATCTTCTTGGAAGTCAGCTATAGACACTTTTTCATATACCTAGGATAGCATCATGAGTTATCTTTCAGTAAAAACAAGCTAAATGGGAAAAAAAGGCAGTAAAGTCATTCTATTACAAACTCACTGAGAAGAAAAACAGAAACATAGGCCCTTAAGCTCCATTCCTCACTATTTGCTTCTCTGCTTATATGATAGGGTTCCTGACCCTAACGGTTCATTTTCCAAGCTCTCACATAAGCAGACTTCTTTGACTCTGGCCTGCAGGGGCTTTGGTGGGAGACAGGGGAATGAGAGAAAGTAAGAAGCCAGAGTGTTTCTTCCCCTTGCTAGTATTTTTTATCACTGTGCCCATGACACCTCCAGCAATGCCCACATGTCCTGTGTGGCTCTAACTCTTGCTAGACAGACGGCCTGAATCTAGCTGTGGCAGATAAACCTCTCCCCTTAGCATAAGTAACATGGCCTCTTTCCTATTTACCTCCATCCAAAAATAACTAATCGCTCCCTATCGTTGCTGATGTCTGCATTTTATCATTGTGCCCATTTTGTTGCTCAGTTTTCCATTACCAGCATGACCAAATCTCTATAGCAGGTTCTCTTTGCTTTAAATTTGTTGAGTGGTTTCATTTTCCTAGTAACAACTTGAAGAATACAGGCAATATGTGATCTACTTCATACATATGTGGAATGTTAAAATGTTGCAATGTGTATATTGAAATGCAAGTCTTTTCATATGAATGGTCATCAGGACATATCCCTACATTCTTTTCCATTCTTAAATTTTATGTTGGATATTTGTATAAATGTTGTATAAATTGTTCCACCAAAATTATTTTCTAATGTTCTCAATTTCTAGGAGATAAAGGCTCTGTTGTTCCTATGTGGGTAACCCTAACCTGACAAATTTTAGTATATCTCTATTATTACTTTTTCCAGAACATTGCCCTCTTTTGCAAAAGCAAAACACCTTTCTTGACATTCTCTTCTTCCTACTTCTTCCATATTGTTTTTACTGGAGTTGCTATTTTTCCCACAAATTCATCTCCTAAATTTGATTTGTCCAAGCTAAGCAAATGAAGAAAGAGGAGGAGGAGGAAAGAAGTAATTACTTTTTCTAGGAGTTTTAGATTTAGGATTGCTCTATGTTTGGTTGACTGTGATTTCTGTATTATGAAGAAAATTAATGTGCAATGAAGTGGTGATCAGTATTCAAAGAGAAGCAGAAATAAGAAAACAAATTAAAAATAAACGGAAAGAATGAAATATTCAAAAAAAAAAGCAGAAAAGAGGTAGAGTTTAAGATCTCTGTAATTCTTTTGAAGTCAACCTTTATTCTTGCCCTTTACATCTCTCTTTTTTTAAATATAAGTAGACACATATATATGTATTAATTTAAATAATTGGGGGATATACTCTAAACCAATTTAGCCATTTTTGATTTAGCTAGGTTGAGTTTATTTTCTGTCACTTTGCAACCTACCATGGCATAAGTAAGACAAATTTTATTATATTGTGTTGACATGTCATACTGTTAAACCTGTTCCTTGGAACAAGGACATTTCTTGTGTTAGGGTAATGAGGCCTCACATAGAAACCAAATTATTCTTGTTGTCTAGAATCCATTTTTAAAGGTTTGAAATCCAGACTTCAACCAGAATTGAGAGCAAAAGCCACAGGTGGGTTGCAGAGTGTAAATTTGTTTTTTCTCAGCCTTGACCATGAATAAGACAAAATGTCTACCCATGTTGGGGTAAGTTTTAAGAACCTATAGAATAGACAGCAGACTAGAAGAAAAAATAAAATATATATATATATATCAGGGAAGTTGAACCAGTCACTGAATATATATACATGTAGCCCTTAAAGATATAGTATACATATTACAAAACAATGTGTGGAATAGGATTAGTGACTGAGTGCTCTGAATAAGTTATCTGAAGAGAATACAAAAACTTGCAATGTGAAATTACACATTTTTTCTATTCTATTTAATATTCATTTCTTTCTTGTTCTTTATATAACTGAAATAGATAGCTTCAAGGGCAAAATGCAATTCAGCTGATAAAAACAGTATGGCAGGTCAGAATTGGTAATGGCCTTTGCAATGCCTCTGTTTTGTTTTCTTATATATTTATAAAGGTTACTTTAAAATCTAGGTGTTCACCATAGTAACATGGAGAATGATTTTAATTGAGTTCCTCCAGTTTTTCTACCACTTTAAAAATGTTATATCATTTATTTTTTTTTTAACAGAATGGGACAGTTGTATTTAAAAACATGAAATTCCTGAATGAAGCACTGCCCTGGGATGACAGAGAAGAAAATTTATTCAAAGCCTCCCCAATTCTATGCTTTCCCTCAATGCAGATGTTTTATTCTTTCTTAAACGTACACACACATTCACTCATACAAAATGTTCACTAACTAAGGTGAGGATGTCTAAAAAGAATGAGTTTTTAGCAAAATAATTAAGCAGATGAATTTATCTGGTTACATTTTACTTCTCTCCTTTCTTTTTTTCTCTCAAAACTTTCCAAGTACATGCACTCTTCCTTCTTCACTGGCTCTTTGACTATTTTCCAATAAACCAAATAGATTAAGTAATGAAAAAGATTTTCCCATTTCATTTATACTTGTAATTTAAGAAAGAGATATTTGGAGAGTGAAACTTTTGGGTCCTAATAAATAAATGTTTAGTAATTGAAAATCCGCCTTTGATAATATCCTGAGACAGAGTTGGGCACGTGCTCAGATAGCTCACTGAGGTGAATACTTACTCTACTAAATTGCTGGTCAAGTGTTGCAAAAGTGTGGCTAAGGACTGTAAAGATTCCTATTAGAATGTTACATTCACTATACATACACAGATTAATTTATCCATTGATTATTTAACAATAGGGACATTTTATTCTTTGAAATACCAACCTTATTCTTATTAAATAATAATCCTATCTAGGGATCATAGGGTGTAAGGTCAATATCTCTCAATAGAACACAAAGTATTTTTAATATTTTGTGTTTGTTTAAATTTAAGTTCCTTTTTGCTGACATATATAATTAAACAAAGTACTCTCTACTTCATAAAATAGTGATTAGATCTATGTCCAGATTATTAAGGGTTTTTTTTATGGTTTTTAAATTTAATTCAATTAAGGTAAGTCATGAGAGCACACTGATAAAATTCCTTGGCAGGTTTTAAGAAAGTTCATTTGCTTTTTAAAATTAGGTCTAATGTAATCAACATATTAATGTTTCAGTGAGTGAATAATGAATGTATCTAATATTAATAAATACCAGATTTTACCCAAAAGGAAGAATGAGTGATGGTAGAGTGGAGATCTAATAGAGATGAGCTTCTTCAACCTCAACCTTCACATTATTTAATATTTCTAAAAGTATTTTTCATTATAGAGCTATCCATTTCTTAAACTTATATAGAGCTTAACTTTTTAAAATAGTGCAAAGGAAACCACTATTAACAGCTATTTTTAATGAAAAATTATTTGTTTGGGACCAAGTTCCATTTATCTCTGAAATGCTAGTCTTTATTTCCACCCCCAATGGTGAATTATTCACCCATTAACGCAGTATCTCAAAGATTTCCTCTACAGATCCTCAATGTCTGCCTGTAGTTCAAATAGCCATACAGACAGAACCATATCAGTCACCTCAAATTTATGTAATTTTCTAAAAAAAATTAACATAATTTCTCAAGTTATTTGCAAGATTATTCATATAAATGATTTTACAAGTTAAAAATAATCCTTTGATACAACTCTGGTAAGGGCTGACCTTTATCTTGCTAAACTTGGTCTCTGTAATTACAGGAAAGGTTTCCTGTCCTTATTAAAATACTTCTTAGCTGTGGCCATCCTTGGTTCTCTGGCTGCTGTCAACTTACCACTGTCTTCTCTTGGCTCTGCATGATCACACGAAGCATTAAGTTGAATGCGGTATCTCCTATTGCCATTTTGTTACCATCACTCTTAAGATCACACATTCTATGCATGTGTGTGTGTGTGTGTGTGTGTGTGTCTGTCATTTATTCTGATATAGTTCCAGGTACTCTTGTCATTGTGACATTGTGTGTCTTGTCATATCATTGCTCCCATTGCTTCCATCTTCAAAGCAAAGTGATCCTATCTTTGATTATACAAGTTGTACTACGGTGGTCAAGACTGGCTGCACACTGATCTCTAAATCTTTCCATTCTAATGGAATGTATAAATCATTCTGGCCTAGTACTACATACAATGTGATTATATGTTGAAAGCCTCTGAGTTACAGATGCTAGCATTTTGGATTATTCACTTTCCCCTTCCATCTGCATTCTGAGTATTGGGATAAAAGGGATACTTTCCAGGGAAAAATGTCACTAGAAGTCCTTATAGCATCTGTTCTGTAGGGTACGTGATAATATACTCAGAATGATACACAGAATATGCCTGAAAGTAGAATAGGAAATTTGGTTAACATAGAAATGTTCAAAAATAGTCACATATTAAAATACATGACAAAAATATGCTTTGATAAAGGTTAAGGAGTGAGGCTTGCATCAAATACACTAGAACAAGTGTTTAACATGCCATTTTGTGGGATAAAGTTTCATGTAATCACAAGAGATGGTATCCAAAAAAGAAAGTAAAATTTCAAGTGAATAAAACACAGTTTGCTAAGATGAAAGGATGATACATTTAAGAAACAGAAATAAGTTACTACTTATGAAATATTATACACTAAAGGGATGGATAGTTAAACCATTTACTAAATAAATCAAATAAATCATAAAAACATAATTAAATTCTAATATTTTATGTCTTATTTTTTAGAGGGACCTAATAAAGCTGGAAATGGCAAAGTACAAATTACGTATAAGTAGATATGTTATCAATCCCAAAATATCTATGATTCCTTGATTCTAGAAACATGGTAACCATATGTGCAAGGTGGTATGAGAGATAAAAAATGGAGAAGAGTATGGTCCTGGAATATGAAGTTGAGAGTGATTGATTGATGATTTTTTAAAGATTTTATTTATTTGAGAGAGAGAGAGAAAATGAGTGAGGGGGGAGGGGCAGAGGGAGAAGCAGACTCTCCACTGAGCAGAGATCCGATTGCTGGCCTCCATCCCAGGACCTCAGAATCATGACCTGAGAGGAAGGCAGATACTTATCTGACTTAGCCACCCAGGTACCCTGAAAGTGATTTATTTTTGGTTAAAGAAGACCTTCCCATAAGGAAGTTCATTTTCAATAAGTAAGAAGGAGGGATGCCTATAAAATCTGAAAAGGTAACATGGAAAAACTGTATAGAGGCTTGACTTGTCCTTCAGATTTAGAAATTGATGAGAAATTTACCACTTCCAACTTCCTTTTCAAGTCTAATGATTATCAAATGACAGAGGGCAGAACCATCTTTGATAAAAAATAATCAAAGTCCAAAATACATTAGGAGATAACAAGTGAGCACCTTGGTACTCTAAATAACTCTGGATGTCTTGAGTCAGACAAATTACTTTCTGAGGTACAGTAAGATTTGCATTGATATCATCACTGAACTGCAGTTAATGGTCTCTCAGGAACTATGTTGAAAATAACACAGTCCTGAGAGCTGTCAGGCTGGCTAATTTGTGGAAAATGACAGACAGTTTAAGAATATTTTATCAAGCAGATGCCTGTGAGAACTTAGAAAGACAAGAAGGGAAGAGGTCATCTTTAAGAGCTAGAATAAAAGCACGAGGACAACAAATACAAAGCTCAACAAATACACTAATTTCTTTTCTTTCTTTTTATGCATTTATCACAGCTAATTGGGGGAATGACACAGATTAGGGTTTGTCAATATTGGCCTTGTCGATATGTTGGTCTGATGAATTTTTTTGTCGTGGGAGATGCTGTCTTATAGATTGTGGGATGCTTAGCAGTGTTCCTGGCCTCAATCAGCTAGAATCTAGAAGAATCTTTCCCTCTGTCTCCCACTCTCTGGAGTCAGGACAATCTGTTTCTTCCCTGGAAGACATTTCACATCATTGAGGACCACTACTGGTCCTCACATACATAGCTCTAGATGTAAGGTACATAGATGTAAGGTATCTGAAAATTTTAAGGGAATTTGACAAGTCTTCCATGACATTATTTGGGACAAAATGAACATATATAAATATAAGGTTTTTAATAATTAAGTGTATTTGTATCTGGCTTATTTACATATTCAACAAATATCTATTGAAAATCTACTCAGGCACAGTATCTGGTATTGGGATAAAAAATAATGAGAGTTATATCAGTATCAATTTTCAGAAACTTTTTCATTGCCTCCATGTTTAGTCTTGTAATTTCCATCATTTTACTGATGCTTTGGCTGTGGACAAAGATGTTATGGGTTTCAATGCAAATTTGGAAGCTTTGTTTAAAGTGGATTTCCAGGGGATCCCTGGGTGACTCAGTCCCGCATTAGGCTCCCTGCATGGAGCCTGCTTCTCCCTCTGCTTGTGCCTCTGCCTCTCTCTCTCTCTCTCTCTCTCTCTATCTCTATCTCTCTTTGTCTCATGAATAAATAAATAAAATCTTAAAAAAAATTTTTAAAAATAAAGTGGATTTCCAAAGGTAGGTCAGCATTTGCTATGCCCAGGGAAGAGGAGGGAAGTGAAGCTGGGGAGTGTATTAGGCTGAAGAAATAACGTGTCTGAAATCCATGATATGAAAATAAGAACACTTATTCAGAGATCTTTGACAAATCTCTCCGAGAAAAAGAGTAAGAGACAGCATAGAAGAACATGAGTATATAACGATATAGAAATGGCAGCACCATGTTGGGGCTTGCAATAACTATTTAGAATGTTTTACTTTACACAGAGTAATGAGAAAACATTAAAGGATATTATGAAGTGTCTGATAGGAAGATACTTGTTATTTGTAGCAGTAACTCTACTCAGTGTAGAAGAGAGAATAGGTGGAGAACAAAAGACAGCTACTGCAATAAGAAGTGACGAGCTTTGATTAGCTAGCTTTGTTTGGCAGGGAGACTCGAGAGAGGTAGAAGGCTTTGAAATAAATTGAGGAAGAAGTGAAAAGAGGATGCTGTTGTCCTGAATCTAGAGCTAGCCGCCCCCCCCCTCTTTCAGAAATGAAGCAATCCTACCTGTTCTAGGGATATTGGAAGCTGACCAGCCAACTGACTGCCTACCTGGGAATTACCTGTGGGAAGAGAGCCACCTCCCCCCTTCATGACCTACTTCTGGAGTCAACCTGCTTTTAGCAAAGAATCAATGCAGAGTTCTACAATTCTGGGTTATTTGTTACACATAAATAATAACTAGAACATGTCCATTGTCTCAAATATCTATGATTTTACTTTAAGTTCATGAATATCTTGTAGACTATGTTTGACTAATGTGATTGAAATAATGCTCCTCAGTGACAAGTCTGGATCTCTCATGGACACTCTACTTAAGGAGTTAAACTAGTTGGATGAACATTGCCCTGAGAAATAGTGGCTGTGGTGGTGGTGAAATGTAATGAGGTGTTGACTTTCTTGGGAATGCTCAAGGTGTTTCCTGATTAACTTTGATTGGAAGTTTCAAATGTGCTATTTTTATGGCTGCAATGTCAAAATTGCATTAATAGCCAAAATATGCCCAAAGTGTCAATATGCCCAAGTTTTCACTTGTAAACATTTTCCACGAGAGGCTAAGTGACAGATGATGTTAGGCATACACTTAGAATCCCTCCAAAAGAGAAGAAACTAGGACCAAGGAACAGTGCCTGGCCCACTGAAATCTAGAGGTACTCAGTGTACAGAATATAGCTGTCTCCTACTTTCCTTTCAACATCACAGCCTTATTAAATGCTTGTCTCCACATTGTAGGCCTTACAAGTCTTTAGAAGGCCAAATATGTGCCTTCTGGTTGCATTAAAATGAAAATACATTTCCACCTATGAATATTGAATCAAAATTACTTGCTCCTACCCATGTCGATTTTCTCCAGAATGTTGGCTGTATCGTTACTAGAATGACCCCAATTGACCAGAACATGATGATCTTTTTGGCTGCAAGTGAAAGTCCCTGTGCCTCTTCCCTCTTCTTCCTTAGCACCTTTGTTTTGAAATGAGATGAGAAGGGTGTGCTTTCTGAGATGAGCTGCAGTTCAAGTAGTCCTTACTTTTAAGTTTTCCAATTGCTTCTCTTCCTGGCGACATTTATTTAAGAGTGTTCTTGATTATTATTAAACCTGGCAGGTTCATCCTGAGTGCCTGCAGTGCACCAGATCCTTTTGGAAAGCTGGAAGCAGAAGAGAGTGACTGATATACAGAGAATAACAGCCGTCTGAAACTGCACTGAGCTTTGACCTTGGCAGTTTTTCTTTAGCTACTTCTAGCATTTATTCAGAGTGGGCAGTGACTCATCGGCTCTGTCACTACCGTGGTCATGTTGTATTAATTCTAAAGCCCTGGTGCTGCAGAGTTCCTATCTTTAATCCTTACTTGTGTACCGTAAGAGTTCAGACTTGAATACACTTAACCTTCAGAATAAACTTATTTTGTGCTTTTCAACATCGCTTGAAAATAATGAAGATCTGGTTATGAGGTAGCAATTCTAATTGTAGGGTAATGCTAATGGAATAATTTGCTGGACGAGCTTATGTGTGGCTACTGTATGCTGGCATTTGAAAAGTAATTTACTAACTTCTCTCTCCATAATTAGAAAAAATAAAATGTTCCTTTTATTTCTTCTCTCCATGTGCATCACAGTAGAAATTTTATCTACACACCCACATGTAATAGTCATTTTATACCCTATCAACATAAAAAGGTAACGACATGGAAAACATATATGTTAAATAACATATGTGTATACTTAAGTCCATTTATACCATTGGAATTATTTAAACTAGTGAAGATTTGAAGGATAATAAGGTAATAAATGTGAAAATTATCTTACCTTATGTGTTGCCTATTCCAGCCTATATGAAGGCTTATCTATTGTGAAATTTATTTTAATTTTGAAAACAGTTTGGAAAAATATGTCATAGTCTCCCATTAATTTGATCTAGGTTTGAAAAAAACACCCATTTTCACTGAGGCAAAAATATAAAAACAAGCATTTGGTATTTAAAAATGTAGTGCTTCTATGGCAAATGTTACATGTAGTTTGCACAAAAATCTATATTTTTTTGCAACTATCAAACACAAATTAACACAGAAGGAAAACTAGACATTTTGTGTAATTCATTGTGGAAAAATAGACTTTATTCCCTACAGCAGAATTATAAATCTTCTTAAGTTATATCAAAATTAGATCTTTCCAAAGAAATACCTCTCCAATTTTATCCTTGAAGTACAGTTTTTTAAATGTTATCTTAATTAAAATGAATCATTTTCCAGAGAGAATTTACCATTTCGTACAAAGTACATTTGATCATTTATTTCTTATGCATAGCGAGTGAGTAAAATTATACACTTCCTCTCCCACCTTATCACATGGTTATTTTTGGCAGTACCTCTCTTTTATTGTTCTTCATCAATTGAATTAATGAACTGTGAAATCAGTTATTATTCTGTGTATATATATTATAATTTCTGAACTGATGCTTACTTTAACCCATACAAATCAGGGAAGCATTGTTTTAGAAGTTCTTCAAAAAGGGTTAAATATACAACAACAACAACATAAAAAATAACTGTCTTGCACAAGGGAGTGTAAATCACTAGCTGCATATGTGGTTCTAACTGAGGCTTGTACAGTACATAGCGAGCTACAAGTAAATGGTGTTGAAAGTATCCTGTCAGGATGGATCTGTCCTCTGGGTCTCCACCGAACATAATTAGTTTCATGTAAAATGACTGGTTTTCAAGTTTATTATATATGAATTTAATATACCAAATAGATAGAATACAAGAAATGATAAGTGGAAAAATTTCAAAAGATTTATATTTCTCTAGTGAGCCCCAAAATAGCCTATCCTGCATTCCTCTCAGTTGCCACACGATGTGTATTACTCTGACTTTGCCCACAAGTGAGCTGATTAACTGTTTTGTGAGGGGCTTTTTACTCTTTCATTTTTTTCTTTTACAGATAAAAAAGAGAAATCCATAAAGAGGATACGTGACCGAGTTTGTAAAATTAAAGTGTATGCAAAAATGACATCTCCTCCATATAAAATGTTTGAATTATAAGAATCCCTGAATATAATTTTGGAAAATTTGATAGGTGCCTTTCAGTTTAGTTCATCTAGTTTATTTGTTATCAGTAATTGGAATACAACAAATTAATTTGATAAATTCACTTTACATGTTAAAGTTGTCCAAGATCACAAATTTATTTTAGGCAGTTTTCCTTTTTTTTCATAATGTATTAATAGGGGCTTCTACAGCGTTTTATCTTTATTTTTTTTTTCTTAGTATTAGGCATGTATATTTTTCTTGTACAAAAGTAGGGGTTTTTTTTCCTATCATATTTCTTTCCATTAAGAGCTATACTTAATTAAACAAAAGGTCCTCATTGCCAGATACAGCTCACTGTAGACTAGATATTTGATGGATCAGAAAACATATAATGTACATGTTCAGATGCCATCTCTTTAGAAACTCTTCTCTGATCATTCATTCTGGCAATTCCTCAGCTAGTTCCTAGCATATCTTTCCATTTCATTCTTTAAAATTTACTGTCCTCTGACATGCGTTCTTCATTTACTTTTTCCTGGTATATTTGACCCTAGCTTTTTTTCCCCCAGACTCATCCCCACACTCAGTGTTTAATGTTCTTGCCTAACTGGTCTTATTTCTCTGTCCTTAGTACCTAAGATTCTGCCATGTACCTCTAGAAATCAAAAGTATCACTTAAAAATACTTTAAATTTCAAAGACAAAAGGAAAATAAATAATACATGTAACACCTATTTTAAATATCAACCATGAGTTTAGCAATAAACTACAAGCACATGGGGTATGAGAGGTATGTGTGTGTGTGTGTGTGTGTGTGTGTGTGTGTATGCTTGCATGTATGAGAACTGGACCTTAAAAATGATATTTTGCTGAGATATTTCCCAAAATGTAGGGCTGAGATCAGTATCCAAAAATTGCAATTTAGTTTGCAAAAACCAGTTAGATTATGGAGTGTGGAAATTGAGAGAAAGAGCAAAAACAAACAGAGACAGATACTGAAAACATGTAGACAACGTAGGAAGCATGCGTTAAGGTACAAATCTCAGTACCTGCGCTCCCCTGCGCTCCCCTGCGCTCCTGTCTATTCAACATTCTGTGAATATGATCTGTACATTTACAATTCCAAGTACAGCATTTTATTTCTTCACCCCAAATGATTGCAGCCCCAATTTTGCTTCCAGAAAGATCATTTAGAGTATTTAACGCTTAGCTCATTTGCCATGGCCTCTCTAAGTGTTTTCTAATCCCACCAGAATAGCACCCCAATGTACAAGCGCTTCATTAGACTCTGGAAGATATTGTGTAATTCATATCTGTTTTCCCTGCTGGATTTTAAAGTCCTTCATTATAGGTGCACACTTTATTGATCTTAGCAACCCAGTACTGAAGAGAATACCATGTGTGTAATTTCCTACACATAATGAAATGCAGTATACCGAGATGGGAAGGGTGGGAGCTTGGAAACCCCAGGAGAAGGTCCTGTTTGCCAGAGGGCTTTTCCTCATCCCTCCCAGTCAGCACATCACACATTACCTCTGCCCCGTCTTGATAATTCCCTAAAATTCCCTTTCCTGCTTATGCATTCTGCACTTTAATGCTCATTTCATGGAGTTTTTATAATAATTACGTGACCTACCATAAGTAAAGAATTAAGGAATTCCATGTAATTGTAATTGTTACAATTACTAATACATTACTAATGTAATACATTAATGTATTACAATTACTAATACGTTATTAATAATAGTTTTTTAATGGAAATCAATTTAGTTGATTCCATTATTCTAAACATTAGAATGTTGACAAATATAGTTGCAAGCAACTGCGAGCTGTTTCCTTCTCACCCTGGTTCAGCTTGTTTATTTTCCACCGCTGTGTAACAAATTGCCACATACTTAGTGGCTTAAAACAACACCCTGTCATTGTCTCACAGTTCAGTGGATCAGGAATCCCAGCAAGGCTTAGCAAGCGGGGCTCTGTGCTGGTTTCCGTAAGTCTCCATCGAGTGTTAGCCTGGATCAGAGTCTCACCTGAGGCTTGGGGGTCCTCTTCCAAGCTTGCTCGTTGTTGGAAGAATTTCCCTCCTCCTAGCTGTAGAACTCACCCTCAAGGCCAGCAGGAGAGTGTCTCTAATGTTTAACCTTTTCTAAATGCTCAGCTGGCTATGTCAAGCCCACCTAAGATAATTGTCCTTTTAATTAAGTCAAAGGCAACTAATTAATAGTGTTATCATGGGAGTAACTTTCCAACATAACTACAGATTGAATATGCACTAAGGGTATGGCATTATAGAGGATGTGTACACACAGGAACTGGGATATGAAGAGGACCATCTTAGGATCTTGCTTACCACACTGAAACTAGAAAATGTATATTTATTTTATATATTGTGACAATGTCTTTGTGTGTGGATGAAGAAATGGTTTCACGATGCCTTGGAATATACCAAGTGAAGTATCGTGAAGATCCTTGGGGAACTCTTGTATGTGAACAGGTTGTACCTCAGACAGTAAAAATCAGATACCTATGTAAAAAAATAAGCATATTTGTATTACTTTTAAAAATTCATAATTACTATTAAAATGAGTGGTAAACATGTGTCTTCAGGATAAAGGTGAACTAATGTTTCATATTTTAATTAGTGAGGAAAGAAAATTCTGATGAAAATTATATATATGTATATATATAATTATATATGTATAAATATATATACATGCACAATACAGTAAGGAAAAGGTGTTCAGTTTGGTCTGAGTGGTCTTTGGACAGCACAAGTAAGACGATCAAGAAATGAATATTTCAAGAGAACTAAAGGGAGGGAGGGAGAGAGAGAGAGGAAAGCACAAGGAAAGGGAGGGAAAAAGAGGAGAAAAGGAGTTGGAGACAGGGAGGAGAATGAGTAAAAAAGCATACCTCATTCTGTCCACTTCACTATGATAAAGGCAAAAAAAAAAAAAAGGTGAAAATGAGCATCAAGAAAGTGACCTAGAGCACCTGGGTGGCTCAGTCAGTTAAGCATCCTTCTGATTTCAGCTCAGGTCAGGAGCTCAGGCTTCTGAGATAAATCCCCATGTCAGGCTCTTCACTGAGCATGGGGCCTGCTTAAGATTCTCTCTCTCTGGGCAGCCTGGGTGGCTCAGTGGTTTAGCGCTGCCTTCAGCCCAGGGCGTGATCCTGAAGACTCAGGATCGAGTCCCATTTTGGGATCCCTGCATGGAGCCTGCTTCTCCCTCTGTCTGCCTCTCTCTCTCTCTCTCTCTCTCTCTCTCTCTCTGTGTATCTCATGAATAAATAAATAAAATATAAAAAAAAAGATTCTCCCTCTGCCACCCCCACCTCCACCTAGTGCTCTTGCACTCACTCTCTCTCAAGAAAGAAGAAAAGGGCCTAAAACCAAAACTTTATTTTTCTGATTGATTGATTGATTGATTGATTGATTGATTTGAGAGAGACCACAAGCAGTGAGAGGAGCCAAGGGAGAGAGAGAAAGAGAATCCTAAGCAGACTCCCCACTGAGCTCGGTGGATCCTGTGACCCTGAGATCAGCATCAGAGCTGAAACCAAGAGTCAGATGGTTAACTGATTGAGCCGTCCAGGAAACCCTAAAACTGAAACCTTAAAATACACTGAAACAAAAAGAGGGGCACCTGGGTGGCTGAGTGGTTGTGTCTGCCTTTGTCTTAGGTCATGATACCAGGTCCCACATTTGGCTCCTAGCAGAAAACCTGCTTCTCCTTCTGCCTATGTCTCTGCCTCTCTCTGTGTGTCTTTCATGAAGAAATAAATAAAATCTTTAAAAAGAGAAACAGGGATGCCTGGGTAGCTCAGCAGTTGAGCATCTTCCTTTGGCTCAGGGCATGATCCCAGAGTCCTGGATCGAGTCCCGCATCAGGCTCCCTGCATGGAGCCTGCTTCTCCCTCTGTCTCTACCTCTCTCTCTTTCTGTGTCTTTCATGAATAAATAAATAAAATCTTTTAAAAAAATAAAAAAAGAAACAAAAGCAAAGGAAATTATTGAGGAAACTATTCAGGAAGAAATTATATATTTAATCATAATTTATTACTAATTTATAAAACTCAAACTTTTTTAAACTAAAAAGCTCATATCATGGAATTATTTCAACTTTAAGTTTCAAAAACATCACACCTTGCCCAACTGCTGCCCACATACTCTAGAAGTAAACAAGGGATCTTTATTAACAAACAGACACATTTGTTTTGGGTGTCTTCTGTGGTATACGGGAATAGATTTAAGCCAAATTTTACTTTTTTTTTTTTTTTTTTTTTTTTGGATATCATTTCTCAGAAGCAAAAGTTGAGGAAAGATTTTTTTTTCTAATTGGTTTTGAATTTCCAGTATACTAAATATGTTCATTTCTTGGGCATTTTCCCTATAAAACTCTGAAGTGATGGTAATAAATTAAGACTGTATATGCATATATTGGTATAATTCCACCCTGACCAGCCAAGTGTGCATAGCATGGAGACTGGATTCTGCTAGGAACGGTAATTTAGGAGTGTATGTCCTAGGACCTAAATGGAAATTTTATTTTGTATGTTTTTACTTAATAATAGGTATGGAGGACTTTTCTGAAATTTGCTTGGAGCTACAGTATTTAAATTCATCTCCTGGGATAACAAAAGTCAAATTTAGAGATTATTGAGGGATATGACCCTGATATAGATCTAACTGTTGGAGAAAACTATATACATCTCTTCAGGGTACTTTAGACATTGACTTCTCTATAAGGAGAACAACATTGTTATAGATAAAGGTTTACTTTCTAATGGAATTTGATAGGTTTTATGTGCAGAGATGCAAGATATTCAAATCTTGCCCTAGATGAAGATTGATTCAAAAGGAGTATTTGCAGAGAGTCAATCAAACTACCATCTTATAAATAGCCTTTACATACCCTATATACCACTGAGCTCAGGAAAATCTGCTTTGTGGTGTACCTGAGTGACTCAGTCAGTTAAGCATCTGACCCTTGATTTGGGGCCAGGTCATGATCTCAGGGTCCTGGGAAGGAGCCCCATGTTGGGGCTCAGGAGAAGTCTGCTTTAGAATTTCCTTTCTCCCGCTCTCTCTCCCCCCCCGCCCCCCACCAGACTCTCTGTCTTTATCTCTCTCCCAAATAATAAATAAATCTTCAAAAAAGAAAACAAAAGTCTGCTTTGGAGCACTGAGCTAGAAGTGAAGTTTAAATGAGACCCCTAATCAATTTGATGTCTTCCCTTTCTCAGCAGTATTTTGGGACACCTATTACCAGACAACTAATGATGAGAGAGAGAGAGAGAGGGAGAGAGAGAGAGAGAGAGAGAGAGAGAGAGAGAGAAGAGAGAGAGAAATCTGTAGTGAAGGCCCTGGACTGATTAAACTCAGGGTATGCTTGCAGGATTTGAAAAACAAGAGAAAGAAATGACCTTGAAAACCCAGTCAGCCCAAGGAATGAAGTTTTTTATAGGTCTTCTTACTTCATAGAGGCATGTAGCTCAAGAAAAAGAATGAATTTCTGACATTAAAGCATAAAACCTGTCTTCTTTAGTAAAATTTAGTTTGAGGGACACAGAGAAGGCTTTGGAAACAGGTCCAAGTTGTTGTGCAAGGTGCCCTGCAGCCTGGTTGTATGACTCAGTGAATACAACGATGCTAAAGGCATCCATATGAGATCAAGAAGCGGTATGAGGTCCCTGGAAAGCTCTAATTGGAGAGTCTCAGCACAGATGTTAGTGTTCTGCAGTAGAGCCACGTCGTCAGCAGCAGAGAGCTACCCTTTGTGTGAAAAATAACTCCTTTTCTATAGATGAATGCCTGACCAAAGAACAGCAAGTGACTGTGCCATCAGAGGTGCCCAACATTCATCCTGCCATTGTCAGGTTACCAAATCACAGAGTCAAATGGTTGCATACGCCATCCTTCACTCAGTTTAAATGGTACCTTCTGGAACTGGCCCGAACAGATCTGGAGGTTACAAGTAAGTTGCATGAGCGGGTAGCCTCGATTCTGTTTCACCAATGTCTATTCCTCAGTTCCCCACTCTGGTCTCGTGGCTGCAAGTGGCTTGAAAAGCTGAGACAGGTGAAAATCCAAAGCTGCTGCAGGACAGAACACTGAGGATTCTATTAGATTCCTTGGGCTGTCATAACAATCTACCACAAGCTGGGTGGCATAAAACAACAGAAATTTATGCTCTCATACTTCCAGAAACTGGATGCCTGAACTGAAGGTGTCAGCAAGTTCATGTTCCCTCTGAAGGCTCTGGGGAAGAATCCTTTCTTGCCTGCTCCTGGCTCCCAGTGGTTGCCAGAAATTGTTGGGGTTCTGTGTCTTACATCTGAATCACTTCAATCTCTGCCTTGATTCTCACATGATGCTCTCCATCTGTATCCAAATTTCCCTCTCCTTTGTCTTATAAAGACACCAGTCATTGCATTAGGGGGCACCCTAATCCATTATGACCTCATCTTGGTTACATTCACACAGACAGTTTCTAAATAAGGTCACATTCACAGGTACCAGGGGTGAAGACTTTAACACAAAAGTTAGGGGAATGCAATTCAACAGACAACAAGGAGTGGCAGTAAAGGGCAGTGAAAACAAGAATCCTCAATGTGGGCAGAACTGGAAGGGGTGTGTACTTGGTTAGTCACTCAGTATGACTTGGTTAGTCACTTGGTTAGTCACTCAGTATGAAGAAGGACCTGACATGAGGTCAGAACACACATTTTCTGGGAAGTGACAATCATTTGGCAGTTGATGACAAGCATGAGAGGAGTGAGATTAGAAGTTCAAGGTCAAGGAGGTTAAAGAAGTCAGTGCACAGGTAGGCTTACAGGAGTCAAGATTTTTGTGTCTCAAGATTTTTTGTGTCTCAAGACTTTTGTGTCTCAAGATCCATGTTACAGAGAAGACGGTTTCAATGAGCATGGGAGCATAAGATCCACTGATTCTACCCTATTCAGAATGACCTGGCATTATGGAATAATAGGAAGTCTCAATAAAGGCTCAACTAAGGTGACGTTTCTGACAAAACACTTCCCAGGGTTTCAATGCTGTCTGCCAGGATACAGTGCATGCATTGTACTGATTCCTTGAAATACGGAGTTTACTTTCAATACCTTAGACTCAATGACACAGTGCAGGGATTGGGTAGGACTGGCCTTTCTTACCATCACTGCCAGTCACCAATAAGAAATTTGTATTGCCTTGCCTGAAAACTTAGCCTCAGCTTGGTAAGATGGTCTGGTTCCTGGGGGTAGAAGGTTGGGGATATTTATACTAGGGAACTTGGGAGTTCTAGGTTCTCAGACACATACTGGATGGTAGGGAGTAGTGTGGAAATCAGAAGATCCACTTGGGCTTCTCTTGGTGCTTCCATGTCCAGCACTATGGTAAAAAAGTATCAGTAGCAATTACAATTATAATCAAGTTCTCAAGGCTTATACTTCTCAGAGATGAAGGTCTGTGCCAACCCATCAGGCAAGCATTCAAGACCAGATGAAATGCCGCCCACAGGGAAGACATGGCAAAAATTGGTGGTGGATAAGGCAGATGACAAATATCACTAATAGCCTTAGGGCCAGTTTCAGTAAAGAGAGCTGGAGCTCATTCTTCTATCTCTTGCCTATTAAATCCTCTGCAGATACCTTGAAGACTAACTCTGTCGTTACCTTGAAGTAACAGAGTGGACTTTTCATCCCTTTATCACCAATGCCCTAGATTCACATCTTCTAGGCTTATCACATGCTTTCTGCCAAGGTAGAAGTAGAAAGCATTCACATCATGGGCACTTCAGTAGTACACATACAGAAAAATTTGGAAGCAGTAATCTTTGATCAATTCTTGTGAGAGTTGATGGACAAATGCCTTGATTAGATAATCCTGGAAGGCATTTCATAGGCTTCCCAGAAGCGTCTATTGCCTATTGCGATGAAATCAATAATGCACCTTATTGGTTCTTCCTTTCTCTCTGTTTCACTTTCTGATTCTTCCTTCTTACTCTCTGGCATCACTTCTCAAACTCTCTGCACACATGGATTTTCTCAACTCTTTTTGAGGACACCCAAGCTAACACGGGAGACATTTTTTTGTTGTTGTTGTTACTCATTTTGGTATTGTTTAAATCATTGCTGCAAAGATACATTAATTTGTAACACCTGATTTTAAGATGTGACAAATAATAAAAGCAGAATATGTCCCATAGCATGGACTTTGAATACACAGACTAACATGCTTTCATTATTTTCTGCAGTTTTTTTCTCACTACAACGTCAGTATCAATTAATAAGATAGAATTGTATATGTTCTGTTTTGAACTCCTCCAGAACAAGGATTGATAAACTATCAATTAAAATGCAATGCACAGTCACTTAAAATTCCTATACTCATTATTGAAAAAAGTATTTCAAAGCCTGATCTCTGCTTTATTTCATGAAAAGAGACAGCCAAAAGAATCTGGGAAAGTGGAACTCAGAAGAGGGTTTCTGAAGTAACTCAAGAGATCATGAACACTATCCTGCTTGTTATTCATAGAGATCTCTATCCATCCATCCATACATGCATACATCCATTATTTCATTTAAATCACTAATATTTTGATCTCTGCCATTTTCCAGATAGACTTCTAGATGCTAAGAATTCAACAGTAAAAAAATACAGAGTTATCTACCTTCTTGAAACTTACACTCTATTTGGTAAACAAATGAAATAATAAGCCCACAATATGTCATGTGGCAATGCATGCCAGGAATAAAATGATTAGGGGGGTAAAGAATAAAGAAGGGTAAGTATTCACATTTAGATATGGGGATAGAAAAAGGTATCTTGAGAAGGAGCCAGTGTAACAGTCCCCTGAAGCAATAAGGGAATGGGTCATCAACTATCTGGGGAAAGTTTTCAAGACAGAAGGAATAATAAGGAAAAGGATCTAAGGCAGGAGCATGCAGGGCACATTGCTGGAGAGTGTAGAGGCCACTACAGGTGTGAAGAGGGGGTTAGCTGGGGAAGATCATGTAGGGGCTTCTAGGTGTGATCTTTGAGTTTTTTTCATACTATGATGGAAAGACACTAGAGTGCTTTGAACAGGGGCATAATAGGATTTGGAAAACATTTTAAATGGCTCTCTTTGGCTGCTCTGTGGAAAAAATATTTTTAATGAACCAAGTAAAGTTGTATTTTAAAAGAAAATCCAAATTCTGCAAAGAAAATGGGAAAGTTGAGGATAAATTAAAATGACTACATTACATTAACATGTTGGAAATGTTCACAGACCTGGAGTCATTTTGTTAGTTTAGACACATAAATATTTATTATATGTAAAACGATTTAATATGCTTTTGGATGTTTCCTTCCTTTGCTCTTGCTCCCCATCCACATTAGCCCTCCACTGTGATCTTTTGTACCTTTTAACAGGAAGACAGGCAGAAAATTAAAAAGAAAAAAATCTGCCCTAAAGAAGCTATTTGTTTCTGCTTAAAAAGAGGTCCGGACATATTCTCAAGCAGCCAGCAGAAACTGAGAATGTCCAGGCACAAAATCAGCTCAGTGTAAACAGATGGCCCTGAAGGTGGGCCATGTCCCACAGACAGGGAGGTACACTGAAACTAGTGAGGGGGAATCGTGAGATGGAACATAAGTTCTGCAAAGATGTCGATTCATACATATTCAGTATGAATAGTACCTAGGCATAGTACCTAGCATAATAAAGCATGAAATTAATGCCTAATCATTACTGAGTGAACTAAAAAAATAATAATTATTATTGTTATTGAGTGAACTGAAAAAATTAAAATAAAAGAAGAGGCATCTCAGAACCTCTGCTTGATCTATTTTACTGGAGAGAGGGCACAGATGATGCCATCTATCTTTGCTCCAGGAAGACCAGCATAGCACTGAAGAGGTCACGGACAGGCATATGCTCTTGGCAGTGCAAGGTGGAGCCTGAGATCCTGGGGAATCTGGGAAAATATTCCATTTTGAAGAGCCAATGATCATGGAGGGGTGCCCAGTTTAGAGGATTTTCGGAGACGATGGTGCCATTGGCTGTTAGTTGTGGATAAGACATTTGGCATCTATCTCTTTTATGTTGGGAAAAACTTGACACAAAAAGAAGATGAAAATCCAAAGTGTGATCTTGATCCTAAGCAGGCAGTGTCTGAACAGAGTCTCAGGGTTCCCTGAGATCAAAGTAAAACAAAGTTAATTGGTAGGTTAAACACTTAGTAAAACAATTTAAAGTTCACTTTAGCTCCAGGGTAATGTGAATTAGGTCTTAGGCCACTCTCTTTTTTCTTCTCCCTCTCTCTTTCTGAATATCTGGATTGTTGACTGCTAAAATATGAATAACTTTACCGTAATTTGTTAAAACAGAATGTTTTTGAGAAAATGTTGTGATTGCCTGTCTCTAAAAGCTTCACAGACAGAATGCAGAAGGCAGGGATAATGCTGAGCCTCAAACCTCAGGGATTGCTTTGGTTAATTGCAAAGTTTATTTTTTTCTCTTTTTATAATGCTGTGTCATCTAGGGGTTCCCAGCCCACTCGCATGGGTTCTGTTGCTTAGTTCTTCATGTCTACTGAACAGCTGTGAAATGTTGCAGCGTGGCGTGCTGAGACCACAAGTCACATTTGCAGCACGTGTTACTGCATTGCCATCATCATTTCACATTTTTAAGAGATATCAGCTGAAAATGAGTGGTCAACTTTCAAAAGACATTACAAAACCCATTTAGATAGATAGATGGAGAGAGAGAGATACATGCACACTACTTCTATCTATACAACCTATATTTCATATAAAAAATAAAAACAGCTAATTAAAACCAGAATTATTCATTGATTCAAAAATCCTAAAGTGCTTATATAACAGGCACTCTATTTTTATATATCATTATACATTTCAAAGGGAAAACATCATTGCTATTTTCGGGAAACCAGCCTAAGGTTTAGAATGTGTCTTGTATACCTATGCCCTTGATTTTTTTTTTCTTAATTGAGCAGATTTTGGAAAATGGCTCTTATGAAATTCAATTACCATTTCTTAATGTGCCAGGGTTTCTAGAGAATATGATTATAGTAAATCCATGGAGATTATCCCACCAGCCAATGGAAGGAGTGCACAGGGGAGGAACGTGCCACCCAATTTGCCCTCAAAAACAACTCATCTACCAAAGGTGGTCTTTATGGTAAGCCCACAAGCAATTACATGATCTCCACCCCGTGCCAAGAATGGCACTAGTTTTCCAATTCTGCACTTCCTCCCTATGAAAGCACAGCCAAGGAGAGAGAGAAATGGGTAAAAATGGCAGCCTGAAACTGTGTGCACCAGCAGGTGTCTAGCCTCAGCCTCTGTGCTCTAATATATTTGAGTTTCCTAAGCAACTATGCTCCCTAGGAAACTGGTTAAACTGCTTCTATAGAAACTATTAACTGAGCAATTCCTCCTTCAAACCAGCTTTATGGGGAGAGTACAAGAAAATAATGGGAGAATATTTTCCGCTTCCTCAGTTCTCGAGATTTTCTTGTGGAGTATTTCAGAACTATACTGGATTAATGTGAGCCCATATTTCCCTAGATTTTCATTACTTTTCTGCTCTTTTCATTGCATAGAATACAGAGAAAGAATGTTGTTTCTTCATTTAATAGTTTTGGAGGACTAGGGAAATTCCCCAGTTCGCTTATAGGACTAATTTGACCTTTTCCTTTCCTAAACAATGACACATAAATTAAAATGCTGTAAGTCTGGATTCACTAGAAGATCGCGTTAACCTGTGTCATAATGAATTACATCCTACTGTTCCTAAATGGAGTCACCTTTGTGCATATTCCTGAGAAACAACAAGTACTTGTTTAACACAATGAAAATGAACATGTCTATTTAAGTACATTTATCCTTGTGATCTCTATTTTTTATTTACATCTTTAAGAATGTTAAATTTTATCACTAATATGCTCTATTTGGCCAGTCTTTAGACATCATATATAGGGCCTTTTTTAGTTAACTTTAAGACAAGGTAAGTTAAATCGTCTAGGAGTAAAAACTATCTAGGGCCAAGACATTTGAGAACTAGCAAAAAAGTAAAAGACTCATATAGAATAAATCTTTATATAGAGAAATCCTTGGTTCACATTATGGTGCTTATGAAGTAAAAAGTAAAAAAATTAAAAATAACACACTTATTTTGAGATCTATTTATCCATTACAATACCAGGCTCGTGAGGGCACATATACAGTTCTTATTCCTAATTCATTACTCAGAGAAGACAATCAGAAATACCCATTCAGTAGATCTTTCTCAAAATGTGCCATACAGAGTGAATTGTAGACACCAAAAAATACCTAGAAAAGCTGAATCAGCTCATTGATTCACAATGAGAAGGTATTCATTGCTTTTTTCTGATCACACTAAATTTACAAATATTAGTAGATGAAAGAAGGTGAAAATTTCCTAAATCATCTTCTTAAATGAAGCATCATTCAGAGACTATAATTGTGTCCATCTCTTTATGTAGATACATATGTTCTGCATACAGACATACACACATACTTTGACTTAAGATAAAGTAGATAAGTATTATTATTATCATATTCACATTTGTTTTCAATTTTTTTCTTTATCATACCTCACTCTTACCCTGTAACTTTCAATTCTGGTGTTTGTAAAATTAATGTATAAGACATATACATTTTGTCTTTACAAATAATAGGTCAATGAGTGTTTGTCTCTTGACTTATAATATCTCTTGCCATTTTGTTTTTTTAAATATAATCACATATTTCTATCTTTTTTCTATAACTTTTAGCTTTCCAGTATTTGTTAAGTCCCCAACTTTATATTATGCATATATTTTTTATATTCTCTTTTCAAAGTTTCATTTTATTTTCTACATGTATCTCATTTGTGAGGATAGAATTTCTTTTTATTCAGTGTAAAATCAGAGTCCAAATTTATTTCCTTCCATAGTGAGCTAAAAGGAAAGAGAATCCCCCTATTCCATCATATACATAGACAACATAGGGCTAATTAGCCATACAGAATCCTTTTAATCTTGGAAATTAGCTGTTATTCATCATGGAGTTTCCAGAGAACATCAACACCTAAATTACATAATAATATTATGAATAATAGCTTCTATGTAAATCCTTCTAGAAGATACTTCACATTTCCTTGCTTTGTTAATAATGTTGACTTGGCATAACTTAATATTTTATTAATGGCCAGGATTACCATTATAGACCTCAGTAATTCCATTGTTCATTGATGACCTTAGCCATCTTCTGACTTCATTTTACTCCTCACAAAAGAATTGAACTGTTTACCCTTCCTTACTTAAATACTCTCGTAATATGGTGAAATACATGCCTGACTTCCTCCCCCTTAACACTCTAGAATTTCATTAGTGCCCTCACCAAAGAAACCTAAATGCTGATATTTTTCAACTGTTCATTGGTCAGCTTATTTTTCTCTTTTTCTACACTCTCTTGATAGGGGAGTAATGGGTTGAATTGTGTTCCACAAGAATATATGTTGGAGTCCTGACCCCCAATGCCTCAGAATGCCACCATGTTTAAATACAGTGTCATTGCAGGTGTAATTAGTTAACATGAGGTCAGATGGGAGTAGTCTGGGACCTTAATCCAATGTATCTGGTATCCTTACAAGAAGAAGAGAGAGACAGACATAAACAGCAGAACATCACGTAAAAACACAGAGACGTACTGGGAAGATGCTATGTGAGAATGGGGGCCTAAATAGTGATCCTGCTGCCATAAACCAGGGAATGCCTGGTGCTACCAGAAACTGGAAAAGAAAAGCAACTATTCTTTAAAGGCTTCAGAAGGAGCATGGCCCTGGAGACACCTTGATTTATTTATTCATCCCTCTAGAACTCTGAAAGAGTAAATTTCTGTTGTTTTAAGTCACTCCATTTGTGCTACTTTGTTAGAGCAGCCCTGGGAAACTAATAGGGTGATCTGTTCTCTTCCTAAGATTATATTCTATTCAAATTTTTATCAATACAGGTCTCTCTCTTCATGTGTAAACAAAACAAATGAACAAAATATACTTTCAAGTTTAACATGCCCAATAGTAAACTCATAATTTTCCCCTCTCAACTCCTCCTCTTCCCCTCCCACAGACCAACTCCAGGCATCTGTTATGCAGTGACCTGGTCTACTATTTGCTGAGTCATTCAGGCTGAAAAATGAGGAACATTGGATTCCACTCTTCCCCTCCCAGAGAACCTCCATATCATCACTAATTCTGCCAAATTGCCACCAAAATCAAACTTACATTCTTTTCAGTGTCCTACCTCTCTACTATACTGTCCTCACCACCAGCAACACTAATCTGGCTAATTTTAATAGACCACTATTTTTTCTTCCCCTTTCACTCTTGCTATGTTTCCATACAGGGAAGAGATATTTTTATAAGTGTAAAATAAGTCTAATAACACCTTTGCTTAGTATTTTCCGTATTTCTCTGTGGCACTCATACAGGAATTCAAACTCCTTAATGTACAAGACCTGTTCAATGCAGCAACTGAGCTTATTTCTCCAACTTCAAGCCAAATCGCTCTTCTACATAATGCCATCTATCCACATTGCCCATCTTTCACTTATCAGAGTCAGACTCTGTTTATGCTGGTCTCTTGAGTGAATCAAGCACACTCATTCTTTTCCATGGGTGTCTCCTCCTCATTGCTCAAGTATCAGTTTAAAGTGCTACTTTCTCAGAGAAGTGTTCTTTACTATTCTAAGGCTGTAGCTGCACTCTATCAATATTAATCTATTTCAAAATCTTTGGCCATTGACTTCACTGTGCTTGCCACAATATACAATACAAAACATACTAAAAGGCTATTTGTATACAATGTTGATAGTTTCTGGTCTCCCCCTTAGATTCTTAGACTCTAAATAAGGTGAAGAGAAGGGCCACAATTATTGCATCATCCACTGTATCCCATGTCTTGGCATAGGACCCAGCCATGAAATAGCAATCATTAGAGAAAGGGGAAAGGGAGGAAGGAAAGTAGGAAGGAAAGAATCACCACCCACAATCCTTAAATCATATATTTATAAAATGTTCACTGCAAATAGATGATTGTTATAAGGAAAAGTCTAAATATTAATTTCAAATATGTGTGAAGTATAAAAAAATGTTTTAATGAATCAATTTCTCTGATCAAACTATAGATTTTGGAAAAACTTCCCACTGAGTGTGGATAAAGCAGGATGGGACAAGTTATCTGAGTTATGCTGGTCTCTGAGATGGTAGTAACATAATTGCCTAGATAATTTTTTTATAAACTGAAATAATTATGGAAAGATTAAATATTTTCTACATAGATTAGGAAGAAGTAATAGAATTTATTCCTCCAATTTATTTTTACTCTTCTAATTTGCTTGTTCTATTTCTGAGATGCAAAAAGAAGAATCAAGGGAAGGTCAGCAGACAAAAACAGTATTTTAGAAGTCCACCTCTGATTAACTAGGCAGCTATGATTCAGGAAAGTAGTTCAGAAAGCATATGGCATGCCCTCAGAACATTTCTATGAATTACGGTAGTAGAAGGCAGCAACAAAATAGGTTTCAATGCTTTAGTCATGGGTGTTTTACTAAGTGGTCTTAGACGAACCAAAGGCACTGAACTTTACAGAGCTTGGAAGTCATATTTATAGTCAATATAAACTTTTCCCTAATAAAATAAAGGAAAACTAAAGAAAATTAAATAGCATTGATCGATGAATTTAGTGGTCCTCTTGCTCATGGATTCTGATCATGTAAGCATTAAGAATCATAGATAGTGTTCTTTTTCTGTAAAAGACAGCTTGAGTTGATCTAATAAGTCCTGAAAGCTCTATTAAATACAGATTCAGAATAAGGTTTGCATTATATAGCTACCAGCAGAACAGCAAAAGTCTGAAAAGTGAGCAAGACTAGGTGTAAACTACTTATTTCTGATTTATTAGTGCTTTCTTTTATTGAGGATAAAATTTTTCCTTCAATATTTTGCAGCTTCTACCACTTTTCCACAATAGGAAAAAAATAACTAAAACTACTTAACTCACGAATCTGTAATGAATGCAGATTTAACGTTTAACGATGTCAATGAATGGGAAAATGCAATCATTCTTTTTACAGGAACTGCTAATTTAGGTTATCTCCTAACAAACTGTTGGCAATTTCAAAAAATTAAAATACTCAATCCAAAGAATTTAAAACCATCTTGGCATATGTATGGTAATGCTAGACTTTTCCTCATAGCCTTGAATTTAGAGCTAATTTTCTTAAAATTCTTTATGTCTCTTAGCAAATTGGCAGTGCTATTGGCTGAAAAAAATTGCTAAATTTCTGAAAAGACCATGTGTCTTTTCTTTTAATGTTCATCATATGTATCTTTTGCAGGAAAAGTAGTTAAAATTTGGCTCCTGCATTCATATAGATGAAGGAAGCTTAGAGGCAATTTGGTCCATTTTTCTCTGTTAAGCAATGACTATTTCTACTGAGCAATTTCAGATTGATAAAAATCAATCTTGTTTTTCACAGAAGTCTATAACAAGTGACGGTGAAGCCTCTTTATCTAACAGTGTGCAAATGTCTTTGTATGGAAATTATTTTTCAGTTTATCTCTACCATCACAAAACCAGAAAGAAATTCCAGGAATAATTTATTCACCTTAGCTTTTGCATGTGAGAAAGTAGCTGAATCATTAAGATCACTCGCTATCTATGCTATTTTTAAAGATCTTTGCTCAATAATTTACTAAAGAAACATCACACATTTCTGATATCATAAGAAACTGGTAGGAATTTTAGGACAGATTCTGAAGGCAAAAACACAGAGTCCTACCCATTTTTAAAATTTATGGTCTTGGATAAGTTATTTCACTTACCTGATACATGATTTCTCCCTTCTAAAATCACAGTAGTACACTCTTATTTGTTTATTGGAAGAATTAACTGCCATAATTCATATTGATTCTTTAAAAAGCATAATGTATATTAATATATTGCTATAGCCTTCCTACAAAAGATTACACTTTCTAAAGATGTAACATCACCCAAACTTTTGTATTGGCAAGCTGGGCATTTATCTATGAGTTATGATTTAGGCAGTGGTGGGGGGAGTTGTAGAACTTAAAAGTATTTTATACTTAAATCATAATTACCACAGTATATTCCAACAGGGGATATTAATAGTTTGAACTAGATTAAATTGTAAAAGAACATAAGATCTTGTCTAATTTGTGAAACAGATTACACTTTTCAACACATATTATATAAAACATTATGTCATATAATCATTCACAAAAAAGGATTCCATGGTTACCTGTTATAAAGCACTACTTCCCACTGGGGATTTGAATAGTGTGTTATTATTTTAAAGATTAGGAGAAGATGTACATTAAAGTTGCATGATTAACTTTACTCAAATGCCATTTGCCATACTCATTGGACAATAGAATCTATATCCCCCTTAGAGATAATAATTAGTATCCTTTGGAATTAACATTTTGTGGAATACTTTTTCTAAATGCTAGTCTAAATGCTAATTTTAGTCAAGAAACTCGTCTACATATTTTTCTGATAAT
Source organism: Vulpes lagopus (assembly GCF_018345385.1). Classification (NCBI taxonomy): domain Eukaryota; kingdom Metazoa; phylum Chordata; class Mammalia; order Carnivora; family Canidae; genus Vulpes; species Vulpes lagopus. The sequence continues at coordinate 40,733,204 of NC_054839.1, read as the reverse complement.
GGCTGTCCAAATTCTACTTAAAATTTTCAAGGGTGAAAAACTCGTTGCCTTTAGAAACACATGATTGTGTCTTTTCAAAACTATAAATATGAAGAAGTTTATGCTCATATTTACTTGTAATTTATTTTATGTAATTTATACTTATTTGTGCTGATTTTAATCCTTTGATATCTGATAATCATTCAAATATTTGAAGATGTTGTCATGCTTCACTCTAGCTTTTTTTTTCCTTCGAATTAAATCTTCCTAATTCAGTCATTTATGCCTCTCATAATTGGAATTCAAATAATCTTATCATTACATTAATCCATGAAATGTAATCTGGTTTGTTCACCAAACACATGATTTAGCAGCAAGGAATTGTTCTTGTGATCTATGTCTTGTTCTACAGGTCTAGGCTATGAACCAATCTGAGGTATTATAGTAGCTAATGACAAACATAAAGTATGGTGTGTCCTAAAGGTTATTTGCTTCTTAAGGGGAATCTTGATAAGCAAAACCCATTAAAGTACAAAGTAATTAAACTCTAATGGGGAAGTTATATGAGGGCATTAAATTTTAGAAAGGGTTTAAAGTTACATCAAATCACAACATTGAGAAAACTTCCGATTCTAACTACCCACTACGGGTCATACCCTTTTAAAGATTCATTGAGGCAGATTCTCAATTTCTACTTTTCCATAGAATTTGTTTCAGACTCAAAAGCCCATGGCTGTTTCAGTCAGAGAGCATTAGAGTATGGGACCTTTGTGATTACCTGCTCTACCCTATCTTTTTATAGCTGACAAAAGTAAGGCCCAGAGAAATTAAGGAATTTGCACAGAGTCCTACCATCAGCTCACTGTGAAGATGTGTCTTACTTAAATCTAGCCTTTCTGAGTCTTATGCCCATTTTTCTTTTTCACCTTAAACTCCATGAAACCACTGTCAATTGATGTTTGTGGAGATAGGCTGCTGTTTTAGACAGTAGGAAACTTACATGTAGTCCATGCATGGTAAACTTATACATGGAGAGACCAGTTTTATTTCTTTCATATTTTATAATATATATTACCAGAAATTTATATGTCTTGTGGAATATAAAATTTGCTACTGATGATACTAGACCCATCCAAGTTGCCTTTGAGATATGCATTTATCCTCTTTTTGAGTTAATTTCTATGCAATCACAAATTTAATTGGAACTTACAATTAGGGCAGCCCGAGTGGCTCAGTGGTTTGGCACCGCCTTCAACCCAGGACCTGATCCTGGAGACCCGGGATGGAGTTCCACGTCAGGCTCCCTGGTTGGAGCCGGCTTCTCCCTCTGCCTGTGTCTCTGCCTCTCTCTCTTTCTCTTTCTCTCTCTCTCTGTGTGTCTCTCATGAATAAATAAATAAAATCTTAAAAAAAAAAAAAAAGGAACTTACAATTAGTAGGCAGGTGACTGCTTTAGTGAGCCATTCAAATTTAATAGCATTTAATGGCTATTTGATTGGAATCATCAATACAATATGTCTTTTCAAGCAGAAACCTGTATCATGCACAGTCGTTTAAAAAATTAACACAAATTATGCTTTAAACCAAAGGGTTAATCATGTCCCTTCTTTCAGGGTAGAATTGAGAATAGTTGTTCAGGCAACTGTGAGATATGTTGTTTGGTGCCTGGGTTACTGTGATTAAAACAATGGCCTTGAGTTTGCAGTCCCATCAGCCTGGTACATGTCACTAATACTGAATTCATTTTTTAGAGCAAAACCATATACCCATCTTCCATTGCAATTACTGCAGAGGAGGAGAGATTGAGAAGTAAAAATGAAACATTTCAAGGATGAATGGGCACTGAAAATTGGTAAAGTGGCAGGAAAGTCCAAGTTTGAAGAATGAAGAAGTGAATGTACATAGAAAAAGCAGTTTGGAAAACACGAAAAAAAATGATATTTTGCAGAAACATCTGTTTGCTGTTGCTGAAAAATTTTAGCATTTAAATGTTCTCATTTGGGCTTTGAAGTTAGCACTTCCCTGAAGTAGTTCACACCTTTGCTATTGCTCCTGTTCAGCTACAGATCATTTTATGCAAGGCTGATTTTAACAAGAAAATGGTGCATTAATTTACAGTGTGTTGAGTATTTTAAAAGTGGCAAAATCTAGGCCTTTGTGAAATTTTAGAATCTGAAGAAAATAGAAATACTTATGTAAAGCTCTTTAAAAATACCAGAAGGGCTTCATGCACAAGAAATTACACCCTGATTAAAATCATTAGAAAATTCAGTTATATAAAAAAATTCAACCTCTAAACTAGTGGATTTTCTATGACTCTGCAGAGTCTGTATTTAATAGCAAAGCAGATAGAATCTTAAACATTATTTGGCAGGATTTTTTTTTTATAGTATCTTTCTGTTTTACCTGCTTTCTCTCAGCTTCCTTCCCTTTCTTTACCTCCTCTCTCTTTCCTCTCTCTGCTTACTTCAAATTTTGTTATTTCTCATTTTTCTCTTTTCCTTACCCCTTGTTCTTGTCACTGTTCCCCTATTCTTTTTCTTTCTATTTCTTACCCTTTCTAAAAATTTTCAAATATTTTGGGGCACCTGGGTGCCCCAGGAGTTGAGCATCTGCCTTCAGCTCAGGTCGTGATCCCAGGGTCCTGGAATTTGTCTCACTTCAGGCTCCCTGTGGGAAACCTGCTTCTCCCTCTGTTTATGTCTCTGCCTCTCTCTCCATTTCTGAATAATAAATAAAATCTTTAAATTTTTTTTTCGAATATTTTGTGTCTCTATTAAAAAATAAACTTGAAAATGGCAGCCTGTTCACTCTCTCTTATCTCCCTCATTGAAGTAGTTGATTTCTTGGAGCCATATATTTCTGAAATATCTTAATATCATATATGCAATTACAATAAATTATGGAACTCCCTGGGCATTATAAATGTATCTTGATGTATACATTTCTTGTAAATACCAAAATAGAAGGCCAAATTGATTCAGATCTACAGATTCTGTTTTCATTGGTTAACTGAATAAAGTTGCTCCAGACTAAAACCATAAATACTTATTTAAAATAAAAGGATCCAACTTCCTAAGTATTGAAGCTGTGAAGGATCACTCTTCTAATATGTTAATTACTCCCTCTTGCCAATAGTACGATGATACTTGATTAACCGATGGTTTTGTTAATAACCCATATGGATTCATTTTTAAGCTATTGCTCTTAGCTTAAACTAAGGCTAAACTAAAGGGACAACCCTTTTACACTCTGCTATGTAATACTGGGACTCTGGAAAACACATTTCAGTGTTTCCAGCACACTCCTTGCTGGACTCTGCTAACCAAAGGAGGGAGAACAGACACCTTGCTTCCTGTAAAACCACAGCAGTGGTTCTTCACCCTGACAGTGGCAGTTTCTCTCTCCAGCAGCAATTGGTTCTAGGGTGAGCTTTTCCATTATTCTCAGAATAAGCCCCATCATCCCCCTTCAGAAGAATAAGTCCCAGCCCATTGAACCCCTTCTCAGAAATCTAGTGCTCAGCCCTAACAGGCAGGTCCATACTCCAAGTTTGCAAGGTTTAGTAATCCCAGCCTCTTCCACTCCAGTGGTGGTAGCTACCTACCTCTTATAGTTACTACAATAGTGTTTTCTTCTTGTGTTTTCATTTCTCTAATACTTGGTTAAGAATTCCTTACATAAAATTCTCTCTGTTAAAATAATGATGTTGTCTCTGATCTCTTGACCAGGTGGTATCTGATATACTATTTCTTTTTTCAGGTCTCTAGCTCTTAGCTATACATAGTTAAGTGGAAATAACTAGAGAGATAAAAACTGGAAGTTCATTCCTCAACTCCCTAGTATGTGCAATTTCCCTTAGAAACCATTGGGTCATAGGACTGATTTATAATATTTTCCTTAGGGAAAAAAAAAGCCGCATCTTATAGTCACCCTACTGGTTTTTATTTCAACATACATCATTGTTACAAAAAAAAAAAAAAGTGTCATTTTCATTATAATCTACTTCAAGTAATAGTATCGGGAAAAAGAAAGATTAGAGTTTATAAAGTTACTACAGAGATCTATATTTAAGTAGAAAAAAACTATACAGACTCACTGAATAAGAACTTTAAGCAAAGTAGTATTTAAATCATTCATTCATTCAAAAATAAACATTGATTATGTGACAAATATGTTCCTTTGAGAGATTAGAAACATGGTTCTTATTTTCAAAGACTTTAAATCCTGTGTAGAGAACAGCTTGACAGCAGATCATATGGGGTTGAAAATATATCAAACATACATCATGACTATTTTAAGTACTAAAGACAAGAGGAATACAAGACATACAGGGAAAAAATTAAAGGAATTTGGAGAGACATATACAGAATTAGAGGAGGCTTCAAGGAAGACATGGATCACTCAACAAACAAATATTTCGATATTTTAATGGTGATAGTAATATCTGAGAATACAGTGTAAACATCAGAAATAACTCTTCTTCATACAGCCTACTTCCTAAAGTAATTTGTGTGGAGATTTAAACTTCTAATATTATTTAATGCTTCATAACAAACAAAACAAACAAATTTAATGGCTTAAAACAACAATTATCAATTATTTTGCTCCTGAATCTGCAACTGAAGACACTTCATCCTTGTTTTAATCAATTTGAGATACAGCATCTTCACTTGGATTAGAGGATAACTTCTAAGTGATTCATTCATGTGACAGGTAGATTGGTGCAGGTAGTTCATCTGGAGGCCTAGTGTGGTTAGCAGCAGGTCCTAGGTCCCCTTCCCTGGCCCTTATACAGGGGGAAGCTTGAGCTCCTCACAAGATGATGCCAAAGTCCCCAAAATGAGAATTCTAAGAGACAGGAAGTAGAAGCTGCCAGTCTCATAAGGCAACACTCAGAAAGAAGCATAGTCTACTTTCTCCATATTCTTTCTGGTTAATCAGTCACAGGGCCCTCAAAGATCCAAAGAAGAGTGTTGGCACAGACTTCCCTGTGGGAGTTTTGTCCAGGAATGTGAAGCCATTTTTAGAGTACCATATATTCATTCTGTAATAATTGTACTTATCTCTTACTTACATTAGCATGTATTCAGGTAATCAATTTAAAAATGTCAACATCCAAACATCATGAAGAGTTCACAATTAAAAATTATATACAGAGGTTGCATCATTTATTTTTTAAAGTATGTTAGATATATCCATGGAGAGTACCACTAAAAAGTAGTCATGGGCATTGGCTGGTACATCTCAAACTGATAACTCCTCTGTATCTACCCACAGATGAGTAAGAAGGCTTAGGAATAAATAAGGAGTGAGGATTTTTCTATTTCAACCTTCTTACCTTAGTATTTTAAAAAGTTGCAGCATGTATTTGATATATGGTTTATTATCACTGCTGTTTTTTTATCCATATCTATGTACCTTTCTACAATGTGAATTCTAGAATGGCAAGATTTGTTTTGTAATATATTTCTTAACTAATGATATTATTAAGTGGCTGAGGTAAACGTAATGATCATAATGAATTATAACTGGCTGACAATGTGATAATTATTCCTAATTAGTGATTATTGACTGCTAACAGAAAGCATTCAATATAATACACTATCAAACTGGATATTATTGTGTAAGATATGCATATATATTTTCTTTTAACTTTCTTCTGATAGTCTCTGTTATTCATCATAATTCTAATTCTGCTTAAGTCATTGATTTAAGGAAATTTTATGACAGCTAGGATTTACTTCAAATTATTTTAGGAGGAATAAAAACGGGTGGGGATACAAATGAAACAATATTGACCATGAATTGATAATTGGGGATGAATTATACTATTCAGTATATTTTTGTATGTGTTGGAAGTTTTTTATAATAAAGTTAAATACAGAAGTTTTCTTCATGAGAAACGGTTAAGATAGATAAAGAGAATTATGACTACACTTACTGTGATGAGCATTTGGCAATGTATAGAAGTGTTGAATCACTATATTGTACACCTGGAACTAATATAACTCTGTCTGTTAATTAGACTTCAATAATAAAAAAAAAAGGTTAAGAAAAGCCATATGAGTTATACTTCTAGGTTTGACTTTCTGATAGAAAGTTGTTAAATAGTACCAATCCTAAAAGAGTTTGAGAACATCAATTTTCAATCTTTGTCAGTTGAACGAAGATGTCTTATAATTAAGAAGCTGATATGTATTGTTTAATCAAAGAGAAAATCTTTAGACTTATCAACATATTTCATATCCAAAGGTCACTTGAAATCTATGGATCCTAACCATTTTCTCTAATTCCTTGCAAAAAACCCCACACTTACACATGAAATTTTAGTTCCCTTCAGCAGCAAAAAATAAACTTCACTATGTAAATTGATGCAAGACTGTTACACAAAGCCTGCAGCCAAATAAACTAAAACAATATGACCAAAGGTGATATTATACTTCACATATTAATGAAGTGTTACTTTAGGAATAAAAGAAGAACTATTTAAATATTAACACTATTAATCCAGTATATCAAAACAAACACCTACCCTTCATACATATTTAGAGACTGGGAAGGAGATAAACTATTTCAACATTGGGCTCTATTCTTCCTGAAAGAGATGCGGATCATCCTTCATAGAACTGGGCTGTTGAGGTCTTCCCTCACTGCATTTTCACCAGGTGGAATGGACTGTAACATTTAGATAGAAAATAATAGTGATTTGTGTCCTTTCCTAGAGAGGAAGATAATACATCCTATAGCCATGCTCAAAAAAATCTACTGTATTTATTTAGCTACTTGTGTTTGTGTACTATTCACGTAAACTTCCTTACATCTTAGCTCACTTGGTAGATAAAAATGTGCTGAATGTTCATAATACTTAGAGTATTGTATTGTCTGCTTTGAAGAAGAAACTCTACTTAACTTTGTAAAAAGAACTTAAAGTAACAGAAAGAAAAAAAAAACATTAGACTTTATGAAAGCTAAGTTATGCTTTCTATTTTGCTGTTTCTCTCTACTTCCTGGAGCTTCAGATTCATCAGAAAAATGAGAATTGTGAGATTCTCTGGCTAACTGCAATAGTTTCTGTAGTTTCTATAATAGGGTAATTAGGGTAATGATTGTTCTAACAGGTAAACCCCAGTGGAATTTTCTTTCTCATTCCATGAGCAATGCAATGTAGATGTCCAGCATGCAACCTTCTATGAGGCAGTTTAAGGAGTCAGGTTCCTTCCATATCTTGTCTCCATCATCAGTGTTTCTTCAAGTCACTATCTGATGAATACGTGAGCATGAAGAAGGGAGGCTCATTTCCTAACAACTTTAGCCTCCCAAAATGACAGTTATAGCATCTGCAATACCCAAAATAGAGGTAGAAATTCCATTAGAAATGGAAGCAAGAGAATGATGTTTCCAACATAGCAAAGTAGAAGCCTCCAGCCTATGTTCTCCCACAAATGTCAACACTTAGACAAAATACACAAACAAAATCAGTTCTGAGAGAGCCCCCGAATCCACCTAAGAAGCTTCAGCAACGGGCTGAAACAAAAAAATACTTTGAGAATAACAGCACAAAATGGGGGAAAAGAATAGTTCCATTTTCTCTGTACCATCCCATCCCCCAGGCCAGGATTGTTTGTTGCAAAGAGAGAACTCCCCACGGTGAGAGCTCTTCTCACTGAGAAAAAAAAAAAGCTGGGTGAATGAGTAACTTCCCTGGCTGTCAGGGGTGCCTCATAAAGTATTCACTTTTTATTTCATCTCACCCAAAAAGCAGCAAAGCTGAGACATATAGAGAGGACCAGGAAAAGAAAGAAAAAAAGGGGCTACCAATATGTAGTGAGAATGACAGGGTTTTCAAGAACATGCTCTGTAGATAATCCTAGCAACTTTGGCCACCAAAGAAATCAACAGCCAGCAGAGCCGGCAGAGCCAGCAGACTCTTTGGAGATTTCATTTTCTTTTGCCCTGTCTTATCACTGATTTTCACCACTACACTCACCTGTAGCTAGCCCCCTCAGCTGTGCACCTGTACACCCCTACCCTGACCCCTGTCACCAACCTTTACTGTGCTGCACCCATGGCAATACCCAACAGCCATTATAGTTCACTGACAGCCAGGGCCCCCACTGTCAGTGTGCCTACCATTGGCCCCAGGCCTTTGCTGCCTGCCTGGTCCTCAGTACTGTGTGTGTACTTGCAAAAAGTCCCTGCTACTACACAAGCACGGCAGCTGGTCCCCACAGTGGAGCCTATAAACACCCACTGACTGCAGTCACTATTCCTTTGACCTGATCCCCAGCTCCTGAACCTGGATGCACCTCAATAACCCTTGCTTTTTCTGTGGGTCTTCCACAGCCTTTCCCCAGGACCCCACAGTTGTTGATTCTGTGGACCCAAATGGTCTGGGCCAACAAGTCACCATGCCTTCCTGACATGGTTCTGTCACTTGCTCCCACAATTAGTGCCCTGCGCTAAGCATAGCAAGCACCAGCTTCCCTCTGCCCATATGTGAAGATCTTTTCCTACTGAAGTGAGTCCATAAAGTGTGAAAGAAGTAATTGTTTCCTAAAATGCATAGACACCTGTCCAAAGCTACAGGGATCACAGAGAATCAGGGAAACATGACTCCATCAAAGGAATACAATGTATCTCCAGTAACTGGCCCCAAAGAGATAGAAAACTGGCCACAGGAGGGAGGGACACCTTGGGTGTGGAATGGGGAAAGAAACAGGCTCACACACCAGAGAGCCCAGGTATGGGGAACCCAAACAGAAAAGACAAATCCCACAACATCTGGCTTTGAAAATCAGAGGAACGATATTTTTAGAGTTCTTGCAACCAACAGGACTTAACATCCAGAATTTTAAAACTCAGTGGCCTTAGCTCTGAGAAAGCCAGGAGAGCAAGAGGTAACCAAGTCCCCTTATTTGAAGACCCAGAACAACAAACAGCCCCAAGAGATAGCATAAAGTAGAAATTTGGGAAATACCTTGGGTACATAGGAAGGAGATCTGTTCACTAATTTCACAGTATGTGCTGGCTGGGCAGTGATCTTTGGGAATCCTTTCTAGGAACAAAGGAGCTGGCAGGCATCATTTACCTCCTAGACAACCTGCAGCCTAGACACACAAATAACTACAGGAATCAACTCAGAGACAACATTCTCCACATAACTTGCTAACAGTGCACCCTACCTTCACACATTTCTGTGGATTCACTGCCTCTAACCTGGCTGGCCTTGTCAGGAGTTTTGAGCAAGTGGAGTTCCCCTCTTGCAGTGGACCAGTGGACCCTGATGGCACCACACACCTTGCCCTCAAATTATTTTGTGGACTCACCCCTCCAACTCTGTGGAAGGACTTTTCTAAAGCAGTTCAAGGTTTCCTTCCATAGCAGACTTGCAAACTTTCCTAACACCACACACATTACCCCTGTGTTTTCTTGCAGATCTGACTCCACTAACACACCCATGGCCGAGCCCATCCAAAGCAGTGCCACAAGCTTAGCAGTGTGAAAATGGCCCCAAAAGGGGAAAGTACCACTCCAAAGTGACTCCTGTTACAGGGAGAGGGGCAGATAACCACACATCTTCCTGACTGCAGCCCCAGTAATGTTCTTGGGGCAGATATCTCGTTTGATGTGAACCCTGCCCATCAATGGAAATTTTTCAGGTCACAACACAGAGAAAGTGCTCTGCAGTTTGGTGCTACAACATCTCTGGCAAATGCCTGGTCTGACTGAACTCAAGCCCAAGGCAGGCCCACACTGGCCTGTTAAAAACAGATTCCAAAGGCTGCCTATCACCAGCAAAGAGAACCGTTGCAGATGTCTTGACCAAAGGTAAATGTGCTTCGGCCACAACAGTAGGCACACACACACTTATGAGACACCCCTGAAGTGCCACACTTCAGGGGACATTGCACAGGGGACATTGCACTGCAGGGTACTACAGAACTTCTTCTTCATAATGCCACTACTTTTAAGAACAAGAGACATAGCTGGCTTTCCTGACACTAGAAATAGACACAGAGTTAGACAAAATGAGGAGACAAAGGAATATGTCTCAAATGAAAGAACAGGAAAAAATCATAGCAAGACATCTAAATAAAATGAAGATAAGTAATATATCTGATAGGAAATTTAAAGTAATTTGTCATAAGGATACTCACTGGACTTGAGAAAAAAGAGTGGAGAACCTCAGCAAGATACTTAACAATGACATAGAAAACATGGAAAAGAACCAATCAAGATGAAAAATTCAATAACTAAAATTAAAAAATACACTAGATGGAATAAATAGTAGACTAGAGGAAGGAGAAGAATAGATCAGTGACCTGGAAAACAGAGTAATGGGAACAACAAGTTCAACAAAGCAAAAAAAATACAACACAAAATGAAAATAGACTTAGGGAACTCAATGACACCTTCAAACATAATAACACTCACATTATAGGGATCCTAAAAGGAGAAGAAAGATAAAAGGGGGTGAAAAATTATTTGAAAAAATAATAGCTGAAAACTTGCCAAATCTGAGGAAGGGGAGATATATCGAGATCCAAGAGGCACAGAGAGACCACAACAAAATCAACCCAAACAGGTTCACACCAAGATATATAGTAATTAAAATGGCAAAAAGTAGTGGTAAAGAGAGAATATTTAAAGCAGTAATGGAAAAGAAATAAATTACATACAAAGTGAACCTCATAAAGTTAGCAGCTGATTTTTCAGTAGAAACTTTGCAGGCAAAAAAAAAAAAAAAAAAAAGAAACTTTGCAGGCCAGAAGAAAGAAGCATGATATATTCAAAATACTGGGGAAAAAAATCAGCCAAGAATACTGTGTCCAGCAAGGCTATTATTAAGAATTGAAGAAAAGATAAAGAATTTCCCAGACAGAAAAAAAAAAAAAGTTGAAGGAATTCATGACCACTAAACCAGCCCAATAAGAATTGTTAAAGGGGATTCTTTGAGTGGAAAGGAAATACTGTAAATAGGAGTAAGAAAAGTAGGAAACTCAAAATCAATAAAAATAAGTGTTTCTATAAAAACCAGCCAAGGGATTCACAAAATAACAGGATGTAAAGTATGATATAATATACCTAAAATATAAGGGGGGAGTATACAGAATGGGTTCAAACATACACAAACATCAACTCACTATAGACTATTATATGCATAAGATGTTATATACAAAGTGAATGGTAACCACAAATCAAAAACCAGTAACAGATATGAAGAAAATAAAGAGCAAGGAATCCAATTACACCACTAAAGGAATCCAGTAAAACATGAGAGAGGAGAGTAAGAGAAGAAAAAAACCAGAGAACTACAAAAATAATCATAAAACAAGTAACAAAATGGCAATAAGTGCATACCAAATCAATCTGAATTTGAATGGACTAAATGCCCCAGTTAAAAGACATAGAGTGACATTATAGATAAAAAAGAAAAACCCATCTATACGATGTCTACAAGAGATTAATTTCAAACCTAAGTACCTGCTGATTAAATGTAAACAAATGAAAGGCAAAGGAGAGGTGGATTGTAGGATGGTTGAAATAGGTGAAGGGGACTAGGAGGACACTTATGATGAGTACTGAATAATGTATAGAATTATTGAATCACTATCTTGTATAACTAAAACTGATATAACACTGTATGTTTTCAATACTGAAATTAAAATTTTAAAAATTAATAATAATAATTTTTAAGAATGTCTGAGATTGTCATAAGCCTTAGAAGAGAATTGGACATCCATATTCATGAAGTTATTAAGTGCTGTCTAAATTTCAATTTAAACAATCTTCCTCAAGACATATTGTAATAAAATTGTCCAAAATCATAGTGGGATTTAAAAAAAAAAAAAAAACAGCAACAGAAAAAATATTCATCTTAATACATAGGAAAACCAATAAGGCTATCATTGCCTTTCTCAGCAGAGACGTTGGGCCAGGGAAGAATAGGGTATAATATTAAATTTAATGTACTAAAAGAACTAATCCGCAAATCAAGACTACTTTATTCAGGGATGTCTGGGGGGCTTAGAGGTTGAGCATCTGCTTTTGACTCAGGGAGTGATCCCAGGGTCCTAGGATCAAGTCCCACATCAGGCTCCCTCAGAGAGCCCTCTTCTCTCTTTGCCTATGTCTCTGCCTCTCTGTCTCTGTCTCTGATGAATAAATAAATAAAATATTTAAAAAGAAAAAAAGAAAACTTTATTCAGCAAAGTTGAAAATGGGGGTAGGGTAAAGACTTTTCCTAAAGAGCAAAACTGATAGTTTACCACTACTATACCTGGCTTAAAGAAATGTTCAAAGGAGTTCTTTAATCTGAAACATAATATGCTACCCAGTAACATAAATACATGAAAATAAACAGCACTATGGTAAAGGGAATACATAGTCAGATTCAGAATACTCTAATACTGTAAAATACTGATGTGCTAACCCCTTAACATTAGTATAAAAGTTGGAGGACCTTTTTTTTTTTATATTTTTTTAATTTCCTTATTTGAGAGTAAGGGAAGAGAGAGTATGGGTGGGGGGAAGAACAGAGAGATAAGTAGACTCCTTGCTGAGCAGGGAGCCAGACACCAGGCTTGATCCCAGAACCCTAAAATCATGACCTGAGCCAAAGACAGACATTTAACAACTGAGCCTCCCAGATGTCCCTGAAAGACTAATGTTTTAAAATAGATATAGCTAAGATAATTTGTTAATGAGAATGCAATATAAAGAGATATAGCGTAACATCAAAAACATGAAATGTATATCTGGAAATGAGAGGGTAGAATTTTTTATGCAAAGTTAAAGTTATTATCAGGTTAAAATAGACTATTGTATCTATAAAATATTTTTAGTAAGGTTAAGGTAACAAAACAAAAACTTAAGAGTAGATACAACACAAGATAAGGAGGAGGGAATCAAAGTAACCCACTATGGAAGATTATGGATTCACAAAGGAAGACAGCAAGAGAGAAAGAAAGGAAGAAATCAAAACAACCAGAAAACAATTAACAAAAGGGTGATAGTTGGGATGCCTGGGTGGCTCAGCGGTTGAACATCTGTTCAGGTCAGGGCATGATCCTGTGGTCCCTGGACTGAGTCCCATATCGGGCTCCCTGCATGGAGCCTGCTTCTCCCTCTGCCTATGTCTCTGCCTCTCTCTCTCTGTCTCTCATCAATAAATAAATAAAATCTTTATTTTTTTAAAAAAAAGGCAATAGTAAGTACTTCCATATCAATAATTATTTTAATTGTGAAAGGATTAAATTCTCTAATCAAAGGCCATAGAGTGGCTGAGTGGAAAAAAAAGAAAAGAAAAGAAAACAAATGGAACTCAACTACACGCTGCCTACAAAAGACTCCTTTTAGTTTCAAGGACATACTGAGGCTCAAAGTGATGGCTCAAGAAAGGATATTTTGTGCAAATGAAAACCAAAAGAGAGCAAAGGTAGTTATATTTACATCAGACAAAATCAATGTCAAGTAAAAAACTGCAGCAAGAGACAAAAACATTATTGTAGAATAATAAAGATGTTGATTCTTCTAGAGGATATGACAATTCTAACATCCAATAATGGTGGACCTAAATATTTTAAACAAATACTAACAGATCTGGAGGAAGTAACTGACAACAATACAATAGTAATAAGGGACCTCATTACCCCATTTTCAATATGGTTAGACCTTGTAGACAGGAAATCAAATAAGGAAATGTTGTACTTGGACTGTACTTTGGAACAAATGGGCCTAATAGCTATATACAGTATATGTCATTCAACAGTAGCAAAATACACATTCTTCTCAAGCACACACATTTAATGATTTTTTTTTGCTACAATGCCAAAAACATAAGCAACAAAGGCAAAAATAAACAAGTAGAAGATTAAAGTAAAAAATAAACGACAAAAAAAATGAAATGGCAAGGTACAGAATGGGAAAAAAAAAATTGCAAACCATTATTCTGACAGGGAGTTAATGTCCAAAATATGTAAGAAGTTCATACAACTCAGTAAGCAAGAAAATTAAAATCTAATTAAAAACTGGACCAAGGGGATGTCTGAGTGGCTTAGCAGTTAAGTGCCTGCCTATTGCCTGGGGCATGATCCTGGAGGCCCTGGGATCGAGTCCCATGTCAGGCTCCCTGCATGGAGTCTGCTTCTCCCTCTGCCTGTTCTCTTCTCTCTGTGTCTCTCATGAATAAATAAATAAAATCTTTAAAAAAAATGGCCCAACACGTGAATAGATTTTTTTTTCCAAAAAAGATATAAAAATGGTGAGCAGGTACATGAAAGGTGCTCAACATCACTAATCATCAGGAAAATGCAAATCAAAACACATTGAGATGTGCAAAATCGTACAGCTCTTCTGGAAAACACTTTGTTGGTTTCATTAAAAACAAAATATATATCTTCCATTTGGCCCAGCACTTGTGTTTCTGGACATTTATCCCAGAGAAATGAAAATATACATTCACAGAAAATTTGTAGATGAATGATTATAACACCTTTTTTTGTAATAGCCAAAATAGTTTTTCCAAAAACTATTTACTCAAATGTTCTTCGGTGAGCAAATGGTTAAACAAATGGTGGTCATCCATGCCATGAAATGATACTGGGCAAATAAAAAAATTGACTATTAATATACACAACAACCCCTGGATGAATCTCCAGAGAAGTATACTAAGCATTCTAAGTGAAAGAAGAAAATCTGTAAAAGTGACATACTGAAGGATTGTATTTCTATAAAACGTTTGAAATTACAGAATGAGAGATGGAAGAGTAAGGTGTGTGTGTGTGTGACTGTAAAGGGTTAACACAAAAGAGATCTTTGTGGTGATGGAACAGCTGGTTATCTTGATTGCAGCAGTGAGTTCCATTTGTGATAAAGTGATACAGAACTCTACACACACACATTGTCCCAGTGTCAGAATCCCGGTTTTGATCTTGTACTACAATTATACAAATGGTACTATTGGGGGAAACTGGGTGAAGCATATATGGCACTTGTTTCACTATCTTTGCAACTACCTGTGCACCTATAATAATTGCAAAGTTAAAAAATCATAAATGGCATTTGTGATTTATTTTTTTCTAATTGTTCCATATATAGTAGCCATACTTGAAGTCCTTTCCATTTATAGTAACCGTATTCAAAGCCCCAAGTCCATTTTATTCTTTGGGGCTTTCTTGATCCATGTTTCCATGTTCACTCAGCACTCTTAATTTTGTGACGGCTGCTTTAAGTAATCTAAAGCAAAGGCTGAAATCTTTAACAATAAATTCTAATCTGAGGCAATAAGCTTTAATCTTTTCTGTGATAGAAGTCATTTGCTTAAATGAAAAGTCTTACAAGACCTTTGTCCCTCAAGACTGCTTCAGTCCTCAGTCATTAACACTGGTGACACAAGTGGAGTTATTCTGTAGTGTAAAACTAAAATGTGGCACTGGCATGATGGTCAGGCAATGTGAAAAAACTGATGCCAGAAGCTGGAAAGCTAGCTATGTTTTTCATCAACTGACAAATTTTTTGGTAACTCACCATTACTAATAACTTGAAAGGCAGATCACATGCTTACTGAGCTTGAAGCTTTCTTGAAAATGATGGCAAAAAGCCAGTAAGAGTCAGGCCTCTGTCCTTGATTGAGTGGTTCCCCTGCCATAGATATCAACTAGCATGCTTTTTATTTGGCTTTAGTATTTTTAAGATGTCATATCTTATTTATACTATAGTAGAAATGGCTGCTAAAGGTTAATCACACTATTGCCAAGAGGCTACAGATTATTTCACGTAGTATTAAATACTCTTTAATGCAATGATTATTTCTATGACAATGTACCCATATTAAAATTATTCTTTGTGTCAGTTATGTTTTTCCTGCAAAGAGCAGGTTATTTTTAAGTAAGCGTTAGGTATAAAAGATTTATTATCTATACATAGTTATCCCAGGATAACAACTCATAGGTCAGAAGTTCCAGAGCTTGTTCTGTGGCTCAGTAATGTCCTGTGGCTCAATAATGTCAGGAATTTGGGTCAGCTTCTTTGCAGGGCTCTGGATCTCCTCCTCATGGTTACAAAATGGCTTATAGAATCTCTAAGCCATATAAAACTGTTCCAAACCAAGAAGGAGGTGTCTTATGAAGTATGGCGAGACAGCTTGCATAGTATTTCTTTCTTTCTTAAATAGATAAATATTTTGTAGAGGTTCTCTCTGCCAGTAAAAACTCCCCTTATATTTCTTTGCCAGATCTGATCATATAACCATTCCTAAACTAATCATTAGTACAAAGAGTTCAATCTCTGGAAATTATTGTTCAGTATTTGAAAAACTCCAGAACAAAATCTGCAATTCTTTTATCCAGAAAGGAGAGTTAGATCACCAACAGTGACTACCACAACATGACGAGACAGAACTAAAGAACACTTATTAGTCCTAATAAAAGCTGGTGCATTTTAATAAATATAACAGAAATTGTGGGTGGCAAATGCATTAGTTTTTTTTATATTGGTTAGAGTTTCATTCAGATCCCATTACTCAGTACATAGCAAAGATTAGAATTTCATAAAATATTCGATATTATAATCAAAAGCATTTTTTTCTCCATTCAATAGCACTACATATGACTTTGACCTTGAATGAGATGGTGCTATCTCCATCTCACTTTCTCCATTGATGATGGAAGATTTGAGGGACAAATTGTCATTTGTGATAAAGTACGGATTCCAAAAAAATATATATAGATTCCATAAACTTCCACAAATAATTTTCATTTTTACCCCACCCAACACACACAGGTATCACTGACCACAGTGATTCCTAAGTTGGTAACAAAAGGCGGGAAGTGCATTGATGGGGAAAGTATATTTTATCATGCTGTTCAGGCAAGTTGAAATTTATCATGCTAGTTCAAGAGAAATACTAAGGAAATAAAAATTGAATACTAATTAAAAGAAGATATTTAAGTAATAAGTACAAAGATTCATTGGTTGTTTTTCAAAGATATGTTGTGCAATTATTATACACTGAATGGGCACTTACTATGAGAAATACAGGGCATGATCACTGAGTAATGGGAAGATTTTTTTAAGTTTTTATTTTGATTTCAGTTAGTTAAAATGCAGTGATATATAGTTTCTGGAGTACAATAAGTGAATCAATGATTCTATATATCAAAAACAGCAATAACAAAAACCCTTCCATACATCACCTGGTACTCATCACAAGTGTCCTCCTTAATCCCTATCACCTATTTAACCCACCCCATCTCCACCTCCTAAGCGATGGGAAGATTTATCAGACCTGAACATCATCTTAAAATATTTATATTTTACTACAGATATTAAGTCAATAATAGTAATTCAACAATTCAGCTCAATTCAGTGCCAGAAGATATAGAAGTCCTATAAATATTCAGAAAATAAAAGCTGTTCTCCACCTCTGTCTCCACTCCATGGAGGATGGGTAGGGCAGAGAAACATACCCAGAAAATTTCAGGGATCAAGGAAATCTCAGTGTTATGAGAGGCATTTTATCAGAACTTCAAACTCAGGTAAAATTTGTATTTGCAAAGATAGAGGTAAAAGAATCTCAGGTGGAGAATTCCACATAAGATACATGATAAACTTAGGGGCACATTGTGGAGGAGCATAAATGCTAGCCTAAGTTGTTTGAAATTTTTATGGTTCAAAAATTGTTTGGACTTTACATAGTCCAAAATTCATGTTTAAATACACTCCAAGAATTCATCAGGAGCTATGTTGAAAAATCTATCAAATAGAAATGCGTGATCAGCAATATGCCAGAAGATTAGAACATGCCCTTATTTGTAAAATAGTGATTTTATTTGTTTCTCCCTTTTCCAAAGTCTCCTTACTTTTACCTTTCTGCTTTGACATGTTCTGTCTTTTACACCCAAGGCCTTTTTTTTCTATTTTTTTTCTAATCTTCCCACCTGTAACAATACTCAACAATATTCAAAGGTAGGTGATAAATTTCCTGTGTGTAAGAGAATAACGTTTTTTAATTTAATAAACAACTCAATAACTCTTTTGCAATAAAAACCCTAAATGAATCCCTATGCTAATTTTATATATATATATATAATTTCAGAATTTTTACTTTTCCAAACACTGCAAGTCCTGGCTGGCTTCTTATGCTTTTGTCTCCCTCTTAAAAATGAGTTCCCGAAATTTTGGAGGATGTTCCACCCTCTTCACCAGTAAGTACAGAAGCAATGGGGCAGGGAGATTGGGAGTTGGAAGAAAGTTAACTTCTTCCTCGAAGCAGCTGGACAGGCAGGCACATTGTTGGGCTGATTCTTTTTACTTCTTCTTAGCATAATGTGACACAGCCTGGGGAGACGAGGAAAATAGCAAAATATGAGGAGCAAGGCAGCTGCTTCCCCATCCTGCAGGTTTAGAAGCCCATAAATTGGAAGAAAATCTAGTAACAGTGATTTCTGGAGGAATTTAAGGTGCCACACAGAACTAAACCCTAATCTATAATCGCTCCCTCAAGGGAAAGACATAGCTTATACATTTTTAATGCATGGACTGGTTTAACATGAAGCTGAAAGTAATTGTGGTTGCACTACATACATTTTTTTCATTGCTCAAAGTAGGAGAAAAAAAATCACAGATGTGTCCTTAAACCAACTATTAAAGGTCTATACCATTAAAATAATTTTGATTATTAAGAAGAGAAATAACTTCTTTTTCATTGGACTTATTCAAATATTTGTCTAGAATTATTATTTTTATCATAGCAATCAGATTATCATGTATCATGTGGAACACTATCATCATTTTGAAGGAAACGTTTTAAATGGCCATTTTTAAAAGGTAATAAAATAGTTCCAAAAGCATTTGTATATCAGCACATAGCAAACAAAAACAAAAACAAAAACAAAAACAAAAGCAGGGTTGTAACCAACAAGGAAAAGCATGGGGGAGTAGGGATTATAACATACACTATTTCCAGGCAAATGTTTCTCAACTGTCATTGGGAAAACAAAAAGTATTTTCATTTGTGTTTGTTTTAGACTAAAGTCTTATTTAAAAATCTTTCTTCTAGTGATGAACACATTAAAGCACAGATAGTTTTCTGAGTTTGCAAAATGGGGACTCATGATGAAAGATTTAGTAGTATGAAAAATGTTTATCATTCTCTTTGCAATAATGGAAGCTGACTCATGAAATCAGCGTGTTTCAGAAGTTCTGGATTGTTTTGTTCAAATTTCACAAAAATACTGACAGAAAAAAAATAGTTAGAGAAAGAACAGAGGAGATGGCATGTCTTCTACCTTGCTTTCCTCCTTCTTTTCCTTATCTAATGGGACCAGCCTAAGCATTTGCTGTGTCCTCCTACCAAATCTTGGATTGTCTGATATTAACATTTGGCTTGACCACCCATGTGTGTAAATCTTAGGCTAGATAAGCACTAGCTAATGCAGCTTCTTCTAACTTCTATTGCTTACTCTGATTTATATCACTGAGTTCAAACATAATCTTTTGCAGTCCCTAATACTATATCTGAATGGTCTGAAAATGTTTATTCCTCCATTTCTGATTGCTCAGCCACTGACATTCTATAGAGAAGGTGACACATAGATGTTTAAGCAGAGCATAAAAATGGAGACATGTTATCTGAGCAGTCACAGTGATCACAACAAATAAAACATACTGCAAAAATAGATAAAGTATTTAGTCTAATAGCAGCTCAGATCCTAATTCCCCAATGACCTTCTCAGTCGAAAAGGATTACCTTTGGGAGTAAATATTCTGAGACAACACATTCTTACATGCAGTTGTTATTCAAAAATAACAAAAATTTTATTTGACATTCCATTAAATAATGGATTTGACTAAAACCTAGAGGCTTATTAGTAAGTCAACAGCATAAAAATTAGATTCCTTTAATTTAAACACTGTGTTTTCCTATTCTTGTTGAACTTCTATTCTAAAACCCTAAGAAGTAAAACTGTAAATAGCTCTCAAACTTCATTGAAATTCTTTCCACAATTAAAAAAAAAGAGTGAAATGTAATATGACAGTTCTACAAATTTATCAGAAATATTAAAATGTATTACTGTACAGAGTTATACAGTTTCATTACATTTTTCAATTAATGATATTGCTCATTCAATGACTGATATATTAAGGTTTTGTAAAGTATTTCAATTCTTGGCCCATGATTATTGGCAAAGTTGAAATAGCATGTCATTTTTCTTCAATTACAGAGATAACCAACCTGCTCACATGTAAAATCATCGCAACAATTGTAAAGAAACAAAAACAAAAACAAATCAAAACCAAAAACAAAGACATAGGCTAGTCACTGATAAGAATAATTGGCTTGACAAGTCATTGTGAAAGAAAATTTATAAATGAAATGTAATTTATCACATACTAAAACTATAGCATATAATTCTTAATAGTTTACTAAAATGATCATAGAGCTAATGACATAGTCTTATCACAGCATTTCTCAAATATATATGGATGATGCCACTTCCCTAAAAAGAGATGATTTTGTAAACCCTCCAATATTGTGGTCTTCAAGAGCATAAAAATCTAGCTTAATGAGAAGCTTTGTGTAAAAGGAGGGATGAGGATAAAGAAATTAAAATTCAGCATAATACATCTCTTTTCCTTTATTATTTCTAAAACAAAAAGTTAATAGACAAGCTATACTTCTAAGAATTTTGACTACTAATTTGACTTAGTCAACGCACAATAATAATATCTGGACATTGGCTATCCACAAGTCTGATGAATTTGTCAATCTGTAGTAGGAGTTAAGAGAGAGAGGGACAGAGAAGAAATGTTAAATAATGAGCATGCAAGTAAATCTGTAATTCACTTTAGCACTTGACTGAAAGAAGACATGGCATTGGTGTGTAAAATTGACACCTTTTCCTTTTCTCTGCTCTATAAAAAAATGTCTTCCACCTACAAAAAGTCTGGGTCATTTGGAGAATGACTATATTGAGTATTAACTCTTGCTATCATCTTAACTGGTTTGTTCAGTCTTCCATTTTCTTCTGCCAAAATTGAACAGAATATATCATGGTTCCTGATTAGTATCACAAAATTCTGATATCACAACAATAACATTTATTTTTACTATGCATACCTCATACATTAACTACACTAGTCTGTTAGACCATTTATATATGAAACATGTGTGGGTTTTACCCAGGGGTTGTTGAAATGATTCAGTGGATTTATAGCAAGAAAGTTTTCTGACACTGGGAGGTTATAAACAAATAGTTATGAGGAATGTTTTTATTCCTCAACTTGTAATCAGGTACAAGGCCTCTAGGTAGTCGGATCTTGCTCAGACACACTGGTGCATGGCATATTGACTAACATGGACTGGATAATTTTCCAGAGTTTCCCAAATGTTTTTTTCCTGTAGGTATAAACAAAATTGCATGTCTGCATCAAATCCAGGACTGTGATAATACAAACACATTTGGTATATTTGATACATTTTTCACTTTACTTTTACATACTCTCTAATAACTATTCCATTTTTAAAATAAAAGCACTCCTGTATCATTCAAAACATTAGTAGTTTGATTTTGTAGCAGAAATGTATCATCATACAGATTTTAGAGTGAGTGCCAGTCCCCAAATCACTTCCATCTTATAGTATTTCTACATTGGTTGTCAGAAATACCAGGAAATTGACACACTTAGACATCTATTAAATGAAACATCACTGTGTTATAATATAGTTTTATCTTTTAGTCTTCATATCTATTGTAAAGGAAACTAGGTAGGTCATCAATGAGAATAGAGAAAAGATTTGACTATCATCACAAGTATTTTGTTTTAGCCTCTTTTTTTTTTTAGTTAAAAAAAGGACAAAGCATATTACACTAGAATAGCGAAATATGTATTACTAAGATAATTTACTACACTCAGAAATTATAGAAATTCTGTAGAACACAAAGCTGTTTGGGGCAGCTGACAAAGGAAAGGAGCAAGGAAGCCATGAATTCACAATCAATTCACAATGATTCATAAGTTACAGCATACCCAGAGAAATAAGCCTTGTTAATGCTGAGTTCTATGTGATCTGCTTTTAACTATATTTGTTCACTCTTGTATCCTGGTATACTGATTATAATTGTAGAGTAGAATCCTCTAAAACAGAAGTTAAAAAAAGACCTGAAAATCTTCTAAAATATTTTGATATCAAAAAAGCTTATAAATAATGTTTGAACTCTGTCTTAAATTGAGAACTGTATATATTTTCTACAACTAATTTGAGACTAACTATAAATCATATTTAATAACTTCTGTTGTAAAGATCCACTTCCTCCTCACTAAAAATTCACTTAGAGCCTTTATACTAGTGAATGCAACAGGCTATATTCTGATATAAGTTGACTTTTCTGTAAGTTAACAGTGTTCTTTTCCATTTGGCTTTTTATATGGAGAGTCATATAAATGTCCAAAATTTTTGTGCTTGTTTTTGCACAAATTTGTCCTTAACTTTTTAAGTTCTAAATGTTCAAATGAATTTTATGGAAATCCCTATTTCTTCCCAACATATTCTGCAGAATATTCCCTACTTGCTTTGCAAAATAACCGGAAGGAGCTATACAATGGCACTCTTTCCAGGTTCCCTACCTCTCTTTACAAGGGTATTCTCATTAATCACTGTAGAATTCAGCATCTAAGTTCGTATTTTGCAAGAGGCACTTTGTTTTGGAGTTCAAGCAGAGACTGATCCTGAATTGCATAATTCCTTGATACTCCTTGAGTAACATTTTAAAACTTTCCTAGTAGATACAGCTCTAAACATAGGAGTAAACTATTTTTAAAAATTAACTTCCTGGGATGCCTGAATGACTGAGCAGTTGACCTTCAGCTCAGGTCCTGATCCAGTATCTGGAATCAAGTCCCACATCGGGTTCCTTAAGTCCCACATCGGGTGCCTGTTTCTCCCTCTGCCTGTCTCTGCCTCTCTCTCTCTCTCTCTCTCTCTCTCTCTCTCTCTCATGAATAAATAAATAAATAAAATCTTTAAAAAATTTAACTTCCTTAATAACATCGGAATACAAACTTAAGTTTAAGTAGAATCACCACAGGGTCTCAGTCTTATACTGATATATATATATATATATATATATATATATATATATATATATACACACACACATATATGCATATATGTGTGTGTATATATATATATATATATATATATATACTTATATATAGGTATACACACACACATATATATTCTCTTTTGTGTGTGTGACAAAACATGTTTCATTACCCTGTGATCTCTTAGGTTTGGTCTCATAGCTACACACATAATCTCAATGTAAGCATTCCTATATCTCAGCTGCTTTTCTTTGATAAAAACATGTAGCTTAGAGAAGAAAAACACCAGAAGACAGGCTCCAAAATAGATTGGATCTAATGAATAGTTTTAATCTACTGTAATGCTCCTCAAACCGTAGTCCATGCATCAAAATTACCTGAGAATAAGAAATCCAGATTAATGGCAGGCCTCCAAACCTCCTAGATGAAAATCACTGGGAAATGGGCTCAGGAATCAGTATTTTTAAAAGGTCCCCTAATGATTTATGTGTGCTTTAATTTTTTAAGAAGTATTGGTATAATGGATTTGTAGTAAAATGCATATTAAATAATTTCCCATACCCATATTATATGTATAACAAAAATGTTATGATTTTCAATTGTTCTAAAATGTGTATCACAAGATAAATATATATATAATGTATATATATATACACCCTATATACAATACATATAATACAAATGCTCAAAAATATAACATTTTATTCATAAAAATCTAACTTTCTCAAGTCCTATGAAAATAAGACATCAGGGGTTTAAGTCTGTTAATCTAAACCTTATAATTCTAAGTTTCCCATTTGTTCTTCAGGTAAATGACTAGTAATATTTCAGATGAATTATTTTGTCCAAGTAAGTAGTCAATATCTGTTACATTTGTGTGCAATTGGCCAAGCTGAAAGTAAAAAAGCAAGTGGTTTTTTTATCATAACAAATGTAATTTATGTTAGCTGATACATGACATGAAGACAGACCACATCCCATATTTACTAGGATTCAAAAGTTGTCATAATAAGAGTTAACATTTAATAGATATCTTGCATCATAGCTAACTATCCATTAAACTTTTCCTAGTCTGTCAAATTCCTTTAACAGTTTCCATAATTTAAATGGAAGCTTTTGGAAAGAAAGATATTTCTCATATTGTAAATTCCATAGGAACAAGGATCATATTATTCTTGTTCTTAATACTATTCCCAATACTAAACATACAGCCTGACACCCTGAAGGTTCTAAAGAAGTATTGACTGTATACAAATTTGTGTCTGTGTGGAATTACATGTTTAAAGAATGTCTTGTGGGGTACCTAGGTGGCTCAGTGGTTGAGCATCTGCCTTCTGCTCAGGCTGTGATCCTACGGTCCTGGGATCGAGGGCCCAGGCTTCTCCCTCTGCCTATGTCTATGCCTGTCTCTCTCTGTCTCTCATGGATAAATAAATAAAATCTTAAAAAAAAAAGAAAGTTTTGTATGTTTGGATAATGTTTTACAAAATAGTAGTTGTTAAAAAAAATAGTAGTTGTTGAATAAATATCTCCTGATTTGAACTGGGTTTGATTTATATTACCATATTTGAGAAAAAAAATGAATCAATAATAAAACTTATTAATGAATTGATTAATGGTCTAGTACTTACATAACACAGATTCATCCATTAAATACTTATTGCATATGTTATCGTTCAGGGATAAACAATATTGCATCTACTCATTTTCGGTTGTGTTTGTTATATAAACATGTATTTCTGCCTTCATGACAGTTTGTGTGCTACACATATATCCAGATGGAATGCATGGACACACATTTTTATTTTAATTGCTTTTCCAAACCCGAAAGAGTTACATGAAATAAATCAGACTCAGGTAAGAATAAATTGCTTTTCTATGATAATTTTTTTGAGAACTGCATTCATGTATGAGATCTGAAATGACATTGTCTGCAAATAAATTCAATTTAGTTAATAGATTTGGTTCATCAAATTACTGAGACTTATGAATGATACAGTTTGAGAACACTACTTAAAATTAAATAAAATTGAATATGTAACTTAAAAGACAGTTCCAAAATAGAATCACCTTTAAGTTAGTTTGCTGTATTTTCTGCTTACAGAACAAATACATAAAGAAACTGGAGCAGAAAATCAGTCACATTAAATTTACTACCATCAGAAAACCAAGTAAGCTAAAAAAGTATCTTTAGCTTTCATATGCAGGTAAGTTTCACAGGTTAAAAGAGGCAAGTAAAAATTATTGCTAGTTCTAGTAAAATCTTCCACTCAGAATGGAGCTTAAAGATAGTTTAAACATCTTTAATAGTTATTTACATAAATATTTACTTTTCCATCCTAAAAAAACATAAATAAAATAGCAACCTTGCAATTAGTATTTCTCCCTTTAAGGCTAATTTTTATTGTTTACATTATATGACTTATTAAAAGTTAATGAAACTTGCAATTTTTTTGTTAAAAAACAGCACAAGTCAATTTCCTTCATGCTTCCTTCCCTTTATACGTAAGTATAAATGTATATTTCATAAGCCATATCATTTCATTTTATTAATGATTGTCATCTTGCCAGGTGGGCAGTTAATGTTAACTACAAGTATTATTTTTTTTTCAGGAAGATCATAATAAAATTTCAGGGTAGATAGAACATTACAACTGTCAAGAAGCAAAAGTCTATGATAGTTTAGCTGGAAACAGTCAAAAATGTTGAGATGGGAAATACCAAAACAGTCTGACCTTGAAGAAAACAAGCTTTTGTTTAATAGATCTTTTCTAAATTAAAATTCTCCTATAAAAAAGCATAAAAAGTGCAAGACAACTTGTTTCAAACATCAATCCATTATTCATTTAATCTTCATTTTATTTACATATATATCCATCAACACTGTTTTATCTACATTCAAAGCTACTTTACTGTCCTTAAAGCATAATTTCAGAACTTAGATTAAAAGTGTTTCAAAGGGTAATATGTAAAGCATGCTTTGGTGAAATTTGTTTTTCAGACATTTTTGTAAGTATTAAATATATACTGCTTTAGGTGAATTAAAAGATTCTAATGTTCTTGGGTATGGCCTACAAATGTTGTCCAATGATATATAAGCTCTTCTTAGAAAGCTTAGAAAGTTGTCTAAGTTTAAGGAGAAAATAAGAGTAGAGGTAGTTGTCAATTTTCTTATACTAATTATATCATTAGCTTGTTTGCTTAAAAGGTCTTGGTGTCAGTTGCCTCATTTATTAAAAATGGTAACTAAACAAAAGTGACTTTAAAGTGTTATCAGTTCTTTAAAGTTGTGAAATATATATTGCTCTATATCTCATTTTTGATAGATAAAATTATCTAGGACCTAATTCCTCTGCTAGAATTCCTGAGGAAAGAATGTAGTCTAATTTTCCAAAGAATGCCATATACAAAAAAAAAAAAAAATCAGAAATATGTGAGATTGGGGTTGAAATTTCTTATGGTTCTCAGCCCCCATTAACTAGCCATAAAATAATTTATTAAGATTAGTTATCAGCTTATAGGTCCAAAGCTAAAAACATCTGGTTTATATAAACATGTTATTTAAAATGCCCATGGAGGGAGGACTAGCACTGAGAAGAAATTTACTTTACAGAATGGGAATTGGTGTGCATGAATTTAATCCAAGATTAATGATTTGTAAGATGTAATGTTCTTGAGAGTGAAATGTTATGGAGTCTCTCAAGTTAGCTGGAACAGTCTTCTAATGAACCTGAGTCAGCTTTTCAGAGAGGAAGGACACACCAAAGCAAAGGTCTGGTGAAAGAGCTGAATCTCAGGTAAAAACACGATTACACAAGGCCAATGTTGGTATTCATATTGACTAAGTAAGGCCACCTCCTCCACTTATCCAGAGGAACCATCAGAGTAATGAAGAGCCTAGAGCATGCCAACAGATTATGTGGAAGGAGAAGACACAAGAATACAATAATAGAAAAGACTGTGGTGGCTGGTATAGAAACTTAGTGGTTTGGGAAACTTGCAAACAACCCCCCCGGGGAAAGAGAAAGTAGAGCCCCTGGATAGAAAAGCATTAGGGATTTGGAAATACTGCACACTATTGAGTACCGGAAAGGAAGAGTTTGGGAACTAAGAAGAGTAAGAGGTGATGTAGCATGAGGACATCCTCTGCACTAGAATCAGACAATACTGCCTCCACCACTACTCATTCTCTGTGTGATCTCTGAAATTCACCTTTCAATTCTTTCCTTGAAAAATGTGAGTAATAACACCTATCTCACATCCTTTTTGTAATGATTAAATGTGACAATATAAGCACAAAATAGATATTCAATTATTGCCACTGCTGTAAATATCACTGCTGTCATTTCTTTCAGCAAAATGAGAAGGAAAATAATTGGCATTCCCATGTTCTAAACAAGAACATAATATTTCAGAGACATCCAGATAGTTTGAATGTCACACGTTTTCTCCAAGGTCTATTCAGTAAAGTTCACCTGAAGGTAATTCCTCTCACCATAGAAACATTTCTCTTAAGTTTGCAGGTCAATAAAAATATTAACTAGGTACATGTACATTTTCTAGTACAATCGGTGTAATTATTTCACAAAATTCTTCATTATGTAACCATCTAAACTAATAATGATCATTTCAAGCAAAATACAGTAAATGTGGGGCACATTTCTTGCCTTTGCCCCCAAATTCCTTTAAAGAGCATTTACCAGTGACTGAATTAGGAAATGAGCCTATATAGTAGCCAGAGCTGAGAAACCTAGAAGGGGATGGGCGTGAGAAATAGACTTTGCCTCTGACTTTCAAAAAATCACAGTTTAGGTTTACTTTTCCATAAATCTCACTGCATTTTTCTACATGAACTTGATTCCAAGGAAGTTTAGATAATGCGTTTTTTAGACAAAAATGAAAATGATTACTAACAACTAAAACTATCACCTTTGCTAACAGAACTGAAAACCATATTTGAATTTACCTTAACATTTCAAAGCAAAACTACATAATGACAATGAAACAATGTGTTCAGAAGTGGTGAACAGATGGGGAAGCAAGGGATTACATGCGAATGTGTCTTTTGGCCTGTGTTCTCTGTTCTCAGATCTGGAATGAAGGTCTTCTCCGCTCCACCCCACCCTTGAGAAGTAGAACGTTCATTACAGCAAAACCTGAGGAAATCCAGGCTTAAAGTGCAGATCCATGTCAAAAGTAACTTAGCTCCTAAGTGGCTGAGGCAGTATCTCAACTTGAGCGTACCAGACCTCAAAGCTGACGCTCTTTTTCCACTATTCATGATGCCTCTATGTTCAAAGAGCAAGGATGGTTATGTTTTCAAAACCCTGAGGGGGCAATATATTATTTAAAAAAAAAAGTTTCACGTGTTTCAAGAATACATTTACTGGCAAAGTTCATTCTTGTGATCTAAGCTTTAAGTCTCCAGGAAATACACACATGCAGCATGAGTAATGTTTCTTTTTGCCTTTGAGTCATATTCCCAAAGCCTGAAGTGCTCCTGCCCTTCCTCCTGGCCCCCTTTTCATTCATGAATATTCCTATTCATCTTTCAAAATGGGGTCTAATACAGGCTCTTCTTCGAAGCCTTACTTATCTAACCCCTAACTCTTCTCAACCCACACGAAACATGGGGTACTTCCTCTGTGGCTCCAGCAAACAGCACATTTTTGCATGACAGCTTTCCTTAAGGTGTTGTACTTTGTTTTGCTTTGTTTTTTAAAGATTTTCTTTATTTATTCATGAGAGTCAGAGAGAGAGAGAGAGAGGTAGAGACATAGGCAGAGGGAGAAGCAGGCTCTTCCAGGGCAGCCGGATACGGTACTAGATGCCAGGACCCTGGGATTGTGACCTGAGCCAGAGGCAGGCGCTCAACCAGTGAATCACCGGCGCTGCACATTGTAGTTATTTGTTAATATGTCTTCCCCTGCTAGGCTGTGACCTCTACAAGGACAGGTAAGTTAGTTTCTTCTAGTCTCTTTGCCTTTGGGGCCTAAAAAGTGAATACAAAAGCGCCTAATAAATGCCTGATGATGACTGAATGAATTACTCTTGTTACCTCTTCTGCTTACATAAAAGAAAATATTTAACTAATTCACTTGCAGAGAGATGGAAGCCAAAACCGAATTTGAAGTTCGTGGTGTTTCTTTCTCTTTTTCTGGCTTCCCCACAATTGGGATGCACCTAAGGGAAATTTCCAACTGAATCTGAGTAAAAATAATTTCAATTCTGAGTAATCACTTTCTGGAAATGGATCCTTTGCGCTTTTCTCCCCCTAGTATTTCTAAAAGGAATGGAGAGTAACAACTTATTAAGAATATCTAATTACTTTTATTTTCAGACATTGAAAATGCTTGGGTACCATATAGATAGTTTCATTATCTCCTTTTTAGAGGCGCTCTGAATGTGAATTGCATCTGAGTCAGTCTATCCTTCCAGGAATGGAATTAGTTTTCCTCGTGGTCCCAGGGAAGGTGATGCATAACACAGGTTACGTGTCAGAAGCGCTCCCCAGAGATGACGATTTTGATTCAGCATCCCACTGTTTCAAAAATACAGCTATATAATTGTAATAGGCAATTGGACCCAGATGCTGGGAGCAGTTACCACTTTGAAAAGAACCAGATTAAAGAAAATGTCTTTATTAGAGGTCATTCATTCTTGCAATATAAATACTCTGATTTCAGATTTTATGTATTAGATTTATTAAACCGAATCCTTCACGATAAAACTGCCTCACAGCAAGCACAAAGGATAAAAATAAATAAATAAATAAACGTCCCCAGGCCTTTCCTATTCAAAGAGGATGCTACTGTCAGTGATTGCTATTTGTGTGTGTGGGTGAAGCGGAAACGACCAATCTGTAACCTCCAGTCCCTTCCACGCTGCGCACACATGGAGATTGCTCTTTGATTTGCAGCTGTTATTTGCAGAGCTTGTCACTGTTTGCAACTCTGCTTCTCAAGCTCACCTTAGGCCCAAATCCTCTTGCTAGGAAAACTCCACAGTCCCCGATTGCAACAAGCCTGCTTTCTCTGTCTACAGTTCTCTGAAAGCTGACTTTCATGACAAAGGATTGGAAACTCTTTTTAGTGAACATTTGTGTTCTGACTTCCTCCATCTCCCTTCACTTCATCATCCTATAGTTGTTAGAACAGGTTGCTCTGAGTAATCTTTTCATTTAGCTCTTTTTTTTTTTTTTCTTTCAAGGGCCAGTCTTTCCATTTTGGTGTCCTTATCACTTTGTTATGAGGCAAATTATTTCTGTTTTGGTATCAAAAATGAGTTGTTTATGACCACTCTGTCCTAGCT
This sequence comes from Vulpes lagopus, assembly GCF_018345385.1. Lineage (NCBI taxonomy): Eukaryota > Metazoa > Chordata > Mammalia > Carnivora > Canidae > Vulpes > Vulpes lagopus. The sequence continues at coordinate 40,702,805 of NC_054839.1, read as the reverse complement.
TGACCTTTTTTTTTTTTAGCCATAAATCATTAAGAGATTCTGATGAAGTATATCAAAAAAAAAAAAAAAAAAAAACTGGCCATAATATGAATTGTCTATCTAGATGTTACTTATTCAATAAGGATTAATAGGGATTCTGCTTTTTTTAAGACATTCTGATAAATTCTGAGGCTCTGCAAAGTGTAAAACTTTGGCCCTTTCATGTATTTATCATCATGATGGTAGGGAAGACAAATATATAATAAAAAAAATCAAGACAGTGCTGTACTATTATCAGAGTAGAGGGTATAATCTAACATGATAGAATCCAAAAGACTTTCAAAAAGGTAATTAAAAGTTGACATACAAGGATATATTAGTTTCAGGGACGCCTGGGTGGCTGAGCGGTTGAGCGTCTGCCTTTGGGTCAGATACCAGTTTAAGGGTCGAGTCCCACGTCAGGATCTTTGTGAGGATCCTACTTCTCACTCTGCCTATGTCTCTGCCTCTTTCTGTGTCTCTCATGAATAAATAAATAAAATCTTTAAAAAAAATGATATATTAGTTTCAGGTGCAAAACCTAGTGATTTGGCCATTTTGTATATCACCCAGCGCTCACCACCAAAAGAGTAGTCAGCACCTGTCACCACACGACGTTATTACAATATTATTGACCACATTCCTTGTGTTGTACTTTTCATGTGTATGTTATATGTTAACTATACTTCAATAATAAAATTGTTTTAAAGAGGTCGTTAAAAGTTACAAACAAATGGTGGATACCTTTCATTATACATTTATCAAAACCCATAGAATATACACTGAAAATCAATTCTAATGTAAACCGAGGACTTGGGTAATAATGACATATCAATAGGGTTCATCAATTGTAACAAACATATCAGTCTGTGGGAGAGGTCGATAGTGGAGAAAGAGTATGTAGGAAGAGGGAAAATATTCGGAAACTATTTTCTGGTGAATTTTGCTATGAACCTAAAACTGCTCAAAACATAGTCTGCCAATTTAAAAAAAGTGCTACATTAGTTCTGATAAATAAATAACTTATAAACTTACAGAATGGTTTATCACACCTAACCCAGAAAACAATTATCTTTCCCCCTCAAGCCACAACAGAAAGAAAAGGCTGTAACAGTAAATGGCACAACTGCATGCAGTGTCCTGTGTGGAAGCCTTTCAGGGGGAAGACATCTGACTACATATCACTTATATTCCTTCATTCCATGTTCAAGCATATAATATTAATATGGAAATATAAAATTAAACCATCAAAATGGAGAAAAGGGATAAGGAAATAGCTTTTAAGCCTATATAAAATAGGGAAAGCCTGTTTTGTATATGAAATTCCATAAACAGTAAGATGGTATGGAATCAAATGTAATTTTTTAAAACTGTTATTGAGATATGAGATGAGACAGCTACTGCACCACAGTTTTAACTTCCAGTGAATGCTAATTGTTCAGAACTGATTAATAATGGTTGATTTATGAAAAACTTTTAATCAATAGTCTAGATATGGTTGGCTTCTATGTACTTATTTATGTACTTGTACATTTTAGTTGTGTAATAATCTTAAACATCATCCAAAATAAAATCGAGTACTTTGAAAATAAATACATCTAAACGAATTGTTTTTTCCCTCTTATGCCATTTCCTCTCCCAACCATTAATTCTAAATCTTCAGCTCCATGGATTCCTAAAAACTGTTTTTTGAGTTTTCTTTCATTAAAAAAGCATATACAACTTTGAAAATTTTTCACCCGGTGTTAATAGTGCTGAAATCCATCCATAGTCTTGGACATATCTTTAACTGTTGTGTAATATACCATTTTCTGATTTTACAATCATAATTTATTTCTTGAATGGAATTTATTTCTTGATGGGCACTTAAGTTGTTTCTAAATTTTTGTTATGGTGAACATTAGTAGTACAATACTTCTGAGATGTCTCTGATGTGCAGGTGCAAAAGAATCTTTTATGTACATACCTAGAAACGGTTTTCTGTGTCATAGGATATGAGACCAATCAACTTAAGAAAATTATGCAAACTATTTCAGTGGTACATCAATGAACTCTCCAACTTGTAATATAAGGGATTCTGTGGATCCTCTTGTCCCTAATGCCCAGTAATGCCAGATTTAAATTTTACTAGTGTAATAAAAATACAACAGAATGTTGTGAAGTTGTTTTTGCATATTTTGCTGACCATAGATGCGCTTAATCATCTTGGTTTTTTTATTGACCTTAAGTAATATGTGTGTTTCTGTCTTTTGACTATTTTTTCTGTTTTGTGTTTATATTCTTTCCATTGATTTGTAGATGGTTATAAATATAAATTTTTTCTTTATATATATATATTTTAAGATTTTTTATTTATTTATTCTTGAGAGAGAGGGAGATAGAGAGAGAGAGAGACAGAGAGAGGCAGAGACACAGGCAGAGGGAGAAGCAGGCTCCATGCAGGGAGCCCCATGCCGGACTTGATTCGGGGTCTCCAGGATAATACCCTGGGCTGAAGGCAGCGCCAAACCGCTGAGCCTCCCAGACTGCCATCTTTATATATTTTTGATACAAGACAATTATGAATATATTTTTTCATTGGATAGGATCCCTTTTCATTTTCTTTTCATGTATATTTTAATAAACAAGAGTTCTTAATTTCAATAGTCAAATTTATTAAGCTTTTTTGTATCTTATTCAGTGAATCCTTTTTTTTCCACAATATTCAAAAAATAATTAAGTTTTAAAAATTTACTGACAAGTTTAAGTTTCATATTTTGGCATTTAGTCTTAAACTATCTGGAGCAGTATATGGTCTGAGGCAAGGATACAATTTCATCTTTTTCCATTGAATAACCTGTTTCTTGCTTTAACTTACCATGAAGTTCTTTAAGATTTAATTAAGAATGTTAAAGTATTTATGGATGTTGTAGCACTTCAAAATCCTTTGAATATAAAACAATGGCATTTTCATATCTTAAGGCAGATAATATCTCAGATATGGAAAATGATACTCAAAAAAAGAGAAAAGCAGAATTAGAAAAGTAGAATGTCACAAGGATCAGAGTTGTGAATTATGATTTTTTATGAAATATCCTTAATGACCTATATAGTTACTATGATCAATTGCAAGAAGGTGTTTTCATTTGGTTAAAACATCATGGGGTTTCACCATGAGGACTTATGACCCTAAACACTTACCTAAACTTTTAATTTAAAAATACCCAATGCTAATTTCTTTATGTTACTTTATATTAAAGTAATTCTTGGTAAAACTATCTACTCTGTAACATAATTAGTGTTCATTAACTGTCTGGAGAAAACTCTATTGAAAAGATATAGAATATACCATATGCAATCATTTTGTCAGGTACTGAAGAAAATTTTCTTTGAGATTCTCATCCCAGAGTAGAGCAAACTTTTTTTTACTCACATAAAAAATAAATTCTAGAAATACAGCTTTAAGAAAGTCTTTGATTAGCAAATAAGATAGTAAGAAATATTTGGTTGCCTTCAGTTTGTTATTAAATTAGCTCAAATGATCATTTCTCCTGTTTTAACAATAAACAAGATATTCATTTTCTATACAATTTACAACTTGAAATCACAGGATATAATTTATTTTTTACTAATACTTTTCTTATAGAAGGCACTTTGTCAGGTTGAAAATTTTTGTGTTATGAATATTGCACATACTGGATCATCAAGACATAATGGCTTATGTATCAAAAAGGAAATAATACTAACAGATATAACTTTACATTTCTATGAAAGATACACCCTTATTCTCAAGAAGCAGCTAACTCTGAAGCTGTTCATGCAAAGGAGAGCTAAAGAAGCATATAATGTGCATTTTTTTCCCTGTGTTTATGTGACACAATCTATTACTTCATAGCATATCAATATAGCTAGCTTATCACTTTGAAATTTAGTGCTAACTACCCTAACAGTTCCCAGGTGCTCATGGAGATTATTTTCTGCTTTAAAATATCAGCCTAAGGAGGAATATATCTATTTCTTTTGTTTCACTTTTAGCTGTATGAAATGAAGTGTTATAAGTCAACCATATTTTCTAATTTTTAAGATGACTACATCCACTCTTCATGCTAAGGAAGGTTTAGATTATGTGTCTTTCATTAAAATTATTTTCAATGTCTCAACAGAAATATTTCACCTTTCATTGCATAACTTTTGGCCATGTGAGTAAATTGGTAACACTATTATTACTTGCATAGCATACATTAGAGTTCATTAGGAATAAACAGGCATTCAAATTTCAATTTTTACATAAGGCAATGCTTTTTATATAAGGCAATGCTTAATTGTCAAGAAATAAAACATAAATTGACCTCACAGCTTAATTATAAAAATTAAGTTTAAAAAATGAGAACCAAGGGGCACCTAGGTGGATGAATCGGTTAAGCAGCTGACTTTTGATTTTGGCTGAGGTCATCATCTCAAGGTCCTGGGATGAATCCCTGCATCAGACTGCTGAGAGGGGCATCTGCTTAAGGATTCTTTCTCTCCCTCTCCTTCTGTCCCTCCCCCTACTTGCTGTCTCTCTCTCTCTCTCTCTTTCTCTCTCTCTCTGAAATAAATGAATGAATCTTTTTTAAAAAATAATAAATAAAAAATGAGAGCCAAGAGAACAAAAAGACAATGCAATAAATACTGTAAATAAACATACCTGTCATAAAAATATTATCAGTTCCATGCTTAAAGTCTTAATGCCTTCAATTTTTTGTTAAGGCTGTCTTAGTATTATAATTCAGTGTATTATTTTCCCTATTGATCTGATGTTAGTTGAGTTACAAAGTCAAAATCCTTAGCTTCACTCCAGATAGCTAAATAATTATATCAATATCCAGGTGAAAGACTTGGGATTCTATCATTTAATACATTCCTCACCTATTTCTTATTAGGGAGATTTGATAATGTCTTTACTAATATAATTATCTTCAGCCCTGGTTGGGTGTCAGCTTCAAATTCAGAAAGCTATACCAGAGAAATCTTTTTACATTTCTTATATTTTTTGGATCTAGGAAGTATCCAGATTTTATTTAAAAACAGTAATTTTTTTCAGATAATTTTAGAAAAGTATGCACACTTATTTAATTTTCAAAATATTGAACAAAAGCATGCTAAAATGTACAAAGATTATTTATCACAAACCTTTATTGATAGAATTGGACCTAACATTTATTTTATTTTTTAAAATTTTATTTATTCATGAGAGACACAGAGAGAGAGAGAGGCAAAGACAGAGGCAGAGGGAGAAGTAGGCTCCATGCAGGGAGCCCGATGTGGGACTCGATCCTGGGACCATGGAATCATGCCCTGAGCTAAAAGCAAATGCTCAACCGCTGAGCCACCCAGGCATCCCCTAACATTTAGTTTAAATAAAGTGTAATACTCCACTATAATATGCCATAATTTATTTACAAATTTCCCACTCATGTACATTGGGCTGTAAAATAAAATAATTGTACATGTCTATTTTTCCATAATTAGGATGATCTTATCTAGGATATATATTTTCTGTGCTGGATATCTTCAGTTTTCTATAAGCCCTTGCAAGGTACTGTAGTCTGAAGTGTTGCAGGTAAGGAATGCAATCTATGGCCATAATATTTGTCAATTTCAGTAGTGACAAAATCATTGCTCCTCCAAAGGGAAAAGGAGCATTTATAATCAATCTGCTGGCAAATCTCACTAAGTTATGGTATCAGATCAAAGCTCAGCTACATTATTTGCTACTGGTGTTTCGGTATCCATCAGTGACAGTAGCCAGAAGATTCTTGGCAAGGTTAATTCCATATTTCTGAGATAATGCATAATCTCCATCCCTGCACCTATGTGTTATGTTCATATATCTATTACACTTGCCCTGGTATGACCAAGGAGAGAGATTGGTTGTCAACTCCAGGACCAATCTGTGTCAACTGATCAATGAGTCGGAACAGGATAAATGCTGCCAGTGCAACCCAAAGAGACCTACCAAGAGGACCAAAACAAAAGAGTTTCTTTAATGGCACAAGGTTCAAGATTCAAATAATTTTCATTTCCTCTAAAGGATACATCCCCACAAGACCTATACCATCTGATTTCACACATTATCTTCCGGCTTCTGAAATGTGTGTTTGTTACTAGGGTACCCAAGGTATTTACTACTTCCTGTTTGGCAGGTCCAATCAACATGAATGTCAAAAACATAGTGGGTCAACTGGTCTTTAATGAATACTAATATAATTAAAATATCTGCAGGTTATCAAGAGAGTTAATGTGAACAATGGGAAAAAAAGTAAATGTATAAGATAGAACATGAAAGCAAGATTTAGTTCCTGCCTGTTAATAAAATCCAAAAGAACCCATATACCAAATCAACAGTTTAATGACAAATGACAGAGGCTGTGTTGATTTTATCAAATAAAAGAATGGTCTCCATCTGTTCATTCTTTATTGTTTTAGAGATGGAAGTGTCTTGTGGGCTTTTTAGTAGAATATAGGCAAATGATGGATTCTCAGGTCTTACATATAAATCCATTTTGATATATCGACTTCTCCTAGCCTTCTGCCCCTTTCTAAATAAAATGCCAAAGAAGTTCTAGCAATTACATCATATTGATATAAAGCCATAATCATTTATGTGCCTTAATAAAAGAATGCAGACTAATCGTTAGAACCAGTCAAGTACTCTGCTATAACAGGGAATCTAGGGTGAAGAATAATTGCCTCTATATCTTTAAATTTTTCTTATATTATAACTTACCATCTACTCCCACATATGTTCTCATAATTCCGGATGCTTATCCAGAACCTGCAATTTTTTTGGCATACACTATTTTGTTCTATCCAGGGCTCTTTCCCCTTACTCACACAGCTGAGATATGACCCAAAGTAATATATAGAGAGAGTCAATTCGAAGTGGCAAAGCTAGTAGCTTTCAGTCTGTTGACTATCTGACTCTTGATTTCGGCTCAGGTCTTGATCTCAAGGTTGTGATTTTGTGCGTCATGGGATCAAGTCCCATGTCATCAGGCTGCCAGCTGAGTTTAAAGATTCTCCCCCTCTGCCCCTCTTCCTACTCATGCACACTATACTCTTTCTTTCTCTCAAATAAAATAAGCAAAATATATTTTTTTTAAGTGCCAAAGGTAGGTATTAAGGAAAACTAGTCTCATTTTTCAGGTAACTGTTTCAGTTGATTATTGTATGTATGGGCTCAGTATAAATTGGAGGTTCAAGATTCTCATTACGTACAAGGCCATCATCTCAAATCTCAAAAATGTACTCATTCTCAATTATACCTGAGATTTCCAGAGCTGAGAAGAACTCCACTAATTCCTAGGATTTCTTTTTCTCAAGGTACTAGACCTTGAAAGTCTTCAGAAGAGCAATCAATTTTCAAGAAAATGAAGTGTAGCTTGGCTGAAGGTTTGAATGTCAAAACTAATCTAGAATATTTGTAATTTGTACATCATCAGGACCCAATGATGAAGAGTATTTCCTTCATTTTTAAAAAAATATTAATACTAAAGTAAGTTCCTTTCATTTTACTTCTATTATATGTGTCTTATAGGATTTTTTTCTTGGGGCTATAAAAATGTCAGATTTTTGTTCTCTCAAGAAGAATCTTATTAAGTTTTTATTATAAACTCCACACACAAAAGTTCTTTGGCAGATATCAAGAAATACCCCAAACTGTGATTTTGAAAAAAGGGGAAAATATTTATATTAAAAACAAAAAAAGGTTTTTGTAGGATATTGATTCAAAGTGAGAAATTTAAATTCTGTACAGTTAAAACATGTTAATTGAAGCAGAAATGGATGCCTCTGTTTTGCTAAGAATTAAAATGAAACTATATCCATATATTTCAACTAAATACCCTGTCATATCAAAACTTCAACATGCCTAAAAAAACAATTTTTAAGACAATGTAATCTCAAAAATTGGAACACAGACTCCATTCAATTGATTAAGGTAATTCCTAAGAGTAATTTCATTAATTTTTTGTTGAGTTTTGTTTGCTAGTTTTTTTCACGGTATTAACAGAATATAAATGGCATTACAAGGAAAGGCAATATGCTGATTGATATGGGAGAAAAGTGAAAAAGGGGAAAGAGAAAAAAGGGGGGTTATTCAAAAATAGAATATTTTCTGTTAAGAAATTATCTGTTCTAAGCCCCAATCCTGTAAAATACTACTGTGTGTAATACAGTGGACATCAGATCCATGGACATGGACATGTAATCAGATTTTATGATTGAACCACAATCCCCTGAGCTTATTTAACAGGAAGCAGTCTTTTTACTTCCCTTCTCACTTCCTGATGGTCATGCTTGACTGCACTTGAAGTAAGAGTTCTAGAAGCACTCTAATTTCCTTTATGTGACAGTCAACTTCTGTGGCCTCTCCTTTTTCTCTCACCATTCCTGGGTGTAGTTTAGAGTCCACTGTGGTTTTTTTGGCAAAAGTGTGAATCTTCTATAGATTTGACTAAAAGAGAAGAAGCCAACAGCTATCTATTATGACCTGAAAAAGACAAGAGAAAAGAAGGAAAGGGATTTTCTACCTTTTCTCCTCCCACAGCTGTACTGGGTTCAGAGAAACATTTCTTGAATATAGTAGGTGCACAGTAAATGTGTATTAAGGGAAAGGATGCATGTTCATGCTTCTTCCAGCCTTCTGATCACTCAAAGATGGGTCACAAATGATAGCCACTCGAAGCCTGACCTTGTTTTGACATCAAATACTCTGATATTCTTCTCACATCATAGAAGGTGTTAAAAAAATAAATACAAAACAAAACAAAAACCAATGTGGGCACCTGGGTGGCTCAGTGGTTGAGCGTCTGTCTTCAGCTCAGATCGTGATCCCGGAGTCCTGGGATCGAGTCCCATACCAGGCTCTCTGCTCAGCAGGAAGCCTGCTTCTCCCTCTGCCTATGTCTCTGCCTCTCTCTCTGTGTCTCTCATGAATAAATAAATAAATAAATCTTTAAAAAAATGAAAAATACTAATGCAATATTTATATATATGAGATACATTTTATACAATTTCATTTTTTTTTTCATTTTATACAATTTCAAACACTTAATACAAAGTCATGAAATCCCACTGAAAAAAAAATTATCTGCAAAAAATTAGTTCAACTCTGCTTAACCCAGCCTGTATATCATTCTTCTAGCTCACATCCCCTATGAAATAATCTCCTTTCTTTCCGTACCTTCTTAGATTTTTATATTCTATGGATTAAGCCAGTTTATTGCCTCTATAACTGTCCAATTACAATAGTCATCAGTGTAATCCTTTCAAAGGACTCCTTCTGTGAGCAAATCTTAGACTGCTATCATCTCTTACAAACCAGAAGGGAGGTATTTGGATGCTGTGATTATTTCAATTATCAGGTAAGGTGGCAGGAAGGTAACATTAAAACTCTACTCTTAGCTAGTATGGTATAGAACAAATGGTTTACCTATAGCCAGACTGTTTTCTGTCCAAACCATGTGTTTAAGAGAGGAGGCAAGGTACATGCCAGCAGGAGGGAAACCCCTCTGCATAGATTTCCCAACCCAAGTCTTGTTGTAAAGGTCACGTACTATGTTATATAATTGTCACCTTGAAAAGTTCTTTGATAGCTTGAACTTTACGACTTGCAAGAAGTACTGGGCTGCCAAGTAGAGTACATTTTCCAGGTTTCTGAGTCCATGCTTGAGCTAAATAAAGTGTGACAAATCCCCTGAGGGCAACCTAGGCTTTTCATGCCATAAGAACCTCTGACTCAAAAGTTACACACTCTGAAAGTAATATAAGATTGCACAGCCAACCACAGAGGTTTCCTGCACTAGGAAAGAAATTCTCCCGGGACCATGTCTACGTGATAGCTCCAAAATGCTTCAGAAGTGACCATAAAATAAAACCTATGATTTGTTTTCCCTACAGAAAATAGCTAATTAAATAAAATGAAGAGAGTGTGACCATCTGGATTATGAATATTTTCTTTGTCCTTGCCAGCTGACTTACCTGACATTTGCAGGAAACCAATTTGACATGAATTGAGGACTATAAAAAATAAGTTTTACCCTTGAAAAACTAGTATTTAACCATTGATGGAGCATCTCTTCATATTCTGGGGGCCTGGGACATAAACTCTTGATTGTAAGCCCTCTCAACATCCAGTTAAAAACAAACAAACAAAAAAAAAAAGTTGCCTTTTGAAGTGACTTTTTTTAAGCTAATGTAACATTGGTGGATTTCTTAACATTGTTTGACCAGTTTTTAAATCCGGTTTTATCTGTGAATTTCTTTTTTTTTAAGATTTTATTTATTTATTCATGAGAGACACAAAGACACAGAAAGAGAGGCAGAGACATAGGCAGAGGGAAAAGCAGGCTCCTCATAGGGAGCCTGGTACAGGACCCCAGGATCATGCCCTGAGCCAATGGCAGATGCTCAACCACTGAACCACCCATGTGTCCCTATGTGCAAATCTCTTATGAAAGTGAAATAAGAGGGTGTCTAGCATATATAAAACACCAAAAATCCTTTTTCTCATATTCTAAATATCAAAACCCAGGAAGAATCAACTTCATTGTAACTAAGTGGCTAAGAAATGTTAATAAAAATCATCAATAAAAATGTACACTGATGGTTTTCTTCAAAAGGGAGCCGCAGCATTTATGCACAGTCACAGATGCTCTGGCTAGGACAATGAGATGGCTCTATGTAAGGCAGAAAAACTTACTCCTGATTTTTGATTCTATATTTTCTACCCATTTCTCATATAACAAATAATAACTTGGCTCTTTTCCCCAGAGTTAACTCTAGGTGCAGCACATGTAATTAGTGATTATTTTGTGTAGCCACTGGATTTCTAGGAAAGTCTGGGCCACCTTGGGCCCATTCAAACAGAGGTTGTGCCAGGGGTCCCATGTCTCTCAGACCTGCCTGAAACCTCAAGAGTCTATTCAAAAGAGGAAGTCCCATCAAAGCAGGAATGGATATGAAGATTCACAATGTAAAAGCATGGGAATCAAGTGTAGTTTGCATAATCATTAAATTAAACAGGTATTTAAAAGTACAGTCTGCCTACAAATAACTTCCCAGACATTTCCAGAGGGGAAAAAGCATTTTTTTGTTGAAATAAGTTTGAAAACATACTGTTGTTTATTTACCAGACACATTTACATATTGAAACTTTGGGGAATTTGAAGTAAAAAGAGTCATGTAAAAGCATGTTAAAGCAATCATTTTTCCAAATGCATTTGACAAACGCATCTCTTACATTTTTCAAACAACACTTATGAGCTTCCTCTTGTTTCCTGTCCCATGGGGCAGGAGCTGAGGAAATTAAGAATATCCCTGACTTCTGCCTGACTTTTGGAATTACTCCATCTCCAAAACGTATCACAAAGTGATCAAACTATGTCAAAGAACACTTGCAAGGTAATATTTTCTCAAATATAAAAAGAGATAATTCACTTTCAATTTTTTTTTTTAATAATCTCTACACCCAGCGTAGGGTCTGAACTCATGACTTGGAGATCAAGAGTCACACATTCTACCAACTTTGCCAGCCAGGTGCCCCACTTCTAACTTTAATTTAGAGATATAAAGAAATGAAGGGTATCACTCTCACTATTACAAGTGAAAACACTGGACAGACTTCAAACTAATGGTTTTATTAAATTCATCAAAGAATTGAGGTCGCAGAGCAAACTAACCTGAAATCTGGAGAGAGTGCCAAGAGGTAGAAAGAAACTCAATTTCTTATATGGGTCAAATGCCACTGGCCACCATATAAGTAGGGAAAAAGATTCAGTGAGAAATTTTTAATAAATCATTAAACCTCTAAGTATGGGCTCCAAGAGACTATAAGGACAAGGACATAGGTGGGAATTCCCAATCACTTTTAGGCTTCCCCTCTCAGAAACTCCACTAGTGGTTCAATGAGAAAATCAGGATGAATCCTGAGAAAGGTTTCTTCATAGTGCTGTCTGGATGAGGGGAATGTAGTTACTGCAGAAACTCTGCCCAGATCTAGTCCTTATGACCTAAGGAAAAAAAGAAAAAAGAAAAAGAAAAAGAAAACACCTTCTTCAGAAGGAAAACAAAAACTGTAGCTTGAGGGCTCTGGTAGAAATCTGCAGCTGGAAGAGGGAAGAGAAACCCTGCCCAGACTCATCCCTCTTATCACCTAAGGAAAGAATGTCTTAATCTGCAGGAAGGAAAGAAATGAACACTGAAGGCATGGTGGATTCTCAACTACTGAAAGACAGGAATAGGAACAAAAAACTCTCTATCCTCACGGAGGGGTAGTACGTGTTGGGTCTACGCCTACAGTAGAAAAGAAACAATGGCAGTTGGGTAGACTTTACCTGGAAATCCAGGTTCAAGATGGAGGCTAATGGGTTCAATAGATTGCCTAGTCTTAAGGCTTAATCAAAATAAAAGAGGCATTCCCCACTACTACCACCACCCACACTAACAATAATCAGGAAAATGAGAATAGAATATAGCTGAAAGGGCTGCAAGGCAAAGAATCTCTCTAAAGCGAAAGAAAGACTTAAAACCAAGTGCAGTACAGAGAAAAACATGGCACATGAATCAACACCATAAACACAGCACATCACTGGAAGAAGTTGACACTCTAGGTGCACTGTTAAGTGTGACGATACACTTCAAACCCAGCTCCTGATTCTATTACCAAAATCTCCCCTCCAAGTTAAAAGCTTATGGGAAAGAAGGAGTACTCATCTCCAAACATAAAAATGATATACATCAGTGTTGATGGTCCTATACAACATGTCGGCATCCAAAAAAAAAAGAAAAAATTATGGTGCGTACAAAAAGACAGGAATAAACTGTGAAGAAACAAATCAATCACCAGATCAAGATTCATATAGAACAGGGGCACCCGGTTGGCTCAGCGTTTGACTGTCTGCCTTTGGCTCAGGTCGTGATCCCAAGGTTCTGGGATCAAGTCCCTCATCTGGCTCTTCACAGGGAGCCTGCTTCTCCCTCTGCCTATGTCTCTGCCTCTCTCTGTGTGTCTCTCATGAATAAATAAATAAAATCTTAAAAAATAATAAGATTCATATAGGACAGAAATCTTGGAACTTTTAGGTAAGGAAGTTAAAAGCTATAATTAATAGTTAAAGGTTTTTGTAAAAAATGTAAACACCTGCAAGATGAGGCAGATAATTTCAGCAGAGATGGAAACTATTAAGCAAAGTCAATTGGAAATGCTAGGAATCAGTAACATTAGTAACAGAGGGGAAGAATGTCTCTTGAAGGGTTCACCTGCAAACTAAACACAACCAAGAAAATAATCAGTCAGAATGAAGTTATTTGGTAGATATTACCCAAACTGAAAACCAAAGAGAAGGAAGTCAGTGGAAGGGAAAAACAAAAACAATAACAATAACACGTGACAAGACCATCCATGAACTGTGGGACAAAATCAAATGATCTAAAATATACATAATTGGAATTCCAGAAAGAGAGAAAAAACATGAAAAAAAAAAAAACCCAGAAGAATTATTTTAAGAAATAATGGCTGAAAAAAAAATAAATAATGGCTGATGATTTCCCAAATTAGTCAAGGTGTCAAACTACAGTTCCAAGAAGCTCAGATAAAACTAAGCAGAATAAATACAAAATGCACATATAGATATATTATCTCCAAACTGATAAAATCAAAGACAAACAGAAAATCTTGAAGACAGTCAGGGAAAAGCATATTCACAGGTTCTGGGAATTAGAAAGGGATATCTCTGAAGGGTATCATTTTGCGTATCACAGTCCTCCTCCCTCCAGCAGGTGGATCTTAATAAACCCCATCCCTTCTTAAAGAATGGAGGGGCCTCCATTCAATGATCAATTTACTGTATAGTGTGAAAATGGAGAAAGAGCAACTTCACAGTGGAGAAATCACACAGGAACCATCATAACTCAGTGATCAAGTTTCACACCAATTGTATTAAGTCAGGAGGATATCATGTATCCTCCTATGTGGTGCAACGAGAAGGTAGCTTCACCTCTGTGGTATTATTTTTAAAAATCCATAACCCCAACCTAATAATGAGAAAACCCAAATTAAGGGCCAATCTATAAAATGCCTCACCAGTACTTTTCAAAAATGTCAATGACATTAAAACCAGAGAAAGATTTAAGAAATTGTCCACTAATTGGAAGAGATCAAGGAAAGATAATGAACAGATGCAATGCAATAAACTGGATTGGATTCTGGAACACAGAAATGTGGATGAACAGTTTAGCTCACGGCTTTGCACCAATGTTAATTTCTTAGTTTTGGTAAACCCACCATTGTTTTGTAAGATGCTAACTTTAGGGGAAGCTGGGTAAAGATGTAGAACAGCTCTCTCTGTACTATCCTTGCAAGTCTACTGAAAATCTAAAATTATCTCAAAATGAAAAATTCAAAAGAGGAGAGGTAATCATTTAGTCCCCCTACTGTCATATCTAATGCAATCTTATAAAAATTCACTTGCATTTCTATTTCTCTCATATCTTGTTTAGGATTACAGCCAGAGGAATTATGACAGCAATGGGTGTCTTTTTTCTTTCGAGGCTTTTATATTTTAAAAATATATCAATGTGCTGAATCAGAAAAAAAAAAAAAACGAGTTCATAAGCTCAATTAATTATGAGTAGGATCTTTCTCTCATACCTTATTCATCTTCATTGCAGTATATAAGCCCAACATGATGTACCCTTACGAAGAACATGTTTCTTTTCCACTCAAATGTATTTTTACAATTTGACATTTCTCTTTCCTCAGTACTCTTCTCTTCTTGTCATATTTTTAATATTGCATGGTTTTTCCAGCCTCTATACTCATGCTATTTAAAGGAATTTTGCAGTGAAGTACCAGTTTGACTGCTCCTGAACTGTAGTGCATACTACTAGAAGAACCAAAGGTACTTTTTTAAGCCTTGCTATATTTTAAATCTTAGGGCTTGTCAAAAAAAAAAAAAAAAAAAAGACTTTGTGACATTGGTTCAAAATCAAAATCCATGTTTGGACTTTATTGTCATATCATATCTTTTAGATTGATGAATTCCAGTGAGGTATTAGATAATCATACTAAAAACGTAATTATTTGAAAGATGCAATAGGCATGCTGACAAATCCAACATCAACCCAACTTTCTGTGGCATCAAATAACTGCAAACTAGAACTTAAATAAAATTGACTCTAAAACCCAAAAAGTTTGAATCAGAAAATTAAAATAGAATCTATTATTTTAAATTGTGTCTTTATTAAAAATCATAATGTCCTATATAGATCCTCTTGTAGAACAAACTGTGGTGACTTTGACCAACAGAATTAGCGTCATCTGAGAGTTTATTGGAAATGAATACTCATTTGCCACAACATAGATAGACCTAAAGGGCATTATACTAAGTGAAATAAGTCATTCACAGAAAGACAGATACCATATGATTTCACTTATATATGGAACCTAAACAATAAAACAAACAAAAAATAGAAACAAACTCATAAATACAGAGAACAAACTGGTGCTTGCTAGAAGGAAATGGATAGAGGGTGGGTGAAATAGGTGAAGGGGATTAAGAGGTATAAGCTTCCAGTTACAAAATAAATAACAGAGAGGAAAGGTAGAGAATAGGGAATACAGTTAATGATATTGTAATAATATTGTAGAGTGACAGTTCGTACATTTCGTGGAGTGAGCATTGAGTACTATAGAGAATTATCAAATCACTATGTTGTGTACCTGGGACAAATTGAACATATCAACTAAACTTTAATAAAAAAAAATAAACAAATAAAAAAGAAGACTCTTGGGCCCCACTGCACTAGGATCTGCATATCAGTAAGATAGCCAGACACATCAAATTTTGAAATACGCTGCTATAGATTAAATCCAATGGGCTTACCTATAAATTAAATATTGTTGTATCTGTAGAAGCATAGTGTTTCGCTGTGACTATTCAGCATTGTATGATTCTGAAGCACAGATGTGTTATACCTATAATGGATGAATGATTGAGGTCTTAATGGAAAAAATCTACTACAAACTTTATGGTAAGTGTGCCTCCATTCACATGTAAATGAGTCACTGATACGAAAGGCCATAATTTTTTGCAAGAGTTGAAAGTGTGATTCCCTTAGACAGCAAAGGAATCAAGTAACCAGTACATGTCTTTTCAAAATGTACTTGGAATTGCATAATTACCTCCATTTCCTTGTGTAGGATGGCACCAGGAGTAGGGAAGAAAGGAGACATCACTGAAATCAGAATAGCCCTTCAGAGGCTACAGAGTATCACTATTTATTACTATAATTAGAGTTGCTCAAACTTAGTGATGCCAGGCATGGTTCCAAACGCTTAATGAGTATTACCTCATTTATCCTTTCTAACAACCCTAAGAAGGAGGTATTATTATTATTGTCTTCATTTTATAGATTAAGAAAGGGAAAAAGAAAATATAGGCTTTTTATTCAATGTAGTTAACGGTAGAAGGAGGTTTAAACCTAGTTTAACTTCAGATCCCACACTTAACCTCTAGCCTATTATGATATATTAAAAAAATAACCCTTTTATGATTTCTTTATTGATGGTTTAAAATTTCACATATCATTACTATCCATAGCCTGACTCTTTAGCAGACTGTATCTCTTTTTACAACTTTATTGAGGCATAATTGATATACAAATTACTGCATATGTTTAATCATATGATTTGTTGAATTTGAACAGATGCATACACCTGTGAAACCATCACCACAATCAAGGTAATAAACATATCCATCACTTCCAAAAGTTTTCTTGTGTCCCTTTGGTGTGTGTGTGTGTGTGTGTGTGTGTGTGTGTGTGTGTATGATAGGAACACTTAAAATAAAACCTACCTCTTGATGAATTTGTGTGCTAGATACCACGTGGCTAACTATCGGTGCTATGCTGAGCAGCAGATCTCTACAATTTATTCATCTGTATAACTGTGACTTTATACCCATTTAATAGCAATGTTTCATTGCTCCCTATTTTAGTCCCCTGGCAACCACCATCCTAATTCTGCTTTTATGAGTCTATTTTAAATACCCCATATAAGTGGAATAATGCAATATTCATCTTTTTATGACTGGCTTATCTCACCTAGCACAATGTTCCAGGGCCATTCATATTGTTGCAAATGGTAGCATTTCCTTCTTTTTTAAGGCTGATGATATTCAACTGTAGGTATATACTACATTTTTTTTATCTATTTATCTGAACATCAAGTTTGCTTCCGTAGCTTACTTAAAATTCCATTTTTTCTACATTGTTTTGAGATGTAAAAAATTACCCTCTCCAGGCTATCCTCAATTTACCAAAATAGTAGCTTTAGGAAACAGTTATAGGCTGATGATTTAGAATTTCGGATGCATTTACTTTACATACAAGGTTTATGGTTAACCCAGAATTTAAGGCTGTATAATTTTAGTGAAAAAGCAGCATTTCAATATGATAACTAAACGAAGCAGAATGACAATTTATATGAGTAATAAAATCTTAAAATCTGGGTGATTATGGAATTAAAGCAGAAATAGGGAGTGATTTTGCTATGGTTTTTAGAAACATTAAAGGAATCCAGAAGTTGATAGCATTCAATTATTATTCTTCCTAATATTAAAGAAAGGATAATATCTTTAAAAAAATTTTTTTTACTGTAACTCTCCTTACACTAATTAGCCATGAACATTATAGTTCTCTCTTTCTTTCTCCCTGTGTGTGTGTGTGTTTAATCTCCAAATTAAGAGGATAAATAAAAGGCAGACTTTCCTGAGGTAAAGGTGCCAAGGGTGGCTGCTGACAAAGAAAGTTAGGAGAGAGACCAAATGAAGCTGTGTGAGAGAGAAATTGCTTGGTGGTGAAATTACCTGTTCTAGGAGAGGGAAAAGGCAGAAAGAAAAGTAAAAGGACGGAGAGTTTATAATACCGCAGGTACATTTCCCCTCTAACCCAGTAAGGCGCACATTAAGAAGGAAATAGGAGCAGCCCATATCAAAATCGTAGGGGAAGGTCTATGAAACTTTAATAAACATCTTAAATATTTTATATGGAAATTTTTGAATATAAAGAAATTGTTTTCTATAACAGAACTCCCAATATCAATGCCCAACACATTCTTCATGGGCAGCAGTAACACTGTGTTTAGTGTCACAAATCACCCTTAAATCTCCTATCAGCATTGATGGCAGAGGATCCTTGAGATATATCTTATTTATTCAAAAGGATTGGATTTTCAAAGGTTGAGATGGACCTCTTTGGTTAACAAGGGAAGAGTAGGCTTTGAAACCAAATTTCAATTTTCACTACCAGGAAAAGCTGTCAGCCTAAGGCAGGGAGTTATCTGGAATGCGTCCGGGGGAAAGAGGCTGATCCACCTGGCTCTCCATATGTATAACCCATCCCAGAGCTGCAGGACTTAGCAGAAATCGAACTGGGAGAAATCAAACTGGAAGAAAGGATGAGCCAGGCTTGGCTGAGAGCAGTGTGTGAAGTGGACAGCACAGTCAGCTCTGGACTTCGACATGAGAGATGCTGAGAGCAATGTCAGAGATGAGGCCAACATAGTGAACCCTGTGGAAATAGGGTGATGAGAGAGCCAAATAACTCAGATTAGGGCAGTGGGGGATGGGGATATGGAACCTGTGAGATTTTGCCCAAGTATTGGCTGCTCTTGGGCAGCTCCCATTCCCCTGGTTGTGGTGCTTATCTCTAGTATATTTTCCAGGCACTGCACATCCTCAAGTATTTTGAGGAGATGCAAGAGGAATCTCACAAGGTTTACAGGGTCAGTTAAATGAGACTGCAATGTTCATGAATGTTCTATTTGAGGTAACTTTCTTAAAATAATTTCCTTTTTACTGTTTCACAATAAAAACACATTCCATGCATATGGAAAATTAATGAAATGCTCTTAATTCTAAATAAGAATTACCTTATGATTCTAAAACACGAACCTTTGTGCTATGGAAAAAGAGCTGGACTGAGAGCCAGGAACCCGGCTCTGCCATTGTGCTCCCAGGCACCTCACTCACTGTGTCTTAGCTTCAGTTCTCTCATCTGTAAAATGAGCAGGTTGGGCCAGATAATCTCTGAGGCCTATTCCACATGCATAATTGTACAGATCCATCATTATTATCACTACTTAATGTGAACAGTTATCTTGTCAGTGTATACATATACCAATCCAAAGCTGTTGGCTTTAATATAATAAGACTTTCTTAAAATGTCTATTTGATTTCCATGGAAAGAACACTGAAGTAATTGATTAAACGGATTTTCAAATAATATAATTTAGGTTGCTGGTCCTTTTCTTAGGATGAAAAAATAGTTTGATTTCCTATAAAATCTATTCAAGTTGTACCTTCTTCCAATATTTTGTTACAGATTTTCCTCCTGCCAGCAGCAGTCACCAATTTTAATTGAATGGAGGAAAACAGTTCTGATTGTCTATGTCATTCTATTGGATTTTATATCATTGAATTTCAAGCCGGTTTCACTGGGACCTGCCAAGAGTGGCTTATGCCAACCTCTGAGTCTCCTTGTTACACTTCTATCCTGGGTAGCATTGTTTGCCTTTTTGTCTGCTCTCTGATTAAACTGACATCATTTTGCCTTTTGTGACTCTGGTGTCATTTTCTGTTGACAGTGTCTAGTAATGGTAACAGACTGGTGTCCTTGTGGAATGGGTAGAAGCCATTGATTGGTTAGGTGTATTAATGCAGACCTGTTAAATGACATGCAGACTTGTCTTTGTGCTAAGTGGCAGCTGAATGGGTGCCAGTAAGAGAGGTTATTAAGCACAGATAAGAGGCAGCACCTCTATTCACTGGCAATGTCACTTTCTCCCATTTGAGGAGAGACATTTGTTCAAGACATTTTTTTTTCCTCCTCTCACTGACAATATTTAAGGCAAAAAGTTGCTAAGTCGCTGCCGACTGCAGAATAGATCGTTTTGAGAAGGTGAACTCTAGAAAAGTTCCTTTAAAATGTTCTTTCCTTAAAACCTTATTGCATTGAATGTAAATATTTAAATAAGAACAATCGCATTTGCTAACACTACCAGAAAAAAAAATAATGGAAGCCCAGTGACAGAAGGTGCCATTTGTCATTGCTGTATAGCATTTGGAAATGAAAATAATTTTAAAATAATTTCATCTCCTGGGATCTTCACAGAAATAAGAAGATGCAAAAATATAGTCACACTGTGAAACTCTTCTAAGTAATAAATTAGGAAGAAAGTGATGAAAACTATTCTTTGTTTTTAGTGTTTAAATTTCCAGGTATACATTGTATACGGTCTAACAAAATATGTGATATCTATAGTATTATACTTTAAATGACAGGCTTGTGAAAGTCTTTCTATTTGTAGGAAAACATCTTGACTGGTCTTCTTCCCTTTGTAAATTGAGAAATGCTGACATTTTCTGTGCAGGTTTAACTGATATTTGCTAGGCTTGTTATTTGTGGGTTTCTGCTGTCCTTTGAAATATTCCACAAATCCTAACTTAAAATCAATCACACCCTTTAAGAGTTGAGTCTGTTGTAGTGATTTACCACCTCTGCTCTCTTCCTTCAGGCTCTCCAGCTTCATATATACGTACTCTTTTTTTTTTTTTTTTTTTTGTCTTACCACAAAGCAGTTGATAGGGTTTGTTTGTATAATGTATTAAATCTAATTAGTAACTTCCAGTCATTCTTGTAGGCACTAGAGGCAGAGACGAATGCATGATAATCCATCAATCCTTTACTTCCTTTACCTCTTTGAGCTCCCATTTTCTCTTCTATAAAATGAGGATAGCAATACATCAGAAAGTTGCTCTGAGAATTAGATGAAATAGTGTATAGAGACACCTAGTTCACTGACAGCCACAGAGTTGATTTTTAACAAATGTAGTATCTTTATCTCCAAATCATTATGAATGTGGAAATCACAGCATTTTGATTCTACTCTATTCCATCCTGAATCCGATTTGCCCAATACCTATTCCTTATTGATAATAAATAAGAGCTCAAGATAGGAGAGAAGATCTCTGATAAGTTTATCTTTTTGTTCTACAAAAGGCAGAAGTCTAACATAAGCACACACATAAAAATATATGCCCCTTATTTACTTGGCAACTGATATTTCAAATGCACCGCTTTTTTTCCTCTCTCATCTCAAGCCTTTGAAGTATTATCTTTATTTTACAAATAAAGAATCCTAGCTGAGATATGCTAAGTAAATTCTGTAAGATATCCAGCTCAGGAACAAACCTGAACTCCAGGTCTTCTACATTCAAGCTTTTTATACTTAAAAAGTCCTTTTGAACTATGCTCCAGCATCAACCTCTAAAGATATTACAGTTGTTTGATACTGAGCTATCAGTCATTATTGATAATTTCAAGGAAACTAGCAGACAAGAGGCCCAAAGAAAATAGTGAGAATTGAGGACATTCGTCATGGTTCCAAGACTTTTCCTTTCTGCATCTGGCATTTTTCCTCTGGTCCAAGTAATAGATATTTCTAAGTGAGGTTTCGGTCACCTCATACAGCCCCAAGTGTTTACATTAACAATCTCTCCATTTTATAACCCAGATAGTTGTATAACTTATGAGACATTGGAGAGGCATAAATAATAAATCCGCAGGTTCTAGATTGGGTAATCATAAATAATTCTAAACCACAGACATCACGATAAGTACATTTCATATATAAGGGCTCCTCTCCCAGCAAATAGAAGTAGTCTATTTACAAAAAGGTACAATTACCAGTGTGCTTATACAGATATTAGACAAGATGGCTTGTCTTTCCCCAGAAGTGTGTCAAAAGAGGTGTGCTTCCCCTCCATCCACTTCATGTTACTGAGAATGTAAATTCCCTTCTAGTGAAATGATACAAACTTTGTGTGTGTGCACAGAATAGTTTTATTAAATCTATGCCCTACACAATCATAGATTTCTAAGTCGGAAAAAGAATAGTAGCTCATCTGCCCTTTCATTTGATTGTTTTGAGAAAATTAGAATACTTGATCTTTGGATCAATTTTGGGGGACTGAATTCAGTTTGCTTTGTATCACAGTCAGTTTGTTCATTTATTCACGCAATAAATATTCTGGGCCTGAAACACAGCAAATCAGACAAACAAACATCCTTGCTCTCAAGATATGTATATCCTAGAGCAGGAAACAGACAAAAACCTAACTGAGGTAATATCTATACATACTACACTATGTTGGATACCAAGTAATCAGAATACAAATTAAGTAAGAAAAGCAAAGAGTAAGTTGGCAAGGGCCACGATGGGGAGATAAAACCTAGATACACTGGCCAGGGAAGGCCTCTCTGAGGTGGTATGGAGTCAAGAACTGAAGGAATGAGGAAGTGAAGTGTCTATCTTACTCAGGGAGAGGATCCCAGGCAGGGATGACCATGTACAAAGGCTCTAAGGTGGGAGTACCTTTGGTATTTTGGAGGAACAGCATTCAAGGGTGCCTGGAGCAGGTGATAGATTGTGAGGTCAGACAAATAATGGGGTGCTATGTCATGCAAGATGCCCATTGATTGTACATATGTATTCTTCATTTAATTGAAGTTTATAAAAGTCAGTGTCTTTTTTGCATACTAAATCTATTCACTTGACAGTCTTGAATCCACGTATCCAACATAATGTCTTCCATATAAATCTCTGATCCAAGTTGATTGCTTGAAAGAATAACTTTTTAAAATCTAAAGTTTTTTGACCTATTGAAATAAGATTCCATTTGGTCATGCTAAAATTTTAAGATAAGTAATTATTTCAAGAAATTCATAATTATTACACCTTCAAGATCTTTAATTGCCTTGCAACCTACCTTATGATTTTCTGCATACTCTCCCGGGCATAAAACTTCAGAAACTTCTTTATTATAGGGACTCGCATCAAATGCCCAAAATACAAAAGCTACCAATTATTTATTAGCCACCACTCTGTATGTAACTATGCCCCCAGTTGTATTCTCACTTCTCAAGACCCCAAGTAAGACTTGGCTTATATATTAAATGCCTGTTTGGTAGGTAAAAATGATTTCTCATTAATTCAACTGGGATTCAGCATATTTAGATTTGAGTAACCATAAATTGTAATGCTTCTCATAAATTGGTGATATCAAGATATACATCTCTTTATGCTACCATGGGTTCCTTAATATCTTCTAGAATATGTGGTATGGTTTCTTATACTTTTAAAACTTGTTCTGCTAAATATAAATGAACGCACATCTCTTTTAGAGCTTTCAACTATATTGTGCTTCCTTAAGTACATAGTTTACCATTATCTATAATAATAAATCAGGCTCAAAGAATCCTGGCTAAAACATTGCCAGAAACAACAGAATGCAAAGAATGGCAAGATGCCACAGTGGACCATATGACTTATAGTAAGTTGTTTTAAGAGCAGTTTTTAAATATCTTACAATTTCCTTATGCAATTTCTCCTTTGATGCAGAGGAATATTCGCTCTAAAAAAATAATCTTTGTTGAATATTTTTTCTTATGCTTTCTGACATCTATCATACAGCTATGATATTAAAATAGGATTTTATATCAACTAGTTATATAATATTATATTTGTGTACACAACACTATTAGAGATTATTTCTAAAGACCCAAATAGCATAATATTTTCATTTCAAGAAAACTTAGTAATTCTACATAGATAATATTAGTTATCTTATCTCTGTAATAAAAATGTACTAAAAAATTTTACATCCTATAATAGAACTATGAACTTTAACACACACACACGAACTGCATGCCAAAAATACATGAAATTGAACTTGTGTTATTTTACATGGTGCGTTGTTGCTCTATTTCATACATTTCTCCCAGTCTGGCACATTTGAAAAATGCCTAGAAAATGTCAAATTAAGAAAAAGCCAATGCGGCATCTCCATGTTATTCCAATCCCTGCAATTCTCCTGTCTGAGAGACATAAATGGAATGGCAGCTGTTTCTTCAGTGTATTTGATATATACTCTCAGAGTAATTTCCTGATGGATATTTTGGTTGCTACGTTTCCAGTTGTTGCCTCAGCAATGATGACTCTGACACTCTTCTTTTGAGGTAATTAAACTTTCAGCCCATCTGTGCAGTAACTTTCATAATATTTTCAAAGGGCACTGAATGCTTTTAATATTTGTACCACTTCATTTTTACTTGCTAAGGGACCTATTATCTAGCAGAACATTGTTGAAACAAGTTTTTCAAAAACTGGTTAGTAAAAGGGGATATAAAAGTGTCACATGAGCAAGAAAATAATGTAACTAATGCTGAATTTTAAAATAACCTGAAGGATATCTTGTTTACCAAAACTGCATTTCGACATCTTTGTATTAGGCATTTTATCTTTGACTCTCTGTGATGTCAAATCCTGAAGTGAAATGACAAGTTCTGGATATGATCTTTCTCGTTCTGGAGATATTGTCTGCTTTGAGAAGTTGCTAGCTTTTGTGCAGTTCACAAACAGAAGATCATATTAAAATAGTGAAAAAACAATGAGTTAAGTAGACACAGAAAGATGGTATTTTAATAAGGCCAGAGTGTTTCAAAAGATATACAGCAAAGAATGATTATTATCTCTAGAGAGTAAACATTAATGCATAGATTAGTGTCTAATGTCAACTTAGATGTAAATAAGATTTTTTAGTGAATAGGAACTTTTACATTACTAAATGTGCTTTTAATTCTACATTTTTTTCTTTTTTCTAAAAAAAAAAAAGATTTATTTTAATTCTTTATTTGAGAGACAGAGAGACAGCATGAGCAGGGGGAGGGGATGATGGAGAGGATTCCAAGCATCCTCCATGCTAAGCGTGGAGCCAAGCTCAGGGCTTAATTCCATCACCCTGAGATCATGACCTGAGCAGGAACCAAGAGTCAGAGGCTCAAAAGACAGCACCACCCAGGTACACCTATATTTTTTCTTATAATTAGTGTTTATTGTAGGAAGTTTAAAAATAAAGGTATGAAAAAATATTAACTATTAAAATCTTCTCTAACCCCAAAATGCTCATTAATTAATTACTATTATCAATTTAATTGTGTAAATACTTAAAAAATAAATTAGAATTACCCTGTGCATTGTTTTATTGTCTGCTCTTTTATCTCATTTACATTTTGCAAGATAAGAACATTTCTTTCAGTGTTTGCATAGGTTTTCATCAATTGGACATAATATTTATGAGTTAGCCAATCTCTTTTTTATTGCTAATAAAATGTCTGTCTTTGATAACCTGTCCTTTTCTATGTCTTTTCCTGTTTTATGTTTTATATTTTTGCCTTATTTGTAAGAATAAAATATGATATCAATTCTCTGTTTATGTATGATACAGATATTTTATTTTTGATTTTTAATATTATCTAGGTAATTTGGGGCCTACATTAGTTTATACTGACAAATCTTTCCATCTTATTTGTCCTTATAAATTTGTATGAGTTTTATATTTAAAATATCATTTTCGTATAGACAAAAGATACCCATATATTTTCTTCTGTTTTTAATACATATGTTATTTAACTAAAAAGTATTTATTTAGAATTTAATTTTTGTGCAGAGATTATATCGATGATTTTATTTTTTCCAAGTGTCATAATCATCTAAATGACATTTATATTAATTTTCCCTCTTGCTTCCAATTTTCCACTTGCTTTGTTTATTAGTACTTTCACACTTTATCATTCTTCTTGAGTCATTTTTAATGATTTATAAATCATTAGCATCAAAATATCAAAACTTTTAAAAATACATGACTAAAATCCTATGATGGAACACTGTAAAATCCTATGAGGGAACTTAAATTGTCCTTCACAAGAGAAGAACACAAGGAACTTCATAATCTATCATAAGTTTTAAAATAAATATTAGTATGTTATAAAACCCTGAGATCAAAACAAGTGAATTCAGGGTATATGCTTACCAGCTATGTTCAAGCACTGCTGTGTACATGTGTCTCAGACGAAGAAGATACAGTCCTTTTCGGTAAGACCCTTCCAAAGAGACAATGCCATTTGGAAAGGTTGTGATAAGATTGATGTACATGGAGAGTGATGTGCAAGCAAGTCATTCAACTCAACTTGGGTTTCAGGAAAGAATTCCTGGAGGAGACACATCTGAGCTTAGTGAAAAAGGATGAATAAGAATTTTCCAGATAAACAAAGGTATGCCTGATACCATGTGAACAAAGCCATGAAAATGTATAATCAAAAGTTTTTTGTTTTTAAACATTTTATTTATTTATTCATGAGAGACTCAGGTAGAGGCAGAGACACAGGCAGAGGGAAAAGCAGGTTCCATGCAGGGAGCCCAACGTGGGACTCCATCCCGGGACTCCAAGATCACACCCTGGGCAGAAGACAGGCACTAAACCGCTGAGCCACCCAGGGATCCCTAATGAAAAGTTTAAGGCAAATGGAAATAGAAATATTTTAAAACCAGAAGAGTTCAGCTATTCCCTGGTTGGCTGGCAACCAGAAGGTGAAAAGAAAGTATAGTCCTATTCAAATGTCTGTCTATCTAGCTATCTATCCAGTCACAAATCTTGTTTTTGTTTTGTTTTGTTTTGTTTTTTACTAAAAACATAATTGCAGAGAGAGAGAGAAAAAGAGCACAGGTGAACGAGAATATGAATGAGAATAAAAATACTAAAAAGAAAAAAGAGAGAGAACGAAAATACTTTGCTAATAGTTCTTTAATGCAAGTCAGTATTTAGCTTCACTGAATATCTTGAGGTCATAAAATCTCATGTTTTATTGACTTGTTTCAAGGTTAACCTTGGCCCTAAACTGTGTCATTCCCACACTATGCACAAACATCTGGGGTCCTAGAAGTGACTCAAGGTCGAATCTTCTAGAAATAAAATTTTAGGCATCACGTTTGCTAACACAGAGTTAATCAGCATAAGCTAAATAAAATGATATTTTCTTTTAGTTGTCCCTCTGTCTACTACTTTCTAGATGTATAGAAGTGGAGCTTAGTGAGCTCTGCAGAGAAGTGGCAATCTAACATTACAAGCACAGAATGAAGGAAGACCATCAGTTGCCCTCCTTTAACATGATGTATGCAGAAAATACCGCCTTCAGCCCAGGGCCTGATCCTGGAGACCCAGGATCGAATCCCACATCAGGCTCCCCGCATGGAGCCTGCTTCTCCCTCTGCCTGTGTCTCTGCCTCTCTCTCTCAATCTCTTTGTCTCTCATGAATAAATAAATAAAATATTTAAAAAATATAAAAAATAAATAAAATATTTTTTTTAAAAAAGCAAGAAAAAAGGTCACTAGGATAAGGTAGCTTATGTTAGTGGTAATCATTCTACATAATTCTGGTGAGAAAATTGAAGTAGAAAATTATTCCTGATCTCATGGAATTTACTATATGTTCATTTATCATACAAATGGAAAAATAATGTATATTGCCTTTATCAGTGTTGGTTTTGTTAACA
Organism: Vulpes lagopus; assembly: GCF_018345385.1. Taxonomy (NCBI): domain Eukaryota; kingdom Metazoa; phylum Chordata; class Mammalia; order Carnivora; family Canidae; genus Vulpes; species Vulpes lagopus. The sequence continues at coordinate 40,675,314 of NC_054839.1, read as the reverse complement.
GACACACACAATTCGTTTTTCATAACTCCATAATGTGTAATATATTAGAGTTTAGATGTTTAATTTTGAAAATCCAACAGTGTTACAGTCATAAACATGAAATATGTAAGATATATATATATATACACATACATATATATAATTTCTATCATAATGGTTGCATTACTCTTAAAAAAACAACATACATGAAACACCTTATATTGACCACCTTTCACTCTAACTTGCATTTTGGTGTTTCTTTTTAAAATACCATCAGCTACAAAGCAATGTCATTATATGGGTTTTGTCATTCTAACTTTTTGAGAAAAGTAATAAAGATACTATCTAGTAAAAGTAAGATTCTGTTTTGGAAGTGGCTCATTCCCTATTCTTTCCTCTTGATTTGTGGATAGATTAGTTCATGTTGTCTTTTACTCCCTCTGGTCTGATATTTCCCCAGAGGTCTAAACTATAAAGGAGACTGGCGTTACAGTGGTCCCAAACAAACATAAAATAATTTCTTACTGTCTTATCCAAACCATCAAACAACATTCCTGTTAATTTTCTTAAATAGAAAGAGATATAATGAAAACAAGTAACTATTATACAATTTGATTTTAACATGAAATTCGCTGCATTTTAGATGAGTTTCATTTAACTGGAAACTGTTAGTGATTATAAATGAGGTTCTAGAGCAGTTAGCACCATTCAGTACAGAATTTGGAGCATGAGTCTCACAAAGATAAGGCATTTTATAGTCAGATTCGTCGCAGCTCACTATTCATCTCTTATCTCTTATGAGGAACGGGGAGAAAGTGAATTGAACAGTTGATTTAAAATGTACATTTAGAGAAAAAGTATCACTAAATATTTTAATCTTTTAGTGGATTTGGGCTTGGCAATGGGCTTACCTATTCTTTGTGAGTAATATAGCAAGCAGGACAGTTACTTTTCTAATAATGTGTATCTACTAGTGTCATGCTATATTGTGAGTAAAGAAAAAGTATTCATCCTTATTCTTTTGGGAAATAACAAGATACAGCTTGCCTCCACTCTCAAAAACAGACTTCAAATAATTAGGCACAAAATGCAGTAAGAGACATAATGACTATTCACTTTACAGAATTTCTTTAAGACTCCTGTGTTATAGAAAATTAACCTTAATCTAGACACTTCTATAAGTATTTTTTTTTAGTTTATTTTCTGAGTTGTTTCAGCAGTAGAAAAGCCAAACTACGTTTGCAAGAATCTCATATTTGAATGGGTACAAATATTAACAAAATTTACTTTAATTATCTTAACATCTTTCCAGTATTAAATGTAATTCAGTATTTGAATCAATTTTCAACCACATGCTATTTTTTGTACCTTATTCACTAAATTTTACTTAATACATTTAGCCAAGTTGACAAAAAAGTTCACAGCAGTGGCTTTATGCATTGAAGGAAATTCGCTTTATTTCTCCCACAGAGATCTCACTGGAGGTTCAGCATTTACATTTCTCGGGAATCTTAATATTCTCAGTGGGGTCAAAATAATTGTTTTAGATATTTATTGCTTGAATAAATCAATACTGGCTAAAATTATCTGAACATATAGAGAAGTTATGCCAAAGCAGCACCATTCCATAATTTAGAATAACTGTTAATCTATACTCCTCCTTTGTCCCTCCCACAAAATGTAAACACTAGCTTCAGCCTAAATGTTACACATTGACTAAACTTGAAATTGTCTGTCTTTATGCAAATATGAAAAATGTATACATTTTAACTACACATATTTATAAAATATCTCAATGAAATATTTCAAGGATTGTTAATCAAAAAATAAATTACATAATATGGTATCTTATTAATAGAACTATAGAATATTCACAGGAAATCTGAAAGCTAAAATCCTTTCTCATAACTAAGTACAAGGTCAATATTCAAAATCTCGAATAGTCATATAGCCACTGAAAGAGGCACCTCAAGGGGTACTTGGAGTCCTGGGATGGAGCAGGTTCCCTGCTTAGCAGGAAGCATGATTCTTTCTCTCCCTGGTCCCTGCTTATTCTCCATCACTCTGTCTCAACTAAATAAATAAGACCTTAAAGGGGGGGGGGCACCTCAACTGATGAACAGTAGTATTAACAGCTTTATATTCTTTATATCAGACAAAATTGTTCATTACTATTATGACAACTCTGGTGCCTGTTGGAGCACAACAATTGAGCTACTGCAGGTTATAAAGACAATTCTTACAGAAAGACAAAGGAAGACGTGGGAGGGGCCACTTTTCAAGGGATCCTACCTCCCTTGATATGGAAACTAAGGGTATTGTAGAAGACAAAGCTAAACTCTTAACAGAAAAGGATCAGGACAATACTCCTTCAGAAAGTGACAAATGCAGGTGGGAGTGTAGAGTGGAGCCAGAGTTGGCAGTTATATGGGGAACAGGTCCAAGAAAGTTTGGATTATAGGGAAAAAGTAGGTTTCTGGTCAATTTCCCACAGAACTCAACACACATTCTGGACTCATTTTTACCAACTGGAATGTGGGTTAGTCTAGTTTAAAGATATGGGTAGAGGGAAAGTCCTTGTGCTTTCTCCTGTTCAGCTAAGATCTCCAGTTATAAAAATATCCATGTGGCATTTGCTAGTGTGTCATCCTACACAGAAAATGAAGCATTTAGAACTAGATAGAATGCTCCAAATGTAGCCTAATTCACACATAGTACAGCACGATTAACATATCCCTTAGTATTAATAAATACATTTATTCTTTACACATGATTCAGTGTGCTTTCCATATATAGATTCCTTTTCCATAGTTGTGCAACCTATAAAGCTCTGGAAAATGAAAGACTTTTCATATGTGGTGCCAACCTGTTTGCTGCAAAACTTATTTGACTCATCAAAAGGTAATTGAAAGTCTTTATTAATACCGTCTGATATGAATATAGGCAGCTTTCACTACAAAAAATGTCAAGATGCATTTATAATCCATTGGGAAAATTTCAATGTAAATACCATTTCACCTTTCTAAAACTGAAAAGCTTGTGAATCCTAAAACACTTCTGAGATCTGAGGGTTTCAGGTTGGTGATCACTCATTTAACTCTCAAAACTAATACATGAAATAGGTACCATTACTGAGTTACATATCTGCTATGTGAGTAGATGTCATAAAGCTAATTAATATTAATGTCATAAAGCTAATTAATAAACTTACTAGAATTTAAAACACAGCAATCTGGTTTCAGAGTACATTCTTTTCCTTATTAAATTTTATTATTCCCTGAAATGACCCCATATAAAGGTCAACATCTGGCTATGATAATATTCTGTTCAATGGACATAATTTGATGTCTATTTCTTGGCTAGTAAAGTCCTTATTGACCCTGAAACTTTGCATTTCATTTTTTTAAAACATTTTATTTATTTATTCATGAGAGATACACACACACACACACACACACACACACACACACACAGAAGTAGAGACACAGGCAGAGAGAGAAGCAGGCTCCCTGCAGGGAGCCCAACATGGGACTCATCTCAGCCTGGGTCTACAGGATCACACCCTGGGCTGAAGACCCTGCTAAACCGCTGAGCCAACTAGGAAGCCCAAATCTTTGCATTTCTACTGCCTGTTTTGTCCAAGGAGAAGTCCATTTCTTTAAGCCTTACTGGGTATCCTAAAGAAATGTTTAGATGATGTGATAAGGAGTCTTAATACTATCTTAAATTCTATTTTGAAACAGTAAGCAAGACAAAGGAGGGCAAGATATTCTTGGTCTGTTGTATTGTTGCTTTTTCCAAAATATCTCACTTAGCTATGGAGAAAAATACATAAAAATTGAATATTGGGAAATCTCTTTCTCTTAAATCAACAGATTAGAAAAATGTCATATATTCATTTTTATTTCAGAGGATTATTTTTTTTTTATTTTGTCTAAGTCTCTTTTAGCCCAAATTTTGAAATGCTCCAATTCTCTCTTTCTAGAGGTAAATTCTTGACACCCTTGACTTTGTAAATAAAAATAATTTCATGGTACAACCTCATCTAAACTCACATTATATTATATATTATATATAATATATTATATATATATAAACTATATATGTATATAAACATGCATATTCATTTATATTCATATATGTTATCTTAGTTCTACCACAAAATTATGCTGTACTTAACAGCATAATAATTACATAGTAAGTATTTCATCTTTCAAGAGCTAAATTTGAAGTACAAAACTCCCTATGGAATATAACTCAATAATGCATTAGTTTTACATGTATTCCTATTAACTATTCTATTTTTTTCTTTCCAATTATTAAGATTCTCTTTCAGCATAACTTCAGGCTAGAAATACTCTTTTGTCTATTGCCTTTAGTGGATAATTTATATTCTTGTGATTTGTTACATTTGCATGTTATGCATTTATAGTTACATTACACACTAAAAAAAAGGATTAGATTGTTGGAGAAGTTAACAAGCTTATGAAACTAGTGCATTGATTAAGAGACTTATTCATTTATTCAATAATTATTTATTGATTTTATACCACGTGGTAAGTCCTCCATCAGCACCAGGAAGAGAGAAAAAAATTAAAGTGCACAATGTCCCCTCCCCTCATGCAGCTTATGGTCATGTCCCTATTCTGTCAAAGGCACTTAAACAGGACCTTAAAAATATATATATATATATATTTATATATATATTTTATATATTTATATATATATTTATGTATATTATATATATTTATTTATATATAATATATATTTATATTTATATTTCTTTATTTTAGAGAGAGAGCTTGCATAAGTCAGGAAAGCATCAGAGGGAGAGAATCTTCAAACAGACTCCTCGTTGAGGAGTAAAGTGAGATTCCATCTGGGGCTCCATCTCACAACCCTGAGATCATGACCTGAACCAAAACCAAGAGTCAGACACCTAGACTGACTGAGCCACCAAACACCCCCAGAACTTCTTAACAATTCTTTTCCTTAAATAAATGTCTAATTCTTAAAACTTTGAAGTCTGTTTTATAGACATATTAATACTTGCTTGTTAGAAGAATCCCTGTTCATTTAAAGTAGTAACCAAGTATGTAAAATCATTTTTTACCATAGAAATATTGCTGGAAATTTATAGTAAAAATGTTAAAATCTTTCTCCAAAGACTCAATATTTTGACAAAATGGAATATATTAGCGTTTACACTATATTCTAGGAGGATAAACAAACATCTTGTGACAACTATTCTTTCTTCAGTTTTATCAATATTTGCTCTACATATCTATTTTGAAGTAATATTATCAGGTAAATTCATCTTTTTAACTATTCTGTTTTTCTGAGGAATTAATGATTTTAAAACTATGATCTCCCTCTTTGTCTTCAACAATATATTTTGGGTTGAATTCTGGCTTGTCTAATATTAATATAAACACACTTGCCTTCTTATGATTAATATGTGCCTAATATGTTTTCCCAACATTTTCTTTCTTTTTTTTCTTTGCTATATTTTTATTTTTTTTTAACAAATATCATTGGTACTTTTAGTTTCAGTTTAGTGTTTACAGTTTTAGAAAATTCTTTTGACATTATAGCGCATTCCATTTTCTGTCATTACTTATCAGTTCATTAATCCCTTCCTTAGTTTTGATAGTGTTTCTGTCACCATAATCTCCTTCATTGGATTCTTTTTTTAAAAGTTTTTAAGTCCAGTTAGTTAACATACAGTGTTATATTAGTTTCAGGAGTACAATTTAGTAATTCAACACTTCCATACATCACCCTGTGCTCACCACAAGTTCACTCCCTAATCCCCATCACCTATTTAACTTGTGTCCTCCCACCCATCTCCCCTCTAGAAACCATAAGTTTGTTCACTATAGTTAAGAGTCTGTTTTTTATTTTTTTCCCCCTCTCTTTTTAACTTCTTTGTTTGGTTTCTTAAATTCCACATATGAATGAAATCATAGGATGTTTGTTTTTCTCTGACTCATTCACTTAGCATAATACTCTCTAGCTCCATCCATCATTGAAAATTGCAAGATATTATTCTTTTCTTATGGCTGAGTAATATTCCAGTGTGTGTGTGTGTGTGTGTGTGTGTGTGTGTGTGTGTGTACCATCTCTTCTTTATCCATCAGTTGATGGGCATTTGAGCTCTTTCCATAATTTGGCTATTGTTGATAACACTGCTGTAAACATTAAGATACAAGTATCCTTCAAATTAGTATATATTTTTGTATTAATCTTTTGTATTCTTTGGGTAAATGCCTAGTAGTGCAATTACTGGATCATATTCTAGTTCTATTTTTAACATTTTGTGAAATCTCTTTACTGTTTTCCAGAATGGATGCACCAGTTTGCTTTCCTACCAACAATGTAAGAAGTTTCCCATTTATCTACATCCTCACCAACACTTGTTTCGTGATGTTGATTTGAGCCATTCTGACAGATGTGAGGTAATATTTCATTGTAGTTTTGATTTGCGTTTCCCTGATGATCAGTGATGCTGAGCATATTTTCACCTGTCTGTTAGCCATCTCTATGTCTTCTTTGGAAAAATGTCTATTCATGTCTTCTGCCTATTTTTTAAATGGATTTTTTTTTGAGGTGTTGAGTTGTAAAAGTTCTTTATATATTTTGGATACTCTTTATCAGATATATCATTTTATTTCTAATCTGAACGTGTGCTTATATTTAAATTGGGACTGCTATAAATGGCTTTTTTGTTTTGTTGTTTTTATCCACTCAATCTCTTTCAATTGGATTGTTGGGTTTGTTTGTATTTAAAGTACTTTGTGATATAGTCAAGTATGAGTATAATAACATTTTACTATTTGTTCTCCATTTGCTACTTGTTTCTTTGTTTTTAATTTACTACATTTTTTAGATTTTTATTTCTTAGTTTGTCATGTTTTCTCCGCTATTGGCTTTAGCTCCACCTCCTTGTATTATCATCATTTTTCCTGGGTTCTCTAAAGATTAAAATAAATATCAGTAAGTTATTACAGTCTACATCAAATTAATATACCATTTTATATACAACAAAATAATTTTAACAGTATAATCCAATTTAACCTACCCTTCATGCTATTGTTGTATATTTTTACTTTGCATATATTATAAACCCCACCATTCTTATTACATTTTATTTAAATAGTAAATAGCCTTCTAATAGATTTTGAAATGTCCCTTTCAAATCTACTTACATTTTTATCATTTTGACTAATTCTCATTCGTTTATGCAGATACAGGCTTTTATCTGTGATTATTTGTCTTTACATAGAAAAAAAAAACTCCCTTTTGTATATCTTGTAACTAACATTTACTGGTATTTTGTTGTTGTTGTTGTTGCTGTTAAACATGTCTTTAATTTCATTTTATGTTTAAGGCTATATTTTCACTGAACATAAAATTCTAGTTGACAGCATTGGTTTTTTTTTCCTTCAAAGCATTTTAAAAATTTAATCCCATAGTCCTCTGTATCCTAATATCCTGTTGAGACAATCATCTTTATTTTTCTATACTAATTGTAGTATTTATTTATTTCCCTATCGTGTTTTTTGTGAATTGTTTTATCCTTTGTTTCAGCAAGTTGACTATGTTGTGTCTATTTATGGATTTCCTGAGTTTGCTGAGCCTATTGAACATGAGTTGATATCTTTCATCAGTTTTGGTGAAGAAATTAGCCATTACCTTTTTGATTAATTTTTTGTATCTTTCTGTCTCCTATTTCTTTCTCAGACTGCAATATGTATGGTAAACTATTTGATACTGTCTCACTGGCTTTAGACTCTCTGATAGTTTTTTTTTTTTTTTTTTTTTTTATGATAGGCACACAGTGAGAGAGAGAGAGAGAGGCAGAGACATAGGCAGAGGGAGAAGCAGGCTCCATGCACCGGGAGCCCGACGTGGGATTCGATCCCGGGTCTCCAGGATCGCGCCCTGGGCCAAAGGCAGGCGCCAAACCGCTGCGCCACCCAGGGATCCCCTCTCTGATAGTTTTAATTCTCTTTATCTCTGTTTGCATTAATTTTTATAATTACTGATAGATGATCTTTGTTTTGTCTGCTATTAAGCTATCAATAAACCCTTTCCTTGAGATATTTCATTTTTAGCTATAACATTTTCAGTTGATTCTTCTTCAGTTTTCCTATTTTCTCCAAAATCATACATATTTCCTTTCATTTTGTGCACTTTTTTGTGAAAAATGTTTTGAATATGTTTGTAACAGCTATTTTAATGTTCTTGTCTACTAATATCACCCTATGAATTATCTGTTGGGCTTTGTTATATTAACTGTTCTTTCCTTCAATTAAAAGACCCATTGGAAAAAAAAATAAATAAAAGACCCATTGGTTGTTTTTTGTTTCTTTCCATATTAATTCTGTTTTGTTTTGTTTTGTTTTGTTTTCAAATTTATGCTGCATTTTAAAAAGTATTTACTTGTTTACTTGTGTTATCTTCCTTTAAGGTATATAGAATTTTGTTCTGGCAGGCAGTTACTGCTTGAGGGTTACTTTCAAAATATTGAGAATTGATTAGAGGGAAATTATTTTGGCTTTGTCCTTACTCTTAGAACATAAATATGACCTTTCCAGAATTTAAACTAAATGCTGGAGGTGCTCACTAGTGGAAGTCTTAAACAAACAACAATGAAAATAACTTATGAGTATGTGAAATAGATTTGATTATTTTAAGTAAATATAGAATAGGAAAAAAAATGATATGATATTGCAATAGAAGATAAAACTGTTATCCCTTTTACAAAATGGAACTTCAAACTACTATCCAGTAGATAATAGTACTACTTTAGATGCAGACCTAGAATATAAAGTATTATCTACCCTGTAGCAGTAAATGTTTTGAATTTTACATCTATTTTGTATTTTCACTATAGAATTATAACCATGATTGATGCACAGGATAACAATAGTTATTTTAGAATTATATTAGGATGTCTTCAATAATGTATACTTTAGCTAAATTAGTAGTAATGATACCACAATGTATAGAGAACTTAAATCACTATCATACAATTAAAACTAATGATGTATCAACTATACTAAAAAAAAAAAAAAACAAGTAAAATTTAAAAATAAGTGTTATGGGTTTTTTTTTTAAAGACTTTATTTATTTATTCATGAGAGACACAGAGAGAGAGAGAGAGAGAGAGAGAGAGAGAGAGAGAGAGAGAGGCAGAGACACAGAGGGAGAAGCAGGCTCCATTCAGGAAGCCCGACGTGGGACTTGATCCCGGGTCTCCAGGATCACACCCTGGGCCGACAGAAGCGCTGAACCACTGAGCCACCAGGGTTACCCAGTATTATGGTTTTTAATCAACTGATAATATTATGGGAAGACATTTCTATTGAAAAACTCCTAATTCCTCAAATTATTCATTGAAAACATCACAGCATTTCTAGTTTTTGTGTGTTCCCTCATTGTGAGAATATGAAAGTGATATACTCTGTATCTGTTTACATGCTGCTGAAATTGAAATTATTGGATAGAATGATCTCTTAAGTCATTATCCATGTCTAAGGATACCAAAAAAATAAGACCTGATTACATTTTAAAAATACTGCATGTCTTATATGTTGCAATTGGCATTGCAAATCATTCAGTAAATTGCCATTTGTTAGCACCTACTACGTAATGTGCCAAGCAGAAAAATACAAATACAAATTATTTTCTCTTCCTTAAAAGTACACAAATTAGAAGGCACCAATTTATATAGACAATTTGAACATCATGTAATATACTAAAATAGAGACACAAACAAAGTACATTGAGAAAAAATCCACATGGACTCTCTGAGGAGAAGCTTTTTAAAATCCAGGCAAGTAAATATTCTTGTTTCCACTTTTAACATTTCTTAGCAACGTGGTTTGAATGATAGTAAGAGAGCAGAAGACAATTCATGCTATAAATGCATTAAAATTTGCTATTCTGGAAATTTGTTGTGGACTACTTCATTTTACTGCTCATATGACTTTCATTATTTTTAAAATCTCTTTTCTCTCTGTCCTCTTTCCTTGTGCTTTCACACTTCCTTTTATCCTCTTTTCCTTTTTCTTTGTTTTTCAAATATGGCAAAAGCAGTTGTTTTTGCTCTCAGTGCTAGAAATCTTGCTGACTCTTTAACAAGAACGTTAAGTTATTCCAACAAATTTAGACTTGAGTAAATAATTTTTCCCTCTTTATTATTATTTTGTACTTGTTTTACAACTATGTAATGTAGTCAAAAGAAAATTAAATCCTGACTTTTGGAAACATTTTTTTCTCAAGCGTATAAACAGATGAGATATTACCACAGGACCCAATTAAATATTGCAATTAGTTATTGCAATAAAAGGCCTCCAGGCTTCACTGTTGCAATAAGAACTTTAACAAATTTGTAATTTAATAAATATTTGCATAAGAAAAGTCATAGCAAAGTTTTTTTTGAGCAGAATAACCCAAAATAACCAATAAAATGATCATCATATCTGGGGGGAAAACAGTAGAAAATGAATAAATTTATTACTTTATGAAAGGTAAAAATGTTGTTTTGGTTTTTTTTTTGTTGTTGTTGTTCTGTTAGAGAATAAATTATGGAAATCTAGAATATAGTGTGCTATCAGGTAGCAGTAAATATTTTAAATAACAAATCAGTCTATGTTGATTTTTACCCACTCCACATCAAAAAATAAATAATGTAAGAAAAGTTTTCTGTAAAAAAAAAGAAAAAATATTTATTTTATATACTTCCATCTTTTAAGTTCTTTATAATTCCTAACATGAATCTAACCTGATAGTAGGATTACATTGAATGAAAACATTGTGTTAGATAAGACTTAGAGATTATGCTACACTATTCCCTCATACTACTGTGATGGAAAATTAGGACAATAGAACTAAAAAATGTTATTCAAGGCTTTTGTTAGAGGCAAAACAAGAATGGAAACAGTACTATTGACTTATTTCTTGAATAATTTTAATTTTAAACCTATTTTGTACATATATTATAAATGCTAAATATATTATATGCAATACATAAATATTACCATTTGGGAGTGAATAATTTATGTTGTACTAATTGTGTTTCTTGAACATGCTAACTCTTTCTCACAGCTTTGCATGGGTTGTTCTCTCATCATGGGACATTCATTTAATGCTCAGCTATTCATATGATCTGCTGTCACATTGGGATTTTTTGTTGTTCTTTTTCCCATTCAATTTTGTTAATATTTGATACAGTTAAAAATATATGTAATATCTATACAGGTTATTGTGTATACATCTTTAAAAAATCCTCCATTAACAAACCATTTTACTTGTTTATTTTTACTTTTGTTGCTTATACTTTTGGTGTCATATCCAAAAAGCCATCACCAGGACCAAAGTCAAGGAAATTTTTTTCTTGTGTTTTCTTCTAAGAGTTTTATGAATTCAGGTCTTACATTTAGGTATTTAACCAATTTCAAGTTAACTTTTGTGAGTGTATAATACAGAGGTTTGATGCTTTTGCACGTAAATATTCAGTTTTCCAAGTCCCATATATGGAAAAGAATATCTTTCCCCTATTGAGTATTCTTGGCTCATTTTTCAAGTATTAGTTGACCAAATATGTGTAGGTTTTATTTCTAGAAATTTGTTGTGGACTACTTCATTTTACTGCTCGTATGACTGGGCTTTCAATACTTATCAATTGGTATATGAGTCTGTTTTTATGTCTATGACATATTTGGGTGGTTACTATTGCTTTGCAGTATATTTTGAAATCAGGAATTATGGTACTTATACCTTTATTCTTCTTTCTTACTATTGCTTGGCTATTCAGGTACTTTGCAGTTCCATAGAAATTTTAAGATTATCTTTTTCTATTTCTGTAGAAAAATGCCATTGGAATTTTGGTATTTTGCATTGACTCTATAGATGACTTTGGATACTATGGATATTTCAGCAATATTAATTCTTTCAATCCATAAATACAGAATAGCTTTCCATTTATTTGTCTCTCCCTCAATTTCTTTCATCAATGTCTTCAGTTTTCAGTGTATGGGACTTTCACCTCCTTGGTTAAATTTATACCTAAATATTATACTGGTTTTTTTTGTTTGTTTGTTTGTTTGTTTATTATTTATTTATGATAGTCAGCGAGAGATAGAGAGAAGCAGAGACACAGGTAGAGGGAGAAGCAGGCTCCATGCACCGGGAGCCCGACGTGGAATTCCATCCCGGGTCTCCAGGATCGCGCCCTGGGCCAAAGGCAGGCGCCAAACCGCTGCGCCACCCAGGGATCCCTATTATACTGTTTTTAATGCTATTGTGAAAGGGATTGTTTTCTTTATATCTTTTTCAGATCTTTTGTTGTTACTGTACAGAAATGAAACTGATTTTGTATGTTAATTTTATATCCTGCAACTTCACTAGGTTCATTTATTAGTTCTAACAGTTTTAGATGGAGTCATTAGCTTAAAATGCTATTATCGGCAGAGACAATTTTACTTCTTCCTTTACAATTTGGATGTTCTTCCTCTTTCTTTCCACCTTCTTTCCTTCCTTCCTTTCCTTCCCTCCTTCCTTCCTCTCCCCCTCCCCCTCTGCCTCTTCCTTCTTCTTCTTCCTCTTGTTTTTAGTTTTGTTTTGTTTTGATTTTGTTTTGCATGACAGTCTCACTTGGACCTCCAGTACTATGTTGAATAGGAGTTCTGAGGCTAGACATCTTAGTATTTTTTTTTTTAATTTTTTTTTAATTTATTTATGACAGTCACACACAGAGAGAGAGAGAGAGAGGCAGAGACACAGGCAGAGGGAGAAGCAGGCTCCATGCACTGGGAGCCTGACGTGGGATTCGATCCCGGGTCTCCAGGATCGCGCCCTGGGCCAAAGGCAGGCACCAAACTGCTGCGCCACCCAGGGATCCCTAGACATCTTAGTCTTGTTCTTGATCTTAGAGAAAAAAACTTTGAAGCTTTCACTGTTGAGTATGATGTTAGCTGTGGGCTTGTCATACATGGCCTAATTATGTTGAGGTACATTCTTTCTATACCAAATTTGTTCAACATTTTTATCATGAAAAGATATTGAATTTTGTCAAATGCCTTTTCTACATTTACTGAAATGACCATATGATTTTCATCTTCCATTCTATTAATGTGATTATTACATTTACTGATTTGCCTATGTTGAACTATTCTTGCATCATAGGAATAAATCCTGCTTGATAATGGTGTATGATTCTTTTATATGTGCTGTTGAATTTGGTTTGCTGAAGTATTCTTGGCAATTTTGTGAATTTTCTTGCTTCCTTCTTGTTCCTGGTTTCTCATATCTCATAGTCAAAAAAGTATTTGATATAATTTATATATTCTTTAATTCATTGAGATTCATTCAATTTTGTTGCTTTTCTATGATCCATCTTAGAAAATGTTCCATGTGCACTTAAGAAGAATGTATATTCTCATGCTTTTGTATAAAATTATCTGTATATGTCTGTTAGGTCTATTTGGTCAATTTAGTATTGTTCAAATCCACTATTTCCTTATTGATTCTATGTCTGGATTATCTATCCATTTTTGAGAGTTGGATATTAAAGTCCTCAACTGTTATTATATTGCTATTTATTTTTTCTTGCAGCTCTCTTAGTATTGCTTTATATATTTAGATGCTTTGAAGTGGGGGCACATGTACATATTTACAAGTATGTCTTCTTGATGAGCAGCTCCTTGGTCTGGCAGACCTGATGGCTGTGTTCCATAGTCAAGTGGACCATTAACTGGACTCTGCAATTATGTCTGGTAAGGCATGGTCATAGGATTTCTTCCCTGGCAGAGTAGTGCCAGTTGTTGGATTAGCACTTTGGAAGGTTTGCAGGCTGTGTTTTTAATCACCCCTGGTTTGATGGGGCTGAGCTCCCTAACCAAATGTTTCTGCTGATCTGACTCCATGTTCATGTGGGGACTCACAATGTGTTCCATGATCAAGCTTGGCTTCAGGATTCATTCCAGAGTTTGGTGGGACTATAGCTGGGCTTTGCAATAAGGTAGATTATTGGCTCTGCTACACGTGGGGCAAGATCTTGATCTTTTCTGTAAAGCTCATTATTAGTTATCTGATAGACATTGTGATATAGAAGCATGCATCCAAGTTTCTATTCTGACGTTGATTCATGAATACACACACAGCTTTTTTATTAAAAAGAAGACATTATCTAGTAATTCTTTTTTTTTTTTTCATTTAAATAATCTCTCTGTCCAAATGGTGTTTGAATTCACACCTTTCAAAATCAAGAGTCACAAGCTCTACTAACTGAGCCAGCCAGGTCCCCTTCTTCATTCTTATGATTAGAAATTATAGAATTATCACAAAGATTACTAATTCCTTTAAAATAAATATGGAATTTTTAAAATGAGCATGTTTTAATTTTGTCCTATGTCTTTAAACTTAATTTTCCTAAGACTGACATGCAAAGAAGTAAAGTTTTAATAGTTTTATTTTTAAAAAATCACTACTTCTAAGGAATGTATATTCTTTCTTAGCCTTTGTTTAGAGATTGGCAATGTCTCTGCTGTTAACAAAGAATTTCAAAAGTATATTGGTTATATGAAAAAATTGTAGTTACAGAAAAATATTCTTTTTATTTTGCTAAGTCTCATTTAAGTTTTTCAGAAATGCCTTATGCAAAAAATAATAAAGGAAAGACCATCCAAAGGCCTCTAAGTACATACCACTTTCAATAAATTTTACAGCCACTCGTCAGTGACACAAGATGTATTCAGTTTCTTGTGATGCAAATTTCCTTATAGTATTCACAGAAACAAAGATGAAGTCCTCATTGACAAAGTAAAATAGTAAATCTCATTTTATTTTTATAACACTTTAGAGTTTGCAATTTGATTTTATATATATCATTTGATAAGAAATTTCCTTTTTTCAAGAAAACTGGTTCTGTCTCTCTCTCTCTCCCTCTCTTCCTTTCTCTTTCACTCTTCTTTCTCTCTGCATCACATTAATATATGTTAAGTTTGTGCCTCCGAATTTCAGATGAAAAATTTCCAGAACTATTCTTTAATACCATGCAGAACATTCTTTAAAGTTGAATAAATACATTTGCATGGTATTGGAATACAAATGACTGACATTTCTGCTACTTTGCCAATGTGATAGAGTGTAATACTTATTGAAAGCTGCCTTCTTCTAACCTTGTAAGTACAATAACTAAAATGGAAATAGAAGTGGAATAATTAAGTCAATTCTGCTTCTCATGGCAATTTAGGCAACTCCCTCTTTTTTCTATGTACTTATGTAAATAGGGCTTACTTTGTCTTGTAGGCCTTATTGTAGAAACAACTTTTGACAGTGTGCAATGACATTTCGGGCTTGTTTAAAAATAATCAGAATTGCTATATTGATATTTTCTGTTAGTAAAATTTTGTCTCTTTTAATAAAAATATATCATATAAGCTACTAAAATAAACCCTACAACCCAAGTTCCTGTCCTAATCACCGCCTTAAATTATTCAGTCTTCTAGAACTTGACAGAGAAAGAATGAGGAAACAGTTCTGTTTGGTAGAAATATACTGCTTCATTTTCATTAAAGTCTATTTGTCTCATAGAGCTAACTCTTCCTTAATGTGTTTGTATGTTATGAAAAGGCTGATGACTCCATTTACAAACAGATACACATTATGAATGCATATTTAAGTCTAAATTGACAACCAACACTCTATATTTTGTGGAACTTTTTCAGAGACCTTGCTATATTTGAGATTCTTTTTTTTCTCTACTGAACTCAGTTTCTAACTAATCTACATCTTTTGTAATAGATCCCTGACTTCATATATGAGCTTAATACATCCAAAATTACTGTGACTAAGTCAACCTTGTCAGCAAATTACTCTAAAAAACAAACAAAAAACTTTACTTATATAAATCCATTGCTCAAAAAATTTGATCATTTCACACCAGAGAAACCTTCCCTATAAGCCAAAGTAAACTTTGGAATCCAAGACCCTCTGTAATCAGTCTCCAACTAACTTTCCAACACTTATTCCATCAGACCCCATTAGACAAACCCTCAGGCCACTCTGCTTTCTCAAAAGCGACATTCCAGATAAAAAAATTTGTGATTCCTTTATATTTCTAACCGCATCACATTTTTACAAAACCTATCAGGTCATTTTGCATGAATATCCATTGGAAATATAAAACAATTGTGCAGAAAAAAATGAAGATCTTTTTTGCCTTTATGGGTCATTTCTCCTATGGATATGAGCTAGTTACTCAATTATGCTTGCCTACTACCAATAATATTAGCATATTTACTAGACAGATTACTTATGAGTGAAAGTATTTGATATCCTTATTATCTACCCAGATATTGGGATCAAATCCACTCTCAATAACACACAATCTGAGCTCAGAGTCCTTATTGTAATTGGAAAATACATGGCCTGCTTGCCAAAAACTAAGGACCTTCTGACTATGTGATGTGATTTAATGAGTATTTAACCCCAATCTTACCACTGAAGAGTTTCAAATTCCCTTCATTAGTATAAATTTATTGTGGGCTGGAATTTTAGTTTCTTTATATGTGTGTTCCCAGATCTTGCACAGTATTTGTCATATAACACTTAGCCAACACATACTTAATAATGAAGTTCTCCTAAAGTGTTTAAATCTGCATATGTGTTTCAGTTAGATTTAGTCATTATTGCCTAAACTGGTATTCTCCCTGGCCAAGGGTACTGAGAAAAAGGATAGCTAGCTGTTTGTGAAAGTTAGAAGAAGGAAGACATGGGGTTCCTGGGTGGCTCTGTCAGTTAAGCATCTGCTTTTGGCTCAGGTCACGATCCCAGTGTCCTGGAATCTAGACCCACATTGGGTTCCTGCTCAGCAGGGAGTCTGCTTGTCCCTCTCACTCTGCCCCTCCCCGCTGCTCATGATCTCTCTCTCTCTCTCTCTCTCTCTCTCTCTCTCTCTCTCTCACACACACACACACACACACACACACATATAAAGAAATAAAATATTTACAAAGAAAAAGAAGAGGGACAGATTTACATTATGGAAATTTCTTGGAGGTCATATGTTGGGGTGAGGAGACTTTAAAGCAAAGCAAGAGAAGCTGAAAACTAAATGAGTAGCTTTACTACAGCGGGAAGATGTCAGGTTCCTGTATTGAAGATAGAGAGTAAAAGGAGAAAATAAAATTGTAGTAGTGCTATGGACTGAATTGCGTCCACCAAAAATTCATATGCTCAAACCTCTAATAGGACTGTATTTGGACATATGGACTTTATAGAAATAATTAAGGTTCAATGAGGTCCTAAAGGTAGGACTCTGATCCAATAGCATCTTCTAAGGAGAGACATCAGAGACTTTTCATCTGTCATTTGAAGACTCCGTGAGAAGGCAGCCACCTACAGGCCTGGAAGAGGGCTCGTGTTAAAACCCAAACTAACTGGCATCCTACTCTTGGATTTCCAGCCTCCAGAAATGTGTGAAAATAAATTTCTAGGTCAAAGCCACCTTGTCTATATTTTGTTATGCCAGCCAGAGTTGCCTAAGACAAAGTGTAATCAAAGCCAAAGAGGTTTACAATTAAACATATCAGTTTAAATATATTGATTTACCTCAAATGCCTTCCAAAATGGGTACAATCACAAATAAAACAAACAAACCAGGAAATATCAAAACTAGTTGCAGGAATGCTCCAGTGCTGGCTATATTTCAAAAGCTCTGCCCCTGAGAACAATGAGAGAAAACACCCTGACATGGGGAGAAGGAAGAAAAACCTCAAGGAGGCTGCTTGAAGCAGGAGTGTGTACAGGGAAGGACGTATTTGAACAGAAGGCAGCCCAGCCCCATTGTGAGAAAATACAAATGGGGTGGGGGGGGGGGATTGTTGGAATCTTGCTTCTGCTTCCTCCCACTCTGCGTGGGACCAGCAAAGCCAGAATCCACACCAGGGGTGACTCAGATCTCAGATGCAGGGTTTCTCTGGAGTAAAAGCACAGCAGCACAGAACTACGGGTGGATGGGGAGGTGAGAAAAGCAGGTGTTGGGGCTTAACATGCCTTGGACTTGGTCCGTGCCACCTCTCTCTTCTCCACTCTTCCGAGGCTGGTAAGCAAGAGTATGGAGTGCCTCTTTTTCATGCTGCATCTCTTTCTTCATGAGGGATAACCTCTGAAACTGAGGAGTCACTAAGAAATGATTCGTTGTGGTTTTCTGGTGCTAGTACTTCCTGTTTTCAGCCCAAATATGGATCCTTCAGGGTCCAAGTGGCAAAGATCAGCACTTGTTATGTACTGTACAAGAGAACAAGGGAATTTGCTTAGGAATGGTACTTAAACTGTTATAGGAGGATCTGGGAAGTGAAGATCTGAAAGAGCTGGAGAGTCAAAGTCACTGACTCCCTCATGCTGAAGCAGGGATACTAAAGAGGAATGTAGATTAGAAATAGACTGGGGACCATTGTCACTGAAGGTCCTCAGCCAAGTGACCAGCGATGGTCCAAGAGCTGTTGTTGCTCAGCAAAACCAACATGTTGAAAGAAGATCTGAGAACAGAGGTGGGGAGAGGAAGGGCAAGCTGTCTATGCCCTCAGTCATTTCATGTGTGTGTCTCATTGCATCTATCCAGGAGGACGTGCAGCAAGCAATGGCCCCTGCTTCACCCCCACCTTCCAAATCTTGCCTACATTCTTTGACCAACTAATCTAGAACCACATAAAGCAGAAGGTTCAAGGAAGAGAAAGTTTGGCTTAAGCAAATGGACAGGATATACACCATCATGCTACATGCTGAAGTCATTGGAGTTGGCACAGCTCAGGGTATTAGTAGCTCAGTAGTAGTTGAGTAATAAATAGGCATATAACGAGTTGGTCAAATCTCAAAAGTCAGAATAACCAGACATTTGTGAAGCACAACTATTTCAAGTCAGAGGCAGCAAACTATGTTTGATTTAATCAAAAGTAGAATTTGAGGGATCCCTGGGTGGCGCAGCGGTTTGGCGCCTGCCTTTGGCCCAGGGCGCGATCCTGGAGACCGGGGATCGAATCCCACATCAGGCTCCCGGTGCATGGAGCCTGCTTCTCCCTCCGCCTGTGTCTCTGCCTCTCTCTCTCTCTCTGTGACTATCATAAATAAATAAAAAATTAAAAAAAAAAAAAAAAAGTAGAATTTGATTAGAGGGACTCAAAATCCAAAAATATACCGAATAAACATGCAAAAAAGGGTAAGAAAGATATTAGCAATATGAAACCAGAAAAAGGAAATAGAGGAAAAAAAAACAAGCACACAATTAAGCTGAAAAATATAATGGTTGAATCAAAGAACACATCCATTTGAATACACAGTGGAGAAGAAGAAGAAAAAAGAATAAATAGAAAGGCCTGAAGAATAAATTTGTGTATTAGAACTAGAATTGAAGTGATGCATTGCTGAGGTATTTGTTGAATGAGGCCTACCGTGTGTTTTAATGTGATGTGTAATGAGAGAGAATTTGAAGAAATGTGTGGGCCATCTCAGACTTCTCCATAATTTATCTGTGTTTCATCATTACCTGTGCCCTTATAAATTATTAGCAAATTTTGATTTCCAACTTGTGGATCTCGTTTAGCAATACTGTACCTTGTGGTGACTTGTAATAAGCCTTTCTATTATTCTTTGACTTAAACCTTACATATATTTACCATATACATAAGTATTATAAATAATATACAAGAATGTATGTGCATATATATGTGTACAATTGACCCCTGAATAATGTGGGGATTAGAGACACCAACGTTTTTCTCTGCCCAGTTGAAAATTCAAGGATGACTTTTGATCCCCCCAAAAAACTTAATTACTGCTAACTTACTGTTGCCTAAAAGACACTGATAATAGAAATGGTCGATTAACATATATATATATATATATATATTTTTTTTTTTTTATGATAGTCACAGAGAGAGAGAGAGGCAGAGACATAGGCGGAGGGAGAAGCAGGCTCCATGCACCGGGAGCCCGACGTGGGATTCGATCCCGGGTCTCCAGGATTGCGCCCTGGGCCAAAGGCAGGCGCCAAACCGCTGCGCCACCCAGGGATCCCCGATTAACATATATTTTTATGTTATTTATATTATATACTGTATTACAATAAGGTAAGCTAGAGAAGAGAAAATGTTATTAAGAAAAATCACAAGGAAGAAAAAATACACTCACAACACTGTACTGCATTTATCGCAAAAAATCCACCTAGAAGTGGCCCCATGCATTTCAGACCTGTGTTTTTCTCAGGTCAACTGTATTACTTTAATGCAAATTATGCAACTATCAAAAACAGTCAGTGTTAAACCTACAACTTGAAAGTCTTGGGATATTAAGTGAGAAAGGCAAATTACAAATGCTTTTGTACATACCAAATTTGGGGGGAAAAAAACCCATATGTGAATATTCTTATGCATGCGAGTATTCTTATACATTTTATGTATTCAGTAAAAATTTCTGGAAGTATAAACATCTAACTGATATGAGTCATAGGTTTAGTAGGAAAAAATAACTTTTCAGTTTTACTTTAAATACTTTAATATTCTTTGAATTATTTATTAATAACTTACTTATATTTGAGAATATTTCTCTATACAAGTTGATAAAGCAGAACAAACAAAACCTTCTAAACTTAGGGTCAGAATTTCGATGTTTCGGGATCCCTGTGTGGCGCAGCAGTATAGCACCTGCCTTTGGCCCAGGGCGCAATCCTGGAGACCCGGGATCGAATCCCACGTCGGGCTCCCGGTGCATGGAGCCTGCTTCTCCCTCTGCTTGTGTCTCTGCCTCTCTCTCTCTCTCTCTGTGACTATCATTAAAAAATAATAAATAAATAAATAAATAAATAAATAAATAAATAAATAAATAAATAAAATTTCCAAGTTTCTGGTATGTCTCACATAGAGACACCTGCTGCGTAATTTTAGGCAAGGTGATGCTCCTACGTGTTTATTGTAATTCCTGCCTTAAAACTTTTTGGAGGGTTAATATATATGTGCTTTGCAAATAACAAGGCAATACACCAGAAATGCTCATTTCTTTACAAAGTAAAAAAGAGAAGGAGGAGGAGGAATAATTCCTTTCTCTTGGATATTTTTGCTTACAGCCCTTGAGGGAGTTAGAATAGTTTCAAAAAGCAGATTTTAAATAAAAGCAAATTAGTACAGTGCTAAAGCTATAGCTTTACTTGCCACCCACTATCAAGTGTTATTTATGGAATTCCATTGTATAAAGACTAGCAAGAGAGAATACAGACGGGCAGAGCATGCAATTTTATATAGATCCAAAAAAATGAAAAATACCTGTGAATCTCAAGTCAACTTAACTTCATTCAAAATTATTTTATACTTGGGCAGATCTGAGTGGATCAAGGGTACAGCCAGGCCATGGAGACTCTTTCCCATTGTTCCTCCTCTGTAAGAAACCTATTTACTGGGATTTCTGTCATCAGTTCTACTCTTAGAAATAGTTCTCACCAGTGGAAATTAGGAAAGTAATTTTAACAGTGGAAATCAGCAAGTAAAACTCATCAATCAATAGCTCTTAAAGAAAGAAATATCATAATCATGGCAGGACAAAATGGGAGTCAGATCCCTGAGGGCAGAAGGAGTTTTGTATAAAGATATGTATGATGACTTTGCAATAAGGACATCATTGTGGGTAACAATCTTAGATTGGGTGTCACTGTTGACTCAGAGATGTTCCTAGCCTGTGGTCCTATAGTAAGATCTCATTTACAACATAAAGATATGCAAATCATGATGACTGATGAGCAAGAAATCCACTTTATTACTAGATGTCCTTTTTCACACATTCTGAAGTACTCCTGAGGATATTTACACTGGCCCATTAAACAGTTTGCCTTGCTGCACCAGGAAAGCAGAGATTCTGATGTGATCACTTGAGCCAAATTTCGGAAATGCCAGCCTCTGGAAAGTCCACTGTTTAAGCTACATCCGCAGCAGCCATGGTGCCATCTGTCACATGGAAGTCAGCATATGCTGTTGGACCTGAATAAAAAAACTACCGCTGGCCACAACTCCTGCAGCCCCCTGGTACATTGCTTTCTGGAACAGCAATGCAGATTTCTGCTGATTGACTCCGGCCTGGGTGGCTTATACCAAAGAGTGACTAAACCTTCAGTATTGAGCTCAGTCTCTAAAAAAAACAAAAAAAACAAAAAAAAACAGAGCAAAAGGCTCAGGACCATAAATAAATAAGTCAGAGGGAATAATTCTTAGGATTCACACATAGTCATTTTCCCAAAGGCAGAGAAACAGTGAGCGGGTGTGGGGAGAATTGAGAACGAGGAGAACATGTGGACGGCATGTCCAGAATCTATGGTCTTCCCGAATATCTTGTCATTTCCTTACATCCAAAATTTCAGGAAGCCCTTACCTGACTTCTTGCCAATGGGTCTAGAACTGAGACACATTTCAAAGTGGAGCAGGATGTTACCTTACCAAGAATCACTGTTTTTCCTGACAATTGATTAAAAGCACTGCCCTTACTGCAACTGCAAACACCATTGCCAAAAAGACAAAAAGCATTCAACAGGCCCACTGTTTCCTTTGCTGAATCTATTTAACCTGATGCCACTCTCACCACCAAATCTGCTTTAGAACTTTGCATCCTTTAGAATAAGAAGAGAGGGAAGAAACAGCCTCTCAATCCCAGTCTCAAATTAATTTTTTTGGCCTTTAGGAAAAACCATCCCCCAAACTTATTCCCAATAGGAGATCACATGCATTTGAAAGAAAAACTGTGCCCAACCCATTAAAGGAGATTTTTCACACAGAGACTCAATAGACCATTGCAAAAATGTCAGGAAATTTACTCTTGGCTTAAAAGCGAGCATCCTTGGTCTAGATTTTAGCTCATCATTTATTTATTAGCTGTGTAGACTTGGGTAAGATCCTTGCCCTCTCTGTGCCTTGAATCTTAATCTGAGAGCAAAAGGGGTGTTGGCAGTGCAGCACAGGGCTGTTGTGAATGAAATTAATTAATCAAACGAAGGTATAAAAAACAGCACCTGCATACAGTCAGTGCTCTAGGAGTGGTTTTCTTACTCTAGTTTAGGTTTGTTTCACAAACCTATGGTGATTGTAGCCACCATAAGCATATCTTATTACAAGAGGTGACAAAAGAGGAAGAAGAAGGTAGACAGGTTTTGCAGAAAATAGAAGAGTAGACAAAGACTTGAGGTGATTCTTGCGACAGTATTGTCCAAATCTGATACCTCTGCATCACAGGAAGCATTTTCCCTCAAAAACACTTCTTACAATTCTCCATCCCTTCAAGGACAGAAGTAAATTGTGGCATTTTAAAACTAAGATTGTTGCATAGTAAAATAATAAAATGTGATCATCTCATGTGTGTTTTGGTGGGATGTGTGGGTGGTGGTTATGGTAGCCTTTCTGAAAACTCTGATAGAGCCACAAATACATTTGATAGTTCAAGACTTCCTGGCTGATGGACCATTCTGCCTCCTAAAGATCTCTAAAAATAGCTCTCTGGCAGAAGACTTTCAGAGACTTTTTCCTTTTTCTTTGTATCAGGCAACTCTTCCCAATTATTCTTTTGTGCTGTCATTTATAAACAGTGAATAGCTATGAAAGAAGAGCTTTTCAGCAAAGGAAAGCAGTGACATCCAACCCTTAGCTGCCACATTCTATTTTCTGACTTCCTTGTTTGAGGCAGTCATGAAACTGCCATGATTGAAACTATGAGAGTTTAGTGATCGTATTTCAAGAGGTCTCAGGAAAAATTGATGGGCACTTTTGATCAATTCTTTTATTGAATGATAAAATGTTTTATCTTCATTGTACAAAATGGAAAATGCAGAAAAGTAGATAGAAGAATTAAAAGTCACCTGCAGTCTTTTAACAAGATGTAATCACTTTTTTAAAATTGTGTGTGTGTGCAAGAGAGAGTTTATTTTCACACTTTGCCTTATGTTCAATACAGTACAACTAGTTTAGAATTAGATGATAGAGGATGAATACATAGATGGAGTAGATGATTGATAGATGGGGTGGATAGATAGAACGTAACATATACGTAATATAAATGGGGAAAAGCAGTTGGGATCATCCTAAAAACCATGTTAATATCATTTGTTTGGTATTCAACATATCATGAGAATTTTTCCATTTTTCCATGTATTTAGGCATGCGTTGAACAGCGTTTTTAATAACTACAAAAATGTTTTCATATTATATGCACAATTATTTACTGAACTGAATTATTTACCTGAACTGAATTACATCATTTAATTTATAAAACTATTCCTCTTGTTGACTGTTAGCTTGTTTCTATTATTTTTCAATCTTAACTAATGCTTTGAAGGACTTTCTAGAACATCAAACATAGTTTGATTCTTGATTTCCTTAGAATCTATTCTTTAAAATAAAAATACTATCAGAGAACCAAATTTCCCTCCCAAAGCTTGACTAATTTTTGTTTCACCACAGGTATATGAGAATACCTAACTGTATTAATTACTAATTTCAGACTTAGTCAATGAGAAAGGAAGGGCATATTATCTTATTGTTTTTTAAATTGTATTTTTAAAATTATTGGTAAAGCTAAGCATTTTTTTTTTCTGTTTTAGTCCTTTGGTCTCTTTTAAACTTTTGAATGGCATTTTACTTTATATTTGGAAGAGTTCTTCAAGCTTTTGAGAAAAATACAGGTTCAAAAATATTTTTATTAATCAATTGTCTATTAGTTTTATTTGTGATGACTTCTAATATATCAGCTTTAAGAAACATTATGTGTGCATGAGATATTCACCTATATTTTATAGTATTTGCATTATTTTTTTATAAAAATTTTATTTAACTTATTTTATTTTATTTTATTTTATTAATTTTTATTTATTTATGACAGTCACAGAGAGAGAGAGAGGGGCAGAGACACAGGCAGAGGGAGAAGCAGGCTCCATGCACCGGGAGCCTGACGTGGGATTCGATCCCGGGTCTCCAGGATCGTGCCCTGGGCCAAAGGAAGGCGCCAAACCGCTGCGCCACCCAGGGATCCCTTTTTTTTTTTTAAGAATTTTATTTTATTTATGATAGTCACAGAGAGAGAGAGAGGCAGAGACACAGGCAGAGGGAGAAGCAGGCTCCATGCACCGGGAGCCCGACGTGGGATTCGATCCCGGGTCTCCAGGATCGCGCCCTGGGCCAAAGGCAGGCGCCAAACCGCTGCGCCACCCAGGGATCCCTATTTAACTTATTTTAAACCTCTGGATTTTGGTGGGGTATAGGTTACAACTAACAAAAATTTCCCAAATATCCTCTATTTCCTGCATCTGTTTAGGACTAATCCATTAATACAGCTTGTATTTATGCAGTTGTTTTCCAGATCGCATATTTTGTTCCATTTACCTATCGGTAGATTTTTATGCAAACTGATTTTTAAATTATTCTATTTTACACTACATCTTAACATTTTGTTGGGAAATCCTATTTTGTTATTTTCACTGATTCAATAGTACTAGCCACCTTAGATTTGACAGTTCTCTGCTCCCTCTACTA
The DNA here is from genome assembly GCF_018345385.1 of Vulpes lagopus. Lineage (NCBI taxonomy): Eukaryota > Metazoa > Chordata > Mammalia > Carnivora > Canidae > Vulpes > Vulpes lagopus. Next base: position 40,649,770 of record NC_054839.1, on the reverse strand, counting down.
CAATAATTACTAGTTACTCTGAAATTGAGAAGTATTTTGACAAATTCCAACAAAAACCCCTGTGGAGAAGTGATATATATTTTGTTACATCTATAAATTAATTTGGGCAAATTTGAAATTCTTACACTATTCAGTTTTGCTTATTGTGTCTAATTTATCAAAAGACAGTGTTCATTAGAACATGTATCTATTGATGCCGACAAAGTATCAGATAGTGCTCTAAATTTGGGGAAAACAGAAGTGGCAAAACAGATTAAAATCTCCGCCGCCATCAAGGGTGTTACATTCTAAAGAGAACAGAAAGACAATGAAAAAACGATCAAGAACAAAGATTAAAACCTGCTATGTCAGACGTTTATGAAACCCATGGCTATATACAATGAAGGGTAGGACAGAGAGTACGGTACATTTGAGTGTTGAGTGATCAGTGAGGAAGTGAAATTTTAGCAGGGGGGCGTGAAGCTGGGAAAGGCACAGGTCAGTCAAATGTCTGGGAACCAGGCATTCTAGGCAGAGGAAACACCCAGTTCAATTTTTTTTTTTTTTTTTTTTTTTTGATGTAAGATTCCTTCAAGTTTTGTCTTCTTTGGATTCTCTCCAATCCTTTCTTGCAGTTACATTGATGCACTTCATAGTTTTAATTGCTAAGAAAAATAATATAATTATTGCATCAGTAGTATTTTTATTATTTTATCATCCAGATTTCTGCCATTTATAGAACAGAAATTGACTTTTTCCTCCCTTCTCGTTTATTTGGGGGAGGGCATTAAAATGAATTCATCGTAGAACACAATTTCAAAATAAATTTGCATGATATATAAGTAAAAACGGTGGTTCTGCCCAGCCTCCCATATCCTTTACACCCCAGAAATTGGAACTTACTATTGTTACCTATCTCTTTGGGTTGTCACATCCATCTTTCTAAATATGCTTCTAGTATTATTTCCTGAATTTTCAGGTTTAGCTATTTAGCCACCTCCTCTCCATCCCACCCTTACACATACGTCTAACAGTGTCTGCGATATAGTCATATTATGGTTTGTATTAAATCAATATTCTGTGATTTCGTTAGAACGAAGGAACTACTCTTCAGATCTATACAACTTAGTTATGATGCCTAAATGTTTGCCTTGATTGACTTATCTTTTTTTATGTGTTTAACTTATTTGTTCTTTTTTTCATCTATACCCATCATGATTCTCTCTCTCTAAGCCTCCAATAAACTTTCAAAGTTCTTCTCAACACAATGAACACGTTGGGAAATCTATCATTTTTGTTTTATTTTACTTGGTGTCAAACTGTCTTCCTTGTTGAAATCTCTCTGGAGCCCTCTGTCCTCCTGTTACAATCTAGTTGTGATGGATCTTGTGATTTGAGGCAGTTGGCTTGCTGTCTTCTTAGGATCTGTCTTCACCTTGATCTTGGGGATTCAACTTGCTTTTTCCTGCACTGGATCCTCTATATCCTTGATTTTAGAACTTCCTCTTTCTTAGTTAATTCTGTCTGGGAGAGGTTTATCTTCCAGTATGTAGGAGTCAGCAACCTGGGTGCCTGCCGGCCAAATCTGACTCTCCATCTATTCCTTAAAACTCAGAAACTAAAATAATTTTTACATTTTTAAATGTTTGGGGGGAAAAGAATTAATATTTGATGGCATACATGTGACAGTTTATGAAATTCAAATTTCAGTATCCATGAGTAAAGCTAATTAGAACATAGTCATGCTCATTCATTTATGTATTGTCTATAGGTTGTTTCACAATCCAAGGGCAGATTCCAGTGACTGCAACACAGACTTGATGGTTCATACAAAATGTGAAATATTTATGATCTGGATCTTCACAAAAAAAAAGTTGTTGACCATTGCAATAGCGTAAGGTTGGGGCATGAGAAGAAATCGTTTTGGAAGTTTTGCATTTAAAAATGTTTTTATGCTACCCTCATATCTAACTTATAATTTAGCTAATTACATATTTTTAGGTTAAAATCACATTTATTTCTTCAAATTTTTAAATATATTACCCCCTGTCTTCTAGTGTCCAGGGCTACTATTGAGAGGTCTAATGACATTTTAACTCTCTCCCACTTATTTTTCCTTTCTATGAGTTATCAGTAGCTCTGACTTTTCAAAATAATGTGGATCTTAACTGCTGTGGATCTTAATTGATTTTACTGAGATCTCAGTGTTGTGGTTGCTTTTTTAATCTAGTAATATATTTCCTTCCAATTCTATGATCAATGAAATATTTCCTTGATAATTTTCTCCCTTATGTTTCCTCAGTTTTCCTTTGCTGCAACTCTCATTCAGAAATTGGGCCTTCTGGGCTGATCTTTTGTAGTTATTGTTTATTTATCCTTCATCTTCTATTATTCCTTCCTTTGATTTTGCTTCAACTTTATTTTCCAACATTCCATTTCTTATACACATATACAGTGTATGTAAGTATATTTAATATACTGAATATGTTAATATTCAGTATCACTGATTTAATGAATACTTTTTCTTTTTCTCTTCTGTTTCTTTTTTATGGCTTCACTCTCTTATACGCTATGGAGACTAACAATCACATATATTTTTTGAATTTTCCTCTACCTAGTTTTTGCCTTTTGTTCCTTTGCATTGTGTCCTCTATGTAACAAAATACACAAATATATACATATATACACAAATATTTTATTTAATATTCTATGTATTTGCTTATATTTCTTTATTTGCTTGTTGTTGACTCACCATTTTTGTGCATCAGGAACACAGTTTAGCTGGTGGCCTCTGGCTCTGCATTCCTCAGAAGACTGTTATCAGGGTGTCAGTAGCAGCTGCACACATCTCAAGACTCAACTGGAGGAGAACTTACCTCCAGGCTCTCTCAGGTAGTTGTTAGCAGGGCTCAGGACTCTACAAGACATTGGTTGAAACTATCAGTTCCTCATTCCTTGGGCTTCTTCATTGGCTTGCATGCTATCCTGAGGGAGAGAGGGAGAGGGAGAGAGAGAGAGAGAGGGAGAGAGAGAGAAGGAGTCCAAGACAGAAGAGTCCAAGACAGAAGTCCAAGACAAAAGCCAATGCTTTTATAACTTAACTTCAGAAGTGACATCTTATTTCTTCTGCTATATTTTTCTCCTTTAGAAAAATATATTGCAACCCACCTTCAAGGCCAGAAATTAAGACTGGACAGAAACACCAGGAAATGGTAATCATTGAAGACCGTCTGAGACATTGGTTACAGGAGAAAGTTTAAGCTATAATTTTACTTGTGGTTGTCATCTTTATCAAGTGATAATACAATAATTGTTCTTCACAGAAATGAACGTGGGAGTGTTCTCTCTTTCTCCATGCCACAGAAAATTCTCCTTACTGATTACTTTTTTTACTGAAATGTTTGTGACAACTGGCCATGAAATATTTTAGTTTATTTGTTGACTTTTCCCACCAAATTATTCAATGATTATTTGTCTAACTAAGATAGGTCTTACCTTTTGAATCAGTATTTCCCCACATCCAGGATACTAATTGTATCATTGAGATTAGAAAATGTATTTGCATGTAACAATTCATAGAATAATTTATAATGTTTTTATAATCCACCTTCTTCATAAACATACACCCACCTCCAAGATGAGTAACTTAACATGATTCTATGACCCTGCATTGTCAAAGATTGAACTTTTTTATTCTTTTGTTCATTTGAAAATTATTCTTATATTTTTATATTCAAATTTAATTTATGTTTTCAGCTTTATTGAGGTACAATTGATATAAAATTATAAGATATCTAAAATGTACATCATCATGATTTGATATATGTATGCATTACGATAGGATCTAGTTAATTAAGACATCCATCACTTTACATTATCTTTTTTTTAATGAGAACATTTAAGTTCTACTATCTTAACAAATTTCAATTATACAATACAGCCTTACCAACTCTAGCCACCACGATATACATATTAGATCCTTAAACCTTTTAGCTAAAAGTATGTAACTGGGAGAGTGAAATATAAGCTCTAAAGTCTGCTTTACAGGTAGAGTTCATTTTAAGCAAGGTCTTACAAGACCTAAAGATCTTACCTTCTGAGAACAGTGAAACTGACCTCTTAGATTTCATGGGAAAGTTGCTGGATAAACAGATGAAAATATGAGCTATCTGGAACGCCATCTTGGCTATCAGAAGGAATCAGCAGAAAGAAGCCAGGAAGGCCTGTTTGAAAGACCTGCTGAAGTGTCTGGTGAAGGGAGTTAACTTCTGAAGACAATACAGTAAATCTTCCCATTGTAGTTGGTCCTGATATGTTACTTAAAGAGCTTTGATCTCCATTTACCAGAACTACTTCCCTTTTATCTAGTATCCTAATCCTCATTATAATGTATGCAAATAAATCACTTTTACATTATAAAAAATATATGTATTTGTATGAATATATAAAATATATATTGTGTATTAGAAATACATATTTCTGCCATGCCTGGGTAGCTCAGCAGTTGAGTGTCTGCCTTTGGCTCAGGGCATGATCCTGGGGTCCTGAGTTAGAGTCCTGCAACGGGCTCCCTACATGGAGCCTGCTTTTCCCTCTGCCTTTGTGCCTCTCTCTGTATCTCTCATGAATAAATACATAAAATCTTTAAAAATAATAATAATAATGAAAAAAAAAAACCTGCATTTCCTAGAAAATAAATTTCTCTTATAAAAGCTTCCACTTGCATCAAAGCACCCTTTCCCATGAAATCTATATATCCTAGGATTCACTGCATCATGCCCAGTCATCCTGGACGATCTACTCTTCCTTTGTGATGTTTCAATGCCTGAGACATTGATCATATTGTGTGCATTTTTCTATGACTCCAGAGAAGTAGAATGATATATGTCTATTCTGTCCCTTTATCTGTCTCATAACTGCTTTCAAACATGTGCAGTGTTATTAGCCAAGATATTTTTCATGTTCTAGAGATGAGTTGTTAGCTAGTCTTAGTTTCCAATGTTGTGAATTTTAGAGTTTTATACTTTCTGTGTCTTGATAACTACTTAGCATAAAGAGATTAAGTCTGAGAGATAATAAAACAATATCTTAAACTGAAAATTTAGGTTTAAATCTAATATCTAAATGTCGCTACTGTAGTTGATGAAATATATATAAAATATTTGCTCACTTGGCACCAATATTGATTTTCCTCAAGAACAAGAAAGTCTATTTTTGGTGTGACTGCCTGTGTTTCATAGATGCTCATCCAGATTGCAATTTAAAAGGTGACATTGTTTCTTCTTAGTATAACAATTTCACCAATTTTTGTCCCACTGGGAATAGTAAAATAGATGCATCTAAATAGAAAAATGTTGTTTGGCTTTTTCACTATAACACATTATCATTTTTATTTCTCAACCCCCTACCTTAAATTTTAACAGTTAATTAGCACATCATGTTACTTGTGAAGAGGAAAACATTCTTTAGAATGACAGGTGGCTGGATCCCAAGTCATTAGAACCTTATATCATTTCTTTTGAAAAACAAAAAGTAACAGATAAAATATGTAAATGGTAATGCCAGTTTAGGATTCCATTTCTGGGATTTTTTAAAAATCAAAATGCAGTTAAAAAATGTAATCTTACAAAAAAGGTTGTCTAAATTTAGCATTCAAGCACTTAGTACAATGTTAAGCTATAATTATTATTATGAGTATTATTTCAAATTTTGTATATTCACATTGGTCAAAAAGTATAATACAAGCAAATTGAAAATTATGTTTTTAAAAATCATATAATTATGTTTTAAACCTTATCCACAATCATTAACATTTTTAGTTCCCTAGTAATATGCTTTAAAATAAAGTGTATTACAGAAAAATTAGAAAACAACTGATATCAAGGTCAAAAATTAGTTATTTGGTAATATAAACTTATTGACACAATGTGCAGTTCTACTGTCTTAAAATATACCTATGCCTGCAAGGTTCCTGCCAGTAACTTTCTACAGTTGAGGAAACTGCCCTGATTTGCATTGACATTCAATAGCTTCCCCCAGGCAAATACCTGCAGAAGATCATCTGTTGATGCCTGTCTATAGGCAGAGGAAAGCTTTAGAACAGTAGCGCTGTAAAATCAATTATTCCCTTGACTGTTACAGAAAGGACATTAGAGAACACAGAAGAGTATTAGTTCCCATTTATATGGTTCTTTTCATTCCAAAGACTTCAGCAAACATGTCACTAATTTTTAATATAATTTGAAGACAAATTGGTCAATATATTGCTAAACTCTAGGTTGAAAATCATACTTCCTGGTATATTAGACTTGCTCAGTTCTAGAAAACCAAACTCCATTTATTAAGCACTCAGCACGCACTGAGCAGTATGCTTGGTCCAATGGGTCTACACAACATAAATTTTTATGAATAGCTTTGAAGTTAGAAAGAAGTGCAATAGAATCCTGTCTTTGCCTTTTAGTTGCATTCCTTTTACCAAATTACATAACCTTAAGAGTTAGATTCTTTAGCATAAAGTGGAGGTATATTGTCTAATTCTTTGAGTGGTTATGATGATTTAATTTTATAATCTATTTTAAGGTCCCAGCCCAGTAGCCCAGTAATCATTCTTAGTAAAAGCACTGAATGAGTGCAAGTCATTACTATTACTGAACTATCAAAAATTTCTTAGTATCAACTGTGAAGCCACTATTTTTTTTTTTTTAAAGATTTTATTTATTTATTCTGAGAGACACAGGGAGAGAGAGGCAAAGACACAGGCAGAAGGAGAAGCAGGTTCCATGCAGGGAGCCCAATGTGGGACTCAATCCAGGGACCAAGGATCACACCCTAAGCTGAAGGCAGATGCCCAGCCACTGAGCCACCCAGGCATTCTGAAGACACTGTTAAATAGCTATTACTATTCTTCCTACCTGCCAGATTCTTAAAATATTTCCAAGAAAAAAACCAGAGAAATGTATTGAGTTAGGGACAAACAGGGCTAACTAAGCAGGGCTAGGTAGGGGGCTGTGGAAGCAGGCTCACAAAATTCCCCAAAATGCTGAAATGTAAGGAAACCAGAGATAAAGGAACAAGCCAGACCACCCTGCCCTAAGGTATGGCTGGGGAGGATGTCTTGTTAAAACTGCTACTTGTGACCAATGGAGAATAACTAGACCCCAAAGAAGAAGTAAGCCATTAAAAGATGTTATCACTACTCTTTACTCAATGGTGATGTCAATAGATAATGTTAAAAGGATTTAAGTTCCCTGATTTGGCTCTCAGTAAAAGACCAACCCTACAAACCCTCAGTGGCAACACTCAGGACCCTTCTCACTCTTGAGAGCTGTCTCTGTATCTTTACTTAATAAACTTCTATTCCTTTACTCATGTTTGTGAGATTCATTCTTCAACTTCGTGTGACAAGAACCAAGTTTTCCCGTATCAGTATCTCAAAAGTTCCTTAGTAAACATTAAAATAGATTATAAATTTGGACTGAAATTGAGAAAGAATTTGTAAATATATTCTTGAATGAGTCCTTTATTAAATAGCATTTTCAATGCTATTGAAACATTTATGGGAAGTATGTTTAGAAGCAGAATTCATTGACTGAGAAGGTAACCACACAAATTTAAATCTCTGAGATTAGGTCTTTCCTTTAAGGGAGAAAAAATATAGATACTTAAAAAAAGTATTTCTCATTCATGATACAACCCAGAGAAGGAGAGAGTGATTATAATTATTAAGAATCATGAAATTAGCAGAAAGTTATCGCCAAAAGCTAGTTTGCATCAGAAATAAAGATTTTATAGGGGGAAAATGATATCATTAGCTAAGCAAGATATTAATCCTATAGTCTCCAGAAACAGTCTTGGAAATAGTTTATTAAAAATTAACTGAAGTACTATATCAAGACCAGTAAAACTTATAAAAAAGATACTGTATAGTGCTTATATGTTCCCTTATTTAAGTTTTGTTTAAGTGTTATTTTCTCTATATACATATACATTTTTCATCAAAACTATATTCTATTTAATAATAGTAATTTATCAAAATGCACAAAATAATTACTTTAACATGCATAAATTATTTTTACTTTTCTAATACCCCTTTGAATAATGAAAATAATGAGCCTAATGTACTGTAACATTCAGAAATTTCCACCTGTCAAAGATTTCCATTAAGATAGACATGCTTTAAAGTAGTTTAACCAGCCTTGAGGAGACATGATTTACAAAACCATCTTTATTATATGCATAAGTAAAATTTACGATCTTTAAAATACAACATAAGTAATTAATGTTGATGAGATTTTAGGAAATAAAAAAAATAATACTTCTTTCATTCTCAGTTTAGAACTAAGTGAAAAGTAAAACATAGGAGACCCACAAACAGGGATGGGGATGCCAATTTTTAACTGGTAAGTAGCTTTGGAAGTAAGGCTTTGGACCTGTTGCTCAAATGGCTTGAAAATGAAAACAATTCTACAGAAAATACTCTTGCCCATTATTCCACCTTATCTGCAATCCTTTAACAGGTTAACTCCACGAAATCAAGAAATCTAGATCAATATGAAACAAGTATAGAAAACCGTGTGATGTTCTGGACTTCTGAGCTGATGCAGCAAGGGGATGGAACAGAGTTGTCTCTCAGGGGGAGGATGAGTGTGTTCTTTGATGGTCTGAATTGTTACTAGTTGAGACCAGTGGATCATGAGTGGAGTGACAAGTGTCACTCATACGCTGAAGCAATGAAAAGGCTTCATCATATACCAGGTTCTGGGTTCCTTTCCTGAAGCAACTCTGGACCACCTGTGCTGAGATCATGGAGACACAAATTCTTGGATTGCAGCTTATAAGGAGCTATCCTAGAGAGTCTCAAACTGTTTCAGAATTTCATTGAATGAAAAGCAAACTTCTGTTATGTTAAAATTATGAAATTTGGTGATTTCATTTTTTATTGTAGTTATAAGTTTTATCTTATCTAATATATCTCTGTGTCACATATGTAATATTGTAATTTAACTAAAATTAAGCTTATACATATAAACAGATGGACCACTGGAAAACACCTATAAATTGGGTAATTCACTGTTTTTTTGCAGAATGAAAAATCAGAAGAGCTATTCTTGTAGAAGTCTTATTATCTGGGAACAAGATGTTGAGAGAAGAAACTTCTACAAAAAAGAAAGAATAAGGAACTTGCTTGCTATCTGGGAACTTCTGCAGACAAGCTTGGGATAAGGATTATATATTAATTGGGACATTAGCTATTACAAATATATCTATCACTTACTTAGATAACATTTTTAAATATTTAAGTAAAGTATCTTTAAATTTGTGTGTGTACGTGTGTGTGTGTGTGTGTGTGAATGATCCATTAATTTTAGGCTAAAATAAATAGATGTTTCTGTAATTAGTTGGCCATATAATTTATTCTCCAAACCCTGACATTTTTTAAGGTTAAGTGGGACATAATTAATAATTATGCCAGAATAGTGGATGTAAGTTGGGACCCTTCTGGGAAAACTAGGACATATAGTCACCTACCTAGAAACTTAATTTCAAAGCCCTAGAAGTCCTCTCACCTACTTTTTCCTTTTTCCTCCTCCTAGAAAACAAAACAAAAAATCTTTCTTCCTTTTCTTAAAATATATTTGATAAAACTATAGACTTTCATTCCACTATTGGAATTTAGACTTCAAAGGCAAATACTCTTGGACAACATACTGATTAGTACACACATTCTCACAGCAGTGAAAGGTTGTCACTGGTAATATAAAATGGAAGAGGATGAGAGAGGGTCTAAGGGTTTCCACCAAGCAAAACAAAAGGTAACAAGTAAAGACTGGATGCACCAAAGACAAACTTCACTTATTTTAGTCTTTCAAAGAGCCAGCCATGTCTGAACATAAAGTTCCTGAAACTGAATTATCATTAACCTTGAGAGAAATTTCATGGTGCATGTTTTATTATTCTCATTTTATTCCTAATTTCAAACTGAGATCTACTGCCAAGCAACTTTTCTTTCTCCTTCAATAATTACCTGAAATCCAAACTTCTACATGAAGTTTTTCGGTGATTAAGTCATTTAAAGAAATTAAACAGTCTTGAGCAATAATCAGTCAGAGCAGTTATCCATTTTAGATGAGTCATCTGAATAATAAATGTTTAAAAAAATTCTCTTCAATGGCACTTTTAGCCTGAATTTTTTTCTATAATTGACTTAATCCCTCAGCACAATTACTAAATGTCCACACACTTCTTTTACAATTTTACTACCCAAATCACTTGCTCTTGCTCATCAGCTTTGCAAATTAATAGTATATTAAATGCACCAGGGTAGCTTACTTGAAAGGAATGCTAAAGTGAATTTTTCTAAGTGGCTAATAAATGTGCCTTAAATGACATTTAGTAAGTTTTAAGATTTCTTATTCTACAGTAAATCTGTATTTCTTTTTAAATTGCATTCTTCTTATGACATTGAAATTAATTAATGCCAACAGTGGTATTAATAATGATGATACTAATAACTACCCATTCATTTAGTCCCAAATATGAGACAGGCACTGTGCTAGGCATTTTATGTAAATTATCTTACATTTAGTTCTTAAAACAAGGCTGTAAGCTATTTTTATCCTATTTGAAACTCCAGACTATATATACAAATCAGGCATCTCCTACATTTATGTACTTTTATGTATTTTCTTTCAAAATTTGTAACTTATATAAACAACAAACTCCATGGAGCATCTTGAACATGCTTATAGCTATTCTTTTTTTTTTCTTTTTTTTTTTTTTAAATCAGGCTCCATGCCCAGCACAGAACCCAACGTGGGGCTTCATCTCATGACCCTGAGATCATGACCTGAGCCAAAATCAATAGTCAGATGCTCAACTGACTGAGCCACCCACATGCTCCTGTGTCTATTCTACTTGCTCTGTGCCATCTCTACCTCATTAAAAGATGGTACAAGTTTTAGATATTAGGAGATTTTCTTAATTGCAAATGTTAAAATTTCAGGAAATTACTTTCTATGAAACAATATATAAAATAAAATGTAGAGTAACAAAGCTAACTCAAAATTAACAAAATTATGTCTGTTTTAATTTGGTAGTAACTGTTGTGTGACTTCAGTTATTTATATATCTCCATCCTGGTATTTCCTCATCTACAAAAGCATGAGATTATTACTCAATTTTCATTTCACTCCATATGGAAAAAAATGTTAACTAGAAAATGAAGCACAGACTTACAAATGAAGAGGATAATTCTATGACAGAGACTAAAATTAACTACCAGCAGTCATTTCACACTCTAATTTCTTGCTAATAAAACCCCAGTTTTGTTCTGTAACATTGTGCCTAGTGGCAAGGAATATGCCTTGACTGGATATGAGCCAATCTTAGCAAATAGACAGATCTTAAATTTCCTAATCTCCCTTGCCAATTAGAATGGCTCTGGAACCCATCCGTGGCCCATTATAGGTTGTCATGTGGGAAATAACCTTGATGCAATGGTAGCCTCTACATTTACTCCAGGCACACTATTCTGGAAGCCATTGAACAGAAAGATTTACAAACCAGGTCAAAATGCTCCAAATCATAGACATTATCTAACACAGGCCAGACAGAAGGACCACATTACCTGAATCCTATGTTTGCATGTTTATGTCTTGTCTCTTTGTCTTTCATATCAATTTTCTCTGCTGATTGTGTATAGCTACGAGCACCAGAGTTGGGACTCTAGCAGCTCCACCAAAAGACAGAAGATATCCTGGGCCCAGGATACTTGCTCCATTGGAGAGGTATGGAAAAGGATACCTGGACACTGAGCCAAAGCAGTAGCTTGACAAACATCCTGAAGAATAGCAGAGGATGTATTTGTGTTTCTTTAGCAAAGAGATCAAGGGGCTGGAATGGGTTTTACCAGTGGATGGCCAAATAAGACCTCATGAATATTTAGTGTCTGAATATTTTGAGACGCTTGTATATTGAGTCACATCTATTTAGTATATCATAAATATTTAGTATGCAGGTGCCTTATGAAGATTAGGTATCTCTTGGTCCTTCCATCCCTTTCTATCTATGTTTAACACACACCTGCAGTACTTATTAACTACTTATCTTGTAAGTAACATATCTTATGAATTCTGCCTATGTCTAACAAACTCTGCTCACTGGTTACTTATCTATAATGAAAATGCCTTAAAGAGTTTTACCCCTGTTTATGAACTACAGACTTATTCGTCTAAGAGAATTGAATATTCTCAAAAGGAAATTCATATTTCAGATGTAAGGGGAAAATTGCTTGAGGGCATATAGGGATTTTTTTTTTTTTTTTTTTTTTGGATAAAATCGGACCTCAACATTTTCTGTCTACTCACTTCCCTTTCAGCTTGGGATGTTGGTACAAAGACATAACTCTTAAGAACTGTGAGAGCCAGGCTGCTTCTATGATGGTGAAAGCCAACATTCTGGAGAACAAGTTGCTGCCAATCAGAAAAAAAAAAAAAATAGTTCTCTGTCCTCAACATGTTTGAGCCATTGAATTAAACCTTGACATACTTACTGTAGATTATTTTGTGGTATAGCAACATGAGCCCTTTGGATCTAAGACACCATTAAATTTTCTTTGTAACACTCAAAACATACCAAACTGATTCAAAAACCTATCATCACTCATCACACAAAAGTTCATCAGGAAAACCACAGCTATATCCAACAGTATTTTGAGCTTTAAAAAAAAAAAAAAAAAAGCAAGCAAGGGTAAGGAAAAATGCAAAGATATTTTTCAAGACATGTCTCATAAATTTATTACCATACGTAAAGTTTTTAGAAGCATTTAGCTTGTCCTTTCTAAACCAAGTATGGAAGAAAAGTTGTTTTATTCTTTGGTTTTAGATCTATGCATGTGTGTGTGCATCTTCATGGAATGTGAAAATTATACCTTTTATTTTTTTGTCATACACACACACTATATATATATGTACATATATACACAAACATGATATAAATAATATATTTTATATAAATATAAAAAATATATTTAATAATTAATATATATTTGTATGTAATCTGCAATAAGTGGAAGATGTAACTTCTCTATTCAGTTCCTTGGAGGTATATATCTATATCTATATATGCTAACACTGTTTTGAATATTTTATTTCCTATATGTATGTATATCTATATCCATATCAATTAATATATATTTCATATATTATGTGTATATGTATCTAAAGAACAATATATATGTGTGTGCATGTATGTGTGTGCATCCATGTACCATTGGAGACATAATATCTGAATATATATATAGATACTGACACACACACACGTATATATATATATATGTGTGGGGGGGGTATGTTTTGTGTATTTCCTCATGGCATGCTAACATTGTATTTATTATTTCATATATGTATATGTATGTGTGTTGTGTTAGTAAAATAAATAAAGTAGTGTTAGCTTGCACAAAGGAAATATGCCTTCTTTTTCTTCATTCTAGAATACAACACAGTACTTGATATAGTGTGTACTCAATTAAGGGCATATTTGAGTGATATCCTTGGATCTTTAAGAAAATGTTAAAGTCAATTTAAGCATAATTATTAAGAAAAAGCAACAAAGAATTTTGATCAGAGATAAATTTATATAAAAATTCAGAAAATAAACTATGAAGAAAAGTAATGCTAATTATCTGTAAAAGGTAGTAAATATTTAGCTTTGGTTACAAATGATACTGTGTAACACCAAAAACAATATTGGAATAATGACAGCTGGTTCCACAAACAAGTAGTTATAACAGAAAGATGTCACCATGGATGAAACTCAAAGTGGCTTTCCAAATGTTCAAATGTTCTCTCTACTTTTTTTTTTCAGTTTTGAAAATTGTGCCAAAAATTCTTAAAGAAAATAGTAGAGTAGAACACAGCCACTTTTTAAATCTAAAACAGTTTAATGATATTAGACATACATGAATAAGATTTTAAAACTTTGTGTTAGAAGTTAATGCACTGATAAATTGGAGAAGAAATTAAATAAAAGATAGTAAATTATAGGAGAAAAATGTGCTCCAAGGAATGTAGAAGACATTACTTTATAGTTGAGTAATAGATAAAGAATATGGAAGTTTGTGAGCCAATCATGGCACCAATTAGACATAAAAGCTCGGTGTCCTGCCTTGTTTTGGTTTCATAGCAACTCTTCTTTCTCTTCTTTCTTTAATGGATGGTATTTTTAAAATAATAGTTACTAGTATAAGTTGGGCACCTGTTTTGTTGCAAGACCAATAGTAATCCACCTCATGATGGGAGAAACAGTACAGAGAAGAAATTAAAAGGGCTCTGGAGCCAAATTTCCAATTTCATATCCTGCTCCTGACACTTCCTAGCTGTGTGAATGTAGGGCAAATAAGTCAACTTCTCTGTTGTTTGGCTTCTTCAACTGGAAAGTTTAAGTGAGACAGTCGACACTAGGTATATGAGTGTACCTTTACAAAGAATTGGATAAATTTTAACAACAATAAATAAAATAAAATTCCTAACTTAACTCCTTGAAACCTGATGCTATTTTAGATGACAGAGAGATAAAAACATAAATGACTTCATTTGGGGTAAAGATGAAGAACACATAATTTTCCCTATTCCTCCTGACAAATACAACTAGACTCCCTAGATATTATATATAAAACAAACAAATAAAGACTGTAAAGTGGAGAGAAGAAGGCAGACCAGCTAGGCACCTTAGTATCAGAAACATTACAATGATGAGTTTCTTGGATTTTTGTTTTGTTTTTGTTTTGTTTTTGGCTCAAATACCCTACACTGGACACTGGAAAAGGCATAGCCCATAAATGCCAATGGAAGTAGAAGAACAACTATTTGTTGTAACCAAAGGACAAGAAAAAAGCAGACTTAGAAGACAGAAAACTTTCAGACAATAATTACTCTGCTGTGGCCAATTCCACAGAAACAACTGTGGCTTCACTCTAACCCATACCAGGAAATTCTGGATGGAAAGTCTGAATTCCATACTGCAGTGGCTGTGGGGAAGTTGCCCAATACATCTGCCAGGATGGTGTCAAAGAAGCCTGAGTTGGGAAAATTTCTCCCTCTCCAAATGGTAACAAACCCCCTTCCCACCACCCAAGGTATGAATGGAGAACCACTTGAGAAGGTTGGACTTCCAACTCCATCCACTAGTGATGAGGCAACTCTTCTCCTGCCTGCAGGTGTGATGTCAGAAGAGACCAATTAGAGAGTTAGGACTTTCAGCATCACTCACAGTAATCAGGCCATATCTGTCCCATGGTGCCAGGGGTGGTCCCATGGAGAGCAGTGATGGGGCTCTCTTACCTCTCAGAGCCTGAGGCCTCAGAGGCACCTGAGTACTTCAGGTATCTCATACTGTTAAAGCACATATTTTTTTTTTTTTTAAGTGCAAAAGAACTATCCAAGGGAAACGTCAAGTGTAATAGGGATTTTTTTTTTCTATTCTTCATGGCTTTTCATCACTTTCTTTAATTCAGTGAGCTTCTTATACATCTTTCCAATAAATCTTTCTTATATCATATATGCTAGAATGTTATTATATATGCTAGAATGCTATTTCTTATATTATATATGCTAGAATTCTATTTCGTAGAAACACCAATAGTTGTTTTCTATTTTCATGTGATCTAGTTTCCACCAAACAGTCATTCACAAAAGATGTAATAGGCAAAAGCGTGCAAGTTTTGAACCATCCTTAGGAAATCAAGTGTTGTGGAAGAGGCATTTAGTATATATATATAAATATATCTTATTAAATACATATATGTATATATTTTATTCTTTTCTACCCAAGTTCAAGATACTGTAAAACATCAGTGAAATAGGATCCACTGTCAAATTCCTAAGGATATAGGTGTAAAGATGTGGGTAGATGTCAGCATAGATGGGAAGATATCTTTCAGAGGGATGCCAAAATCTTTTCTTGTCCAACAAGAACAATCCTGTGCTGTGGTTGCAGATTTACCCTGTGGTTGTGTATTATCTTGTGTTAGCATTCAAATCCTAAGACAATTCTAGAAATTCTGTCTGCTGCTTTTTTTTTTTTTTTTTTTTTTTCCCAAAAATCTAGCTTGAGGGAATTCTGTTGCCTACTACCAACAGTGACCAATATAGTAACTGATAAAATAAGCTAAAATAAATGAGAAAAATAAGCTAAAATAAATGGGGACCTAAATTATTTTTCTGCCCGAGAGTTTGAAGGGATTGAAGATCTGGTTAACCTAATCTGAAGAAACACTACCTGGTAATCTCTGGCACATAATAATGAAATATGATTTAAATTATCAAATGCAGGTACTTGGAGTGAAAAGCCTATTGAAAGCAAAACTTTGAGTGGCTGTTGCAATAGACACTTTTAAAAGACTATAATGTGAGCTGGCTGCTTCTAAGTTTGATGGAGAACTTCAAGAAAATGATTCAATTAAATTGTTGAATGAAAGCATGGTCAGACAACCTACTGGGCTTCTTCTGGTAGTAGCAGAGTTCAATTGCTGGAGATAAGACGTTGAACCTGCACTTGGGAGGTATTGAAATATACTATGAGATATACTCAGCAGTGCTTCCAGAGTTTTTGAAGGAAAAAGGAATCATTGTTTAAGAAAGAGTGGGAAAGGGATCTCCGGGAGGCTCAGCGGTTTAGCGTTAACCTTCAGCCCAGGGCTTGATCCTGGAGTCCTGGGATAGAGTCCCACATCAGGGTCCCTGCATGGAGCCTGCTTCTCCCTCTGCCTGTGTCTCTGCCTCTCTCTCTCTCTCTCTCTCATAAGTAAAATCTTAAAATATATATATATATATATATGTATATATATATATATATATATATATCTTTAAAAAAAGAGGAAAGATTGGGAAATTAGGAAATAAACTGGAGACATTCAGTTGCCTCTGAATACACTAAATGAACAAATTTACTGAGCTTCCCTTCCCTCCAGAAATAGTCATTCTAATATTTGAGGATTCTCTCACTGAAAACTCTGTAATGATTGCACGTGTTATTTCACAAAGGGATATAAATTTTCCTCATGTCCCACTTATACTGCTCTACATGGTCACCAGGCTCATAACCTCACCTGGCTACACATTAGAATTACCTGTAGCAGTTTAAAATATCCTGCTATGTTAACCAGTTAAACCAGATTCTCTGAGGTGAAGCTCTGATATCTGTCTCTTTTAAATGTTCCCTAGGAGAATCTTACTTACTCCTTCCCCCAAAATTTTGTATTTAAGATATATATATAATATACTTTATGTATATTATATGTGCATATATATTATATATACATATTTATGCATCTATATATGTATATCTGTATATAATATATATACACACTTGTTTTATTAATATTGTTAAAATTATGAGGAAATGTAAAGGCATGTATTTAAGGATGTGGATGCTAAATTAGGGAATAAAGAACATAAATTTAAATCTGGATGAATTTCTTGATATGAGTACTTTTGGAGGTTCTCGATTTCTCATGTTAAATAAATCATTTGAGAATAGTCTTAATCATTTGTTTAAGTGGCTATTCTGTGTAAACGTGGATGAGGACAAGAAACGCTTCCACTGATAGTCTCCATTTCAATGTTTTTGGTACTATTATGAAGTTACAGTGATCAAGAAAGCAGCAAAACATTGGCTCAAAACAAAACCCAAAAAACTTTGGCTTGACTTACACCAAAGACAAATGAATTTAGAAAATAACAGTGAATTATCACAAGCTTAATCAGATGGTGACTTGTGCTGAAGCTACCATTTGAAATGTGATTTTTTTTTTTTTTTGGAGTAAAAATACAGAGTGCAAGAATTTTCTTCATCTAACAGATCCTGTTTTCTTTATTACAAAAAGGAGAAACATCAAAAGTCATGTGCTTTCTTGTGGAAGAGTTAGCTGTATATCCGTATTGTATCTTCCGGGCTGTGTTAGATCTCTGATGCTAAGATATAATTCATTCTGCCAAGACATTGAACATCTACTATTCCATGGTACATCATGATTTTCCAATATAGCTGGTCTCCTGATTCTAAGATCATATAAGCATGAAGCTGGTGGTATCCCACATGCCTTATACAAAAGATAAACCTTAAAGAAATTTTAGAGTCTGCCATCTTGGTAAAATTCCTGAGTCAAATGGAGCGTGGCATGTTGGAATGAATACTTTATAAAGATTGAAATAAAACAAGTTGTTACATCATGTAACCCACTTTCCATGAGGATCCCAGCAGCATAGAAGAGCAAATGTGGAGCTTCTGCCCACCTGAGGATCAGTGTGCCTTTGGAATTCCTGGGTCACATTTTGATTTAAAACTCATGTAAAATGAATTGAGTGCTCATCTCATATAAAAGCGGCAATAAATATCCTTCCCTACCTCCATTTCCTATGATCCTTTAAGGATTATCTTCTGTCAATACAGATTGGAAAAAGAAGTTGTTTTCCTTTTTTGTGTCTTTATAGACCCCTCCAATTTACTGAGTTTGGGTTGTCGTGTGCGTGTGTGTGTGTGTTTCTTGCTAACTGGTTCCCTCCTTATCACTCTGTACCGACTTACACTTCTGCTTTCTTTCCTGATGGAAACCACATAGAATTCCCAGGCTACCAATTTCTTTTGCTACTCCCAAAAGTACCACTAAAATAAGAATTTTGGATAAAACATACTTTACCGAAGACTTGGGGTAATGGCAAACGTGTTAAAGCTTAAAGTTATGATGCTATGTCTAGCTATTGTGACAACCTCCAAGTCTCAGTGGTTTTATAAAATAAATCTCAGTTCTCTTCACAATTATGAGTTGGGTGACTATTCTGAGTGGCTCTCCACCAAGAAGTAGCTCTGAGAGATAGGTTCCATATACATCACTGCTCCATTGCCCTCTGGAGCACCATCCACATCATCCACCACATAATTCAGGGAATCCTTTGCTGTTCAAAAAAGCAAACTGTGGAGGGTGACATAAAACACTTTATAGCCAGGATAAGAAGAGGTATATTTGACTTCCAACCACATTATACAACCAGTGACATGCCTCATCTTAAGTCCAAGGAAGGTTGCAAAATGTAGTTATCATGTGTTCCCAGAAAGGAGAAAGAAAAAAAAAAAAAAAGGTTGATAAGCATCCAGCTAGAATGTGCCTTGGAGAGTAATTATAGAAAATACATGAAACAAGAAAATTTAATATTAAATAACATTATTCTATAAAATAAGGCCCTTGAATCAATATAGAGTTTCATAAGCCCTGGTCCCCTCTCATATTTCTGAGAACTTTCTCTTTTTCCTTTCTTATTCCATACAATACCACTTTCAAACTCATGCAACCATATTTTTCAAATTATAATTATTTTTATATAATTTTATATAAACTTATATAAATTTTATATAATTATAATTAACTCTTATTTTTGCTTAAATGTTTCCTATCTACACTTTGTTCTCAAAACCATGCCCCATTAATATTTTCCTGAGAAAAGACATTCTCCCACCAAATAATTTTTTCTCCTAAACCAAATAGCTCAAAATGTAGATAGCTTTTAAAATAAACAAATTTTCTTGCTGTCATAGAATTTTTCAAAATCCCTATACCTTCCCTTCATATAGCAAAAGCTGTCATCAACATTAAAATGTGATCTGCCAAATGAGAGACATTGCTAGAAAGACAAACTCATCACAGTTGTATCTGCTATTCTGAGATGCTGTGTGAATTCTGAGAAATTATATGTAAGTGCTATGTCACAAAATATGTGCTTGAGATTTTTTTCTCTTCTTTCTTCTCTTCCTAATCTTCCCACTTAGAGCCTCTCCTCTTAGTTCTGACCTCTATAACACGCATCTCTATGGTTGACTTCTGCAACCCAATACTTATTACCTTCTCTGTGATATAAAGTCTGGATATAAATGGTCTGGAAATCTGAGAACACTGCAAATAAGAGGGTAAAACTAACTTAGAGATAGACTTTCCCCCACATCTGCTCTATTTTAGGGTAACATGACTACTTTTTAAAAAATCTATTCCATATGACTGCTTCTCCAAAACATTTGATTCTCTGACTTATTTTGCTGTTGTTCCAAGTGTTGTAACAATGTGGCTCTTTACACAATAAAATCATTTCCTTGGATTAATATGACATCCAATGCTTCAGACAGGTGAGCAGCCTAATTTCTTTTACATCAAGACTCCATATTGGTCAAGACACAAAGGGTTGAATCTATAATTTAATATTTCCCTACTATCACTTATGTTTAAAAAATAGTTAAAATAATGGCTGTAATTTTTTTATCCAGTGTGGCTCTGGCAACTTATATAATAGAGGCTGACAATGATCACAAATGCCTTCTTTCTTATCTATCCTACACATGTTTAACACATGCTTAGGAAAAAATAAAAAACTGCTAAATTATACTACAAAGGACATTGGTAGAGGTTGTTAGTGGCTGATGTCTACAAAACTCTGCTTACTACTAGTTGTGACAGCAATCCCTCCAAATCTGTGTGAACAGCTCAAATTGTGCACATTACTTATGGGATTTCTCACAGTGTATAAAACCTTCCCCTTTTCTTAGCTCTATAAAAGCGCTTACCCTTTTCTTGAAAGACAAATTCCAGTTGTATTCAAAGATTAAACAAGCACATGTTAAACCTGTCGACCCAACCCCACATTTCTAAAAAGAATTCAAAAAAGAACTCAAAAACCCCGAGTTGCATTGGAAAATAAAAGAAGGAGAAGTTAGTGTCTCAGAAACTACGCATAATCCTTCACACATAGAAAACAGATAAAATTAATATGAGGAAGAACTCTATGGTTTAAAAATAGGTGCCGGAGTATTACCTTTGTAACTAAAGGCCGGGGGAGTGAAACTGCAGGAAAGGTAGGAGGTGATGCTGTGGCAGCCAAAGCTGTCACTAGTTTGATTTTCCCCTACAGAGGCAGCCAAAGGAAATTTCCCCTGTGCATTACTAACTTGTGTCAGCCACTAGCAGGGGAGTCAGACACCTCCAGGCAAAAGCACAGGGTTTAGGAATTTAAGTTGAAGTGGCAGGGCAATGCCCAAGGCAGTTGGCTACACCCTGGCAGAAATGGGGTAGTCACACCCAGAAGATTCAGTTCTAACCTCCTGTGCCCACCGCCCCTCCCACCCTGCAGTCACTCTCTTGGGAAACCGATCACACGGTAGCTGCTGCACCTGCTGCCTTCTCTTCCCCCACAAGCAGCCTGTGCGAAGGATACTAGGGGCAGGCTGATGGAAATCTCACCCAGGAAAATAAGTCCACTCCTCAGCCAGCACTGAGGAACAACTCAAGCAACACGAGAACTAACACTGGAGGGATCAAAATTAATAGAGCAAGCAGAAAAGATGATGATTTCCTCTAATTACGGTACTTAGAGGAATTAATGACATTGGGTAATGTTCTAGTTATAGGAGAAACACCCAGGATCAGGATTCGGAAACACTAGTATATACACAATCAATGGATGGGAAATTTAAATTTACTCTACCACATACATAATATAAATATATCCTTTAAAAGAAATCTGTTAGCAAGAATAAAATTCAAGTACCCTCTGGTCACAACATGTTCAGCCTGTGCCATTTTCTCAGGGAAAAAAAAAAAATGTTTCTGTAATTTAATCTGATCCAATTTTTTCCAAACTATAGATGGATGGCCAGGAGCAAGAGAGAGTCAGTGTTTAGAGTAAGAGCCCTCTCTGCGGGCCACTGTCAGCAAGGGTCAAGAGGGACCCCTCATGCCAGATGGGGCCACCCCTTTGCAAAATACAGTATTTCTTTGGCACCTCTGTCTGCATCACCGTTGGCAGAAGTCAAGTGGAAGCCTGGATCTCTTCCTTCCTGGTAAGACCCTTCCCCAGCTCAGCATTCCCTACTCCCTTCATCACTCTCTATGTCCCTTTGGTCTAAATTCATCATGCTGCTCCTATTTGTTCGTGACCATCACACAAGTAGCTCAACACCCTCAGATTATCTTTCATCCCCTCAACCCAAATTCTCCTACTATTTCTGAACAACTTTCCCCCCATCTCCTAAAACTCTCACTATATTCTCTGAAACTTGAGGTAAATTGTCATCAAACTCCTCTTTTCTCCCTTCTTTTTCTTTTTCTTCTTGAAATAACTAAAGGCTGGCTCCCTCTGATGGTACTGCTTCTCCTCAAGCCATTCCACGAGAGGGCTTAATACTCCCCCCACAGCCCTCATACCACTGGGTTGGGAGGTGAAATAACTGCTGTTCTGGGTCCCCTTTACAGCATCTAGAATATTGTGCTTCTCTCCTCCAAAGAATATCCAGCCTTGAACCACATATTATCAAACTACACCTTTCATTATAGTTTCTTAAAGTACAGTCATCTACCAAATGGGCTACTTCCTTACATTCCTAGAAGATTTTAGCTCCAGACATAAGGTCATGTTCTTCAACACTACTCTTATTATATGATATATGGGGAGTTCAGCATCCGTATACATCTTCTTGTTGATGTCCTCACATCTTGATTTCTTGATCTCCTGTCTTTCTGTTATTCTGTCCTCCATTCTATCTTAGCCGTTCCTTGTGGTGATCCTACCTCTGACTCTGTCTTACCATTATCTCATCATCTTTCTGAATGTAAAATATGCAGCTCTTCCATTGCCATTTTCTGTCTTTCTAGCTTACTTTCACTAACAACTTTGAACCCACCTTTGATCCATTTTTCTGATGAACTTATCCATGATCCTTCACTCTCCAAATGGCCTCACTTCTCACCTTTCCCCAACTTAAATTCCATAGTAAATCTCTTTTGCATATATTATCCACTCATTGCTCCTCTCTGTTTTTGTCCTACTCTTTTGGTGAAACCACAACCCTCCCTAAATCCATCTTTCTCCCTATTACATGCTAAACGTGGCTGAGGAAATTCACACTTTGGTGACAGGTCTCACTTTAAATGTAGCATGTTCTTAGTTCTCCCCAATGGTCTTGCTCTACCATCCTAGTCCAGTCTCACACCTACCCGCTGAGACAACTCTTTCATTCTTTCTTCTCTCTCTTCAATTTCCAGTATCTTGTCACTCTCATCTCCACTCTCAATCAACGATTATATTGAACAATGCCGTGCTTCTCTGAGAAACATTTTGATCCATTTTGTTTGTTCATTGGCACTTACCAGCAGAGTGCTTTCACTTCAAGCAACTAGGAGCTTTTTTCTCAGAGGACTATCTCAGGCCAATGGAGCCTGTTTTGTAGCAGAAGTACTGGGAACCTGTCACCCCTGGGAAACATTTAAACAATGGCTGCTTCATATTGTTGTGTGAAAGTCCAGCTCACTTGCCTTTGGTCAGAACAACTCTAAGGCATAATTTATACTCCACTATTCCCCTACAAGATCAAGCTGAGTATTTATGGGACTATGCCTGAAATTGCTTCTTTTTTGACTTCCTATATTTCCCTGGCTGTCTCCCAGCTCTCTCTTAATGGTCTCTCCTATGAGTACCTCCTTAATAAATTGCTTTCACAAAAATTTTCAGCTCAGGTCTCCTTCTGGAAAACAACAAGGGAACAAACAAACAAATAAACAAACAAATACAAGTAAGACCATGGCTTTGAAAAAAATCAGAAGAGTTCTACAAGCTGTCACCCCATCTATTTATCTATCCACCCATATATTTTGGAATCTTTCCACCTACGATGGAAGAACTATCATATACTCAACTCATGAACTAATTTGCATCTCCTATTACTTTCTTAAGAATATCAATTTAGCAAATATCTCCCACAACAGCAGCTTTTCCCCCTCTCTGATGCATCATTTCCATCAGTATCTATAGTGGGTTGAATGATGCCGCCCAAAAATATATGTCCATATCCTAGAACCTAGAAGCTGTGGATGGTACTTTATTGGGAAATAGTCTCTCCTGTTGTACTTAAGTTGGGGATCTTGAGTTGAGATTATCATGCTTTATCCAGGTGTGCTCTAAATCCAATGGCAAGTTTCCTGAAGAGAAGATGGAGATATAGGAATAGTAACAGGCGATATGACCAGGGAGACAAGAGATTGGAGCGACACAGACAAAGAGGCCAAGCGACACCTGAAGCCATGAAAAGCTGGAAGAGGCAAGAAAGGATTTTCCCCAGAACTTCTTAAAGTAGTAAAGTCCTGCTTACACCTTGATTTCAGACTTTTGGCCTCCAGAACCATGAGAGGGCAAATTTTTGTTTTAGCTAGACCATCCTGCAATTTGTTGTAGCAGCTATAGGAAATGAATAAGTATCCAAATATGATATTATCTCTCTCATCTTAAAAATAATACAAAAATGACAAACTTTATCTCAGCCCATTTTCCCTTACAGTTGCTATGCCACTGCCTTTCTTTTTACTGTGAATATCCTTTGAAGAATTGTCTCTATTTGCTGCTTCTAATTTCTTCCTTCTCTTTTTCTCATGAACCCATTCCAATTAGGTCTCCCCCCACGCCCACATCATTACAAAGAAACTGTTTTTAGTGAAGTTACCAAAGACCTTGCTAATAGATTCTAAATCCAATTTTCATTTCTCAGCCCTTATCTTTCTTAACCTATGAGTAGCCTTTGACACAGGGGATCACTCTCTCTTCCCTTAAATAATTTCTCCACTTAGCTTCCAGGGCATCTCACTTACCTGTTTTCCATCAATCTTATTATTGCTGCTACTTTCCATCACCCCAACTTCTACAATTTAGATTTCTCTAAGACTTCTTCTTTGAATTTCATCTTAAATATTAATATAACTCCTTGGGCAATTTCATCCAATCTTGTAGTTTTTTAAAAAATACCTATATGCTGATTTCTAATTTATATTTCTCTTTTTTGTCCTCTACTCTGTACTTCAAATCCATATATTAAACATTTCACTTATTGTAAATGATATTTACAATATCTTCACTTACAATAAGTAAAACATGATTTTACTTATTACCTGTACTTAGATGTATAATTATGCTAACCATAACATATCCAAAACTGAGTTTTAATATTCCTTCTTAATTTCTTCTTGCCTCATGATCTCCACATCTTAGCTAATAACAACCTTATTTTTCCTGTTATGTAGGCCAAAATATTTGTTATTTTATTTTATTTTTTTAAGATTTTATTTATTTATTCATGAGAAACACACACACACAGAGAGAGAGAGAGAGAGAGAGAGAGAGAGAGAGGCAAGGCAGAGACACAGGCAGAGGGAAAAGCAGGCTCGATGCAAGGAGCCCGACATGGGACTGGATCCCAGGACTCCAGGAACACACCCTGGGCGGAAAGCAGGTGCTAAACCACTGAGCCACCTAGGGATCCCCTAAGTTATTTTAAACTCATCTTTTACTTGTTCCTCGGACCCAGGCACTGATAGCACATAATAGTTCTTCAAAATGAACTCAAGGTAAGCTCACTTTTCACATCATGACTACCAACATCCTGGTCCAAGCTAACAATTTCTCTTATGTGGATTACTGAGATAGCTTTCTAAATTGTCTTTCATCTCCTGCCTTTTTCAGTGTCCTCTCAAAATGGTGGTCACTCTGATTCCATTTAAATATAAGCCTGCTGATGTTATGTCTCTGTTCAAAACCATCCAATGTCCTCCCACATCACTCAAAGGAAAAAAACAGGTTTCTTCAATGACTTGAAGTACCATCATGATTTGCCTACTTCTGACTACTTCTAAGATCCCATCTTCTACCACTGTCCCCTTTATTTACTCCCCTTAATGATGACTATTTTACAGTTTATCAAACAAGCCATGCATACTCCAGTCACTGGGACTCTTCTTTCTTATCTCTTTTCTTTTCCTCTCCCTTTCTGTTCTCTTCCCTTCCCTTCCCTTTCTTCTTTGAAATTTTGTTTCAGTTTTATTAATAATTACTTAGTTTTTCATGGAACAAATATTTGAGGAAAGTTTGGATACTTGTCATGCAGAAAGAACTGTACTAGGCCTCAAAGGTAGAATAAAATAGATAGACATGGTCATTGCTTGGAGTCTTCCAGTCTCTCTACAAAATGCAATTTATTTTTTCTTAAAAAAATAAAGATAAAATAAAAGAGAGAGAAAGAAAGAAAGAGAAAAAGATAAAGAGAAAGAAAGAAAGAAAGAAAGAAAGAAAGAAAGAAAGAAAGAAAGAAGAAAGAAAAAGAAAGAAAGAAAAAGAAAATATTCCTCATTTTCTCTCTCTTACTGCTGGAGTTTTCTTAGATAAAGGAAAAAATAAACCATCTACTACTAAAGAGTTAAGGGTTTAAGGGCAGCGGGGTGCCTCAGTGGGTTAAACCTCTGACTCAAGATTTTGGCTCAACTAATGATCTTATGGGTCCTCAGATTGAGCTCTGTGTCTGGCTCTGTGCTCAGAGGGGAGTCTGCTTGAGATTGTATTTCTTCCTCTCCCTCTGTCCCTCCCTCCATTTTTGCTCTCTCTCTCTCTCAAATAAATAAGTAAATCTTTAAAAAAAAATAGTTAAGGGCTTGAATCTATATAGAAATTAAGCAATTCTTTCAGGAAAACAATACTACCAGTCCCTGGGCCACCTAGATTGGACCTCTGTTCCTAATGTTTCTTTAATGATTTTTTAAAATATTTTATTTTGGAATAGTTGTTGACTTACAGAAAAATTGCAAACATGATACAAAGAGATCCCATGTACTCCACGCTCAGTTTCCCTGTTATTAACATTTATATTAGTATGGTATATTTCTCACAATTAATGAACCAATATTGATACTATATATTAACTAAAGTCAATACTTAATTCAGATATATATATTTTAAAGATTTTATTTATTTATTCATAAGAAACACATACAGAGAGAGAGAAAGAGAGAGAGAGGCAGAGACACAGGCAGAGGGAGAAGCAGGCTCCACGCAGAGAGCCCAACGTGGGATTTGATCCCCCGTCTTCAGGATCAGGCCCTGGGCTGAAGGTGGTGCTAAACTACTGAGCCACCTGGGCTGCTCTTAATTCAGATATTTTTAGTTTTATCCTACTCTTTTTACTTCTAGGATCAAGGACATAACATTACATTTAATTTTCAGGGTTTTTTTTAGACAAAGTTCTTTCCTTTCCAGAGGAGTCCTTTATTAGAGAGAGGTCTCAGGGTGTATTTCACAGTGATTACTCTTGTGTCCTGTTGGAAGAGTATGCCCATGAGGACAGGTAAGTTTTCTGGAGGTAAAGCTCAGAAAAGTGTGGCCCCCATAGCAGTGCCAGGATTTTCTCACTTACAAACTGGTTTCAAACACTCAGCCTCTTGCATTTATGAAAATTAACATTAAATATTCTTACTGGTTCATCACTTTAGCAGCTTCTACTCCTAGTAGGCAGATCTTGACAGTGACTCCAAAGATTTGCCTGTCTCTCCAAATTTCAGGGTGTCAGTTTGCTCTGCAACCTCAATTTTCTTATGGGTCAAGGAGAAAGTATTGATTTTTCAGTTTGTAAGAATGGGAGTGACAACCTCCCAACGGTTTACGTGCTGTAACTGAAATCAGAAGTCTTTGATTTTATACAGTATCAAGGCTGAACGTGTACTGCTGATTTTTATAGTTCTTAAAGATATATCCTAGAGGTGATGGTTACAAGAGGCACTTACAGGTTAGCTTGCTTCTTGTAGGAGCATTTATATTTTCAGAAATCTTCTCTGCTATTAAAAATAGAGTTAGTTTTCTTAAAAGACTTCTGCTAAGGACAGTTATTCCATTAGTAACTAATAATGAAAAGTTGTATCTAGATTTAGGATATACATACATAATAAGCAGAGAGCAGGATGCTCCAATCTTTTAAAAAGAATAAAAAAGGAATTTTTTATTCCTTTATAGGGGAAAATGGGATACAGGAATGCTTTTTTCTCCTATTACAATCATTTTTCATGGAGAAGGTCTTCATAAATTTGAAAAGACAAGAAAAAGGACTCTATTTTTTTGCCAAAAGTGCATAGACTTAGGAATTCTGCAGCCCACGCTTACCAATTTCATGTGTGAGACAGATGCTCCAGCTCTATCCTCTCTAAATTGCAGGCAAGAGTTGTACCCCACAGCCTTCTTGTGATTAGATTAGGAAATGTACGAGTAGCTGCAAAATCAACATATGTAGATGATATCAATAATCATTAGTTTCTCCTCTTTGTTTTGTTTTGTTTTGTTTTTTTAAATTCAGTTGGCTACACTTTCCATCCTATTTTACATTTTTTTGAAGGTACATGAATCCTCTCATTTTTGCTTGACCTCTGATTTGCCTTTGTGAAGAAGACAGAGACTTCCAATAGAAAAATAATATTGTTTTGAGTTAGTCTGAGAACTATGCTACTTACTTAGCACACATTATCTCATTTCTCACAGTATCCATGTTTATTTTTGTAGTTATGGGTCCAAAGACCAAGAACTTTTTTTAAAAGATTTATTTATTGATTTTAGAGAGAAAGAGAGATATCACATACACATGGTGGGCAGAGGGAGGAAGTAGGAAGGGCAGAGGGAGTAGAGAATCTCAAGCAGATGCCCCTCTGACACAAAGCCTGAACTGAGGCTCGCTCTCACAATCTGAGGTCATGACCTGAGCTGAAATCAAGAGTTGGATGCTTAACCGAGTAAGCCACTCAGGCACCCCAAAGACCAAGAAATGTTAACTTTTTGTCTAAGATCACACATCTATAAAGTGACTAAACTAGAATTCCAATCAAGTTCTATCAGAAGTAATAACTAGGGTTTCATCAACAATCTAGAATTTCATAAAATATATTTTTCATAGAGTTATGATGTCAGTTTTCAGGAAATGGACAAAGACAAACCTGCCTGACTCTGAGATTAGCATTTTTCTTCTAATAGATTATTTTTAGTTGGATTTGATATATTTGTCTATGCCTCTTCTTTCATCTAATTGTATTTAATACTTATCTGTAGTCTTAATATGGGTACCACAGATTACATAAGGCCAGAGTGGAATGTTTTACGTTGATGAATGACCTACCAATGGAAAGTCTTCTTTTAATGACAATAGCTCTGAGTAAGCATTCTTTTATCCTGGCTTACTGGTAGTATTGGGGTGTGTATCTTGCAACTTGGATACTTTGAAGTCCAAAGTCTCCTACCTAGAGTACTTCACCTTTTCACCAGTTATTTAATCTCTTCAAGCTCCCTGGATTTGTGAAGATTCAGTGAGATAACATTTTCATGCCTATGAGACTATAAAAAGATGTGATTTTCTCTTTAAGATTTATAAGAGAAGTTTTAAAAAAAATAATTCCTAGAACTTGTGCTTTTCATTAGACTGCAGAAATTTTCTTGCGAAAAACCTAAGTAGTGTGACAGAGATGAGATTAATGTCAGAAGCACTAGTACCACACAGACTCCAAAGGGTTTAAATCCAGGTCTGTCCCTTATAAACTGTATGTGAGTGGAAAGATGTTCTAACCTCAATGAACTTCAATTTCCTCACTTGTAAAATGGAGATAAAAGTATCTTACTTATATGGTTATTGTGAGGAATTTATGTTTTGGGCTTTTTTAAAAAATCATCTGTGCTTATTAAATTGTGACCAGGGTTATCATTAAATTAAAACAAAGCAGCTTTCTTCTATTCTTACTATTGCTAAGAATCCTAATATAATTCTATTATTCTTTTACCATATAATGAGGAAGAATGTAGTCTTAAAGCAGTATTTCTGATAATGCCTACAGAGGCAAGAAATATAAATAGGGTGATTCTGAAGTGCAAAGTGATATGAAAAGGGATGAGGAATGTATCAACTGAAAGTGTATGCCCACTGAGAATCTTTTCAAATTGAAAAAGTTTTAAATGCTAGTTTGACCAAACAAATCAAATCTGTAGGATTAATCTGGTCCATTGTTCCCATTATAAGGGGCTTAACATGTTGCATAAGGGAGTTAGAGTGTAAAACAAATAACTTTATTCTCTATAGCATTTTTTTTTTTTCCGTTTTGGCTCAGGGAAAATGCTGCCATGTATTAGTACTTATATTGTATATTCTTCAAAGATGTGTGGCCCTGGAGGTTGTAAAATAATTTCAGAAATTACACTTCTAGTGATTCTAAACCCACATAATAACTTTTGGAAGAACTGTTGTTGGTAGGTGACTTATACTATTTTTTTTGCAGTGGGAATTAAAAACAAAACAAACATACAAGAAATCTATATACTTGTAACTTCAAAGAATTATTTGTATGCTCCTCTGAGATCAATCCTAACTCAAGTCCAAGGAAAGACCATGGAAAGCAGCAGAAAGGTATGCTTGTCCTAATGTGATGAGGCCACGTCACACTCCATACATCACTCAAGGATCAAAAGTAAGTATATGTTAAAATACAGTTTTCAATATTCCCTTTATTACAGGAAAGTGAATTTGCTCCTAGTGTTTTCTTAACCTGATCTGTTTCTAATTTTAAATTGATAATAATAATAAATAATAGTATATTAAATATATAGCAATACATAATAATGTGAATAATAATATAATAAATAATAAAAAGAAATTAAATTTTAGACTAATTTCTTTCTTCTTCCTTTTTTTTTTTTGTAAACTAATCTATTTCTAATCAACTTCCAGGCAACTTTTCTTTCTACTAGATAAACCTGGAAATTTTTAAATCTTCAATTAATCTTTTGTCGTGTACATCGAATATGCTGAGAGCTGTTTTACTTCTTTAAGACCTTTTGTACTTCTCACAGTCATGGCGCCTCATGAATGCTTGACTGAATCAAGCATAAATACCAGAAATACTTAGCTACATTTTGAAAGAAGAAAATATGCAAGAATCTTTAGTTGATGTATAATTCTCTGAAAAATGATTTGAAAACAAATATTCTGAAGTATAAATCTAAATTGGGTGGCTTAGAAGCAAAATATAGAATGTCCCTTTAGGAATAAAGTAGATGCAATAGCTCCTTGATTGTAGAAAATATTGTACTAAAAGATAAAAACATTGAATTAGGTTGTCTGTTTTTGTCCAGCTGAGTTATTATTTTATTACTATTATTATTATTAGTAGTAGTAGCATTTTTACTTTTACTTTTCTCTTTCCAAATCACATGGAAATTTACCTTAAGTAACAGGAAGCTCTGTTACCACAAGTTCCTTCTTAATTTTACCATTTGTGCTACGTGTAACAAACAGGAGAAATACTAGGCAATTTTCCAGTTGGAAATTTCTTATTCAATATTTATTCATTTAAAGGGTGGCAGGGGAAGGAGAGAGGAAGGAGAGAAAAGAAATAAAATAAGACAAAATGGAAAAGGAAATGAAAAGGAAATAGAGAAACTACGGAGACAGGAAATGCTAGAACAATATAAGTAGAGTCAGCCTGTGAGTTGGAGAAAGGAGAAATTTATGCCTAAATTTGTTTTCAGACAGATCATGTGTCCTTGAGGAGTGGCAGAATGATATTCTCCTTTTTCATTCTACGTAGCCTCCACTCTGTTCTGTTTCCTGTGGTCACTGAAAAATTGTATTTACTTACCAACTAAGTAATCCAGCGGCATAAGTAGAGGCCTTCTCTCACTAAGTTGCCTTAAGGTATGAATTAAAATGTAAACCTGTAAAATATCAATAAAGCTGACATAAAACTTTTTGTTCCCAAAGATAGAAAGCAAAAAGAGCATGGCCTTAGGGTAATATACTATGCCTAAAGGCTAACCGAGTCTCCTGCCACACATTATATTGGAGTGTTATTACATTTTGTCTATTAAAGGCATAGTGCCCTTGGGATTTTACAGGGTTTTGAACATAAATCCTTCTGCAGTTCAAATTTAGTTGATGCACAAGTATATACCATGGCTCTAATGCTCATGAGTGGGACAAAATACCAAATCATTTCTTGAGATGCCTAATGTGAGTGTCAAATTACCAGCCTCCACCAAGCAAAAGGGAATGCTAATTAAAAGGGTAGGACATGTTCCAGTTGTTCTAATCAAAGAGAGCTTAATCCTTCCATAAGCTGGCTGGCTTTGTTGGAGGAAATTCTGAACAACCTTGTTACTTTTGATAACTGTAAGCCACTGACTCATGGCCCCTTGACAGCTAGCTGAGCATGTAATAACATTTCTCTGTATTTGGGGACTGGCTTAGCTGGCTTTATAATAGATTATTGTGGATGTTAAAGTGAAATGTTAGTCTTTCTTTAAAGCTCTGTATTCCCCAGTAATTAAGGTTATAAAAAGGGCACCGAGCACAATATAGTTTCAAGGTCGCCAAACACAGATATAACAGCCTTCAGTTTGTGTAAATAAGGTATTAACCATAGGTTTATTCTGCAATTGTGTCATGAAAAATAGGCTTTTCAAGAGCAGTTTGATGGGAAAGTATTTTGAAGTGAATTTAAAAATGTCTTTTTCCCCCCTTTTAGGTCCAAAGAAACTAATGAATAGAAGGAAAAGCAAGTGACATTACAGAAAGGCAGGAAAAAGGAAAAAAATAAATATATATAAAATTTTAAAAGTTGAATGCTATCAGTTAAAGAGAAAAACCAGATACTAGAGCAGAGTTTCATCCCAAAGCATTTGAGGTTATTGGGTCTAACAAGAACTTTGGCGAAATCACAACCTTTGACATGAAAATGTCTACAGAGACCACACAAACAAGGATTTCACTTTAACTTTCAAGGCAATGACAGTTATTGGCTATTTGTGTTTCCAATTCATTGTAAATGGAAAAAGTTAAAGAAAAAATTCACCCAAGAGAGCCATTTAACTACTTATTTCAAAAGAAGAAATTGATATAGTTTCACTCAACTTTAGAGTTTTGATATTCACTCACCATTCGAATCAGATCCTTATGTTCATCATTACAATAGGGAGAAGCGTTACATCCTGTGTTTCATAAGAAATATTTCTTTATGATGTTCAATTGCCATATAATTTGAGATGAAAAAAGAGAGGGTTTTCTAGTTAAGTATTGTAAAGGTAAAACAACTTCCTATAGAGCAAAAAAGTCACACTAATAGTGTAGATTTCTATTGCAGAAGGGTCCTAGAGTTGGGAAAGCATAATTTATAGTGTCAGTAAGGCAATCATATTTTCACTCTACCAGATAAGATCAGGGCAGGTACTCCCCAAGGAGTGAGCCTCTTCGCTTCAATTTTAAACTGATGAAAGGGAGGATGTGCAATGCTTTATAGTGCAGACAAAAATGTCACAGCAGTAATTGCTATGCAGGTGCGTAAGTACATGCCAAATAAAACCATAAATTATATTTCTCATGCATTAGGCGCTAATTGTGTCAGTAGTTAAAAGAACAATTACCACATAATATGTACCTTTTTCAAAGATAGAAATAATCAGGAAAATCATTCGGATAACCTTTTGTGAAGAATTAAGACTTCCTTTCAAGGTATTTTACATCTTTGTGCCTATCTTCTAAGCAGAAATCTTTTTTTTTAGTTCAATTCTTGCCATCGACTACCATATGTAATGTATCGAAGGCTTCCAAAGCATATCAAATAAAACAATAATTAGTGATATGATGAGTTCATCTGAAGTTGCATGATAGAATAAAATTACACTTGCATAATTCTCAGGAAAGTAAAGCCATTGTAGACATCATCAACCCATTTCGCCCCCCCTACACAAATTTATTCAGCTCCTCCTCTGTGAGAGACAAAAAGTTGAATACTTTTGTACCTCACCCCTATAAACCCAGTAACCCTGTTTGGGCTGTTCCTCGCCTCTGTTGCCATCCCTTTACCTAGGCTTTGCCAACCAGTACCCTTTCCTGGTATGCAAACAGTACTTAGGGAGAAGCTGGGTCTTTTTCCTCTCTAGCCATAAGGCAATAAGTATACATGCACTGAGCTGACACTTGCTGCAGTGCCAGTATCACTGAGAAATGAATGTATGGAGGAAAGCAGAGACAGGTGCACTAATTACCACCTCCTTCTTGTCTGTGGTACTGCAGGTTTTTTATACCCATAAACACAAGAAAGGTTTTTTTATACCTGAAACACATTTTACACCCATAAACACAAGAACACATTCCACATCTCTGCTTCCATTGGACTTTGTTGTTGTTGTTGTTGTTAAGCTACTAGATAGTAATTGCCTAAGATTCCTAGAACTGGCATTTGAATAAGACTCAACCATTTCCCATATAAGAGATCTTGGTCAAGTGTCTAAACCTCTCTATGAGTCAATCCCCTTCCTTATATTAAATTAGGAAATAAATAAGTGTACCTGACTCATGGGAATGTTATGAAGATTAAATGAGTTAATATATGTAAACAACTTTGACCAGTACGTGGCACTAGATAATAACAACAAAAATAAAATAATATTAGGTTTTATTAAGGCCACTTAAATTGATTGTGACTTTAAATCATAATAAAAATCCGTATCAGGTTTCTTTTATTCCTGTCATTTTACAGAGAAGACTGAATTAAAGTCATAGTCCTGGCATGGAATTCCACATTCCTTTGAATCTGAATATTGTATTCTTTCCCTTTTATTAGACTACCCATGAGTTGCATAATGTCAATATGCAACTCATTCCAGTATATTATCATTTATTATATAAGGGTCTGTTTCTTCTGCTAGATCATAACTCTTGTGAAGGTGGTAACTATATTAAATTCATTTTGCTAAACTGAGTGCTTAGCGGTGTACTCATTCTTCTTCCCTCTTCCCTAACTCTTTCCCTTTCCTTTTCTCTGTCCATCCTTTCCCAGGTCAAAGACCCATGCAAAAGGGCCAATCAGTCTACTGGAAATGATTTGGCCTCGGCCTCTTGGCTCCCGAAAGTTTCCCTACTGCCACAGAATATTATCACCCAAGTAAAAACAGTGTTGCTTCTTCTCCTATGGCTTGAAACTGCCCCCTGCTTAATTCTTATAGGTGCTTTTTCATACAAGTCATCTCTTCTCACTGGTCTGGATTTTGTTTGGAGGTTCTGACATAACTCAGCTTCATATCTATAGCCCAGCCCCCTCCAATCTTCACTGCCTTTGAGATATTCCCCAAAGATCATGTTGCCTTTGATTCTAAATTCCCAGCATAGAACTACTATGACTCCCTACTATTGACCTGTTAAACTTGATTATTAATAACTGATCATTTCCATTGTCAAACTGTATTCCTTTTTGTTAGTTCCAAGACAGCTCTTCCTATTCCAGAGGGCAGTACCTCTCCCCAGCACACATCACTACACGTACCCTGGAAGGTCATGCTATTATCACAAAGCCATGAATACATAGTTCATATAAAGCCAGAAATGTTCAGGGCAAATGTGGCTAGGTACTATAAAGCTACCATGTGTCTCAAGGGATGAAGAAAAATCTAGAAAGTTGTCAGCAACAAGTTATGCCAGCCAAGATAACTTAAAATTGTACTCAGTAAAGATGGATTATTTTGTATTCTCCTGTACTTTACCCAAATACTTTTATAAATATCTTCATCACCAAACCAACTTTCCTAGTGTTTGTAATATAGTTCCAGTTAGTACGTGTGATGTGTCAAAACATCCATTATCTAGTAGTCTAAAATAGTACTAAATTTCTTTTAGCAATTTCATATATTTATTTGTAAAAATATATGTAAAAAATTTAAAAAAATTGTAATAAAATATCTACATAACAGACTATACTAAATAGTCTCAGAGTGTCAAGAAAATTACTTAGTTCATTTTAACTTATGAAATTTAGAAATATCTTTAAGAGTTTAATACATTTTTTAACTGTAACATTATGACTATCATCACAGATGAATATCCCTAAAGTGGTAAGTTAGAAACATGTGGATAGAAATAATGTACCATTTCTCAATAAATTTTAAGTAATAGGGAGTAAACAGAAATAATATGTAAGTTAGCTTTCTATAGCACTTATGATAAACAGTCGGATAACAGAGTACTACTTAGAGATTGCTGATACACATGTAAATTGGCATAACCACTTTGAAACACTACTTGGCATTACAACTAAAGCTAGACGTTTCTATATCCTATGAACTAGCAATTCCATTTCTAGCTATACAACAAAAAAGAAATGAACAATTATGCCAAAGATTGAAAAGAATGTAAGTAGCAGTGCTGTAATAGCTCCAAACTGGAAACAATCACAATGGATCATCAGAGTAAAATATAAAAAAAATAAATAAACTGGAACATAATATACTAGAAAATACTATAAAGTAATGACAATGGAAAAATAAATGTAACACACAAAAAAACACAAATAAGCTTCACTTCCATTACATTAAGGAAAAACCCCCGGTCTAAAAAAAATGTATGTACAGTATAGATCCATTTATATAAAGTTCAGACAAAACCAATCTATTTTGTTAAAAGTCAGGATAATGGTTATCCTTTGGTGGCATGTAGAAATTGGAATTGATTACAAAAAATTCTTCTCGAGTATCGATAATGCTTAAGTGAGTATATTTGCTTTCTGAAAGTTCACTGAGCTGTGCACTGATGATATGTTCACCTTTTCAAGTTGTCTGTTATCCTTCAATAAATAGTTCACCTAAACTAGAAAAAAGAGTCATAAAATGAAATATTAAAAATGGCAACAGGAGTTTACAGAAGGTTTCTTTTAATCCCAGAGCAACTGAGCAAGGGCTTGTGGAAAATATGAAGATTAATTGGAATCTTGGAAGAAGTGTAGGAGTAATTCCCCATAACTCATCTTGATAGCAGTATCTGTTAGAGTGAAATTTAACTAAAAATAACAAAGAAAAAAAAAAAGAGCAAGCAAATGAATCAGTGCAGCTTAAGAAAGACAAAAATGTATTTCTCTCTTAAGAAAGAGAAACTTAGTGATATGTCCAAGTGAGGTATAGCAGATCCAAAGTATTCACCAGACACCCAGACTCCCATTTTTTGGTTACATGGTGTATGATGTTGGTGTGCGGCTAGACTTTTAGGCTCCTCATGGTCCAATGCGACTGCTGGAAATGCAGCTGTAGCTTCAGAGCCAAGTTGCTGAGTGGAAAAGCAAGGGAAAAAATGGATTTTTAAGTTGAACCATTTCCCTTTAAACCATTATCTAATGGGAGCTACATCCCCATTGATGTTGCATCAGTCTCATGGCCACAATTATCCTAGGGAGAAGTTGGAAAATGCAGTGTTTCATTCTGAGAGGTAAAGGAATGAATTAAAAATGAGTCTGTCATTAATCAGAACAGGATAAAAGAGTCTGTGATAGGCAGATACAGTTCTCTGCCACAGTAGAAAAGAGTAAACTGGTTATCACTAAGGTCCTACCTTTTAAAACAGTGGCTTAGAAGAGTAGAATTGATTTTGAAGTAAACAAAGTGCTATTTCTGTAACCATAGAGGATAGCAAAATGTGGCACCTGTCTTTGTGGAACACATGTATAAGGGACCATATTTTCAAGTCTTGTTTATTTTTACGTTCATTTATGTACCCACATGCAAAGAAAAGGAAAAGTAACTAGAACAAAACATATTTTTCTGGGTAATTGCATATTTAAATATTTGAAAGCAGCTTTTGTAAATGCTTTGAAATACCTCAGAGCCCGAAGTTCCCCCTATATAAGGAGGGAACTACCATTAAGATTCTTTATTTTTGAAATTCTTGCCGTATCTTTCCACCAGGGATACTGATTAGGGCAATTTTGCCTTAAAGGCTTTCCCTGAAGTTAAATGTTCTTAGAGATCATTGTAAATGGTATTTGTTATAGTCAGATTGAGCTGCTCTATCAAAAATACCATAGACAAGGTGGCTTACAAACAGGAATTGATTTCTCACAGTTCTGGAGGCTGTGATTCCAAGGTCAGGGTACTGGCCTAGTCAGGCTCTGTGAGAAACCTTAACCAGGTTGCAGATTGCTGACTTTGTGTGGTATCTTCACATGGCAAAGACCAGGGAGAAGCAGCAAACTCTCTGGTGTGTGACTCTTATGAGGATACTAATCCTATTCTTGAGAGCTCCAATGGCATGACCTCATCAGATCCTAATTCCATCCCAAAGACCCTGCCTCCTAACCTCGGAAGGTCGGGTTTCAACATAAGAATTTTGGAAGGGACACAAAGAACCAGTCCATAGCAAGCACTGAGAAAACTTTTACACTAGCCAAATTATAGAAATGTTGCAAGGTACTCTGCAGAGTTTCTTCAGGTACAAGGTGTCGTACACAGGAATTACCTCTGAGATGGTTAAAGGACCCTACTAGTCTGTACCTCCCTCAAAGTCAAGAACAATTCATTCTTGTGTGTCTCTAGAATGTAGTAGAGTGCCCAGTACTTAATAGGCTTTTAAAATTTGATTATGGAATAAATGAATTGGATCCTGGTAACAAAAGTCAGCTGAACACACACACACAAAATGTATTCTCTCCCTATAGAAAGAGAAATTAATGATACATGAAGTGAAAGATGGCGGCTCAGCACTTCTTAAATCCAGGTGTGGGTAGGTGACCACATCTCATCAGTGGAATGTGAGCAGAGAGGATAAGGAAGTCCCTGGGCCAGGGCTTTTGAAAAGCAAGTGCTTGTGCTCTTTTCTCCTACAGTTTTGAGGTAGATATTTTGAGATCCTAGAGATGATGTAGCCATAAAATGGAGTGGAGCTAGGTCATTGTATCACCATATGGACTAAAGCTACTCCAAAATAAGAACAGCCATATTGGATTCTTGGCTGAGCAAGAAATAATCTCTTGTGGTAAGCCATTGAGATATGGGGATGTATTCGTTAAAGCAGCAAACATAACCATGACAAAGGAAAAAATCATTCCCTAGTGACAAAATATATGAGTTAATGTTCTAAGATAATGGGATCTCTGAATAGGGTAAAGTCAGATGAGAGCTTACCAAATAAAGACTGAAAGCCTTCCATGTATCAGCATCTGCACTTGAAACTTGCAAGAGCCACGCTGGATTTTTTTTGTTCTTTCTTTTTTTTCTTTTTTTTAGCATAGATATATGAAAATACTCTTATTTAGTCACTGCTGTTAGTTCTTAAGAAAAAGAAGTACTAAGGCTCTATTAAATAAAGATTCTTATATTCCCTACTTTGAGGTCCCAAAGCATGTGAATGCTGCTTCTAATTCAGGGTTTCTCAATCTCAGTATTATTAACATTTGGAGACAGATAATTCTTGTAGGGGATGGTCTTGCATATTGTAGGATGTTTAACAGCATTCCTGGACTCTACTTAGTAGATGCCCATAGCACCTTGCTCTTTGTGAAAACAAAAATGTGTTCAGAGAAGAGTTATAGCCAAATGACCCCTGGGGGTGCAAAATACCTCCTGGTTGAGAATTACTGTGATCTGAATCTTCTTATGTCATTTAATTACTTTTTGTTTACTTCTGAGTGTTAGTATGTATTATCAGAAAAGTATATCTGATTATTATGCAGCATGTCTCATTTATTCAAACTGACTAACCTCATACTGAAATATCTTTGTTGCTTTCTAATTAAAAAACTAGAGAATACAGGGGTGCCTGGGTGGCAGTGTCAGTTAAGTGACTGACTCTTGGCATCAGCTCAGGTCATAATCTCAAGGTTGTGAGATCCAGCCCTGCATGGGGCTCTGCACTTAGCACAGAGTCAGCTTGAGTTTCTCTCTCCCTCTTCCTATGCCCCTCTCTCCTCTCTTTCTCTCCCTCTCTCATATAAATAAATGAATACATCTTTTTAAAAAAACCTACAAAATACAAAAATCAATAATATCAAATCATTTTGGGATTTGATGAGAACACATTTTTAAATTATATCAATGTATGGCACATAGTAAGCATCCAGAAAGCTATTGATGATATTGTAACCCCCTCCTGAGCTAACAATTCCTCCAAAATACATGTTTTATATGGACAGATACAGTTTATTCATTTATTTGAGAAATACTAAGTTACTACAGACAAGTTTTATACTAAGTATTAGTTACAAAGAAGAAGAAATTTGATAATTATGATAGTTTCTTGAAAAAGTTTCCAGAAAGACTATCACTTCATAAAAGCCCTATAAGACATATAACCCATATTATATCCACAGAGTTAGATCTGTAAAAATAAAGGTTTGCAGTGCTTTTCCTTAAAAGTCTATATAAATATTATTCAGCAAGAAAAACTGATTTTTTGCATTTTATAGTCTTTTAAAAATATTTATTTATTTATTTATTTATTTATTTATTTATTTATTTGAGACCTAGAGAGATAGGCAGAGACACAGGCAGAGGGAAAAGGAGGCTCCATGCAGGGAACCTAATGTGGCACCCCGACCTGGAACTCCAGGACCACACCCTGAGCTGAAGGCAGACATTCAACCGCTGAGTCACCCAGGTGTCCCTTGCATTCTAGTCTTGATATTTAATTAAGAATGCAAACAGGTGTATTATAACAAATTTTTGAAATATACATATTTGCACAGATAATGGCATAGACATCACAATGTATGTAATGGAGTTATAGAAAACTTTTTAAAGAATTTCCTATTTTATGTCAGTTGCCCACATCACGATATTTTGAGAATAATTTTATCAATCAGTTTGGGCATGCCCTGCCTCCTCTTTTAATTCTTTAAGCTAAATGATTAGTAATAGAATGCACGCTCCATTATTTCAAAATAGTAAAATGAAAGAAGGCTTAGATCAATATAGATATGTTTGAAGTATGTCCCTTTCCTAAGATCTTAAGAAAGTTTTTAAAAGCTTGATCCTGATCATGTGTTTTACTTGTTTTTAAACTTGATTGAAAACAAATTTCAGGTCAAAGCTTAATCATCAGCACTCATAGCCTCTTTAGAATAGAACTTGCATTTCTTTTGTATCAATGCATTTTCTAACACTTGCCACTTCCTACAATGTGTTTAAAGCTAACCTAAAGAGGAAAGAGTTTCTTTCCTATTTGTGAACATAGTGATCAGAGGTTCCGGTTGACTTGAGTTGCTACTATCTACACAATCAGCAGAGAGGTGGAACTGTTGGGGAGTTTGCTCCAACTGCTCCTGTCCACTCCCAGGGTCCTTCATAGGACACAAGGCCCGAAAAAATTAGCCACAGTGGAGCAGAAGCAGTCAAACCCATGTCGTGAAATCCTGCCTAGCTGGTAGCTTAGTAGGCATGTGTGTGAGTGGCAACAGTGTCTAGAATTTAGTAGGTCCTCAGCTAATATTTGCTGATTGAAGAAGAAATGCTTTTATATCAGAATGGAACCTGTCTGAAGTGGATTCTGTGGACTCTATTAGTACCTGGCCCAGCTAGACACGTTTTGAAATAGGTAGACACCTTTGGTAGCTTCCGAGTCAGCTCTGCTTATGAGTGATGTCTGGAGAGTGTAGGGCTGCCTTTAGAAATCATACTGCTAGTGGCAAAATACAAAAGTACAAGTTAGAAACCAGTTCTTAATTGTTACTAGAAATAGAGCTTTCCCTTTAGAGCAACATGTTCCAAAACAGCTTTTGAAACATTTACCTAAAACATGAGCAAATAAATAGATTTTACAACCTCTGGGGCATTT
This sequence comes from Vulpes lagopus, assembly GCF_018345385.1. Lineage (NCBI taxonomy): Eukaryota > Metazoa > Chordata > Mammalia > Carnivora > Canidae > Vulpes > Vulpes lagopus. The sequence continues at coordinate 40,608,337 of NC_054839.1, read as the reverse complement.
TCAGTCTGCTTATATTTTTAGCCTTTCCTCTCTCATTTAGAATAAGAACACTGGCTCCCACCATTCCATAACTGCAATATTTACTCTGGGACTTAGAGTTGCAAACAGTCCCTTTAGCTGCTGGCAGTTTTGTTGACAGATAACCTCTGGCGTCTCAGGACTTGGATGCTTCAATATTCCTGTACTTGAGAGCCTGGTAAGACTCTGCCTCCTTCCACTACACACGAAATTGTTAATTAGCTGATTATCCTAACACCTTAGCTAACACTCTTATCTGAGAATACCTTCTGCTTACACTGGCATGATACAAGGGACAGTACCTTGCCCGTGGCTTCTTCCTGCCAAGCCTTGATCCTTCAATCCTCCTTCCAGACAAGGCAAAAGGATGGGGAGCACGGGTAAAAAAGATGAAAGATCTCCTTACTCTACAGTTTGTGAAGCCTGAACCAACTCTATGGTTTTCTCTACTAACCAGATATTATATAATCTGATTATAACATTAATAATATGGGAAAGAGTTTCTGTGAAAGCCTTTGAAAAACCTGTGTTCTCCCTCTCCTTTTTGGGAGAAGGGGGGATGGTCAGCAAGCACATCACTTCAATAGAGCAGGTCATTTCAATCAGTGTTACCTTGATTATTTTCCTCTTCTAGTGTGATTCTCTTCCACTAATCCTTTCAGACCTGTTTCTAACACACACATGCATATCTTTGTATACATATGAAAATATATGAACATACAGACAAATCTTGAACAGTAAACAGTGAAGTTTTCTCAGTTTTCTCTTCAAGCATCTTCTAACTCACAACTACTCTTTCTTAGAAATCCCCAAGGCACTAAAATGACATCAAAGAAGCAATAACATGGCATCTACCACATAAATACTAATCTGGAGGAAATAAAGAACTAATAAGAGTCTATATTTGGAAATTTCAAGCTTTCACTCTATCAAGTTAATATGTAAGGACTTGAAGAGACTAATGTGTGTTTTTACTGGGCAATTTAGCATTCCTTTTAAAGAGAAAACTTTATTATCTTTAACATATCTACAATAGCTAAGTTTAGGTCAACTTTATCTAGCTTGTCAAGGTCAGTTACTTGACAAGTAGTGATCATTTCATCCTTGAAAATCCTGCTTTTGATAAATAATCTCCAGGTAATAATTGTTACTTCTCTTACTTTTTAAAGATACTTTGAGTGTGGGGGTCAAACTAACCTTTCACTAAATCAAAGTAGTGAACCAGATGCTTAGAATAAGGATGATAATTAAGCCATGACCATGTAAGAACAAAGACTCATTTGAAGAAGGCATTTATATGCTGGAGTCATTTCTTTTGTTCTTGTTTTGTTTTGCATCTCATAATAATTTAATTCATAAGAGAGTTGAGAAACATATTGATAATATTTATTATGTGACAGCATATCGGCACTTCAGAAAATCTTGTACCTCAGAGATCAATTTACCTTTGTTTTTAGTTTTGTGGTTAAGTTAAATGTACTTAAATTTTCAATCTTATCAAAAGATGCATAATAAATTCTACACAAGTTTTAGGCTTTACAAATGATCGTTCATAGATGTCTTTCTATAAAGATATTAAAGAAAATGGATTCAGGTGAGTTTGGATAAATATGATTAGGCCAAAATATAAAATTCCACACCTTCACTTATTTACATTTAAAAAGCCAAGTCTTAATTGTCATTTAATATTTCTGTATAATTTTTTGTGTATAAAAAAAGAAATACATTTTTTGTGTGTGCTACATTCCCTTTTTTACAAAGATGCTTATAGACCTGCTTATATTCTTTTATTCCTCTGGAAAAGGAAAGAAAATAAACCATAGATATCAAAATGGTCTGAAAAATGCACTTTCTCATATGCTTCAAAGAAAGAACCTCATCTTCAAATATAACGTTAAGCATTAGAAATTTTCTGAACCAGATTGGCACCTCTCACAGCAAATCCTAGCAGATGAAAATAATCTTTATTTAATTATTCAATAAATATTTACCCTGCACTTCCTATACCCCCGGCACAGTGCTATTTAATGTAAAGGTAGCAGTAGATATTCCATGTTGAAAATGAAAACATCAATGAAAATTCCAAGCAAAAGTTCCTTAGAACCATTTACATTCTATAACCCATCAAGGAAACTGGGAAATAATTAGAAAGAAAAGTAGAAGGGAGACAAATAATTCATTGTAAAAAAAAAGTGTCCAGCAACTTCTGATAATGCCAGGAGGTCAAGTAAAAAGAATGTTAATTTTTCACTGTTAGAAATATGACAGGGTAGGGGACTTGACTGAAAGCAATTTTATTGCAACACTGAGACAATTGTCAAGTTGCTGTGGTTTGAGTGAGGGATATAAGGAGATTGAGAAAGCCATAGTGTTGAAAACTCATAAGATACTTTGAAGAGAAGAAAACTATGGTGGAAGCTAGAGAGCCAACACATTGAGGGGGTTTAATGGGATAACTTGGTAACTTGATGTCTACACACTCATGGAAAGGAGTCAGCAAGGAGGGCAAGAATGAATATACCAAGAATGGAGAAGTGGCATAAAACTGAGAAGTAGCATTGTGTCCTTTGGCAAAGGAGAGCTAAAGAACAGTCTAGATTCAGATTGGTATATTAGTCTGGTGAAGAGTAGAGACTGATCTATTAAATGATTTCTATTTTAATGTGAAGACATTAATTCAATAATTACATCATCTATCCTGTTGTAAATATTCCTGAATGTAAGAGAAAAGGGAAGTGGAGATTTAAGGAGAGTTCAGGGAGATTTATGGTGACTTATGCAATGAATTCAAACATATATATATATATGTTTATATATATGTATATATATATACATATATATATGTGCATATATATATTCGTGAGAGACACAGAGTGAGGCAGAGACATAGACGGAGGGAGAAGCATCACCCACAGGGAGCCTGATGTGGGACTTGATCTCAAGACCCTGGGATCATGCCCTGAGCCAAAAGCAGATGCTCAACCACTAGCCACCCAGGTGTCTCTATGCAAAATATTAAATAGCTACTCTAAAGAACAGGAGCAAGAAGTGAAGAAGGAATTGTGGAAAGATTCCAAGTTGTGATTAAGGTTCCAGGTGAGGTCAGGTGTCATGAATCAGTAGTGTCACAAATCTACCTCATTTTGCAGGTATCTCCAGTAATGCTTACTAGCCAGGTGTGTGTGTAGAAAAGGTGGGCCCATTTTTTTTTTCTCCAGGCAATGTAATTATAAAAACAATAGAGAAAAGAAACTAGTCAAAAAAAGAATCAGAGAATGTTTGAACTCAGGAATGAGGAATCTCAGATGAGGAAGAAGATCATGAGAAGCGAAAGAAAGAGGAGAAATGGAGGGTTTAAGCAATAGAAGGACCACATGAAATTGAAGGATATGGATCATCTCAACTGAGATGAATGAGCTGATTTGTGATTTGGGAAAGGAATGTCTCAACTCAAGTTTTAATTGGCTGGGAGTTTCCAGGTGATGATAAGATCGAATGTAGGAAGAATAATGAGTAAAGATTAACAAAAAAATTCACAAAACTGAAAAGTTAGGGCATTGAGTCTTGAAGCCATTCCAGAAAAATTTAGATTGTTTCTCAGTGTGTGAAGTGCTCCAAATAAAGTGGATAACCAAGGGAGGCATTATAAGTAATCAGATTAAAGTGACAGTCAAGAAAACATTGAACAGAATAATTGAATAACACTTCAAAGTGGAGAGAGAGAAAAGAGAAAGGAAGAATTTCACAATGGAAAGTGTGTGGGATCTGGAATCTGATAGGCCAGCATTCTTGCCCAGCTCTGCCGTTTACTGGTTCTGTGACATCATCTAGCTGAGCACTGGCTTGATCAGCAGTAAAATGGGGATTCACTTCACATCTATTTGTTGGGCTATTTCTATATGCCAGAGAATGGGTTAAATGGTAAAATAATTTTATCTTGTTCTTAAGATTGTTGTCAGGATGAAATAAGTGAATGTGTAGAATCAGATGTATAAATAAATTAATATTGCTATTATCTCATTATTGCTCTCAATTCTAAGATCCTTTAAAAAATATGTTTCAATAACAACAATAATAATAATAATAAACATAATAAACAATAGCTTAGTACATATTTAGCCCCATGAAGACACTTAGAGGTTATTAGAATAATCCCACCATATATATTTATCCTTGAATACAAAAGTATATATTTCCAATTCTGTTAAGCTGTTTTGACAATTGGATTGTTACCTACTTTTGGAGGGCAACATGCCTTAGGATTTTGCATAATTAAGTGATTTATTTGCAACTAATTAACTTGTGATTATGGCACTATATGGTGTAGCATGTCAATCTCTTTGTTACTGAAGCATAATATAATGAGCTCTACCCCAAGATTCTTAAAAACTGAGTAATTAAATATTATCATATATTTTTTAATATAAATTCCATCTCAGTATAAACTGCTATATGCTCATATATCTATAAAAGTTTAAAAGTTATATATGAAATCTTTGCGAAGTTTGCTATTTCAGAATACTGAGTGGGTCCGATGTATTCATAAAAATGTTTTCTAATTAATCTGAAATTTAAAATAATTCATTGTTTATGTGGGAAACTGCAGATTCTTAATACTTACTGAAATTAAACAAGTCAAATGGTTTCATCCCCTATTTTGGAAACAATTATCATGGTGACGGTGGTGAGTATAATGTTGCTAAATCCTACTACATCCCAGTGGCACCTTGTAATGAAAAACTGGCCAAAATTTTTAGATTTCTTCTGGCTGGATAGGTTGCCTTCTGAAAAAAAAGAACATAAAATACTTCTGAGAATAACCTCCTTCTTACTAAAGCAATTTTTAATTATTGCCATATTCAAGCAATCTATCCATGCTTTCCAGGTTTAATTGGAGTTATAAGGATTCCCTTTCAGTATTTTGAAAAGTCCTTTTCATCATAATTGGTCCTGTGACCTCTGGTCGAGACCACCACTGTGCAGGGAGCTGACACTTCCTTCTCTGACTAAGCACCAGCAGGCCTTTTGATTGCTTGGTGCAGATGGCTGGGAATCACAGCCACTAATGGAGGTAACTGAGAGAGGCTGCAGAATGTATAATCACCTCTGCTTTTTCTTCTTTTAACCAGCACACCTTTTCACATTTGTTCAGAAACAATTTCCTCAAATGTGGACACTATGCAGCTACTATGAGACAAGATGATCACACTTTGGGCATGTTCTCCTTAATTATTCTCAAATTTCTTTCCTAAATCACCCACTTTAGGGTTTACTAAGAGTGACAAAATTCAAAGTGTGGATTAGCATTTTAATTTTACTAAAGAGCACAGGCAGTTTAACACTTGGATTCATAATGCTCCTCCTTCTCGCATAGAGCCTGTTTTTAAACCTAACATCAATCTACAAAACATAACAAGCAGGATTATACAAAAACACACATGCAGAACATTTTCATCATAACAGATGAGTGGCTCTCAGAGCAGACAAGAACCCATAGGGTATTCACTGCTATGACTCACTTGTCTCTTCAAAATCCTGTCTCTGCTCTACATGTACAATTTTAGATCTCACTGCTTCTCAGCATGAGCTGAGATAGAGCCGCTTGCTCCTTTTAAATATACTATGCTCACTTTCCACTCTAAGCCTTTTTTGTACTATCGCTCCAAATTGATGGGACTATATTTCCCTTCCCACTCTCTTTTCATACCTTACTTATTTTTTTTTAATTTAGGGTATAAGTGACAAAAATTTAAGATATTTAAAGTGTACATCATGGTCACTTGATATTTATGAAAGGACACTCCCCATCATGTTAATAAACACATCCATAATCTCACAAATTTTCTGTTCTTTCTTTCTTTTTTTTTTTTTTTTTCGAGTAGAATACTGAAGTTCTACTGTCTTAGCAGCTTCAGTTATACAATTCAGCTTTAGTTACCATGTTTTACCTTATATCCTCAGACCTTATTCACCTTATAGTGGAAAGTCTGTGCCCTTGTACCAACCTCTCCCTATCTTCTACCTTCTAGCCCCTGGCCACTACTTTTCTATTTTCTGTTTCTATGAGCTTGACTTTTTTTTTTTTTTTTTTTTAAGATCCTGCATATAAATCATATCATGCAATATTTGTCTTTCTTTGGTTTATTTCACTTAGTATAATGCCCTAAGATCCATCCTTGTTGCAAATGACGGAATCTCTCTCTTTCCCACGGCTATAACATATTACTGTATACGCCTACCACATCTTTTATCTGTTTGTCCACTGAGAAACACTCAGGTTGTTTGCATATCTTGGTCATTTTTAAAGAGGTGGTTAAAGGTATCACTTCCACCAATGTTTTGAACAATCTTTCCTACTAGGATCTCCCACTGTTTCTTAAGTATGTGTTTCACCAACTAACTGTAAATATATATATATATATATATATTTTTTTTTTTCAGTAGTAATGGGAACTGTTATCTGACAGTGTAAAGGCAATTCTCGAGGAACTCAGAGCCAATCATATGATATGCTCTCAGTCTTAGGAAGGGGGTGGATATTTCTACCCCTGCATTCTTATTTCCAACACAACTTGCAGGGATAAGATGCATCCTTTGAAGCTTTTACCTGTCTTTTCCTCCATTGTAATGCAATCACAGAGAAGTGTAGTTCTAAATAAGTCTCAGCATGCCAAATGTTAGGTCTCACTTTCATAAGAAGAAATTCTGCACTTAAGGATGATACTGTTTTGTGAGCGGGCTCATTTCCACTGTCTGTGGCAAAGAATGTGAAATAATCTGCCTTCACCCGGATAAATGTAGGCCATACATAGCCATTTCGTTTCCCATTCATAGAGGCAGAGGCTTTTATCTTCCGTGATGCAAGCAGTCCTGGACTGTGCCTGGTCTCATTGGCCTGATGCCTCAGCTCCAGTCCTCACCTGCGTTCCTTCTCACTTAGGTAAACTGAAGTAAGTCTGCTTCCGAAGGAACAGAGTAGAACATGAAAGGCAGGAATAAACAGCTCACCTGGGTTTCCGACTTCAGCTCATACTCAACATCAAAAGCCAGAGAAACTCAAAGTTCAGTGAATGTCATTGGGTCTTCATATAGTTATTAACAAACGAACAATTTCTTTCCATATTGTTCTTTTTGCACAGATACCTCTTCAGAGAACTCTGAAAAGGAAGAGGAAGAAATCATAGGGTACAAGCAACAGTCGTATTCCAAAGGTAGGAACACCCTCAGTTCTTAAAATTCCAGGTTTAAATAGTAAAACAAAAAGAGTTTATTTAAAATACTTTCTACAAGTTATTTTTAAAAGATTTTATTTATTTATTCATGATAGACATGGAGAGAGAGAGAGGCAGAGACACAGGAGGAGGGAGAAGCAGGCTCCATGCAGGGAGCCCGACTCGGGACTCGACCCCCGGACTCCAGGATCACGCCCTGGGCCAAAGGCAGGTGCCAAATCGCTGAGCCACCCAGGGATCCCCTCTACAAGTTATTTTGAATAAAAAAATAACTCCAGCCACAGAGACAGCCATTATGGTCACAATAAAACAATGCTTCAATACCAACGTTTGGACAAGGAAAAGAGCTCAATTCAGAATTTTTAGGGGCGCCTGAATGGCTCAGTCAGTTAAGTGTCTGACTCTTGATTTTGGCTCAGGTCATGCTCTCAGGGTGGTGAGACTGAGCCTGCATCAGGCGTGGCACTGGATATGGAAGCTGCTCAAGATTCTCTCTCTCTTTCTCCCTTTGCCCCCCTTCTCCTGCCCCCTTGCTTGGGCATCATATATGTATACATATATTCAGATACATGTATACATATATGATGATTTTCTGCTTTTATTGGCCGCTTATTCCCTTGATTTCTGTTTATCCTATCTTATATCAAAATATTAGTTTCACATGATGAAAAAAAATAAGTTTGTAATGAGAAATTTTCTCCTTTCAGATACTGAGTCTCGCATCTGTGTAAACACTATTTATTTACATGTTATTATTATTTTAAATTTAGAATTGGATAAGGTTATAGCTCTAAAAACATTATCATAACAATGATTGTGGATTTAACTACCAGTGCTTTATCAGTAAAAAATATTTAACTTCTATTCACCCGATTAACAATCTTCATTGAAATCACATTTTGACAAATGTAATTATCATTATACTATGGTATGATTTTTAGATGCTTTATTGATTACTTTTATCATAATATTCTTAAAATTCAGTTTCTTTTTCTATGCAGTTTATACAACTCTTTTTCTCTGAAGATTACTGAAGAATGCTAAAATTATCTGTCACTTTTTAGTCCATAAATATTTATTGAGCATCTATAATATTCCAGAAACAGTTTTAGTCAGAGGGCTCAGCAGAGAAAAAAATAGGTAAACAAAGAAACAAAAATACCCCTGTCCTCAAGGGCTTACATTCTAATATAATAGCTCCAAATTTCAATATCATGAACACTGTGTACCTGACAAATATTTTTAGCATCAAGTCAAATATAATCTCTTTTCCTATTCCCTATCAATTGCTCAAAAATTTGCTATACTCCAATTTACTAAAAATTTGCTATACTCCAATTTACTAAATTTTTTTCTTCAGTTGTTTGCTTTTGTAAAAGTGTCTATTTTTTATTGGTTATAAAAGAATGATGTGCCTTCAACATATACTAAATTTAGCCACCTCACAGTCATACTTTATATAAAATGCAAGTCCTCTCCCCCTCTCAGCTGCTTTTAGAACACTTTTCTAAGGATGAACTTATTGTGCAGGATTGTTGCTCAGATATCATATTTTTAGATTCAGAGTTTCCTGAATTCTCATATATTGAGTCAGTTTTTCCTGATTCCTCTAAATGTGTCGTTTGGAAAACTAGATAGGCCTTTTGTCAGCTTTTTAAAACATATATAAAACATAGATATATACTTATATATCACATTACTTGACATTTTATATATATGATAAATGTCATGTTATTTGATTAAAAGATGAATGTAATATTATTTAGCAATTACCTTATATGTGTGTGTGTATATATATATATGTGTATATATATATATATATATATATATATCCAAGACATACCAATTCATTAGAGTCATGCATGTTTAATTAGAACATGTAGATGTTTTATATTGATTTCACTATTCATACTTTAACTGAAGTAATTTCATATGGTTTATATTAATGATGGGGCTTTCTTTTGTTAACATCCTATACATGATTTTAAATCTGCATGAGTTAGTTGCATAAGAAAATTTGGATTTGGCCATAGTGGTAGTGTTATTGTAGCAGGAAACAAATGAAGGAATAAAGAAATAGTTCATATCTTTATGACGGGAGGTATTTTTGCCACCTTCAGTGAGCTACTCAGGAATTGAGGCTCCTCAACTTCCACAGACACTGGGAGATGGGGGTGCCATCTTCCTTGATGTTTACAGTTCACAGGGTTGGCTCTCAGCTCCTAGAGAACAACAGTTCTTGGCCATAAAAGCTGACAAAAGGCCAATCTAGTTTTTAACAGGACACATAGATGTTTCCCAGAGAGAAGAAAGTACTCACCCATTTTCTACAGTATCTACTCTAAGAGGAGGGGGGCAGAGGGAGAGTCGTCTCTTTCCTTGTTTTCGGCAGAGACAAGTGAGCCTCTTGGTTTAAATTTTTACTTGTCCTTTCAACATTTATATGAATTGTCTGCTTGTATATTATGTTAAAGACACCTCTCAAATTTGTATAAACTTGAGGCAACTCGCCTCCCATATCTATCCTCAAGATTGTCCCATTGCTTCATTTTCTTAAATGGGTACAGGAACAGTCCAAGCAATCAGAGAGAATATCTTTTAATAAGTGCTGAGATAGGAAACATAGTTTCCCTCTGTTTTTATCTCTTTTCTAAAATAAGGCCTCGGCAAAAAGACAATGTTGATTTTACAAAACAGTGACTAAAATGTTAGCTCTATGTGTTTTCTTTCAGAAGAAAAGAAAAACCTTAGCTATAAGGTTCATTCCAGGATGTGTGAAAATCAGAAGAAAGAAAATAAATGGTTTAAATGGTATGGGAAGTAAAGCACTGATTAGAAATGAGAAGCCCTATAAATGAAAATGGGAGGTTTAATGATTTTTGCCTTAGTTGCTAAACCCCTTATAATGCATGTCATTAGAAAACGATTTAAATATCTGGTGAAGACACACAAGGGGGCAAATTCCAAAGGTGGTTTTGGACTCTTATTAAAAATGCAGGGAAATCGTAGCTCCACATTACAATAGTAATTAACTATGGTTAAAGGCACCCTGAAGAGATGCAATTACCTTTAAAATAATTCTGCAATTTAAGATGTATATTTAATTCATTTATTTTTCAGTTAATTGATAATTTGCCAGTTTAATTAATGTGACATCCCCCACTACAAGACATAGTGAACATCCTTCATTCATTTGGGAATATTATATTGCTATTTATTGCAAATAATACTTAAGATGACCATCTTCCTTGGTATAGCTAAATATAATATTCTTAGAAAGTAGATGAGAATAAAGCAGATACTACAGGGCAAGATCGTTTATTGAGTCATTTCAATTTACAATAGTTCATAAGAACAATAATAATTCTCTTTGAAACAAAATAATTATTTCCACATTTTTAAAATAAATTGACTGTAGTTATTTTATAATGGGTTGGAAAGTCAGGAAATAGAAATTTATAACAAATACTAAACATAGTTATATTTCTAAGTGGCTTACCCCAGGCCCTATTAACAGATTAGAAACATTTCATGATTGTTTAATGGAGGGTGGATTTCTATTAATCAAATCCTGCTTTATACCAATTTCCATCATTAAAAGAGAGACTCGTTTTGTCAAAAGTAAAAATTGCTGCTGGAAAATTTAAATGATAAAACTAAGGGTAGAAAATTTAAATATGCATTAGAGGAAAAATGATAATTATAAATTTAAAAATCTTAATAACAAAGCCATTTACAAAATAAATCTCAGGGTAAGCACATGCTTCAGTATTTGAATTATTTACAGCAGGATTACTTGTTTTCACTGATTTGAAAATTGTAGAGCATGTAATCCCTAACACTTCATTGACTTGGTTAAGTTTTTCACTAGCCTCAAATTATTTTATTACTTCTACCTTTGCACGTGGAGGGGCAATATTGCTCTTCTCTCTTCCTCTGTCATTTGAACTTACTGACCTCTTTTGAAACATTTTCCCCTAATAATATCCATAAAGTCTGTCACAGTATTTTTGAAAATAAAATCCTAAAATAGGGTACAAAACATTTTGATTCTTTGACAGTAGAGGGAAAGTTGATGGCTCATTTCTGCCTGAATCACATAGAAGAGCAGTATGGTCTGTAGCTGATGGCAATAATAAACTATCAAAGACTTTTAAAAGAACTATCACCTTTTAATTTAAGGGGAAAATTATTTAACATAAACATGTCATTTAATTATCTAATTACTTAAATATAGTTGTTTGTCTGCTTGTTTTTAATCCAGCATTTAAATTCCATAGGCAGATGGAAACTGGGAGGTTTGGGGTTGCAACCCTTACTCTCCACTCTTTCCAAAGTTTCTGAGAGTTGCAAGACATTCTTTTAAAAATAATTTTTTGTACAAAGTTTCAAGGCAAGCACAACAGAGGAAGGAGACTTAGGGTAGAAAAACATGATTCTTTAGTGAACATCCAGTTAGTTACTGATAACACCCACTCACTAATTCAATGTCAATCCTCAAATTGAGGGATAAATAGAAAGATGCTCCAAACAAAACCTGAGTAGGTTATTTGTGAAATTAAACAAATTGTAAGATTTAGACGGAAGTTCAAATAGTCAAAAAAAAGTCAAGACCTATTATAGAAGAATAAAGAAATGAAAATAACTTTTTCTATCAAATATTACTGCATATTAGAAAACTATTTAGTCAAATCTGTGATATTGGCCAGAAATTGAAGGATAAATCAACAAAATAGAATAAAGAAAAGGTGGAAAGAAGTTTATAGATATATGGACACAAGACTTACAATAAACTTGTTTTTACAGTACAAAGGGAAATGAATAAACCAATAAAGGAGAATAACTTCATGACACCTGTGTAGTGAAAAATGTTTTAAACTGACAGAAAAAGCATATAGTATAAAGAAAATAGTTTATAAATTTGAATCCATTAAAACTAAGAACTCCTGCTCATACAAAAGAGCTATCAAGAATATGTAAACTTCACCTCTGGAAGACTGAGTTGACATTTCCAACAACTGACAAGGGGCTCATATCCAAACTATATACAGAAGCCCAAAAACTTAATAAATGGAAGACATTCCAACCAATAGGTAAAAAAAAAAAAAAAAAAAAACCACATAAATATACACATTAAAGAAATGAAAATTCAAAAGACCTATAAACATATAGAAATGGGGGCACTCCCTCATTAGTAATAAAAAAATAAAAATAAAATCACAGTGATGTACAATTACATCCCCATGAGTATGACTACTACTGAAAACTCTGTTGACAAGTTTTGTTGAGCAAAATAAATTCTTATATACTATCGTAGAGGATTGTTAATTGGTAACATCACTCTGGAAAAGGATTTAGCATTATCTGGTGACAAAAACTCTCTCTTTGACCAAATTTTAGTCAGGCTCCTTTGAGCCCAGTCCTAGAACTCGACCTGTGGGTGTCCATCATGTTATTCCATCATGAACTAATCACTATGTTATAAATACATGCTGTGAGATAGAACTATTATTTCTCTATGATGTGTATGAGATTTGGTTAGTGAATATCTTTTCTTCTTTTTTTAAAGATTGTATTTATTTATTTGACAGAGAAAGAGATCAGGTGAACATAATCAAGGGGTGAAGCAGAGGGAGAGGATAAGCAGGATTCCCACTGAGCAGGGAGCCTGAGGCAGGGCTTGATCCTAGGACTCTGGGATTATGACCTGAGCTGAAGGCAGACGCTTAACCTACTGAGCTACCTAGGCACCCCAGAGAGCACCCCAGTTAGTGAATATTCTGTTTCAATGTTCTAAGGTGGAGTGACCAGGTTGTCAGTTTTGTTTGTTGTATTTATCATTTTTAAAAATTTTTAAGCTTGTCTCAAGGAAAAAATAAAAAACACTACTCTGACTTTGTGTTGCCTCACATCTTACAAAGCTGATCTGGATTTGAGTATTCGTTGAAATTAGCATTTAGTTAATATGGTATATCCTGGGGGAGAAGGAAGAGATATCCTGAAAATGGTGAGCACACAGATTTTTAAAACTCATTTGAAGTTTATAAAATATTTAAAATAGTTTTAAAATAGCCTTTTTTGTATAAAATATATTCTGAAATAATTAACAATAAACAAGAAAATATAGAATATAGATTTGTATGTTGCTTTTAACATAAAGGAATAATCTCTCAAATTTTCAAAATAGTCTGTAACAGAATGTCATTTTGAAGTTTCCAAAATTCACTCATCCCATCCCCAAAATAATGTTTATGTTAATTTATTATTAGAACTAATGTATTTAGTAACATTTATATTCAGATTCCAAACATTTGGGAAATCATTCAAATTCCAGGTGTATATCTCACATCTATCACTAGATTCTTAGTGTCATACTGTCAAATTCAGAAAGGCAGTCCTTGAATTAAATACCCAGTTCAAGCCTTAACATAGGGATGAAAGTTGATCTAACTTGACAGTTCTCTAGAAATAATCATTCTGACATGTCAAAGATGGTACATGTCCAGATCTCTACATTATTCAAAAATGATGAGATCTAGGGAAAGGAAAAGAAATGACACAAAGGCCTGCACCCAAGAATTAAATACCTCAAAGGCAAAAAATGGTATAATTCATTTGGGTTGGGTTGGCCATGGAAGATGAGACTGTAACAGTATACCTCATGACATCTATTCAATCTTTTTCTCAATTTTTTCCCACATTCAATGAACTTTACAAATTTGAGAAATAATGAGAAAAGGTGGATAAGACAAACTTTTGACATTTAACTTCTACAGTCAGTGACGTTTCGATGTAAATTTGTTGGTAAGTAGTAAATAAGCAACAGCACAAATAGATTAGAATGCTAATCATCTTGGATCTAAAGTTTTGACTCAACTGTCCTTTTTCAAGAATTTTGTTTTTGTAATTTGTTCCAAAATATTTTCAGGAATGACTGAGTATGCTCTATTGTCTATCTGCCTTGCTTCATCGGTTATTTATGTCACAGACTGATTGAAACTCTTCGTTATTTCCCCCACTTCTCCCCATTTCTAAAGCAATGATTAAATCCATTTTGGAATTTGATTCTATGTAATATCAGGTCTAGGCTTTTTATTTCTATTCACAAATGGAATTAATGATTTCTCCTACTACACCATCTGAATTAAGACCTTATCTGCAAGAATCACCTCTAGAGTTGACATGGTAGTTCAGATATGTTTGCCCAACTGAGCCTTAGATCTCTGTGACGAGTCCACCAGAACGACACTGCAGTCAGCCTATGAATAACAAACTAGCTGAGCTGAGTCAGCTGGGTCATCTATTGCTCTCTGCTCACAGAGGAGAGCTGGAAGTGATAGATAGCTCCATTAACTCTGCCTGACTAATGCACACTTGGGGAACACCAAATTGGGAACATTTTTTTTATCTTTCTGAGACAAACTGCAGGGATGCAGTTGGCTCATTCTGCACTTATAATAAGGATGATATTTGGGAAGATGAATAATAGCAACAGAAAGCAGTAAAAATAATATTTTGTATCATGGAATAGTTTTTGATTTTTAATGAACACACTTCAGTTAAGACTATCAAAATATTTTCTCAGCATTATTTACAAAGATATGAGAAAACTTTGATATTCAGTGTCTCAATTCAAACATGAAATAGCTTTAGCTTAAGTAGAATGGCAATTCACATAATATTAATATGTATATACCTGGAATATTATAGATCCCTATTTTATAATGGTGCAATATTTATATGAGGTTGTTATATAGGTCAGGGAATAAGTAAAAGTTTAGGACAGAATCACAATTGCTTCCTAATTTCATTATTAAACATACAAAAATATCATCCTTTTTTTTTTTTTTTTTTTTTTTTTAGATTCAAAGAGAACAAAATTTGAAGATTGGGCATGCTAATTCCTCAAATTCTTACAATGATTTTACTAGAGATTGGTGTTAATAAATAGGCTAATGAGAGCACAAGGCAATGCTGCTTCCCTATCATTTGCCAGTTTGAAATGAGTTATTTACAAGAGTCAGGTACCAGAAATTGACAAGATTTCTATGTGGCAATTCCTTCTTTTATTCATATCACCAGCCCTATGTAGGTTATTTAAATTACTTTACTAATTAAAAATGGTAATGGAAAATAAATCAAAGTACAAGGCACTTGTAAAAACAAAGGGGAAAAGAGTCATTTCAAATTCAGTGTTGTTTTATTAGATGCCATTATAATTATAATAAACAATGAACATTTTTTGAAGGATTTACAATAACTCTATCTTATCTTCCCTAATACATCATTTCCCTTACATTCCCAACCTATGAAAAAAATTCATTTTTTCCTTAATGGATTTGAGGACCTGTTTAAGGCACTGAGAATTCCAAGGTGAACATTTTTATCATCTCTGAACTTAAGTAAGGGAGGGAAAAAGAAGGAAATATAAATTAAAAATTTCAAAATAATGTTCATTTAACAGATGGAATGGATTACATAATATATTTCAAGCACTATGCTTGGCCTTTGTACTTGATAGAGAATAAAGGTAGATATGTATTTAAAAAAAACATTTTATTTATTTGAGAAAGAGAGAGGATGCACAAGTGTGGGGGTGGGTGGCCAGTTAAGGGCAGAGGGAGAGGGAAAAGCAGAGTTCCCACTGAGCAAGGAGCTTGACATTGGACTCCAGACTCTGTGCTCAGAGCCTGCTTGAGGATTCTCTCCTTCTGCCCCACCCTTCTCTCTCTAATAAATTAATGAAATTTTTAAAAAGGAAAAGAAAAGCAGTCCAGGTGGAAAACAATAGTATATTAAAATATTGGATGGGAAGGAGATGGAGGGAAGTGAATGAATTAAGAGATATTTGTGATATAAATATCATAAGATTGGAGCTGGATTAAAACACAGAAGGACCAAGAGAGGGAGAAATCAAAGTTAACTTTCAAAAAAACAAATAAATCCTTAAATAATGAAATTTGATGACCTTTTGGGTTGGTGAGCACATCCAAGTGCTGGGAAGATGGCATACTCCAGTTCCAAAGAGATAGAGGCTCCTGTACTCAGGACCATCATTGATGCTTCTTGAACTCACCCTATGCTCCTTTTCATCTGGCAGTCCTTCCACATCTTTTATAATAAAGTTGGTAAACATGAAAAGAAGACTTGACTTTCAAGTTTCTGACTTGTGAAATGAAACAAACAGTGGCTGTCTTCATTAAGATAAAAATAATTGGATGGAGGCCATGTTTGGGAGATTGAAAA
The DNA here is from genome assembly GCF_018345385.1 of Vulpes lagopus. Lineage (NCBI taxonomy): Eukaryota > Metazoa > Chordata > Mammalia > Carnivora > Canidae > Vulpes > Vulpes lagopus. Next base: position 40,591,841 of record NC_054839.1, on the reverse strand, counting down.
GGAAAAGGGAGACTATTAGCTACTTTTGGACTTGTTTGGTTTGTGATACTTTTGAAATACACAAGTGGAAATGTCAAAAAGGTGGTTGATTATCTCATAAATTAGACCTGGAGCAATTTGTCGAGTAGCATAAAGCATACAAGAAATTACTGTAAAATTTAGAGGGAGTCTAGGACAGAATTTTGGGTATTTCCAATATCTAAGGTCCACATACAAAGTATAAACCTGTAAGGGAGGTCAAGAATTTGTTGCCAAAAAGACATTAGAAGAGCAAAAAGAGGGGATCCCTGGGTGGCTCAGTGGTTTGGCCCCTGCCTTTGGCCCACAGCGTGATCCTGGAGTCCTGAGATTGAGTCCCACATCGGACTCCCTGCGTGGAGCCTTCTTCTCCTTCTGCCTCTGTCTCTGCCTCTCTCTCTGTGTCTCTCATGAATAAATAAATAAAATCTTAAAAAAAAAAAAAGAAGAGCAAGAAGAGTATGCTGTCATAGTCATTGAAGCCTATGGAAAGGGGATCTTTCAAGATAAAGGAATGTTGAAAAATACTGAATAATTTTCAGAGGCCAAATTATATGATAACTAAATATATAGGTGAACTTAGTGACTGAAGTGTTTTCAATGGAATAGCACATTTCACTGATGATAAGAATGATCAAGGTAAGACGGAAAGCTAAATTCAGAGGAGATAAAGAATTTAGCTCATAGTATAGGTTCCTGAGACCAGATAGATCAAAGATGCAGGTACAGATTGACCATACAGAGGTCAAAGACAGATCCTCCGTTTTACAAAAAGCAAGGAGAAGAAGTTGGATGTGTAGATATGTTGTTTTTATTCGGTAGCAGGAAATTTAGAGCACAGTAATCAAATAATATCTAATTTCTCTGACACATTGTGTTAAGTTATCTTTGGGGAGGAAGTGGAAGTTGAAGAATATTTATTTGTTTGGAGGGGAGCAGGGAGATTCACAGGTTTGAATTGGATGAAGAATATTTTACATTGCAGAGCATGGAAAAGGAATGAATGAATGAATGCGAAGAATGTAGTAATGAGGAGAGGTTGACCAAAGGATTATGAAAGCATAGTTAAGGGACACAGTTAACTCAGAGCTAAAAATTAGTGAAAGTCTCATAAAAATGATTTATGAGCTGAGTCTAGAAAGACAGACAGGAGATTATCAGGGAGGGGAGAAACATTATTAGCAAAAGAAGCCTCATTCAGAGAAGCAGGCACAAGTGTACCTTCAAGAATTTCAGTGTGGCTAGAGTCAGCTGTGTGCCAGAGTGGTTCTGTCAAGCTTCCACCTAGGGCATGCCACTGCTCTGTGGCTCTGTTTCAGGCACTCTGACGGTAGTAGCTGTTTTCTCCTCTGTCAAAAATATCCCAGCAAAGGCCCAAATCAGTGAGAAAAATGTAGTTACCTCGCTTTTCTTGGAGGTTGAGTTAACTTAACCCTTGTTCCAAAAGATGAATGAAGTCAGTTACTCTTTCAGACCAGTTGATAAGCTGGTCTTTCTCATGGTTGTTCATGAAAATCAGCTCAAAGTGAAAATAAAATATATGAATTCTTTTCTATCACTTTTTGTTGTTCTCATTTTTACTACCATGACTATAGCAAGTGATGACTTCTGAGGAGGTAAAAAAAAAAAAAGCAATCTATTTTAGTACTTCAATTAATGACATTAGACAATTGATATTAATTACTAAAGTGAATTCTACTAATAATAAGCTAATATTCTCATATTTAATATCCAGTGAAAGGATTAATGGCTATGGTTTCATTCATTTTGTGCTATTAAGCTTAATGTTTTTATGTCAATTTTTATTAGTGTGTTTATTATTTTAAGGAGTTCTAATACATCAGCAATGTGTTTATGAGTACGTTCTAGAGCATATACTTTCTGATGATTTGAATAAATGATTTTGAAAACATAATTCAGTGCTATCATTATTCACAGCATAAGTGCTTTGCTGTGTTCCATATTTACAGATATGTATCATGTTGACACTATGTGTGTTCAAACACTGAATTGCATAATGATACAAAATCTGAAATGGCATTAATACTCTATCAAACTTTTGATGCAAGACTAATAATTAAACAAGGTTTTGCTATGTTAGCAGCTATACTAAAGATTGCTAAAACCATATAATTCCTAGCTACTTAAGAGATCATTTTTGTCCTTTTTTAATTTTCTAAGGTACTTGATTTTGCTGCCAAATTTTGTTCTTTCAATATGTTAGCATATACCTTATTTAAGCGCATCTTTTATAGAGTGTATGCTATTATCTAAATACATATGTTGTTTTTACTTGGTTTTTGTCTCTTTCCTTGTTTGCTACTCTGTGTTAACGAGACACAAAAGAGCCTGGCTCAAAGTACTTCATGAATACATATGGTTAAATGTAATTTGTCAATGTCTTTTAATTATCTTAATACAGATTTCAAATTTTTCATTTTAAATTATTTTATGTTGTCTTCTTCACAGCACTGCATTTTAGACAAGTTCTCTTCAAAATATTTTCCCATAAGAGTGAAAAAAACCCACAATTTTTAAATAATAAACAAAAGCAAATGTGATTGTTATGTATATGATCTGGAACATTTGGCCATACCTAAAGGACTACATAAAATTGGCTTAAATCATAAGAACACTCATTGTTTCCTTAATTTCCAAAGTCTACGGCCGAGTTGTTGAGTCTATGAGAGAAACAATCAATTTCCCAGAATGCCCCATCCCTCACTAGGTATGAGTATGTGAGTGGCACCCTACTCCTGGTTGCAAGATGGTTGCTGCAGCTCGTAGCATCTTTCCCTCTTGTCTTTCTCAAGGGGAGCAGCAGCAAGCAGGAAGAAAGAAGAAAGGAAAATTAAAAGAAAGAAAAGAGAGAAGAGATTTTTCTTTGTGTAGTTTTGGAATGAGTTAGTATAATAAGAATAAATTTAATTTTTATGATATTTATTCATGGAGTACCCATGATGTACTTCAAAATATTGTTCCCTGGTTTCTTACTAATCAATTAGTTTCATTCCATTTCATATACTTCAGTTCATTCTTCTCTCCTTTCTCTCTCTCTCTCAGAATTATTTCATGCTTTTCTCAAATTTCATGCTTCTAAAAGTCAAAACCCAATCCAATAATTTTTCATGTATCAAGAAGTCAGCAGTTATTTTCTGTAGCCACAGACACAAAAATAAAAACTTTGCTCATGCTACGGTGAAATGGTGAATTTTAGAAGACATTTGAGCTCAAATAAATTTTTACCTTTTAATCCCCTCCTTCTGGAATGTCAGCTTCTCCACAGGAAAGTTTTCCTTGGTCTTTTAAAAGTGCCAGATGTTGGGGATGCCTGGGTGGCTCAGTGGCTGAGCATCTCCTAGAGTTCTGGGATTGAGTCCCACATTGGGCTTCCTGCATGGAGCCTGCTTCTCCCTCTGCCTATGTCTATGCCCCTATCTCTCTCTGTGTTTCTCATGAATAAATAAATAAAATATTAAAAAATAAAAACACCAGACATTTTCTAATTTACAAAAAACAAAGTTTAATTGCTTCATGACACTACTCTCTTAAGGTAACTTCTTTTTTTAATTTCTAATTTCCCAGTGATCTCTTTTTCTTTAATATTTCTTTCATTATCTATTTCTACTGCCTTTGATAAAATGTCTAACTTTATCTTATAGTTCTGTCTGTGGTCATCTCTGATTGCTCCCAGACATGAATACCTCAATCATTTGTTGATTTAAGCTTTCTCACTCATTCATCTAACATTTACTGTATATCAAGCACTTGCCAATTGCTGAGCTATGGTAATATGTGATATGCAGTGCATTGTTTTCTACCAATTACTATACTTTTTAAATATATATACTTCCAGTTTACCCTTTTTTGGTATCTCTATTCTTATAGTACTGTTAGTGCCATATTTCTTTCATTGGAGATTTGTTTGTATTTTTCAATTTCTACTTGACTGAAGTAGTCTTTAATTTATCTATGACTTTTATTTTTATATCATCTAAATATAATGTAAACAAAATATGTACAGCTTTTTTGTCCTCTGTAATACATACAGTACTATTATTTAAGTAGATTTTATTTTCTAGTTTATGTGTAGAAAAACTAATTTTCGTAACACTGTCAAGTGTCAAGCTTCAGATAACAATGTGAGTTTAGGTCAAAACTGGGTAGTATTTTAATTTCATGGAAAATGGACTTGGCCCACAAAAATCTAAATTTATGTTTATATATATGTTGCATTTCAGTCTTTAATTGGAATTTTTCCAAGATAGATTATTCTATATTATAGCATTAAACATATATTTCCATCTTGCAAACTGTTACAAGTAATTTAATAAAATATGTGAGATCCAACAGACTTACTTGAGTTTAAAGCTTAACAGGGTTAAACTGATAGTTTTACATTTTATAATTGTTATTCAGTACATCATGTCAATAGGGTTCAATAAATACATCCATACAAACATAAATGCACACACACATGCACATATATAATGTTAATATAACATTTTCTTGAAACACATCCAGTGCTTCACAGTCTGTTAGGCTTAAATTTAGAATCTAATGATGTAAAATTAAATGAATGATTTGGTCTTTAACTTGAATATCATACTTTACTAATTAGTACCCCCAAACCAAAAAGAGTATGGTACATATTTTAGCATTTCACTTTAAGTTACTTTGTAATGGAGATCGTTGGGAAAAAATCTTGACAATCAATCAATTTAAACCTTTCACTTGTTCATTGGCTGAGTTTTGTAGGATACAGATATCAAGGGTGGTACAAAAGGGATGGCAATAAATGAAATAAAAAAAAAAAAAAAGATCAAGCCAAGTTCCTCTCTGTACCGGAGTAAAATCTGATTGATTATAAGAGATTCTCTTATCAAACACAGAAATATCATTTTTCAAATTTTCCATTTTTTATAATCCTACAGAGCATATTAATGGTAAGGGATAGGCATGATTACTGGTGATCCTGCAGAAGAGCAGAATAAATAAAACAACACAGCAACTTAAACAGATAGTGATAGATGCTTGATATATCTCATATGACCTCCTTCATTAATCAGGGGTAAAATATAGCCACATTTCTTGTTTTTCCAAATAATCGCTTTTGCCATTACCTGCCTTATTAGTAGGAAGTATGTTATTTCCCTCATCGGAGCTGTCCCTCCCCAATTGTTTAAAAAAAATCTTTTAAGTTATTAAATATTATATGAGAGTTTATACTGCCTTAATACAGCAAAAAGCGAGACATTTATTTTCTGATAAATCTTCTTCTGAGGTTTCATTTCCCAGTCCCACAGTATTGTTACTGAGTCGCATACTCTCGTGGATGCTTTGTCTACTACAGGCATGGCACTGCTAGTTCATTTTCTGAAGCAAAACTATTGAAAATTATGCCAAGTTTGCAAGTTGAAATTCTTTTTATATCTCACATACATAATCACTTTTCCCTAGGGCTCAAATATCAAAATGGCAGGTGCTTCTAGCATCACTCAAGTTGTAGTATTTGTCAAACATTTTTCTTTAGTAATACACTAACAAAATTACTTAAAATATTTTTAAAACCAATTCTTCAAACTCGACCTATCTTTTCCTCAATAGTTTATTTCTTTGTCTTCTATGACTTCCTGGCACTGGATTTTCATGGGGTTGCCAAATTCCCACATTTCCCTAACTTTAAATATGAGAGGATGTTTGGTGATCCCATCCCACATTTCCCATAAGATCCTGGGCTCTATATGGGAAAAAAAAAAAAAAATCCACCATTTCTCTAGAATGGGTTTGCATTCCAAAGGAGTAGCAACTTTTGTGAAAGTGACCAATGTCTCAATAGTTCTTATTACTCTGTTTACCTGCCATATATAAATAAAAAAAGCCACTCTAATCCTACCATATAGCCAGAGAAGACAGTTCTTAGTTTACTAGCTGCTAGATTTTCATTACTTATGTGACAAATGGGAAGGAAGAATACATGCAAACTGTTCTTAAAAATTATGCTTTAATGGTGTCCATAACCCAAACTGATTTATGAGACAAAATACTTCTCATCTCATACATCTAGGAGAATGGAAGTATCTGAAGGAAGATGCATGGTAGATTCATCCTGATTCTTACTCTGGCATTCTTGAATTTTCTTGACCTAGACTTGAATTGTCAATGTTTTTGCCACATAAAGCCTACGTTAGCCCATTTTCTGGCTCTTGAAATGAACAGAACATTAAAGTGGAAATCTTTAATATTAAATAAACATTAATTTAATATAAATTAATTTATATTAGTTAATATAAATTTGATACAAATGTTTGTATTAAATCAGAAGATTCTGAAAAATCTCTGGATAGATGGCTAGTCTATTTGGAGGGCTGCAGAATATGCGTGTACATGTGATGCCCTGCCCAGAAGCACCTGGTAGGACTCCAGAAGGGACTTTATGTTAGCCCACGCTCATGCAATTGCTCAAAGCTCTGTATAGGTTTGCACTTAGCCTGAAAGCACAGGCACCCATTCATAATTTGGTTTCCTATGTAGGAAACTTTTTTTTTTTTAATTAGTCTACCAGAAAGAGGGACATATTTTTAATAATTTGTATAAGACCCCTTATGTGTTAATAGAAACTTGATTGGTGTCTTTGGTGATGACAGTTACGATCTTGTAATAACTTTTGGCTAAATTATTCATCTATGATTTAGAAATGTGCCCCTCCCTCAAATATCTCTAATCAGTTGTATCTGAGACTTGAAAATTTTCCATGAACCATTTATCAAATAAGAAAGAATAAAACCGATTAGCTAAAGTGTTATTTAGAGTATTAGCCATACTTTGATAAGGCCAAGATGAAATGTGTAACTAAGATACTCACTGAGTCCACTTAGAGTTTTCTTGTATTAAATTGCTCATTGAGGAGAAGAAAAAAAAAAAAAAAAAAGCAAAGCATTCCTGAGAGTTTATTCATTCCTCCATCCTCCATCTTCAATTTGCCTGTTGAGACAATACTTACACTTCTCCTAGTTGGGCAACACATCCACTCTTGCTGCCAAAAAGACAGAACATCTGAAATCTGTTTTTAAGCAGTGTCAGTTTTTCAAAGTAATAGGCACAACAAGAAGAAAAGAAACATCTGCTATCTGCAGATTTTTTTTTTCCTTTCCTCCCAACATCAATCTAGCAAGTCTTTGGCAAGCAGCTCCTTGCACTCTAAGTCACAGAAATGTCAAAGGAGAGTGGAAATGAGAGTGGATACCTCTGTTGAAATGTCACTTTGAAAGTAAATAAAATCAATTGGAAAAAAGGCCATCTGAAAACAAGAAAGTTATGGTCAGGAGATGAGTTGCAGTGTATTCACAGACAGTTGAAGTAGCCATATACAGAAATGACATTTTTTTTTCCTAAAGCTTGCTGTCTAGGTATTGATTGTTTGAAATAGTAAAACACAATAAACGTAAATACAAATTTAAAATTTAGTGTCACGCATTGCCTTGAAGTTAATTGATTAATTAAAACTACTCTCTATTGAGACTAAGCTAGTATTTTAAATGAAAACATTCATTACATGGGAAAATCCTAAGGCTTTTCTATTTATAAAATTGCATTCAGAAATAATAGTGATAAGTGTCAGAAGATTTCACTATGCAGTAAGGTGAAAGCCTGCAGATTCATAATATCCTGGTTTAATTTTTTACTTTATCACTTAGCTGTGTGACCGTGAGCAAGTTCCTTAAACACCTAGTGACCAAATTCCTAATCTGTACATTTTTATAACAATAGAACCTAACTGGATTTCTGTGAGTATTAAAAGCAAAGTACTTAGAATCGTACCCACCATGCATGCAATAATAATAATAAGGTGTGCTTATTATCATTATTAATTAAAGAATCCCTAAAGCTTCAGTACCATTCCTTCTATCATAAACCTACACATAAAGAAGCATTTTTTTCTAATTTTCATTTACTGCATGGTTGTTATGATCAAAGGTGTTTAATCCTAAGCAACAAGGGTGTTGTGTAGAAATGTTTCTTATAGAACTATCAGCAGACCTGTTAAAATGGAAAGGATTTAAGAGTGCAGCCCCAAAATTAGTTAGGGAAGCTATTGTGTAGTCTCCAAGGAACTAGTAGTAGCAAAATTATGGTGATCATAATTGAAAGAAGAAACGATCAATCATCACTGGATGTCATTTTTTGGATGAACTGGTGTAGTAACCTATAATAATCTAGAGCCAGTATAGAAATACTTCTCCAGAAATCTAACAGACCTCCACAGCAACTGCATATTTATTTTCCAGATTCTTTTACGATACTCTTACCTAACCCTTTCAATCTCTCATTGGCATTGTGAGATTTGTTCCCACTGAGGTAAGAAGTCAAGAAACAACCACTTCGGGTGATTTGTTTGGGAGTCTAGGAGCAAATTTACAGAGAACTCAGTTAAAAACTTCAATATGAAAAAAAAAAAAAACAAAAAAAACTTCAATATGGGCTTTTTATTTGTTATTTCTTAACTTTTTGTTTTCTATATCTTCTTCCTCCCCCCAGGCACTTTTTGTCAGTTCTGAAAGATGGTCACTGGTGTAGACTGCATAAGGATGGTGAATGCCTATGAAGTTCCTCTCTTCCTTCGCTCCTCCTGATATTCTCCATCCTCAATATTCAAATAGATATTCATGGACATTGTAACTTGGGAAATACATATTTGTTCTTCAGCAGAATCATCTTTAAGCTTTCCTTTGTTAGTATTGTATAATATGAGATTCCGAGAGAAATGGGAAACTTTAGAGTGGCATTCCTCAAGCTACTATAAATCAGCCTAGAGACAGTGTTGTATACAAGGTTTCTGAACTACAAATGATCCATACTTATGATGGATAATGATCCTCCAGAATTAATCCTCTCAGGACAAATTTTGTGGAGGAGGTCTTTGAGATGAGTCATCTTACAGTCAAGCAAATAAGTCAAATAGAGTTATTTGTGAAGTTTTATCAGTTGGGGCTTTACTCCTGTGTTTTTCTGGAACCTAGAGAAGAGTGACACAGTAACTAGCTTCTGTCAACCCCTGTGGATCTTAGGCTGTAGAGCCCTGTCACTTATGCTGGGCATCGTGTATGCCTATGACCTTTTTCCAAGGAGCATGGAAAGGAAGAAATATAGATGCATGTCTTAAATGATAAAGAATTTTTGAGCCCCTCCATAATATCAATATTTTTTTCAAACACTTCCCCACAATATATTTCTGAGTACCATATTTGGAAACCAATCTTAAACAACTGATTGCTTTTGCAATGTAATATCTTAGGGTGATAAATTGCCATCGGATGGACTATAATTTTCAATTTTTAACAGTTTTTTTAATCAAAAGGTTTCAGTCTATATTTCTCTTTGTCTTTTACTCTTATCCACATACACAGTATTTCCCATTTGCATATCGGATGGGCTAGCAATAACAGAGTGCCCCCAACAAGGCAACTTCTGCAGGTTTGATAAAATGCTGCAGGGAAGTTCCATTTACTGAGTGTTTAATATCTGATTTAGGAGTTCATGTGCAGGAACAGTAATGTCTTTTTGGGGGAGACTTAAAGTCTCCTGTTTAGGATGATTTTTTTTCTTTTTAGCTGCAAAACATTTTATCCTGAAAGAAAGACTGTCCTATATGATAGATCTAGACAATCTTGTGTGTTAACATGCTGCTTTTTTCAGGAAGCTTGATAATTAAGAAGAGAAGGAAAAAGAGAAAATGAAACTCAAGATGTCTTACTGAATAATATCTTTTAGATAAGCAACTCTTTGGATGGATCGTTTCTATTAATTTTCTGCTTTTTCAGTCACACTCATTGAGAATGTTCAATTCATTGATTCGATAGTCTTTCCTTTTTGATCAATCATGTCCTAAATCATTATTAAAATTATAATAGTAAAAATATAATGTTTTTATCATAGTACCTCACATATTATAATTTTTTCTAATGTAATTTTATATTAAAACATTAGTAACCTCTAGGCATATCAGATTACTTACCACTTTATAAACATGCCTTGTAATTTTTATGCCTCTTTGCACAGATTCCTTGACCTAAATTGCTCTTAGCCATTTTTCCATTTTTGAAATCTTATTCATTCTTCCAAGCCCCATTCAAACATAATTGTTTATATAAAGAGCTTTTCTTGATGCCCTTAATCAAATATATTTCCCTCCTCTGTGTTTCCATAATGTTTATTGTACATTAAGTACAGTATTTGGTTCAGTTTGCCTTGTATTTTTAATATCTGAGGAATATACTAAAGCAATTCTTAATATATTTCAGTACATTTTTATGATGAAGTTAGTATAGTAAGATTTAAAAGAACATTTCAAATCACAAGGAGGAAATCAGATAGCTCCATAATTACCTGCTAGAAAAAACATTAGGATATCTAAGCAAAATATATATCAATAAAAACTCAGAGCTGGATATGATATCGCACAGTGTTGATCACCATTGGTCTGATTTTTACAAATCTGTTTTTGTGAGTAAAATGAGAGCTGACATCATTTCCAAAGCACTCATGAGAGAAAGTTATGCCAATACATTACAAATATTCCAGTCCCATTGATGAGGAAGCTTCTATGGTAAAATGAATGTATTTGGCTATTATAGATATTAAAATTTCAATTTGTCCCATGCAGTTTTGAGATTTCATGTTCATCAAGAAACCTTTTCATTGTGACTTGCCTTCCTGCAAAGGTTTCATAAAGAGAAAATACATTCATCATGTCACTATTGAGTCTTGTGGTCTGTGTGGCAAGAATGTTTTATTGCACCGAAATACATTAACATTCTGCTTGAACATCAGATTCATGAATTTGGTTAATAATATATGTATGGATCTACACAAGGCTGAAAAGAGGTGCATGCATCACAGCAAACTTATTTGCGATTCTTCTTGGAGGTAAGATGATAGGATTTAAAACAGGCAGAAGACTTGTGAAGTTGATGTGTGAGAATTCAAGATTATTATAAGTGTATATATATATAAGTTTTATATTTATATAAATATATATAATTGTATAATTCATTTTTTATTTCTTCCTTATAATGTTTTTAACACATTGGAACAGGTTCTATGCCTTATATGCTAGTTAACCAGTGCCTAATAACAAATTTTGGTCTACAATCCTCCAGTAAATATTTACTAAATTGATTCCGTGAGTCTGGCATGCTCTGTTATTGGCATTTTTAACCCAGTCTTTGATGGTTTAGCCGTTCACTCATTCATTCCAGATGTGTTTGTATGCATTCCATGTACCAAGTAGGCATTTATATGTGGTTAATTTCTAAATATCCCTATAGCTCCTCAGAAGCAAAGCAATTTATCTAATGATCTATCTACAATATTTAGTTTTATTAGATGAATCAGAGACTGCTTTTCCCACAATATCCTTCTTTACTTTTTAGTAATAAAGAGACTAAATTATATCAGCATACATGGCCACACAACTAAAGACTACATTTCTCAGGCTTGATTTCAGCAAAATTGAGCCATGTGACCACACCTAGGTTAAAAACATCGAACAGGAAATGGTGAGTTTTATTTCTATTCCATACCATTAGAGGCCAGGAGTATGCATCCAAAGTCTCTTCTATCTCTTCTTACGGCTGAAATAGCGATTTGAGAAATAGAACTTCTGTGCCTTTTTGACATGAATTGGAAGCAGTGTGTTGAGGGCCTCAGATTAATAAGGCAGAAGGATCTTGGGTAACTAATATCATGGAGCCACTGTCATTTCAGGATTCAGCCATTAATTGAAAGAGAAACTAAACTTTAACATTTATTAGCTACTGCTCTTTGGCCTTTGTAATAGCAGCGTATCCAGGATACTAATAACTACAACTGGATTTCATTTGGACTTTATAATAGTGTTTTGAAAAATGTTCAGCTTTCCCCGTGTGCCCTGGAGTTGCAGATATAGACTGAGAAGCCAAAACAAAACAAATAAACAACAAAAAAAAATGGTATATTGATGGGCAGAGAGATGGAAGAGCTGAACAACTCTATCTCTTTATACATATTCCTCTCTCAGCCTGCTTTCCTTGTCTCCTGTTTCTACATACCACCACTCAGGGTGCCAGTCTTTTTGTCCCTATGTCTCCAGTGCAGAGCAGGAATCTTAGGCAGAGACAAAGTGAACTTTTCTGAAAATTATGTTCTGAAGATGCAATCAACATTATAGAATAAAACAAAAGTTTGAAGAAACATGTGGATTTAATGAATTGGTGTATAGGTTGTCTTCTAAGAAATTGTTCTTTTTAATTTTTATTTGTTTTCCCCCTTAGAAATAAAACCATTCCCCTTTCCCTATGCATTCCTTAGTGCTCCTTCCAAAAAAAACTTACAAATGTTTGCCAATTTCAGTTGTGGAACCTCACCTTAGCTACCTTTTTTTTTTTTTTAAGATTTTATTTATTTATTCATGCAAGACAGAGAGGCAGAGACACAGGCAGAGAGAGAAGCAGGCTCCCTGCAGGGAGCCCGATGTAGGACTTGATCCTAGAACTCCAGGATCACCACCTGAGCCAAAGACAGACAGATGCTCAATCGCTGAGCCACCCAGGCGCCTCTCACCTTAGCTACCTTGATTTAGCTAGCGCTTTAATAAATATCGTATGGTTTTTGCCTATCAAGTAACCTATATCCATTCCTCTAGAAAACGCATTTTTTATTTTTTATTTTTTTTAGTGTCAAACTAAATATCTTCCTGACTCTCCAGATCCTTACTTCACCATCATAGTCATTTTTACTAGTCTCAAGTTGACTAGTCAGAATTCTAAATCTGTGACACTGTCACAGTGATTTGATCAATGTTGGATGTGTGGTGCCAGAAAGAAAAATCAGAGGATCAGGTTATTATTACCAGATAAGGTCAGTTAAAGTTAAAGATAGTTATGGCCCTGACAATGATAGTTTTCTATCTCTAATGAATAGTCACAAGTATTTGTGAAATAATATATATCACAAGTCATAAAGAAAAAACCTACTAAAAGTACAGAAAAATACATATGTGGTATATACTGTAATTAACCCCCTCTCAGGAAATGAAGATCAAGTGGGTAAAAAATAAGGGAGCCGGCTTATGAACTGTATTAAATGTTCCACCTTGGTGGGGATGTTGAAAATGGGGGAAGCTTATGCATGTGCAGGGACAAGGGTGGTGTATGGAAAATCTTTGTACTTTCCCCTCAGTTTTGCTGTGAACTAAAAACTGCTCATAAAATAAAGTGTTAATTTAAAAACACACACATAGTCATTCACCTTTCTCCACCAACCTAAATATTTCAAAAACAGGTATCTCCACACAGTTTTCTTTCTCAAAAACCTAGCCAAAAACTTAGATGTGCATGGGGAAAATGGATAAAAGAGAAAAATAGAATTTGGAGATGCTGAAATTGTAGCATGAAGTATTATATATATATATTTTGTTTTGTTTTAATTTTCTACCAGCTTACTCACTACATGTAATGGTTTGTAAGTAAAACAACCTCTTATGAACTGAGGGAGTCAGTTTTCTTTGTGCTCCAAGAAATAAATAAGATATTGCTCTCAAAAAAAGTGAGTTTATGAAAATCCAGAATATAATTAAGAAGGTGAAACTACTAAACATGTATTAAAAGCAGTTCTCTCTGAAGAGCCTATAGCCATAGATAATTTATAAAATTAAAATTACAGTTTAGGTCATTAAAAGTCAATAGTTGATAAAGTAGAAGTACAAATGCCTTTTGAAATAAATCTATCTTTTTCAATAAAACCAAAAAATAATTTTAAAAAATAGGTGTTTCAAACAAAGGAAATTTATTATAAAGGTCAAAAAGGGAAAAAGAAGCCTAGGTGGCTGGGTGCCTGGGTGGCTCAGTGGTTGAGTAGTCTGCCTTTGGCTTGGGGAATGATCCTGGTCCAGGGATTGAGTCCCACATTGGGCTCCCTCTGAGGAGCCTGCTTCTCTCTCTGTCTATGTCTATCTCTCTCTCATGAATGAATAAATAAAATCTTTAAAAAAAGAAACAAATATTTGTGTTGACTTTCATTTACATAAACATGGTGTAGTAGATGGCTTAATATCATACAAAAACATCTCTTTATGTAACAATGAGCTATCAAAAAATATAAAGGCTCCTCAGACAAAAATTACATGAAGACAAGAACTCAGTGTGGTAATAAAGCACTAAAGTCACTTTTGACTTGAGATTTCTCAGACTTAGTGAACATAATCATTGAAAGCTTATGGAACAAAGATGGCTCAACATAGACCAGGAGATAACATCTCAAATATCCACGCCCTCAATTTAAGAGCAACCTAATAATAAAAGTAATGTTATCACCTCCAACCAGTACCTACAAATAAAAAACAATGTGATAATTTGCAATAAGGAGCTAGATTTCATAGGGGTATTTCCCAAATTCGCTGTGACTGAGTGATCAGAGAAACCTTAATCCCAGAATGTTGTCCAAAGCATCAAAATATTATTTCTCCTGTGTGCCTTACAGAAGTAAAAGTAAATCCTTCCTGGAGTAATCCATCTTCATCCTACATCTTGTATATTTTCACAGTTAAATTTTTCTAGAAAATAAACTATACATGGCAAGTAAATAAATATCTCTAAACACGCATGCATAAATAAGGTAACATGAATTAGAATGAACAAAAAACAACGGACAGCAAAAGTAGAGCCACAAAAATTCCAGATATTGAAAAAAAATCAGTAAGTTATATGACTAGGACAATAAGTATTTTGATAAATAAAAGACAGATGTAAAATATCAGTAGATAGCAAGCAAGCTTAAAAAAAGAGAACTTTAGAAACAAAAAATATAATTACTAAAATTAAAAACTCATATTAAGACAACGTGGAACTAAAGACACTAGAAACAAAGAGCACATTTTGCATGACAAATTTAAATAAACTTATTATTTGTTTAATTTAAATAAATTTAAAATCAGACAAAACAATTGTATAATACTAGGAGTCAGGATATCAGTTACCCTTGGAAAGGTTCGATCTAGTATATGTAAGGAGTGGCTAAAGAGGAATGTCTAAGGTGCTTATTCTAATTCTGGTTACATGGGTGTGTTGTTTGTATATTTGTTGAGCTCTATACTTAAGACTTCTGTACTTTTCTATGTTTAGATTATGTATAAGTAAAGAGTTATTTTTTGTGCGTGTAAAAAAATACACTAGTCAAAATAGGCCAATTTCTCAAGCCACTGATGCTTAATAGCTGGGAGAAAAAATAGCTTGCAAAATCACCTATGAATAGATATAAAAAGTGATTCTTAGGTAGCTGGTTATATATTTACTTTCTAAAATGCCTATTAATTGTGAAATAAAAAATGTATAAAGATACAATAGTCTAATAAATCATCATTTATCTATTACTCAGTTTAACAATAAACTCATATTCAATTTGATTTCACTTATATACTTACTCATTATTCTCCAAAAAGTTAATTTGGAAAAGTTACTGACTGAAAATTTCCAGAACTGATAAAGACACCAACCTACATATTCAAGAAGTATAACTAATCTCCAAAAGGATAAAGTAGAATAAATCTACATCCAGAAACAACTTAAAGAAAAAACACAAAAATGGAAAATACAAAATAAGATGGTCTAAATAGTACATATCAATAATTAAAACAAGGGTAAATTAATAAATCCTGAAATAATTTGAGATTGGATGAAAGAATAAAGCCTAGGTATATACTATTTTCTGAAGAAAAAAATCAAACATAAGAATGTAGTGCAGTTAAACAATAAAGGAATAAAGTAATACAAATAAAGCTAATAACAATAACAAAATTTGTCATAGTAATATTAATACCATGCAAAAATGGTTCTAAACCAAAACATAAGAAAGAAAGAAAGATAGCAGATAGCATTACTTTATAATGATAAAAATTTCAATTCATTATGAAACAAAACAAATTTAATTTACATAGAAACACAGCATAGCTTCAAAATTTATGGAAATTACAAAAAGAAACAAACAATATCGTTTCAATGGGAGATTTTAAAACACGTACTTAAGGAATTTGTAGAACTGTCAAGGATTTAGTAAAATATGTAGAAAATTTAATCGAGAAAACGTTAAAGGTGATCTAAATGTTCCATAGAACATCTGAATCCTACAGCTAAAGAATACACTTTCTTTTCAAATGTACATTCAATATTCATTTGTTGGAAGCATGCCTTGATGAGTTTCGAAAGTTTGGAAAGTCATTATATAGAATGTGAATAAGTTAGAAAGTAAAAATAATATTATGCCCAGAAAGAATCTTAAAAGGTAAGAAAATAAATCCGAAGTCTTGTGAATCAAAATTGCAATACTAATGGAAATTGGCAAATATTTACAAATTGAAATTTATAATCTCAAAAGTTGTTAGCTGGATCCATTATATAACTTAGAGGGACACTTGTGACAAACCACATGTAGACAAGTCATGGCTATGGGCCAAATCTAGCCTGTTGCTCATTTATACAACTGTTGAACTAAAACAAAATTTGTATACTTTTAAAGGGTTGTGAAAAAACACAGATATTTAACAGAATCCATATGTGTCCTTATTGAAATATTCACTGTATTTTCATTTATAAGAAAAATTTTGTTGACCCCTGGCTTAAATGCTTATATAGAAAGAAAAGTAATGAGCTTAGTAGATATACTTCCTAAGAAATTGATAAAAGACCAGCAAGACAAACCTAAACAAATTAGAGAAAAATAGTCAAGATAAGAGTAGAAAGTAATAAAACAGAAATCAAACATATGGTTGCTATCAACAAAGCCAAAGTTGTTTCCTTGAAAAGTCTAATAAAACTGAAGAGCTTCTGGTGAGATGGATCAAGAAAAACGAGAGTAGGCACACATAAACAATGCTAGAAATGAAATAGGAAATGCCACTCAGATTCTTCAGCCCTGAAAAAGTTATTAAAAGAATAGAATGAGCAGAAGAGATACAACTAGAGGCCTCAGAATGTTAAAAGATAATAAGAGAATACCATGAAAAAAATTATGCTATTAACTTAAGACACTCATGATACTAGATATAGAAATTCCAAATAAAATATAATCAAATAAAATCCAGCCATGCATGCAGAAAATAATATATCATAACTAGTTGAGTTTTTTTCCAGAAATGCAAGTTGATTGGCTAAACACTGGAAAATAACTGAATGGATTAAAGAAGAAATACCTAATTGTATAAATACATGCTGAAGAAAACGCTTAGAATATATATATATATACATTTAGAATATATATATAATATATATGTGTGTGTGTATATATATATTATTTTTAAAAAGATTTTTATTAAAGTATAGGTAAAAGGGAATTGTTTTTTCCAGAAAATATCTTAAGACTATGTACAAAAAAGTCATATCATATACTGAAGTTAATTATGCTTAACATCAGAAGTAAGCCAAAACAGACTTATGACATTATCACATTATTACAATTAGTACCATCATCTAAACTTCTATTCATCATGTCATTTTTCTTCCATTCATTCTATTTATTTTCCAGAAGAACTTCAGGTTTTTTTCCTTGTTTATCCAGACTTTCTTGATTATTAATCATATATACATCCTGCTTCTAGCAAACTATCAAAAGTACCTTGTGTGCTCAGCCTTTCATTTCTTGAGTAGTCACTTAACTTGTCCCAAAGTATGCAACTGGCCTAATGTTAAAAGCAATTGCACTTTATCTTACACAACCACTCTGTATGGTAGTCACAGGTCCAGGTTCTGTCTGACCTGTGCATTTACAATCTCTTGGTCATTCCATATTTAACCACTAATTACACAAAACTTGAATCATTAGCAAAACACATAAAGATTAGCAAGAATCTGGATGACAAACTAACTTGGTCATTCACCAAATATTTATCAGAGCTTACCATACACACATGGCATTCTGCTGAAGAAATAAATTGAAGGATTCTTTTTTAAAGCCCCTACTCTCAAAAAGTTCAAGTATTTAAGTAGGGTGATACACACATACACAAAGTAGGGTAATAAGCACATACACAAAGATTATAGTGCAATGTGTGCTATAAAGAAGACATGTACAGTGTTAACAGGCTCACAGAAAAAGGGCCTAACTCTGCCTCTAAAATGGTCTTGGAGGGTTCCCAGAGAATTGACCTTTTAGGAGTGCAATGAAGAATTCTTTGGGATTTACCTAATGTTAAAAACAAAAAACAAAAAACAAAACAAAACAACAACAACAACAAAAAACCCCAGAAACAAAAACAAAAAAAAAACAGCAAGTCACTGAGGTTTAGAGAATATAAAAAATTGGGTAGATACTACGTAGTGCAGCATGGCTGGAATAAGGACTTATGGCATGGTAGAAAAATGGGAAATCCTTAAGGTGAATCCTTAATGGTGAATCTTTGTCAGGCCTGTTTCAAGTGTGCATTTGTGCTTTAATCAGAGAAAGAGTAGAACATGAACATTTGGAGGATAGGGGAAAGGTCATGACATAATCAAATTAATGTTTTGGAAAGATTATTCTGGCAGCAACATGGAGAGCAGCATGATAAATGGCCTGAAGCAAGGACAATACTGGAGTTGAGATATATGTTTTCCTGCTTTTGAAATAATTCATTACAAAGGCTGGAGGGTAGAGTTACATGCAGTCAGGTGCAGGGTTGCAAATAAGAATGCCAAAATTTTTAAGATCAACTGGTTCTGCCACTTAATCACAAACTTAAATCCCCCATATATTTTCCTCCATAAGTGTGTATCTAGCCTGTGTTAATATAGACCAGAAACCAGAGAATTAACTCAGTACCTGCCCTGACAGTTTATTACATTTTTTTTTAACAATCCTGATTTTTGCCCAAATGTCATTATAGCCAAAGTCAGAATACTTATACTGTCACTTCTTTCCCTTAACTTCTTTGGTGATTAGCATCCCATTTCTGCCTTTCCACCTCAACCCCACAAACCACTCAAACACATGTGTCCATCCTCCTTGCCTGTCAATTTCTTCTTGTATAGCATGTATCAGCAAACTACACACCGTAGACATGTTGAGTAGAGTTAATTTATGATGTTGTAATAAAGAGTACTCATGTATTAGAGTAAATATAATCTATGCTTAACAAATAGGTTAAGTAGGGATGCCTCGGTGGCTCAGGGGTTGAGCATTTACCTTCCATTCAGGTTGTGATCCCGGGGTCCTGGGATCGAGTTCCACGTCAGAATTCTCACAGGAACTCTGCTTCTGTCTCTGTCTCTGCCTATGTCTCTGCCTCTCTTTGTGTCTTTCATGAATAAATAAATACAATTTTTGAAAAAAAAAAAGAAATACGTTAAGTAAAACTTAAGTAGATAAACCTTTTATAGATAACTCAAGATTTGAACAATATATATATATATATATATATATATACTTTGAAAGCAGAAGATTAATATCATATATCTAAGGAAATATGGATAATAAGTCAAAAATAACAAAGGCCAGCCATTAAAAATATAATTTTAAGTTGTTTAAAATGTCCTTATTTAAATTGTGGATTCTTTTCATTTAAAAAATAATAAGTTTTTATTAGAGTCTCATGAATAGTATTGTGAGAAGTACTATTTGAGATATTAAAACATACTTGTGTAATGTGAATACGTTTTAACTTACAAGAGGCTACTATTAACCATTAAAAAAAAAAAAAAAAAGAACACTTAGCTCTGGAACTAAACATGTAAAATGACAGATAAGTTGGCAATTTCCTTTCAAACCTGAAGGTATGAACTGTGAACTATTTTTACAAATAGTATATATGTATAGATACATAATAATAGATCTATAATAATCAGAATTTTAAAGATACAGAAATTGAAGTTTCCAGAGTTTAAAGTGTTGAAGGTGAAATATAAACAGCACAACACAAACTCAAATCCATTTCTTTCCATTTCAAACCCCATGCTTTTAACCACTATGGTGTATTTCCTGAGTTAATAGAAAGTAAAGGATCATTAATAGCATTCTACAGCTTCTTTATTGGTTATAGATTTGCTTTCTAGGCAGAGTCATTTTTATTAGGCAAGAGGAACTGGAACCCACAACCCTCTATTTTGATGCTGCTTTCCCTGAACCTAGAAAATGTTTTTAAATAACAATGATACAGGTTTCATCAGTAAAGATTACAATGTGAGATCTGTTTGTGAATTTACTGTTAATATTAAGCTGTTATTCAAAGTATTACTTAGAATCCTAAGTATATACAAATTTCCACTATTAAAATTTGGTTTATGAAAAATATATTTAAGATAGAGTTTGATTCCAGAAAAAGTAAGTATGTGACAGGATTGCACTGTTTATTTGGTTATCAAGAATCTTAATAACAAATCTTGTTTTATTTGAGAAAAAAATGCTTGTAAAAATCTGCACACTTGTGTTCCTCTTTTAATCTTGTTATATGATTTCTATTTTTTACGATTTTTCTTACAAGTGGATTTTAAGTCATGTTAATGTGTGTAGAATAGGTTATCATCTGTGCTAAATACACATCTGAATGAATATTTTAAAAAGAAGACATCTGGACCAAGTAAATTATAATATATTAATTTAAAAATAATTTTCAATTATAAGTTCATATTTCCATACAATTTTAAAATGGTAGTATATCTCTTTAATAAATAGCATCTCATGATCTTGAAAATACACCTTGCAATACACCTTGTGGTTGTATCCATAATGATGAGAAACCTGTGGTATTCAGGGAAACTGAAATTATTTTAGCATGTTATTTGAGGATAAAGTTTAATATAAATTAAATTCATTCATATGAGCATAATTAAAAGCCTACCCATACAAAGCAAAAAAAAAAAATTGTGCTGAGATATAAAGAGTGGTTAAAGCCATGTAAACTGCAAATTTCTATATAAATTACTTGGCATCCAATTTTTGTTAAATATTTAATGTTTCTAAAGTGGGTTTCTGCTTATACATCTGTCTTTTTGCTTTTCTCTATAGAAAACGTGGAGCAGATGGGGACAGTGAGACAATATAAAGATAATTCTTCTTCCTGAATGTGAATTCACTAAATATTTAGGATCTTGGCAGCAGCAGTAGTGTGCCACACACAGAATGACAGTCCTATAATCTCTCCATCTATAGACAACAGCTGTTTTATATATTGACATATTTTTTCCAATTTTTTTATATTCACACATTGCAAATTTGAGGCATACATGTACATGTGAGTATATGTATATGTTGTTGTACATATGTGTATGTATCCAGATTGTCTCAATTAGCATTGTCACAAATATCTTCCATATATAATATTCCATCTTATTCATATCCATAATGTATTTAACTATAAATGTTAAAAATTCAACTTTTTTTTTTTGCTGTGTTAACTCTGGGATAAATATTAATCTTTGCATCATACCTAATGACAGTCTTAACATGAACAGTTAATAGTAAATTAACTGAGGCTATAAAATAACAAAAATTTTAAAGGTCTCAACTTATTGAAATTTGGTGTGTTTATGTACACATATGTAAAGAAAAGTAGGAAAATCAATGTATCTCAGAACAAGCATATTTTAGCAGTCCTTCTTTTAGATGATAAAACAAAAATAGGGTGGGTAATTACATATAGCATTCATAAATACATATCAATAAATTTATTAGTACATCAGTAAATGAAAGCGCTTTAAGAGCTTAAGATCAAATGGATCCCAAGACTAAAATGCAAACAATAATTGAGGCGAATTACACACACTTCGAAAGGGTTTTTTTCTTTTCTTAAAGATTTTATTTATTTATTCAAGAGAGACACAGAGTTAGACAGAGGGAGAAGTAGGCTTCCACCAAGAGCTCAATGTGGGACTTGATCCCAGGACCCCTGGACCATGACCTGAGCCGAAGGCTGTTGCTCAACCACTGAGCTCCCAGGCATCCCCTTCAGAGGGGTTCCTGTTGTTACAAGTGGAATCCAATTTCCTTGAATATAACTTGTTGCTGATTTTAGAGACTCCTCAGGTGACATTACATGCTACATTAAAAATGTAAACCTTTAGAAATGAAATATTAACTTGCATATTCAAAAATATTATAAAATGAAATAGCAATAAAGAATGGTGATGTGTCACCACAGCTACACTAATACAATAGTAAATTGGGCCCAACTAGAAGAAATTGGAAGAATTCTTGTTCATGTTTTTTTCCCATATTATCTAAGTGAAGAGATTTGTCTGGCAGATCTGAATATCTGCTTATATAGATTCATTATAAAACAGTTTTAAAAGTGTCCATCAGGGTGTAGATACTTCCAATTTCAGAATACCCTCATACTCTATGAAACTCTAATTTCAAACCCATCAAAAAGACATCATAGTATTTTATAGGTTCTCAAAACGGTAAAATTGCTCTAGAAATGAAGGATTTTCTTTTAAGAGTAGGAGGCGTTACCTGATGTCCACATCCAAGCATGCTTTTTGACACCAAGTAAGCGATGAATTCTCATTAATCAAAATGGTCAGACTCTAAAAAAACATATTCTATCACTACAAATTGTCTAATAGAACTCAATCCTTTGTACATGTGAGCTATTTGAAGCAAGAAATCCAAAGCTTAAACTTTCCTTGGAAACTGGTATTTCTGGACCTTCGAAATTCAGATAGCACTCACTTAAGGGCTAACCTAAAACATTAAACACACACGCTTTTCCCTTAAAAGGAAAAAGTTAAGAAATAATAAATGTATTATCTAAGCAATTTCACAATGACATCAGATTATATCTTGATTTAACTGAGCAAATACTGTTGGTCCTCAATGCATATTACTAAGTACATAAAAACGAGCATTTAATAGTTATTATTCTAAAATTCTCTTCAGAATCCCTATTTCTCACCAAGAGGAAATAAGTTGGCAGCTACCTCGAGTTGACTATAGCTTGCCAACAAAAAACTGTACTGGTGCTTACCTGTATCTAATTGTAATTATGCACAAGACCCATCCCCATAACCAAACAATACGAAGAAATGAGTGTCACTACCTGTGGCTTCTTGACTCAGGGATTAGCTAAGAACATGCTTTGTCTTTGTCAGAGAGATTCAACTCATTCTTCTAACCCTACCAATTTCCCTTATTATCAAAAGTACAGAGACCCACTTACTGGGGACATAAATTAACATTTAAGGGGTCATTACCTTGTGGCCATTAATCTTATCTAGTGACTACTTAAGAAATCTATGGAATTCTAATTAGCCAAGCTTCAAATCCCTGTTTTTCCAGCATATGTGAATCCCTTTCAGAATTGTCAAATTGCATTAAGATATATATTCAATAAGTAATTATTAATTGCCTATTATGTGGAGGCACTTTATGTGAACACAAAGATTATTTAACCACTGTCCCTTCCTTCCCTCAAGCGATTCAGTGTAGAGCTGGGTGAGACCAACACCTAACTATAGAAAGAGAAGTTTTCTGTTTCTATTAGCTAACTTAACAGGTAAGAAATGGATCTGGCTGGCCCAGAACAAATGCCCCTTCAATGGCATCTACCACCAACGAAGTATTTTTTTTTTTAATTCAGAATTACTTGATCTATTTTTGATTAAACTTCACTGAATACAGAAACATTTTGATGTTTATTACCCTGTTGAATTCCCTGACTTTAGAAACATCTCTATGTAAATGGTGTGCTGGGAAATGTACTTTACTCTCTATTCACTCTCTGAAGTAGTCATTCATGGTTCATTTGACCACTCTAGGGTTCAAGTTCTCTTATCTGAAAATGAGAATGCAAATTACTTCACAGATATAAAGCCTGGCATCAGTGCTATTTTTACAAACCTCATGATTCATTAAAACTCTTCATAGTCTCTGTACCCCAAACCTCTATTAGGTGCTTAAGTGCCACCAAAGCTTTATCAACAAGTACTCACGTACCACTCACAGCAAACACTCACACTGTGAAGGGCATGTGTTCATGTAGCAAATGCCAAATGTACAGAGCTTTAAATAATTATGACATACACACTTAAAACAGATCCCCATTGTCGGATTTAGTTAAGTACCACCAATTTGAATGTGCACTTAACATCTATGCACATGTTTTACCCTTAAAACTGACAGAATTTCTAAATGATATTAAAAAAAAAAACACAGTTTTTGCAACTAAATTAAATTTTCACTGAGTGGTAACCAAATAGGAAATATATAATAAAATAACAAAAATGCAAGGCATGTAATAATTACTAATTTTAATACTAAAGGTGATATATGAGATATATCAGCAGATACAGCAGATATATATGTGGTTGTTTTAATTAATATGTTGAGTATTTATACTAAGAAAGGATCTTAGTGAAAACACCCAAAGTGGTACAAAACCATTGTTAGAGTTCAAAACAAAACTTAAAATGAAACTAACTGGACTATATGGAGTATGTAAGAAAAGACTGATCAAACTTTGTCAAAACTTTAAGTACTATCTCAAGACCAGCTTGAACTTTTCATGACTATAATGTACATGTATTGCTAATTCACCTATGAAGCTTTTCCAACTCCTAAACTAGATGATTTCACTTTTAAGCTTATAATGAACTGAAGTAAGAGAACTACTTAAATGGTGAATCAGTATGTTTCTATATTTACAAAAAGTAGTTCTGGTGCTCTTTCCAAATATCAGCATCTACTAAGAAAGTACAATACATTGAAATTGTTCCCCACCCCCATTGGTGAAGAGATTCACACAACCTCATCCTTCTGCCATTAGAGGGAAGAGGACCCACATATTGTTAAGGAACACCCAATGAGATATTTATATCTAAAACATGTTTTTCACATGGGCAGAAAAGGGTGAAATAGGTTTGTAAGTAACTGAGAAACCAATATGTAAAGCTTTTTTTTAAATCTACATTTTATGAATATATATATGGAATTGAACTTTCCAAAGTATATACATGTATAGGCTATGAAGATGATATTTTTACGGTCTGAACTGTATAATACTTTTACCAATTGTTCTGGCCCAACATAAAACACCTCATTACAAACAAATTCAAGATATCTGAGTCTACATTACAATTGGTTTCACACAACACTAATCACTGCATTGCTTTTCTGCTTTTTATGCATTTCTCACCATCAACTTGTTACATGAAAAATAAAAATGTAATTCTGTAACATTTGAAATTGAATTGGTGAGTTATTTGGTAAATTTAGAATTTCAAAAAAAATATGTCTGTACTATTGTTACACATTACTTAAATATTTGTTCTCCTTTTCAATTTGAATTTCCTTTCCAGTAACAGTGCTATAGATAGACATTTTGGTCTTCAAATGTATTAATTTTTAGGCTTTGCTAGTTAATTAAATTATCATCTCAGAAGAGAAGCTGATGAAAAACTGAAGAAAAAGGTTCTGCAAAATACTAGATATTCTTAGATAAATAAAACTTTAGTTTTTAAAAATATTATGTCAAATATAATTCTTCTAATGTAAGCAATCATGAAGTTTTTTTTTTTTTTGAAGATTTTTTTTTGGGGGGGGGGGCTCATTAAGGCCTTACCCTTCCAGTGCATTGTGAAACCTACAGAAGAACTTGGATCCCCACTCTATGCTTGGGACTTTCAGATTTTTCTCCCCACACACTGGTTATAAGGGTTATGCTTACCCACTCTCCTCAGTGACATTGTTTATATAAGTTGTTCTCCATAAGGGTAGATATGGATTCCTAGATAATTTAATACCTTCCACATTTCTCATACCATCCCTGTATTCTAAAATAAACTTTAGGTAGAACTGGCTGAATCTTATCCCCTTTAAATCTTGACTTCAGGGATGCCTGGGTTGCTCAGTGGTTGAGCGTCTGCCTTCAGCCCAGGGCGTGATCCTGGAGGACCGGGATTGAGTCCTGCATCAGGCTCCCTGCATGGAGCCTGCTTCTCCCTCTGCCTCTCTCTCTCTCTCTCTCTCTCTCTTTTTTTCTGTGTGTCTCATGAACAAATAAATAAAATCTTTAAAGATCAATCAATCAATCAATCAAACAATGTTTATTTCATAAAGAATGGTTCTGGGACCATTACACCAGAGCTTGTAAAAAATGTAGAATCTAGGCCCTTACTCAAATCTATTTAATCACCAGGGTTAAATGTCAATATTCTCTGGTCAAATCAACTATAACTAGAATTCCAGGATCAAATGAGACAAAGTATGCTGAAATGTCCCAAGGAAACATCTTGGGCTACTTAGACCCTAAACGTTTTTTGCATATGGTAATAGATACTTGGAGTATCTTAAATGCAACAAATGACTACAATATATGACAAACTATCATAAATTCCACAAGAGAATGGCTTACATTTGTCTTGATGCTGAAAGAGGAAGATATTTCTATTTAAATCAGTAGACTCACTTGGGAACTTTTTGAAAACATTTAAAAACTACATTGAACAAATCACTTTTGCCATAGATGAATGTGTTTCATAATGCAGTAACTGCTTGATTATATAGGTAAAAATAGATTTTTAAAAAAAGATTGGTGAAAGTCTCAGCTGCTGGCAATATGTGATTTGTTGCTCTTAATTGGTTATTAAATTTTTTAAATATAAGTGTGCCAAATTAATCAGTTTGAGAAGCCAGTTGAAGGCTGTCAAATATTAAATGAATTTCTCATACCTCTGTATTCAGTGTCCATTCTTCTGAATGGACAGAATCCTGTCCATTCTTCTACTTTTGGGAAAAAGTAGTTCTAGATTCTTCTAAATTAATCAAGTGTTCATTAATTATACAATATTGTTCTCTGACGTCCATATTTAAGGAGAGATAACTGTGTTTATTGTGTTCACAACAATAAAGGAGACAATGGGATAAATTTTACAGCCAAGACGCTCCAGGATAGGGTCCTTCTCCAGTTCTCTTTATTTTCTACATACTTCCCTACATGGCACTTACCATTGCTTAGGTGGACCAGATCCTGTCTTATCTCCTTGTTTATGTCTATATTGAATCCTGAGCCAAGAATATCATCCTCCTGGCTTCTTCCTTTCTATCCCCAAGTTTGGAAATCTCCTGATCATCTTTTAAGACATAAATCAAATAAAATTTCTCTATGTATCTCTTCTCACAAGTCAAGGCCACCATCTTCTGTGTGGTAATATAGATTTGGTATATATTATTATTACAGCTTTTATCTTATTATGTTGTAATAACACTTGACATGCTTATTTCCCCCACTAGACCAGGCACTCCTCCAGAACAGAGACAATACAGCATCCATTCTGGCACTCCATTAGCACAATGCTTCATACACAGTGTGCTCTCAACAATGCTTTTGGAATGAAGGAATGAATTTTTCATTGATTAGGCATTAAGATAAATTCATCTATGTAAAGTCTCCCTTTTATTTTTTTATTGCATGCCTTGTAGCAATGACAATAGCAACAAAACAACAGACATTTATTGAGGACTTGTCTAGTGCTAGGCACTGTGCTAATAGCTTTACATCCATTATTTATCTCATTTAATGTTCAAAACAATCCTCTGAAGTGAGTACAATTATCATCCCCATTTTAAGAGAAGGAAACTGAACAAAGAGAGATTACACATTTGGCAGATGGTAGTGTCAAGACAAAAACTGAGGTCCTCTGACTCCAGCACTTACCATTTTGAACAAATACAAAAAGCAACCTCTTACATGATTGATATAAGAGCTAATAAAATGCTTTAGCCAGTGATATAACTAACCAAACATCTAAAAACAACCCTCTATTAACTGCAAAAACAAATGACTCTTCATAAGAAAGTTTTCACTGCTTTCATCTTTCCTACCCTGCACTGTATTTATTAATGCATTGTGGTTGCAATATAAAGAGATTCCATTATTCCCAATAATACTCTGGTATTATTCTACTTATATATGCCTAGCTTACCAAAATGTAATTAATTTATCAACATCCAACTATTAAATATTTCTTTCAATTAAGAATTCCCATTTTGCTTCTAAAAAACTTTGTATTTACTGTATAACAATGGAATATAAAAACCATTATAAAGTTAAATCTAATCCTTGAATAAAAGGATGTTTGCATAGTACTTTAGTTAATTGTCCCTGTCATTGATTTAAAATTTACAGAGAATTGAGTTTACACACACACACACACACACACACACACACACACACACACCCTTACACAGAAAAAAAATCTACCATATCCTAAAATTTCTTTTTGTTTACATTAATGTATATGAAATTCAGTTATACCAACATTATGGTTTCTGTGTTTCTAAATCAACTGGAGAGAGGTAAGTTGAGTTAAAAATCAGTCATTTGTAGAAATCACAACACTGTGCATCTATGAAATGTAGAGATTGACTTGAATGAAGAATGAGAAACAGTTGAGGTGAAGGACACGTTCTATATCTTGATCGGTTTTTTGGTCATCCAAAAATATTTCTTTTCAACCTAATTTGCCCTTTTGTTACTACTTGTGCTTTATCGTCCATTCTCCTTAAACTAGACTTTCCTTGTAAAATATGGTTTTAACATTGCCTTTTGTCTTTACTAACTCTATGTAACCTAGTCTGAAGCAGTTTTTACTATTAGAGTAAAAAATGAATTTATCTTAGTTAATTACCTTAAAAAAATACTAAAGACAAAGTTTATGTCCTTATTGAAGCAACTATAATCTAAGGCTTCCCCATGGACAAGAGAAAATTATTTTCTTAGGGTTTAAAAATTATTTCCATTCATCAAGCTACATAGATAGAAAAAATGTTTTTGTTCTTTCAGGTGAGACTCAAAGTTGCTGAGTCTTATGTGACTATCCATAATACTAGTAGTGCCTTGTTCTTAGGAGGGTTAGGTCTATGTCCTTGAAAGATAATATATTCTTAAGCATTGTTAGTTGGAAAGGAGCTGAGAAACATTAGGTCCTGCTCTTTCCTAATATGAGAAATCTTGCTTCTCTATCCAGGTATTACAGAATGTATTTATTAGTTCACTAACAGTTTCATGGACATTGGCTAAGTACTCACAATGTGCCAGGTCCTGTGCTAGGTGTCACAGCTACCTACACAAATCCCCCGTGGCCCCTGTACTCAAAGAATTCAAGGTCTAGTGGGGGAAAACATAATCCTACAACAACTTCTACAAAAATAACTTTTTAAAAACTAAGGCTGTTTTACTTACCAGGAATTGTCTGAACATCAGTACTTCGAATAACACCAAATAATTTCTAGAAGACAATTTTTGTCTTATGTTTATAAAGACATTATTCCTGCCTTCAATGAATGTATAGTTGTATAACGAGGTATCTACAAGAGCTAATTTTGCTATGATTTAATAAACTTTATAATAGGGCTACCTGGCTTTTATACATATAGATTAATTTTAATGCAACCTTTGCTACAAAAAAGATACCACTACATTTTATTTCTGCTAAGTTTAACCTTTATGGACTCTCTTTGCAGGTTGTTTTCCAAATATTTAAAAAATATTTTACAGAAGAATTTCAGTTTTAACTTTTTTGTTCAACAATCAATTCTCTCCTATCTCATAGGAGCATGGGACATCTTTATTCAAAATTATATTGAGATAAAATGGAATGTTAACTTGTAATTCAGAATGTGACATGCCTGGTCTCATTTTAATACTATGTCTAATTATTTTCAAGTGTTTTTAGACTGTTAAAATGGAATCTGTCCATTCTGGCATGAATCCTGGTACATCTAAGGTGTGCCAAGCAACAGTGTACTGGTCAAAATGCACTCCTGCATGTGGCCCTGTCAAATCATATTTTCCTAAAATTTTTGGTGAAAACCAATAAGAAGGAAAATAATTTCTTCTTGAAATCAGTTGTCTTGAATATCACATAATATTCTCATGATTTATTCAAATATTCTAATTGATTTGATTTGATTTGATTTTGGACCCCTTTTTAATTTTCTATTTTCTTTATTGTTGCCATTTATTCATTCTTTTAATCTGATATTCTGATGGATTAAATATCATTTATTAATTTGGAAAACAGAATCCAAAATTCAGCAGTCTTTATCAAATTACCTCAGTTTATTCAGATTCAAAATAAACAGAATGAAAAACAGATAACTCTACAGAAGTTGTGGAGATGCAGGAGGCAGAGATGACAACATTCCACAGTAGATTTTCTAATTCTCTACCCCTTTAGGACTATGGCACATATTCCTCTAGCTGGTGGGAATGTTGCTGGCAGACATCTTTCTGCTGACAATTCTCTTCAGAACAGTCTTGCCTCATTGTGCCAACCTCCTCAGAGGCAAGGGTGTCTTCCTAGGACTGCCTGAAGCTGATGGCTGATTCATTATGCAGAGTTTGCTCCTATTCAGAACAACTATAAAGGTCCATCCAGGCCTCAGAGCTCCCCATGGATCAACGGAGGTCCTGAGACTGCATCACAACTCACATCCATCCTCTGTCCAGTCCTGCTTCTTTCCCTTCCATTCTTCCAATGTTAATCTCTAAATTGCATCCTAGAATTCCTCCCCTTGCTAATCTCCTTCTCGGAGTCTGTTTATGGGGAAATGCTGAGATGAGCACTGCCCAGCAAACTCTAAAAGAGATCCATTGGCTTCAATCTTACCTGTAAAAAATGAATTTACTCAGTGACTTAATGTCTTAGGGAGGGAACAAACACTATTTTCTGCCAAAAAGTTAACACAATCTAGTATTTACATAAGCATGTGAAGAAAGTTGGTTTTTCTCTCCACTTACAGATTTTACTTAATCAAACAGTACAAGAGGGATTTACTTAGCAGCTTTTGACTAAAATGGCAATCTATGAGAAAAGTGACAATCATTCAAGAGAACAATAGCCTTCTGGAGAATATTAGTAGAATTAGGGATCCTGTAATAGGATCACTGCAGATCCAAAGAATGATCCCTTCTTAAACTAGGCAAAGCTATAACATTGTCTATGCTTCTTTCTTCTCCTCTTTAAAATACAAACTTCATTCTTGTGTGTCTCTTCTATATTCAATTAATAAAAAGGAGAAGACAAGTTAGAGCTGAACCAGAATCATAGTTCACAAAAATTTAGAAAGGAAGTTAATTTTAGGTTATCTCATTTAGGTTTTCTATTTTAAAGATGAAGGATTTATAACCTGCATAGTTAAGTTTTAGGGAAGGTACTAGAAGTTGGTTGTTTTTTTCTTTTAACATTGTGCTACATTTTCACCAAAGTTTTGTACACTTAACATTCATATTATAAAAACTGCCCTCAATTATTATGTCCTGAGTTTGGTGGGGATAGACACAAGTAAGTAAGCAATTATGTAGCCATTTGATGAATTCTGTAAGAGAAGTCAGTTCAAGTGTGTTTTTTAAATAGTTATAACTAAAAAAAAAAAACCAAAAAAACAAAAAATAAATAAATAAATAAATAGTTATAACTAAAATGTAGGATAAAAAATTATATATGTCTCTGCTTGTGTGGGTGTCTCTGTGTGTTGTATTTCATTTTTAAATCCTACCCCTTTTATTATTTCACATTTGGTTTTTGCCTTGATTGCACAGAATACAGACTACCAATTAAAATTCTCAAATTGTGCAACTGATAATAGAGCTCTCTACCATAGATAAATGTATGCAAATATCTAATAATGTATTTAACTGTACATTTTAAGGTGTTAGCATGATTTTATCAATGAGAATACAAACTTTATTATTAATATTTTTAAAATATTAATAATAGCAAATCATGCTATAATTACAAGGCATAGCAAGCCATGAAGTAAAGTTGATTAATGCCCTCTGATGCAGATTGGAAGCACCAAAGAAGTAAATTAATCAGAACCACTGCATTGTTTGTCATGTTCTTTTGCTTAAGTATTCCACATATTACTCTAGCCACTAAATTTTAAATGGATCTAAATAACATATTGCATTAAATTAACTTACTCCCTAAGGAATCAATTCTATAGATATTAATTATATATCTGATAATTGAAAATATATTTGCCTCAGGGTTTTATAACCACTTACAACTCAGGTTATATTTACACTGCCTTAAAGTTGGCCTATTACAAATCATGCAACCCATTCCTATTCAGAATATATCCCTACTATATGAGAAGATGGTATACATCATTTAAGCCTCAGAAGGAGAGATGCAGTTCATCTTTCAAATGACTAGTGAAGTAATCTTGTAATATGTCAACCTGCTCTGCAGACTTTAAGCTCCAACATCAGAGGTGAAGACAACTTTACAGAGATTTCTTAGCCGAATGGCACAGTTGCCTGGGGTCAAATCTCTTAATATGCCCTGTTTGTTTGGTGTGTGTTTATAAACACACACACATATGCTGTCTGCTTCTCTGACTGAACCCTCAACAATGTAACTATTCTAAACGATTTAAGCAAGAGGGGTTTTGACACTGGGAAAAGGAAAAAAAAATTGTAACAACAAAAAAACCTTTACTCTTCTTTCATCTTGAAGCTAATCAAAGAATTGTCCTGATAAACCATACTATGCACTATTGATAATTCTGAGGGTGTGCTCATTATCAGGTATAACCTAATAGATATTTCCTCTTCTAAAGCAAGGATCTTCAAACATTGTTTCATTGCATTATTTTATTTTATTGAAAAACAACTATCCATAAACTTGAGGATACAAGGAAATATATGTGTATTTATTTACTTTATGAATAATTCACATGTAATTATATTAATCTGTATATCAATATGGTAAAACCTTTATCTTCATTTTTAAATATAAGTGAACAGAAATCAAAATTCCAGAATTTTCCCTATATATCTACTTTCATCTTGAGAACCCACTAGTCCTGGGCAAATTTAAGATGGGTCAGATTATCACTGTACACACTATACTGTATGTTAGTACCCCTCTTCTCCACTAAATTCCAGTAGTTCTTCTACCTAGGCACTGAGACAACCCAAAATACCCTCAATGCCTATGGATTCCCTGGGTTAGCAGTATTTCCTCTAGCTGAGATGTTAATACTGATCCAGAGAATAGGTTAGGGCCTGGCAGTCAGACTACACTTCGTTTGTTATTATTTTCCCATCTGCACTAGTAGTCAGTTGATGGGATTGTTCCAGTTAATAAGATTTACATATTCCTTCATTTACAGAATTCTCAAAAAAACAGACATGTTGCTGCATTTACTAACATAATCTATACATCCAAGAAAAAAGAGTTGAAGAGGGGTTTTAAGCAAGGAATGCAAATGTTGATATTTTAAATTGCAAAATATAAACAAAAATTTTTATAAACCAAGGATAATCTTCATTTTCCAATCCATTGTTATAAGATTATGTAGAAACACCAACCTCATTTCCAATATTATCGGTAAGCTAATTATTTTCATGAGTTAACCTTTGCCGAAGTGTGTACTTTGGTAAAGTTCCAATGTAAATGACTTTTGTAACAATGCACATTGAGATCCAAAAGCCTGTTATGGTCCAAATTCTGGGTTAAGAACATATAAAAATTACAACCATGCTTATAAAGTTGTGTTTGCAAAATTAACTAGCATTTTCTTGTTTAATATAATCAAAATCCAAGTAACAATCACTTCTAAACAGACAGGAGCAATGTATATAATTATCCTGCATAAATAATCAATTTTAAAAACCACTGTATTTACAGCCTTAAAAGGCGATTATATTTTGTAGTTTCTTATGATGTAATTCACTTAAACTACTCATATATATTGCTTGTTGCAAATGAGATTTTACTAGTTTATTGAGGAGAAGAGATAGTACAAGATTTCTAAACTTGTGGCTAACAGTCATTTCCAAGATATATTTCTACTGTCAGGGTTTATCACCAATTTCCATAATTGATGTTTTATCTACAACACTACAACTTTTTTATACTATATAGATAATTAACTAGTCCTCACTTCCAGCTGATTATTTCTATCCTCCAAGGAGCCTCACGGTATAATGGACAAAATGTCAAGAATAATTAGGAATAATGATGGTGGCAGCTATGCTATCAAACAATGTGCACCTCCAACTGATTCTTTCATGCTTTGCCTTTGAAGAAATTTACATGATTTAAAACTCTCTCCCAGGCTTTAATTTTTCTTGATACAAAAGTAATAAGGTTTTGGGAAATAAAAATAGAATACTTTTATATTCATATATATGTGCACAAAGCCGAGGTTTATATATTTATTTTCATACTTAAGGTGGTAAAATCAGCTGAGTCCCAAGTGCCCCACAGCTTGGCAAGATATCATATCACTGCATATGTAACCGTTTGGTATCTTCCACATGATATTTGGAAAGCCAATAGAGCTATTTATCATGTTGAATGAAGTCTACAGAAGTAATATTTTGTTTTGGGTGGATACTTGATACATGTATCTTTAATGATACTGATATACATATCTTTATCATTAGGTGTATCTAATATGTCCTTCTTAGGTGACCTAATACATGCTCATTCGATCCATCCTCCAATAGTCGTTCCTCGGGGTAATTTATCTGAGGGGAGGAAAGGCAGTATGCATTCTTATGTTATCATGTTCAATCTAATTCACAAAGTGTCACCTCTGTCAAATCGCATAGAAATAATTTATGCTAATCCTGGCATACACTGCTGATCATTATGAAACTGGTAACTTCATTTCAAGCTGCAAAATAATTCTAAAAATATAAATGCATTTCATAATATAACATATATGAGAGCTTATATCACTGGCATGTTAACACTTTTATCTGCACTTCCTTACAGTTTGGAAAGTGTTTCTTTTGTTGTAGGACTAATCTAACAGTCTCTTTTCTTTTTCCCCCCACTCATTTGCTCTGTGAAATAATGCAAATATTTATGTCTAACTTACAGATGAAAGCTGTGAGTCTCAGGGGATGAGAGATTTATCTGAGGTCACACAATTGATAAATAAATGTCATTAGAAGCAGAAGCAGACTTTTCTGAATTTTGATTATATTAACCAAACCCTTCTCCAATTTCTCTAACATGACATTATGTGTACAAGAAAGTCAGGTGGATAAAATTTGCAAATTTTCCTAGTTCAGGTTGTAAAAAGTATCTCTTGAAATATTAATACTTAATTTCATAAAATAAATATCTAAATTTTACTTAGTTTGTAGAAACATGAAGTTGACAATCCCAGTCTTAGAAGGATTCAGTTATATAGTACAAAGAATGCTGAAGCTCAGAGAAAGCATATTTAATTCTTGTATATAACCTTTCACTCCCAAAGTCCTGTGTATTTCACCTCACCTGTCAACCAAAGTCAAGTAATGTTGAACTTATGAAGTCAATATTCACTTTCACATCCAAAAAAAAAGCAAGAAATGTAACAGGAAAATATATAATAACCCTTTATGGGTCTCTTGAATTCTTCAAAGATTTGTCATGAAAAAAGAAAAAGACACAAGAAATCTTACATAAGAGGGTGCTGCTCAGCAATGCTCACTCAGGGGACCATGCTATTGAAAATCGCACAAAAATGTCCCTGAAGATAAAGCAATTCTCGGCCTCCACCTAAATCCATGTTAATCAAGTAAAGAGGAGAGTGAGTCTGGGAGGAAAAGAATCGAATGCTGCATTTAATGAGGAACTCTTTATTCTTCCCAGTCGGGCCATTTCATGCCATATAAAAGGAAGGCTGGTACTGGATTATGTCTAATGCTACAAAACAGGTTGAAGAGATAAGAAAATCTGTAGGGACTCAGAAGCATTCACAGGAGTAGGAGACTAACAAAAAT
Organism: Vulpes lagopus; assembly: GCF_018345385.1. Taxonomy (NCBI): domain Eukaryota; kingdom Metazoa; phylum Chordata; class Mammalia; order Carnivora; family Canidae; genus Vulpes; species Vulpes lagopus. The sequence continues at coordinate 40,556,092 of NC_054839.1, read as the reverse complement.
TCCTTCCCTTCTGGATGTCTGGGAAAAAAATTCACATCATCACATGTGCTCATGTTACCACCTAAGCTACATATACTTATGATTTGGTGTTTGGGAATCTTTGAGGATGGAGTTTTTACCTGAGTACGGATGCTTCTTTGATTTTGCCAACCTAAGCCACGAAGAAAGCTGAAAATTACTCAGGTGGTATGATAAATGCCCCCAGTTATCTGTAAGGAATGTTTCTATGGTAAATGATTCTAAATTAGAAAAAACTCAAAATGCTTTGCAGCCCCTTAAAATAATACTTTTATATATTTTAAATAATTCCTTGACTGATTAATATTTATGATTTTATATAGAAGCTAACTTGATGCTGCAGTTGGAAAGTTAATAATTTACGGAGGCTGCTTTGTAGTCTAATGGCAGCACTTGACTTTTGCTACTGCTGGAGGGCCTACAACTTTGATGTTCCTGTCTTAAATTAAGAGAAAAGAAAGAGTCAGGTATCAGCTCTTGTTCAGTTACTTTTTCTGAGGGGTTCTTTTAAGTGAGTTCCATGAAGCCATAAATGTCTTTTAACAACAATATTGATTGCAAAATAAAGCCTCTTTCCATTATCTTCTTAGAGGAATCACAGATAAAGGTGTTTTAAAAGTTTGAGTAACATTACTTCTTTCTAGAATGTAAGTGTACTGTTAACTCTCTGGAGCACATAAAAGGAAAGTTTCCAGAGGGGTTTGCTATGTAAGCAAATCTTTTCTTCCTTCCTAATTCAAAATAAATCATGAAAAGCCATAGCATTAATGTCCTCTGACTGTGAGTGTATATGTGTTTTAATTTAGAGAAACTCTACAGACTTCTAGATTTTCCTTACAAGTTTGGTAACAACCATGTACAATGAACACTATTGCCTGCTACCTTGAGACCTAGGAATTGACAGGTAATGGTTCTCAAGGTAGCCAGCAGTGCCAATTATCCAGCCCCAGTGTCCAGTGAAGCTGGTAGACAAAAGCTCAGCGAGTCGAACCATTGCATACTGAGTGCGTTTAGCAAAAACTCGGAGGATCTCCTTATCCAGTCAACATGATCTTTAGTTATTCATCCTCACTGTGGTTGGTTATTCCCAAAGTCCAAGCATATTATTAGAATTCAGCAACCCCGTCATTTTATATTATAATAAAGCATGCAGCAAAAGATAAACATAAACCTGGAAATGTATTTATTTTAAATGGTCGGTCAAATAATAAGTGAAAAATTTGTTCAATCCACGTAGTGAAAAGTCTTTTTATTGCAATATGAACCACTGGTACTTGGGAAACATGATTTCTGATTCCCAAGCAAATGTAAACTAGAACTAGTTTAAATGTTTTGAACTCATTAGCTGAGCGTTTCTATTTTGCAGACTACTTCAGGGCTCAATCACATAAAAAAAGAAAACGTGTCAAAGGAATAATTTCTGATAGAAGGAGAAATCTGAATCTATGCTACTTACTTACCACTAGTAATGAAATTGTAACTAGGCTTATGTGGCTGGTAAAAGCTTGAAAGACCCACAGAATTTTTAATTAGTCAACGAATTAGTTTTCAGTATATTTGCAGATGCATGGTAAGAATTCCAGAAATAAAAGAGATGATATCTTTCCCCTGACTCAATGGCTTGTCCATCAATAAGCTATAGGAAATAAATAATAAAAATTCATTGAGAGAATGTTTTTTTTAATTTCCATACTAAAAAAATACATCACACTAGGAATAAGAAGGATTCAAAGCAACTTAAATGATTTTTTACGTTACTAAGTGAACACTTTGCTGAGAAATTTATGAAGTACTTTATTTTTTTTTTTATGAAGTACTTTAATATCTGATGAGGTTCCAAATGTTTGATTAATTCAGGAAGATTTTTGAACATTTCAATATGTTGTTTTTCTAATTGGTCCATTTCAAACAGAATTTAACATTGGTTCCTTATTTCCCATTTTTAAGCATTTTTCACTGGCTGAAATCAGCCATATCTTGAGATAACCTGCTTATATTATGTGCTTCCAGAAAATAACTTGGGTAATTCTTTGGGCCTTCCATGAGTTTCTCCTTGGCTTTTTTTTTTTTTTTCAAATCATATTTGTCTTCTTTGCAAGAGCATTACACACAAATATTTCTAAACATATGTTACTAATATTCTACAAAATTACTTTTTCTTTCTTTTTACAGTTTTTGGATTATATGATTTTATTTTTTTAATATTTTATTTATTTATTCATGAGAGACACAGAGAGAGGCAGAGATACAGGCAGAGGGAGAAGCAGGCTCCTCGTGAGTAGCCCACTGTGGGACCTGATCCCAGACCCTGGGATCATGCCCTGAGCCAAAGGCAGACACTCAACCACTGAGCCACCCAGGCATCTCTGATTTTAAAAATCTACCTATCATCTGTCTGTCTGTCTATCTATCTATCATCTTCTATCTACATTAGTCCTCCCTGATGGGACAGAAGGGGAAATGTTCCAAAATCCCAGGTGGATGCCTCAAACTACTGATAATACCAAACCTTGTAAGTACTGTTTTTTTTTTTCTATATGTACATACTTAGGATAAAGTTTTTTTAAGGTTTATTTATTTATCTGAGAAATAGAGACAGAGCATGAGCAAGAAGGTCAGAGGGAAAGAGAATCACAGGCGAACTACTCACTGAGCAAGAGCCCGACATAGGGCTTGATCTCAAAACATTGAGATCAGGACCTGAGCTGAAACCAAGAGTTGGATGTTTAAACCAACTGCAGCACCCAGGTGCTCCTTATAAAGTTTAATTTATAAATTGGGCACAGTAAGAGATTAACAACAATAACTAATAATAAAATATAACAGTAACAACAATATACTGCAATAAAAGTTATGTGAATGCATTCTCTATCTCTCTCGAAAGATCTCATTGTACTATACTCACCCTTGTGATTCTGTGAGATGATAAAATGCTATGTGATGAGATGAAGTGAGGGAAATGACACAGGCACTGTATGTAGCATTAGGCTACTCATGACCTGAAGATGACAGGAGGATCATCTATTTTCCTACTTCAGTTGACTGGGGGCAACTGAAAGCAAGGAAAGTGAAACCGCAGATAAGGAGGGTCTGCTGTACATGTAGTTTTCATCCCATTTATTTATTTTACCTTACCAAAGCATTAAAATAATGTGAGAACTTCTAAAGAGTTTGTTTCATTTCTCAACACTTGCTTATAGATAGAGTTTGTTTCATTTCTCAACACTTACGCTATAGATAATCAGTAATAGGACAGTGATGCATGTCAGGATCTTTAATACATGATAGAGATGTATTATTACTAACCCATTAGTTAGCATTAGTTAGTTAGTAACAAGAAGAATACCATTGAGAAACCTACCAGCAGTATGAATTAAGTCAGAATATATAGACATAAGATACTGGGGAAAATAATCACCTTATTAATTAGTTTTTCCTAGAATCATACTCAGTCTCAAGATTTTCCAGGAAATTAAGTTGATCAAAGGTTTATAATCATGTATAGGTTGTTATTCTTACCATTAACCTAATGAGGAAATATTTTTCACATAACACATCTTAGCAGATATTCTCAAAATTATTTTGTTGTATTTTCCTATTGCCATGCAAATGAAAATAAAATTATTAAATTGAAGTTGTGAGGCACCTTGGTGGCACAATCAGTTAGGTGTCTGACTCTTGTTTTCAGCTCAGATTCATGATTCATGAATCTCAGGTCAAGATTTCAAGGTCCTTGGGATCAAGCCCTGTATCAGGCTCCATGCTCAGTGTGGAACCTGCTTATCCCTCTCCCTCTTCTCCTCCGCCCCCCCCCTTTTTAAAATCTCTCTCTCTCATTCAAATAAATGAAATATTTTAAAAATTGAAGTTTTGTACAAATTGTACAAAATTTCTTTCTTGTGGCCATAAGGAATCCTGTGCTTTCATTGTATCTGGCTTGGCATTTAAGAAGCATGGATTATTCATCTAGAAAAGGGCAAAACAATTTACCCTAAGGTTGTGTTTTCATAAGCAATTTTAGATAATTACACAATTCAAGCAGAATTGGTTTGAAGTAACATTACACAGATTATATAATAGTGTAATGCTTTAGCAGAGTACTACTGAGGAGTCTAGAATTTTATTTCTAGTATTAGCCCCTAATCTAATTATACATGTGAACTTGAACTGGTCATATTGTCACTTGGTCTCAGTTTCTTCATCCATAAATTGAGACACTTGACCTGAATTATATCAATTTTTATTTCATCTAATACTTTATATTTATGTCAGTTTTCACTTCACTTTAGTTCCCAGATCATAGCCTTGAAACTCCTGAATTTTTTATTCTATTTGAAAATGCTTACTGATTAAAAAAAAAAAAAGAAGAAAAAAGAAAATGTTTACTGATTTACAAACTGTCAAGAAATGTAACAAGTCTACTTTTTATTTTTATTTATTTTTATTTACTTCTTTAGGGGGGGAGAGACAAAGGGAGAGGAAAAAGAGAATCTTAAGCAGGTTCCATGCCCAGTACAGTGCCTGACGCAGGGCTCAATCTCACAACTCTGAGATCATGACCTGAGCTGAAATCAAGAGTGAGTCACTTAACTGACTGAACTACCCAGGCACCCCAGGAAATCTACTTTTAAAAATATATTTATAGTTTAAAAAGATGATCTTTGAACAGAATTTCCCATTAGAAGTATATGTAAAAGTTTAGAAAATTACTTGAATACCCATTTAAACTGATTCATTTAAGATGCAGAATGAAGGCAATATTCCTCTGATAGAAAATGACTTTGAAGACTGAACCTTCACCAACTTTTCAGTGGATAAAATGAGAAAGCAATTTTTAAACAGAGGTGATCTATACATTCGGTGTTTCTGTTGTGAGAAGTAAATGCTTATTCTAATGCATTTAAGCAAGCGGCATCAATGATTAATGACATTTTTGATTCTGTAACTAGACCTACAAATTCTTGAATAATTAATGAGGTACTCAATACTGCACAGGATATCCATCCTGTAAGAAATTTTGTATGTGGGTTCAAGGTATTAATATTGAAAGCCTTACAAAAAACCATGAGGGAGAGATTTGTGATTGAAGTAATAATGTCTACTAAAATATACAAGTTTTTTACTTGTTTTTTAGTTAAATGCTTATAAACTGTTAATAAGAGAGGTAATTATGATCTAATAGCATAAATGACATTGATAATTTTTTCCTAATTATGTCATCTCCTATAATAATAATGAATAGCTATTGGGAAATTGCTAAATTGTAGATATTGTGCTGGATTTTAAGAATAATATGAACTAGAAGATATGTAAGATTGAAAAGCAGTCATAATTCTTCATACTATTTAGTCTGTTAGGTTGAGAGAAAATTATTTTAATGGGCCATCTTTTAAGGCATTATTTGTGCATTCAGTGGAGACAAAGTTTTTGAGACATAAAATGAGAAAATAAGTGTTAGTCTATAAGTCATTATTACAATGTCATCCTAAATTCTAAAAGATAATCTCTTTTTTCATATTTCATATCTTATTCTTATTTTCAGGTTGAGTTCTTTAAAAAAAAAGAAACTTGAATCCTATGATGATCATAGAATTATAGACTCAGTTTTGAATGAGATCTTTAAGAATGTTTAGCTCAATTTCTTTATTTTAAAAATAAGGAAACTGGAGCTCAGACAGGTTAAAATGCTTCAAAATTCCCTCTAAGTCTGTGACATTCATTCTGTCTCTCTTAAATGAAACCTTCATTTTGAAGTAACTCAGGTGATGGAACAGCTCTGTGGTCTAAGGTAGATACCTTGAGAGCCTTGAAATATAGCACTTCCTGTCACTTTGGAAATGTGTCACTGCTCCCTACATGGTGGAAAACTGGAAAGTATGAGAGTATGTAAATTACCGTTGAGTTCAGCTATAAATTATTCTCATTTCATTATCAAGTAAAAACTCATAGAAAATTCAGGTAATACACAAACTCCTGAAAAAAATATTTTAAAAACTAGCTATTATTTGCAATTTTGACAGCATTGTTAATATAGTCCAGCTAATTTTAACATTTATAAAATTAGTGTCATAATGCCTACCTTATTCATTTAGCTAATAATAAGATACACTAACATACACATTCATGCATAATTGATATACATACAGCACTGTAGTAGTCACAGTAAGTAAGTAAATAGTTTCACTTTTCTGGAAATCAGGAACCTATGAAGTTAGGTTATAGGACATTTATAGTATCCTATATTCTAAATAAATTTTTGACAGCTCAAATATTTCAAGATTATCAATGAAAATAGAGCTCTGAGGATCTTATCATCTATTTAAATTCCAAAAATATTTTTGAATATGAATTATGGGCCACTCACTAGGAATACGATGGTAAATAAGATAAACACAGCCTCTGGCCTCTAAACATAAAGAAGATAAATAATTATTGTATAATAAAATACATTTTGACATGGAAAAAGTGTGTCACAGTAGAAAATAATTAAGGTGAAAATTAAATTAACTTACATAAAATTGTTTTTAAATCATTTTACTGGACTTTTATGCATCCATTTTTTATGTACAATTTGATGAGTTTTGACAAATTCATAGATCCATGTACTGATCATCCCAAGCACTGTATTTCTTTCACTCGAAAAGTTTCTTCATGCACTTTTACAATCTTCCCCCAGACCTTCCTCTAGGCAACCATGGTTCTGATTTAAATCACTATATATTCATTTTTCCTGTTTTAAAACTTTATAAAACAAACTCATTCTTACATCTCTTGGTTGTCATTCACAAATCTCAGAGTTTAAATTCTAAGACTAAAATCTGTAAAAAGAATAATACAGGTAAAATATCAAGCCAGGCCTTGTATTGAAGGATGCTCTAATAAACAATACCATTAAATTTGGCAGTGGGACTTGGGATATTATTCATTACCTATGCCAACATTTTGTTTTTTATGCTGCATTCTATATTAAATTTCATTATGCATTTATGAATTATATGTACAGATTATACTCTTGAGAACATTCACTTTATTGTATTACTTTCTATGTTTCTTTTATTAGTCAGAATATCTGTGTATTTTTGAAACAACTGTTCTGTATTTACCTTAAGAATTCTGTAGATTGTATAAATAACTAGATTTCTATTTTCATGTTCACTGATTAATGACAAAACTCTAACCCACTACTGGCAAAGATATAGTATTTATGGTACCTACTTTAATAATAACCTCATTTCTAGCTACATTTTATGTCTTTATGTCTTTGAATTTCTGTAGTCCATTTTCTTCAAGTTACCTGGTTCTATACAATGCATGTCACTGGGTGCTGAGTTTGATCAATTAATAAAGTCAGTTAAGCTCAAGGTTTAAATCATTTTCAAATTATTGTAAACTTCTAATCATTTAAGAATTAGTTCAGAGGACTACTTCAAATTATTGTCTTTACCTCAAATTTCTTCTTTTTTTAAAAAATGAAATGTCCTTTGATATATAAAATTTTGGCATAGAATGATCTCCTTTATAAACTCACCAGCAGGGCATCTGGGTGACTCAATTAGGTAAGCATCGGCCTTTGGCTCAGGTCACAATCCCAAGGCCCTGGGTTTGAGTCCAGCATTAAACTCTTTCCTCAGTGGGGGGGATGTCTGCTTCTTCCTTCTTCTGCCTGCCACTCTGCCTACTTGTGCTATCTCTCTCTCTCTCTTTCCCTATCAAACAAACAAATAAAATATTTTTTAAAAAACTCACTGGCAAAAAAAAAAAAAAAAACTCACTGGCAATCTAGGAGATATTGAAATACAGTAAATTTGATAAATGCTGGATAGATATGACCCTTGGCTATTGGTGTTTATGCTCTTCCCTGGAGCGAAGTCCAGATCATTCCAGATGTTATAGCAACTCCATCTTAGCCCATTACTCTAATTAATCTACACTTATTACTAGGGCTTCCATCTTGCAAATAGAAAGTCAAAGAAGATACAGCATTAGTGAACTTTCTGATATTAATTAGGAGGGGAAAAAAGCCTCTAAACATTTCTGATATAGTAAATTCTTTGATCTATAACAATACCACATACATTCCCAATACACGTTTGAAATAAAAGCTTGAAGACATAAGAAAATATGCTCAAAATAGAAATTATTGCTGAAGCTAGTCAGATGCCTTTTCATTCTCATAAATTGCTAAGTTATACTACACACATATGGCTTTTGGATATCCAAATATTATTAAAATATAAAAATTACAATTTCTTTCCCTACTGAGAATAAAAGCACTAACAAGTTTCTTACCATAAGGAAGAAACAAATTCCTAATATCCAAAATATAAATAGTTTATATGTATAGCTTAATCACCTTAAAGACAGGAGGAATGTGGTTGAAGACTTGCATTAAGTTGCATTAAGTCCTGCTTCAGAGTAAACAGTAGCTTCATAACATGAAAGCAAATTCATATATTTAAAAGAAACATAAAAAGACCACAAAACTAAGGTGACATTGTGCATTGTTAAATTTATGATAATTATGCTTTTGGCCTTAATTTGCAAATTTCTAAACACATAAAGCAAAAACTTCTGAAATTCAATTCAACTTATATTCAAAGATAAAATCAAGGTGGGGCTCCTGAGTGGCTGAGTCTATGAAGTGGCCAACTCATGATACCGGCTCAGGTCTTGATCTCAGGATCATGAGATCGAGCCCTGTAAAGGGCTCTGTGCTCAGCATTGAGTCAGCTTAAGATTCTCTCTCTCCCTCTCTCTCTCCCCTCACCCTCACTCATTCTCTCTCTCTCAAATAAATAAATCTTTAAAGATAAAACAAGGGTATTGTATATTTTTTGGATTGTTTCTGACCCTTTGTCTTCTATGCCTAAATTAAATAAATCACAGAAATCCTTTCTAATGTACATTGGTTACCACAAGAATTATGATTCCTAAGTATCGATGCCCACTAGAAATAACTTCCAAGGAGTAAGATTAAGGTTAAGTTCCAACATGGCAAATGTTTGAAAAGAATGTTTTCCCATGCCCCATCACTTCTATGAAATACTGGAAGTCTGGCTGGCTTTCAGGGCATTTTATTCCACCAGGGACCTAAACTCAAAAGTTTGCATCTGATACTGTTCTACAAGCTCATTTCAGCCCAATCACTGGACTTCATTCTAATTTATTGTTTTAGAAATGAGAATAATGTTACTGGCATTTGTGAAATTGTGTACTGCAGAGCTCTTGAATAAGAATAGTCTAGGGTGTTGTAAAAAATGCATATTCCTGAATGGTGCCATATCTCTATCACATCAGAATATAAACTGTGGAGGCCAAGGAGATTGCATTTTTAATAAATTTTGTATTCAATACGTATACAATAAACCTTAAGAGCAACTAAACTAGGCTAACAATAAGGATGTAAACAACAAGAGGGAGAGGATATAATGAAAATTCCAGGTCCTTCCAGACATGAAGTAATTGCCCTCTTCCTGGACCTTCACATTGGCATGGGCAGGAGGCAAGGGGCATCTGAGAGACTCCAGTACTCTGATTGGGACTTCTGTCTTATTTTTCTTCATTGTAGTTATCAGTGTCTGACAAACAATAGATATTTTACTTCTTATTGCTCTCACTAGCATTTATGTACAGAGGCAGAAGGAACAGTTTGTCAATAAGCATTTTATGAATGAGCAAATGAATTAAATGTTTGTATGTAACATTACCCTTTATATATCCATGAAGTTACCAGGAATTTATGACAAATTCTATAGCCCCCTGACTGTGAAGGTGATTCTAGTTCCTAGTAACTGAGGGGGTGGATCCCAGTATTATAAAAGCAGAGGATTCTTTTTTTTTTTTTTCTGCTGTCCTTGATGTTGGAATGCCCTCTCCCACTACTTCTTACCTCTAGATGAATAAATAATAGTCTTATAAATAATCTCTAAGCCTTCGATCATCTCTTCTGTGAAAAGTTCCTGGTGCTTTTAGACATCATTCATAAAATTTCAGCCATCATTCTTAATAAAAACCTCATAACTAAAATAAAAGTATAATAATGATTTAAATATGATCATCTAACAATAATATTCACATTGTTAACGTTTGATCATTGGTTTTAAAATCAAAAACCTGTCACTGACACCCACTAATTGTTTTTTTTTTTTTCTTTCAATGTTCAGTTTCCTTACTGATACCCATCTCTCTAAAGGGCAGATGGAGGCAGCTGGGCGATGGCAAGGAATGTTCATTTGAAGATACTGCCCAGATTGAAGATTTTGCCCACATGCCAAAAGGTTCTCTCCCAGGAAAAGTACTCTCATACCACTGTCTGGGTCTCCTTGCTTCCAAGGTCCAGTTCCCCACCTCGGAACAGTCTGGGAGAGCTCTTCAGGAAAGCAGGATGTGGAGTATAACAGGGACCAACCATACTTCTCAAAATATGGCAGCACTACAGAGAAAGTGTCCTCATTGGAGTATTTGCACCAAAAGTCATTCAACACAAAGGTCATCATGGACAGGCAAGCAAAGGAATCCCTGGTCTTCAGCTTAGCAGCCAGTACCTCTTCATCTTCATCTATCTCCTCATGAGAAGAGGCAGCATGCTTTTCTCTTCTTTCTGCTTAGGCTTGAGATTCTACTTTTCCTCCTGTGGACTACTCTGTTTCTGTGAGGTGTCCTTTTGGGGCGGTACATCTGCGAACATTTTAGCCTCACACTGGGCTGTTTCACCTTTCCACAAACAACATGAACGTGGGACTGGTTAATGCAGGTGAGGAACCAGTGGTTGATATCGGGTAAGACTTGGTTGAGGGAATGCCCCAACACCTATTGATAGAGCCACAGCAGGGTGCAGACAACTGTAAAGTTAGCCAGTGTCACATGTTCTCCACCAAAAAAGTCTTCATTTCCAAATAAGCATCCAGCAGCCCCAGAAGTTACCCCACCTCTTCATTTCCATGCTCTGTAGCCAGCGTGATGCCCAAGGTGGACAGGCCATGGCTGGTAGCACTAGGTGGCTATCAATGAAGTTCACCCAACATGCCAATATGCCACCTGCTGCTTCTAGAGTACATCCTTGCAGTCCCTCTTTGCTCAAATGCAGTGACATTACTCTCCAATACACAGGATTCACAGTTACCCCTCAAGTACTGGAAATTTGCTGGAAATTCATGGAGAAATTTAAGGGTGTAGCTGGTTTGGACAAAGTAGAAATGGGGTGGTACTGACAAATGCCAACCTGAACCACACCGTACTGAGCTGCAATTAGAGCCTTAAAGGCCTTTTAGTTTTCAGGATATACATAGAGTATAATTTCACAGAGAAAGGGGCCACTGATTGTTCTTTAGCAGCTTTGCATTATCTTTACATCTTCATTACAACCATCACTGCCATTCCATTCCTCCCTTGTTCTCTAGACAGCACCATTGTGAATGATAACTAATCGATCACTTATCTCGCCCATCTTCAATCCTGTCTCATGTATTGCCAGAATGCTCTTTGAAAAATGCATATCCAAGTAAAACACATACCCACTTAAAACTTTTCTGTTTCCACATCACTCACTGGATAAAATCCATAATCATTTCATTGATGTAGAAGGATCTCCATTATCTGGACCTTAACTATTACTGCAAATGATTGCTGACAAATTTCCATCATTTTCCTCCTCCACCAGACAAAACTATTTATGATTTCCCAAGTATATAAAAGAGTTTTCTTCCTCTGTGCCTTGCCATATGTTCTCTCATTTTGTTTTTTTTTTTTTTTTGTTTTTTGTTTTTTGTTTTTAATTTTTTTTATTTATTTATGATAGTCACACAGGGAGAGAGAGAGAGAGGCAGAGACACAGGCAGAGGGAGAAGCAGGCTCCATGCACCGGAAGCCCGACGTGGGATTCGATCCCGGGTCTCCAGGATCGCGCCCTGGGCCAAAGGCAGGCGCCAAACCGCTGCGCCACCCAGGGATCCCTGTTCTCTCATTTTGAAAAGGTCTCCTGCCTACTTAAGGACCTGGAAAATGGCTACTCAATTCTAACTTGAGTATATTGTTTGTATGAAAATGTCTCTGACCTCCCAGTGTTTGTCATTTATTACCGCCTTATGTTTCCCTTCTGTTTTACAGGATCTTATCATTGGCACTCTTTACATTGTTCTGAAATTATTTCCCTTTTTTAAAAAAAAATATTTTATTTATTTGAAAGACAGCATGTGAGAGAAAGTACAAGTTGGGGGAGGGAGGGGGAAGGCAGAGGGAGACGGAGAAGCAGACTCCTTGCTGAGAAGGGAGCCTGATGCTGGGCTTAATCCCAGGACCTTGAGATCATGATCTGAGCCGAAGGCAGACACCCAACCAACTAAGCCACCCAGATGCTCCTAAAATTATTTCTTTATGTGAAACAAATCAATCATTTTGAGCTTTTGTTTTACTATTAACTTCTAAAGAAAAGTCTAAGCAACCATATTTTTAATCACTTGACTTCCCGCTCTCTGAGCCACAGAAAATCAAACAATGGATGAGTTCCAAATTCATGGTTTTCCAGTCAATAGACTGAATAGAAAACAAAGATCAACTACGTGATCATATTTTACCTTTCAGGAATTCGAACTGGAAGACATAGGAGCAATAAAGTAGCTTTTAGCAGAAGATAAATCTAGAAAGACCTGCTCAAGGAAACCCTGAAATACTTTGTTAGGTAAGGAAGAGCATGATTCATGCTGGAGTGATGAGGAAAGAATAGTTAGGAGTAAACAGGAGCTATATGGCAAATCAAATATCTGTGCACAATGGAGAGCAAGACAAAGTAAACTTGTAGTAAAAGAGAGAAATAGAAATCTGGAGGGCCATGAGTCATTACATAGCAGACCACATAATCATTAATAATCCTGTCTGATCTACAGCTGATGTTCTTATTGTACTGCCTGAGATCCCGCCCGCCAACCCTGCCAAAAAAACCCCTGTATGTTCCTAAATTTTCACATCGGTCTGCTATATTATAATTTCTATCTCCTTATGGCCTAATTATGCATTTTTCTTGGATAAACAGTTATTCTTAAAATAACTTCTTTATTATTTATTTCCTTATTTACTTATTTATTTACTTATTTCTTTAGAGAGAGAGGCAGAGGGAGAAGCAGGCTCCATGCAGGGAGCCTGATGTGGGACTTGATCCCAGGACTCCAGGATCATGCACTGGGCTGAAGGCAGGCGCCAAACCACTGAGCCATCCAGGCATCCCCTACTGGAAGTAACTTGAGTGACTCTCTTCTTTTTAACCATGAGGTCCTAACTAGAACAACTTTGCCCACCACAATATGAATTTCACACAGGCTAGGATACTCTCTTCTTTCTAATTATATTTCTGATATATAGTAAGCATTTTTCTTTTCCTCAGTGCTAGATACCATTAACATGCCTGAGTCTGTCCCCAAAATCCTTTGCTTACCTTATAAGTTGCCAATTTATTGCAAGCAGGAGAGTTACAGTTAATAATCTCTTACAGTAAATACCATGAGGGAGTAGAGAGAGGACAGATGGTAAAGCTAAATTATCTGAAAAAAAGAATTAGATAATCAAACTTCCTAACTCACATATGAACAAATAATTCAAGGTGAATTGTATCCCACAGTGACCACAATGGGGAACAGTGAAGATAGTAAAAGTGGCTGGTCATTGAGTCCAGAGAACAATAGAAATCTATAACATCTGATATGGCTACTGAAATGAGTACTTTTACAGGGTCTATTTGCAGAGCATTCTCATTTCCCCCAAACTCCCTCAGTTGAGGCTATTAGCCAGCCCTTAAATTCTGCATAATGATTTGTTCAGGTGACACCATTCATCCAAAACTTCAGTTAACTCCACACACCCTCACATTCTTCAGCCTCTTCCTAGATCTGGAAACCTTTCATTTTAGACCTTCACATAACACAAAGTCTTATGTAATGGAAGTACCTACCCATCATCCTAAGATCTTCTCTCAGCACTTTAAATGATCCTGTATATCACTTTCCACCCTAGAGCGAAGTTACCCTTGGTAACTCAAAGATGATTTATTCCTTTTTGGGTGATAAAGTTATCTTTAAAGCATCCTTTTTGCTGGAGACCTTCATGAAACAGGAAAAATAACACACACAAAATTAGATTTTGGCAGAATATGCTAAAACTGTAATGAACAATGAATCAACGGGTGATAATTGCAGTAAAGCCAAGTAGCCAAATATGATCCTGTAACTTGTTGATCCCTAAAGAGAGTATGTGAAATAGTACTATTACCTAGGCTAAAACCAAATTATTTGGTGATCACGTAGAGACAATGTAAGCACACTAATATTTTCAGGGCTCAAGGCCCATTATCATTAATCTAAATAGTCAAGTAATCTGCTTCACCGTTCTTTCTATATTAGGAAGAAGGCCCTTAGTACCTTTGCTAGGTAGCATTTACATACCTAACAGATCAAGAAAACATTCATGCATTAAGATTCTTCTTATATATGCCAAATTACAGCAATTTTTCTAGAACAGCAAGTTTAGACATTTTTAAAATGCAAGTGTAGAATAGTTAGAAATAATACCTTTCAATGTATAGCATTTTGTGAAAGAGTTGGGGTTGATTGATAACTATACAATGAACAGTCTCAGAATCCAGAATTTCTTAATTAGATTAAAACTATTAGTTCGGGATCCCTGGGTGGCGCAGCGGTTTGGTGCCTGCCTTTGGCCCAGGGCGCGATCCTGGAGACGCGGAATCGAATCCCACGTCACGCTCCCGGTGCATGGAGCCTGCTTCTCCCTCTGCCTGTGTCTCTGCCTCTCTCTCTCTCTCTCTGTGACTATCATAAATAAATAAAAATTAAAAAAAAAATACCTATTAGTTCCTCTTATTCTGAATTGGTCCATATTCTTCCAAATAAAATAATTTAGGTGATTATATGAATAGAGACAAATAAAAAAGCCCCTGAGAGTGATATCAGAGAATGATAAGGGAAGTTATTTTTATAGTTTATCAAGGTATATTACTAGTATATAATTTTTAAAGAGCTATGGAAATCTAAATATATTCATACTATTTTTTATTTTGCAAAGATTATTAACTAATCTGTGGATTCCTTCATTGTTTTTCCCAATTTGGACAATTATTAGGGTAACAATTCATCTGTACCTGGATTTAATGGTAAAAAATATGAGTCTCATTTATTCCAAAATTATTCTTAGTGTAGCTATAACTGCATCAATTGGACAGTCTTAAAAAGCCTTCTGCATACAGTTGTGATATCATACACTATTTGGTCTTTGTCCCCAGTTTCTGCCACAGAGCTCCTAAAACTCCTGGAATTCCCTGGGCGGTAAGAGTGATAGGATTGTGTCTTTTGTTCTATGGAAGCAACTCTTGGCCACTCCTAGATAGTGTTAGGATGGGGGCTGATTGCCAGAAATGTCATATATTGATTAGATGCTTGGGATTTTCAGCTCTATTCCCCAACCATCAAGGAAGGGAGAAAGACTGGAAATTGCATTAATTAACACCAAAGGCCAATGATTTCATCAGACATGCCTATAAGATGATAGCTAAAAAAAAAAAAAAAAAAAAAAAAAAAAAAAAAAAAAAACCCTAAATGATGGGATGCAGAGTTGCTGGGTTAGTGTATCCATGGAGGTACTAGGAGAGTGGTATGGCTGGAGAGGGCCTGGAAGCATCACATTCCTTTCCCCCAAAACTTTCCCTCTGAATATCTTCTATTTGGCTATTCCTGAGTTGTATCCTTTATAACAAATTAGTAATGATAAATAAACTGCTACCCTGAGTTCTCTAAGACTTCCCAGCAAATTATCAAATCTGAAGGCTGGTTATAGGAAGCCATGCTTTAGTTAGTTCTCTGAACACCTGAGGCAATGAAGGCAGTAGCTAGTCAAAAAGATCAGTGGGAAGAACGAGTCCATAGAATACAAACCTAGATTCAATAACTTTTGTTGTTACAGAAAAACATCTTGATATTACCTTGTATTCACAGGAGGGTAAATTTTCCTTTCCTATTATAATGTCACATTCTGAATTTGTTTTTTAAAAAGATGCATTTGAAAATACTAATCTACATTTATTCATATAAGATAGTTTAATGAAATCTCTTGCATTCCTAGGGAGAATGTCTGAGCTTAGGAGAAGAAAAGCTTAAGAAATTATGTGAGTATTTTTAGGCTTCCTATCACCACTAAGATGGCAAATGAGGAAGTCTATGTCTTGGAAAGCTCCTCATTTGCTGTAAGAAATGGAGAAAAAGGGAAATTCATGTTAACATAATTATCAAAACAAATATGGAAAATCCCCCTCACTTTCATGATAGTCCTTGAATCAACTTTGAAACTCCACTTTGCTTTCTTTCTTTCCCCTGACAGGTAAGGGTCAAGGAAGCCTTTTAGGCTTAAGGGGAATATTCTGCAAAATAACTATAACATGTATTTCAAAGACCATTAGCACATGATTTTTTAGAGGGCATGACTTTATTAAAAATGGAATAGAGATACCGGACAATATTGATAAAAAGGAAGTTGTCAGAGATTTTCTAAGCAATCTTTAAAATAGATAAGAGTATATGGTTTTTGTCAGAGCTTTTAATCTATGATTCAAGAAGAATGGAAAAGTCTAAGCAAATTTCTATGCAAGCTGTTCAGAACTGAGAGTATACAAATGTCATAATATTAAATAACATGGCAGAAAAGGCACAGCTCCAACAAACTTTTTGAATTATCTGTATTTGCATATATCAATGCAAGAAGCTCAATAATTCCACAGGTTACTAACCACTAATTTACAATATCTTCACTTATAAGTGGTAATTCCATCAAGTCAGCAACCTAAATTATCTGTAACTTAATTTTCTGTATCACCACTTATTTTCTATATTACCTCACAGGAGTGTTATGCAGTATGGGTAATTAATGATTATAGCATCTTGAAAATTCAACATGTCATATTAATGCTAAATAATATAATAATAATGATGTCAGATGTGTAGTACATCAATGGACATTTGCAAATGATAAACAAATTAAATAAACATATAATTGTCTGAACTATCATTCATCCCAAAGTGAAATTGTTCATATCTATATTTGTCTAATCTAAAGACAGGCAGTATTAACTTAATTATTATTCACATTATTCCCTAGGAAATACACTAGGAAATATATTACAAGTTGGAGTAGGAGGAAACTAGACACCAAAATGTGGTTTTTGCATCCAAAGCTTAAAATCTTTCCAAGAGAAAAAAGTTACACACTTGATTTCACAATCTACTCATGCAACCACGTATTTGCTTAATTCAAAGAATATGTGCATTATTGGTAATATCAGAATCATTCTTATGTTTCCAGTGTTCTGACACTGTTTTAAAAATTTCTAAAATAATGATTCTAAAATAATAATCCAGTATTTGACAAGATCTGATTTTGAAAACATGTGATCTATTGATCAATAAATTAGAGTTAACTACATAGGTCATATTCATATTCTCTGCATAATAAGGAAAACATATAAAGTAATTATTTCATAGCTAACAAGATATTAGATGTTAGGACATATAAAGTTCACTATTTGACCACTACGTTTCCTTCCTCCTACCACTCTCCATGTTTTTGTTTAGGATATGTAGAATTGAGCCCTGTGTTTCATGAAGAAACTCACCAGCAGATGGAGTTGAGGAGGTGGATGTTGAGAGCAAGAGCAGTTTGGTAAAAGGTCTGTTAAACCAGCCAACGGATTCCATTCCCTTAGCCAAAATTATCAGCTCAACTGTGAAAGAATTACAGGAATATCCTTTGAATAGCTAGATAAGAAGTTTTTCTTTTTTCCCTACCTATGGGAAAATGAAGAAGCTGTTATTTCTAATTACTTTTAACCGTGAGGAAATCAGCCTAAGGATGAAGGAAAAGAACAAAAATAAAGAAATGTTAAAGAATCAGATAAGTCCCTCAGCAGATTAGGTCTCAAGCCTTTCTTATTTCTACACTATTCAGATACATGAGCCAGTGCACCTATTCTACAATGGAAAGGATTGTAAAATGATATGAATGTTGCAATCTTATCTCTTTTATAATGGTGTGAATTATTTATATAAAAATCTCTAGCGTATAAATGTGTGTGTGTGTTTGTGTGTGTGTGTGTGTGTGTGTGTGTGTGTATTTCAAGTACCATGTATGTTTGGTTGTAAAAAATTCAGTACACGTCTTTATTTAAAAAATATTTTTGATGCCTGGTTGATTTGAAATAACCCACAAGTTTGTTTGTTTAGTTGCTGTTATTAACAATATAGGACTCCTAAGATAAGTGTCCTTGTACCTCTTTAATTATAGAGGTTTCCAGTCCAGAGACTCTTTCTTGCTCCTGATATCCTTCATGAATGTTCTTCCTTTTCCTTTTCATGATGTTCTTTCTTTTCAGTTTATCTCACTGCTTCTGCAATATTACTGACTTATCAAAATTTCACAGTGTGGTTTAAAAACTTGCAGCCTAGTAAAACCTTTCTATATCTCTGGGTCTCTGGAGTTCAACCTAACTATTAACATGCACACAACTTAGAAAATAATAATTTTTAGATACATACATAGATAACATATAAAGATAAATTAGAATGATGAATGAACATACATATTATATGTCTATGGAGATGTGTCTACATTATCTCATATCACTGTATCCCAGATAAGGATTTTACCCTGATACCTACCAGTGTTAAAACTCTATGGAGAACTCCCCACTTCTTAAGTATGGGATGTATAGTGGCTTGTTTCCAGATAATATGCTTTGGAAAGAGAAAAAAAAAGGTAATAACTTCATAGTGGAAAAATCTGTCAAATACCACCTGAGCCAAGTGATCATGATTAACATCAATAAGTCATATTGATTCACGTACCCTTGGTATGATGTGATCAGAACAGAAATTCTCTCTGCAGTCTTCCAACCAAAAACCCATAACCCCAGTCCAATTATAAGAAACAAATTAGACAAACCCCAGTTGAGGGACATCCCACAAATACATGAGCAGTTCTCTTCAAAATTGTCAAGGTATCAAAAACAAGGGAAGGGAACAAAGGAAGTCTGAGAGGTTCTAGGGCCAAAAGGTGCCTAAGAAGACATGATGACTAATTGCAATGTGGTATCCCTTACGGGATTTTAGAGTAGGAAAAAAAAAAAAAGATATTAGGCAGAAACTAAAGAAATGTGAAAAAAAGTATAAGCTCTAGTTAATAATACCAGTTCATTAATTATGACAGTATACTAATGTAAGAAGTGTGGATATATGGGAACTCTGTCGTATATTCACACTTTTCTGTAACTAAAACAGTATTCTGAAATAAAAAGATAATTTCAAAACAAACATATTTGGGGCCCTTGAACTGGTTTAAGTTATGTTTTCTAACTTTGAGCCACTAAACTAAGGCCTAAACCAAAAGCAGGCTAAGTGAGCACCTGGGGCCATTTTTCCCATGTCTGTACCATTAAACTCTTGTGTCTTGAGCTCTGACATTTAAGTAGAGAAAAACGTCACACACACAAACACACACACACACACACACACACACACACACGGAAAGAGAAATAAGAGAAAAGCGCCCTTCTCCAGGCTGTGGATCCAACTCTCAACCTGATGGGCTTATGAACGGTAGAGCTGTGCCAGTGTAAGGGGTCCAAGCACCTTAGACACCAACACCAAGATAATTCTTGCCTAGTCTGTTTCTATTTATAGTCCCTCCATTATTTTCCCTATGGTCTCTCCCATCCACCAATAAATCATCAGTGTCCTTCAGCCACATCATAACTTCTCTCCCTGTGGGTAGATGAAGGAAATACCAAAATATTGACACAATTTATTGTGTACCACTAAAACAACAAATAAATCATAAATAGCACATGTATTAAAAATGATAATTTTTTTAAAGTCAATAGAGTATGGTCATAATTTAGGACATATTAGTCACGTATTTTAGCAATAGCTCTCATTTTTAACTTTAAGGAAAATTATGATGAAAGCCACATGAGATATTTGCTCTTGTTTCTAATTTCATTACCCTCATATGTTAACATTTTATGCAAGAATGGCCGCATTATACTAATTTGTATTTAGTAGGTATATTTTGTGACAATACAACATATGTTTTGTTATGTTGCTTACTACAAACTAAAGTCTCCTGTTAACTTTTTTGCTCTCATGTTAATCCACATTCATCATCATTTTGCACTTTGTCTGGGCTCACTATTGTTTTTACACTGCCAACTCTTTAAATATGAACTTACAGGTGTATAGTTATCTGCTAATGTATTAACAAATTTACCACAATATTAGAGGCTTAAAATAACACACATTGATTTTGTTATAGTTTGTATGGTCAGAAATTCAGTCACGGCTTAGTTGAACCTTCTGATTAGGGCCTCACAAGCTGTAATCCAAATGTTTAACAGGCTATCTTCTCATTTGTGGTGTGATTGGGGAAGACATTACTTCCAGATTGTTCCATCTTTCCTTCAGATTGTTAGTAGAATTTATTTTCTTGAGGCTATATAGCTGAGGGCTTGACTTCTTGATGGCTATTAGTTGGAGAGTGTCCTCAACTCTGTGAAGCTACCTAGAGTTCCTAGAGGCTGTCCACAGATTTTGCCTATGTGATCTCTCCTAATATAGCCACTTTCCTCATCAAGCCAGCAAGGAGAGTTTCTAGAGCAAGTCAGCTATCAAGATGGATTCTTTCATGATGATATAACATGCCATCACCTTTTCCACATGCTAGTGGTTAGAATCAAATCACAGTTCCTTCTCATACCCAAAGAAAGAAGATTACACATAGGTATGAATATTAGAAAATGGGAAACATGGCTGGTATGGTACCCTTAAAGTCTATCCATTACAATAACAGTTGATACTACATAGTTCGAAGTTATAACTTTGTAGCACCTTTCAAAATTTGCCAGAACGGATGTATTTTTATAAGAACTACAGATATATTAGCAGCCACCATATGAATATCTTAAGGTCAAAGTTCAGAACATGTTTTATATAATAGTGCTTTTTACGTAAAAGCAGTTGATTTCACTTAGCCGTCCACTTATTTATTTATTTTTACATGCCTATTAATTCACAAAATCTTTATTTAGAACATCACCCATAAAAATATAATATCGGCAGTTGTGTTTTTCTTGAGGAAGGTAAATAAGTACCTTTTTATTTTATTTTATTGATATATTGGAGCCCCATTAATGACTACCTATCCAATAATATAGTTAATTTTTTTTAAATTCCATATGTAACATTACAAACAGCCACAAAACCTAAGCAATATCATAAAGTATGAAAACTGAGAGCTGTCCTTATTCTTTTGGAAATTATTAGTGATGATGTATCAAATAGCAACTTCTGGCTGAATAGCTGGTAAAAGCACATAACACATATTAAACACTCTGGCAGCTAAAAAAAAAAAAAAAATTGAAACTTCCACCTTCTTTTGTGTTAGTCCACCACAGAGCTGAAGAAAAGAAAAGTACAAAGCAGTACATAGAATCTGAGGGAGTTTGCAATTAGGGGAATTTACTGGCAGGCCTAGTGACAAACACAGTGATCTCCATAGCATCAACACAACATTTTAACATCTTTTTAGACATGTTAACATCTACTTTCTTTAAAGACAGACGTGTTCGTATTTAGTGATTCTGGCTCCTGGACACCGAAGTAGAATTTGAGGTCTTTGCTGAATACAGAGACCAATCCTATTCACTGTGATTTTTTGCTGTTGAAACTAACAATGTAGAACTGAAAAAGAAAGAAATAGAACAGTGTTTATGAGCTTACAGTTTTTGAGGCGAGTGACTTTTAAGAGTCTTCAGAATGAAGTGACTGAGCAATATTACAACCATATTTTGAAAACCCTTTAAATGAGCTGTTTGCAATGCTCTCATAAATGCCCTCTTTTCAAGCTCCACCATTTCTGTTTTGTTTCTGCCCATGCATTTGAATGTTGCCCTAGAGGCTAAGGAATATCAGTCATAAGCACTAGAGTCAGACTGTGGCCAGAGTAGATACAGATGTACAAATCCATCTTTCTCCATTTGAACAGTCTGCTATATTCTGCATGCAGCTGCTGGCTCTGGATGGTTTTTAACTCTTCCATAAAATATATTCTGAGAATATTAAGTAGATATTATTTTTCTCTGCATCTACTATCCCTTCTCTATTCCATGATTTGGATGCACAATTTAGATATAATGAATCTGATGATTACCTCAAATCCCTATAGAGTGTCTCCATTAGTGTTAGGGTTCCAGGACACTTTTGTCTATTCTTTGATTATACAAATAGCATGTAATGAAGCAAAGCAAGAAAGCAAACACTTTAATTTTAGAATAAAGCTATTGGCCGGGTTTCTTCCACAGTGTTCAATCAATAGCTTTAAAATAAAATGGAAGTAATGAGGAGAATAAAGACACGAGGAAGAAGAGATCTAGGGTCAAAATAAAATTCTCTCAATGTTTCAGCTTGAAAAAAAGATCAGAAAAATATGGAGTGATACGGGTGCAAATTTCTCTACTTTTCCTCACTGTTTGGAAGGTTTAGTTGCTCTCCACTGAAAGTCTCCTCACCCTTCTGTTCACTCTTAACCATTTCCGAGGATTGAATATAGCTGTTGTAAATGAGCATATCCAACAGACTCAGTTTTTAACAGAAAACTAAAATTGGGCAATTTTCCCACTCATGTCCACCCACCAGTGTTAAGTGAATATATCAGCAAAGTAAATCATGTATAAACTCCCCCCTTGCTGTAAATGAACATCTTCTAGAAATATGTTGCCAAAGGCAGTTCAGTTCTATTCTTTAAAAGAGAAGCCCTGTCCTACTCATGAATGCAGACATCTATTCTTGCCCGTATCAGAATGCAGACCATTACCACTGAATAAGCTTGGAGCCACAACCACGCTCAGAAAATGAAAACAGTGATAGTTTTTCTAGTAAGAAACCGATTACACAATACAGACTCATTCACATTATATGGTTCTGGCTTGTGCCATCTGTAGCACACAAGCAAATTCCCCTAATTACTGATATCTCTCTATGAAGGCCCGTGTTCTCTGTGTGTGTTTTGCACTTTCCTTTTCATCAGCTCCCTTGTGGACTAAAAGCAACAATTCTGCCAAGTGAGCTTAACAGATGCCATTTTCTGACCCAGCCAGTAAAAGGTCTGTGGCTTTGTTTTTTTGCTGGAAATATTTCTTGTTGGATTGTACAAGGTTTGTGCTTTTCAAACTGAGCCACCTGCTTATAGCTCATGTTTCAGCTTATAATTCTTATCAAAATTTTAAAATTTATTCCCAAGACACTTTGTGGCAGACCAATCAAAGCATATGGTGCGTGGCAAAACTCAAATCCATAAAGTCAGTGATGGGTGAGGAACATGATAGGGTCAGGTACAGAGAAATCAGAGCAAGCAACACTCAATCCAAGTAAGCATGCAGGATCCAAGGTCTATATACAGATCCAAGGTCAAGGCCAGCTAGTATGCTGAAGAAAGCAAAATATGTGAACTTAGAAGATATTAAACCATTTTTCGGGACACCTTGGTAGCTCGTGGTTGAGCGTCTGCCTTCCGCTTGGTCATGATCTCAGATCCTGGGATCGAGTCCTATGTCAGGATACCTGCATGGAGCCTGCTTCTTCCTCTGCTTATGTCTCTGCCTCTCTCTGTACCTCTCACGAATAAATAAATAAAATCTTTAAAAGATAAATAAAATAAAAATAAAACATTTTTCTAAGGTACGGTCATTTTGGGAAAGTTTCTGTGAAAATTGTAGACTCTGCCACAGTGTTTGTGTCTTTTTTTGAAGATCTTAACATCTGGGACCACTGTTTCTTCATATAGACTCTTTTTTCACAACCTATTTTCCCAAACTGTACTAACTCTAACATCTAGCTATTCTTTTACTGGCCCTTGAGTGTTCAATGATTTCCTTCATTTCTACTTTACCATTGTGCTTGTGATCTTAGTCTTGTGAAGTTAAACTTTATTCAGTCATTCCACAAATATTTATACATTTCTGTTATGTCCCAGGTTTCTTTAACTTACATTTTCTTTGACTTATATTTTCTTTCTACCTAGATATAAGAACCTCGGGGATAGCTGTTTGTTGATATAAACTTGTTTTTATATCTCTTGTATCTTTTAGCATAGTATAGGATACAACATGAGAATTTCATAAGAACTTTATAGTTAAAAAATGAGGTAAGATGAAATTATAAGCAGATCAAATCCAAATATATTTTATTATTTAAGTCAAATATATAATAAGTATATTTGTTTTGTATATTAGAAATGTGTATGTAAAATTAGCAAAAGTTCCTCAGTAAAATTGTGATTTTAGATTCAGAACTAGGGCTCTAGCATTTGATAGGCTGACAAAGGGGGAAGAATTGGAGTCAGAGTAGAAATGCCAGAATCATAACTGATTGGACATGAGATAAATTAAGAGTTGGTTTTATAAGATGACTTCTGAGTTTAGGGATAAATGATACAAAAATACCACCATGAATCATGATTGTGTGTGTGTCTGTATTATGTTCTTTCTTCCAGACTAAATTTTCTTTCAGTATTGGTAACTAAGTCATATTCCCTGTTACCTTCACATCCAAGATGGATAAACATTTCATTGAGCATTTATTTAGCAAGCACTTATTGGATGAATAATAAGAGACGACGCCAAACAGGCATAAAGATGCATAAAATCCAGCTGACAACTCAGTCAAAATAGATGGTATTTAAACCAGGGAAATCCACACACTCCACACGCTCACAAAGTGCTATGGAAACACATATAATCTGGCCTTGGAATGCAGAGAAAGGTTTTACAAAAGGAGAATTGACATTTGAATTGAGTATAAAAAAGAGTAGTATTGAATTGGGTAGTAGACATTGTAGCCAAAGGAATCTGCCTACACAAGCCCATAAAGAACAGAAAGAACATGTTTTAGGAAAATTCTCAGGTTCCAGCCTTTCCTAACTCTTCCATTCTTCTGTAAACAAATGAGCAATGCTCAGTTAGGTCTTAAGAAAGAGTGTGCTTTGCATAAGAAACAAATCTATGGAATCCTGAAATTTTATTCCTAGAGTAAAAGATAAATTTATTATTTATTTTTAAATCTAATTTACATATGGCTAGAATAAGCCAAGCCAATATCTTTTAAAAAAAGATATTTTCTGAGTGCAGCACAATAGTAAGCATATGATAACAACAGAAGTGTTTCCGGTGCCTGGGTGGCTCAGTCAGGTCAAGATCCTGGGGTTCTATCCCAGAACCCCACATCATGCTCCCTGCTCTGCAGGGAGCCTGCTTCTCTCTCTCCCTCTGTTGCTCCCCCTGCTTGTGCTCTCTCTCTCTCTCTCTCTCTCTCTCTGTCAAATAAGTAAATAAAATCTTTAAACAACATCAACAACAGTAGACTTGATTATAAAGAAATGAGGACAAGCAGAGTTTGTGGTAATTTTTTTTTGCTTCTTCCTTTGTTTTAAATTAACTCAAGACATCTAAACTCCAAAGGTCAAAAAGATAAGCCATGATTTGAACTTGAGTTTTGGCTTCACTTCTCCATTTTACATTGTGTTTATATGTAAAATTACAAGAATGATGTAGAAATTTTACTTTCTCAAAGGCTTTTGAGAAACTCTGCTATTAAACCAGATCAGAACAGTTTGACAAAGATTATTTAGAGGTTTTTTTTTTAAGGTTTTATTTATTTATTCATGAGAGACAGAGAGAGAGAGAGAGAGGGGCAGAGACATAGGCAGAGGCGGAACCAGGCTCCAAGCAGGGAGCCCGATGTGGGACTCGATCCTGGTACTCCAGGATCACGCCCTGGGTGGAAGGCAGGTGCTCAAACGCTGAGCCACCCAGGCGTCCCGATTATTTAGAGTTTTAAAAAACACATTCACTACCCCCCAAGTGCAGTATTTTAATTTTTTTTCCATATATGATAGTTCCAGGTCATCATGGTGACATTCTAATAGTGAAACATCTGTTTTTACACATCTCTCTCAAAACTATGAATTTACATGGACAATGATGAAATTGATATACAAGATAAAACAAGATCTCTATGTTATTGATAGACAGCATTATTGTATTTTTACGGATTTTGTTTAAAGTAAAAAATATTTTCTAAGGCTGAATTTTCACTCCTTGCTAGGTTTCTATTTAACATTCTTCCCATGTGAGATGAAGGTGGGGAAGTGACTATGTTAAGCTTGAACTGTAGTACCTTGAATTCTACAAATTGTGAGAAGAGTCTTAAGATAAAAGAGAAGGGTAATCACATTGCCCTTCCTGTTTCCACAGAGTACAGAACTCCTTCTATTCACAAGGAAGTTGTAACAGCATAATCTTTGTGCCTGAGTGCTGAATTGCATGATAACCATTTGAGAGGGAATTGGGAAAACTGAAATTAAACAATCAAAGATGTCACTTTCTTTCTTCTCTCCAAAGGGTGGAATGTATAGAAAATTTTCTTAAGTTTTGTGATTTCCTTTCCTTTTACAATTTCTCCATGACAACTCTCTACTCTCCTTGCAATAGGACTATCAAATGAGTTAGTGTGAACAAATAAAATCCTATGTATGCAGAAAGAAAAGAAGCAGAATACCAGCACTCTATTTCACATCCCCCACCCCCACTCCCTGTTCCTTGCTTTTTTAGCCACCATTTGTTTCAATGTCTTACCAACTGAACAGGTAGGGGAAAGGTTGTACCCCAAGGGCCATTGATCCTACTTTGCACAGTGTGGAAATGTCTCTCCAACCCGCTACTGGAAGAATGGGTTATCTGGTAACAATCCCTGCTCGGTGGGCACCACTTGTACAACTAGAATCAATACAGCTGTCAGACACAATTGAAAGAAGTTGTTCCTTACGCACACTTCCTGTGTTCACATGGTTGGTCGTACAGTCTTTGGGTCTATCTATCATATATTTTTTTAAGATTGTGTTTATTCATGAGAGACACAGAGAGAGAAAGGCAGAGACACAGGAGGAGGGAGAAGCAGGCTCCATGCAGGGAGTCCCACATGGCACTCGATCCCGGGTCTCCAGGATCACACCCTGGGCCAAAGGTGGCACTAAACCGCTGAGCCACCGGGGCTGCCCGTCTATCTATCATTTTTAACAACACTTGAGCAGAGTCCTTTCAAAAATTAGTTATCAAGAGCCATCAAAACTGTCACTAAAAAATGAAACCGTATATTCTATATGTTGATAATATCAATAAGCACAGCAACTGCGAATTTTATTTAACCATCATTTCCCATCAGTAAGGTTCTAAATTATTTGCAGCTCGAGGAAAGACTTCAGTACTGACACTGGTTGTCTGTTTCTCATCGTGCTCTTCTCTTAGGCTCACTGGTCATCTTCTGATGAAACAGAAAGAGCTCCAGAAGCAGGCCACATTCAGGCTTAATTTGACACCATCTGCATTCGCTGAAATCCACAATGTACTTTCTAACAAACACAAATCCTTTTCCCTGACTGGGGTAACTGGGGATGGTAATGTTTTCCGTGATTTATTTTTCCTATATTCATTGGAAACCTCCCCTGTCTCACTCTTCCCATTGGCGTGCCTGCAGGCTGCAGCCTCCCCGTCTCTACCATGGCCTCACCCTGCCAGGCTTGCTGACCACGATGTTCTGTGCTCCAGTGTCCTAGATTATCTCTCTCATCTCCATGGATCCCAGAGACTCAAGGATCACTCTACTTTCTGCTCTGAGCACATCAGGAATAGATACTTATTCTGCTGTCATCATTTTGAGTATGAATTAGAATAATGACTGTAATTTTTTTAGTGCCTCCTGTATGCCACCTAGCTGATGAGTACTTGACACATATTATCTAATGTAATCCTCAAAAATAAAAATGTATGAAGGAGGTCCTCAGCTTAGCCTCATTTAGAGGTGAGAAAACAATATCAGAGGAAATTTTTATATTAAATACAGCCATGGAGCTAATAAATGACCCATGCCTGTCTGACGCCAGAGTCTATTCTCTTGTCCATTAATCTCCACAGTGTGAGAAATCGTTGCTAGGCAAAGTGAGGCCAGGAAAATATATCTTTTCTCTGACCATGTTCTGGTCCAAAGTCACCATCCTAATTCTATATCTAAAGAAATAATAATTAATGTCTATCTGTAATATACAGCACAGATACCACAAATATTTTAACCAAACTCTTAATAGTATTTCTTTTGCCAAATACTTTGAAAAGGTTTTACCTTACATTAATTCTGAATTCACATTTCTTTAATTGAAATAAATGTTAATGACAAAAGTTATTTGAAAAGTAAAAAAAAAAAAAATGAAGACATAGTCTGCTTAATAAGCAAAAATATGGCTGTCAGACAAATCATTAATATTGACCAGAAAGTAAAGATTCTGTTTTAATATTTTAAAATATTTTACCTCCTCACTCCTATCAATGGGCTCATAGTCCTTCTATAGCTAATTTTCTCAAGCAAACAAATAGAAAGTGGTTTGTATTCTCCTTAAAGTTGGAAAAGGCCCAAAACCCTTTTAGAGTCTGGACTGTTGAGAGAGATAAAGGAGTTACATAAATAGAATTTAAAGTATCAACTTTGCTACTGACAGAATTACTGTAAAATTTGGCTTAGGTTAATTAGAATTAGGTTAGTGGCCCCTGTCTGCCTCAGTCTCTGGTGCATGAGACTCTTGATCTTGGGGTTGTGGGTTCTGGCTCCATCCCATGTTGAGTGTGGAGACTGCTTAAAAATTAAGCTGAGTCACCCATCTGTAAGGCATTGCTCCCTATAAAGGCAGTCTTTAAAGCAGGGGTTTTCCACTGGAAGCAATCCCACTCCTCACCTATCCTCCAAGGGACATTCGGTGATATTTGAGAAAGTTTGGTTGTCACAAATGGAGGAGTGCTACAGACATCAAGCAGGTATAAGCCAGGGGTGCTGCTAAACATCCTACAATGCCCAAGGTGGTCCACAAAACAAAGAATCATCTGGCCTAACGTGTCAGGGGGTACCATGGTTGAGAAATCATGACCTAAGCTTATAGAAAGGAATAACAGAGTGAGATGCAAGGTCTCTGGAAGTAGACAGATTCCTTAAGAGAAGGAAGGGTGATGCAGCTGACTACATTTACTCAGTTCTGCATCAAAACTTATCAATCAGATAATTCCCTCTCATCTTGCCTTGATAAGGAATAAGGGAAGAAGCTAAGAAGGCCAAGGTTGTACTATAGTAATTACAGTCCCTCGGCAGAGAAACACAAGGTGAAAAGAAAGGCAACTCCCTACTCTAATGCTTATTTACATAATGTGATTTGTTCACATTTTCTAAATCGATTCTCATGGCATAGGACCAAGATAACTTGAAGGTAGTTTGACTTTGTATCATGCGTACATATTTGTTTAATTCATGCTCAGAAGAATAATGAACCTTTTATTTGCATTTAGGTGTATCACACAAGAAAGGAGTGACCAGTTGCAATGGGTATTTTTATCTGTGCTATCTTTTCAACTCCACTTGAGTACATACATCGACTTTTCTTAGATGGAGGTAAAAAGCAAAACTAATATAGTTTGCAGAAGGCATATTTGCTTTATTGATTAAACAATTCAGATTGGGTTTGACTAGTTACTACATTGTCCCAGAAGCACTTACTTAGCCCTGCTGTTAAATTTAGAAGGAGAAAGTGTCAGAGAAGTAAGGCAGCTAGGCAAGGCCATTTGGATCACCACAAAAAATAAGGTTCAGGTTGCTGGAGCAAAACTAAAGATAGATCCCACAAGATTCCCCCAAATGTACTTCTTTCTTCTATTTTCTGATTCTTATTGATACTTTTATATTCTGAAACATTTCAGCTTTCCCTTTTCCTCTGTTTTTTTTTTTTTTTTTTTTTTCTTTGAGCCTGAAGAGAGGGTAAGGTCCTATTGATAATCTATAGTCAGATTCCAGGTTGAAGCTGCTCTCCATTGTTTTGATGTTTGGATAAAATAATTTAAAGGATTAGCTAGACCTATTAGCATTGCAGTGGGAACCTATCCTCCTTGACACCACTAGGGCATTCACACGGAAACATGTGCCATTCTAAAATAAGGTAACAACATCCTCCTCATCTTACAGAGAGAAAAGGCCAAATCCCAGAGTGGAGGCAATTTCTGATAATAACACGATCATCTTTAATATTTATTAAACTGTTACCATGTTCCAGACACCATATACAGCAAATTCTATGCTTTATTTTTACATGCTATCTCTGAATTAGATTGTCTTTGTCTCCATTTTACAGAAAAAGAAACGTGTCCAATGTCACACAGAATATGGTTTAGTAGACTGAGATCCAGAGTCAAGTTTGTTGATGCCATACTCTATTGTCTTAACCACTATGTGAAAATGACTTACTAAGAACGGTCACAGTACTAAATATTTCTGGGATTCATTGGTCCTGATATGCAAGAAAATCATTAATATGTCAGTGTTTTAAAAACTTCAAAAATCTTTCTTGTCTACGTTATAAGCCTTAACTACATCTAAATATTTTTTTCCAGTGCTTTTCTAGCTAAAAATAAATTACTTTTCCTGTGTGAAAAGCATCATAGATGACTCCCAGATGGTCTGCTTGGGCAACAGGGGAAAAAAAAAATGAAGGTGTCACTTTAAAATACATTTTAAAAATAATTAAATTAAAAACTAATGTAGATAAGGAGAGTAAAATATCATGTTGATAAGGAGAAATATATTTTTAGGGAAAGATGAGTTCTGTTTAGAAATATTAACTCTTTTCATAGGTTATGTATTTTCTATGAATGTTTATGTTTTTAAGGATTTTATGTACTTATTTGAGAGAGAGAGCAGAATGAGAAAGAGAGCATGAGTGGGAGGGGAGAGAGCATAAGGAGAAGGAGAGAAGCAGGCTCCCCGTTGAGCAGGGAGCCCAATGCAGGACTTGATCTCTGGGGACACTGAGATCATGAGCAGGGCAGAAGGCAGATGCTTAACTGACTGAGCCACCTGGGCGTCCGTATATTTATTTTATATAAATGTTATTTTTGACAGTCAGGAACACGCTTCTTTCTCTGAAAATTGAATGTTTTTTTTCAAAAGTGAACATCATACTGTGTAGTTTTATTTTTTTTAAGATTTTATTTATTTACTCATGAGAGACACAGAAAGAGAGAGAGGCAGGGACACAGGCAGAGGGAGAAGCAGGCCCCATGCAGGGAGCCCGATGTGGGACTCGATCCCAGGACCTCAAGATCATACCCTGGGCTGAAGGCAGACACTCAACCACCAAGCCACCCAGGCTTCTCCATGCTATGTAGTTTTAGAAGCGTTGTCCCTTCCTCACCCTAGCAAAAAGGTGGATGCATGAGTGAGGCCTCACCAAGCCAAGTACGGTATCTCTGGTTCTAGTGATTTGTGGAAGATAGTATCTAATGCAAACAGGCCATAGAAGTTCTCCCCACAATTTTTGCTGGCATTGAGAAGAGTGAGTGGATAATAGGAGAGCTAAGTACCATGGAGACCCTCTTTGCCACCATGTTAGAGAGCCTTCCTGCCATTGACACTTTCACACAGCCAAGAAGAGGGAGAGAATCTGGCTCATCACCTAAACACCTGTACTATGATATCTCCAAAGGCAGACTTTCAATTATGATAGACAAAAAAATTCCCTTAAAAAAAGTGGTTAGGGGCACCTGGGTGGCTCTGTCTGTTAAGCGTCTGCCTTTGGCTAGGTCATGATCCCAAAACCCTGGGATCAAACCCCGCATGGTGCTCCCTGCTCTGCAGGGAGTCTGCTTCTCCCTCTTTTTCTGTCTACCA
The DNA here is from genome assembly GCF_018345385.1 of Vulpes lagopus. Classification (NCBI taxonomy): domain Eukaryota; kingdom Metazoa; phylum Chordata; class Mammalia; order Carnivora; family Canidae; genus Vulpes; species Vulpes lagopus. The sequence continues at coordinate 40,524,227 of NC_054839.1, read as the reverse complement.
CGAAACCTGCTTGTGGTGTCTCCCTTGTTCTCTCAAATAAATAAATAAAAATCTTAAAAAAATAAAAAAAGGTTAATTTGAATTGTGTATCGGTAGCCAGCAATTAAGAGTGCTAAGACATAGGACACTGGTATGGCACAAAAGTGCAATACTACGTCTCCCTTCTCCCGAAGGTGGGGTTGTATCTACTCTGCCCATATGCCGTGGTACAAATTCCAGAGTATGGATCTGCTGCCCCTTCACACTGAGATGTTAGCTCTCCCACTTCCAACTTAGTTAGCACCATTTATTTGAAGTTGCGCCATTTCACTTTGCATCTTTCCCAAATGATCAATGCAATTCTTCCATCTTCCTTGATGATTTCAACACCTGGCTCACTTGCTTCCTCTCTTCATTCTTAATCATTTATAGTCCCTTAATAACAATGTCAATGATTTATTGAGCTTCTCAATGCAGTCGCCATTATCACTCAATTCTGTTCTTTCTAATCAACTGACTTGTAACTTTACATCACTCCATTTTCCTTCTAGGATTTTCACATCCATCTTGGTCATTCCATGGTGCAGTTTAAACCTCAAAAACCTAAACAGGACTTTCCTTTTATAATGACTTCTGAAAATTATTATACTCCATTTCTTTCTACCCTTACTGTAAACTCCTTTTCAAAAAATAGATAAAATAAAATAAATAAAATAAACTCCTTACACCAACTCTCTTCAAATTATATGTGACTTCATTTTTCAACTTCAAATTTCTATTCACATCTGTCCTATTGACTTGACACAACTTTCTCCCTCACTTGCAGCATCCCACCTCTCATTAAAACTTACTGATTTCACTTTTATTTCCTACTATCCATTTCACTGTCTCTATGTGCATTATTTTACCCTCATCTGGCTACTTCAACTCTTGTTTGGATTTCCAGTGTCTTCATATTTTATCTGGCCTCATTATATTCCATTCCTCACACTTAAATTTTTTGTTAAATGAAATATGATGTCATCTCTTGTGAAAAGCCAAGTAATTGCTTCTCATTGCTTCTAGAAAAAAAAAAAAAAAAACCTCAAATTTTTACTGTGGCCAACAGGCCTGAATAGTTTCATCTCTATATTCCCACCTCTTACCTTTAATCTCATACCATATAATCACTCGCTCTTGAAGAGTCAAATATACTGTCATTCATTTTATTCCTTGATTAAGTCATATTTCTCACTACTGGTTCTTTGCATACTCCTGTTCATCTCTTTGGAATGCCCAACTTCACTTAGTTAATGCCAATTCAACATTTATGTTTTTCTCCCACTCAAATCCTCAGGGAAAATGTACCTGGTGCTCCAGTGTTTAGGTCACGTTTCTGTCTGACATGTACCTCTCTGATATTATCTCTCCTTTTGCTTATTTATTTCAGGTTATAATATTACAAACACTGTGTTGATTATTCCTTAATACTTAGCACTCCTGCTCAATAAAAGTTCCTAGATGCATACTTACTAAATGAATAAATAGATGAATGGAAAAATTGAGAAAATATCATGCCCCAGGCACTGTATGATATATTAGGCATGAAAAAAAAGAACTACAGGGAAATGAGGTATATAGACGTGTGTGTGTGTGTGTGTGTGTGTGTGTGTGTGAATATATTATAATATGATAGATCAGGCTTAGCTTAGTTAAGCTCAGGTTAATATGAGTGTCCAAAAAGAATGTCCTAACACAACCTGAGGACAAATTTAATGGGAAAAAAGACAAGAGGTGGAGATATCACTTGGGAAGTTGAGGGGTATAGCCATCCTAATACCCTAAACTTTAAAAAAAACGTCCACTCTTATCTCCCTGGGATGAATTGCTGTGATGGAAAAAAAAACAAAAAAGCAATTCAGTGCTGCTCCACGATCAATTATTATTTAATTCATTTAGCAGAGTTTCATTGACTGCCAGACAGTGTGCTTACCTGAAAATGTAGAAATGAATGAAATCATTTTTATCTTCATATATTTCCCAGTCCAGTTTGTCAGAGAGGCTTTTATGGTATAATGTGATAAATATTGAAAAGAAAGTGCCAGATAAAATCGGAGCACCATGGAGGGCCATCAAAACAGCTTGATGGTTCTGGGAAGTTTTACTCATTTGGTGAAACGTGGTATGAGTCTAAAAATTTAAGATTTGTATAAAAGTATTCTAAACAGGGGCACCTGGGTGGCTCGGTGATTGGGCATCTGCCTTCAGCTCAGGTCATGATCCCAGGGTCCTGGGATTGAGCCCAGCATCAGGCTCCCTGCTCAGCAGAAAGCCTGCCTCTCCCTCTTCCTCTGCTACCCCCCATGATTGTGCTCTCTCTCTCTCTCTTTCTCTCTGTCAAGTAAAATTAAAAATCTTTTTTTAAAAAAAGTATTCTAAGCAGAAGAATGATCAAAAGATGAATTTGGGGAACTATAACTCACGTGGTTTGGCTTTATGGTACAGGATATTTTAAGGAATGTTTAGAGATGAGTTTGTGGATATGGGCAAGAGAAAATCATAGAGAGTCTTATGAGCCATGAAAGAAGTTGAGACTTTGCCAGGAAAGCAGTAGGAAGGATTTCAATTAGAAAAGTAACATGAGATTCATTTTTAGGAAAAATGATTTTAGCAAATCTAAAAATGTATCGGAAGACTGAGAGAATCGTGGGGGGTGGTAATCTTTCTAATTATGCTTTATTCCACTCAGATGTTTCCCAAGTAGAGTGCTCCTCACATTTGTTCCCACAGAACCATGCGCTCACCTCCATCACAGAGCTTACTGTAAAGTACCAAGCTCATTTCTTTTTCTTTTTTTTTTTTTTTTTTTTTAGATTTTATTTATTTATGAGAGAGAGAGAGAGAGAAAGAGGTGGAAGAAGAAGCAGGCTCCATGCAGGGAGCCTGATGTGGGACTCAATCTCGGGACCACAGGATTACGCCCTGGGCCAAAGGCACGCGCTAAACCGCTGAGCCACCCAGGGATTCCCCCAAACTCATTTCTTTAGAAGTAGGTAGCATCTAGCATAATCCTGTGTATATAGTAGACCCAGTGAATGTTCTGGATTAGGTGAGTGAATGAGATAACAAGTCAATCAGCCTTTGAGAGAGCTGTGAAGATGTCTAACAGTGATTGATATGGTTTATATATTTCCCTTTCATATGATGCCAAATTACACTGAAATTGATTCCTTTATCTATAAACATATTTAATATTCCTCTGAAAAACTTTTATATCATCTCACCATGCTCTCTGTGGAATAAAGCCAGCTATTTAAAGAAGATAGGACTCTAACAAATGTTGAGTCAGTCTTTTTTTTTTTTTTCCTGGATTGTGTATATATCAGATATCAGAGTGACTATTTATTCCAATGAAATGAGCAAATTAGATGAATGCAGCTTTTTTGGTAAGAAAGAACTAAAGTATTAAGTTAAACCATTCCTAGAGGTCAAAGGATTTCTCAGTGGTTTAAGTTTGTGAAAAAGTAATAAATATAACTTTATTTATGTAATGTCATTTTTCAAGGTATGATAGAAAATGTTGAGATGTTTGTTTTTAAACATCCTTATTTTCGTTATTCTAGCTTAATAAAAAATCTTCCTACTAATTTATTCAATCTATCATAGTTAATTTAAATAGCACATGAAATTTTAAACAGATGTTATATCATAAATATCCAGAGTATAAATATCAAAATTCTGCTTACAAGTATAGAACGATGTATTTTTATTTTAAGTAATTAGGACATTTTTGGAATTTTTTTTACAAATAAGTCTCAACTACCAGAAAGCAGCAGCATGGATTATCCAAAACTATGAATAATCCAGAAGGCATTTGGTGTCAAATTTGGGGAATTTTTTTTTTTTTTTTGGTAACAGAACATCATTGTGTGTTACTTAGCAAAAACTCATATTAGTTTACATTTCCTGTGTACATAATAAATGGTTTACCAGCTGAACTGTAAAGTTAGTTGATGAGAAATATGTTGGGCTTTGGGGGGAAAAAGTTGATCCATAGGTAACAGATAATATCGGGTCCATCCTATGACCCTGAGATCATGACCCGATCTGAAACCAAGAGTTAGATACTCAACCAACTCCACCACCCAAGCACGCCCTTCTTTCCTTGATTTTGAATAGATTTTCTTTTCACAGACATTTAGATAATTTACTCTCTTCTGTATTATTTTTGTTTGAGCTAGGAATATTGAAAGTACTCAATGGTAGTAATTAGTTGAATGTACAATATAGTTTTCACCATTAAATAAAAACTACATTTCCTGTAGTTCACAAAAACTGAACTTGTGCCCATAACCTGTAACATTCAAGGTTAAATAGTAAATTATACTTAACAAGTACTAACTATAGTCGATAATAACTATATTTGAGTGACAACAAACTCATAAATTCTTTTTTTTTCTTCATATAAAAATTATTAAATGTGTGCTACCTTATATGAAGGATTATATTGATATCTAGGAACATGGTAATTCCTCAAGTAGGATATTTGTCCCCAGAGAGGCTACCTTTCTAGAGGTAAGCTTCTTTGTCTAAATGAAATAAAAGATGGAAAGAATTTTGGATATTAAAAGTATTTTAAAGTTTGGTTATTTACATTTCATTTCAAATATTCTTTCATTTCATTTTATTTTTTTAAAGATTTTATTTATTTATTCATGGAGAGAGAGAGAGAGGCAGAGACAGGCAGAGGGAGAAGCAGGCTCCAAGCAGGGAGCCCGATGTGTGACTTGATCCCAGGTCTCCAGGATCATGCCTGGACTGAAGGCACTAAACCACTGAGCCACCGGGGCTGCCCATATTCTTTCATTTTAAAACAAAATATATATATCGACCTATATGAAGATGGAATTATTTGTGAGGATATGAGGGGGCAAAAATCTAGACAAACGCTGTTTCAGAAAGGAAGCTGAGGATTCATACATAGTAGGGTACAGAGAGGGGAGTACAGCTGTGTCATTCCTTTTTTTTTTTTTAAAGATTTTTATTAACTTATTTAGTCATGAGAGACACATAGGCAGAGGGAGAAGCAGGCTCCATGCAGGGAGCTCTATGTGGTAGTTGATTCCAGGACCCCAGGATCATGACCTGAGCCAAAGGCAGAAGCTCAACCACTGAGCCACCCAGGTGCCCCCAGCTGTGTCATTTCTAATTAGCTCTGTACATAATTGTTTCTCATGGGAGATGCATTATTAGGGGACAGGGATGGTTTTCAGGATATCTATTCAGAGTTTGGTAATGGGGAATCCGTGAGAAGAATGTATTTGGGAAATAGTAGTAAACATTCTGATTAGCCTATACAAATGTTGGAGAATCCAGTTAGTAGACTCAGTAATATAAGGGAAGGAACTCTCTAAAAGAAATAGAACCGGTCAAGATTGGGAAGGTGAATAGAGCATTAAGTACATGGGCTAAGATTCTGCTCTATGAACAAGACTAGAAACAGGGACAAGGGGAAGAATTGAAAAGGGGCAAATTGAGTTTTTTGGAATTTTGCTGTTGTTTCAAATTGGCTCAGAAGGAAGAATGGTTTACCTCTGAAAGAATGGATTTCAAGCTGACTTTGAGATAAAAACTGTGAGTGAGACTGGACTGGAGTGAGATAAAGAGAGAGTGAACGTTCATGAGTAGTGTTAGATTATTAATAGACATATAAGCCTTCCCCGAGGCCATTAGCCAGAGAAAATTCCAAATTTTTGATATGTCATCCTTTACGAAAATATGAAGGTAGTCATTATTGGAAAGTCAGAATATTGGGGGATTATTAACAGACTTTTAAAATCATCCATTGAGAGAAGACTCCGTGGTTTTACAAGACTTGTGCACCTTTAATGATGTTATACTAGTTCTGGCTGTGTCTGGATGTGTGTGTTTTGAGAAAGAGTGCCTATTGTACGAAATATGCTTGTGCTATTAATCTGACTAGAAGCTATAAATAGAATAAGTACAATACTGGTAGATTTATTATTTTTGATTTTTCTAAGTCACATCTGTGACCCAGAAAATTCAAACAAGTGAAAGTGACAAGGACAGTTACCAGGGTATTATAGGTGATCAATAATCAGTAAGAAACTTCATTTTCTCTTCCGCTTTTGAAACTTCTTCCTTTCTTACCCTTTCTTCCTCCTTCATTCCTTATCATCAGTAACACTGTGTCCAAGCATTTATTTTTATTTATTTTTTATTTTTATTTTTTTAGTGTGTCCAAGCATTTAAGTCTTGTGTTTCTCACTCTAATTTCAGTACAGAAAATAGAAACTTTTCTACTTGTTTTAATCAGAAAATAATTAAATGCAGAGAATGAAGCCACCACCCCTACCCCACCTCCACAAAAAGTTAGCCAAGCCTTTGGGAGGCACAGAGATGCCACAGTCTGAAGGTCATCAACTCACTAATGATTTAAAATACCACCATCTAGCTCCAACCAGGAATACAAGAAGATGCTGTTGACACTGCAGCCACCAAGACTGGCCAACAGTGTTTATCAGTGCCCAGAAAGCTGGAAACTAGATGTTGAGTCTGGTCACATTTCCCACGACTTGTGATCTTGCTTGTAAGAGAAAACAGCAGCAGGAGATGGCTTCTCCCACATGTCTGCCTTCCATGCCATAAATGTGTGCAACTATTAAGGTTGCCTCACTTACATCTAGACCCTACCCGTAAGAGAGTATGGGAAGGTTGTTTTCAGCTTTCTATTATCTCCAAATTGAATGAAGCTGGACCGGAGTTTGGGAGAACCAAATCAAATGCCTATGACAAGCTGCTATAGTGATTTATGTTGACCTCCCAACTGTTTTCTATATTTGTCATTATTCATGGCTTTTATTAAATCTATGTCTTATATTCTGCTTACCTCTCCCCTGACCCTGCTAAATCTCATTTCTACCCTTTTGTGTAAGCACATTAGCTAGTATTGTACTTTTATAACATTGCTGTTAACCGGGCCTGTTTGCCATATCCTGAACTCAACTTCTGAACACTTTCCTACAATCGAGGGAAGAAATACAGTATAAGGTTAAAACCAGAACTTAAGTACATAAACAATTACTTTTTTTCTCTAGGTCTAGAGACAACTATCATTTTATTTTCTTAGAATATGTCTTCACCAAGTGATATTTCTATCATTCATGCATCTAATCAAAATGTACAGTTACTTAATGATTAATATAATTTAAGGTGGGTATAAAGAAAGTGTCTTGAATTTTAACTGCTCCTAAATTGACTTTTTAAATAAAGAGATAAGACATTTATTAGGCGAATTTTTTCTCATATATTTAGTTAGTACCACGGACCTGAAGTTTGTGTTGCTTTAATTTTAGACAAGTTGGCATGAATGGTAACACAAAATCCACAGACAAGAACCATTTACATTATAAAACCAGGATCGCTCATTCCTCTGGTCATTTTAATAGAATTGTATTTCCTCTGTGTCTGTCTTACCTGTACATAGATATTGCCTTATCTTAGTGTTAGAGTTAAATTTGATTTTAAAATAAGAAATAAGATTATGTCCATCCCAATTATAATTCTAAAACAATTTCCCCTTTATTTTTTAAGCTAAAAGTAAGATTACTCTTCCCTATTATTATTTTGCTAAATTTGACACCTTCATCCATTATCACAATACTTTTTCCATTTGCTATCCTTGCTTCTAAAATAAAATGGGCTTGTAAAACTAGTTTTTAATCAGATAATCTATTAAAATGTCTGCTTTTCCATTTGGTTGAGTGTTTTTGCTTTGCCCAAAGCATGTCCTGTTATCAGAGACTGTGAAGCTGTGTTGTCCCTTGGTTCAGAATGCTGGACCCAAGAGTCTGATGTTGTGTTTACTGCATGAACAACAACTTAATTAAGTGTTGCTTTAGAAACATCACCAGAGCTTTGTTTCTGGTATTGCACTCAGGCATGTATCACATTGTTTTGACACATGCATTGGGAGATTTGCTTTGTAGTTAGTCATGTTTTTGGAACACTACTAGTAAAAACAGAAGAAAAGAATAATTTCATTGATAGAGCAAGGAAAATGCTCTCAAGATCCACAGAATGACTATATAAGACAGGATCAAGACCAAATTTTCTTCTGAGAACATCCACAGTAAAATCAAATATTCTCTTTTGACATTTAACTGCTTAAAAGCAAATGTTTTATGCTTTTTGTAAAAATTAATAACATCAAATGAACAAAGATTTCTTCCTTTCTATATCCATAAATTCAACATTTTAATTTTAGGTTATTACTTATCATGACAAAACATCTTTTAAATAGTGTTATTCTGTTACAAACTTGGAAGAATTGGGGAAAAAATGATAATGCATGAATACATTTCACACTCTTTTCTGCAAAGGAGTAAACAATTTTTTTCCCTCATGATATGCTCTGAAAGCTCACCTGAAACTAAGAGGAATCAAATGTGTCATCCTCAAAACACTAGAATGTTTAGCTCTGCTATCGTTGGCCTTATATTGGAGACTGTAGAAATGAATACAGTTGTTCAACAAAGATCCAAAAACTTGTCAAAAAAAAGCTACCAGCTAAAAAGAAAGGAGTGGTTTCTTCAAAGGCGGCATGGCCTGGAATTTCTAGATAAGATGGCCCAAATGATGAGTGAGGCAAAGTGCCCCAGAGGGAACACAGAGCTTTAAAGATCTACGAGATAAAGAAAGAGAACTAGTTATTTTCAAAAGTTTTCTCCAAGTTCCTTTTATCTAAATAATTGTACCTATTCAAGTCCAATGATAAATGGCAATAGTTAAACTTCATTTACCTCAAAGGTAATGTTAATATCAGTCCTCAAATCTTAAGGTGCTGAAGTGAAGCCAGTTTGATATGCACCTGCAAGAGACACCTACAAAGGGCAACCGTATTTAAACTGGTCCTTGATTTAATGCTCAATCAGTTCTATTCTAAAATTCCATATATATTTGAGGAAAGCATTACGCTAAAATTTTATTATTCAAAATATGATATTTTGTGAATTTATAAACATGTCAGCATGTGTGTCTGTCTATACCTATACTTGCTATTGCATCATGAAATATCCCTGTGTTCTAAATTGTCACTTTGTCTCATAATTTACAAGATCAATATCATACTATGTATTACCTGACAATGTTTTGCAGAAGTATGGTGAACACAAGTAAGAGTGGCAACAGAATATTTTTCCAGAATGTATCAGAAAGTGTCCAAGAATTAAACAATGCAGAAAACATATACTTAGCAATAACCACAGCTGAAATTAAATAAGTTGTCCAAAATTTCATCCCAAATGGCCATGATCTCAGAGATTTGATCCAAATTGCATTTTAATTTTTAAGGGACAGAAAATTCTCATGTTGTGTAAACCATCCCACAGTAAAGAAAATATGTTTACTTTTTTTTTATTTTTACAATCCTAGTACACTTGTAATACCATACTAATGATACTTAAGGTAGAAATTAGAAACATGTTCCACTGAGGCACTTATCAGGCTATTGTCCCTCAACTCCAAAGCCACATTGCTGTACATACAAGCCACATTGTATTGTCGCAGCTTGTTGGCCTTTGAAAATGGCATTTCTCCTTTGTCAGCTGGCTGCCTCTCTATCAGTTTCAGCAATCAACAGTGTCAGAGGGAAGCTGGTAGGCCAGAGGGAGATGAGCTTGCTTTACTCTGGTTTTCTTGCTATCCCTTCAGATCATTTCACCAACAGCTTTTCATTTTAGCAAAAACAGATATACCAAATTCCATGTTTTTATTTTCTCCACTCTTACAGAACCAGAACCAGTTTCAACTATCCCCCATCAAAGGTACTAAAAGAAGATAGCCAGCACCCCCTCCTCAGAGCTTTTTAAGGGGTCTCCTCCAAACTCTTGAGGTATAAGTAATCCCTCAGAGGTCTAGGTCCCAGCTCTTTACCCACAGAGATGTCCCCTCCCACCATGTTCTAGGTTCTGATAACACCCATATATCTTCCATTTCTTCCTTCTGTCCTAAGAGTGAGCTACTTCCTTGGTTGCCAAAACTTATAGTCTGCCTCTCCCTCACCCTCTCCCTAGCACCTAAGGATGGACCCAACCACAGGATTAGAGAATTGGAGCCTTCAGTCCCAGTCTCCTGACCTCTGCATCTCTTCAATCTGGCTGGTCCTGAGTTATATCCTACTATAGTAAAACAGTGATCTAGTAAATAACATATTTCTCTCTGTTCTGTTAGCTGCACTAGCAAATCAATCAAACCTAAGGAAGATGGGAGCATATTCATTGGAACATCCAATTTGTAGCTAGTTGTCAAAAACCCAGCTAACAACCTAGGCGTGCAGCTGGCTTCTGAAGCAGGGTGTAGGGTTATAGCCTTGTAGGACTGAACTCTTAAACTGTGGAATCTGATGCTATATTTGGATAGAGAGTGTCAGAATTGAATTGAATTCTTGGACATGAGCAGGACATTAGCTGGTGTCTGAGAACTGCTGTGGGTTATCTGGGAAACCCCCTCTACACATTCACTTTATAAGTGGGTCCGGGAACCCCCAAAGAGCTAAGATAGGTAAACAAACATATATTAATTAATAATTAATTAATTAATTGATTAATAATCAGCACCGTAATGGGCAAAAAAAAGAACCTATCTGGTTTTCTTTTTTTTTTTTTCTGGTTTTCTTAGTAGACCCCAAAAAGATTTTGGTAAAATCGATATCCATGCCCAACAAAAATTCCTGTTGTAAGAAAAACCATCATGATGTTTTTCTCATGCTACTAGCCAACATCAGACAAAACAGGGAAGCCTATGTACCATATTCATAAATTTGAGAACAAAGAAATGCCCACTTTTGTCACTATTATTTACATTATTCTGAATATAATCAGTGCAATTAGCCATATAACTTGCTTTGGCCAATGAAATGAGAGTAATTCACATGGCTATTAATATGCTTATCTGTTTTTCTGTAAGCCAGTTCTTAGTAATGGAAGCTTTACATTTTCGTTTTAATCAGATTTGATCAGAACCACGTCAATTTCAGAAAGAAGTAAGGCAGTTATATTTTTCCTTTATTGAGGTCAACTTAATTATAGAAATAGATATAAGAGGACAGAAAAAGAAGATATCATACCACCATCCAAAGTAAAAATAATATAACTGATATTAATGGTAATTTAATTCAACAATAATTTAAGCAGAAATTAGTTGTAGAATATTTCTAGCCAGGAATACTAGAAGTTCATATGAAATAAAGGTCATGTGACTAAATAAAGCATGGAAATTTTTATATATCTGATTTGTTAAACATGGATTTGCAAATTAATGCTTTATGTTCCCTAGGAAGTAGTATACTATCTATTTATAAAATCAGAAATATTAGGTAGAGAAAGATTTCTCTTGATTACAAATGAGATTAGTTTTAACATATTGCTCTGAAGGGTTAGTTCACAAGTGATTATCATTACTTATAAAATGTGTCATTCAAGATGTTTACCTGATTAAGAGAATATGAGTCTGCATCTTTTGCATTCTTTCCCTAAAGTGTGGAAGCATTTGGGAAATATCCCTTATCTGATAAAAGTTTCTATCATCAATACTTAATAAATTTTATAATGGTGCTCTTCTTTTATGGCTGTGTCAGGATGGACTAGATCATGTTATAATAGCCAGCAGTCTAAAAAATCTCAGTGGCTGAAAATAACAAAGTTCTCTTTCTTTCTTTGTGCTGCCTGCTGTTGTTCTTCTTTGCAACTGTCAAGTGCAGCTGTTTTTCATATGCTGGATATTTTTTTTTAAGATTTTTATTTATTTATTCATGAAAGACACAGAGAGAAAGAGAGGCAGAGACACAGGCAGAGGGAGAAGCAGGCTCCATGCAGGGAGCCCGATGTGGGTCTCAATTCTGGGACATCAGGATCACACCCTGGGCCAAAGGCAGGCGCTAAACTACTGAGCCACCCAGAGATCCCGTTATAAGCTGGATATTTTACCTACTACATATTTACATGTATCTCTATATCCATGCTGCAGGAGATAAGTTAAAGAAATAAGTTAAAGAGTTGATCTTTGGTAAATATTTCCACCTGGAACTCATACAGGTGATTTCAGTTCAACTGTCATTGTCTGCAGAAAGTCCTATAGCCTCATCTCTCTTCAAGGAGATGAGTGAGATGAATAAAAAGAAGAAAATGAGATATCATTAAATATCAGTAGTCTCTACCACAGGAATGCTTTGAATATATTTTTATTAAAGGTAATCTAAATTAGAAAATCATTAATACTGTTGCTCATAGCACTCAACATACCATATCTTAACATGTGGACATACACCTACTCACACATATACTCACTCCATGCCCAAATTATGTAAATTATCAGGAAGAAGGCAATGCAGGGCCTCAATTAACTGAATTTCAGTATAAATTTAAAAGCAACGGAATGCACAAGTTTTTTTTTGATGAGATTACTTAGTAATGGTCAGAAAAAAAAAATTCTAAGTAAGAATCATCTAAAGAGGAGGGGCCTAGAATAAACAGAAAGTACATTATCCACGCTGAGTGATGGCTCTTTCTATTGCATCTGAAAATACAGGCTTTTCGTTTTCATTTCCAAGAACATCGATGCATCAAATAGAGAAGAAAAATTTCCATGTAAGGCACCCATATATAAAGTAGTTTCATGAATTGCTGCCAATCATGGAATTCTATGACACACTACATCTTACACTTACCCGACCCCAAACCCAGAACTGGCTCAGTTCTATTCTATCAGCAACAGGTATTTGGAATCCTTTATTTGGGACACTTCTCACCAACTGTGTTTCAAGATTAGAGTTGAATAAACTCTAATAAGCTCCAGTGGCTTGTTGTGAACAAGCGAGCTCAACTTCGAATGTGTCTTGTGGTTTCTGATTCCTTATCGCTTCTGATTTTTTACAAATTCTGATGACTCATAGCTTTTGTTTACTCATGGCTTCTGCTAACTCATTCCTCTACCATCTCAAGGTCCCTTTGTGTCTCCTCAGGTGTAATTTCCATAATAAAATGCTGATGCTTTTCTGTGTTGCATAGTTAAATTTTTCAGAAAGGATCTGAGTTAACCAGCTAGCTACATCATGCCCATTTTGGTAGAATCTTAATTTTAAGCCTCTTCAGGCAAAACTTATTGACCTATATATTGGTTTCCTTTGAATCAGTTGGTCACATCAGACCCATAGGATTTTTCTCGGAAGAATGGTCATATAAAAACAAACATGATTCTCTATACTTTAGGAGTTCTTAAAATTCACTACTTAGAGCAGAGATCTTAATCAGTGGTCATCTCAAAAGAAAACAGTGGTCATAGCTCTTTGCAGCCATAGATGGTCTTATAAGATTTAATGAAAGCGAGGTAATATCTATTAGGCATGAGAGATTATGTGTATATTGTAAATAAAGAAATGTAAGGGAATATTTAAGAGATAAACATACAATTAAAACAATCATATGATACATAATAATCTTAGGAAAAAGATAAATAATTAATGCTAAAACTTCTATATGCTCTTTGTTTTATCTACATTTCTTTCTAATCTCTCTTAATCATTTATTGCTCTAATGCCCCAACTCACTGTGAATATGGCCTCATACTTTTCAATTGACAACCACTTTTCTCTTGCTCTTATAACCTGAAGAGATCCTTGGAGGCCATAGATTATGTTGGATCCAGGAATAAAATCCCACCGGGTAACACACGTTTATAAGTTTTAAAGTACACTTTATTAGCATATAAATTGAAAATAGCAACTTTGATCAGGTTGTTTAATGAAAAACACCTCTTAGTACAAGTGAAAAACTATTTCCTTAATCCAGGTTGCTTAGAAAACAACAACAAAAACTACTTATGTGATTACTGCAAAAAGTGACAGGAGACAGAAAATCAAAGTGATGGCTGAACCAATCAACCTTCAGAAAAAATCTTACGTTAACTCTGGGCGAGTAAATAGCTGGATACATGTGTAGACAGAAACCCTTTCAATAATGTTTCTAATGTCAAGATCTCTTGGGCAATAAAGAGTTGCCTGTGATGAAGTCCATTAGGCAGCAACCTTATTAAACACAGCACATCCAATTAGCTCGGGGTGACCACCTCCCGGCTTCTCTCCTGTGACAATGCAACAGATCTTCATTTTTCCAATAAAGACGGGTATGGCTTTGATCAGACCTTCTAACTTCGATTTCCCTGGGTTAAAAATATTCCTACAGGGTGCTTGGGAGGCTGAGTGGTTGAGCATCTTGCCTTTGGCTCAGGTAGTGATCTCAGGGTCCTGGGAGCAAGTCTTGTATCAGGCTCCTCTCGGGGAGCCTGCTTCTCCCTCTGCCTATGTCTCTGCCTATGTCTCTGTGTCTCTCATGCCTCTGCCTATGTCTCTGTGTCTCTCATGAATAAATAAAATCTTTAAAAAATTCCTAGATACAGTTTTTGAGACCCAAAGTCATATAGACATCCTTTTATTTTTCCTCTCATATGTGACATCTTTGGTCTGTGTGCAAATATCATAGTTAAAGAATGAACTATTTCATGAAGGGTTATCACTGAGTTCTACAGTTTTTATAATAACACAAATTTTATGTCAAGTTGCTGAAAAAGTATTCAACAAATTCATATTGCTAGGTATATTCTTATTCATTTATTTTGAGAATACACATTAACTTAAACAATAGAGCAATTTTTGTTGAAAAGTACATCTCTTGGCAACCAAATGACCATGAAGAGAGAGAATAAACATATGTTACTAAATTTGAAAATATGGGCAACCAAAGGGGATTGGTTAATAGATGGGAGTCCTCTATTGCAGCAACATTAAAAAATGGACCAAAGGAAGTAATATTATATAAAAATCTAAAGAATTTTTGTGACTGAAAAACAAAATCTATAGTTTGAGGGAAAATATGTACTGTTATTTGAACACTAAAAGGTAAAAAATATGTAATGTAATGATGGGAGACATCAGTTTTCCATAAACAGCCGTAATCCTCCCTGGGGATAAGAAAAAGACACATAGAAGGGTCAGAGGTATAGAAAATACAATTGTTTCTCTTAACAAATTTAGTTTAGAAGTCTAAGTGAAAGTATTATA
Organism: Vulpes lagopus; assembly: GCF_018345385.1. Classification (NCBI taxonomy): domain Eukaryota; kingdom Metazoa; phylum Chordata; class Mammalia; order Carnivora; family Canidae; genus Vulpes; species Vulpes lagopus. The sequence continues at coordinate 40,509,136 of NC_054839.1, read as the reverse complement.
CCAGAGGTCCTCAAAAATACTGTTCTTTCACATTGTGGCTGTAACAAATTACAACAAAATTTGTGGCTTAAACCTCATAAACTTATTACCTCATAGTTCTGAGGTATCTCCAGAAGAGGGTCTCATGGCTAAAATGAAGATGTCAGCAAAGCTATTCTCTTTTGTGGAGGCTCTGAGAGAAACTCCACTTTCCTGCCTTTCCAACGTCTAGAGGCCACCTGTGGCTCTTGGCCCCCTGTCAACATATCAGCAACATTTGCCTGAAAAATGTTCAGACTCTTTGCCGTAGCCTTTCAAGGTAGAATTGTTTTTATATCAATCCAGTTTTTATTCAATTCATAGATCATATAAAAATACTTCTTAAGGAAGTTCTTGTACTCTAGGACCTGTCTTCATACAGAGAACACATGAACTTACATATTCAGTTAAAATATTAATTAAGATCTTCAATATAGTGACACCTGGGTGGCTCAGTGGTTGAGCGCCCACCTTTGGCTTGGGTTGTCAGGGTCCTAGGATGGAGTTCCACATTGGGATCTTCCCTAGGAGTCTGCTTCTCCCTCTGCCTATGTCTCTACCTTTCTCTCTGTGTCTCTCATGAATAAATAAAAATAAAATCTTTTTTAAGAAAAATATCTTCAATATCAATACTAAAAATTTTCTCCTAACTCTTATTTGACTTTTCTTTTCTTTTTTTAAAAGATTTTATTTATTTGTTCATAAGAGACACAAAAAGACACAGGCAGAGGAAGAAGCAAGGTCCCCGCAGGGAACTCGATGTGGGATTTCATCCCAGGACCCAGGGATCACACACCCTGAGCCAAAGGCACACGCTAAACCACTGAGCAATCCAGCCATCCCTTGACTTGTTTTTTTATAAATCTCATCTTATATAATGGCACAAGACACTTTCACTTTCGGTTCATGATAGAATAACTTTTAAATATATTTTAGGTTCCATCAAAATCTCAGTGGAAAAAAATTATTTATGCTATATTTTTAAAATCATGCTTACAAAGGTGTATTTCAATATTGTTTTCTGAACTTTGAAGTTCACAAAATTAAGAAGCATACGATTTCTTCTTTATCTGTTCTGAAATCAATGTTCAGGGTTCTATGCATTTCAAGGAATAGCATAAACCTTAGGTCTGCAAATGTTCTGCTTAATATAAATAATGTATATTTTTTATATTTTCAAAATACATATATTATATAAATGTATCTATATATAAATGTATCTATATATTTTATATATGTGAAGTAACATTTATATGTATATAAGATATATAAAAACATTTATATATAAACCTATAAATATATTTATAGAAACATTCAAATTCTTTTAGGCAGGGTGCTGTCCATTTCTGTACAGGGCAATGGCATCCCGCTATCTCAAAGCAAGCTGCTTTAAGGATTTGTGTTACCTAGTTGACTCTTGAGAGCACTTGTGTTTTCCTTCCCTTGAAAATTTCTAAATGTTACTTCTTGCATTGATTTTTTTCTCAGCACTTGGAACTACTAAAACTTTGGTTTTGCTAAGGAGCTGGTATTTTTTCCCTATATCTGTGTCTTCCAAATGTTTACTGCATCATTAAAATTCTTTTCCCAACCATGCCTAGACATATATATCTTTTATTAGCACTGTGTTAATATGTATACTATAAAGCACACAAAAATTGGACATTAAAATATGGATGAGTTAAAAATATAATTAGAAATGCTAATATTTTACAGCATCCCACTACGAAGATAATTATTCGAGATACTATCATTTTATTTCTTATAAATGACTGGTGAGAAGCCTAGAGGCAGTGGTGATGTCAAATAAAAGAAACTTTATTGACTTGATGTTGGCAACTTTGGTCTTTTGTCTTAATCCTCATTTTCTCAAGTTACTTTTTTATTTAATAAAATGTTCCTTTTTTATGTGTTTTGGAATCCTTTTTGAAAAAAAAAAGTACTATAATATAGTTATTCAATGTATTGGACAGAGTATCAACATATCATGGAATATTAGAGCTCAAAGAGCAATTAGATAACACTGTAATTGTACAATTAAGTAAAATAAGGCTTATGAATTTTAAATTGTGTTTTAAAGGTCAGGATCCATTCTCTGTAGGTCATATCAAACTTAGTATAATATGTTTTAATACCCTTAGTGTCTCTAATTGGATCTTTATTCTCCAAAGTGGCTGATACTTTAGGAGCACTGTTTTGAATGGAATTAAATTTAAAAAGACTCTACCAAAAAAATAAATAAAATACATAAAATAAATAAAAAGACTGTACACCTTCCAAAATTTAGTGGAGTTTTTTTTAAGTATTCTACTGAAGACACATATAGTTGCCCTGGCCATAACTTTCCAGGTCATGATGCTCTGTACTTATAATCATGCAACCTAGTGATTCTTTAGCAGGGTCACATATCAGAACCATCATCTCAGGGGGATTTTTCAGACTTATAATGCCAGGGCTAATCCCAACATAAGAATCCCTTGTTGGGGTGCCTGGGTGGCTCAGTTCGTTAAGCAACCAACTCTTGATTTCAGCTTAGGTCATGATCTCAGGGTATTGAGATAAAGCCCAAGCCCCTCATCAGTCTCTGCGCCCAGCATGGAGCCTGCTTGAGATGCTTTCTCTCCCTCCTCTCCTCCCCTGCCCACTCCCTCTCTCTCAAATAAATTAATAAAATCTTTTAAAAAATCCCTTGTTGCAGGCTTTTGATATATGAAAATAAATGGTAAAAAAAGGAAAAGCTTCTCAGAGAAATGTGTGGACATTTCTACTTAAGAATCAGTTGCATACAAAGACCTGAGGGAAGGACTGAAATGATAAAATTCAAATTGCTGAAATATAAAACCCCATCCTTAATTAAAGCAAGTGTAAACATTGGCAGTCTTAGGTATGTGGTCTTCATACATAAAGAGGCCTCCATCTTCATTATTTCTGAACATTTAAGTGGCTTTGCTTTGATTGTACCATATCAAATCTTCAGTTGAATAATAAATTTAAAAGCAAATATGTCTACCATAATCACTTTAAATGAGCCAAGATTTTATGAAATCTCAAATGTAAAAGTACTATTGGCTTAAGGCTGAATAAAACTCTAATATATGTGCAATCACAACTGGTCTTTTTTGCATTTCTGAACCTGGGTGATATGTTTGTTTTTCTCGAGACTGGGAACTTGAGTGCAGAGCCAAAGGAATAAGCCCTATGTGATCCTTACACCTAAACAACTTAATTGGTGTGATTCACAAAACAAGATACAGAAACGGAAATGAGTAACAATAAAATTTTGTACAGTTCTTTTCATTTTCTAATCACCGTCAAAACAATGAAGTATAACTGCACTTACATGGATAAATAAATAAGGGATAAATTGATAAATTTGGATTATGATGCCATTGCAAAAATTACTAAAATGATGAAAATTCCTTTTCTTTGTTTGGACAAATCTGGCAGTTATACGAAAATATGCACTAGGGAACATTTTCAAAGCTGTTAGGGTGTCTTTTATGCTGCTACACGTTCTGGTTTTGAGAGGGAGAATTGCCCTGGAGAAGAAATCCTTCAGAAAGAAGAAGAGAGGGAACACAAGGACTCAGGGAAAAAAAAAAAAAAAAAAAAGTTTGCAAATGCAGAGAATGATTAGTACAAGGAAAAGGAGGAGGAGACATCTGTTGGTGAAATGATTTTTAGAGATAATTAAGTGCATTCATCCAGAAATAACACATATTATACATCGTTTGCAGGCACACATGGCTTTACTAAAAACAAGAGAGACTTTGAAAGGCCCACAAAAAGAATCAGCAGCTTTGAACCGATGTCACCAAAATGTCAGCCCTCCCTGTATGCTCCACCTCAGTCTTCCTAAATGCCTTTCAGTCTTCAGAATAGATTTTGTTGCAGGGTATGAATACTATTTACAGAAGTATGGTTTTCAGGAAGTATTGTCAGAAAAGTGTAGCTCAGTCCTCACATTTCTTAAGTAGCTTAGATTCATATCCCATTTCAATCTCCTGGAATCTAATTGGATTTCTGGGCACCTCAGAGGTCTATCTATAAAGAATATTAGTGTTCCAATCCAATAAATGGATGCAGACTTTTTAAAGCACAGAACAAAGCAATTGACCTGACAGTAATGACTATTTCAAGGACTTAATAAAAATTAACCTCAGAATAAAGTTTAGATTTTGTTTGATATTTGCTTATTTAATCCTCTTCCATAATAGAATTTATGCTTCATATCTTTGTATGTGATACTTTCTTGTGAGTTTTAAATACATTCTTTATAGTGCTAAATGATGGGCCTTGAAATATAGTTTGAGAAATAAGAACAAGGTAAAAGACCTTTAGGAACTTGCTTGGTTTTTAAATAGAAATGAATTTAAAAGTTTTAGATCAAAAAAGAAATATATATAAATATATAATATATATGTAAATATATAACATATATATGTAAACATATATATAATAAAAAAGTAATTTCTTTCCATCAATTGAGATTAACCATAACAATAAATGGTTGGTATTTCCATATAAATTATTTGACATTTAAACATTAGACCTATCTCAGCTCCTCTGCTATGTGTATTATCAGGCACTTAAGCATATAATAAAACTGTAGTAATTTTTTAAGAACTAGCCCCAATGTCATCTACTTAGAATTCTTTTTTAATTGGGAAGCTTTCAGCTCCATGTCCACAAAATAGAATTAGTTTTTAATAATAAAAATATAATATTGCATATAATGAGAAATTATGAGATAGGATGCTTATATGCTTGATAAATTCCTTAGTTCATATCATCAAGAATCCAGTTCCTCTGAATTCATCTTTCTGGCCTAGCATTATTACAGAGTTACCAAACCTCGAGATTCAGAAATGGTTGCCATTGTTCCAAGTGTAAAAGAAAGATGACACTTTCAAAAAAACCAGACAGATGAAAAAAGACATACCTCTCAAGTTTCTTTTTAAGAGTAAGAACAATTTTTCTCAGATATATCTAGCATGGTCATATCTTATTGGCTAGAATCATGTCACCTGGCCATTCACATGCCTATGTCTGGAGGGCTAGAATTACCATGATTTCTTAGCCTTAGACTCACCAAGATCAGCTACCATATGGCTTCATGCTACCTAAACAATATGAGTTCTAACAGCAAAGACAAAGGGGATGTTAGTGCTACTGGATTAGCACCACATGTTTCATACACACACGTACCTTAATTATTTATCCCACATCTGTTGCAACAGTCACTCTTCTTCTTGAACTATAATTATTTTTATAAGAATCTCATATTCATTTATAGAATACAAGTAACTTTAAAGAAGAGACCACGTCGGAAAGCTTTTTTATTCTACATTTTGCTTGATGCAGTGGTTTAATTATAATCGGTAATCAATAAAACTCTTTTGAATGAATGAATACATTTATAAGGCTTTGTCTGGCATGTGGTTTTTATTTGCACGAGTTTATTCTTAGCTGTGACTAAATAGATTTTTTTCTTGACTTGATAAAATGTTTCCTGAAATATATTTTTGGAATGCTTGTTCCTGAGAAGAAAACCTTTTAGGTGTAGGAAAGGAAGTATAAATACAATTTGCTTCATGTAAAAAAAAAATCAAAGAGATATTTTTAAACTATAACTTTTACAAAATAAAGCATAACAATATAAACAAAGATGGAACTTGGCTGATTTTTAATAATGCATTCTCTAAATAAAGTAAATCCATAATAATTTTAAATTGACTGCTTTGATGCAGTTTGATGCAAAACTTTCCAGAGATAATGTAAACACCAAATGTTGGGGAATGACTTTTGAGTTCTGTTATTTGTCATTAAACAAGCCAGGAAAATGTGCTTGAAACAAAAAGCGAGTCTTATATTTTGTGTGTACCGTATTACAAAGAATTCAAACATGGATTGAAAAAAAATCTAGGACCTCCTTATCAATTTTACCATTCTAGGTCAGGGGGTCATTTCTCTAACCTGGACTTTTACCCCACTCGTCTACTATCCTGAACTTTAACACACAGATCCAGTCCTATCAGTTTCTGACATGGCATGTGCTGACAAAGTTGTCTGGAGAATTGAATACAAACTCATGGTAATAGAGCCTCTTCCTAAAATAGAACCAACCCAGTTCTCCCTAGTTCCCTTTTGTGATATTTACACACAACTTATTCTTCAATTTAATTGTATGTTTATGGTTTCCTAAACACAATCTCCACTTTTTCCAACTATCACTATTCTCACTTTTTTTCAAGATCTATCGAAGCTCTTCTATTCATTTGGGAAGCCTCTTATTATATCTCTATTGTCATGTAATGTTTCCATCTATTTAATATACTCTTGTGAATATTTCTCATAAGCCACAGTTATTATTGAATGGTGTCCTCTCCAAAAAAAAAAAATATAAATATGTTGAAGTTGTTACTCCCACTAATTGGGAAATGAGAACTTCACAGATGTAACTAAATTCGGAGTAGAGTAGAGGTCAAATCCAATATGACTGGAGCCCCTGTAAGGGAAGACACGTGCAGAGAACTCCAAGTGAGGACAAAGGCAGAGATTGGACTTATGCAAATGCAAGCAAAGGAACACAAAAATTTGCATCAAACCATCAGAGAAGGCAAGGAAAGATTCCTCTACAGGCTTCAGAGGGGGCATGGCCCTGCCAATACCTTGACATCAGGTTTCTAGACTCTGTAAAGTTTTCTTTTTTTTAAGATTTTATTTATTCATGAGAGACACAGAGAGAGAGAGAGAGAGAGAGAGAGAGAGAGAGAGAGAGAGGCAAAGGGAGAAGCAGGCTCCATGCAGGGATTCGATCCCGGGTCTTCAGGATCAGGCCCTGGGCTGAAGGTGGTGCTAAACCGCTAGGCCACCTGGGCTGCCAAAGACTCTATAAAGTTGCAAGACAAGAAAATTTTGTAGCTTTAAGTCAGTAAGTGTGTGCTGTTTCGTTAAGGAAGGCTTAAGAAATTGATACAGCCACTCAGTCAACTGCCTGTTATGTTATAGGCATTATCCTATAATGGCTGTATGGATATCCCTTCCCTTTTTCTCCTTTATTGATCCTATTAGTTCAACAGACAGATATAAATTTGGCCCCCTCTCATCATAAGCCACATAAAGGCAAGAATTTTATTTTACCTTTAAATGTCCTACTCATTCTGTAAACCCTTTCAGTGACTGAACAATAATTGTTGCCTAATTAAAAAATAAATTGAAACATTCCGAAACAATATTATGATTTAACTCTCCTCTTAAGTGAATGGAAATGCTTCAGGCAAACACCTAAAAATATTGACAAAGTAATCCTTATTTCTTACATTTTTCTAGAAACCATCTGGCACACACAAGCACATACTTCCTGACAAATAGTTTCAAGGACCTCCTAAATTAAAGCATACAGATGCAAAGACAAATTTTGTCACTTTTACAGATATAAGTTAACATTTAGTAACCTTAAAGCACATTCTATTTTAATATTGAAAATGTATGAGTAATTGGAGCAAACCTGGAATTGAAAAACATATATATGTATAATATATGTAGAGAGAGAGAGAAAGAAAGAAATAGAATATTAAACTTTCATATTATCACTCAACATAAGGAATTATCATCTCATGACCATCTTTGCCTTACATGCCCCCATGATTTCACTCACAAACAGTGGATTATAAAAACACAAACTTTTTTTCCTTTTATCAATCCCTCATCCTGTATCCAGCACCTTCTAGACCTCTTAGGTACCTAAATAAAATTTCTAGTAAGTTATCTTAGAACACCCATATGAGATTATTTCTGATCTGGCTATTCTAGAAGAATATGAGAATAGCCAGAAATAAGACTTGAAAGGAAAAAAAAAATAGGGAAAATTTGAATGTCAGCTGAATTTAACATGTTCTACGTTGGGTGACACAGTAAGGAAAAAGGGTTCTGGATTTTTACTTAGTTATTAATATACAAATACCATTCAATTAACGTGTGTAAAATGAAAAACTGAAAATCCTTTAAAAATTTGTCTGTCATTAGTTTTGGTGAAAAAGCCTAGGAATTCAGGTTTGCCACAGGTTTGAAGGGGTGAGCAGCAGCAGGATTTGATAGGAGAGACTGAAGTTTGCACGATAGTGCTTTGAACATCTACCTTCTCGTTGTCAACAAGGTGCTCTTGAACAGGGAAAATTCGTGCTGAACAGACAAAAAACATTTCACAGGTTTAAGCCATTTAGGCATTGTGAAAGACGTGGTTGATATGTGGGGAAAGGAGGTATTGTATAACACTCTCCATTTACAATTCATTCCTTTAAAATATACTTATTATTTGCTTAATATACAGTTAACTGTTCTAAATTCTGAACTCTCAACAATAATTTAGAAATTAAATTTTTATTAAAACATTAAAATTAATTTGATTTTTTAAAAGTCTGATTCAGGGTTCACACTCTCATGAAGGAGATAGATTTAAACAAGTAATTAATGACATGTGTAATGGGGTGCCTGGGTGGCTCAGCTGGTTAAGCAACCCACTTTAGATTTTGGCTCAGGTCATCATCTCAGGGTTGTGAGATTGAGCCCCCTGTCAGCCTCTACACTGCGCTTGGAGCCTGCTTAAGATTCTTTCTCCCTTGTCCTCTGCCCCTTCCCCCTCTCTCCTTCTCTTAAAAAATAAATAAATAAAATAAAATAGAAATAAAGACATATGTAATGAAAAGAGGAATCAAGACAAATGAGCAAAACAAAGAAGTAGACAGTGACTTTGGGGAAGACTATTTTACTTAGGGTGGTTAACAGCCTCTCTGAAGAGGTACACTTGAATAGAAATAGAAATGACCAAAAGAGAGAGTCGCATCACTCTGAAGGACAAGCTTTCCAGACAGCAGGAATAGTAAGCACAGACCATTTAGTCAAAGTTTAACTATAAAAGGAACAGCAAGAGGGAAGAAGACAGTGCAGAGTGGTGAGGTTGGAGGCCTTTTTAGGGTAGGTTAGATAAGGTTATATAGACCCTGATAAGGAGGCTATCAGGGTTTCATTCTAAAAATTTTTAGAGATCATTTGCAGGATTTAGAACAGTTGAGTTACATGAACTAATCTTACATTTTATAAGATCACACTGACAACTGCCTGAGGGATTGACTTTGAGAGAAATGTAAGGATATAAGGAGGAAGACAAGTTGGGGGCTATGGCAGCAATTCAGAACAGAAGAAAGGTGTTTTAGGCTGATGATTAGTTAATGGCTAGACTCCAGCCATATTTTGAAGGAAAGTAACCAAAAACTCCTAATATAGAGAGGCTGGAAGCAGAGAGCAGTCGAGGTTGACAACTAAGTTGGGGAAGACCAAGGCTAGAAGAGTATTTTAAGGAAAACAATCTTTTGGGGGCATCTGGGTGGCTCAGTGGTTAAGTGTCTGCCTTTGGCTCAGGTCATGATCCTGGAGTCCTGGGATCGAGTCCTGCATCAAGCTCCCTGCATGGAGGTCTGCTTCTCCCTCTGCCTATGTCTCTGCCTCTTTCTGTGTTTCATGAATAAATAAATAAAATCTTTGAAATAAAAAGGAATAAAAACAATCTTTTGGTCATATTGAGATCCCTATCCAAATAGAATTGTCACTTAAACTATAGGGGGATATAGAATTAAACTCAGAGCAGAAGCTTGAGGTTGAGGAAAAAATCTTGGATTCCTGAGCATACTGGGTGCTATATATATTATATATATATATATATATATATATATATATATATATATATATATATATAAAATCACTTATCAGGGCACCTGGGGGCTTAGTTGGTGGAGTGACCAACTCAACTCAGGTCATGATCTCATGGGTTGTGAGATCAAGCCCCATGTCAAGCTCCATACTCAGGAGGGGGCTGCTTAAAGATTTTCTCCCCCTGCTCCTCCCCCTACTCCCATACATTTTCCCTCTGTCTCTCTCTAAAATAAATACATATTAAAAATAAAATAAAAACACTTATCTATAAAATAAACCTAGGACAATTCTGCCCTTGAACAAGGATGCTTGAAGGTCTTAAAACCCCTTTTGTACCTTTTCTCTCTCTCTAAAAAAGAACAAGCTCACAAATATTAAGAGAAAATCTTAAAATGAGTTTTACAAATAAGTTCTCATTTTCACATAACACATAAATACTTTTGTATTAAACTTATAAACAAAGATTAAGCATTATTATTTGCAATATTATTAAACAAATTTAGCCAATTAATTAAATGAATCTATATACAGCATACTCAGGCCCACTTCCTAAATATTCAAATATTTTAAGTCAATAATTTTTTCAAGTAGTGAGCATCAGAATTACTTGGGGAGCAATTTTACAAGCCCATGCACAAATCTCACCCTAAACTGTGAATTCTGATCCAGGGTAGAAGTATAGGACTAGGACATGTGTACTGGGGGACAGACCAATGCCTTGTAGTTTAAAATCACTGGTCCAGTGGTTTAGCACCACCTTCTGCCTGTGGTGTGATCCTGGAGTCCTGGGATCTAGTCCCATGTTGGGCTCCCTGCATGGAGCCTGCTGAATAAATAAATAAAATCTTTAAAAAAATAAAAAATAAAATAGAATCACTGACATAGCCAATGGGCTTGCATTGACTCCACTGATCTTAATTCCTCTGACTTACTTTTCTCTTTCTTCTCTTCTTTTTTTTTAATATTTATTTATTTACTGGGGGAGGAAGGAAAGTGGGAGACTTTTAACCAGACTCCCCACTAGGCACAGAGCCCAATGCAGGGCTTGATCCAACAACCCTGAGATAAGGACCTGAGCTGAAACCAAGAGTTGGTTGCTGGACCCACTGTGCTACTCAGGCACCCCTCTCCTTCTTCTAACCAAACTCTGGCTTTAAGTATAAACTTTCTATAGATAAACTACCTCATGTGGTAAGTCAAGTAAAGCTTTGTCTTATATTATGTCAGTCTCTTTGAGATAATTTTGGATAACTTTGATTGCATCCATTATGTATGGTTTTTGTTGGTTAATTTATAGGTGGCAACTTTTCTTTTTATTTTAAATAACTGGACAGTCTCTTATTATTGCCCTTTGTTCACTATTTTTTACCAATTAACAAAGCTAACAATTTCCACTTCTTTCTAAATGATATAAAAATTTTCACTGGTCTCCAATCTGTCATTCATACAATTATATATTTGATAAGTTAGTTTCCATTTAACTTTTTAAATTTGCATTAAGAATCCCCATCTATATGCATGATATATACCAGTTACTAATGTCCTTAAATTCTGCTCTTCTGCTGTGTATAACTGGCCATTAACTTAATTTAAAAATTTCAGTGTCACTGGAAAGGCATAGTTTTATTTCAGAATACACACCACATGCTCAGATATGATCAAAATATATTTTTTATACTTTCAGAATTTAAAGTCTCAACTTGTATAAACAATAGTAAAATCCTTTTGTGTTTTTACATTAGGATTTTGTTATTATTGTTCTGGGAGTCTATTCTGTATTACACAAAAAGTGTTTATATTCTACACTGTTCTCTGGGCAAAAGGGAACCCATTATCCCATTGAATAATCCCACTGATAATCTAAGAATTGTTTGTTTATGAAAGAAATTTATACTATGCAATGGAGTATACAGTAGAGATAGTAAGGTTAATTTTACTCTGGATTTTTAGTGTCATTTTCTTGGCAATTGAAAAATTTCTCAATGCCAAATCTATAAAAATGTTAATTTGTCCAAGTTTGGGAACATAAATACATTGTTAATGAATGTTGAGAATTACTTAAATTATTTTCCATATCTAAATGCTTATTTCCATTATTTTGTAAATGATGTAACAAACTTTTGAGAAACACACTGAAGAAACCATTTAGAAAGTAAATGGTCACCTATTAAATATATTCATGTTGAGAATCAAAATGGCCTCTGTTAGAAAAAATGGAGACAAGGGGAGCCAACTGGAGTTCTAGGTTTCAGGACAAAAAATAGATATTTTAGTAATTATATATATCAGAGTGGCTGGGATATTATTACATCGAGTTTTTATTTTTTAGATTTATTAGTTTATTTTTATTTTAGAGAGAATGAGAGAGCATGCAAAGGGGAGAGGGTTTGGGGAGAGGGTGAGAATCTCTAGCAGACTTCCCCTGAGTGGAGAGTCCAGTGTGGGGCTTGATCTCACAACCCTGAGATCATGACCTGAGCCAAAATCTAGAGTGTGATGTTTAACTGACTGAGTCATGCAGGTGCCCCCCAAATCAAGATTTTAAAAATGAAAATTTGAAGATTTAATTTTAAATGTTTTAGGTAAAGCTATAAAATGTATTGCAAACAATTAACTTAAAAAATACTAGCAGTTATGAGATCATCTAAAGGAAAAAAAAAACCTTACAATTTGATATTCAATATCCTTATTCTGAAAAATCCTTCAAACTTCCCTGCCATCAGGAAGTTTCCACTGGCCAACGATTGTACTATAAACCCTTCTGCTTGCCTCTGTGCTTTCTGTGCTTCTCATCCCCTTCCTCCCTGTCCTGTTAGCTTTGTTTTTTCCACCATCGCCATCCTTCTGTTTACCTATACCATCTAACCACCCTCCACATAAATACCCAAACACCCTGCTATCAAATTTAGAATAATTTCCAAAACTATTATGATAGATCAGTATATCTATCTCTCTTCCAGGCTCTTGCTCCTTACAAGGTATGTCAGATGACCAAACTTTAGAACCAAATTATCTATATATTAAGAAAATTTCAAGGGTATCTGGTTAAGCATCTGACTGTTGGTTTTCAGCTCAGGTCTTGATCTCATGGGTTGTGGGATTGGGCCCTGCATGGGGCTCTGCATTGAGCCAGGAGTCTGCTTGAAGATGCTCTCCCTTTGCCTCTGCCCCTCCCCCCACGCATGCATGCACATGCTCTCTTTCTCTCTCTAATAAATAAATAAATCTTTGGAAAAAAAAAAAAAGAAAACTTAAGCAGCAAAATATTAGGTTTATTTTTTTAATCTAGCTAGCTAATTTAAGAGCAAAAATTAGCTGTTATAGGAATCAAGATTTTAACTGTATGTGAAATCAATTATGGATTTAAATCAGTCTAGTAGAAGTTTCTCAACTAATTATAAAGGAACTTCTCAGGTAATTTATCTTGATATCTGATGCTATACTACAATGTTTGGTTGCAATATCTTAAAAGACAACTTTAGTTAATGTTCAAGGAAAGATAATTAAGTTGATGTCAAGAAGATCATACATGCAATGAGTAGCTGAAAAATTATGCTAGGGCATAAACTTACCACAGGGATGATCTCTGTGGTCTATGGATACTTATCCCCTTGCCCCATAGGCTTAACTCCACAGGAGTTGTGAATTTACAGCTTTTCTTCTGCAGTAGTTACAGAGCCTTGAATACAGGAGCCAACACATATACTATCTAATTGAAATTATATACTGTAAATCTGTGATGGAATACGGAACCATCAGTTTGCTTCCCAGATATCAAGGGTGTTTAAATATGGGCTGAATATAATTATAAATGTGTTAGGGTCCAGTCAATAGAAAGAAAACACCCCAATTATCTGAATAAGGAGCATTTAATACTAAAAATGTTACTAATAAAAAGTGGTTATTCAAAGTAGTAGAAGAGAACTCTACAGGATATAAATATAAATCGCATTATTTTTATACAGCAAATTTATAGACTTCCAGCTTCCACTTCTGTATTCAGGAGCTAGGACAACAAGTAAAAAGTTAAATAGACTGAAAAATCAACTCTTCTTGAATATGTAAGAGATCCTATATGGAGAACACAGGGAAAACTGCTATCCTAAGACAGGAAGGGGAAGCAAATATAAGGAAGTCCTGGCCACCAGGGCTAATGCTAGCAAGTAGAAACCTCTGGATCCAGTGCTGGCAGGAAAATCTGGTCTGTAAGCAATGAATTGCTAGATGATCTCTTTGGGCAAGTTTGAGAGTTAAGGGACCCAATCATAGGGGTTCCCCACAATATTATTGAGATTTACCTCCAGAAACTCTACCAGATTCCCACATTAAATGTCAGGGAAATCTTCCTTCCTGTGTCTGTCAGGAGGAGGGAAAAGGAAGCATTTTTAAATACTCCAGAGCACTGTTTTCTTAACAAGGCCTGTCTTCTGGAGAAACTAGTTAACCAGAGCTTAACGTGCTAGATCATTATCAGAGCCGTACGTAACTCACCTGGGAGAGGATGGGAAATGCCCAACTCCACCCAGCTCTAGCCTTCTACATGAGGGAACAGAAATATCACCAGCTCACTCTAGCCATCCTGTCCCACCTACCTACACGGGGGAAACAAAGAAGTAAACAACAACAAAAAACCTGAGAAACTCTTGTGTAGTTCCCAGTCCAGAGGCAGAGGCTAGCTAAAAGATTGAGACCTAATTATAGGACTATAGAACACTTCCCTTCCTCCTACACCTCACCACCACATTACTAAAAGCCTATTTACAGCAGTTCCTCTTAGCTGAGAATAAGAAAACGCCTTCCGGACTGTTAATAACACTCACTTAAAAATATGCAATTCTGGCTCTCCCGAACATGAAAAGCAAGGAAGCCATGTGCCAGAATGCTGACAAAACTCCCTGAATGGTGCGAACCACGGGATTCCTAGCACACCTCTCTCATGGAAGTCACCTGTGAGGGTGCCAGCAAAACACAGTAAGAAGCTTCTCAGTAAAATGACAGAGAAGCTTGCTGGAGGGTAATTGCCAGTGCACATCCATCCTGTGCTAAGAAGGTAACTGCTTGTTCAGATGCTGGAGATCATGCTGGAGGGTGAGAGCCATGGGTCTTCTTCAGACCACTGGAAGCATTCTGATACTTGACTCTAGTTACAGGCCTAGTGGCATCACTAGGGGTAGCTGTGATGGGTTTTGAGAAGGAAAAGTATCCTCTTTCAAAGCAACTGCAAAAGGTGAGGTTATCACAGTGCTTCCAAACAAAGGGCAGCTAGTCTCTACTGACACAAGAGAGAAGCTTCCTCTACTTGCAAGGGAAGCTCAGATTGACTTGTGAGTTTGACGCATCCATTTCATCCAAGTCCCAGCTAATGTTGTCAATTCCAAGCTTGGTTCCATTCTTTTCGAATCAATGCAATGTTCACATGAGAAATTGTGTCACATGGTGACATTGTGAATTCAACTGATGTTATTTAGCAACGTGCACAATTATTGTGTTTGATTTTTGAGCAGAATCAGCTCTGAGGCTAAAAATACGAGATTCTAGAAGGGCTGACATGAGAGCTCTGATTTCAGATCATGATTTGAACTGAGGGGTAAAGGACTTGATCTTGTCATTTATTTTTTGTAAGTGCTCCAGTGCGCTCAGCAGATTCCTCTCACACCGCAACGCTTATATGTATCGTGATTGCTTAACGGTCAAGTGCTGAAGCCACTTAGGCTCCCAGGGCACGTGCTTCAATTGGCACTTCATCAGAATCAACCACAGGTGGTAGTTTGATTAACTGTGATGCCACTACATGCTTTGAATTATTAGCATCCTGTGCCCCAACGGTCAGAATATCACCACTGAACTCAAGCCCATGAGCATGACCAAACCAATCCCTAAATCTCATCTTTAAAGGTTTATCTACTAGGGCCACTTCCAGGGCTAATTCTGCATCAGTCAGGATCCAGTTAGGAAACAGAATCCATTACAGTAATTGACACAGAGAAAATTTAATATAAAGAATTATTAACTAATTAAGATGATTAGTAAACAGAAAACAACTCTTAAAGAATACAGGAATAGCAAAGATGGGGAACAGCTGCTATATCCAAGGCCAAGGGAGAGGATGCAAGGAGGTAAGAAAGTTAGAAGAATGAGCCCCCCCACCCCCAACTCCACTGGTCCCAAGCCAGGCTGAAACTCAAATATTGTTGGAGAAGGTGTGGTTGTGGGCCCTGGAAAACAAAATTCAAAGAGATGCTGTGGACTAGAGCTGCTGAGCAGAAAGCTGCCAACAAGGATGCCAACTGTCTGCAGCTGATAAGCAGAGAACTCCCACTGGATGTAGGGTTGCCAGATAAAATAGAAGATGTAGGGCAAAATTTGAATGTCAGATAAATAATGAATAAAAGGTTAGTATATCTCAAATATTGCAAGAAGTATTAGTCTGAAATTCAAATTTAACTATCTTGTATCTTTATTTGCTAAATATGACAATCTTGTTTTGCAGTGATGTGAAACTCATGGGAAAGTGTACACCACTGGGTCCCCCCACGCCACTAGCAAGGAAGCTGCCCACAGGGACACTGGAGAATATTGCTGAAGGCACAGCCCAACAGGTGTCTCTCAAACCACTGACCATCAGAGGCAGGAAGAATAAACACACCATAACCAAGAAAATAAGCTTCTCTTTTTCCTTCTAGATTTTTTTAAATGTCATCTAATAATAAACATTGTACTAAGTATCAAAGAAAAAAATGCTTGGGGTTAGAACAGTTCCAATTACACAAGACAAGGCAAGAAAGAGTGGATTTGGAGCTGAAAGACAATAGATCAGTAACTATCATGATAAGTATTCACTGTAGATATCTTTTAAAAATATGATTTGATACCTCATTTGAACAAAATTATGCAAGCAAACTATTTTTAAAGCTGCTTAAATCACCAATTCTATATTTGTATATTTAATTTTGAATCAAGTATTTGTTTTCTATTCAAATATTTTTACACATTATAATATTACACATTTATATTTGTCTAAAAATTTATTTCAAAGTGACACTTTTAAATGGTGGCTACAATCAGAGGTGGCAGTGAATGAATCAAAGGCCTATGTAATGAATCATTTCTTCATAACTTCATAATTCATTACTGTAGTTATACTTAAAAACTATTAAATTTAGAGGTTGAGAGGCTGGAGAAATGAGCTAAACATAGTATTTCTCTGATTATATGAGTGGGTTTTTTTCCCCTATACTAGTGACATTTTGCAATGATGGAGTTTCAGTAAACTGCTATTAGATGCATTTTTCTGGGGTAGGAAAATAGCAACTGCTAATTTTGGTTGGATAGAAAGGCCTACAATTATATCCCCTTCCACCAGCAAAGCTATTGAAGATTTCCATGTTGTACAACTATTTGTAGTAGCTTATTTTGTATGCATCTATGTGTCTAACGCATTGTGTATTTCTATAGAGAGAGAGACGATTAAGGTATTTTCCCCTCACATCAGGTGGAAAATGAGGCATTTGAGGATTTTATTTCATTGCACTTTAAATGAAATTAAGAAATGAATGAATTTGGATTTTATTTTTCAGCATTAAGTAGACTAAATGTCCCAAATATCCTTCCACACAATGCTAAAAAGACATTATTTAAAAACTATAGCAAGTATATATGGACAGAAATCTTAATGAGTCATAAAGAAGAAATTGAAACTAAAGACTACAGCTGTTGGAGGGATGATGGATTGGGATTGAGTGTTGCAATCTCAGTGACTAAAATTTTTGGTTTAACAGCCACACAATAGTTACAAGTTGTGCCCTCATATGGTGGATAACTGAAATTCAGAGCATTTAAAAGATGGCATCATCATTTATTTGGACGTTCAAAGCACTTCACTATTATTGAACAGACCGGTTAGAAAAAAAAATTTAATCTTTAACAGCTAGAAAACAAATTCATCTGTCTTTGAGATTAATGAGGAAATAAAAATAGTTTTAATGAGAATTAAACAATATGATTATGACTTCATACAAGATTACATATTTTCCCTCTTGCATTTCCCAGCAACATCAAATCCAACAAATTAATATAAAAAAACAATCTCAAGTGAGACCAAAAGTGACAGAAACATGGCAAAAGTGTTCTAGAAGAACATTTAATTTATATTAGAGAGGATTCCTACAGTAATGTCTCCCTGAATGTGAATTCACAACCCCAAATGACACACACAATACTTGTGCAGTCTTCTGAGAGCAAAAAGTAGACACAATAAGCAATATTTTTATGTAATAGAATTTTTAGATACAGACTTTTAAATGTTGAAAAAGTATATAAAGATATAAAAACATTTTGAAATGCATAAACAGGGCTGGAAATGAACAAAATTCTACTTTTGCAAATAAAATGTATGGTAAAAAAATTATAAATCTAATTAGCAAATTCTGAATCAACCAAATAGCAAATTTGATGAGTAGAGAATTAGTGAAGTAAAGATATAACTGGGAAATTACAGAAAATAAAAACATAGAAAGAGAGAAAATGTGAAAGAGCAATTACAAGACAGGCAAAATAATAAGGTCTAACGTATATACTAAAAGTTTAAAAAATAAAAGAGATCATTAAAAAATAGGAGGGTGAAATATGGAGTCCATGATTTGGAGAATAAACATGTTTTCAAGCCTACGTGGAATATTTATTAGTATTTTTCAAATGATAGTATACTAAATGTAACAAAATGTAACAAAAATCACTCAATAAATAACAAAGAAAGGATAATATTCAGAGCATGTTTCTGATATAATCACAATATAAACGAGTTATAATTCCATGTTCAAAGCTAACTCTTATTAGCCCCATATTTTAAAGTTTGGAAGTTTTTAAATGAGTACATAAATAACTTACAGGTCAAAAACTAAGTCATAAATAAATAAAATAAAAATTTAGAACCAATTTGTAATCAAAATCGCATACCAGAATTTATTATCTAGCTAAAGTAGCATTTAGAGGAGAAACTTTAGTCCTATAAGCTTATATTAGGAGTAAAATGCTTGAGAATTAGTGAGATTAGAGCACATCACGAGAAACAAGAAAAGGAAGTGAAGAACTATCTTAAAAAATATATAAGTAAGGAATTAACATAAAGCCACAATGGAAAACAGAAATATAAAAATCTTGGACCAATAAAACCAACAGTTTATTTGTTAAGACTTTAAAAATACATAGATTGAAAGGATGAAAATCAATGCTAGGATTTGAAATTTACAAACATATATTTTCCTACATTTTAATATCTCTGATATCAGGATGCATTACAATCAATAACATGTCATAGTGTAATTGATGAAGTCTTTCTTTCCTTAAAGAAACGTAAATTTGTGCATCTTATAAATGGCTAAATAAAATCTTATTTTAAGAAAGTACTAAGAGCCATTTTATGTCAATTGATTTGACAACTGAGGTAAAACTGACTTTATAAAAATGTAACTTAACACAACACAAAAGATAGAAAAATTACATATTATAAAAATGCTTAAGCCTGGTTTCCTTAGAACCAACATAAAGTTTTGCATGTGGTAGTTATGTAGAAATGTGATGCCATAGAGCAGAAGTACAGGATAGGTGGAATGAAACGGAGAAGTGGGATGATCAACCTAAGGATTAAAGAAATTGTCCTCAACTCTAGGTAAATACTGCTAGATTTAAGAAAACATGTCTCAGAACTCTTTCCCTAGGAAAAGTAGGGGGACAAGTATCCATTTGTTCTCATTCCTCTTTGGTAAATCATAGTCCAAGGGTCATTAATTTCTCAGCATTTCTAGGTTGTCCATGAATGATTGAAGAGTATCCTGAAAGTGGACCCATGGTAGACTAGGGGTACATACATGGAGTGGTTCAAGATAATGGGTTGCCCAATTATCCTTGCAAAAAGCAAATCAATATCTGCATAGAAATGATCACTGTTGCAGTAATAAGATTGAGAGAATTTTGAAGTGGTGTATAAACAACAACCAAAGTAAGCAGTTATAAATCTACTAACCAAAACAAGCCCAGATGACTTGTGATAGACATTTCTAATTTCACGTAATTTATTCCAAATTACAGAAAAACTCAAATTACAAAGTAAGAAAAACCCTGATAACAACATTGACAAGGAGAAAAAAGGAAAAAGTCATATGCCAATTTCACAAATATAGATGCAAAATCCTACTTACGAAGTTAACAATTTGAATGCACATTTACAAAGAGAAACACTAATTTTACTGTGTGATTTATACCAAGAATACATGGATAGTGTAACATTAAAACCATATACTTCACGTAGTTCATTGTATTAACAGGTTAAAAGATTTTTTAAAGTATGACCATCATAATAAAGGCAGTTTTCATCTGATGATATTTCAGTATCTGAAATGAAAAGAAAAAAATGAATTGAATTCATTGCTTACTGTAGGAAGGAAAATCTATGCTAGTAGTCACAGTATTCCAAAATAGAGCAGAGTGTTCATTGGCTCAGCGTTTGAGCATCTGCCTTTGGCTTAGGCATGATCCCAGGATCTGTGATCAAGTCCCACATCGGGCTCCCTGGATGGAGCCTGCTTCTTCCTCTGCCTGTGTCCCTCTCTCTCTCTCTCTCTCTCTCTCTCTGTCTCATGAATAAATAAATAAAATGTTAAAAAAACCCCACAAAGTTTATTTAAAAAAAAAGATAAGTATGTTCTGTGTTAATCGGAACAAAGCAAAATGTCCATTATCATCACTAATTTTCAACATTTTATTCATGGTACTAGCCCACACAATATGGCAAGAAAACAGAATTTATGATATTTGGCAAGAGGAAACTGGTATTATTCTCAGACAGTACATCTATATGTATATGTGTATATACATTTTAAAAACCTAAGAGGTACAAGATTGTAAGAGTAACCTTACTGATCAAATTCATTGAGCATTTACACACAAGTAAAAACAGTGGAAAATATAACTTAAAATAGTTTTATAAGAATAATAGATATCTAGACTATATTTTAAAGTTCTACTTTAAAAGTTCTACTTAGGGGTCTCTAAAGAATTTGATGGTGATGTGCATCTCTTTATCTTTGGAAGTAAAGGAGATGCCCCAGAACATGAATGAGACATCCTACCTAGAAATAGTCCTGAAATTTTGGGTATAAGATTACTCGGATCTTTGTTCCGTGGGAGCCTAGAAAAATCTTCTAAGACACTAACATATTCAATGACACTAACTTTCTACATTGTTATCATCAAGATCTACCACATAGAATATCTTATATCCTGGAGGTATGTCCCTTCCCACAAAAATCCCATGATTCCCAAGTCTTCACTACAAATCATTTACTCTAAACCCTTTCCTGTCCTCTCCTCTCCTACCTCTCTCCAACTCCTGCATCATTTTGCACCCTCTGGAATTTAATGTTGGTTATTACAAATTTTTCTATATTCTAAATCTCTTCTCTAGTCCTTATCTTCAACTTCTCATTCTAAAAGAAACCTAGAATCTCTCTCTTTCCCCAGGGTCCTCCTCTGTACCCTTTTCAAATGGCAAGTTGAAAACATCTCAACCACTGTGCTGTTTATTGCTTTGTAAATATTATTGTGGAGATTTCTGAAGGTTTACAATAGATACGGCTTTTCCATTATGGATCAGTGTCTGCTCCATTGTCAGGTGGCCAGGACTGAACTACTTTAAGCACAACTTATCATGAGATAGTTCCTGAAACTATTTCAGTGATGAGACTCTGGGCTGCATATTGTTGATAGGGCTGACCAAGATTTCCCTTTGTTTCTTCTTCTTCTCTTCTTTCTCCTCCTCCCTTCTCCTTCTCCTGCTCCTCCTCCTCCTTCTCTCTTTCTCCCATCACTGCCAACCCAACTCTCCTTTACAATCTCTCGGGTAAAAAAAGGGGGGATGGCCTACATCTGCTTCATGCTTACTCTGATCCCATTTTAATGAGAAGAGGGCTTACCAAATACTCCATGTTTTGGCTTTTACTTTGCATGACCTCAAAACTAAGGTTTCCAAGTTGTATCTTGCCTGCCAAGGGCCCTTGGGTCATCATATTTTCTGGCTGCATCTCCTGTTGTCATGTTATACCTAGTAATTTATTAGTATTTTTCATCTGTTTTATGCTTTTATTTATTTTATTTTGTATGCTTTTAATGGAGAACTTTTAATTCAAAGGTTTCTCCCCCAATAATGTCAATATATGACCCACAAATCCACGATTAAACAATCTTATAATTATACAGAGATGTTTTGCATTTTAATATTAGAATATTAGAAATAATAATCTGAAATATTGGAATACTACCAAAGAAAAGAAAAATTGAGTGTTTTCATATGTTCATGATCAAACTAATTCTTTGACAGTTTTGACCCAGCCATCTTTCTCAGAGGATAAAATAAAGGCTTATAATCATGAATTCCATGAACCTTAGCCATTTCATATCTGCAGGAGATTACATCTGGAGACCAGAAATGGGTTACCTATGGGTCTTTAAAACTAATTCTTCACTGACAGTCTTCAGAAAGATTCAAACTTCTATTTCTATTTGCTATGGTTGCCACCACCACTGAGTGGCAGCTACTATTTAAAAGACATTTACGAGCTAAGACTACTTATAGAGGAAGACCTACCACAGCAAATCTCTAACCTAAAGCTAGAGTTAGAATTTTCTGTTGTCATTGGGGTTGTTGAGGAGAGATGAAAACATGAGTTTCCAAACTCATTCACTCTTCTGCACACATACATGCTCTCTGCCCTCCATTTATGTGAATATATCTATATGTATGTATATAATTGTACATATCTATTGCACATCTAAAGATTGTAAGTATATTTCGTGTATACTAAGTATGCATATATTACATAACTGATTCTATATGAGTACGTATGTAAACCAGTTATATATTACTATATAATGAACTACACCAAAATCTAGTGTCTTAAAATTACAAGTATTATTGCTCCTAGGATTGTGGATCAGCCAGGAAATTTTGCTTATCTTATCCAGGTTTGGCTGATTTTGTCTGGTTTTGCTTATGTTTCTGCCATCAGCTGGTAGTTCACTTGGAAGTTCACTAATCTGATGATTAACTGACTGTTGTCAGGTATATCTGGCATGGTTCCTGTGTCTTTAATTATCCGGCAGGTTAAGCTGTGACTGTTCATATGATAGTATCAGGATTTCAAAAGCTAGGCTCAGAGCCTAGGCTCGGAGCTAGTGCAAAGCAATTCTCCAGATTCTTTAGGCAAAAACAAGTATTGAGGGTATCCCAAATGGGGAAACGGATTCCCTTTATGTTGAAAGGAGAAGCAAAGTCATATTGCAAAGCATACAGACATGGAAGGGATTGATGAATTGGTACTATTTTGGAGTCTATCTTAGCAAGATTACCCACTCAATTTTCATAATTATGTGTATTTATGATGTTTCAAAGAGATTCTTATGTTGAATTCTATGGAACTCTTTGCGTATAGGCCCATAATATCTACCTAGCCTATGAATATTGGCGATGTTAAAATAAGTGTGAGAACTATCATGAACAAAATGTGCTTTTCCAGATACCCAGACTACAGAATTTGTGAATCTACATCTTTTCTGTATTTTTATTATGGTGATGGCCATTTTCAAATATTTTAGTGATTCATTCATTCATTCATCTACCTGTTCATTAAACAAGAGGTCCTTGGTGCATACTATACTCCCGGGACAGCATTGTATACCAGCAAAAATCAAAGGAAAGTAAGAGTAAAGGTAAAAAAAAAAAAATTGAATAAAAATTAGTAATTACTAAAATATGAAAAGTGCAGATTTCAGTGGAAAACATAGAAGCTAGTAACTAAATATCTTTGGGGAAGTATAAAACATATCTTTAAAGACATGACACTTTTACTCTCAAGTAAGACTTCAAAGAAAAAGAGCAGCAATAATCAATAGAAAATGGACTCCTGTTTTTCTACACATTAGCAATATGTCTGCTTTTAAAAACAAATTTCCTTATAATCTCAACATTTTATCATGTTCTCTGTAAATAATTGCAAACTGTATAAATTCATGGATATGCATATAGATATATTTACAGATGGAATAAATGAAAAACAATTTTACTATCACAATTATCAAAACGTATTTCACATTATTAAAGGTAGCTACTCTCTTGGGGCAGCCCGAGTGGCTCAGCGGTTTAGCGCCGCCTTGGGCTCGGGGCCTGATCCTGGAGACCCGGAATCGAGTCCCACATCGGGCTCCCCGCATGGAGCCTGCTTCTCCCTCTGTCTGTGTCTCTGCCTCTCTCTCTCTCTGTGTCTCTCATGAATAAATAAATAAAATCTTTAAAAAATAAAATAAAGATAGCTACTCTCTCTGGATGATATAATGTGCTAAGTGCTTTATGTGAATCATCGTACTTAATTCTTAACCCTGTGGAGTAGATATTGCTTTAATAGCAATTTAAACAGATGAAGACAGTGGAGATTAGTAAAGTTTAGTAACTTGTCAAAAATCACCAGCCTGTAAGTGACAGAGCTAGAATTCAAACTCTGGCTTTGAAACTGAGAAATCTCTGATCCGACACCATCCAGCTTTTCAACTTTTCATTGCTGAGCTGATCACTGTAAATTCATAGGACTTGCTGCTTTCTAGATATGCCCAAATGCACAGGGAGGCACTTATTATTACAAAGAAAGAAGGCTTCATCCTCACTACTGATCTTTATCCAAACCTCTGCATCTTCTTCCTTCCTTGGCAATCAAAATCAGGTTTTTCAGGGAGATAAATGATATGCACTCATAAGATTAAGCATGTAAGGAATAGGATTAGAGTTGTAAATTATGCTTAGTCAAAATCATGGAAAAATTCAAACAGTAGAATTTGGAGTGCTTTCTTATTTTATATTTTAACATCCCATTTCTTTCATAATTCTTATTTTTAATTCGATATATTTATTTAGTTCTTAGTCTGCCTTCCCCACTAAATTCCAAATTTCTGCAGATAGGACCTTCTCTGCCTGCTTTCCTGTTGCCACGGACTCACAATAGACACTTAATAGCAATTTCTTGCTCTAGAATCTGACTCCTGGCAACTCTTGGCAATGGCTCAGGGATCCAGAATCAAAGTCTGTAAAGTGAATACAGAATTAAAGAATAGCTGCTTCCAGGAGACCAAAGAGCAGGGCTAAGGAAGAGTGAGCTTCTCCAACAGTTCTCACAGGCCTGCCACTGTCTTTCATGCTGACACAGCCCAAGCATACCTGCCAGGTCTGGTCAGAAATTCTGTTCATAAAGAGTCCTTTCTTGATACGGATATGACACTTTCTTGTCTATGTCCTCAGGAAAAGGAGGAGATCTGAAAAGCACTGTGCTGTGTAAGGCTGGAAGGAAAAAGGGATAGCTGATAGGTTGATCTTAGGAATGCCAAGTAAGCTCAGTGGTTAGGGGCAGAGCTCTTGTGAGTGCTCACACTCTCTCACGCTTTCTTGTACTTTCTCTCTTCTCTCTCTCCCTCTGTCTTTTGGTATCCTGAATATATACAAGAATTCCATTCCCAGATGTTTCCAGGTTGAAAAATATATACAGGATATAAATAATATATGATAATTTTACCATATAAAGGATTCTGCACACATATTTTTTCTCTACTCATTTCTTTTTGGACAAAAGATATTTGAAAAGTGTTAACAAACTTGAATAACTTTTGAATATTTTTCCTCCCCAACTAGATTCCAATACCTGTTATGAATTTACTAAGACATAGAACAAAGAAGTAGGTGAGGCACTGCAAAAGCAAATACCTCTAAGGAAGTTTCAAAGACATTCAACATTTTTTAATGTAAATTATATACTTTGTTTGTATATAATTCGTAAAGTTAAACATCCCCAACGTGTGGCACAACTCATACAAGCCTGTGTTTCTTCATAAAGAAATGCCTATTCACAAAAAAATGACCATGTTTGTAAATTTTTATTTTGCTACTGTTTGGAGTAATAAAAGGAAAGCGAACAAACCATTTATCAAGAACATATTATATTTTGCTTGCCAGCTTAGAAGTGCTATGTTAGTTAATACTAACAATAATCCTATTATATTAAATCCAGAAATTGCCCCTAAGAGAGAGCGTGAAACATGTTCCTGGTTACAGAGTTAATAAGAAGCAAAGTCAAGATTTAAACCCAGGCTTTTTACTGACTCCCACATCTGAATGCTTTTCAGTCCAATGTCATTTTCCTCAGGTTCAAATTTCTGGGACCTCCTGGAGTTTCTTGCCAGAAAGTGGAGACCAAGCAGAGCTAGTCCATATGATGCCTTTCTGTGCTTTCTGCTCCAGCTGTAGCATTATAGGAAGCTTCATATCCATGCATTTGGTTATCATAGTCCACATTTCTAAGTATTTTATTTGTCTCCAAACAGCAAATAGCCACCTGTTGGGCCTGCAGTTGAGTCCTACTGCAGGAGGGTCTTTCCTTTAGAGGATCAACATGGAGTAGAGAACTTTGCAAAATTTGTAAGTAGACTTCCAGGCATTGGAACAGGGAATTTGGACTCCAGGACACAAGTAGAAATTGAGGCACAGAAGCTGACCCTTGAAGCCTTCATGCCCCATGGATAGGGCTGCAGATGAAAAGCACAGGGCCAAGACTGAAAACCTCATTTCAGGGTGATGGTGGCTATTTCAGGTCAGAAAATAGGAATAAAAAAAGAAAAAAAAAAAAAAGAAAATAGGAATAACTTTAAATTATCTTTTAACAATGGTAAAAACTGAAAACTCGGCAACTCTGGCCACAGCTCACTGATGAGTTTCTCCGTGAGGAGCTGTTTCAGGGGGCATGACGTCATGGACAGAACATGGATCACTGCCTTTCTTTTACACTTTTCAGCCACTACAATCTTGCCTTTGTAGCAGCCCACCTACCAGAATAGTTTTGACATCAAAGACCTTTTGATTGTCAAAAAGTGGACATTTCACAGAACTTACCTCACTGGCAATAACACTGTTTCTGATGGATTATCACTCAATTAGTCCTTCCTGCTTTTTTCAAGAGTGGACATATGATGCAGGCTGGCCAGTGGATATATTTTATCCTCTTGAGGTAGTCATCTGTTCGAAGCAGAGCCAATCAGAGCCTTTTTATAAGATTTAAATGAGTGTCTGGGGAGAGAAAGTCATGTTACCCCTCCCCAACTCTGGAATACAAAATGAAACTGGAATGGTAGGGGGTCAGGGAAGGATTGAGAAAAGGGAAAGAGAGAAACAGAGAAGACACAGAGCAAAAGACACCAGGAGATTGAGAAAGAGAGCGAGAGAGAAAAAAAGAGAGAGGAAAACTCCTGATAACTTGTTTTAATACCCTGGATCCAGTCATGACTGATCCAGTCAGGCATCACCCAGGATTTCCCATGTACATGAAAAAATAAGTGCATTCATGCAGATATTCATTGCTTTAAATGGTTTGAATTAGGTGTGTGCCATTCGTAACTGGAAGTATTAGAACTGCCCTGTGAAGCACAGCACTCTTGAATACTTCTCTCTCTCTTTTTTTTAACTCTCCTTGTCCTAAACTCCTAAGAAACATTTCTCCAGCTTTTCCTCCTACATTTTTTTAATACTACATTTATTGATTTCTTTCTCTATCTGTCCCTTGAATGTGGATATATCTCAGTCCTTTGTCGTTTCATTCAATAAACTCTCTTTGGATAAAACACCAACATCCATTGTCTACTCCCCTTTTGTATCACTATTGTTCACACCAGGTCCCTAAATAGAGAAAACAGATAAAAATAAAAATAGATAAAATAAAAAATAAAAACAGATAAAACAGATAAAAATTCACTGTCTCTTCCTGTCAGGATCTGCTTTCTCCACCCACTTCCTCAAATTCCCATCCTTTCTTCATCTATTGCTGTACACAATTTAACAACTTGAACCTTGCTTCACACGCTGACTCTTGTTTTTTAGTTTCTCTTCTCTGCTCTCTTCCACCACTACAATTCCTATTAATCCTGGAGGAGATAAGCTGATTTTGAAAACATTCCCCAGCTCATTTCTGTTATCATCAGGTAATACATCAAATCTTATTTCTAGATGAACAAGATCTAGCACCTAAATCAGTGGTTCTCAAACTTTTTGGCAGGTATCAGAATTACCTGGAGAAATTGGTGATGCAAAGAACGATCGGGCCCCACTACCAGCATTTCTGATTCAAGAAGGTCCGTCTGGGATAGGACCTGAGTGTGTGAATTTCTGACAAGTTCACAGGAAATGCTGATGCTGTTTGTGTGGACCACAGTAATGATTCTGCTCTTGTCCATTTCTGTTTGTTATTTTCTGTATTGCAAACCCTTGTATTATGTGTCCCTCTTGAGTGTGGGAGGAGCCTAGAACTTTTAACTAACCAATAGAATATGGCAAAAGTGATGGGATATTATTTCCAGGACTATATTGTGATCTAGAAGACTCCACTAGAGAAGACAGGAGACAAAGAAGTCCTCCTGCTGGCCTTGAAAAAAGAAGCAGTCATGTTGTGTTTGTGAACTGTCTGTATAGAGATGTCTGGTGGAGATCTAAGGTTGGCCTCTAAGATGCCCTAGTACCCTCAGTCACACAGCCACAAGGAAATTAATTCTGTGAACACCCTAAAATGAGCTCGGATGTGGAATTTCCCCAGTTGGACAACACAGTCTAGCTGGCACCTTTCTTGAAGACTTGTGAGACTCCAAGCAGGGAACCTAAATAAGCCATGTCTGGCCTCCTGGCCTATGGAAACTGTGAGATAATAAATGTGTGTTGTTTGAGGTTGGGAAATTGGTGGTAATTTGTATTGAATATGATGATATCTTCTAAAATATTTTTCCCAGCATCAACCTCTGCAAAGCTTCCATTGCCTATAAGATAAAATTTGAACACCTTCATAGGGCATATAAGGCTTTTTATGAAAGGTGCCTTGCTTCCTTCTGTAATTCAAACCAGTACTTAAATTGTTGTCCCTCCTGGTTAGTAAGTACCAAGATATTTTAATTCTCTTCTTCAAACTTGGAACATGCTCTAATGTACATCAGAACTTGCAAACAATTTCTCACTGAGAATTCCTCATTTTGCCCTCATTCTTATCTCTTTCAAAAGTATTATTATTTATTTATTGTTTTTTTTTACAGAGAGGGGCAGACCTGAAGGGGCAAAGGCAGAGGAAGAGAGAGAGTCTTAAGTAGGATCCACACCCAGTGTGGAGACCCCTGCAGGGCTCGATCTCATGATCTTGAGACCATGACCTGAGCCAAAATCAAGAGTCCAATGCTTAACCAATGGAGCTACCCAGGTGCTCCTCAAAATTCACTTCTGATACTGTCATCTTCTGTGACATCACCCATTAACACAACTCCTGAGCCTGTTTATCACCTTCCCCTCTAAGCACCATGTGTTTACCTCTGATTTTGCCATTTTCACATTATCTTGCAAAGTCAGTGTGCTTTTTTGTTTCCACTAATAGATTTCTGCAACCTGAGGGACAAGACTTTCCCTTTGGTTTGTCTGAATCACTGCCTATCAGGTGGTACCCATTTGATGGTTTAACCAAAGAATGATAATTTGTAGGAAAATTACATGTATTTTAAAAATATTACTTATGAAGATATCATTCATGAAAAAAAAAACAAATCCTAGAAATCTTGGGAGAGAAAAAATATAAGATGAATAGTATCTAAAATCATGATGTGACAATCCCTTAATAGGGATAAGAAATAAGGAACAATAGGAGGTCTTTGGTTAGTTATGACAGGTAGATCAAACACTGCATTACATTTGTATTTTCCAGGCACTCCATGATGCTACTTTATAGTATGCTATTTCATATTAAAATAATGCCTCAGATTTAAGTTTTATATAGCTCTACATGGATATACTCTGTAAATAAATCAACTATTGCCATTACTTTTGATGGAAGACATTTAATTCAATTACAAAGTAAATAGATAATCATATAGTTTATAATAACCCAATTTTAAATGTATTACATACTGAACGCATTATAGGGCTTAAAAAAAACAGTGGTCTATTACATTTTCTGTTTCATTAAAAAGAAATCTCATTCCTTTATAATTTTTCCTCACTTTTCTGGGAAATTAGTTTTAAAAGATTTTCAGATTTATATTTAGACACCTCACATGAGAAATGCTTTTCATTTCGACTACTCCTTCAGATGTATATTCTCTTTAAAAGTATCATTCAATGTGATAATCACATTCAATTCTTTCTTCTTTCCCTTCTCATATACTAGACAAGAGTAAAAGTTTAATGTCACATGACTATCTTAAATACAATTCGTAAGATATAAACATTATGCAGGAATTATAATAAGTAGATACAATTCCATAAAGTTAGATAATGTGAAAAAGAAGTATTATTATTATTTTTTAAAGATTCTATCCATTTATTTATTCATTCATGAAAGACAGATTGAGAGAGAGAGAGAGGCAGAAACACAGGCAGAGAGAGAAGCAGGCTCCATGCAGGGAGCCCGATGCGGGACTTGATCCCAGGACTCCAGGATCATGCCCTGGCCCAAAAGAAGGTGCTAAACCACTGAGCCACCCCGGGATCCCCAAAGTATTATTTAAGTAAGATCTATTATGCTTAGTTAGTCAAGCCTGTGTCCTCAGGATAAGAGAATTATTTCAGCATAGATATTTACAGACTTCCCAAACCTTTCTTATAAAAATAATTTAAATTGCTAACTTGATCACATGACATGTCTTAATCTACTAAAACTACTTGTTATGGACCAAAATTGTCCTCTCAAAACTTGTGTATTGAACCCCTAACACCCAACACCTCAGAAAGTGACTGTATTTGGAGATAGGGCTTTGGAAGAAGTAATTAAGTTAAAATGAGGTTGTTAGGATGGGCCTTAATCTAATCTGACTGGTGTCTTTATAAGCAGAGGAGATTAGGGAATACAGAGAAATACCAGGGAAACATAAATACCAGAGACAGACCACTTCAGGATCCAGTGAGAAAGGCTGCAGTCCACAAGAGAAGGAGAAAGGCCTTAGAACAAACCAAACCTGGAGGCACCCTGATCTTGGAATCACAGCCTCCAGAATTATGAACAAAATAAACACCTGCTGTTTAAGCCTCTCAGTCTATGGTACTTTCTTATGGTAGCCCTGGCACACTGACGCACTGCCCAAAGCTCCCTCAGTACTGCCAAGGGCATGATGACAATAGCATCACTTTTTTTTTTTTTTTAATTACACTCTACACTGAAATGGAGCTCAAAGTCAAAACTGAGATCAAGAGTCACTGTCCTACAGACTGAGTGGGCGAGGCTCCCCACAATACTGTTAAAATATAAAAAAACTTAACACATGTATCACCTTTTGAAAAATGAAAGATAAAAATAACTGCTGATTCTATAAATATTTCTCAGTAGCAGTTTTCTAAAAGCTGCATAAACTTAGATCTTTCTTAGTGTTAATGCTGTTTCTCTCCTCTCAGTCTCCACCCTCCCTTTTTTTTTTTTTTTTTTTTTTTTTTTACCTTGACACAAACCTGCTCTGTTCTGTGCCTCACAGAAACACTAATCTGAATGCACTATACTAAAATTAGGGGAATGGGGAATGGTAGCTGGATTTTATATCCCTACAGTGTTTACTTTAGCAATAAAACATAATGAGGGAAGGAGAAACTTTCATCTTAAAACCTATATCAGAATATTGAAACACAAATAGAAGGCACGAGATGTAAGAATTTTAAAAATTGCTTTGTTATATATCTTTGCAAAGACAACTTGACATTTGGTCTTTACAATTAAAATGATAAGCACTGGGTTAAGAAACTTTGAAGTACTTCTCTTTTATAAACAAGTGTGAAATTTAACAGATGAAAAATGTCTTTATCTTGGCAACTTGTATTGTGGCTGGCATTATCTAATTAATGCAAAATGAAAAATACATGATCCCAGGTATTGCTGCTGAATGAGTTTTCCTAGGTTGATGATTAAACTCATAAAATATGTAATTATTATTCAGATAAACAAAATGAATATATTGTTATCTATTAATATACCTCAAGCTAAAGCCTTTTGTTAAATTCTTTATTGCTTTATGAATGAAAAACATAATCATTTTTTTCTTGTTATATCCTTGATATAAAGGAACAGTAATTTATGATCATTATTATACAAGAAGACACCTATTCTATACAAAATTTAATTCCACTAGGCACAGATCATTTTTAAGGTACTTAGGCTACTATGGTAGCAGATATTGTATCTTGGAGTCATTGAACAATATACGAGCTGACAAGCTAACAGAAAATTGAAAGACAATTTTCAATACTATGCTCCAACTAAATGCCAATTTAGAAACTAAATATAACTCCTGGATTCTGTTTGCACTTTAAAAATTACATTTCCAAAGTATAATAGTAGAATGAAATTTTCTTAAGTTCCACATTCTCAAGTCTTGAAGCTTAGGTAAATTTTGTTCCAAAAGAATGAGCACTGTTACTTAAAATGAAAAAAAAAAATCCAAATCTATACACAGATATCACACCTTTTAGGTAAGAAAAAATGCTGGAACTCAGAACTTCCCAGTCATCAGAGTAAGGAGTAACAGATTGGATGACAAAACTACATGGTTCTTCTGCCAGGGAGAAGTGACCCACACTTGCACAGACAACCTTAGGTGATTTATTCAGCAAACATTTAGAAATTTATGTGTCAGGTTATGGTGCTATGTGTTAGAGTAATGCCAAGATTCAGCCACTGAAACGAAATGGTTCCTAAACACCTGGGAAGCACCAGAGAAAACAATGATAAGGCAGTGTGGTAAGAGATAGGCAAGTGGTGCTAGAGTGAAGGTCTGTGAAAATAATTACCCTAAATGACACACATAGATAAGAGTGGGAAGCTGTTGGTTTCTTGCAGGAGATGACATGTAAAAGCTTTAGAAAATGAGTAGAAAGTTGGGTAGGGAGAGAATCATGTGCAAAGACATAGAAGCTTAGTAGTATGGCCTGTAAACTAGTGATTAGAAAGCCAAAAGAGAAGAGGCAGAGAGTCAATAGGAAAAATTGCAAAGGGACTTGTTTGCAAATCTGTGGCTATCCAGCAAAAGTTAGTGGGCTTAATGGTTTGTTATTATTACTAGGTTTGCCATCGTGAACCCTATAATCAGGAAATTCTGAGTTGTGATACTAATAAAGATTGTTACTTCTTTTTGTCTCAGTATGCTTTCCTATTAAATGGTAATTGTAATATCTATCTCATAGCTTTAGTTGAGATGAAAAATTAAATCAACTGGGATACCTGGGTGGCTCAATGATTGGGCACCCGCCTTTGGCTCAGTTCATGATGCCCAGGTCCTGGGATCAAGTCCTGCATTGGGCTTCCTGCATGGAGCCTGCTTCTCCCTCTGCCTATGTCTCTGCCTCTCTCCCTCTCTCACTCTCTCTCTCTCATGAATAAATAAACAAAATCTTTTTAAAAATTAAATTAACTAAAATAGATGTGATAAATGGAAGGTTTGTATTCCCACAAAATTCTTATTTTGCAGCCTGTTCTATGACTGAGTTTGGAGATGGGGTCTTTAAGGACCTAATTAAGGTGAAATGAGGTCATAAGTGTGGGGACCTGATCTGAAGAATTAGGGTCCTTATAAGAGAACTCTTCCTCCCTCTCTCCATACAGGTGCACCAAGGAAAGGCCCCTTGAGGACATGGAGAGAGGGTAGCTGTCTGCGAGCCAGAAAGAGAGTCCTCACCAGAAATTGAGTTGGCTGAAACCTTGACATTGGACTTCTAGACTGAGAAATGTGAGAAAATCCATTTTTGTGTTTAAGCCCCCAGCCTATGGTATTTTGTAATGGCAGTCCAATCAGACTAATACTAAGGTAAAAAGTAAATCATTGGGGCTGGCACATAGTGTGAACTCAACAAATTGAATCAATAACTAAGAGCATAACTCAGATTGCTCTATAGAAAGATAACCCTAAAAGGAGGCTGGAGAATGATTAAGAAAGAAACAAAACAAGAGGTGGCAGGGGCACCTGGATGACTCGGTCGGTTAAGCACCTGCCTTTGGCTTGGGTTGTGGTAGGTGGAGGGGGGGTGAGGCCCCTGCTCAGCGAGAAGTCTGCTTCTCCCTCTCCCTTTGCTCCTTCCCTGGCTTGTGCTCTTGCTTGCTCACTCTCATTCTCTCTCAAATAAATAAATAAAATCATTAAAAAAAAAATAGGTGTTTTTGCACCTATTTGTTTTTGCACCTATTTTTTTTTTTTTTCAAAAATAGGTTGTTAGGCCAAAGCACCTAAGGAGTGGATGTAACCCAGGTGAGAATTAAAGCTATGGACAGAAGGATGGAGAGAAGTGATGAGTTGGAGAGAGATATGCAAGCTATGAGAAGTAGAGCCTTTAAAATGTAATGGCCAGTCGAAAATGAGAAGGTAAGGTAGGAGATGAATTCCAGATGTGTTATTAATATAGGGAACATCAGATAAAATTAGTAATTATAGGAGGAAACATCAAACTCAGGTTTTGAATTTTTTTTGTATTAAGGGGCTATTTAAGCTTCAGAGCAACATCTAGATGGAAATAAAAATTTGGCAGAACAACCAAATTCTTCCAGACTTCTTGAGTTAACATTTACTTTAATATCCAGAAAAAATGACTAGAGGCCCCATCTCATGTAATTATACAAGTCAAAACCCTTCCCAACATTTGCTGAGGTTTCCAAAGAGGTTAACTTTCATACTTATGTTTTCATTCAAATTTTAACTATAAATGTATTCTGTGTGTGCATATGCATGCACATTAAGAACATTTAATACTAAATCTACCTTCTTAACAAATTTTTAGTGCACAGTACAATATTGTGACCTGTTGTAAATCAGATCTCTAGAACTTACACATCTTGCAAAACACCAGCTCATCTCTCTAACAGCATCTTCAGTGTAACCAGACCTTTTATCTTTATATATAAAAAAACAGCTTAGGGTTCCAAAACCCATATCCCAAGAAAGATGAAAGCGACAAAGCCAGGTAGAAGCTATAAAGTTGTATTGACACATTTGACCTAGCCTGGAAGATCATGCACTGTTGCTTTCCATGGCATTCTATTCTATAAACAGTCTACCAAAGCCAGGGAAGTCCATATTAGACTGTTCCTCTCAAGGAGTATGGTAGGTTGAATATTGCTTCTCCATCCCCCACAAAAATGTCCATTTCCTAATCCTAGAAACCTGTATATTTGTTACCTTACACGGTGGTAAAGGGAACTTTGCAGATGTAATTAAGTTAAGCATCCTGAGAGGGGAAGATTATTCTGGATCATCCAGGCAGGTTCAATGTAATCAGAAATGTCCTTCTAAGAGGAAGCAGGACAATTGGAATCACAGGAGATGTGATGACAAAACCAGAGGTCAAACTGAGGTAGGGCCACAGGCCAACACAAGGCAACTCCTGGAAGCTGCAAATGACAAGGAAACAGATTCTTACCTAGGACTTTCAGAAAATTGGTGCCCTGTGTTGATTTTTTGACCCATTTTGGATTCCCAGTGTCCAGAACCATAACACAATAAATTTGTGTTGTTTTAAACCATTAACTTTGTGATAAATTGTTACATAGCAACAATAGGAAACTAACATAAGGTGTATCAAATAAGTCATGCGCATGTTTTAAAATTATCACTTTTATCATCTTCTTTGACTTGTTGAGAGACTCAAATGAGTTCATTAAAAGCCCTGTGTTATGTAGCTTCCTTGTGCTAGCATTGGGTTAGATGTTAAGGATATAAAGATGAATTAAACATGATTCTTTTCCCCAATATGCTCACAGATAGCATTCACGGAAGGACTTTGTAGAACTCTAAAGGGCAATATAAATGTAATATATTGTGAATCACTTGTGAAGTTTAATATGCAAACCAACCATTCCTTAATTTACTAAATCATAAATCAGAATCAATATTTCAACAGATGGGAACTATGCATACTTCCTGAGTAAATTACAAACAAATACAGAAGATAATTTAAAAATTAAATGTCAATAGTATTTGCTATAGACATTTACCATGTATAGACATTTACCAAGTACGAAAACCTGTTAGTACAAGTATATTGTGGTCATTCTCAGTGCCAAAGCTCTGCTAATGAGCCTCCAATATGCTAAGGGACATCCCCGGGGGATGAAAGGCTAGGTTGTTTCATTCTCTCACCGAACTTCTAACTGAGGCAGCTAACAAGATAGCCAACTGTGATTTAGACACATATCCAGTAGAAAGTAGATAGAGATTGCTAATTTAGTTTGTGCAGGTCACTGAACTGATTCCATTAGGTGACAACTTATGGTCACTACATATAGGATCATGAATACAAACCTGAGACCAAAAAAAAAAAAAAAAAAAAAAAAACCAACCAAACAAGGAGAGCACTTTTTGAGCTTATCTCACTTGCCAAGAAAAGGAACAAGAACAAGTAGTCACTGAAGTATCAATTGCGTCTGATATTCAGGTCTCGGAACACCTTTGTACGCTTGGCAATTACAAACAAAAATCTCAAGTAGGACTGCAATCTATAAATGAGCTCATGAAAATAAAGCTGATGTGAACTAAACATTTCTTTAGAGAACCACAGCCACTTTAGTTCTTGAAGAAAGTTAACTGTTCAAAGGATAACTAGCTTAATGATTAGGTACTAAAAAAAATACGAGTCATCGCGAAAGCTTGAAGGGATGATATACAGGGGCCTGCCTTGAGTTTCGGGGGGAGCCCTCTTTCCACAGGCACAGATGCTGGCAGCTGGCCAGCAGCTCAGGCAGGCAGCTGGCGGGGGAAGAGTGTGCTCTGCCAGCTGGCGCTAAAAAATTAAAATTAAAATTAAGGAAAAAAAAATAAAACAACCTGAGGTGCACATGCATAACAATCGAGTTTTGATTCCTGGTGTTCTCCTTTCTCCAATCTGGAGCGGAGCCCTCGAGTGAGGTGGTTCCTCCCTCCCCATCCGACTGTCCCCAGGCTGCCCCTCTCTACTTTGGCCCCCTTTGGGGCAGGTTTTCTGTGTTCATTCACCCAACCCACATTTCCTCAATCATAGCGTGTGCCAAAGAATGTGCTAAGGGCTGAGGATGATGACATAAATATTAATTACATTCCTGACTTTTAGAAATATGCAAATTCAGAAGGGTTATGGGCTGATTTTAAACTGCCTATAAATCATGAATCACTGGCAAAAATGGGGTGACCACAGTGCCTAAGGCAAGTAGAAGGGAGCCCCGAGGCGATGACAGAGGGCAATAATGATAGAGGAATGGGAGACAAGTTAAGGCTGCTCTCTCAGCTGGACAGGAGGAAAGGACATGAGGAAAGAAATAAAGATCTAAAATAGAAGGTGAATTTTAAAATGTTAATATACTATTAAGGTATAGTCTGAGCTGTTACAACAAAGAGAGCAAAACTTACAGAAGCTTTAAAATACCATCTCTCTCTCTCTCTCTCTCTTTTTTTACAGTATGTTTCAGAAGGAAATGGCTAGTACGGCAGCACTGCCATTCGCAATCTGCAGCTTCTAACTTCGAGATCTGAGGAAGCGGTTGCAGCTCTTGATATTGTGTCTATTTCTCAGGGAGAGGGAAGAAAGGGCAAAATCCCCTTTTAAGAGACAACACAGAAGTGGTTCACATCACCTCCGCTCACAGTGAGCTTCAAACGAGGCCGGGAAATGTAATTTGCTGGGTAGCCTGGTGCCTACCTGAAACTCAGGAGTTCTATTAAAAATAGAAAGTGGGAACCAACATTCTCAGAAAACTAGTCCCAGTCAGGAATAAATAGTAAATCTACAAAAGCATGGTTCTAATTGTCGGTGCCTAATTAGTTTTGTGGCTTTGTCCTTAAATTATTGCATCTGAGATTTACATTCCCTGTGCTTTTCTAGGGCTACAGTATGGATTATTTAATGAACAAACACATACTAGAGGTAGGTTAGGATCAAGACATTGTGGCAAGTAACGTTGTGATAAAATATGCTTAGGTGCACTGCAATAAAGGAATTTTAAAATGACATAATATTATCACAAGAAATGGAGATGAACACCCAGTATTAAGGCCAACAATGGAATAGATTGGTCATCAGCCTTCTTGATGAATGTATGATCCTCACTATAAAATAGCCCAAATAGTCATAAAACCTTTAGTCTGTCAAGTCAAGAAACCTCAACTGAAAATGTTTGCTCAACCTGCATTTCATCCTATCTCTCAATCTAGCCATCAGATTTTGATCTATGTGAGCCTCAAGGTAATACATTATTGCTCCTAGAGTCCCAGTATATTCCATAAAGTCACATTTCATGCATAATGAAGATGGCAGTGAACTACAAAGGTTTTTATCAACTCAAACAGGAATACAAATGCTGTCTAAGGGCAATTTATGGTACATATTTTAAAAAAGAGTAAGAAAAGGGGAAGTTTTTAGGTCAATTCATATGCCTTTAGGGAAAATTATGTCACTTGAAGGCATTTTGAAAAGAGAAAATTTTCATTTTTATGGTTTTTAGGATTCTTCCCTATTTGAGATATCTAGATCTAAATTGACACACACACACACACACACACATATATAAATTGGTAGTATTGACAATTCAAACAAATACTTATATAATTTTTTTTAGGTATAGATATTTTCTTTTTCAGTAATTTATTGATTGCCTCTTGTGTGCAAGGCACTTTGCTAGACACTGGGATACAAAATTGGTCATCTATTTTAATTAGGATACTTTTGCTCTAACGATAAAAGATTCATCAAAATAGATCAAATTAAGAAAGTCTGTCGTGAGAGGTACGAAGGAACAGTGAACAGGTTGTAAAGACTAAATGCTGACAAGGCACGGGTTACTTAAGACCAACTTAAAGAAGTTTTCTAAACTCGAGGAAGCCTGGAAACCCTGGGGATCTTAGTAATAAGGGTGGACTTTCACTTTAGGGAAATCTAGGTTGATTTTTTTTGTTGTTGTTTTTCTCTTTGTTTTCTCTACCAGTTGTCAAATTCCTCCTTCTATTTTTACAACTGCCAAGAACAGGATTTGATTTATGTAAATTATTTCCCAGGCCATGCTACAAATCTCTGGTCCCTGCCCTTACTTATACGCAAAATAGTCTGTAATCAACTGGCATCCAGGTAGATGGGGTCACAAAGTATAGACTCGCTCCAGTTAGGGCAAATGGGCATTGTGGCGAATCAAGGATGAATAAGACAGAGTTTTCAACTTCACGAAATATACTTCAAAACTGTTTTAAGTTGTAAATTGACAAAATACTTCTTGAGCAAACATCCCTATTATTAACGATATAATATTTTTAAAAATGCTTTATCATAAACCGATTGTATATTCACAAAATCCCTGTAGTGTAAGCAGAGGCGATACACACAATAGTTAACAATTAGTACAGTGTGGGCGCTGGCCAATCAGAATGACTGCCAAAAACAACAAAAAAACAAAAAAAAGTGTTGTCACAGGTAACCAGTATAATGAACCAGCACATGCTGGCTGAAAGCAACACTGGATCCAGATCTAGTCTTTATTTTATACCCATTTTACAGATTTAAAAAACAACAACAACAACAACAACAACCTTCAAGGGAGGTTAAGTGATTTCTTTGCACTGGAAGCTGGGTCTTCAGATTCCAAAGCTAGAGCAGTTGACACACTTTGCTCCATCTGTATCTTGTTACCTAATGTAACATATAGCATGCTCAAAGGCCACATCTGTGATCTCCGGAGCTAGCAGCCAGTTTTCTTTTCTATGGTTTCTAAAGTACCTTGTAAGATTTTATCTCTATTGCATTTCCTGTGGCATTGACTTTCTACTGTCTTCTCTTCTTTTTCTGGAGAATATATTTTCCGAAGGCAGAACTGTTCATGCTTATTCCTTGTACTCTGTACATTCTCTATCAGGCATTTGGTAAATATGTTTTGAAATTTTTCCAATGGAGGAGAAATTATCAAGTGTACATAAACTGGTACTTAGATCGAAGAGTGGCAGACTTTAAAGGAATTGGTAAATGTAAAGGCTTAGCACAGTGGGAGCGCAAAGTAAGAATTCAATAGCTCTTGGCTGATAAACAGTCTGTGATACAGGCTCCTCTGTCTTTTATATGGAGGAATCATGTATTACCTTGGAGGAGTTAGAGCCTAAAGTCAGAACATGGAGCAAAGCTTGCAAAATTTTCATGAGCAATTTTTAAAATGACTCATGAACATCTCTTAATTCATCCATAAAGTATATTAAACTGGTTTTTACTCATACAATTCTAAATGGATTTATGTCTAGCTGTAATGTATTTACTAATATATTTTATATAAAATTCTCTAGAAGTAGTATA
Source organism: Vulpes lagopus (assembly GCF_018345385.1). Taxonomy (NCBI): domain Eukaryota; kingdom Metazoa; phylum Chordata; class Mammalia; order Carnivora; family Canidae; genus Vulpes; species Vulpes lagopus. The sequence continues at coordinate 40,469,037 of NC_054839.1, read as the reverse complement.
TTTAGAAATTAATTTATTCAAGGTGTTCAGTGCTTAGAATTCTTCGGTAAAATTCTTCGGTAAAATTACTAATATATTTTATACAAAATTCTCTAGAAGTAGTATATTTAGAAATTAATTTATTCAAGGTGTTCAGTGCTTAGAATGCTTCCACCCTTTTACTGTTTGTTGTTTTGCCTTTGTCTCCCAGGCACATCTCACTTTTTGTTTAGGCAATGTTTTCTTTGGCCCTTAATTAGTTCTTCAATAGCTTTCTACAGGAGGTCCAGGAAGCCTGTAACCACCTGCTTACACTGTCACTCAAAATGTTCTCAGCCTTTCTCTCTCTCTCAAATGCAGTTGAATTGAGATAACTTAAAAACAAGTGTGCGGTGATAATTCCGTGTAATTTGCTTATAAAGTGGTTCTAGTTTAGGTTTATGTTTGGATTAGTCATATATAGAGTAGGCTTCATTACTATGTATTTACCAAGAGCAGAAAACTAAATTTTAAGAAGCGCAAGTAACTTTCTCAAGGCTCCATGCAAGTAGTAGTGTGGAAGCAGGTTAGCAACTCTGGTCCTCAAGTGTCAGATACTTTAAATCAATGGGTCTCCAGAGACTCATACCATGTGCAGCAGGAATTTTGAAAAATGACGTGGGAGGTTTTTGTTTACACTCTAACTGGGAGAAGTTGCTGACATTTAGCCGGTGGGGGTCAAGGTTGGGGGCCAACTGCAGTTTGCTGTAGATCCAGTTGCACCGGGTCAGTTGGACAGGCAAGGAAGACTTTACCCAAAATTTTTGCAATGAGGTAGAAAGATTGAACTGAACTCCTCTGAAACAAAAAGTAAGAGTGTTTTTAAACATTGTGATGAACTAATGGAAAAATACTAGAGGACTATGGGGCCATTTGTTCAATGTGATTAGGCCTTCTGTGTTTGCTAATTGTTGCTTATCGATGGTAGGTGCCTATAGAGAATGAGAGATAGGGGCACTATCTTCCTTGATGATTACACTCCAAAGATGGCTCCCAGGTCTTTGAGAAATTGGATTTTTGTTTGTTTTTAAAGATTTTATTTACTCGTTTGAGAGAGAGAAAGTGAGAGAGAGAGATCACCAGCAGAGGGGGAAGGGCAGAGGGAGAAGCAGACTGCCTGCTGAGAAGGGAGCCCCACTGCCGGCTCCATCCCAGGACCCCAGGATCATGACCTGAGTCAAAGGCAGATGCTTAACCGAATGAGCCACCCAGGTGCCCAAGAAACTGGATTTTAAAACTGATTTTAAAACTGGCAAGATGCTGGAAGAAGGTTCGCATCTCAAATAGGCAGAGAAATAATTTACGATTGCCTGTTTTCTAAAGTAAATGTTCTCAGGAAAAAGAGGTTTGGGACCTGGAGTCAGGTTGAAGCTAGTTTCTAGTCTACTCAAGCTGAGGGAAAATTAAAGCCATATTGTTCAGGTCCCACAAGAGAAAAAAAATGCCCCCATCTCTCGCTTTTATATAAGTGAGACAACTGTTTATAGTTACCTGAGCCTGGTGACCTACTCCATTACATAGATGGACACAAATATTTTCACATGGTTTTAATAGAAATATATCATGCAGGAATGCAGCTAACTTTTAAATTCAGGGAAGACTGTTTTGTGTTTGTTTTGAAACATTACCAAGATTTGATCATCATTATAGAAAACCATGTCACTAATAGCCATGCTGATCACAGATTTTAAATCACCAAAGAAACACCTGCTTAAGTCTGTTTTTGTTTGTTTGTCTGTTTGTTTGTTTTTGTAGCTTTTCCCACCCTGGGTGACTCTATGTGTCAATACAAGAATCTTATATACTTCATTTTGACTTATGGTAAATTCATATCTGAGTATTTACATTTTTAAACTACATATTATTTTATTATAAATAATATGCTTTTTTATTCTGCTTTATGTTAAAGTTATAGCATCTTTTTAAAGTTGTTGAGGATACTTAAAAACTTTTAAAATGTGGACGTCCCCCTTGTTTGCCTATGACAAGGCCAGGCACAGAACTTGTGTCCAAATTGCCATTCTTAGCCACATAAATCACTAGCTGATCTATTGTCCCCACTAATCAATCAGAACGAAATGCTTGTTACCCAAACTTCTGTGAATTCTCTCAGCTTTCCCAGGAGGAACTTTGGCTCACCCTCAGATAGAGCGAGCATACAGCCCCTCCTGAAAATACACTGGCCTTGTTGTGAAGTATTTTCTGACCTACTATCCCATAAGGCACCCTTTGATCCTTCTTCCCAAACCCAGTCTTTTGTAGTCCTGCTAATTTCTCACTAAAAAAGAAAAGCCCTTTCCTGCCTAACCCTCAGACACTTGAAAATCTATGGGCTGAGATACTCTCTATTTACAAAATCCTGTCTAATAAAGTCTCTCCTAACTAAGCCAGATTTGTTTTTTTTTACTTGGAATATTATTATATTGGTTAAATAAATAAATGAACAAACTAAAATTCATTCAAGATCAAGAAAAATGCCAGGGAATCCAAATTCAGAATTTCTGGAATAGATTTATATATATGTAAAGTTTCCTGGAGTCCTCTTCAGAAACTCATTATAGTAAATTCTTTAGCATTCTTAGACTGCTACCTCGGGCAATTTTATCGTTCCTTTGTTTCCTTTCTTTTTCTTAAACTAATTACTCTTCAATGTGTGGCAAAGCTGGCTAATCCCTAAACAGACAGGAGCTCTCCCTGGCTGCACCACAAAACAGGCCTCCTCTTCTTTGGTAAGGTCAGACCAAATCCTAGGAAAGGTGGGAGAAAGTATGAATGTCAATGGTAGTGATTGTTATTAAACAGACTGTGGAAAATGGGGAAAAGATTAAGCCAACTTTAGATGACCTTCGTGTGCATTTAAGTCATAATGGCCCTTGACTGCTCATAGCCACGTTCTTCCTCACAGAGCACTTAGCCAGGCAGCAATTTAACAACGCAGCTGAGTTTCCATTCTGAGAATGGCATTAATTTAGGGCTGGATGTGACAAATGGATAAACAATCAACTAATAGTCACAACCTATGCATTTTTTAATTGGCTTGAAAACTCATTCTTTTTACCAGATAACAAAAGAGAAAAGTGAAACGTAATCACCGTGAATTGATAGTGAAAGTGGTGGTTTTTATTTTAATAAACCAAAATTTGATGATTTGCTCCAATAAGTAACTAAAAGAAAATATAATCCTAAATGTGATAATTCAACTTCACATCTGATCCATTAGTCAGTCAAGATTCAGAATTGACACTACTTTGCCTGGTTTCTTTCTCTGAATAGGAAGCTACAGGTGTTGTCCACCAGTTCCAGGGATGCCAGCTGTGGGACAATGGCTGTTCTGCCAGGAAGCAAAGAGAGAGTGTCCCACAGCTATAAGGCTGCAGTTGGCGGAGGTCAACAACCATGATCTCAGTGCAGAAAGAAAAATGCATGAAAGACAAACTTCCTTTTTTAATTAATGAAATGTCAATGTGTTTGAAGGTAGAAGATGACATTTTCTGAATTTAATTTTCAAAAATAAACATTCATGTCTTATGGTAGCATCATTATTAATTGAATCTTCTGGCTTTGTGTGAGAAATACATGTTTCTTCATGAAAGCAAAACCACATATGCTAAAAATTGATTCTTACTTGCCTCAAAGAGTTTGATTATTTCCTAATTTATAACTACGAAATCTTCATTTCAGAAAACAGAATAAAATTGCCTAAGTTTTAAGTGATTTAATCATAGAATTATTATTTGATTTATGGCTTAAAAATAAAGACGAAATTGAATGTGATACTTTAAATATAACCTGCTTCCTACATAATGCCATTTCATTTAAATATTACATACATTCCTTATCCTAGTTTTGCAAAATAATAAAAAGGATATATCAGACATACAAATGTCTTTATATTTTCTAATGTGCATATTTTGTCGTACAAGCACACTTCTCTTATTAGCATTTCTTTTCACTATATCTCCTGTTTATCTTTTTTTTTTTTCTCCTGTTTATCGAGTCATAGGAAGGCCTCCCCAACATATAATTGATATTGTTTGATTTCTCTATCTATAACCTGAAAGCAATCACTTCTATAAAAATTTCTTTGTTTCTGAATGAGCAAAAGAGAAAAAAGAAATAAAGGAGAAAGAGAAAAAGATAATGAAACTATGTGCATGTTCTTTGTGAATGGCTTAAAAGTACATTATCGAGGCAACAGATTTCTGCCTCCCCTCGTTTTCCTGTGAACATAGATCTCTCTCTCAGTGAAGGCTTAAAGCAGGTGGAAAAAATAGCCATAATGATCTTGATTTTCTCCTGATGTAGAAGGTGGTTAAGGTCGGGGACATAGGCCTGTGTCAGGCAGACATGTCATTAGCTAGTGTGCAATGCTGATTTGAGTGTGTTTATAGTAGCTTTGCCCCAGGTAATTCCAGACAGATGAAATAACATGCCTTTTAAAACACAGTAGAATCAAGCTTCTCATTAGTAGAAGAGGCCAGTATATCTCTTGGGGATGTCACTCATCTCAGTGACTGTCTACTACAAATTGTTCATTTTAAGGCAACGTAGTGGATAATCATCTCACTTTCACTTTTTAAAATTTCTTCTATTATGAACATTATTACAGCTTCCCCATCTTCAACTGTCACTTACTCAATTTGTTTGAGACTACCAAAACTATTGGTTATTTTTAATATCCCATGATCTGTATTGCATTTCAGACTTTTAGCTATTCCATCTTCTTCTTTTTTTCTTTTTCCTTTTATTCCATCTTTTTCAATGGAACGTATGTAACCAGGTGCTCACAGCACTGAGGGATAAATAGTACCTGTTGTATCAGTGTGCCATCTTCAACCTTGGAGCTATGCTAATGTAATAGTATGAATGTTCTAAGACATCTCTAGTATATGAAGTGACACTTTTTAAAAAATTTGGTTCAAATCCTCCACTCACCAATATTGGCATAAGGTTCAATATTAATTATTTTTCATGTTTCTCTCTCCTTCCCTTGAGTTTTACCAAAAAGCTATAGCTGCTGTAATACAGGAAAATGGGGTTCACTGCCTCTCACGTTATAGTTGTCACTGTTGCTATTGCTCCTTGACCAGAGCCCTGAGGTCTTTCCCAATCCTCTAAGATTAGAGTTCTTAGGGTTTAAATCATCACAGATATTCCCAGCTACTACCATCTAAGCTCCTCAGCCTTTAATACACTGATGATGAGACTGTTGCCACTCTTTGCCACTTTCAGAAACTGGCATCCCCCCACCCACAATTTGACAAATCTTCACTTCTCTCTCACACACACACACACACTTGCCTGCCTTTAACATCTCCCACGCTAGGGGAAATTTCCAACTCACTTCCTTAAAGGACGTAGGGCAGAGGTTGCAAAATGTCTAAATAGCCATAATGAACCCACAGAAGTGTCTTGGTAAGTCATGTTCCGAAAATTAGGTTACTTCATATCAAAATCTAGATTTCAGGATGATTTTGAAACACAAAGAGGCTGTTAATCATAACTAGGAGCAAATGAATCCATGATTTATAAACACTATGTTTCACTGCAAAGAAAAGCAAAGTACAGCAATAGGATACTTTTCACATTAAAGAGTTAACCTGTGGGCAGCCTGAGTAGCTCAGCAGTTTAGTGCTGCCTTCAGCCCAGGGTGTGATCCTGGAGTTCCAGGATCGAGTCCCACGTCAGGCTCCTGCATGGAGCCTGCTTCTCCCTCTGCCTGTGTCTCTGCCTCTCTCTCTCCCTCTGTCTCTCATGAATGAATAAATAAAATTTAAAAAAAAAAAAAGAGTTAACGTGTTCCCTCACAATATCTTTTTCCTCATAGGTAGAGGACATTTGGTGATTATGGCTGCAATGGTCTCTGTTTTCATAAGGTAAAAGCACCCAAATTTCTTGGAAACTTACCATATCTTGGAAACTTTTCCAGATAATCTTGGTGGAATTAAAGTATACCCCCTGACTATAGAGATAGGCATGTGATGAAGACATGGTCAGACAAAGCTGAAGGTACCAGAGGTTGAGGGCTACATATTATATATTTATAACATTTATATATAAAATACATAAAATATAAAATATAGACATATATATGTATAATAACAAAATAATTTTTTTGTGATGAATATAAGACCATGAGGATGTATCCTTGTACTGGATGTCACTATGAGTAGAGATCCTACTAAGAATGAAGTCAACAGAGGGGAAAGCAGAACCAGGGACAGAAGAAGAATGAGGCCTTACGATACTCTTTGAGCCCCTAAACTCAGCCATATCCTATCACCTGAAATCAAGAGCCCTAACAAGGGAGCCTCTCACATACGTTTCCTCCCATATGTGGAGAATTCTATTGTTCTTAACTCCTTTCTTTCTCCTAAATTTCTCCATAATCTTTTCAAAATATCACCTTCGTCCTTTTTACCCCTTCCAGCTAATTGGACTTGTCCATGTCCTAAAAAATAAATGTTGTATATGACAGCCTAGGATCCTGAACATGGGCCCAAAATGAAACTTCCACCCTGCACTATTATGTGAGAAAAATGACAAAACAAGACACCAACAAAATTTTTTGGTTTTTAAACCACTGAAATTTAGGGAACAATGTAGCCTACCATCACTGAAATTATCAAAGTATTTGTATACTTTAAAGTCAGTTGGTGGTCTTGTTATGATTCACAAAGGTCAAAATTCACATATTGCACTAATGATTTTGATAAGTATCTACAAGTATTTAAAACAGATATTATATTTAAAGCTTCTATTAAAAAGAAAATAGTCCTCTACAGCTAGTATTTAACAGTCTAAACATAAAAACGGGAATACCAGAGAAGAGAAAATATATGGTAAATTAATTTTTATATTAATTTTATTTCAACCCATTACAAAGTTCTTAATTTCAAATGGCAGTGAGAATGTTAATATGGGAAATTAGTTGCTTTCATAGACTAAGACGAAATTCACAACAAACAAATTGAAAAGGAAATTTTGAGAACAATGAGGTCACATAGTAAAGCAAAATCATCTTTTTTTCCAATAATTCACATTTTCACTATTGTGGCATTTGACCAGTATTCATAAAATCCACCCCAGGACTAAAATTATTAGTGAATGGCTGGAAACTGAAGTGAGCAGGCATTTAGCAATTGTTCAGTGGTCTGTAAAATGAATTTCTGATCTCAGTCCAGTCATAAAACCTTTCAATTGATGCAAGTCAATGCCTTTTCTATCAGTCTCATCAGGGAAGCCTGGGACTGCCTGAACAGAGACACAGAAATGTCTCCTATAGAGCCAAAATCTGTAAGTCAAAATTAAGGATCACTGGTAAGGGAGTTACTGTCTCTGCTTGAATCATTCTGTAGCTAAGTGCAAGGCTTTAAACGATGATTCTAGTTCCTTTAGGAAGATTTACATTTTCTCTAAAGATAGAGTGGAATGATACCATGAAAATCCTGCATCCAGTGAGAAGAAATTGAAGATAAGAAACTGCCTCAATCCAAGGGGAGGAAGGTAGCAGATTACCTACAGTCCCAGTGATACAACAGACATTCTGACTTAGAAGTGGAGTGAGGTCCAAATAGTATCCTTTATGTGCAAATGGATCATTGGAATTCAAAGTGCTTCAGAGGGGTCAAAATTCCACATATATCTACATTAAATATATTTATGCTTGTCTGAAAAGACTTGACCATCTTTTCTTTGCAAAATTCCAGGTGTCCTGTAGATCTTTTTCAAAGGACTTAAAAGTAACTTTTCTTTATTAATAAGTGTCATGTTATTGTTAATATTATTATTTTTTTATTTTTTTTAATTCTTTCAGCCTTTTTCATAAATCACACATTTTTTTTTTTTGAAGTTTGGCTTAAGCAGGGATCTGAGGGACCAATCAAAATTAATTAAAATGAACTCTACCACAGATCCAGTGGCAAATTCCACAGTCAAGACTGAACTGGCCCTTGCTCACCTTCTCCATGGTTCCCTGAGAAACTTGGGGTCCTCTTACATCTTGAGTGCTTATCCTTTTGTGATTGCTGGATTAGATAGAGCTGGGATCTTAAGATATATGTAGTCTTTTTAATGTTCTGATCCTGGATAATGGGAAGGTAACATTTTGGAGTCAAGATTAATTTGTCTAATTTTCTAGGCTAGAAACAGGTGCTGTATATAGCACAATCCCAAGAACCTAAAAGGTTTAGATTAGGTCACCAAATGAGAACAGAGATTAGATCATCCTAAGTACAGGCACCTCCAGGTAAAAGGGTAAATTCTCAAGTTTGAAACCTTGTTACCCTCTGTTCTCATATAACCCCTGAGGTGAATTTTATAGACTACAATTTTAAAGCGAGGAGAATGCTAATATGGGGAATTTTTATAGTTCTTAAGAAGTTATTATCTACACAAACATTAATGATGATTTATGCCTTTGGTAGAATATACTGATTTCTTTCACGATGCCAACAGATATCATAAACATGTAAATGTGTCCTTTAGCTGTAACATGTAGATTTCACTGTTCTCTTCTTCTAATTTTTATTTGTGACATTCTGTATAGAATGAGGGGTGGGGAGAAGGCTCTGAAGTATTAACCATTTCAGTCAGAAAATAACCAGTTATTTTCAACCTGCCATACTGTATATGGCACATAGTCATGGATTGTGAAATATTAAGTGGGCTCAGGCTGGGAAATTTTTCCCACAATTCTATATCCTGGAAGATTCTAAATTAGAATGGCTAAAGAGAGAGAGGAAAAAAAAAACAAAAAAAAGAAAAGAAACTTTGGGAGATTTGGGAGGTGAAAAGGAAACAAATCAGTTTCTTAGAAGGTCATTACGATCAGACATCAAGATAGACTAACAGAGATGCCAGAGGGTCCCACCTGGTCCTTGCTTTCATCTGTTTCTCTTTTTAAGTGCTAGTTCTACTGATCAAAGTAGCCCCAATTTTACAACCAGATACTTGGCTGTGGACCTCCTTGGGAGCAGCTTCACAGGGGAAACAGCTTCTTTAGAGCCTACAACTCCCACAGATTTTTTAAGGAATGCTCTCTCCATGGTTTAACTTCAGTTGTCAGATTGCTAAGTTTGGCTTTTCAGACTCCTCTGCAAGTATCACTCATCCACATGCATCAGATTGTACTGATTCTTACGTGTATTACTATTTCTCTGTCTCTTAGGCATTTATTCACCAAATATATATATATATATATATATATATATATATATATATATATATATATATAAAGAGAGACAGTCTTAATTGCTAAATTCATTCTACAGAAAATATTCTGTTAACTGGTTTTAATATTCCATAATTAGTTTTACCAGTTAGATGGAAGTAATTGTCACATAGCTCCCGAGGAAGGACTGGATACATCCTTCAATTCAGGCCTTCACCATCAGAGTAGAGTTTATTTTTCAAGGTTAGAGAAACAAAACCACTCAATGAGTAGGGAAGGGACAGAGGAATAAATTGTGCTTATTATATTATTTCAGCATATATTAAACCTAGCATGAGAAATGTTAAGCTCTGAAACCAACCTCCTAAGAGAAGTCCCTAATTATGAGGGTTTTTTGGGCTCTGTCAGCACCTTCATTTAATGCCTGTTGGGTTTCCTACCTGCTCTCATTTCAAGATACTCTTAATTGGGCCAAGGCATGTACAAACATTGAGAATCTGACATTTCAGGGCAAAGTTTTTTTTTTTTTTTTTTTTTTTTTTTTCCCCTCTGATTTGTAAAAGATTCAATCACTCACTTTGTTTATACTTATTGTTTTATTCTTTCTGCAATTGCTTGGGGCAGGAAAGCAAACCGAACAGTCTAAATCCATGAGTAGAACTGGAATCTGTTCTAGTTATCTACTGCATTACAAACCACAGCAAATTTGGTAGCTTAAAAAAACAACTATTGTACTGTGTCTATCGCTATTAGGCCAGGAATTCAGGGCCCATTTAGCTGAAGATTTTTCTCTTCTAAATGGCACCAAATGTGGTTACTGTATGAACTCAGCTGGCAGCTGATCTAGTCTAGAAAATCCAAGATGGCTTTACTCACATTTCTGGTGCCTTGGCAGGAATGGCCACAAGGCCATTCTCCCTCACCAGGAGTTCTTAGGACCTCTCATGTAGTCTCTCCAGAAGGATGATCAAAATCTAACATGGCAGCATAGAGTTTCAAGTGTAAGTACTCCAAAAGATAGAATGTGGCACGATGTCATCTTTACCATATCCTACCAGTCAGGGTAGTCACAGAGCCTGCAACAGATCCAAGAAGAAAGAACATAGACCCAACTTTTCAAAGAATGCAGCATCAAAGATTTTCTGGATATCCTTAACTACTGTACAACCAGAAATGGATCGGTGCCTATGGTCATTATAGCTCTTAATGTGTAAGAGCTGGGAATATCCTTAGTGCTCAGTCCTCTTTAATTTAAAAATGGTACATTTGGGATCCCTGGGTGGCTCAGTGGTTGAGCACCTCCCTTAAGCTCAGGGTGTGATCCTGGAGTCCCGGTATCAAGTCCCACATCAGGCTCCCTGTGAGGAACCTGCTTCTCCCTCTGCTTATGACTCTGTCTCTCATGAATAAATAAATTAAATTTTATTTTTTAAAAATGGTACATTAAAGTCTTAGTGGCAATAAGGGAATTGCTCAAGATGGAAGACTTGGTAAGATTCAGATCCAAGACTAGAACCAACAGCTCCTGACAAAGTACAGTACCCTTTGAACAGAAAAACATATCGATAATAATTATGATTTTCTGGTAGATGTCTTCTGGTATAATGATTCATCCACAACACCATGAAACAGTCTGGCACATAGCACTTGCTGAGCAGGTTATGGCAATAAAACAAGCCTGTGCATACCGGTTTATGATTTGAAAGCAGACTGAAGTCTGAACTCTAGAGTCAGATGTGGTTTGACTTTAGGCTCCAGCATGAATGTGGTTAGTCATTTCACCCCCCCACTTCCTCAGTTTTCTCATCTGCAATAAGACATCTACCTTGTAGATCTGTTGTAAGGATGAGATGAGGGGTATATGAAGTATCACGCACAAATCAATGGCCAGTAACCCACGCGTACTGTTTTTACAGTTCAGAGTAAGATAGTAACACAGTCCTTTCCTGAAGACATTTATTGTCTCATTCTTATGTAGGTGAGGCTATCAGCTGAGAGTGAGGTGGAGGGACAAGGTAGAAATATTGAGCAAAGAGTAAAAAAAAAAAATGTGTAGCATTTCAGAGCAATTGACTAACTCTTTGAAGTCTGTGGGAATGAATTTCAAGTGAGATCAGGCTAGTCTGGTTTTCTCCAGTAATATTTACTTGTTTCGATGAAGTTGCTCAGAAGACACAAAGTTGGGTCAAGCAGAATTAAGATCTACCAGGCATGTATGAAGGAGGGAGGGGATCAAAATAGCTAAAAGTTTTCGAAAGAAGATAATAATAATAATAATAGTAATAGACTTTGGGCAAAGCTAGGAAGGAGGTCTGTATGATTTTCCTAACACTACAGAGTTATTTCTTTAAACATCATACTGATTGCAGAGGTTTGACAATTTCAGATAATGCCAAAGTCCAGTTGCATCCCTGAAAGAGAGATTAAAAAGCGTGGAGATAAAAGTCATTAAAATTGAGGTCACACAAGGCTGCTGTTGAATCATGTGGATGACAGAGTTCTGTCAGTAAAGGCAGAGGTTGAGATTCAAAGCCTTAGAAGAGTTAGAAAGAGTGGCAGGGAAGGCAGAAGGTATGAGTAACGATGAGGAGAAGGGCCGACTGACTGGCTTCAAACCACAAGCCTCAGAAGACCAAGCCTTTTCTATGAGAATGGAAGAAAGAATTTTCTAAGAACTGTCTCAGAGCAAAAAAGTGATTGGGCGTGTTCTGAGGTATACTAGGTAACATAGAATCAGCAACAGCATCTTGAGAAAGCTGTAGGGAAGTTGTATCTTCCTTTGGAGGATTAGAGGGTGTTACTTAAATCACAGGTGCTAGAAGAAGCATTCTATCATTATCAATGCCCATAATGGTTATTGTTTCCTGCTATTATTACTATGACTGTTATTAGGATGACCAGGGCCCAGTGGAACAGATGAGGGTGAGGGCATGGGGCTCCATGACTCAGAGAAGGTCAAAACAGTGGAGTGGGGAGGGTAAATGGAAGATGTTTCCCAGAAGGGCTTACCTACTGTGATGTGACTGAGAAAAACAGGGCTGAGAAGAATCATGGTCTCAGTGTTGTCAAAAAATTAGTCCTATTATCTTGATCCGAATGGATTGTACTTCGGAGCAGTGTTTCTCAAAATATGACATGTGTGTATCACCTAAAGATTTTATTTTATTATTTTTTAAGATTTTTACTTATTTAAGAGAGAGAGATAGAGATAGTGAGAGAGAGCATGAGCAGGGAGGAGAGGGGAAGCAGGCTATCGGCTGAGCAGGGAGCCAAATGAGGGGCTTAATCCCAGTACCCTGGGGTTATGACCTGAGCTGAAGGCAGATGCTTAGCTGACTGAGCCAGCCAGGTGCCTCTCACCTAAAGATCTTATTCAAATACAGGTCCTTATTCACTAGGTTCAGGTAATGCCAGAGTTTCTCCTCTTTTTTTTTTTTTTTTAATTTAATTTAATTTTTAGTTATTTATTTATTTTTTAATTTAAATTCATTTCCCAACATATATAACACCCAGTGCTTATCACATCACATGCCCTCCTTAATACCCATCACCCAGTTATCCTATCCGACCCCCACCCCCCCCACCAATACCTCCCATTCCATAACCCTCTGTTTGTTTTCCAGAATCAGGAATTTCTCATGGTTTGTCTTCCTCTCTAATTTTTCCCAACTCAGATTCCCCCCTTTCCCTTATGGTCCCTTTCACTATTTTTTATATTCCACATATGAGTGAAACCTTATGAAAAGTGTCTTTCTCTGATTGACTTATTTTACTCAGCATAATACCCTTCAGCTCCATCCATGTGGATGTAAAATCCTTTCTGATGGCTCAGTAATATTCCATTGTATACATATACCACATCTTCTTTATCCATTCATCTGTCGTAGGACATCTTGGCTCCTTCCACAGTTTGGCTATTGTAGACATTGCTTCTATGAACATTGGGGTGCAGATGTCCTGTCATTTCACTACATCTATATCTTTGGGGTAAATATCTAGTAGTGCAATTGCCAGGTCATCGGGTAGTTCTATTTTTAACTTCTTGAGGAAACTCCACACTGTTTTCCAGAGTGGCTGTACCAGTTTGCATTTGCAACAACAGTGCAAGAGGGTTCCCCTTTCTCCACATCCTTGCCAACATTTATTGTTTCTTGTCTTGTTACTTTCAGCCATTCTCACCGGTGTAAAGTGGTATTTCATTGTGGTTTTGATTTGTATTTCTCTGATGACAAGTGATGTGGAGCATCTTTTCATGTGCTTTTTGCTATGTGTATGTAGGTGTACTTTGGAGAAATGTCTGTTCATGTCTTCTGCCCATTTCTTGACTGGATAGTTTGTTTTTTGGGTGTTGAATTTGATAAGTTCTTTATAGATCTTGGATAATAGCCCTTTATCTGATATGTCATTTGCAAATGTCTTCTCCCGTTCTTTAGGTTACCTTTTAATTTTGTTGACTGTTTCCTTTGCTGTGTAGAAGCTTTTTATCTTGATGAAGTCCCAATAGTTCATTATTGCTTTTGTTTCCCTTGCCTTCATAGATGTGTTTTGCAAGAGTTGCTGTGGCTGAGTTCAGAAAGGTTGCTGCCTGTGTTCTCTAGGATTTTGATGGATTCTTGTCTCATATCTAGATCTTTCATCCATCTTGAGTTTCTTGTATATGGTGTAAAATATCGGTCCAGTTTCATTCTTCCACATTTGGCTATCCAATTATCCCAACACCATTTATTGAAGAGACTGTCTTTTTTCCATTGGACACTCCTTTCTGCTTTGTCGAAGATTCATTGATTATAGAGTTGAGGGTCCATTTCTGGGTTCTCTATTCTGTTCCACTGATCTACATGTCTGTTTTTGTTCTAGTACCATGCTATTTTGATGATCACAGCTTTGTACTATAGCTTGAAGTCAGGCACTGTGATGCCCCTAGCTTTGGGTTTTTGTTTTTGTTTTTCAACATTCCTTTGGCTATTCAGGGTCTTTTCTGGTTCCACACAAATCTTAGGATTATTTGTTCCACAGAGTTTCTGCTCTTCTAACAAGCTCACAGATGCTGTCTTCTTTTTATTCACATTCACTCAACCGACTCTCCCATAATACAGGCCACAGAAAACAGTGAGAAGTGTAAATGAAGAGCACCTACTCTTCACCAGTGAGGACACAAGGAAAAACAAAAGAATGAGAGTTAAATGGTTTGGAAAAATTAATTCACAATTTATTTGCTTAACATTTGTTTTATCTTTTTTTGTTAGTAACCAAAATACTTTGTCAAAAATGTGTTAGAAAGAATGTGGTTAAATTATGCTCAGCAAACATCTCAGATATTTCTAGAAGTGCTAAACTTGGGGGCATGGAGAAAGTGATGTATGGGAAGTTGAAATATACCAAAATATACTCCATGAAGCTAATAAGTTGGTAATTGTAGAAATATAGAACTGACATAGACATTACATACTGATAAAATGGCTTCCTTGTAAATTGTGGTGATGTGACTGATCTTGGAAGAGAACATTAATCCCCACTATTAAAAAGCAATCTAACTCATCAAGAAGATGGGCGACCACCTGACTAACCTCCGCAGGCTGGCCACCCCCCAGGCTGGGCTGGGCGAGTATCTTTTCGAAAGGCTCACTCTCAAGCACGACTAGGATCCTCTGGAGACCAGCAGCCTTTGAGGGGCTCCTCTGGCAACCCCTCGGTGCCAGGGCTTGTGCCTGAACCTTTTCCCATGCAGCCACTAGGCAGCTTTTTAACCATTCTGGAGCCCTTTCCCAAAACGTGGACCAAATGGAGACAATAAAGCTTTTTGCAGCAAAAAAAAAAAAAAAAAAAAAAGAAGCAATCTAAACATCTCAGTATGTTTCTAGATACTTTTCAAAATTAACTAATGAAAGAAATTAAATTTAGAAATTTGATTCAAGATTTTTTTCAGTTATTAAGTAAAATGCCTGTGAAACTTGGGAAAATTTTTACATTGAGAAGTCAATTTCTAGTAAAAATTATTAATAATAATTTTTCAGGCAAGAAAATAATCTTAGTTTTCTCATTCAAGAGGGCTGAAGCAGCACAGAATTTGTAAGGACTCATAAAGAGTGGCAGATACAGACACAATATGTGTCTCGACTTGGAATTACTTAAAAATACACATGAGAATATCAAAGAAGAAACATGATTCATTTAATTGCTTGACTTTTGATATTTTTTTCATGTAATCATTTATATCAGGCATGTCTCCTCTCTGTCCCCACATCAGAGTATTCTAAAATTCCTCCTCATAATCCCTAAATATAGGTAGACATGCTGGATTCTTATGATTGTAGAGTCTGTTAGGACTGTAACAATCTTAACAGATTGGATGGCCTGTTAGGGTTTATAAGTGTCTGGGGGTGTCATAGTGATTTAACTCAATCAAGTGGGTAACCAGTTTTTTGTGGAGATTCAAAGCCCCAGTAGCATTGAACCAGGTATGTAATCTCAGATGAATGTCAGGCAGGGCTTTGTGGATTCAGTGTGTACATTGGACCATCAGGGGTTAGGTCCTGAGTCTTCAGCAGCATTGCTCTTTCACTGACAGAATGACAGCCATTACTGAGGTCAAGATTCTGTTTGAGCACATCCCCTGTCCTCCTATGTGACTTCTTGATCCCTAAATTAGTTGTCAGTGACATTCTTCTGGTAATAGGCTATCAGTGGAAATTTGCTCAAGGATGGGGATGGGGGCATCTAAACTCCATTTGCATTGATCCAATTCTGTGCAAGGCCATATCCTAGGGTCTAGGATAAAACTGGGAGTAGAGCAGTCAGTGTCCTCAAGGACAGTGTCTTCATGAAAACAATGGGAAAAGCTTCTTGACATTAGACTTGGGAATTTTTTAGATATGACAAAAAAGCACACGCTAATAAGCAAAAATAGACAAGTGAGGGTACATCTAACTAAAAAGTTTCTGCATAGCAAAAGAAACAGTTAACAAAATGAAAAGGAAACCTGTGCAATGGTTAAAAATATTTGCAAACTACATATCTGGTAAAGAGTTAATATCTATGGGACACCTGGGTAGCTCAGTGGTTGAGCAGCTGCTTTCACCTCAGGGCGTGATCCTGGGGTCCTGGGATTGAGTCCTGCACTAGGATTAGTCTGCTTCTCCCTCTGCTTATGTCTCTGCCTCTCTCATGAATAAATAAAATCTTTTTTTTTTTAAAGAGTTAATATCCAAAATCTATAAAGAACTCATACAATTTGGGACACCTGGGTGGCTTAGCAATTGAGTGTCTGCCTTTGGCTCAGGGTGTGATCCCAGGGTCCAGGATTGAGTCTCACATCGGGCTCCCTGCATGAAGTCTTCTTCTCCTTTGGCCTGTGTCTCTGCCTCTCTCTGTGTGTGTGTCTCTCATGAATAAATAAATAAAATCTTTTTTTAAAAAAAGAACTCATACAACTCAATAACAACAATAACAACAAAATCTAATTTAAAAATGGGTAAAGGACCTCAATAGTCATTTTTCTGAAGAAAACATTCAAGTAGCCAACAGGTACATATGGATAGGTGCTTAAAATCAGTAGCATCAGGGAAAGGCAAATCAAAACCACTTGTTAGGATGGATTTAGCAATAATAACTCAATATACTTCCCTGATGACTGTATGCAGGTACATGGGCAAGATGTGACATCTCTTTAGGGATCTATTTTGTATGACCCCCAACTCTATACCCATCCTTTTTTTTTCTTCTGAATGTACTTAAAAAAAAAAAAAAAGAACTAAGCTTGTAGAATTGCAGAATTCCTTCAACCTTGGAATCATAAGTAGGAAACCCTCAAGTGGACTGATTTTAGTCCTTAGGGAGTCAAAATGTAGTGTTGCTTATTTAAATATAGAGTTCAGTTGGAGCCCCAAGAGTGCCAATGTATTCCCTATGCTTTCTAGATGCTTGCTTCCTGAGCCACCAGGAGGGGTGGGCACCTGAGCAGGGACTCTCAGGGACTTAATTTAGTTTGCGAGTCCCTGCTTGAGGAAGAACTGGGTTTTCCTTCTTGAAGAAACTCATGGAAGGACATGTTTCTAATAGGTTCACATGTTATTTTGTACAAAAATGTCCTTCATACAGCTTATGCCATGTCATTACGAAGACTGTTTTTGAGTACTGCATGAAGGCTTCGAAGTTGGACCAGGCAAGTTATAGGTGTGAAAGCTTTAATTGGTCGACTTCGTTTATTTTTGATTTTTGTAGCCATTGTCTCTATTTTCCTATTTTATGACCACTGAAGTGTTCTGATCCCCCGTCTTTAGCTTGGGTTGATGTATGGTGGGAGCAGCTGGACATTCGAGATATTTTTATGATTATTTTTATAACCCCCTCTTCACCCTTTAGTATATGTAATATTAGGCAAATGATGAAGCATTGCTCTAATGGTTTAACAAGGAAGGAGAAAGAAAGGTCTTAATTTTTGATTATTGGAGAAGCCTCCTGTGTAGAAACGTCAATCAAGACTGATATAAAACAAAAAACAAAAAACAAAAACAAAAACAAAAAACAAAAAACAAAAAACAAAACAAAACAAAAGACTGATATCAAAAGTTTGCTATGTTACTGCACCTGACTTTAGGATCCAAAACAATTTTTTGCCAAGTTGTGCCTTTCCTCCTGGAACTGTAAGTTGAACACAATACTAGTAGCAGTGTACACTGTGAAGTGACTATCATAAAAAAGAATATACCAGAGACTTTCGCATTGTTAAGTAAATACTTCCTTGTGAATATATATGATCTAGGGAGAAATCCCTGTAATTTTACCTGCTGATGTGGTCTGTCTTGTTAGACAACAAATTTTGGGTGTTTTTTTTACTACCCCCCTCCAAAAAAAAATCTCAAAAGGTAACAACTGTTAATGAGGATGTGGAGAAAAGAAAACAATATGGATTGTCCTCAAAATATTAAAAATAGAACTAGTACATGATTCAGTAATCCCACTTCTGGCTGTACATCCAAAGGAAATAAAATCAGTATCTTGAAGAGATATCTGCACTTCCATGTGTATTGCCGCATTACTCAGAAGAGTCTAGATAAAGAAAAAACCTAAGTGTCCATCAACAGATAAATGGATAAAGAAAAGGTGATAGAGACACATACACATCTGTGTGCACACAGAGGACTATTATTTAGCCTTTAAAAAGAAGGAAATCCTGCCATTTGTGACAACATGGATGAACCTAGAGGACATTGTGTTAAGAAAAATAAACCAGGGACACCTTGGGTGGCTCAGGCTTTGGGTCAGGGCATGATCCTGGAGTCCCAGGATTGAGTCCCACATCAGGCTCCCCGCAAGGAACCTGCTTCTCCCTCTATCTGTGTCTCTGCCTCTCTCTCTCTCTCTCTCTCTCTCATGAAGAAATAAATAAAATCTTAAAAAAGAAAAAGAAATCAGACAAGGAAAGACAAATACTGTAGGATCTCATTATAAGGGGAATCTTAAAAAAAAAAAGTAGAATTCATAGAAACAGAGTAGAATAGTGTTACTAGGGGCTGGAGGCGGGGGGAATGGAGGAGATGTCGGTCTAAGGGTATAAGCTAAGTCAGAAATAAAATTCCTTCTAATAATCTGAACAGTGATAGAGGAAAGGCAAAACTATAATTCTGTCATTTCCCTCATTGTATTAAATTTCTATTGTTCTATACACATCACGTAACTTTAGTGGCTTGAAACAGCACAGACTTTTTATTTTACAGTTCGATGGAAGTCCGACATGGATATCTGGGCTAGAATCCCAGTGTTGTCAGGGCTGTGTTCCTTTTTGGAGGCTCTAGAGAGAATCTGTTTCCTTGCTTTTCCAGTTCCTAGAGGACATGCACATTTTTTGGCTTGTGGCCCCCTTCCTCCTTCTCTAAAGCCAAAAATGTTGCTCCTGTCTAATCATTTTTCCCTAGTCACATCTTCCTTTGACTGACTACAGATGGGAAATTTTCTCTACTTTTTAAGGGCTCCTGTGATTGGATGGAACCCATGTGGAAAAATCAGGCTAATCTCCTCTTCTCAAAGTCCTTAGTTTAATAGCATCTACAAAGTATTAACAGGTTCCAGAGATTAGGATGTGGACATCTTTGTGAGGCTATTACTCTGCCTATTATACCCATTTTATGCTTTTCCTCTCCTTTTTTAAACTTGATAAGAATCACTCAGAGACTTTCATGAAATCTCTTCTTAATCAACTCACAGTCCCTCATCTCTAATGAATAGTTGCAAGCCTCAGCTAAACCGCCAGTTCAATTATTATGGCAGGACTTCGTTACAGCCATGTTATAAACATCTCAGACAGTATTTATCTATCCATCTATAAAAGCCAGTATTAAATAGCAGGCTTATTTTAACATTTCTCTCTAGTGAGGGTCTTAGTTTTACTAGACCCCTTACAGATTGTCTCAAATATTCTTTGGATACCCATTCACATGTAAGACTTAAAAAAGAAAAAAAAATAGTTTGTCTATATCTAAAGGAGAGCCTGTAACCATAAAATAAATATTTCATCGCTGTAGCTTCCTTTCCTTGATTCTTGCATGTCAAGAAAGAATAGCTGGTTCCCTGGAAGGTGAACATGATGTTTATGAAGGATGGTAGAGGTGGAGTCAATAGGCCCAGAAAGCTCAAGTCAATTGCGTTAATTGGATTAAAAAAGAAAACATGGTATAGACAAGGAGAAGATACATAAGTAAATGGATAATCAAAATATATACATAATATGATTGTGGCCAAGTGTTATTTAAAAATATGTTTATTTTTATTAAAGGAAGACATAGATTAGTTAAGTAGTGAAAAATGGCGTTTCTGTAGGTACTATTTGATCTAAGGCCTGAAGGAAGAGAAAGAACCAGGCCCTGTACGCAGCTGGGGCAAAAGTCACTGTACAGAGAGGAAATGGCAAATAAAAGATCCTGAGGCAGGGACAACCTTGGGGGTATCCTGACAGTTTGTGTAACTAGAGAAGAGTTAACAAAGGCTGGGAGTAGGAGGGCAGGTGTAGACGAGATAAGGGCAGAAAGGTAGGCAAGGTCCAAGACATGTAGAGCTTTATAGTTAGAGATGTCACATAATTTATTGCTTTAACTGTGTCCATTTTTATAGTGGAAAGGGCTCTATCAACAAAAAAAATGGAGAGGAAGGAGGAGAAGGAGGGGAAGGAGGAAGAGGAGGAGAAGAAGGACACAAAAGAAGAAAGAGAAAACATTGAGAATAGGAGGGTAGAGTAATTTAGGGCAACCCATATAAATGAGGACTCTCCCAGGCAATCTGAGACACATGGTTTCTTTACTTACAGACCAGGTAATGAGTTTTAATTTTGTTCTAATGCAATGTGATCTGATAGAGGCCCTAAGAAGATGATCTGGCTGGAATGTGGAGAATACATTCTGAATAGCCCAGAGACGATTCAGGGACCCAGTGGGAAGACCACTGCAGCTAACAGTGCAACATTATTGGTATACCAGGGAAGATGCTAAATATGGTTAGATGTAAATTACAAATTGCAGATAATGGTGACCGGCTTTAGGAGTGGTGTGAGAAAAAGAGCAAAATTCAGCACGACTTCTAGGATTTTGGCCTCGACAGGTGGGGGAGACAGCAGTGCCATTATTATCTGAAACATAGATAACTAGGGATAAAAGTGTGGTGGGCTTCAGGCCAGATAAGAACACTAAGATGAAGATTTATATTTTAGAATTATTTTTATAGAGGGAAATAGGTAATGTCTTCTAGTCACATGACCTTGCTTGACCATGGTGTAGACAATGGGCAAGAATCATGAAGTCCATATTCCAGTTGGAGTCTAAAGAAAAGAGAATTGAAGATGACTAAGTGGAAATCATAATAATGGTTAATACAAAAACAAAATTGAGTTTTCCTTTGAAATAGGACAAAAAATAGCACTTATCAGACCCCAGTTCTCCTTTTCTTTCTCAGTCTTTTCCTTAGAATTTTACTACCCTCTCCTTCTACTAATCCCCATTTTTCACATTAGGAGCAGATAACTGCCTTACTATGTGACCTCAAACAGGTTACTTAGCTTCTCTGTTCTTCAAATCCTCATCTTTAAAATGAAGAAAATAAAAGTTGCTAATATAAGGTTGTTGAGAGATTAAAGTAGATAATAACCTGTAACATGCTTAAGATAGCACCTATATGTTGCTAGTTTTTATTTATTTTATGATTATCATTGCTATTGTTATTACTAGTGTATCACAAATACTTTTTTATACTTTTATACTGTTTCCAGGCTAAGAGAGGTCCCATCCTAGGAAAACAAAGACAGTCTCCCCTTACCCTTCCTTAAAGAGGAAAAAAAAATCCTTTTCTGAAACAAAAAACAAATGCATCTAATACTCCAAAAGTTTTGTACTTTGGTATGTTAGACTTCACACATATATAATTTTTTAATTGAAACTAAATGCTTAAGAACTTATTTAAATTTATTTTTAAAACCATGCAAGAGCGAGCTCTTAGAAGAGTCTCTATCGGGTAATAATATAAATGGTAGAGTTCCCATCTATGGAGAGCCCAATCTGTGTTGAGAGCTATGTTAGGCAGTTTACACACATCATCTTGTTTAATACAATACTTTTTTTCTCTGTAAGGAGGAATTTCTCCACTTTACAGGTGAGGGACCAGAAGTTTAGAGTATTATTAATTTTCCTGAGACCAGAGGTTTAATGGACTCTAAGTTCTTCCCTGTTTCCACTGTACAGAAACGGCTCAACTGTGTAATACAGATCTTTAAACATCTATTGAGCTTCTATCCTATATGATGACCTTCAATTGCAGCAGGCCTGTGGGATATGGATCATAATTCCCATTATACAAATAGGGACATCAGAGTCTCTGTGAGATCATGGGGGTTTGTCCAAGGCTACGTTATTTAAAAAGTTCAACAAAGGGTTTGACCTTAGGTTTTCTGGCCGCAAGATGGTCTTCCTGCTTTACAGCAAGGCTTCCAGTAGAGGGTTTAACTGTAGTAGTGCTGGCCATGGAGTGCTGAATAGAGGATCCAGGGTAAGTTTGGGTTTTAACTTCAGTATAATTATAATTATATAAAATAATAAATTACAACCCCCAAATTGCAAAGAATAAAATTGCTAATCATATAGAAAGTTAGTTCGTAATAGCCTAAACTTCGAAACCACCTATTTTCTTTTTTTTTTTTTAAGATTATATTTATTTATTCATGAGAGATACAGATAAAGAAGCAGAGGGAGAAGCAGAGGGACTCCCACTGGGAGCCCAATATGGAACTCGATCCCAGGACCCTGGGATCATGCCCTGAGCCAAAGGCAGATGCTCAACCACTGAGCACCCAGGCATCCCTAAACCTATTTTCTATTTGACTTCTAACTACCTAAAATATAATCTGTGTGTCCCAATTTCTTGGGAAACATAGGTAATCGATGTTAAATTCTCTTTTACTTGACTTCAGTACTGCACAGATCATACCTTATTGTATCTCATACTTGTGATGTCAAGGAGTCAGTCACTGGACCACTCCAGAAATTTATTTCAATGAAAAATATTCTCTAATCAATGTAAGTTTTTCAAGAGTCATTTTGCCCCTGTACTAATTTATCTCTATTATTTCAGAGTTTTCACTAAATCTCATATATTTTTGCATCATCTTTAGTCATATTCACTCTTAGCTTCTTATTCCTATAATCCAGACTCAGATTGTATACCACATTCAAGACCTTAAACTAAAAGTGTTCCAAAATAACAATGATTGGATTGCTGATATTCACATTATTTGCATGTGTTAATATATTCCATTGTGTGATATTCATGGCAGTTATTATATACTCTTTGAGAACAAACCTATCTCGATTTTTGTAAAAGGCCCAAAAGTTGCTTTTATTTTACTACTTCATAAAAATCACATATATTTATTACTTACTTATCCTTCCCAAAGCAAATGTTTTATAATAATCTCTGTACTGCCCTACAGTGGCATCCTCCCTACCAGCCTCTCTGCCTCTACCATTATTCTTGAGTAGGTTCAATAAATACTTTTTTCCTTTTTATGCCCTTGGCCAGTGTAGGCAATGGAGGATAGTTTTTATTTCAAAATGTATAGTAAGAATAATATTTTTGAATAGTTATTAAATTCTGGCACTCTCCTAAGTTTTTTTTTTTCTCCTGGTATCTTATTTAAGATTAAAAAGGCACCTTATTTAAAAAGGTGCCTGTAAAAGGAATATAGTTATTATAATACCACTATTCAGTAGGCATATTACCCTCATCTTACCAACAGAGACAGAGGCACCCAGAGCTAAACAACTTTCCAAAACTCCCTAAGTAGCTAAGTTGCTAAGTAAAAAGATCAAGCCATCCAGTGGCCAAAGGATTAACTATTTTATGTTTACTCAAATGTTCAGTGGTCCATATAAGGTCTTGGGATTTTGAAGTTTCTGGCGAAATCTATGAGAGACCATTTGGTGGAATTCTGTTACTGTTTTGTGTGTGTGTGTGTGTGTGTGTGTGTGTTTGTGTTTTAAGTAAGTTCCACAGGGGAGCTTGAACTCACAACCCTCAGATCAAGACCTAGGCTAAGATCAAGAGCCAGACACTTAACCAACTAAGTCATTCAGGCACTCCTATTATTACCTCTTTCACAGGGGTGTTACTATAGACTAAATGTTTGTATTCCCCCACTAAATTCATGTTGAAAGCTAATTCCCAATGTGATGATATTTAGAAGTAGAGCCTTTGGTAGCCTTGACTAGTTTCTTTTCTTTCTTTCTTTCTTTCTTTCTTTCTTTCTTTCTTTCTTTCTTTCTTTCTTCTTTCTTTCCTTTCTTTCTTTTTTCTTTTTTCCTTTTTTTTAGATTTTATTTGTTTATTCATGAGAGATGGAAAGAGAGAGGCAGAGAGAGAAGCAGGCTCTATGCAGGGAGCCTGACTCAGGACTCGATCCTGGGACTTCAAGATCATGCCCAGGGCTGAAGGCAGGAGCTCAACTGCTGAGCCACCTGGGCGTCCCAGGCGTGACTAGTTTCAAGGACACTTGACTAGTGCCCTTATAAAAGAGACCCCAGAGAGATCTTTCACTTCTTTCACCAATGAGGACATGGTGAGAAGACAGCTGTTAATGAGCAAGGAAGTAGTTTCTCACAAGATGACAAATCAGCTGGCACCTGAATCTTGAGCTTCCCAGCCTCCAGAACTGTGACAAATAAATGTTAGTTGTTTAAGCCACCCAATCTCTGGTATTTTTGTTATAGCAGCCCAAACAGATTAAGGAACGTATTTTGAGGCTCAAATAAAATGATTTATTTGAAAGCATATTTTAAATAACACAGTACATATTTTATTGTAATTAGCAGAATTTTAAATAGATCCTTTCATAAAAATCATCCTTTATTTTATAAAATTTTATTTTCAAGTTCAGTGTTTTTATTCTACTCCTTTTTAATGCAAGCTGATTTTGAACATTTTGAATAACAAATTGCTTGAAGGTATGTACTGTACTTTCAAAATAGAATTAGTTATTTCCTTTTTATTTTCCTGTGAATATCTATCTATTTTTAAAAATGTCGAGGATCAAAATAAAGTGTTATTAAAATAGAAAGAAAAATCAAAGAAATGGAAAAAATAAATTAAAAAGGTGTCTGTAAAAGGAATATAGTTAACCCATTATAATACACTAATCTGGGCTCTAAATTCTGAGCTTTTTGACACTCCAGAGTTACATATTCATTTTATATAATGGAGAAAAACAAGCCAATTTTTAAAGGGATAAAAACAGTTTCAAGGCACTAAATTCCAAAATAAATTTGTCAAATGACACCTATTTCATGAATATCACATTTAAAAATAAATATCTTTCATTTTCACTTTAAAAGATACTGTGTAGAGAGAATCGGTGTTCATCACCCAGATGTTATCTGTGTGGACTATTGTGGAAAATATACTCAGTACAAAGGCAAAAGCAAACTTCCTTATAATCTAGCATCAAAAGGCCAAAGTTAAATTATGTGGTGGCATTGTAAATGACATATCCATTATCTGTATAATTTAACTCTTACTTCTATAGCACAAAACACAAAGCATGACTATGGTCATTTTCTAGGAATATAAGATTTACAGATGTTTAGAAGCAAGTCCAACCTCAGTAAAGAATTGTATCTAGGTAAGTCTATCTACAAAGCCATGTTTTTTTTTCTAATTAAATTCTCCTTCCTTCTGAGGAGTCAAAAGAGGTGGTGATATTTGAACAAAGTTTGCATGGGCTCCTGGGAGGACCAATCAGTTAAACATCTGACTCTTGGTTTCAGCTGAGGTGATGATCCCCTGGTTGTGGGATAAAGCCAAGTGCCAGGTTCTATGCTCAGTGTGGAGTCTGCTTCAGGTTCTCTCTCTCTCTCTCTTCCTTTCCCTCTGCCTCTCTCTACTCATTCTCTCTCTAAAATAAATAAATATAAATTTTTTGAACCAAGGTAGCAAGAATTAGTAAAACTCCACTGGGTAGAAAGAGAGGAAAAATGCAGTCCAGAGAGAGAACAGCATTTGCAAAGCCTTGAGACAGATGAAACCATCCCCTACTCAAGGACCTGCAAGTTGTTTGGAATGGGTGAAGTATGACTAAACTTGAATTCCAGAACCAGATCATGTAGAAAGTTAACCATTCCTAAGAAGTCTGGATTTCAGTGTGAAGGTCATGGGAAAACACTGAGGGATTCTGTTCATTATGTGGGGAGTGGGAGATAAAATAAAGTTAAAGGCAAAAATTGTTGGTAGGATTGGTGACCCAGCTAAAGTCATCATATTCTTGAACTATTTAAAGATGTCATTACCCTCTTCCCTCTTTTTACTAACAGAGTTCAAAAGTTCAAGTGCAGGAGTAGAGACATTTGCTTGTGAATTGGATAGGATGTTCATAGGGTTGAATAAGTATTAAAAGAATTTTAAGATAATAGCAATAGAATCGGTAGAAATGTGAGTCAAGTGTAAGAAAAGGAGGAAAAACAAAACAGCAGTGGATGACACACTGAAAGTTAATTTATTAAGGATGGAAGGTCAGGACAAGGTTAAAAAAACTGTTGTGAGTGATGCTGAGAACACCCAGCTTGGGAAACACCAAATCTAAAAGGGAGCTTCTAGCAATACCTCCAGACCTTTGCCTCAGTGGAATCATTGTCTTATTACCTTGCAATTTAAGCAAATATCCTCTGGGTAGAGGAAGAAGACTTTTACTACAATGAAATGTGAGGGGAGGAAAATACTCTCTTATGTGTGGCATGTTAGTTAGGAAGCAAATGCAGAGGGATAGGCTATCTCTGGCTGCCAAGTCTATTTGCTATTCAAAAATGTTTGGCAAGATAAGCCAGGATGAGGTGTAGAAATGCCATGGAGAATTGCCCACCAATAATCTCACAAGTTGATTGTTTCCAGGTGATAACAAGGTCTGAGTTGCAGCCAGGGAAATGGGTTGCTAATTGATATTACAGCTACCCATAATGGCTGCAGAAGTTGACACAAAGAAATAGATTATGAATAAGGTTACCAAATCCTCTAACGAGTTGCAGAGAGCAATATGAATTTGAAGATAATGATGAAAGCCTAACTCAGAAAATAACAGCAAAATCTTGCTGGTGCAGAGAAAGTAGTAACCATACCACAAGATTCTTACTGCATAAGAAGTAAAAGAGAAGAATTGCTATTTTAACACTTGTCACCTCCAAAAACATTCACATTAACTTGAGTGGCATGCATACTGAAGAATTTAGGGGAAAGTCTATTTTGGAGTGAGTCAAGAAACAAGATGTTGATGGATAGATGGATAGAGATGTGGTCACGCAAATATAGCAAAATAGTAGTGGCATCAAGGTGATTGTTATTTTGAGTGAAATGTTCACTCAAAATTGTTTCATCTTTTATGTATGCTTGAAATCATTCTTTAACCATGTTGGGGAAAAAAAAACAGATGTAGCGGTGGTGGGGATATTTGTCTGCTCCACTGAAGACCTAGGACATTGCCTACTCATGATATGTGTACATGAGGTTCTAAACCTCTGCAGTACTGGAAAAAGCTCCAGTTGTGTCAACACTGAGGACATTTTCCTTGGTTCAGAACTTAGCCTCTTTGACCTTGAGCACTACAGCCTCAGTGTAGACTTCATCAGGCATCACAGTAAAGGGGCATCTTGGGGAGAATCTGTGGCCTCTGACAATGTCAATGACTATAGATGTGGTCATAGCAAACCAGAAGTTATCATAAGAGCGAGGAGGTTAGGCTGGAGAGAACTTTGTTTACATGCCCTTGAATATGCTCAGATCTCTTCAGAAGAAGCATCTGACAGTGTCCAGAAATCCAGAAGGATTGAGGAAATAGTGACGAAAATACCGACTCATGATTACAAAAATATGTGTCCTCACTTGGTGTGACTTGGGAATCACTGCTTATAAATAATTATTCAAAATAGCCATGGAATTGGAAGAATGCTCACAGCTGTGTTCCTCAAGAGTTTACAACAGGCAGTAGAATAATGAGTTACCCACAAGGAAAGAGATATCCTGGATGAAGCTAGGTTTTAACTAAGGCTAGAGGGGGAGTGAATAGAATGTGATGTGAAGGGAAAAGTAGAGAAATTTGAATACAGTGAGCTGGGTATCGGAAGCCATGGTGCAGAGAAAGAGACAGGAGATCAGGTGGGAGAAGCTGAATAAGAAGCCAGATCATCCAGAGCAGAATAAGGACAGAAACACTGATTGGATATGAGGTTTATTTAAAGTCACTATTTCCGTCTCAATTCTGAATTTCATGAACATGGTCCTAATATATCTTCTTCATCTCTGTATTGCCAGCACCAGTTGGCAGGGTGCGTTCTTTTTTTTGGGGGGGGAGGGTGCGTTCTTTCCATAGGCAGCTTCCAAGGCCCTGGGAGGGCCCAATGCAATGCATTCACAAGTTCTTATGTTTTTGTTAAACATTTGCCATTTGGGAAATGGTTCATCCTATAGACTTTGTTAAAGACAGACTCCAAAATCAAGCTTTCATTCTTTCAAATCTGAATCTACCACTATCCACAATGTTGTAAATATTCAATTAATGTTTATGGGATTAATGAATGCACAAAAAAGGATTTAACGGTAAGATTTATAAGAAGGGACCTTAGAATTACCTCTAAAACTTGAGAAGAGTATCTCAAAAGTGTTCAGTACCTTACATATATTGCAAAGATACAATCTTTTCCTAACTAGTAATTTTTTTTTAAATTTTGAAAATATATACTATCATTTGGGGAAAGTTTGTGAGAGAAGAGAGGAACAAACAAAAAAGAAAAATGGGTCTTTTAAACACCCCACTCTGAAAAAGTACACGCAAAAGCCTGTCTATTTAAATATATCAAATAAATGAGACTGAAAATATTGAGCTTTTTTTCAGTGAAAGACATAATGGGGCATACATATTTTATTTTCTCTAATAGCTATCAAGAACAGCCTTGAGCAACTCGTTTTAATTCCAAAACAGATTACGGAAGAAAGTAGGTGGCCACTGGAGAAATAAAATACAAATAGAAGGAATTTCAAAATATTTCTATAAAACAAAAGAGGTTCTAATAAAGTGAATAAACTGATAAAATAATTAGGACACTTCGGAGAACTTTTTGGACAAACTAATGGGTATTGTGTAAATGTTTGTGAGAAGCCAAATAAAGAAATTGAGAGATGCCACATTTGAAAATCTTCACTGAACAACCCTTTTTATTTTTTAAATAAAGAGAAAAGAAAATGACAATAAAGTTGTATTCTTAATCCTATTTGTAATGTTCCTGTTAAGAGAGGCAGCATTAGGCATATTAATGTGTTTGCCTCTCCTCTAATTTATGATTCCCTTCCTTCTTTAATGAGATCTGCTCTGCAGCCCATAAAATAATTGTTATGGTAAACTGACTTTTTAAAATTAGCTACACACCAGTTGGTCCAGAAACCTATTCCTCTAGACCATTCATGCACAAAATACCTTTGTGTGAAACCCTTTCCAAATGTGTAATGACTGGAGTTCGTCCAGAAGTTTGCCTGCAGAGTCTCTTAGTGGAAGCAGCCTTACAATTTCCTTTCCTCACGATCCTTTCCATGAGATTCTCCGTCGTGGGGGCATGCTTGGGCCACTTGCACCCAGCATCTGGCTGGATGGCCCAAAGCATGCAGGAGAGGCTGATAGAAGATTCTCAGGGGAGCCAGGGGGTTCTCACCTGGAAAGAACTAGCCGGTCCTTGAAGCGATGAGCTCACAGTTTCCTATTCTTACAAACCGTTTTCCCTGTGCTCACTCTCACACTGAGATTGTTAATCCATCAGAGTGATCCCCCGTTGGAAGAAGGCAGGCAGAGGAAGGAATGGTTGGCCCTGTTACCCAATGGTGGGAAGCAGAGATGTCTGGAAGTTACCCTGTGGATAGAGATATGATGGAGCACACACAGTATTTCAAAGTAGTGGAGAGAAAGGGTTGAGATGGAGGATGTGGGCACTTTTCCACTTAGCAGCAGACTCTTAAATCAAAGAGGCTAACAGGGCAGAGTGTGCACTAAAGCAGTTGCTGATTAACATAAATATTTTTTGAGTGTTCCAATTTGCCTTCATGGAAGCATCCTGCATATCTGGAAGAAAAATGAAGTGTTGCTTTAGAACAATTAATATCAGTATCTTTTGTAACACTTAAAAACCCTAAGGAAAAATAAACTGAAATGAAGGAAGCTTTAGCATTACTTAGCACATATTACATTATTCTGCTGAATTATTTTCTTTTCTTCTTTCTTGAAAGTGTGATAGTGTAACATGCACAAGAAGATTATGAATTCCCCTATCTACAATGACAAATAAAATTCTCTTTTGGTCTACTTTACTTTTGGCATTTGAATGGAGGACATGAACATCCATTCTTTTTACATTTTATAGATATATTAAGAACTTTCTAGGAACACCTGGGTGGCTCAGCAGTTGAGCGCCTGCCTTCGGGCCAGGGTGTGATCCTAGAATCCAAGGATTGAGTTCCACATCGGGCTCCCTGCATGGAGCCTGCTTCCCCTCTGCCTATGTCTCTGCCTCTCTCTGTGTCTCTCATGAATAAATAAAATCTTTTTTTTTTTTTTTTTTTTTTTTAAGAATCTTCTAAGCGCAGGCTTTATGCTGGATGCTAGAAACGAGTAGTGAACAAAATTGACATACATTGGGAGTTCTCAGCATATACACTACTTATTTTAAATAAATTCTATGTATTGATAGAACTGGTTAATTTGCATTACTTTCTTTGTATTATTAATTGAACATTTGAAATTAAGAGACTTGTCCAATATCAATAAAAATTTCTGTTAGAATGCATCACCTCAAGGCAAGATTTGCTATTATCACCTAAAACCAAGAGGATGGAATCTGATATGTCTGAGAGATATGAGTATCTGGTTTAGAAAAATAACCTATTCACAAAAATAATTGCAAACAATATTTCCCAGTACGTGATTGAGATGACAAATCAAGTTTTTCAATTCAAATTTTTTTCCAAAGGAATATGTCTATTCATCCTAGATACAACTCAAAGGAAAATTGTAATTCATTTTCCAGAAACTTAATTGACTTTGCCAAAGACTAAGTAAGATAGGTAGTGGACAGTTCATAAAGAGGAAGTGCAAATGGGAGAAGACATAGAGAGAAAGAGAGAAGACATAGAGAGAAAATGGGATAAGCCAGGTCAATGCAAGTCCTGTATATTTTAAAAATACAGGGAAGCATACAAACAGGTAAAGAAGAAATGACCTCAACAAGCAGCAAACCTTGTAACTCAACCACGCTCTCAAGAGGCAGAGGTCAAGAAACAAAAACTCAGATCAAGAGTCATCTATGAAAATATAATTTATGGGAAGAATAAATTCAGATGCAAATGGTGCATTCTAAGAATAAAAAGCAGTGCCATGGCATAGAGATAGACATAGGTGATGGAGATAGAAATGA
This sequence comes from Vulpes lagopus, assembly GCF_018345385.1. Taxonomy (NCBI): domain Eukaryota; kingdom Metazoa; phylum Chordata; class Mammalia; order Carnivora; family Canidae; genus Vulpes; species Vulpes lagopus. The sequence goes on along the minus strand of NC_054839.1, from coordinate 40,437,879 downwards.
GAAAGAGCCAGAAAGAGAGAGAGAGAGAGAGTGAGAGAGAGAGAGGAGAGGTTGAACTAAGCAAAGTATAGGTCACAGGAGCATCTGGAAAGGGAACTGAGTGAGTGAGTGAGTGAGTGAGTGAGTGTGTGCACGCGCGCACGTGTTGTGGAAAGAGGTCCAAGGTAGACTTAAGCTATCTGAGACTTCAGGCAGAAAGATCAGTATCAGGCTGCATGTAGTTGCAGGGAACAGATCTGCACATCTGCAGCTGTTCTATAAACCTTTACAGTATCTAGACTTCACTTGGCTTCAGCTAATATAACATTATGGTTGATCTTTAGGAGTAAAGTTATTTCTTAAGAAATGAGAAGACAAGTGGCGAGAGATAAGAGTTTAATCCCATACTTTAATATATGTAACAAGTGGTGTATTCATAGGCAAGTCTGTGGCATGTATATTTTCAAAAAACTAAAATTTTCTTCCTCTACAAAAACTTTTTGTACTCGACAAACAGCTTGACACACTTTAATAACTGCCTGGAAACAGTCATGTGTTTCAGCAAAGAATACTTGAATCAGTTCATTGTTTTAAATTTTCAAAAGGTATTCATTTTAAGCGCATATGAAAAGTGTTTGGAAAGGGCAAAGTCAACTGGTATCCATCAAAATCAGGTCGTGGGACAATTTATATCTTTAACTGCACAGAAACGGTAAGTGTTTCATAAAATAGATCATCTGAGAATTCAACTGTTGAATGACCCAAGATTGTAGTTATGTCTTTCTCAAAGCTAGAAAGATGGTTGCCCATGACATAGGGTGGGCATAAAGGAGAACGGGAAGGTTCACTTTCTCTTCAAGATTTCAAAAATTTCAGTAGTGAACCAGGAAGTTCAATTAATGGTAATGGTCAGTATTTTGCTTTAAATAAAATGAAACACGGTGAAATATAACAAAAAAAAAATAGCAAATAGAGTACATCACATGTAGTACATCATGAAACTTTTATTTCAGTTGTGTATTTGGATATATGTACCAAATCACAATGTAATATGTGTTTCTTATTGTGGGTTGGAGTAAAAAAAGAGTTCAGTATTACCTGGTCTAGAAATGGAAATAGGGAAGAAATGGTCCTAACCTTTTCTTTATATTCTCCTTCAGGCTGTATCTTAAGATATTTTCCTTTATTCAGGTGTTTTATGAATGTTGCTTTTTATCTGATTTCACCTGCATAAAATGTTGGGAGAGAAATATGAGAAACAAGAATTTTTTTTAATATGTGCACCCCCCTGGGGATGATTCTGCCAAATAAAATATAATTCCAAGGACACCTTCTAACATTCCAACTTTTCGCATTATTCAAAAAGTTAAAACCTCATGAAAATGTTGATATTACCAACCAGCATTCATGTTTTTGGTTTTCAGTTAATCATGCCACTAAGCCTTAAAACTCCTGACACATACAAACACCTCATCATTACAATTTTAAAACAGCTTTAAAAGAACGCAAATGAGTCAGACTTTTTTTTTTTCTTTATCTGCTTGAGGCAATGAAAGAATTTGCTGTGTCTCAATGCGACATTTGAAATTTCCCTCATTTAAATTGTCCCAACTTCAAAGCATTTAAAATACAAATCCATCTTCTTTTGGCAGTCTCAATGTCAAAAAGTTATCAAGGGAACAAAGCCCACCTTCAGCTTAACAAAATGATACTTTTTATGAAAGACATTTCCATTATCTACAGCTAAACTAAATTCTATAAACAATCATCACAATACTGAATTCAAATTACCCTATTTATTTTTTTAAAAGTCAGAAAATAAGGAATGTTAAAAACTCCAAAGAGACATAAAATCAGAAGAATCAACTCGTACTTAATAATGCAGCCCACAGCACTGCCATATGAAACCACAGAAGCAGTTGGAAAAATAGAAGAGAAATTGACAATTCTGGCTTCTGTTCTCTCTTCCATGGAATGAAAGTATCATTGCACTTATGTTACTCATTTTGGATCTTGGTTTCCTGCTTAGAAAAAGTAACTGAAAATTCACATCATGTCTACTTGCAATCTGGATAAAGCAATCCCCTGAATAAAAACAAATAATTTAATTCTAGATTAAATTTAATCATTGACTTAAATTTAGTAAATAATTTTATTTTCCTGAACCAGGCTGTTGGATTCACAATCTGATGGTTGTGTGATTGTTGGACAAATAATTTCAATTCTCTCAGCCTCTCCTTTCTTATCTATAAAATGGGATAATACCTCTGCTTCACAACATTGCCATGACAATTCAATAAATTAGTAGACATAAACCATGTAACAATGTCTGAAAGACAGGGAATGCTCAGTAATTACTTAATATTATTACTTGCTTAAATTTTCCATCTTTACATCCTGACTCCCCATTGAAATTGTGAGGATAAAAGGAATTAACACATTTGAACATCAGATAGAAGGTGTCATGTAAACCCTGGAATCCATGAGGGCATGGATCACACTTTTGCTACATTTATAAATACTCTTATAGACAGACAATAAAATAATATTAATGATAATAACATTTATCATCATAATCATAATAAATAAAATCTAATAATATTAAATAACTCGTAATTCTAAAAATTAAACTCGTTTGTGGATGTTCTGATTTGTAGGAACTTTGAGGGCAAATATACCCCATAAAAGTTTCCCCTGTATTGGTTTCTTTCTATGCCTTTTGAATTTTACTTTAAAACCACAAACACAATGACACAAAGGCTTTCCTAAGAACAACCACTTGTTTCCCTGACAGACTGGACACAAGTGAAACATACAATAGCTGGCTGCTTGCTATACTGAGAAGAGGGAGCTCTTCAACCTTCACCATGTCGACCAAACCCTCAACCAGACACACTTGTCTCTTTTGTCCACCTCATCCTATTCTGTTCTTCCTCCTTGGCAGAAACTATGAAGTTCCTGTGGAAAACAGGCAACATAGAATGTCCAGGTACTGTAATCACAAACAGTCAAAAGAATCCCAAGAAGAGTGTGGTCTAGTGAAAAGAACACACTGTAGGTGACAGGAATCTTACCAGTTTTGAGTCTGAGTAAGGACCTTGTCTAGAATGTTTAAAGAGTTCCTCCAAATCTGAAAATTTGTGAAATGCTTATAGATGAAATACTTATAGATCCATGATTGCATAAAATTTACAACACCTTTAAATGTTTTTGTTCCCATTTAATACATCAGAAACCCCATAAGATGGACTTTCTTTACTGCAGATGCACATAAATATAAACAGAGGTTCTGGAGGCTGAATAACCTCATGAATGGTGGGTAGCATGTTGGAGCTCAGATGCATTTCTCCCAAAATCAGAGCCTGTGCTTTCCTCATCTATCACACTACTTCATATATGATCATTCACTGAATGTTAAATGTATTATATTTTTCCACTGATAACCAGTACACTTTTGCTGATGGCATTTCTCTTTAGTAATTAGGAGAGCTAAGTAAACTTTATGAATTTAACAAATGTTAACTGAGTGACAATATGGCAGGCATTGCATAATATGTCAGGGTACAAAAGTAAATATGATGAATCTGCTATCCAGCCTTCTGGAATTTCTGGTCAAGGAAGCAACACAAAATTTATAAGACATATAAATAGGGGTCCAATTATTGTTTCTTTGTCCATTTTTTTGTAAGCTACCAGTGTCACTGTGTACCAAATATTGTTACTGGATGCTTCATTTTATTATTTCATTTAAGCTCTATTTGTGATTTAAGTATTTGTTTCCTTATTCTACATAACTAGTATAAGCTTGTGACAATGTATTCCCCTTCCAGCAATGGATAAAATGGCTGCTTTCATTATATCTCTCCAAAACTGGGCAGTGTCCTTTAAAAAATGCTAATTTGATAGACTAAAGAATTGTATCTCATTTTTATTTCTAATGAGGCTGGGAATTTGTTGGTATATCAGGAAAGATGTGTTAAGCATCTACCAATCAAGTACTACATGTGGTATGGTAGCTAGAAAGACAAAATATTGCTTTAAAAAGATTAGGGAGATTAAAAGAAAAAAAAAAAGGTTTGTGCGTATCAGAGCTGAAAAGAAACAGACACATTTTCTTCAAGGTCTAGTACTACCCACTTGGTCATAGGGGCATGGCTAATCAATCTCAACCAAGAGGGTAAAGGACAATTCTGAATCATTGGTTATTGTTGTTATTTTTGCAAAGATTGACTTAATAAAGTTACCTATGATTTTACTATTTTTACATGGGTTTTCTGCTCAGTTTTTACTATTCCTATATGGGTTTTTGATCTACTATACTAAGATTATCTAAAATTTAATTAGGCCCCAACTGAAAGGCAAAGAATGGCTTTCGCAGTGTTGATCCTGACTATCTGTAGATTTAATGGCTATAATTCATCTGAATAAGGAATTGCTAATTTTAATATAATGTCTGTTTGTTTGTTTGTGTGTCTAAGTAAGCTCCACACTGTGTGGAGCCAGTACACAGCTTGAACTTACAACTCTGAGATCAAGACATGACTGACATCGAGTCCATTGCTTAACTGACTTGAGTCACCCAGGTGCCCCAGATATCAAGTTTTTTTTTTTTTTTAATGTACTTTCAGAATATGTCTTTTGTGTTTGCTAATAGAGGTTAACTGTCTTGTATTTGTAATGCTGCTTAAAACCCATTAGTTACTCTTAAAAAATAAGATTAGAACCAGTATCTTGTTTCTGGGTGTCGTAGCTTTCATTTCATCTTCTTTCAGCCAAATCATACTGACTTCCTAACCTCTCACTGGACAGCCAATGAAATTGTCCTAGGCTAGAATTATCACAGTATGAAAATCAGATATAATGATAAAGGCACCTAACATTGATTGCATCCTTATGACATATTCATTTTTTCACAGAGCTCCCTCTTTGGTTTGGAAAAATGCCTATTTTATTCTCTCCCATTCATTTTGCTTATTTCTTTTTAAAATGTACAAGCTGTCAGAGTTGAAGCTACATCCATTTGTAGATGAGATCAAGCTACATCCAAGTTACATCTGTGAAGTGATTTTTCTGTGTGAGTTGTTTTTTAAAACTTTATTTATTTATTTATTTATTTATTTATTTATTTATTTATTTAAAAGAGAGAGGGAGAGAGAGTGAGCATGCCTGAGTTCGGGGAGGGGCAGAGGAAGGAAGAGAGAGAATCCCAATCAGGCACCCGGCTGAGCGCAAAACCTGAGGTGGGGCTTGATCCCAGGATGCTGAGATCCTGACCTGAGCCAAAATCAAATTGGCTGCATACCTGACTGAGCCACCTAGGCACCTGAGAGATGCTTTTTGTAATTAATCACGAACTTATGTCACAGTGGCTTAAACCATTGAGTGTTGATTGTTCACTTGTTAGGAAGTCTCAAGGTTGGGGATTGCTGGGTTAGTACACATTCACTCCTGTCCTTCTCATCATAACGAGACAGCTACATCCAATCAAGACATATTTTTTATTAAAGAAAAAACAAACAAACAAAATAACTGTCCCAAAGGTTTCCCAGAGGAATGTCCTTCTGTGTCATTGGCTAGAAATTTGTTATATATTCACTCCTATAGCAGAGACCAATCTTACCTTCAGTGAGATTTTTAAAAAACCTTTCTATTGCTGAACAAAATTAGGTTTGTGGCAATAAAGAAGTTAGGAAATAACTTTCGTATAAAAATCCTAAAGCATCTAAGAAAAAATATATTAAAAGCACAGTGATTGATCAAATCTTATCAGTTCTTAAATCACTTTAAAAACAGAAGAGGAAAACATAAACTCATTATAATTCAATTTGGTTCAGAGCCAAAAATTATAAAATTTTACTATGTAAGCCTATAGCAAATAACACACATTAGGTACACATCCTATGCACAAATATGTACAAGGTACAAATCCAAAGAAGACTTTCTTATTGAACCATATTTTATATAAATTTCAATTTAATTTTATTAACATAATATAGAATTATGTCTTGATCCCATTGTGCAGCAAAGAATTCAAAATTTATTGACCTTGTTCAGCCTCAGTAATAAAAAAAAAAATCTATGCAGTCAATTTAACACAAACATCATAACATTTCTCTAACAAAAGAGAAGTTTTTATATCTGGAATCGTCAGAAAGATATTTTGAACTTAGACCAGTAAGATTTAACTTTGTTGAAGGTATAAAAAAAGTCAACCTTTAGAAAATTGGACATAAGGTACCTATAAACATGTCATGCACTGAAAAAAATACAAGCAAGGTGGCATCGTTTGAAAATTTATAATCACCTGGTATGTTTAGCAACATCTTCTGGATAGAAATAATATAATAATTTAGAACAAAAGAGAAAAAATAGACTGAAAACTCTGATTTTTTTTGGTTTCCTTTTTTAAGGAAACATTCAAAAAATGTCAACATTTAAAATCAGTAAGTCAAAGAATATTTTACTCATGTAGGGTAATTTCCTTAAATTTAATTCAAGTGACTATGATATATGAAATCTGAGAGAACTGCTATAATGTAGAATTATACTCAGCTGCTTGTATAGGTAATATGATTAAATAGGCAACTCTACTCTTTGTATTACTGAACATTTTGTTTAAGTAAATTCACCTTAAGTTGATCGCCTCCTATTCTTTTATATTCTGGATAATTGAATTCATGAGGTTGCCAGTAACTACAGAGGATCTTTCCAATATTTCATACATAGTTACACATAAAAGATAAGATTATATTTAAAAGGAATGGGTGTGGTATAGGTTTCTAGAAACATCAATTTCAATGAACTTTAAAATAATCAATATGACAGAGATAAGACATAGTATTAATTTTCTCAAGAAAATAAATTGCACAAGCCAGAGTCAATGACTGTATATTTGGTTGGTGTACCAAAAGCAAAATAAGTATTCTAATAAAAAAAAGTGGAAATTACAGTTGAAGAAAAGTGTGATTAATCAATTAAAATTGTTGGGAAAAGATTTTTCACCTCAGCAAGTGTAAAGCAAGCATTAAGAACAGTGTTCTGATAAATATTACTTGCTGAAAGGGAAAAGCTAAGTCTGTTGTGTAAGTAGGAACTGTATCAAGTCATCCTCCCAAGAATAGTTTCTTAGAATTTTCTAGCCTGAGCTAATGCTTGGAACTTGCTTTCTTTACTGCCTTTTCATTCGTTCCCTTCCGATGGCTGCAGCCTAACATTGCCCCACTACCCACCTCATCTCTACCTTTCATTGTGACCCAGGGTGAGTGGCTTTTCTGCTTTTCCTCATGAGGGTACTGGTTTGACAGGTTAGCCCCAGCCTGACAGTCCTAAATCCCTGGTCTTTTGAATTGTCAAGGAAGACCTGGATCATCTGAAGATTATGCTCTCAGGGTACAAAATTCCACCAGTGGTTACTCACTGTAATTTTATACTTTTCTACAATGATGAGGTTAAAAAAAAAAAAAAAAGGAGGGGGAGGGAAGACCTGTATCATGATGGAAGTGAATTAAAAGAAAGGTTCTTATTCTTTCAATAGCATTAATTTCAAAATTGGTTTGCAATTTAGACTGTATTCAGACCCCAGTTGGTTCAATAGGCTTTGTATGGAAGCAGGAGACGATGTCCATAGTAATGTGTTACCCAAGGATTGTGGATTATAGCAAAAAAATTAATAAGGCAAAGAGGCTTTTGAGGCACCTAGCTGTCCTATACAATTATCACTCCCTCCTTCAGAAAAATGATCCAGATTTCTAACATTCAATAATAGCCAGGCAAACTTTTGGAGTATAACCTATTTAGGGGTGCAAGAATGCTTATTTATATAAATTGTTAATTGAAGCATTTTCAATGAACAAAGCGATATCTCTTCCCATAATACCAACTAATAGATTCCAAGCCCCCATTCCTATTTGATTAGAGAGAATATGTGTCTTTGCATAGATTCACCTTCCCTTATTATTTCCGAGGATTCCCAAGAAGTGTTTCTCTAGTACCACAAACTGATACTGTTTTCCTTTTGCCATGTCTTCATACAGTGTCATTTCAGGGTTCTTTTTTTCCCCCTCTAGTCTTTCAATTGCTTCTCCAAATGCTGCCACTTTGGAGACAAGCAAGTGGTTCTACACCATTCCTACACAGCGCAGTTCACACCAGTTTTTAGGATTTCATACAACATTGCCGAAGTTTGATTATAACCGTAAGAACTATGGTGCTGGAAGGGACACCTTAAAAATGGGTATCAGATAACGTAGACTTAGCATGTAGCCATCGTCACTTCTAGGACCTTCTATTTGGTTGAATCATTTTGCTGAGGGTCAGCTTCTGTCTTCATACTTGAAGTCAAATTCCTGCCGCCTCTCTTTGTGTATGTGTTGGGGGTGGGGGGTGAGGAGAAGATGAATAGACATTAATCTCCTTCAGCTCTAAGTGAGCTTTTAATGACATCGCAACAACTCCATCTAATCGTCTTCATTTAGACTTCATCACTGTTAAAGATTGTAGCTCCAATTGGCATGAGTCACTGTTGCTCTCAAGGTGACCTGACCAGAATACAGGGAGAGTGGTTCCCAAGCACAGTTCCAATGTCCAATCTAAAATTCAGAATCTACTTATAAATACCATATTTGCCATTTCATCAGCTTGAATAATTTAAAAACCCAGATTCCACTTGGAGCAATAGAAGAAACTCTTGGTAAATTTAAAACAGCAGTTTATCTCCACTGCATAAGCATTACTGCTTCTATATACTGGAGCATTGAGTAAGTGCAAATTACTGTCTCTTATGGAATATCTTTTAGTATTTCAAATAAAATGCACCTTTTAAGAATGACTGATAACTCATAATTCAGTATTTAATGCATAAAACTTTGAACAACTGTATTTGAGTGTAGCTTTTTCCACATCCACAGCCCAACCATTTTATTTTATAGTGCCATTTAGCAATTGCAGCATAATTCCTGAGTAGTTCATATTTGAATTTGAAAATTTGAAATGTTTTTGAATTATTTATACTATAATACAAAGTTGAAGAAGGAGAAATCAAAAAAGAACTTTGAACAGAAGATTTTTTTTAACTTCAGAACTAGTCTATTGTCTGCTTATTAGCATGTTAAAAAAAATTCCAATAAAATAATTACAGGAAACAGACTTAACTTCGGGTCTCAATTTTCTGCTTTGGTTTATAGATCCTTATTTCCCAATCTTATATTTTCCTAATACTGCTCCATAAATATATCCTATTTATCATGCTACAAAGTGTTATAGAACATTAAGTTGGAAGAAAGGATACTTAAAAGCCATTTAATCAAACCCATATCTGATGTATACCTTTTAAAAATTCTGACAAATTGTTGTCATATTTATAGCAAATTTAGTTTGCTACTTCTCGAGGCAGAGGAGTTTTATTACATATTTCATACAATGCATTCATTAAATGCCTACATATTATAAATTCTGGATGAGATACGTAGTCCACAGGAGTAACCAGTCTTCAAATAGTTTCCAGCTAGGAGGAGCTGCAGCAAATAAACTGACAATTACAACCTAATGGGATCATACTAAATAAAAGGGAAAACCTGAAACACTAACATATCAAAGGAGGCGAAAGCAGAACAGTTCTAAATTGGTTTACTAATACCGTTAATACCTTTATAATACCTGTAATACCTCTATCACAATCACTCGGATTGTCTTCCAGGTTCTCTGAGTAATTCCACTGTGCACTTGCAAGAACTCAAAACACTTCACCGTGTGTAGAACCCTACAATTATATTACGGTTGTGAATCGATTCTGCAAATATTACTGAACTCTCACTGTGTCAAAGACTCCGTGAACACAATGATGAATAATAGAGATGGAATATTTATTCTCTAGGAGTTTAGAGTCAAATGAGGGATACTGGCAAGTAAATGAACAATTAGAATACAGTGCAATGCTATGAGGGGGCAATAGCACCTGGTTCCCTGGGAACAGTCAAAAAAGCCTTTCTAAAAGAAGTCCTCTTTTAAGCTCTGATCTAAAGAGTAAGAATTAGCTACTCTAGAGAAGAGAACAAAAGGAAAGAATATACCAGCAGAGTGAAGAACATTCACAAAGGCCCAGAAGCACAAAAGAGCATGCGTGGTCTTTTCAAGGAACTTAAAAGTGTTCAATTTAAGCTGGATCACCAAGTAATCCATGTTTTGGGGTAGACAGTGAAGAGGTTGGTCAAGTAATCAGAGGTCTGAGTTGCCAGAGTCTATGGGCTATTTTAAGACATAGGGACTTTTGGACTGAGAGTAATAGAGGAATACCAAACAGTTTTAACCCAGAATGATATGATCAGATTTCATTTTAGACAAAATACACCAGCTACCTGTGGAGGATAGGTTTAGAAGCAGATAAGGATATGTTAGAGCTTACTACCCCCACTGACGTGCCTGTATCAGATCCAATTTAAACAATGCCCCAAATTTGCTCAGCACCAATGAACTCTGAGGCCCTTGGTGGCTCAAGTAGTTTAGTGGCTTTATGGCTTCCAGTGATTTAATGGAAAGGGCTATTTCACTATCCCTTATGTCTTAGCATAATCTGCTATCTTGGCCTTACCCTGAGAGGCTTGTTCTCATATACCACCATCCTAGCAGCTCACAGGAGCTGGCTCTTGTTCTTTCTTTACTTCTATATTCATATATAGTCTGGAAACATGAGATCTGACTTCTCTAGAAGGTGCAAGGAGACACTGAGTGGAATTAAGTTGAAGGCATTTCTGGGATATTTTATTGGTCAGTTGTTTTCATGGATCTGGTGTGAAGGAGAAAAGGCTGGACTATATATAAATGTACATTTGGGGCACTTGTAATTGAAACATCAGAGTGAGGGAGATGCTCTTAGAATATACAGTGTGGGAGAAGACAAAACCTTGGGGAAAGCTAACAGTTAAAACTTGGAAAATGAAGTAGTTTTGTACAGGATATTAAGAAGACATGTTCTGAGGATACAAGAGGAAATCCATCAGAAGTCCTTGTTTTAAAACCTAAGGGAGTAGAATACTCTAAGAAGATGAGATATGCTACTAAAAGACTGGATGAGATAAAGTCTGAGAGGTGGCCTTTTGGTTTAGGAATAAATTTGGGCAAGATCTTTTGGAGAATTTAGCAAGAGACATCTTGTTGGGAGTGGTTAGAGGCAGAAATAGATGGTGGTGTGTTGATAGACCTTTTTCAAGATTATGAAACACAAAGACAGGTCTGACAATAGATGAAGTGAGTGAAGGAAGGCTTTCTACTTGTTTGTTATTCCGTGTTTGTTTTAAATTAGAGAGGCTCAAGCATTTAAAAATGCTCATGAAAAGGTATAAGCTTATGAGCAAGTAAAATAAAAAATGGTTGAGTTTACAGAAAATGGAAGAGAGAACTACTGACCTGGGCCAGAATTGTTTGTTTTAAGCCCATAATATATTCTAGAGAGATATTTCCCATGACACCATGGATTTAGGCTTCCCTTGAAAGTTTGTAAGATTTTTTTCTTAAAGATTTTATTTATTTATGCATGAGACACACAGAGAGAGAGAAGAGAGAGAGAGAGAGAGGGAGAGGCAGAGACACAGGCAGAGGGAGAAGTGGACTCCATGCAGGGAGCCTGATGTGGGACTCAATCCCGGGACTCCAGGATTACTCCCTGGGCCAAAGGCAGGTGCTAAACTGCTGAGCCACCCAGGGATTCCCCAAAAGTCTGTAAGATTTGACAAGTAGGACCCACTGTGTAAGAAGTGGCTATGATGGCCAAACAGACTCCACTATCTTTCTCAAAGGCTTCTGGAAGTGTTTGAATTTGTGCAGGCTGAACTATAGAATAACAATAGAATAATTATAGAATAAGCCTGAAAGAACCAAAAGATGTGGAATCAGAAAAGCTGAAGAATTTAAACAATAGTGAAGAGAGAAAAAAAGAAAGGGGACACAGCCAAGTTTCTACCTATTTTTGGTAAAAAGTGGGGAGAATTCTTGACTAACAGCATAGCTCTGGAGTGAATGGCAGGTAAAATCTTCTCTGAGAATAGAGGAACTTAGTGAGAATCCTGGTTTAACTCTTAGTATGTAGGAGCGGCATTAGAGGAAAATGTGTTTGTAATATTCTGAAGAATTAATATATTTTAAATGTTTTGTGATTAGAAAAGGCTTTGAATAAGCTATTACCATTACTCACAAAAATAATTAAATAAAATGCATTTATGAAGCACTTATGGTATTCTGGGCACCATTCTAAGCTCTATAAATGAATCAACCCATTCAATCTTCACAATAAGCCTATGGAAGTGGGTATTACTCTCCCAATTTTCCTTCATTAAAAAGTGATTGTGTCAATTATATAAAATGCCAGATTTTATACTGCAAAATGGAAATTTCTCAAGTTGATGAGATTCAGGATCATTATCTCCTTTAAATTTTTCTACCTAAGTAGGATTTATAAGCTAAATCTCTTTATCCTCATTCCATTATTAATTTTAATAAATATTGAAATATTATAAAGAACTTTACTACCACTAAATATTGCTAAGGCATCAACCATGAACTAAATAGTTAAGTATTTCATTTTATACAATGTAAGTTTAAATTAATTCATGAGCCCCTAGAATGCATAACCGAAGCTCTTCTCTGGTGATTTTTTTCACCTGCCCTAGGTATTTTAAATGTTATCCCACTGGGAAATTGGTATTTGTACTAGATGAACTTCTTTGCCTAGACTTCTGGAATTGTATAAGCAATATCAAATTAACACAAAAAATAACCATATAAGTCATTGGTAATAAATGCTAAACATAACATGTAACAGTCTATATATCTATATAACTATATATTTTATACTTCTAACTACAAATGATAAAACATGCAAAAGTTCCATGTTCACATTTTTAAAAGAAACACCGATACGCATTTTCTTTCTCAAGAAGTTTAATATTGTTGGTTTTCTCATACTGATTACTATTTGTGGATAGAAAGACAGATATTTATTATGCACCTGATGTTGAATTATTTACATCAGCAAGCATGCCATGGCAAATAAAGATCAGAGTATAAAAGAACAGAGTATAAAAGTACAAATGGCTTCATGGAGTAATGGCTTATTGAATGATACTGTGATATTACTAAACTCCTATTAATTGAATATTTATATTTAATACTTCCTGTTTTTTGTTATCATTCCCTGTTACAGAAAAGTGCCCTGTAAGATTGTGAACTACAGGGAACTGTCATTTGAAATCTAGGGGTGCCTGCGTGATGCAGTCGGACTCTTAGTTTCAGCTCAGGTCATGATCTCCTGGTCGTAGGATGGAGCCCTGTGTCAGGCTCTATGCTCAGCACAGGGTCTGCTTGAGATTCTCTCTCCCTCTCCCTCTGTTCCTCCTGCTCATGCCTTCTCTCTCAAATTAATAAATAGTTTTTAAAAATAAAATAAAATACATGGTCAGCCTTTCCTGGGGGGAAGACTGATGAAGTACTGCTCTGTGGTATGACCTTTGCATTGTAATTAATTTCATATGTGTAATCTGGGATTCTTGTTTGTCAGATTAAGAGGTACATCTCCATTTGGAAAATAACTGTGAATGTAAGAAGAGTTGATTAAAATTGGTGATGCAGTAAGAAAGGGCACTTATGCTTTGAAGCTTAACATACGCATAGCTTTGTCCATGATGCTCGGGGAGTCCATTTTCTTCTCCATGTGAGCACGAAGCTCCCCTTGATGTCTCTGGGAGCTGCACTTCCGTGACCAGAAGAAAATAGGCTGGCTAAAGTTAATTATCAGGCTGATTTGGGTCTCATTTTAATGCCCTGTTTATTGGCAATGGAAGCCTGGTCTGCAGCTCACTTCATTCCTCACCTGATTTTTCAGGGAACAGAAGGCGAGTGTTACGTTTAAAAAGGTATGAACTGTGAACAGATACACCTAGGGCATGTAAAAGGAATTGGGCACTTTTATTCAGCAGCAGGGACTTTAGCTAGATTTCCTAGTAACACGGCTGTATTCATTCTGAACTTGTGTGCCATTTTTCTAGGATTTTGTCCAAAGGCTAAATAGCACAAATTATTACACATTAAATAAATAAGACATTTACACCAACATATGACTATGTCATCCATGGGGTAAACCCGCCTCTAAGTGGAAGGGGGATAGTTATTGTGGAACAAATTAATAAATCATTTTATTGCTCTTATTTATTTATTTTGTAATTTTTTTATTTAAATTCAATTAGCCAACATATAGTACATTATTACTTTCAGATATAGAGATCAGCAATTCATCAGTTGCATATATTGCTGTTATTAAAAAAAAAAAAGAAGAAGAAAAGGCAATTTATCAGTCAGTCCCAGAACCAAAGAGTGCTTGAATCTTTCAAAAGGAGGGAATATTGCATAGTGGTTAAGCCCCAGGGCTCTACAATCAGACATGCAGAATGACACCCCTGCTTGCTTGCTTGCTTGGTCTACGATCTAGACTCGATTCATTTAAACTCTCTGTATCTCAGTTGCGTCATCTATAGACTGTGAGACAAACAGCACACATCTTTCAAAAAAAGTACATGAGAAAATTAAATGTTAACACATGTAAATCCTTAGAATTGTGCTGAGCACAGAGTAAGTCCTCTACAAACGCCATTGTAATCAAGGACAAATTCATCAGACAAAGCCTCCTGGAAGGATGTTTACATGCTTCAGAAAAACAAAGGACAGCAAATAAGTTTCCCACATATTTGAGTTTTAGTCTGACAATTGTGCAGATAGATTTCCCAGGAAATTATACTCTGTCTTGTGATGTGTGTCAGGCCTCTCTTGACAGTTACTCTGAAGATCTCTGAGCCCTGATTCAAGCCCCCACTGCTGTGCAGGACAATTCCAACCAAAGGTAAATAAGACCCTGATTAAAAAAAAAAAAAAAGACTACATCGGTTGTCATATTAGGAAACAACTAAAGGCCTTCTGGCCCATAAGCACCAGGCAGTAAGGATTTTAAGTCTCCTGTAACCTCTGTCATATCCAAGGACGGTGGACGTTTAGTTAGATCCCAAACACAATTTTATTAGGGATGCTTTAACCAAAGGTAGGGGGAATGAGAACGCTTGACTATATGTCTTGTTTTACAAGGATTACAGTCCTCCTGGCTATCACAGCCAAGGAAATTATTTCCTCCTTTTGAAACTCTAGGCTTTCCTAAGGGAAACTCCCCTCCCCGTAATGCAGGGAAGAGAATTAGATAGCGACAGGAAGCTCGGTGACATGAGTGGTCTGGGGACCAGCAGAGTTGCCATTATTATGATATCTTCTAAAGGGTGGAACTTGCAAGCAAGATTACTTAAGAGATGTACAATTGAACATTTAAAAAATATTATTATAAGTGAAGTAAAAAATATATTTATATAGAATCTTATGTAGTTATATTGTGATGTTCACAATTTATACAAAGTATTACTTAAAACGTGATCCACTTTGAAAAAAAATGTGTTTATTTAAAAATATTGTTTCTAATGGTCATTTGTTATCAGATTTTGAAGAAAATCACAAAGATAGAATATGGTCTGCTGAAATTTAAAAGCCCATTTTACTTATTTTACTGATAAATGGTGTGCTTTTGTTCATTTGTTTTGCTTTGGCTCCCAATAACTTCAGAGACAATATATGGCCAATTCCTGGAAGGTATGCAGAATTGGTAACATGAATTTATGAATACACACACACACACACACACACACATAGTAGACAGACACATACATTCTCTTTGACTCAATTTCCTGTATTTTTTTGGGGGGGGGGCGTAATTTTTTTATTATTTTTATTTTCCTCTGATGTATGGGGGGGTTGGGGGGAGGAAAAGCAATCTAAAACTTGTTTTTGGTAGAAATATGATATGGTTTAAAAATGATAGCTGCGACCATCTTAGTTTTGTCCATAAGGCTGATGGCCACAGATAGTATCTCCTTAGTGGGGGTGGACAGCACTGTGGGGAGGATGTACAGAGAATGCCCTAGAGGGTAAGGGAGGCTTGTATTAGAACCTCAAGTCATGAAGCATCAGGGAGGACAAATAACCTATAAAAACAGTGATCACATTCACCAGCCATTGGAGTGTGCAGACTTCAAGGAGTACAGAAGGAAAAATAGATTCCATGAAGAAAAATTGTTGGGTAAAATGGAAATTACTTGCTCTATATGTAGTTTCTTCCATACCATCAAATTCCTAGAAATATAATAATTTTTTACTTGAAACTTACTGAAACAAAGTCTAGAGTCCCCCGTAAGAAAAAAAATAGACAAATTCAATGAGTAGATAGAAAGATATAGGAAAAATGTGGAGAATGGAGTGTTTCAGTTTTTTGCCAATAATGCATTTTGTTATAATTTCCTAATCACATAACCCCAAAGTCTCCTAGTTTAAATTTCTTATGGACCTTGTTATCCTTGTGAAAACTGGGATGTTGATCAAGTAAGATCAGTTTCTCCCTATCATATGTATAAAACCTGTAGAAATGGAAAGGCTGAGAGATGGGGTGGTAGTTCATTCATTCGTTTGTTCACTCATCAATTATAAACTGAGCATATGCATGGTTCCTGGAACTATTCTCAGAGTGGTGGATACATCAATGAACAAGAGTTCAAAATATTTGCCTCTGTGGAGTTTATCTTCTAGTGAGGGGAGACAGACAACGAACAATAAGCATTGAAAATAAGTAAATTGTAGCTTAGAGAATGAAGGTGCCCAGTGCCATGGATGCGGGAAAGCAGAGCAGGTTGTAAGTAGGATTGAGAATGCTGAGGGAGGTATTTCAATTTAAAAATGGGAATGGTCAGATATGTTAAGCCACAAAACAGGTCTCAATAAATTTTAGAAGTTTGAAATTATAAAATGATCTTTTCTTTTTTAAAAAGATATTGAGAAAGATAAAGAGAGCAGGCAAGAACTGAGGAGAGGGGTAGAGGGTGAGGGAGAAGCAGACTCTCCACTGAGCAGGGAGCCCAATGTGGGGCTCTATCCCAGGATCCTGGGATCATGACCTGAGCCAAAGGCAGATGCTTAACTGGCACCCAGATGCCCTAAAACAATCTTTTCTGACTACACTGGAATGAAGCTGAAAATCAATAATAGAAAAACATCTGGAAAACTCATAAATATGTGGGCATTAAACAATACACTCTTAAACAACCTATGCTTCAAAGAAGAAATCACCAGGATAACTAGAAAATACTTATGTTTGAATAAAAATGAAAATACCACATACCAAACTGATGTGATGAAGTAAAGTCAGTGCTGAAAGGGAAACTTACAGTTGTAAACAAGCATGTCTAAAAAGAATAAAGATCTGAGAAGGTATGGCCAGTGAGGTAAGAGGAAATCAAGAGGTTGTAGTATCTAGGAAACTGGGAGAAGAAAATGTTTCCAGAAGGTGGGAGTGTTCCATTATGTGTCTATCGGTAAGAGGTTGGTGCCCTGTCGCTGAGACTGAACTGTTATATTGATATTGAAATATTTTGGGGAATGTATGGATTTAATGGTGAATGAATATATGGGACCTTAAATCTTTTCATGAGATTTTTCTTCAACAAAGCAAAAACACTTCATCCAAAAAATAATATGGACCACAAAGAATAAACATGTAGTGAAATATAAAAACACTGTAATTTAACTAAGAATCACCTAATAATGTATCACAGTACACCTTAATTGTATTAGAGTTCAAGGTGAAGGTTTTTTTTTTTATTATAATCGAGTATCATTATTCAGGATGATGTCAATGATGCCATAACTAATGATGAATTTGAAAGTAAAATAAACTCTAGTTAGAAGACAAGAGCCACAAAGATAATGTACAGCATGGTGACTAAAGTTAAAAATACTGTATTGCATAATTAAAAGTTGCTAAGAGAGAAAATCATAAAAGTTCCTGTCTCAAGAAAAACATTAGAATTATGGACAATGCGGAATGTTAACTAAATTTTTTATGGTGATCATTTTGCAATATATACAAATAGCGAATCATGTTGTAAACCTGAAACTAATGTAATATTATATGTCAGTTATACTTCAATAAAAAATTTTTAAGAACAACAAAAATCCAGAAAAGACAGTTTGGTTTTTTTTTTTCAGAGTTTGAATTTAAGTGCTACTGTGATGTTATCTGAAAAATCACTGTGGTTGGACATATTTGCAAATATATGAGTTCTATAATAACTGGCATTGAATAAGTCCAATAATAATTGTGTTGTATATATGCTAAAACGAATACAATGATAGGACTTTAAAAAGAAAATCTAAGGATAAAAAATGCAAGACTAGTTCAAAAGAGATTTTTACTGTAAACCTTCAAGAAAACTGTCATACATTAGGATAACAAAAACATGGACAGAACTCACTTCCATGTGTGGGACACTAAGACTTTCAAGACATAACAAAATAAAATGCATTGATAGAAGTTGAAAATATAGTCCTTACTTCATGTTTTAAAACAGACAATGGTAGCATCAACACAACAAAAAATTGATATTTTTGGATACTCAATTTATACTTTCATTCACCTTTATCATGATTATTATCATGATAGTCATGTTTTAACAGTATTTATCTCACAAAGATATTTCAAAACTAAGAGGATAAATTTACATTTTCTCAACAGTGCAGAGCCTGGTTGATATTTACTAAAATTTAGAGCAGTAGTTGTGAACAGGAAGGAAGAGTACATAGAGAATTCATTATGTGATCTGTGCCTTTAAGAACATAGGGGGAATCTAAAAGCAATCTCTCCCAAAAGAACCAATGAAGGAGCTTCCTTCAGGGAGAGAAAATCAGCTCTATTTAAAACAAAGCAGAACAATGAAGCATTTTTAAACTGGCAACACCACTCCTCCTTCTCATAGTTTGGTTTGCCCTCTTGCAAAGCAACACCCTGGCATCCACATTAGAATTGAAACCGACAAGGCATCCCTTTCATCCCTGGCTGCCAAAACTCCTCACTAATAATAATTAGCCATCCCTGGCTTCCAGCCAAGAGAGTTTAATAAATACTAGAAGGGCTTTGGGGCCTCAGCTGCATTTCTAGTGTTTAGCTAAGGAATGATAGGGGGGAGGAAACACGGCTTTGTGCTGAATGAGATCTGCTGAATAGCATCAGTGCAGCAAAAGGACCACTCAGTTGTCTATTAATGAATGGCCATTGTTTAAATATATATTTTATGTTGGAGTCCATGTAAATGCTCATTCAAATAGGTCATATTCAGCTTTATAAAGTTT
Organism: Vulpes lagopus; assembly: GCF_018345385.1. NCBI lineage: Eukaryota > Metazoa > Chordata > Mammalia > Carnivora > Canidae > Vulpes > Vulpes lagopus. Next base: position 40,418,646 of record NC_054839.1, on the reverse strand, counting down.
GTTTCTATGCCTGTCCTAAAAATGTTAATATATAGCATCATAACATTTGATAATCACTGTAAAAGTCATTATCTTTATACCTTTCACATAGGTGTGCTTTTCTAGGAAATGTAAATGGCTTGAATTTCCACATAAATAATGATTCAAATATTCAGTGTTTACACAATTTAATAATGTGGGTAATACTGAAGGAAGAGTCCTTATGAATGTACTATTTTAAGTACTGGATAAATTCTTCATTTTGGTTTGTGAGATCATCAACCTGAAAATTTCACAGAGCATATAACTGAAAGCCTCAAAAAGAACAGATACTGTAAAAAAGAAAAAAAAAGGAAGAAAGGAAGAAAGGAAGAAAGAAAACAGATACTGTTATAGTGTTTTTATTCAAAGAAATATGGTATGGAATGGAATGGATGGGGAGCTTCTTCCCCATACTTCTAGTTAGTACTCTTTTTTGTTTTCTTAATTTTTTTTATTTGAGTATAGTTCTACTCCATATGGGAAGGAAAAATATAAGAGAAATTGTTTTAATTTCTCTCACCTTTCACTCTGAAGGGCAGTGAGGAATGACTTAACTGATTGGCAAAACCTGAAGAAAGACACTGCGTGCATGAATTTTCTTTTACCTTTTCCAGAATGGCCTGTCTTTAAGACTCATTCATTCTCTGTGTTGTGAGGCTGCACTCCTGCAAAGAAAGGCCAGGGTGCTATGGGTGTGCCTCAGATAAATGGGTAAATATGGTTTACTCAGAGGTGAGGGGTTATGGTGCAAGCAAGTATCTTTATCTCCACGTCTCTAACTCCAGAATCTTCCCATCACTTCAGAAAGCTCTGGAGGAAGTCAGGCCTGCTGACCTACTCTAAGACCTTAACATGAGTGAAAACTGATCCAGGTGTTTTCTGGAGAATACAAACACATAGCATATGTGTGAGCATGTCTTATTATCCTTGATGGCTTTCTGTACCTATTTTCCTAATCTGAAATGAATATAGATGGAGTTTTAGCCCTTGTTTCAAGGCCTTAGAATAGTCCTCTTCTGCCTTGGCCAACAATAAAATATATGAGAGCTTGTTTCATGCAATTTTACTAAGGAGACTGAAGTCAAGCAGGTAACCTCACTCTAATGCTACCTGCCAGCTTTCTGACTTGGGATTTCACTTTGATGAAACTTGCATGCATCAGGACTAGAAAGTGCACCGGCTTTCTCCATGCATTTCCCTAGAAAATGATTTCATAGGCCATTAGGGGGTTTAACTCTAACTTGAAACCATATTTTCAGGACACAGGTATTAAACTCCTAATAAGTCTGCCTTGATTTCTAATTGGGAGCTGTTTTATCAACATATATTTATCCAACAATTAGAGTAGAAATCATCACTTTGGATGTTGACCAAGAATTAAGACACTACAATCAGGAATTCAGAACATTTATTGCAAGAGCTGAATAATTGTAAATAACGTAGAACTGGCAAAGCAGTAACAAGGATAATTGTTTAGATATTTATTCTGTCAAAGTCATCAAACACCCCTCACAAACCGACAAAAATGTACTGCAATAAGCAATGCACCCCTACCCATTATTTTCCATTATACTGTGGAAAAATGTGAATCGCTATTTACAAAGTAATTTTATTTTTGGTAAGAACAAATTAACTATCAGATTAGCAAACCTTTTTTTTTATTTTTTATTTTATTTTTTTCTTTTAAACTGATGTTGAACCGTGGCATTAAGATAACTTTCACTTCTTTCAATAAAGACATTTTGTTGCATGCTATTTATTTGTTTAAATCATCTGTCATGCCTTAACAAAAACCTCCTAAGAATGTTCGAATTTGGATTTGTTTGCACGTGCAACTGAGATCTTATTAACATTAGTTGTCACTCTGTTGGTTTGACCTAAGTGACAAGATGCTGGTACCTGCCAGGCATTGACCGACTATGATAACAAACAGTTAAACAGCAATAATTAGAGATTTATCCCTTTATTTCCCCCAACTAGCCTACCTGGAGAATGTTCTGTTACATCATGAAGGCACAACACATTAAATATTTTGTGGCTATGGTCTAACACTTGTGTTACAACAACATTATCGTATATGAGGATCAACACAAACTCTGCCATTTCAACAAAGTTGTAGACACACATTTGCCCAGTTGAAACTATTTTTGAATAGTAATTTTTCTTCAATATATGCTAATTTTGATACATTAGTTTTGTATGAGTGACAAGTACAGGATATTATATTACTTTCTGAAGGATAACACTTTCCCATTACTCTCGCACTTAATGCTACTAATTAAGTGATTTTGCTTTCGCCTACTTTGAAAACAAGGATGTCAAGAAAATCGGTTCTGAATTTCCAAGCGTTTGCAGAAGTACTGTTTTTATATAAAGTTTTTGTTTTAGCTTTATTTTTTTACAGAATCCTAGCGCCATAAGCTGTCACAAAAGAAGCAAGATTCCAGAACCTTTTTTTAAACACAAGTGTTTGAGATCCTTTGAACAACGTGTGTCAAGACAGACTACTAACGCAGAAACACCTCACTAAAAGAAACAACAAAAATAACGACAAAGAGGCAAAGGGGCAAATTAAGAAAAAGGGAAGAAGCAACCAGAAAACACAGAATTATGCTACAACATTTTTTAGGTGAACGTTGTAAGTACACAAAAGTTGTTAATAATAACTTGCTTCTATTTACAAATACTTTAACACTGATTGACTTACAAGTATCCACTAACGTTGTTAACAGCACGATAGGTTTAATGCTTATCTTTTTTAAGTTTCGCTTGAAGTATAATGTCAAGTATAGCAGTCCCAGCACAAATCAATGACAAAAAGAGCACAAGTTTCTAACTGGATATGTTTGTCAGTCACTCTAATCCATGGAACTTTCTTACTCTCCAAATGCATATTCTATTGTTCATAGCAGCAGTCCAGGGTCAAAAGAAAAATTCAATTAAAAAAAAAAAAAAAGGATATTTGCACAATGGAGTGATCTCTGGAGAGTTTAATCAATTCTAGTAAACAAGATCACATGGCTAGTAGAACTATTTTCTCTTTTATGTCATAAAATATTGTATCCTCCATGGTGCTAACACAAAGTTATGGATATCCCTGCTATAAAGGGGCATAGTTATAGAGATCTATTGAATACATAAAGCTCTGACACACACGGTATTAGCATGTCTATTTAGATTAAAGTTATTAGGTCCCAGATAGCCTTTTTTTTCTTTGTTTTTTTTTTTTTTTTTAGAGTTGGTGCTCCTTCGGACTCTCAATAGCACCTCCTGCTTGCTTATAAGACTTCAGATTTGCCAGAGGAATGTCTGTCATGTGGCTGCCATTGTTGAAATGGCCTTCATTGGAGCCATACTGCTTACGGTCATTGAACTGGTTCCTGTTGCTATCTTCTTTCCAGGCTCTGGTAAGGGTGTGCCCATTCACAAGCTTGTCCTTCTTGACCCATTCTTTCTGGGGTGCAAAGGTTGAGAGAGGAGATTTAGGGTGTTGATATGGACCCAAGCCAGGAGGCATCCAGCAATTATCAGAGTGACCCAAAACCAAGCACTCTTGAGTGCACATCTCTGTAGCTTCAGCTAATCCTCGGGGACCCAAAGGCCCATCTACAGAGGGCAAGAGACAGAGAGAATAAGAGAAGAAAGTGGTTAGAATTTTAATGTAAAATTGTCTCCTTAGAGAAAAAGTGCATTGGTGAAAAGTATAAGTTAAGCAACTCAAAGAATTCAAATTCTTTTAAGAGTAACAGAAGGAATCAAATTCTTCATTGAAGAATTCTCTCTTTCCTTATGCCTTCGTATACACCTAGAAACAGACACGAGTAAACAGATATACCATACCCCTTTGTATCATTTCTGATCACTCTTTGTACGGCATATGTATTGTTCCAATGTATCTTCTAATCCTCGATAAAAAGCTCTTATTTATGAGAAATTATGAAAAATAGAATTTATTCTTTATGTGATGTTGAAAAAGGTGTAAATGTACAACTCCATAAAAAACAAAATGCAAAAGTATTACTTGAAATATAATATTAAAAATAAGTACTCTAAGTGGTCATATAAAATATCATTTTCCACATAAACATTAATTTTATATGAAATTACCTGGAAATAATTGGGCAACATTTTTAAAAATCAAAAATAATTTAAGGAATATTTTAATTAGCTTGTATGTTACTAAAGGAACACCTGGTCTGCTGCAAGCATTCTGAAATCCAAGTAAATAGACAGTCATTTGCATCCAAAGACAGCATTTGGTTCCTTCCAAGCTTAGACCATTTTCTATATGTCTAAGTGTATCAAATAACCCAGATTTCACTAGAGTGAAAGTCTAGGTAAGTTGCAAATTGGATCTCATGGAATCTAATATTCAGGGGGGGAAAAGTCATCATAGACATTTATCTATTAACTTGGGTTTTCTTAGTTTGTTTATACTAGCAGGCCATCTAGAACATATATTTTAACCAGGAGTTCAAAAGTTAACCCTTTCTGATTATATGAAAAAGGAAATTAGCCTTTTACTGAAAAACAATAGCCAGATGATTTAGGAAAAAATTGTTTTGTTTAGTTCTTTTCTCCTTGATTCAACAATCAAGCCATAAGTGATAGGCTGGAAATTAGGAATTGATTTTACGAATGAGGTTAAGTGGATAGGCAAGAATGGCTGAGGTGTAGAACATTTTAAAAATAGAGAGTGATCAGGGTAAAATGTAGAAGAAAATAAGAAAACATATCTGTAGGTTTGCCTCATCAAGGCTAAAATACCAAACAACTGGAATGTGTGTCTTTGCTAAAACCCAAGTTAGCACTACTCACATTTTTAAGGGCCCAATAATCATGGTATTTTAACATGAACATCTATTCATCTTACTAATTGTCCACTTATTCTTTGCATATGGAAAAACACATATCGAAATAGGTAAAAGTTGAAGGTAAATACCTGAGGCTCCAAAACACAAGCAACATCTCAATGGACACCAGATGTAAAAGCAATGTGGCTAAAATGTACTGTTTCCTACAAACTCAAATTTTCGTCATTTTAAAAATCTAAATTCTTCTTGTTAGAAGAACCTCAAAATTCCTTCTCATGTGACCTGTATTCACATCCTCTCAAAAGCAAACAGTTTTATTTTGTTTAAACACACGTTCATTATTCAATACTATTTCTCTCACAAATCTCCAATGATTACTACCTTCCTAGTATATTTAATTTGTATTTCTATATAAGCCTTTCTTTGCCCTTCGAATTCTGCCATGTTTCAAAAGTTCAAACTAATTTCTCCCTTTTAGTTTCACCTTGGTCTACTCCCTGACTCCGTGGCCACTAACACATTTCGCTTAAACCATTCCATGCTCTACATTGAGATCACAGGTAGATGTTTTTTGCCTCTCCTGTTTTCATTTAATTTATTCTTTCAAAGTCAGCTTGCTTCCCAAGTATCACAGCTAACTTCCATAACTATACCAGTTCATAGCTCATATGTACCTTAAAGATTTCTACAGATCTCTTTTCACTGATGAATGACAAATTTCCTAACAGAGCTCCTTCAAATCTTGCCTTAACGATACTTTTGTCCTTAGGGTAAGGTTCTGTACATTCATGAGGATCATCTTATTTTGTTTTATCCCAACTATAGTTAAAATCCATTAATGGAAAAAAATGACTTCTCAAGTCTTCTGATTCCTCATAGTGCTAAGCAATAGTGATGATCTATGAACAATGTTAATTGTTAATTAAAAATTTATGAGGTTGAAAATGTTCTGAGGAATAATTAAAAATATCCTCTGCTTAAAGGCAGACCCTAAGTAATTATAATAGAAGATGCTGATTTCACAAACATCACACCAAAAGCTTCAATAACACATCTTTTTGCCTAGCAATACTTTGTGACAGATAATAAATGAATTATTTAACTTCTCTGTTAAGTATATTCACTCCTTTCAAGACATCAATGGAGATAAAGTAATTGCCAATCTGATGTGTAATCTAGCTGAGGCTTTTTCACCCTTTTATTTATACTTTTCTAGAACCATTAAGTTTTTTTTTGTTGTTGTTGTTGATACCTCCAAAGGAAAACAAATAATCGGCTACCTTAAAAATATCAATAGAAGCAAGTTTTTATTGAATACATAAAGAAGGGGCGGCCCCGGTGGTGCAGCGGTCAATCAAGTCCTACTTCAGGCTCCTGCATGGAGACTGCTTCTCCCTCTGCCTGTGTCTCTGCCTCTCTCTCTCTCTCTCTCTCTCTCTCTGTCTCTCATGAATAAATAAATAAAAATCTTTAAAAAGAAAAAAATAATACATAAAGAAGGGATAATATGCAAGATTATTTTTTTATTTTGTTTTAGATTTTGTTTATTCATGAGAGACACAGAGAGAGAGAAAGAGAGAAGCAGAGACACAGGCAGAGCGAGAAGCAGGCTCCTCTCGGGGAGCCCGATGGGGTACTCAATACCAGACCCCAGGATCACGCCCTGAACGGAAGGTAGAGGCTCAACCACTGAGCCACCCAGGCTTCCCTGCAAGATCATTTTAAAAATAGCTTTATTCAACATTCATTGCCCTCTCGTCAAATTAAGAATATTATCCAGAGATTAAGAAAGTGTGTGTGTGTGTGTGTGTGTGTGTGTGTGAGTGTGTTGTGTGTGAGTATACATGAACCCTAAGTCTTCATCAATGAGTGACACATTTCAACAAACAGTGTATGTAGTTTTTTCAGAACTGGTAACATTTATTTATTCCATAAATATTTACTGAACATGTACTATATGCTGATACTGTGCCAGCAGTGAACAAAATTCATGTCAACATGTTCTCATATAGTTTTCAGCTTATGTTGGGAAACAATTATTTTAAAAGCAGTGAACAAAGAAGAAGAAAAAAGTGGCCTTAGGAATGAATAGGTGTCATTACCAGTTAACTGATTTAGGAAGGCTTGTCTCTTTACAAGGTGAGATGGACTTTGTTCCCTGTTTTATCATTTTTACCTTTTTCTGAAAGTTCCTCTTACAGATAATTGACAATTGAAGACATTTACAGTCAAAATTTATGTGTACTCTATAAAATCTTTGACTAGTAAAAAAAAAAAAAGTTTCTTTCCATTGAATATTGATCGCTCTTCGAGAATTGTACTTATGATTTATTCTTATAAATAAATTTGAAGGCTTTAGATAAAACGTATAAATAGATTCATAGACATTTTATAGATTCTTAGGTAAGTCTTTCAGTACCTGATTGCTGTATAAGATTTAAAGATCCACCACTGAGTGGAACACAATACAACATTCAGATGAAAGACTAAAGTTTTTGTTATTTATAGCTCTAAAGGGGTTTATGTGTGGCAAACAGGGTGGGATGTATTAGTTTCCTGATTCTCCATGGATTGACTAATTTGAGTAATTTCTCAAATTCTAATGCATCAAGGCTGTCCCAGGTAATCTGGTACCTGACCCCAGGGGCAATTAGAGAGGGTGCATGATGACCTAGGAGTGTGAGAACTCTAGAGGGGAAGTAGTGTGGTTTCGGTTTATTCAAGAAGTGGAGCTGATCAAGTTCTGGCCACTGCCTCAGAACTGAGTGAAGACAGCATTAAAGAAAAAACAAGCAAACAAAACAAAACTATATTATATCAGTTTCCTTATGTGCTTGAGCTGCACTGTTGGAAAATATAATTTGCTTTATGCTTTGGTAAGTTTTTATTTTGGGGCATGACATCAAATGGGAAATTTTTTTCTTTTCTTTCTTTCTTTTCTTTTTTCTTTTTCCTTTTTTTTTTTTTTTTTAATTTGGGCCCTTATATAATCACCAGCAGTTGCCCTGATAGGAAAAAACAAAAACCAAAAAAACAACAACAAAAAAAAACATGAGTTTTATTTGGAGAAATAGCAATGCTTCCAAGTTGTCATGAAATGATAAGAAAGAAAAAAAGCAAACACTTTATTTTAAAAAGTCCTGACAGTCCCTGTTCTTTAGAAGTTTATAATAGGAAGCATGCTAAACACGGAAGAGTTTCTAATTCATTTCCTTCATTTTTAGAAACAATGACTGAAATGTTTTATACTTTTTGAAAGGAGAAAAATCTTCTTTATAAAGCACTGATATTGAATATTATCATTTTCTTTCTTTTTTTTAAGATTTTTTTTTTAGATTTTATTTATTTACTCATAGAGACACACACACAGAGAGAGAGAGAGAGAGATGCAGAGACACAGGCAAAGGGAGAAGCAGGCTCCATGCAGGAGCCTGACGTGGGACTCAACCCCGGGTCTCCGGGATCATGCCCTGGACTGAAGGCAGTGCTAAACCGCTGAGCCACCCAGGTTGCCCCTGAATATTATCATTTTCTATAATACAATTAAAAATAATCTATAATTCTCCATCAAATATATAGCACTTAAAATATTAGGAAATTTTTGCTAATATAGCAAAAAGTATATGCACTAAAATATCGCTCTTTATCTTTGACCATGATTATTTTTAATATTATCACTATAAGTAATTATCTTAATTGCTGACATTAATTATATTTATTTTTCATTCATAAGTTCCCTAAAATAATGTTTACTGACTATCATATAGCACATGTTTTAGACACTGTGCTGGATTCTTAATAAATGCCTTAAGATTTTTACGTGTGTGTGTGTCTGTGCACGCACATGTGTTTTCTCTGTTTCTCCATATTTTTATTTATTTTCTTGTTTTACTTGTGCTACATTATACAATATCTATGTAGGACTCAAGTCAGGATTCCAAACTGCTTATTACTACTTTGTACAATTTTGGCATTACGCAATGTGTTTCCTTTCTCTTCAAAATAATTAAAATCTACCATCATGGTTTTTCTAATACTGAAACATTTATTGACTTTAAAAAAAGAACCTAAATTATTTGTTCCCTTTCAAAATCTGCAATCCACGAGTTTGGTTATCATTCCAGGTTTTTAAATGTATAAAGACACAAAGGCTGATAAAACCGTACAAGCCATCTGTCTCTACATTTAAATGTTGAAAGCAAATACAAAAGCACATAGCCAAAAGCCTGAAGGTTGTCTCAGTTAATATTTATATCAGGTGTCAATGTATTTCCCTCTCCACCTTTGTACAGCTCACCTTCTCACTCAAAATCCAACAAAATACTTTTTCTATGGTTAGGCGTCAACAGCTGTCAGAGAGCTGTTTGAAGTGCTGACTTTTAAAGACGTGAGTTTAAAATGTGAAACTATCCAAGTTAATGGATCTCCAGCTATACTTAAATGGTAGGATAGTTGAATGGGTCTTGATCTCATTTTATTATAGCCAGAAGCAGAACTGTTACTTCATTGATTAACTCACTGCTGTAATTAGCAAGTACCTTATGGCCTGTCCTCCCTGTACTTTTCAACCTGATGACTTGAAACTTTTTAATTCCAAAGCTTGAAACTGATATTTAAAAAAAAAATCACGAGACCTTTCATATTTCTGGTTAGGTTTCATGCTATATGAAGATTTGGCCTTTTATACGAAAGAATTTTCTTTAGAATTTTTACTGTTGGGTAAAATAGGATTAAACAGACTGCCAGAATTGAATTGCAAAAGAGATAAGTCATTTTTATATCATTTGGGATCAAACTCATCCCATCTCACTCAATTTTTCATTTTGTTCAATTTTTATTATAGAAAACTACCTCTTCCATGCAGAACACATTTGATTTTCATGTTATAATGGCCTTTTTTTTTTGTGGTAAGAACATATATCACTATTTTTATGCAAAACATTTGTTCTTAAGTTCCAATTTTGCTGATTTCCCCAAGATTTTACAAAAGCAGGAATGTAGTATTCAGAGTCCTGCATCACTAAACACCTTATTGTGAAGGACTCATCCACAGATTTGGATTTGCTGAAGCAGTTATCCAGATCTCTAGGCACAGTGATGATATTTCTTTACTTGCTTTAAAGGAATTTCCATTTTATGTAAGCTCCTATAATTTTGCTTTGCACTTGCTGTTATTAATATACTGAGAAAAATCTTACTTTTCATACCTGCTTCTTGCCTTAATTTTCCCGTAATAAAATTTCAGGGCAACAAATATTCTCATCCAACCACATTTGAAGTTAATTTTAGCATCTCTAAGAGAAGACCAATACAAAAATATTAGTATTTTTCACAAGCTCATTTTCACCGTATTTCTATCCTTTTTTTTTTTTTTTTTGAGGCAAAGTGTAACAGCCTAACAATTTCCTATCATTGTTGTGGCTTACTTTGAGTGGAAAGCTAAAGCTAAATGCTTATGTAAATATGGAGGGACCTGAAAAAATGTCAGATAAATTAATTTGCTAGGCACCTCTCCTATCTATTATTCCATCATCACTTACTATATTCATTGAAGAGTTGCTGTTAAAAAATCAATTAATTTGCTTCCAATCTAAATATGGTAATAGTTAATTTCAAATGTGAAAGCTGGCATGACAAAACAGAAGAAATCGTTCAGCATTGCCCACATTCCCTTTTGATACATCATTCTACTTCAGATCACATTACACAATGCCAAATCAAATTTTTAACTCAATGTCATGTGGGAATAAATATCTGTTATTACTCTGCTCTTATACAGAAAAACAATCAAACGGTATAATAAATTCCGTTACCATGAACTGAGGTTGGTATATGACATAGTACGGCATAGTTATGTGGGCAATCTAAAGCCAAAACAGATCTGGCAAATTTGAGTATACTTATGGGAAAAATATTTTTCATTCATCCACTCAACAGGTTTTGTTTGCTCTCATGTTGGTTTCAAAAGACGGAATATCTAAAATCAGAACCAGTTTGGAAATCTCAGGTCACATGCTCATCATCAATAGCTAAGTTAAACAGAAACAGATTTGAAACCACAGTAAAACAGTGAATTAATATGGATGTTGTGAAAGTAATTTTAGATTCTTAAGAGATTTTAGCTCCTAGTTTCTCATCTATAAATTGAAAGTAGGAGACTAGATTTTGATGAATGATCTCTACCATTTTCATATTCCTTTATCAAAAACCACTGTGGTTTGCCATAGATAATCAAACTTTTCAGTGTTATTTTCATTTTAATATGAAGCCCCAGATTAGAGCAAAGGAATTGTAAATCAATTTTTTCTATAGATTATTGTATTATTTAGGTCACATTTAGGTTTTTGAACATAAAATTGTATTTAGAACAAATATTTGGATTTCTAAAACTAAGTAAAAACCTAACGCTTTAGGCAGAGTTTTAGCTTATAGTTCAGATTTAAACCCTACATTATGAATGCACCTACAGTCACCTTGACAAGCAAATGCAAAAAACCCACACCAGCAGGATTTGACAAAACCTTTGGTTAACAAGTAAACAAGGATTAAATGTTTTACACATTCCTCATACAGATTTTTTTCCTTGGTCACAGATGAAAAGTCAACATTTGCAGATGGAGACAGTCCAAATACAATAACACATGGCCAGCCCAAGCAGCAGATTCTCTGCGGGAGAGGATATTGCTATTTGGACAGACTTTATAGCTCACAAAGAATGGAGAGCACTCTCTTATAAATCTTTAGCTTTCTTCTGCATGAAATAAATATCAGCCACCTTTTTCTCACCTGCAAAAGCTAACTGCTGAAAAGAAAATTATCTTTGAAAATTTTACTTATTAGCCATTATTAGTATTTGATGTTGCAATCAGTTGAATGGTAAACGTCTAAGGTTATTGATTATTTAAATTAACTACCAAATTTTGACCAAGCTGCATGATATGAAACACCTTATTTACATTACTACAGATCATATTTTCTTTACAGTTTACCATTTCTTTTGATTATATTTAATATCTTTTATTAAGTACTCATTCACATATCGAAATTTCCTGATTTATTCTCCATTACTTGTGATTTGCATTGTGTCTCAAAAGAACGTAGTAAATCTTATTTGATGTGCAACACATTTTAAGGAGTCAATCTAAAGTGTTAAGAAATGAAGTATTTACAGATTAATTTCAGGCTGAGATCCAATTTAAAAATGAAGAAGCAATCTATGTAATCTTCTGTCCTCTTAAAAGAGTTCTCAGTTGCTTATCTAAAACTAGGCCGGTAGTACAAAATATTGTGTGGTAATTTGCCTTTACACAATCTCCACTGGTTTTCATATTTCAGAATGAGGATGGGGAAAAAGAACTTTCATTTGCACAGTGGACTCTGATGACCTTCATCTTGGACACTGATAACTGCAGCCTTGTTCCTCCCCTAGTCTGAGCTAGAGATTTTTCTCCTGGTCTTCAAAGGGCATAGACTGGTCCCAGTTTATTTTAAGCATTCAGAAATTTGGACGAAATCTATGTTAAGTTATTAAGAATTTAAAGACTTTATATATTGTAAAATATGTCTGAGATATTATTTTACTACTTTTATTTTTATTTTTAAAAGATTATTTATTTATTTATTTATTTACTTATTTACTTATTTATTTATTTATTTATTTATTTATTTATTTATTTGAGAGAGAGAGAGTGATCGCACAACAGTGGGGAGCAGCAGAGGGAGAGGGAGAAGCAGACTCCACAACGAGCAAGAAGCCCAATGTGGGGCTCCGTCCCAGGACCCTGAGCTCACAATCTGAGCCCAAAGGCAGACACTTAACCAACTGAGCCACCCAGGCACACCTGAAAGATTATTTTTAAATGAAATAAAACATCCATTATATGGTGTATGTGATCTGTAGGTGTGTGTGTGTGGTGAGTGTGTGTGTTGAGTGTGTGTGTGTCTGTTTGCACCTGATTGTCTTTTTATAACTGAAATCATGTAGCACTGATCAGTGCTTCTCAAATGTTACTGTGCATATGAACCACCTGTAGAAATCATTAAAATGAGAACTCTTAAAAAAATAAAATAAAATAAAATGAGAACTCTTGCTCAGTAAATCTGGGGTCTTCCGTCCCCTAATTTCTAACAACCTCACAAAGAATGCTGCTGTAGTCAAGGACCTCACTTCGAGATGCAAGGACACTGAGGACTTATCTATCTCCATTCTGTCCTGGTCCAGTGATCTAAATAACTGAAGCTCTCAAACTTTTACATGTATTAGAGTGAGCTGGAGGGCTTTTTAATGCATATATTGCTTGACCCCATCCAGGAATTCTGATTTGGTAGGTTTGGGGAGAAGCTCCCAAATTTTCAATTTTAACAAATTCCCTGGTGCTGTCACTTTTTCCTGATTTCTCTAGTCCATCACTAGTCTCTCTGTTTCAGTCTCCTTGGATGGCATCTCATCCTTTTCCAGATCTCTAAATGTTGGATTGCTCAGTGCTCTTCATCTTGACTCTCTCCAGGTGATCTCCCATAATTATGTACTGGTGGTTCTCCAATTTATATTCCCAGCCCCATATTGTTCTCCTGGGGCCATGTCAGTATATCTGACTGCTCCTCAGCATCATTTTAATTTCTAATTGGCAGTTCTAAGTAATGTAATTCTTCCTATTTTTCCTTTTTCCAAACCTGTTACTCTCCCTACATTTACCATTCTTTTATATGGCACATTGCTTGATCAATTCAGACAAAAAATAAAATAAAAAGGAGTAAGTCTTGGCACCTGTTAGACAGATGTCTAAAATGTCTCTCTCCTCAGTGTGCTCTAACCTAGTTCCTGGGATCACGAATATGCTAAGATATCACACAAGTGATTGTGTTAAATTATATGGCTACTATGTACTAAAGGTTTCTGTCCTCCCCCAGTTCATATACCAAACCCTGACACTTGGTGTGGTAGTATTTAGGGGTGAGAACTTTAGGATTAGATGAGGCATACTGGTGGAAAACTCAATGATGGGATTAGTCTCCTTATAAAGAAGAGACAAGAAAGCTTGCTCCCTCAATCACAATTGCCCTCCTTCTTTCCTCTCAGCCATGTGAGGATATAGCAATAAGGGTGTTGTCTAAACCAGGAAGGGGGATTTCAACAGACATCAATATCGCTGGCACCTTGGGCTTGGACCTCCCAGCCTCCAGAACTGTGAGAAATAAATGTTTATTGGTTAAGCCATTCAGACTATACAGTATTCTCTCATAGCAGCCCAAATTGATTAAGACAATGACAAAACATTCCAGACATAATAAAGTCATTCATCAACTAATAAAGTTGATTTTTAGTTAAATAAAAGAGAAACTATTGGATAGGCCTAATATCATCATGAAAGCCCTTGAAAAATAGGGAGCTTTCTCTAGCAGAAGGCAGAAGGAAGTTCATATTCAAAGCACAAGAACAATGTACCATTGGTGGCTTTTAAAATAAAAAAGAACACACACGAGGGATCTGAGAGCATTGCCTCGAATGGTGGAGAGCAACTCCAGCCGGGCAGCCAGCACAGACCACAAGGATCTCAGTCCCACAACCATAAAGGACAGGATTCTGCTAATAATCAAAATTAGCTAAAAAATGGATTCTTCCTCAAAGCCTCCAGAAAAGAGTTCAGGCCAGCTGATACCTTGATTTCAGCCTTGTGAGCTCCTAGGCATGTTAAGCCTACTTGGACTCATGATATAATACATGCAAGGAAGCTGTGACAATGTATTTGTATTGCTATAATCAGCCAAACCATGGTAATTTGTTACTCAGTAATAGAAAACTTCTATAACATCTATCATTTATTCAAGACACATAGTCAATCAGTAAGTTATTAGTCTACCTACTTCTCTGAAAACCTACCAGCTCAAGCCACTATTACTTCCTAACAGGACACCCTTCTTCTATTTTTTCTAAAGCTCAATCCTCAACATGGTGCTTGAACTCATAAACCCAAGATCAAGAGTCTCATGCTCTACTGACTGAACCGTCTTCCTCTCTTTCAACATTCCAGTCTCTAACTAGAGGCATCTATCTATCTATTATCTATCTATCTATCTATCTATCTATCTATCTATCTATCTATCATCTATCTATCATCTATCTATCATCTATCTATCCATCTATTTCAATCAATTGATTTAGATAGATATATAGTTGACCCTTGAACAACATGGAGGTTAGGAGCACTGATTCCTATTCAGTTGAAAATCTGCACATAACTTCTGATTCGTCCCAAACTTAACTACTAATATCGTGCTGTTGACCACAAGTCTTACTGATAACATAAATAGTTGATGAACGCGTTATTTTGTATGTTGTAGGTATTATATGCTGTGTTCTTGCAATAACGTGAACTAGAGAAAAAAATATTATTAAGAAAATCATAAAGAAGAGAAAATAATTTGTAGTACTCTACTGTATCTACAAAAAAAATATCATATCTAAGTGGACCCATGCAGTTCACCCCGTGTTGTTCAAGGGTCAACTGGAGTTATAAGTATATGACTAATATTCTTATATTAGTTTCCTATTGCTGCAGGAACAAATTACCACAGGCTCAGTGGCTTAAAACAACATAAGTTTATTCTCTTATAGTCCTAGAGGTCAAAAGTCTGAAATCAATTTCATTAAACTAAAGTCAGCATGTCAATGGCACTGCTTCCTTCTGGAAACTCTGTGCAAGAATCCATCCTCTTTCCTTCTTTCAGTTTCTAGAGGCCATCCATGTTCCTTGACTTCAAAATACATCTCTCCAATCTCCACTTCTTTTATCACATCATCTCTTCAAACTCCTCCTGAATTCCTCTTATGAAAACTGCTGTGATTACATAATGCCAGGTGGATAATCCAGGATAATCTCATCTCAAAATCCTAAATTTAATCACATCTGCAAAGACTCTTTTGCCATGGAAGATAACATTGTCACATGTTCTGGGGACTAAGACATGGATATATTTGGGGGCTACAAAACCTAACACAATAGTTAAAGCAGAATGCTTGTGCCTCATTTGCCTCCCATCAGATCAGAGTAAAAGACATGCTCCTTTCCATGGCCCAAAATTCTCACATGATCTGGCTCCTGCCTAACTCTCTGAACTCATCTCCCCCACTGTCCCACCTGCTCTCCTGCACCCAACCTTTCTCAGCTCCATTAACTTCTGTTCCTCAAATACACCAAGATTCATGAGGTCTCAGGGCCTTCGGATTTGCTTATTTCTGTCTGTACGGTCTTCTCATTTGCCCTAGAGAAATGCATTCACTCATTGCATTTTCAATCATAGAGACATTTCCCGAACACTTTATAAAAACAAAATATCCTCTACCCACTCTATTTCTTACCCAGCTTAATTTTTCCTGATAGCACTCATTGCTACCTGTCACAATATATTTATTTGTTAATGACCTAGCTCTCACAGTAGAATGTAAGCACCACAAAGTCAGGTAATTTGCTTTTTGATAACTGCATGAGTTACCATGGCCTGGAACATTGTAGATAATTACCGGATATATTTCTAAACAAATGAATAAATAAAGTTTGTTCTGAGCCCTCAAATCAGTGAGCGAGCATAAAAACTGTACATAAAACATTATGTGACAAGTAATTTACATTTATAAAATAGTAATCAAACAGTTTTTATCCACATAAGAAATATTGCTAAGAGTTCATGGCATAAAATTTCACTGAGATAATATTTGGAATGTCTAAATGGTATTAATAAATGTAAAACAGCTGCATTCAAAAGCACTTATGCACTATCCTACTTTGGAGTTGAAGCAAGTGGAATGCCCCAAAGTAAAACATAATTAGGTTGCTTCCTATGTCCTATCAAACTATTTGATCATGTCAGAAAGTTCACAAATCCTTTAACCATCAGAACTCTTTACATATCTTCAGAAGTCCAGACTCACAGGATACATAACAAAATAATTCTTTAAAGCCTGAAGACACCAAAGTAATTAGCAATTATTCTAAAGCAGAGCCCTAATGAGATGCAGATAGTTGTATAGGATTTAGTTCTTTGGTACAGGTATGTTCAAGTGAATGGGAAGATATTTAGAAAAAATTAAGTGGATTAGGGACTATATTAAAAACTTAAATGTGGTTTAGACCCTGTAAATATACTGGTTTAGAACTTTAAAGGATGAAATTATTTTTCACAAATTTTAGGGAAAAAGGTAATTTTAAAAGAAGCTAATATGTCACATTAGATTATACAGGGAATATCATGGTAAAATTTATTGCTTAAATTCTGTTGCACATAAAGAAAACTACTCTAAAAAATGAGAAGTTTAATGTTGTATTTTGAAAGAATCTCCTGAGGGAACTGTTGAAAATGGCATTACTTCATTATTGAAAATGGCCTGTATAATAGAGTATTGTGGAGAAAAATCTTGCCCTCTCAGGGTGATGCACAGAATTACCCATTCCAATCTAAAATGTATGTTTATCTCTGAATGCACCTTGCAAATCCAGAGAAATTACTTCATTAATATTGGTCTTTGAAAGATAAATTTCTCTCTTAAAATAATAAGTATTACATGGGAATTTTATAACATCTATACAAATTCAGCTGAGGTTCCCTGCATTATGTTCTGCTCAGCCTATTGCCAATCAGAGACCATAGTTTTCTGACATGAGGAAACATCTCTTTAATATTTTGATGTTACTGGTAGTTGACCCTAAGTCCCAACTATTCAACGGATATATTTTGCCATATTTATCACCAAAAACTCATCATTATGATTTTATGAAACGTAAGTCATTATCAATTTTCTGAGATAGGAAAAATTTGTTGCAACATCGATGTGCTTTACTATCTAAATAAAAATATTTACAAATTTCTCAAGATTAAGATAATGTTTACATGCAAAATTTTAGGGAAACTAGCATTACTCTCAGAATGAAGTTTCATAGTTAATGTAATAAAACAAAATAAGGGGGAAGGACTGTCAGGAGAAGAAATCTTCATAAGCAAAATTTGACCTTATATCCTGAGAGGTCCTTTTTTTTTCTTCCTCTGAGTTATTTCAACAATTTCTTTGGAAGAGTTATAACTAATCACATATGCTTCCTATCTAGGTCTGCTGTCCCTTTGCAATTAAATACGTTTTTATTATCTTCCAATATGTCTCATCAAAATGACCTGTCTCCTGGGCATAATTGGTGGTTGGCTACTCTGACAAACTCATTAATCTTATAATGTTATTGACTAAAATGCTAAGTGTTATCCTTTGGAAAAATATCTACACCTCAGTAAGAGCCATATAAAGCCGTTTCAATTCACACACATGAAAGCTTGAGGCATGATGGCAGATGAATGGGATTTTGAGGTAGAGAAGGCTTTGAGGCATCCATCAAATCTCAATGTGAAAATATGCCTCTCCATGAGCTGGCATTGTTAGGGTATCTTTCAATGTCCTGGCATGGAAGAGATAGACCTCAAAAGGACTAATAAAAATAGCTTAATGAAGGAATGCTTTGTGGAGTGTGGGCTGGGGCAAGTGAACTAATAAAAAGTAGAGAGGGAGGCAAGGACCTGGAAAAGTATGAAATTATAACCTCTCTTATACCTAAAAGGGTAAGGACTAGGGAGGGTGAGACA
This sequence comes from Vulpes lagopus, assembly GCF_018345385.1. Classification (NCBI taxonomy): domain Eukaryota; kingdom Metazoa; phylum Chordata; class Mammalia; order Carnivora; family Canidae; genus Vulpes; species Vulpes lagopus. The sequence goes on along the minus strand of NC_054839.1, from coordinate 40,400,188 downwards.
AGCTTGAAATCTAGAAAGAACTTTGGAAGATTTGGAAGAATGTATTCAGGAAACCAGAGAATGAAGAGACGAGAAAAATTATCGTATAAAAAACAAGAGCAAATGTGGGAAAGTCTTTGTTTTTGTTTTGTTTTGTTGGTAAATCACTAGATCCAAAGCCAATAAACATCCTTCCAACTGAAATCTAAACTGAAAAGGCTGACTGGTCTAAATGCAGTTTCAAAATCCTTTATGATCATCCACCACAAATCCAAGTATGATCAGTTTGGAAATAATGCTTTCTATTAAGTATGTATATAATTTATAAGCCAATTATAAGGATAATAGCTCAGAATAAATATTTTTAAAAATTCAGAGTAGCCATGTGAGTTGATACAAAGAGATGTAGTAAGAATGAGTGAAATATACCCTGGTCTTTTTAATATTTTAGTAAAAATCCTTGGAATGTTGCACATAATTTACTCACCAAAAATCACATTCATTGTACAGATGGATCATAACAAAAATAACTATAACCTAGTATATCTTCATTGAAAGTAAGAATTATCAGTAAATTCTTAAGTCATAGTTTCTTTTTAGACTCTAAGTCATAGAGTCTTTTTAACTTTATGGAGTAAAGTATAGTTAAAGCACTTGAATCTTGTTTTGACTTCTTGAGTTGGCTTATGTGCCTCAGTCTACCACATCAATAAAATCACAAGACAGTTGGCCCTTACCAAACATTATCAATACTGCTAAGGATGTCAGTTAGTTTCTCTCTAATAGAAGTGACCTGCACAGTGAACCTTGACTTTTTAATCTCGATGACAGTCAAAGGTTCTTAGATCTGTGAACCTTCCACAAGATTTATAAAGTCAAGTTGTCGTCTAGAACAATTGGTATGGCTTTGGTTCAAAATCAATCACTAAGAGTGACTGAAATGCCCCAGAATTTTCTTTCTGTCAGCATGGAATGTAAATAGAACAAAAAAAAACATATATTGCAACTATGGTAAAAACTAATAAATTACTCAGAGATACTATATATATATATATATATATATATATATATATATATATATACTACATATGCATATGTGTGTGTGTGTATATATCCATCTATTTATCCATAAGCTTGCTATCTTCGAGTTACCAAGTTGATAGTAGCATTAATTTTGCTTACATAACTATATTATATATATATATTATTATTATATATAACTTAATTATATTCCCCAAGCCTATTTTGCTAAAAGATGACACAGATGAGAGAAGACAAAACAATATTACTGGATTAAATAGACTATTTAAGATTCCATATAGCTTGAGCATCCTCCCTTTAAGCAATACAACTGAACCAAATTTCTTTCTCTTTTGGAGTTTGTCACTGAATCAAAAGCATTGCTTCTTGGTAATTATTCTTACGGTCACCAAAATGTATCTCCTCTCAGGTGAATACCCTACAAAAACCTTATGCAGAGCTAAAGAAGTATACTTTGTGTTTCTAAAGGATCATGCCTGACTGGGCTCCTGAAATAGACTATGAATATATACTGATGGTTACAAATTGTCCTTTAAATTCTTTGGCATAATAAATAAATAAATAAATAAATAAATAAATAAATTCTTTGGCATAAAGTTGCAGAAAGCCAAAGTCATGAACCAAGAGACACTAAAGATCTTCCTCAAATGCATGGTGTTAATTTGCCATTAGATGTTTTTTTCCTTCTGATAAAATAAAGATTTAATGACTTTTTAAAGATATGTTTGTTTGCAGGAGATGAGGAGCTGATACCTAATTTTACAAAGAGAATTAGAAATGACAACTATAAACCATATTTTCCTTATGCAGAGATACATCTTGAAAGTTGGTGTCCAGGTGAATGAGTAGTGGTGAAGGTCAAGGTAACACTGAGGACTTATTTATATTTATATTAATTGTTTCTGGTTAATGGTCATCACTAATATTTTAGGAGTTAATGCTGTTTGAAGTGTGTTAATTTGGTTGTCTGCCCATCCCAAAGCCATTTGAATCCCTAAGATGGTCAGGTCAATAATGAAATTTTCAAAACTGTTTTCATTTGTTTAATTAAAATGCTCATTACAAATGAGCAGATTGTGTTTGTAAACATACACAACTTAAAAAAAACATACTCTTTCTAATTGCTACATGACAAGATAAGCAATCTCTATGAGTGTCTTCTGAACTCCTTTATAAGACCTGAAATTACTATTTAGTGTTTTCTCCTTCTGGGCTGCTCAAAGTTTCTTCACTGTCTTTCATTGTAGTTCACTTTTCTTTCCCGTGATTCTTTGTTTCTTCACTACCTCAACACCAATATCTTTAGTACCTAGCTACAGTGCCAGTGTATTAGAGCAATCCAGGCCTGTGATGTTACTGCCTCACCAGCTATTACTAAATCTAAATTATTAGTGAGACTGACAAAATGTCCAAATTACATTAACAGGCCAATTATGTGATTATTATTGTTATTTGGAATTGATGTTAAATTATTGTCATGTTATTTTTGCTGTGATGTGCTGGATTTGATTTTTTTTTTCTTTCCATAAGAACATATTCCTGGATCACGGTATTCGAGTACCTTACAAAATGTACCAAATGAATGGAGAGAAGCCAAGCCGTTCCATTCTCTCTAGTTATCTCAATGACAGATGTATATTAACCTATGATCATTTTTGGCTGAGACGATCAGTATCGATTGTGCAAATGGCCACAACTCAGTTTGTGACATATAGATACTGCCTAAGTGTTTAAAGGCATGAATCAAAATTCTGACACGTTTAAGTTCAACTTGAGTGACAGCACTTAGTGAACTGTAGGGACTGGAAAAAAAAGGCTGCATCTGAGGTGAGCTAGAAATCTATTCCTGTTTATGATATACCACCGTGTACTGACACATCTTTTCTCAAGCCATCTGCTTCCTTCATATCATTAGAGAACAAGGCACAGGCCACATTTCCTGTTTATTTAACAGCATACTTGTTAGTGAATGTATGTGTATCATCCTTATTAATTCAAGAACTTGTATTTTGAGATAGGAAAGTGTGCTGTGTGGATGTTGGAAATTATAGACTCTAGGAACCAGTAAGATTAAGTTTTCTGAAGTTGATCCAATGATTTCATAATTAGCATTTAGTGGACATTTTAGTTTCATTTGCATATGCACATATGCTCATTCTTAAGCTTTGCTAAGAAAACTCGATGTATGAAAAATCCCTGTATACTTCACATCCAAATGGATTACAAAAATGATGGGCTGGTAAAGCTCTCTAGCTATTTTTCTTTCTTCTTTTTTGAAATCATCCAATCAAACTTAACAAGAGAATTCCTTCACTATGAATTGTGATATGAGTTTCTCTTTTTTTAAAGCAAACTATAGTTTTAACAGAACTACTAAGTGAGAACAGGAGTAAAAGAAATACTGCATTCCCAAGCATTAACATATTCAGTGTTTCCCTTTCTTGACAAGAATAGTAGTGTAGATGTTAATTATGCTCTATAGGAACGGCCCTCAAGACACCTAAAATCCTTGGTCCTTGTGCCCTCTGCTCCTCTGTTGGGCTTGATGACTGGTTTCTGTAGGAAAATAAGGAAATGGACCCCTAACACTTCATATTAAATGAGGTTTTCTTCTCCCCTCTAAATACATCTCTAGAACATCTGGCTTAACCTCAAAAGTTGGAATGATTATAAAATTTTCTCGGGACATCTGGGTAGCTCAGTGGTTGAGTGATCCCGGGTCTGGGGATGGAGTCCCACATCAGGATCCCCGCGGGAAGCCTGCTTTTCCCTCTGTATCTCTGCCTCTCTCTGCGAGTCTCTCATGAGTAAATAAATAAAATCTTATTTTTTTCCTCTGAGGGAGTCTGCAGTTGCACTTTACGCACCTACTTACCCTTCCACCTGGTGGATTCAATTATCAAGAAACAATTCTAGCACAGGAAGTTGTTTAGAGGCAATAGCTGTAAAGTGTGTATGTGTGTACGTGTGTGTTTATGTGTGTGTGTTATGAGTGTGTGTGTTATGAGAAATCCCAAATAATAAAAATTAAAAAGTAATAAGTATAATAAAAATTTTAAAAATCAAAGACATGGTTGATTTCATTTTTAAGGAGTTAAAGAATTTATTTTTGTTGCTTTTCTCTGATAATTTGACTCACTGCTTCTAAAGCACAGATTTTTATGGGCAGTATGGAGATTCTTTTATGATAAGCTGATTTGTATTTTAAATCTTCTTTTTATTGGTTTTGTTTTGCTTTGGCACTTAATATATTTGGAACCTACGCCAGCATCACACGATAAGTAGGTTTTAAAGTGAGCACTCAAGGCAAAATTCAGGGGGAGTCAGGAATACCCTTGAAGCCCACTCAGCATGTTGAGGTGCTTGAATTATAAGGAACATGAGGGTCATGGAGGACCAAGAATTCATGTCACCCACAGCAGTTTACTCTCCTGGGAAGAATGACTAGTGGAAATACCAGGACTATTTTAACTATGTCTCTCTCCTTGCTGCTTCTCCAACTTGGTCCACCAAGTGTAGCTGAGATTGTATCGCTGAAATGCACCTGCATACACAGGACGGGATACTACTCTCTCAAACAGTGGTGACCTTGTGGTTGCAGTTCTTTCCTAGCTCCTCCCTCCTTCCTTTTTGTTTTTCCTACAGAAGGTCCATAAAGGAGGAAGAAAGTGAGGCTAGCTAATATTCCCTTTTTGCATCTTAGAGAATACCTCTGGGGCGATGACACGCACCATCTCGCTCCACTCTCCTGCCATGTTCTTGCCTTCACAAGATGGAAAAAGGCAGAAACATTGGTGAATACTGTAAATAAGATTAGATGTTTTAGAATTGTTGGAGAGAGACAGTAGAGGGCATTTCCCTCAGCCCCATCATCTTCATTATGTAAGACGGGTTCAGAGAGGTAAAGTGACTTTCCAGAAGTCACACAGTTCTTTAGAATGAGGTTGTGATTTAGAGCTTCTAATTCCAAGAAATGGTACTCATGCTGCTGCTTCTCTGTTGTTGACAGAGGACATCAATTTTAAATTAGTAATGGTATTTAAAATGAACATAATAAAATAAAACTGTATATGTCAATTAGAATAGTCTTCAGTGCAGATGCAGCCATAAGACATTCTATGGAATGAAAGCACTTGAGCAAGTAGAATAATAGCCAATGCAAAGATGACACAGAAAAAATTTTTTTTAATTTTTATTTATTTATGATAGTCACACAGCGAGAGAGAGAGAGAGAGAGAGAGAGAGAGGCAGAGACATAGGCAGAGGGAGAAGCAGGCTCCATGCACCGGGAGCCCGATGTGGGATTCGATCCCGGGTCTCCAGGATCGCGCCCTGGGCCAAAGGCGGGCCCTAAACTGCTGCGCCACCCAGGGATCCCGACACAGAAAAATTAACTGCAAGGTGAAGTATTATAAAAAGTCCAATTTCCTAAGCAAATAGAACACGGTAACTTCCTAAGCACAGAAATATGCTGCCTATAGACTAGAATTATTCAGAGCACTCAGATTAATATAATTCACCAAGCAACGGGAAGTGACAGGTTCACCACCTGTCACTTATGTTTCTGGATTGGTCCTCAGAAACTGGAAAATTTCCTTGTGCTGCAAATAAGTAAATTTGAACACATACACAAACTTAGAGCATCGATTATATTTCACTCCCATTCTGGGAAACTAGACGTCAAGACCTCCACTTGGATGAAGTCTCAATACTGTGACTTAGTACAGCTCATAAAAAAAATCATCCATTGACACGACAGAAACAATACCTTTCACTGGAAATCTACGTTACTCAAATTCTGGAAGAGAAAATGGATAGGAAAACCATAGTGCAAACTTCACGGTTATTTTCATAATGTGCCTAGTTACTTTTATTTCTGTAGAAGAAACATTGCCATTCCATTCCAGAGTTGGAATTTGTGGCCTTTGCTAAGAGAGAATCATTATTCAGAAAAGTAACCTATAAAGATTAGAAGGGTAAGTGTTGATCCTCAGATTTGTGACAGAGCGCTTCTGTCTTCTAAGGGTTAAGGTTTAAATGCACTTATGATGTCTCTGGGACTTGTGACGAGTTGTTTTTACCGAGGAAATTGAAAAAAAAGTTTCCAGAAGGCCAGAAAAATGTTAAGGACAGAGATAACATTCGTGTCAAGTTAAACTATGTCAGTTTATCGTGCAATTAGAGCTGACAAGTTTAAATTTCTGATTTTCTTTTACTGAATAGGCCGGCATTCAGAGAAATACAAGACTGTTTCCCTTTTTTTCCCATTCCAGAATTTACTTAAGAGAAGTGGTACTTAAGAATAATCCTTGTGCACCTGCATTTTCTATAGGGTCACTGTTCCTGTCACACATATTCAATCCAAGAATACATCTGTGGGGAGTCACCCTTATTTTATTCACCACTGTTAAATCTAATGTTTTTGGTTCCTAGTAATGAACACATGTATTTTTGGAAGATACTGAGGAAAAAAAGTCATGGAATTAGATTAAGCATGTGATCTTGTGTCCATGGAGTTGGACTGAATTAGAATGAAACAGCTCTGAAACAGAGGTTCATTACAATCATCATGAAGCAAAATTGGCAGATCATTCCCACCTCTTCTTTAGAAATCTGACAGGAACTGTGGCTTACATTTCCCTGTAATACATCTCAGCTGCATTACTCCTCTCATTACTCTATCAAACTTCTGTCCAGTGGCTGCTTGTCTCACATTCCTAAAACCCTAATAAGCCTTGTTTTCACCAGTCTCCTGCTTCTGGCATTATTGGCTAGTCTGTTCTAAATACCATGACAACAAAATTATATTCCTCCTGTATGACCTTCATTACATCTTCATATGGTTTCAACCAGGGCATAGATGGATTAGGAACTAAAACACGTAATTATTGAACCTTTCCTACTTACATGTATGCAACACTCTTGGCTATCTATCCCGTCTTTCATATTTCCAAATTAGAAGTATTTTGACCTTAAGAGCCATGTCTTTAACATTATTTTATAAACACCTATAGATACCAGAGCAATTCCATAGCCACATAATGCATTTTAACTCATGATCATTATATTCCTGTGGGTGAAATTAATGACAATGACATCACGAAATTTTATTCAATTTTAAACTTTATAGATAAAAATACATGTACTGAGGGGCATGTGGGTGGCTCAGTGGGTTAAACCTGTGACTTAAGCTCAGGTCAAGCTTTGAGGATTAAAAGAAATATTTTGTCCTAAAATATTCTTCACAAGTCTTCCATTTTTCCTAAAGGTATGATGTTAGTCATTTTAAAAAATATTAACCCAGGAGTAACAAAAAAATGCAGCAAGTAAATATTTAAAACACACTCTCATGATAGATAGCATAGTGTAGGCGAAGGAGCTCTGGGCTCCATTTTGAGCACCAAGGTTCAAATACCTGTGTCATCATAGGTAGTGGACATTGGGGCCTTATCTAATGTCTCTGTACCTTAAATTCACCTCTCAAATTATAGCCTATAACACCTGATCCATTAGGAGGTTACTGTGAGCATCAAAATCAATTGGATAAATATATTAGGTGACACCGGTGCACAATCACAATAAAAATAAGATGAAAGACAAATAGGCAATGAATCCAAAGTCTTGTACTCTATCTTTCGGAGGTATGAAGCCTAGAATTAACTTAATTTTGTTTATTCCTGCTGGTGTCTTTAATCTCTCTGAAACTATATCTGTACTTTTCCACAATCCTTGGAGCTGATTTGGCATCATGTAACATCTAATTAATAAGCCTTTAGTTACTCATTAAAGATCAATGTTGAAAACATAAATAAAATATCACTGACCCTTCAAAGATCCCATTAGGTATCAAAAATGAATCTAGGATACCTGACAATTACCTGTTGCACGAAATTCATCAGCCAGTTTTTAATCTTCCCAGGTTGCCTTTTATCAAGACCAGAGATATTTTCTCTCTCCAAAATATTTTTGAGTCACCGAACAAAATGCTTTACCAAATTACTATCATTTATTACCTTTATCCTCTGGTTTTGTAATTACAGAAACCATATTAAGTATATTTTTCAGACCTAAATAATATTGGCCCAGGTCTGTTTGTGATTCAGTGGGCACACACCATTTAAACTCACGAGCCCCCTGGCAGGATCCAAAGAATAACACTATGAAAGTGAGAAGTACCTTAGAAGTATTCTGCTGTTGTCATTTACAGTAATGAGGCTATAGTTAAGGTATATTATTTCCAATTACTTTTTTTTAATTTTTCATACAAATTTCATACAAATTTACACCATGGCATTACAATCGAATCTCCATGTGTGTCAGGAGCCCTTCTAGGCCGCTCACCATTCCTACCGAGCCTCAAATAACCTGTGTGAGAGTTGACGTCTATATGTCTTAAGGGCAGTGGAGTGGTTTATATTCTTTCCAATTGATCCATGTTAACTGAGAATGGGTTTTCTGCCTGGATTGAGGACAGTCACCGAGTGTGACGAGTATGATTGACAGCAGCACAAGTAAGCACTTTAGTGTTTCAATATGATTTCTACAGTCAAGATGTGATTTTTTTTCCCCCTTAGACAAAGATATTGAATTGAACTTCAAAGAAATATCAAAGCATATTTTCTTGGAGACTGGCCCTAAAAGTTTGAATGTTCTTTTCTAAAGCAGAACATAACTTAAGGAATTCTTAAACCTCACTTTAAAAGAGGAGTGACGATTTTAATTTGTGAGCTTTCAATTAATCATTCAAAGATGTCATTTTCTAGCCACACTTCCTCTTGCTATTTTCTTTCTTCATTTTTGAAAAAGCAAGCTTACAAATAGTTCCCTTCTGGAGATCATTCTGTATTTCTGCTTTATTTTACATTAACGGTAGGGATTTAGGAAATGTGTAAAGTGATAGCAGAAGACGATCGAGAAGAGTGAGTAAGCCACACTGGGAGGCATATATCATTTAATCAAGATAGGTTTTCTATAGACTGCATCTCTATAATTTCAGTACTTTTATACCTGTAACTTGGAGTCAGAGCCCTCTGGCATATCTGCCTGGTGTGACTGTGTGACTGGTGGATTCTGAGTGCTTCACAATTATTCTGATTGGTAGTGCAGTGTACAAAAGCTGGATTAAACAGTTTGGAAAAAAGAAAAGTTACACCTCCACTGATTCTGGGAGCTGCTCAGTCACTGAATGTGAAGATTCAATTCAAATATGTAATTTCAACTTCTTTTTTTAAAAAATATTGTATTTATTCATGAGAGACACACACAGGCAGAGACACAGGCAGAGGGAGAAGCAGGCTCTCCACAGAAGCCCCATGTGGGACTCGATCCCAGGACCCCAGGATCACACGCTGAGCCAAAGGCAGGTGCTCAACTGCTGAGCCACCCGGGTGTCCCACAATTTCAACTACTTATCCCACTTCCCCTCACCACCCGCCATCTCCTAGCAGTGCTGCCCAAAGGAATCTATGTTCAATGTTTTCCCGGCAACCTTTTTGCTTGAGAGGAAGTCACACTCTAAGTAGGATGTCTCCAGTTCATGAAGGACACCATGATTCATGATGCTCTCCAACGTCTTTCCCTGAGGCTAATACATCATATGGGCTTTTAATAAAATGTCCAGGGATCCCTTGTTAACCCTCGTCAACCAAAGGAAGCTTTGCTCTTGCTCAGATCTTAATTGAGGAGTGCACTCGTGTGTGTGTGTGTGTGTGTGTATGTGTGTGTGTGTGTGTGCGTGTGTGGAATGTGTGTAAATGTAAGGATACACAGTCTGAAATGAAGAGTATAAAAATAAGGATCTTTCCATATGACAAAGGCAACACCATACATGTGAATTTTCTTTTTTCAGTCACCATCTATTGAAGAAAAACAGGTATTTCTTATTTTATGAAAGTACCGAATTTCTAGAAGAAAACCATGCATAACTTCACATCTACAATGAAAAACATCTGTTAGCTGTTCTGAATGTAAAACGTTTTATTAAACACTTAAATTGCATCTTTTCAGTGCTAATTAAATGAATTTAACCCAATTAGAGGATTAAAAACACTTTGTAAGTGCTTGATAGCAGGACTGCCTGAGAAACATTACACTCCATCACTTCTTCCCCTTACACGCCACTTGCACATGGCATGAATCATATGGAAGTCTGTTCAATGCTTATTCTGATGGTTTCTTCCTGTTTTTCTTTGCTCTTTAAAATCCTCTTGTCCAACCGCTTGGCACTGGTTGCTTATTCAGGATGCTTGCTAATTCACCACGTAATTACTCATAGGGACCCATTTTCAGAATTGAAAAATAGAAGTGGGGAGATCTTCTGTTTCCTGCTGATATAGTGACATATTTAGAAGCAGTTGTCTATACAAGTGTCTGCCTCAGCATGTCCTGCGGCAAAATTCAGCACCAGAAGCACTTGCCCATGCTGCATATTTACCATGTTTCAGATGCTCATCCACTCTGCCAACACCTACTGTGCTTCAACTATTGTCCACTGGACAGATTTGTTGCCAGTGTTCGGTTTCTTTTTCCACACTTTTCTCTTGTAAGGCAAGAGGAGGGAAATGTGATAAACAAAACTATTACTTAGAAGAATAGATCGAGAACAAAATAAATAACTTCTAGAAAAAGTTCTTTAGGATTCTTCTGGTATAATATAGGTAGAGTATGAATCTCAAAGGCTTTTTAGCCTTATTTTTCATCTGGCAGGGGTTGGGGGTGGGAAAACACTGCACATAAGCAAATAATTCTATATAAAACAAATGCCTTCAGTATCTTATACGTTCAAGTACAAATGGCCTATATTCATCACATGCAGTCTTAGCATAGACAGTTCCTGAACTGACTACTGCATTTTGAGCAAAGAGGATACTGTTTAGAAACACCTAGGCTCTGTAAGTTTTTTGGGAATAAACGTGTGTTGTGGGGTATTTTCTTTATGTATGAGATAATGACTCCCAAAAGCACTTCTCCATTTATTTTTAAATGTATAACTGGAAAGATCCTGATTAGAAATTGGTTGAATCAGGGGATCCCTGGGTAGCTCAGCAGTTTAGCGCCTGCCTTTGGCCCAGGGTGTGATCCTGGAGTCCCAGGATCGAGGCCCGAGTCGGGCTCCAGGCGTGGAGCCTGCTTCTCCCTCTGCCTGTGTCTCTGCCTCTCTCTCTGTGCCTATCATAAATAAATAAATAAATAAATAAATAAATAAATAAATAAATAAATCTTAGGTTTATTTAAAAAAAAAAAAAGAAAAAAGAAATTGGTTGAATCAGTGCCAGAAAATCATAGACACAAACTTTAAACTCTGCTCAGAAGAGGAAGTTTGCGTGTCTGCGCGTGCCTGCATGGGTGTATATGTTTCTTGGAACATACTCAGTTATTCAAAACAAGCATATATACTGCATGCTAAATATAAGGTAAACAAGTCCTCATGATTTCCAGACAACTCGGGAGATCTTCTGAATTAAAGTCAAGTCATACCCGATTGTCACTGGGAAGAGTTGAATCTCGGCAAATCCATTTTTACGAGAGAGACGAAGTTTAACCAACGCAAATTGAAATAGTATTATGAGAGCACTCTGGCTCCGAACTACAGGAGTGCCAGAGCTATCATAAATCTGTTTATTTGGTTTGATGTTTGGTGGCACTTATCACTAGGCATCTCTTTGTGAACAAAGGGACAATCATGTAAGTGGCCCCAAATTCCCTGCAGATTTGATGAAGTAAATTTTAAAAGTAGCAAAAAATGGTATGAAACATTTCATGACTTAGTGAGCAACTTATTTAAACTGGTGACCAAGGCAAATGAGTTGGCAGCAAGCCTAGTGGTTTCAGACTCTGCTAGGTAGAGAGGACACAGCTACAGCAAGAAGGCTTATCCCTATCCAGACAACCGTTTAGTAGCACTAAATGGGTAAACAAGCCAGACAGACTTTCACTGGATGAGAACTCAGGAGCAGCAAGATGCTTGGCAAGCAAGCCCGGTGTTTCTCACCTGAGGAACAGTGTATTTATTTCGCTTCTGTGTTTTACTTGGGGGGTAAGCTTTAGAGTGGTGAAGCAAAAATGGAGAGGAGATGCAGAAGATGGATTCTGCATTGCCTTTTTGGCACTGCAGTGAAATAACCAAACACTTAGAAACAATTACAGATGGTGATAAATGCTGTAAAGCAAAGGAAGGGTGGGCAGTGAGAGAGAATAATAGAGAATCAAAGCTGCCAGCAGGTGTTTTCTAAAAAGCAAAGAGAAGGCTGCTCTCTGTGGTCCCACTAAGAAGAGGATTCAAAGAACTCTCTACGCCTCCTTGGCTCACCTAGGAGAGAAGTGCCTTCCAAATTGCTGAGGCATTCAGGAGTGCTAAGTAACTCTCCATTATGAAGTGATAACTGCTGTGCCCGTTCAGGGGAGCTGGAGGGGATTTGAAGCAAAGAGAACAAAGTTGTATGAGAGGCAGAGTGCACCATGTTAGAAAGAGGCCCTTTAATCAACTCTTGATAAGCCATGGCTTATGCATGACTATCTCTGTTTCGTCAAAAGAATGTAGCCAAGACCTTTTAAAAAATTATTTATTTATTTATTTATTTATTTATTTATTTATTTATTTATTTATGAGAGGGCATGGTGCGGGGGGGGGGTGCAGAGAGAGAGAGGAAGTAACAGATCCTTGTTGAACAGGAAGCCCTACAAGGGGCTCTATCCCAGGACCCTGAGATCATGACCTGGGCTGAAAGCAGCTGCTTAGCCAACTGAGCCACCCAGGCACACACACATCCCCCCCCATCCAGACCCTTTTATTAACACAATCTTCACAGCTCTATCATAATTCTTGAAACACCAGAACTCACCAGTTGTGTACTGATGTATTACTTTATGTTAATTCATCCACTCAACAAATACTAATTGTGCAGACCTCAGTGCTAGGAAAACAAAGAAGTTCAAGGACATCATAGTCTCGTGGGTAAGACACACAAGTAAACAGGTAAGGTGGCAAATACAATGACAAATGCATGCTACAGAGCACTGAGGTCTGGCCTTTCACCTTTTCAGAGGTGGTCAGGGAAAGCTTCCAGGGAGAGCTGGGTCCTGCAGTCAGTTCCTTGGAAAGGGTATTTTGGGGAAGGGGAGCCAGAGTAGAAGGGGACCAAGCAACATGACCCGTAAGGTCACATGTGCTTCTTGGCACAACTCTAAGGAAAGGTATATATAATATATGCCACTATCTGAGAAAATATATGTACTTATTAACTCTGCTCTTTTACAGAACTAAGCAGGGATTTGTTTGTCAGTGCTCATTGAGATGACAAGCTCATTTCAATGCAGTTAGAGTTTTACTCTCCTAGCATTTATGGCATTATTTGCTCTCTTACATTGATGCTGACAGATGCTTGGTTTATATTTAACCTAAAGGTGGCATTTACAACTGCAAAGACTCTTAATTATGATAGAATTGAAAACATACAGGATTCCCATTACAGGGAAGACTTTCTTACCAGAACACGTTTCCATTTAAAACACCAACTACAAGGTAAACTAAAGATGAAAAGAATCGGGAACCATTTTCTTCGGTAAGAGAAATAAGCATACAGTGTGTATAGATTTTTCAGGAACCAAATAGTGTAATGGTCTCAGAATATTTGTCAAAGAATAAGATGGAGATTTTATTTTTAACCTGGTCCCAGACATTAACTGCAGGAGACATCAGAAACCTGCAATGCTCTTTGTACACAAATATAGCACTAAGGTAAAAATGATGGACTAGACACCCCCCATGAAGGCCAGACCAGCAGGGGTGCCGTGTTCTTCACAACACAGCCATGAGCAGTTTGTCCCCTTGCAATGCTCTTTCTCCTCTGTCTTGAAGTAAACAGTGGGGTCCCTGAGGACCTGATAGCTCTGTGAAGGAAAAAAATTATGCTGGATGGAAATTTTTAAATGGGATGACCTCAGAACAAAATCTTTACTTCTGATTCTATTTCTTTTGTTGTTGTTGTTATATAAATTACAGATTTTAAAGTCAGAAGCAAAAACAAAAAAAAATTCAGAAATAGATTTTGAGGGGCACCTAGGTGGCTCAGTGGTTGAGCACCTGTCTTTGGCTCAGGTCGTGACCCCAGGGTCCTAGGATCAAGTCCTGCATTAGGCTCCCTGCAGGGAGCCTGCTTCTCCCTCTACCTCTGTCTCTGCCTCTCTCTCCGGATCTCTCATGAATAAATAAATAAAATCTTTAAAAAAAAGAAATAGATTTTGAAGGATTATATTGTTGTATGATTGCTGCTGGTGTTTGGAGTATTTATTAATAACATAAAATCAGCCAATAACAAAATAATTTAAATTCAATTCTGAGAGATGCCTGGGTGGCTCAATCAGTTAAGCATCTGCCTTTGGCTCAGGCAGTGATCTCGAGTTCTTGGGATCGAGCCCACATGGGGCTTCCTGCTCAGCAGGGAGTCCACTTCTCCCTCTACCTCTGCCCTTCCCTCACCTCAATCCCACTCATGCTATATCTCTCTTTTTTCCCTCTCAAATAAATAAATAAATAAATAAATAAATAAATAAACTCCTTTTTAAAAATTCAGTTCTGAAAGAGAAATGGATACAACCCTGTGGTAGTTAATTTTATTTACCAGTTTGGTTCGGTCACAATACCCAGATATTTGGACAAATACTAGTCTAGACGTCACTGTGAAACTATTTTTTAAGGTAACAGTAACACTTAAACCAGTGAGAGGGGCACAAACTCATACCCTGTTGAGTCATACTTTATAAAGATAGTGGCATCACCCTTCCTACTTTAACCTGAAATTATACTCAAAGGATGTCCCTATAATCCTAGCAACTCCCTCAAATAACAGTGTAATTTTTACAGCACATTTATATTCACTGATTTCATAATATTGAGTTTCTCTCCCTCTCTCCCTCTCTCTTTCTCACACATACATTCTAAAATGTAGATATTTTTACATTTATCTAATATATGATAATGAGGATGAGTGTTGCCCAAACCTTTGCCATATAAGTGAAAAAAGAAAAGGAGAAAAGTCGTTTTCTGAGCATGTGTCCTATACCAGACACAAGAATTGGAGCCAAGAGTCATACTCCGGGAGCACGTCCCAGCATCCTAAACTTACAACACGTGGCAGAGTTAGGACTGAAATTCATCTTTGTTTGCCATCACAGCACAATTGCCTAAATCAAAAGCAGGCCCTATGGCAATCCTAACTATCTGCTTCACGCTGCTTTTACGTTAGTCCAGTAGGAACACGTAAAAGAAGACATTAGGTGGACACGTCACCTCTGCTTACTTCAGAGCATTAGATTCCTGGATCTCAATTGCTTCCTCCTCATTTTATATTTGAGAATTTTTGCATCTCTTACTTACCTCTTTTTAACACAGAGCCTGCTCAGACCTTTTTGTATGAGCTTGATCCATTTAATATTCATGCATTTCCTAGCTTGTTAGCTTGTTAAATAATAACATTAACAACAATAATAATCAACACCAACATAAACCAAATTAAATAAAGAAAAAAAAGTTAACATTGTTGGGTATTTATATACCAGGCACCAGGTCAAGTATCTGATTTGCATTCTTTTTTAAAATTCCTAATAACTTTGTGATGCAGGCCTTTTTATTTTTATTTTGACAAAGAAGAAACACAAAGGCAGAGACATTAACTAGCACAAAATAGCTGAGCTCATAAGTGGCCAAACCAGAATTTAAACCAAGGGCTGTCTGATTATAAAACATACTTTTGGCCACAGTGGTAGATAGGATGAAATGTTCTTTTATTGTGAAATGTGGTTTAACCTTACAACCTTTCTTCTTGGCAGTTTTTAATGGTTTTTAACAATAAATAAGAAAGGATGACTTCTCTCCTTGCAAGCCAGTAAAACATTAGTAAGAACCACAAGGGGGCTTCTACTGAATTTGAAAGCACAGCTTCTTGATGCCTACTTTTTCACTGTTAGATAAGGTTTGCTGCAAAAAAAGCCATGCAGCAATGACCCGCCTTTGGCCGAGCACACACTGGAAAATCCTATGAGAATAGATTGTTCAACTATATCCCCCAACATTCTCTGCACTGCAGCCTGTTCTAAAGACGAGCGATCATGAATGGTAACGCACGTGAGGAATACACCACCACAGATTGTGCCTCTTTGGCATGTGGATTATTTCGACCTGAAGACAATGGGGGCCCTGCAGACAGGAAAAACCTCTTACCTCTCACAGAACAACCTAAAAGAATTTAGATGGGGGCCTGTACCAGGAAGAAAGCCATTCCCAGAAACAACTTTTTATATCACAAAGACTTATCTGCATGTCCTGGCAAACATTAGTTTACCAAACCTTCTTCCCCTCCTTCCCCTTTGCAGCCCCATACCCCACTCCCTTCCCCCTAGCTCAGGTTAGTACATAGGCTTCAGTTACCGGACACCCAAGGAGTCTCATATGTTTATGAAGCTCCATACATGAAATCTGTTTTTGTCCTGTGAATCTGTCTTATGCCAAAGTAACTATTAGACTGGCCAAGGAACCTAGAAGGGAGGAAGGGAAAAGTTGTCCACCCCTCCAGGCACACAAGACAAAGAGAATTCTCCCAAACACAAGCAGAAATGAAAGGCCCCAGCTAAAGGTGGGGATAGGAATCTACTGCCTACTAACAGGAGTAGGAGCACTACTTGAGACCCTGTTGACATTATCATTTAGAAGTGTCATTTAGGGGCGCACCTGGGTGGCTCAGTTGGTTGAGGGTCTGCCTTCGGCTCAGGTCATGATCTCAGGATCCTGGGATCAAACCCAGTGTTGGGCTCCCTGCTCAGTGGGGAGTCTGCTTCTCCCTCTCCCTGTTTGTCCTCTATATCAAAAAAAATTACAAAAATTTTTAAAAACGTAGTCTTATGTGTATATATGAAACAATTCATTGATCCTATACTCTAGCACACCACCCAAAGGCTTCAGGCTTCAAGTCGTAGGGTGTTTGATTAAAAAATCCACAGTACTGTTCCAACCGAGAACACGTTTGGACTGCCACCAGTGGGATGAGATTTGGTGTGCAAGTGCAAAATCACAGTCTAGACCTGATACGGTCTACGTTACTCACTTCAGATCTTGTCAGGGATGTTAGGGGATGATGTAACACTCTGGAAAATGCAAAGCTATCTCAATTATTTTAACAATAGACATCACTGAATAAAAATAGTTTAATATAAATTAATAAAATATGAGAAATATGTTAACATAAAATAGCCTATAGGTGCTTTTAAAAATGCAGAATAACCTTTGATGGGAACTAAAAGGAGAAAAATAGTTTAATGTTCTTGTATCCTTATATAAAAGGAAAATTATTATTTGCACACAAGTTGGCTGAAGTGAAATTTTAAAATTTATATATTTTCTAAGTTGCAAATATAAAATGTATGTTGGCAGTTTGTGTCTCTTTGACGTCATTTTTTTTTTATTTTTGTCCTAATGGAGTAAGTCAGTATAAATTCTATTTTTAAATTGTTGTGTCAACCTTAGCCCAGGATACTGTTGTTTGCATCTCATCAGAATCAGTTTCTTCCTAATTCCAAATGCTCCAGGTCTCTTAGCAACTAAATATAGGCAGTTTTGATTAAATAAATTATATTATATGCAAATGATCTAAAATTAAAAAATAAAATTAACAAATTATAAATAATAAAATTCTCCTCTGCAACAATAGGAGATACTGTGCAATGATTTGACAATTTTCTTCTTATAGGGTTTTTTTCCTTAGGCAATAAGAAAAAATTAAGCTTGAAGACCATTTGAATATAAATCAACATAAAATACTTAACAGGGATTAATGACACATATACAAAATCACAGAATGTAATAACAATAAGGTAAATAACATTTGGTGTCTCTCAATATCCAATTTAAAAGTACTTTATAAAAATACTGAATATGATATGAGGTCAAAATAAGGTGCAATAATTACACTTTTCTTTCAATATGCATAGGTTTGGAAACTTAAGATTGTTCTGAAAATTATTTCCTGATATTTGATTTGGCCTCTGGAAAGAAATTCAACTACAAAAAAAGATGAACTAATCTGGGAAAAACAAGGGGATTTCATTAAAGGGACCACTATTGATTTGCCTAAAGTTCCTAAAGTTAAGAATTTTCCATCCCAGAAGGCCCTTGGTGACTGAGGTATGCGGCTGGCATATGTCGCTTTATAACGGTTGCATCCCTCTTAAAATCTGGTGTATCCCACACTTAGATTGCAGTTTGGTATTTCCAACTGTCCCTACTGGATATAAATTCACTTGGGGGGTACTTGTGAAAAAACAAAAAACAAAAATTCAGACTAATGATAATGGCTTGAATTTCTGATATAAGCCAAGGACTGCTCAAGTCACTTAGGAACATTTTAAATTTTGACGTCACCCACCTCAAAAGCTTTCTTAATCTTTCATAAGTTTAATAAACCCCATAACTGTTGGCTAATAAACTGAAGTCATATATCCAACCATAACTTATAATAGCACACATTATACTATGTATAACTGTACGAAGTTAATAAAGGGCACTGGATCTCTATTTGAGCAACATTTATTTAAAATGAAAAGCAATTTCATTAAAAAAAAAAAAAAACATGGAATAACCTTGGGAGGGTAATCTTGTGCTCCTGGTTTTAGAATCAACATGCTATTACAAACATGGCATGAAAATTTTGCATGTAGGGGCACCTGGGTGGCTCAGTCAGTTAAGTGACTGACTTTTGATTTCAGCTCCGGTCGTGATCACAGGGTGGTGAGACAGAGTCCTGCCTTGGGGATCTGGGCTGGCCATGGAGACTGCTTGGGATTCTCCCTCTCACCAACTTCCCCCACCAGACCCCCCCCCCCACCGTGGCTCATGGGCATGTACTCTCTCACTCTCAAAAAATATATGTATAATATATTTATATTATATATACAATTATATATATATATATATATATATAATCCATGATGAAGGTGAATAGAGAAATATGAATAGAGAAAATGCCCACAATCAGTGAACAATTTTTCTCTCCTGCATTGGATTCAGAGACACCTGTCTTCAGACAAGCTACATATTCTGTGTGAGCATCGTGACTTTGGGTAGACTAATTAGGCAGCCAGAACTTCAGTTTTCAATTTTGTAAAGTCTGAGATGGTAATGCCTACCTCTGAATATCATTGTGAAGTTTGTTAAAACACATAAATAAAATCATATAGTATAATACACAGAACACAATAGGTGTCCAATTAATACGCATCCGCTCTTTTGCCTTCTTTTCTTCCTCCGTGACGTTTATCCTTTGTGTCATGGAGTTGAAGAACAAAAATATCCCCTCTGAATCGTAAAAATGTGAACATACACTTGACATATTAAAAATTTTATTGAGCATAAACGTTATCTAGTATCACTAGTGAATATTAACATTTTTTTAAACTAATATTCAAAATGAGGGGTTTTACTAACTTTAACATGGTAAGAAAGGGATGCCTGAGCATCAAAGTTGTATTCTGGATATGATATTCAATCAGTCTATCTGGACACTCTTTCTAATATTTGGTTTCATCCTGCGCTTATTTAGAATATTTCGTGAACTTAATTAGCAGTTGTTCTTAAATAGGAGAATGCCTTTTTAAAGACATTATATTCACTGGTAGGTGAGTGCTTTCTCTTCTCAGCATAATTTGCTGTGAAAGATGTGGGGGGATTCTCTGTAGAAATTCTATCTGCCCTCTAGCTAAGTTTGCTTCAGTGGAAATGAGATCCTGACCACTGGGCTGATGGATGTACACATAACTGACTTGTTCAATTCTAATTTAATTCTGGAAATCTATCTCCTTTATGACTTTAATTTTTCTGACGTGAAAACATTCTATCTTTTTAGGCTTCCATTGTTTCTGCAGAACACAAGTATTCTCTTGGTGGAAGGAGAAAAAAAGTAGTAAAGAAGCAGCAATAAACAATCCCGCAAAACCAATTTTCACATTGGCAGAAAAACACGAGAACTCCAAATAGCCATAACTTGAAACAGTGGCAGATCCTTGGCAGCGTATGATTTGAAATTATTAATGAAAACTTTCACCGCAAACATGCACATCTCTTAGTTTCAGGGGACTTGAGCTTTTCACATAAGCAAGAGTCTAAAAGTGAACCAGACCAGAAGACAGAAAAGACAACTTCAACTCAGCCCAGCTGCCGTTCCAGCCTTTATGACCACAGCTGAAACAGACCCGGGAAGGTGTTCATTTCAATTTTCTAGACATACAGTAACGAGAAAAACAATAACAAAAACCACAAGGATGATTCTTAGAGAACTCTTCCTGCATGTCTTCGCTTATTCTGTCTTTGAGATGACCTCAGTCTCCAGCTTTCCGACTGCATTAGTCATTAGGTTTTTTTTTTAAGAGAGATTTTTATTTGCCTCTTACACCACAGATATTTTATTAAAAATTATTGAGATAATACCTAAGGTACTGTGAGACATTCATAATAATGGTGCTCAGTAAATGCGCCATATCATGATTATATATTTTTTGCTGTGAAGTGTATACATTGCTTCATTTCCAAACATTAGGGAGTAAGCCAAACACATGTATTAATTTTCCTCTATTTCTATTTTTTTGACCATGCATTTGTGTTTGACTTAAATAGCAGAATGAGAAAAGAGAGCTCTAGCCACACTTTGGAGGTACTTTTTCCAAAGGGCAATATTACAGCAACTTGTAACTTCTTCTGGTTCACTTTTCTGCTTTTCTTCAACCCTTCCACCATATCAAAAATGCTCTTTATTCATTTTTTGTTTCTCCTGGCACATAATTTTCATTCTCTTTGAAGCAGACTCTCTCACTACCTCTTAAAAATCTATTGTTCCTTAGGCTCAGTAACCTATTGACGTAAGCTTCCTCCTTTATAGTTTCTGTGCAACTCTCCTTGAGGGAAAAGATGAAGAGAGAGAAACTCATTTAGACCAAAGCTTTCTCAGTGTGATTTCCTCAATTAAAAACTCCAGAGTCTTACAAATATCCAGTCACCAAGTAAATAAATAATGTGATAATGTCATATTATTTTCAAATATTTCAAATCAAACTCCTTACCCATGACATCAAAATTAATTTGGTAAGAATCTGCTAATGGTTTCAAAGTCCTGGGGATCTTTTCTACTTAGGCCCCAAATAGTTTGATCCTAAGCAAATTGGCTCAGCTAGGAGAAATTCAAGATTGGGAGATAGGAAAGATCCTGTATTTTTTCTCAAGGGAACCGTTTTATGGTGATACTTTTCTACCATGTGACTTGTTTTTTCTGCCTCAAGCCAATAGGCTTAGAAGAAAGGTAAATGATATGGAACACTGGCAAGGCTAGATCTAAAGTTTTAATGACAAACCAGTGGTTCCTTCCACATTTTAGCTATGCCCATAGAATAGTAGTTCCACAGTGAGAGCTAAACTTTCCCTTAAGGATGGATAGTCCTCAATTAGGATCTGCAAATACATACCTTTTCATATGTGCTGAATATCTTGAAAAAGGTTTATTCCTTTAATTTGGGAATTTTTCCTAAGTTATTTACATAGTTAATTCATTTTATTCCTGCATTAAAACCCTAGCCACAGGTCCAACTATATCCCTCCATTACACAAAGATTGTGTGGCCTGCTCAGGACCACTTGCCGTAAGTAATTCAAAGGTAATCCGACATTTCTTCTTTCCCCAAATCTGAATTACCAGAAATTGTTTATGCTAGGTTTTTTGCATGTCTTAATGCTGAAGTCCAAATACCAAATTCCTGCGGGATTTATACTTTTACTTCAAGGGGAATTATTTAAGTTTACACATAGAAGCCTTTCTCGTGATTACAGTTGTCCTTACTAAGAGCAGATACCAAATCTATGTTCTTATAGAAAAATGTAAGTACTTTGCAGTGATTAAGAATTAGAGTTCATATTCAAAGATATTGGCACTTATTCATAAAGGTGACAATGATGTGCTTCAAAAGAACATAATTACTAAGTTTAAATGGTGCTTGAAATTCTTGCTACGTGAAGTGCGCTCCCAGGAGCAATAGCAGTGGCATCCCCCTGAAGGCTGTCAGAAAGGGTGACTCAAGTCCCACTTCAGATCACCTGAATCTGAATCTGCATTTTAGCAAACCCACCAGGGATTCCGATGCGCTCTGGAGCTTGAGAAACACCGATTTAATTAATGACTCTGTTGATTTTGGGTTGTACAAGTGACCCAAAGAGAAAACAAACATCTTATATCTATGTGCGTCCTGGGGTACAAGGTGTACGCTTGCACTGAGCTGGTTTGCTAGAATGACTCCTGCACTAACAGGCACAGGGCTTTTGTGTAGCGATGGTCGTAAATCTCCAGAATGAGGGCATGGTCAGGGCAGAACAGAGGCAGAATGGAGGAGAACTGGTGGCCCCACTGCACTCAGGGGAGACATAAATCTGCACACTGGAAGTGTGTGTTTACATATGCTTTGCTAGCAGCTGCACAGGCTGCAAGTGCCCACCTCAGTGAGATCGGAGTCTCAATGAAACTGAAAAAATAATAATAATAAAAAGGACTCTTGCTGCTCCTGGGCTGGGCTGGGTTGGGCTGGGTGGGGACGGTGGGCTCATTACTGATGTCTTCCTAAGTTCAAAGGAAGAAACTTGACATCATTATTTCTGAAAAGGAAAGAACTTTTCTTAAAATTGTTACCCTGTAACTCCCTGGGATTAATATTAATCTGAACACACAGAGTTTTAAATATCCATCTTATAGAGTAAGTCTCGCATCAAGGTTGACTCAATACCATTTAAGAGCATGTTTCAATTTCAGAAGAAATATCAATTCCGTTTCAAAATGTTAAGCTCAAGGACTGCTACTACTATATTTGAAACATGCTAGAAAATTAATAAAACATGATGATTCCTATTTTAAATTAAAAGCTCCTACTGAAATAGCTAAATGCACTTTTTTACAACTACAGAGATGGACAATTGTAATAATCATTAAATCATCTCTGCATAACAGGACTGGCATTATTATTATTCTCTATAGATTAAAAAAAAACATGGGCACAGAGAGGTTAAGTAATTTGCTTGAGGTCACAAAGCTAGCAAGTGATTGAGTAAGAATTCAAGCCCTTTCAGTCCATCTCCAGAGTCCATTTAATCAAGTATTACACTCTCCTATCTTTCGCTTTGGCATGTTTTTGGTGATCAGAAGGCACTCTTCATTCTCCCCAGATAAGCAAGGAAGCAAGCAATAAAAACCACCACCACTAGTATCTGTAATTGGTATAGCTGGTACCTAGTACTTAATTCCACAAGGAAAAATAATGGTTAAACTGTGTATATTCCTGGGAAGGGTAAAATTCTGAAAGAACACCAGAGGACAAGTGTGTTAATTTTATATTGCTCATGTAACAAACTACCCCACATAATGGCTTAACAAAATCCATTTGTCATCCTGCAGTTCTATAGGTCAGAAGTCTGGGTACAGATGACTGGGGTAGGCCCTCTGCAAAATACAAGTATGGGCAGCATCTCAGTTCCCTCTGGGGCTTCTGGGGATGAATCCGCTTCCCGGCTTGTTTGCCTTGTTGGCCAGCTTCAGTTTCCTGTGGTTGTTGTGTGGAGGACACTGCTTCCTTGATGGCTGTGGGCTGGGAGCCATCCTAAGGTCCCCTTCATCTCTTACTCCATCTCTCCCTCTCATCTTTAAATCAGCAGCAGCATCTAAATCCTTCTTCTACTTTCAATCCCTCTATGTTCTCCTTTGACCTTATGTCTTTGGGCTCTGGCCAGAGAGAGTTACATGCTTTTCAGGCTTCATGTGATTAGATTGGGTTTACCTAGGTAACCAGGGAAAATCTCCATATATTAAGGTCCCTAGTTGAAGTAACATGCACAGAGTCCCTTTTGCCATATAGAGTGACATATTTCCAGGGCCTAGGGGTTAGGATGTGAACATTTTTGGGGAGGAGACATTCTGCTATGACAGGAGGTTTGGAAAAAGTGAAAGGGAGCCCAGGTCGCCTAACTGGGGGCCAAAAATAAACTTTGCAATCACCTACTTTCGTCTAATACAATGCTCACTTTTCACACGTAATCTGTGATTATTTGCTTTATGTAAGACAATGTCGTCATACCAAATATTCACCGAAAAGGGAATTGTAAAACATTAATTTGTCCATGTAATTTAAGTAAAAAATATGACACAAAGTGTCAGTTTCCTCATTAACTTTTGTCCAAAAAATTAAGAACTGGATGGGAAAATAAAATCTTCTAAGTTTTAATCTCATGGTGGTTCAAGAAAATATCTACATTTTATTAACACAACCAAGTGGATGCAAATACAAGTAATGCTAGTAAAGTCTGGTGAGGAAATACAAATCTTATCACATCAAAATAAAAAGAGCGTGCTACTCAAGTCTCAAGCTAACTAGTGTGGTATGTTTCACTTTGGCATAAATGTAAAATCCATTACAGGGGGCAAAATGAATTTTGGAGTCGTGCCCTTAAGCTCTATGATAGCTTTATTTTTATGATGTCTTTATTCTTTGAGATACTAAATATTGTCATTACTGATTCTCTAAACACAGCGGGCTTGTTACTGTGGTTATTAATGTTTTTAACGGTCCCATCTGTAAATAGCGTGCAGCCTAAACCAAAACACACATGCACGTCTCCAGAGCAGAAGACTGACACAGGACTGCTGACACATGAATGGGATGCTTTGTCTAACTAACACAAAAATGCAAATGAATTGCAGAGAAAGAAAACTAAAGAATTCAAAGGCTTTCTTGATTGCCTTCTTTAAAATGCCAAGAACTTAAGCTGGCCTTTCTTATCTTCCACTACATGCATGTGACACTTTAGGAGGTCTTTCTTATTGTACTATAATTCAGGGATTGTTCCAGCTCCGTGCTCCATGCCTTTTTCCAAAGGGCAGCCTGAGATGTATAATTCGGGTAATGAACAGCTGCATAATTTAAGGGTCGAGCTAGTAGGGCACTGTTCCTTATTTGTGTTGCTTTAGCAGTTGCCAAGATGTTCCAGGCCTATTTAGGAATACAATTTTTTGACTGCTTTATTTCTCTCCGATGATATATGCTGGGATTTGGTTGTGTTCCAGAAAGTGAATTTTATCAGCAGAAGTACCAGAGCAAGCTTTTCTCTCATTTTACTCCAAAGGGCAACAGCACTGAGCTATAATGAGGTAATTTTTTTTCCAGCCATGCACACTCTGTGTTCTATCAGGCAGGGTTGTTTAAACCTAGTCCTGTCCCTTTCCAAAGCATGATAGACTCAATCACTGAGCTATCAAAGGCATTTCCACACTACATCCCTCTCACGCGAGCCCAATCTCCTGAACGTTGAAAAGGGCCTGGCAGCGAGGCCCTTCAAGATGAAGGCTGCATGCTGATTAATCAGTTGCTTTTTTATTCCATCTTGGCAAGTGGTCCCTGTTTGTAAATAAAAGGTTTACCCTGAATTTCCTGTAAACTCAGAAACATAAGGCTGGTTAGGGCCTCAGTCACAGAGCAAGAACGATGCCTGCTGTCCAATCCACAGACATGTGCTATGTCCACTGCCATAAATACTCCTTAAGGTCTCGAAGCGTATCCCAAGTATGAGCTAAGCTAAAAACAATCAACATTTCAAATGATAAAGCAGAACAGCAGATTCAATTTTTTTTTTCCATCTCTTTAACACTCCCTGTTTTGGGGAGAGACCCCACTGAGCATTTGCAAAGGTAACGGAGTTTACACCACACAATAAGCTTGTCAGGGGCAGGAGTGGGGGATTGGTGGGGGGTGGGGAGTTGGGTGGGAGGGGACATCAGTAAAACAGAATATCTCTTTTTCAAGAAATAAATTAGTGTGCTCTTTCACTCGTCAGATGGTAAATAGCTAATGGAAAAGAAATGTGACAGACCACAAGGACTAGGAATTGTCTGCAAACTGGCAGGCGCTGTGATTTGCAGATGACCCAAATTATTTTCAGGCAGTTTGGCACATCTCTATTTGTCACACTTACACTATCGAGCCAAGTGCATTCAATTAATATGGAGTATTTTCCTGTTCTTGAAGTAGGGACAAAGCAGCAAGCCTTTCTTGATGGCTCTCAAACACCCCCAAACAGCAAGAATTATAAGCCTCTTGTCATCATTCACCTTAGGTGATCTTCCACGATGAGCACGTGACCACTCAGAAATTCATTCTGGACGAGGGATTGTTGTGCCTCCAGACGCACGTCTACTGGTCTACTGTATGCACTGAGTGTGAGAACTCCAAGAGCTTAAAAAAATGTGATTCTTGAAATACCCTTTTGCGATTAAAAACAAAAAAAAAAATTGGCATTTTCCTCCTCAGTTTTGAAAGCAAGGTGAAGAAGTTTATTTTGTGAGAGGTGAAACCTTCTGAATCAATACCGGGGGTTGACACTGCTATATAAACCCATCCATCATGAGGCGGCAGTTGTAGCAACGTCTCACAACATGGTTTGTGCGGTCGGTGGGGCAGCCAGGGTACTTAGGGAAATGCTGGCATGAGAGTTTCATTTCTAAAATCCTTTCCTCAATAAGACAGAACGCATGAGCCATATAGTTCAGAAAACACTGGCTAGGGGCCCCCGCTTCCAGTCCTGGCTCTTTCCCCATCTGGCTACCTGTCAGGTAACCCATGTTGGGAGAGCTTAACACACCCTCAAAATGAGGAATTAATGCAGACAGATGCAAGTGGCACCTCCCAGCTCGAGATATCCATGAATCACAAACACCCAGAGAAGTGTTTTTTTATTAATTCTAAATGAATGCAGAGAAGTCAGAAAGGCTCATAACAAAAGCAAGCGACAATAGGCAAAATGCTTTATTTCCCCCAAACAGAGTCATTTCATTATATTAAATCTAGGATTATGGGGGCACATTAACTCTTTCAGGCCTTGAGGGGGTTGGTGTCAAAACAACACATCTTTACCACTAAAAATGCACTATGTATTACAATTATAAGTTACAGCTAGCTATATAAATTTTATACACTCATATAAAATGTACCTGGCACAGGAAATTTAAGAATGTCTCTAAAGAAAAATATATTAAAGTTCCCGTTCAATTGCATACCAAGTGTATTTTAATGTATTCATGTTTCTGAACATATGTAATACACAAATAGAATGCAATAGTATTTTGCATTTACATCTTGAATTTTAATAGTTTTAGTGAGTCACTCGGTTTAGATGGGGGGAAAGAAAGATCCCTAACAGTTACAATTCCCTTATCATTCAGTGTACGTAAAATGTGTAAGTGTTCCAGGCCTTAGGCTATGGTTGAGACTGCAAATTAGAAACCAAAACAAATGGCAAAAGAGGTAAAAATGATTGTGCCACTCATTAGTGCACCACTCCCCCAAACCTTGACTGCAGAAGTGATCTGCACGCAAAATCCATCTCGTCTTCTTTCTTGTGCCTACTAAATGTATTTTTCATCCTGATTGAGACCTGTGGTACTCGGTGCACTTTCTGCTCCACGTTCATTAACTCCTTTTGGGCCTCACCTGCCCTCCTGCTCAGCCTTTTCCCGCCAAGGACAGAGATTGCAGATGCTCCTGCGAGGACCTTATAAAGCCTCGCTCTACTGACCCTCAGTTCCGCCTTCCTTGCTGACTCTTCACCCAGCCAAAGCCCCCTCGACTGCTTTCTTTGCTTCTTTCCTGAACGGCCGGCGATTGCAAGAGCAGCCCCCAGACTGGTGTTGACAGGCTCTTCTACAAATCTGTGCTGTTCAACCTGTGCTTTGACCCTCCCTGGTGTTCAATGATTCCCGTAATGATCCCTTATTGACTCACGGGAGAATTCAGCATGGGAGCTTTTCAGTTCAGGCCCAAACACTTCACTCTTGGCAAATGACACCATCTGTTATTTCACTGAGACTACTGAAGCCCTCATTTTCTTTATCTCTCCACCTTAACACTCATTCCTTTTCTTCATTAGTCTCTCAGAGAAAGAACCTCTCTCCTGCTTTACCCCTAATCTTTCACCTGTTTTCTTTTATCTTTCGCTGTCACATTCCAGGGGGCTTGTTGGTTGACAAGCACACCACTGGATCTTGATCTGTAAATCTTCACCCTCCACCCTGACTATATAAGACACGGTTCTATTCAATCTCCCCTGTCTGCAGACTCCTTCCATTGTAGAAATAACAGCCCCATCGCCAAACAACAAGAAACAAAATTCAACAACAAAAACCACTTTCCCCTAACCTTGCTGCTCTATCTCAAGTGCTTCTGGGATTGCAATTTACCTTTCTTTTTGCTACCAGGTTCTCTAATGATTAATAGCCTAAGGCCTAATAGATCTCACTTCCACATCACCTTTCAAGTCCTTGCAATCATTACCCTCCCCCAACTAAAATTATGTTTTTCAGGGTCACATTTGACTTCCACGTCAACCAATTATATTTTATTTCCTGACACCCATCTCCTTTTCCCTATCCCTAGCACTCAAACAGCTCATCACACCTGTAAGCTTCCTCCTTCCTTGTGCATTAGGAGTTTCGGCCTAGGATTCAAAGACTATGTACATGTATGATTCAGATACAAATGGAATGCCGAAACAGTGATGACCAAACATATGTACACATCAGACCAAAGTAGAAAGTAGAATCCTGGGCTCACGCCAGACCTCCTGAATCAGAAGCTACAGTGAGGTGACTGCGAAGTACTGAGAGTTTGTCAAGCATGGATTCAGAGATCTACTTGGATGAGGTAGTGACATGAGGAAAACACCTTCTCATTTGATAACCAGCAGGCAGCGTTTGCTGGAAGAAGGATGCTGGTGCATCCTGGGCTCTCAGTAAAGGTTTGCTGAAGAAAGAAATTTATGAATGACTGCCCTGGCTGTCAAAGAGAAGCAATGATTTAAAGTACAATCCTGTGTTTTTCACTCTTTTTGTTTTCTGCTCAGTTCCCATTGTCTCATAGATGACAAGTTATTGCTATTTGATATTTAGGACCCAAAGCAGAAATTATTGTGATCAACGCAGAAAATGTGAGAAAGGGTTTCCTCCTTCTTTGCATCAGAGTGTGGCACTATGCTTTGGAGGAGACAGAAAATGTGTCATAGCTTTGGCACATCTAGAACTCTTTGCACAGCAGCAGGGCCTGCAACCCTGGCAGGTCTCCTAGTATCTGACGTGCCAGGGTCACCAAGTGCCAACATCTTCAACAGCAGCTGATGAGAGTACCAGGGGCTTTGGAGCAATAGGAGACATCATTACCAATCATCATCCCCACAGCAGTGCTGCTACGTTTACCTGGCCTACTGGGTGCTGGATGCTTTGCCAACTGGATAAACAGAAGAGGGCTAAAGAAGGAAAATGCTGAATGCCAGTTACAAGCTGAGAGAATGGAGCCCATGGAAGCTGCATGTCTTACAAGGTCAGAAGGATTAATGCTAAGGAAGCATGAATTCTACTACCAACCCAATTATTTTTTTAGCTATAGATGTGTATGTGTCCAAAGAAATCCTTGACTTGAAAATATCACACAGGCCTACTCTTGTTGATTTTGCTCTTACTGACCTACTCCTCTTTTAAATCTTTTTTTTTTTTTTTTTTTAATCACATCCTTAAATGTTAGACATTCCCAGGATACTTCCTTTGGTCACTTCACACTCTACATGCTCACGGATATCTAATCCCATAGCTTCAACATAATCTCTACTCATATGATACATGACCTATAACTTTAACTTCCAGACCTGACTCAGCTCTCACCTGGCCTTCAGATTCATATTTTATTTATTTTTTTTAATTTTTCTTTATTTATGATAGTCACACAGAGAGAGAGGGAGAGAGGCAGAGACACAGGCACTCTGTGGGGAGAAGCAGGCTCCATGCACCGGGAACCCGACGTGGGATTCGATCCCGGGTCTCCAGGATCGCGCCCTGGGCCAAAGGCAGGCACCAAACCGCTGCGCCACCCAGGGATCCCTAGATTCATATTTTAGTTAAACATATCCGACTTGATATCTCACCCATACTATGCATCAACTCATCCTGAAGTAAATTCATTGGTGTATGTCCCCAAACTTCTTCTTTCTAACCCCCAATGCATATTAAAAGCAACATAATCTTCCCAATCATAGAGGTGTGAAATCTCCAAGTAATTCCATCCCTCTTCACCATGGCACTGCGTGCAGTTAATCAGTTCCTCTTTCCCCAAATACTGTATTTGCTTCACTTGGCTTCCAACAAACACTTGCTTGGGAGTTCTCTTGACATCACTGCCCACGACTCCTCCAATGTTGTGTGACAACTCCGAAGTGCTGGTGTATTACAGGGCACAGTCCTTAGTCCTCAGACCTCTTCTCTTCTCTAATGGCAGTCATGGCAGATGGAATCTCATCTCGTCTCAGTTTTCTTTTATCTATCTCTCAATGAAAACTCAATTCCCCTAGTGTCTCAAGACCAATATCTTATAGTTACTTCATACAACTATCTTTACTTCACCCCATGTTTGATGCATAGTCATATTCTGTGGATCTTCATAAGCAATCCAGAATCTGCCACTTCTTGCCACATCTAGCACCCTTGTCCAAATCGCCATCATTTCCTGTCTCAATGTTACAGTAACCACCTAGCAGGTCTTCCTACTTCTTATTTCTCATGTATTTTTCAAACAGAATTAGAGTGAATCTCTTGATATTGATATCAGATTGTGTCATTTTTCTCTTCACAACTCTTCTGTAGCTTCCATCTCACTTTAATCACTGGATCACTGGCCAGGGTCTACGCTACTTAATAGCTTTTGAATAATATTGTAGACCAAAATGCTACTTGTCTTCTTACCCAACATCATGACGAATCTTTTCTCATTTACACTATTCCAAAGTATACATGACCAATTGTACATAACCAAGAAGATGGACTGTGTAGCTAATAGGAAAACATTATAATATTAATAATCATAGACATTAAAAAGAATTGGGATGCTGAATGGCTTAGTCAGTTAGGCCTCTGATGCTTGATTTCAGCTCAGGTCATGATCTCAGGGTCCTGGAATCGAGCCCCAAGTCAGGCTCCCTTTTCAGCGGAGAGTCTGCTTAAAGATTCTTTTTTTTTTTAACATTTTTTAAAAATTTTTTTATTTATTTATGAGAGTCATACAGAGAGCGAGAGAGAGGCAGAGACATAGGCAGAGGGAGAAGCAAGCTCCATGCACCGGGAGCCCGATGTGGGATTCGATCCCGGGTCTCCAGGATCGCGCCCTGGGCCAAAGGCAGGCTCTAAACCGCTGTGCCACCCAGGGATCCCCTGCTTAAAGATTCTTATTCTCTTTGCCCCTCTGCTTCTTGGGCTGTGCTCTCTCTCTTTCCCTCTAAAATAAATAATAATCATTTGCAAAGAACCTACTCAAGACCAGACATAATACTAAACACTTCACATGTATTCTCTCATTTAATCCTCTCTACAATTCCATAACTTAGTTATTAAAATTACCCTTCTCTGGCAGAGTAGCCAAGTTTTGACGGATGAGCCGAGCTTGGCCAGCCAAATCTTAAGCTAGTTCATTTAAAGTGTACTAGAAGATAATGGGCTTATGATAGTAACTAATAATGAAAGCCTAATTTGAACCACATTATATCTTCATGCCAGGAGTCTCCTACTGCTAACAATACCAAAAGCTACCAGTAATGACACTACTTCTGTTCTAAGAAATTGGTTGTATTTTGTGTATTTAAAGTAGGGAGGTGGTGGAGCACCAGGGTGGCTCAGTAGGTTGACTTTTGATTTCAGCTCAGGCCATGATCTCTGGGTCTTGAGGTCGAGCCCCACGTCAGGCTGGCTGTTCAGGGGGGAGTCTGCTTCAAGATTCTCCCTCTCCCTCTACCCCTCTCTCATCACTGGCTTGCTCTCTCACTCTCTCAAATAAATAATTGATTCTTTAAAAAAATTAAGTAGGAAAGTGGTAAAAGAAAAAAATGTATGTTTGATTTATAGCTATCTTAAAGGAAAAACAAAATTACAGTTGACCCCTGAATAATGCAGGGGTTGGGACACTGATTCCTGTAAAATTGAAAAGCCATGTGTAACTTTTGACTCCCTAAAATTTCACTAAGAGCCTACTGTTGACCAGGAAGGCTTACTGATAACACGAACAGTTGATTACCACATATTTTGTATGTTATATGTGTTATACGTTGTATTCTTATAGCAAAGTAAGCTAGAGAAGAGGAAATGTTATTTAAAAAAAATCATAAGAAAGAGAAAATAGATTTATACTCCTGTACTGTATCCACTGGAAAAAATCCATGTGTAAGTATAACTGCCCATGTAATTCAAAATCATGTTGTTCAAGGACCAACTGTATTTTCTTTAATTAAGATCAATGCTAATGAAATAATGGAAAATGGGAACAGCATTTCAAATCCTCAAACATATTTGAGGGCTATTAGGTACCACACACTGAGCTCAGTTATTTCATATTACCTCATTTAATCTTCACACTAACCACACAGGGTATTAACTAGATATTACACATGAAGGAACCACATTTGAAAGAGATTAGCTGACATGCCCAGGACCGTAAAGCACAAGGTGGACTGAATCAATATATTCCAAGGTATAGCATCTTAATATTGATCCAGTTTATTTTCTCACTGACAGGAAGTAAAAAACAAACTGGCTTCACCCTATACATTCATTTCTTATGTTGCATTCTTTCCCTCAGTTATAGTTGGTGATATAGTTGGAAACATTCTCAAGAGAGTTTTTAAACTTTAATCATAAAGAGATAGCAACCAAAGATACCTACTTTAGGCCTTTATTTGTTAAGTCACCCAATTCAGGGGTTTCTTTGAAATTATCCATGCTTATCATGCATGTTCTTATTCTTTTTTATGTCCTATTTAACAGTATTAGTCTGCTTGGGCTGCCATAACAAAACACCACAGGCTGGGGCACTGAAACCCACAATTTATTTCTCAGTTGTGGAGATGGCAAAGTCCAAAATCAAGGCACCAGCAAGGTAAGTTTCATTCTGAGGACTCTTCTCAGGGCTAATGGGTGCCAATCATCTCTCTGTGCACTCACAATACCTCTTCTTTGTGTTCTCATGGAAAGAGAGAGCAAAGGCATGAGCCCTCTGGTGTCTCATCTTCTAAGGACACTAATCCTACCAATTAGTGCCTCATGCTTATGTTCTCAGTTAACAGGAATTACTTCTTTAGACACCCCTTTCCAAGTACAGCCACACCAGGGTCTGGGCTTCACATATGATTTTGGAGGGGCACAGATATGCAGTGTATAACAATAATCCATCTTGTCACTGGTCCTGTACACATGTTTTATAAACAATAGCTTAAAGTGTTTCCAGAAGGTCACTATTCCAAAATAAAACTGCTCGTTGACACACAGTGTCACAAACACCTGGCAACTTGCAGATGGATCACAAGGCTGTGGAACACTTAAACAGATTCTTCCATTCTGATCTATCCATTAAATGATAACCATGACCTAATGCACAGTCATGATCGATACATATATACGCCGTGGCTGTAAAACAGCCTCTCTAACCAGGGAGGGTAATCCTCCGTTTTACAGATTTGAAGAGCCAATCAATTAAACACTGGATAAGGTCAAATACTATTGATTCAAGATTCAATGAAATCCCTTCCTTTACCTTCCCCTCTTTTGATTTTTCTTGTGATCTAAGTATGGTTTCTTTAAAATACATTTTTATAGCAGCTGCACTTCCATAACGGTAGAACGTGAACGGTCCTCAAAAAACATAATGATTCACTGGCACCAAAATCAATAGTGTTATCAAACCTTGAAGGCATGAAAAGGTGGAAAAATAAAAATATTAATGCCTAAACTTCAAGAGCATACTTAAGAAGTGGAATTTAAGAGATGCCCATTGCTAGGGGGAGGTAGGTAGTTCATAAATCAATTTAGATGAACAATTCCCTCCAGTGTATCTGTGAGCACAACATAAGGATACTGTTAATAATGTGTTTAAGTATCACTTTTCATTCAACTCTGATTTTTGACACAATTTCAGATTATTTCTTAAAAGTCCTCTGGGTACTGACCCGGCAAATTTGGTATACATTGTACTCTTTACTCTGTACAACTTTTGGTTTTTACTGACACCTCTTTATGCTGCAGGTAACCTTTGTAGGTTGTAGGTGTCATATCTAAAGGCACGGCTTCTATGATTACTTAATATAATGATGTTTTCATCTTCATAAACAAGTAATAAAATGGTTTTTTGTAAGTGGAACAAATGCATTTCAGAGCTCCGTCTGCATTTGAGTCTCAGATACTTAAGTATATCCCTCTATCTGGAGTTAGAACTCTTTGCTGCTATATTTTTATCTAACTGTCTCCAGGAACTAGTAAACAGAGAATTGTAAATATTGCATGCTTGGAAAAATTCCACCTGGCACAAATCAGTCACTAGGTGGCTGAATATTGTGAATGGAAACAACTGGCAAGAAGGAAAATCCTCTTGTTAGAAGACAGCAGGGCACAGTGTTCTGCGTTTTGGAAACAAAAATTTGCTTTGAAGAGCTTCGATGATGTTTTAATGGAAACAACACTCCTTTCCCTGTTTACTCCTCTCTTTTGCTTTCTTGGTAACCTCATAAATTCTGAACTTGGTTTGAGTGGGTTTTCTTTCTTTCTTTTTTTTTTTAATGCTACCCAAAGAGAAGCTGGAAGGGATATATATATCATTAAATATCAGATTCCCTCTTGCCTCTGATTTTCCAGATTTATTCTGTACTTGGAAGTCTCTTTGACATATTATTTTTAAGAGAAAGATATCTTTTTGGGGGCACCTGGGTGGCTCAGTCGGTTAAATGTCTGCCTTTGGCTTGCATCATTAACTCAGAATTCTGGGATGGAGTCCACTCTGCCCCCAGCAAGGAGCTCCTTGCTCAGTGGAGAGCCTACAAGCCTTCTTTTCCCTCTCCCTCTGCCTGCCACTCCCCCTGTTTGCGCTCTCTCTCTCTCTCTCTCTCTCTGTCAATAAATAAATAAATAAATATTTTTAAAAAGATATCCTTTTAATCAACTCAAAAAAGCAGAAATAAAATAAGACAGACAGTATTTAACAGTGCGGCAATCCATTAAACTCTCATGTGGCTCTCTCTTGTTCTTTTTTTTTTTAATTAATTAATTTATTTATTTACTTTTTCGCTCTTGCTTTTAAGATGAAAGCACATTATTTCTATTTGGTTGTTTTCATTTGTTTTTAATGAGAGAAATTATATGGGCAAAGAGCTCGAGAATGGCATTTTAAAAATCAAATTTCCTGTCTGTTGCAAAACTTCTTGCTTAGAAAAAATTGGCACACCTTTTTTTTTTTAAATGTAATTAAAGTGAAAGTAGAAAGTGACACTTTAGAAGAGAAATAAAAGTAAGAAGAAAATGGAAAGAGCTGTTAGCTGCTTAAAAAATGGAGTTTAAGAACATCATACTTATTAAACAAGACCAAAAGTGGAAAGGCTTTCATTTTGACAAAAGTGATTTAGCTAAGAAAAAAAAAAAAAAAAAGCCCCTCCTTCTTTCTACTTTCTACCAACACTGGGGCCCTCTGCTTCCACTTCTATTTCCTACAGCAAGTACCAGCTACCTAGACTTTTTATGGAAACTAGCCTCATTCCATTCCATGACTCATACTTTTCAAACTTCAAAATGCATATAAATTGCTATGATACATGTTCTTCTTCAGTAAATCTGGAGTGGGGCCTGAAAGTCTGCATTTTCAACAAGTTCTTAGGTGATGTCTCTGCTGCTTGGTCATGGCAACACTGGAGTAACAAGGCCAGGGGACAAGCTGAAGATAGTCTAACAGCACATCTACAGATGAGTCATCGCTTGATTGTGCATGGTGGTTTCTCACTCTAGTAACAACCTAAACCAAGTGAATACTGTTTTTTCTTTTCTCCACCTGATTAAGAAGCAAGAACAATCTTCCTTATTCACACATTCTCTATTTACAAATTTTCTTACTTGCTAACAATGTATTTGTAATCACAGAAACCAATGACCATGCTTTTGTAGTCAGTAATGGACATGGACAGAGCAGTGGGAAATTTGAGTTGCCTGATGTCCACATTCATAGCTGAAAGCCAACAAGATGACTTTCTGCTTTCTTGTTTCGATTCTTACATTGTAGTGAAATGTCCTTTTTGAGGTCTACTTACTGCCACACTTTGTTGGATTTTTGTGCTTTTTTTTTTTTTTTTTTGGTTATTTCACTGCTTAAAATGACCCCAAGCATAAGGCAGCAGTGCTGTCTAGAGTTCTTAAGCTCAAGAAAGCTGTGATGTGCCTTTTGGAAAAAGTGCACGTGTTAGATGAGCTTTGTTCAGGCATGAGTTATGGTGCTGTTGGCCATGAGTTCAATGTTAATGAATCAACAATATATAGTAAATAAAGTGCCTTTAAATAGAAACGTGAATAAAACAAGTTTATATATTGATTGTTTGATGAAAATATTGTGACCAGATGCTCAGAGGAACCTAACCCTGTACTTCCCCAAAGAGCAATGATTCTGCATCGGCTAATTTAGTGTTCATGGTGATTTTATAGAACAAAACTACTGCAAATAACAAGAATTGACTATGCCTTCTGTACTATTCTCAGGAGAAAACTTCAATGGGAACATAGACTCCAAATTGTTGTCCCCTTTGATGATACTATTCCTTTTTGGGTGTCCACTCTGACTCTCAAGCCAGATATTTCTGTACTATTTTAAGCAGTAAAAAATAGTTTATTAAGTGAAAGATTAAGCTTTTACAGAATCGCTGAAGCTTTACAGAAGCTTTGCATTTTAAAGGTTAGCTTGAAAACCACTCTTTTGAAAGAATCTTCCGGTTTAGGCATTTGACAAGGTCATCAAGTTTTACAATATACTTCCTCTTCCAACTCCTGTCTTTGCTAAGCCAAAATCTGTTTTCTTCAAATCTCTTCTACAAATCCCTGAACAGGTTCGTAGCTCTTGTTCTACAATTATAACGGTCTCTATTTATCTTTCTCACCAATATTTTCTTTTTTGGTCAGCCCATTTTGCTCCAAAAAAAAGAGGCTTAAAATTCATCACTGTATGAAAAACAATAATGTAACTTCTTTAACAAAGGCAACTGAGACAAAGCACAAAAGTGAAGGTGATGTGTCAGAAGCCTAGCACTGACTCTATCCAGTTCAGATAGTTAACTAAAGATTATTACTTAGGAACAAAGGGAAATCCTAGAGTGTGAGCCAGATCACTTAACCACTGAACAAATATATTTCAGCACCTACTAAGTGAGACAAAATTTCACGCATAAATTAAGTATCTTATTTAATTCTTACAACACTCCTTTGGTGACAGGGTTATCATATGAAGAGATGACACATAATGTTTAGGTAATTTGCCCAGTCAGAATTAGTACCTGAAGGAGTGGAAAGCAAACCTGGCAATGAAGTCCAAAGCCCCACCTTTCCACTTTGTCCTCATGAGCAGGAAAAAAAAAAATCAGAAAGATAAGAGAAGTATATTCCCATCACTATGGAACTTGTAGTTTCTTAGAAAAGAGAAAAGGAGTAAAGAGTATCACAAGTCAAATTATGATCAAGGTTTGAGATGAATCATACGGACAAGTGAATTCAGAGAACCCACTCGAACCATCATAAAGAAGTTTGCATCAAGATGAGCTTTGGTGAGCAGGCAAGATTTGGATGAGTAAAGAGAAATGTAGAGAACATTTCTATCAAGAGGAGTGGAGACGATTACAACATACAAACATAAAAGTAGAATGTTTGAACGAGGCCATTGGTGAAATCAGATTTTCTGAATCAGAGGATTTCTTCAGGGCAATGTTTGGGAGACAAACCTTGAAGGGCAAGTTATTAGGGAAATGGAATGTTTTCCAGATGGAAGGTAGGGGGTATATTGTATACTCTAACAAAGATGAGCCACAGATGCCCAAATGAATGACACTGTTTATCAATTAATTCTTTGAGTAATTTAAACCAGCAGGCTCCCAAATCCTTTCAGCCAACTTCAGACTCTTCAGGGAGCAAGGTAGATAGATCATCAACATAGGTGTGCATTTGACAACACATGTTAAAACTCCTGGTTGCTAAATTGCATGCAAAGATTCAACTTCACATGATTGCTTTCCCTCAGATGTCTATTCCTTACTCTGTAAAACCACATACGATAGGAATAATCTCATGACCAAAGCTTATTAGATCACTGAGGCATACTTGAATTAAAACTCATGTGTGCTCTCACAACAATCTCCCTACATACAAGAAAACAAAATGTAGTTAACTATACACGATACCCACATTGGACACACACTTTTTGTTATGAGCACAAATGCCCTTCAAATATAATCTATATCGTACACTTTTCGATTCTTTCCTGAGATTATTCAGTAAGTTTATCAATGCAGATGGCTCACAAGATTTTTTATTTTATTGTCACAGTAACTAGAATAAATGTATTGCTTCCATAACTAGCATAGAAATATTCATCAGTGATATACTCTGAGCAATGCAATATGACTTGTCATTCTAATTAAAATTAAATTTGATACAATGTAAGGAATATAATTAAGTTGCTTACCAAAATAAGTTTAAATTGATTACATAATGATGATACTTTGATAGAATTTTACAATCTCCCTCATATAACAAACAGTAAATTATTAATCGTTTTAACTTAAGCAAAACTACTAATTAAAGGAAAATACCAATTTTTATAAAATGTTAATAACATGGTCATTTCTAGATCAGTAGGACACCTTTGGCAGGAGTTTAATTATTTTCAGCATTTTTATTAGCCTTTGTCCAGAATTAAAGTATTTAAAATGTTAGAATGAATTTATCAGATTACATATAGTTATTATTACATTAAAAAGACAAAATTCTTATTCTATTAATATATATTATTTATACAAGGTCCTAAAATTAAAAAATGATTTTCAAAGTAGTTAAATTCATTTTTCTAGAATGAACAGTTACAAACTCTCATTTAATAAAGTAATCAATATATATGGAATTTTTCTTTAGGATGCCCATTGTTTTGTTTTTTTTTTTCTTTAATGTTTACTTGGATCGAATTTGTGTTTTTATAATCTATTACAAAACAGTTGGCAATTGGCTTTCAACATTAGTATAAAACTTGATTATGCAAGAGCTTAAGAGAGAATATCTCTCTCTTCTAGAAAAAAATAAGTATATGGTACATTATGGTCTACCTCTAGCTCTTTAGTTTCAGCATGTTTCTTTGTTTGCCTGTGCCTTTTTTCATGGGGACAACTGACCTCTTGCAAGGTGATTTACAAATAGAGGTCTGTAAAATGTTAATATACAAAATACCACATTTATTTTTAGTTTCATTTTAAGTGTTGCAAACTTTGTTTTTGTTTTCTCTCCCCATGACTGGTAAATAATTTTTCTCTGAAGTCATGTAAATTAATTTTAATTTCAGGCAAAAGACAATCGCCAATGGTGATTTCATACTACATTGGCTTCTTGGGCCTCTTTTGGGATACTTTCAACTATAATCAAGCCTGATGGATATTACACAAATAAAATAAAACATTTAAAGTAACACAGTTGACATTGAATGATATAATTTCACAGTTTCTTCATAAAGCTGACTACATTTCAGATGCCTTAAGTTTTAATTCAGTACCTAAAAGCACAAGTATCACCTCCCTTATTGTATCATTTTTCGTCTGAAAGACATTTGAGCCATCCTGAAGGTTTTTTTTTTTTTTTTTTTAGTTTGAAGGAATGTCAGCATTCCACAAAGACTGTTGATATTCTTCATTAGCTATAACATAGTTAAAATCTAGCACCTGCAATAAATCAAAGTATTGGAAGATTGCATTAAAACTTATGACAGTTACAGAGTTTGGTGGGTGTTGGTTGTTTTTTTCCTCCCCAGTATTCCAGGGTCATCACTCATAATAGTGAAAAGTATAGCATAAAGGGGAAAAAAATTCAGAATGTTCCTAAAAATAAAATAGAAAGCCCTCAGGAGCCCTTTCAGAACAACAATAAAAAGTATTGCTAGCTGTAAAATTTGTAAGCAGGTTCCATCCTGTCGGCACAGAAACAATGAAGATGAATTACATTCTAGGAGAAACACTGAGACTGTCTGGTAACATAGTGGCAAATCTACTACCGTGAGGACAAAGCACAACTATTTCTTCTGTGTCTTAAGTTGAAGGTTGTTGGAACAAGGGGTAGGAATTAAACAGTAACAACGGACCATCTTTAGAAATTCTCTCTTTAACCATTCAATTCATTCATCTGGCCATTATTTGGGCTACTGGGTCTTCAGGATTTCTGTACTACCTCTGAGCTCATAAAGCCCAGTGTATAGTTACACGTGTTAACAGCATTAAGTATGTGTGCTTTTAAAATCTAAGAGCTGAATATTAGGTAGGGTGATGATAGCTATTTATATCTCTTTCAAATATCGTTAGGTGTGATGAAAAAACAAGTTTGAGGTTTGTTTGGCTAGCTCTAAAAAAAGGTGCTTTTGTCTCTGGTAAAAGGACATTTGAGCTACGTGGGAGATGTTGGCAGTTAGTAGGAAATGTTGGGGAGGATCCCACAGAGTTCTGCCGAGCAAACCTACTACAGAGAGACTCATCTGTACAGGAACTAAGAATCTTGTTTTGCATATGTCCTTGTTTGATGCCCTGGATATTCCTGTGGCAGCTGCAAAGACATGTTGCTAAAAAGGGAAAAAATGGATAGGGGTTGCTTTGCAAAATCTGATGCCCACCTTGATGGCAGGTTGTAAGTTTAATAGCAAACTTTCTGTATCCTGAACCAAGGTCAGCATATGCAAAATGAAACTCACACCACAGCAGAAATGGGGAGAGTGTTTATTAAACCTTAACTGTGATTCTCAAAGGATGTTTTGGTGTGCAATATGCCTACCCTCTACTAAAACAGCTTGACTTTTAATGTAAATTTAAAATTCAGAGGTTTTCTTTCTTCTGTGTTTATGAATGTTAATTAAAAGAGACATTGGCTAGTTGGAGCAACTATTTAAAGTCTTCATGTGACAATATTTGAAAGTTGCTTTCCTTTTATGTTGTTATTCAAATTTGCTACCTGTATGTAATGAATGTGGCTTGAGTCAATTGTACATTAAAAATTGAAAGTAATATTAGGTTCTCTGAAAATCACTGAAAATTGCCGTAATTCGTGTTCCAGAGTCTTGATGATTGATTGCATTAAAGCAGTGATAAAATTCAAGGTGAACTGAAATAAATGTTAAATGAAGGTTCTTTTTAACCTCATCAATACCTTTCTAATACATCAAGATTTCTGAGTTTGGGGTATAATAGTAACCACATCTCCAGCAATTGCCTAGCATTAGATACGGTATTTGCATGAGTACCTAATAATCTCCTAAACCTATCCTTCTCCCAGTGGAGCTAATTTTTGATGGAACACCATTGAGAACAATAGGTCACTCAGAGCAAATGAAGTGGGGCTGCCACTGTGTGTCCTCAAGTGCTCTTGTATAGCCCAGGGTTGGATGGCTGATGAGGTAATCTGCATAATAGCATGGCCCTGGTGTGCTTCTATTAAGTCAATGAAGCACTGACTATATACCAAAGTGCCACTGGTATCTATTAAGTGGACTGGATCCACAGGCCCACAATGCCTTTACTCATCTGACAGGAAGAACTATGTGCTAAGCTCATAATTACACCTCTTTACTCCTCCACTCAGTTCAAATTTTGCCTGTCGGCAGTGAAATAAGTATAATTCCAAGTATCATTCTAATAAAATGAGTTAAAATACATTGCTCTAATTATTTGTGTATGTATGCTCTGTGGACTAAATGTGTGTAAATAATTACTAATTCAAATTAATGAATTTTTAATGCAAATATATAAAAAATAAAACACAGTAGTACTCATGGAGTTAGAAAGAGGTGAAAATGTGATTTGTTTAGAAAGCAATAAATACATCAGTCTTTCATGTCACTAATTTTTCTTGTCGAAATAGCATTCTCCTTTTTAAGATGTCATTCATTTGGTATTTCCAGTGTCAGCAAAATCATAGTAAAAATGATATTTCAAAGTTGAGATCTGAGAATGATTTTAAAGCATAAATTTAAAGCATATACACAAAGATGTTTGTTCTGCACAAAAAAAGGAAGTGGAAAACAAATGCATACCACATAAATTCAATTTGTTTTATCTATTGATCATCAGAATATATATTTTAAGGTAAGAAAAAGTTTGATCTATAAATGGCTCAAAGTACTGGATTTTTTTTTTAATTTGAGAGAGAAAGAGAGAGCATAAGTGAGGGGATGGTGGTAGGGAGAGGCAGAGGGAGAGGAACAAGCGGATTCCCAGATTCCCCCCAATGTTGGGCTCAATCCCAAGACTCCGAAATCAAGACATG
The DNA here is from genome assembly GCF_018345385.1 of Vulpes lagopus. Taxonomy (NCBI): domain Eukaryota; kingdom Metazoa; phylum Chordata; class Mammalia; order Carnivora; family Canidae; genus Vulpes; species Vulpes lagopus. The sequence goes on along the minus strand of NC_054839.1, from coordinate 40,357,725 downwards.
AGCCCATGTCAGATGCTTAACCAACTGAGCCACTCAGCTGCCCCAAATACTGGATTTTTTTTAAAGTTATATGCTGTAGGACAAGCTTATTAAGAAATGTGAAGGCTTATGTGTAGTGTTAACCACTGGCTCCATTAGTGTTTGAGCAGATACTCAAAATCTGTCTTTAGCTGCATAATGTGATATCATTTATTGGCTTATGTTTAAGTTAAGACTTTTAAATTTATAAGAAAAAATCTCTTAATTTTGTAATGTCAGATTCTTAAATTGATAACATTTTGATTAAGTTAGGCAGAGTTCTATTTTAAATTACTGGTCAATATATTGGACTTACCTTCTTAGTCTGACATCATTCTGGAGATTTAAACTGACCTCCATTAGACTTGCTATGAAGTACTAGCTGTCCTTAGAATGCTAAGGACAGCTAGCATTCTAAATGTGATCTGCATTTCCCCTCTATTTTTCAATAAAATCCATCAATAACATTTTAAAATGGATAGAGTACCTACTTGTTTAAATAATAATTTAAAATATTTCATGAGAAGTTAAAACTCAGTCTATCAACTTAAAAGAAGGTAATTTCCCAATGTCATGTAAACATCATGGAAATATTTTAGTCAAATTTTTGTTTCATACAGTACTCCTGCATGAGAGCTACTACATTTAGAGAATATCTAAGTTAAGCATTAGCAAAATTTTGGTCCCTTGCATCAGGGAGTTATTCTCAAAGTCATTACCACAGGATGATCTCAACATTGAATGGATCCAACTGGGATTCCAAGAGTGAAACCTTGTATCCATTGTGAGAAGACTCTATCCATAAACATGTCCTTCCTACATTTTTTTTTGTATTAAATAAAATTATTACAATACTATTAGTCCCTGGAGATGGTGGATGTACATATGCATGTTTCTCGGCCTCTCTATCTCTCTGTTTCTCTATCTCTATCTCTCTTTTTGTGGATTTTGTCATGAATGTGGCTGAGGGGTAAGTACATGTGTGTGTACACGTGTGTGCATATGCATGAATGTGTGGAATCTTGTAACATGTCAAGACCAACCAATTGAGGCATATCACATTCTAAGAAAAAGGACAATTATATCACATTCTAATTGTAGCTCTTGTGCTCTGAGCAATATCTTAAACAACTTATATATTTTATATAGCTTATCTCTCCCTTCATCTATAAAAAGAGATGATTATATAAAGATCCTTATTTTTTTGTAATTCTTAGTGTGACTAAACAAACCGAATGTCCTTTAGGTTGATTTTACTTATCAAATCTTATCAGATCTTTTGATTTTTCTCCCTTGGTTAAATTAAAAATACAATATATTTTTTTACAATATATTTTACAATATATTTATATTTACAATATATTTTACAATATATATCATGTTTCCTTTAAATCCTTTTGCAAAGAAGAAGAGGATCAAGATTAAGACTGTCTACTAGAATATCCAGCTTAAGTATTAGCCAGAAATCAGTTGAGAACTATACATATCATTTTTGATGGAAATAAAAAGATAAAGCATGAAATTAGAATAATGAAAATTATAAAATAGAAGTCTGGTATTGGAATAATACCTTTGGGGGTTCATTCCAAAAGATAGACCCTTAAAATTTGACAGAGATTTATGAACATCATTCCAACTCCTCCTTGCTTATTTTATATATTCAAGACAGACTCCATAGTAAATTCTATAACCAAAATATGTAAAATCCAGATGGCAGAGTTCAATTTTTACTGACTTTCATGAGAAAATGTACTTAAATATGAGCAACTATATTGGTACATGTGAACATATTCCCTTCATGCATTATGCATTTTTTTCCGCATGTCAGTGTGTACATATTTCCATGAACACACGTTGAGGCTTGGAATAATGATGTTGGGCCTACTACTTTTGCAGTTTCTGAAGAAACAAAGTTTATTTTCTCACTTCTTTTTTACTTTGTGTTTATTTTATTTAAACACATATTCATACAGTGGAGCAGGTTTGGTAAACTATCCTTGACTTGATTGTCTACAAAATACACAGATACCTCTAGTCATGTAGCTAGAGGGAGGTGGAGACCCTAATTCTTCCATCATGGGTGACAATTTGATTAGTCTAAATCTTCAGCAGGTCCTCCATTATTGGAAGTGTAATATTGATTTTAATTGGTAAACATTTAAGATGTTTATACTGAAAAGAAAATGATTTCATTCCAACAGCTGTCTAAAGCGTGATCTTATGCAGCAGTAAGTTTATTTTTTTAAAGTCTTTTTGCAGAACTAATATACTTAGGATATACAGGGAAATTATTAGGAATATCTTCTTTCTACCCACTGCATTAAATTGCCTAATTTTCTGACAGCTAGAAATACATTACCAGAGTATACAGAAAATGGAATGAAATAGAGAGTGAAACCCCATGCAGATTAAGGAAAGAAAAAATTATCTCTATATGAGAAAGAAAACCTTGGAGAGAGGAAATAGCTAGATACTGCTACATCCCTCAAATATGTGAGTCAAAGATTGATTTTCTTGCATTCTGCAAAGTAGATGCAAAGATTATGCTGAAAACAGGAGAGAACATAATTGTACAACTGCCAATGTGAATTGAGGATTCAAGGAGAATAGAAACTCTGATGCTAACAAATTCAAAACTAGGGAAAGGCTCAGGAGGTATTTCTCACCAACTCTTCCAACCCTTTAATTCTGTAGCTCTGCATTTCAGAAAGGACAAGTGTAACCTCAGACACAGTTTTTATCATGACTGCCCTTCCTTTATCATAAAAGGGAGGGACACAGATGAACTTATTAATTTCTTTCATTTTAGAGTACATGGAGTTGGAGTAAAAATACACTTCCCTCCTACAGTTGTTCCATACCTTCCTCTACTCTGTTTTCTGGCTCATCACATTGCAAGAGTGAAGCCCGTATAGCAGGCAGGGAGCAGAACGACAAGGTTCCCTCCTGGAGAAATGTCATCTAATGGCTCTTGTAGTCCAAGTGATGTGCCACCTCTGGAGAACACGGCTGTCTGACAGTTATTTCTGAGTCATCTTGGTGTATTTGAAACACTTGATTCTCTTCCTTAGACACTTGTCAACATGTGCAGATGATGTTTTAACTGGCACATTGTCACCAGCTACATGAAATCAGGAAAATCTGAGTAGCTGTGAAAACTGTGACTTCCAACTCAAGTAAGAATTAGAGTGCTAGAAACAGAAAGAGACCTCTTCAGAGGAGGCATTATTTTTTTTCCTTTGACTATGTGACTTTGCGTTAACAGATAATCAGTTAGGTTTAAGTCTTCATTTCCTTTGTCTTTCTTGCACTCCAGCAGAGATGAAGGAGAGCATGGGACTTATTAAATTACAAAATAGAGAAAAATGATGAAGTCCTAGTTTTTGGTTGTTGTTTGGTATGTGGATGGCCCATACAAATTGCTTAGATTCCATCTCAACTGGCCTGTGATTTTTCTCTTCACAGTAACAAATTTTGTTCATCTGAATAGCCAGTGCCTAGTAAAACTCTTGATATATTACAAGGGCCTAATAACTGTTTATTGAATAGAGTGATAGAATTAATTATTTAAAACAAATCATATAGTTCATATATATTACTCACATAATCATATAGGAGTAATCCGAGGTTAGTATAAAACTAGTATTGCAAATTTTAAAAGTATCACTTTGCATTTGTTATAAAACTCTCAAAATAACTTACAATGTACGTGTAGTAAAATTTTCTATTAAGGTATATTAGGATTCACTAAATCAAAATAAGGAAAGAAGGAAATAAAACAACAGCAAAGAGAATCCATTATTTCTTCCTTGGACTTCAGATTCAATGTGAGTGATTTACAATGTTCTTTTAAATTCCCTAAGTTCATGTTAAAAATATATTTCTCCTACCTAAGCTACTGTTTTTGTTATCACAAAATGGACCTCTACAGGTTCAGAAAGTTTATTTACTGATTATGATCATTCTTTAACTCTTTATGTATCACCTAATGCCAAAAGATTATATCTATGAAATAAGCATGTTTACCTAAATTTATTGACTGAAATAATCTTTTCTCAATAACCATTGGTATGTTTCTCTTCCATTACAATATCTTTCAATTCATTCTAACCCAGACCCAGATCTTTTTGTGAAATGATACTAATATTGGTGTCTCTTTTAAAACCTCCTTTTAATTGCATTTACTGTTTCTAAAATTAATCATGAGTTATAAGATTTCTATTAACCTCTTGAGTATTTTTTAAACTTTAATGTGTAAGTATATTATTTATCTAATTAAATTGCATGTTCATAGAGGGAAGTGAAGGTGTCATACTTTTATACTTTCTCATAGAAGATTGCATAGTCCCTAGATTAATGTGTACAAAACTCCTAGCTACATACTAAGTATCTAAAGAAATATTAGCTGATAAAAATACCAGAATCCCAGTAAATAATGGATTTCATTACAATCTAACATCCCTGGATAGTGTAGATGATAATAATTAAGTTGGCCTGGTTCATCCTAAGTTCTTTTTAAAGTAGATGATAAAAGCAATATGATTCTTAACTGTCCATCAGTATAACTGACCTCAACTATTATAAGCACATTTAAAATCTCATAAACTGGGCAGCCCTGGTGGCCCAGCGGTTTAACCCCACCTTCAGCCCAGGGCCTGATACTGGAGACCCAGGATTGAGTCCCACACCAGGCTCCCTGCATGGAGCCTGCTTCTCCCTCTGCCTGTGTCTCTGCCTCTCTCTCTGTGTCTCTCATGAATAAATACATTTTAAAAAATCTTTAAAAAATAAATAAAATCTCATAAACTGTGGTTATGTTCAACAGGATTCAACGTTAATCATGATATTATTTTTGTATTCGTGATATCAGACATAATGTATATGTGCAATTTTGTATTTTTGATATCACAGATAATGTACAACAGAACTTACTGTCACATTCTTTTGTGCTTTATAAGCAACGTTTACTTTTTCAGTATCATACATATGTCTACCCAAACCAACATTAAACAAATATGATGTAGCTCAAACATCCATTTTATTCTGCTTCCACCAATTATGTTTTTCTATTGTGTATTCATTCATTTCAAAACAAAATCACAAATAACTAATAGATTTATTTTAAGAAAAGTTATATGTAAGGAAAAAACCAAACATGTTTACAGTGGTGAATGAAATAGAGCCTATGTACAGGATAGAGGGGTACACTATACAAACAGATGAATGCATGTTAGAAAATAGTGATAACTAAGTGAGATTTGCAGTCTGGTTAAATGGTAATGTGTCAGTGTCAGTTTCCTGGTTCCATATCTTACCTGCAGTTATATTACATGTCACCATTGGGGGGAAGTTCAAGGAAAGGTACAGAGGATATTCTGTACTATTCTTGCAACTTCTTCTGAGTCTGTAATTGTTTCAAAATAAGAAGTTTGTGAAGGCAAAATAAAAGACATTTAGTATTTTTCAAAGAAGAAAGCATAATTCAAAATAAATACACATTTAACTACCTTTCCTTGTCAACCAAAACAGGGCTTCAATTCTCAATATTGTGTTGGCATTGTCCTTATAGCCTTAATCTTAAAATTCAAACGTCACATTCCAAGGAAGCCCTTTTACTTATTTATTTTCAAGACTTATTTATTTATTTTAGAGAGAGAGATAGAATGGGGGTAAGGGCAGAGGGAAAGAGAATCCTGGAGCAGAGTCCCTGGTGAGCCAGGAAACCAACACAGGGCTTGATCCCAGGATTCTGGGATCATGACCTAAGCAGAAATCAAGAGTTGGCAGCTTAACCATGTGAGCCACCCATGAATGTCTCAAGGAAGAGCTTTTGAAAAAGTATTCTTTAACAGGTTAATTGCAATTTAACATCAAGATTGGAAAATGATGGGTTCAAAGGTGACCAGTGAAAAGAAGTTTCATATACCCTGTAGAAAGAAAATGGCAAGCATGAGGAACTGCAGAGCAGAGTCCCAGATGTCGGAGGGTGACAGAGAGGATATAGAGAATGGGGCAAGTGAAACAAAGGGTTATCCATGAAGTATTTTATACTTTACTCAGGCATTTGAACTTTATTATGATGCTGAGGAGTAATCATTAAAATATTTTTGAAAGCATAATGAAATTTGTTTTAGAAGGGTAACTCCAGGAACTCTGTAATACCTATAACCCAAGAAACAAACTTCTGTACAACTTAGATGCAATCCTTACAGGTTACATTAAATCTCTACATCTCTTAAAGTGTAATCAAGATGTCAGGATGTAAATATATTTTTGAAATACAGATGGAATATTTAAATTAAGAAATTTAAGTGACAAATATCTGAAGTAAAAACGAATGAAGTACACAAAATTTTGTTTAAAAAAAGAAAGAAAAAACAACGGACTCCACTGTAAGGAGAACAATTAAATTTGACGTTATCAGAACAGATAATGAATCCTTTTTGGATGTCTTTGTTAACATGATTAAAGAGTTAAAATGTGGGATCCCTGGGTGGTGCAGCTGTTTGGCGCCTGCCTTTGGCCCAGGGCGCGATCCTGGAGACCAGGGATTGAATCCCACGTCGGGCTCCTGGTGCACAGGCCTCTCTCTCTCTCTCTCTCTCTCTCTCTCTCTGTGTGACTATCGTAGATTAAAAAAAAAAAAGAGTTAAAATGTTACTGCAAAAATGAATTTGAAAGCATGCAGAGTCCTTTTTGGATGTCTTTATTAACATGACTAAAAGAGTTAAAATGTTACTGCAAAAATGAATTTGAAAGTATCCTTTCACTAAAGGATGGATATATTCAGTATTATTTTCTAGTATTTTCAAGATTAAATAAAACACATGCCTAAATTACTGAATATATTCAAAATTTTGAGATAATCTTTCTTTACTTCCATAGGCATTTGTTAGTTCCTTATAGTGTTCAAATATTGATTTATATTGGATTTACTGAAATCAGTGATACCTCTAATTTTATATTACTCATGACTTAGGACATAAATCTTCCTGTTAAGTTTCAGAAACTGTGTCTGGGATAAAAAAAATTAAATATTATGAATTTAAGTTCAACACATCCTGTAAAATATACATGGCTGGTGAGCAAATGTTACATTATTAAATGGCCACATTTGTATGAACAGGATTCTTGTTTTGATTTTCTTGTTAAAATAAAACCAAGAAAGTTCAAAAAGATTTTCCTTTGGTTTGGGTGTGTTTACAAGAGTACTTGGTAGTCTTTAGAAATGGCTGCATCTGCAGAGCATAAATGTGTCTTAATTACAGGTTTTTTTAGGGTGAACATCTGTGCCCTTTTCTGCAACTATGTAGATACTTTGATAGTTATCTGAGAAGAATATGTGGTTAAATTTGTACACTGCACTTACTTGCTAATTCACTTTATTTAGTATAAATCAGGAATATTTAAAGGTTTATGTGTACAACCTTGACATGCCACTTTACACTTAACACTATCCTGTTTTCTATAATTAGTTTACAAGATAAAATTAGTATCAGATAATTTTTCTAATTGGGATTTTTGAGTTGGTGAGAAGAAAACTTAAGGTCTGCTCCATTTCTCTTTTCTTTCATAAAATGCTAATTTTTTGAGGTAGAGAACAGAGTTCCCTTCTTTCTTGCACTATTGATAATCACTTTGGTTTTAACAGAACATGTTGTGCAGGAAAGCACAATGCCATTTATTTTTGAAAAAGAAAGTTAATTTTATTTTACTTTTCTTAGTATTTAAATAATTCTAACATGGATGAAAAAATATAGGGGAACTCTTTAGTTACAGAATATGAATTTAGGCACTTAGAAATAACAGTAGTTCTTCCTGAATTAACAAATAAGGAAGCGTGGTATACGGTGAGGGCGGATTGAGGATGATCCAGTAAGAAATAATTTTGATAGAAAGACTATCAAACAATACCAGAAAGACTGATAATTGGAAACTGTTGACAGAAAGCCTAAAAATTGTCTACTTCTACTCCTTTAGGTATGACATCTCATTTGTCGAAAGTACTGAAAATTAACTTCCCCCAGAGAGCAGTGTACTACCTCCTTTGGGAAGAATTCTTGTCACATATTGGGTCAGAATCACTCCAGTGAGAAGTGTAACAAAGAACAAATTCAAATATTTTGCTAAGGGGACACCTGGGTGGCTCAGCAGTTGAGCCTTCAGCTCAGGGCATGATCCTGGAATTCCTCGATGGAGTCCTACATCAGGCTCCCTGCATGGGGCCTACTTCTCCCTCAGCCTAGATCTCTGCCTCTCTCTGTGTCTCTCATGAATAAGTAAATTAAAATTAATTAAAATTAATTAAATTAAAATTAAATTAATTCTAATTAAAATTTAAACCTTAAATTTATTTTTTTTTGCTACGTAGTTAAAAACTCCTAAAAAGCAAATACCTACTGTAAACAAAAAAGGTCAGAACATTTCCTCAGTTTTTTTGTTTTGTTTTGTTTTGTTTTTTTATTCATGAGAGACACAGAGAGAAAGAGAGAGGCAGAAACACAGGCAGAGAGAGAAGCAGGCCCCAGGGAGGGAGCCCGATGTGGGACTTGATCCCAGGTCTCCAGGACCACACCCTGAGCTGATGGTGGTGTTAAACCACTGAGCCACCTGGGCTGCCCTATTTCCTCAGTTTAATTCAGCTTTAGAAAGATTTCTTCCTGACTTTAGTTCCCTGATCTCTTTTTCTTAAAGCATTTACTCTAGAAAAGTTGCAATGGCAAACTCTTTCTCTACCCCTTTGAGATAGAAATCTTCTACAATCCAGGAATGTCTTTCTCCAAGACCTAGAAGCCATCCCTTTGAAATCTTATCATCAAGAAAAAAATCAGATCCTTACTTCCCAATTCCTGTAGGACCCCTGGATAAGGGGACAATTAAGAAACACAATGACTTAATCATTTAGACCAACCTCTTCCTTAAAGTACTTTTCCATTAGCTCACCTCTCTTTTGTTTCAGCAAAATGAGCTCAACTTTCTCCCCCTATTGCAGTAGTCTTGAATAAAATCTCCCTTGCTATTTTTCACAAGTATCTGGTAATTTTTTTTTTTTAAACCACTGTCACTATTTCTTTGCATTTGTGAATTAGAGCCATTTCATTCAGTTATATCATTGAAACTTCTGGTCATGGGTAAATCCATAAAATAATATTTTGCTGCATTTATAAGAAATACATGGAAATGATAATGACACAGACTTAGTTAATTATAGCTTAATGAGGTTTGGGAAAATTATAAATGTTCTCTTTTAATTAAAAGACCATCATTGCTGATGATACAAGATGATTTTTAAAGTAATATTATGAGTTCAAAAATGTTACAAAGGTGGAAAAAATGTTCTCTACATTTGAGAAAGATGAATCGTATTTATCCATTTTTTTCTAAATTAATTATAAAGAAGCATTTCTCACGAAGTCAGTCAACATGAGGAACATGAGGAAATTAGTTCAGTGACTTTTCAGTTAACTTGTCATTATGTCCCAATATTGAGATTTTATTGGATATTTGAGGATCACATATTCTTTTTTAAAAAAATATTTTTATTTATTTGAGAGAGAATGAAAGAGAGTGTGCATGCGAGGAGGAGTTGGGGGAGGGGCAGAGGAAGAGAATCTTCAAGTAGAATCCCTGATAAGCAGCAAGCCTGATGCGGGACCAAATCCCAGGACTCTGGGATCATGACCAAAGGCAGCCACTTAACCAGGTGAGCCACTCAGGCACCCAGGGATCACACATTGTTATTATTCAATCATCCCTACAATTTAACAGAATAGTACTTGACTTTCCATATATTCTGCCCATGTGAAAAAAAGTTCGTCTATATATCAAAATAAATATTTTTGTTTCTTAGTTAAAGTTGCATTTCATAGGAGGGATGGGTACTAAGATGTATTTTACGATGTTAGGCAAAATTTAAGTGTGTCCAAAATGATAGTCTTTTGTGCATATTTAGCTACAATAAAACTCTTTAAAATACTTTTTCCTTTAATATTTGAGTATTCTTGAAATTAAATGGAGCTAGAACTTGAAGCATCTAACACATTAAAGTGACTGTTCAATTAATCGTGAATTGAGCTAGTTTTTAGCATCCAGCCTAATATACCCCCCAAAATAATAAATAATTTAAGAAAGCAGGAAGTTAACTATTAAATAAAATACTCCTTCTCATTGACTAGCAAAATCCTACTGGCACTACTTACAATTTTTCCTCAAACACGTATTTCAGAAACCAAACTTTTTGGTTTTTGTTTGTTTCCTCAAATACCTCCTCAATGCTCAGAAAAGTTATAAGTAATTTGCTTTAAAAGATCTGTGGTTGTAGGCTCACATGCCAGGGCTGTTTGAATACATTTCTCCTTGCTTCTTCCCAGTAAATATGAAGTTTTCATCAACTTTAAAAGTCTGAGAAAACTGTGTCTGTCCCATTTCACAATACTTAATTTATTTGTTGATTTTTCTTCCCTCAAAACATATGTATTGATTGTTAATTATGTGCAAAGTACTCCTTTTGTACTGGAGAAGATAAAAAGATGAACACACACACACACACACACACACACACACACGATATCTGCCCTCAAGCTGCTTGGAGCTAAAACTTGTATGAAATTTAAGGTACATAAATAACTACTGTACAAGAAAGAAAGTGATACATGCCAAAGAATAACAACCGATAAGGTGTTATCAGGGTCCTGGGTTTGGGGAGGCTATATAAAACCATGAAATCTGGGATGGTTTCAGAATTTTAGCTGAGTTTAAAGGACACGAAGCATTTGGATAAGAAGCAGAGTAAGTATGTTTAAAACATTCCAGGTGGTGAACAGCATATAAACAGGCAAAATCGGAAAGTAGAAAGTGTAGAAAATATGTCTGTAAGTAATTCAACCTGGCTAGAACATAGGCGTGGGAGAGGGAAATAGGGGAAACTGGATTGGAAAAGAAGTTGAAATTATAGCAAATCTTGATCCCCAGACTAAGCAGTTTTGATTTTATATAGTAGTCAATGAATAGAGACACATTTAAATATCAACCAAAGGAAGGGCAGTATTAGAGCTCTAATATAAAAATGCTTATTTGGCAGGAGTTTGAAGATATACTGCAGGGAGAAAATAGCCATTAGCAAGACAAGTCCCTAAGGACATAATTATAATTATCTGGGTATGAGGTAATTTGGTCTGTAAACATGGAAGCATCAGGATATGCTGAAGAAGTATAATCTGTAAAACATGACCAATGATTGGATGTGAAGAATAAAGCACAGAGCAGACAAAAAGTCCTAGATTATTCTAATTTAGCCTGGTTCCTAGGAGGTCTTCTACTATTGATGTCTAGGACAACTGCTATGGAAAACAGTATGGTGGTTCTCCCAAAAATAAAAATTAGAATTGCCATGTAATCTAGCAATATTACTTCCAAATATATATATCCCAAAGAATTGAAAGTATGATTTCACAGAGAGTTGTGCACTCATATTCATAGCAATATTATTTCAATAGCCAAAAGGTGAAAATGACCTGAATATCCATTGATGGGTGAGTGGAAACAAAATGTAGCATATATATACAATAGAAAATTATTCAGTCATAAAAATGAAGAAAATTCTGACACATGGTACAATGTGGACAAACCTTAAGGGCACGATGCTAAGTGAAACAAACCAGTTACAAAAAGGCACATACTATATAATTTCGCTTACATAAGGTATTGAGAGTGGTCAACCTTGGTACGTTTGAAAGTAGAAGAGTAGCCGCCAGGTGCTTGGGGGAAAAAGAGATGGGGAGTTGTTTCATAGGTACAAAGTTCCAGTCTTGCAAGATGAGAAAGTTCTGAAGATGGGTTGTACCACAGTGTGATTATACTTAACATTACTGAACTGTACAGATACAGATCTTTATTATGATGGTAATTTTTTTACATATGCATTTTATCTTAATCAAAATTTTAAAAATTAAAAAAAACTATGAGAAAGAAAAAGAAAAGAAAAAAGAAAAAAAAGAATAGGAAAAAGGACCAAAAAAAGAGAAAAGAAACAGACAGCCATATATGTACACATAGAGTTAATCCGAATTACTTCTTCAATACAGTGCATAGTGAAAAGAGGATGTCAAACAGAAACAGCCTTTAAAATTCACCTTTAAATAGCCTTTAAATAGTTACCTATTTAAGAGCAATGTGAACAAGGCAGATACACTTGGTCTATGTAAGGGTAGGTGGTACTATTGTAACAGGTGGATGAAATTAATTATTGGAACCTGTCAAAGAAAGGTTTTCGAAGAGTCCCCACTGTGTAAGTATGAGGATAATATAACAGGAGGCCTAACTTCCAGTCCTAGCTTCTGACACTTTCTATTTATAAGACCTCGGAAAAGTTACTTCTTAATGACTCAATTAAAACAAACAATTCATAAATAATAATATCTGCTTATCTCATGGGATTATTGTGAGATTCAAATAATACATTTATTAGTGCTTGGTATACAAGAAAGGCAAATGTTATTATTATCTGTTGACCTCCTTGATGGGCTTTGTATAAACAATGATAGCAATTTCTAGGTTAATTGCTGTAGAGAGTATTGCCAGACTGTCAAGGGCAGGCCGAGACCATTATTAGCTAGGAACATCACACAGGGCATCGAGGTCAGTGCTGAGAACAAACTAGATCATTTAGACTCAAAAGTTTGGACTCATTTACCAGGTCTTTATATTTACATTAATATGATTTACTTAAATCAATTCAGCACTCCTTCCCTCCTTGCTTTATTTTGTTAGTAAGTGTAGGTCTTTCAGGTAAATTCCCTACATTGCAGTAGAGAGGAATGGATGGAAAGGGAACAGGGAGCCTCTGTGAATTTGACAGAATATGAGAAGGCAAGAGGAAAAACGAGCATCATGGAGGGACTAAAAGTGATGGAATAATACTACTTTTAGAAATTTGATTAGGGAATTCTCATTCATTTAGATTGCAACAGACAGGAAGCTAGGGAGAGAGGGAACAGCAGTTTCCACCACTGAGCTCAGCACTTTACACATTTTATTATATTCAATTTTCACAACAATTCTAGAAGATAGACTTTTATCCTCATTTTTTAGATGGGGACACTGTAAGTACTTTGCCCCAAAGCACACAAGTAGTAAATGGCTGGTGAGTTTCTAGTCAATTCTCTCTAGCACCTGTGCACAGGCATTTTTCTATACCACCATTTGACCGAACTTCCACTTCTCAAAACGCACTCGCGTGGGTTTGCCAGAAAGATCCCAGCCTCTATGGCATTTCATCTTCTAAATCTGAACCGTCTCTAACTGGAGGGCATATGTCTATAAAACAGAGTACATTCCTTTGGTGAACAACAAAACATATTTCTTCCATGATAACAGACAGGTCAGAGTAGTTTAGAGCTGAAAGAATGCTCAGAGGTCACCACAGCTAATAGTCTCATCGAGGACAATTAGACCCGGAGAAAGGAAAGAATGTTCAAGTGCACTCAACCAGTTGATGATATTCTTCCCATATATTATGCCACTGCTTCACAAAACACTGCCAATTTTAGGCAAACAGATTTAAGTTGCTAAGTATTACTTATCAATATTCTAAAGCCATTCAGGGATTAATAGAGTACTGCCTGATATGTGATTAACTCCATTAAAAACACTGAACTTGTTACTAAAAGATAACAGAAATTTCATTGCCAATGGCATAGTTACTTTATCAAAAGTTGTCAGTATTTGCCAGATGGAGTTAGGCTACTTTTTCTGTAATTGCATGTTATGACTCAGGTGCCTACTAATAAGCGATATCCTTTCTTAACTCGATCACCAAAATTCTTGGAAGTAACTCTATACTATTACCTGTAATCACTAACAGGATTACAGGATTTGCCTAGCAACACCGGCACTTGTGAGTTCCCACCCTTGCAGTGAAACAGCTGTTTTCCTATTATCATTGCTCCCTATTAATTTTATCCTCTTTGTATTAGTACCTAATACTAAGCTGTGGCTTTGTTTTAGTCTATATGACAGGAAAAAAATAGGCAGTATATTTGCCCTTTCATTCTCTTTCATTACAGGGGACACCTATTTTCATACGATTATAATATGAAACATCAGGACAAGTAATAGAACTGGGCTTCTTCAACACTTAGTGTGACTTACAGGACTTTAAATGTTCATCTTGCATTGTTCCTTACAGACTTGTAAGTGAACATAGCCATGCTAGAGAACACTCATTAGCCTGCAATGTAATATTAAGAAAATGCACGTAATAAATTGAGAATAGCTGATAAGAGTGGAGCTAACTATTACTTAAGATGAAATATAATTTGAATAACTGTAGTATGTTTGCACTTAAAATCATTATTTCTAGACCCAGAAATACACCTCACCACCACTACCACTAAATACTACTCGAATATCCCATGGAATAAATTGAGTCTTCTTTAGCGTCAAAGTCCTGCATGAGATATTTGAAAACAACAACAACAACAACAAAAACCCACAAAAGCAAGCACGATCACTTCTATTTTGTGAGTGCCGGGCATCTAATGAGAAACAAATGTTCAATTTACACACTACCAAGAAACAAAGTGAGTACATCCTCATAACGGACTTCCCATGGAGTTCAACTGCTCAAAATTTCCTAAAGATTAGAATCACACATGCACAAATGCAGGAAAAAAAGAGAAAATCAATACCTTTAAATTTACCATCGCCTAAAATAGAAAAAAGTAAAATATGGTTGAATCAGAGAACCTAGCACATTAGCCTATATTCTAATACAGTAGAGGACTTTAGCCAACTCACCTGTTAAAGGACCTCTGTTGTCTCAAAGCTAATGATGGGAGATCCCTCATGCACTGGCTGCTCTGGTTCACAGGCTTCTGTATTTTACCTCGCACCCACTGGGCTGCCTGCTTTCCAAAAGTTACTGTGGATTGTTCTCAGATTTTATCTTAGTATTTTATTTTTTAATAATTTTTTAAAGATATATTTATTTATGATAGACATAGAGAGAGAGAAAGAGAGAGGCAGAGACACAGGAGGAGGGAGAAGCAGGCTCCATGCCAGGAGCCTGACATGGGACTCGATCCTGGGACTCCAGGATCGTGCCCTGAGCCAAAGGCAGGCGCTAAACTGCTGAGCCACCCAGGGATCCCTGTTTTTAATAATCTAATTTAATTAACATGGTCTTTTTAACTGCACTCTTTTTTATCAATATGTAAGCTTAATTAAATATTTTATGTATCATTACAATTTAAGTGTCAAATGGTATTTTTTGGTCATGAAAACTATGGTGATCTCTCTTGAAAGGCAAAATGAAAAAGTTATCCAAACAAAATCAAAACAGAACGTTCTGAATTATATATGGGTAAAATGTGTGAAAGGTGGGAGGGAAATATCATAAACATCTAGAAAGGTTCTATATCAAAAAAGTCTTTCTTTTCTTTTTTTTTAAGATTTATTTATTTCAGAGAGAGTGTATGTGAGTGGGGGTGGGGAGATGGAGAGAGAGAATCTCCAGCAGATTCCACACCAAGTGCTAATCTTGACGTGGGGCTCAATCCCAGGACCTGGAGATAATGACCTGAACTGAAACCAAGAGTTGGTTGCTTAACTGACTAAGCCACACAGGTGCCCCTCTTTACTTGTATTTTAAATTTTAGAGAATTTTGTACTTAAATATTATAAAAATGGATGAATTATACTATGAGTTAATAAAAAACACAGTGACAAGCTCCTGAAGGAGACTAACCAAAAAATAGCCAAGGCCATAAAAATGGTTATACAATTATAGGTTTTAAATCAAAATGTTTTTGTTATTCCTACTTTCATTAACTCATTTAAATAATCAACAAACTACCTAGGCCAATAGCATAAGTATCATATATATATAATTATGAAAAGTAGAAAAATAATTTTAAAAAATAGTGTGCTGAAAACAATACTAGCAAACAGTTTAATCAGCAAGGCATATACATAGTTTAATATATAAGTTAACCAATTGGTTGTACACTGATGCATCCCAGAGTTGGCTATATCATGCATCCCAAGATATAAATTATTTTAAAGGAATAAGAAAGAAAATATCTTTCCCAAGAATAAAGTAGGATAATGAGCACTTGTAGGAACACAAATGTGCTAAGAAATATTTTGAGGGGCAGCCCGGGTGGCTCAGTGGGTTTAGCGCCTCCTTTGGCCCAGGGTGTGGTCCTGGAGACCCGGGATCGAGTCCCATGTCAGGCTCCCTGCATGGAGCCTGCTTCTCCCTCTGCCCGTGTCTTTGCCGTTCTCACTCTCTCTCTCTCTGTGTGTTTCTAATGAATAAATAAATAAATAAAATCTTTTTTTTAAAGAAATACTTTGAAAGGCTGATAAAATTATATGTCCCTTTTTCTTAAAATCTGACTGCAACTTAGAGAGAACTGAGAAGATACTTACTATCTCTCTTTTCATATCTATATTCCTATCTTTCCTTCATCTTACCTTTTCTGCCCAATATTCTTCCTTTCTCTTCCCAATGTTCCTTTCTGCCACTAGGTCTACAGTTAGGTGGAATTACTATCACAAATGAGGTTTTTAAAGTCAATATTTCAGCAATAGCTCCAAGTGTGTCACAAGCTGATCTTAAGGATACAATTCTGTTCATCAGTATAATAGATTACAATCTACTTAGAAAACATTTTTCGAAGAAATTTAAATTGTGGAGAAAAAAGAACATTCTTTCAAAGAGAGACTCTAGGTTACATTTTCTTTTCCTCTTTAAAGGATTGATTACACAAATAACTTTGCTAAAAAACCCCAAGGATGAAGAGAAGTACAAACTGTGTGGCTAAATGAAAATAGATCTAATCACATAAACTGTGCCGGAATTATTTTCGTTCAACATTTCAAAGACGTAAGATTTTTTTTTTTTACATCACTTTGCCTGAGCTCTGGTTTTTGTGAGAAGTAATCCATCCTGAGTTCATTTTACAGTTACTAAAACCATACATGTTCACACTGACTCCATCAGAAAGTGTCATTAAGTCAGGGGTTTGGGGGGCACATTTTTTCAAAGCTAAATGAGAAACCTGAAAATAATAGGAGGCTCTGTTCTTAAGGGCCACACTAAAGAATCTGAATCGAACTACCTTTTGCTATACAAGGGATGTGTGCTTTTTATACAGAACTGCTTTTATATGCTCCAGGAACAAAATGGGCATATGAACATTACTTCTATGTATATACAGAAAGTAAGTGAGAATGGTCACAGCTTTAGGCTTCTAAACAGACACAGTAAAAAACCTAAATTTCGGTATTACATTTATTAAATAAAAATAGTATAAAATAAAACTGGATTTTCAATAGAATATTAAGTAAATGCCGTGTATTTCTAATGTGATCACTGAATGCAATTACAGTACGACATTAAAACCTAATTCATTTTGAATTCCATGCTATCCAAAAGACAAAAATATCAAAATGCACAGGATTCCCCTAAAGCACCATATGTGACAAGTGTAGTATTATAGTTCTGTCTTTCACAGATAAGTCAAAACATATCCGCTACCACCTATCCTACCCCCAAGCACAGTATCCACTTCAAAGCTGTGGGTTTTCATTTCTTCAACTAGACTTGAGACCTCTTGAGGTTAAGAAACATATTTTATATCCTTCTTTTTGTCATTGTTCCAAAATATGTATTCATTCACTATTAATGAAAAAAATCTAAGGAGACTAGTGTTTTGGTAGCTCATAGAACTTGCTATAACTTCTTGTTTCCTAACCAGTTGAATGTTTACACATAAGAGGACGGGACTTAGGCTTTATGCTCTCATTCACAGTCAAGGCTACTATGTACCATTAGGCATTTTAGTGGCCTTAAGATAAAAAGATTTTTAGGTCATTCAGTTCTGTGAACCCGCAGTTTGCTGCTGAATTAGGAAGATGACAAAAGTTCACCAGGCAAGTCACCTTCAAGCTGTCAATAGATGGCCTTTGCCTCTCACGGGAAACCATGCAGAAACAGACACGTGGAATTTTTTCACTGTATAGGCAATCCCTACCTAATTGTTTTGCAGCAAGGATCCCAACAATCTGTACAGCAGATGTGACTACCTCACTTAACACTATCTTAGGAAGAAATTAAGGGCAGAAGAGTCATATGCTAATAGTAAAGATGCACAGAGAAACTGCTGCACGAGCACAGATAACACACCTCTCTCTGGCCATCTGTCCTGCCATGTGTGCTGCACATCACAAGAGGGTGTGAGGAGAGTGGACAGCTGAGCACAACTTACAGAGAAGTTTCTCAGGGTGGCGAAGGATGGCTTCCTAAAGCAGGGTGACACTAGAGCATACGAGTTTTTATTAACATGGCAAGGAATGTGCTGCTGGTGTTACTTCAAGGACTCAGACCCAAGGCTTTAAGCATTACGTACTTTTAAACATTTATTTGAGATAGAGAATGAGCATGAGCAGGGGAAGTGGCAGGAAGAGTGAAAGGGAGAAGCAGACTCCCTCCTGAGCAGGGAGCCCCATACGGGGCTTGATCCCAGGACCCTGATCATGACCTGAGCTGAAGGCAGATACCTAACTGACTGAGCCATCCAGGCACCCCGACCATTACGTATTTTTTAAAAATAAATTAGTGTCATGTTATCCTTTTCTCTTCATCACTGCACTCTGATCTTCTTTCCTGAGTGGCAAGGAAAGATGCACAGCTAGAGCTGTGATGCAGGAATTGCGCGTGGCAATTTTCTCCTGTATGACACCCCTATGGATGATATAAAGGTTCAGAGGGACTGCTGCAGGGTATCATGGGCCAAATTAATGTCAATGAAGTTCCAAACCCAAGAAGTATGGTATCTATACCTCTGGATTACCCTGGTATTAGTGTTGACATCAGGTCAGAACTCAGCATAATATTTTAGCACAGTGCAGCTATTAGATGAACTAATCTTCACTTTCAAAACCTAAGTGTGGAAGAGAAATTGTGCTCCTGGAACACATAGCTGGATGAATAAATCTTTGTTGAATGATTACAATAATATCTTCTCATTCATGTACATTTGGTGGCACGCAGGGGCAGGCTTAGGGTGACAGGTGTGACTGGGGTGCACTGCCATAGGTCTTGGTGAACTGAGATTCTTGCCTGGGGCTGAAGGGGCTGTGTATTAGTATAGGGAACAAACTTTGCTGTGTGCCCTGGTAACCTCGCTGAAGAAGAGGAGGAAGAGAAGGAGGAGGAATAAGAAAAACAAGAGGACAAGGGAATGGAGAAAGGAGGAGAAGAAGAAAAAAGGGGGAAGAAAAGGAAAAGCAGGAGAGGAAAACCTACAAGGAAAAAATGGAACTTAAATTGTGCATTATATTTGTGCATGCATGTATAGAGCTGCTGAAGGCAATGAGCTTTCTTTCCTTTCTTTCCTTCCTTTTTAAGAAATAACTGGCTATTTGATAAGGGGCTCAGAATGGCCTGTGCCTTAAACACTGAAAAAAACACAAATATTAGGTTATTGTTTCCCAGGTAGAGAAAAAAAGATCAGTGGAGAGGGATTAGACTTAGAATATATATGGACCTAGTGAAGTTAAAAGTCATCCAAACACACAGTTGAGATCAAGGATTTATTTATATGGAGCATAGAGGAAAAAGTACTAAATTCATTAGAAATTGGCTCTTTAGTCACAAATAATTTAAATGAAGCTATAAAGATTTTAATCCTGAGGAATACATTGGAGTTCATGAATTAATGGGCCTATATGATACAGCTTCCTAATACTGAAATCCTAAGAGTCACACTCGATAAAATGATAGCTCTATCTTTGGAAGTTCAAGACAAAACCTTCAAAACTCTTCTCCATTCCAATATCCTCTGAAGATATTTCATATTACTTTCCTATTTCAGGGATTTCATTAAACCATACACTGAAACAACTGTAAGCAAGCTCAGAAACTTGGGAAGTGATAAGACATAAGCAATACAAACCTCCATAGCGAATTGACATTGTAATAAGTACAGTAGATGACACATATTACTGGGGAGAAAAAGATAGTGAAGGGATTGTGGTTATTTTAAGGGAGAAAATCACATTTTCTTCCATGGTCTATAAAACATGATATTATCTGTTTTCTTTTTTTGGGACCCAGAAGTGAAACTCTGATTCAAGTTGAGGAAAAAATATTCGTGGCAACCATCGGTATGAGAAACACAATGAAGGGTTTCTAACAGTGTACACAGTGCTTACAACACTATATACATGTAAAAAAAAGCCATTTTATTTCTTTGAAGAATGAAATTTGAAACTATATTTTTAAAATAGCAGTTAAAATATTTCTCCTTCCAAAGACCACTGCCTTGGCAATAGCCTCTCTCTTAGGGATAGTGTTTTCATTCCTTAACTCAGGTCTTTCACTTTCTATTTTTCAGGAGACAAACTTACATCTCATAATTTATAAAGGATTAGAATTCATTATGGGAATTTATAAAGGATTAGAATTCATTTGGGAAATTCATTATGGGAAGAGCTTGGCATGCGACAGCAAAGAAAACATACAGGAGAAGTGTTTGGAGCACCTATTTCTTTGTTTCACAGTGACAAAATATTTGATTAAAGTATTATAAGAGAAACAGTAAGAGGAAACTTGGGCATATAATAATTATATATATCTGAGGGAATTTTTAAGTGAGTTAAAAATAACTGAAGATGATTTTCCTCTTGCCAGAATTTGTAAGTCTTAGTACCAAATTAAAGTTTTTATGATTTGGGATGCCTGGGTGGCTGAGTGGTTGACCGTTTGCCTTCGGCTCAGGTCGTGATCCTGGGGTCCTGGGATCGAGTCCTGCATCGGGCTCCCCTCATGGAGCTTGCTTCTCCCTATGCCTATGTCTCTGCCTCTCTCTGTGTCTCTCATAAATAAATAAATAAATAAATAAATAAATAAATAAATAAATAAAATCTTTAAAAAATAAGTTTTTATGATCTAAAGCAGTTTTCTCTGAAAAAAAAAAAAAAAGAAAACAAACATCAAGCAAGTCCTAAATCAGAAATATTAGCTAAAAGTTCTTCAAAGACCACCTTAGGGAAGATTAACAGAAACAATCAATGAAGCTACTACATTCTAAGGCAGAAGTAAAGGAGTTAAAATTTTAACCTAGATCTGGTCATGTGACTGTAATATGAAAAAGTCTCTTGTATTCTTTCATTTCTCCTTGAAAAATAATTTGAACTATACAAACCTCCCTGTAAGCATGTTATCTATTAGTAGTTTTAAAACTTTCAAACTCTTATCCAGACTCTACTTTAGAACTGCAGTAAATTAGACAGGAGTTTTTAAGTTGTCTCTAAATGGCTATAATTAAACCCTCACTTAGAGCTTTGCCATCTACACCAAGGGCAAATTCAATGTGATAAGGGGTGCATAAGAGCTGAATTATTAAAAGGAAAAAAGGGGAAAAAAAAGAAAATCCGTGACTTGGCATCGATGGCTGTGTAAAGCGTGCAGGTTAGGCGCTCCAATAATTTCTTCTAAAAAGAAGCTATATGAAGATCAGAAAGGGTAGGTGAATAGAGGAAAAATATTACAACCTTTCTTTTAAAGCTATGCTTAAAAATGAACTCTTACCCGGGAAATCTACTAATTGTTAAACTTTTCATCTTCTAAATATACACTGTGAAAACAAATGTATTTCTTTAAAATGACCCTAATTCAAATCCAAGGGTATTGACAGGCCAAATTCTTTGAAGTGAATCTAATTAGCAAGAATAGGCCACCTAGCCCATGGGCAAGGAAAGCTATCTGATGAGATCCAGAAATGGGGTTGATATTAATGTCAAGGATGTCAGAATTGGTGGCTACAGACACAATACAATTGCTAAGTTGAGTGAAAAACACAAAACAACCCCCCCCCCCAAAACTCAGAAAGCTGTACCCTTTGAGATGACTGCTCTTTCTCTAGCTCCTAAGATGCTTAAAATACAAGCAAACACCTGACGTTTCTGCTGTTTCAATTATGACAGTGTTACAATAATTTCTTGTGAATTTACTTGGTCATTTAATCAACTGCTTTTTGTTTGTTTGTTTGTTTTAGGAAGAAAGCTGTCTAGAGAAAACCTGAACACTTATGAAAAGCTGCTGTCCAAGGATGGGATTTGTGATTTTGCTAACCCTAAGAGACAGTCTTCAACTATGATACAAGGGTAATAAAATATCTTTAATTATTTCCTATATGAAGGAAAATGCACCTTATCTTTACAAAGCATAATATAGTTCACATTAAATGCTATCAGGCAAAAAAATAAAACAAATAAATGTTATCAGGCATTAATTTCTGCTGATCAACGAGGCTGTCACAAAAGAAAGGTTACAATATGAGCCTTTATCTGATGAGGCCAAGCAGACTCAAAGAACACAAAAGAGGGGTCTCTTGCTGTATCAGTACTTCATCACAATATACATATAAGGATCTTTTGACTCTTCATTCATTGCTTTGCATCCACACTCACAAGGTTGGTTAAAAACACTGTATCCCACTGCCTCCCTTCTAAAAAAATGTGAGTTCTTGGTGTTCATGTTTCATTTGAAATGCTCAGGAAAACCGTATCTCTTCAGGGGGAAATGCACTGCCATTGTCAAGGATGGTGCACATCAAAGTCAATTTGCTAATTGGTTTTAGTTGTTTCCCGAGAACAATGAATATTACCTAGTTATTCCAGCAGCAATTCTAAGGCAAGCAAGACTGATCAATTGGCATCCAGATTTCAGCAAAAATAACAAAAATACAGTGTCATCATGATCTCCCATATGAAGAGGGAGATCTTGCTTGTGCCACTCTTCCATTTATGACCTAATATTGATTGGTCTTTCACTTTCTGGGAATTTCCAGCAACCACTCTAATTTTCCAAACTCTCATTTCCCCCATATGCAACCCTATGTGAAAATCAATACAAATAATGTAAAAAGTTTCTAACTAAAAATAATTGAAACAAAATTTCTTTAGCAAGATGATATTCTAACAAAGGAGTAATAACAATTCAAAGATATAATATTTCTACTGAAATACGTTGTTTATTTATATTATTGTTTATGGGTGATTAGTAACCATTATTAAAATATATTGCTCTCTTTTCTTTAACTATCCTTATGTCTTTCAGGACTTAGATTTCAAACACAGAATCTAAACCAAATCACTATTTTTCAGTAAAAATACCTCTGATCAGAGTATCCATGATAATTTTGACAACACGAAACTTACAGGAACAATTAACATATAAATGAACACTTTTCTACACGTGCACTACAGCTGTACATATTATGAATATTTGATCTTTAGTTTTAACGAATTCATATCTTTACTTTGATTACTAGTTAAGCATCCTGACTTAAAGTTTGTAAAATCTAATGTTATCTGTGTATATCTGTTGATGCTGCAAAGAGAGTTGAGACATTTTTAAGTAAGAAAACATGAAGAATATTTACACCAGTTTTCAGGAAAGGTAAAAAGTAAATAAAATATAATGTTTTCTCATGCCTAACTCCACCCTGGCCCATCACCTCCTCTCCTGCCCCCAATAACTGGAATGTTCCTTTATCTTATTCCAGTCCTACAAATTAACCAGAAGGGTCTCAGGTCATCTAAATAAGGTATTAATGATGTCATGGAGGTGATTAATCAGACATAAGATGATATGATCAACAGATTCTCAGAGCTTCTGTCTTCTTTCTCATTATCTTTATTTATAACTTAAATGTATAGCTTATAGTAAATGGTTTTGGATATTTGGAGGATTTGAACAGGAAGATTATAAGAGGGCAGTCAGCTCTCATTGTAATAAGAGTTAAGTGGGTTCAGTTACATTTTAATTCAAACAGTGGTTTCAGATATTACCCATCTGGTAGGGTTTAATAGAAAAAAAAATCACTTCAGAACTCTGGGGAATAATATGTCAATCTTGAGAGAAAGCATGAGATGTGAAAGTCTTTGGTGGACAGGCACTTAAATGTGTTTAATGTAGCAAATGAAAGACTGTTACAACTGTATTTTCTATTTTGTTCTAAGAAACATGTCTGACAAGGAAAGAGAAGAAAAGGTATCTTTAACTAGAGTCAAAAATGTTGGTAATAAATCAGTTTAATGGCCCATAAGATTCTTCTGTTTTATGTATACAAATTATATATATTTTGCAACAATGCTGCACATTACTCCAAAACAGAGGTGTGTCTGCCCTGTTCATAATATTATTAACTTACTACTATTTTATGAAAATGACATTAAATCTTCCTTCTCAATAGAAAAAATCTTTGAAATGTATTCCCTTCTCCACTACCAAAGTTTGTTTTTTTGTCTTCGTTTTTTGAAAGTCAGATACTGTATCTTTAACCTCTTTGTATTCCTGCTCCACTCCATCCCATGAAGCCCCTGATGAACATACCATGATTATCCCTCAGCTTTGGGGGTGAAATGATGTATTTTTAGTTGGATAAATGGTTTATCTACCAAAGAATAAAGGAAGTACTTACCAAATGTAACTTGAAGCATTATGATTTATTTCATTGTACTCACACAGCAAGCCTTACTAATAGCAGTAAGGTTATTTTTAATTATTTATTGATCAGTTTAATCTGTTTTAAATTAATTAGACTATAGCCTGTACCTTGCAAATGGGTTCCAGAAATCATGGTGTCATAGAAATATGCTAGTAGTGATTGACAGAAATGGAGATCTACTTAATTCTGAATTAATGACAAATTTGAATAGTTTCCGACACTAGCATGCACATGTTACATGGCAACATGATCTATTAATATTAACATTAATTTATTGAGACCAAAACACCAGACAGAGATCTGTCAAATAGGTCAAGTTATTAAACTATATCACTGAACATCAGCTTTGCTACACAATGTCACAGTTTCTCTGTTCTTTAACTGATACAATAATGGTAAGAGTTATATCTGCATTTTCAATAATTTCTGAATGTTTTACTTTCCACAACAAAACCATAACTTGTCAATTTAATGGTCCCCTGAGACACAAAAATCAACTCTGTAATTAATATACAATATTGAAATAACCATTTATCATTCTGCACTCCAAAGATAACACATTATTTTGGAGAAATGGTCTCATGGATAGACTCCTTTTAAAAAACAGACAAATAAACAAGCAGAAACTCCTCAGAAACAAAGCATTATTTTACCTTTTTTTTTTCTTTTCCTCCTGGCTGTACACTATTACCAATTATAAGACTTTCTTCTCCAGCCAACCAATTAAGCAATGAAAGTCCCCACCTTTTGATTGATTTCTACTCATCCTTCAAATGTATCTCAAAAGTTATTTCTAGTGTGAAATTTCCCATAAAATTACAAAGATCTTGCTGCTTCCTCCTCTGAGCTCCCTGGATAGGTTTACTGACAAAACCTCCTTTTCTGCAATTATTACTCTCTGCAATTTCCACTGGAAGTTTCTCAAATGCAGCCTTCAGCTCCATTTATGTCTGTCTCCGAGCCTACTATGTGCGTGGTGCATGGCTGTACCAATCTTTTGATGAATACATAATTAAATGAATTAAAAAGAGAAAAATAGAGTTCTTTCCCCTAAGCTGGTATTGGGCAGTTTTTAAAAGTCAGTTTGCTATTATCTAGATACCAGTCAAATCCCTTGAAATAGGTATCTAAGGAGAAGGTGATGATTGTAAACATATTTTCAAAGAGCCTTCTATCAGAGAATATCATTAATTTATAGTTGTCTCAATTTTTATCCATGACCACTCAATGTAAAGATATATTTCCTTTAAATGATTGTGCATGCCAACAGAATGAACTCTTCTAGACTAAAAGGAATGGTAGATATATCATTTATATTTATGAAACTATAAGATGTATGACTATATTTACACTCATAAGAATTATACTCCCTACTCACTGGAAATGGAATTAGTCTATGCTGAATAATGATTTCACCTTCAGCAAACTGATTTTAGCTTTTTCATTAATGGATTGATATAGATTTCACAGGGGCTGTTACCAAGGTTCAAAGATAGTCAATGTGTTATTTATGATCTTATCAAGTTTTTTTCCTTCTATTCTCCACTACAACCACTTTATAAGATTCTCAGTCATGTTTAATTGGTCATATGTGAAGGTTTTGAAGATTTGAAGGCTTTATTTTTTACTGAGAAATTTACACCGCTGTGAGCCAATTTTTTTAGGAATTAAAAGAAAAATGTTCATGCCTTTTATCCAAGTCCTGCGATTTACTATTTACAAAAATAAATTTAAAATAATTTAATGTTCATTGTCATCTGTGGGCAGAAAATTGCATTTTATATGATACTGTTATTGATACTATTGAATATCACAAACACTTGTTTCAAAATCCTGCTAACCAATAGATATGTTCACAAGCATGTGATCATGCAAAAGTCTTGGAAAAACAGCCAATCTTCATAAAGATGTAATGAGGCAGCTTCTCAGAGAGTAAAGCCTACATGTACATTCAGGTCCTTTTTCTAAGAAACAAAATTAGTAACAACCGATAGAATTATTGTGAATTAGACTTATTTTATTATGTTTTATGCTATTCTGAAGTAGATTGCAATGCTCAATATTCCTTTAAATTTTTATTTATTTATGATAGTCACAGAGAGAGAGAGAGAGAGAGAGAGAGAGAGAGGCAGAGACACAGGCAGAGGGAGAAGCAGGCTCCATGCACCGGGAGCCCGATGTGGGATTCGATTCCGGGTCTCCAGGATCACGCCCTGCGCCAAAGGCAGGCGCCAAACCGCTGCGCCACCCAGGGATCCCCAATATTCCTTTAAATTGTGTGTGCAGTCTCATTTTCTCTATCCATGTGTTTTCATCATGTTTCTTCACACTGTTACAACATGCATTTGTTAAATAATTATAGTAACAGAAAATCATGCAAGAAGGAAACTCTCAGGCAGCCCAGGTGGCTCAGCAGTTTAGCACTGCCTTCGGCCCAGGGCGCAATCCTGGAGACCCGGGATCGACTCCCACGTCGGGCTCCCTGCATGGAGCCTGCTTCTCCCTCTGTCTGTGTCTCTGCCTCTCTCTCTCTCTGTCTATCATAAATAAATAAATAAATAAATAAATAAATAAATAAATAAATCTTTAAAAAAAATAAGGAAACTCTCCTTAGTTTATGAATAAAATCATTGGGTTAAGAAGTTAGCCACTTCAAATTTTAGCATCTAACCTTTATCTGTATATGTGTTTTCAGGTACCATCCCCAGGCTCATTTACCATCTTCTCTCCCCAACATTTAGCTTCCTCCCTTCTCAAACTCTGTCTCAAAATGGTTTAATCCAATGTGAAAGATCGTTAAAGAAATGCGACTTTTTTCTTTATATTGGATGCACACACGAATTGGTTCATGACAAATGATTTCTAAAAACACAAGAACCAATATGTTCTGCCATTACACATAAATCAAGCTCTGAGTCAAAGATTAAGGATGACCATTCGAACTTACAACAGTTCTCAAAAAATTGTTTAATTTTCTAGGACCTTCAAAGATAGAATTTGTACCAAATGGCTTTGAGATTTAAACATAAATTCTAATGGTAGTTAGAGTGGTAATTTAAGCATAAATTCATTTCAAGATCATCTCTCCCTATCTATGCAAATAGTGTCCAAAAGAGTAAAAGCTTGATGTTTGTCTAGGCTCTCAGGTGGCTCAAAGTTAGCTGGTAAAGAGATTTCAAATCCCTTGACTGGTTAGAGGGGGCTAAGTGTAGTATCAGATAAGCAGAGCCATATTGATTTGCTTTTGCCTCTTATAAGCTAATCTTCCAGTTTCATGCAGACTCAAAAATGTAGTCAATGACTTTAGTGATGATTGTTCTTGCCAGATAGGGATCTTTACCTCAACTAAACAAAGTTATATTAAAAGGCTTGCATAGCATTTTATACGGGCGTATATGTCTATTTTAATTAAAGTGCTACATCTTAATGTTGTGTTTGCTGGAAGAAAATGCTGACATACACACACACAAATATTTTCTTTTCATAGTCATGTATTTTTCATAATCAGAGAGAGAGACACGGAGAGATATAAACAGGGACAAAGAGATAGATAACATCCAGGCATATGGCCACAACTAATAAGATTGTTTAGATAATTTTTCCATTGAAAAAAGCCTGGTTGATAAACAATGTCTAAAATGCACTTATCTAAGTTTCAAAATGCTGATTCAAAAGAGAATGCATTTCCCCAGTGATACGAGTTAATGCTCTCTCCTCTTAAACTGTGGATAAGTGGCAAACATAGTAGACTCAATCTATGTTTTTGCTGACATGAGAAATCAATTGTGGCCATGGATCTTACAACCCTCCATCTTTTTTTCACTCTGACCCAAAAACAGAAGTCACCCCATGACCTTATGATTAAATCACATCCTCTAGTAGATCTCCCGAGTGAATAATAATTCCTCAGAGAGAACAGCCGGAAACCAAATGGGAGACCTAGTCATTGTCTAAAAATCTGAGCAAGACCATTCCACCCACAACATTGCTTTCTATGCTATGACTTTTATCTTTTAGATCCCACTGTCACATGCTAGGAAATGTATGGAATGTATGCGATGAGAAACTGTTATCATGGAGAAATGGGACTAGTTTCCAAGATTATCAAACTTTCACAGCTCCATTTATATTATACCTTGAGCTGCCTTTCCTTTGTTTTTCCTCTCAAAGCTTCTCATACTATGACTTAAAATTAGTATTCATCTCTATTAAGTGGAGAGTAAAGAACACCAGGGTATTTTTCCTAACTCTCTGTCCTTTATCCCAATCCAACATACTATTATGAGGATAATATCAAATGAGAAAACAACCACAGTTTTTGGTTTGGAGTTCTTTGAGAAAATAAACTCAAATGACATCTTTGTTTTACTTACACAGTCATTGTAAGACAGTGTATAATATGTAAAATTACCAGTATCATCCCTTATTTTAACACTGATCCATAAGTCATTATTTTTTGTCTTATTTCAGTAGAATGCTGTAATATAAAATAAACTGTCATCAGTAAAATGTCAAAAAAAAATAACATCCAATAACAACCAACAATTTTATGAGCAAGAATTGCTCTACAGTAAGTGATCAGAACCTATTTAAGATTTTAGGTCCTGCATATGTACATTCTGCTGACAAGCCATGCAATTATAAAGATATTCTTCATGTCAATGTCTTGAAAGTTCCTAATGAAAGTTGTACAATGTAAGTAGGAGGCTTTGAATACTGTTAAACTCTACAAATGCTCTGTCTGTTTTATCATTTTCTTCAGTGAACAGGTACATTTTTAAGGCACCCAAGTGTCAACAAGTGTATCTAATAGAGCCTTGAGCTTCAGTGATTTCATAAAAGAGGAACTTGCCAACGAATTTAGGAAACTCACATTATATATTCAGGTTAGATTCACAAATTCAATGTTGCATGGCAAGAAGTCTATGCTCATTTCTTGGTATCATGAATTGCAATTTTTCCCCCAATTCAGAGAACCAAACCTAAACCTTCATAAATGAATGAACAACTTAAAAGTAGCTCATACTGTAGGAGTCTTAGAGAAGGAATTTATCATGTATTCAGTTTAAGGCATTCAGTTTATGACAGCAATGAAAACGATCTACATCCAATCTATCCTGATATGGAATCAAGTTGCTCAAAATAAACCTGATGTACAATTCACAGTAAAAATACACCTAAACTCTTTATATATACATACACACACACACACACACACATACACTCACACACATATATACATATTTTTTTCTTTTTAGTTTACATGATAATTTCTGTTAGGAGTAAACAATATATTAAGTGACACACTTGCAACCTTCTCAAAACCTACTGCTATATAAAACTAGGAATTAGAGACAAATTTTGAATCATTGAGAACAGGGAATTTTGCCTTGCTAGTTTGCATAAACTCAGAACTACACGACATATGGTAAGTATCCAATATAAATTTGTCAAATGCAAAAACAAATAAATTTGTCACATGGAAAAATTAAGTAAATAAATAAATTTGTCAAATGAAACTGAATTGAGATATTAAGATTAGGAAGTCACTGGAGAAAACATTTATGGTTTTCCAAGGCTAACAAAATTATTTCAGCTAATGATTTGCAGAAATAATTTACTAAGCCAATTAAGACATATATCTATGATAGGTGTACTATATATATATATGTTTTAGCAACAGATGAGAAAGTTACAACACCAAAGAATTATAATTCATGGTATTTTCAAAAATTACTCAGGTATCCCATCATCTTAAGAATATTTATTAAATTAACTTTGGAAATTTTTATATGGTTGGACATGCAATTCAGGTCAGATATTTTTAATAAGTCCCAAACACATTCTAGCACTAACTAAATGAAAAAGCAAGACATCATGCATTATTAGTAAGAATATCATGCATTGTCTACTCTCACAACAAATCCTTTATTCCTCAAGCTGCTCCTCTCAGTCTGCTTGGCAGTGCGATTCTCTGTTATTCTTTACATTTAAAACAGAGTTGTTTGCCTTTGGAATTGTAAACTTCAAAGTCTGCAGAGCACAAAGTGAAGGGGAGATGGGTCAGTGGGTTAAACATATTTTACTTGGCCATCTACACTTGTGGGTTTGAACTGCATACTTTCATATCTTATGGATATAAAATTAGCCAACAGTACTTCAGGTTAAGCTATGTAAAAAAATGCAATGAAAGTCACATTTCTACTTCAGAATTGCCCCACTATGACAGAGCTAGAAGAAACTTTCCTATCTCTACAGGTGACATATTACTCTTCTTTTCAAAAGAGCAGAGTAGGGGAAAAATATGGGCATTGCTTTTTTCCTAAAGTAGGACTTTAAAAACCCACTGGACAAAGAGTAATTGATTTATTTCTTCTGTATAACATTGATACATTATTTAAATCTTGGGCATTTTTAGATGCAAATGAAAGCACTGCTCTATACTTTCACTTTTATTGTTTTCTGTATATTTCATCTGACTTGTTGCATGACCTTGAGCTTGAGCTCTTGGGTTTGATTGTTCCAAGTATAAATGTCCTTCCAGTCTTAAAATCATATAATTCTCATTTGTTGATATTTAAGGTCATAGATCTAAAATTTTCTCCTTCTAAAAAATATCTGCACACTGACAATAGAAAAGTCAAAATGTAGATGACACTTCATGTTTGCAAATAGCCACAAGGCTACTCAGACAAGACAAGTAATGATTTATGTTATAAGAATGGGGGAAAAGAAGACTTGTGAATACAAACATGGACACAGCACCACTGCTAACTCCTTTATGCAAAGAGCTGAGTTGGCACAGTGTCTTCAGAACTCTGTAGGGAGAGGAGCTGTCACTGTGGAAGGGGGAGCTGATGTCTGTCTGGGGAACAGAAATTCAGTAACATCAAAAATAGTGCAAAAAAAAAAAAAAAAAGAAAATAGTGCAGCAAAATATGGACACATTGATAGGCATGAGAGATTCATGCCATTGGGAAAGGACAGCAGGAATCCAAAGTAGCTTTTGGCAATGACCAGTCACTTACACATAATTAATGTTGAATAAATATGTATTAAATGAGTGAATAGCTTTAAAGGTATGTCATGCATTAGTCACATGAATAAGTAAAACAAGTATGCATAAATTATTATAGAACTAGAAAACTGTGGGTAGTTGTTACGGAGAAGCATCCAGGTTAACTGAAGATAAAATGTGTTTTCAGAGGTGACTCCTGAGTTTACCTCTTAAATGAGGAATACATTGAGTTACTGAAGGCAGGACTGAGGTTCATTTATCCATTTGTCTACTGGGTAGTAAGGAAATATTAGCCGAATAAGAGAAAAGTGAGAGGGTGAGGCAAGAGACAAATCTATGAAGTTTGTTAGGGGATAACGGGTACAATGCTAAGGCATTTGATATTATACTGTGGCTGATAGGAGAACTAAATGGATATGAAGCTGAGAAATAAAACACTTTCACTTTTCATCTGGTAGAAAGGTGGAAGGTGACTCAGTGGGCTGGGAGTCTAGTAAGAAAACTACTGTGATAATCCGGACAGGAGGATGGCGATCTGATAACTGATTGCAGTGGAAAATTCTCCTAGATTTTTATGGGTCATTGGCCTAAATGATAAACTGTGAAGTTTACCTTCTATAGCACTGCAGTGAAACAAGTATTTTTTGGTGATATATATAGGAAGTTACCTTACTTTAAGAAATATCAGCACCCAGATTTCCTTCCATTAGAATTTACACCTCCTATTGCTTCCAGAAAGAAGTTAGTGTGTATTTGTATGATGCTTACTTATATAGGTCTACCTATCTACTTGGCAATGGGGAGGAAAAGAAAACCGGACTTGAAGATTGGGATTAATAAATATATCCATGTTTTACGGTCTTTTCCTTAATGGCCAGCCATAATCAATTACATAAAAACCTACAACAACATAACTATTTGCCCATAGCAGAATTAAATATGCTTATTTATTGGTGGCCTGGGCATATTTGCATTCACATTTTCTTTACAAACTATAGAAAAGGACTGAGAATTTTTAAACTTCCATCTCATTTAAAATACATTAAGGGCCATCATCTTTGCAATGTCAACTGCCCTCTTTCTAATTTGATGTTTGATTTAAATACAAAATGTTCTAATTAATATACGAGTTTGAGAAATGGAGCAGAAAAAGGAGTGGAATAGATGATGATGTTTCTTTAATGAACACATACTATTTTTTGAATGAATAAAAAGGACAATTACATATAGTAGAGGACATAGCACAGTTACTTTTAAATAAATGTAGCTGACAACTAGAACATAAAAGGAGCCTGAATATTCTGTACTGAATAAAATACACTGAATAAAGTTAAATTACTACAATGTATGTCAGTGACCAGAGCATGGGCATTAAGTAACTCTGCTGATCTCTTGGTAAGATGGGAATTCCAAAAGTGGCAGTGTTCAAGGCAATTGCATCAACATGCAAAAACAATGTTGGTAAACTCTATTAAAAAATAAATTTATAGAAAGTTTGAAATAAATAGGTTTGAACTTATACAGCGTCCAGAGAACATATTTATATAATGAGAAAACTATTCTGTATTAGCAAAATACTCTCTTTCAAAAAATCATTAGGCACTTGATAATTATGGGGTTAAATATGAGGTAAAAATGTGTACACTTAAAAATATGCTCTTATGTTACTTTGTCTATGATGTACTTATATTCACTCTAAAGTCTCATGACACTGTCAGCTATTTATCTATCAAACATTTTAAAATTTTTCTACCAAGTCAATTGCATTCCTCTCATAGAGTTTGACTCAAGTATACATTGTAGAATGAGGACACAAAATAAATAGAATATATTTTGTCAAAGATTTAAATATATTGAGAAAGCCATATATAAGTAAAAATATTTGAAGAAAGTATGGATAGAAGGACTGGGTTTGTGTATAGTATGCATCTAACATGTTTAAGGGTTTAAAACTAGTATAATGGAGAGGAGAGGATAAAGAAAGGGATATTAAGAATCAGAATCACCCTGAGAACTTGAGCAAAGACACACTCCAAGCACTTTCAGTCTCTCATGGAATATGCACAATATTAGAGGAGCCATCCAGGGGAGATGGGCAATAATTCTGATTGTCATAGACTTTCTCTCAACTCATCTTTCACAGATAACCATATTAGCAAAATGTATGCTCACACTTCTTGAATCATAAACATAATTTGAATTTAGGAGATGCCTTGACTCCAAGAAGATATCAGGGGTTCATATCATGTAATCACTGATTGAAGTGTGCTAAAGGAGTATTCAATTCTGTTTCTAAACACAGTAATAGCAAAGCATAAACAGATTGTATTAATTTTTTAAAAATATCTTTGTGAAACTGTGCTTTATATGCTTCCTTGTTATTCTTGATTGGCTAAACAATTCTGTGCTAATTACTGAACTATTCTTCCTTTTCTAAGCATCTTCTTTTATTCTCCATGCAAAAGGAAGGTAGTGACACCAAGCTTCTCCCTCTGAATGCTTCCAACCAAATTTATTGTTGTGAAATGACTGCTATTGCTTACAGCAAGCTTTGTATGGTTAATAAATTTGTGAAATAATCAGTTTTTTTTAGAAAGGAAAAATGAGATAAACTCAATAAACTCAAGTTATAGAATTAATAATAGCAACATATATTTAATATTGTACAATCCCAGTTATTCAAAACTGGAAAATACTCTGAGATTCATTTTATGAAACAGAACACTGAGATTTCAAAA
Source organism: Vulpes lagopus (assembly GCF_018345385.1). Lineage (NCBI taxonomy): Eukaryota > Metazoa > Chordata > Mammalia > Carnivora > Canidae > Vulpes > Vulpes lagopus. The sequence goes on along the minus strand of NC_054839.1, from coordinate 40,323,430 downwards.
GGTCATATGATTTGCCCAACATTATATAATACATGATATGCAGAATTTAGATTGAAAGAAAGGGGGCTACCACATACTATAGCCTGTTTTAAATCAAAATCTGGAGTGAGGAGTATAGTAGTAAAAAAAGTAACTTTGTAAGATTAGATGAAATGTATAAATTAAAGGTAAATTCTCAGTAGAAAGAATGTTTTTGGTTGATATTTCTTGAATTATTGTAACTGCATTCAATAAATATACTTGCAAATTCTACTGCTGGAATGATTATGACTTCTTTTATAAGTAATGGATTCTTCTTGGGTTTAGGTTTATACAAGTGAAGAGCACAAAAGACTTAAAGGTATTCTCATTTATTTAGGACTTGATTTGTCTATTTTAAAAAATCTACATCTGCATTAGATTTTCCTTTCTCTTTTGCTGATTCTCACAAATATTTTTTTTAAAGATTTTATGTATTTATTCATGAGAGACACAGAGAGGGAGAGAGGCAGAGACACAGGCAAAGGGAGAAGCAGGCTCCATGGAGGGAGACTGATGTGGGACTCGTTCCCGAGGCTCCAGGATCATGCCCTGGGCTGAAGGTGGCGCTAAACCACTGAGCCACCCAGGCTGCCCTCTCACAAATATTTAAAGTTGATATATCCTCACTGAATGTGAAAGAAGAAAACAAAAAGTTTACATATCACATTTAATTCAATCTTAGATTGACTTCTGGTTACATATTTAAATATACAAGAAAATAACATTTTAGGGTCTACTAAGAAAGTTGAAAAACTAAGACCAATGTATTATCTATGTCAATCACTAAACCACAGTTAATATTTATTAAAATCTTTGAGAATAATTTTTATTACAAATTAAAGTGTGGTTTTTATCCACTAAACACAACAAACTTACAAAAAAAAAAATAAGACAAATAACAAAAGCGACATGTAGTTTCTAGATACCATGCACCTGGACAAAATAATTTTTAATTGCATGCTGTGAGATTTGTTGATTATGCTGCCAAGGGATAAAACAGTACTCATCTCACCATTCATTAAGATAGCAGCTTTTTACTGAGCTATGCAGTGGGAAAAACTTGGAATTAGGCACACCTGTAACTGAATTCTGGTACTACCACATGCAAATGAGGGACCCCAGACAAGTTATTAGGCTACTCAAAGCCTCAGTTTTTTTTTTCCATTTATAAATAGTGACGATCATAATCCCTATCCAGTAGAGCTATAGTGGAGTATAAGTGAACATGCACTTGAGGGCTCCTAGAATAGAGGCTGACACCATGTGTATTCAATTATTTTTCTCTCCTGAATAATCATCCTGGGTTTCTGCCTATGGTCTTCCACTGCTCTGAGCTGGGCAGAACCATAAACTCATCCAAGGTGAGATTATTCCATTTTCGGTGCTAGAAAGAAACTTCTGAAAGGTGTGTATTACACTAGAGTAGGTCTGCATCTTTCTCTCGCCAGCAGCTTATTTTTGATGTTCAAATGGTTTAGACAGGAGCAAAGATTTTCCCCCTTTTCTTTTGGTAAAATAAGAAGCTGCAAAAAGAGATTTGGTGATATTACTGATATTTCTTTGGAATCGGGATGGGAGGATCAACGTAAGTAAATATGAAAACACATTTGATTATCATATACACAGATTTCTTTAATTTGTTTAAATGAAAGAAGTGAGCATCAGACTCTAGGTTATAGTTTACTGTCTTCTATTTTTTATTTTCTGACTAGCCATTCGATTTCAGAGAAAAAAAAAGCTGGGGTTCATTAAGCAAGTTATTCACAGTGCGGTCCAACATCACCATTAATCCTCTAACAACTCAAGGGCCTTCATACTCACTCACACCCTGCAACCACTTCAGGCCAATGCAGCCTGTTCCTATCCTATCACTGGAATAAATACCCACTGTCATAGGTCATCCAAACAAACACTGGATTTAGAAAAAGTATTATCCTATCTTCCTGGTTGCCATGCAGTCTATTCACTTTATTTTTTTATTTTTTTTTTAATTTTTTTTTTTTAAATTTATTTATGATAGTCACAGAGAGAGAGAGAGAGGCAGAGACACAGGCGGAGGGAGAAGCAGGCTCCATGCACCGGGAGCCTGATGTGGGATTCGATCCCGGGTCTCCAGGATCGCGCCCTGGGCCAAAGGCAGGCGCCAAACCGCTGCGCCACCCAGGGATCCCTATTCACTTTATTTTTAATAATCAGCTAAAAATACATGTCTCTCAAGGTATAGCTTTGTTTGCCAATGCAAGGGTGCATCCTCTTGACACATGCAATAAGCATCAGTCCTAGGCAAGGAATCACTATTAATCAAAAGGTAAACAAATATATATATTTTGAAATCTTTACAAGTGAATCTTAAAGACAATGCATAAATAATAGATCACTTCTATATAATACATTTCCTCAGGGCAAAAATATATAGCCATCACTTCTTCATAGTTAGTAGTTGTTATCCAATTACAGCTGTCCTTACTGAGAAGAGTCATCCTATATCCAGATAACTTATAAATTTGTATTTGCAATAATGACTGGCAAGAGCGATAGAAACAGCCCAGTCACAATTACTGGGTTCCCACATGCCCTGTAAGGAAACACATGGAATATCTATTCTCCAGGCAAAACCATATCAAATGGGACTATAAAGTTGCTGAAGAACTTGGCAAATAACTAACTGAACAATTTGTGTGGAAAAAGCAGAGTCTTAACAGTCATTATATAGCAAATACCTTAAAAAGTAGGTGTCTGATTTCAACTTCTCAACTTGAGAGTATAATATTAGAAGAAAAACAAAACAAAAACCCCAAGCCAATGGGTCCCAAGCCTCTTTGTTCAGTGATTTCAATTCTTTTGTGCTTTAGCCCTTAAGAAGACCTCACAAGGGACTGCTAATGTAATCCCACAGAATGCAATAATGAATTCCAGTGGAGGACTAACAGGAAAAAAAAAAAAAAAAAAAAGACATGGCTTTCTCACACCACTTTAAATGTGTAGGGAAATCATAAGTGTGTGAAAGCACTTCATGGATCTAGTGCAGTGCTATGACGATGTGGATTCCCCCCATACTGGTTTAATCCTAGCACTGCTTGGGTCTTGAAACACACCCATGCAAGGGTGAGCTAAAATGTATAGTAACGGCCTTCTAACAAATACATTTTGTACAATGAAAAGCTGGTCTTCCTTATTGAAATCATTTCAGATTTTTCATACCACTTAAGGCCTTGGATATCTTTCCATTTGCCTTTCCACATGACTTTACCTGGCCAACTCTTACTGTGCCTTCTAGATTTGGATCACTGAGTCCACCCTTCCAGTGTGCCTCCCCCCCGCTACGACATAGGGCTTCCTGACCCTCTGGGTTTCTGAGCATCCTGTGCATATCCTTGTTTTTATCACTTATCAATTGTGGCAAAAGCTGTTAGTTTCTTATTCAAAGGGAATCACCCCCTCCATTTCTAATAAAACTAGTATATTTCTCAGAATGTTAATGTGCCCAGCCTAGAAAGTGACTGAGAGATATAAATCAATTATTCAAATCTTCGTTTCCACCTGATATTTATTTTCCAACCTTTGCTTGCCCTAGGGGATGGCCATATGACACTATCCTAGGGAGGAACACATTAGGAAAAGTCTCTGGGAGGGCTTCTGAGAAAATCTAGTCCTCATATTTTAAAAATTAATTAATAAGTCATCTCTTTCACACAGACTACTTTCTGCCTTAAAAGACAGAGTCTAGCTGTGTGGAATTTGAATCTAGTACAGCCATATTGAAAGCAACGAAAGGAATAAAAGGTGACACAGTAGAATAGAAAAGACTCAGCCTTTGATGACATCATTAAACTGCCGTTAAACCAATTCTAAAACGGAGTATAACCAGAGGTCTTATTAAGTAAACAAGAAATGTCTTCATGGTTCAGAGAAATCTGATTTATTTTATTTGCATATATTTCTTTTATAAGAGAAAAACTGAATTTAAAAATGTACGTAAAAACTTGTTCATTAACATGCCCAATATCTATATTATTATTATTATATTATTACTGGCTACATAAAGTAAATGCCAATATAGTTTAGATTAAAGATTTATATCCATCCTCCTAATTTAAAACTTTGAAACCATAATGATCACAATCTGATTGTTGATTGACCTGGATCCTGATTTATTAAATCATCTTAATGGATGCAGCAGAGATGTCACTATTAATTTTGTTATAAATTCAAATTCTTATTAATGCTGACATGCCATTTAAATGTGTATTATCTTAAAGTTACCTCTGCTGAAAATCTCTGTTTCTCAGCATTTTAAACTGATATAATGTCGACTCTTAACTTAAGTCATGCAAAATATACTCAACAGTAAACAAGGAAAAACAAAAGTTATTTATCACATGGATATGATAATGACAGAGATAATAAGCAAAATAATTGACATTATGCCCTTATGTGTTTTAAATCATCTTTCCAAGTGCCAGTTATTTATTTTTATCAAAAGGTGATGACAGCCGACTAAAATCACTACTAATGAAATAAATATAAATGTCTCTTTTTCTAAATAAATAAATAACAAATAAAGCACGCTGTCCTCAGGCGAAAAGCCTTTTTAGAGAATGAGGAAAAATGCTGGAGAAAAACGGGAAACTCTTAAGAGAAACTAGAAAGGGCTGCCAAAACCACTTCAGCTTAAGGTGTCCGGTCAAACTTCAGCCAAGTATTAGAAAAAAGCAAAATGTATTTGCACCTTTACACAAATTACATATATTTTACTGTTTTCATTGTGACTTGGTAAATCACTACCCCTGACTGAACAGAGCAGCAGGTTCTCCAATCAGGTCTCAGGATCTCTGTATACTTTTAAAGGGTACTGAGGATTCTAACGAGCTTCAGTTTGCGTGAGATATAACGATCAGTGTTTGCCATATGAAGAATTAAACAGAAACATTCGAAACATATGGATACCAAGAGCTCACCCCATTTATGATCAGAGAAATAAAGCCATCACACTTGATACACAGTCTTTGGCAAACTCCTTGTCATGTGAGAGGATGATAGTAGAAAAAGCAGACTTAGTATTACTGACAAAACGGTGTGATCTTTCAGAAACCTGGGAGTCCCCAGCCCTTCCTCTGATAACCACTGGCCTACAGTAATGGGAAGAAAAGTTGGAGCAAAATGAATAGACCAAAGTTGCTGGGAGGTACATTGTTCTTCGGGCAAGTATTCAAAAAGAACAATTGATTGAAGGAAAAAAAGATAAAGGTGGATACTCTACTGAAAAGCCTGCAACATGGAAAATGCTTTTTCTAATTCAGTTTGTAGCTGGCAGTGCTTATGGGTACATTAACTATCATGAAAACTGCTAGACGGTTCCACTATCTAAAAGTAGAATATCTGATAAAATTTAAGACTTGCCTTGAAGTCAATTTTATCTCACGGAAAGTAGAAATAAATAGAGGCACTGCTTCCTCCTGGCTTAATTCGGATAAATAAGGAAAAACTGGTGCTTGTTTATGTGTAAGTGGTAGGAATCCTCAGAAGACATGAACTGCTCATGTTTTAAATAATAAAGAAAAGAAACTATAGTCAGGCAGGAATTTTAGATGAGCAGAGTCCAATACTTCTACGAAAAGACACTTAGGATTTTATTGCCAGAGTTTCTGAAAAGTAGGACTAATAAGAAGGGGGGAACGGGATCCTAAAAATGGAAATGTAGCAGTATAACTATATAGAAAGCTAGTAAAGAAGAAGTGGGAGTGAAAGTCTTCTAAGGAAATCAGGTTCAAAAAGAAATGGATTATCTCAGAACTGTGAATAAATAAAAGGAAATGAATGAATGAAGCAGGCAAAAAAAAAGAATAGAGGATAGAAAAAGTGAGTAAATGGAATTACAAGTCAGGACAAGAATCATTCAAGTTAAATAGGTCACTGAAATTCACAGCTTTATAATTGGCCTCTGCTGTTTTAATAAGGGTTTTTTTCGGGGGGTGGGGGCATTAAAGAATTTTTAAATATTTTTACTTGTATGTCCCTCTTCAGTGACCTTTCCCTGACTTTCTACTTTGAGTTTCTATCAGATTAAGATATATTATGTCAATTATGAGTTTTATGTAAATTTTAAGGTAAATTGTTGCAATGTTCCTGCTTATAGCTACAGTAACTGTAAAACCAGATTTATAGTCAATTCTCTTTCCTTTTATTTATAGCTTGCTTGCTATCTAAATGCGAATAATAAAAATATTATTTTAAAAGACATCACCTATCACCAGTATCACAGATACCTGGTAAAGATGGACAACCAATTTTGGCAAATTCACTGATTGTAAACAGATCCTAAAACTCTGTAAAATCTGAGGGAAATCATAATAACTATATTATGTCTCATTTCTATTTGCTCCATTTTCTTTCCTTTCTTTCTCCCCCACCCGTGGGTTCAATCACCTACTGAACACTCTGCTTATCTCCACATTTCTCTTCATTATTTCTTTATAAAAGATTTAACCTAGCAGTCAATTTCCAAGATGTCAGTTGCAATAAGAAACCGCCTCAAATAACTGGTGTTTGCTGTGATAGCAAAATTTGCATTAGACTTTACAAATACCTCTTCCTTTGCAGAGATACTTAGCTTTGATTCAACAAACCATTTTACACAGCACATTTCCTCCCAAATACATTGGGTGTGTATTTGGGCACTGACCAAAAGACTTGCAGGGAAAAGAAAAAAAAAGGAGTGTTTTTATCCAAAGATCCCCTGAACAGAAAAGAGATTATTTAAATGTTATAAGAGGGTGCCAGTTACTCATCTCCCCTCAGTCTAAAGAAGCAAGAAAGGTGGAAATTACTATCACCCAGCTATAGCAGGTGGCTGAGCACCGGCTGAGCTGCTTTAATAGTGTAGTGACTTTACTCTGGCCTTGCTGGGGAAATGCTTATGTGTCCACTTATCAGGGCAAAGAATATTTCTCCTTTTTATGCGCAGTATTTTTCTAATCTGACAGAAAATCTAAACCTTGGACTCTTGTAAACAGAATGACCGTACACTTGGTTTCTCCAGGATGGAGCTGGTTTGCAACCGCTAACCCAGAATAATTACCATTAGTGCCCCTTTTTACTTCCCCAAATGTCCAAGTTTGGGAGATAAGTTGTATGGAGACCCTATATATGAGGGCACAGATCTGGAATGGAATAAGTTAGGAAAGAAGTGATTCTAGAGAAAGATTATTTTAATGGTGGATGGCTAAAATCTGCTCTAAGGTTATGTAGTCAGAGTGCAGTTTTTATGAGGAGATTTGCTGACTCTTTTGCTGCTTTCAGAATACAGGCTTGGGGATAGGGAAAGGTATTTGTTTCTCTCCCAAACAGGAAGAAAGAGAAGAATGGCTGCTCCAACCAGTGGGAACTTCAGATTAAGGAGCAGATCAATGCAATGGAAAATACATGGGCTTTGGCATTAGATGAACGTGGTTCAAGTCTTTGTTCAAAGTAACAACAATGAGACTTGGACGACTGTTCCTTAGACTCTTGCCTTAAGCCCCAGATTCTTCAGCTATAACAGAATATATCCCTTGTAAGATGGCTGCGAAGTTTGCAGACAATATCTGTGACCCACACAGCCAATGGACAGCTATTATTATTAGAACCTTAGCACATATCAAACACTATTGGTAACTAATATTTATTATATATTTCTGGGAAGTTGGGGCATAGCTTAGGCTCCTCACTATAATTATGTACATAAACCCCCCAAAAGGGGATTATTATTTGTTTTTTTACCCATAAGCACATTGTGACTCACAGAATTTCAAACACATTTCCATATTCACAGGGTTAATAATCAGCAAAGTTAGGATCACAGTTTAAGTCTGTTCAAATCCAAAATTATATCCTTAATCTTTGAATTACTTAGAATTTACATCCTATAAGGACAATGTGGTTTTATTCACCACCGTATCATCAGTGTCTGGCATAGCGCAAAAACAAAACCAAAACCGAGCCAACAAATAAAAAACAACCACATAAGCATTAACGATAGAAAAATACATGGATGTGACATCTATAAATGCCACAACGTTGTAGATTCTTACATTTTTCATCTAAGATTACCAACTTTCAGTTTAAAACATACATGGGATTTTTAGCTACAGAGAAATTTCTATTTTCCATGATTCAGCAAAACCATATACAGTGGTTTAGAAAGAAGCACCCAAGAGGTGACTAAAGAAAAGCCAGGCCTTTCCAAAACAGAGTTTATATGCTTCTCTCAGAAACAAGGCACAGATCTCCCTTAGAGCCCAGAAGAGCCACTTAGAAAGCATTCATGGTAAACCTCTCCCCTGGAGCGATGTCCTCCCATTCAATGACTGACATCATTTCTCCTCAGAGATGGGGGACTTCCCAAAGTTTAAAGCGCTTGTAATACTAACAAAGCAATGGAAAAAGTAGTAATAAATATGCTTCAGCGTAAATATATCTGAGAGGGAAAGTCAACAAAGGAAACAGCTTAGGATTTCTGCCCAACAAAATCTCTTTCTTCTAATCTACATTCTTTCTCGCATGCTAAACACTGTGTTCAGTAAAGGACACGGGTTTGGACTCACTAATGCACAGACATGCTTTATCACTCCAAATGTATTCTGACATGGTACAGAGGGGTGCCGATTGTGTGGCCTGCCCTCGGGCAGCATTTATCTAACTGAAACCATGGGGAGATTTTTTGTTTTTTAATGTTTCTGCTTTAAGTGGGCTTTCTGTGTAGCAAAACATAATTTAGAACATTTTAACAAATCACATCTTAAATAGTTCACTGTAGCACCTACAACATTCCTGGGAAAATTGTTTTCATTTGATCTCACTCTGAAATGTTGGAAATACAACTCATGGTCAACACGAATTTTTAACATGAAAGCTTAATATGTCCCAAGCATTTAACATAAAGAACTGTGGGGCACCTGGGTGGCTCAGTGGTTGAGTGTCTTGTCTGCCTTTGGCTCAGGTCATGATCCTGGGATCCCTGGATCCAGTCGTGCATCGGGCTCCCTGCAGGGAGCCTGCTTCTCCCTCTGCCTATATCTCTGCTTCTCTTTCTGTGTCTCTCATAAATAAAGAAATACAATCTTTAAAAAAAATTACATGAAGAACTGTAATCCATCAGTATAAGCATTCTGGAGATTCTTGACAGTTTAAAATGAAACATCAACCATTTGTAGCCACTGAAACAAAAGTCATTTAGATGGCCCTTTAAGGCTCTTAAATTTGATGTTCCTTTTTTAAAAAAATAGATTTTATTTATTTATTCATGAAAGACACACAGAGAGAGAGAGAGACAGAGATACAGGCAGAGGGAGAAGCAGGGTCCCCGCAGGAAGCCCGATGTGGGACTGGATCCCAAGACCCTGGGATCACACCCTGAGCTGAAGGCAGATGCTCAACCACTGAGCCACCCAGGTGTCCCAAATTTGATGTACTTATTCAGTGAAATTATATCTAAGTCGTCTATCCTATTTCAGTACTTTAAACATTGTTAAATAAAATAAAGTCAGGTTCACTACACCACAGCAGATTATATAATTGAAAGAAAGACAATTCAGACTTGAAACAAGGTTCAAGCGAAAATATCCAGAACTGAAATGGATCCTCTATTGGCAAGGTCACTTTTGAAGGGCAGAGAACCAGCAAGAACCAGGAAACAGCTAATTGTGAATCGTCTGCATTTACCATTTTCTTGACAGGGACTACAGAATTTTAAACGTTGGTAAGTATAACAAAAAGAACTTTTTTTTTCCCTGGATATATGTTAGCAGATATGGGGTAAGTAAGAAAATAACAGGAAAACACATGGATAGAGTTTTAGCTTTGTTCTTTAAAACTCTGGAAAGAGAAAAGCATAATAGTGAACTCTGGTTTTAATTTTTTACTTTCGCTAAATAGTAGAACCTACTTTAAATATTTGGCTATGTCCTTGTGAATGTCTACTTGCTCCGAGTCCTGAATAGCCACATACAAATGCATACATTTTTCTTCTGCTTTCCCTCCTCCCTCCCCACCTCATTCTTTTTCCCTCCTCCTTTTCTTCTTACTTTTCTCTGGTTTTCAAATAGCAATTACGGAGGTCATGCACACTAAATCATTGAATAGGTTTAGGTTAAATGGCATTAAGTAGCGAACATTTTCCTGCTTCAACATGACTATTTCTGTTTCAGTTGATAAATTTTAGCCTTTGAGGTTTTCTGGGGGGAAAATATGTACTGACACGTAAGGAAGAAAATCTCCCTACTTCGAAATTTATAGAAACATATTTAAGATATTCTGTGAAGTAAAGCAGACAGTATAGAAATTCTTTATATGTAAGGATTAGGTAATATAATGGAAGAAAGACAGGAATAGGATGGGAAGCGAGGAAGAGAGGGGAAGAGATTAAAATGAGGATGAGCACATGTGGGACCAGAGAGATTTAATGCTTGAATACCACACAGACTTTGATAAATGAAGGAAAGAAGCCAGGAAGCCAAGAAAATACCATAAATATGAGAAAATAAATACAGAGTTTATAATCATTTTTTATATATTTTGGCAGAAAACATCTTTAATGTTATGTTGCCTTCCTATGAATTCCATGGGCTTTTAAAATATGATTCAGTATTTGCTGCATTTCAAAATCTAGCTTCATATATCAGATTTAAGTATTTAGTTAGGTATTGCATTAATTATTTCCACCTTTTCTTTTCTATTAAAGTATATTTTGAATGACAAACTTTATAATGCCAGGAATTCTATTCCACAGTTGGGCATACTCCGAACACTAAAGTTTCCAATATTTTCCACATTTGAACATCATGCAAATTCTTTGGCTCCAGAACTTCTGTTTTTTCATAGATGTTCCTTTAATTTGTAGCCAGCACCAAAGTTAGTTTTCTATAACCTAAACATCCTGAAAATTGCCATCCACTAGATTAAGCAATCCAGGTATTATAATAACATTGAAGTCTAGACCTGGGTTCCCAGGTGATCTATATATTCAAGATGATTCTATTTTTATTGCTGAATCATGAATGTGAGATGGGAAGCAGGACATGGTTGTGACATCTGTGCTCCCATCTATGGCATTCAGCAACGTCAGTTTCTAGTAAGTGAGTTAGTCCCACTGGTCTAAGTACAACCTACCCTGCCCCAAGTCCCTGGTAGACACATATGCCTACTCCATATTCTGAAAAGTTAAACCTGGCAATCCTATTTTAAGGTTCCCAGTAGTCATCTAACAGCACTGAGAAGCAGCAGCAGGAAAGAATGAGCTTTGTCTGCCTTTCCCCTCTCCTAAGCAGATGGTTGGCTAAAACTCACTTCACATGGGAAATCAATTTTAGATTTTTAACTTGGATATCAAGTAATAAACTACAACTGCCAAGTATGAGAAAAGTAGCCTCTGCATTTATTTGTATCTATAATGATAATAATGGAAATATGAAAAATAAAATTGTGTTTCTGAAATCATTTATTCTTTAAAAACAAAGAAAATAGCTCAGTAGCATTAAGAGAATGACATTTTCAGGAAGGCTACAATGTAGAAATGTATTCTCCACATGAGGTTTAGCATTTTAACATAGTTTTACAATGCTCAAACCATAGCATGGTCATACCTTTGCGAACAGTGTAGAATAGGAAATTAGAAATAATCTCATAAGTAATGCTGAATATTCCTGAGTGGCCACTGGCAACTACAACTTGTGCCAATGTCACTTTCTGATTCTTCTGCTTAGTTATGGCCACTTTCAGGGCCAGATGTTGCTGTTCAAAATGAATGACTTCTGGTGTTCCAGGAAAGTGGAAGACTAGAAATTTGGAAACTTGCCAGCCATTGCAGTTGTATCTACACCTCTTGGTAAGAAGTTTAGCTCCTTAGGACAGAACGCTGCTGAGCATGGGGAGGTAAGGATGTGCGTGAGAAGCTGAGCATCACTCATTGAATGGTACCTTCTGACTAGATTATGACTTTTTTAAAAGATTTTATTTATTTATTCATGAGAGACACAGAGAGAGAGGTAATGACACAGGCAGAGGGAGAAGCAGGCTCCATGTAGGGAGCCCAAATAGGGACTCGATCCCAGGTCTCCAGGATCACACCCTGGGCAGTGCTAAACCGCTGAGCCACCCGGGCTGCCCTAGATTATGACTTTGAGTCATACAATTCTTTCTGGCCCACAAGTTTAGTATCAATTGCCTTAAATGGAAGACAAGATATTAATTTTTTTTCCAAAACAAGACAAAAAAATTTAGTAATTTATTTTTTTCCTGCTTCTCTGTTGCCAAATCTATAAAAACTTTTGACTAATAACAGGCTATATGAATACTAAGATAGTCTAAAAACCACAAGTTTCCCCCCAAAATAATGAGAAACCTGACTTCTGCCAGAGTTCTTCAAATAAATTCAAGGCTTGCATCTGTTAGTCCCTGGACTGGTAATAAATAAACTTAAAAAAATAATATTCATCAGTAGCTTACCTCCCTTTTGATTTGTTTTTTTAAATGTCCCCAAATTACATTATTACTTATATGATTGGTATTCTTTAGTCATGTAACGGGGAAGAAATATTTTGACCTTCTTAATGACAAAAGAGTACTTTTACACAAAGGCTGACATCCACATCAGTTGAAATCTTTCCTTAAACTGGATGAATTGGATAATCATTTCCTGGTGCAGTGATTTAAAGAAATATCATTTATCTTTCCCTAAAATGTAACAGAAAAATTCCTGAAATGCTATTACAACTTTGAAAATCTGGCTAGCTACATGCTTGACTTTGATCAGTGAAGATAGATAGGTAGATAGGTAGGTAGGTAGATCAATAGATGATAGAGAGATAGATACACAGATAGGGAGATATCCTAAAATAAACACTCTGGAGGCAGTGAGGAAGAGAAATTCACTCTGTGCACATACACGAGATGGATTCTCTTCTGAAATATGTACAACTTTTACTCATGTAAAGTCAATCTTTTCCAAATGGTTTTATTTCAATATCCATCTAGACAGATAATGATGTAGCAGTGGACACCGAAATACAGTATCATTCACTAAAATAGTGGGCTGCTCCCAGATAAACAGAAGTATCACCCTGAAGATATTTGCAAATAATGCTCCTCATTTAAAAACAACAAATAAACTCCACAAACTACATAGGGGACCGCAATAACATATATCAAAGAATTCTCTGCTGTTGACTTTTCCCGGGAGAACTTACCTACAGAACTCTCAAGACCCATCTGATGGCAAATATGAATGGTTGGGACCCTGTTCAAATTATATACCAACTCAGAGTTATAGTCTGATCAGAGGAATGTCATTAAGAGGCCCTTTGTTTATTAGCATAAATGTAGGCCAGGCAAGGTAGAAGGATTCTTCTATAATGCACCATTCTTTGGAAAGAAGATTTCATTTGTTTTGTTACTACATTTATTATACAACTCTTATAGCTATTCTTTATTTATGTATGAATTAAATAATCTCTTCTGCAATTTTAAGCATTATCTTTTGTTCCTTCAGTAGACACAGATAATCTGGGATCCTGAAAATAATCTGGTATCTGACAGTTACTGTCAGATAACTGAACAACACTATTAACTTACTTTTTTTTCCCTTCAGGCTAATAGCCGGTCCATACCAGTTCGGTGTCCGAACTTGTACTTGCTTTTCTGTATTTTAGTTGCTTCCCTTTGGCCCCTGCCCAATTTTTGTCCTTCTGTCAATTGAGTAAAAATAATCTGGCATGATGTTGAGCAAATTGAAGGCGGAATGTGGTAAACTGCCCTAGATATCTTAAATGTTTTATAGGGAAAGATGAAGGCACCGCTTGAGCTAAACAAACGCATGCAGGGAATGTGTTCATTATTAGCTACACCTATGCACGAAAGGATACTTTCAGTAGAGTCTGCACAGATTTAGATTAAGAAGCCTTGTTACTGTTAACAAGCATCATGTACCTAATTCCAAATATATCGTTCTCTAAGTGGACATCTACATGTTTGAATAAAGCTGTCACAAGACAAGGAATCGTACTGGGAAAACATGTAAGTGCTTATAACTCATTCCCTATCTCTTCGTATCTCACCATCTTTCTGGATGCCCATTTACTTATGGTATCCAGGATATGATTCCTGACTTTTAAATATTTAAATTGTACTTAAGGGAACTCTAAAATCATTGGCACTTTAATAGGCTCATAATTATTTAGTGATATATATTCTACGAACACCCATGTACCTATATGCCACAAATTGTACATACAAGTAACTGAAAGAATACAGAGATTCCTTTGCAATTGAATGATCTTTCCAAGAGTTCTCAGACTTCTGACTAGTTTTATTTAAAAGAATCTTTGTTCAGATTGAGCTGTGATAAACTGAGGGGGAGAAACTGCAATTTGTAGTTGCTAAGTGATTACTGATCTGTGATCTGGGGCACACTAGCAAAAGACAGATGTCCCTCTAAATATTACCAAAGTATCTCCTAATGTAGCTTCATATACGGAGTTTCAGGTTTTGAAATTGTCCCTTGGGCATCTAATGTTAAAACGTTTTTTTTTTCCTTTTGTATATAAAATTCTCATTTCAATTAATAGATAGAAAAGGGTCCTTTCTTCAAACACTCAAAAATTGAAAGAAAAAATTACATTTTTATCTTGAAAGATTAAAAAGAAGACTACATTTTAAAAATCCAAAGACTAAACATGTGTTTTATGCAGTTCATTTATTTTCATCTCTTTCCTAACACTTTAAATTTCACTCTGCAATTTGGAACAGATTTGATCAACTTGCTTTCATGTGTCAGTGTTTTTCAACTGCAATGAAAATAAACAAATGGGCTTGGTTTTCGACAAACTTGTGGAGATGCTGACTTAGCTACAACAGTTATGACTTTGGCATATGTTACATTGGACAGCTCTTACAAATAAAGCAGGGCTTTGGTTATGCAAAGTTTGCATGAAACTCTTGAGCTAGCCTCAGGTTCCTTACATCATTAAAGCCCCTTTTGGATAGAAAGGAGAGTTCTCCACAACTGTTCCCTTCCTGAATAGAGAACACCTGGCATGCCAAAAGCTCCCAGGGGGTATGGATTATATCCTTATCCTGACGAAGATCATCTTGTTTCAACTTCATGGAAACATAAATGTATTTGCTTGGTCTACTTGAGCTCTGAATGGTCTTTGACAGGGGTTAATAAAGTACAGGAGTTAAAGAAGTTTAAAGGCTTGGAGTTTTTGCAAGATGCCACTAAATACTGCTGAAAATGTAGAACATATGTTATTTCTGAGAGATCAGACTTGCCCATGTGATCAAATTACTAGTACAATCCTCTCACTATAATTTGTCGCCAGCTTTGGAAGTGTACTATTTCAACATGAAAACTATTATGTCATACTTTTTTAGTTTTCCCCCCCAGAGAATAAACAGATTTGAATTTCAAAATGGTAAAAATGTTATGGATGCACAAACAAAACCAAATGCATATCCGCTTTCCTCTGTGAAAGGATAGATGTATGAAAATGGGCCAAATATGATTTCTGAAAGCATAAAAATACTACATTGCTAAAAGAACTCGCATCACTCAGAGAAAGATGCTCAGAACTTCTTAGCCACCCCTATGGTATTAATAGATGAAAATTCTGATGCTAAAAATGTGAATGAGAGAAATTGATGAGATTGGGTAGAGCCAAATGCAGTATCTGGGATTAAGTTTTTAAAATAAATAAGCTGAATAAATTTTGTCAGTTGATTTTTTTAAAAAAAGAATGTGATTAAAGACATCCTTAATATCAAGCAAAACTTATCTCTCCCTCCAACATTATTATTACCTTCCACCTCTCACCCCTTATCCCATTATTATGCCTTTCTTATTCAAATGGAAATAGCTGTGCTATGAAGTAAAAGTTCAGGAGAGTGTTTATAATGCAAACAGTATCCACCAGAATGCCTCACCCAAACCCATCTGTTCCAGAAAACATTTCAGATTCATTGACCACCTACTCTACATTGCAAATCCACTGCGTATCATTTTCCACCACCCACAAATAAGGTCTACTATAACTGGCTAGGTGGTATCCAATGTATAACAACTGTCAGATTGTTTTGCTACAGAAGGCTCTACCAGTTGCTGACTACTGCTATCTTGCATTCCCTTATCCTGCTCTGTCTTCTGGAAGCCACGTCCTAGTTCCCTTCCACCCTCATTCAACTTCAAAGAATGAAAGACATTATCATCTCAAAGGGAGGTAGATAAGAATGCTAAGGAAAAAAAAATAGACACATGAAAAATAAAAGAGATACAAGATAATAGGAAAAACTAAGAGAAGTGACAGAAGCATCAGTCTTACACCTTACTTTTTGATTCCAAATAAATAATGTAAAAGTCGTATAAATGCAATTGTTGTCTTAATGTACAAGCAGGCTGTAAAGTGATTCATGTGAAATCACGTAGGACTTCACTTTAAAAAATAGTAAATATTACAACAGTGGACTTTTAAAGTGTAATTGTTTCAGGATATTTCCTGATTACTGTCAGGAATTTTTATTAGTTTCCCTTCAAAATTTAGTCTACAGCAAAAAATGTTAACAGATGTGAAGCCAGAGGAATGCCTCATTACTAAAGTCTAAGTGTTGTTGCTTCAGTGAATTCCAAGCTGTTTTAATAGATATTGCTATTTTGTTGGGGTGGAGGGAAGCAATTTTTTTTTTAAATGAATGACAATGGCATATGGAATACAACCTTTTGTATATTTTTGTTTATCTGTTTTCTGGGCACTCTGAAAGCAATATGACCTGGGAATTTTGAAACCATCTTCTTTTTCAATGGCATGAAGTCAAAGTTTAAAGGAGATAGCATTTAGTTACTGTTGGCAGTTTATGTGCCCCTGGCAGACAGTGCACATTACGAGCCCAAAGAAAACAGTTTGAAAAAAAGAAAAAAAAAACAAAAAAGAAATCATAAGAATTTCTAAAAACTCTTTCAGATCATATCCAAGACTCCAACAGTCTACCAGTTGGGTAATAGATTCTCAAGCTGTGATTTTATCCCTACCTTCCTCTAAATATCTAATTAAATATTTTTCTAAAGTTAGAGTAGTAACCAATGCCCTAAGATAGGATGGCATTTTCAGAAGTTACAGTTACAGTGCTCATTGCCCTGAATCTGTAACAGCTTACCATATTCAGCAAGCCGAACTTTGCAGCAGGGAGTTATCATGAGTGTGCACTCAGTATAGATCCAGGCATGCAGGAAGCCTTAATAGGAATATGGCCTGGGTGGCAGAGGCAACAAGCCTTAACAAAGTTGGAAGGCTTCACTCTTAGAATTTTATCTATAGCAATGAAGTTGATAGTCTTCTCCTCTGCACTGGTCAGGAACACTAGGATTACTGTGCTCAGCTCTGAGTGAGAAGAGAAAAACAGAGAAAACAATCTGTATGGCAAAGGAACTTAGACCAACGTCAAAGATGTGCATCGTAAGAAAGGAAATGTCATCAAATATTTCAAGTGTTATAATGTGGATGAAATAGATCTTTTGTATGATGTGGGTATGATAAGTATGTGATGATGATAAGATGAATTTTTGTTTCATTTTTGAGAAAACAACACTTTTAATCTGAGCAAGCCTAAAAAGATTGAGTTTCTTTAGAGGAAAGATGAGTTCCTTTCCCTAGAGATATACAAACATTGTGTGGAAGACCATTTGGAAGTCGTATGGGAAGAATCTAAGCTTCAGAAAACCTGTATAGATAGTTTCTTCCGACTCTGAGACTCTGTCATTTATAATGTCCACAGACCAGGAAACTTAAATCTAAAATGAATTTAGTACCACTGGATGGCCATGCTGTTTATTTCCCAGTCTGCATACAAGTGTTCACAACCATTCTGAAGAAATCCTATTATACATTCCTTGTACACTGCCCAAAAGTTTATACTACCAAAACAAACATATATCTATATTTTAAAAATTAAGAAGAAAAAAAGAGGGAAAGAAAAAGAGAATCAGATTATTAGATTCATCAATTTATTTAATTTTCCTTTGATTAAAGATGTCTGGAGTTTGTAGGTTAAGAGGCACTAGGCTAAATCTACTTATACTCTTCCACAAGATTTTAGCAATACCTGGAATTATACTTGTCAATCTTGATTACTTTTAATTACTATATTAAAAAGTAAAGAAATAGTTACCTGGAAACTTCACCAATGATACTTGCAATTATATCTAAAAGCAATACATACAATCTCAGTCTATTTGCTAAAAAAATGTTTTTGCACCAGGATGGTCAAACCATAACAAATGTAATGCAGATATTTTAGTGCATAACAACTGTTTTTGCATAATTTGAATGAAAAATCCAAAATCTAAAGTTCTATTACATTCATCATTTTATGGTATTTGCTTTTAGACACAAAAGAATAATGACTATTGTACCACATATCTTGTTTGAATATATTCCACCATTAAACCAATAGCACTTCATCTCTCTTCCTGCCTAAAGAGCTTTGTGAAAAACATTACAGATAAAGACCATTAAAGTTTGACAATTTTGGTCACAGTGAATTTTTTTATTTCCAATGCCTTCTGAAGTTATAAAATTTAATGGTGCAATAGACATACAATTTAGGCAATCGCAGTGACTTCCTATCTCACTAAGTGTATAACTCAGTTTCCCATGGTTTGTCAATAATAAAAGCAAGAATCCAACAGAAACACAGCTAATACATTTCAGGTTTATTTTTAAAATTTTCCTATCTCATCAAAGGCTTTTTTTGTCCATTTATTTGGGAAGACGATCCATCCCAATGGCTGCAGAGTTTATGCTGTTTTCAGAAAATAGGAAGAAAAAAAAAAAAAGATGTGCCTTTGCTTTTACAAGAGTGCTCTTAAAAACTTCCCCTAAAGCATAAATTATGTCTTAGGAATGGAGGAAGGACCTGTGTATGTTTGTTCAGGTCACCAAGATTATCTAACATAGCACTTCACTTGCATATGTACAGGCCAAACTTGTGGGGAAGTAGTTTTATACAAAATCCTTCTAGGGATGCCTGGGTGGCTCAGTGGTTTAGCGTCTGCCTTTAGTTTAGATTGTGATTCTGGGGTCCTGGGTTCAAGAGCCGCATTAGTCTTCCACAGGGAGCCTGCTTCTCCCTCTGCCTATGTCTCTGCCTCTCTCTCTCTGTTTCTCTCATGAATAAATAAATAAAATCTTTTAAAAAAAAGCCTTCTGGTTAGAATAATTAGTGTTTATCATAAATTAGATGAATTTGGGCATGTGTGGATGGTTACCAAAGAAAAAAGTATCATAATAAAAGTTTGGTGAAGACACTCTTGGTTGAACAGATAAGGGTGACATCTGAAGTTCATTAAGACTTCTAATCCCCATCAAATCTCTTAAGCAGCAAGAAATGAAGACATCCATCCAAAATGTAATTAATGAAAGCTAAGTTATAGTCTAATTAATTATAAACATATCCATCATAACATAATGGTGTAATGATAGAAGCTGATCAGAACTGATAGCCATGATAGAAAACAGAGAGGTAGGAATAAAACATTTTTTGGTTTGTACTAAATACTGGTTATAGAAGAAAGTGATCAAATCGGCCATATGGACGTGCTAGTCTATTTGGTAAGTAGCAGGGTAATGATTCTTTCTTTCTATTCAACTCATTTATTAATGAAACAAGAAAAAGTATTCCTTGCTAGAACCAGAAATTGAGATTCTGTACATTAATGAAATTTAATGAGAGGAGTAGATACCATAGTTCTATATATCTTTTCTTAACCACAGAATAT
The DNA here is from genome assembly GCF_018345385.1 of Vulpes lagopus. NCBI lineage: Eukaryota > Metazoa > Chordata > Mammalia > Carnivora > Canidae > Vulpes > Vulpes lagopus. The sequence continues at coordinate 40,303,611 of NC_054839.1, read as the reverse complement.
CCAATAGAATATATGAACCATTAATACATTCTCTGAACTTAAAGCAGATCTATAGTGAAAACCTCCATTTAATTGGTTTATATTTTAAATAGTCCTGCAATTTATTGGAGCATCTATTTTTCTACATTATATTTTCCAGACTACCACCTAGCCTGTGAACAATACAAACTTAGGTTTCCTTTGATACTATTGGTAAACATGGGTAAAAGTACACTATGTAATGTTAAAAGCTTGTTCACAGAAAGTATTGATTGCTATTATGATGATGATTATGAGAAAAGAGGTGGAAACTAAACATAATGAGTTTCTAATTCCATAGAAATTCATGATCCCAACTTAAAAAAAGACTAATTAGTTGAGTGGAAGTTATCTGGCAATCATTAAAAACCAATACCCTATGGAGTAACATTCTACCTTTTTTTTTCCATCATCTTAATAAAAGTTTACCACATTTAAAGAAACTATGTATATTTTACTATAATCCACCCCTTCAAAAGTTATGTAGATGGATATCCTTCTTTCTCATCATAAACATACTAGTGGAGTTCCAAATTAAAAACCATTCTTGAACATGACTTATAATTAGAGCATTTTTGTCACAGAATCTTATACAGAATAGTTACTGTGTAATTTATTTTGTAAGTTCTGATTTTATATTTTGAATTTGAAATCAGTGAGCTAGGTGCTGTCATTTTTATGGCATGCAAACATATGGAAAAATGAAAAAGGAAATAGGTTTTAGTGACAGTGCCAACATCAGAAAATTTGACACTGCTCTTTTGAAAAGGTTAACAAAATGGTTTTTTTTTTTTTTGTGAATAAAATAAAACTCAAAATCTCTAAAGGTACTAATTTTCTAAATTACAAATGTATGTTGTGAATCTGTGGGAAATGATTGTTTAATATATATGGTAAATACTTCTGATTACAAAGCTGCATTACTACCATAACAGTTAAATCCTAATTAAATGATCCTTGATTAGCTGTAGTACATCTTACCTGCACATTCACTGGCAAAATGAAGCCTGTTTAGTTACTTGACTTACTTGATGTCCTATCTCTCCATTTTTTCCCATTGTTTGCATTTATTCTTCTATGAATGAACTTCTTTTCTAATCCATTTAATCTCATGTGTGGGAAACTAGCAGCTCACTGGTTTGCTTAGATTCATGTTTTGCATCAATTCCAGATATGAAAGTTTGTTCTTGTCAGAATTGTAAACTGGAAGTCAGGAGCCCAGGAATAAAATCTGGGCAACTGCCCCATTTCCATTTGAATTGCAACCTCACAGAATGGCTTCCTTAATCTACTGAAAATTTTCAGCACATAAAATACAACTTTTCCAGCCACTAGTCTTATGAAGAAGCCCATCAACCAAGTTTGGGAGTCTTTAGCATCAAGTATTCTAACTCACATAGGTTTTTCATAGTAAGCTCAGTCATCACCAAGGGTAGCTATTCTCAGTAAATGTTTCATGTTGATTATGATGAAGAAAATTAACCAAGCTCAATAAAAATGTCAAGAGATATAAAAAACATATCCGAAGAACCAGCATTCTATATTTTGAGGTAATTAAACATTATTAAGTAAGTTTGAAAGCTAAAGCTTTGATACTTGTCTCTCTTCTTTATTATAAAAACATTTTATTTAAAAAATATCTATTTGGCTCTAAGCAGTAACATTTTGCCTATCTTGTTTCTGCTATTTTAAAAGTTCAATGGAAGCTATGCACAACATCTCCATACTAGATGGTGGATCATGTTTCTCTACAATCTTTTTTAAACATCCTGATTTCATTCTGTATAACCCAATGCATGAAGGATAGGGGGGGGGGAAATCACAACTAATGAATCCATAAGTGTCAGAAAAACTTACCTTAGATTAATAAAGACCTTATTGTATATATTAACAAAGGTCTTAAAAACAATGTATGTTCTTGCACAAACTTTATGCAAAGAATGCTGAATTTCTTACTGTAAGCTTGACTTATAGCCCAATGAAACTAGATCAAGGTCCTGGCAAGGGATTGTACAGAATGCTTGTAAAACTGTAGCACTCTGAACTCCCTCAGGACAGGCCTTGGAACTGTGTGATCTTTTTATTGACAAATATTGGTCTGCAAATGTAGTGAAATGTAAAAGACAAAAGAGTGCTAATACACACTTCAGGCAAGTCGATCTTTCTGTCCATAACTGCCTCAGCAGCAAAACAGAGAAAAATATATCTATTACTATAAAGTTATTATAAAGATTGAATTTTAAATTTATATATCTCCACTGGATAGATGCTGAGTGACTGAATGATTGTATGAGATATCTAGGGTTAATGGGCTTGAATCATTCCAGATATTCGTTCTTCCTTTTACATAAATTGGATTATTAAATTCAGCTCTTGGTTTGTCAGTCATTTCAATCAACAAAAAATGGAGTATTAGCTCAGACCTGACAGTAATTAACATATCAATCTTTTTAGGATATGCCTCAATATTAAAAAAGATAAATTTGCTAAAAATAATATAAATTTATGCATAATCAAACAACTAAACATTTGGTGCATTAATAGCCACATTTTCATAGTATACAATAGGATCTTAGTCTAAGATAAAGAGCTGAAGAGAGGGAAAAGATTTTTATTTTTATTGTAGCATGCATGGGATTAAATTACACACGCAGTTTTACAATACTGACCTGAAATAAGAAAGAATACACACTGTGTCCTATTTGCTTTGTGGCAAAATACGTTTATACAGTAAAATTTACTCTGATATGACTGCAATTAACCAAAATATATGATTACACTCAGATTACAGATAAATAAAGCATTTAAGGAATGACATGTCTGAGAAAAGCAAAAGGGATTAATAAGAATGTACACAGAAGAATTCAGAAAACCAAGCCGATGTCATTTCCTGAAGAAGAGGCAATATAAATAGGAGTAGAAGTGGGAGAAATTATATAATATGCATTGATGAGTATGTGAACCACAAATCTCCTGGTGCGACTTGATTTTTTTTTTCCTTTTTCATTACCTTTTTACTTTTTGTTTTATTTTGTTTTGCACTCAGAGTAGGTAAGAAAAATGTATACCAAAAAAAAAAAAAAAACTTTCCTAATACAGAACACCTTTGCCAGAATAAATATGTTACAAAGGAGGTTTGGAGGATACAAAACATTGAGCCTGAAGAGTGCAAACTGAAGAGCTCCCTCAGAGGGATCTGAGCTTGGTCTATAAATATCTTCAAGGTAACCTGTGACTAAGGGAAGGACATCATTCATATGTCAAAAGATAGACACAGAACAATGGCCTATAGCTAAAGAGAAGGAAAAAAAAAAACTTTTTCTGGTTATTTTAAATTCTTAAGGCTGAGGTCAACTGGTTTGATCACTAGCAGATAAGCACACAGCAATGATTGCTGTTGATAGTCAAGGACGTTTGGTCAAAGGTATTAGCACCAATGGTGAAGTTAGCATGTTAGAATCCACATCATCCTTGATATTACAGGACTTATTAAGGGCAATGAAATTGCTAGTGAGAAAAAGCAAATATACTTTCATCAACTCATCCCTTTCACCATGAGGTAAGTGTCTAACAGGGCAAATAAAGTTCCTAGAAACCATACTTTAAGTAGCCAAACGGCCCTTTTGTTTATAGATGGGCACGCATGCAGACCCTTTGACCATTTTACATCCTGTTTCTAGTCCAAGTTACTTCTTTGTTTTTAAAATAACTTACTTTTTTCTTATTTATAAAAGTAATACATGCTTACTTAAAAACATTGAGAGAAATAAAGATTCCTCTGAATTCAACCACACAATGACAGCCAAACTCACACATTTTTAAAAAATGGGATCATGCTACACATCTCATTTTTAACCTAATTCTTTTACTTAATATATCAAGGGCATATTTCCACATCAATAAATAAAACAAATGTGGGTCAGAATAAGAATAGGCTAAGCTAAAAGTAGAGGAGGAATGAGAGAAACTAGTCCTCTATTTTTCTTGCAGCTGCAAAATCTTGGCTCCACATAGTCTTCTGTTCAAGGGAGAGTGGAGGATTGTTGAATCCTTCCAGGGAGGCAATAACATAGTGTATTCATTTATTCACTCGGCAAACGTACCCGAGTGGAAACCAGACACTGGCCATGTGTTAGTCGCTAGGCAACACCAACATGGTGACAGGGTCCTGCCATCAAGGGTTTCTCCCTTACCCTGCAACTGCCTCTGGGAGAGCAGCAAACATCTTTGACTCATTTTATCACTAGCACATAGCAGAGTCTTGGAACATTGCTAAGTGAACTGAAGGGAGCTATACATGTAAACAGTTATTTAAAAGTGGTATGGTAAGTACTGCAATGAGGGCCAACTTCAAAGTGCAGCATAGGCATAAAAGGTCTGGGAATGTAGGCATAAAAAAACCTTCACTCAAAGTTGGAGAGCAATTTGAACTGTTAATTCCCAAATCATAGGAGACTGGATGCACCAATTCATAAATTCACAAATAATCTCGCAAATCTACAATTTAGCTATAAGGCATACCTTGGATAACATCAGCTGGAACACTGTGTTTAAATAAAACTGCAATTTTTGTGCATCATACCAATGACTCTTTCTCAAGAAATTTGGTGATACTGTATGTATATAGGTCTGAGGAAATGGGAAGAATAATTTTCCATTCAGCTCAAATCTGTTTCTATAATAGTTCATCAAGTCCTATTACCACACATTCTTATTCAAGGGAGCAAATTTGGAGTTTATTCTTGATTTATTAACAAGACAAATTAAAATGTATTTAGTGCCTTCGATATGTAAGGAACCATACAAAATACTCTCTCCATATTAACTTTATTAGTACATCAATGCTATAAGAATTAATATCTAAATTTTATAAAATGGGAAACTAATACACAAACAGGCTAAACAAGTAGATCAAGTCATAAGGTCAGCAAATGGTAGAAGTGAGACCAAAACTCAAAGATTTCTGTTTTTATTCCACAATGCATGATTTATCAACAATATAGTTTGTTAGAATTGTTAAGTCCATAAAGGATGTACATCATATTAATAGATCTTCTTAAGAATCTTACTATATTGCTAATCAAAGATTAGTTTTCTCCTGTATAACATGAACATACAAGGGTTTAACAATACATGCTGACTAAATCTTTATCAAAATCAAAGTGTATTTCAGTTCAATGTCATATTTTGAAACCAAGATACTTAATAATCACACTGATTATTTAAAAACCACTGGTGATATGGAAAGAAGCTTTAAAAAGAAAAGCTTACAAAAACATGGGTGATTGCATTTTAACGACTTCTGAGATTTATTAGGGTTTGTGTCTCATCATTCTCTCTGGTATGATTTTCATAGACTATGGAAACAAGAAAAGTGAATAATAAGCCAATTCAGTCAATGGGCAGATTTCTAATATTGTTCATTTTGATTATTAATAACACTACTTGTTTTATTCAATTAGTATTTCCAAAGAGCTTCCAGGAATATACTTCCAATGGCAAGATTGTTTTCGCTTGGTGCGTTTGTAACGATATTGATGGTACCAATTTCTCTTCTGTGTAAAATTTCTTTTATACATAAGTAAAAATGACTTATTTAAGCAAGTTCTTTTTACTTACTTGTTACAGCATAAGAAAACATTAGGAAATAAAGTAGGTTATATTTATTATCCAAATGTTTATATTTAGGTAAACCTCAGTTACGGAGAAGTCTTGAGTCAAATGGAATATTATGGCATTGCCCAGGCTAAAAGGCCCAATGCGCATAACAACCTAACAGGCCTAACAGAATAAGAGATGAGAAGGCTGCTTAAAGCTGCCTCCGGGAATTGATGACAACATGATACCTGAGGCTTGAGATAACTGACCTGAGGCAAGTGGAGCCTGGGAATTTTCAAAGCAATAGTAGTCAATTCTCCACAATTTTTTACTATAATAACATTCTTGATATCCCTAAGTAATATCCACCTTTTATGAAACCTATTGTTTAGAATTTTAAAATATGTAATATTTAGTGAAATTTTAGAGGACTTAATGTCTTTTCACAAAAGGTAAGCTGGACAGAGACCTCTTTAAAGTACCAGGGTGCACCAGGAAGAAAGGTGTAGACCGCATAGGAAAAAAAGAGAACCTAATAGATGTGATAGGAAAACTAATTTTTCATCAGTCTTTACAGAAAACCAGAGAGGAGGGAAAGATGTCATAGAGGAATATAAAGTTGGAGGAGATGAAAACATACAGGAGAAATTCTTAGACTGGATTTTGCCCTTCCCACGTGGCAGGACCCCCGTCACTAGCACTCTCTGTTCTGATCACTGGTGACCACCAGATTGAAGACATGACAGAAAGCAAGGAGGCAGGATTGTAGACAGTGATTAGAAAATAAAAATGATAGGTTTAGAATGAGGAAGAAATGGTGAATACCATCTAGTCTCAGTAGTTATTTACTAAATAGCACCCCACTGGCCTGTACGAGTTCACACAGCTCCCAGTGTGCTTCAATTACTCCCAGGGCATAGATTGTGCACACCAGGAAAATATGGCTCAATGCCCTTAGGAAGTTGCCTAATTTACTACAAGGTAGTAAATTCTGTACTGGGAAAATCCTTTGTAGTATAAATCATATAAATAACAGTCTTGGGGCCAGAGGAATATTAAAATTCTATTGTTCTTATTAATCTGTGAAATGAAAGGGATGCTTAAGCAGGTAATTGTCATTTGAAATGGAAGACAAAACAACATATATTTTAATCAACACACTTATTAAATGTCAATTATAATTTTAATCAACTAAATTATATCACACTAACTTGCAATAGCAAGTTTGCCAAATGTTAATTAAAAGAATAAATGTTAACTATTAGTTTAATTTTAGTGTCTTTGGAGTTTTCACATTTTATATTTATGATTACTAAGCAATTAATCTTCTCTCACTTTCATCGTTTTTTTTAAAACCTAACTTAACATACAAAAATGCTCTCATAAAAATTATCTTAATTAACATGTAATTGAAAATTAATGAAAACCTTATTTTTCAAGCTATTTATCTATTTCATAAACAAATCTAGATATCAGAGAATAATGCATGCATGCTAATAGGGACAATTCATATGCTACAGAAGTGAATTCTTGACATGCATTTAAACACATGTATGTATTCATATTAACGTGTATCTCTTAATTGGCTTATAGGAGTTAGGACCTGAGCTACAATAGCTTGTAATGTTTTTTCATAATACTTATCACCTCAAAGTATCACACTTTATGTATTAATATGCCAGCTATTTAAAATACCATTTAAATAGTGGTTCCATTCGAGTGTCTTCATATTTAAGTTAGGTAAAGTGTATTTTGTTGTTTTTATGTACTCAGAAATTAGAAGTCTCTTTTTGTAAATGCAATATTAAACAACAGAGCAAATCAGGTAAGCATTTTTCTGGGTAAAAAATGAAGAAAGAGTGTTAATTAGATTTTCACAATTGTATCTTTATTTCAATGATGTTAACTGATTTTTTTGTTTGCATAATCTTGCTTGGAACCAACAGCATGGCCAGATAGGTATTATCTTTGGTCAAGAGGCAATAATTATTTTTTTAGACCCAAGGGTTAAATACAGTAATGCTGATAGAGTTGGATTCAGTGCCACTTTAATTTAATGTATAAATGAAAAGCACAAATACATAAAATACAAAATTTTCAAGATAGTCTGTGAAAATGGCTGGAAATTTAGAGAAATCTATCAAAATCTGTAATGAGGTCATTCTGATCCTACATGACACCAATTCATTTTTATGATGTGGTCTTCACATGAATCCTTCCAATTTCTTTAAACTGACAAACAAATACTTGGTGCATTCTAACATCTATAAGCATTCTGGATTTTACATAAAAAACACAACATAACTGATCATTCTTGTTCTTATTCTCAGTCGAATTTCAGTATTTAGAAGGTAAGTTCAAATAAACTGTCCTTTAAACTTAATCAAAGGAGCTGTGCATTTCTTGGGTTGATATTATATGTCACATATTCATTTGTTTGTGTTCTGCTTTCCCTGACTCTAAAGCAAGGTACATTAAAGTGGAAAATTTCTGTTTTGTTCACTGTTGCATCATTAGTAGAATTCAGTGTGTAGCATAAAATGGGTGATCAATGCTTGTCAACTAGATAAAAAGATGAATAAGGCCAAGAACATTGGAATACAGTAGTAAAAATTGTTATCATTTTTTAAAAAGTCTGATAAATTTAGAATATATGTAGGTTTTAAAATAGCATAGATATAAACTGAAGATAATGTTCAAACAATTTAACTTCATTTGTAAGCTATTTTCTAAAGCTAAACTAATAACGTTCATTCATTCATTCATTCATTCATCCATTCATAAAAACATTTCTGAATATTTCTATGGCATACCAGCCATTATACTAGGAGTCTATCAATCATATTCTGAGTCTATTAAAAGGATAATGATATATAAAAATAATTCAATAATAATGTAAAACATGCTATAACAGAGTATGAAAAAAACTGTGCTAGGAGAGTTCCAAAAAGGAAATGTCTGACTTCCTAGACACCAGTATAGGGCTGCATTAAAAGTGCAGGTTTGACTTAAGACTGAAAGGAGAAATCAGAGTGTGGAAATCACAAGTCAAGAAGGTCATTCTGGGAAGATGACAAAAGTGCAAAGGGATTCATTATATGGGCTGGGAAACTGCTCTTTTTTTTTTTTTTTTCTTTCAATAAGTTGTAGTACAGGATATGTTGGAGGGAAATGACAGCAAGTAAGTATGGAAAAGTAGCTGGTAAAATTAATCATTTGTGATTGAAAAATTAAGTAAAATGGTAAATTACTGTGCCTTTGGCAAGTAACTCTTTCTATATCCAGTTCCTTTTAAGTGGAAATACATTTGTAAAAAGGAAAACAGGATCTATAATTCCCTAAATATCATGTCTACAGTGGGTGTTAGTACATTATCTAGAGCGTATAAATCAATTATTAAATGGAAACTACCAGGGTTTTATCAAAGCTGGTAATTCAACATAAAACTCTTATCATAATATTTGTATTGGTAGTATGATAATTGCTTTCTTATCACATGAGCCAATTTGGAGTATGGAAGTCACTAATATGTTAAAGCAATGATAATACTTTAAGATGTATTAATAACTTTACTAAGCTTAACTCATTTCATGTTCACTCACAGGCTAAGGCTTTAATATTATATATAGCAAAGTACTTTCACATAATATTCATTAAAATTGAATTCATTAAGACAAAGCAGAGACTAGAGATGTTACATACTGCTTGAGAATAACGGATGAACTACAAGATGTTTCTGTTTTAATCTACCACAGATATTCACAAAAAGCTGAACAGCTAAGAAAGGAAAACCTGTATTAGGAACCCATGGTTGAAGGCATGGCAGGCTGGAAGATTCTAATGGAACTCAGGTCCCAGGATAGGAAATGGTTTTGCCAGTGCTCTTTTAGTATTTTATTTATTTATTTATTTATTTATTTATTTATTTATTTATTTATTTTATTTATGATAGCCACACACAGAGAGAGAGAGAGAGAGAGAGAGAGAGAGAGAGAGGCAGAGACATAGGCAGAGGGAGAAGCAGGCTCCATGCACCGGGAGCCTGATGTGGGATTCGATCCTGGGTCTCCAGTCAAAGGCAGGCGCCAAACCACTACGCCACCCAGGGATCCCCTCTAACTTTTAGTTAACCTAGTTAACTAAGGTTAAGTTAGTTAACTAAGTTAACTAGGTTAAGTTAGTTAACCTAGGACCCCAGATATCAGATATCCGTGATTCACTCTTCATTCAAATGGTTCATCTATTTGGCAATATTAGGATTGTCAGAAAACCAGTGGCCTTATTTTTCAAAATCATTTGGTACACACAAAATCATTGCCTAGTAACCACAATAATAAGCGTAATTTTGCTAAATTGCCTTTTATTTGTTCTATGGCTTAGTATTATTTTAACTTAAATATGAGGAGAGTTACCATAATCTCAGTAGTGTTAGGAAACTGCTAGAGGTTCTCATCCATCTTTGGATGAGATTTATTTCCAAAATAAACTTTAGCTTTGCTTCTGGATTGCTCAATTCTACTTCTACATCCTGAACTCTCTTTTGAAATGCAGCATGGTATACTTTACCTCTGAGGTCATTCCTTCATATTGAGTTGAATATGGAAACCTAAACTGTGCCTTAATTTCAATTAAATTGTCATAATTCTTTTTTAAGAAAAGATTTACTTATTTATTTAAGAAAGAGAGGGTATGTGCACATCCACGTGTGTGAGCAGGGGAGGGGCAGAGGGAGAGGGAGAGGAGAAGCAGATATCATGCTGAGCACAGAGGCCAATGCAGGGTTCCATCTCAGGACCCCAAGATCATTACCTGAGCTGAAACCAGGAGTCTGATGCTTAACTGACTGAACCCCCTAGGTGTCGCTAAATTGTTATAACTCTTGACATAAAGATACTACAGGCTTAAACTCTATATCTTTAAATTGCTTAAATTAATATGTAACATATGATTTTAATACTTTTTGAAGTCAAAAAGAAATTAGAAGAGAGAAAGTTTATGAGCAATTTCCATTCCAGAGTGTGCTAGATTTTTCTTACTGATTTCTTCAAAATGAACATTGTTTTCAGAAACTAAAAATTTTATGATGGCAAAACAGTCATAATAAAGCATTTTCCTGCCAAGTTCAAGTGAGAATAGACAATAGGTGACTCTCTTTGTTGTACAGTAAAGGAATTATGCTCAAATGCACTACATCTCTGTTTTCACTTTACTCCATGATGAGAAAACGACAATGCAGATTTCACCCTATGGATAATTCCTGCACGCTTGTTTGTTGAAAACAAGGGGGAAAAAACAAAGGCGACTTCTAAATTTTCAAGTTATAATTTGAAATGAAAGAGAAAAAAAACATATAGGAGTGGGATTCCCATCACATAAATCAGAAATCTGTGACTGAAAAGATGCTTAATAACATTAGCCATTGAGGACATATGAATAAAATGGCAATGAGATAGTTGATATGCCAACAGAATGGCTAAAATGAAAGAGACATAAAATACCAACTAGGAGAGAATGCAGCACACCCAAAAGTCTCATGCATGTGGGTGGGAATGTAAATTGGCATAACAACTTTGGAATACTGCTTGGCTTGGCAGTATGTGCTAACACTGAAAAAAAAAAAAACATGTCTTATGCCCCATAATTCCATTCCTATGTCTATACCTAAAATAATTCCACACATATGTTCACCACAAGACATGTACTAAAAGGGAATTGGAAGAGACCCCCTAAAAAGAATTCTGGATTTAGGTTATGTTCTGTTTCTTGATCTGGGAACTTCTTACACGGTTGTTTTTGGTTTGGGCAAGTACCCTTATATGTAGTTTTATTTAACTATATTATGTTTTAACAAAAACGTTTATTTATTAAAAACAAAAGCATCCTGTCCACTCCTTGACATCAGAAGCAAATTATTTTATCTGAAAAAATAGTCCATCCCTACCATGTATCCTATACATTCAGGTGCTTGTAAGGGAAGGCATGCTAAATAATTGTTGCTAGCTTTTTACAATCAGTAAACAGTTCTAGGGCAAAATGACAGGCTGGTTAATTATTTACAAAACTATTCCTCTTTTTCACCTGTGCATTCATCAAGAAAATATTTCCTATTCCTTCTGTTGGTGGATGGCAGATATGTGACAGATGACCAATACAATGTGTGCATGGACGTTATTCATCACCTGCAGGCCCAACCCGTAAAACCCCACACAATTCTCTTCCATATAGCTGTACTTGTCTAAAAGATTTAAAGGCTTGAGAGAGGAGTCTAAGACATAGCCCATTGTGTAACAACACAAAACCTTATCTCAGACACACTCTGGTCAGTGATACAATAATAAATAAAAGGTATTGTGTTTAATCATTAAGATTTGGGGTTATTGGGATGCCTGGGTGGCTCAGCGGTTGAACGTCTGCCTTCAGCCCAGGGCATGATCCCGTAGTTCTGGGATCGAGTCCCACATTGGGCTCCCCGCAAGGAGTTTGTTTTTCCCTCTTCCTATGTCTCTGCTGCTCTCTCTCTGTGTCTCTCATGAATAAATAAATAAAATCTTTAAAAAATTGGGGTTATTAAAACAGTAAGTGTACCTTAATACTAGAACTGAAACCAACTCAGTAGAGAGAGGTAGCTAGGAATAGTCAAGTAGACTGAGAAATGATAGTTTTCAATACTGAAACATTGGGTCCAATATACCCCATTATGCTTGTAATCTGGACAGTCTGATCCTAAACAAAAGTGGGTCTGGTTGAAATCCAAGATCAAGAAGAAATACTTATACAGAAAATTCTGTACAAACGTGTGACTCAGCGTAGGATGAGACATCCTTTCCTTCTTCAATTTTGAGTATGTAGTTGCTGCTTTCCTTAGGAACATCCGTATTGCTCATTCCTGGCCCAACCTTGTTTCTTCAAACCAGGACTTGCTTTAATTCATTTTCCATAGTTCACCTGAGTTTTATATGAACTTGGGATGAAATTTAATGTATATAAATATCGCTTATCTCATATTGAAATGTGGTTAATAACATAATAGTATCTTTCTTTGTTTAGTTAATTAAATAATAAATACATGTAAGATATGCTGTTTCTCATGCAGTGGGCAGACAATAAATGTGGCTGCTGCAGCCATTACTGTTGCTTGTTCATTTTTAATTGAGAGATCCTAGTTAGTGTTTATCCTACAAAATAGAGTTTGTTGGGAAGCCTGAGAGTGTCTCAGTCGGTTAAGTGTCCAACTCTTGGTTTCTGCTTAAGTCATGATCTCCTGAGTCATAGGATCAAGCCTGGTGCCGAGCCAGTGTCTGGCTCCTCACTCAATGGAGATTCTGCTTTAAGATTCTCTCCTTCTGCTTCAAAATAGCTACCACAGCTCTATTGTGTTAAAGGAATTAATAAAGGGTTAGAAAAAAATTTATTTCTGAATTCAACTCTACAACCCATTATAGTCTGTAAGTAAGTTTGTACTTTATCCTTAATTTCTCAAGTATACATTTGTTGAGTAAATTAAAGTTTACCCTGAGGTAAACAAACATCTACACAAGGTAATAACGCCTCATCATATTGACAAAAAAAAAAACAGTAAGAATTCTTAAATATATGGCATAAATGATAAATAGTTCTTTACAATGAATGAATTTCTCTTCACATAATGTGAGTTATTCCATCAAACAGTTGGCATATGCGTATACTTACATGAGCTGTAAGCAGGCCAACTTAAGCCAATGCAGTGACAACTGTACCAGTAAATTTTGCAGTTTGACCATAAAAGAATATCTCAGAATTTCCCTCATGCATTTATTTATTTTTTGATCCACAAGGCAGGTATGCCAATGCTGATGTCACTGGCCACTTTGATTTACAGGAGAAACTGCCTAAACCATTGCTAAAAGAAATTAGGCCATTGCTTCATTTACTATCAACTTGTGTTTGATGTCTAGAAATAATTTTTAGATTTTGGCAGAAATTCAAGAGTTAAATCAGTTTCTGTAATGAATATTACATTTACAAATACTGTCTAATAAAGATATTTTGAAATATGCTAATTTTACAATGTATACAGTGCTTTTATATTATTTGCAATATGATACATGTAGAACAGATATCATTAGCTCCAATTTATAGATGAGAAAATAAATTCAGAAAGGTGTGAAGTTAAGTCTAAAGTCACACAGGTAACAAATGGAAGGAGTAGAGTGGGACTTAGACAAGGTCTTCTACGTACTGGGTAATGAACACTGTTGCATTTCTTTCACTAATGTAAATGTGGGACAAATGTATCTAACAGAATATTATTTTCAAACTTCCTTTTTCATAAAGAAACTCTCATATTCTTATTCTTATTTTCTGTGCCCTTTTTTATTTTCCTCCATGCCATCGTGTTCCTCCACGCATCCAACATAGAGATATGATATGGTTTCATGGAAACATAAAGATTTTACATCACATATATCACCACAGAGCCACAAGATCAACTGCAAGCATAATTAACTTTAAAATGATTCAACTTTCTTCAGCCATGATCACTCTGTCTTTATTGAATTTTAATGTCTTTTATTTTAATCAAACAATATCCCTTCACAGGATATACACTAAGAAATGAGTTTTCCTAAATGAAATTGCTTTTTTATTGCCATTCCACCATACACTCCATTTACATCTCTAGAACATTAAAACCACTCTTTGGATGTGACTTCACCAGCAAGTGAAGTGTGTTATTTGTATGCACTCTGGCGGATGGAGTGCTTCCTGTATGGGTATGGGCAGACAAGCTACATTAACAAGTCTGAATATCTCCAATGTTTTCACAAGTATTTATCACAAAGCTAGAAATAAATTTTGTATTCTCAAAGCAATGAAAATGTAAGATATTGGGATGGGGTTTTTGTTTTCGATTTTTTTGTGTCTTGAAGAAAGGGAGATAAATTATTAGGACAACCACCTAAAAATAAATTGAGGCAAAAAATTATTTTAAATTTTAGAATGTACTTCACAAAGCAAGATAAGTATTAAATAAATTATTTCAGTTTAAAAAATTATTTCTCTTAAAAATTGTTAAAAGGTTTTCAAAAAAATATAAGCATAGGTTGTTTAAATCTCAGGGGTTTTGAAATTCCTAAATGTAGGGACAGAGTTTCCAAAGCCAATAAACTATTTTTACAATAATGATCTTCAGAATAAAAACTGCCATTAGGCTGGCTCTTTCATATTTTATTACTTTATATTTTTATTAAATTCATTAGGGTTTTTATTTCAATGAATTAAAGAAGAAAAAGAGTAATCATTGGTGAATAATGAAAAACACAAAAAGTATCTATTAAAAAAGGGAAGAAGCAGTACATATTTTAAAAATGACTTCTCAGTCCTACATTTCTTTTCTACTATACAGTTTCAAGGTTCCTATATTATAAATCTTAAAACCTATTATTTATGTACCCTTAATTATCCCTAGTGGTCAGGTTATGTATGCAAATAGCAAATTTGAAAGAGGGGCAGCCTGGGTTGCTCAGTGGTTTAGCATCGCCTTCAATCCAGGGCATGATCCCGGAGACCTGGTATCGAGTCCCACGTCAGGCTCCTGCATGGAGCCTGCTTCTCCCTCTGCCTATGTCTCTGCCTCTCTCTCTCTCTCTCTGTCTGTCTCTGTCTCTACGAATAGATAAATAAAATCTTAAAAAAAAAAAGAAAAAAAAGAAAAAAGTATAAAGAAATAACTATATTAATTAATATACAAATTAATCAGCCAAGGGATGATCTCTTCTGAAGGATGGAAAACACTGTTAAATGTATAGAATACCTAATTATTCAAATAAGTAAATTCTAGATTTCAGACTAGTAAGAACTACTCTAATTGCCTAAAAGAATACATTCACCTTTAGTTCATTGTTTCTTAGTCTTATCTGATCTGAATCATTTTCTCATGAGCTTTGAAGGTATTATTAGCGTAAAATATTAGTTTAGTAATAAATTATTCGATTTTGAAATTGTTTGGACTCCCATATCACATAGTAGTATCTTTGCTCACCATAATATCATTTCTCTTTAGGTTTTTGCGATTTAACCACTGACAAAAAAATAAATAAATAAATATACGTAATTTACCTTCATGATTAACTTTATTAAGTTAGCCAAATGTGTAAATGGTAGCTCCTAATTCCAGGCACATCTACATGATATTTCCTTTTTCAGTTTACACAGCTGCAGAAATTAACACATTTCACAGGGCACGCCAAAAATACATGGCACAAGTGCCAATTCAACCTTCTGACTCTTTCTGAATGCCAAAACAAGAGCAAAGCAAGGGCCTAACTACACACACCAGAAAACTAAAACAAGAAATGTATAAAGTAACATGAAAGGTCAGAGTAGCCAAGAACTAATTTAGAAAATACTGGCTTGGCTTTACCTTATCTTCCATAAAACAAATGGATTTAAGACAAAGCCACATACTTAATGAGCATTTCAAAACAAACTTATTCATCCCTTGGCCAACAGGCTGAAAAATTTTTCAGTTGGCATTGATAATGGATTTTAATTGGTCGAAGAATGTACAGCTTTCTAATTCTGACACAATCATAAAAACAGTGACATTTTTCAAGGCTATCAGTTTCCACTGGTCTGAATGAATTAGGTCCCATGTTGCTATCAATCTTGAGCTTCTATATACTCATTAGAATACCAACAAACCAGCAAGACAAGTAGTTTTACAATGTTCATGATTAATAGTGACAAAATGCTAATATAACTAATAGTCCTCATTTTCATTTTTTTTTTTTTTTTTAGTCTTGGAATATAAACTGAAAGTTGGGGAAACACTTATGATTTTGTCACAACTTTACATGACACGAGTTTGCATGATGATTCTTTTAATTAAGAGCTTGTTTTCAGTTCTTGGCAGTATTTATTATGTCAAGTCTGATTACACAATTTTTGAATTTTATTTTATTTTGGGTTTGCATTTTTAATGAGTTAAGCCTACTTACATAACATGAGACCTACTACTTTAACCATTTTTTAAGTGTGCAATATAATATGGTAAATATCTAGATAAAGATATGTAAAAAAAGGTCCCTAAGAACATTGTGCCTCTCAGTACATTTAGTCATCATCCTCCACATCATCTCATATCTATACTTATGCAAAGAAAGAGAACAATTGTTCAGTGTTATCATCTGATTTCCCGGAAATTACCATAAATATTATTTTAAAAATTTCTAATTTTTTGCTCATTCTGTTTTTCTTGTTCAAATTCAATTTGGCAAGGCAATGACTTGGTTAAGTCAGCTTTAGAAATTATTTTCCTCCTCTACAAATTCACCTGTTTATCTCTAATCCCTGGGTAGTGCAAGGCTGATCCTATAATCTGTTAATATCTGATTTACCAAGAGCCAGTTGTGTCCCATAGAGACTAAGCCATTCTTGCTCTCCAGCACATTAAGAATTAATATTTACCCTTACTGGACCTTTCAGCCTCCACAAGAAACTTTAACAAAAGCTGTGCAAATCCCTATCCAACATATACTAGGAGGATTAATAATAATTCCTTTTGATCAGAATTACTTGGTTGGCCAGCAATGGTTTCCATGGTAATCAGGTGGTAGACAGGGCTGAAACTGATTTCATCAGTTGTAAGACATCATTAGAATTATCCTACATGTCTAATTATAACTTACCAGGAGTGACTTCTACATAGTGTAGCTTAGAGGCAGAGGAAATGAAGTTATGAGTTTTAACACAAAGCTTCCACAAGGAAAGATATTATTTTGCTTTCTCCTAATAAGACTTTTTTTTTCTCCAGCCGGGAATATTATGCATTAGAGAGATGATATTTTGAAAAGAATTTTCATAAGAAATGGAGCCAAGAGTGGTATACCTATAATGAGAATTTCACTGAAAGTTTGTTGTGCTAATAGAAAAATAATTTGCAATCTTAGAGAGCTTATATTTTAGAAAATGTTAGCATATTAGATGCCATACTCCAAACGAATAGATATTTAAAAAGCTCAGAGCTTGTGTGTGTGTGTTGTCTATTATGGAAATATGTTTCTCTGTGTTTGTTGCAGGTTAAAACATCTGCATCCTTTTCTGTTTGAAACAGGAAGCCCATTAGCAGGGTTTTATCCCAGTGTCCAGCTGGTAACCCTAGAAAAAGAGTAGCAAATATTTGATAAGTTTGCTAGCTCAGCACTTAATTCTTATACTGAAGTCAAAATCAAGAGGACAGTTTAAAATGGCAATGTAGCAAGACCCTGAACTCACCTCTTCCAGAGATACAACAGATCTACAACTACATATAAAACAATTCTTTCTGAAAAAGAGTTGAATACTAGCTGAACAACCCTACCACAACAAAGGATAAAAAAAGCCACATCAAGATGCATAGGAGAGGCAGAGACAGTCTAGTCAAATCACACTCCCCCCACCATGTGGTGATCCACAAGTAGGAGAGATCTCATAACTATGGAGCAAAGCCTTGAGGAGCAAGGGGTTTGAGCCCACATGAGGCATCTTTAGTCCCTGGGATCTGCACTGGAGACATGAGCCCTCAAAACATCTGGTTTTGAAAACCAAAGGGACTAGTGTTTAGGAGACCACAAGGGCTTTAGGACACTGAGACTATTCTTAAAAGGCTCACACAGAGCCTCATTCTCCTAGGGACCCAGCACAAAAGCTACAAGTTGAAGAGTGCCTAGACCCTATGTAAGGGAAATTCATTGGCTAGCCTTATAGTCTCTGCTTGAGGAGTAAAGGTCTATTGGGATTCTTTCTGGGGATGGAGGTGCTGGCAGAGACACTACTTTTGCATTCTCATTTTATCTTGAGAGCACTGCTTGCTCTGTCTCTGTGCTCTCCTGCAGCTTTGTCCCACTAATCCAGGCAGGTGGACTTGCCTGGACTAATACTCTCCTTCAGCTTCACTATGCTAAAAGCAGCATTCTCATGTGGCTCTGTCCAACTAAACCTGTCAGGTTTATTTACCTCAGCCTGCTGCTCCTCCATAGTCCCACTAAAGAAAGAGAGTGCACACACTTCTCACAGGAGACACTCCTTGAAGCCTGCCTCTAATGGCCAAGGAGACTTATTTTTCTGGGTTCTACGAGATTGAAACAATCAAATAGACAATTCTTGGCAGGCTACCACTTCCAGGGCACTTCACAGACAGCAGACTGAAACATCCCCGGTCTTCCTGTGAAGATTGGGAGAGATAGCTGTTTCAACTAACTCAGAGAAACAAACACAGAGAGTCAAGCAAAATGAGGAAACAGAGGAATATGCACCAAATGAACTAATAAGATAAAATGCCAGAAGAGAAGCCATAATGAAACAGAGATAAATAATTTACCTGAGGAAGTTTTCAAAGTATGGTCATAAAGATATTCACCACTCTCAGGAAAGAATGAATAAACTCAGAAAGAACTTCAATAGAGAGATAGAAAACATAAGCAAATACCAAACATAAGTCACAGAGCTGAAGAATACAATAACTGAACTGAAAAATACACTAGAGCGGTTCAAAATCAAAGTAGACGAAAGGATCGGTGACCTGGAAGACAGGGCAGTGGAACTCACTCAAACAGAATGCAAAAAGAAAAAAAAAAATAATAACTTAAAAAAATTAAGATAGCTTAAGGGATTATGAGAAAACATCTAACAAAACAACATTCATATAATAGGAGTCCCAAAAAGAGAAGAGAGAGAAAGGAAGGAACAGAAAATTTATTTGAAGAAATGATGACTGAAAATTTCCCTAACCTAGAAAAGGAAACAGACATCCAGATCCAAAGAGCCCAAAAAGTTCCAAAAAAAGATAAATCCAAGGAAATTCACAACAAGACACATTATAATTAAATGTCAAAAGTTAAAGACGGAATCTTAAAAGCAGCAAGAGGAAAAACAAAATGTTCCATACAAGGTAACTCCCATAAGACTGAGCAAACTTTTCAACAGAAATTTGGAGGCTGAAAAAAAGTGGCATGACTTACTCAAAGTGCTGACAGCATAAAACTTCCAACTAAGAATATTCTGTTTACCAAGGTTATCATTCAGAATTGAAGGAGAGAGAGAATTTTCCAATTAAGCAAAGACTAAAAAAGTTCACCACTATGAAACTGGCCTTACAGAAAATATTAAAGGAACTTCTTTAAGCTGAAAAGAAAGGGCACTGATTAGTAACCAGAAAGCATATGAAAGTAAAAAATCTCACTGGTAAAGGTAATGAACTAATCACTAATAAAGTTAGCATGAAGGTTAAGTGACAATGGTAATAACAATAACGATAACTATAATAATTAGGTAAGGATGCAAAAAATAAAAAGATGTAAAATGTGACATCAATCACATAAAATGTTAGGAGGGGATGGAGAATTTTAGAATGCATTCAAACTTAATTTGCTATCAACTTAAAATAGAATGGCATATATATAGGCTATCATATGTAAGTCTCAAGTTAACTGCAACTCAAAACCTAAAGTATATACACAAAAGATAATAGAATGGAATCTAAAATGAAACAATAAATAAAGTCTTCAAATAACAAAAGAAGAGATCAAGAAAAGAAGTTTGAAAAAGAACTACAAAAGATCTAGAATACAACAAAATGGCAATAACTGCATACATATCTATAATTACTTTAAATGTAAATGGACTAAATTCCCCAATCAAAAGACAGAGTGGCTAGCTGAATGTATTAAAACAAAGCAAAATAAAACAATACCCATCTATATACTGCCTATAAGAGCTTCACCTCAGATACAAGAACATACATAGATTGAAGGTGAAGTGATGGAAAAAGATGTTTTATGAAAATGGAAACCAAAAGAAATCCTAGGTAGCTTTCCTTATATCAGACAAAATAAACCTTAAAGTGAAGACTGTAATAAAAGACAAAGACAAGCATTACATAGTGAAAAAGGTGTCAATCCAGCAAGGAGATATAACATGTGTAAATATTTATGCATCCAACATAGAAGTACCTAAATATACAAAGCCCATATTAACAGAACTAAAGGGTGATAATAATATAATATAATAAAGTAGTAAGAAACTTTAATATCCCTATTACATCAATGAATAAATCATCCAGACATAAAATCAATAAGGAAACAATAGGCTTAAATGACATTATACCAGATGGACTTAATAGATTTATACAGAATCTTCTATATAGAAGTAGTAGAATACTCACTTTTTTCAAATGTGTATAGAATATTCTCTTTTAAAGATTTTATTTATTTATTTATTTATTTATTTATTTATTTATTTGAGAGAGAGAGAGAGAGAGCAGAGAGAGAGAGCACAAGCGAGGGTAGCAGCAGAAGGAGATGGAGAAGCAGACTCCATGATGAGTAGCCCAGGAGGGGGTTCGATCCCAGGTCTCTGGGATCATGACCTGAGTCAAAGGCAGACACTTTACCACCTGAGCCACCCAGACACCCTGTGCATGGAAAATTCTCCAGCAAGATCATATGTTAGGCCATAGAACAAGTCTCAATATATTTAAGAAGACTGAAAGTTTATTAAGCACAGTTTCATATGAAACTGGAAACCAATCATAAAAAGAAAACTGGAAAAAAATCACAAATATGTGGAAACATGCCACTAAAACATACTACTAAACAACAAATGGATCAATGAATAAATTAAAGAAGAAGTTTTTTTAAAAACCTTGAAACAAATTAAAATGAAAATACAGCTACCAAAATCTACAGGATGCAGTAAAAACATGAAAAAATCTCAAATAAACAAATCTAACTGTACACATAAAGCAACAAAAAAGAGGAATAAACCAATCCTTAAATTAGAAGGAAGGAAATAATATGGATCAGAGCAGAAATAAATGAAATAAAGATTTAAAAGACAATAGAGAAGATCAATGAAACTAAGAGCTAGTTCTTTGAAAGAATAAACAACGAGAATTTTTTTGCTAGATTCACTAAGAACAACAGAGAGAGGGCCTAGAGAAATAAAATTGGAAATGAAAGAGAGGAAGTTTCAAATGATACCAAAAAATACAAAAGATCACAAGAGACAGGTATCATTGACTATATGCCAACAAATTGGAAAACCTAGATGACATGGATAAATTCTTACAGACATACAGTCTTCCAGGACCTCATCAACAAGAAATAGAAAATATGAATAGATTGATTACTATCAAGGAGATTGAATCACTAATCAAAAACCTCCCGACAATCTAAAGTATAGGGTCAGATGTCTTCGCTGGTAAATTCTAGCAAACATTCAAAGAAAATTTAATACCTATCCTCTTAAACGTTTCCAAAAAGTTGAAGGGAAGGGAATGCTTCCAAACTCATTTTATGAGTCGAGTGTTACCCTAATACCAGAATTAGACAAAAAACACCTCAAAAAAAGGTAATCCGGGATCCCTGGGTGGCGCAGCGGTTTGGCGCCTGCCTTTGGCCCAGGGCACGATCCTGGAGACCCAGGATCGAATCCCACATCGGGCTCCCGGTGCATGGAGCCTGCTTCTCCCTCTGCCTGTGTCTCTGCCTCTCTCTCTCTCTCTGTGACTATCATAAATAAATAAAAATTTAAAAAAAAATAAAAAAAAAAAAAAAAAAGGTAATCCCTGATGAGCATAAATGCAAAATTCTTCAACAAAATGTTTGCAACCTGAATTAACACTTTGAAAGGATCATACACCATGATCAAGGAGGATTTATTCCAGGGATGAAAGGATGGTTCAATATCTCAAAAAATCTGATACTTCAAACTGAAGGATAAAAATCATATGACCATCTCAATAGATGCAGAGAAAACACTTGATGAAATTCAACATCTATTTATAATAAAAACACTCAACAAAGTGGATAGACAGAATGTTTCTCAACCTAGTAAAAGCCATAATGGCAAGCCTAACAGCTAGTATCATTCTGAATGGTGAAAACCTGAAAGCTTTTCTTCTAAGATCAGATATGATAAGACGAGGATGCCCCCTGTTAGCACATTTATTCAACATAGTATTGAAAGTCCAAGGCAAAACAACTAGGCAAGAAAGAGATATGAAATACATCCAAATTGGAAAGGAAAAAGTAAAACTGCCATTTTTTTAGTAAAAATAACATGATTTTGTATATAGAACACCCTAAAGACTACATTAAAAACTGTTATATCTAATTTAAAATTTTAATAAAATTGCAGGACACAAAATCAACATATAAAAATCTGTTGTGTTTTTGTAGACTAATAAAACTACCAGAAAGAGAAATTAAGAAAATAATCCCATTTCTAATGGCTTTGAAAGCAATAAAATATCTAGGAATAAATATAAACAAGGAAGTGAAACACCTGTACACTGAAAACTACAAAAGGCTGATAAAGGAAACTTAAGAAGATACAAAAAGAGGAAAGATATTCTTGCTTATGTATTGGAATAATATTGTTAAAAATATCCATATTAGAAAAAAACAGCCTATGGATTTGATGCAATCCTCATCAAAATGCCAATGGCATTTTCCACAGAATAGTAGAATCAATCAACCTTCAGATTTTATGGAACCACAAATGACTTCAAGTAGTGAAAGCACTCTTGAGAAAGGAAAACAGTGCTAGCAGCATCACATTTCCTGATTTCAAGCTATACTACCCACATGTGGTAATGAAAACTGTATGGTCTTGTCATAAAAGCACTCACATAGAACAATGTACTAGAATAGAGATCCCAGAAATGGACCCATGCAATATACAGCCAGTTCATGACAAGGGATCCAAGCCCATACAATGGGGAAAGGATAATCTCTTCAATAAAGAATGTGGGAAAATGGAACAGCCACATGTGAAAGAATGAAACTGGACTACTATCCTGTATCATATACAAATTAACTCAAAATGGATTAAAGATGAATGTAAAGACCAGAAACCATAAGCCTCCAAGTAGAAAACATATGTGGTAAACTTGACATTGCACTTACAGATAGTTTTTTTTTTTTTGGATTCAACCCCAAAGGTAATGGCCACAAAAACAAAAATAAACAAATGGGACTATATCAAACTACAAAATTTCTGTAAAGTGAAAGAAATCATCAGCAAGATAAAAAGGCAACATACTGAATGAAAGAGGATATTTGCAAATCATTTATCCAACAAGAGATTAATACACAAAATACATAAATAACTTACAACTCAACACAACAAAAATCCAATTTAAAATGGGCAGAAGACTTGAATAGATGTTTTTCCAAAGACATACAGATGGTCAATAAGCACATAAAAAAGATGCTCAACATCACTAATTATAAAGGAAATGCAAATCAAAACCACAATGGGGTATCACCTCACATTTATCATACTGGCTATTATCAAAAAGATAAGTAGTAAGTTTTGGCAATGATGTTGAGGTAAGGGAACCCTCCTGCACTGTTGGTGGGAATGTAAATGGGTGCAGCCACTATGGAAAACAGTATGGATATTCCTCAAAAAGACAAAAAATAGGTGAACCATATAATCTAGCAATTCTACTTCCTTCTAAGTAGTATCTGAAGAAAATAACAAAACTAATTTGAAAAGATACTTGCACCCCTATATTCACTGTAGCATTATTCATTTAATCAAGGTATGGAAACAACCAAAGTGGCTATCAATGAATGAATAGAAAAAGAAGACGTGAATCGAATACTATTCAGCCATAAAAAATAATGAGATCTTGCCATTTGCAACAACATGGCTGGGCATAGAGAGTATTATGCTAGATGAAATAATTCAGACAGAGAAAGAAAGAACCACATAATTTCTCTTATATGCTCACTCTAAAAAACAAAACGAAATGAAACTCACAGATAGAGGGAACAAACTGGTGGTTGTCAGAGTTGGTGGTGGGCTTGGGGGAAATGTGAGAAGGGAGTTAAGAGGCACAAACTTCTAATCATAAAATAAAGAAGTCAATGGGATGTAATGTACAGCACGGTGACTATAGTCAATAATATTATATTGCATATTATATAACTTCATATGATGATGACAGAAACTAGACTTCTTGTAATGAATGATTAATTCACAGTGTATACAAATGTCCAATCACTATGTTGTACACCTGAAACTGACATAATGTTATACCGCAATAAAAAAAATTGCTAAAGATATTACTGATGACTACTTATTCTGTTACAAGGGAATGTTTCAAACTTTCCATATCGTTAACCCATTTTGTTGCTTAGAATTAAGCATATGAACATGAACTTATAGATAAGAGGCATTTATAAAAATGCTAAGAAATAGCAAAATCAGCACTTGTAAGTAAAAATAACAAAAGGAGACAGCTGGAGATTACAATATCAAATAAGCACCACGGATTAGCTACTCAGTTAAAAATAGTTTTATTGGAATTTCTGAAGGGTGGGTAGGAAAAAGTGGACCCCAAATGTGATTTACCTGAAAGAAACTAGAATTATCAAAAGTTTTTATAAAGACTTATACAGAATATTAAAATAGCCATGCTACATATGTAAAGAATGTTGCTAGTTTTCTTTTCTGTAGAGTAATGTACATTTTATCCTTAAGATGAAGCAGGTGAATGCAAATTTCATTTTGGTTTCCTTGAGCAATGACTAACGATCAAGAAATAGTATGTTCATATTAAATGAACGGATGTTTATGTTGTCTATCATAGTCAAAAATCTTAAAATTGTTAAACCTGTTAAATGTAGGATCTAGTGAAAATGAAATCATGGAGTCTAAAAAAGAAATCTGTCTTTCTCACATATAATTATTTTTTAAATAAATAAATACATAAAAATGCATTTATGGACAAATGGCATATTCTATTAATAAATAGGTGGGGATAAACAAAAGATTCCCTAAAATATAAATAGGGATTTGGGCTCTAAATTACAAGGTTAACATCTTCCTTCTAAACATTTAAGTTTATTAAGTTTAGGGGCATAAAAATGATCATGAAATTTTCTTTTCTGATCATGCAATTTTTAAAGCACTTTTTTCTCCACTCTGATAGCAAGATTTTTCAACAAATACAGGAATGCAAACTTTATATTCATCATCTATTTACGATCATATATATTTAATGAAATCTATGAGGTGTTACTTTTCTGGGCTCTATAAAAGTTGTTGAAAAGGCTACAATATAGTTTTTAGGTTGCAAAATAGATTTCCTTTATCAATTACACCTTCATTAAGTAATATTTCCAACACAATTCTGCTTGAGCATGTGTATTCAGAGTTAACATAACTAATAGCCTGGGAGATTTGAGTCTAATATTAGGCTTATAAATTGCACTGTGTTCATAATAAACTGCTAATGCTTAAGGAATATAACTGGGAATAATTACCACATATTATGAGTCTATGTCAGAGGAATCTGCCCATACTAATGCAGCTTTTCCCAAGAAATTTACTTGTGACTTTTTTTCTTCCTGCAAAAAAAAAATCATTTCACATTCCTTTCTACTTAATGTTTTAATATTTCTGTACCAAATTAAATCTCTATGAGGTAATCAGAACCCAGTTCCTTCATCTCAGTTTGTCACTAATTGCCATTCTTTAAAAATGCGCGGTACTTAAGGGTTACAAAATTTAATAAAATAAAAACAGATAACATGATTATCTGGGATAGAGCTAATCTGTTATTAGAATCACTTGAAAAAATCATGATTGAGTAAAAGGTGTCTTATAATTTTTAAAAGCTGAGTATTTAACAAATTCTGTTTGATGTTGCATGGCCAACATAGAACATGATTAGATCCTGATCTTGCATCTTTACCAAATTGCCAATTCAACTCAACACTCGAGTACTGAAAAAGTACTGTGATGACATTGTATCTGATTATTTTCCATTAGGTTAGAGAACTACAAAAATTCTACCTCTTTCTCATTATATGAACTTTACTGGAGTCATTTATGTCTTAATCATTTAGTTATCACACTGTAATTAGGTCCTAATATTTGGCTGACTTGGTTCCTTTCTTTTCTCTTGTTAGCCAGTAAAAAAAAGACAAAAAGTTAGTGGAAAAATTTAGTTATTGGCTCTTTAGAAAGGGATTTCTCAGACCAAAGTAGGCACAAATACAAGTCCAAGAAAATGGTGGATTTGAGATGTGAAAATCTATGTCATGTAGTATTTATGGATGACCTAATGCCAGAAATCCACATAGTTTTGTGAGAAGCTGCTACAGAAGTATATTTTTGATGGCTCAGACCCACAGAACTCCAATTACATCCCTAGAGACATCGCTGTACATTGTGTGCAGTGAATGTGTATGCACAGTCCACGTGTACATGTGAGATAAACTGAGTGAAAGCTGCATTTCACATTGTAAGGGTCAGGCCCTAATTGGAGTCCTGTGTTAGTTCTTTTCACTATATAGCAAAAAGACATTGCAACACTTTAAAGAAAAGATTCCCAGAATTGTAGCTAGGTTAATCCTAGGATTAAAGAGACTGAGTTATGAGGACAGGTTAAAAATCTTAGTGTGAAAAGAAAATGTTTGAAATTCCCTGTACTGACCTATCTTGGTGGTATGTATAAGACCACATGCAGTTTTGATAATACTACATCAAAGAAACTGGGACAGAGATTTAATTGTAGGCTAACAAAGGTAAATTAGACCATATGTTAAAAAGCACCATATTAACGAAAGGAAAATACTTGGAAAACCAGCTGAGAGGACCATCTATTGGTTCATAATGGAAAAAACAAAGACATTTGCTACCCACTATTTTTGATTTTCAAATAATTTTTCCAGCCATATAATCAAGTTTGTAGATTTGTTTAAAGGAAATTAAATTATGCTGCGATCTTCTTTGAAACATGAAATAATTCTAGCTGAATATCTTTTCTATCACGGAAACTTATCAGCCACATTTTGATGCTTTTGGCCCTTTTAGCTGTCCAATTCTTCCTTAGTTTCAATCAACCTTTCAGCCCCCAGCAGAGGTGATACACCTTTGATATAAAGAAATTTAATAGTGCAGACAGTCCTCTTAATGCAGCTCAGCAAGAGACAAAAGGATAAAATCATCTGCTCCTCCTAGTGAGCTTATACAATCTTCTATGAAACACTGACTGGAGTGAAAAAAGAAGAAAAAAAAAAAAACCTATATCTTAAGGTACTTTAATATTAAACACCCAATTAGCCACTAGTATTTAAACATATAACCAGGAAAAGGCCTTCAGAATGCTTCAGACAAATAGGAAAATTAACAAGAGTAAAATTTAATATCATTTCATGCTTAAGTATGCCATGCAATGACAAGATATAACTTCGAAGTGATTATTTCATCTTCTTTTTATTTCTCATTATTATGTCTTCCTGTCTGCCCTCTTCCCTTCTGTTTCTTCTACTGTATTTAGTTTAGATTGCAGGATTTTGATTTTGTTTTTGTTTTCAGAGAAAGCAGTGATCTGGACTTGATATTTTGTTCCTCCACTCTTAGCTTTGGCACTACAGGCTTGTCACCTGCTCTTTATCATCTTCCACTGTGTTATGGGTATAATGGAGACATTAATATTGCCATGAACACCTCACATGAGTATTAAGAAAATCATATATTACAAATAAAATGACTAAATAAATACCAAGATCTTTTTCACAGGGTTTTCAAAAGGAGTGAAATCATCAAAATACGTATTTAAATCTATGCATAATACTTTTCTAGAATTTTATTAAACATCTATATCCCAATTTTACTTTGGTGTACACAGATAACTTACAATGTTGCTTTAGCAAAAATGATTACCATGCATCCATACAGGATTCTTTTTAAGGATTAGAAAAAGTTTTCCTACATGTACTGTTACATTAATTGTACATAAGCAACATTTGCACCTTCAAAAACATAAAACAGTTGAAAATTCCATCGCCTTCATGAGACTTACCTTCTCTACATAATAGGCAAGAATACTGCTTTGAAAACTGCCATCGTAAAATACAAAGAAGGAAGTAGCAGTTTAGGCTTTAATATTTCCAATTATTCACTTTGAAGTTTATTTTTTTCAAAGAATGAAAAATAGTGATGACCAAATTTGATCCAAGAAAATTTCAGGAGCCATCTGTTGATTTTATTCATACTATTTCAAAGTTGTACAAAATCTGGATTGTGTGCAACTAGCTAATAACACCACACCATAAGCAAGTTGTCATTTTGCAACAATTTAACAAAACATAGTTAATAAACCCCTATTTACCCCTATTATATATATAACACATAGGCCATTACACAACACAGGATTCAGAGATCATCAACAAAGAGTCTCTGCCTTTCATTCCTACAAATACGAGAACAGAAGCGACTAAATAATGATAATGAATGATAGAATAGAGTATTTCCCAGGGAATTCTGACTAACGGACAAAGATGAGTCAGAGGCGGGAAAGTACTTTCCTGTTGGCTGGAAGACTGCAGAGGCTTTGAAAGAAGATTGAGCATTTAGAAAGATGTAAAACGATTTGTCATATTTCAATTGGAGATACTGGGAAGTGGTAGAGGGGAAGAATAAGCAAGATTTTGGACATAGAAGAGCACGTCTGAATAATACTAATGACCAATAATGTTTTCAGAGTTGTGACATTGCTAATGTTATCAAATTGTAATCTATTTTTTATGTATTTTTTATGCCAAAATTATTGATAGCTTAGCAAAGTAATGGGAATTAAAATTCACTAAAAAACTATACTTCTAAAGTCAGGTCTATTCTGCACAAAATGAATGAAGGAAAATACTTTTGCAGAATAAAATTTAGAAAATCTATAAAACTAATTCATACAACTGTCTATTCCTGATATTCCACAGAATTTACTCTATTTTGCAGACTGTGTTTTGATACAGTTTACCTAGCCTGGCTTTGCAAAATAATAAGTAGGCTCCATTCTTTCAAATTATAATGTCCTAAG
The DNA here is from genome assembly GCF_018345385.1 of Vulpes lagopus. Classification (NCBI taxonomy): domain Eukaryota; kingdom Metazoa; phylum Chordata; class Mammalia; order Carnivora; family Canidae; genus Vulpes; species Vulpes lagopus. The sequence goes on along the minus strand of NC_054839.1, from coordinate 40,274,141 downwards.
CATGTGCTATGGTGACATTTTAATGTGAACCTGAGCATAAGAAAACTTTGATGAATTTCACCATAGCTTTATCTACAAAACTATTATTTTTTAATTTTTGCAAAGCTATTATTAGTTTAATGAAATAAACTTTTAAATAATATTTACAGAAAATAATGCTAGCAATTGTTTGTACTCTGCATTTTATGTTCAATATTTATGTACATTCACAAAACTGTTTACAAGTAAGAAATCTAAGATTTAGAAAGACCACTTCAATTCTTAGAAGTCATAAAATTAGCACGTGAGATTTCCACAGCTAAAAATCAAGCATTTTGGGATCTAGCTATCTAGTAAGTGTTCTATTAAAAATGAATACATAAAAATCCAAAGTACACTATTAGTATGTAGAAAATCATCTAGAGTCATAAATTGGAGATCCTGTGATGTTCTCTTTTCATTAGACTATTTAAGAACTTAGAATAAATTTACATACTATTAGAGTTCAAAGATAATAATGGCAATTACTATCTTTTGCAAAAATTTTGATAATGTTGGCAAGATTTCCTTCAGCGTCTCTGTTTGGTTGTTTTTAAGCTTAAGCAAAGGCCTTGCCTGTCATGGGGCCCCTAAATTCTCAAATATTCTTTTGAGGCTTGAAGACTCTTATGTCTTCAATAATCCTCTGAAGGATGATGAACATATCACTATAATGGCTGACAACTTTATCAGCTAATATCCAAAAGAAAATCTCTTGATATTGTAGCTGACAGGAGTGCAAAATTGCTACATATTGGTTTCACTGGGGGAAAGTCATGCTTACTGGGGAGGAGGAAAGGGCATCTTAATTATTCTAATACTGTGGCTATAACTGGTTTTTGTAATTGCTCTTAGGTTTTATTAGTTAAAACGAATTGTATTATGCTTGATAGGTTCAAAGCATAGCTTATTAGCCATCTACCTCAAGCAAACTATCTTTTGCCAAGTTTTCAATTCTGTCAATATTTTATCACTTTCCCAATAGCCAAATTCAAAATTTTGGATGGATTTCTTACTGCTCCCTCTTCATCATCCTCATTTATAACATATATGCGTTTCTTGGGAATCCTATCTTTGGACTGTTCTAGGACTTGGCTGAACTGCTATATTCTCACCACTACTCTTCTGGTCCATGACCCCATCGCTCCATGCCTAGATTACTGCAATATACTCCTGGTCTCATCTTTCAGTCCACTCAAATTGTTACTTTCATGATGCCACTCTCTTAAGAGTTCTCAGCAACTTTCTCAAAATTGGTCAGGTGCAGAATCACATTAATGGCCTCTCAGAAGTGCCATATATAGGTTTCACCTTGTCTACACAACCAAATATATTACCTTACCTAAACATACAGTGTTTCAGATGGATATTTCCCTCACTATTATCACTCCCTAGGTATCCTTTCTTATGTGATTTTGACCAAGTCAATCCTTTCAGTTTAAATATATCTGTCCATTCATCTATCCATCCATCCATCCATCCATCCACCCATCTATCTTACCCCAGTCAGCTGTCTGTCCAGCCAGCCAGCAGTCAAATAGCCCACATTTTAGAGGTCCCCACTAATATTTAGAGGTGCTAGATATAAGAAATACAGACTAAAACACTGGCCTGTCCTCAGGATGTCCCTACTCAAGTTGAGAGACTAATATTCCCTATTACATAGCAGTATATACTACAAATAAGACATATATTATGGAAGAATTTGAAAGGGCCTTTAACTCAGCTTGCAACAATAAGGAAAAGAAGGTGAAGCCTAAAGAAAATCTTAGAATTTTCTAAGAATTTAGAATCTTAGAATTTCCTACCCATATAAAATCCTGCCTTAAAAAAAAAATGACTCCACTTCTTTCAATGAAAACCTCAAGTCTAACTTCCTACATAAAGCTGTCCTCAACAAAGTGAGCTGACCTAGAAAGCTACTCTTCCCACTAGCTGTCAAACGCACTTTCAACATAGTGAGATTCTATATCATATTGTTCTCTAATATTTCCTTTTTGCAGGTCCCAGAACTATAATCTATCCACAGGAAATCACTAGCTTCATCAAAGGCAGACTGGTTCTCCTTTTTTGTTCCTCCAGTGCCTATTATAATGATGAATTACTTTTAACTGTGCTAACATAAACACTCTTGAAGTTAATTAAATCAGTTCTTCTTCCCAGTAATCCTCTAGCCACTGTGGACACCCATGGGGACATCTGTGGAAATGTCATTTTGGAGGCAACCAGTAGCCATATTTCCGTGGTGGTAGAGAGCTAAATCAGATTTCTTCTGAGAATTTGAAATTAGGACATCAGTGGCTTCTACATGGGTCAAAACTGTTTTTCTTTTTTTAATTCCTGAATTATTAAGAATATTCCTGAATTATTTATTTTTGAATTATTACTAATATATGCACATACCACATTAGTGGTATGTGCATATATTAGTAATAATTCAGCAATAAAAATAAACAAAATAAATCTTTCCATCCTAACTCACTTCATTGTCAACAATCAATCCAGGAAGCACCCATACACTTTTTAATTAGAGGAAAATATGATATTTGCCTTTGGAATAATAACTGAATTTTTTAATAGCACAATGGCTTTTTTTACATATAAATGTATAGTTCTAGAACTAAAAACTTTACAAGTTTTTTACAACTTTTTTTTTGTCATTTCTAATAAGCATATATTGTAATTGCAGTCCAAACTAAAATAGTCTGGGGGAAAAAGTCTCCAAGCAAAGACTTATTTCATTAAAGGAATGCATTTTCTTTCTAAAAATAGTATGCAGTTTATAGGGTAGTTTAAAAAAAACATTATTCTTACAGCCACATAAAAGTTCTTATCCGAGCAAATAAAACATGAGCTACAATGTAGAGGAAAAAAATAGCAAACTTGAATTTCCTATTAGATTTTTAATTATCACCTATAATATTTAAGAACGTTCATAGATGTACTAAATTTACAAATCATAGAACAAGAATGAAAAAGGTCATAGGGATCTCTTCCTTGTCCATCTATCCTACACAGACAAAATTGATCTCCCCAATGATGTATAATGGGCAAAAGGAAGCAGTGCTGAGATAGGAACCATTCCCTCCTTCCTGTTCAAAGGGAATGTGTATTAAAGACACATATGGAAAGCTGTGCTCTTTATCCCTTAATGATGAATTACCTAAAGTAACAGTGGACTTGAAGAAAAGAGACCCAGACTATCTCTTCTCTTGTAGAAGGAGTGGAAAAAAAAAAAAAAAAAGATTAGGGGATTACTGGTAAAGTTTCCTTTCTTCCTGAAAAACACAATCTTTGCATATCATTTCTTGGCAAAATGTAGGGAAAGTGAATTTTGAGATATAAGTTTGCCCCAAGAGTTTATTACTTGATCCTCTTGAATGTATGATTGTAAAAATTACCAAGTTTATATCTTAATATGAGGAAATCCTTTTGAGGAACAATGAGAATTCTTTTTTCTAATTAGGTAAGTATTTTAGAATAGCTATTATTTGTGTTAATTTTCTCTGATATGGTTAAGTCTTTTAGAAATGCTTGACAATTTTCTTTTCACATATTTCTATAGTTTTACAAAAAGATCAAGGTAAGATCATCACCTACCTAATTCAATTATGGGTTTAATGATTTAATTATAAAAAGAACTATTATAATTTTTTGGGTTTATATTTATTCATTTTAATTCTGTTAATAACCCCAGCCTATGGGGATATCAGTGTCTTGTGTTGACACTGATCAACATTGACCATATATTCCTTGCCATTTTATTCATATATTTCCATATTTTAAAACCTAAAACATTACATAATTTAGAATTGTTTTCTGCACAAGTTTTCCCCTCACATAAAAGTATTCATTTTTTCCCACTCATAACATTTCACAATAGTTTCTAATATTTTGGAATAAAAACACAAAATTCTATTAAAATATTCTTTGATGTTCCCATAATATACCAGATTCCAAAAGCAAACTATAATGCTTTTGTCTTGGCCCCAAATGAGACATTAATTTGATTCCCAATAAATGTTTTAAGATGAGAGTATTAAAAATAAATGAATAAATTCTGGTTAATTTTAATTGGACAATTCTTTCAATTTAGACTTCTATTTTAAATTGCTCAGTGTGACCATTCATATTTACCATATTTGTATTCTTAGAGAAGTATGCATGCAATGCTAAAGGATAGTCTCTCTTCATCTATAATATTCAATTTCTTATACTGTTTCACTATAAAAAAAGAATATCACGGGGCAGCCCAGGTGGCTCAGCAGTTTAGCGCTGCCTTCAGCCCAGGGTGTGATCCTGGAGACCCAGGATCGAGTCCCATATTGGGCTCCCTGCGTGGAGCCTGCTTCTCCCTCTGCCTGTGTCTCTGCCTCTCTGTGTGTGTGTGTGTGTGTCTCTCATGAATAAATAAATAAAATCTTTTTTTATAAAAAAAAGAATATCATAAGCTTGAAAAGTATGCTCTTTTAAATGTATTTGTTTTTGACAAAAAAGTATATATATTCAAGGTATACACTGTGATGTTTTGATTTATGTATACATTGTGAAAAAAATTGCCACAAACTCATTAACATATCCACTACTTCCCATAGAGATCCTTTGTGCATATGTGGTGAGAATAGTTCAGATCTTATCAAATTGCAACTATACAATACATTACTATTAATTATAGTCACCATGCTTTACATTAGGACTCCATAACATGTTAAAATGGAAGGTCTTTAACCTTTGATCATATTTTCCCTATTCTCCCATCTTCAAACTATAGTACCATAATTCTACTGCCTGTTACTAAGAATTTGAAATATTTCTTCTTAATTACATATGTAAGTGAAGTAATGTGATATTTGTGTTTGTGTATCTAACTTGTTTCACTTACCATAATGTACTCTAAGTTCATCATGTTGTCATTAATGGCAGGATTTCCCTCCTTTTAAAGGTTCAATAGTATTCTACTATGTGTGTGTATGAATGAATAAAGAAAACATGATCTATATCATTCATCTATGGATAGATACTTAGGCTGTTTCCATTTCTTGGCCATTGTGAAAAATGCTGCAAATAAACATGGGAGTACAGACATCTCTTTGAGATAGTGGGTATATGCCCAGAAATGGAATTTCTGGATGGTTGGTAGTTCTATTTTTAATTTCTCAAGGAACCTCCATACTGTTTTCCATAGTAGCTGTACTAGTTTACATTACCACCAACAGTGTACAAGGGTTTCCTTTTCTTCATATTCATACCAAAAACTGGTATCTTCTGATTTTTTTATAATACCTATTCCTACAGGTGTGAAGTGCTATCTCATTGTGGTCTTGATTTGCATTTCCTTGATGATGAGTAATGTTGAGCACATTTTCCTATCCTATTGTCTATCTGTATATCTTCTTCAGAAAAATGTCTGTTTAGGTCCTTTGCCCATTTTTTAATTGAACTATTTGGAGGTTTTTGCTCTTGATTTTTATGAGATCCTTATACATTTTGGATATTAACCCTTTATCAGATAGATGCTCTGTAAGTATCTTCTAACATTCCATGGGTTGCCTCTTCCTTTTGCCAATTGCTTCCTTTGCCATCCAGAAGTATTGTAGATTGATGCAGCTGCTTATTTACCGTTGTTTTTGTTGCCTATGCTTTCAGCATCAATTCCAAAAACTCCTTGCCAAAGCCAATGTCAAGGAGATAGTCTCCTCTTTCTTCTCGGAGTTTCACTGCTTTCAGGTCTTATGTTTAAGTCTTTAATCCTTTTTGAGTTGAGTTTTGTATACAATGAAAGATAAGGTTCAATTTCATTCTTTTGCATGCATCTGTCCAGTTTTCCCAGCACCATCTATTAAACTTATGGAAACATGTGCATTACCATTAATTTTGCCTAATCTTATAATTTTGCTGTATTTGATTGGGATATTACTTAAAAAATTAAAGATAATAAACGTTTACCCCTTCATCATTCTAATTCTTCCCACATTTCTTAGAAGTAATCACTATCTTAAATTTAGTGAATGTTATGCCTATTCATGTATTTTATGCTTATTACATACTCATAAACAAAAGCAATTATTTTACATCTTTTTATACTTTATATGAATGTTATGGTACTATGTGAATGCTTTTGGAGTTTCCCCTCTCCAAAAACATTTATTATTTTGATATTTATCCACGTTAATATGTAAGGTTTCAATATGTTCATTTTTAACCCTATATAGAATTTCACTAAATGCATCTGTCAGCTGTTCACAACCCAAGTAGCCAGAATCGCTTTTTGAATCCAAGTAGTTCAAGAGCCTGTCTTATTTTAAAATAAAGATATATTAACATTTAAATACAACTAAGGAAAGCTATAAATACAAAAAGTTATTGCCTATTAAAGAAAGTACATTCATGCCAGTGATTCTCAAACATAGCTGTACATTAAAATAGGCTAGGAAGTTTTTGAAAATCCCAATGCCTAGCTCATACCCCATACTAATCAAATCAGAGTGTCTGAAAGTGAAAGCCAAGCATTAATATTTTTAAAAGATTCCCAGGTAATTGCAAAATACAGCAAAGTTGGCAAACACTAAGTTATGTCGAGCTATTTTTTATTTAAAGTATTGAGGTTTCAATACTTTCCTATAGCCCCAAGCACACTGACTAACTGCCACCACCTTTCTTTACTCTAGGAAATCTTCCAAGAGAAAGTGTCAATTTTTTTTTTGGATCAATTTCTGTATACATGTTACCCGTAAAACCAGCTGCTGTTGTCCCTGAACAATATACCTTAAATTAACATAGTTCATCTTGCTCTCAGATTCACTCTCTGCTGTTTTTAAGTCTTTTACATACATTTATATTATTATCAGTTGCACATCTTGAAGTCCTAAGGATTTGGAAACAAGTGAGTGAATTAGCTCTGTATAGTACCTAACAAACTGGTACATGCTGAGAAATAAATTGCGCTTTTTTCTGATAATGATTTTCTTGTACAAAATAAAAATTATAACTCTAAAATCGTGTACCAAGTTTCTTAAATCATACATAATCCCTGAGCTCTTGTACTATAGACTTTTTTATTCAACTTTACCCATTTTATGCAGTTACAAATAGTTTAAATCGTTTCAGTAGTTTTTTACTTAGCTTCCTTCAGATCATAATTTTATTCATATTTACTTAAATATAAGCACATCGGAATTAAATAGAAACTATATAGTACACTTAGAACCAACAATGTATGCTCCAAAAATATTCTATTTATTTTTAACAGAGAATTATCTTCAGTACAAAGGAATTTATGTATTGAATTCAACCTAAACTTAGGAAGGCGTACACGCCCAGCTGAAGCAGGGACAAAGAGAATCTTTTTTCTGTTGTCCTACACTTTGCTGATTTCTATTGCTTTCCTCACTTTCCCAATCTCTCTCCATATTTCCCCATCACTTCCAATGGTAATATATGCTTTTTCACTTATCTATACTCAACATAGTTGGAAGTGTGGTGGAATGTAATCAAGTTAACATGCATAATCAGGAAAATCAGAAAACTGCCTTGATCTTACACAAAATCTTATTTAAGATAGTTTGAATTATCTACTGAGAGGACACATGGTCACATGCAAAGACTATAAACCTACTGTGCATTATAATCACTACTGCCCAAATTTTCCCATGAGAAAAGACTACTATAACACGTCAAGTGTAGCCATTTACTTTAAATATTAACTAACTCTAATTCAAATTATTGTCAGTTGTTGGTTACTCTCCACTATGATGACATTCTGCAGGAAGTAGTAATGCTTAGGTAGTAGGAAAATCCAAAACTAATGCCAGATATATCATGGATATTAAATTATATTGAAGCAGTATGTTTTTTATAGGGTAGAGGTAGGGGTACTTTAACTCTGAAAGGACCCACATATGCTGCTTCTGGCTCTTGAAAATAATAACTTGTGATTCAGTGTTGTCTGTTTTCAGTTGAAACTGTAGGAAATATTACTTTCAGGGGCCTGATGTTCCAGGTGGAAAATATTAAGCCTGCGGTAAGTGTTGCCTGCGGAGAGGGTGACCCAGAGGAAAAGAATCCAACCAGCTGAGTCACAGAAGCATGTGTATTTATGGGGTTCAGGGTTGTTTACGGTGTTAGAGGGGCCAGTTCCTAACCATGGCTGTCACCTAGTGCAATAATATAGAGGAATAGAGATTTGATAGCATTTATGACATTGGTATCATGTCGCAATGAAAAATAGGAAGATATTTATATCTGCCTTCCATGTGGATGATATTGATTGACATGACATGAGGTTTTACTTCCGAAATAAAAAAATCCCCTTTTGGATTTTAACAGCTTTTGAGTTTGAGTTAATATATCGAAGGTATATTCATTGATGTAAATTTCTGGAGGGCCTAAAAATATAAAACCATAAAATAGATGAAAACTACAAAAACTAGTAATAGAAAAAGAGTTTGTTCTTAAAGGAGTAGAAGAAAGGCAGTTAGATTGCCGCTTCAGCATCCATCTGCTTTGGTGCCAGTTTACCTCATATTCCTAATGAACTTGAAGACAAAACGCATTATCATGCTTACAGCTATGAATTAATGTTTAATGTTATAGCATCTAATAAATATCTGCATATCAAATTGGATTTTAGATTCAAAGTTAGCTCTGGGCTTGCTTTTGAATCCTTTAACATTTATACAAATTATGTAAATCATACACAGCACACGAAAATATGGTGAGGAGGTGTGCAACTGTTGTGCTCATGCAGAATAACATTATCTAAACCCCACCTCCAGTTTATAGCTACAGCTTGTTTAGTTAAAGAGCATCTGTATTCTAGATAAAAGAAGTGAGGAACAACACCAACAAACTGACATAATGTTTGACCTGTTCCATTTGTCAAATCAATTGTGCTATTTTAGTATCTTTATATTGTATACTATTTAATTTTTTTCAGACTTTGTGACAGGTAATGACTTACATCCAGAGTTATAAAATATAAATATTGTTTATATTGTTTAAAGCATACAATTCAAATGAGCATGACAGAAAATCAATGACACTATCAAGTAAAATATACTGAATTACAGACTTAAATAATAGGAGAGATAAGAAAAACAGGAAAGCAGTTATAATTTAGAAATGTAATATAAATATTTAAATGTAGAACTGCTACCTCTCCTAATTTAAAGAGCTTTATCAGCTCGAAGCTACTTTAACAAATAGGAAACCATGGGAGGAATGAACTCTATGGTGGCCCAGTATGGCTTACTTAGCAAGAATTTTCTATATTTAAGGTGACAGTAGGGTGTCAATAATTGTGGTGAGAAATGGTGGATATTCAGAAACTCTGCCAAGCAAGGGGAAATTCAAATTTCAAAAGTAAGAACATAACTAACAGAAAACAAAAAATTATAAAAAGCCTTGGCTTTTTCTCACAATGACTGCAAAGCATTGAATAGATTTTGTACCAATACTACTATGAGGTGGTTAAATTTAAACCAACGCACTGTTTTAGAGACATCAGAATAAAGATACCCGGGGTTTTAAGCGACTTTCTCCAAGGTCACATAGATGAGTTAGTGGGAGAGACAGGCACAGCTCCTGAGTGACAGAGACAGCAGGAGCTGTAGACTCTTCCCTCACTCAACACCTGTGAAATTGCCTAAAGTACTCCAGCATGTAAGCCCTTCACTGGTGACACCGTCCTAATCATTATAGAATCTCAGCAGATATGACAACACTAGAAGCTTCTACCTACACTCTGGTCGTTTCTTCATTTTTAAAAATAATACTGCTTAGATGACTAACACTTATGCGATGAATACCATAAGAGAAATTGGCCAAAGATTTTTCATATCTGCTCAGACAAATTATTGGATGGTAAATAAGGAAGGCTCATGTTGGTCAACAATTAAAACTGCACATCCTCTGCCTGCCCACCATTAAGGAATGCCTCCAGAGACTGTCTTCAAAATGCTAAAATAAATTAATCGGGAGTCAGTTCCTAAGATATCACAACCACATTAAACCTTCTTAAAAGATTATGCCTGACTCACAAACTCCTTTGATTACTCACTCATGTGGAATTTAAGACTACAAATCACATTTGTTACATCTTAAAAGATTCCTGTTGCATAGTTTCAGTTATATCAAAACTAAATAAATCATCTTTAGCCAAAAATACCTTTTTAATCTTTCAAGTTCCTCTGGGATACTGTACATTTCTATTCTCAGACTTCACTGAATTAAAATTAGTGTTTTGTGTTGAATGGAAAAGAAAACGTTTAGAAGTAATATTGATCTTGAAAAAAATGGGTCAGCAAAATAATGGTTTTAGTTTAAATGACTTACATTTCAAAAGCATACACCTTCAAATACATTTTAAAAAGCCTGAGTGTCCATAAAATCAGCTATGCAAAAAAAAAATTAACATTATGCTTAACATGGATTGTGATTTTGTTTTTCTTGCAGGACACATGATGACATTAAAGCAATATGCACAAAATATAAGGCCTACAATTTTAGCTTATTGTTTTATGTGTAAGCATAGTTATTTTTGTTTCAAAGGAATGTCATATAGTGCCTTGAGAATTAATAAGTACTTTATTTTTAATTTAATTTCAATTTTTAAAGATTTTATTTATTTATTCATGAGCGACACAGAGAGAGGTAGAGACACAAGCAGAGGGAGAAGCAGGCTCCCTGCAGGGAGCCCAATGTGGGATTCAGTCCCAGGACCTGGATCACAACCTGAGTTGAAGCCAGATGCTCAACCACCGAGCCACGCAGGTGCCCCAATAAATAATTACTTTAGGTATATCAATTGCATTAAAATACACAGTTTTGAGATAAACTGTGAATAAAAATATGAGTACCAAATGCTAATTTTTCTTTAGTTATTAAATAAATGAATATATTAGAACATAAAGTTCAACAACTTAACATACAAGTGAACAGATATTAATGTCAAAATTCATGTGTAATCAGAGCCCTTGTCCTTATAGCCCTACTCCTTACTCAGTAATCCTATTCAACACCTGTATTTTTTAAAGTACTTTTTAAAAGTACTTGATGCAGTGTGTTCTGGAGCCAGCTTGTGCCAGCTTGCAAGAACTGATTGTTAAATATCATGACTCTTGAAAGCCATCATTGCCATGGTGTTATAATTTACACCACAGAAACTGGCAAATAGTATAAATTATGCCTCTCGGTAGCCTCCTTACTGATACACGACTATAAACTATTTAGGAAAAAATATATGTGCGGGAGTACAATAGGGGCAAAATAATACCTAAACCTCAGATCCAGTTCTTAACATGCTTATCTGAAGAGAGCAAATGGGAGAGATGAAGCTTAAAACCAAAAAGAGAAAAAAGCTAATTGTAGCAGCTTAAACCTTTATGGTTTGGAGAATGAAAGTGCGATTAATAGAAATACAGAATTCAGGAAGGATATTCACTTGGGAACTTTGCTTGGGACCTGAGCTGTTTGTCTAAGGATGAAATTCAGTGGAAACATGAGAGGAGCTAAATATGAGAGTTCAAATCATCCATGATCATATCTTTGTGTATGACAATAGTTGCCCAAATTATCTGAACATCAAAATTAGCTGAGAATCTCAAAAATGCTGATATGTGTATACCACTCCCATAGACTGTGGTTTAATTGGTTTAGAATATGGTCTGAGCCTTGGAATGCTTTAAAGATGCCAAGTGATTCTAAGGTGCAGACATGTTTGGGTCACACTAGTCTAATGATTTGAACATGGAAAAGTATTTGTTTTTTTTTGGAAAAGTATTTAATGCCTTAAATTCCTGAAATACAGAGAGAAGTGGAGACATCACAAGCTTCAGGGCTTTTAAGGTCCATCCCTAAAGCATGCTAGTTACTGCCATTACTCAGAGCTAAGGTAAACAGCACTCCTATTTTCAACTGCAGAAGAGGAATTCAGTTAAATGAATTCAGTGGCTTTCCACTACCCCCACACTTTAACAGTTGGTAGTCAGGGAATCGTGAGAAAAAAGTTAGTTGTTCTTGGTATAAACTGAAATGTGATGTCACCACTTGCACAAGCTATCCAAAATCAAATGTCTCATACCTTGCATAATGCATGTCTAACTCACCAAACATAATACCATAAATATTTTTTGTAATTGTGGCAGAAGAAGTAGCTCATTCAACCTCTTAAATGACACTTTGTATGTAAGAGAATTACCTCCTTAGGCATGTGCTCTCCTGACAGACTTCATTAAGGTTATAAACAGTCGGGGTGATTCTATGATTCTGCTCTTTGAATTCAAGAGAGTACAACAGACACAGCCAGGGAGAGGGCAGAGACAGGTCTGCAAAGCAAGGATTTCCAGCACTTAGTGTGCATTTAAAACACAGATTCTAAAAAAAATAAAATAATAAAACACAGATTCTGATTCAATAGTTCTGGACCTAAGATTCTCCATTTTCACCAAGTTCCCAGGGGAAGCTGATGGTGTTAAAGTCTATTAGTACATGCACCTCACTTTGAATAGCAGGATGGTAAAGACCCAGAACAAAAAAGTTTGTTGGATCCATTAGATTCATTCCCTTTTCACCTTATAGGGTCAACGGCAATACTGTGTGCTCTGAATATCATAATACACAGCAGGAAGGACTGTCTTTCCCCAACTCCCTGCCAAAATCACCATATTTTCCTCAAAGGTACCATTAGTCATTGTTAGCAAAGAATGTTTCATCGAGTACTGTCTTAAGCTAGCCATGAATCTACACATGATTCTATATTACTTATTCATATATAAGTAGATATCTAAGGGGGGGGGGAAGGCAAAATAATCAGCATTAAGAATTTAAATTTAAGTGATACCAGGATTCCAGAGCATGTCTGTTTCACACTATATGCACCAAAGTGATCAATGGCATCCTTTCTCCTCAAACATTTACATTGCATATATGAAACCAAAATATTGAAGTCTCATCTCCTTATAAGTATTTGCACAGACCAGTAAGCAGATTCAAGCGTTTAAGCCAGGGAGGACCCCAGTATACCATGCAAATCAGCCCATTAAGACAAGTGCAGTCGCTGACTTATGAAGCAAAGCGAATGATTAAAAAAAGGGGGAAAAAAGTGCTCCCGTGGCAGCTTCATAGTGTGATCAATGGTATTCACCTCCTTCTCTCAGTGTAACCGGAATGTCTATCAAAACCAGCAAACGGAAGGCTTCAGAAGCATTATGTAGCTAAAAAGGGAGACTATTTTACCCATTAGTAATAAATGTACCTGCTGAGCAGAACACAGTTACACCTGAAAAGGTTCCACAATTCTCTTTTGCTTGGCTCTGCCTGCTTTGAGGGAGCCAGTGTGCTAAAGAGCATTTTGTAAAAGCAAAAGATTTTATATAATTGACTTTACTGGAATTAGAAGGCAGAGTACAGTATGCTCAAACTGAAGCAGCCCGACTCTATGATGATGGAAAATTGCACAATTTAATAGCCAGATATAGGGACTGTGCAGTAATAGAAGTAATCAAAGGTTGGACATGCTTAACGGAACAAATCTGTGACTCTTCCGTTTAGTCCGGATAAGGGATGGATAGTGGCCTATTTGTAGAAAAGTGGTTGGGCACAGCTTCCCAGACTTGGGTGGCACTCTTAGAAAAAAGAGGATTTGGAAAGGGACAAGTGTAAGTATATTCACATTGGTGTCTCCTGGAAATCTGATTTTTGTGTTCAAAGGTTCCAACTTCTTTTTCACATGAAACAGTTACAAAGGCTCTATTTAATTTCTTGCAGTTACTTTCCCATCCTCTCTGTGTGGCCACACCACATTTCACCTTCATTAAGGATACCATCCTACTCTTTCTAACACATACTTTTCTATAGAAAGGCAATGACTGAGCCGTATTTAGGGTGAAAGCATATTAGCCTTTCTTGAACATCTGGTGGAAAGTGAAGTTTCAGCAGTAGCAATTTATACATCTGTACCATCTTGGGGGAAATGTGACTTGAGTGATTTAATAGCAAGAAGGAGCCCTGATTTACGCTGCAGCATCAATACAACAAAAGCCTGTGAAAACTGACTGTATCAGGACTGTAACCTTGGATGATCTTAACACAATCTTGATGTTACCAGAAATCAAATGATAAAAGACCTTTCATAGGGGACCAAATTATGTTTCAACAAATCCAGAAATATAAACACAAAAATTCCGATGACCTGAAAAATGCATTCAAAATCATTTAAATCTTGTCATAACCTGAATCTAACAGTATTTATAATGACTCAGACTAAGTAGTTTAGCTTTGGATTGTAACTAAATTGCCAGTTAAACACATATAAAATTAATTTTAGTAAAATGTAAGTATATGTGACAGCTCAATTAGTATGATTTATATACTTCAAAATAATTATACTATTAAGGTAGGCAGTACACCGTCTAGTTTTATTCACATCAAAAATCTTTCTCATGCTTTGGTGAGCTTACACTAACCACAGCATTATAGAAGAATGAACACTGAAGTGGCTCTTCCACTTGCTCTAATCCTCGAAATGCTGTTTAGTATCATTGTGCCTGTTTGCTCATTTGTTAAATTATTACAAGCATAGAATTTGCTTTTAGTCTAAATAATCCCACAGAAATTAAATGCTGACTTTTATTTTAATAAATTAAATGTATAAGTTTTTAAGCGAAAGCTCCTCTGTGTTAGCCAATACAACGTTTTATTAAAATGTATTAATATGGTAAATTCAGCCTAAGCTAAAGAAAAAAAGAAATAGTACTAGTCTCTTCTGCAAAATCCTTACAATTTGGTAAGTAAAGAAAGGCTGCTTTAATCAAATGTTAACACCCTAAAAATGTTCCCTTGAAAGTTCCAAGTACACTGAGAGAAATAAAGAACTCTCAAATAAAAAAATATAGAACCTGGATTCTGGGCTTACTTTTTTCAAATACTGGTGAATTGTTTTGCTCACAGAAATGAGACTATATCTCTGTACAGAATTTTTAATTCTGTACAAACCTGAAAAATTCACTTTCCTCCCTCCTTCCTTCCCACCCTTCTTCCTCCTCTCAACCCCTTCCCCAACCATGGACAAAAGAAGTCTTCATATTAGAAATATTTATCTTATTCTATCCGCTGATGTACTACTTCTAGTGTAACAAATCCATTCCTGAGTTTTTTTTGCCTTCCACACCTCTCACTTTCACCTCCTCACCAACAACTATGCTTTTTATCCTGAACCCTGATCTTCATCTATGGGATCAGCATTCCTTTGAAGCCAGTAACTGAGATTCTTTCAAGTCTTCCATTCCATCACTCATGAAACATCTGCGGATCCCCAAGTTCTACAGAGTCTAAACCCTCTTAAGCATGTCTCAGATCCTATGTGTGCTTTCTAGTCCCCTTGCCTCGGTTCAAGACCCCCTACTAAGACAGGCAGCGTAGCTTCTGAAAATCCACTTCCATGGAGTGAGTTTATTCTCCATATTACTTTAAGGGCAATCTTTCTAAAATGATATCTGATCACCATTACTTGTTCTTTAATGACTTCCTATGAAGCATAAATGTGACTTTCAAACGTTTGTGTTCAAGGAGATAATGAGTTAAGACACCTGGAGTGATAGTAAACTGTGTTTTAACATGTATCTCAGATGATTCTAATACAGGTGTTTGGGAAACACACTTTAAAAAAATGCTTCAGACTGGGAGGTACAATATATCAATAAGTGCTTAAAATTAATCACAGTTTAAATTTGAATGTCCTTGGGGCACCTGGGTGGTTCAGTGATTGAACATTTGCCTTCTGCTCGGGTTGTGATCCTGGGGTCCTGCCTATGTCTCTGCCTCTCTCATGAATGAATGAATGAATGAATGAATAAATAAATAAATAAATAAATAAATAAATAAATAAATAAATAAATTTGAATGCCCTTGAGATGACCTAAAGAGGCACTAAGTTCCACAAAGGCTCACCTTCATTCACTCCATCACCATTTGTTACTGAATCCGTTTCCCCTCAACCCCAATCTTCAGCCCCATCAAATCTCTTCCACAAAGACAACCACAGTTCCTGGCTTCTTGTGGACTGTTGTAGAGATCCTCCATGGATTACCCAAGTCTACTCACTAATCTTCTCAAACTTCCAATGCCTTCCTCCTCAACTGCATTCTTAGATGATGACTTTGCTATCTATTTTACTGAGAAAGCAGAAGCACCCCACACCTACCAGTCACATCTGCATCTGTACCCTCCATCTTTTCTGCATAGCTCACTGTCCTCTCTTTATTTGTTTGTCCAACTATCTCTTCCATGCCTGCAACTGAATGTCTAATAGGTTTTTTTTTTAATTTATCATATCCAGAACCAGTCTATCATCTTCTTCCCCAAGTATCAATTTGTCTACCCTGCACTCTTTCTCATCCTAGGAAATAGCACCACCATGTTTTTCAGAAACAAAGTCCAGAAGCCTTTAGATCATTCTTAGCTTTTCTCACACATTACCTCTAATCTGTCAGCCAATGCTTTATTTCAAAAATAACTTGATAATCAATCTATTTCCTTATACCTCCATTACCACCATGCTGATCCAAACTACCATCATCTCAGAGTCTTCTCTAATGACATATTATATTATTAATACAGAATGCAGAATGAGCATTTTGAAAATGTAAGGTAGGTAACCATCATTTCTCTTAATTACCTAGTATTGAATCTCTTAGTGTTGTCCACTTTTTATATGTGGACTTTTTATATGTTAACCATTTTGGTAACCTCATTTCTTGAAAACAAGATTCATCATCCTTTACAGTTCATCACTATACATACTCTTCTTGCAATACAGTGATAATGGTAATACTCTCTATTAAACATCTCTCAAATACAAGACATATTACCAGTTACATATATTTTTACTAGTGTCCCAGTTTATTCATTGATAAAATATGGATGATAAAATGATCCTTTGCTCAATGTCTTGTGAACCCAAATTTGTTTTGTATTAACAATTAGGTTACATACCTTATTTCCATATCTACAAGTACCTCACATTGATAATGAGTTGAATAAAGTTGTGAGTATACTCCTAGAGAGAAAGTTTCCAAGCATTCTTCCTTGTGCTTCCCAAAGAGGTTAAATACCCAAAGTTATAAGAATACCCACTTGATATGGTCAAGGAGACAGGGTGAAGGAACAAAATTGGACAAAATATATGCAAAAGCATTATTTTGAAAACATAATGTAAGTAAGGATGCTTATTTAACGGCTCATTTATGCACGTTCATGAGTGTGTTGCTGTGTGTATGTGTGCTGTGCAGTATATATGCCTGTGTATGTTTATAGGGCCTAAAAAGAAATTGGGTCAAAAACATCCCTATTGCCTAATTAATGACTAATCAGTATCTTCCTTATGCCCTTTATCAATTTGAGGCTGTATTGCTACTTTTAAAAAATTCTGGTTATTATTTCTTTTCCTATTGCTCCAAAGATGCTTATAAATGTAATAATTAAATATGCAGTTACAGTTGACAGTTTAATTTGTTTTAATGAGGATAGTAACATACCTGTTGACATAAAAAAAAACATTTTGCTATGACAAAACCACATTATGTTGTCTTCTCAGATACCTATTTAAATATATATAGCATATTAATATTAAATTTACAAAAAGGCATCAATTATAGAAAGCTAGGAGGAAAGGAAGGAAGGAGAGAGGAAAGAAGGAAGAGAGGGAGAGAAGAGGGAAGGAGGATGAAGGGGTGGAAGAAAGGAAAGAACAGAAGGATAGAACTGCTCAGATTGTAACCAAACACTTCAAGCACTTCCATTTCCTCTCTTATTTTACAAGATCTCTGTAACTAAGTAGATATTGGTATAATTCCTTCTGTGCCACTGAGCATCTTTATTATACTATACTCTTCATATTATCAAATATTCCTTCAGGGTGTGGTGATAGTACACAGGAAATATGAAAAATGTAGTATCTCAGATGGCCCCTTGTTTGTACATGGAGCCGTGCCACTTTTCTCATTATGACTTTCTGCAGGCTTCTCATTCCCTAATGGTTCATTTTCTTTCTCTCTCTCTCTTTATCTGTACCCCCTTCTCTCTTTTTTTCCTTCTATCATGGACATTTTATCTGTCATATCTATAACTGATAAAGCCAGAGCATTTCATGAAGAAGAGCATTTTAATTGTCCTTCAAAGCTGATGGTAAAGGGTCATCCTGTGAATTCTGCTGTCTGCCTGTCAACTGGACTTTGTCCACTTTTGTCGTGGTCTCTGGTGAAGCCCTGAGATACACAAATTCTCTCTGTTTTTTCAATTCATAGGAATGTTTCCATTCTAAGTGATTGGGCAAGTACTGATTAATGGCATTTTTATATTAGTATAATTGCTTCCATAATTAAAAGAATATAACAGACCCTTCCTTGCTAGTTTGAGTTGTGACATCTGTAGGTATGTATATATACATATAGATGAGAATGAGAAGATAACAAGAAAATAAAACCCAAAAAGAAACAGTATAACTTAAGGCACTTTTATACTTAGAATATATATATATATATATCCTTCTGTTGAATTTTAGTACATGTGCACACCCAACACATGGCTTGCCATATTTATCCAGTGCCTACTCCCTAAAATTCAGGCACTTATATAAGACGCATTAACTCAATTCCCTGAGTACATTACCACTAGTCACTAAAATATCTGGAAATCTGAAAGTGTTAATGCATCTTTGAAAAGTGCAATATTCCTAAAGAGTATTTGGTGAGTTACTAGAATCTGGGTCAGTTTAACTGTGAAGAAAAAGCTCACCTCAGCAGGGCCACACTCAATAACATATACAAGCATATCTCTATTTTCTATTATGAGGTACCAAATACTAAAAATATGAAATCTTATAAATATCTAGAGGAAAAAGCCAAGGGGGGTGGATTGTGTGGCTTTGTACAGACACAAGCCTTGAAACCCAAAAATACTTTTGGAAGCTCATATAGGAATTAACATGAAAGACTACGTAAGACACATGACTGGGTTCAAATCCTACCAGTTCTACTTCTCTCTGTACAAACTTGAAGAAGTGTTTTATCTCTCCGAATCTAAACTTTCACAGCTATAAAATGGTGATATAATATCTGACTGTTAGGTGATTTAGAAGGATTTTTTTTAAATAAATATAGGTGAAGTGCCCAGAGCACACTGGGTGGTAAACAGTAAATATTCAATAAAAGGCAGCCTTCATTAATGTTGTTCAACTGCTAATATCTGGTATGAGGAAATTACCTCTGTTGAGAACCTAGAGAAAATGATTCCTTATCCAGTAAGCCAGACCACCATAGAACCCTTGGGAAAAAAAATTACTACTTGCTCATAAAATCTATGTGTTTTTTACTTCATATTTTTAGTTAGTTTCAAAAGTACTGATTCCTTAGTACATGCCTTTTTTTTTTTTTTCAGGGAGGGGGGAGGCAGTGAGAAAAGGTGATTGTTAAATTGTTACCTTGACAACAATGAGAACCAATTGTGAAATAAGCAAAAAGACATTCTTAGCAGTTACTCAGCTCCTACAAGTTTAGCTAAAAGCAGTCAATTCCATTTAATTGATCTTAGAGGCACTGTTAAAAAATATTAATACTGTAGATCTACTAAAGGTTCTTGCAGAAATAGAAGTTGGCAATAATTTTAATTCCATCATAATGGATCTAAACTTGGTCAGCTTCTGGATGTGTAGTTACTTGATATGACGGAAAGACAGACACATTTTTAGTTTAACATTGTAGTAGCTAACCACATATCCCATACTCTATTTGCCAGACACAATGTAAAACAATTTACTTATGATGAACACATTTAATCTTTATAACAACACTATAAAGAAAGTTCTATTATTGCTGCTTCACAGGTGAGAAGACTGAGGCAACAGAGTTTAAGTAACTTTGCCAAACTTACATAGCAGCTAAGTGACACAGTTGGAATTTGAACCCTGGTATTTAGTTCCATTCTGTATCCTAATAACCATCCTGGTATTATGAGGAGAATATATAAAACAATAAAAAAGAATGTGCATTGGGTCAAGATCTGGGTTATTTTGTGGTTCTCCCAAATTATATTTCCTAATATAACATATTTACTGATTTAAAATAGAAATATAGTTCATTTTGGCAGAAAAAAAATGAATCTATACTACAATTTTGCTTTGTTGATTTTCCTATTGACTATGGACATCTGTGGCCAAGTTTCAACATTGAAAATGATTCCAGAACTCTCATCTTTAAAAATCTTTCTCCTAGTTAAGAACCTTCTGAGTTTTAGGGTTTAAGCATCCAAGCCTGTCTTATTATTAGAATCAAGTGAAACTCAAAAAGCACTAGATAGGAGGAAAGAATTTGAGAGCCAAGAATTTATGCATTCTATGTTTTAAAAAAAATTATCATGAGGGATGATAATACTGAACAGTTTCTGAAAGTATAAAACAGTGCATTATTGTTAGTTATTATATTTGGTGCTTTATGATTTCTAGTTGTATTTATTCCATTTAAATACTAATATGTGATCATGAACTTAAAAATGTTCTTAGGGGGGATCCCTGGGTGGCGCAGTGGTTTGGCGCCTGCCTTTGGCCCAGGTTGCTATCCTGGAGACCCGGGATTGAATCCCACATCGGGCTCCCGGTGCATGGAGCCCGCTTCTCCCTCTGCCTGTGTCTCTGCCTCTCTCTCTCTCTGTGACTATCATAAATAAATAAAAATTAAAAAAAAAAAAACTAACTTTCTAAAAAAAAAAAATGTTCTTAGGAAAAAAATAAATACAAATGTTCTTAGTATATTTTGTACATTTGAGGAACTTCCAATTGACAATTGTAGTTTTATATATAGTCTAAGATATTAAGCCACAGCAGATTACTTAAGTTTCCTTTGGATTTCACAGAGATTCTAAGTCTTACAGAAGAAATGATATATTTTATGATTATTATCTGCAGGGTAATTTTTGAAGGTTATAGTGGTAGAGATTTTAACAAAAAGATAAAGCAGATGCATAGCATAAATTGAAAAAAATTAGCAGGCAAAAAGACCTGAACTATTAACATTTGCCAGTCTTACTTTTAATAACCTAATATAAATATGAATGACAAATTAATAATAATGAAGGTATTATGTTTTTTTAAATTTTTATTGGCATATATAGGGAGACATAGTCTATTTAGAAACCTAAGTTAGAATTATTACAATGAATACTATTGATAAATGCATGCTGAAACTAAGCTGGTATATCTCTATTAAAATTTTATCAATAAGTCCTGAATAATACATTTATTAGAATTCATGTTACAATGTAACTAGTAATTTACTGCATACAATGTGATAAATGACAAAAGATGAGCCCTTCAGAAATCATTCTGTATGTGTCATTAGCAATTCTCTTCACATTCTTACCTATACAAAATATCTCAAGCCACTTAGCTTTCTAAAGAGAACCCAGTTCAAGTTATTAATATCTTTATTTAAATGCAGATTTTGACTTTTCCCTGGGGACTAGTAAAGCTTCTCTTATAATGCTGCAAAGAGAAAGGGGAATTTTCATTCATATAGTATCCATAAAAGAACAGACTGGCTCTTTATCTCCTATGGATATGTAGTTTGTATATGTTTGCATAAATTTTCCATTAACAAGCAATGCCATGAATAACTGTCTTAATAAAAGGTATAAAAATCCTTAACTCTTTAATCTCGCTGTGCATATACCAATCACAACTTTTAATGTCCATCAAATCTTAAAAGGTCAAGATAAAATTACCATGTACTTAACTTTATTTAACATCACCATTTAAGGAAATTGAGTATGATGATCAATATACTCAATATATTAATATAAACTGAGGCACAGATAACCTATGGATATTTTTATGATCATGATCAAATTCAGTAAAACCACAAGTTTGCATCCATTTCTCACCTCGGCGTATCCATCTGCACGGGCAAACCATACTATGACTCAGGGAACACAGCTCCATGGCACATAAAACTTAAAGACAGACCCCAGTGAAAAAGATGGCTCTTATTTCTGAGTTCATACAGATGTCAGCTGTTTGGAAGACATGATTTCAATAGTTAAATGAGAAAATCACAGAAAACTGAGAGATTCACTTCTACCATCTGATGTACTAAACTGAAACTGTATACAATAGACTGAACCATAACTACTAGTATATTAAATATTCAATAAATACTTGCTGAATTGAAATTTTAAAAGGTATATGTAGTCAATATTTGGTTATAAGAGCCTTTACTATTCATAGAAGAAAATATTAAGTAAATTAAAAATCATAAAAAAAAAAATCATTAAAATTATGGTATAAAATACACTGAATCACAAGCATATCAACAATGGTCACTGAGTAGGATTAAAATGTAAAATGAATTTAGGCTTAATATGCAGAAATTTTACATTAATAAAATTATTTAGATGACTGAAGTGGAAAGGGAGATGGGATTACTATTTCTTGGCTAACACTGTGCATCACTGAATCAGCATGGGATTCTTAAACTGGTAGTTACCAGAGTGAACAAATCCTCTACCTTTTGAGTTGATATTCCAGAGTTCTTAATAGTTTGTCCCTATGGTTCTTAGTACTAATGAATTCTGAGGCAGAACAGAGGAAGTTACCTAGAGTCTCCTTGAATGAGTTCTATTGCCATCCCAAAGAATAATTGAAACTGTGTCTACATCTACAATTTTTCCTGTGGATAAATATCATCCTGAAACAACACTGTCACAACAGAGAGGTGGAAAATATAACCTATCAAGTTAGGTGATGTGTGAAGACTCCCAGACTGGTAGAAAAGATGAATTTTATAAAATTTCTAAGGAAAAGAGACTGCTGAGTATAACAAGATGCTTTTTTTTCATTATACAAGTGTTATATGCTTATAGCATAAAGAAACGCATTTGTTGTTGGTTGTGGAGACTATCTAGATACAAGATTAGCAAATATCTGCCAGTTTTGCTAAAAGAGACCATATGTATAAAGCACACTTGTTGGCACATAGTAGATGCGCAGAATATGTTAATCACCTTCTTACACCCCTGCTGTCACTGTAACTTGAAAATAGGTTTGCAAAAAATATGTTTCCTTATAAGGGCTTTTTATCATGATATTTTACTACACACTACTCAATTCCTAAACAATAAGTTTTAAAACTTCTATATTCTTAAAGATGTTTAAATTCATCCATTTTGAGATGAACCATTGGGAACTAGCAGACTATTTTTTGCAGCTTTCCAATTTTTCCTGCATGAATATTTTCCTTTTCTCCCCTTGTCTTCTCCCTTCCTCCCTCTCATGTGTATGTTCTTATCTTTATTCTTCCTATGTCCACACAAGGTAGATGAAAGACAATGTAATAAATGCATATTTGATATGAGCTCTACTTAGTAGCATGCCATCAAAATGGTCTCCCATCAGGAGAGAAAAATTCTCATGTCACCACTGAAATCCTGACAGCCCAAGCCCAGATAGAGAGGTTTGAGGCTATTTAGTCACAATGAACTGTAAACATTGGTTCAACCTGAATATTACGACAAAACAATAGCACCAGATGGTCTTTCTCTGTCTCTTTTCTCTCTCTCTCTCTGAATTCAAGTGTCTCAGTTTCCCTCC
Source organism: Vulpes lagopus (assembly GCF_018345385.1). Classification (NCBI taxonomy): domain Eukaryota; kingdom Metazoa; phylum Chordata; class Mammalia; order Carnivora; family Canidae; genus Vulpes; species Vulpes lagopus. The sequence continues at coordinate 40,250,491 of NC_054839.1, read as the reverse complement.
AGTCTCTTCCCTAACTAAACCCTCTCTCTTGACTCTTCCCTTGTCCTTTACCTTTTACTCTTTGCCTTAACTCTTCAAGTGTTCTGCCCTTTTAGGTTTAATGTCATTTTTTCTCCCTTTCAGTGTACAGCCTTCTTCACTGAGCTTCTCACTTGCTGAGAGTTGAGTTGTCTTTCTTTCTTTAAAAATCTTCTCAAATTTTTTTCCCTAAGACAAATGCCGCAGCCCTTTTCTGTGACTTCACTTATAACACACATACCTTCATAAAGCCAGTAAACCAGTTCATTGCTCAAGTATTCTTGACACAGCCTGGGGATTTGTATGTGTCCACTCTCAGATACACACTCAAAGTATTATCACCATTTAGCTGAAATCTCCTTCCCCAACAGGAGACTTTTCTTTTTTAAAATCACTAAAATATTACCTAACACTAATATCACACAAATTATTAGGCTTTGTCACATAAAGAGATAAAACACTATTTTGTTATAAAGAGAATTGTCAAAAAATCACTGTTAAATGCATTCAGTGAGATGTTCCAATATTACTATATTTGAGGATCTGCAATCGTAATTAATTATACTGTATTAAACTACTATCAGATTAAAAGAAAACTTTATCATAAATATTTTAAAAATGAAATAAGTATATCTTTTTAATAGTGGACATGGGTTATATATCCAATATTTTTAAAAGAGTACAATAACATCTCTGTTGCAAAGTGAATTCAATGTATAATATTTCTGATATGTCAATGCTATGAAGCCAAGTAAACAGAGTGCTTGCCTCGTTCCCATATCATGTAAGAAAATAAATATTTCTTAGGGATTGATGACATTAAAAATGTAAAACATAATTTTATTAATCAACTTCAGTGTCCTTCCTAACTAAATCTGTCAGCAAATTCAAAAGGATTGATTTGACTCAGTACTGATGACATTGCTTTATTATCACAGCTAGGAAACTAGGAGTGTCTTTTGGCGACTAATAGTGGAAAATATTGTCAGTAAGGAGGGAACAACGTTAATTTGATGATAATGATGTTATTTCAACCCTCAGTTTGTCAAACAAATATCTCTGCTTAAAACATTTCTTAGGATATAAAGGTTCTTAAACCATACCCATTTAAATAAGCAGATGAAATATAATGGATAGTTCAATTTGTTACCTTTCTTAAAATGTATTATTCATTGGTATGAAGTATAGAGTGAATAATCTAATAACCATTTTACTTAAACAACTAACTCATTTCATGTATTTCAGTCATTAAAAAGAATTCAAAGTATCAATGCTGACATGAACAGGGAGGGGCTTTAATGTCTGTGAGTGTGTGTGTGTGTGTGTGTGTCTGTGTGTGTGACAGAGAGAGAGAGAGACAGAGAGACAGAGAGACAGAGAGAGAGAGAGAGAGAGAGAGAGAGATAAATAAAACAATATTATAACGCCATACATCTTATTAGGAAAGGTTTAGTTAGAAGTATGTACTCTAGTCAGACACACCTATAACCTCTCGACATTATCTACGTATAAGCTATATGGCTTGGCCAACTGGTTCTGAACCTGTTTTCTCATACAAAACTAAATAATAACAATACCTAATTAGTGTGAGGATTAAATGGGATCATAACACTCAAGCATGGGATGCCTGGGTGGCTCAGCGGTTAGGCAGTTGTCTTTGGATCAGGTCATGATCCCGGGATCTAGGATCAAGTCTCACATTGGGCACCTGTGAGAAGCCTGCTTCTGCCTCTACCTGTCTCTCTCTCTCTCTCTTTCAATCCTCTCTCTCTCTCTCTCTCTCTCTCTCTCTCTGCGTCTCTAATGAATAAATAAATACATATTAAAAAAAAAAGCACCCAAGCACTTCACAGAGTGTATTTCATAACTATCAATACCTGACTACTTATGGTTATGATCTGATTTATGGGAATTTATGCCTATCTAAACTAAATGAGATTTGGTACTTAAATCATATGAAATTTGAGATGGACTGTGGGCAAGTTACAGATATCAAGAAAGAGCCATCCAACAGACATCCCAGGTTTGGATTGTCTCTACTGGTACTGGCTGTAAGGTGTTTCACATACTGCTTTATCTCTCTGTGACTTGGTTCCCTCATTTGAAAAGCAAGGATAATAATAAAACCTATTTGAGGCTGTTTGTGAAGATTAAAAGAATTATCATGAAAATATTTATTACAGCACCTAGCATATAAGTTTTCCATAGAAGTTGATTTGATTGTTATTAATACAAACCTAATACAAACCATACATGAATCACTTTTCTCTAGACAAATATATGTAGGTGTGTGTGTGTGTGTGTGTGTGTAATTAACATAAAAAATATAAAATGATTTAAAAAATTATGCTCTATCCATCCTCTTACATCATAAAAATGTGAATTATCTTACATAAATTCATAATTATTTTTAGCATAATCTTACATGTCCATGAAACTATAAAGGGGTTATTATGAGAAACTATTTGTCAGTTAAAACATCTATTTTGTGAAATCAGCTTAAATAGCACAACACAATGTTGAGTTATTCAATGTTAAATATAGATCCAGTTTAAAAAGTCTGTCTTTGAAACAGCAATCAACAACTGTAAACTATCTCCTCCTACTCCATGCCTTAAATTAAGCAAAATCCAAAATCTCCACTCCTTTGGAGATTTGAAAGATATCCAGAGCAAAAGTCACTAACAAAGACGCTTCAGGAAATATTGAAAAAAATCACAAGCTATTCAGAGAAACACACACATAAATGCAAAATAAAACACAAATACAAAGTTCATAAATGAATCACCTCAGTGTATAAACCGAAATCTATAAACTCTATTGATGTAAACTTTTCATCTACTTGCAGATAGTAAGGGAAGATTATTAGTTTGGAATGTTCTCAGCTTCAAGCAACAGTAACAAAGCTTCTAACTGTGGCCTGAGCAATGAAGGCATCAATATCCCACAGAACAAGATGGCTGGTGGTAAGAAGACAAATGACGGAGCAACAGCTCAACAATGTCTGCAAGGGCCAGTCCCTTTCTACTTTTCTCTCTGCCATTTTTGGCAGTTGGTCTTTTGACCCAATGTTTGTCATTTCAGTCTCCCAATATAGCTACTTCAGCTCCAGGAATAACATCTGAAAGCGGCCTCAGCCACTGCTGTCCATTCTTACTAGTCTTCTCCTCATTCCTTACTGAGAAGAAGTAGGTCACCCTACCATCCCTAGCTACAGCAAAGCTGAGAGTTAGTGTCTGACAAAATGAAATCAAATTTTTGTGATAGGCCTATACAAATCATGATTTAGCATTTAATTCTGGGTGTGTTGCCACCCTAAATGGAGTCATACTCTGAAAGCAAGGAAGAAAAGTACCTGGTAAAATGGATATCATTTGGGCAACTCCAAGCATCTACAACAAGGAGGTGTTCTGAAAACAGCTGCAGGAGAATCTGTATGACTATGACATGATTTACTTTTCCTCTTATTTTTCTCTACTTTGATTTCTCCAAATATTCAGTTAATTCTGAGAACTCTCCAATACTCTCGGGCAAAAAATTATTCTTAATTATGATGAAGACAATCTCAATATCCAAGCTGCATTGCAGAGGTGAACATTATAAAATAATCTTAAAATATAATTTTATGATGTTAACAAAATAAATGGTTCTGTGATAATATTGTGAGGACCTTCTGGCTCTCTCACTTCCCTGGATATTGGCACCCACCCACACATACTAAGCCCGTTGTGTTTCACTCTGAAACTCATGGACACTGCAGAGTTTTTGCTCTGAATAAGAATGTCGACCAGATGATTGAAGATAAAAAACTATTCTTTTTGACTCATGTTCTGAAGAGTCTACAACCTATTTAGAAATTGTTAAATCATCTGAAATGCACAGAAGAAAGATCTGTAGTTACATATGAATGTTTGACCTCAAACATTTTTAATGTTTACTTGAAAGCAATTATGAGTCTCTGATTAGATAACATGTCAAAAAGTATGCCAAATTGTCACTTTCTCACTCATTTATACCTTTGTCTTATATGAAACAAGAATATACCCCAAAGGAATTACAGCCCTCAACATATTATGGCCAGAGAAGGAGACTGCTGTGTCAGTGTCTTTATTTAAAGGGACAACTGAGGTAGGCAAGTCAAAAGTCAAGTTTATCATTACTGTAATATTGCCACAATAACAATGTGAAAAGTGAAGAAAGTGAAGGTAGCTCCTTTCATGTCACCTCTAACATACGAAAACTATCATCACCAGCAACATATGTATTTTCATGCATATATACAGAAGCAAGGAAAATTTAATTTTATTTTTAAAAATCCATTTAAAAATTGAACAAGCATATGATTCAGCAATTCCACTTCTCAGTTTGTATCTGAAGGAGATGACATCACTATCTAGAAGAAATATCTGTACTCTCAGGTTCACTTCAGCATTATTCACAATAGTCAAGACATAGAAACAACCTAAGTGCTTATTGACAGATGAATAGATAAGGAAAATATGATATTCATCTGTTAATAGAGAAGTTGTTTCCAATGCCTTGAATATATATATATATAATAAAACATTTTTCAGCACATACAATAAGAAAACCCTGCTATTTTTGACAAAACATATGAATGTTGAGGGCATTATGCTAAGTGAAAACTGTCAGAGAAAGACAAATTATATATGATCTCACTCATATGTGGAATCTAAAAAAAGTCAAGCTTAAGAAAAAGAAAGTAGTTTTCAGGGGTTGGAGGGGGGTTGAGGAAATGAGCAAGAGTTGGTCAAAGGGTACAAACTTCCAGCTGTAAGATGAATAAGTTCTAGGGATCTGATGTACAGTATGGTACTTATAATTAACAATACTGAATGGTAAACTTGAGTGTTCCTAAGAGGGTAGATCTTAAATGTTCTCACCACATACACACATACACACAGACACACACACACACACACACAATGGAAACCTTACTGTGGTAATCATTTTATATATATAACATTTATAACATAAATGAAATCGCTAGGTTATACATCTTAGACTAGGTCGTATGTCAATTATAGCTCAATAGAGATGGAAAAAATTTCCTCTTCTAAAAGTACTTTGATATCTACATTTCTAACAGGAAATGGCAATACAGTGTGTTATTCTTTACCAGTATTCTCCCTACAAAGTACCCTAAATTAAAAAGAAAGAGAAAATTCTAGAAGACTGTATTTCTGGGCAGTCTTTGGTGACATACATGTAATTTAAATAGGTATGATTAAATTACAATTATTCCCCAGCTTTCTTGCCAATGATATTGAGACACTCTCATGTAGACACCTATATAAGACAGTTATTCATTGCCAAGAAAATTTTATACCACACTAATATGCATGTACAGTGACAGGAAAAGTGCGATCGGAATTCGGACATGGTTTTGGATTCAAATTCTACTCATGGGAATATCACTTAATTCCTCTGAGACTTTTTTCCCTTAACTGTAAACAACAATAATTATTTGAATATTTCATTCACTTGTTGTAAAAATCAAGTAGAATAAAACATGTGCTCGTGTTTTGTAAGATGAGAGGAGCTCTAAAAATATTTGTTATGTATCGAGTAAAGGATGTAGAGACATACACATGTATCCTTTAAAGTTCTGCTCTAGTATTAAAAAATAAAATGTACCTGCAATTTGGATTATTTATGTGTTCACAAAATCAATTTTAAAACACTGATATCTGTCACTTTTTTATTCCATTCTGCAAGAAAGTGAAGTAGAAAGGAGGATGATAAATTCTAAGGTGTTCAGCTCTGACAGTTAAATAGTATTCTTGAAAACTTGAAGTATAGCTTGGGGAAAATTTGAAACTACTTTTGTTTTCTGTTTCTTTAAAAAAGTAAAATGTTATGCCATGGAAACATGTCTAACATTGATGGAATAACCTTGCCAAGGCTAATTCTCTGCATAATTTCTTTATGTACTAGTCACTCTACAATTCACTTGTAAAGGCCTATTCTTGATGTTTATAATATTCTTATGCAATAATGACTTATTTTGAGATAATGAACCATTAGACTTACCAAATAATATGCTAGATGGTTTAAAGTAAATTTCTTCATTTGGGAAACATTTCTGGTGTCTCTACCATATGCATATATTAGCCAGTGAGTTCTGAATTCAGATTTAACAATATTAAATAAGACATGGTATTTGCACTCTGGAATTTCTATATTCAAGGGATAAATAGGGAAGGGAACAACATGTGAATATATGTGTATAATATTATATATGCATATGAGTATATGTATTTGTTATATATGCTTGTGTGGAGACTATATATATCTCAATATTATATGTATATTATATACATTATATATATATATATCTCAATTTGACAACATTGCTAGAGGTTTACTTCAATCAAATAAGATTAGCACTGGCAACATGTGTGTGTGGACAGATAAACGTCATAATAAACCACTGGATTGTTAGCTAGTAGTGAAATTTCAGAAGTGATCTAGAAAGTGAACATGCCATTAACTTCACATTATTAAAAAAAATTCTGTGAAACCATTAATAGCGTGCATATACATAAAATTTTTTCACAAGATGTATTGATCTAAAATTTGATTGAAGTTAATTTGTCTGATACATATATTTTTTAAAAGATTTTATTTTTTAAAATAATCTCTACACCCAACATGGGGCTCGAATTTACAACCCCAAGATCAAGAGTCTCATGCTTTACTAAGCCAGACAGGTGCCTGTGATATATGTATTTTTATTTTTTTTTTATTTTTTTTGATATATGTATTTTTAAAAGAAACATTAAACATACTATCGTATTTTAATTATAATATATCATACTAACATTATCATATTTTAATTGTAGTATATCATGTTAACACTAAATATACATATTTGTGAAGATTTTGACAATTTTTCCTCTGTCTTGCCAGGATGCAGTGCTAGAGATTTCTTTTGTGAATCAACTTGGACTATGAATTTTAAAGAATAATTTTAGGCTTTCAATATATGAGCTAAGTATCTGATCAATAAAACTGTATAAACTACAGCATATAAAGATATATGTGTAACATGCAATCATTCCTCAAAGCATTGCCTAATTCTGTACACATTTGTTTATATTATCTAGAAAAAAAGGATAATTTCCATGTATGCAGAAAGACTTAGTTTATAGTTATTGAGTTAATAAAAATACCTATGTGTCTTTCACTAAATTTCTCCTTAGAGATGTTTTCATTTTTAAAGAAACTATACCTGTAAAGTCAATATAGCTTGAGTATTTACAGTATGTATTGATATGGTTACATGTTCTTCCATCCTTTGTCAAACTTACTCTGTCAGTATTCATAACATAAACTGTTAAGGAATGTATATAAAGAGTGAAATAGCTTATTATATGAATAATCTAAAATATTGTGTCTCTATGAGAAATGAGATATTTCAAATCTGTCTCAAAGACAGTTTTATTGCATGAATTCTAAGACCATACCTGAAAAAGTCTCATTTCCCCTCTCTGCCAACTCCAGTTTTGCCTCTCCTAAGTCAAACTGACAGACCAGCCAGGTGCAATGAGGACTAAAGATCTATGGAGAGAGAAGTTGACTAGACAAGCTTGTAGGCCAGGATCAGGAGAACCATGGCAGGAAGTCCGTGTCAGAGCTATGGGCTCAAGTGGCGGAGGCATGTGAAGTAGAGCCATGGCTGCCCTCCAGCACGACCATAGCATCCAACAGGATTCATGACTGACAACTGACATTTGTTTTAAACCACTGAGGTTGTTGTATCCGGCTACCAAAATGTTGACACTAGGGAACTCCAACCACCACCTCTGAACTAGAAGCCAACATTGAGCAGTAAAAATGAAGCTAATGTAGTAATGTAGTTATCTGGAGGGAGATCATCAGCCCAGAGAAACACAAGCAGACACAGTGGGACAGGGTTGCACAGAGGGACAGGTGGCCTATAGGGATTCAAATATAGTACCTAGGAGAATTCTGGCACTAACAAACCTGAATTCCCAATTAGCAATTGAGCGTGTGCTCTGACAAAGGGATGGTCACTGGTGAGGACCAAATGAGTGCCCGAGAGAACAAATGCAAGAGCTATCGTAAAGCAGAGATTTAAAAATTACTTTTAAAAAGTGATAAATCATAATGAATGGATAAGAGACTTTTAGGAGTAGCTGTAGAGCACAGATATAAAAACCTAGCTCTTTATATGGAAAACTAAACATCCAAAATAGCCAAGAGTAGGAACAGAAAATAATGAGGTTACTTTCAATGATACCATAAAATTATATAGACTCACTGTAATAAGATTAATGTTGTATTGGCTGATGAATAATTTATAGAAATAAAATACAATATATACATATACATACATACATTTATATATATATGAGAATTTATACATTTGTGAGAGTTTAATGTGTGAAACTGGTGATAGTTCAATTCTGTGTGAGTAGGATCAATTATTTAATAAAAGTTGGTGGCATAAAAAGTGCTGGTAATCCATCTTGAGGAAAATAAAATTGAATCCCTATATTGCATTACATAAAAATGTATTTCAGATGAATTAGACACTTAAATAAAACTAACTAATAAAAACAGTTTATTAATTGGTTTAGTAATTAGTTCCCACAGGTGAGTGTACTAGAATACACAAAATGTAAAATATATAAAAATAGAATGTGTGTGTGTGTGTATACACCAACACAGTGCATTTTAGTCGCATTGCAAATTCTTTGTATTTGGTAGTGATTTTATTATCTTACATCCTGTAAAGTTTTTAAACGACAGAGTCATCATAAAGGTAGTAGATACTTTTCAAACAAAATATAGATGGTTTTAATTTTATATTTTGTTCTTTTGAATTAGTCATGATGCTCCTTCCTAAGTGTGGCATGATTGACAGCTGATGCTGTATATCACATATTACTGTGTGATTGCACTGAAAAACCATTTTAATGTCTACTCCCAAAGGAGTCCATCCCAGACTAGGGTTTCTGCTCCTTTTTCTTATTCCAGAATTCCCTCAGTATATATTTTTTTATTAATACACAATTATATATACACTGTGTATATATCCACATACTGGAAATCCTTTCAGGAAAATTCCATCTTTGTATGCCCAGTGCTTTTTGTAATTTTGTTGATCCCACTGAACATATACGTAGAGAGAAAATCAGTGAAGGTTACTCATCTTTACACACATTATTGCTAGCTTACAGTATAACCAGTTTCTGGTATGCTCAGAACTCAGAGAGCTAGAGTTAAAAACTTTTCGGTTTTTATTGTCCTCAAACAAGAAAACCATTTCAATTGTGAACTCTCAGCAACTGAGTAAGCTAGTGATTTCCTGATCCCTGTCTAAACACAAAAACTCAAGCACTGGTTGAAATATTTCTAAAGCTTGTATCTGCTTTCCTGACTTCTTCAGGAGACTATGCTGACAATAATGCTTACCCCAGTGTTATGATTAGCAATAGAAATTCTTGTCCTCTGCTGAAGGACATCAGTGCCATCAAGGCCTCATGCGTTTTTCACAGTTTTTGCCTTTTTGTCAAAAGTCCTAAGTGGTATTTTTAGGCTCGTGAGTGTTTTCTCTGTAGATGAGCTGGGGGTCCTGCAACACTGTCATGCTGGGGGCCTTATTGGTGCTGTTCTCACTGCATCAGCTGTAGCTAACCATTTCTCCTCCTAATTTGTTTCTTTAATCACTGTGCACTTTAAAACTAGAACATGGTGCTGGCAATTATATGGACTGATTCTTCGTGGGTGTAGTTCATGAGATTTAGCACAGGTTTTATGTGTGCCTGTTTGTTTTATACCTGTTACATCTATTTCTGGGGTTTATGTTTTTGTTTTTGTTTGGGGGAACTTTTTGGGTCAGCTTGTGATGCTAAACTGTTTTAATGGATGAGGTGTGGACCTAAAAGAGTGTTTCAAGCAAGAAAACCGTCAACTGCGTCAATCTATAGCCTGCCTAACTTTTTTGTAATAGACTAATTAGATACATAAAACACAAAACAATTTCCTGACACAAAGAACTCTGAGGCAAGCTAGGGCAGTTATCCTCCTGGCACCTGATCCAAATAAGCTTATTTCTTATAGATAAAAGTTAAATATGTATAAAATGTATTTTCTTGGTCAGAACTTTCCATGGCTTTTCTCTGCCAAACAAGCCTGTCCCTGCTTCAGGCTACCCTATAGAGAATCACAGCAGGTCTGGAAGTAAGCCTACCTTTTCTTTCAGCTAATTAAGCCCTCAGTTTATAGAAATGAGATATCCCTTCACTTTGGGGTATTAGTTTTACAGCCGCCTTCTCAGCTTCTCTTTAACATCTAATTTAAACTGAAACTAAACCTCACTAAACACTTCTACTGTTAACAAAGCAGATACTCCTTTGCCTTTTTGTTTCATTGTATAATAAGAACACACCTGGATAGGACCCAGCTATCCCGATTGAGTCTAATTAGTCTATGGTTCTTCTTTTTAGACATTAGTTAAGGATCATTTGGTTTAAAACTCAAATAGGGAAATTTAATGAGAAGCTAGCTTTTATTAAAATTTTCAGGTAAATCTTGCCTAGAACTAAACAGATCTTGGACAAACATATAGTGTGTGTAGGTGTGGGTGTTCAGTGAGACAATATTTAGTAAGGACCTACTATGAACCAATAGAGAATTCAAAACATTTTTTGATCTAGTACCAACTAAGGACTCCCAAATGTACCACATTAATGAGAAAATAGCATGTCAGTTTCCAAATTCTATTCTTAGAAAGTTGTTTGTTTCTTCTTTAGCTGCTATCCTTTCAATAAAGTAAGACACCAAAAAGAATCTGGTTCCTCTTACACGCAGCAACCTCTTTGACCTTAGCCACAGAAACTTCTGTTAGACTCATCTCCAAAGGCAAGGAAAACAAGGGCAAAAATGAACAACCGGGATTGCATCAAGATAAAAAGCTTTTACACAACAAAGGAAACTGTTAACAAAACCAAAAGACAACCAATAGAATGGGAGAAGATATTTGCAAATGACATATCAGATAAAGGGCTAGCACCCAAAATCTATAAAGAACTTACCAAACTGAAACACTCAAAGAACAAATAATCCAATCAAGAAATGGGCAGAAGCCAGGAACAGGCATTTCTCCAAAGAAGACAGAGATGGCCAATAGACATATGAAAAAATGCTCAACATCACTCCGCACCAGGGAAATACAAATCAAAACCACAATGAGATATTAGCTCACGCCAGTCAGAATGGCTGAAATGAACAAGTCAGGAAGCAACAGGTGTTGGCGAGGATGCGGAGAAAGGGGAAGCTGCTTACACTGTTGGTGGGAATGCACACTGGCACAGCCATTCTGGAAAACCGGATGAAAGCTCCTCAAAAAGTTGAAAATAGAGTTACCCCAAGGATATGAACGTAATGATCCAAAGGAGCACCTCCACTCCAAAGTTCATAGCAGCAATGTCCACAATAGTCAAACTATGGAAAGAGCCCAAATGTCCATTGACAGATGAACAGATAAAGAAGATGTGGTATATAAATACAATGGAATACTACTCAGCCATCAAAAAATTAAAATCTTGCCATCTGTAATGATGTGGATGGAACTAGAGGATATTATGCTAAGTGAAATAAGTCAATCAGAGAAAGACAAATATATGATCTTACTCATATGTGGAACTTAAGAGACAGAATAGAGGATCATAGGTAAAGAGAGGATAAAGTAAAACGACAAATCAGAGAGGGAGACAAATCATAAGAGACTCATCGTCAAGGGAAAGAAACTGAGGGTTGCTGGAGGGGAGATGGTGGGGGGTGGGGTAACTGGGTGATGGGCATTAGGAGGGCACGTGATGTAATGAACACTTGGTGTTATATGCAACTGGTGAATCACTGACCTCTACCTCTGAAACCAATAATACATTATATGCCAATTAACTGAATTTAAATGAAAAAAATTTAAAAAGCATCTGATTCCCCTTGAAGAACTGGCACTGTTTTTTTTTTTTTAATTTATTTATTTATGATAGTCACAGAGAGAGAGAGAGAGGCAGAGACATAGGCAGAGGGAGAAGCAGTCTCCATGCACCGGGAGCCCGACGTGGGATTCGATCCCGGGTCTCCAGTATCGTGCCCTGCGCCAAAGGCAGGAGCTAAACCGCTGCACCACCCAGGGATCCCTGTTTTGAATTATTCTGTTTAATGTGTAGATATTTGAGGCTTTAACTCATATATCATATAATTACTTTTGTCATAATATCATCTGCTCAGATAATTGTAACATAACCAACATATGTTGGTTTTATAATGGTATCTTTTTCTCATAAGGCAAGGTAAATTTTTATTATAGTAATTTTTTAATGATTGTTGATTAGGTTCCCTCTCCTTCTTAAAGACATGGTTTATTATCCATGCTTACCCTCTGCACCTCCTGTACTTTGATTTAGGCTGATTTCACATCATGGGAATGTATAATGATAAGTCCCACCCCTTAGTCTATATAACTTGTGTTAAAGGATTGATCCAGGTAACCCAAATGAAACCCACACATGCATGGCACTCTCCAGCCATAAGTCTGGTTCCCAAATGGGCATAAGTGACCCAACTTGGGTCAACAAAATGAGAGAAAAGACTTCTTTCAGGGTTTTTAAAAAAGAAGCTGCTTTAAAAGAAATATCCTGGGGATCCCTGGGTGGCGCAGCGGTTTAGCGCCTGCCTTTGGCCCAGGGCCTGATCCAGGAGACCCGGGATCAAATCCCACGTTGGGCTCCAGGTGCATGGAGCCTGCTTCTCTCTCTGCCTATGTCTCTGCCTCTCTCTCTCTCTCTCTGTGTGACTATCATTAATAAAAAAATAAAAAATAAATTAAAAAAAAAAAGAAATATCCTGGAGGGAGACATAGAAGAAACACTTTCTGTCTTCTCTATTATATTATCACTTTCTCATGGTATTTATTTTTAGCTTCCCTGATTTACAGTTATTTGCTTTCATGGTTATATTCCCTTATAAGACAGTAAGTTCTTTGGGTCTTGGAGCCTTGTCCTGTATTTACATATATCTGTATGCCATCACATTTTCTCTAATCAGTAAAGAGAAAATGAAAGCTTCCTGAAGGTAGGGAGGTAGCTTGTTGATCATTCTATCCTTGGCATTAAATCTTCAATACATATTTGTTTAAAATTGGGTTGAATAAATGAATGATGAATAGATGGGTGGATGTTTTGGAAGTAGCATTAGAGGAAAACATGATGCTGGGTTAGTAACACTGCAAGCTGTCAGAAAAGATAGATGGCTTTGCTGGTCATGCTATAAATAACCACCAGGTGCCACTCAGAGCTGATGGAAGCCTCATTCTGCATGACAGCCATTGATCTGCGGCAAGACTAAGATGCAACCTTTTGTGACACCACTTGAGGAGAAAAGGTTATGTTTCCCATTTAAGCTTTGAATAATAAGGTCATGATCAAATTAAATGAATTTCTTTGACGAATACATGAAATATATACAAATTAATACAACAAATTAGAGACATTATTGCAAAGAAAAGGTGAGCAGGCTAGAGCTAAGTGTGATCCTGGAACTTTGTCCTACTGAATGTTTTATTAATGAAGTGAAAGTCTTGCCTCATTAAAAATATCCTAAGAGTGATTTCTCACTACTTACGGGATAACCCTAAACTTCAATCTAGACTAGAATACTATACAATAAATAAATTAAATAATAGGTTCCCTAAGTGATTATAAACTTGTTAGAGTATATTCTGTGCACAAACAAAAAATATTCAGAGGAAGATCATATATAGAAATTCTTACATTTATATCTTTTGGCAGATTTTTGGTAAATCTCCTTTATGGTATTTAGAGGAAAAGTTCAATTGTACTTTCTCTCAGTTTGGCAAATATATTCCTGTGAAATTTGAATACTAGCTAGCAAGTCTTCCTTTGTGAGACAAAGCTGCAAATTATATCCCTAACTTCAATTTCTAAAGCTACACAGATTGTTCTCTTTGTCAACCTTCCAATAATTAAGTCTTGTTACAACAACAGTTGTATTAAATTCAAATTCAGCACACATTTATATATTATTTGACATACTTGAGCAAATAACAACAATCTAAATAGTTTCATTTTTAAACAAGCAAAATTGTGCTCATGTTTCATACAACCTTGGTAATTTAATTGATTAGCATAAAAAGTATTTTAAACCTTTAAATGTGAGTGGTCTAAAAAAAAAGCAACTCAATTCTAGGTTTCTCAGATACAAATAACTTTCATACCTTGGTATCCACACTTACCAAGGAATTGCCATATCAAGGACAATACCATACTTTATATTTAAAACACTGGTTTATGAAAAAAACAACAAACAAACAAACAAAAAAACCCACTAGTTTATTATCAAAAATATGCATTCGCTCACTTAACAAATATTTATTAATTTCCTACTCTCTACTAGCCACTGATGAAGGAATTTGACAGACTGGCTGATTTATAAAACAGCTCATTTTGTCAATACACTTGCCTTTCATATTCACATTATGGTATACCACATGATGAAACTTATAATTACTAATGATAATTGCAATGCTTAAAAAGGCTTAATAACATTTTTCAGTATAACAGTGAATATTTATGATGATATAATGTGTCACTAATAAGTAACAATGCCAATCATAACCATGATCACTGAGTAATTGGTTGAATTTCATTTGTAAGACCTAGGAATTAAAAATAATTTTGTTAATTTATAGATGAGGAAAGAAATTCTAACAAGTGAAAGGAAATGGAATGTAAACTTTCTGTCGATGAGAATGCAGAGGTGTGAAACATTATTAGAAAATGAATCTGGTTGGCTAAAGAACAAGCTCAACAGAGCTACTTACCCAGGGAATTTTCTATTCAGAGACTTATATGCTTTTAGGATGGCAGATATTCAGTAAACAGCAAGCTCTCAGCTTTCAAGGCATGAAATTGTACTAAGTGATAATAGTCAAGATACTGAGACATTCCATCATAGCATGAAATATTAGGACTGGGTGATGCTGACATGGACAACAATCCACCAAGCCTGACAAACAATGAAATGCAAATCCAGTGGAAGAGGCGGTTTTTGATTTTGTAAATAAACCATTAGATGATTGAAACAGCTGTCTCAAATTTGCCATGAGTTTGAGAAGATAAATATATCCTGACCATACATAAGAATTACCTAAGTATATTAAATATGTACATGTGTATCTGCCCATCCATCCATTCATCTATCCTGCATCTATAGACCATTTCTCTCCATCATTCTCTACTTCTGCCAACAATTAAACCAGAAAACAAAAACTTTGAGGTTAGCAGGCTTGAAGGGATATATACATTCAGAATATTTATATGATTTTTTTAGAATTAAGAGTGTGGAGCCATATCCAGATTGTCAGACATTTCATAGGAGAATTGACTTGCTTTCTTCAATATATTCACTATATTAAAAAATGATTTAAAATGGGTGGGGGATTGGGATGTCCAGGTGGCTCAGAGGTTGAATGTCTGCCTTTGGCTCAAGCCATGAATCTGGGATCTAGGATCCAGCTCCATATCGGGCTCCCCTCGAGGAGCCTCCTTCTCCCTCTGCCTATGTCTCTGCCTCTCTCTGTGTGTCTTTCATGAATAAATAAATAAAATATTTTTTTTTAATGAGTGAGCGATGGCTTTAAATCCAAGGAGATTTATTATACTTATTATACATAACAACCAAAGGCAATGTCTGAATTTTGTTTGTCCTTGGTTAGAAAAAACATGCACACAAATACTCTTCTTCAGACAATTGTGAACCTTTCAATAAGAATGATAGTAAGGGGGGGACACCTGGGTGGCTCAGCAGTTGAGCATGCCTTTGGCTCTCATGATCCCGGAGTGCCCGGATCAAGTCCCACATCTGGTTTCCTGCATGGAGCCTACTTCTCCCTCTGTCTATGTCTCTGCCTCTCTCTCTGTGTCTCTCATGAATAAATAAATAAAATCTTTAAAAAAAAGAATGATACTAAAGAGATACTGTAAAGGTATCTTTACAACTGGCACAGGTATGATAATGGCATTAGGTATGATAATGTCAGTGGGTTATATAAGCAAATACCTACATCTTTCACTATGCATAGAGTATGTAAGATGAAATGATGTCTAGATACTTGAAAATTAGTTCAATTAAAGAAAAAAAAGTAATTCAATGCAAGAAAACAAGGAAGAAATGGAGGAAGGGAAGGGAGGACTGGGAAAATATGGCAAAATTTCAATTTTTATAATTGTTGAGTTTAGTAGATGGGTAGACAGAGGTTGATTAAACCTATGGCTAAAATTTTCATAATTAAAAGAAGCAAAGAAAAAGTTTCTGGCAAACCACTGGAGATTCTTATGTATTCTCTGTCAGAATCTGATTTCTAATTCGTGCCTGGGCCCAGAAACCTCTATTTTAAAAACACACCAGGTATTTTTAATGCAGGTGGTCAGCAGATGATACTTTGAGAAACACTAAAGAAAATGAGATTGGCTCTCTCTGGAATAAATCATTTGAAATAAAACAACTGGCAAGCACTTCCAGCTGTTACTCTGTGGAAAGGCACCCCCTCATGACCATTGGGGACTGGCAGGGAGTTATTCCTGGTCAGTCAGGATCCAGTTCTTCCCCACGGAGCATTAAGGTGATACTTCTGATTTAACATAGTGCTTTGGAAACAGCTGGCATTCAGGGAATGACTGCTTGCTGAGAAAGACTCTGGGTCCAGAGGTGATCAGCCCGAAACCTTCCTTCTTGAAATAGCACATTATAAAAGAAGAGGGTTGTTGAATTTAGCACTAGCTAGCGACCATGATAATGACTCTTTTCCCTCCTTTATTGGCTGCATTTCTACCTTCTAAACCCAGAATATGTATGCCACTCGAGGTTCAGCCCTTCATCTCTGCAGGATCCACTAGGCACCAATCATTGCTAGCAATTGAGAGCATACACTCTTCAATCAGACTACCCGGATTCAAATCCTGACTACCACTTATTTAGTGCTCTTGAACAGATTGCTTTACTCCTCTTGTCTGGGACTCAGTTTCCTCTCTGTAAAGTAGATGTAATAGTGATACCCACTCACTATTGCTTTACTAAGGGGATTATATGGTTTATATGTTTAAAAGTGCCTAAGATCTAGTCTGACCCACAATAATGAAAGTTCGATATTTACTATTGTTCTTGTTATTCCTCATGGTGTGAACACTTAAATATCTATCTTCAATACTGTATTCACTCATTCTTTTTTGACTAAGAAAAATGTTAACTTGGTTGGCCTCTGTTAGTTGGCTCATATTCAAAATAGTACTCTTCTGCTACTCAAACTAGATCACATTTTTTAAAACGTTACATCCCTCTGGTAAACTAAGGGAATCCATTAACTCTTCTGACCAATTTTGATCCTTGTCCACTATAGCCAGACTATCTTCATGCCTTCTATATTATGTATCCCAGGTCTTATTATTATTTTTTTTTTTACATTTTCTGTTCTCCAAATCCCAAAGCTCATTATCTTCTAGATAATAATTATCCTAGTGTTCCATTCTTCCATTATTTAAGTATCTCTTGCACTGGTACATTCATTTCCTTCCTTCATTGCTAACATTGAGCCTCAGTACAAACTATTACATATGATGTACAAACTAATATATATATATGATATTGAATAAATAAATGTTATCTATGTCAATTAGATACTGTGAATATCTGTCTTAAGATGACCTACACTGGTTTATAGAAGTTGGTAATTTGGAACATGGAACATAATGTCAATAATTCCTTAGTGAGATACAATTACATACTTATATCAACAATTAACTACTTGTCCCTTATTTAATAGTGAACATGGCCTCATATCACAAGCAATTAAGTTCCTAATAGTGCAATTAGTGGAAGACCAAATGCAAGCAAAAAAAAAAAAAAAAGGTTTTTTTTCTTATTAAAATCCCAAGGCAATACGGGATTATTTATCTATATTCTATTAAGGCTCTTACATCCATTGCATTACTGGCTATGATTAGTTATCTGCTTTCAGAAGGACACATAATTCATGTATTATCTTTGATTTTCCACCTTTTAACACCAGGCAACCACAAACTTTTTTTTCAACACTTATATTTGCAAAGAATTCTTTAAAGTTTCTGCTTATTTTTAATAATATTAGGAGCATATTAAGAAGAGTGGTACTCAGGGGATATAGCTCAGTGGTAGAGTACTGAGCTCATATATGTTTGACATATATGAGGTTTGATACCTGTCATTCCCACTGGGGCACCTGGGTTGCTCAGTTAGTTAAGCGTCAGACTCTTGGTTTTGGCTCAGGTTTTAATCTCAGGGTTATGAGATCGAGCCCAGTGTCAAGCTATGTGGTGGGTGTAGAGCTGCTTAAAATTCTTTTTCTCCTTCCCTCTGCCCCCCCACTCACTTGCATGTGCTCTCTCTCTAGAAAAAAAAATTAAAAAGAAGAATGGTACACATAAATCATCTATATTTAGAAAGCCAGGCTTTGTTTTACTTACTTACCATGCTTAGTTTGTTATAATTTTAACCGAATTCCTCACTTGTCCTAAAGTCCAATAGTCAATATAAATCTGAGTTTATGC
The DNA here is from genome assembly GCF_018345385.1 of Vulpes lagopus. Lineage (NCBI taxonomy): Eukaryota > Metazoa > Chordata > Mammalia > Carnivora > Canidae > Vulpes > Vulpes lagopus. Next base: position 40,231,814 of record NC_054839.1, on the reverse strand, counting down.
TCAAAAGCTAGCCATCTCTCTTCCCTTCTTTCTCAACCTGTCATGTTTATAACTGAGAGATCCCTCAGTTATAGAGTTAGAGATGATGTTTCATATGCCACATAATAACAGTTAGAAATTTGAGACCAAAAGAGGTTAGGGGACATTTTTAAGATTGCCAGGTGGTAGAAAGAACAGTTGATAATTCAGGTTCTCAGACTTGTAAGCAGGTGTTCTTTACACAGCACCAATTCCCTCCCCATGAGGGAACAAAAGCTAAGAAACTGTGCAAAGAAAAACTGCTATAGGCAATCTCTTTGTTTTGTTTCTTGTTTTTAAAATTTTATTTATTTATTTTAGAAAGAGAAAAGAGAGAGAGCCTGTGCATGCAAGCAGGAGTAGGGGGAGAGGTAGAGAATCCTCACGCAAACTCCTTGCTGATCATGAAGCCGACAGGGGGCTTGATCCTAGGGCCCTGAGATTATGACATGAGTTGAAAGCAAGAGTCAGATGCTTAACTGACTGAGCCACCCAAGGACCCCTATACTTTGCTTTTTTCGTTTTGTTTTGTTTTAAAGATTCTATTTATTTATTCATGAGAGACACAGAGAGAGAGGCAGAGATATAGGCAGAGGGAGAAGCAGGCTCCATGCAGGGAGCCCAATGTGGGAATCAATCCTGGGAATCCAGGATCACGCCTTGGGGTGAAGGCAGGTGCTAAACTGCTGAGCCACTCAGGCATCCCCTCTCTTTGTTTTTGACACTCTCCTCTCCTTAATTGCAACCTAGTCTAATGTCTCCTCTCTCAAGTTGGAAAAATACAGTCAAGAAGTATCTTTACGAAATACTCTTTGCGTTAACTATTAACCTACACACTTCCTAAACATTCCAATAGTCTTAAAAGAAACATTGTCTTTTGGAACTTGTTCCCTATATATAATAACATAATGTCATATTTCATTCTCAATCCCTATAAATATTCTGATTTTCAAGTAGAATACACTAGAATTTAAATCAAAGAAATATCAGCTCAATATTAGATGGACATTTTAAAAATAAGACCCTGCAAACATTTAAGAAAGGAATAGATTGGGATGCCTGGGTGGCTCAGTTGGTTAAAGCATCTGCCTTCGGCTCAAGTTGTGATCCCAGGATCTTGAGATGAGCTCCGCATCACATCTGGCTCCCTGCTCAGCAAGAAGCCTGCTTCTCCCTCTCCTTCTGCCCCTACCCTCCACTTGTGCTCTCTGGTTCTATCACTCTGTCAAGTAAATAAATAAAATATTTAAAAAAAGAATAAATCAAAATGCAGACATTGTATCTTGTATGATGTAGGGAAAGAGAGGAGCTAAAAGTATAGAGAAGTAGTTTTCATCTTGCCTTTGGATAAATTTGTTCTTACAGTTTAGCCTTAAGTTTGGTTTTCAGGTCAGTTGGCAGCTATACCAAAAGTTGATTTCCATCAAAGGAATCAAAATACAAGACCAGAGGAATTTTTAGATCTAAAAATAAAGGATATCATTCTCAGATGTCGTATGTCCATAATTCACTTAAAGAAGAGTAAACAGGACTAAGTATTAAATAAATATTTTACTTTGCATCATTGTTTACTTATATTCTGATAGATATGTTAGACCTGAACACCAAAAGACAAATGTGGAAGAGAGAAACAAATAAAAAATTAAAAAAATAAAAATTAAATAATAAAAAAATAAAAGCTTACAGATTTGGGGCTAGAAGAATAGTTATACCATATATATTTTATCCTAGTATTATGTTTAAAAATATAAAACTTCTACAACTTGAAATGAAAAGAAAGGCAATATCTGAGTGAAAAAAGGAAAGAGTAATGTGTGATTTATCTTATTTAATCTTTCCTTCACACTAAATCTTTGAAACAGATATTTTTATTTAAAAAAATGCCCATGTTTGAAAAACACAATTTCTATGATGTATATATTTGAATAATGATGAAAGTAATTCATTTTTTAAAAATGTGTCCAAAACAGTATGGCAGGGTGTAAGGAACAGTGTAGTTCTAGTTAACAAGCTATATGATCTGAACATCTCTGTGACTAGAAGTCATAATTCTCAAGTTGGTGGTGATGGAGGCAGTGTTGTTGGTGTACATCAAAATCCAGTTTAAACCACATAGCCCATGGGGGCGGGTGCTGAGACAGAAGAATTATTAATCATTTCCTCTAAAACTTATTAAGTGCAGTAGCACTGATAGAAATATGTAACTATGTGAATACCATACTGACACATAAAAAGTGGGCAACATACTAGAATAATCTCTTCTGATCTATTGCATAGAATTAATAAATTATTAAGTGTATGACATAAAAGAGAGTAATTATATTGTTACAGTAATTGTAATTCCAGTTTGTATGCTCAGTGTATGTCTCAGAGTTTCTTTTTCCTTCCTTTTTTAAAAAGTATATAAGACAGGAAAAATAAAATTTCCTACCAGGGTAAGTTTGTAATGAGAGAGTGCATATAAAACATTTATCAGCATAACTGACTCTTAGGAAGACCTGGTAATTGTTATTTTTATTAGTACTACCCAAAGTCTGAAATGTCAAGATTTTTTACATCATGAACATTACAATTTTAACATATTTTATTGTTGATAAAACTGGTAAGTTTCCCCAAAAATGTTAATCCATTTCAAAGACTACATTACATTCTTGGTGTCCAGGTTTTCCTATATCTTTCCTACTTTTATTTTCTACTTTTTTTCAGTAGACTACATTTCATTTATTCCTAAACTAATATTCTAATATCACCATTTTCATTATAAATGAGATATATTCCTTATATGATATGAAAATTACTTGCTTTTTTTCCTTCTTTCCACATAGCATTTTCCATTTGGTTGAGATAAACAATAACAAAAAATACTTGAAAGAGCTAATACCTAAAATACAATAATTCACATTACAAGAATTTTGTTAGGTTTAATTATATTTCTAATAGCTGAGTTAACTGATTAGTTGTTATTTTCATAGGAAATATTTCTGTAGGAAAAGAATCACTGGAAACTTTCAAATTTAATGCAAAACATGAGAAATCTCTTGTACATAGCTGATAAGAATATAAATTGGTACAGCTCCTATGGAAAACAGTATGGAGATTCCCTTAAAAAAAAAGAAAAATAGAACTACCATATGATCTAGCAATCCCAGTATTGGGTATATATCTGAAGAGAATTTTAGACACACAAACCACAAATCTCTCATGAACTCTTGCCTTTCCATCCCTATGTCAGCAAAGAATTTGCTCTTGAGAGAAACCTGAGAGACCTGACTTAGAGGCCCTCTGTTTCTTGCCAGCACATGTCCAGAAGGGGACTGGTTCCTGACATTCTGAATCAAGAATGTAGTCCATAGTCCAACAGGCAGTGGGATCCCAGGGCTCTCCAAGCCTGTGGGGACATGACTTTTTCAATTCCCAGAATACTGTCCTGGGTAAAGGGGTAACCCCCCCCACACACACACACACACAATACAATCTGAAACTAGGATTTCAGAAGTGGTCATAATCAGTCCCCATTTAGTCCTGCTGTTGATGGGATTCTCGGCCTTGTAAGTGTTTCCCATTCCACCTCACTCCTGTCTTTCCAATCAAGGCTACAAGTTCTGGCAATATTTGGCTTCTTTGCATAGGACCAAATGTAAAGAACTGCTAAAAATAAAATATCACTTAATTTAAACTTAATATGCACATTCTTAACAGTATTCCATGCCGAGAAGTCTGAAATTAAAACATGTATTACCTGCAAGGTTTGCGCCCAACTTCCATATCAGAAAGCCATCTTCTTTTTTGACTGGGAGACTCAAGAACTTGAGTGTTTTTAATTTTTTTAAGATTTATTTATTTAAGGAAGGGAGGGGGCAGAGGGAGAAGGAGAGAGAATCTGAAGCTGACTCCATACTGAGTGCCAAGTCCAACATGGGGCTCCATCCCACCACCATGAGATCATAACCTGAGCTGAAACCAAAAGTCAGGTGCATAACTAACTGTGCCACTCAGGTGCCCCAAGAACTTGAGTGTTTTACATCTCATTCCTCCTTCAGGGATAAGTCAGTCCTAGGACTGACTCTAGGATATTTCATCACGTGGTGAATCATTATTAAGCATTTGCCAATTCTGAATGTCAAATATATTTTGTGTCTTAGAAAATTTCATTAAACAACACAGAAAAAGATGAACCAAGTGATTTCAGGAATTTTCCTCCTCTGTAATCTTTCATTGTGAGGGTTATTTTTCCTCTTCCATTCTATTTTCTTCCACCAACTATATATCATCTCTTCCTCATCCAAATGCTTCTACCCCAACTGTCCATTTATAAATTTAAAAAAATGTACCTAGAATCAAAAGGTCACTTTCTCAATAGTCAGCAACAATAATCATACTAGCAAAATTTAAAAAAAAATGTACCTAGAATCAAAAAGTCACTTTCTCAATAGTCAGCAACAATAATCATACTAGTAAATTCTAACTGGTCCAATATGCAGGCCTATTAAACAATTAAGATAAATGAGAATCCCAAAAAGTATTCATCATTGTAGTAACACAGCATCCTGAAGAAGTGAAAAATCAAACTGACTCAAAAAATCTGCCCTCCATTAGCCAGTAGCACACTCATGCAAGGACCTTTATATAAGGTAGTGCATTTTACTTAAAGGCATTAAGCTCTCCAGAAAGCATAAAGCAGTAGAGTCCAAGTGACTTCTAACAAAGCACTGTCATCTAACAGAAGGCAGAGTTATAAAACAATTCATAAAGTCTGAGAACTTTCAGTGCCTTCTGGTCTGCAGTTGTGTGTTAGGCATCCAGAAAGTGATATAAAGGCTTAATTAATATATAGGTGAGAAACAGCAGTTTCTGCAATTTTGCCGATGGCTAGCTTTGATACTCTTTCTGTGCATTATCCAATACGGTGGCTACTACTCACATGCAGCTATTGAGCATTGGAAATGTGCCTATGGGCTAAATTTAATTAATTAAATTTTAACCTTACAAACTGAAGTAAAATATTTTTCTGTTAAACTGACTATAGCTCTAGTAAAACTTCATTTCACGTTAGCTGTCACATTGTATGAGGTATTATTGTAGTACACGTATTTTTTTTACCTTTATTTTTAACACAGCTACTAGAACATTCAGAATTTCATATTTGGCTCTTATACTTCTATTGCACAAGGATGCTCTATTAATAGACCGCTTAGAAAAATTATGGTCTTTTATATGATAAAGATATTTTTTTCATAAAGTTTATTAAATTTTTTAATGCAAACATGATTTATTCTTTTATAAAAATTAAAACTATATAAAAAACATATTAAGAAAAATAATCATCTCCCAAGGTTAGCAATTTTATCCACCAAAACTTTTAAATAATTTTCCCCTTGTATTGCAAAGGGATAAGAAGAATAAAAAAGTACATGCATAGGAGGAATGTCCAGATATCTAAATAGAAGTTACCTTAATAAAGAATAAACTTCTAATAAAATAGAAGTAAACACTCAAGGCAGTTTGTTAAAATATTGGAAAAGTATAAATCCCACTATAAAATGTTCCTTTAAGAGTCAGTCAATTCCTTCCACAAAAATGCTTATTATGTACAATTTGGTATTGTACTAAATCTGTTAATTTATCTTCATAAATGTGTGTTTAATCTCCAAAAGCATATAATTCTTTTTTTGTAATTCTTTTTTTATCATATAATTAATTTTTCTTTAAGATTTTATTTACTGATTTGAGACAGAGCACAAGCAAGGGGAGTGGCAGAGAGAGAGGGAGAAGCAGATTCTCCACTGAGCAGGGAGCCCAACAGAGGGCTGGATCCCTGGACCCAGGGATCATGACCTGAGCTGAAGACAGACACTTAACCAACCGAGCCACCCAGACACCCCTTTATCACATAATTCTTAAGCAATGGAATAATTTATTTGACAAAAGTTTTTAGAATAAATGTCTTTACCCTGTGAAGAAACATGAAAACTCTGTTTTCCAAAATACAGTGTAGATACATCAGTGTTTCAGGGGAGAAATTAAAAATATGTATTTCCAGAGTCTCCATGGGGATTGTATGATTTAGTTAGAATCTACATTTAACCAAACACAAAAGATGATTCTCTTTTATGCTAAACCTAAATAATACTTTAGAATTATTGTAAGAAAATATTAGTGTGTAATTTTTTCCTTTACTGATATATTCCCTTTTTTATTATTTTATGAAAAAGAAAACATGAAAGGAGATATAGGGTATTGGGTAAGGGTAATCAGATCCACTGATAATTTCTGAGGGAATTTGAGTAAGCAGTTTGACTTATTCAAGCTTCATTTTTCTTATCTTACAAAAGGGATAATAATCATATCAATCCCATCTTATTTTAATATCCAAAAGATGATGTCCCTCTTTAAGGTATGTAAATATTTCAATGATGGATTTCAATCTTAATATTTCCAAATTATTGTTATCTATTCCCTTACCACTTCCACTCAGATCACATTTATTGATCACCCTTTATGTGCAAAAATGAGGGAGGTCCTTGCTAAATGAAAGGACATAAGATATCATCACATTCCTATAAACATGTAAAGTCAACAAAAGAGACAGATGATGTGTGAAATTTGCCAAAAGAAAAGTTTAAATCTTCTTACCATCGTCCACAAAATTCATTAAGCAGAATGATCCTAACTACAAATCCAACTTCATTTCAAGACCCTTGGCCCTTACAGCTTCTCATTCCTCAGATCCACTTTACCTCTTCTCTGCTCCTCAAATATCCTTTCATGCCTCTTCAAGATAAGCCATTGTACTTATTGACTCCTTTTGTTTTTCAGGTTGCAGATTAATGCAACCTTCTTAGGAAGGCCTTGGCTGATCCTTTTTTTTCTAAAACAATCTGCTGGACTCATGCCTGTCTCATACTAGGCTATTTCCTTCAAAGCTTTTTTTTGGTATTTGTAATTTTCTTATTCATTTATTTAATTATAACTCCCCTTATGGTCATATGCCCAAACTTCTTTTCAGCTTCTCCATTCAAAGGATGGAGTCTATTTATCAATTCTTTAACCTGGGCTGGTCACGTGAGTAAGACCATTATAGACCACCAAGTCCAGCTAACTTCTGCTGAATACAGCCCCGAGAGTAAGCCTAGATTAGACTAATAGAATATTGCCCAGTTAACCCACAGAATTTTGAGAAATAAAAGGATTATGGTTTGGGTGATTTGTTTATAGGTAATGAATTCATATACCCTCAAGAAACTGAACTTCTTTGAGCATAGAGACTGTCAGCATTTGTTATTGCTGTGTCCACAGGTCCAAGAACTATGGATAGAACCATGAGTGTTTAGTAAATGCACATGGAAAGAGGTGGCCAGATAAGAGTGCACTGGTAAGTTTTTGTCTGCCAGGAAAGGTATCAGGGACACTTCACATGTGCTCTGAGACAGGATAAGTAATGCTTATGAGGTAAAACACTCTTTGAGTAAATATTTATTCCCTTGGTTATCTTCCCTTATATCGTCTTAACAAATCACTCCCCTTCAACAGCTGCTAATTTTATTAGGACAAATGCAAACTCCTTAGTAAAGCAAACATGATCCTTCAAAAGCTGGCACTTGTATTCTGTTCCACACTTACCTTCAGAAATCCCATCATTACATATCCTACATTCTTTCCATATCAGTTTATGTACCATTTCCAGACATTCTTTGAGTTCCGAGGTTGATGAACACCTCAGTGCTATTCAATCTCTCTAGTGTGCCCTTTTTACCTTTCTGAGCCTGAGCTAGCTCTACTCAGCATTCAAAGACTATTTCTAGTTCCATCTCTCATGAGATGCATTTATTAAGGCAGGAGAGTAATCTGTACACCTGAATAGTTCTTGCACCTATGTAGAGTATATTTCCTTCAGTACCTTTTAAAAACTTCGGACTTTTCTCTTTTTCAAGATTACATGGTCCTTGAGGGTAGACATGATATCTCACTGCCTTCTCTATCTTCGGCAGATAGCTACTCAGTATAAACTGTTGTGAAGTGAATAAATCATGCTTAGAAATATTTGGTGGGGGAGAGTGATTCAATATCACATTGACTTTTGTGGGCCTGTAAGCCTACACATATTTTGTTTATAGATAGAGTTGAATAACCCGACAAAACAAGGCTAGAAAATTTCTATGATCATATTTCCCTAACTCAAAATTTAAAAAGCTGCAAACTCTAGCTGTTTCTCATTCTTTCCTCCCACCCTGGAAGATGGACATAATAACAGTTTATTTCAAGGTTCCTTGGAAACAGAAAAACATGTCAGAAATGAGAAAATGCTTGTGGATCATAATAAGAAAGAAGATCAATTTATAAACATCATTACTAGAAAAGACCAGACTGTTACAGTCATTATTCTTTAACTCAGTAAGTAAAGACAGTGAGTGGGCTGAAGTCCATTCTGTGGTTATAGTAGGTTATAGGCCGCTCTGTTCTAATGGACAGAGACCATGTCTGTTTTAAATCCTGATTATGGCGCCACGCAACAAGGAAGCTTAATAAATGCTTAATGAAGATAAGATACCATCTATTGCATTCAAAGCTATTTGAATTTAAAATAAAAATGCAAATGAGTTTTAGAAGCTAACTTTAAAAAGTAGTCTGTAAAACCACCTATGCTTTAGTAAATAATAGCCAAAAGGAAGAAATACTTTTTCAATATCTTTAAATGTCTATGCCTTGCTTTATAACACCAGATTAAATACAAGGAAAATTCTTTGTTGTGTAGGAAAAGCTGGAAGGCTGTAACAAATGATGGACAAGTTCTCATTCTTAGGCATTGCCTATAGCTAGGGACTTGCATATTTTTATTGTTATGATGGTATTGATTGTTAAGTCAACAGAAAGCTATCACAAGGGACTGCAAATTTCTATACCAATACTCTGTTCTGTAACATTAAAATGTCATTACTGAATCACCAACTTTTTACCCTGCTGTAATATTATTCTCTGTTGATTGCCTGCCTGAGCTGAAATTTGAAACTGTCACCCTCAGACTTGCAAAAGTGATTCAACTTCACTTATAAGGAAAGTGAAATTAAATATTCATTCACAGGCTGCATTTCAAGTTCAAACTGTCTGAAGCTCCTTAAGGCAAAATGTATTTAAGTTGAAACACATTTTTTCTTCATTTTTATGCAGCAAAAATTCAGAATGGGTATCACGGGTGGACAAATTGCAAAATAATAATTTATTTTGAACTTTACATGGGGAGAGCTTTGGGCTTTCCTTCTTCCTTATGCAACCCTCTTTACTGTTTCTGGCCTAAGTCATTTATCTCCTTTGTCAGAAAAACTGCACGTGTGTATTTGTGGGTGTTGTTTACTGTTTGATTTTTTTCGGGTATGTGTCAAGTTCTAGCATTAATCAAGTTGTAAAGCATCCAAGGGTTCAATGAAAGCATAGTTGTGTCTATGTCTGCCACAGGGACACAGGATTACCTGGTCCTAGGTGTGCAGACTAAATGTGTACAAAGCTGGCTCTATTTCATGTTACTTGTGATAGCTGTTTAACCACCATGCCTTGATTTGTCTATAAGGTTGCTGTGCAGATCAAATAAATTATTTGGTATAAAGCATTTAAAATAGTCCTTGGGACATGGTACCTTCTAAATAAATGTTGCTCTTAAGGAGTATGACGTATCATTTGGACCCTTCCTGAGGATAATAACGTGCATTTGAAAAAGACCTCATATTGTGGGGACTTCTCACACATTATCTCATTTCTTGATCAGAACAAGCATATAATATAATCAGAAACAGTGAAACCTGCATATAAATTTGTGGCAGATGTTGTACATTGGCTGTTCAAGATCCATTTTACCTCCTTCTTATATGCAGAAGGTAGGAGGGGTAAAACTACATTTCCCAAATGGCTTTGCAACCCTGGTCTTGATTAAATTTAGATTTTCACCAATCAGATGAACTTATCTTACATTCATATTCAGAACTGAGTTAAGTGAAGGACAGGCAAAGTGCCATGAATCAATTTTGCTGGTGGGATTCTAACTGCATCTCTCTTTGTTAGCTGCTTTGTAACTCAATGGCTCCTTACAAAGTAAGCAAGAGCTTTCCCAATCCAGGACAAGGGGAGTGTCTCTAGGGGCGGGTAATCATTATTGGAAGCTAAGCCTAGAGCCTGCCCCTCCCATTTCATTCACTGAATTTGTAAGCCACCTTTCTGTTTAAATAAGTTAAAGGAGTTTTGTTTACAAATGAACCTTAACCTATTAACCTATTCAACATTAAAGGCAAAGAGATTTGTCTGGAAGTCTTATCTCTGATCCTTAAAGGTTTGAGTGGGGGCAAATTGTCCAGATTTTTTATTGTAAATTAATCATCTATAAAATGCGGTTAATAATACTTAATTTGAACTGTTGCAAGCTAGAGACTAGATGTCTAAAACATTAGTAAAAGAGCTAGAAGGGAATATCATATTTAGGGGAAGAAACTGAGGCTCAATGTGTTAATTGGCTGATACAAGTCCTCAAACCTTATTTTGAGGTAGATTTGGGATAAGAATACTCCTCTTTAAACACCTGGTCCAATGCTCTTTCCATTATACCATGCAGCTTTCTAGAAGGAGTAAATATTACATGAATTATGCTCTGCATCTGGGAAGAATGTGATATTGAAGAGATGGCTTGCTTTTTTTTTTAAGATTTATTTATTTATTCATGATAGACACAAAGAGAGAGAGAGAGAGACAGAGACAGAGACACAGAGAGAGAGAGGCAGACATAGGCAGAGGGAGAAGCAGGCCCCATGCCGGGAGCCGGACACAGGACTGGATCCTGGGACTCCAGGATCATGCCCTGGGCCAAAGGCAGGCGCCAAACCGCTGAGCCACCCAGGGATCCCCAGATGGCTTGCTTTTGACAATACCTGGAATGTCTACAAGACTATGAGTTTCACATAGAAATAACAAATTGCTAGGTACATCCTTACATCCCTGGCCTGAGATAGAAGGGTGAATGTTTGGATGTGTTTGTTCCTTTTATTGTAAACTCTGAGGATAAAGAGCAAGAGATCTCAAGTCTGCTTATGATTAGATTTGCCTGGGGGATCCATGGGTGGCTCAGCAATTTGGCGCCTGCCTTTGGCCCAGGGCGCGATCCTGGAGTCCCGGGATCGAGTCCCGCGTCGGGGTCCCGGTGCATGGAGCCTGCTTCTCCCTCCTGTGTCTCTGCCTCTCTCTCTCTCTCTCTCTCTCTCTCTCTCTCCCTATGTCTATCATAAATAAATAAATAAATAAATAAATAAATAAATAAATAAATCTTAAAAAAAAAAAAAAAAAAAAAGAATCGCCTGAGATGATTTAAAGGATTTCAGAAGCCCAACCACCACCCAGCCCAAATGAATGAGAATCTCTAGAGAGGCACCTAAGTAGCTGTATCTTTAAATGGTCCTCAGGTAACTCTAAACTGGAGTCATGGATCTTTGGGAGAGAGCAAGAATCTATTGTAATCTGAGTTAAGGCATATCTGGAAGTAGCTTCTTTACCCATGTTTCTGAAAACTGAGAACAATGTTCTCAAAAAGAAAGGTTTTAAATCATAAAGCAGTAAAGACCTTTTTAGAAGGCCAGATCTCACCTCGCATTCTCAGGGAACCAATTGAGTTACCCCATACTATCCTGGTCTCTCAGCCACATGCTAAGAGGAGAAATGTATCACTTTTTATACCACCTGAGGGCTGGGGGCCTTTTTTTTTTTTTTTTTTTTTTTTTTTTTTTTTTTTTTTTTGAGGGTGTAGAGACATTTATTGGATGTTTATGGGGCTGGTCCACATGGGTCTAAGTTTGGGATAGGGGCCTCCTCAGGGCTTCCTGGGATGTCACTGGCAGTCACTCTGGCCATGAAGCAGTGCTGGAGCAGGCGTCTGGGGTGCACAGGCTGCTCCTCGGTGCCGTCCAGCCGTGGGCTCAGGAAGAGGTGATTCTGCTCAAGAGTGCTTGTTCCTGGCACCTCCATCCAATTGCCGGCATTGCCACCTTGGCAGCCTGGAGGCCCCTCCTCCCTGGAGTTCATTTCTCTACTTCTTCAAGGCCTCCACCCTCAGTCAGGGCTATCCAAAGCCCTGATTTGCATGCCTGTCAAGAGCATATTCATGTTTTCTTTTTCCCATGTGCTTTTTCTCTACCACAACAGTTCATTGAAAAGTGTGCTCATTAGATAACAGATATTGAATTCTTCACTTTTGTGTTGCTCGCTAATAATCATCATATGGAAGAATGTACTTTGAAATACAGATATCAAGAAAGTACAAATAACAGCAAGAACTTTATATTCCATTAATCAGGTTTTATTTATTTATTTATTTATTCATGAGACACACACACACACACAGAGAGAGAGAGGAGAGAGAGAGAGAGATAGGCAGAGACACAGGCGGAGGGAGAAGCAGGCTCCATGCAGGAAGCCCAATGTGGGAATCGATCTCAGGTCTCCAGGATCAGGCTCTGGGCCAAAGGCAGAGCTAAACCGCTGAGCCACCTGGGCTGCCCTCAATTAATCAATTTTTAACAAGCATTGACTTTCACCAGACAGGGAATCTTGGCACCCCCAGAGATATTCACGAAAAGACCACCTCAAATACAGTTACCCTGTACCATCCAGCACATTAGCCAATCATCTTAGTCATTTTCACTATCTTGCACCGTATGGGAAGGCTGAGTAACAGATGTAGTGATATCAAGCCTAGTTTATGAAAACGTGGAGAAATTAGGAGCCACTTTCTTTTGAAAAACTCTAGGGGAGGTAATATTGTATTACTGTTATTTGAAGTCAGAAAGGCCTTGATTCAAATCCCAGTCCCTTCACTTATTGGCCTTCCAAAGCTTCTCTTCTCTCATAGGTAAATTTTGACAATGGAAACAAACAAACAAATAACACTTCTTGGGATGTTGCGAGGACTGAAGGAGATTGTGAACATAATGGGTTTGAATTTTGCTTGGCATATAATAAATACTTATAAATGTGCCTTTTGTTATTATTATATAACATTAGGTGTAAAAGAGGTGGAGGCATGTTGTAGTAGATAAAAAGAAACCAGCAGATTCTCAAATCAGACTATATACATACACTGTGACCGAGCTCTTAGCAAGTTCCCATCAGCTTGGCTAAAATTTAGACATATTTCTTCCTGACTCCAGGCCTCTGGACTCCCTGCTCTTAGAGCACTTAGTTTTGAAAACTTGAAATCATGAATTATTTTTCTGCTTCTATGGAATGTTTGCAAATCTTCTCCCAGACTCTTGTCAGTTTTACAACCCAGGAAATGTCTTTCTCAGGGACCTGGGAACCAACTCTTTAAAATGTAACCTTGAAAGAGTGAACACTCCTATCTCCCAGTATCTGTGGGAGCTTAGGACCCTAATTTCTTAGATGGGTAGCAGTTAGCAAACAGAGGTGGCCTAGTCAGAGACAAAAACATCTGCAAACTCAGGACTAACTACACTAGCATGACATAGCCAATGTCCTCCAGAACTTTTCTTTTTTTCTTTTTTTTTTATTTGTTTTTCCTCCAGAACTTTTCCATGGCTCACCTCAATGCTTAAAATTCCTCTCACTGGGATGCTTGGGTGGCTCAGTGGTTGAGCATCTTCCTTCGGCTCAGGGAGTGATCCTGGGATCCGGGATTGAGTCCCACATCAGGCTCCTGCAGGGAGCCTGCTTCTCCCTCTGCCTGTGTCTCTGCCTCTCTCTCCCTCTCTCTCTGTGTGTCTCTTATGAATGAATAAATAAAATCTTAAAAACAAAACAAAACAAAAAGAAAAACCCTCTCACCTTTTGTTTGGGCAGTCCAGTCTCTCCCTTCTGTTGCAATAGTCTTGAAAAAAGTCTTCCTTGCCTGCTTAATTTTAGCTAGTGCAATGTTTGCTTTGACAGTTCCCACAGAGCCCGCTGACATCTTCTTGGTGCTCACAATTTACATGAAGATTTCAAAGAAAAAATGCAACTTACCTGGACACTTAAAACATTTTCTATGAAAACCAACATGTGTATGTTATGGAGAATTCAATATTCATATGCACTTATGAGATGTATTTCCAAATAAAGACTGATAAATTTTGCCTGAACTTGCAAGTTCTGCTTGTTTTCTGACGTTCACTCTTCCCCTGAGAAAATTACAGTAGATTGTGAAAAACTTTGTCTCAAGGTATCTCTCAGGTTTATAAGGTGGAGTCAGGACCCAATGTTACACCTGAACTATGAGTCATTAATATACATCATTATTTCTGTATCTTCAAGAAAAGTATTTCTGTTTAATCAAACTATTGACTGTTTTGCATTTTAACGTGCCTCATTTTAAAAATACATGCACTGCCTTCCTGTTCAGGGTGTAATAATCTTTGCTTTTGTTTTCCACTTTTAAAGCAGCCAAGTCTTGAATTTTGTATTTTGATTTGAAAAACATATTTTTAACATTTTTACATTAATTCTCTTACAAAGTAGCTGTATTTGAATTTTTAAGAGGTTAAAATGTTTGCAAAAATAGCCATTTTACATGATCCCTGAAATTTCTCATCGAAGTGCTGTTAAATTTTTGTTAGCTATAAACAACTAGGTCAAATTTAGAAACCAAGAAATTTGTTGTGATGCTTCCTTCGCTTACTAAAGAAAAACCATTCTTTCCAATAAACATGCAAGATAAATGGTGTCAACGAGGCCTGAAATTGTGATGAGCTTTGAACGTTCCAGTGCTCCTCCCAGGATTAATATCCAGAAAGATTCTGGTATTATATCTGTCCCATTAAAATTCCTGAAGTATTTATGAAACATAACAATCACTGTGAATTTGAGTCCTGTTTTTGAAGAAAGACAAAAACGTCCACATCCGTTTTGCATTGTAGTTGTTGTTTTTCATTGTATTTATACAAAAGAGTATCCTATTTAATTTCAATGACTTGAAATCCCTATACACTTGAATTGGAATTTTTATTCCTGCAAATATTAACTGCATACCCTGGGGCATATTATTTGACCTCGTTCAGTATTAACCGCCTCATCTCTAAACTGCAGATAAGAAGATCACACATGCCTCATAGCCTTCTTATGGGACTTAAAGGGGATAATTACTGCAAAGTCTTTGCACAGTGCTTGCCTTGTTGTAACCGCTCAATAAGTGGTGATGGTGGTGGTGGCCATAGTGATATAGACTGGTCAAGTCATCATAACTGATGTGTTTTACCTATATTGGATGACTTTTTAAATCCAATCCATTTTGAAAAGAATTGCAGAGACAGGTTTACCATGAAGTTAATGAAGCTTTGCTTTCAAGGATTCTCACTTGTACAGATATCTTCCTATTCATATATTTACTTTCTTATGCAATCTCCACATTTATAATTTTATATTTTTTTCTTAAAGAGGGTCCCAAAACTTTTATAATATTTAGGGCTAGATCCATGCCTGCCTACTTTTTTGCTGAACTTTCACGGAAACACAGAAAACAATTTATCCAACAAAAAGTGAGATTAAGCTCCGAGAATAACTAGAAAGTATTTCAAAGGAGGGGAATGAAGATGCTTCTCACTGTCTGTGGTCCTAGCTGGCCCTTCCGAGTATCCACAGACGCTATGTGCCAAGGCTTAGCTGTGGAAATCTACCCCCATCAATTTATAGACATGTCAGTATTATTTTGAGAAGTTTTAAAGAACACATACACATATGCGCACTCACACATTCACACACATGGTCTTTACGTTCACAAAAAATAAGAAAAAATTATTTCATATTGGATATTGTTTATGTGATTAAAAAATCCCCTGAAATTTAATAAGCTGTAGGAATATTAACTCTAGCAAAACAAAAACAACCCAAAACCTCCATATGTTCCTATATATACTATACACACAGACACATCTATTTTCTGTTTGTCTATAAAACAATAGGTATTCTTCTCCGCTAGAACATTTTAAATGTCAGGGTGAATGAAATGTCCCTTTTCTTGCGTTTTACTATTATTTTCATCAACAGAAAATGAAAACATTTACAAATTGTCTGCCATGTTTATGTATATCCTTTAAAAAAACAATAAAACATAAAATAAAGCCTCATGTTTTATTATGTGCCTAAAGTATTAGAAGGCTTTCCTCTTGTTTCCTTAAAACGAACCATCCCTAAATAGTGCTACCTTTCAGAATTTCATCCATCTGCTAGCAGTGTTCTTATGCCCTTGTTCTCTGCTGAAGACAAAAGAAGACGAAAACTCCAGGCCCATCAATCAAAAACAACACAGTCAGCACCAAGTCCAATAATGAAAACCATGATTTCATAAATCATCTTCCACAGGTTGGGGTCATCTTTAAAGAAAAAAATCTTATCAGGTACAGCTGAATATTCTCATGGTCTTTCATTCTTCAGTCTTTAATGAAAACAATAGAATGGCTGACAGAGTACAAATGTGTAACCTTTCTTAACTTAAAAAAAAAAAAAAAAAGCCCTGACTATGCCCTTGAAATAAGTTGAAGTCGGGATATTTTTCCCTCAAAAGGTCTAGCCATTCTTTTCTTTAACAGTTTGGCAATGAGATGACTCTTTTTCTCTTTTCTTTTTTCTCCTCTTACTCTCTTTGCAGATAGATATGTGTGTTTAATTCAATCAAGTGGAGATTAAATTTAAGAACTCCTTTTCAGAAAGCTATTTCCTGGCAGTAACTAGCACTAACTGCAGAAGGAGGTTTGACATGGCATTTTTGTTTTAGCTGAATCAACAACTCTTGGGTAAATTCCGTTCTGTGACCCCCAAGCCCACATCCACATATTAGGAAGTAAAATAAGCGCCTGGTAATCACTAGGTGGATTCGGACAGAGTAGAGATTTATCTCTTTAAAAATATGGACTCTATATTTGCAAACCTGGTTAAATAGGTCTGAGTAAAATAAAGTTTGATTAGGCATACACAGTACTGTATACTTAATCAAAGTTTGCAAATTGATTTTGCTGAGACATGGTTGCCTGGCATATCCCAGGTCCCTAAATGTGATTCAATAAAATCTATTTTTTGGTCTTGAATTAGCCACACTTATTGGGACATTCACCTTGTTCGAAGACCTAGACCTAGTTCGTATAATACAAAATTCATTCAGTGGTGGGGCCGAGAGATGGTGCAGGGGCATTTCTTTATATGTAGACAGAGAATGGCAGTGTGCCGAAAAAATTGTTTGAGTGTAAAAATAATGAATGGGAAAATGAAGCAGAAACGGAAAGAAGAGAGACATGCAAAACGGGTTGCTGAGTGTAGGAAGGAGAAGCCTTAGGCAACAGTTTACATTAAGGCTTTCTTAAGTACATTATATAGAATTCAGAAATTCAATGTTGAAAATTTATTCTTCAGGTGCGCTTTTGCAGCTGACATAAGAAAACCAGTTGATTTAGCAAGCTTCCATTGTCTTATTTAGTAAGCACTCTGAAAATCTCTATTCAGAAGAGGTTGCTATTTACAGGCATTTTGAATTCTTACCAATTTTCTGCCTGCTACATAATGTAAAAGCAATGAATGGCTACACTGCATTGTTCACACTTTCAACTATATGTGATTATCTGGTCCACTGGTCTACTGTAGTGTATTTCTGAAATGAATTGAAGATAAACCTGTAATAGTCCATTTCACATAGAGACATTTGTCTCAGTTTAAATTCAAGGCCCAAATATCTACTTATTTCCATTCTGTTTTATAAGTACAGTGTTTTCATCATCATAAAACTATATTAGCTTCCTGATTATACCTGGATTTCTGCAAGTTCTGTGAGAGAGCTACCAATCTCATTCCTGGTTCTTTAGTAACACAGCTCTAAAATGAGTAACAGTCACTGAAAAAAGAGCAGAAGAGTCAGAAAGGGTTTATGGAGAATTTTTTTCTGGATAATGCATGATGTCCATTTTGTATAAATAGATGTATTTATTTGTATTACTGAGGTACTCATATCAACATTGCTTTGCTCACAGGTACACAATATATAATTTTGGGGTTTTTTTTGTTTTGTTCTTGTTTTTGAAGATTTTATTTATTTATTCATGAGAGACACAGAAAGAGAGGTAGAGACATAAGCAGAGGGAGAAGCAGGCTCCAAGCAGGGAGCCCGATATGGGAATCGATCCCAGAACTCCAAGATCACACCCTGAGCCAACAACAGATGCTCAACCACTGAGACACCCAGGCATCACAATATATTATTTTGGAATAAGAAATCAAAATATGATTGATGGTTGAACAAATTCAAGTTTATTATTATTCTACCAATTAGAGAGAGTTACTAACATGTTTAGTAAGTAACAGTATTTTAATAATTTCAGCTAATCAAATTTCTTGTCATTAAAATGCTCTTAAGACAATCTGATTTTTAAGATAAAAGCTGCAAAAGGATAAATACCTGATATCATCTTGGTAAAATTTAAAATAAGAAAATAATTAGGGACACCTGGGTGGCTCAGTGGGTGAGCATCTGCCTTTGGCTCAGGACGTGATCCCGCGATCTGGGAACGAGTCCCACATCGGGCTCCTCGGAAGAAGCCTGCTTCTCCCTCTGCCTGTGTCTCTGCCTCCCTCTCTCTCTCTCTCTTTCCATGTCTCTCATAAATAAATAAAATCTTAAAAAAAAGAAAATAATTATATATTTCTGGGGGAATACATAACTATTTAGAAAAATCATAAAATCATACATACATGGAAAGATATGCCTGAGTAGAGAGATAATGCTGTTTCTGTAATGTCTTATTTCTTTCATAAAAAATTAAGCAAGCAGAAGGAAAGAAAGTATACAAGCATTTCATTTTTTCTCTATATTAGAAATCTTTCAAAATCAAAAAAAGGAAAAATTAAAAATATTATTTAGCAAAACCACAAATGTGTAGTAAAATTGATAGAAGATTATGGATTATATAGAGCTATTCTATACAAGTTTTGCACAAAAGCAAGTTTGTTGCTTGTTATTTTCTTTAATTTTTCATAAAACAAATTTAGAATCCCTTCTATAGTGAATTTCAAATTTGTAAACATAAAAATTTCTTTGAAAATACAAAGTTAGGATACAAAAAGAGATTGCCTTTCTGTGTGTATATAGGAATGAATTCATATAAATTAAACTTACAGAGTGTGTCTCACTATTACAGATTTAGCTTTAAAATTAGTTAGACTTTTCAAGGATCTGCATTGTTGTTGTTGTTTTTTTTATGTTTTCAAATAAAAGAGGATGACTATTACATTTCTAAGTTTACAATGTTACATCTTCCTCCCATAATCACTGGTTTTGGTTTTGCTCCTTCTGAAAATGAATTTTTTAAAAGAATTTTTCTGGATATCATTTGAAATAACTTTAGTTTTAGAAGAAAAAATTGGCCCATATAACATTAGTTTCTTTGTTAACTTTCATCAACTTGAAAATAGTATAATAGCCCAATATAATTAATTTTCCTAAGTACAATTTAATAGATGAAACATGCATTAACTTTATAAAACAAGAGTCCACAAAAAACATACAGTATTCAATAGATACAATGTGCAAAAATATTCAAAGATATGTTTACAGTAGTTCAAGATGGTTTCATGGCTTCAAGTCCTTCAAGCAAAGGAAAAAGAACTACTGAATACATCTAATATTATCAATCATGATACCTGGGATCCCTGGGTGGCGCAGCAGTTTGGCGCCTGCCTCTGGCCCAGGGCGCGATCCTGGAGACTCGGGATCGAATCCCACGTCAGGCTCCTGGTGCATGGAGCCTGCTTCTCCCTCTGCCTATGTCTCTGCCTTTCTCTCTCTCTCACTGTGTGCCTATCATAAATAAATAAAATTAAATTTAAAAAAATCATGATACCTAACATCTAATATTATCAATCATGATCCTGGAAGGTATGCTTCCCTTTTTGTTATTCTACAATGCTCTATAATGGCAAAAACGCCAACATGATATTCTAAGCCTCTGACATTTTCTCTTCAATATTTATTAATTACATTTTTAAAATATACCCTAACACATGTTCCAAATTAGAAAAGTTCTGGAAAGAAAATATTTATGAAGGTAGAGTAGGAAGACATTCCAGCATGGCTTATCATTTTTCCACATATATTTTGTGAGCAATTCAGTATTTTTAAAAAATATTTTACTTATTCATTTTAGAGACACACAGAGAGAGAGAGAGTACACAAGTTGGGGAGAGAGCACAGGGAAAGGGACAAGCAGACTCCCTGCTGAGCAGGGAGCCTGCACCAGGTTCCATCTCATAACCCTGAGA
This sequence comes from Vulpes lagopus, assembly GCF_018345385.1. Lineage (NCBI taxonomy): Eukaryota > Metazoa > Chordata > Mammalia > Carnivora > Canidae > Vulpes > Vulpes lagopus. The sequence goes on along the minus strand of NC_054839.1, from coordinate 40,211,540 downwards.
TCATGACCTGAGTGGAAACCAAGAGTTGGTCCTTCAACCAACTAAGCCACCCAGGTGCCCCTGAACAATTTGGTATTTTGATTAATGCACCCAGTTATTATTCAGAGACTATCTGACTCCTTGTCTTTAGCCGTTTGGCTACATACCTGAAGAACTTCCTGAAACTATGGAACCTCAACACACACATACATATACTTTGTGTGTTATGTGCCAGTCATTTTATCTACTCAGATCATACTCCAATTCATTCTCTTCATCATCAGCAACTATCTCCTTACTTAAGGGTCTCTCTTCCCTTAAATTCATTATGCATCTGTAATCAGTGTCCCATAGTTTAGAAGTAAGTTAAAAGCTATTTTCTATAACAAGTTTGCAAACCACTGCCAGCAGACCAGATCCAGCCATGGCATTTGTTTAGTACTTTCCTGCTACAGTGGCAGGATTGAGTAGTTGCCAATGAAGCCTTTTATAATCAGGGAAGCCTAAAACATTTGCCATCAAGACCTTTATAGAAAGTTCGCTAACCCCTGGTAAGCTGTTTGATACAGAATAGAACATAAAAAAATATAATTTAACTGTATATTTCCAGTATGCTTTACATAAGTTTATTTTTCTAAAATGTAAGATACTTGAGATTAAGAACACTTTTTTAAAACTTATATTTTGAGTATGACCTCAAAGCACCTCATACAGCTCAGGGGACATATTGGACACTTGATACCTAATTGATTTATTAAATCATTGTAGAGCAAAAAATCCAATTATGGTATAAACCACATTTCCTCTAAACTTGATCCCTTTATCTAGCAAGATCACCAGAGAACTACATAACTGGCTGCATAACTGGAGGATTAAAGATAGATTTGAGGACCTTTGACAATAATTATGCTTTTAGCTTTTCCTATGAAACAGGCATTCTTAGAAGTCCCTGTAATTTAAAATAATAATAATGATAATAGTAATAATAATAATAATAAATTGCCATCAAGGACTACATCCACTGTGTTCTTCAAAGCTTCTCTTAAAAGCTCATGTTGAAATTCCACCCAGAGTTCAACATTAAAGAAAAGTGTGTTTCCTAATGAACTGCTATGTTTCCTTTTATTATACAGTGACAGCTACCCAATCCACTGTCCTTCCTTTTTAAAACTGGCCTTCTGGAAACTCAGAGCTAATATTAAAGCTCCATTTCAGTAGCTGATCTTACATTTCCTTTCCTGTCATGCTCTCCACACTTTTGCATTCCATTCTTTTAACACATAATTCTTGTTTTTCTTTTTAATGATTATATATATATATATATATATATATATATATATATATATATATATTTAAATTACGTACAATAAAATCATTCTGGAAGTAGGCATGACAAAAAATGATGAATGAATGCATGCATAAATAAATAAAGGAGAGAACAAATAAATACATCCCAGATTATGGCATCTGTTATTCCCAAAAAAACCAAATTGGCATGTTCTATCCAATCCTATTTCCTATCTCATCAAAACAAGTAACAATAGAGCAATACTGAAAAAGTTTCAATAGTGAAATTTAGAAACAATAGCTGATTCCTGACCCTTGTTAGGAAAACTCCTCTCCCAAATGAAAACTAGATTTAAATATTAATCTATTTTAACCTAATCTGTCTAAAATGTCATCTAATCTAATATTAAATATTAATTAAATATTATGGAAATAGACCTCTGTATGTGCAAGATTGGGGCTGTTAAGCAGGGATTAAAGGGTGCACTTTGAGGAAGTCAAAACTTATGTTAGTCTATTTATGTTAAGGGTGACAAGTTAGTCACGTTTAAGCAGACATTTGCTTTATGAGGAAACACCTGAAGGTTGTATATTCAGGAGGAATATTTTTGGGTATATATGGGTTAGCAGGGAACGGGGATAAAACTTTTGACTTGTCATATTCAGAAATCCTTGCTCTATGGTGTTGTTGGGTTGTTGGGAAGGGGGAAAGAGCCAAGAAAATTCAAGGGGAGTTCCATCCATTTTTATAAAGAATTTAAAAACTTTTAGAATAGGAAGGCCCAGAACCCTAACTGATTGTTTGAAATCAGGGCGAGTTTCTTTACTAGAACCCAGTGGTCCCAACAGAGGCCTAAGGGCAAATATGGCAACAAAATCTCTGAAGTAAAACTGCTTTAAATAAAAGAAATTTTGTCTGGTGACCCCTACGTAACAAAAATTTTTCTCAGAGTTCATGGAGAAATGCCTGTCTCTGGGCATAGTCTGTTTGAGGCTGGGAAGACCTCTGTGGACCTGGCCACTTGGCACTAGCATTGTGCTTTGGAAAGTTGAATGAGCACCTGAACTCTGAATTTAGTTTTATTTTTTATTTTTTTAAATTTTTATTTATGTATGATAGTCACAGAGAGATAGAGAGAGAGGCAGAGACACAGGCAGAGGGAGAAGCAGGCTCCATGCACCGGGAGCCCGACGTGGGATTCGATCCCGGGTCTCCAGGATCGCGCCCTGGGCCAAAGGCAGGCGCCAAACCGCTGCGCCACCCAGGGATCCCCGAACTCTGAATTTAGATGGGTTTTTCAGCTGTCAGTGCTCTGATATCCTGAAAGAAGGTGGTGATAACAGTGTATTCCTCTTAGGGTTCTGTAAGGATTAAACAAGTTCATATATGTAAAGCCTCTAAAAACATCAGGTACCTAATAAATCCTACATGAGAGATTGCTTAGTATTATAGCCAATCAGTACAACTGGCCATATATGCCAAGTGGATTCACCACTAATTGGGTTATATATGTAACTGGTGACAGAAAAATGGGCAAAAGCTTTGTGATGATCAAATTGACCATCAATGGAGGAGTCAGAGGAACACTTTTTATAATCTCAGGCTTGTTTCTAATTAGCAGTATGTCCTTGAGTAAACCACTTACAGCTCTGAGTCTCAATTTCCATAGCTGAGAGATAAAAAAAGGAGTTAGTCTAGAGAATCCCTAAGGTCTTTTTGGCCCTAAGATTTTTTATTAGTCTATGAATCCTCTTAATGTGTGAGTATCATGTTTTTCAGACCTTTGCTAAGCATTATGAAAGAAATAGACAAAACACAAGCCAGTTCTCTTCCTTACCAGAGGTTCTGATCCTGCTATGACTGAAGAGCCTTTTAATCTGTATTTGCACAACACTGTAACATTCTCAATTACGTAGACTTTGTTAAGTATTTTTCTGATTTTGCAGACCAAAGCAGCTTGAGGCCATTGGAAAGCTTCTGCAAAGCCAGGATGACCAGGGCTCACAGTTTCCACGAGCTTCTGTTTTGGAGTGAACAGTGGCAGTCCTATTAAAACAGAATCTACACTTTCACATTTTACTGACAAGGGATTACACTAAGTAAAACTTTTTTGACTGACACATATTTCCTATTACTCAGATCGTCCTCTGCTGCCAAAGCAGCAAGCCAAATAGGTTCACGACAAAAAAGTGAGGAGGCCTTGTCCTCTTCTGACTATTAGCGATGACGAGAGGGAGCAACGTGCCTCCCAGCGGGCAGGGGCTACAGGGGTGTTTGGAGCTACAGTCCTCTTTATGTCCTTTCAGTACCCTCATACTTTTCTCCGTGTTAGCATCTTTTCCCTTTAACTTCTTAAACTCACAAATACTATGTAATAAGATGTTAGTGATAGATTTCCTTGAATTTGTATTAAATGTGTACATAATGACTTTTTCCCCCTCTCTCTCTCATTTAATTTGGAATTTATTATTGTCCTGAAATTCCTTAGTCCTTCTCTTCTGTTAATAAAAGAAATCAGTAATCTGAACGTGAACTAAATACATCTATTTTTTTTTTTTTTGTCATTACTCTGTGTGGGAGATAATATCAGTTCAGAAACGGCCGGGTATTGTGTACTACTGCACTATTCCTGTGGTTGTCCTACAGGTCACCTTGCAGGTCTGAAGCCACATGAAAACCTATGAGGCAAAGCAGTCTCCCTGGGACCAGACAAGCTTATTTTAATGCTCATTGCCTTAAGAATTGATCTATCAGGTATCTGATTATCTAGGTGATCTTTTCCAATGGCAGAATCATCAAGTCCTGCGCATTAGCAGGATGAATTCTTAACTCTGGACTTTTACTCTTTAAAGCTAATAAAATCCACAGCAGAAGCACTTATGAACCATAAACGAGGTATTTGCCTCACAGTAATTGAACCATATGATGTCTTGTATTTAGGTAGCCTATGTCTTAATTCAAAACCAGTTTTAAAAGGGCCTGTTTCCATGACATCAGGAAACCCTTGTCTTCCAGGATAGAGGAGAATGAAATGCTTCATGATTAATGACACTATCTAAATACTGGCACAAGCTGGCGAGCTCTTGCAAAGGAGGCGTGTTTCGCTGCATTCTGCCCAACACAACAGCTCATTAAGCAATATTTTCCCCATTAATGTTTAGTATTAAACACTGAATGAAAGACTAAATATCATATGGAAAAACAAATTGAAAACAGCACAGTAGGGTTTAGGGTACTCAGCCAACAGCCTCCCCTTCATTTGGAAGACAGCTTGCATACCTATTCCAAAGATTAATGAGCAATCAGTTCTAAATTAAACCAAGACCTGCATTTAAATCTTTTTTTTCCCTCTGTTGAAAGCATGACTATGAGTTACACTAACTGAGATAAAATACAGTATTAGCCTTTCCATGTGTTGTGTAATGTGGTTAGAAACATGAAAGATTGTTTCTGAAACATTTCCTTCACATTTTCTCATCATTTATTTTCCTGCACAATTTGAAAGGAAATGGGCCATGATGAGGTCAGTAGTTTCTGCCATATGATGTAGAATCTTGCTCTCTGTCAGTCACTCAAAACACAGTCACCGCTTTGAAGATAGAATAAGAAAACTGCTTTTATGAACATCACAGATCCTATCATAGGTGGCTAACATAGAATTTCAATTTTATAAAAACTGTCAAAAGAAACTACCTTTCAGTAGGAGCACTGATATTGATATCATGAGTGAAAATAGGGAAGTGCCCACTATATTGCTCAGGCCTCAGGATGCCCATGCTATGCTATTGTGAGTCATTTTTATAAACAGAGAGGCTCAGTTTAAGGCACAATGTGACTGAATCCTCACAATGCAAACTAGTTCAAAAAGATTTAACTTACCTTGTGGGATTTGCTTCAGAAAAATTTGGTATAGGAAACAATTCACAAAATTCACTCATTATTTAGAGGTTTTTAATATGGTTCTCTTTAACTTTCTTACCTCTATGAAAGGACTTATATGGACATGTGTACACACATATCTTTTTAATATAGTATTTTGTTTGTTTGTACACATATATACATTTTTTCTGGGATAGATCCAAGAATTTGCATTAGATTTTTAAAGAGAAATTTGATACCACACTTGGAGGAATTATTGTATAAGGCAGTGTCTCCTATACCTTGGCTGTACTTTAAAAATTACCTTGAGATTTTTTTTTTTGAATATCATACCAGAAACCTTTCTGAAGCTGAATTGAATCAAAATATCAAGGGACAGGATCAAGGCATGGAATTTCTTCTAAATGCCTTAAATTTTAAGATAATATATGAGCAGGAACCAAAATAAGCAATACAGACAAAATATGCTATTGACATCTGGAAAATGGGAGTCTGATATAAATTTGAGTGGCTAGAGAAGATCTTCTGGAAAAGGTTTGACTACAACATCAAACTGAAAATCGGGTAGCTTTTAGAATGAAAGAAAAAGATTAAGTAACCTCAGTATTGATTAAGAAGGATAATTTCACAGTTATTTCTAAACATAGCTTCATATAACCTAAGTGTACCTATCTGTAGGTGGTTCAACTATGGCTCCAAAAAGATATGTTCATATCCTAATCTCTGGAATTGTGAATGTGATCTCATTTGGAAGAAGGGTCTCTGTAAACATAATTAAAAATCTAGACATGAGATCATCCTGAATTTTCCAGGTGGGACCTATGTCCAATGATAAGTGTCCTTAGAATGGAAACACAGAGAACAGACACACAGGAAAAAGAGGAGGGAGCAATGTGACCGTGGAGGCAAAGGTATCCACAAACCAAGGAACGTGTGACTTCCACAGGAACTGAAGACCTAAGGAATAAGAATTCCCCTAAAACCTCTAGAGAGATTGCAGTCCTGCCAGCACCTTGATTTCTGACTTCTAGCCTCCAGAAATAGGAGAGAAGAAATTTGTGGTTTTCAGTTGACCAAGTCTGTGGTAATTTGTTATAGCAGCTACAGAAAGCTACTAGAACCTCTTATTTTATTTAAACTATCAGTAGATAGAATAAGAGTAGATGGCACAGTCACCTCGATCTCCTTCACTGGATTGAAATCATAATCTCAGAAGAGAGTGTGCAGTGTTCCTCTTACTTGCAGGGTGTTTCTTCAAAAAGACCCTAAAGCAAGGGTGACTTCAGGTGAAGTCATAGCAATGTGTTCAGGGAAGAATCTTCACCATTCTTTAAAGTTAACTCACTCTCTCATTTGCCTTCCCTGTACCCACTGCCTATTTGTGAAATGCCCCATCATCAACCTCCCCACTGCTATCACTATTATTACTTACAACCATAGAGCACTTGCTATACACAAGATACTACAGATGAGGAACTGAAAAATAGGGCTTGAGCAATTGCCCAAAAGTGAAATAATGAAAAAGAGTTGACATGAGAAAAAGAAACTGCCAAGTGGTAACACTATTACTGGGAATGACAACCATTCATTTGTTCAAGTAATAGATGATGTGTGCCTTCTAAGAGCATGGTTCATTCCCCAAACTACGGTTCAGATGAACTGAATTTATTTATTTATTTATTTGTTTGTTTGTTTGTTTATTTATTTATTTATTATTTTTTTATGTAAGAATAATAGGATATGCATGCACAGTGACTCAAGAGAAGCATGCTCACACACAGTGCTCCATGGGGGTATGGGGGTTAGATTCAGGAGAGAGGTATAATGAGGGGTGAGAAGAGATTAAGTTAAAGATGCTTTTGTTGTTGTTATTATTATCATTATTACAAAGAAGATGACTGGATCAAGTGATACTATCATAGACTCATTCTCATCACCTGGATTTCTCTGCTAGCACAAAAGAAAAAAGTCATATATCAGAGAGAAAGAAAACTGCAAACTTCCTACGGTTTTTGAAATTTAAACTTTTGAAAGACATTTAAGCAGACCATGATTTACCTAAAAGAACAAGTCAGAAAGTTTTGAATTGGGTTATATACTGTAGATTTATGTATGTATGTATGTACATACATTTATTTATGTATGTACACGAATGAAACCTCCACTGATATGTAGATATCCCATTATGAAGTGATGCTAAATAATGATTAATGTGCTTAATCATCTGCAACTCAGGTGGAGAAGTGAGAGGGAAAAACTAAGTAAGTAGTGGAAAGGGGCTTTAATGAGTTCGTGGCTTTGCCAAAATAAGCTACAGAAATCTTTATCACAATCTAATTATAAGAATAATTCTGTTAAAATCCAGCAAATTGAAAGTAATAAAAATAGTTTTAAAGTATCTTGTTATGTATGATACATCCTCATAGTTTTAGAATTAAATAAATGATTATCAATTTCCTTTGGGGTATGAATTCCATTTGTTTCAGAAGTATCAAAAAATAATAAAAGAAGTATCAGATTTTTTTTCTTATAATTCTTCCTTTAGAAGAATTCTAATTCTAATTCTATTCTAATTCTAATTCTAATTCTAATTCTCCCTTCCTTTCCTATCTTTATTCTGCCATTGAAGACTGGCACTTTAGTTTTGTGAATCTTGTGTGTCTTGAACTTTTATATATAATTTCAGAACAAATAATCAGCACCCTTTCTGTTCAAGAATTTCTAAAGAGGTCACAGGCAAATCTGACAAATGTTAAGATCTGTTGAGAACTCTCTTCAGCAAAAGGGGAGTGTCAATGGTAACAAATTTGGATTTGCAAAGTGACATGCAGAAATCTGGAAATGCAGAGCTATCAAAAGGGCAGCCCAGAGGGAGAGGAACAGAAGTGAGAATGTTTGACTATCCCACCCCATCCCTGCAAATGTTAACTCAGTCTTTGCTGAGGAATGCAAAAGGGCTAAAGTGGTCATATGAGCTTTCCAGCAAAGCCAAAAGAAGCCAATATGTGGCAGTTTGTAATGATATAAGTTGGGAACTAAAGAAGTAGAGAATATTCATTCTTAAAATAGAGAATATTATTCTTAAACCAAAATATGTAGATAACCCAGGTAACTTGAAAAAATTGCCAACTTTTGCTCTTATTTTAATATAGCTGGTAACATTCAGGGGAAATCTCTATTAAAAAATCTGAAATGTGTGTGTGTGTGTGTGTGTGTGTGTGTGTGTGTGCACGCACGTGTGCCCATGCGCGCACATATGCCTCAGGAGAAAAATCTCAGAATCTCACAGGCTAATGTCATTATTCATTTGTGGTTCTAACCTCAGCCATGTACTCCTAGTATTGCCAGGCACTGTTTCTAGTTCTCTCTTTCCCTCTCATTCCTCTCATTCACAACAGCATTTTAAATCTCCCCTGCTCTCTGTAACCCCTCATCTCCACCAATCTCCCTTCACCTCAAAAAAGGCCATATCAATTCTTGGAAGACATTATCGGTAGGGCAGTCCCCCAATTTGCCACCTGTTTACAATCCTCCCTTATTCCTCACTTCTCTTTTCTGCTTTCCTATGTTTCAAGTTAACATTGGCCTGTCTGCTCTCACACCTCACCTCCACCATATGCACTCTGCATTCATTTTCCTTCCTGTCCGTGGAACTAAATATTATCAATTATGACTCTTTATTTAGCCTTCGATGCTTCCTTCTTTTCTGGCACTTAGCACCTCAGCATTTACATAGGTCCAAATTTTTTCCTTCTAAAACAAACCAAAAAAAAAAAAAAAAAAGGTTCTCTTTAGTCCATCGACTCATTCTTGCTGCATTAAGCCAAGTATCTTTGGGTACATTTCTCTACACTGAATGTCCCTCTTTACCACCCATTTGTGCTTCAAGCTGCTGTCATCTGGCCTCTGCCCACAACATACACTCAACTGCATCTCAGACATTTCTGTTCCTCTTCTCCAAAGATACTCCAAAATCAGTATGTCCAACATGAGGCTTCTCATCTTCCCTTTCAAACCCCACAGTTTTCACCTTATTGCCAAGGCTAGGGCTACAAAGTTATTCTTGACGGAGCCCTCTCCTCAATCAACCCGATTTAACCTTTTGATATTAGCTCCTACAATGCATTTAAATCCTTCCATTTATTTACATCTCCACCACACAGCTCCTCCCTTTCAAAGCACTTAGGTATACTACTTAATTGGATATTAGTCTGATTCCCCCAGTAGAAAAGGCTATGACAGTATTATTCCTTATATGTTCTTAGGACTGAGCACCAGGCTGGGAGATAATTGGTGCTCAACAAAAATAAATAATAGCTAGAAGTGTAAATCCACCTATCAAGAAAAGCAGAAACCTTCCACTAACTGGAGTCTCTCCATTGTAGGTGCTTTAGAGAAGAAATAATGCTATTTATTTTAATTATGAACTGAACAAGCATAAAGAAGGAACACCTGAGGTTTGAGTTACAAATGTTATGTAAAGTGACTGTGATCCTGCGGTGCTAATAAAAGTTAAAAATAAGAATACTGTGTCTTGTATAAATATTTTGATTAATAATTTTGTCAGAATGAAGATTCCCCCAGAAGAGGAAAGTGTACAGCTCAAAGTTCAGAAATTTTGCCAAGCTAAAATGCCTAAAAATCATCATAGTCTTCAAGTCCATGTTTTGTAAATTATACAATGCTTTGAAATGTCTCTCTCTCCTTCACTCCTCCTCTCCGAGGTCACTAATATTTGTTAATTTGGCATAATTTGTCCTTTTATCTTATGAATACTTAGAGATTAATTCTCATTGCATTGGGAGTTAACATCCAAGATGTTTTTGATATGGTTTTTCTCTATCTGAAACTAATATCTGGAACAAATACCTGAAATGAACATCTGAAATACAATAACGTCAAATTTCACATGAATGGAAGCTCTAAACAGACTTAACACATCCCCAGCAAGAGCATCTCAAAGCCACATACCTTTGAAATGTTAGGATTACTTTTGTTTTTAACAAAACCTCTGTGAATAAGAGATCTGTCTTTTAGATTACTTATAAATGATAAACCTACACGATTACTTTGGGTACAAGCAAAAATATATGAAAGTACTGTGAACCTATCCGTAAATTCACTCAACTGCCATAGTGGTAGGAAAAAAAAAAAAAAAAAAGCCTTTCCGTGGTTGCCAGAGCTAAATTTGAAGAGGTAGGCCTTACAGTGGTTGTGGATTTGAATATGAATGTTCCTGGGATTTCCTCACTCCTTGGCCAGTTTTGTTTTGGGACAGGGAAAACTAGTAGCACCAATCCTCTCTACACAAGTCTTTCAGAAAACGTCATCACTCTTACAAGGCATCTTTGGGGGAAAATATCTGACTATGCAAAACTTTTGTTAGTTTTGTCCATTTTTCTATGTTGTGATCATTCCCAAATTACTTAAGTGTCAGGGTGAAATAGCTGGCTACCTTGTCTTATCCAAGCTGCTAAAAAAAATTCCAGACCAGCAAATATTGTCATGTCATTTTTTTTAATTAAAAGACAGAATTCTCTCTCTGAATTCATCACTTAGTATGTTAGATATAAATCTTCCCTACTACTTTGACCTACAGATGATTGGTTTCTCTTTTTCTGCATTCATCTCTGCCTCTCTCTCTTTTAATTTCTGTAAAATAGGGAATGGTATTAAGAAGCTTCCGTGGACACGGTGCTGAAAGTCCACAGTAGAAGGTTTAGCATTCTGGACTTTTTATATCATAGACTCTGTACGCTTTGGGCTGATGAGGTTCCTATGTTAAAACTACATAAGGAAACCAGCTTGCCTTTTTCCATTTTTAACTGTACATGACGCAATAGCCCAAAATATGTAAGAAAGTTGAAGATAAAATAATACAGAGAAGAATGTCTCATTTATTAGAAGTTAATCATCAAACACCCTAATTATGCATACACTGGTCAAACATCTGAAGACACCCAAATGCGTCCCTAAATAAATACTAAAAAGAATCAAATTACAGTACAACAACTCCCATTGGTGAGTTGTTATGCCATAGTCTCCAGAGTAAAGGGAGTGGAAGATGTTATCACAGGAAAACACCCTAAATGGCGCAAACAAGAAATAACTAATATATTGTTAAAGCAAATGGTGATGACCCCAAAGGAATAGCTTTTTCTTTTTCTCTTTTTTTCTCCTTCCAGCAATTTCACTGTCTCTCAATGACTAGAATTAGAAATACAAAAACAGAAATGGCAGAGGAAGAGACAGCCTAGTGCCTTTGGAGCTAGCTCTCTAATTTTTGAAAGATCCACCCCTGCTTTGTTATCCTGTGCAATGAAAACTCTCAGCAGCTCCCTTCACAGGGGAGTCTTCCATTTCCGACTTGGCATCCCTCCTCAGCGAGACAAGGTCACTCAATTATCCTCTCTTCAGACGCCAGCCCCACAGAAGGAAACTACTCTACTGAGAGGAAGCTCCCCGTGATAGTGCAATTGTACAAACAGAAACAAAGTGCTGGCATCGTGCTAAAATGTGTTTTCCTAAGCAAGTGAGGTGTAATTTTCAGCTGTACGGTATCAACTACTAAACTACGCATAAAATGTGAGTACCTAGTCAAGAGGAAACGAGCTTTCTTCCTTCTAAGCCAGTCATACCTTTTGTATCAGCCTGCAAAGGATCATTTATTTAAGTCAGAGTAACCTAGCCACAGACAGGGGAAATCCATTTAGAAAAGTATGACATTAGGCCAGCAATTGCTAGCAAAATTCTCCTTAAAGGATGGCAGGGAAGTATAACAATGGCCTCCTTTTTTCCCTTGTAAACAGTACAACCTCAGTGATTTACAGAGTTTATAAGGGATGTAAAACTCTCGCTGGGAATTAAAAACATTTTTTTCTTGAATTTGTCCTAAGAGGTGAGCCATTCTACTGCTCACTTTGATAAGTTTGCAAGGCAGGATTTTTAAAGATGCCCTCCCATTTCTCAGCGAATTTTCAAAGCAGTGGCAAACCCATCCAGAAAGCCACTGTTAAACTCTGAGTGGCACCCTTCTTACCCTTCGCTAGCAGACTTATGGGATTGATTGCTTCCACAGTTAAATAGAATATCTACTTTAATCTCCTCTAACTGCTGTTGACCTATCTCTGCCATTGCTTCCCAAGTATATAATAAATCAAGAGCATTTTACATGAAAAATGAAGTAATTACTCAGTGACTCCAATGGCTAATTGCACACAGAGGCCTCTGGGAAATATGGGACAAATCAGTGTCAGATTTCAAAAGGCAGAAAGGAAGTTGAAGTTAATAACTCTCAAATACTGACAGGTTGAAAAGGACTCGAAATGCACCATTTCTTCAGACACGGAATCCCCACTTAAGGAAATTGGAAAATTCCAGGTATACACCCAGTCTTTATGCCAATAATAGTACTGACAGCTGAGAAAATAGAACCTATTGCACTAAAGTGAACGATTTCAGGAAAAAGTAACTACCTTTTATTACCATTTGTATGAAGTTTTCCGAGCAACAAAACGGTTTGTGTCTTTTTCTTTTTGTTTGCACATCAGTAGAATCAAATTTGTTCCAAAAACTAATAACTACACTGTTTGTTGAGATGTAATGAAATCTGATTGTGTCTCAAATACCCAGTAAAACTGTATTGGAACTGAATATTATGCAATCTCTTTTTATTATAAGAAGTCTGTTTTAAACTTGTTTTTGTTTTTGCTTTTTTCCTATTTGCAAAAGTATCTGATAGATCAAATTGATGTGTTTAGTCTTTTTCTTCTTGTATCTGTCTTACAGGGTAGGTAGTATATATCTGTGACATAAAAACATGATATTTACCACCGCTACAGAACAAAAATATAGAGCAAAAGGCTCTCATACAGATCAATACCACATAAACACAAGATAGTACTGCATACTACAAAGAAATTATATCACCACACGGGGGGGGGGGGGGGCAAAAGGATTTGTTTCAATAAAAAAATTCCTCCTTTTGCAGGAATTTAATGATCTACCACTTTTATAAGAGTCATAAATACACACACAATATACCATGAACACATACATACACACACTCATATCTCCTTGTGTATGCAATGAAGTTATACTGATATTTTGTATTGTCAATCATTACTAGAATTTAATAAACAATAACTTCTCTGCTTGCAATTTCAAATTTAAGTGTAGGTTTTAATTTTAACTTATTTTTAACCTCCTATTTCCTTCTGATATGGCCTATGGTTTTGAAGGTCTTTTGTCTATGGAAAGAAATTATTAATACTGTCAGAGCATGAGAAGATATGTGTTTGTGACAAGGATTCCCAGTGGCCAACCTTTCAGACTTCATTATTTTTAGACAGTGTGTGGCTTATCTCCTGGAACCATCTCAAATGAGATGAAAACTTAATGCTGACTTCGTAACATTTTACTTCTCTCTTACTGCAGGGCTTCGAGTATTAGATATCTATTAATCGAGGTAGATTGGTTCCCTAGTCATATCTCTATTTGGAGGATTCTTATCTCTGCGCCATCTATTAAGTGTCTTTGTGGTATTTTATTTTTAAGTAAACTATGACGTTAACAAGAACAAGAAAAAAAAAGTCTCCATCATTCATCAATCTAGTATCACATATGTGCTAAAAGAAATGCTATTTAGAAATTAGCAGAATCCTCTGAGTACAATTTGGAATGTCGATTTTCATGTGCCTGCTGATCCAATGAAAATACAAAATATGGTTAACATCACCAACACAGTTTTCCCCCACTTTTCAGCAAAGAAGTTGAAGGATAAAATAAGAGATTTTATCCAATTATAGCACAACTAAATCTTTTGCTGATGTTGGTTGCATTATCATTCTGTGAATTTACTCTGGGGAGAAATCTGGCTTCTGAAATATTTTACTAAACTCTTTCTCTTTTGAAATGTTTATCTACCTTTCTACTACCACTATTTTCTCCCATTTCCCCAGGCCAGGCTATGATGCTTGATGTTAAAAAGTCTCTGTTTTTTTTTTTTTTTTAATCTTCTATTGTTATCCCCATGCTTATTATCATGATAGTACTGGAATGCCTTAACAAAAAGGACTTTAAAAATAACTTTAAATGATTAAGAAGTGTTGGAGGTAAAAACAAAACAAAACAAAAAAACCCTGTTTTGTTTTTGAAACCTTTTTTTTTTTTTTTTTTTTTGTCTTTGCTTCCTTTGTCCCCTGTCTTTGATCCCTTTTGTCCCCTGCTTTCTTGGTAATATTGGTTCTATCAGACTCAGGTGGTGATAAGAACTCTGGTCTAAAGAACAAAAGACAAATGAGAACTTGCTGATAATAGATAGCTCCACTTTTGCATTTATTTTCAGACTGGGAGGATGCTGCACTTTATACCTATCAAGTACAAGAAAACAACAATCTTTATCCCCATTTAATCTCAATGGATTGCTGTGATGTACTCATTAAAAGTTATATATGGAGAGCTGATTAAAAATCATGGTTTTCAACCTGGCAGTGGCAAGCACTGTTACCAACAAGACAAAGGTTAACATAAAAGGATCATATATTATGAGCATCTCAAGAAGCAATATTCTTGTTATGGTATGAATCTTTTTCATTCACTTGAGATTCTTTATAATCTGGAATCTGTACTAAAGGAAGAGAAGCCTCATCCAAATTTTAGCAGCTCTTCTAAGAAATATTGATCATGTTTTGATATTCATTTTGGGTGGTGGTCTGCTCCCTACACCTGTAAAATACAAGAAAGCTTCTGGACAAACAAGAACAGATTTTCATTTGAGGCTTTAAATAGTGCTTATTTAAAAATACTTTTTATGCATTCAAATTAATGAAGCTTGAAAACAAACATGTTTATGGAATTTTAAGTCAGATTCCTATCATGTGCTTATTAATCAATAACAAAAGAGAAACTTAGAGACTTAGGTTATAGACTCCCATTAACTTAAATTCTGAGTTACAATTTCCTTCTCTGCAAAATGAGGAAAATGTCTATACATCTCTAATGGCTCTATTTATTTCATCCTAAGGTATTCTATTTGTGTTTACTTCTTAAGTTGGAGATCTTTATGCTTAAACATGTCCTGTAAGTTAGCATCCAGTTGTCCCAATAAGGGTAGAAAAAAAATATTTATTATTATTATTATTATTATTATTATTTACAGATTTATTTATTTATTCATAATAGACATAGAGAGAGAGAGAGGCAGAGACACAGGCAGAGGGAGAAGCAGGGGAGCCGGATGTGAGACTCAATCTCTGAGATCATGACCTGAGCCAAAGGCAGACAGACGCTCAACCACTGAGCCACCCAGGTGCCCCAAGGGTAGAAAAGATTTATAATTCGACCTGTGAGTTTTAATATTTAAGACACTGAAGATGAGTTATAAATGAAGAAAAATACTTAGATTTTTTTAACACTCTTAGAAATTGTGACTTTATTATCTGTTCCAAATACATAAATATTTGATTGATTCTATCTTTTATTGCTCACTCCCATATCATAATAGCCATCCTCCTTGGCTTTCACTTTTCTTTCTACCTGTTATGAGGGTTTGGCTATTACAGCAATTTTGCAGAGTGCAATACGCTATTTCATTTTTTTTTTTTTTAATTATTTATTTATGATAGTCATACAGAGAGAGAGAGAGAGAGAGGCAGAGACAGGCAGAGGGAGAAGCAGGCTCCATGCACTGGGAGCCTGACGTGGGATTCGATCCGGGTCTCCAGGATCGCGCCCTGGGCCAAAGGCAGGCGCCAAACCGCTGCGCCACCCAGGGATCCCGCAATACGCTATTTCAAACTAAGTGACAGTATGAGAATTAATTATAGTTTTTAGAAAATGGTTGAACTACAGATAAGATGTAGTAGCTTAAAGATATGCATAACTCAAAGCATCTATGAAAAAGTTAAAAGGTTATCCCATGGTTTAGCAACACATCTTCATGCAGGCTGAGGAAGCCACTTGTGCACTCATGTACCCTAGCACTCTGGCAGTTCCCTGCTGCTGGGATTCAGGGCTTCTGGACTGATGTTATTTCTGGCAGAGAGGCATAAAACCAGAGCCTGTACTTGAAGCAATGGTGAAAGGGCACCAGCTGTTTCCAGATAATTGTGGATATGTTCCAGACTATTAATCTATTCTTTTTAAAAATTTTAGTTCACTTTCTATTTTCTCATAATGACCACTGTACCCCTTTCTACATCTCATGGCTGATACTTTTCTTAAGGTCAAATATTGAGAATATGTAAAAAATAAACAGAAAGTACAAAACTATTTAGATACTCATAAATTAATCATCAAATTCCCTTTGCCTCTGAGTATAATAATCACCTTGAGGAAAGTTTTTTTTTTTTTTTTTTTTTTTTTTTAATAAGTCATTGTTCTCTAGATCCTCAGATCCTTTTTTAAGCTAGATACTGAACTGTTAGTCACTTAATTTTGGTAGTAGATAATCAACTTATTGGGAGAAGTCAGTAGAATAGATAGGATGTGAAGGTTTTCTGAAATATATTGTTAAAAAAAAAGGCTTACCAACAACACAATGAACTTGATTTCTTTTATAATTATACCTACATCTATTTACCGATCTTGAAAACATCCACAAGACTAAAGTTGGAGACAGGAGTAATGGAAATTTTTACTATGTTTTTTTGCATATGTTATATTTTTTCTTTTTTAAAAAACTATGATTTTTATTAAAAAAATACTTTTATTTTTAAAGATTTTATTTATTTATTCATGAGTGACAGAGAGAGAGAGAGAGAGAGAGAGAGAGAGGCAGACATAGGAAAAGAGAGAAGTAGGTTCCTTGCAGGGAACCTGATGTGGGACTTGGTCCTGGACCCCGGGATCATGCCCTGAGCTGAAGGCAGACGCTCAACTGCTGAGCCACCCAGGTGTCCCAATAAAAATACTTCTAAAGAGTATATGAAAACAATGAGAATAAAAGAAATATCTTCAGTGGTTTTATTATTTAGTTTAACATGAAATATAATTTAGCCACTGAGTTGAATTAAATTATAAACTCTTTTCTTAGCTGTGATAAAATATATTATGCTTTTAAAATTGTTTTATATAGAGGTCTGTAAGTTCCATATAGACCTCTAAGTTTTAAGTTCTATATAAAGATTCCAGTAGTTAAATAACTAAAAAAGAAATGAAAAATGCAGATATAAAAGAGAAAGTACATGAGGTTACATAGTGGGAGAAATAGTATTGCACAATAACAGTAAAAGTACTGAATATATAGATTAAGTTTATAAAATACATAATCATTTACTAATTCTGGATTTCATTTGTCAATAGGAAAAAATTTATCTCCTAGAAAGGCATGTAAGTATGTATCTTTCACTTTTGATGAGTAAACACTATTTTTGATCAATATTCTAGAAAATGGTTAAAAAAGTGAAAAGAATCCATATATTGAAAGGATCTGTGTGCTTTTAAAAAATTATTTTTAGGGACTCCTGGGTGGCTTAGCAGTTGAGCGTTTGCCTTTGGCTCAGCATATGATCCCGGGATCTGGCCGGAGTACCACATCAGGCTTCTTGCGGGAATTCTGTTTCTCCCTCTGCCAGGGTCTCTGCCTCTGTGTGTGTGTCTTTGTGAATAAATAAATAAAATATTTTAAAAATAAAAATAATAGAATTAAGAAAAATTAGTTTAAATGTCCCTATTGATCATAACAGTTTGTTTTGCAGTATTTAACTTTTAATGATGCAGGTCCCATGTGCTTCCATTAGAAGCAAAACTAAAGTAGAAAATCATATTTTAAAAACATGAAGTTGTAAGAAAACAGATATCGTCATAAAGCCAAGATATACCGTATCGAAGTTAAAATACACCAAAAGATTTTTCCTGAAAATTCTTCTAAATTTTATTATGTATTTTCCCACATAAAGTAAGTATCAACATATGATAATTAAGAAAGAGCAGCAAATTATTGAAAGTTTAAGCATTTATCTTTCAGTCTTCTGCAAATTTAACAATCAAAATATTTCTAAAATCAACTTCAAAGTATTATATCCCAGTCTTACACTCACTGATGAAAACATCTGCTTTTAAGCATTTTTTCTCATGTCACTAAGTTTAAATAGACTAAATGTCATTACATATTCATTCCGATACCCTTATTTAACCACAGTATTATTTTAATTTGTTTATGCTGTTAGTTTTAAGAGACATAAACTTAGAGAGAAGTCAACAAGTATTTTTCACGGCTACCCAACTACTTTATTAATTTGACTACGTAATTAAGAACATGTTTTGAAAAAATGCAACCAAATATGAAGTTGCAGAAAGAAAAACTGAAAACACAAAAACAAATCAAACAAAAAACCCTCACCAAAAAAAAAACAACAAAACAAAAAACAAAACAAAACAAAACTCCACCAAAACTCATTTCATTTAATCAAACCCAATTTTAGTGTCATTGGTTGACTTCCAGGGCTGTACAGGCCACCCGTTTATGGAAGATGGGAATCTATCCAACCAGACAATTTGAAAGTATGACTGAAAATAACACTATGAAATAGTTATCATGGCAGCGTACACAGATTCAATTGTTTTTCTTACTCTTGGTTTTAGGAATGCTATTTTCATTAATGTATGTTGATATTTCAACTTCAAAGAATGAGCCAGATGAATTGAAAATTGAAAATTCAGCTGGTCCCTGCTCTATGATGTCATTTTGATACCAATATGTAATTCAGAAGAGTCAGGGCAATTTTTGGAGAAAAGTCAAGAGAATCTGAAACTCTAGATTTATAAAGATTAATAGATATTTTTAAAGGATGCCTTAATTAAAATATTATTACATGTTTCCTTTCCATCCCTTCTCATATGCACTTCCTCTTTATATTGGCCTTAATTGCATGCATTCCTACAAGAGTTATACTAACTTGTGACTCTTCACTCAGTGTAAATGTCTAATGAATGCAGCATACGTCAAGGCTGACAGTCTTTTTAGTACCCTTATGAATATTGGCAGCATAATCTGTTGTTAGAGATTCTGAAATTTGTAACAAATTCAAAAATAGCTCTTGTCAAGTGTGACAAAAGCTACAGTTATTAATACCTGGCAGGCATGTTTTATTTCATAACAGTGGCTCACCTTTTGGTTTTCCTTAGTTTATTATATAAAAATACACCTGGCCCTCAAAGTGTAAATGGCTCTGTAATAAAGAAGTGCTTTTGAGTCTTGTGATCCAAAGCTCTTTCTTTATGTATATGCAGTGTAAATGGGCACCAAATCAGTGGCCCATTAATTTTTTTGGCATTCTGATTAGTGAAAGATGATAACAGAACAATATTTAAATGATATTTTTCAGAACATGCAATGTTGTAAAACCAGAATATAATCACTTCAATATTAGTAACAGTAGAAATAGTAAACTGTGGGCACATTAAAAATTGTTAGCAAGATGGAAAACATTTTCTTAACACGCCTGGTTTCCCCTGCAGCAACACACTACTACGTCCTGAGTTACATACACATAAGATGCTCCCTTTAAACACACACATGCATGCACGCACGTGCACACACACACAGTGAACATTTTTGCAACCCCTTAAAGTACAAAATACTATACTATTATCACAAATATTCTTGTTGAAACTCTAAGAACAACAAGATCTAAAGGTTTGCTATACATACTAGTATTTTTTTCTGCCCAGCCCTCGATGAAATAACCTAGCTGTGAGAACAACAGCAGCTGGAATAATCTCAAAAAACAACAATTTATGCCACTCTCTGTATGAAGTATCATTTTAATTTAAGTTACAATATGCCAGAATTTCATACCAAACTTGATTAATTCAGAACAAAGTGGTAAAAAGCTACCCCTGGCTATTTAGAAAGCAGATATTATCATTGCCAGTGGATTCTAGAAAAGTCTCTTTTTTTCTGACTAAAATAATGCTCAGGAAGGGCTCTGACTGACACTACTTGGGTACCTTCCCTCCAATTTCCTAAGAGTCGAATGACAACATCATTGGCAGCCCCATCATAATCCACAGCATTGGAATCGTGGTATGAGGAAACGGTTCCTCTCAGGAAGTTAATGCTACTAACTAGAAGAAAGTTTCAAAGTGTTTTTGTAAAGGATCCTAGCTATATTTGTAATAATATCAATGAGATGAGGTAATTGGTTATCAAATGGTATCTTAAAAACCATGTGTGTATCTTATGGCCCTTTAAATTTAGAAGCAATTTTTCAAGTATTATTTCACTTGATTATCCTCACTCTCCCATACAGTTTTTAAGAAAAATATTACTGGCATTTTATAGATCATAAGCAATTTTATTTTATTAGGTGACTCCAAGGGTCATACATCTTAGGGAGTAAGATAGCTGAAGCTCCAACACAGGTCTTCTGACTCCTCACCTGGTGCCCCTTTCCCTGTGTCTTGCTCTGCCTTCCCATCACTAGTGCCTGCTTTCCCTTTGTACAAGGAAGGATGCAACTGAACCCAAATATTATTTAATATTAGGAATAAGTTTAACCATTTAGCACAATTTCTTTCAATATAAAAATAAACTTATTTATTTGGCTTTTAGGAAAATTTTCTTGTGCTCTTAAGAGTTTTATGGTCTTCTAAATTCTTCTCATATATTGTCAGATTCAAGCCTCATCTCTCTCTGATGGAAAGATAAGCCTCAAAAGGAGGCCTCATCTTCCTATTATTAAAGTGGGTTCTGCTGCTGAATTTTAGTGGTTAAAAACTCTCACACATCTCTTTGAAGTGTTTGAGAGTACAACGTAATATTTTTAAAATCGCAGGTCTAAACGTATTACCTTCTTTAGCTCTCAACACTACTGTTCTGAAGAATACACCTGAACTTTAGACGGTAGGGGGATGAAGGAGAGAGATAATGTATAGCTATCTAGCATGTGTTTTGTGGGAGTGCTGGGAGCGTGCTCAGGTATTTCTAATTATCTGCCTAGATGAGAACCACTAGTTGCATTGCACACAGTGATCATGAGCACCCTGGTTATGAGCACCCTTGAGTTTTCATGGCTCATTAGTCAGCTAATGATGCATTATGTTCAGCGAGTGCTGAGCACTGGCATCACTCTTGGTAGATACAGAGTCTGGATTGGAGTGAACCCAAAACCTATCTATATTGGCCATATTAACTATTTAATTAACAAATTATATAATTAGCAGGTAGTTTTTTGATATACATAACAAATAGATAAGACCTATAGGATTGGTTGACATTTTATATAACGTCAAAGGCCTACTGAGAATGTGACATTTAAACAGAAAACCTCAAAGAAGTGAAGGAGTTTGAAGATACCTAGGTGAAGAGAATTCCAGGCAGAATTAGCTTTGCATGTCTGCAGAATAAATGGAGGCCTGCAGTGCTGACACTGAGAGAAATAAGGGAGATGTGTGGAGAGATGAGGTCAAGGAGAGAGCCAGCGGCCAGATTATGTAGAGCCTTGCAGACTATTGAAAAGTCTTTAGTGTTTACTCTGTAAAGATTAACACAGAAGTCATTCAAACAGTTATTCTAATTAAAATAAATCTTTTATCCAGGGCACATTTGGTCACTGAATAACTTAAGTCACTGAACAGGAAGTCCTCTAGGCTTGGGTATTCAGTGACTGAAGTGAGGTAAACATTTTTTTCACAAGTTCCTGTTAAAAGCTACCCAGTAAAATTTTCATTAAACACTCCAAGGACCCTCCAAGTTAATCATTGTGAATTCTCCCTGTGGAAAAATGAATGTGCTTTTCTGTTAGACAAGACCACAAGAAAACCAAAAATGCAACACAGGAATACAAGAAAGTAAAATATTTATTTTCTATACTTCTCATTAGAGTTACCTTGGTTGTCTAAGTAAGTGACAAGAATACTCTTGAAAAGTCTTTCATGCTGGACAGCCCAGGTGGCTCAGCGGTTTAGCGCCACCTTTGGCCCAGGGTGTGATCCTGGATACCTGGGATCAAGTCCCATGTTGGGCTCCCTGCATGCATGGAGCCTGCTTCTCCCTCTGCTTGTGTCTCTGCCACTCTCTCTCTGTGTCTCTCATGAATAAATAAATAAAATATTTTTTTAAAAAAGTCTTTCATGTTAATGATGTTCAGACAGTACAAATGTTTCACTTATATTTTCATTAACTAGTGCTTTGTGCTCTTAGTTTCTGCATATTATTCACAGAGACAGAATGAAAGGTAATGGGGTAACAATTAAAATATGAATACGGAAAGCAATTATGAGTGGAGGAAACAGCAACAAAAAACATATATCACTAGTAGGTAATGATTTAATACTTTCATATATAGAAATGTTCAGACAACACAATCCACAATTAAAAAGTTCAGAGAAATAATTGTTGCCACAATGGCAAAATGTGTGTGTGTGTGTGTAGACAGAGAAAGAGAAAATGAGATTTAGTTTAAGGAACTGGCTTACTCAATTGCAGAATCTGTCAAGGACAGAATCTACAAAATGTGTTGTTGTGGACTGGAGACCCAGGAAAAAATTGCAGTTTGAGTCCAAAGGAAACCTACTGGTAGAACTTCCTCTTCACTGGGAAAACCCCTTTTTCTTCTCTTAATGCCTTCAAAGGATTGGACAAAGGCCCACCATAATTACAGAGGATAATCTCCTTTACTCAAAGTCTGCTGATTTAAATGTTAATCTCATGTAAAAATATCTTTACAATAACATGTGGCATAATGTTTGATCAAATATTTGAGTATTGTGACATAAATAAGTTGATACATAAAATTACCCATCTCATATGGAATGAAGTCCACTACAGGTTTGGGGTGGAGTAAGATTCTCTCTAGGGAGTGTTAAAGGTTCACCTCAGCAAAATTTTTGCCAGAAGATTACTTTTCAGTGAGAAGCGCAATTTTCAACATAGCGTTTCATGATTCTAGAGCCATTAAATAAAATGGGGATAAAACTTTAAAATTATCTATGTATTGTTTATATATATATAAACATTTAAATATTTTTGTGTCTGTTCATAGTAAGATTGTAAAGTCTTTCTTCCTTTGCTTCCAGCTGCTCAGAAAGATGATTTAGATCCAATGCCTCCAAGTCTCAACAGCCTTCTACAGTCTACTGGAGCCACTTTCACCAAAGCTGCCATTGACCTCCTGATGGCTACCGGGTACTTCTCAGTCTTATTGATTGTATAGCCTCTTTCTTCTTTTTTTTTTTTTTAATTTTTATTTATTTATGATAGTCACAGAGAGAGAGAGAGAGAGAGAGAGAGAGAGAGGCAGAGACACAGGCAGAGGGAGAAGCAGGCCAGGGAGCCCGATGTGGGATTCGATCCTGGGTCTCCAGGATCGCGCTCTGGGCCAAAGGCAGGCGCCAAACTGCTGCACCACCCAGGGATCCCTAGCCTCTTTCTTCTTGACACTCAACATTACCTTCTGAAAGTCTATTATCTTCTTCACCTCCTTCATGGGCTATTTTCTGATCATCTTAGGATTTTACAGATTCTCTTCTCCCTCTACACAAACTCCAAAGTCAAAATCATTTACCTGGACTGATTTGAAATGCCTATAATTTGGGAAAGTTTATTTTTTATCTCCTGAAAAATCCCAGATAACTTTTGGGTTATACCCAAGCTCTTTACATGGTGTCCCTGGCCCTGTGACACAGAGTCAGCTTCACCTCTCTTCTACTTTGTACCATATATTGAACACCACATGGTATCTTTGTACAAACTGGGATATTTCCCTCTTTCTGCCTTACTACATGCTTCACACTCCCTAACCATTGGTCTGACATCTCGTCCTCATCAGTGAGATTTAGTTCAAATAGAACCTCCCTATAAGAGCCGCTCACTCAGGTAATTTACGTCTTTGCTCCATGCTGAATGAAGCAAAGACATAAAAATTCTGACATATCTAAACCACAAACTTGTACTCTTTTCTGTATTGTAAGACACTCCATATGAAGTATATGACATGGAAATAAGCACTATTTCAAACCACAGAAGCATACAGAAAGATGTTCCCTAAATTTAAAAGACTTCATAACCCAAACAACCTAAGAGCCTTATAATAAAAAGACCTGTTGTTTTGAAACATGACAAAGACATCAGTTTTTTTAATTGATCCATTAATTTATAAGTATAAAATATATGGACTGGACTTAATAAGATATTTAAAAATAATAAATATAAATTGCTTTATGTAAATAGGATATTCTTTTATACACCTAAGGGTAATACAATATTTAATAATATTGTACTAAATGTGAAATGCTTTCCTGGAGAACTGAAATTAGATGGCAAGACTTGCAGACTTGAGTGGGCAGTTAGACTTATCAACTTTACCTTGTTATTTCACTGGAGAAATTAATACTTAACAGAATTACAACTCACCCCACCCCAACTTTATGAGAACCATAGGTACACTTTGTCACTAATGGGCTGTTTCTGCTCTGTAAATATTACTCAAGTGGTTTCTAGACCAACTAAATTAGATTCTTTGTATGGATCCATTCATATTTGACAAGCATCTTGTGGTAGGCTGCAAAAGGGATTACAATTCCCCATTTTACCCTACGATCACATTATTTTTGCACTGTGACTTGGCAGCTTCTCCCATTGATACGTTGAGCCTATTTATGTATGCCTTGTATCTTGATGGGTTTCATGACTTGCTTTGTGCAACACAGTATGGAATAAATGGAACTGTGCCAATTCTGAGCTTACAACACAAGAGGCCTTTCCCAGTGCCACCTTCCCCACCAAGACAGTGCAAAGCTGCCCATGAGAACAAGCCTACTATGCTAGCCTGTGGGATGATAAGAAACGTGGTCTAATTGCTCTTTCACCTAGGCCAACAGGGAATTAATGACCTGAGATGTGAGTAAGGCCATCTTAGACCATCCCCTGCCCAATCCACCATCTGAGCGGCATCTGAATACAGTCACAGGACCCAGCCATAGACTAAAGACCGCTCCCAGCTGAGCTCAGCCCTCGTTGCTGACCCACAGAATTCAAGCTAAACAAAGGTTCATTACATTAAATCATGCAGTTTTAGGGGTTGGTTGGTTTGCCTTGCTTTGGTTTTACATAGTAATAGATAACTAACAGAAATCCTTAAGTTATTTCTTATAAACACTAAAAGTTTAACACTTACTACCTTTTTTTTTTGCCTAAAAATTTACTAATTTTTTTTTTTGAATTTCTATTATTTTATTATTTCTGATTACTTTGTGCCTTTGGATTTCAATTTCTTTAGTTCTTCTTCTGGTTTCTCTTTTTTTGGCTTTTTTATTTCTCTTGGAATGATGTCATCAAAAGGATTAAACAAAACCTCACAGCTTCTTATTTTGTGTGGATTACGTGGTCTTTCTTCCTCACCAATGTCTACTTCTGTCAACCACAGCATGTTATATATTGTATCCCCTGTGACCTTTCCAAAAATGGTATGCTTATTGTTAAGTTCATCTGCTCGACCCAGTGTAAAGAAAAATTGGCTTCCATTATCGTGGGGACCAGCATTTGCCATGGCAACCAGTCCTCTCCGATTAAAACGTAACCGTGAGTGGAATTCATCCTTGAATGGGGCTCCATAGATGGACTCTCCACCAGCCCCTGTGCCAGTAGGATCTCCCCCTTGGACTATAAAACCTTGCTACCTCTCCAAAATTCATTTCTAAGAGATTCCCAAAAGGGGACCCACAATTTATAGTATGAACAACTGATTGCTGAAGAGCCTTCTAACTAAAAGTGAGCAGTAATACATTGATTTTTTGGGGGAAAAGCTATTTATACATATATATTTATAAAGAAACTACTGAAAAACAAATTGTAGGTTCATATAAACATAGTACATTGTAGTGCTGGTTTTGTAAATTTAGTAATTTTAGTAGGAAATTAAATTTGATTTGAACCACATATCAAACTGTCAGTTCTATTCATGTAAACTAATTGTAACTTATGCTGCCTGAACATAATCAGAAAATTAGTTGTTAAGCTTTCTTTACCTGGCAACTAAAGTTTTAAGTTTTTCTAAAAGCTCTCAAGGATAGTTTTATATTAAAAGCCACCCAGGATACAATTAAAATTTTATGACAGTTGTCAGAAAATGTCTTGAGAATGTAATGCACATTTATTTCTGTGTATGAGTAATTAATACTCATTCCCAAATGGGTACCTCCTCTACAAAAGGAACAGAGGACTCCCTTTGGGTAGATTATAACTGCTGTGTCATACCTAAGATATATACAAACCATTAATGGTAATTAAAATTCATTTTGCAACAGTGATAAGCTAAGGAATCATTAAAGGTCATGACTTTGTCCTTAATTATTTGGGTTATTTTTTTTTATTTAATTAGGTGAGCTTAATGAGTCTTTGGTTGCAACATGGCTCTAAACTGAGCAATGCACCTCAAAAGACCATGTCTTTGATAGCTTTCGTTGTTCTTTCTTATGCTCATGGAAGTAACTAATTGTACTCTACACATCACAGATTGGGTCAGTTAATTCTCTGGGCAAGAATAAGTTGGATGAGGAAAGGAATTTTGACTAAATTCAATTCAATTCAATTCAATGCAATTCAATTCAATGAATGTGGTATTTTAAACATATTCATCAAACACAAAACCCTTCCTCCTTGTCAGTGTAAATGGCAGTCCTAACCTATACCACTCCATGCAACGCTCTAAAGAGAAGTGCCAAAACGGGGATTCCCTCTAGACACGAAGTCTCAAAATTTTAGATTTAACACAAGTCAGGTAAGATTTAAGGTTCATTATTCTTTTCAAAAGTAATGTGAGGAAGGTGGAGAAAGATCCAATGGTTAGTTGTAATGAGAGTGTATTCCTGCTTAGGGCTGTCATGCTAAATTACCACAGATTGGATGATTTACAACAATAGAATTTTTTTTTCTCTCACAGTCAAAGCTAGAGTCCAAAATCAAGGTGTCAATAAGGCTATACTCCCTCTGAAGGCACTGGGGAAATTTTTCCTTGCCCCGTTCAATTTCTGGTGGTTTCTGGTGTTCCTTGGCTTCGGGGAATCTAACTCCAATCTCTGCCTCCATCTTTATAGGGCCATCTTCTCTTATTGTTTATCATCACATGATTTTCCTATTTGTTTCTTAAAAAATAGATGCCTTTATGTATGCATGTATTTTACAGTTACATTTACAATTTTATACATTCATCTTATTGGTTCTGTTTCTCAGAAGAACTCCTAATAAAAAGAGTGAGTTACATAATCATCATTATAGAGACATTTACAACACTTGCAATTTTCAGATTAATATATATATATATAGAAAATTATATAGTCATAAAATATATGTTCTTCAACCTGGAAGAAACACACAAAATTATTATAATCTTTGTGCATTGACTAGAACATCTTTACTTTCCAATGATTTATTCTTTTCCTTTCTTTTTTTTCTACATACTCATTAACATAATGGTGTTCTTGAGGAAGGGAATAAAATAATTTTAAATCAGGTGCACACTAGACTGTGAAAATAACTGACAGATTATTCTTTCCTATCATTAGAAAGTAGAATAAAATAATCAGCAGTATATGTAATTTGCACCTGAAACATGTATATGTAATCTGGTCAGGTGGCATAATTCTTCTCAGTCTGAGAAATGAATATTTGTCCCACAAACTCATTAAATGCACTGTAAAGTGGTTAAAAAGGAAAAAGAGAAAAGTCAGTAGAATTAAACATCTAAGAAAAGACACTTCTATTTTTTTTCTTTCAAACAATCTGTATTATAATCTGTATTATAAACAAATAATATAAATAACATATAGAAATGACACATAGTAGCATCCTGCTGTAGGAATTTTGTCTGTAATCAAAAATCATTTAGAAAAAAAAATCTAGTTTTTGGTAGTTTGGTTAGAACCAAACTACCCTCTATGTGCTATTCAGGGAGTGAGATTGGAATTGGGACACATTGTTTGTTATCCTAAGATTATAAGAATACATCGAATATGAAAAACATAAAGTATATTTAATTTCCTTTACTTGATTTGTAGGCTCAGTCCTATTATGTTCGTTTTATTGTCAGTTAAAACCATGACAAAGAGAACAATAGTCGGGATCCCTGGGTGGCGCAGCGGTTTGGCGCCCGCCTTTGGCCCAGGGCGCGATCCTGGAGACCCGGGATCGAATCCCATATCAGGCTCCCGGTGCATGGAGCCTGCTTCTCCCTCCGCCTGTGTCTCTGCCTCTCTCTCTCTCTGTGACTATCATAAATAAATAAAAATTAAAAAAAAAAAAAAAGAAAAAAAAAAAGAGAACAATAGTCATTTTCATTGAGAAATCTTCAACTTTGTTTTCCCTTGGTGAACCAGAACAGAGCCTTCTGATATTGATTACCCTACCCCTAGATTTTCACTATCTGGGGTAAATAGATGTAAGATAAAAACTTGTCAAATTAGTTAATAAAAGATTTCAAGAAAGGCAATAAAAATCAAGCTTGTTTTAAGTTGATGATGACATACTTCTGTATTTGATAAAACTGGGCTTTGACAACTTGGAAAATGGGGTCATTATCCTATAATTACTTCAGTTTTCATCCCAGTTATTCATCATACCAGCTTTATAGAAGTTAAATTCCAATTATAACTTTTAATCAGTTATCATTTGCCATGTATGTAGCAATTGCTAAAAAGCATTTTATTTTAACCACTATTTAAATAAATCTATAACTTGTATACTCTTTGTGGGACTTTGCAGAGCCAAGGGTACCTTAGGGGCATTTATTCTTAACTTGGGGCCATTATATGCCTTAGTCGAAAAAGAAAACTAAAGCAACTGTATTTTTACATATGCCATTTGATAACTGAATGTTCAAATCAACAGAATACACAAGGCTATTGTTGGGAGAGTAGGTTAATTAAATTGACTTTCTAGTAACCATTGCCATTCTCTTCCACTGAACCATATAGTACATTTTCTTATGGGCACAAAGGTGACTGCATTCTGCATTACTTCCAGTATTGGCAAACACCTTCCCATATCCCTCCTGTATTTGCTTGGGTTGTGATCTTTTTCCTTAATTCTAATAATCATGAAGATGTACCTGCACATCTTTCCCCTAATTTTACAGAGGGATAACAAATAACTACCATATTACTATCTTTGGTAACCTGTGGAAGGAAATTGTCTTACAGGTATCATTTTAAAAAGTGATATTTCTATTTTCCTCTCCAAATAGAGCAAGATTCTTAAGACTGTAACAGAATGCACATTTCTGAATAATCTAAAGAGTCAAAGGGATATGTCAATGTATAAATTAACTCATGTAACTGTTTAAATAATATTTCAATATAAAATAATGACCTTAAAGACACTGTAACTTGTAGGAAGCTTTATGGCACATGCAAGTGTGTGTGTGTGTGTGTGTGTGTGTGTGTTTCCGTGCTTATTTTTCCACTATCTTCATGTTGAGAAGAACAATGATACCTTCTTTACTGTGCAACAAGATATTTTACTATCTTTGGTAACCATATTACCATATTACTATCTTTGGTAACCTGTGGAAGGAAATTGTCTTACAGGTATCATTTTAAAAAGTGATATTCCTATTTTCCTCTCCAAATAGAGCAAGATTCTTAAGCCTGTAACAGAATGCACATTTCTGAATAATCTAAAGAGTCAAAGGGATATGGCAATGTATAAATTAACTCATGTAACTGTTTAAATAATATTTCAATATAAAATAATGACCTTAAAGACACTGTAACGTGTAGGAAGCTTTATGGCACATGCAAGTGTGTGTGTGTGTGTGTGTGTGTGTGTGTGTGTTTCAGTGCTTATTTTTCCACTATCTTCATGTTGAGAAGAACAATGATACCTTCTTTACTGTGCAACAAGATATTTTACCACTAAAACATAACAGCAATGCTTTTAAATAGACATTTTAACTCTGCAATATTAAAGCCTTATAATTCAAAACATTATTGTATTTTTTAAATACAGTAATCTATTCTTGTGAAAATTATAAATGCTAGTTTTATTGTTTTTTAAATTTTATTTTAGTAATTTTCTATAATTTATGAAACTCCTGACTTGGATTTATTTTGTTGTGATCACAATAACTATAATAATATCTACTTTATTTTTCATAACATGTTTTTATTTCAGTACAGTTGACACAAAATATTACACTAGTCTCAAGTGTAAAGCACAGTGATTCAATTTCTCTATAGGTTCTGCTATGCTCACCACAACTATACCTATCACCATAACACCATTATTATATCATTAACTATATTCTTTATGCTGTGCCCTTTATTCCCATGCCTTATTCCTTCCATAACTGGAAGTCCATATCTCCCACTCCCCTTCACCCATTGTCCAGAATCTATAAGTCTGTTCTCTGTATTTATAGGCCAGATTCTACCTCTCATTGTTTATGCATTTGTTTTGTTCTTTACGTTCCACATAAGTGTGGAGTCTTATGGTATTTGTCTTTCTCAGTCTGACTTATTTCAGACTATTTCAGACCTAACATAATACCCTCTAGGTTCATCTATTATAAATGCTAGTTTATCTTACCAAATGGTAAGATATCACCCTTTTTAATGGCTGGGTAATTTTAGTAATATTCACTTTAAATGATCTATATTTGAATGGTATAGAATTTACTTGAGCTTTTCAAAGGTAATTACAAATAGTATTCATGATACAGACAGATCCCCCTTTTATATTTCAGAAACAATTTTCCAAAGTAACCAAAAACTGAAAAGGATCTTTAATTTTTATCAACAATGCCATTGATAACTTGTTTCTATTAAAATATTATGATTCAAAATCAGAAATCATACTCAATGGGGAAAAACTGAGACCTTCCCCCTAATGTCAGGACCAAGAAAGAGATGTCCTTTTTTTTTTAAGATTTTATTTATTTATTCATGAGAGACACAGAGAGAGAGAGGGGCAGAGACACAGGCAGAGGGAGAAGCAGGCTCCATACAGGGATCCTGACATGGGACTTGATCCCGGGTCTCCAGGATCATGCCCTGGGCTGCAGGTGGCGCTAAACTGCTGGGCCATTGAGGCTACCCAAGGATGTCTCTTTTCACCATTTTTATTCAACATAGTACTGGAAGTCCTAGCCACAGCAATCAGACAACAAAAGAAACAAAAGGCATTTAAATTGGTAAGGAAGAAGTAAAACTTCCACTATTTGCAGATGAAATACTATATAAAAAACCTGCAAGATTCTACCAAAAAAACTAGTAGATCTTATAAATGAATTCAGTGAAGTCACAGGACCAAAAAAACAAAAAATCAATGTGCAGAAATCTGTTGAATTTCTATACACTAATAATTAAGCAGCAAAAAAGATAAATTAAGAAATCAAACCCTTGTACAATTGCATCAAAAATGATAAGGGATAAACCTTACCAAAGAAGTGAAAGATCTGTACTCTGAAAACTATAGAACACTAATGAAAGAAATTGAAGATAACAAAAAGAAATGGAAAGAATTCCATGCTCATGGATTGGAAGAATAAATATTGTTAAAATATCTATACTACCCAAAGCAACCTAGAGATTTAATGCAATCTTTATCAAAATACCATTTTTCACAGCTAGAACAAGCAATCCTAGAATGTATGTGGAACCACCAAATACCCCAAATAGCCAAAGCAATTTTGGAAAAGCAGAGCAAAGTAGGATATACCATAATTGCAGACTTTAGGCCATATTACAAAACTACAGTAATCAAAATAGTATGGTACTGGCACAAAAATAGATACATAGATCAATAGAATACAAAACCCAGAAATAAACCCACACTTAAATAGTCACTTATCTTCAGCAAGCAAGAAAGAACATCTATTGGAAAAAGACAGTCTCTTCAACAAATGGTGTTGTAAAAACTGGTCAGCTACATGCAAAAGAATGAAATTGGACTGCTTTGTTATACCATACACAAAAATAAACTCAAAACAGAATAAAGACCTGAATGTGAGATCTGAAACCATAAAAATCCTAGAATAGAGCACAGGTAGTAATGTCTCTGACATTGGCCAGAACCTCTTTTTTCTAGATTTGAGGCCAGAGAAATAAGAGTAAAAATGAACTATTAGAACTACACCCAAATAAAAAGCTTTTAAAGAGCAAAGAAAACAATTGATGAAACTAAGAGGCAATCTACTGAATGGGAGAAGGAATTTGCAAATGACATATCCAATAAAGGGATAGTGTCCAAAATCTATAAAGAACTTCCAAAAACTCAACACTTCTAAACAAAATAGTCCACTTAAAAATAGGTAGAAGACATGAATAACATATCTCCAAAGAAGATATACAGATAGCCAACAGACAGATGAGTAGATGCTCAACATCACTCATCATCAGGAAAGTGCAAATGAAAACCACAATGAAAGAAAACACACACAATGAAATATCACCTCACACCCATCAGAGGGGCTAAAATAAAAAACACAAGAAACAAGTGTTGGTGAGGGTGTGTGGAAAAAGGAACCCTCTTACACTATTGGTGTGAATACAAACCAGAGCAGTCACTGTAGAAAGCAGTATGGAAGTTCATCAAAAAATTAAAAATAGAACTGTCCTACAATCCAGTAATGACACTACTAGGTATTTACTCCCAAAATACCAAGACACTAATTCAAAGGCATACATGTGTCCCGATGTTTAATAGCAGCATTATTTACAAGAGCCAAATTATGGAAGCAGCCCAAGTGTCCATCAATAGATGAATGGATAAAGATGATATGATGTGTATATATCTATATGTAATAGATATGTAGATATCTATATATACAGAATATTATTCAGCCATAAAAAGAATGAAATCTTGCCATTTGCAATGACATGGATGGATGCTAAGTGAAATAAGTCAGTCAGAGAAAGACAAATATGTGGAATTTAAGAAACAAAACTAACAAACAGAAGGGAAAAAGAGAAAGAGACACACCAAAAAACAGAGTCTTAACTATAAAAAAAAAAAAAAAAAAAAAAACAGTTACCAAAAGGAAGGTTGGTAGAGAATGGGTAAAATAGGTGATGGGGATTAAGGAATGCACTGGTTATTATGAGCATTGGGTGTTGCACAAAATTGTTGAGTTCCTATATTGTGTACCTAGAGCTAATATAACACTGTATGTTAACTATGCTAGAATTAAAGTTGAAAAAATAAACAAAAATCAGGAATAAATTTTAAAATGTTGGGACACCTGGGTGGCTCAGTGGTTCAGCATCTGCCTTTGGCTCAGGGTGTGATACTGGAGTCCCCGGATCGAGTCCCACCTCGGGCTCTCTGTATGGAGCCTGCTTCTCCCTCTGCCTGTGTCTCTGCCTCTGTCTTTATCTCTCATGAATAAATAAATAAAATCTTAAAAAGAAATAAAATGTCCTTTGGTTTAGGTGGACAATTCAAAGAAAAATATGCCAACACAGGTAAAAAAAGAGTTTGATTTTCCTCAACTCATTGCAATTAGTCTTATCCTATTTGCAAGACAGTCTTTTCTTCCAACACACATTTCTTAGTTTTTGAAATGTGTATGTGTGTGTGTGTGTGTGTGTGTGAGAGAGAGAGAGAGAGAGAGAGAGAGAGAGAGAAAGAGCTAGTTGGGGAAGAATGAGTCATGTGAATTTGCATGGGAATATTTTCCCACTTACATATGAGGCTTTTTATTTTGTCCTACATGAAAATAAAACACTTTCAGAATGCTTTTTATATTTGTAGATGCATTTTTAAAAAGTTTTTGATTACTGATATACACCTTCTCATTATGTCAGACAATTGTTTGTAGCTTATAATGAAGGTAAAATTAAGTGACAAATAGAATGCAAAATACAAGTAGAATGAAAAATAAAGGCAATATGTTCACTTTTTGTTTTAAGCAGAGGTGATTTATATAATGGAGATTAAAGTAGAAAAGAGGTGCAGTTTTAGATTTAGCAAACGATCGTTATAGTGCTTAAATTATACTAGGTGCTTTATATATACTATTATTTAATGTTTTTTTAAGATTTTCTTTATTTATTCATGAGAAAGAGAGAGACAAGAGAGTGAGAGAGAGCGAGAGCAAGAGCGAGAGAGAGAGAGAAGTAGAGACAGAGGGAGAAGCAGGCTCCCCGAGGAGCAGGGAGCCTGACACAGGATTCCAACCCAAGATCCTGGGATCATGACCTGAGCTGAAGGCCAAGGCTTAACCTACTAAGCCACCTAGGCACCCTAATTCTTAAAACAATATTATTTAGTAGGTTCTATTATCCCCATTTTAGAAGAGAGAAATAATGCAGTTAGGACTTCCCATATTTGACCAAGTTCATACAACAGGTAATTAGCAGAGCCAGGTTTTGGAACCGGATACTCTGGTTAGAGAGGCTGTGATCCTAACTATGTATAACCTCTCAGATAACTTCAAGCTTGTTTTAGTTTTTTGATAATTTAAACATTATGTTAATTAACAGGCAAAAAAATAAATCTTTAAATCATACTAACTTAAAATTTTTCCCATTAATTTGCTTAGATCCTATTTCTTACTCTTACTCCTTTATGATTTTTCCCTTTCTACTAATTAAACTTTCCAGCTGTTATATATATTTACCTATCCTTTTTCTGTTTTCTATATCATATAGCCTTTAATTAATTATTTAGTCTTCCTCAATTATTTAGATTTGATTACTCTTCCTAGTTGAATAAACAGTTATATATTTTCTTTTTTACTTATTAGTTTAATAATATAAGGATCTAGGCCTGTGACTTTTAAATATGTTACATTAGTTTAAGTTTTTCTGATTTTCAAAACAGCCTACTATTTTTATTTTAAGTGTATCTTCCATGCAGGGGTTATTCAATCTTGTTACTAATATCTAATTATTCTGCACTGTAGTCAGAAAACACAGGACTCACAATTCCTGCTTTCTGGAATGTATATATATTTATTGTCACTCAAGATTAATTAATTCAAAATTATTTGGTTTCTATGGAAGTATCCTTCTGAATTTTGTAACAAGTAATAAACATGCTATTAGTACTCAAATGTGATTAGAAGCTTGATAATATGAATATTTTTCTTTGTCCTAGACAATTTTTCTAGTCAATTCCAAAGAGTTTTACATAATTTTAAGTAATGTTCTGGATAGGCATCAATTTTTGCATCTCTTCCATATTTAAATGTAAACTTATTATAGTCCACAATTATATTAATTTTGTATTTCCAGTGCGAAGTATCATTCCTTCTGCATGGTAGGCTTTCAATAATAAATGTTTTCCTTTATTTTTGTTTTTATTCTATTACCAGTTGAGATGGAGTAAAGGTGGCAAATAAATGATGTTCATGAAGGACAGCGGTGAACAAAGTCATTCAAAATAATTTCTTGTTACAGATACAGCCTAGATAAATGAAATAAAACAATGAATACATTATTATACTCTATAGGATTGCTATTCAGAATACAGTTGGATTTAAAAAATTATTAGCAAAATTAGATGATTTCTATAATAATGAATTTCCCATGTTAGATATTCCCAGTGCTCCTAAAATGACCAGCATGGGTACTTACCCTCTTCCTATGAAGACTTTTTTCTCCAGGGTTATGGTAAAGTAGGTTGTATGCTCAATTTGTAACTAGATTTTAATAAATATATAAACTATTTGTACCTCAGTCAATGATTTTCATCATTTCCTAAAATATTTTCCACAGAATACTGGTTCTATGAGGATAATTAATTGATTTTAGAATAAAAGATATGTGTCCAAATATGTTTACATATTATACTCCTCTCTGGAAGAGGTTCAGTGAAGAGTAACATATTAGAAGATCTTCAAAATGCTCCATTATAAAATTGTGCTGAATTTTGTTAAACCCAGTATTTCCAAACTTACTCAAATACATGATTACATAATTAAATACATTATTATAAACGACTGAAATAAATCAGATAGCTCTGTGTGGGTGAGTGTACAAATGTATATACTAAACTAGTTTTATCAGGAAACTATTACATTAGAAACATTGGTCCATTTATCATGAAAGGTTTTAAAGATAGTTGACAAAACAGATTAATTTTATAAAAGTTTGATGATCGAAGATATGTTCTAAATTTTAAGTATATCTTGGGGTAACTGTAAGGCTAATTTTCTTGGTTATATGGTGCTAATTAAACAAGAGGAAAGAGGAATCTATGAGAAATGCGACTTCAGACTCATGGATATAATAATACTACTTTTTTCTTGAAATTATTGAGTAGAAAACAAATTGTAATAACATTAGTTGAAAGAAAAAAACAATCGTCATTTAAAAACTTGCCTTTTATATTTAGCAAAAAGCAGCCATAACTGAAAAAAATCCATAGTTCCAAAACATTTTTACATGTAAGGCAAAGAGATGAATTTTGAGTTATTGATAGATACAATCCATATTTTCATCTGTTTGCTGTTGTTTTGCATTCAAATTTTGTAATTGTTGAATAACTGAAGCTTAATGGCTAAATTCAAGTAAGAGAATGTCATGCAAAGTTTACAAAATTCTTTGTAAGTCACAGAATCTAAAATCCCATTAGTATTTCTACAAAAAAATTACAGTAGAAGAATATCAATATTTTATAAGACTTCCCTGAAACAAATGAGGTGCAGAGACTTCTGGTTTTCCTTCAACATCTGCTCCTTCCTTGCTCCACAGAAATGTCCATTTTGGTTGGGCATGTGGCCACCATGACATATTTTCCAGCCTGTCTTGATATAAAGTACTGGGCAATCAGTGATAAATAGAAGTACTAGAGGATATTTTTGGCCTCTTCTTCATCTCCTCCACCATCCCCTGCCTGGGTTTTAGAGCTGCTATCTTAAGTTAGAGGCAATGTATGGAAAGCAACAAGTACAAAGAAGCTATGGCCCTGACAACAGAAAGCCCCATACCAGCCCTAAATTTGTATATAAGCAAAAAAGGAAATTACTATTTGGTTAATGTCACATGCTAGTTTGGGTTTTGTGCCACTTGCAGCTAAACTTCAGCTTCACTAATACAGAATTGTTGGAGGGAAGAAGGATGATGCTGGCAAAACAAGTTGGCATTTTTATCAAAGAACAGTCACTCTTTACCTTTTAAGTGATTCACGAACGCACAAGAGAGGCATTATGTACAACATTACAAACGATACTCTAGACTAATATCCCTGATTTCTCTACTACAACTTGTTTGATTAGCCCCTTGACACTATTCTCAATTGAGGGAAAGCAAAAGTAATTCATGACATTTTCAGAAATTTGGCTAATCTACTTTTCACAAGCTTGTCAGCTGGAGTTTTAAGCTCAGGGTGACTCGGCAGTTAATTTTTTTTTTAATTTCTCATTTTCTAAGAGAAGCAGAGCTTTTCTAGTAACGAATCCTTTCATTTATGTTGGCCAATAGGGTCTTTTCCTGGACTTCATGTGAAATCTCCCTAAAATGACCTTGGAACTAAGATCCCAAAGGACCGTATTCAATTTAAACCCTCTCTGCCTAAAGGAGACTAACTGGTTATTTTTTACAGTGACAGACTTGAAGCACAATGCATCTTGCTGCAGAAAAGATAGAGAATATGATTCATAGCATCATAGAGCCATATGATTCACAGCATTCATAGCACACCAACTTTGGGAAAAGCACCTGGAATCACATGCCCTTCTGCTATTCCTTGGCTCTTTCTGTATTGAGAAGAATTAAATTAGAAAGAATTACAAAGAAGGTGGCAACATAGAAGAAAACTAGGAGGGAAGAGATAACAGGAAATGAATGAGTTCTAGAACTCATGTCAAATTTAAGGCAAACTGAGAGTGACAGCTAACCAATTTTTAAAAATTCTCCATGTACTCTGGTACCTACATACAGAATATAACATAAACACTGACACCCTAATGATAAAGAAGAATGAAGTTCTTTAAGCTTTAAGAAACTAAGCTTTAAGCTTAGTGTTAAGTAGACACAAAGTTCGGTTAATTCAAATTCCAAGGCTATGATTAACTACTGATGTGCATTTTTAGATTGTCAATTTTTCTTTCTTTCTTTTTTTTTGCACTGCAAATAGTGTGGAATAATTCTCTAAAAAGTGGAGCAAAAACATGTATCATATAATATAGGATGCAATTCCAGGAGCCAAATAACCTACATTTGCTTTATTCAGTTTCACGGAAAAAAAATATTTTGTGTGGGGATTTTATCCTAATGAAGGAAGTGCCTGATTTTTCTATTACCTATTGCTAAATTTTAAATGTAAAATGAACCCATTTATTAACAGGCCAAACACAGAAAACACTAATGCAGATTGTCTTATAGTTGACAGTCCCCAGAAAGGTTCTTTCTCCAGTCCCCTAAAGATGAGAAAGATAAACCCACAGGTACCTTGTTTCCCATGAAAGTTAGCCCCACCTACTTTCCATCCCAATCTGGTTCAAGGCAGATTATTACCCATATCACCTGGAACATCTGATCTTAGTTGAGATTTCCTGATATTGATTTCTAGTTTCTAGGTTATTCCCCCATCTCAGCCTATACTACCGTGGTGTCTAGTTTTGTAAAGAGTTTCATGCCCAGAGCATCTATGAGCTATTTTCCTGTGTCGCCTAGGCTCGATATTTCCCTGTCTGAATGTTTACTTCCTTCCTCCATTCTCTAATGCTAGGCCATCTCTTTCTTTGAGCATCACCAAGTTCCACCTTAGAATTTTAGTACAGATGTGTGAAAGACCAAAATTTGGATGGTGTCATTGCCCTCTCAGGTATCAGCTGGGCATAATCCCAATAACTTCTGACATATTTACTGAGTCCAGTGCCAGAGCTTGATGCTTATCTCAACTCCCTTTGCATTATGATGTAGTAAGTCTTATGGTTAATTCAGTTCTACAAACAATGTTGAGAAACTACAGATTTCCAGGCACTGGATTAAAATGAATCATATATGGATTCTATCTTTGGGAAAAATCATATACATATAAAAATCAACATAATATGTTCACTATGTTGATGATTGGCCCAGCGATTTAATTATATGAAATACCTAAAAGAAGAAATCTGGGCATCTCTGTACTGGTCAAAAGGGAGTCTAGTTCTAAGACAAAATCACTCAACTAATTTGGAAGAAAATTAAAGAAAGGACCAACAAAACAGCAGAATGTTCCTTGTGTATCCTTCTATCCCCAATGCCTAAAATACAGCCGAATACATTGTAAAAATGCACTAAATACTTGTTGAATGATTACTGATGGGATGAATTTATTCTTACTGCAAATTAAACTTGTATAAGTTAAATAAATCAATGTGAAATTCTCCCTCATGTCAGTATGTAACTCAAATATATGTGCCATATGTACTAAATTGTAACACATAAAACGTATTTGTAAGGTGGCTTTATACATTACTTCAATCAGGACAAAAACTGCTCAAAAAGAGAGACAACATTTCTGTGGAAGATTGAAGAGTTAAATTTGTTACTTAAATTGAGAAGCTATGTAAGGGAAAAAAGACCTGACCCTCAAAAGAAATGTGATTTGGGTGAATGCCAGGTGCCTACACAGACAATTCTGTGTTCAATCATTTGAAAATTAACTAACGTTTCAAGAGGTATCTCAATACTGTAAAGTTTCTCCTGTATATAAAAAATACATGTGTAATGGAGACATTTTATTGCCTCTGCCATTTGATAATATCCCCATTTTTACACATTTTGGAGCCATTTCTATTTCCATTATAATCATATAAATCCAGAAGGATTATTTAATCTTATTTCACAAAGTAATTTCATATACAACGATTCATTATTGATAGGTGCTATAATTATTCCATTCCATTCACTCAGAGTTTATACTGCTTCTATGGGGGTTTCCGAGCATTCTCCATTTTAAATGCTGAAATAGTCTTTACTTCTAAAGTGCTCCTTATATCAAAGCTCCTGAGATGCATAAGCTATGTCAAAAGGACAATTCAGACAAAGAAATGGTTAGTCCAAGACAGACTGGGAGAACACAGCATTGTTTATAACACTCTGTTCTGTATTTTAAGACCTTAATAACCCTTCTACAGAATCTGAGCCAATTGCTAATCAATAGTAATTACTTTTTTTCTAACCACCTAAAAAGTACTCTTTAACCCCTAGAAGTAAGTTTTTAGAATGCTACATATTTGTTTTCTAGACATTAACTTTGAAGCCATAACTTGAGTTTTGATATTTATAATGTATTCTGTTGCAACTTTATAGTAGGGCCATTTTCAGCAACAGAAAGTGAAATAAGACCTTTTCCAAGAAGGTAGTTGTAAAAGTTATAATTTTTTGAAAGATTAAGGCAGTAAAACATTTCCAATCAGCCACAAATTTTATTGAGTAAGGGTATATAGATATTAAATGGATAGCCAGATCTATAAACATACTATGAAATATTTCTTCTGAACTCAAATGAACTAATAGCTAAAATCCGTGTAGTTTATATGCAAAAAGTAAAGCCTGAATATGCTAAATATGGACGCTTTTTGTTGGCTTGCAGAAAAACTGCTAGGTGTCAGATTTTATTTAATAGGTGCAGGATATCATCATTAGCAAAGCTAATACAAAACTAGGGAGGCACCTGGGTGGCTCAGTCAGTTAAGCGTCTGCTTTTGGCTCAAGTCATGATCACAGGGTCCTGTAGTCGAGTGGGGCTCCCTGCTCAGCAGGGAGTCTGCTTCCGTCTCTTTTCCTACTTGTGCTCTCTCTTGCTATCTCTGTCTCTCTCTCTCAAATAAATAAACATTTTTTAATCCTAAAAATTAGGAAAATCTAGAGCAATTACTAAAGATTAACAAGAAATTTGGAGGAAAAACAAACAACATGCTAGTACAGTAATGGTTAAAATTATGATGGCCTAGGAGAACATCTACTGAAGAATAGAGGTACAACATAAAGTAGCTCTGTGTGTCCATTTTAAAAAGT
The DNA here is from genome assembly GCF_018345385.1 of Vulpes lagopus. Taxonomy (NCBI): domain Eukaryota; kingdom Metazoa; phylum Chordata; class Mammalia; order Carnivora; family Canidae; genus Vulpes; species Vulpes lagopus. The sequence continues at coordinate 40,170,502 of NC_054839.1, read as the reverse complement.
ACTTCTTTGATGTTACCTCCAGGCTGGGCCACATGCTTACATTGGAGATACAAAAGTTATTTCACAGAAAAAAAGTACTTTCTCTCAAATGTTTTTTATTTGTTTTTAAGGATTCTCTAATATAATTAATGGAATTACTGGGTCACTTATTCTAGAAACTTAGGTATCAATTTTTAATTTCTTTTTTTCTTTTATCATCCAAATGTGGCTAAATAAAGAAAAAATTATCTGCAAAACATACCTTTCATTTTTTCCTACCATTGTTACTGTCTAGTTCACATTTGCATTATTTCTTTTAATTTTCTCTCCTGAAACTATCTGAAGTTCCTTTTGCATATTAAAGTACTCAATTAGTCGTACTATTGTAACAGTTATAATAATCAACTTGTATTTGAAGTTTTCCATTTACACATCGATGTTCTCCATTACACTGGTAAATCTAGAGGGTAAAGGTCCATAACATACTCATTTCTCTAGCGTCTATCATATAAAACAGTATGTGAGCAGAATAAAATTAGTTTCAGACTCTTATTCTGAGCCTAGACTACCAACGCTATTCTTTGAATGCAATATAAAAACCATTCTAAATTTGTTTAGAGTCCTATAATAGTAGTTTCATTAACAAGAGATAGAGTCTTAAAATACATCTTTAAATTTCAAAACTTTTTTTTAGGTAATGGAGACTTCAACTTTGTATATGCATGTAATATATTATGTATATCATGATATCATATATATAATACACTATATGAAAATATGTATTTCGTTTGTTTCTTCTAGAGCCTGAATACAAAATGTAGGTACTGGGAAAAACTGGCTACTATAATATAAATAGTACACTACTTGAGTATTAAGGTATAAACTTTATTTCTCTGTAAAAAAAAAAAAAGGTGATTTGCTTTTGAGTGGATTTTCTTCAAAGAAACAAACAGGTAATTTCTGTTTCCATATTTATAATGTCACAGCATTCGAAAAATGGAAGGAACTCAATATTTTTCTTCTTTGGTAGTTAGACATTTCAGAACTTTAAAAGCAAAGTTAGATTCTTAGATAAATCAAGGTGATAAGACCAAAAGCTTTACCATGTTGTATATGAATTTCCATGAAAACACAATAAAATATAAATAGTTCTTAGTAGATTGCAAGGTGGTTTTTAATATAAATTTTGAGCTTGAGATAATTAGATGCAAATTACATATAATTCAGTGAAAACAAATCACATTTTCAACATATTTTGAAGATATTTAAGAACTAAACCTGAGAAAATAACATAAAAATAATATAGTAGGACTTTTAAGTAAGTTAAAAACTGTCTTCTTCAAGAAATTGGCCTATAATGTCTTCAAAAACTCTAGAGACATTCTGCCCTTAAATCTTCTCTGGTAAGATGAGTTATAGCAAGCACAATTCTTCTGTTAAAGAACAATTTCACTTTTTTCTGGCTTTTCACTCACTCTTATCCTTGACAATAAGAGGCTGAATGGAATAAGAAACTCTCCAACTTAACATAGAGAATAATATTCTTATATTAATAACAATAATATAATAATATTATAATATTATTATAATAATATTTTTCTGAAAGTTTTACAGTGGATTTTCATGGGACACATCATTGTAGGTGATGACATGATAATTTCTACTCATGAATTAATCTAAAATTATATTACCCAGGTTAGCCTACATTATGATATAATAAATGATTGAATGTCTGCTATCATAAAACAAAGCTCTATTTCTTGATAATTTTACATCATCTTTGCAGGTGAGTGTTTCTTTACAAAGCCACTTGGAGATCAGACTAACTGATACTACATTCTCACCTAGAACATGTAGCCTTCTAGGTCATCTCAGCTGAAAGAGAGAGATTGAAGGTTGTGCTCTTATTAGCCTGGATATACTTCATCCCATCAGCCAACATAAAGGAGATGAATCTGCCTACCTGCTAAGGATTTGGGAAGTACAGGGAGCAGAAGGAATATTTTTGGAGAGGGTTACTCTTTCCACCACAATAATCAACAGTCTAGATGTTGTAAATATGCTGATCAAATTGTACTAGTAAATTATTTTTATAATGTTTGAAGTACATAATTTAATTATTAATATTTTGTAGTAGAACTGTGGACAACATCCTGAATTATAGTCTTACAGTGTTTTACTTAGGTCTCTATCGTGGCAAACAGTCAAACTACAGTTGTTTGTTAGGAAAGAAACAAGTCTACAGTACTCCTCTGAAACAGAAGAGGATATTATTTCATAACAAAAAAGGCAAGCAACTATTAAGTAGAAAGAACAAAACCCGTGAGCCTATGTGTGTCACAGGCCAAACCAGATCAGCAGCTATGTTTTGTTATTTAAAATCAATACTTAAGAGCCTTTCCTTCTTCACAAAGATAAAGGAGTTATCAGAGCTAATGGTTGATGTGAATGCTTAGCACTGTTTTAACAGATTACAGGTCGATTTTAATTTTGCTTTACAAATTACAAAGGAGCCCATCAATAAGATTATGGACGAGAGACACCCAAATACTGCTGAGGAAGTAGTCCATCCTTTCAAGTTCAAATGGATTAGAGAAAAACATAAAGGGAAAAAATTGCCAGCAGGCACGAGAAAGGAACTAATTTTTTGTGCGTAAACCATGCAAAAATCTTATGGATATAATTACGTTATAAAAGAAGCTGATAATTATTTATCACAAAGACTTGGTTAGAAGTTTAGAAAAATTTCCTTGGTTAATCCAAAAACGTGACTACAGATTCTTTAAATATACAAAATTAACACTAAAAACACAATATATTCATTGAGACTTTGAATATGTAATACTGAGTAAGTGTAGTCTATTTTATAAATGTAGATTTTAGGACTATTTTAATATTAAAGAGATTCCTTTCAGAGAAAATCATACAACTTCAGAGAAACCTATGCTTCTCGCCTACTAATAAATATAGATATCACCATGTACATGATTATATAATGAGTTATTGCTTTCCCTTTACTGTATAGGAACCATCATTTCCCTCTACATTAATTATAATAGAAACCCCCGATAAATTTGATAAGCATTTTTTAAAAGAGGGAAAAGCTGAAGTAAAAAAAAAATCTAGTCTATAATATGACAAATGTTCATAAATTTATAACATCTTGTTATATTCTAAGTTAAATGTATGATTAGTATATGATAGAGAAGATACTCAAAGAAAAGCAACGTGTGTGTGTGTGTGTGTGTGTGTGTGTGTGTGTGTGTTTATAAAGAATCTACAGAGATAGATGATGAGTACACCCGGACTATGATATGTAGAATTTTATACAAAGGTCAATATCAGAAGTAGGACCAAATTATTGACAAAGAACAGAAGTGAATGATTATTAGCCAGCCATGCCACTATTTCTTTTATTACTAACCAGGGCCATTATTACACCTAAGTCCATTTCCAGTAAAAAGACTGCTTTGGGGAATCGCTTTACATAGTATCACACAAATTTAGACTTTAAAAAGGGTCTTTTATGATATGACGATTTTAGCATAGTCAAAAGAGAGGTCGAAAGTCCTGTCCTGCAGCTGCCCAAGTGGGGGTCAGGGGGACTTAACACTGACTGCGTTAGACTCCCGGCTACGCTTTGCTGCAGTCATTTCAGAGGGCCTCCGGTGAGATTCCATTCTCTGCAAAGTACACAGAAAGATGTTTCACAAGGGGAGAGTTAAAGAGTTGCTGAGGAAGAAAATACCCCAAAGCCCTCTTTGGCACTGACAGAAAAAAAAAAAAAAAAAAAAAAAAAAAAAAAACCTTTCTTCCCTCCCTGAAACTTTAAGAAAGTGCCCTAGTACACAGTGAGTTCCTCTGGAGCAATTGCCCGAGTCAGCGCCTCAAGCAGAGAGGGCAGGCGCTAACAGTAAAGGAAGGCAGTGATGCAAAGTATGGGCTTAGTCTGGAAAATGCTGGATTCCCCTCAGACCACTCTGGATGCAGTCAGCCAGAAGCTGAAATTTGGTTCTCAAGACTCCTTAGGGCAAAGGTTCAAATGGCTTATTCTATAAGTTGTTCCTAGGATTGTTTTTAGTTGTAATTAAGGGAACTGAAATTCTGTAAGCCAAATGGAAGACTTTGTCAATGAAGTGAGACATAATTACCTGGTGGTAGTGGAAAAGTTCTTAATTTGTGCTTCAATGACAAAGCTGACAAGCACTGGGGTTTTGAAGACTTGAGAAGTGGGGTCAGAAGGAATCGTTAAAAGGCTACAAGCGGAAACTGCACTTAAGTTTCTTCTGTGCAGTGAATTTGAAACCTGTTGTTTCTGTCAGTAAGAGTTACTTTTGATCACAATCAGAGGGATTTGTCAGGAGAGTAAAGTGCATGAAACATCTCACCCTTTGACTACTTACATCCTGCTCAAACTATTAATATGCTCACTTTCCTGGGACCGTGAACTCTTGGTGATTGTGAACAGATTTGTGTAAACAAATAAGCTACTAAGAACACATATTTCTTAAAGCCCTTTCTATCCCCACAAAATAGGAACGTTTGTCTTCTGACATTTTTTTTTTAGAAGACACTCTGGGCTTGCTATCTGAACAATATTTTATTATACATTGCTTCATTTAACCTTACAAATCTCTTGAGGCAGACAGTGACTCTAATATTATGAAAGTAGACTTCCTAGAAGTTAAATACTTATTTGATATCAACTTAACCGAAAGGGTAGATCAGGATTTAAATGGAGGTCAACCCAGGCAAGGTCCATTCTTTCTCACATCACTAAGCTTGCAGCTTCAGCTACTTCAACATGCACAGCTAAGAGCATATTTTTACACATTGGAGAGCAACAGAAATTTTTTAAAAAATCAGAAATACTGAGCCTATTGAGTCCCAAAATAGTTGTTTCTCAGTGCTGGGAGAGGTAGTCTCATGCATAGTCTTTCAACCCTCACTGGACCACACGAGATCAGGCCTAGAGTCTAAAGGGCCCTCAATCTACCGGGGCCTCACTTGGGGAATACCTTTCTCTGTTCCAGGCTTGATGTGTACTCCTTAATTCTGTTTCAGCACAGGAGTCAGTGGCCCTCAGGTACACCTCAGCCTTCTGCATTCAGACCCTGTGGCACAGGGGGGTAGGGTCTGTCCACTGCAGCATAAGGTTGGGCTGTGCAGCTACATTGCCTGCCCAGGCTGCAGGGTGGATCTGCTGGCCACGAGGGACCCGTGCATTGCAAGGCACTGGGTCTTGTGCACTCTCCCCTTTCTTGCTGTAAGCAAAGGCCGTACTGCTGGAGCCTGGCCTGTATGTTTCCTATTCTTAGCAGCACAGAATCATAATCTGGTCTCTTCCCTGGGTGGCACTTAACTGCCTTTTAATCTTGACTGCACAGCCTGGCCTCCCAGTGAATGGTGAAAACACTCAGCTCTGGATGTCATAGTAGGTAATTATGTGAATTCAAATAAATGGTCAATTAATAAAATTGGCTGCAAGCTACTCTTGAATTGCAGAGTTGAAAGGGAAGATTTAACTCAAGACATCTTTGTCTCCGGGCCATAACTTAAAATATATTTTTGATTTAAAGCTACCTTATCTAACTTCCACTTTGTCTGAACCTTCCCACGGCCTCTGCCACAGACCTGCCACTGCCCAGTCTACACTTACCTATAGTAGTATGATCCACTGTCAGTCCAGAAGCTAGGCACTGTGTAGTTTTAGAATTTCTTGACCCATATGGAGCACTACTTCCACATAAAAATGTATTTACAAGGAAAAAATATTCAAACACAACAAACTATAAATCTATGATCACCGATGACATCATCACCCTGATATATATTTTTTCTGCGCCCAGCATGTAGGCTGCTGTGTTTTACACATCATTAAACCTTTAAAAAGCTCCTGGTTTTGAACACAAATAGATCTCAGTGAAGCAGACATACTAAATGCATGAGAGATCAGAGCAAAGCCATCTCCCCTAAGTCAATGGAGAGTTGTGAAACCGAGTCACAGGAACTCCCAGAGCCACCCAGGTGGGGCAAAAAAAAGCATCACCAGCAGACCACGGTCATGCTCCTCATTTATATTAAAACCACGGGTATATGGGTCTGCAGATTGGTGTATCTGGAGTATAAATATGTTGCCTGTATGTACGCTTGTATATATATGGTGATTAGTAATACTCTAAACAATATTCAGTTTCACATGTTCTCTAACAGCTTTCTTCTCTGGTTGAATTCATGGACTTTTGTGGGGTTTATTTCACATTCTTGGCTTTGGCTGGACATTGTTCAGGCTTGGGGAGTTCGATAATAAGGACTGATGTCTCAACTCTTCTGTTTTCTATATTCTTCTACCTTTAATTTTTTTTTTTTTAAATATTTTTTTTTTTAAATTTTTTTTTTATTTATTTATGATAGTCACAGAGAGAGAGAGAGAGGCAGAGACACAGGCGGAGGGAGAAGCAGGCTCCATGCACCGGGAGCCTGATGTGGGATTCGATCCCGGGTCTCCAGGATCGCGCCCTGGGCCAAAGGCAGGCGCCAAACCGCTGCGCCACCCAGGGATCCCTCTTCTACCTTTAATTATTCTAAATAGAATTCTTATTGATTCTTCCCCTCTACTTCCTGTGTAAACCTCTTCCTGCCCCATTTTCACATCCCAGCTTTCATAGCACCATCACACTACCTACCCAGTCATGATGTGGAAAATCCAGGAGCCATCCTTCCTTCTCCCTTCCACAGGTAAATCCAATCTATTTGCAAGTCCTCTTGGCTGCACCTTCAGAATAGATCCTGCATGTGCTTCTATCTTCTATCTCTTGACCCCTACTTTAGCCAAAACCACCACTTCTCATCTGGGTGCCTGCTGCATACTCCATACTATTCTTCTGGCCTCTTTAACATGCTCCTGAACATTCACCTTTAAGCTCAAGCCAGAGCAATCCATCGAAACAATAAATGAGAGCTCATTTCCCATGCTTTGAACATCACACTGTCTTCTCCTTGTGCTGTAAATAAAATCTGAACTCGTTTTCAGAAAAAGGATTTTGTGATCTGACTGTTGCCCTGTTGCTGTCATCACCCACCACACTCAACCTTACTTACTAGGCTCTACCCTCACTAAACAGAAAAAAAGTGATCTTTTTTCTGTTTTTCAAGAGAAAAGCCCATTCAGTCCTCAACAGATTTACATGGCCCTCTTTGCCAAAACCATTGTTCCATCCTTGACACCTTTTTGTTTTCAAGTTTGGATTTAAATGTTACCTGTTAGATGGTGAGTCCTTATCCAGTCATTCTAGATTAGCAGCCTAACTGCCTATCCACCCCCCATTTTGAATCACATTATCCATGTTTATTTTCATCAAGCACTTTTTGCAACTGAAATATCATATAGCTTTTTTGGTTTTAATTTATTAATTCTACCCTCCCTCAATGCAGTCCTTTGTAAAAGCCATTGACTGTCATCGTCCATTATATTCCCAGGGGCTAAAATGCGTCTGCCATGCAGTCCATGCTTGAGAAACAATTGTGGGACAGGAATGAAAGGGCTTTGTTGCTGACAATAGACCAGAAGGATGTAATCTTAAAAGCTGGCAGACCCAAAAGGAACACTGACAGTGACATCCTGTTTCAATATTTTTTACGAGAAATTTTGATATTCTTTTACCAGCAGCTTGGCAAAGATTTTAAAAATGGTTTTAAATATGGCAAAAAAGACTGATGAAGGAGAAGTGGAGGGATCACTACATGTGATGTCACTAAAATGACAATATCTTCTGAAAATGCAAGACTCTTAAAACAGAGAGAACTATGTGAACTTATTTCTTCCTCCTCCTCCTCTTTCTCTTTCTTTCTTTTTTCTCCCTTTCTTTCTTTCTTTCTTTCTTTCTTTCTTTCTTTCTTTCTTTTTTCTTTCTTTCTTTCTTTCTTTCTTTCTTTCTTTCTTTCTTTCTTTTTCTTCTTTCTTCTTTCTTTCTTCCAAATTCTCCTTCCTTCCTTCCTTCCTTCTAGTTATTTGAATTCTCCTCTCAGAAGTTAGTATATTAATCATAAAAATATTCCATCGAGTTGCTGATATACCAACACATTTTACTTTTTTCCTGATTCACAGTCAATAGGGAGTTCTCTCTCACAAGTGATTTTTTCTATATCTTTCATCCATCTCAGGAATGCAAATAAAAATTAAACTCACTCAGATACATCATGCACATAATGTAGGGTTGTTGGCTTTTTTAAATTTTGGTACCCTGAGGATTTTTTTGTTGTTCATAAATCAATGGAAGGGTTATATTCATCCACACAGATGTAGCCTCTTTTCTCTCTGATAGACATCATGTGGAGAATATTCTTCCCTTAGGAAGCTATACAAATATAATACAATATCATAAAGTTTGTACATGTTCTTTTAACTGTTTCAGATCAATAAATGTACATTTTGAATACCATATACTCATTCATGTTTGATCGGTGCTAAAACGCTATGTAAATCATTTTTGTTGGTACATTGCTATGTCTTGAAATTGTAACCTCAAATTGATCCTAATGCTGATATACAGTTTCCACTCTTATATCGAGAACATAACAGCATGCAAAATAAATAGTGATAGCAACTTAAGTGCAGAAGAATAATTATCTAGTTTTGTGATAAAGATTGTCTTTCCATTTTCATGAATGGATATGCCCTCGAGATTCACAGGGTATGATGAAGACAAGCTGTATGGGAAACCCAGAAAGTATAGTGAAACAAATTCCTGAAATGAACTTCCTCAGTCCTAGGTTCATAGAAACTGGAGAGAATGGCAGATTTTGACAGAACAGCTGCTAATGCTAGTAGAGAGAATGCTTCAAATTTATCTCCATCTTAGATTTCATGCTCTGCTTTACTACACCTCTCATGTGGTTGGTGATCTCTTTAGGCTTTTCTATCATTGAACGTCTTCATACTCAAATATAAGATTTCTTTTTTTACTAAAAATGTTATTTTATGAAAGCAAGAAAATATATAGACATTCACGTACAGTTCTGTATATTTAAATGCATTCCTTCTAGAACACTGGTCTACCAGAAAATAAATAGAATGGTAATCTATTCATTGTTTTAACATCTGGGGCTCATATTTCTGCTGCTTGGGAGGGACCCTAAGACTTCAAAAAATGGTGGCAAGAGCCTAAGCAAACATGGAGAATCCCTCTCCTGCTTCCTTAGAAAAATAAATTATTAGTTTTTATTTTAGTTGTTTTCTTTGCTCCCGGAGGGAGGAGAGAATGAGAACAGCAGAGAAGGAGGGGATTTGGAGAAGAGACAAGGAAACGTATGAGAATCTGGTTTCAGAGTGGAGCTGGGCGTGGAAGAAATTCAAAGTGGCAGAGTCCCCCAAAGTTTTTAAAAACATAAAAGCTTAGTGTTAAATTTGAAGTTACTTGACCTTTGAAAACTTATCAGATTTCCCCTTATCCTAGAATATTAAGAAAAAAAAGTCCACTACATTGAAAAATAGTTTCCAGGAGTGTACATTTTTGTAAATAATAATAATAATAGTAATAATAATACTGCTACATCTTTGGGGCAGTAGAAGGCAGATAAAGAAGAAAACTTCTGTATAGGAATGCAAGCCCACTGTAGATATTCATAAAACACAGAGAGAGCTTTGGATTTCCCGGTTAAGGCTCACGATGATCCATTTTTTTTAAAAAAAAAACCTTTTTTTTTAAGACTTTATTTATTTATTCATGAGAGAGAGAGAGAGAGAGAGAGAGGCAGAGACCCATGCAGAGGGAGAAGAAGGCTCCACGCAGGGAGCCTGATGTGAGACTCGATCCCAGGTCTCCAGGATCATGCCCTGGGCCAAAGGCAGGCGCCAAACCGCTGAGCCACCCAGGGATCCCTCGATGATCCATTTTTATCTCCATATCAAAAATCAGGGTGCCTTTAGATGATTTCTCTTTCCTATATATATGTGCCTTATATAATAAAGAAGTCACAACATGGTCTGAATAGATTGCCTATTCCTTTCTTCAGACCAAACAACTAGTCAGTGAAAAGGTGTGAAAGTATGTAACATAAAACTCAAGGAAAGTAGAATGGCTATACCAAAGTGCTCTCTATCACATGCATTTATTTGATTAATATGATTGCTTGTCAGGGATATAACAGTTGATATATCAAAGTGATTTGGCCTATTATTAGTTGTTCTGAAGTGGAGTTGTCTTTCATGTCTTAGAAACCAAATTAATGGCTAGTCTTAATGGTCAATTAGGTCATAATTTTAACATCTAGTTATAATTTTGTTTGCATCTTATAAAAAATCATGCTCAAATTTTTGATGCATTCATTTAATTATATACCAAGAGTAAAGCACAGTGTCTTAGATGTTAATGGAGATTATTTTGACATCTCACAGTTACACAACAGACTGCAATTAATAAACTGTGGAAGGGAATGATAGGATCACAGCAAATCCACTGCGATTATGTGGAAAATGTAGGTAAAATAAAAGTGGTACATGACTGGAAGAAAGTGTGTGTGTGTGTGGAGGGGGTTGTTTCTATCCTTACATTAAAAAAAAAAAAAAACACCTTTAAGATTCAATTGTTTCTTGGACCTTCATCCAGTCCTAAGGGAAAAGTCTAATCAATTCAGTGTTGTTCAGTCTAAGTCCATTCCATTCAGAAAGTGCATTAAGTGTTTCTCTGGGAAAAGCACTTGCTGGTGACACCCAGGATATGATGGAATCTGCATCTCTGCTTCTTTCTCAAGGAGTTCACTTTCTAATTATGGAGGAAATGTTTACACAGATGACACTACCAGACTAGATTTGAATAAAAATGCATGGCATGGGTTATGCAGTTTAAGGTTTGTTTTACATTGGTTTTTTAATCTGCCCCCTTCTCCCCTGACACTTGTCTTCTGTCTCCCTTTCCTATCCATTACACCAAAATGCCAATCACTGACTGACCTTCAATTACTATTTCGATTTCTTTCATTTTACAACACTGAATAAATCCATCTTTCAGCTAATGAATCGATAGTCTTGACCTCAACAAATGATATTACAATGCAAATGCATGATTCCAACAAAAAAATGCATAAACCTCTTAAGCCCTTACAGTTCTTTCTTTCGCATTATAGGTCAAGAGGACATGTTTGGAGCAATATTTAGTGAATCACAACTTACCACCAATATCAACAACTTAACACAAATTTTCTTTAAAACTATTGAAAGTACCATCTTAAAATACAAAAAACAAATATAATTGGCATTACGGTAAGTGACTTTTCACTATCAAATTATGTAATCAGTAAGAAATAATCCTTATAAACTCAGAAAAAAAAATTGTAGTGTTTTTAGAGTTTCTCATGTGAAATTTTAATTCTTATTGTATAAATCACATATGATCACATCCATGCTAACCTAATTTAGAACTACATTTTAGTTGAAAAATATGTTTTTCTGTTATTTTGCAGCCAAAGCCTAAAGGATTGCTTAATAAACAAGCCTATTGTGTGTTATTCTGTGTGCTATGAATTGAATGTGCTTCCCTTCTCCCCAAAAATTCATATAATGAAGCTCTAATCCTCAATGTGACTGTATTTCAGAGTTAAGGCCCATGGGGAAGTGATAAAGAGTTGATGTGGTCATAAGGGTGGGGTCCTAAAATGAAAGGGCTGGTGCCCTTATAAGAAGCAGCAAAGACACAGGAGTTTTGTATCTCTTCCACCATAGAGGACATGTGGTCAGGAACCAAATTTTCTGACAGCATGATCTTGGACTTCTCAGCCTCCAGAACTACGAGAAAATGAATTTCTGTTGCTTAAGCTACTCGGTCTGTGTTAATTTGTGATGGCAGCCCAAGCAGACTAAGGCACTGTGCAAGTAAGACCTGGGGATGTTTATACACATGCGCACACACATGCACACACACAGTGTTTTATAAAGATCATGTAAAGTACATTAGGAGAAGTGACAGGAGAAATCCAAATGTCCCTTTATCATTTAATGGAAGTCAAGAGGGCAAGAGCAAAATATATTCACCCATCACAACATTCTAAAGGGAAAGAAGGATGTAAATTTGTAAATGGAAGGTGAAAATTAATGGAAGTTCTAGAAAAGAAAGGGTTTCTTTATACCACTTGGTTATAAGAGAGATGTACCTTGATGGGCAAATACTAAGTAATATGTATCATGAAATGTTGGTATGTTTGGAGTTTTTATTGTTTATTTTCTTTATAAATTGTCATTTAAAAGATTAGAAGTTGCAGATAAATACAAATAAATTATAAAGTCACCTATAATGCTACTACTAAAGGTTAAACATAAGAAACATTTTTATTGAGGATCCTTGGGTGGCTCAGCGGTTTACCACCTGCCTTTGGCCCAGGGTGCGATCCTGGAGTCCCGGGATCGAGTCCCACGTCGGGCTCCCAGCATGGAGCCTGCTTCTTCCCCCTCCTGTGTCTCTGCCTCTCTCTTTCTCTCTCTATCATAAATAAATAAATAAATCTTAAAAAAAGAAACATTTTTATTTTCTCCATATATATAATGTACAATACATACAATAATTTAAGTCTTTCGCTTAATATTATGTATGTTTTTCAATGTTATTGTACACCATTGTTACTCTTTTGATACATCATTTTTCTAAAGATTTTATTTTTTAAGTAATCTCTGTACCCAATGTGGGACTGAAATTCACAACCTCCAGATCAAGAGTTACACACTCCACCAACTGTGCCAGCCAGGCACCCATATAAATACAATATTTTTGAGGTTACCAAAAAAATCTACTCCATACTAAAAAATTTGTGCAGCCAAATCACCACCTATGGGATTTTTGTTTGTTCGTTGGTTGAGGGATGCTTGTGTTTATGAAGAACATTCAGAGAATTTTAAGGCTTATTTGGCAGAAGATCTAGTGATCAAAACTTAATGGAAGGCACCATCAAATGGTGAGGATGTGGAGATGCTGGATCACATTGGATTCACAACTGGATACATGGTTGTAAGAATGTAAAATGGTACAGCGTTTCTGGAGACTAAGACTTATTAAGTCTTATGAAATCAAATCTGCAACTATACCACATACTTTTTGGTCACATCACATAGAAATTCATGTTTTACACGAAAACATGTACCTTCAGCTTAGTAGGCAAATATAGAAACCTATGCAAATCTGGATATCCCAAATATCCTTCAATTAATGAATGATTAATCAAACTGATTTTACCATGGAATACTACTAAGCAATGAAATGGATTTAACTATTGACACATGCAGCCATTTGGACAAATCTCCAGGAAATTATGCTGAAAAAAACCCACTGACACAAAAAGTTTACATACTGTATGATTTCATTAATATAACAATTGTGAAGTGATAAACTTAAGAAATGGAGGACAGGGCGCCTGGATGGCTCAGTCGGTTAAGTGTCTGCCTTAACTGTTCTGGGATTGAGCCCTGGGCTGGGCTCCCTGCTCAGCAAGGAGTCTGTTTCTCCCTCTCCCTCTGCCCTTCCTCAACCCTGCTTGTTATCTCTCTTTCTCTCAAATAAATTTAAAAAAAAAATCTTAAAAAAAAAAGAAAAGAAATGGAGGACAGATTAGTGGTTACCAGAGTTTAGGGATGGGTTGGGGTGATGAGAAAGAGGTATGCAGGGTTATAAAAGAGCAATCAATAGGAGAGATATTTGTAGTGTGGGAACTATTTAGTATCTTGACTGTTATGGTGTATATATGAACCTACCCAGGAGATAAAATTGTATAGAAGTAGCTACAGCACACACACACACACACACACACACACACACACACACACACAAATGAGTACCAGTAACACTGGTAAATTTCGATAAGATAGATAGATTGTACAAATGTCAATACCCTGATTGTGATTTTGTACTACAGCTTTGCAAAATGTTACCATTTGATAACTTGGGCAAAAGAGGATCTCTTTTATTTCTTAAAGCTGCAAGTGAATCAATTACCTCAACATTTTAATAAAAAATTAATTGGAAGAGAAGATTGATAGTGGAAAAAAGGACAATTAAAATTTTAGAAAAGGAAATGTAAGTGGTTAGCTTCATGAAGTGGTTATATTTGAGCAATGTATTTTTTAAGATTTTATTTATTTATTCATGAGAGACACAGAGAGAGTGAGAGGCAGAGACACAGGCAGAGGGAGAATGAGGCTCCATGCAGGGAGCCTGATGCAGGACTCGATCCTGGGATTCCAGAATCACGCCCTGGGCTGAAGGCAGGTACTGAGCCACCCAGGTATCCCGCAATGTTTTTTTTTTTTTAATATTTAATTTATTTATTCGTAAGAGACACACTGAGAGAGAGAAAGAGAGAGAGAGAATCAGAGATATAGGCAGAGGGAGAATCAGGCTCCATGCAGGGAGCCCGATGCAGGACTCGATCCTGGAACTCCAGGACAACAACCTGAGCTGAAGGCAGACACTCAACTGCTGAGCCACCCAGGAGTCCCAAGGGCAATGTATTTTGAAGACAGAATTGTAAAGCTTGAAGGCACAGAATCCATATGTGACAGTTATAGACATAAAATAAGAAGATATTTAATTTATTTGTGAATTGAAGGACACATTTAAATAAGTGGCTATCAAAAATAAAGGAAAATTAGTAAGTCTAAAATTATTATTTTATAATAATGTCAATACTTAATATGATTGAACATTGAGTATCAAAAAAAGAAAGTGAAACTGACCAATATGTATTAATATCTATATTCATAAATTCCTCAATAATGGAAACATGTCATGTTTTATATTATAAATAATATTTTTAACATTATTAGGCACAGAATAATCAAAATTTCACTACAGGCTCAAGGTAACTTTTCAAGAGCTTTTGCTTCATCAAAATATATTAGATAAAGCCTAATAAAATTTGAAGTATGTTTCCTATGAGAATATGTTCACTGTGATATGGTAAGTTATCCTACCTAAATAGCACACTCACATATCTCAGATACTCTTTCTAATCCTGGTCCTCTCAGGCATTTATTGTGAATTGTGATGGCTTAATTCAAACAATATTCCAATACATTTGGAAGTCTCTTCATAAGCAATAAATACATGTAATTTAAAAACTCTGACCTTTGCCTACTATTTGTAGATCTATCAGAATGATTTGCTCACCTAACTGTATGTGAAAAATTATAATAGCCAGAGATTGAATGTTATGGATAAATAGAAGGGCGTTATCAAAGTCTTAGCAAGCTCCACATAGGCTAAAAATAGCAATTAAATGGCATTGATGTTCTTTTTTACCTTGTTGCCATGAGAAATAATTGTCCTCTTCTGCCCTACATACCAGTTGTACTCCCAGCTAACATCCTCATTATCACTTGACAGTTCAACTGCTAAAAGATTGCTGTTTTTATATAATTATTCTTATTAGCCATTTTTCATAAAAAAGCTTGTGGGATAGTCTGGTAAGTCTATTGCATATGCAATTATAAATGAGAAAGCTTAACAGTGAATGGGCAAATAATTCTGCTGAGGTCACAGAACAGTCAAATGTTCCAGTATAAAAATAATTTCCCCCCTTTTTCTAGTCTCTTAATCTGACACTTTGTTCCTGGATATCTTGGGTGGGTCTTGGAAACAAATATGTCATTGCATATGACTGAATTAATATGAATGTCTGATTACATGTTAAAAATCTACAATTCACTCTAGTTGTTCTTGATGCTAATTGGTGGTGACAGTAACTTTTAAATACATGTGATTTTGCCGACAGTATGTCCAAATGCGGAAAACAAAGTAATAGGATTTAGATTCATAGGAGTTGGATTCTACTTCAACTTCTGACTTTTTGATAATATAAATTTGGGTAAATCTTTTAAACCTTCTGAATTTCCCTGTTCTCAATTAGGATCCAATTCAATTTCTTTCTGTAATTTTGTATGACTCTCCTAAATAAAATTGCCCATTGCCTTATGTGAGTTTCTTGAAGGCAAGGATCACATCTTGTTCATCTTGTACCACTGGATTTTAGCACAGTAGCTGACTAGATATTACCTTGAGGTAGCAGGTTGAAATAATGCACGTTCAATGCTTTATAAACTGAAAAATGACTTGTAGACTTACGTCTTTATAATTAATGCTATTAAGTGGTAGTCACACAATTAAGGGTATTTAGTTGAGCGATGATTTTTTTTGTGGGGTGGTACAAAACCAACAGAGATACAGTGCAACTGTCATTCCACACCATCTGCATAAGGACACAGGCATCCTGAACAATTCCCACCAGAGTTCCTTTTACCTTATGGTTACTCTCCAATTAATTTTCTCCTTCACTTTCTTCTCTCAATTAGTCTACTCTAGATTTAATTTTCTCCCCTGCTTTTCATTTTAAAATTCTATCATCTGTTCATAAAATCCCTCTACTCAGTAACCTACCTACCCTGTTGCTGTGGGCAAAACCACAGAGCAAAAAAACACTGCTTTTCAATAAATTCATTTCTGTTTTCCTCCATCCCTACACCTGAGTTGTTAACTATTGCTGGAGAAAAATCACATCGCATAACCAGGATAGTTCAGGGACATATTTGTGATCACCAGCCTTTGGTGAAAACTGAACATTGCTTGGCACAACTACACTGGTTCTCTGGGCAATCCATGGTACTCTTCACAACCACTTTTGAAGTGTTCCATCTTTCTCCTTCCATAGCCTCCTTTCTGTTTTTCCTTTCCTGAACCAGCCTTAACCCCCAGGCAAGATCCACCTACTTATAGAGAGAAAATAAAAGTCTTCATATGAGACTAACCTTAAATTGATGATGTAGAAGCTACCAACAGATCCTCTTTTCTTTCTTTTTTTTTAAGATTTTATTTATTTATTCATGAGAGACACAGAAAAAGAAAGAGAGAGAGAGAAAGAAAGAGAGAGGCAGAGACACAGGCAGAGGGAGAAGCAGGCTCCATGCAAGGAGCCCGATGTGGGACTTGATCCCGGGTCTCCAGTATTAGGCCCTGGGCTGAAGGTGGCGCTAAACCACTGAGCCACCTGGGCTACCCCAGATCCTCTTTTCAAAAGCTTTTTTTTTTTTTTTTTAATACAGTGTCTGTTACTATTTTTTTTTTACTTCTGGGTTGTATATTCCAATCTCTCTAGACTCCTAAATACCCGACTGCTGTTGAATCCATCTCTTTTGTATCTTTTTTTTTTTAAGATTTTATTTATTTATTCATGAAAGACAGAGAGAGAGAGACAGAGACAGAGACAGAGAGAGACAGAGAGAAAGGCAGAGACACAGGCAGAGGGAGAAGCAGGCTCCATGCAGGGAGCCCGATGTGGGACTCGATCCCAGGACTCCAGGACCACTCCCTGGGCCAGAGGCAGGTGCTAAACCGCTGAGCCATCTAAGGATCCCCTCTTTTGTATCTTTAAACTCCCCACTATCTTACAAGTCTTTCAAATAGATTAAGTCATATTCATCTTCAGAAATAACTTCCTTAAGCCAATGTGTCTAGCTACCATTTGACATTTCTTACTTTCCACCAAAGATTCCGAAGAAAGTCACATCCTTTGGTTTCCAACCAGTGATTCTTCACTCTTCAACAAACTCCAGTGATGGCTTCTGCTCTTGACTGTTTCATAGAAGCTGGCCTTGCTACATCCACCAATGATTCCATTTTAACTAAATGTCTTAGAAGGAGAAATAAGGAGTGGCCTAGTAACAACACAGATATTTAGGTTTGAGAATACCTAGGTTTACATATTCAGCCCTAGCTCTTCCCTGGTTCCTAACAGAAACATCTGGTTGTATTTCTTACAAGCATTTATCATTCCTCCAGTGGTTGGTTGCTACCTCAGGACATAGTACCGTAATAATCCAGCTGGTTGCTCAAGTCAGAAATCTAAGTGTCTTTACTGATACCTCCTTTGACTCCTCCTCACATCCAGTTCCAGCAGCATTAATTTAGAATCTGACAATGGTTCTCCACTGCTTTAGGAATAATGTTGAAAAGCTTTACACAGTTCACAAGCCTGTGTATGATCTCCCTTTGTCTACCACTCTCTTTTTCAGTGATTAGTATGCTCCAAATCAGTGCCTTCATTTCATTCCTTAAAGATATATGACTTGTTCTTAATTCCCTCTGGGTCTTAAGCATTCCTCACTATGTGGTATCCTCCTTATCCAACCATACCTTTCCATTCTTTACATCTTAGCTGAGATGTCATTCCTTGACCATTCTTATCCAATTATACCATTTCTCTTTAATTAACTCACAAAACACCCTGTAATTTTTCTTAATTTATTATTATTTTTACAAATTAATTAGTTTTTTTTTTGTTTTTTGGTATCTTTAAAGGTTTATTTATCTATTTGAGAGAGGGGGGTGGAGAGAGATTGAGAGAGAGAGGAGGGAGGGGCAGAGGGAGAGGAAGAATCCTCAGGCTGACTCCCTACTGAGCTTGGAACCTGACTCAGAGATCTGAGATCATGACATGAGCCAAAATCAAGAGTCAGCCGCTTAGACTGAGCCACCCAGGTGTCCCCAGTTAATTATATGCTATTTCTTTACTAGACAAGGCTAACGAGAGAAGAAGTCATATACACAGATATAGATCAGAGGTGATAATATAAATATAACATATATAATATATAGTATATAATAATATAATATAGGTATAATATACATTAAGGATATAATGTACATGACATATATGATACAATGTTATAAAATATAATACAGGTATTATATACAAATATATATATATACATATGCACATATACACAGCATGGTCTTCTAAATAGTGGCTGCTCAATCAATATGTTAATTATATCTTTTTACTTAAAATTAACACATAGGTAGAGTATAAAGCATAATCAGATTAGAGTATGTAAGCTAAACTCCTTGTATTATTTTTAATCCAAATTAAAAAATCAGTTAGCATATAACATTACAATGGAGAAAAAAAAAAGAAAGAAAATTCAATAGTCCAAAACAGGTAGTCCTTACTTCTGTAATCAACATGAGATTAAAACCAATCAACTATTTAAATACAAACATTTTATTGCTTTGATAGTTTCATTTTTTTAGAATTTCAAAGTTGATTATAAATGAAGGATGTAGTTCTATGTGATTAGGCATTACATGTTAACACATAAGTTTCTTTACACACACGATTCACAGATACATGCATCCTGCTATGTGTACACATATTTCTTTTTATAATGGCCATAATCATAGCATTCAAATTTAAGGTTATAGACTCAAACCTTTACAGCTATTACAAAGCCTCTGGAGGAATCCTGCTTAAGACTGTCAAAGATAGCATTCACAGTTAGAGTCCTAACCTTAGTAGATCATTAAATAAGAAACTACTAATGAGACATTCCCTTCTTCTAGCCAATGCTTCTTTCTTATTCAGCATGACAGCATCCACACCATAACTGCAAAGTAATCTGTTTTGTTTTGGAATCATAATTACATATTGACAAGTTAAACTGTGAGACCTAAATCAGGGGAATTTAAGCTATTATGGGAGCATTCTCATGGGGAAAACCTAAAGGGACATCAATTATTTTGCCACAATCTCACTCCTTTTCAATTTTCCATTCTTGCGTGGAATGAAATCTTATGAGAAAAGAAGCTATAGAAAAACTGGATAGAGTAGTATGCCATGGGATTGAGAAATAGGTTCTATGGGTAATTAAAACAAGAGAAACTCATTAGTGACTTCATTCAGAGGCAAACATTTCTATCAGTACAGTGTATTTTTTCCATGTAAATTTACATTAAAGAGAAATAATATGCATTATATAATTATATTATATATAAGACTTACAGCTGCCTGAATAAAAAATAACACACAATTTCATGGAACAAGAAACTGAGAAGCTACCTCACTGAGAAATACTCTTATATAATTTAAATTAATTTCAAAAGTCTTTGCAACTGTTATAAAAGATCAGAATTATTGGTATTGATTTCTTGTATGAACCAGTCTACTAACAAATAAATATATAGTCAATTAAAATAAGAAATATATCATGTATACTCTTTAACAGTAGTATACAAATTAAGATGGATCTTTAAATTAAAAAAAAAATAGTCTTCATCCTCAGGATTGAATTATTATTCTTAGTAACCAAACTATCTGGATTTTAGGAACAGGAATTACCAAGTAAAAAATAGAAACAAAAATGGATGGTGGAAGCATTTTTTAATTTAAATTTTGTTTCACTGACATTTTAGAATAATATGTATATTATCAATAATATATATATTCCATATATTATTGATAATATTTGTATTTCAAATACAAATATTTGGAATGCAAAATACTTATACTGCTAGAAAACTTGGTATGCTCTGACTTCTATTTCAGAATTTTGTCCTTTTCCCTGGCTGGTAGTCCTGAAATACACTGCATAGGATGTATTGTTCATATCTATATTTTTACTACTTTTGTATCCTCAAAGAAATTGAAATAGAAGGAGCCTGGTTCACTGATAGGGGATTGCTTTCAGATTTTCTTAAGTTTTGCAGTTCCACTTGAGTTGAAGAGCATTCGTTATTGGTTAAAAGAGAGTTTTCAGAGCTATGGATTTTAGCACTTTGTTGACTGAGGATTCTGATGCTCAGCAAACCTGGCTGAAACCTAGAATATGACAGATGCATGAAAAGTTGAAAAATAGGACACACAACTGTAAGCTCAGCTGATAAACTTCCACTGCCAATTTACTATTTCTTAAAGTGCTGATACCAAGGTAAAGGTAGGAAAGCTATGATCACAAACTCATTTCTGGCACTTTCCTCTTATCACAACTGGCAATTAGATTGAAATCAAAGTTAATATTTGTCTCTTTGCAAAAGGTGTACTGTGAATCTACCTAAAAGATTAATAAAAATGAAAGTTTGATATTTTAAATATTTCCCTAATGTATTAATACATTCCATGAAGATACTGGAAGCAAATACAGAAACAAATATTACTAAAATCCATACAGACATGTACTCTTTGAGGTGATTTGTTAAAATATTTTTCAGCTTCAAGGAAAACATCGTACTACCTAGGCTCATATTTTCTTATCTAAATGTGGTGCTTCTTTATTCAGGGAAAAGTATCTGTATTGAGGCTTTCATCCTGACTTTGAATTGAATGGTTTTAGTTGTCTGACTTTGAACAAATTCCATAGTTTAATGAGCTCCAGATTTTTTTTTCTTTAAAGTGAAGATAAGAACTATTCACTCTGCAGGGTGAAGAGGGAAAAAATGCTTGTAGTTAGTCAGGTATAGGGCCTGGAGAAGGGCTCAGTCTGTCTACTGAGTGCTTACAGGTTTGCCTCATGGGGACAGAACAACTATAAAGCTCCTCACAGTAGCAACTTCTGAAACCCTGATCTCAAATGTTTCAATCTTAGACAAACACATTTCACAAGAAAGAAATGAATGCCCAGAACTAGAAACTACACTGAAATTTCCAACAGTCCACGATTTAAGTAGAAGAATGGGAAAGCTGTGCTTGAATGATCCATTGAAAAACCATTTCCTGCATTTCTTCTGTAAAAATAATACTAAAGACAATATCAATGATAATACTATAATGGCACATAATAGGAGGTAATGCAATAAATTTAGTAAGCCTAGAGAAAAACCAGTGGCGTTCATATTGTTCTCTGCCAACTAGCCACAACCACTCTTCCCATGACTTTCCAGTCAGTCTTTAAGCTTCTTTAATCTTTGCAGATCTGAGTGCTATTTAACTATCTCTGCAAGGTAAGGCAACTTACATTCTATCATTGATCCCCACTGGAGACACTCAATATGGGCCTTTGTCCTCCTGCCTGTGTAGGTTGACTCTTAGTGATCAACCAGTAAGGGCTGCGGCCTCTAGAATAAACTTCCTCCCATTTTTTTACAACCACAGGAATTGCATATTTAATAGAAGCCCCTCCATGCTACAGGTACATGGTCTCTTAATTGCTTTGTCTGTAGTTTTGGCATGCATAATAAATAGGGAACTCTTTCTTCTGAAATTGATGCTCCTATTAGTTTCATTCTGCAGTAGCCATTAACCACAACTAAAATATAAATATATAAATCATAATAAGTGTTCCATAATGGAGATCATAAAATCTACTACATAAAATGGCTTCATATAAATATACTGAAGTATATCAGCAGCCAAAATGCTAAACTTCGAACCGGAAAAATATTGCAACAGGGACAAGCAATGTTAAATCACGACCAAACAAATATTGCCACATTCATTTACTGAAGGTCAAAAACATGAATGAGAAAATGACTGTTACGAGATATATAGACCAAGGGTAGAGAAACAGATTCTTTTTGCAGAAAATGCTGCCATGAACCTGGACATTTGATGTGTTGGTGTGTTGGGGAGATAAAAGGTAAGAGAAAGTTATCAAGCAACAATGTTTTTACGATAAAAAATACGGTGAGAGATGCCTGGGTGGCTCAGTCAGTTAAGCAGCTAACTTGCTTTTGGCTCTGGTCCTAATCTCCCCATTCCGGGATAGAGCCCTGCGTCAGGCTCCATGCTTAGTGTGGTCTGCTTGAGGACTCTGTCTCTCTCTCTCTTACCCAGCCCCTCCCCCTCCTCACTCTTTCTCTTAAATAAAGATGTACATCTTTAAAAAATAACAATTAGGGGATCCCTGGGTGGCGCAGCGGTTTGGCGCCTTGCCTTTGGCCCAGGGCGCGATCCTGGAGACCCGGGATCGAATCCCACGTCGGGCTCCTGGTGCATGGAGCCTGCTTCTCCCTCTGCCTGTGTCTCTGCCTCTCTCTCTCTCTCCCTCTCTGTGACTATCGTAAATAAATAATAAAAAATAAATAAAAAAAAATAACAATTAAAATGCAGTGAAAAATAGGCATGTCAATCAGTTAGAATCTGACAAAACGGGTGAGATCTACACTATAAATTTAGGAAAAATATCTTCAAAAAGCTCTCATTGGAGCACATTAAGTGAGTTGACTGTGGACATAATTAAACACCCAAGTACTATCTCCAGAGTCAAAACTAGATCTAAACGATTATAAAAAATTAAAGGTGTTCAAACATGTTTCTTTAAAATATATCTTTGAACATTCAAGTTTCCAGTACCAACAGGATCTATATCTCTTGAAAGACTATAGATTCAGGCTTGTCATAAACTATGAAATGAAATGAATGCTTTAATTAAAAAGCATTACATGAAATGTATTATATGAAATGAATGTTTTAATAAAAAAGCAATAAATCATTTCCTATAGTATATGTGTATAAACTTTATATTTTCCCCATCCAAGATAAATTATAACCAAATCTTCTTCTGAGATTACATTGTTGAAATGTTTCTCTCATTTTTCTAGAAATACTGGCATACATGATTTTATTTCTTACTAGATCACTTTCTTACTAGGCCTAGATCCAGTGTCATATTCATTCTTCCATCCTACTTATCATGCTGTCTGACACCTGGGAGATACTCAATAAAGTGCTTGTTAAACAAGTATATCTCTGATATCACCATAATGCATGTGTGGAAAAGGTCATTAAGCCTCGCATGAAGCGCTAAATATTGTCAAATACTGATAAGGCATGCAGGGTAGTGGTGGCAGGAAGTGACTGCTAATGGATATAGGTTTCTTTTTGGGGTGATGAAAATATTCTATAATTGAGACTATTGATGATAACATGACTCTATGAATATACTGAAAACCACAGAAATGTACACTTTACATGAGAGCATTTTATAGTATGCAAATGGTATCTCAGTATAGCTGTTAAAATACAATAAGCTCAATAATTGTTATGTCAACTTTGACAACTTTTCTTCTATAATCTCAAGTTGATGTTGAAAATAACTGAGAGGAGTCAGAACAGGATGAGAGGACATAAGGGGAAATGGGAGAGGATCACAGAAAGTGAGAGTTTGCTTCATTAGTACTGCACATGGCCAGAGTTCCAACCACACAGAGGTGGTCAGTAGAGTGACCTCTTGGCTGCAGCCTTGCCAATCTTCAGTTCCACAGATATTCCTATGTTTATGGAGCCCTAATTCTTAGATTAAATCTCTTTATTGCCATTTTTTTTTTATTGCCATTTTTTAAAATGCCATGAGAGCTACTAAACTTTAGCATAAAATATGTAATGCCTCACATTTGCTGCAAATAGAAACCACGAAGTCGTAATTTTTGAATTCCAGACAGTGAAAATTTGTAAATAGATTATGTCTGGAAAATGGTTTTGCTTTCTAGAACAAATTTCAAAACGCAAATCAAAGTCTTAAGACTTTATTGCCACTGGCAAGTCAGTATCATTCCATGGATGGGATAAAATAAGCATCGAGATAGCATGATTATTAAGCCAGGCTATATTTTGCTATGTGAAGGTTTCCTGCAATACTGGGTGGTGAATAATAAGGAGATTAACATTAAATACACCATCTGTTGTGGGTTTTCTATCTCAAAGAAGACGCAGAGCAAAAGTGAATTCCCTGAAGTACAATGTTATCAGAGATGCTTTTAATTGTAGCATATATTCCTACTCCTCATGACAACAAACTTACTTTGGAAGGAAACATGCAAATAAGATTACTAAAAGGAAATACGTGACTCCAAACTGAAAAACAAAAAGTTCTCATCACGAAGCAGAATCATTTAACTACTCTAACGTTTCTTCAGAAGAAATTTAGTTTTCATCCACAGACATTAAATTATGGTCCATGTGTGCCCAGGAAGAGGGTGCCAGGTGCTGCTATGAAAACCAGCAACTCAAGGGCCGCCTCACATTTTTGCTTTGGTCTCTTTGGTCTCTTTGTGGTTTCAAATGCCTACTGCCTGAAGCTCTGGCTCAGAGATCCACTTAATACAAAACTTCCACTGTCCACCCGTCATGATACTTGGATCTCGAAAAATGTACCTCATCTGGTCAGCATAATAACTATTCATGCGACACATGATCAACTCATCCATTTCTCTTCACACCCTCTAATGAGTCAGTCTCAAACTTAAATATTCCTCCTGAAAGCCAGTGAGAATCTTATGCTCCATCGAGTGATTCTGGGTAATGTGTTGAGACCAAAGACTATATTGTTACACACCTAACCTGAGAGACAGAAAATGACTCTTATTTTTTAAAAGAAGTGTAAAATATTGGGTTCTATTCTCTTAAAAAAAATGGACTTACCTTTGCAATTTCACACTGTTATATTCCATATTAGAAGATAAGATTTCTTTATCTAGATAGCACCTAGTCTAAGAACAATCTGTGTAAATTAAAATGCTGTTAAGTCATTTCAATAATCATCCTGATATAGATCACTCATCTCAGGAAACTATCTCCTATGAAGGATAAAATACTAAGTTGATTGATAATTGTTACTTCTAGAGAGCCTTGTTCTTTCAACATTTCTTAATGTACTAACAGATACCTCTTGTATAATTTCTGACATTTAGTGCAATTACCTAAAAGGAGATATCAAAAAAATTTTGAATGCTGACAATATATTAAGTCCAATAATCTGCAAAACTACTACTCTGTGGTCAAAACTACCTAAGTGGTTCAGAGGCATTTATAGACAACCAGATTTGGAATTATTAATTGTCTTCTCTAAGCCCTGGTTTACCACTAGTGGGACCTACCATAAAATCTATTTCTCAGTAAGCACAAGAAATTTACAAAGGCTGAAGCAAGATTTTGGTTCCATCTTAATACTCTTCTGAGGACAAGGATCTACCATCAATTCTTGTTAATATTTCTTTATGTCTCAAGCTCTCTTTGTGCTCCAAACACAAATTCTCTATCCACTCTGTACCAAAACACTTGTGATAAATCACTCCAGTGATTATCATCTAGTTTTCATCATTCATTTTATCTGGACACCAATACCAAGTTTTAGTGTTTTATAAGCCCTTAATTTCATTATGTTAGACTGTTTTTTTTTTTAATTTGTCCTTCTCTTTTATTTGCCTTTCTCTTTCATAAGCTCTTATTTTCATTAAGTTATATTTCTATTTTTTATTTTTTTTTTTCTTATTAGTCTCATTTTTCTCCTCCCCTAAACAAGATCCATACATGGGGTTAAGACTGTTCCTGAAATTATATACAAAATTAAGTATATGTGCGTAGGTATTTTTCTTTTAGTTGTTCATTTTGGTGTCACAAATCACTCTGACAACCTAGTTAAAGAAATGGATATCCTCTCCAGAAAAAAATAAATGCATATATGTACTTGCTTATGACATCTTGATTATTTTTTATTTTCTTGAGAGTACTTTCCTACCACCTGAATACCTACTCATTATTTAGAATGAAAACTTTTAAAAATATTGTCCTATACTCTATTTAATCACTTTATATGTCGAGAAAGAAATGATGCCATTTCATGGAAAAGCCTAAGAAAGCTGCTTCTCAAATTCTAATAAAATATATACTTGCTACTTGAACAACATTGTTTTTAATTGTGCAGATTTACTTACAGGTAGATTTTTTACAGTGTAGTATTATAAATGTGTTTTTTTTTTTCTTTTCCTTATGATTTTCTTAGTAACATCTTTTTTCTAGCTTACTTTATGATAAGAATACAGTGTATAATACATATAGCATACAAAATAGGTGTTGATCGTTTATGTTATTGGTAAGGCTTCAGGTCATCAGTAGACTGTTAATAGTTACATTTTTGAGGAGTCAAAAGTTAACACACAGGGATTAGTGCCCCTAACCCCCACATTATTTAAGGGTCAACTGTATACTCAACAAGGTTTTTTTTTTTTTTTTTAACAAGGTTATTTTGAGTAGAGAATTAATGATGACTTTCAGGCTCAAATGAAAGCCCACAAATTCTAGATTACAACCAAATATTTCTGCTCCAAACAACCTAGGCATTTCCATTTGATCACCACAGATTCAAGTTACCAAATCACTGACCAAATTGGAGAACCATTGACTCCTATGGCCATGAAATTCTTAAATGAGTGATAAAAGTTTCATTTATTTCAGGTTCATATGATTCAAAAGGTGCCAATACACTATTCATTTTAACCCTTATATTTCATTTTTCTCTATACCATCTCTATCTCCACAAAAACTATCCTGAACTTTTTTCATAACTGCCTTCATTATTTCAGGTGTTGCCAAGAAAGTATTATTAAGTTGAGTTCAAATGACATTCATTTAATTCCAAATATGTACAAGGCATGATAATTGATAAAAGGAGGAATGAAATATTGTCCTTGGCTTCTAGAGGCACATAATTGAAGTAGGAGGCAGTTTATAACTGCTAAACATTATAACACCTCTCTTAAGAAAATGAGGGAAATTGTTTAATTCCAAATAGAAATACACTAAAAGCATTTCAGAGAGAAAGTAGTATTTTAAATTAAAGATAAATAAAACTCTGTTAGGTAATGAACAATGGTAAGGTTATTTCAGTTAGGGAAATAGTTTACATGAGGCCATATAATTAAGAAAGCACATGAATTAGTAGTTTGGGGAGACTAGACTATGGGGGTGCATGTTGGGAGAATATCTAATATAAAACACACAAATAAATTGCCTTTGTACTGTATAAAGATTTGATTATAAGTGAAAAGTTGAAACCAATTGGGTAGTTTTCTAGTATAACCAGTACTTTTACTCACCATTACATAAATATCAAGTGCAACCAATTAAAATTAATTTAAATGTGTATCTCCTTTCCATATATTTAACAAATTCTGATCTCTGCATTTCTAACAGAACTTCCTAAGTGAGACTGTGCAAGGCTGCTTCTTCTCTTATCAATTTTTTTTAAATAAAATAAGTCACTTAAAGCGTATTTTATCCAGGGATGCCTGGGTGGCTCAGTGTTTGAGCGTCTGCCTTCAGCCCAGGGCATGATCCTGGAGTCCTGGGATCAAGTCCCACATTAGGCTCCCTGGATGGAGCCTGCGTCTCCCTCTGCCTGTGTCTCTGCCTCTCTCTCTCTCTCTCTCTCTCTCTCTCATGAATACGTAAATAAAAAATCATTTTAAAAAAGAGTATTTTATCCATTCATTTAAGAACTTAATATTTCAGAAATCAAATCCTTTAAAATACCCCTTATGATTCATTATTTTGTCTTAAAAATTAATTTCTTGTGTCATGAAAATAAAGCACTAGTGAGTGGCACTAGGCAGGGGGCTTGAAGATCTCACACATTCTATCAGAGGACCTCCAAAGTGGCCTGCCATGACACTGCCCCTTTTTTTTTCTTTTAAAGGACTGACAATTACTTTGAACTGTATTGCAGTGTGTAGAGGTGAACCAATGATCATATAACATGAATATATGACCAACAAATTCAGTTTCCATTTTGACCTAAGACAAAGAAACTAAAAGAGGTCTTCTGTTTCTTTTGTGGCCAACACTCTGTGTTTCAAGCTGAGACTATTAAATGAGTGATGTATATTGAGGCAACTCTATTGGGTTAGCATCCTCTACCTTTGTGATACAAGCTTGCTCCATTTCAAACCACATCAAACATAGACCTCTTATTATAAAAGTCGATCTATGGGATAGGATGGAGTCAGAGAAAGCATTCACATCTGAGTATCAGCTCATACACTTGTTAAACATACTGGAGATACTACACTGATTATTTTGATTCTTCAATACACGCAGGGAGAAATAAACATAAGTGAACTAAAAAGCAGTTAATATAGTAGCAGAATAACAGATTAAATTTTAGGCAGATCAATGCCAGCACATTTTAAAAAATGAAAACTATCAGAGAGTCAATATAATAGTATGCTAAAGTGACAAAAAATAGGTAAAATTACGAGATTAAGTTTCGGATGTTCTTTAACTGATTCTAATTTTCAATTCAAGGAATGCCTTTTAGAAGAAAGTAATCATCATGACATTGTACGCATTTCTGAGGAAAGCAGACCTAAATGTGTAACTGTTCACCTTTGCTGCAAGTCCTCTGACAGACCAACTGGGGTCTGGGCTCAGCTGGGAGGTTGGCCCAAGTATGTTTATTTGGAAATCTCAGGGTTCCCAGCAGCAACACACAGCAAACTCCAACAGGCCTACACTTTCCCACCTCTCTACGGGAAGAATCCCAAAATAGCATGGCTTTTTAAAGAGAATCTACCATAAAATTAATACACAATATGCTCAGGGCTAGAACTTTTAAGTGGTAAATCTCAAAATAAAACCAAAATTTTTGGCTAGCATAATTTGTTATTTCCAAAAATGGGTTGGAAAAAAAAAAAAAAAAAAAAAAAAACCTCTCATCTCCTTATGGCAATAACATTTTTTTCTCTTTTAGAGTAAATTAATCATATTGATAGAACTATATTATTATTAATTGCCTGACCAGACAAATATAACTTATTTAAAGAAAAACTGAAAATAGAATTAAAGTATTATTGCTTAGAATACAGTATAAGTCAAGATGAGTTACAAACATATGAACAGAAAATATAAGCATGCAAACAAAATGAGCATCATATTAAAATCTAAAAAATAATTGTAGTTATCATCTGTCTTGACTACCAATTTTTGGGCTATTTAAGGAAAATCTAAGAGTAATGTTGAGTTAGCACTGTAAAGGTAAACCGACCTCAGTACTGGTGAAATTTATGTAACTGCTGTCATCACTACACACTTCCAGCTGGGAGTTTATCTATGTCTTCTTCCAGAACTGTGAATCTGAGGGTATTTCTCAGAGTTGGCAAGTGGATGGCCTAGTGCTCTATGAACGTAGCTGTCTCAAAATACAGTCTTCTGTGTGTATATGTGGTGCTTAGGTTTCTAATAGGGTCAGAGATAAAATTCCTGAATTATTCCTTACACAATGCCTTCTCAAGTGAAAAAGTATGTTGCAGCAACACAGCAGAAGCTAATTTGCAATATAATAAAAAGAAACAGTCTTGGAGATTTTTTTAACCACCCATAAAACCAACTTTCAAACCAAATAAACCACTGCCTAAACAATCAAGGATGCTAAACAGCTAGAGTATAATAATTCTGGAATTTTACATCTTTACTTGCCCTCACTTCTTTGGTTGAACACCACTGAGTGACCCACTCACCTCCAAAATCTCTCTTTCTGTTTCCCCTCTCTTACAACTATCTTGTTCTCCCATATTCTGGGAGAATGGACAGAAAATGGGAAGAAATGGTCACAACTCTTCACTTTTTCTTTACAATAACTTTGTAAAAAAAATCATTTCTTGCTTGACAGAATTTCCCTATGGCATTGGGCCACATTCACATAGCCATCTATAATTTTTCTCCTGCTTGAAACAATTTCCCACATGCCACTCTTGTTAATGACTGAGATACCCCCTGATGGTGCTTAACATTTAATAGTGCTAGAGCTCCACATTTGCCCAAACAACCTTTTCCATTTACCTTACCTCAAAGGCCTTCTAATTTTTCTTCAGAGACAGAAATCCTTTAAGCCCATTGTATCCTTAGGCTACAAATTTACTGAGATTTAGGTTTCCAATAAGAGCGTTGAGATGAATGCCACCATCTCATTTATGAATCAATTTTTGCCCATCGGCTTTTTACTGTTATTACTTTTTATTTTATTTTTCACTCAAAGGAGAGAACCTTTATTACATGGGTATGTGTTTATATGTGTGTTTGTGTGTATATATACACAAACATATACACACATATATATATTCATGTGTTAGATGTTTATTAAACTGTTGAAAATTTAGGGAAAATTAAAGTCTATGCACCTGAAAAGTTTAAAATAAATTTCTTGACCTAAAATCTGTCATGTGTTGTCCTTAATTTTTATGTCTACAGGAGAAAGATACACAGGATAAAATTCCTGAGGATTATACTTAAAGTTGATTAAGCAAGTTATTTTCTCAAATATAATTCATGGAAACTCGGTAAACTGACAGCATAATACTTTTTATATAATTATATAGTTTGGGGTTCTAATGCAGACAGTATCTTGAAATGGAGAATTAATAGAAAAAACCCACTAGTTTTCTAGGGAAATTACAAATGTATTATTATAAAAACTTTTTTTTAAACTTTCCACTGTTTCACAAATAAAGAATAGAAACAAAGTTTGACTTTTAAATTGCTTAACAATCAATACTTCTAAAAGGTTTCCCATACTTATTTTTGCTTTGTTCTATTTTAATATGGATGTTACATTAAATGTCTGCTTTTACCTAAGCCCCCCAAAAAGTGCTGTATTTGTGGTTGGCTATTGCTTATCCAGTTCCAAAAAAGGTTGGAATATGTTCTATTCTTTAAATTCAATTAATTGAATAATTACTGCATGGTTTTATAGGCTGTGTCTAGCTGTCTTCAATCTTATTGTTAGGAACAAATTACATAGAGCCAGTCTACTTGAAATAAATTCTGATACATTCTGTCAGTAAACTAGAGTGAAGTCAGGAATATATTAAAAGGTTAATCTTAGGGATACATGGCTGGCTCAGTAGTTTAGTGTCTGCCTTTGGCTCAGGTCATGATCCCAGGATTCTGGAATGGAGTCCTGCATTAGGCTTCCCACAGGGAGCCTGCTTTTCCCTCTGCCTATGTCTCTGCCTCTCTCTCTGTGTCTCTCATGAAAAAATACATAAAATCTTTAAAATCAATCAATTAAAGGTAATTTTAAAGTAACTGCGTGGGATAGTCATGTGGAATGACGTGATTTGAGAGTAGTGCTCCATGGACCCCTACAAGCTCAAAGGTCCCTGAGGGTCCCTTGGGGAGGTGGTCATCATTGTGGACATTGGGGTGGTTCCTGGGAAGGCAACAGGTTGGGCTCTGTGCTGTTTATCTTTTCTTCAATTACAGCAGCCATTTGATATTACAAATAATACTGCATGTGATTGAAAAGTTATATAATTGAAGAAAAAAAGTTTGAGAATATCTTTTATAGTCAAATTTAATAATTTTACATCTGGGGATATTATGTGACTGCAGTAATTTCACAGATCTATTTAACAAATCAGAAGCAAACATATTTTGTCATGTCAATAAATGATTGGCATGTTTTCCAGGTCAGCTAAAGCAGGGTTTCATTGATTTTTTCACATGTAGACATGCTTAATCAAATGGGAAAAATTGGAAGAACTCTAAAAGAAAAATAAATGATCATTTTTATGATGTCATGTAAGTTTGTTTTGTATTGCTTAAGGTTTTCTGTTTTTTACACATTTATATAAGCTTATATTCTCAAACCAAACAACAAAATTGATTACATTTGTATTCCACAGTGATTATTTAACTAACATGGTGATTTTCAAATCTGAGGCTTAGATAAGAAGTTCTTGCATTTTTAAAAAGTTATTAATATGATTATTATCTCCGACTAATATTCTAAAAATATATTTAAGAAAACATTAATGAAAAAACGTTTAGAACTCTTGACCCAAAACTCCTAAGCACAAAATTTTTAAACTCTAAAACTGCCTTATTTATCAAATTTTATTTATTTATTTATTTGAAATTTAAGTTACTTAACATATAGTGTAGCATTGGTTTCAAGATTCAAATTTAGTGATTTATATATAACATTTACATATAACACCCCATGCTTGTCCCAACAGTGTCCTTATTTTTTACATGTAAATATTTTATTTTTTTATTAGAGAGAGAGGAAACACTAACAGAGGGGACAGCAGACAGAGGGAAAGGGAGAAGTAGGCTCCCTGCTGAGCAGAGAGCAGACATGGGGCTCAATCCAAGGACCTTGGGATCATGACCCTGAGGCAAAGACGGACGAGCCACCCAGGCACCCCAACAAGTGTCCTCCTTAATGCCCGTCACCGTTCCTCTATATTCACCTGTTTTGTTTCTTAAATATGAGTGAAACCATACAATATTTTTATCTTTCTCTGACTTATTTTGTTTAGCATAATTTACCATAGTTCCATCCAGATTGTTGCAAATGGCAAGATTTCATTCTTTTTAATCCTAGGTAATACCACAGTGATCTTTATCCATTCATCAGTTGATGCATATTTGGGCTCTTTCCATAATTTGGCTATTGTTGATAATGCTGCTGTTAACATCAGGGTGCATATGCCCCTTTGAATCAGCATTTTTGTACCCTCTGGACAAATATCTAGTAGTACAATTTCTGAATCATAGGATAGTTCCATTTTTAACTTTTTAAGAAACCTCCATACTGTTTTCCAGAGTGGCTGTACCAGTTTGCATTCCAACCAAAAGTGTAAGAGGTTTCCTCTTTCTCCACATCCCTACCAACATCTGTTGTTTCCTGTGGTGTTAATCTTAGCCATCCTGACAGGTGTGAGGTGGTGTTTTGTTGTGTAAACCCTAAAACTTCTAAATGTACAAAAATTAACAATAATTCCATAGATATTTTAAGTCTTTAACTTATTCTGGTATCAAAGAGTCTTGATGAACACCAGTAATCCAGTCTTTAAGAACAGCTAAAAAATCTACGTAGCCAGGAAGAGAAAACAAACAAAAATATCCTTGAACTTACTTTTTAAAAAAGTTAATATAATAAATATGAGGCAGTCTTTCAAAATACCTAAATTTATGTTTGTTTTTAAAGATTTTATTTATTCATTTGAGAGAGAGAGAGAGACAGCATAAGCAGGGGAAGTAGCAGACAGAGGGAGAGGGAACAGCAGACTTCTTGCTGAGCAGGGAGCCTAACACGGGGTTCTTAATCCCAGGACCCCGAAATCATGACCTGAGCTGAAGGCAGATGCTTAACTAACTAGGCTACCCAGGCACCCCTATAGTTCTATAATCTGAATTCTTTCCTTATATTACCGTATTGTCTCTTTCCACTTAATATATAACCTAAATACAATAACATATACAATTTAATATAAGGGTTTTATTTTTTTTTAATTTAGGTATTAACCCCCTACCCAAAAAAATTTAACCTCCTGTATTGGGTTCTGTCAAATCAAGATTTTTTTAAAAATGCAAAATTACATTAACTACTACAGGTAATCTGTCTTTGATGTTAAAAAGAATAAGTACCTTAGTTGCTCTTTATTATTTAATATTACAAGTTAATATTAATCTATGATAAACAAAAATCTATTTTTTCCCTTAGATTCTATTTATTTACTCATGAGAACAGAGAAAGAGAGAGAGAGAGAGGCAGAGACACAGGTAGAGGGAGAAGCAGGATGTGGGACTCGAACCCGGGACTCCAGGATCATGCCCTGGGCCAAAGGTGGCACTAAACTGCTGAGCCACCCAGGGATCCCCAGGAATTCTATGTTAATGTCCCACAAAAGGCATCGACTGATATCAACCCATCATTAATTTCTCTGTTTCCCATTTATCTTGATATTAGATTTAGTTTGTTGTTTTGCATCTAAAATAAAGCAATTGTGATATGTTGGTTTTCCCAGAGCATCATATGCTTTCTGCAGCTCTTTTATATCAATATTTTGTAAATAATGTATCTGGCCTAAAATATATTTCTCACTTAAATGTAGATTTTGCTAATAGTGCATTTTACCTTAAGATGAATCACATTAGGAGAAATAGTAGTATAAAAATTAAGCCAATCTGAGCCAAACTTTTACCCACAGATGGTAACTATCTTAAAAGAAAAACTAAAGCAAAATCCTACTTTTGGAATCTTGTCAAGTAGTTTGATCTACTGCAATAAAGAAAGAAGCCAAATTAAACAGAAATCAATTATCATGTAACAAGTAATGATCAGCTATGATTTAAACTTCAAGGGAAGAAGAGTTGACTCCGACAGAATTACAAGAGGCTTAGAACATATTTTAATTTGTAATTATCTAACAACAATGAAATTTGAGTAAGCCAGAAGAAAAGATCTGCAATAGTTATAGGCTTGATAATATTGAAATAGTATAAAATTTTGATGATTTAGTTATGGTTATGCAAAGCAATGAGGGGAGAGATACACTGGAAGGAAAATAAAGTGATAAAATAATTTTAAGTATTGAAGAAAATATCTGTACTATTTGAAGCATTAAACAGTAACATTACAAATAAACGAAGTGTGTTTTCATGACAATCTTGATTGAAAAGAACCTACTGAAAATACAATAAAAGGAGAAAATTGAAAACATCGACAGCTTGTGAGAAAGTCAACTATTTAATGAACTGTACATTATCCAGGAAACTTTCAGAGAGTATCATTTTGGTGTGAGCCTCTTTGCAGGAGTGACTCTCAATACATACAGCACAGATAAACACAGTAAGGGAGAGGCTTTATTTATATCCTGAGTGTGATTGGACTATACTCACCTTTAAGAAAAGGCAAGATTCAATCAACCAAACAGTGCTGTATGTTCAACAAGACACAAAAAAAGTAGAACACATTCCCAGTTAACTAGAATAATGGGCATGAATCATTATGATGCATCTAATGTATTTGTTAAGTCAGAGATCAGTATTAAGGTTTTAATAAGAAAGAAAGGTGAGAGAGATAAGGATTGGGGAGAAAGGAGGGATAGATGGAAGGATGGAAGAAGGAAGAATTTAAAATAGTCTACGTAATGCTTTTCTGCCTCAATACTTAATAGTTAATTGATAGTTCAGAACTTTTCAGAAAGCAGTGCTATTGAAATTTGATATATCAGTGGCTCAAGATATTAAAAGCAAAAGCAATTAACTGAATCTACATTGATACCAGGAATATACAGTGCTTTTCAAAAACATTCTATTTTCTCCTTGTTTTCTGTGATTTTCCTTTCTCCTAAACTCTAATGTAGAAAAAAATTTCAGGGAATTGTAGATTTTATATTGCTTTATTCCAGTTTATACATATTTTTACTGTAACTGGTTTGTTTAAATGTTTTCTCATTTTATTTATTTTGTCTGTTTGAGACAAATATAGCTTAATTTTCTGTAATGTTATTTTAGAGAAATGACTAAGAAATATTTCAAAAGATATGAAACAGAATAGAGAACCCAGAAACGGACCCTCAACTCTATGGTCAACTAATTTTTGATAAAGCAGGAAAGAATGTCTAATAGAAATAGGACAGTCTCTTTAACAAATGGTGTTGTGAAAATTGGACAGCCACACGCAGAAGAATGAAGCTAGACAATTTCCTTACACCATACACAAAAATTGACTCAAAATGGAGGAAGGCATAAATGTGAGACAGGAATCCATCAAAACCCTAGAGGAGAATACAGGCAGCAACCTCTTTGAAATTGGCCACAGCAACCTCTTGCTGGAAATGTCTCCAAAGGCGAGGGAAACAAAGGCAAAAAATGAGCTATTGGGACTTCATCAAGATACAACAACACTTTTGTACAGCAAAGGAAACAGCTGACAAAAAACAAAAGACAACTAACAGAATGAGAGAAGATATTTGCAAATGTCTTATCAGATAAAGGGCCAGTATCCAAAATCTATAAAGAACTTATCAAACTCAATACCCACAGAACAAAGAACCCAATCAAAAAATGGGCAGGAGACAGGAACAGGTATTTCTCTAAAGACATACAAATGGCCAACAGATACATGAAAAAATATTCAACATCACTTGGCATCAGGGAAATACTAATCAAAACTATAATGATACATTGTGTATATCTATATATTGGTGAGATATCACCTCATGCCAATCAGAATGACTAAAATTAGCAAGTCAGTAAACGAAAGA
Source organism: Vulpes lagopus (assembly GCF_018345385.1). Lineage (NCBI taxonomy): Eukaryota > Metazoa > Chordata > Mammalia > Carnivora > Canidae > Vulpes > Vulpes lagopus. The sequence continues at coordinate 40,133,948 of NC_054839.1, read as the reverse complement.
TGGTGAGGATGTGGACAAAGGAAGCCTCTTACGCTGTTGGTGGGAATGCAAGCTGATGTGGTCACTATGGAAAACAGTATGTAGGGTCCTCAAAAAGTTGAAAATAGAGTTACCCTACAACCCAGCAATTGCACTACTGGTATTTACCACAAAGATAGATGTGTAGTGATCTGAAGGGGTACCTCCACCCCAATGTTCATAGCAGCAATGTCCACAATAATCAAATTATGGAAAGAGCCCAGATGTCCATTGACAGATGACTGGATAAAGAACATGTGGTATATAAATACAGTGGAATACTACTCAATCATCAAAAAAATGAAATCGATATTTGCAATGATGTGGATGGAACTAGAGGAAATTGTGCCAAGTGAAATAAGTCAATCAGAGAAAAATAATTATCCTATGATCTCGCTCATATATGGAATTTAAGAAACAAAACAGAGGTTCAAAGGGGAAAGGAGAGGAAAGATAAAACAAGATGAAATCAGAGAGGGAGACGAACCAAAAGACTCTTAATCATAGGAAACAAACTGAAGGTCACTGGAGGAAAGGGGGGAAGGGGCATGGGTAACTGGGTGATGGACATTAAGGAAAGTACATGACGTGATGAGCACTGGGTATTATATAAGACTGATGAATCACTGAACTCTACCTCTGAAAATAATAATATACTATCGTTAATTAATTGAATTCAAATTTTAAAACTTAAGGCCAAAAAAGAAAAATTTCAAAAGAAATAGAACAAGGAAATAATGACAGGAATAAAATAAGCTATAATAATAGTTGATTATTAAAGGGTTAAGACTAGTTTATATGAACACATGGATAAATAGAATAAATGTAAAAGAGAGGAAAAGTAAAAAGTAAGTATAGAAGAAAACAGTATTTCAATGTGGTCAGTTTCCTATTATTTTACTTAAAAAATAAGTATTATTTTGGACATTTATTTTCCACTGTACCTTAAGGTTAAAGGTTATAGCAACATTAGAAAAGGTCCAAGGAAAGATAATATTTCAAGAATACAATGGACCATGAAATCTTCAAAACTGGTTCTGTGATCTTTTCTAAATTTGGAAGTATTTATCAAGAACTGTGAAGATTACATGGGACATTTTTGGTGTCCTATTAGATACGGTGCTTGTATGTCCTCAATGTGTATGTGTAGACTTGGCACTAAAGATCATCTTCTTAGAGCATTTCTCCTTGTCATTATAAAAGTTAACTTTAATGATGTTGTATTAACCAGAGCTAGATTTTCACGTGAGGTGCTAGAAAGGAATTCTAATGATACCCTGGAAGCTACGGAATGCAGTAAGGTATTTATGAAGTTACAAAACATAAATTCACAAAAAGAGGATATGGGATAGAATTATTAAGAAATACATTCCTACATTCCTCCCCTAGAAACTGGTTGTGATTTGGATCCAGTGGTCTACAACAATAAACAAGGATGGTACTATTATCTATAAAGGATACTGCTTTATGATCAAATTTATTTTATTCTGTGCATATAAAAATCATTTGTAACACAGAAAACATTAAAATGCATGATAGTTTTCTTACTTAAAAATGGTTATAAAAAATGGTTATAGAGCCAGAAAAATTATTTTTCTAATACCCTAAAAGCATTAGTCAATAATTTAATTATAAATAACCATGGCTAGAATTCTTTTTAAGGCAGGAAAGGGATGTTTTTTAACTCTTAAGTTTTGGTTTAAAAACAAAGGGAAAAGAATAGTCTTTCCAATGATGAAACAGATTTGGAATTTTTTCTACTCTCAATGATAGCACCTTGGGAAGTTATTCATTTTTCCCTGGGTATCTCATGTGTATATGTCAGATACAAAATGCTAATAAATCTCTGTTGTGAGTTTCTTTTTTTGTTTTTGTATTTTTTTTTACATGATAATCTGTCTTTCATTGACAGAGTCTCAGCCAAGAACTCAGAAGGGTAGACAGAAAATTATTTTGTTTCCCCTTCACCCTTTTAAGGTAATTTTATTTTAAATTACATCAAATTCTTCTATACATTAGTATACTGCTCATCAGGGCTTGAAACATGGTGGAATTAATATTATTATATACAAAGCTTTTTAATAGAGTTTTTAAGCGTGAATTTTTTTCAAGGATATTGGTGTTTGGGGCAACAGATGGTATGACATAACTGAAGCAATTATGGTTTATTAATGTAACATACTGTGGGACTACACAAAACATCCACTTGGAAACAGGGCTTTGCTAAATTTAAGTTGATTTAGAAGTAATGAATCAAGGCAAAATATTTTCTGAAGTCAGAATAATATGACTGAGATGTGTGATATGAGGGGAAGAGAGAAAAACAATATGCCCAATATATTTTCATGAACAATATTCTACTTAGTATGCTACATCTGAGTATAATATTCTGAATCAAAGACTAGGAACAAAAAACCTCCCACCCTGGTTCTCTGAGAAAAACATTCTGGTGAAAATTTATATGAAAGCAACGTGCAGCTGCCACCTCAATTCCTTATTTTAAGGAAAATAGAATTAGTGGTGGGAACAATATTGTTAAACACAGACCACATAACTAGTTAAGATAGCCAAAATTAAGGTAGCATCAGGTTAGTTTAGATTGAACAAATACAGTATTAATGGTTAGGTATAAAGGAAAGTTAAAAAAAATAAAAGGTTTCATTTTCTCAGTTGATAATAAAGGAAGAGATTGCCATCCCTTCTCTTTTCATAAAGTATATACTTTATAAAACTTAAAATTGTAAGTACTTTCTCATCTGTCTGAAATATACATAAATCTTTTTGAAAACTAGAGGCCTTTTGTCATCTTTAGAATCCAGGAATATTTCTCAAGAACCTGGGAGTCATCACTTTGAATCTTACACATCCAGGTAGATAGGACACCTAATCTCCCAGTTTCTGTGGATGAGCAGGAGCCCAAATTCAGTGGGGTACCCTTGCTACAGGTTGCAAAATGAGACACCAATGAGCAAACACAGATGGTGAGTCCTATAAGCAGATAAAGCTAGTTGCACTATATGTGACAACTGGTGCTATGAAGTTCTGTTACTTAAGGAATAATTGTTGCTTATCTTGAAAACATTCTGTAATGGGTTTTATCTCTTGTCCATACAAGGGGATAAGATTTCATTCTGTCTTTGCAACCTCTCAGGATTGCCTATGATGCTTCTCATATTTTGGCTCAATGTTTATCAATAAGGAAAGTGATTTCTTTCCCTCCTATATTTGTAGAAAGAATTTCTGGGTTGACAGAAAATTTTGTTTTGATAATTTCTCAATAATGGCAAAAATTAGAAACAAAGAATTCAGGATATTTGCACCAGAGAGAAAAACATATGGCAACATTTAGTAATTTAGTATTAGTGACATAACTTAAAAAAGATTTATGCACATTATTGATAAGCACATTTTATAAATACAATGTACTAACATATAGGGATCATTCCTTTTCTCAGTAATGATGTAAAAACTCTTTAAAGAGTATGAGACTCTTCTCTTGGCTCACCAACACCATTGTTAATTAAGTGCACAAGAAAAACCGAACTTACAAGGTAAAAGTAAAAATTTGGCATAATCCTCTAGCAGACTAGGATTTTAACAATGCTTTAGATTGGATAGCATATTAAAAGCACAAGGCTGTGCTGCCAAACATTAAAAAATAATTATTTTTAATCAATAAGATCATGTAACAGTGATATACAATAATGTATTACAAACAAAACAAATGTTTATTGTATTCCCATAATTCAAATGAAGGTCACACTGTTTGATCCAATATTGAAGGTATCTAAGAAATGCAAATTTTAACTCTACATTGCACAGAGATTAGTTTTATTTCACACACATACAAAAATGACTAGTACAACATACCTTCTATCCAGGCAGGAGAAAAATTGTTATACCAAGCACTCTTTAAATTTATCTACACTTTGTCCCATTTCTTTTTTTTTTTAAAACATTTAATTTATTTATCTATTTATTTATTTTTTAAGATTTATTTATTCAATCAGAGAGAGCGAAGAGAGAGGCAGAGACACAGGCAGAGGGAGAAGCAGGCTCCATGCAGGGAGCCCGACGTGGGACTCGATCCCGGGTCTCCAGGATCACATCCTGGGCTGCAGGCAGCGCTAAACCGCTGCGCCACCTGGGCTGCCCAACTTTGTCCCATTTCTTAACAAATGATTCTTGAGTGCATACATTAACAAGTTGGACATTGTCCATTTTTTCTAGAAAAATTCTTTTTTTTTTTTAGAAAAATTCTTTAATTGAAAAAATAAAATGCAAAGTGTAAGATGGTCTATATGTATCTATGTATATAGATTTATACATGCATACTCACATAAATATATAGGTTTATAGATATGCGCATATGTATATATCCACATATACGTAAATGTGAGACAGATACATTGTACTTTCATTTCCTCTATATGTAGTACATATACATATTCATATTTGCCATTTGCAGTTTTCCTTTTAGGAATTTTACACGTGACACGTTAAATAAGTGGATGAGTCAAAGACTTTACAAGAATGTGAAATAACGTTCTCCACTCCTGGCCCATTGTTTTGCCTTAACTATAATAAGTCAAAAGATTAAAAACTCAACAGAAATATTTGAAATCTGTTTGGCAGAACTCACATATATACTATGTAATGGTTCATTACTCTATGAAAAAAATATTTTGCTTTAATTCATTTTTTTGCCAAGTAACCAATTCTATAAAATAAGACAAAAAAAAAAAAAAAGGCAGAGGGAGTATTTCAAATATAGGGGTAGAGTTTTTACTGGAGCAAAACATGGCTATTAAAAAGAAACTATGTTTTTTGTTGTTTTTTATTCCACTAGTTTTCTTTATATTAAATGAAAATTTAAATATGTAGGATATATAGAAAAAATATATGAGTTGAAACAAAATTTTTCAAATACTGTAGTGTTTTGTATTCAAAATTATGCTCAAGAAATTAATACATATTTATCTTTTTTAAACTAATGAAGTATTTGAGCCAGAAAGGTTAAAAATGGCTCAGGGAACAACCATGCTAAGTAAATGTTTCAGGGCCTTGATTTATGCAACAAGTTCAGTTTAATAATGAGCAAAACTGCTAATCAGTGCCCACAGATATTAGATAATAAATTCAACAGGGCCAAATGGATATTTGCAGCATAGCAACTACTGGCTTAATGATTTAATTAATCTAAACATGCAAAATTTTGTGCTTGCTTAAATTTGTTTAGCACATGACACATTAATGGAGATTAAAAACTAAGGGTGTATTCATAAATTCTAAAAGTGTTTTAGGGGAAAAAGGACAATTACCAGATCTTACATAAATGCCTCATAAGAACCGTATGGGGAACTTGAGGGAATGAGTTCATATATTTGGCCTTGTAATTATTTACCTTATTTTACTAAACTGAAACAGCTTTGATTAGTACAGTATATCTATAAAACTGCTCTAAAGGAAAGACAGTGATAATCAAAGTGGAATATAATTAGAATACTAGCTTTCTTTAAAGTATCTCTGTTGTAACAATTACTTTAAGTGAACAATTTAAAATCATGTAATTTATTTTTCTTGTTACCTCTGGAATCTTGAAATGGTTCTTTTTGCAAAACCATAGTTTTGATCATTTAGAAAAATTTTAATTTCAAGTGGTTTTGATATGTAGTGATATATAGGTACTTTTGTTGGTGGTGGGTTTTTTGTTTTTTTGTTTTTTGCTGTAAGCGGTAGAATAAATTTTCTAAGAAGTATATGGTAAGTATAAGATAGAAGATGAAATGACAATTAAGATGGTCTTAGAATCTTTTTTTTCTTTGTTCATTTGGGTTTCTTAATCTGTTTTTTAAATTTTTTTCATTTAAATTTCAGTTAGTTACTACACAGTGAAATACTAGTTTCAGGTGTACAATATAGCCATTCACCTCTTCCATACAGCACCTGGTACTCATCACAAGTGCCCTTCTTAATCCCCATCATCTAATTAACTCATGCTCCCACCACCTCCCCTCTGGTAACCATCAGTTTATCTCTATAATTAAGAATCTTTTTCTTGGTTTACCTCTTTCTCTCTTTTTTACCCTTTTGCTCATTTGTTTTGTTTTGGGTCTTAAATTCTACATATAAGTGAAATCATATATTTGTCTTTCAGTTGACTGATTTCACTTAGCATAATACTCTCTCACTCCATTCACATTATTGCAAATGGCAAGATTTCATTCTTTTTAATGGCTGAGTAATATTCCACCTATATTCCATATAAATACATATATATCCTCTTCTTTATCCATTCATAAGTTGATAGACATTTGGGCTGCTTCCATAACCTCGCTATTGTAGATAGTGCTGCTATAAACATCAAGGTGTATATATTACTTTGAATTAGGATTTTTGTATTTTTGGGTAAATATCTAGCAATATAATTGCTGGATCTATTCTTAACTTTTCCATAGTGATATTTCCATTAACTGTCCATAACACAAATTGGGCTCTATATATTCCTCCTTGATAGATTTATGAAATACTTTAAAAACAAAATCTTTTTATTTCTTCTGGGAATTCAATATGTATTTGTTTTGATTGAGGAGGTTTTCTAATTTTAAAAAGCCATAAATATTTTAAAAACCTATTCAGAAATATTTAAAACACCTATCACTCAGTGGGCTACTTTTCTAGTGTTTTCCAACTACAAGAAATTATTAAATTAAATCCTAATATTTTGCTTATGCTTGCAAATACTTTTATTTCTTGAAAAATATTTAATTTTGCTCTACACTATTAACAATTTTCAGACCATGCACAATCATTTTAATTATTTTAATGTTATCAATTTGATTATGCAAATGCTCTCTATATATAGCAAAGAGAAAAAAAATGCCAGAAACAAATTTTAGTACTTCTATTTTTTCTCTGATAAATTTTGTTCCTAATATAATTTTCTCAAAATTTTATTAAAGAGGGATTTCAGAATTGGGTTTCAATATCAATATTTAACAATGATAAGCTTCCCTACTGATATGATGTGATACTTACAAATGCCCCATTACCTCAATTATAACAGTTTTCAAATTGAGACCATATCTCATTTATATTTCCTTTCCCAGTTATATATAAACCCCAGTAAATTTTAAATCAATAAAAGCACAAATAAATGAGTGGAATATGCGTTCCAGAAAAGCAATTAAACTAGATCCCTTCCATCTAAGTACTTTCAATGAGTTTATTAGACCAATAGACCAAGAAAGAACTATTAAATATACTGTGCAAGTTTCCAAAGTGATTTGAATTCCAGAATATGTGCATCAAGTGTAAAAGTGCATGATCAGAACCATGGCTTTAGAGTTCATTTGAGTCCATTCAAGATGAAATATTTCAGTACCACAGTGTCTACTAAGGGACTGTCTAGCAGCTATTATTGAGTGTCAATTATGTTTTTTTGTAGAAAACAAAAAAAAATTATATTTTGTTCTGCTAATACTATTTCTTATGACTGGCTTTCTTAAGTTTCTAATAAGCCAACAAAAGGCAAATACAAAATAAAAGCACTTCAAGCAATTCTGTAATTACACATTTTTCTTCTAACATTTAATGCAAGTGCATGATAAAATACTTAATTGCCGTACACTAGCAATTAGCAGTTGGTCCTGTTACATATTCTGCAGAAGTAGAGTATTATACTGTCATATCTGTTTTGTACTTTACATTTTATGAACACTAATTATGGATATTGGTATAGACATTAGTATTGGAGTTTGTCTGAACTCCTTATTTATTCAAGAAAACACATGTAAAATATTTTAGACAAACACATTAAAAGTATATGTTTTTTTAAAGGAGCTAACTTTATACCATGTTATAATTTTTTTTCTCTATTTATGCAGTAAGACTGAAATTACACACATGTCTCAGGGAGCACTCTAATCTAGTTGAAAGCACCCTTAAGATTTTTTTTTCATATTTCTTTTCTTAATTACTATAAAATTCCAAGGAGAGAGAGAAAGAGAGAGAGAATGAATATAATCCATTTCCAGTGATTTTCATAAATAAATTAAACAAATCTTTCCCAGGGACTTATTTGGGATTCATTTGTACACTTCTATGTACTTACATTGTAAGAAAATACTGCTTTATATTTGAAGTGTCTTTTTAACTCTATTAGTGAGCAAGTGTAAAGGTTTAATAAATACATTATTTTGTTCATAAAACATATATGTCACATAAAGAATCGTACTCTTTAGTTGATAACTCTGGGCCAGGTCTTACAAATTCTGGATTTTATTTCCATCTGATAGAGTTTCAAGAGGTATCCCTTGAAAAGGCCTTTAGCTGTCCTTAAAAAATAGGTAACTTTTCTCAATGCTTTGTACAGATCTTAAAATGTATTTTGGTCTATTACTTAAAACATGGATACCCTCATACACATGCACATAAACACACAGCACTCAGGAGAATTTTGGCTAGGGCATGATATTGATGTGGTACAAGTGCAATTAATTTGTTAGTTAATTTGACTAAGGTGGATATTAAAAACAGATATTAGTTTCACTGGGGAACTGTGAAATTGGCTTCATTTTATTTGGTGAGAGTGAGTGAAGAGTTAAATAATAGGCCACCAACCTATTAGAACTGTAATTGACTTAATTGTGATAGTACATCCTCTCATGATTGTCACCATCAGTATCACAATTAAGTCAAATAGCTTAATATATAGAACATATTATTTGTATTGACATTTTATCAAAAGCTTGGATTACCAGATAAAAATATTCTAGGAGCACATTAAAAAATAAAGTATATCAGTTCAAAAGTAAGTAGAGTTAGAAAGTTTTCTTAAGACCAATACTTACACACTCTCAACGACTATGCAGAGATTAACAATTAAACATGCAGAAATCTAAGAGAGCATAGATCATTTAGCGAGAGATTAGTTGCCTTTTAACTTGGAGAATGTGGCTGTGATAAACACAGACTTTTTCATTGAAAATTAATTTGAATTTAAGAAAGTATAATTTCTTGCATGTATTCACCATAATTTTTCCAAAATTCTAAATATGCTTGTATATTATATCAAAAAGATTCTTCCATGTAGAGTAGTGATATGTTAGTCGTTGAGAAATTGTTCAATGTATTCAATTTACATCCCGGAAATGTCATAGACATATATGACTGAACATGCATTCACAAACTATACACTGAAATTCATACATAGAGCATTAAGAACTAGTTGAGCTTTAATCAATGTGTTTTCTTTATTATAAGTGGCCCTTTTTTTACCACTTTTATATTGCATGTTTAGGTGTGACACCTATTCCTGCAAGTGTAAAGGTTTAAAAAAATATGACATATTTCTGGTGTCCCAACTATCTTTCGAAAAGTTTTACATTTTAGTTGCCTATAGAATACCTCCCATAATTTAAAACGTTGTTATCTAATTATGCAGTTCAAAACCGATTGAAAAATACATGATATTAACAAATCACAAATACAACAACATAAAACCATAGTACACACCTATTCAATGAACTTTGGTGTAATTTCTCATTTATTGATTTTCTCTAGTAAAATTCTCTTTAATTAAACATGGCTGTAACAATGCATCTCCTTTTCATTTGTGATAAATATTTTGACTTCTCTTTATAAATATAAATACTACATTTTATTGCTTATATTTGAGGTTGTGAGATTTATATTCCAAAATACTTTGAGTCCTCAAAGTGAGCACTCAACTTTGGCCCCATTCTTCCCCACTCTTTGACTTCCCAGTCTTTGGTACTTTGTTATCTCATGCTTTCTTTGACTCTGTCAGCAACTCGGCAGCTCAGAGTTCTTCTGCTTGCTTCAAAGAAATAGATTCTTTTTCAGGTTGAAATCAATGTTTTTCCAATGCACCTGACTCAACAGATGATTTTTCATACTGAATCTTCCTCTGCAGAATAGAATCTTCTAAAAATAATTTAAATGCGTATATAGACAGATGAAATTTTTGTATATACACATTTATTTTCATCATTTCATTGTGATAATGGAACAAGTAATTGTTTTTATTCAACCTAACTATTTTTTTTCTGCTGACCTAAATGTAAAAAAGGGTTCTCTATTATTTCAGGTAAATTATTATACATTACTAATTATACATTTATTTTGTCCAAAATTAGCATATCTCTCTTAATTAATATTACTCTAAAGAAGTGTTAATGACTAGATGGGTGATTGATTTATTCTAACATGATTACCAAAAAGAATTTTTAAAAATTATTAACAGGAGCTATTTTCCTTAATAGGAAGTGAACATAGGCCTGAAATATATAATTAAAATACAGAGAAAAACAGAATGATAAATTCCTTCTCAATCCTATCACTCAATGGACACTATCCATTATCAATATGTTTTTCAAGTATTTTCCATTCACAGTTTTCCCCAAAGATATATCTGCTGGTGGAAGAACAACTGCATCACTTTTCATAGTATTTCCTTCTGATTTAACACTTGCTTTTAAGTAAGGCTGCAAAGTTCCAACTAGATGAGATAGTCATGTCCTGATCAAATGTGACATTTACTAGGTTTCTGGGTGTTGGACAGAAGGGAGGTATTAAGAATCCTTCAGACTTATCTTTTAGGATACTATTATATCTGAAATTTCCTATGTTAGTGCAATAATATTAAATGCTGGGATATTTATGACATATTAAATATATTTTCCATCCAAATTTACCACAACTGACATACACACATATCTATAAAACTGGAGTTGTAGATTCATCTGTATTTGCTACATATTGAACCAAATACTTGACCAGAATAATATTTGTACTAGAACTGACCCAAATTATGCTTAGGACAAAATCACTGGATTTATATGGAAATTACATCTTGGTAGGAACAAAAATCAACAAGTAATATATGTATTACTTTGTGGTATACAGGACTCCTTGTATATACTTTCTATGATATTTTACGTTGTTGAATACAAAAGTTAAAAATTAAATTTCTGAAAGAAAAGACACAAAAGAACAAAGGAGAAAATACCAAAGGACAATATGTGACTTTTACCAGGAGCTCTTACAAATATTGAACCGTAGGTTTAATAATAAACCCTCATCTATATTTAAAAGTTATTGTCTACTTGGCTCCTGGTCTGTCCTGTTCAGCCTTCAGCTAAACAGTAAATGAAGTGTCCACATGACAGACTATTCAGCAGAACTGGCACTCTGATTACTTATTTAACAGTTTTATTTATTTATCAGTTTTGCCAGATGAATAAACATGTTTTCCATACATTATCTTAATAGACTTGATGATGCAAAGATAATATTAGACAGTGTCATGTGTGTCTCAAATGACTGCATTTTTTTTCTTCTAATTCTCAGTGTTGGGGAGAAATTCATTTATCATGTGCTGGAACCATTTTTTTTCCCAATAGCAACATTGGCTGGGTTCACTTTTCAAGTACAATTCATTATTCTGGATAACAGGGGCATGCACCTTCCTTGAGGGTCTGCCAAGATTTGCAGAATCTAAAATGCAGTTTGGTGGAGTGAAATGGAAATCAAAAGGCTGCCTTCAGCATTCATGCAGCTCTTTAAGCTGCAGGCAGCCCTTTCATCTATCAACGGTCCTTGGGATTAGAGTTTACAGAGGAACAAGGCTCACCCACTCACTTATTTTTCCCACACATAATCAGAATTAGGAGGACAGGCAGTGAGAACAAATGGCTGGTTCACTGCCTCTGGCACAGAGGGTCACTGCAACAGTTTTTGTGCTTCTATCAGTGGTAAGAAAGATGTACACATTTCCCTCCTAACTATATGTTGAATACCTAACACAAGTGCAAGGAGTGCTTTCCATAGTCGTTCATGACCTTTTTTTTTTAAAATATTTTATTTATTCATTTGACACAGAGAGAGAGAGAGAGAGCACAAGCAGGGGAAGCAGCAGGCAGAGGGAAGGGGAGAAGCTGACTCCCCACCAAGCAGGGAGTCCAATGCAGGGTTGGATGCAGGGCTCAATCCCAGGATCCCAGGATCCTGACCTGAGCCAAAGGCAGATGCTTAACCGACTGAGCCATCCAAGCATCCCTGATTGCTTTTTCAGTATATCGATGAAGTGCCCCCTGTGTTATAGGCATCATTCTAGGCACTGGGGATACAGCACTGAACAAAACACATGGAACTTCCATTAGATGGCAACAAGTGGTCAGCAAAATATCCTGAAGTGAAGAGCACTGGGATTCTAGAGTAAAAATCTGCTTGCTCCCACACAAAGGAGGATGAAGTAATAGTAATGGTGATCCAAATCTGTGTGCAACTACTATCAATAAAATTACTAAGAAAAAAAAATAAATAAAAATAAAATTACTAAGAGTAAAACATAACCAATATTTATCAGTAGGCGCAAGTGTGCCAGATAAAATATCAGATACCCAGTTAAATTTGATTTTTAGATAAACATAGATGTTGTTTCAGTATAAGCATATCCCTGAAAAATTGTGGTACATTAAATAAAATTATCATTCATCTGAAAATCAAATTGTACAAGGTGTCCTGTATTTTTACTTTTAAAAATAGCAACCTAACCAAGTGGCACTTTGTTTTCTTTACATAGGCCATTATAGCATAAGTAGCAGCTTGTCTCTTTTATCTAAAGCTTAAAAATTAGTATCAAAATCATCTAAGCATTTTTCAAACAAAAGCTAAGAGGAGGTTAGAGCTATTGTATCAACATTTCTTAAAGCCCACATATTTACATTAAAGTCCTGTTACACTCGGATCCCAGTTGTCCTTTTGTGATGTGAAAGACAAAGTCTAGTTAATGGCTAATCTGAGACTACAGATCCTACTCATACTCAGGAGTCCAAAATTAATTGGCTTTCAGTGGGTGTGTTAAAATGCTAAATATCTCCATTGAAAAACTGTTTGCTAAATATAAAAATATGAAGATTAAAAATAGAACATTAGTTAAGGAGTGTTTTGAGGAGGCAATTACTTGAGCAGTTGAAAGCTGAATTCAAGACCCTATCCTCTGCTCATCAGCACTGGACCTTGAAGAATTTATTAGTGATTTTAAGCCTCAGGGGGTTTTGTATGGGAAAATAAAACTTAATTCCTAAGGTTGTAACAAGGACAAAATGATTTTAGCCAGGAAAATAACGTATCACACCGCCCTGCACATTGTAAGTGCTCAATAAATGGTAAGTATTATTATTAAGGTCCAACTGTATAAGAAATTATGTAGTGTCTTCTACTTTTCTTTCATTAAACCTGGCTATAATCACAGTTTTTGGAGGTAGAAAAATGATGGGGCTGCCTACAAACTGAACTACTTGTATTAAAGGCAAAATAAAGCCTCCACAGGCATAAAATAATGCATTCTACTGAAGCTAGTCCTAATTTCTGTGCAGTTCTAATTAATTATGTCACATAGAGACATCAGCCCACATCTCATATAAAGTACGTGTGTGTGTGCGTGTGTGTGTGTGTGTATGTGTGTGTGTTTATAGTTCCAATGAATCAATCTTAGAATTCACTTGTTGGATTGGCTATGGGAAAATAAGTCCAAAATCTTAACGTCTGCTAAACGGAATACTATGCAATTTTTGGCCTTTGTAAAGTAGGGACTTAAGTATTCACCTAAATCATAATTAAAATAACTGAGGAAATCTTTCAGTTAAGGAGCTGATCACTTTTGAGACTGTTTCATGATTTATTTAATTATTAATATGTGACTACATATTTTATATATAATCCTTTTTCATAGGAAGTGTGAATAAAATGAGCATTACTTAAGTAGACAAAAGCAAATGAACAATAACTCATTTTAAAAATGTGCTTCTTCAAACATCCTGCAATATAAATAGGTAGTCTGTAAAAGTTTGCCAATGTGTAAATAAATAAAAAATGAAATTATTGAATTAAATAATTTTTGAAATAAATGAAAAATGTTTGAATGAAAGATGAACCAATGAATAAGGTGTATATGGAAGAAATTTGCTTCTTTGGGGACAATCAGGATCAGAGGGTATTTTATAACTGTGTATTTTGTAGCATATTTGTCCTTCAAAACATAAACAGATAGATAAAAGCTAATAAAAAATTTCAGCAAAACTACAAGTTAGATGTCTACGATAATTGATTACAGAGTTTACAGAGTATCATTAAGTTAAGATTAAACTTTTAATTTATAGTGTAATTTCCATAAACTGCTCTTATTGCTTGGGGAAAACATACCAAAGTCTAAAACTTCAAGGACACCACAGTGATTTTTTTTTAATAATTACAAAGTCTCACATATTTACGATCTCACACATTTCTTCTTAATAAAGATTGGAGGGGGAAAAACAATTTAAATATTTAAAAAGGCCCTTCATTTTGCTTTACTAGTACAAAGAGGCAGCATGATAGTTAACATTTTGTTCTTGTTGCTTGCAATAAGAGGACAAGTCACATTGTTCACTCAAACCTCCAATTCCCCAAACTAATAGTGCTAGGAAAGAGACGACGAGAATAGAGAGAGTTTGAACCTCACCCTAAAGGCTAATAGAAGAAAGTTCTGTCAAACTCCTCCAAGCAGGATATAAACTAAGCTACACTCAGACCTAGAATCAAACCAAGGGACCCTTTAGGTGCGCTGCTCCACTTGACCTCCACATCACCATAGGACAAGAAAGAAACGGTTCCTAAAATAGTGGGGAAATAGATTAAAATGTTGTAGGTCAAAATTAGCATTTTGAATTGTGAGAGGAAGAAAAATATAAATGTCAATAAGAAAAACAAAAAGAAGATGGATGATCTCTATAGAATATAACCTTGAATAGTAGCAAAGGAATTTACTGATGGACCACTCAAGGTCTCCCTTACTTTTGCCTTTTCACTCCATGGAGACCTCCAACCTGGTGTGTACTAAGTGAGGTCTTTGGGTGTGAGTCAGTAATGTTGCAAGTGAGTGACCCCATTGTAGCAAAGGTCAAAGAGGAAGGGGATGCTTAGGAGAAAGGAAACACTATTCCAGGTGCTCATACAATTCAGTGAAAATGAAAAAGTCCATGCCATGTATCAGGCTTTCTAACAATGAATCAGAATGCTTTCCTCCACTTGTTTGGGGCCCAAATAAATAAGCAATTTGAAGATATAAGGAAAACAGAAACACCCTCTAAATGAAATAGAAAATTTGGTTTCTGTATCAATAGCATTCAGAGTTTAACTATATATTCTTACAAATGTATCATTTTTGTCAACATAAAAACATATATAATAAAAGTAGATGTTAAAAAAAATAAAAGCAGATGTTTTATTTTGTCCTTACCTCTTCCACGACATTTTATTTCACTATGGGTTACTATTACTGATTCAAATATCTGTTAAGTATAACCTAAATCAATAATTTATGGTTTTTTGTTTTTAAGATTTCATTTATTTATTCATGAGAGACACAGAGAGAGAGAGAGAGGCAGAGACACAGGCAGAGGGAGAAGCAGGCTCCATGCAGGAAGCCGACATGAGACTCGATCCCAGGTCTCCAGGATCAGGCTCTGGACTGAAGGCGGCGCTAAACCACTGAGCTACCCGGGCTGCCCAATTTATATATTTTTATTGTGTGAGGATAAGCATAACAAGATACAGTGGGTTTTTAGTTTTAAAAACTCTTTATAAAGTTTATACTTTCCATATACATTTGGCAGGTTATTTTGAATACTTGACCATTTGAGAACTTTAAAACTATTCAGTAACCACCTAAACTATCAAAATTAAGCATTATTGCCTTTCCTCTGATTTTATATGTGAAAAAACTCATTAAAATAATTATTTTGAAAACTATGAAGCAGATAAAAATGTTGTCTGAATAGTCAAAATACAGCTTCTTATGTTCATAAAAAAATTCTGGCACATGGCACATAATTCATGGAAATATCCCACAGGTCTTGCCTCATTTATTCACTCAAATTATCTCTTCAGTTTATTAACTCAAATTTGATTAGAAACATCATATTGTTAGGACTAGGTGTGAGGAGAGAGAGCATTTCTCACTTAATAACAATATTACTGACATTTTTGAGCTCTTATTATCTGCCAGACCTTATTCAGGACACTTTGCTTATATTATTTCTAATACTTTAATTGTTGTATTATTATCTTAAAGAGACAGAGAGCAAGATTGAAAGAACAAGAGAGATAAAGGGAGAGAGAACAAGATTGAGAACTAGAGCAAGGGGGGCAAGAGAGAGAGACATCAAGACTTCAGAGCATCACTAGAAAGTACAAAGTGAATGTCAATCTCAATTTTCCTTTTCTGAAGCACATGATCCTAGGGCTCTGCAGATCATAAAATACTTTCCTACTTCATACCTTTTTTTTTGAGATTTTATTTATTTGCGAGAGAGCATGAGTAGAGAGAAGAGGGAGAAGCAGGTTCCCTGTGCGCAGGGAGCCCCATGTGGGGTTTGATCCCAGGACCCCAAGATCATGACCTGAGCAAAAGGCAGATGTTTAACCGACCGAGCCACCCAGGCAACCCATTCATACTTTTTCTGAACAACAAACAAACTAAAGCACTAAAAAGCCTTCTGACTGTGCTAGCATCATGTAAAATTGATAGACTATAGACCAATTTCTCTTTTCTCTTTTGCTGCTTGTCACTTATGTCAAGACTTTACTGTATATGAAATATTGGTATTTCTTGCTCAAAATACCCGCACTTCTTATTTTAAAACATAATCTACTGCATAATAGATCTGACTTAGGACAGATTACTAAAGAGTTACTGTTAGATATTCTATAACTATTTCTTAAGGAGCTTAAATCAGAACTCAATATCCTCTTCCAAATGAAGAACCCTCTTTTACTTCTTTTAAAAAATATATTTCCCTAATAAAAAGAAGCCTTGAGAAAATATTCCAATGGGGCACCACTCTTCCTACAATAGGATGATGCCTTCCCTAAGACTCAGTGTGTTGTTTTGTGGGGTCCTTGCATCTATTTCTGGCCCCTATTTCTGGCAATTTCACAATTGCCCTACTGTGCTTAGCATCTTAAAAAAATACAATATAATGTATACCCCTCCTTAACTAAAGAGATTTTTTTTCTAAAATATTTTAAAAATCAGTTCAAGTTTTCTTATTTTAAATGTGAAAGGATTTTTGATCGGAATACTGAGGAATGATAAAATAGCTGTTCATATCAGAACACAAAAACACACACAAAAAAATCAATGAAACCAGTGCCTGCACTTTAGGAAGTTTATGGTTTAATTCTTTTCTTCCAAGGATCATTTAAATTGAAATTGTTATTATGTTATTTTTAACTACACTGTTGATTTGCAGAGATTAAATGGCAAATTTGCTCAAAGTACAGTATATTGCCTGTTTGCAGATCTGACTAGGAGTTAGGTTATTACTAATTGCAAAGAAATAAAGAGTTTTTTGCCCAATTAGGAATAAATCTGTAAAGGTCCAAAATTCAAGTGAAGATAAGAATTCTAGAATATCTACAAGATTTTCATTAATATTCCTCATATATAACTAAGTGCTTACCAGTTAAATCTATTTGTAGATGCTTGGGTTGATCTTATAGAAATGCCAAGTTCCCTCCATGTTATTATTCAAAAGCTCTCTCTGTCTCTATTTTATTAAATCTGTGTAACATTTCAAGCTGGTATTAAATCACACAATTTTCAAACACAAAATTTTCTATATATACAAGTAAAAAATATGCAGAGCTAAGACATTATATTGATGATTCAAGATACACTAAAAAAACAAGATCTTCTTCCACTGGTCAACAAGAAATTGGAATTTAGGAAAGATGGGTCTGATATTTCTTTCCTTATATATTATTTCTGAGGACAGGGTGGAAGCCAAGGGGTTTGCTTATAGAACTGGTGAAGTTTGACTTTAACTCTTTCACTGATAGCTAACACAATTGAAAACTTACTATGAACCCAGAACTATTCCACATGAGTTACAAGTGTTACAACCTGTACAGTAAGTCTATAGCTAAGCATTGTGCTCATCCCATGTGACAGATGTCATTGGGCCAGGGTCACTAACCTGCCAAGCTCTTCTGGCTGGCAATGGAAGAGGCCTGCCTTGGGCTCAGTCTGTCTAGCTCCAAAGCAATTAACCAGTACACACATTTCTTCTCAGTGTCAAAACATTTTGTGTTTTCTAAATGGATATATTTTCTAAGATATGTAAGCAAAGCCTTAAAATTCCAGAAACAAATTTTAACAGTATCTCTCCTCTTCTCCTTCCCCTTCTCTCTCCAACCTCACCATTCTCCCATGTTGACAAAGGCTCTCTTGGAAGTGGTTAAGATCCTAAAATCTACAGATTAGATACTGAAAGCAAAAAAAGCATGTCATAGTCAATGAAAACATAAAGAATCCTAAAATATGATGTATCAAAAGAATCATCAAACCAAAAATTTAAAAATCATGAATTAGAAACTTTAACCACAATTTCTGTCTGCAGCAACAGTAAAAGACCAACACAGGAATCATCATTCAAAGATTGAACAATGCGGGACACCTGAGTGGCTCAGAAGTTGATGACCTTCCTTTGGCCCAGGGCGTGATCCTGGAGTCCCAGGATCGAGTCCCATATCGGGCTCCCTGCGTGGAGCCTGCTTCTCTCTCTGCCTATGTCTCTGCCTCTCTCTCTGTGTCTCTCATGAATAAATACATAAAATTTTAAAAAGAAAAAAAAAAGAACACTGCATTTATAGTGTTGAATATATGTATAAGCTGAACTTCTAATGTTGATATATGATTATTTTCTGGACACAGAAAGAACTATTCCAGAAACTGATGTGTTTTAAGTAAAGAAATAATGTTTTTATATGGGGCAGTGTTACATGACTAATTCTAATATGAGGTCAACTAATCACTGCTCTGAAATTTATTTACAATTAAATATGTGCCAGGGATAGATTTCCTCGTAATATTTGAGTTACATAATTTAATTCATTTAATGCCATTTTACTAAAACAGTGCATCATTAAAGTAACCAGATTTAGAAAAAATAAAAGACAGTTAAATTTCAAATTTCAGATATTTGATATAATTTATTTTAGTCCACGTAAGTCCTAAATATTTCAAAGTACACGGCAATATTGCTATATTTGAGACATATATAGATACCTCCCAATGTCATTATCTATATTAAATTCAAATTTAGCTGATCATCCCATCTATTATTTGGCAAACTTACTTCAGGTTTATTAAAATGTGGGCATGTATATATTTGTTAGTTACACTAATCGGAATAATTCCCCTAGTAGAAATATGTGTCGAAATAATGCTCAAGTAAATTGGGGATATTTTAAATAAACATCAATAGTTTCGTCAAAAATTTCAAATTGTTTTAAAACTTTATGGACAATTTATTTTATTTATTTATTTTTACATATTAAGGTAAGATAGAATAATAGTTTGATTTTATGAGTCTATGTACCTTAGAGTTAGTAATTACTTTCATGTTTTCCTATGAAATGGCTTCATTTTGAGCTTAAAAAAACAACTTAATTTTATGCTTCTAAAAGGTAATGATATCAGTAAGCTTATTTTTAGATACGACTGATTTGCTTATTTACCTCTTCACTTCTACCACTCTCAAATTATTATAAACACAGACATAAAAGTAATTGTTATTTCACCTCTAGGGCATACTACATGTTCAAGGTTAAATACTGCCATTTCTCCTTATGGGTCCTTCAAGAATGAATCACATGACAGCACACAGTTCTGGAAATGCGATTCCATACCCATACAATGTAAGTTGACATTACCCTTACTTTACACTAGGAGGCATATTGTTACTATACATTTTTCTACTTACTAAACACTAATACTAAACACTTTGTGACCTGGTTTAATATGCTCAAATGCAAGAGAATATTATAAAACCTTTTAAGTATTTATAATAAATGAGTACTCAAAGCTAATTATTTTGGGAATTAAAGTCATACTTTAAATTGATGAGATCTAAAACTTTCCAGCAGAGAAAGCTTGAGTCCCAGCCTATTTTATAGGTATCTTTTAGCTACAATAGGTAATATTTCATAAAGTCATTTCACTGTACCTTTTAAGTAAAAAATAAATGGCAACAAAATGGAAAATGTATTGCAAGTAATGAATAGTAAATAATTTAAAATAATAAATGAATATAAGTATTTTAAAGTAAAACAGTGCAGATACTGGAGCATAAATTCACTCTACTATATAATTTTTATAAATCTTTAGCAAATAGCAATGTTTTGAAATCAGCCATCAGATATGCTAAACATGAAAAAGTCACGTGAAAAGTTTTCAAAGCATAAAGTTTTAAGAATTTGAAACTAAAAAAAAAAAGAATTTGAAACTAATGTTTTTTGTTTTTTTTTTTAGAATTTTATTTCTTCAAATGTGTAGCAATTTTACATTTGAAAACTCACTATGGTAATTTTTAAAACCTGATTGGAAATTTTGCTAAATAATCAGATACCTATTTTGTTTGTTCTACACTTTTTCAATATCTATTGATAATAATAATAACAATAAAATATAATGATACCTGTAAACTGAGCCTGTATTAAGTGCCAATAGCCCAGTGGCCCCAAGGTCTATGAGTTAGGTCATAGGTTATTTTGATTTCACAGCCTTTGTTCTTAATAACACTTACAAATAGTTGGTTCCCAAAAAAGTCATTGACTATATGTACAGGATTCAAATCTCTTCAGAGCTTTCAAATATCTTTACTCCACTCCACTTTCATCTTTGCCTGCCTTAAATGTTAAGGTTTGTGATGATTTTTTATTGGGTTCCTTGTCTCTCCTCATAATTATTGTATTTACTCAAAGAATATGACCAGGGTCATATTCCTACTTCCTAGATTTTCTTGTCTGGCAGCTCAAACTTTAAAATTTTTTTTTTTTTTAATCTATGATAGTCACAGAGAGAGAGAGAGAGAGAGAGAAAGAGGCAGAGACACAGGCGGAGGGAGAAGCAGGCTCCATGCACCGGGAGCCTGACGTGGGACTCGATCCCGGGTCTCCAGGATCGCGCCCTGGGCCAAAGGCAGGCGCCAAACCGCTGCGCCACCCAGGGATCCCTCAAACTTTAAAATTAAGGTAAAATTAGTAATTCCTAATCTGAGCTTTTCTCTTATATTTTCTAATTTATTTAATTGCATAATTCTCCAATGTTTCACAAACCAAAATCTTGAAAAGACTCTCAAGTCTTTCTTTTCCCTTATCTGCTACATCCTATCCTTCCCATCATTCAAAATCTGGTCCCCATCTATTTCGCAGTCCATTTTCATTTATTGTCACATACTCAAATAATTTAATAGCAACCATTTATTGAGTATCTATGTTTCAGGTTCTGTGCTAGGTGATTAGCTATGTCAAGTATCTGTAATCTTTATAACAATATTTTTATAGGTTATTAATAGCTCTATTTTGGAGGTTTGGAATCTAAGACCAAGTAGTGGAGCTAATCATATTTGCATGTGCTCCAAAGACAATGAACTATTCATTGCTTCCCCAAATATGAACCTTTCACAGCACCAAGAGGCCCCCACTGGTGAGAATGTTCACACACATGCCCAGGCATAAACATTTTATATGCTTGACAGTTTTTGTTCATCTAGTGTCACTTCTTCAAAGTATCACTTTAAAAGAAAAGAAAAAGAAAAAAACAAAGTATCACTTTATCTGGGCGCTGGGTGGTGCAGTTGGTTGAGCATCCCACTCTTGTTTTGGCTCAGGTCATGATCTCAGGGTCCTGGGATCCAGCCCAGGTTGGGCTCCATACTCAGCATGGAGTCTGCTTAAGATTCTCTCTCTTTCCCTCTGCCCTTCCTTCCTGCTCCTACATGCACATGTGTTTTCTCTCTACAATAAATATATTATATATAGTGCCTAAAAAGAAATTTTAAAACTAAAGTATCATTTTTATGAAAACAATCGTTATTGTTTACTTATTCAAGACTTATTCTATGCTAAAACCCACTTTTTTTATACATTTGGCATTAGCATTTATTATAATTCACTGTTACAGGTATCCAGTATCTTCTAAAAAATCAGTGTTTCTTTTCCTTTTTCCTCCTTTTTGGGGGGTGGGGTCTTCTTATAGTCTATAAAATGCTCATAGCCTACCTTCATAGAAAAAAAATTGCAAAACAATTTCAGGAACTTCATAGATTCTCAAAAACCTACTCATAGGCTTCTCCAACTAAGGAAATCTAGATTAAGAACTCTTGCTCTCCCAGTTTAGTAACGGAGAGTTTTTGTAAGTTTAGGAAGTCTTGGTTTTAATGTCTATTTCTAGAAGCTAGCATAGTACTTGGCACCACAGTAGACTACATGAGTATTAACAGAATAAACAGATAAATTAATAAATAAGTAAATCATGGAATAGTCAAGTGAATAAAGGATCTTAAACAAAAACTTTTGAATACTAAGGTATATCAGGATGACTAAGTCTTATACAGATTGTGGCAGACATATTTTAGGGTGGACCCTTATGGTCCCCACCTCCTGGTATTCATAACTGTGTGTATCCACTTCCCTTGAGTGTGGGCAGGACCTAAGACTTGCTTCTAACCAATAGAATATGCCTGGTGACAAAATGCAACTCCGATGATTAAGTTCTCTAAAATATTATGCTGTTACAAACCCACTCTAGAGACTCTATCTCTCTAATTGGCTTTAAAGAAGTAAGTAGACATGTTAGGAGGCATGTGTAGCTAGCACCTGAGGGTGGTCTCTAGAAGCTGAGAGCAGACTCCAGCTGAAGACCAGAAAGATGCTGAGGTGCTCAATCCTACAAATGCAAGGAAATAAATTCTGCTAACAGTCTGAAAAATCTTAGCAAATTCTTCCACGGTTTGCCTGTAGATGAGAATGTAACCTGGCTGACACCCTGATTGCTGGCTTTTGAGACCCTATACAGAGAATTCAGACAAACCATGGTCAGACTCTTGACTTTTTTTTTTCAGACTCTTGACTTAAAGATACTGTGAGATTATGGATGTGTGCTGCTATAAGGCACTAAGTGTTGTAATTAGCCAAAGAACACAGACGGTAGGTACATAGAAAGGAGATGGGGAGATATAATATATATATATTTCGTTTACAATATAGATCATTCTGCTCCAGAAAGCTTTCTGCCCCAATTTTGAGATGAAAATAAATAATAGATAAGTTTTGAAGTCAGAATTAGAAAAATATATTTAATAAAGCAAAAAATTAAAGTCTCATAGAATAAAATAAGGTAATCAAATTATTATTATTTCCTCCTTTATTTTTTAAATTAGTTTTTCTCTTTTTTTTTTAAAGATTTTATTTACTTATTCAGAGACACAAAGAGAGAGAGAGAGGCAGAGACACAGGCAGAGGGAGAAGCAGGCTCCACACAAGGAGCCAGCCCAATGTGGGACTCGATCCCAGGTCTCCAGGATCACGCCCTGGGCTGAAGGCGGCACTAAACTGCTGAGCCTCCAGGGCTGCCCTATTTTTCCCCTTTAAACTGAAATCACAATAGGATTAATTTCTTTTTCTCTATATTATTATCTAAGGAACTCTGCATTTATTAATTCAGGATCCATTATTGTATAGTCACCATGAACTGACTATGAAAATCCCATGGGGAAATATACACAGCAGGTGACAATATAAAACTTCTGAACAATATTCTGTGAGTTTGTATAATTAGCTCAACCCAGGCTACTTAGAAAAATTATAAACACAGTTCATAAAGTTATTTAATACAATACTGTGCCAAAAAAATAAAATTCATGTTTAATTCCCAAAGCATATTATGGCTAATGATTGTTTTTTCCTGCAGGTTAGTATTAGCACAAATTCTTAGGATTGAAATTTGGATTTATTTTTTCTGAATTTTTAAAAATCTTTTTAATTTATTAACCTGTTTATTTTCTTCCTACACTGACAGTCTATCTCTCATACCTACATATTTCAAATTCTCGACATTTCTTAGCATGTACAACTGACAGGAAGAATATTTTTATGTAAATATACAAAAAATATACATATTAAGAATAAATATTTCCTCAGCTCTACATCAGGTGCTTTCCATTTATGTCACCTCATCACCAAATGAAAGCATAATTTTAAATACATTATTAAAATTGTTGAAGATACAATTAATTAAAAGGAAGAAATCAATGTTCCAAGCTAAAGATAGCTACAGTTAACCTGGTGTACTTTTGTTTATTTATTTATTTTTATTTCAATAGAACAATTTTAATTTGTTTGATTGTATTTCATGTGCTGTTGAAATACTGATTTATTCATTCAGTCACAAATACACATTACTGGCCTACTCTATGCCAGGTGCTGTCATCCACAGAGAATAGAAAGGTGAGCAAACCAGTCCTCACTGATTAATGGGACAGACAATTGTTAATCAAATAATCATACAGGTTTTCTCTGAGGAAAATGTGTAAGAAAAAAAAAAGGACAAAAGATATAAAGGTCATGAAAAGGAAAAATTATTTACTGAAAAGAGCACTAAACAAGAGTTGACATATATGAATTTTATTCTTAACTCAAAAACTATGTAACTGTAGGCAAAGCCTCCCCTTTTAATGCCTCTGTATAGAAATATGTTATACTGTATGATCTGCAGGGTTCTACTAAGGACTAACCCATGCCTCCCCTCCAAAAAGCAAAACAAAACAAAACCACAGGAGCAGATCTTTCATAACTTGTTCATCTTGCTAACAGATCATTCAACCAAGTCATCTTAAGATCCAATTTCTCAAATCTTCCCTTAAAAAGTAAGATTGTCATGACCCATGAGGTCATGACCTGAGAGGGAATCAAGAGTCAGACACTTAACCAACTGAGCCACCCAGGCACCCAGAAGGAGCTGCTTGGGGCAGCTAGAAAGAAAAAAAAAATGTGTGTATATATCTCTACACCTAGATATAGAGGTATATACATTAGTGCCATAGAATTTAAAATTCAATGCCAGTGATGACACTGCTGTAAGCCATGTGTACATGAAGGTGGTTTCTCTGCACAGAGAGAGCATAAGCTGTGGAGTCAGGCACTCCTAAATTCATATTGTGCCTCAGCTATCTGTTAAGTAATTTTAGACAAATAACTGAAATTTCCTGAAATCCAATCTACTTAAACACTATATAATTTGTAATATTGGTATGGAATCATGGACAATATATTGAAGCATTTACTAGCATCCCTGACTTATAAGTAGACCTGAATAAATATTACCCTTACATATCCTCCAGTACCGAAATTATCCTTAGTGAGAAAGAAATCCACCAACTGACTCAAATATAGTCCAGAAAGAGTCAGGAGCATACGAACAGATAGGGCTTTAATAAAGTAAATATAATCTGCAATTTTGCACATGTTAAACAGCAGAACATCTTTTAAAATGACATTTAAAAGAAATGCCAGATATAAAAATAACTCTATTTATGATTCTCAGTGGGACAAGATTAAGCCTTAATTCTGAATTAGTGGTAATAAGCTGTTCCTGATCTGATCACATAATTGTTTTTGTTTGCCTTTAAGTTAGTGAAATTCTGGGGATCCCTGGGTGGCGCAGCGGTTTGGCGCCGGCCTTTGGCCCAGGGCGCGATCCTGGAGACCCGGGATCGAATCCCACATCGGGCTCCCGGTGCATGGAGCCTGCTTCTCCCTCTGCCTGTGTCTCTGCCTCTCTCTCTCTCTCTCTCTCTGTGACTATCATTAAAAATAGCAAACTTCCACTGAAAATCCCCTTAGTATTTTCTTAGAAGTAATGATTTTATTGAATTATACGTGGAGTATATGATCACATTCATGAGCTGCCTTCTTAAAGAAATATGATCTACTCTGCTATTGGGAATAGTTCAAGTCTCTATATGCAGAAAAGGTGGCAAAACTCTGTTCAAGACATTCTGCATGTGAGTGTGTTATCTGTGGGGAAGCTGACTATATGTTCTAAGACTCAGATGTGCCTAGAACACGGAGACACCATCTCTTTGCCAAAGGATACTTGTCATCACGCCCTGTCCTTAAACTCCCCCTGGGTGTTACACAAACAGAGCTGGGCTGAGGTTCTTGCTTAACGGTTTTATTGCTAAATTCTAAGGAGAACTTTTCAAAGACTTTATTTTACTCAAAAGGTCTTTAATGGAAGCAAATGCCAATTTACATTCTAGTCTTCCAAATACAAATGTAATTACTGAAAATCTCTGTTTAATTGCAATTTCACCATTTGAAATATACTTCAATGTATAAAATATGCTTGCTTTATACAAAACCATCTGGCTATACTTTTGCATAATAAACCATATCTTTAGTTCAAAACAACTAATAGAAAAAGGAAGAACTTGGATATTTCATATATTGATTCTGGGTTTTATATCAGTCTCCTACTATACATTTAAAATAAACTTCACAGTTTGAGATTTGTAAAAGATTAAGAAGAACAATATAATAAGACTTTTTTTTTTTTTTAATTTATGATAGCCACAGAGAGAGAGAGAGAGAGGCAGAGACACAGGCAGAGGGAGAAGCAGACTCCATGCACCGGGAGCCCGATGTGGGATTCGATCCCAGGTCTCCAGAATCGCGCCCTGGGCCAAAGGCAGGTGCCAAACCACTGCGCCACCCAGGGATCCCTATAATAAGACTTTATACATCCATTATCCAACCTCAACAAGCACTAACATTTCATTGTTTAATTTAGTCCCATTATTACTATCACCATTATCATCATTATTAGTATTTTGCTGAAGTATCATTAAAACAAATTCCCGGACATTATATTGTTTCTGCTATAAATTCTTCACAGTCCATCACTGCCAATAGGGATTTCTCTTAATAAAATTACTATACCATTATCACATCTAACAAAATAAGAAATTCTTAATATTATTTAAAACCCAACACATACTCATATAGCGACAATTGTCTTAAAAAATGTTTATGATACTGAAAAAAAGAAACAAACTTACTGGTCACCACTGTAGGCTTCTGGGGCACCAGTTCATTTTATAAATTAATATACCAACCAAGTATATACTTTGAATTTCCTGTGAGAACTGGATCTCATGTGGTAATCAATGACTAATGGGTTGAAGTTATTCATCGCATGTTTTTTAAAACTATGTCATTAAAAAGGAATAGTTTCTTTTACCTATCACTTTTATATCCACTCACTATACAATTTAATAGCATGCTCTGTAATTATTTTGGCAATAAACACAACTATCATATTACACGATTATTTATGAAAATAATTTCAAGTGTTAGTATACTTATTTTTTCTGTATATATATATATATATATATATATATATATATATATATATATCCCTTTACCTGCTCCAGTCTTTTCAAACAGCTATTGGCTTTAGATTCACAGCATAGATAAGGATGAGACAGGGTAGAGAACGGTAAAAAGGTATTCTGTTATTTTTCGAAGTTCTAAACTTACCACGGAGATTAGTTTTTTCAATTGCTACTAGGAGAAAAAAAGGTTGGAGGAATTTTGTCTTTGTGGAAAACTATCAAGAAATACAGTGGGGACGTCCAGCTGCAGACATTAAAAACATTTACTCAGCCTGGCTGGGATGGAAGGGATGAAAGAAATAGGAATAGAGGGGAGAGATTCTACATGGTGCTTGTTGGGCAGAAATCAGAGAAACCTAGCAGGTTAAGATCACAGAGTCTTGAGCCTAGATCCCATGGCTGAATCCAGGCAAGCAGGAAGGTCCTAGGGTAATAAACTCATCATGCATCTAGGTACTACGGTCCAGAGACAGCCATGAACAAACTCCTTTGCCCACCAGTGGCATGAAGACAATGACAGTAGTCATGAAGGGGCCAGGCGGGTTGAGATATAGGCAAGTATTATTTGAGATACTTGTGGACCTAGTGAAACAAGAGGAATCACAGTAGACAGATAATCAAGGAACCAGAATATTCTAATTCATTTCAGCATGATGTAGATCATGTGAAATTGAGGGGGGTGAGTGAATTTTCAAGCTTTTTTTTTTTTAATAAAACAAAGAAAAGAAAGTTGTATGTCCAGCACATCTGAACTACTGGCATCAGCCACATCTGATACAATAAAGACTACTGTAGATTTTGCATAATATCATTTACAAAAACCATCAATTATAGGTGTATAATTTGTGAACTTTATTTTTGGATTGCATGTAAAAACCTTCATATTTTATTTTTTTCAAAATTCATGTATTTGGTGTAATACAAAATTTATGATGCTAACAACTCAGAAGTATAAATTTGAAAGCAAAGAAGAATACTGTAGAGCAATACCACCGTGTGTGTATAGAAGCAAGACCCTATATTAAAGCCTAATGTTTCCAAAAACTCTCATTAAATACACTGTTTATTAATCCTGTTTAAAAAGTATAATTAAAAAAGTATAATGAAAGAAAATACTATGGAATCACTACTAATCTTCAAAGATGTATTTTTGAGAAGCATAACATTTTAAAAAATAGGAATCTGTACAGGTTTAATACTTAATAACCATACAAATAATACTGACATTCATGATGTACATGGATAGAGCACATTTAATATAAAATCTTGGTTCTTCAAGAATTATCACACCACTGACAGAAAACCCCACTGAAGACAAAGAACACAGTCTAGATCTGAATAGCAAGATTATTACTATCGAAGATTACTGCTTCAATTATACTATACCTCACTTCACAAATTCCTCAAAGTTAATTACAAAAATACAACTGTGGAATTTTAAGATGATATATCATAATACTGTCCTAATATGAATTACTATTTAGTTATGAATCTCTTAATATTTCTAGGCTATTCTGATTAATTCTGCTCTAGACATTTACAGAGGAGGTTAAAATCTTAAGTCCCATTAAATGTCAAAAGAATAGCTGGCTTCCAGGGGCCCTCAGGGCTCCTCCTTTCCTTCTCTGCCTATTCTCCTTCTTTCTTAATGATGAATAAGGAAGTTATCTCCACCAAGGAGTAGTTTAACACACTTTATTGACCATGATTCTCCTGGGTGAAGTCACTGTTTTGGGTTGAATGTTGGAGTGTGCAAGAGTATGTCATCCTTTGGGTCTCTTTTTCCATGTGACTAGATTGGTAAAAACTCTGGGGACCTCTTGAAGCTATTTTGAAAGAAGGGCCTTTTTTTTTTTTTTTTTTTGGTTTTAGAATCTTCTTTAACTGCTACCTTTTGGCAGCTCACTTAGTGCTACTGCCCTGGTCTAAAAGGCATTAGGTGAGTAGTTACACATTTTGGATAAAGTTCTGGTCTAAGGTAACTTAGGTTAGCCATACTTAAAGTCTACTTTTCTTCCCCTTTTACTTCTGTAAAAAACAACAGACAAACAAACAGAACCCAACTTTGGTGAACTGTACAGATAATACCTAAAACTGTTTTCTTAAAACAAGAGTCTTCCTGTCTTGGTTTTAGCTGAAGCCCAAAGACGTTAGAATTCAACCATTCCCACATGCAGAAGAGGAGGCCAAGAACCAGTTTGGTACTCTCAGCTTAATGACAATATGAGATGTCTTAAAATTGGAGATTGGGAAGTTGAAAACCAGGAAATCAGTTAAGAAAAAGCTATCTTACCTATCTGACCTCTCACACATGTCTAGGAAAGGATGATTCAGAGGAATCACTTAGATTCAATGGTACTTAGACTAATCAAAACCAGGACATCTAAGAAGGGCAGTTGGCCAGCTCTTCCAAATGCCATGGGATGAGAAGCCACCTCTTTGCATATGGCCTGCCCTTCTGGATATATGAAGTAAAAAGATACACTTATGTTTTCCTTATGAATTGAATATACAGAATGTGAAAGATCAAGAAGCAGAGCTGGTGTACAATTTACTTAGGTCTTTGTAAAAGAGTGGTTGGAGTAGAGAGAAACTTCAGCAGAAAGAAGAGGCAAATGTAACTATGCATGCCCATGGGAAGAAAGATACTGATTGGAGAAACATGCAGAAATGGGTGCATAGCTTTAGGAGATGGGGGGTAATATGTACAAAAGATCTCCAATCACCCTGGAAACAAAGAGGCAGTTTATAAATCCTAGAAGTCAGAGAACACCAATTCTGGATTCTCACAATAGATGAGTTAAGAAAGCCTTTGTGCTGTTTACCTCCTCTTGGTATTATACTTCAACCACAGAATTGCCAGAGGCAAATCAATGTCTACTGCAGAAGAGAAGTAGCTAGAAAATTAGGGAAAGCTCACCCTATCCCCATTTCTCACTGTAGTCCACCAGCCTGATGCAGGTCAAGATGAGTCAGAAAACAGTTTTAATTTAAATCAAGTAGAAATCACAGTCATTACTCTGGACTGGACATAATTATTGCATTAGACTTTTAACTTTTTAATGAAAGTGAACTAGTCAGTGATTTTTTTTTAATATAATCACACACCAAAAAAAAGGTATAGTACATGCCCCAAATTACCTGCAAAGGCAAAGAAAGAAGTACCCTCACAGGGCTTACTTTGAATGGGCAATGATTTCTGAGGTATAGTGTGGCTCTGTTCAGAATAAAGACTTTTGCGAATTCCACCTCACTCATTCTGCTTGTTCAATGCAATCGGTTAAAAACATATCCAAAATTGAAATAGACCAAAAAAAAAAAAAAGCAAGACCCCCAAATCATTATCACCCCTCTTTGCACTTGCTTTAAAGTCTTCTCTAGAGAATAGCATTCCACAGAACAACAACAGGCGCAGCAGACTTGATATATTTTGAATACAGCAACAAGAAAGCCAGCAGAACCCAAAAGTCCATTGCCTGGCTCCCCCCAGATCACCATTCAAAGGCGAGTGCACGCAACAGAAAAGCAGAACTCCACGGTCACAGAGTTTAAGGGGACTCACCGAGTTGGGGTCGGAGTTGCCATCTGCTTCGGTCCTCTTGTCCGGAGAGGCCTGGTCGTAGAATTCGTCCTGTGGCTGAACCAGAGGAAGAGGGTGTGAGATCAGGGTTCCACTACCCACCGGCTCGTGGTCTCCTAGACCACTGTCACTGCAGCTTTCCTGGGAGCCGTCGGGGAGGTGAAAGGTAACGCGGCGCTGCGACTACAAAGAAGACCACAGGACACTCGGATTAACACTCTTCCCAGGTCAAAGGGGCGCGGCCCTACACACAGTCAAAACAACTCTTAACAAATGATACAACGTAAAAGCAAAACAGATGAAACTTGGAACAAATCTAGCAATGAAATTTACCATTTTCTATTTACCATAGGATGTCTAACTTGCAAAATACAAGAAAGAATTTCAGTCTCGTTTAAGAACAAAAAACCCCCCAATGGTAAACCGTTGAAAATTATAGCAAAAAAAAAGTCAACAAGAGAATATACTAGTTGTCAGTTATTAAAAAAAATAAAAAACACCTGAAATAAGCAGAAAAATGCAAATATTTGTTCCATAGATCAGAATAAATACATATATAATGTAACATTCCAATTCTTTTGAATGAACAGGCATTTTGTTTACTTAATGGTTTTAAGGTAGTTGCAAAGAAGTCATGATTGCCCACTGGCTCAGATATTACTACCAGTCTTTGGTTATAGAACATCCCAGTAGAAAGGTATTAGGAATATTATTCTGGCATCCATTTTTACAATGTCACTATCAGAAGTGACCTAAAATATGTATATCGGTACTTCAATACATTTTAGTGTTTTAATAAAATAGAAGTGTGCATTTCAGCACAGATTTCTGCTTAGTACTCTTGGTAAATGTTCTTTAGCTGATGTAATCCATGAGATATGAGAATATTTGCAGCTGTGTGGGGTGGAGATTTATGACTTATGGAATTATATGAGAGTAGTAAATTTGTGCTGTATGTCTGACTGCACCTAATTTTCATTCTGCTTTAACAGCCAAAAGACCTTTCAATATCATGTCACATGTGACCACTTTTACTCATATTTAACAAAATTATGAATATATAAGTAATAAAGTATATAAAATATAAGTATGTAATGTATAATCACTTTATAATACATAAAACTTGTGTTTTTCCCAGAGGCAATTTATAGACTGTATCCATTTCTAAGAAAAAAGAATGCAGTTAGACACAAATGCTATAGATAGATATATTGCCACTCTATAAATGCATTTTTATAGACAACAATAGAACATAGGCTATTTCCTATGAGTCACTGGTTCAAATCCAGCTCAGAGTCATAATGGAGAAGAGCTGATACCACTTTATTGCTGTTCAATGACCTGTGTGAAATGATTTGATAGTTCAGTACATTTTTAATGAACTGATGCCGACATCACATAAACTATAATCATAAATGGTACTAATTGAGTCTATTGTAGCACATTTCACCTTCATGCACAACTATCTCATTCCCTCCTCAATAGATTTTGAAACGTGCCTAGGTGAGTGCTCCACAATATGCAAGCCCAACTTGATTATTAATATCTGAAATGTATTTTTCCTTGTATACGAAGATGCTACCATTTTAATTTATTATAGTGCTTTCCTCTCTCATGTGAATTTAACCCTTTAGAGAAAACCAATAATGCAAGTTTTTCTGTTTCTGTTTCAATATGCCCCTAATTGATCTGTATCCTTTTGTGAGAAGCACAGAATTAAGGTCAATGACCAGGTTGCCCATTATACATGACTGTCAAACAACTTTTAAAGTGATGGCCTACTCAAAAGTCTGTAGTTTCAGTGATTATAGTATCTTTGATTTTATCATTGGAGAATACCTCTTAGTTATAACTCAGGTGAGTGAAAAAGAAGTCAAATACAGGAGAAAAACAATGGGACAGGATATTCTTCAGTCTTTATAAAGTATTTTCAGAGGCCGCATAAGCCATTATAAAGTATATGTTCCATAGACAGAAGGAAAAAAAATCTGCATCTATGATATTCTTCTAAGCATAATTACTATTGCTTTAACTACTATATTTTTTTCTCCTAAAACGTGTGAATCTGTAGCCCCAGTAATACCTGAACCCAGTGTTTCTCACAGAACAGCCATGAGAACTAGTATTAATTGAACACCTACTGGTACATAGCCTGGTACTATGATTTCACTGAGAATAAGAAAAACATTTTTTTTCAAAACTGTTTCAAATACAATTGGATTCCATCTCACACACATTATATACTATGATATTCCTTTACCACTTTATAAGTGAGAATAAGCAAAGACAGAAATCTAATGTAATTTATTTGCAAGAAGACAGTGTAAATTAGTGGTACAATGCTTAAACCATGGTGGTTTATGAAAATATTTCCTAATTAATTTGACTCAAAGATATTTAAGTCTTAATTGGCAAAATTGTGCACAGTTTATCCTTTTAATGGGAGGTTGGGATGGTGGGGCATATGGACAAAGAATCAGAACATGGATATTATGGAAAGAAGCAAATTGATCAAGCAAATCAATATTTAATTTATCATCATAATGACTGATGCAAGTACAACAATGTCTGAAGTATCAAGTAGAAATAAGGAAAGGATATGAAAAAAAATTGAAATGCAGAAAAACAAGGATCCATGAAATGTTAAGAAACAGGAGTTATAAGGTGTTCAAGGACTTAACAGTATTTGTTCAGATGTTGCAGTAGAGTGCCAGGTGAGGAAGCCAGAACCTGACCTCTCCGCTAGAAGCCCTTGCTCTGCAGAGACTGGCCTAGGGCAAGTTGCTTTTTCTCTTTGAATGAGTTCCTGGCTTTGCAAGATGAAGAAAATAGTGCCTTCACCAGAGAAGTGTTGTAAGGCCCAAGCAGATAAAATAAGAAGCACTGGTGGTGTATGATATTTGACACATAGTAGGTACTTTATACAAAGTTAATACCATTCTTGAAATTTACAGTTGCATATTCTCTTTTAAGCTCCTGGGCTATCAACATTTAGCTAGTTTTAAGATGTGATTCCTTCCATCAGAAAAAAAAAAATGTTCTTCTCTCGTAAGGGAACTGCCTGGACCCCATTACCTTGGCACATCTCCCAAAGTGCTTGTAGATAATGTCAGCTCAGAGCCTTTCTGAGGGAAAGCTGTTTTTGGTGGGAGCAGTGGATGAAGATGGACAGTTTAGAACACATTGTTTCTCCTCTGAGAAAGTGAAGGTTTTCCTATTATCCTTTCAAGAAACCTATAATTGTTTGCATATTCGAAGAGAGAAAGAGGGATTAGCTTTCTTACTGCCTGCCTCTGGGAATATTGCCTCTGGGTTATCCCCATGGAAATATACCCAATTTGTGTTATAAATACAGTCAAGCCCTGCTTGACTGAATTGGGACAACATATGTTATCATGAGACTACTTCAGACTTTCTAAAGCCTTCGCACTTTTGTTTTCCTAAAATGTCTCTCTTACCCATTCCATTTTCTCCCATGGTAAGCATTATTATTATTATTGGCTATGTCTTGTTAACGGTTTGAATGTCACATTTGTTTATCTGATTTATCGCTAACAAGTTAGCTCTAGGTCCCTGGCTGCCCTGAGAAGGAATAAGATGGGAACCAGTAACTACTAAGGCTGCTTCATGTTATTTTATCTCAGGGCTGCTGCTATGAATTCTAACCATGCGAAACTTTCATCAGAAATTCTGTACTCTACACAAGCATAAAAGGCCATGCATACAAATATAGGTTCAGGATGCTGCAAGTCGGAAGATGCCACACTGGTTTAATTTAAGAAACATCACGAAACACTTTTACAATATTTTTTCTTGCAGGTTAGTAGAAAGGAAAGAGAGGGAAAATTTAAGAAGCTCAGGGAAGATACACAAGTTCCTGTATTGGGCACCGTTCTCTAAGAGTCACTAAAAGAACTCTGAGCTACCTAAGAAATCTCAATCTTTGCCTGAATACTCCTTTCATGTGTTTCTTTCTGATACAGAACATTATTCACCAATGAATGATTCACATTCAAGTCTACAATCCCAGTCCCACTAACCTCCAAGGATTCCTATGGCAAAGATTAAGTGGTCAAGTTCATTCTGTCTTTGCATAAAATAACCAAAAGGTAGAAATGAGTGACATGCCTAACACGGATAGGCATTCATTTAATAAGCTACATATCATAGAACTGAACAAATCACAATCCTTAAAATTTTATTGATGTTTACTGACATGAAAATATTCGTACTCTATTGTTAAGTGTAAAAATCAGGTTAGTAAAGATTTTACTTAGCTGAATTACATTTTGTTAATGTGTTTTTTTGTATAAATATGCATAAGCTAAGATCTGACTATGGGTAGATTAAGTGTTTATTTTTTATTATTAAAGATTTTATTTATTTATTCATGAGAAACACAGAGAGAGAGAGGCAGAGACATAGGCAAAGGGAGAAGCAGGCTCCATGCAGGGAGCCTGATGTGGGACCCGATCCCAGGTCTCCAGGATCACGCCCTGGGCCGAAGGCAGGCACTAAACTGCTGAGCCACCCAGGGATCCCAGATTAAGTGTTTAAAGTGGTATTGTCTGGTTATGCAATACAGTATTTTAAAATTTCATTATTTGGATACACTAAAATTTGCATGGATTATCCTGGCAACATTAAAACACATTCTAATATTTATGTATTCCTCTTCATCACTCAGAGCAATTAGGAAAAAAATAGAAAACATATAGTACACAGGAGATGGGGTCTCTCTTGAGCTAAGGAATGCCAAACAATTTTACTATCCCTGCTCTGCTATTCTAACTTCTATTCTTTACTTTATCTACTAAGATTTTGAATCATTGTGGTAAAAAATTCCTGTCTTTTCCTCCAATCACAAAATAACAACCTGAATTTGGCACACTATGCCAATTATTACAAGACAAACAAACAAATTTACGAGTCAATAACTGACACCTAAAATAATCGTTCTCTCTAAAATTACACATTGATATTGTGGAAGTAGGAAAAAAAGTGCAGTGTTGTTTAAATATGATTTCAAGTGCAGAATTCCTTAAATATCTTTTCAAGGAAATATTCTTAACTCTGATTTAGTTCTTTTAAGCATATTTAAGAAATATTAATGTATCATTCATCTATCTAATCCTAAATAATACACATATACACACACATAAGTTGTCTGAAATTACTTATGATGAGGTAAAAAACAAAAAATGATATTAAAGTTCCATCTGTGAACTGGTTTTTGCTTTACCTGAGCATTAAATCCAATGAATATATGCTCTTTATCTACTTGAAATAATGTTTTCCTATATATCTCCTCTCAAAGTAGCAAAGGAAATCACTCCAAAAAAGGGAAAAAAGAAAACTGCAGACTGGAAACTGCAGTTTAGTACAAACATCTCTACTAATATTAATTGGAAACATTTGACCTTTCTTATTTTTAAGAGAACACATTTTAATTGAGATTAAAAAAAAAAACAGTCATGAGTGTATTCCAAGCCTGAGAAGTTGTTTTAAATAACTGTATGGTACATGCTGGATGGCTGGTTTGTATAAGCATCCTCTGAGTGCACCCATTAATCACTATCTTCAGAATATAAGATCTTGTCTTCCCTCTATATTGCCATCAGAGAGAATATGTAGAGAAACAAGTTTAGTCTTTAAGGTCAGGGGCCCTAGAGGTCACCAACCTGGAGCTTCTCCTTTGTAACAAAAAATGTCCAGATGGCAGCCCTCAAGGTCCTTGGAATGTTCTGGCCATGCAAGAAAAGAGTGTCCACAGACAGTTGCTAGGCTAGTTCCTACATTATTAAAGCTTGCTGCATGGAGATTTTAGCAGAGGATGCTAAATTTGTCCAGTCTGCTGCTCCTGGACTCCGTGTAAGTTCCAATAAACCTACATCTTACGGTTTCTGGGTCTTTTCTTCAGCCTTGCCAGACCATCACCCACCCTTCGCTTAGGGTCTGCTGATGTGTGCTACACAATGACAAAGTGACATTTTTTTTTTAAGATTTTATTTATTTGTTCATGAGAGACACAGAGAGAGAGGCAGAGACAGAGGCAGAGGGAGAAGCAGGCTCCATGCAGTGAGCCTGATGTGGGACTCGATCCCAGAACTCCAGATCATGCCTTGAGCCAAAGGCAGATGCTCAACCGCTGAGCCACTCAGGTGTCCCAACAAAAGAACATATTTTCAACTAAAACTACTAACTCAATTCAAAGGAAGTTCTGGGCAGCCCGGGTAGCTCAGTGGTTTAGCGCCGCCTTCAGCCCAGGGTGTGACCCTGGAGACCCGGGATCGAATCCCACATCGGGCTCCCTGCATGGAGCCTGCTTCTCCCTCTGCCTCTGTCTCTGCCTCTCTCTCTTTCTCTGTTTCTTTCATGAATAAATAAATAAAATCTTTAAAAAAATAATTGTTTAAAAAAATAGGAAGTTCCTCGACAGCTCCTTGCCATCTACAATCAATACACCTTCATCCTCTTAATAAAATCCAGAATTGAGTGAAATTCATGGTAAATTAGAATGTAAGGTAAGTGGGACCCAAAAGCAATCTGTGATTATAAGTCTAATTTGTTACTGCTCAATACTTGCAGGCTCAACTAAGGGAATCTAATATTAATACACACATGTTCTTTTTTATTCATGTTTGAGAGATGAGGTCCAAAGTGGTAAATCAAGAAGAGATTTCTGGATTTATGACTTAGGAAAATTACTAGTAATTATGAGTAAAATGAGCTCATTATTAAAAAAGGAATAGTTTTGAAGGACAAAATCATAAGGAAATTTTTGACTAGTGATAAATGAAATGTTTTGAGCACCGAATTATTTTATAATGAGTCGTTTTACTATTTGTAACTGGAAAAATGAGTCATTCTCCTCTCCTGTTTATTGGGAGTATATTTGATTAAATGGTTCTGCTAATGTAGCCTTTATTTATTTATTTTTAGCTGCAAATTACTTAGAGATTTTCTATTTTAATGTTACATTTCTTTTTCAGATAAGGAAATAAAGTAAAGTGACTCGTCTATAGAAGTTGCAGTGGAAACTAGAATGCTTATTTTCTGGTTTTCAACACGAAACACTACTCATCATTCATCCTTCTACTTAATAAATTAATTATTGAGCACCTACTATATGCTAGACATCATTCTAGCTGCTAAGAATAAAGTGGTGAATAAGACAAACAGTATATCCCACAACTTCCGAAGAAGTCAAATTTCATTAGGCTAGTTTCTACCAGTTCTGATGATGTATTTGGCCAGCAGGTTTTAAAACGTGATTTCCTTCTAATTCTTGCAAACTCTGCATACTTAGGCAAGGTCAGCGCATGAATGGGAAACCTTCACTAATTAACAATAGCCTAGGGAGAAAAAAAAGAAAGAAGGGGAGTGTTTCTGAGTTTATGCCAAAATAATACCTAGATCCGTTGCCTTCCCTGGATTGGAATTCATTGCCAATTTGTGAAGATGAAAAATAAAAAGGCTAAAAGAGTAACTGAGACTGTTAGAGCAGGCTGTTGACTCAAATACAGAATCCTTGTTAACTTTGCATATCCTTGAAAAATTATTTTTCATATCCAGGTAGAGAAATGTAACAGCCCCAAATAAGAATTGATGAAATCAAACCCATCGAGTTTTTCTGAGAACATATACACTTGACATTTTATAAGCTTATAATGAATATTTATTTACTGGATGAAGATGATTTACCCAGAATTGAACCAGGACATCTAAAAAGGATGTAGTACAAATGAAGTATCATTGTCCATCTTCCAAAGGTGATTTCCATGGGAAAAGATCTCTGTCTCCCCAGCAAGTTTACTGTCTTATTTTAAGAGTAGCAAAATGAAACATCCACCAAATTGGATTGATAACAATCCACCAAATGGTCAGTCTTTTCTTTCTATCCTCTTTCAAGTTTACATCCTAGAATATTTGGAGACAAATAGGAAGGGTTGGCTTGTGTTTGAAAAAGATAGATAACAACTTCCCTGACCATAGGAGATGGATGTAAAAGTATCAACAACTCTAAAATGATTTCTTTTTATTCTTAGAGATATCTATGTTATTTAGAGATAGGACTAGGGTGTGGATGATTACTGGCCATATAAAATTGAGTAACATTTTCAGGGGAAACGGTGAGTGTTCATCTATACTCTACTTATTATCACTCATTAAACAGTTGGCTACTTGAAGACCGGCAACTGCTTAATTTCAGCACACATGTGTCAATTTTTGTCGACCTTCACTACTCAACTGTATATTTAGTTGAGGAAACTTGTTTCAGTGTATGTGGGGAACCCACATGAACTTAAACTTAGCCTGTTTAGTTTGCAGTCTTATTATGAAATGACCCTCAAATTAAGGACCTATGTCTTTTGTGCTTTATAAATAAAGTACATTGAATAGAAGCACCTATGGCTCCTAGAAGCACCTATGGCTGAAAAGACTCATATTAATAATTTGCGGTTAAAATTTTTAAGTATTTTTATTTCCTTTTTATCTCAGTATGATTTGTGAGAAAGGTAGGACGCATTTCTCTTCATGTGCAAAAAACAATTGATAGCTTTAAGAATAAAAGTAAATTCTTTGTACTCTTTCTGGGTGTAAACTTGGTGCTTGAATTTAAATATTAGGAAAAAGCATACAATAGGAATCTCCTCCCTACATCCTAAGTGTCTGAGTCAACTTTCCTCTTTGGTTTGGTGACATCACCCCACCCTTAAATTTCCTCTGGGGTCCCAGGCAAGTAGAGAGGATTAAGAATTGTCAGAGTTGTTGGTTATTTTGCTTCTTATATTCTTATTTAGTTCCTGCTATCAGAAACAACCTCAACCTATTTCTCACAGTTAAATGTTGCCCAGTAGGAATGCAGCACTTTATCTGAGCATACAAAATATAAAATGATTACATTAAACAGGAGCAGCTGCTCCTGAATCTGCAAGCAGAATTTTTGCATCTATAAATTATATGTACAGAAATAGGGAAGAAACGACTCAGCAAGAGTCCTTTCCAATTTAGTTTTCTAGTATAAACAAATCCATGTGACAAAGTAAGTTACCCTTATCATATTTACAAAATCAGCACACATAATAGTTACAGCAATTTAATTAGAAATTACACAAAGTTATCACTGTTATTAAGTAAAAATATAGAACCCATTGACATAGCATTGGTCTTTTACAAAAAGTAAGTCTTTTCTTTGAGTAATAAAAAATCACTGAAAAATAATGGGTCAAATCTGTAAGCATTGATAAATGAAATAAAGTCTAATTTAGTGTCTAGAATTCAAGAATTTATCTCAAGTAATTCTAGCAGAATTAACAAAGAGACAAGAGGCATCTCCCTAGCATTTCTGTTAATAATTCTCAATACAAATAAGACTTGTAAAACCAAAGTAGGCCATATTTACTTTAAGTAATTAGTATCTTTTTAGGAGGTAGCCCCAATTTTATAATTAAGCTCAGACCATGGACATTTGACTCAGAAAAGAGTTTAAGCATGCACTCATACCCATATTCTCCCCCACACATACACATAAACATACACATCCACGTTAAACTTCCCCTGTGTATCATAATTACCTAGTAAGAATAAAAACTAGTAATTCAAGGCTTTACAGGACAGATTATGTTATTCTACATTAGACAAATGGAAGAAACCATCTGTATGAATCATCCAAAAAATACTATTACTATACAATAAGGTTATTTAAAAGTCCTCATGAAGGATTGTTAATTTACACCTAAAATGTGATATAATTTGTTTCATTTGATCTTGTGCCCCACATAGCAGTTTGATTTTATTTATTCATTTTCTAATTTTGCCTTCTTTTGGTTCTCTCAAAAGATGTCAATGAAAATACTGTTTACAGTTGAGAAATTTTGATTAGGAATGTGTGATATTCAAGTCTTTTTTTAAGATTAAGTTAGGAAGAAAATGAGGGTACTTTTAAGAATATAATACAACATAGATATAAATTTGTGTCTGTGTATTTATATATGCATATATGATACAAAATTTATGCACAAACTCCCTCTACTACAGACAAATGTCTTAGAACATGAAATTTCTCCATTCTTAGACAAGGAAATTATATCTGAGATCTGTCAATTATACCTGAGATTTGTACTTTATTAATTTTGAAAATTAAATCCAAACTTTATTAATTGAATCTAAGAAAACCTGAATTAATATGGACAAATTCTGATGCCATAAAGCACATTCTAGAAACAGTCTTTTTGCAGTTACATTTAGTGACATATAATATCCAGCCTTGCCTGGTGACAAAAAATTACTTGTTTAGCAATGATACTTCATTTAGGGTAGAATTCATCATGTAAAATTATGATTATAAGATGAGGAAAAACATTTATTAAATAACCAAAATTGTATAAAACATCTTTTTAATTCTTTCAAGGAGGAGCTACTTAATAAACTAAATACTGCAGTGATAGCACAATATTTTTAAATATTTTGGAGCATCTGGTTTTGAATTGTTATGAGAGCATGACATTATATTGTACAGTCTCAAGGTGCCAGCTCTCCCTTTTACAATCTGATTTTACTTCCTGAAATGTCTAAAAGCTGTCTGTAGTGGTGAACAATAGTAGTTTAAGAAGGAGAGACTGCAAAATGATATGGCACATTTTTTTTCAATGGCTTCAAAATTTTGAAGGCCATTATGAAAGAGGAATTCCAAAATATTCTGAGAAATTATAATATTAATTATAGTAGGTACAAAGGGGAAGTTTGAAGGACAACACTCACCTAAATGTATAATTTCTGTTCCTTGGGATAAAGATCAGTCTTGACTTTATTCTCAGCTTAATGTACAGGAATGTACTTTTTGGATCATAAATTTAGAAAGCATAGTGAGGTGGTATAGTATGAGAGAATGAGATGAATGTGATGGACTTCCATAGGGGCTTTGAATTACAGAAATCTGAGAATATGTTTTCCAAACAAGTTTGCTACATACATACAGAGCAGTACCATTTGGATATGGAAATCATATCAAAATATTTTTAAAAGAATTAATAAGCATTATTCTGTAGACTTTAAAACACTGATATCCTAATAAGCTGGAGGGAAATGTTTTAAGCCTTGAAAAATGTAATATGTAACTGCCTCCTCCACGCTGTAAGAATCAGAGCCTTTTAGTGATCTTAAGAAAACACAGAAACTAACCCAGTTGGAATAAACACAAGCAAGATTTTATATTACTTTTCTCCTGGGTAGAGAGGCCTTTGTTCTGAAGTCAAATTGGGTGGATTGTATTTAAAAATATATATATATATAT
Organism: Vulpes lagopus; assembly: GCF_018345385.1. Lineage (NCBI taxonomy): Eukaryota > Metazoa > Chordata > Mammalia > Carnivora > Canidae > Vulpes > Vulpes lagopus. The sequence goes on along the minus strand of NC_054839.1, from coordinate 40,091,749 downwards.
ATATCCACCTATTATTGCAGATAGTCACTGTGACTTTGGGCCTGATATCTGAAATAAAAATCTCTCCCACAGCTCATTGATAATCACATTTGCCCTGTGGCTCTTAGTCTCTCTTTTGAAAACATTACTGAGTCACCAACCTAAGTTATTTGTAAACTGGGGATCATTTGTTTTCCCTGAATACAAATATAAAATTCAAACATATGTCAGGAACTTCTGCATGTCAAAAGCTTCTGTAGATTTAGGTAGGTAGCATCTATAAAATAATGTGCTATACTCAGGAAAACATGGTTACTTTTGAAGAGACAAAACTCTCAAATATGCTCCAAATGTGAATACATCACATTCAGAAGGTAAAGATCCAAATACCTGAGCAATGTTTTTGAAGAGAAGAAAGTAAACACATGTTAAGTCCACTTGACTCTAAGATCCAATATGTGTGCACAGAAATGCCTTCTAAGTTTTGTCTGGGGCAGAGAGGGAAAGACAGTTTCAGAATGAGACTATAAAATTTCCCCATGAGGGGTAACTTACTATGTAGTACAAGTTAGCCTGCACACTTAAAATTTGAGAACTGTAAGACAGCTTCCAATTTGAAAAAAAAAATATTAAATTTCCTACATTTTACATTTAGGACCTTGAAATCCAGGAATATATTATCCTATTTACAGAATGTTGAGAATTATTAACAAATTGGTAGTCTAGGATTCACTTTTTTCAAAGAAATATTGTAACCAACAATTATTTATATTTGTGCTCAGAATGTGGGCAAAGTACAGTTAAATATTTGAAAGAAAACTTTAGGATATATTTTAAAAGTTTTGAACAGAAAGAGCTAATATATAAACTATGGGCTTTGGCTATAACACATTAATATTGTTCATCCATTGCAACAGGTGTACAAAACTAATGTAGAACATTAATAGGAAAGATTGCTCAGGAAGAGAGTATCTATGGGAAGTCTGTGTTCATTGTATTTTGATAAACCTAAAACTGCTTTACAAATGGCCTATTTAAAAAAAAAAAACTAAGAATTAGACAGGGAGAGGATGTGGGCAAGGACTTCTGTAGTGAGAGTGGAGGGGATGTAAGGCCATATTCAAGGAACTTAAATGATAGCACTATTCTGTATCATGTTGAATGTTAATTTTTTGAGTGCGTGTGTGTGTGTGTTGGAGATACAAACACTCATGTACATTATATTTAGCTCTTAGTGGGTATTTTTAAGTCTTAAATATTCTAATTTATATAATTATATGCATTTAAAAAGTATTTCTACATTCACGTGATTTTTATTATTGTCTAAAACTATCCCTTGTTCCTTTAAAAATATTTGAATCCTATACACTTTTAAAGGTACTCCATTAAATAGACATTTTAATTCATATTTTATAATGATATAAACCTATCTTGACACTTCTAGGAGCATATTTCAGAGTTAACTTCATGAAGATGAAATGAAATATTCCTCATATCAGAAAATAATTCTGATCTACTCCATGGGCTAGCCTGACAGATGAAAGAAGATAGATGATGGTATTTTGGGAATTAGGAATTACCTATCCTGGAATAGATCATAGAGTTTAGTGTCTATAGAAGGAATTTTATCTTAGATTTCACAGACTGACAAACTGCATACAGAATGCAGCTCAGATATCTCATTTGATACCTAACTTTTCCTAGATATGAAAATCTAGCAGATTTTCATCAGACATACAGTTTGGGTGATAACTGGTCAAACATGGCAGCTAACTAATTTCAGTTTCTGGAAAACTCTGTTGGAAAAAAGTTCTTTCAGTGCAAGGGCATGATCATTGGACTTCCATACATACGTAATCTCTTCCAAGGTACATAGCATAATATCGTTTGACTAAAAAACACAATCATCATGTTTCTGGTGAAAGAAGGAATTAAGAATTAACAATTTGATATTTAAATTTATTTTAGCAATATATGTTAAATAGATGCTAAGTATATTTATAAATAATAAATATAATCATATATAAATATTTGTTAAAATTTTTCTAATTCAATTTATTCACTAATTTCATTACTAGGCTTCAAATTTTTTTTTTTTTAAGATTCTATTTACTTATTCATTAGAGACACAGAGAGAGAGAGAGAGAGAGAGAGAGAGAGAGAGGCAGACACACAGGCAGAGGGAGAAGCAGGCTCCATGCAGGGAGCCCGACGTGGGACTCGATCCCGGGTCTTCAGGACCACGCCCTGGCTGAAGGCAGTGCTTAACCACTGAGCCACCCAGGCTGCCCTAGGCTTCAAATTTCAAGCAAGAGATACACGTACCAGAAAAATAGAGTAAAAGAAAAACTAAATTATGAGTCCTCAAAAAATGAACATCTCTGAAACTATATCATTGGAAGAATTTGTAAATGTGGAGAATACATGCTAAAATACAATGGTTTAAGCTTTAAGAAATTCCTAAAAGAATTGTACTTAGCTATTCAACAAACATTGTTAATCACCTACTTTCTATCAAGTACTCTTAGATACTGAGGGAACTTTGGCAATCAAAATGTCACAATTTCTCCACTCCTAAAGCTTACTTACAGTCTAATAAGTAAAATTGGCTGGAATAAGTAATTACAAATGTGTTAGGTAATATAAAGGAGAACTTTAAGGTCCAATAGATGTGTATAAGAGAAGGTTCCAGCTCACCCAGGGAAACCTTCCAATAAGAGATATTCCAGTTCATGCATGGCCTTGTCAGACATTAGGAGGCTATAACTCATATTCCCACTAGTTTATAAATCCATGCAAAATACCCCCGCCCCCCCAGGTTTAAAATCTTGTCTTTTCTTTCTTTCTTTCTTTCTTTGGTAGAATACAAACTCTGTAACTCCTAAGTAAAAAGAACATCACAAATTCTGGTTGCTTTTGAAGCACATTTCCCAACATGTACGAGGATCTCTTTTTTCTTTTTACTGATTTCACCTAAATACATTGATATATATATATGAATATATATCATATATATGAATGTAGTAACATTTATCTTTTTGAGATTAAATTATTATGTCCCAATAATGCTGAGTACTTAAAAATGGTGCTCTGATACAGCCTCCATTGTTTCTTTCAACATCTGATTTCTTTCAACATCTGAAATTAATTTCAGCTTATTATCTGATAGTATGATCAAGATCATATGTGAAGAAAGTATGACTAATCAAAACTAAAAGTAGGAATTCTTGAAAGGGAGGAACCCTGTATTCTTTGACTTGATATATCTAGTGCTTAGTACAGCCCTTAACATCTGATAGGTACTCCAAATATGTATTGAATCAAAACACATAACAATCTACATAATCACAAAGATTTCTTTTCCTTAACATTGTCAATATAAAAGAACTAGTTTGACTGAGTTTTCCTTTAAACACTAAAGGAAAGTAATTATCTGTTAAAAAAAAAAATTTACTACAAATTTACCTGAGTTGACAGAAGGAAAAAAGAGGAGATAAGCTCTGCATTTCTTTTAATAATTTTTAAAAAGCATATATAAATAAATGCAAGTGAATGGACTCTATAGGAGTGTTGATTATCTCAATAGATTTTTCCACCATTTTAATTCTGAAGACCATTTAACAGTTGTAACCCTGCCTACAGTGTCTTCTTCTCTGGGAACTGCAAGGGACTCTGCCAAGGATGGACCCTTGGATCATGCAAGAAAACACAAAATCATAGCCTGATCTCATCAAAACCAGCACTTAAATCCAATGGGTCCTATCTGACAAATGATGCTCAGTTTCTTGAAGGCAGGTAAAAAAAAGAAAAAAGAAAAGAAAAGGAAACAGTACCAAACAGCTATGCAGAGTAGAAAATAGAAAAGAGGCTTTCAAGCATTTCCTTATTTTCACATGGAGAAAATATTTAAAATGTTAGGTGTGTTAAATAACAAAAGTCTAAACCTTTTTATTTTATTTTTATTTTTTTTTATTTTTTATTTTTTTTTCTACTTTTTTTTTCTAAACCTTTTTAAAAAAACTTTTTACTTATTCATTTGACAGAAAGAGAGAGAGAAAGAATAAACAAGGAGCAGGCAGAGGGAGAGGGAGAAGCACTCTCTGATGAGCAGGGAGCCTGATGTGAGACTCGATCCTAGGACACTGGGATCATGACCTGAGCCAAAGCCAAATGCTTAGCCAATTGAGCCACCCAGGTGTCCTAAAATTCTAAGTCTTACAGAATATTTTAATGCTATGGAATACTGGGATAAGAAAATGTTGGCTAGAATTTTTTTCATGCAATCTTCTTATGAAAGATTATTATGGAATCTCTCCTTATGGAAAATCAATTCTTTAAAAAATATTTAGTTTAAATGTTTTAAAAGTTACAGTATAAAAAAAAATAAGCCACATTGAGCATAAAATGATTTATCAAGGAAATATGTATTTATGATAAACATCATTAAAGTAAATAATGCTCAGAAACAAAATAAAATCTTCAAATAATTACATTAAAATTTATTTATTACATAGATCTTTTAGGTGAATAATTTGTTGCAATGACAATTGGTAGATATATCTTGCTATAGAAAGAATAATGACCTTTTCTAGAGTCAAAAAATACCTTAGAATGTATTTACTCCCAATAGAGTTTAATTTCATATTGTGATGATTAATCAGAGTGAATGACTTTATTTTCTGCTGTTTTAACTACAAGAAATGATCTCTTCTGTTTTTATCCTATTATAAGGATCGTTACAAAAATGGGAAACAATTAACACTGGGTTTAATGCCTGAGTGCTATAGAGCTGAAGTAATTGCACTCAAGGTCTGCTAACTTTTTAATCAGGCATTTGGTTGCAAGCTGCTCGCAATTGATTCTGAGAGAACTAACACCATCTAAGGAGGAAAGCAGGTGTGCCAGAAAAGCAGGCATGTTGGCAAAACAAATGAAAGATTTTAAAAGGGAAAGGAAAAAAAAAAAGTAAAACCAAAGCAAAATGCTTGTCAGCAGGCCATTTACTTGGCTCAGACTGTTACTGAACAAAGCCAGTTGTGCAAGCAAGCATGGTGGTGGAAGCCCACTGACCTACTGCTTTCAAAGGGTAATACTAAAGCATAGCAGCAAGGAGCCCTGTCCATCTCAATATTAGTGAATTGAGTTAATTAACAGAGAAGGCCTGAAATTTCCATATTCAGTAGAGTTGAGACACCATCAGAGCTTTCTGGAATTACATTCTAATTAGAAAAGCTCCCACTTCTTTGCATCCAGGCTACTCTTTGAAAAACAAATTTGGTTAGGTACTTTGTTCTCTCTTAAAAGACAAAAAAAAATCTACAGTCTTCCTCCAAAGCTAATGACATTTTTCCTTTTCTTTCTTTAATAAGTGTCATTCTCCTACTGTGAAAGTGACTCCTTTTTAGGTATGTTGCACACATTTAAAGGTGCATGCATTGCTTAGGAGCACCTCAGGGTGGGGGCTGTTTAAAAAAAATCCCTTCCTCCATTGTCTCTTGAAATGGGAGCTGCTAAGAGTTCACATTCCCGTGCTTTCCACTAACAGAATAATCTGATGAGAAGTAGATACATATTTATAAAATTCCAAGTTTGAAATTTCTTATAATAGTTAGGTACACTGTAGATCTCCCTTTACACAGAGAGAGGAAAACAAATGACAGATTTGGCCATTTACCTGGTGAATTCCTAGACAGTTGTGTTTGCTTTCTTGAATCCCCCAAAAGAATATGTGAAGAAGAGTATAAAGCAGAATTATCTTTTGCCCCAAAAGAGCAAGTCAGAGTAGGGGCGAGGGTGGGGTTATGATAAGAAAAAGCAAACAGCAGAAACAAGATTCCGAAAGTCCTGTGTGCATTTTTATTACATGTGCATGTCTGGGCCACCAGGGAATCTACAAATTAGGCTATCTCAGCATGGAGAGATCAGCGGATCTAAAATATCAGATAGCTATTTACATGAGTTTCCACTCTAGCTCCGTACAGTTATGGAAGACTCAGCTCATTTGTGCGGATCACTTAACTTCCCATGAGCTCTCCCTTATCCTCTTCCGTAAACAGCTCTCACTGAGTCACTGCAGCATCTGCTGTTACTAGGTGAATGGTTAATACAAATGAAAGAGCACACCAAGTTCCTTAATCATATGAGGTTCTCACACAGGTATGAATCTGAGCAGTTCAGCAGGTAGGAGAACAAAGAGACCCGTGGGCAAGGAGCCCCTTCATGGCTCAGATTACGTCGCAAAAATGGCTTTAGCGAGATTAACAACTGCACTTTCTAACTGCAAATGTGACATTAAACAAAATTTTGATTCTGTATGCTGCATTTCATAGCAATTTGATATCCAATATTGAAGTGATCCTTTGGAATCCAGTAGATTTGAATGGTATGTGTGTGTGTGTGTGTGTGTGTGTGTGTATTTCATTTCAAGAATTCATGGAAAGACAATTCCATAATATCTCCTCCTACCATAGTGCAAGGAAAAGCATCCCAAACCCTGGGCTCATTTCTGAGCACAAAAGTGCCATCACTTACATGGATTAGCTGTCATGATGTCTATTCTAAGTCTAATGTTAGTCTTCCAGTGTCTCCACATCAAAGAAATCTATCAGGACAACCTTGTCTCTGTTGGACTTTTTATGATTCCTGTTGAGTGGTTTGAGTTTTCTCAAGTTATTTATAACAATCAAATTTGTGTTGGGAAAAACATTATTGGGTAAGTTGGCTGAATGATGCCAATGTCATTAATTATATTTAGAAGTAAAACTTCTTCCACTTAAAGATAATGAATACAATAAGAAATACTATTATGTTAAATTGAATTAGTTTTTGAGTATTTCTAATTTCCCGTAGAAATAAAACAATTTCTATTTTAACTTAAGAGGTATTTATAATTTTTGGTACCTATAAGTTTTAAAGATTTTTTATGCATTTGTTCCAGTCTATCGCTTAAACTACAGAGTAAGCGGATCTTTTTTTTTTTTTTAGGATTTTATTTATTTTATTTTATTTTTTTTAATTATTTTTTATTGGTGTTCAATTTACCAACATACAGAAAAACACCCAGTGCTCATCCCATCAAGTGTCCACCTCAGTGCCCATCACCCATTCCCCTCCAACACCCGCCCTCCTCCCCTTCCACCACCCCTAGTTCGTTTCCCCGAGTTAGGAGTCTTTATGTTCTGTCTCCCTTCTTAAGGGTAATGTTCAGTCATGATCCTTTACTGGTTAATTTACTTTTTACTTCCACGTCCTTCCTCAACACACACATGGATGTGTATACATACAGTTATCAATTTTATCTTTTTTCTATATCCAGTAACATGAGTTATCTTGAAATTTAAAACACCACCACCGCTATGTCTCAGGAGCACAATTTAAACACCCATTTCCTAAAATGCATACATGCATTCTAGATTCAGAATGTGTCATATAATCAATGTGCTAAGATGGTATCATATTGTAATTTGTCAGCATTATTTTCTCAACAGTACATAAAATAATGATACTCTGTGCTTTGCAATCTATGGCTTTTCAGAACTGATGAAATACTATGTTAATAGCCAGGAGAGGAAAAAAAATGCAACTAACATTTTTTAGCATCTATTATTTTCTAGTCATTAAACTAGGTGCTTTATACTAATGATCATATTCAACAAACTCTGACTTATGAACTAGTATCCTCTTTTTTTGCAAAGGAGAAAATAGATTTAAAGAGGTCCAGTAACTAATTTGCCCCAGGTCATATTTTTAAGTGCCACTGTCAGGGTCAAGTCCCTTGCGTGTTATTTGCATGTTCTCTTCCATTTGTGCAAACAAAATAAGCACAACAAAAGCAAAAGGAAAATCTAAATTATCTCCAATGATGGGAAAAGTAACTAAAATATTTAAAATGATAAAAATATAGAAAGTAACCAAGACAATGATAAATTGGCTTATTTTCCCACTAGTTTATAAGGACCATGAAGATAGGGTCATATTTGTTTTACTGTTAAATGTAGCCTTTGCCTTATAGCAGGGTCCAGTAAGTATTGACAGAATTAAAGAATTTCAGTCTTGAATGAAGGCTGATTTTGTGCATTCTCTATTTTAACCAAAAAAAGAGACTCAGTTTAACCATCAGAATCATAGACTCAAATATTAGTGTCTCTAAGTTTCACATCCTTGGGGAGGACCACTCTTCCAATAATTTCAGAATGAATTATGGAAAAATAACTATGCTAAAACAGACCTTGGAACATTTGAAACCAGATGCAGTTTAATATGGCTTATCTCTCCATTTAGGGTATAGTTCTGTAGGTTTGACAGAAGAAGCACAGGAAAGAGTGTTTCCTTATTCTTTAGCAGGTTTTAATTTTCTTCTCCAATTTTAAAGTACATGTATCCTGCTGCATTTTCCCTGAGAAACTTTTTAAACACTTCGTTCCCATTGTTGCTTCTTTCCACCACCTCCCACCTCTCCCTCCCTTCCCTGCCTTGGTCTGTTCTTTCCTGTTTCTTCTCTTGTTCTCATCTTAACTCCACCCATGGATTTATTGGAAAAAAAGGGGGGGTCTCACTGCCTGAGAAGGGTTAAATATTTAAATCTTTCGAACATTCAGAACCATATAAATGCCTGAAATTTCATTCTTTCCTTCTCTTCCTCTCTCTCTGTCTCCAGTGTGTGTGTGTGTGTGTGTGTGTGTGTGTGTGTGTGTGTACGCATGAATTGAAAATATTAACATACTGCCATACGGTTGAGCAAATAATAACTTATTGGGGCTTAGAACATGGAAGAGTACTGGAGGAAGAGAAACTGCAGCCTGGTAAGCGTTCCTTGGAAAAGTGGGATTAGCACAGGAACACTGATGCCTTTAGCACCAGCTTCATTCACCTGGAAAGCAAGAGCTATCCTGGGTACTTGCACTACAGACTTGTCTTTATTTCCTCAGCCTTTTCACACTGAGTTTCCTTTTTTGTCTTCTTTGGTCTTATCATCTTGTCATTCCATTATCTGTGCAATAGATTGTGTTTAGACAAGGTAGCCTGAGATGATGAAAGAAGAGGTGTGTCCCAACATTGATTACTGACTTTTCCAACTTATAATAATGATCTGTGTACTCATATATTTGACTTTAATGCCCAATAAATTTGCACGTAAAGACTTTTGGAAGCAAAAATAAAATCTGGGTTTTTAAAAAATTTTCTCTATAATATTTATTTTCAAACTGCAGAAATGGTTTTAAGGTTACATAGTACAAATATCTTAGTGATGCTTTCTAGAAATACACCTAGCAATTTATCAATCACAATATTATTATTAGTCGTTTAGTACAAATAACTGAAATCTAAAACAATTCATAGAGAGGCTTAAGAGAAAATAATTCTTGAAAATACAAGTGAGGATATTAGAAAAAAAAGGGAAAATTTAATAATTTGGCATTTAAACAAAATAGTGAAAAACTGGTCCATGTATGAATCTTTATCCCGGATCCCCTTTTTTGAGGTGAGAATTTTGATTTGGCGACATGTTGGTTTAGCGATAGCCATAATTATGCTATCATTTTCTATTTCTTTAATAAGGCAATAAAAACTAAGAACTAAGAATTTTAAGATGAACTTTATCTCTATTTTATTTATTTATTTATTTATTTTTTTATTTTAAATATTTTATTTATTTATTCATGAGACACAGAGAGAGAGAATGGCAGAAACACAGGCAGAGGGAGAAGCAGGCTCCATGCAGGGAGCCCGACATGGGACTAGATCCTGGGTCTCCAGGATCAGGCCCTAGGCTGAAGACGGTGCTAAACCACTGAGCCACCTGGGCTGCCCAAGAACCTTATTTCTTATAGAAAGTTTACTGCGTATTTCCCCTTTCTGGCTGTAACTGCAGAATTGAGATAACTCTGAAGTCTGACACTTTGATATGAATTCTAGTGCCAGGAGGATGAGTGTCCTTCACTTTGATCTTTACTTCCAGGAAGTAACTTTAAGTGACACTTCTCATTACCCCTCACCAGCTCTTCCCCAAAGCTCTCTGCCTTCCACAAGCCACGAATGAGAACTCTGATGCACCAATATTGTCATATTGTCTGCTCAACAAGACTGGCTGTTTGCATGTGCAGTTCCAGGATATTTTACTAATTCAAATTGCTTTACCACTGAGAGATCCCCTGAGGTTTACCCTTATTTATCTAGGTTAGACCATGAAATCACAGTTGAATCAACCCTGGGACCATGATTTGTTACATAACTCCAATGAAAATGTTGAAAATAAATTGATAAAATTGGCTCACAATTTTATCCAGACACAAATACAACTAGGTTCTTCATAAACCAAATAAATCTATATGCAGGTATACAAACTGAGGCCAGAAGCCAAATTTTGTCTGTGGAACTGTGGAGCTACTGCCTAATCTCTAAATATGCAAGGAGGAATGGTGGACTTTGAATAAACTACATTTTCTGGTTGATTTATACTTCTAACCATATAGTTCTGGAGTTCTAACAGCACAGTACTGGCAGAAATTAATACACGTACTTCTTAGGATATAATCACTCAAAGTCAATCAATCAAATAGTTCAGGCTTACTTTCCCTACAGGTCAGTGATATGACATGCTAGAAAATTATCGTGTGTGTGTGCGTGTGTGTGTGTGTGTGTGTGTGTTGGGAGTAAGGATGGGAAGGCTTCCAGAAATTTTAATCCTTTCAGTACAGCTAAGAACTTTGAGGGGAAAAATAACAAACACAAAACATTTCAATTATATAAAAGATAAGACCCAAAAGAACTAGTATAATAAATGATTCGAAGACATTGTGGGGGCACCTGGGTGGCTCAGTCGGTTAAGCATCTGACTTCAACTCAGCTCACAATCTCAGGGTCCTGGGATCGAGGCCCATGTTGGGCTCCACACTCAGTGGGAAGTCTGCTTGTCCTTCTGTTCTTCCCCACCCCTGCTTGTACTCTTTGTCTCTCTCAAATAAATAAAATATTTAAAAAAGAAAAAGACAATGTGGAAAACAGAATTTAAATGTCAAAAAACTAGGCAATTCCTCTAAGTTAGATGGATTGTCTAAGATACTGCATATTCAGTATCCAGCAAGGGACTGGCATGCAGCAAACTCTCAGATGTATGTGAAGAGATAAGTGGGAAAGGATGAATGGGAGATGTAGCATCAATGAGTGAAGGAAGTCAAAGGCAAATAAGAGAAGACAAAGAAAGGAAAACCTAAATAATTCTGTTTCATAGCAGAATATATGTAAAAATTAGTAAGGAACACTATAAGGGAGAAAATTAGTGGCTTAGACTTATAACTAATTTTGAGTTGAAATACTTCTAATTTAGATTTCAGCTGTCATTATCTTCTGAGACCACAGAATATCAAGAGTTCTCTTATGGTTTTAAAAATAAGTAACAATGTTATATATTTAATGCTAAGTGACACTATTCAGTATCTTCTTTTTTCCTGCATCTTTTTAATAAACTGGTCTCAATAGAGAGTCTTAACAACCGTAGCTTAAATGATGTGAAGGGAGATAACCAGATACATGATAAATGTGTCCTATTCCTGGTTAAGTTGTGGTACCTAATGATATTTTGGCTTATGATATTTCATAAATATTTTGACAGATTTCTCACTTACATAACCTAGGAATTTACTGTCCTGGGAGTTTTAGGTGTATATTCATTCAAGCAAAGCAAAACAAAACAAAACTGGAATACTCTGTGACCATTACTATTATTTCATAGCCCTGAAGGCAGTAGGATCCTTACAAATGTCAAGGAAAAAAAAATCTGGGCAGAACCTGACAGCATGAGAGAAAAATGCTGCTGAATTAGAACTGTCTGGGGGAACAGAGCATATATTATCATCTTTGGTAGCTGGTGACAAAAAGAGATTTGAGAAATAAAGATGAAAATTTTCATAACTATGTATCTTCACTAACATAGAAAAGTGGCCTATATCCCCAAATATATTTTTTCACAGAATAAAAGGACGTACATCCTACAAATGTTTTGTGTCTTCCTACATATACGTTATCTGTACCACTGACCTATAAATTGCTACTATATCTCCTGACAAATAAACTAGATGCATAAAAAGAATCAGATATGAAAATTCTTTTATTTCTAACTTTTTTATCCTAATATCCTAAATCTCTTTTAAACATACAGTTTAATCTGGTTTATTGTGTAATTCATAATTTCCTATTGTGAATTACAGATGTGTACATGACTTGGAGTTTCCATAAAGTCCTCGTTAGGTGGAGTCTGATCTAAAACGAGGCATATGTTAAAGCTTCTTACACAAGGCCAGACTCTCCTCTTGCTCTGCACCCCACAGTGCTTATTCGAGTGAAGAACCATCTTTGAAGGCAATAGGAGCTTCTTGCTTGGCTGAGCACCATGGAGCTTGGAGCAAGATAAAAAAAGAACCACAGACTTTCAACTGTAATTCTGCTAGCAGGGCACACTGAATCCATCCAACCAGACCAGTGAGGGATAAGTTCACTAGCCCCTTAGCTACATAAAAAATACAATCTTGTCTAATTGGCCAATAGTCATTCCCATTAAAAATGAAAAAAGTGATTCTAAACAGCTTCAAGATTTATTTTATTGAAATTCTCTTCTGAATAATTTGTCTGCATGCATACATAATTATGCCATTTACAGTCTGTATAATTTTATCTATGTTGGATAAGGACAAATAAGAAATTCATTTTATTGAGCTGCCATTAAAATAACTTATAACGATGCCATCGGGTCAAAAGAGCATTAGTGGCAGTTTGTAATGACTTCAGGGAAAGCTGAGGGTTGAGGCTAGATACTCGTGTCCTGCCATCAGCAATTTTCAGATCCCTTCCCAAATAGCTACTTGTTTTTTCCAAGATAAAGATTTAAATATATTACCTAATACCTATGACATTTTAAAAAAATTAACAAGTTATTCAAATGATTCTGATACACACCAAGTTTAGGGACCACTGTACTAGATGCTATTGTGGCTTCTGAAAACTTCTATGAAGTTCAAGAAAGAATCCATTTTTAAAGTTTTCTTTCTAAGAAGATAAATGGGATTCATTTCTCCTTTAAAAATTTCATTAATCCCCATAGAAAATAATATGCTTGGAAGTGCAGATATGGTTATAAACTTTGCAGCCTTCTCATGTCTACTCTATGCCATATACCTCCCATCCACTCTTTCTTGTATATTCTCTTTTACTGTCTTTGTTTCAGCACTTATACCCTTTTGCCTGGAATATTTCTGAGGCTTCTCCCTATCTCTGCCATCCCATTCCCAGTATTTCCCCCATACAACATAAAAAAATGATCTTTCCAAGGTATAAGTAACATATGCCATGTCTTAACAGTAATTTTATAAGAAAATGTAGGCTCCTCACAGAAGCTTTGAAACTCTCTGTGGAAAATTCTAGCCAACTGGTCAATTTTGTTCTTGGGAGTATTTTCTTATACCAACAGTATCCTCTTGCCAAAATAGAAATTAACTACTTCCCTGATGATGTTCCATATCTTACAATTCCACATTTTCTCCCTCATTGTTTTCTCATCCTGCTAGTTCCACATACATTGCCCAGCTTCTGCCTAAATTCTGCTCGCTCATTAAGAGCCATATCAAATTTGCCTCCACAAGGAAGACTTCTGTGGTGTCCCCAACATACATCATTTCTGCCACCTATGAATGCACTCCCTTTGCTCTGTTTTTCATGTTGCTGTTATTATTTTTTTTAATGTACCTGTGAGGTACTTGGCATAGTCTGATTATTATTTATGTGGTGATTCTCTGCCCAGTATTGTCCTCTATACATGCTTTCCCCTTGTCTATGCTCACTATAATTTTAAATTGAATTATTGATATAAATTCATGTAAGCTAACACTTGAACCATTCATAGAAGAGTAAATGCATGCTGGCAGGATTGATTTACTTATGGCTTCAAGAGAGATTAGATTAGGTAGGGAAGTATTCGCCACTAAAGGTGAGTAATGAAGTGCTGTTTCAGAGCCATCCACTAAAGAGAGACATGGACAGGACCCAAATAACATCAAATAATCAAACTGAAGTTTTCCCCTCCAGGCCCATTTTTGGGACCCTGGGTCTGGACCTCAATCCAATGAGTGAAACCAAAGAGGTTATTGTTGAATTAGAGGCCTGAAGCAAGTGTACAGATAAGGTTGCAAATTAATCCAAAGCTAGGAACTGAGCAGCCGGTTGTGCATGAGTGCAGAAGCTGTGACCAGAAGCCAGGCTGAGTCAAAACCAAGGACTGGTAGCCATGGCAACAGGGGCACATCCAGAAGTCAGAGCTAAAAAACAGAGCAGGTCAAATGTGGAAGGGGCTGTGGTCAGAGCAGACCAGGTCAAAGCCAGGGAATGCTCCATGCCTCGCAGGCTGCAAGGGTAGTTTCTGCCTGAGTCCAGATGGAATTCTGCTGGATGTCTGTTCTCGGCTCCAGCTGGCTCCAGGTCCCATTCGCTCCTCATGCACAGATTCTTCCAACTGGCTTCTGATGTTCTATAGTTTTCTATCTTTTGGTTGCTCTCGAAGAAACCTCATAAAGCTATTTTGCCAGAAGCTCCATAAGGTGACCCCATTTGTAGAAAATGCCAGAAGTGAATTAAAAAATAGGTTTTTCTTTTTAACTACCTGGGAAGACAGACACAGTGTATCTTTCTGTACTCCAATCAAACAGTTCAAGAATTTTCACCATGTTAGCCAGGCAGATTCCAGAATGCACTTCCCAAAAATTGTTCTACAATGTGCCAGATTGTCTACAGGAAAACACTTATTCCTTTATTGTTATTAATGATCATGATAAAAATTTCCTATTCACAACAGACTATATTGTGAGAGTCAAGAGATTTTCATGTGGCATTAGCTACTTCCTAGTAATGGCTGGCATTTATTGATACTTGCTTTGACCTGTTATATTTCAGATATGAGCAAAATATTTGAATATATGAGATTTATACTCAGTTTTATTTTTCATACAAACTTACGAGGTGGGCTATTATTACTCTCTTCATCTTTTATAGTTAAGGAAAGTGAAGCTTTCCTTACATACTTGTGAACCGAATAAAAAGAGGAACTATGATATATAGAAGGAAGCTATAATGCCAGCCTTAGGTTCAAAATATAAATCATCTATTTAGGACATCAAGCTTTAGAACTAGTAGGGTGGCTGTCAGCACATTTTATCTAAAAAAGTGAGCAGAGAAAGCTGAGAAAAGAAAGGGAGGGGAAAAAATCTGTTAAAATGGATCTAACAGTGGACACAAGATGCCCGTTCTTAACATAGTGCCTGGCTTGATGACAATGTAAGGAAGAAGGGAAGGAGGAAGAAGGAAGGACAGGGAAGGATGGAAAAACTTGGGAGGGTGTCACCCATGTGCAAGGTCTTTGCAAACTCTAAAGCCCTCACAAATGTCCTGGTTTATTACTTACGACTCTTGTTATTCCCAGACACTTGGATGTTTCATAAAACATCCACAGCAATGGAAACATCAATATACTGGACAAGAATTTTACAAAATAATTGTTCACTCTCATTTTCAATTTTGTTTATTTGTTGTTGTTGTTATTATTGTTGTTTTCTCAGTGTCTTTTGGAAATCTAATGAAATCTCTCCAGCGTAATGCAAATACTGTATATGTTGGGGTTTTACAGAAAACTTGAAGTGTTGAACCTAGGTCCATGGATCTAGTGGAGTTATGAATCACAAGTTAAGAACTCCAAATTTATAATATTTTATCGGTTAATAGCTTTAGTAAGTCTTAACAAAAATTATGAAAATCTAGGGTCTGTCAATACCTACAAATGGGCATGTTTGAATTCATTCTTGTTGCCATAGAGAGTCGCCATTATATTCCCCTAACTACATAATTTATTCCTGACAAATAGTGTACGTACCTAGTACTAAGTGCAGTGTTGTATTATATATTATTATGCCTCACCAACATAATTTGAGAGTAAGCTATATTTAGCTTCACAACTAAATGAATCTTAATAAGTATCTGTCTATGTAGTATTAACTAAATATTGGAAAAACCCGGCAAATGTGGTCATGATACATAGTTTTAAATAACTGTAGCCTAAGCTTATTCTAAAGATTTATAACCAATAGCAAATAAAAGAATTATGTATTTCTTTGTACATCTAATTTTACAGTGGAATAAGCACAATGAATAAAATCCACTGAATGATTTGAAAAGATATGAGCTTCAGGAGGTTGGGAATTAAATTACTTATTTGTTTCCCTGTCTCTGTAGATTCTATAGTTATAATTCCTAGCAGCCTATATTCAGTAAGGCAGATTAGGGTGATTATTTTTCTTTGCCTCTTCTTTTAGAACAGTTCGAAGAGGTGAGTGATAAAAATATAAACAAAACACTAGCAACCATTTTTTGTAACTAAGATACAACATTTTTTGGTGGCATACATAGCTATGGTTGACCTTCAAGACAACTGGTACATAGTAATTTGTTTTTCTAAGAGTTTGTCTAACTTCCCTCTCTGCTCATCTCTCTTGTCCTATAGGATCTTATATCCTATATGTTTTCTTTGCACACATCAATCTCACATATGTGGTGGTGTCCTACCCACAACTGCTTCATTACTAAAAGGGACCTGAAATGAGAAATACTAGTATTTATTTGATTACTGTCATCAAAACTTTATTTATTCCCTTAAAAACATATAATTTAAGTAGTCCATTAGTTTGATTTAAGCAATTCATAGTAAGATAAGAATTTCTTGGAGAAATGTAGATGGTAATATGGAGTGGTTATGGAGAGAACCCTCTAAGAATTTCCAGAACAACTGGCTTTCATAGACCAAAATTTTAAAAGCAACTTAATGTAAAGTACTCTTTTTCTGAAGAATCTTTCTTGCTCCTTTTCTTCCAGAATATTTGTTGAGCATCCACTGTGTATAAGTTAGCTCACTGTTAATACAGAGACAATTTTTTATTGTTTGCTCAGATTTTTTAAATCTAGTGTATTCAATAGATTTTACTCTTTCATTGTAGAATTATTATTTCACATTTGTTTTCAATAATTTCTGCCCTACTGCTTTCAGATCACTGATTTGATATACAAAGCATTTTCAGACTACTTAAGGAAATATTTCACCTACATTTTTGGTAATAATTAATTCAATGTCATTTTGCATTTGGTTTTGAATTTGATTTTACCTCATTGAATCCACTGCATTTGTTTTTGTCCAATAATAAGCTAAGGAAATACCTACATGTATGCTTATGCATCTAAGCCTACCTACATCATGGAATTTTTTTCTAGTATTTAACTATAGGGGTGAAATTTAGCTAGTAATTGGTCTAAAACAAAGAATAAAATGTAAAGATAGTACTGTCTATCTCTCCATATCTATTTGCTCTTTAAGAAAACGTATCTTACCTCTGCAAACAAGAATGGAAACTCGGGTTGTTTTCACACTGAAAACAAAACAGTTTCCCAGCCATTGTGTTTTATGTCTGAATTGTCTAACTTAAATTGCATGTCCTTGGGGCAGAGAGCGGCCTTCCATCTTTTTTTTTTTTTCCCAGCCAAGTATCCTGTCACTGTTCTACAAAACAATAAATAATGAAGCGAATTGAAGATGTGTGAATTGTGCCAAGTTGACAGAAAGGGAGCCAATGTTCTCAGAGGTGTTACAGCAGTATTTCCTAACAAGCAACCTGAGCCTCTCTCTAACAACTCAGAAAACCAAATACAAATGGAGGATAAGAAGGTGGAAGTAAGGAGAAAAGCAAGAAGACAACACAGGTATAAGACATTCACTTGGAATTAACTAGTAGCTATTTGAGCTGAGACAACTTACATGAAATGAACAAAGATAGCAAAGGGTCTTTCTGCCATCACACATGTGTTACAAGGATCACTCTTAACTACGCAGAAAACAAAAACAAAAACAAAAAACAAGCTCAGAAAATTTTACTTTATACATGTAATGTGTAAATGAGTCCACTAAACATAGGTAATCATATCTGTTCAAGAGTTTTTACTTGGTTTCTCTTATAAATAGCTAAAGTGCACCTCCTCCAAGAAGACTTCCTTAACTGCATGTAAAGTAGCCTCATGTATAAATGTCTCCCTAACATGACTCCCTCACTATCCTGTTATTTTCCTTCTATTAACACTCCTATCTGAAATTATTCATCTAGCATTTTTAAATTATCTGTCATATTATTAGAATTTAAGTTCCATGAGGGGAGTGGCCTTATTTGTCTTGTTTTACCAGCACCTAATAGAATACTAGAATATGGTAGGTATCAATAAATATTTGTTGAAAGATAAAATAAATTGAGCTTCAAAATAAAATATGTAATTTTAAGTAATCTGTTCATTTGACTTAAATAATTCATAGTGAGATATCCCTAACAAAAAGTGCAGCACATAGTAGGTATTTAGTAAATGTATGTGGAAAGAAGAAAAGAATCGAGATTTGATATAAAAGGCTACTAAACCTTACTATCTTAGTTCTAGCTTAGGATTCAAACATTTAGACCAGCATCTTTAAAAATACTGAACTTTTACCAACTTGATGACACGAATGTATTTTGATGTATCTCCCAGAAGACAGTACGTATTTGGTCAAGTGGGAAGAGTGAAGGTTATATGAGGACAGATAGAAGTTGTGTGACACTAAGTGAAACAAATATATTTCCTTATATTCATATGCAACAACCACTATTTCTGGAAAATCTTGGTCATATAATGAATTTATACAAAGTCCATATGTTATGTATTTTACTATGTCCCTGAAAAGTCAAAATCCTAATTCATAGCGCTTGTGATGCTGACCTTATTTGGAAATATTTGTAGATGATCAAGTTAAAATAAGGTCATTAGGCTGGACCCTAATTGAATAGGACCATGCCCTTATCAAAATGAGACATTTGAACAGTGACAGACACAGGAGGCAGGCACGGAGGAAGGATGGTGAAGGCACATGGAGAATGCCTTCAAGCCAAGGAAATACTGAGGTTTCCAGAAGCTGGGAGAGAGGCTTGGAACAGAGCCTCACTTGCAGCTCTTAGGAGAAACCAAACCTGCAAACATCTTGATTTCAGGTTTCTACCTTCCAGAACTGTGAAAAAATAAATTTCTTTTGTTCAAGACACCCAGTTTTGGTACTTTATTATAATGGTCCTAGCAAACTAACACACAATCCATTTTCAACTTCAGTGGTTATTGTCACTACATAAGCCCAATATCTAGATATCTAGATATGGACTCAACTAGCCTATTATGTTCCACGGCATTCATTTAAATAATTTAGATTTTTTCCTAACATTTAGTTTAATAATTCTTTAAAATAATTACAGAGTTTCAATTAATTTGTCTTCTTTGTGTTATTAACTTGCTATGAAATTAGTTTATGGTATCATTCTGTTGCCATCAACACATTTAGAGAATTATGACAAGGTCTAAGTCTAAAATTAGGATATATTATTTTGAATTTTATTTATAGTGTATAAAATTAAATATTAATACGAATTTTCACTTACACATATGGGGAGTTAATTTATAACATTTGTATCCTCTCCAAATTATCAGATTTTTTCCCACCATCAAGCAAGATATTTAATGTTAGGCATACAATTAATATAACATTTTAAAATCTATGGTGTTAATTTTATGAGAGTGATTTAAAAATCTTTATTTATATCCATAGTAAATGAATATTCTTTTTAAAAATGCTTTATTTATTTATTTGAGAGAGAGAGCATCAGAGAGTACAACCAAGGGGAATGGGAGAGGGAAAGGAAGAAGCAGACTCTCTGCTGAGCAGGGAGCCCACTATGGGGCTCGATTACAGGACCTTGGATCACAATATGAGCTGAAGGCAGATGCTTAACTGACTGAGCCACCCAGGCACCTGGTAAATGAATATTCTAAAATAAACCTTGTCTGATACAGTTATCAAAGGAATTGTCAGTTTTTTTTTTCTTTTTAAAGATTTTATTTATTTATTCATGAGAGATACACAGAGAGGCAGAAACACAGGCAGAGGGAGAAGCAGGCTCCATGCAGGGAGCCCGATGTGGGACTCGAACCCAGATCTCCAGGATCACGTCCTAGGCCGAAGGCAGTGCTAAACCACTGCGCCACCCGGGCTGCCCAGTTATTTTGTTTTAATCCTAAAAATTCACATTCTGCTTGACTCTATAACATAAACTAAAAAGAACTGTCAACAATGTATTGACAACCCTTATATGTAAAAAGGGTTCCCATTTTATATGTTACTGATGAAAAATTATTGAATACAGATGGATAATCAGTAGTATAGTTTAATATTAATATAAATGGGCTCTGTGGGCAAGCCATTATGTTAATTTGTATTATACTTCGGAATTGTATAACCTACAAACTGCCATTTTTAGTTTTCTTTCTAAAAACTGTAAAATGAATATAGGAGTTTTTCATTAAATATTAGGGTTATCAAAGGAATATAATTAACAGTAAGGATTAGAAAAAAGTAATAACTACTTTTCTTTTGCATTTATTAAAAAACACACTACAACTGTGGATATGTGAATTTGAATCAATCATCTGTAAAATAAGTGTTTGCCTTTAATGTAATTCACTTTAACTTAACTAATATTTATTTCACTTCTATAAGATGCTCTAAACCTTACAGAAAAACAAACTCAACAAAAATTTTCCTTATAGACATGAAAACCTATATTGAATTCGGATGAAAGAGTGTAGTTAACTGATGCTTCCAATGGAGTATATTAAATTACCATCTAATGATTCTAAAAACAAATCACAGTATATTTCATCTTTAAAAATTTATTTATTTATTTGAGAGAGAAAGAGAGTGACTGGGGGAGGGGCAGAGAGAGAGGGGAAGAGAGAATCCTGAAGCAGGCTCCTCTTTGTGTGTGGAGCCCCACACAGGGCTCCAAATCAGGACCTGATTCATGGGCTCCAAATTCATGACCTGAGAGCAAACATCGTTGCTTTGCCAACTGAGCCATGGAGACACCCATAGTGTATTTAATTCTAAATCTCTCCTGATAAATCTTTGAATTTAACTCTTGTCATGATTTGTATTTCCATTTACTACTCCAATCTTAAATTTTTGTGAGGTCTATTTAATGTCACGAGAAAACTAGACAGGATTCTTGTGGAAATAAGAAATTTAAACTCCTGATTACATGCCTCACATTCCTTATATGTAAAAATAGACTGAGAATTTTCTGATAAAATCCTTCATTTGCGTTTTGTAGATTTTTTTTAAGTTTCAGTTCTGAAACTAAAGAGTAAAATTCAATAAACACAAATGAGAAAGATCAGTGTGCTATTTTCGGAAGCCTATTGCTTGTGTCTTTACCTGTGGTTTGATTTTTCTCCAAGTGCTCTTTTTTGAAATCATAAATATCACTTTCTTGCAATTTTGAATAATATTTTAAATGGGCAAAAGAAATGCAAATGTATCTGGCTTTCAAATTTTGATTGATTTTGCAGAGAATGGTACTAGTAATTGTTTTGTGAATATTTCTGATTATAATGTTACTATCTTCTACAAAGTAGTCAAGAATGTTGACTTCTAATCAGGATCTACAGTCAGTACTCAGGCTGAGAGAGAGAATCCCATCCATTATTGGGAGTGACTCACTTGTGAAAGGAAAAAGTAACTTAAGGAAATTGAGTTTCAGGTGTCCTCCCTAAAGTGATCATAATGATGTCTACCCTTGGGATGATTAAATACATAGTGTTCAAGTGCATAGTACAGAATCTCTAACTGGCAGTGAGCAAATACCACCTCCTTTTCTGACCCTTCTTCATCCTTCCTCAGAATATAAGAGCAGTATAGTTTACTATATAATAGTATCATTGGCTTTCATAGCCCTGTCACCAAGAAGCTCTTGCTCTTGAGCCATCAGTTTAGTACCTCGTGTCAGTTTTCTTATTTGCAGAAAGAGGAGTTTAACTTCTTAGATCTTTTCCCTTTCCTTTTTAGATTTTTTTCATTCCTATTTTTATTAATCTAGTATATCTTCAAGCATTACACAAAGTAATTTGAAAGAGGCAGATTGCTCAATTCTCCTCTCCCCCTCCCCTAAACTCATATAACGATATAGTACTGCATCCAGACAATTTTAACATTCACAAATAGGTCCTTTTCTTTTTTATAGGTCCAGATTTTGGTAAGGGCATCTAACAATTGTCCGTTTCTGTGCTTTTTTTTTTTTTTTTCAGGTGTTTTATCTCGATCCTTACAACACGAAGAACCACAATTTCAGAAACTTTATTTCATGCAAGTTAGCTCTGGCATCCCAAGTAAACTCTGACCTCAGCATTGTTACCTTTAAAAAATAGAAACTATTTGCTTCATATTATAATATGAATCACTGAATTACTCATCATCTACAAAAGCGATCATTATAATCATTGCAGTCTAATGGAAACATGTCACGTAATATTAGTAATCAAATCCTATTCCATCAGACCTAGCTTCAACATTAGTTATTTTTAATCAGTACAAAAAATTGTCTGAAACATTGCAAAGGTATAAAAGGAAAAATTAAATACACCTGCCCATCTTCTCAGGTGACTTAACATATATGCTTAAAACATGGAAATCTGTGGATAGGTTATAAACTTCCTAAAGTTCTCATGACAAGTTATTGGTGAAGCTAAGATCGTTATCTAGATCTGTTACTCCAGGGACGCCTGGGTGCCTCAGTGGTTTGGTGCCTGCCTTCAGCCCAGTGCGTGATCCAGGAGACCCGGGATCGAGTCCGGCATCAGGCTCTCTGCATGGAGCCTGCTTCTCTCTGTCTGCCTGTGTCTCTGCCTCTCTCTCTGTATCTCTCATTAATAAATAAATAAGATCTTTAAAAAAACTCATTTAGATCTGTTACTCCAAATATTAAGGCTCTTTTCATTGATTACATCATCCTCTTAAGAACTAACATATTGCTATTGAAATTAAGTCTTTATGATGTGTAACTATCATCTATTTCTTGGTGAATCTAAAATCTAGCTAAAAAAAAAAGAAAGCAATTCTGTATTTAAATGTGCATAGGTGGATCTCATTCTATAACTTATTGGCATGCATGTTTTGGAATGCAGATCATACATATCCTGCTAAAATCATAAAACTGTACACCCTTGGTATACAGAAACATCCATTTTCTACAAAATGTTCACTACATTTAGCAATCCTAACATAATTTATATATTTGTTTTCCCTTATACTATTAAAACATGAACATCTATTTATGTGTCAATATTGATTCATTTTCAACTATTCAAAGTAGGTATGTGGATTAAAACTTCTTTTAGCCTCAAACCCAGAAGATACAGATAGTGATACATGAATGTCTTAAAGGTTAATGGATTGACCGTAGTTAGAAAATCATTAAAGGGTGTACAGCCATCAGGGTACCTGTCCTCTTAACTTCTTTATAAAGCAATTTAGAAAACCATAAACACAATGCCCAGACAGCAGTTTTAAGATAATAGAATTTTTAAAAATGCTATCTAATCAATGTGAAATTTCATTTTAAGTGCCTTGAACTTATAAAAAGCCACTTGTCAACAATGCTTTTACTATTTTTTAAAGTTTTATAAATATGAATTCTATTCTTTTAAGCTCTACAACGGTGAGTAAGCTGGTTTGAGATACAAACATGTTTAAAAGTTTTTTAAAGTAAACAGCACATATGGTATTGAAGAAATTTCTTAAAAATATGTATTAGTTAACCTTCTGCCTCAGTGACAGTTTGGTGTCCTTTTAAAGTACGTGTTTTGTATTTGAATATTTGCATAAAAAAGAATTTCTCTTTTACTTAAAAATTAGAAACAATTTCTTTTTAAACTGTAATTAAAAAATCATGAACAGAATATTCTAAAGAAACATTTATCAGATTATTGTAAGTTATTTTGTAAATTATGAAAACTTATGATTGTTTTGTAAAGTTCCTATGTTATGGTTTCTCATTTTCCCTTCCACCTACTTTTGATGTTCCTGTACAAACATTGGCCTTAGCTTGCTGGCTTAGTTCCTCTTATCCTTACTTTATTTTTCACTAGAGATTTATTTCTGAAGTTCATTAATGATTGTAACAAATATTACAGTCAAGTGTTGTCATGGTACGTTGCATGCTTTTAAATGCGTATATAAAACATCGTAAATAAAGCAATGACTATATAGAAGTATAGCATTTAGATCTTTTCTCTAAACCCAGAAAATTCCTCAGAACTTAGGAGCTGATTTAAAATGAATGAACCACAATTGAACACAAACACTTGCATGTCATACAGAAATGAGTCACTTAGGTTCTTAACAGTCATTATTTTATGAAATATCCATTTTAATGGTTGAGAAACCAAGTGTCAGAGTGACTAAGATCAAGTAACTTAGTAATAGTTAATACAGGTGACACTTACCGAGGGCCAGGCACTATTCTAAGCTTATCACATCTACCTAATAATTTATTCATGCACAAAGCCAAATAGTTATTACAAAGCGAAGATTGGAAACAGAGTTTGTCAATACAGAGCATATGTTCTACATATTATCAACCATGGTGATTATTCCTATATATGGGAGGAACATCTTTTTAAGATTTTATTTATTTACTCTTGAGAGACACATAAAGAGAGAGAGAGGCAGAGACATAGGCAGAGGGAGAAGCCGGCTCCCTGCAAGGAATCTGATGTGGGACTTGATCTCGGACCCTGGATCTTGCCCTCAGCCAAAGGCAGATGCTCAACTGCTGAGCCACCCAGGCATCCCTACAGGAGGAACATTTAATAAGAGAAAGAGAATTTTCTTAGAAAAAAGCAGGAAAAATAACTGGATTAGGGAATGGAAAATGTGAGCTTTTTAACTATATTTACCACTAAGGTGCAGAGGGCTTTGGACTAGTCAGGAATCTGATATTTAAACATGTAAATAGTAAAAATAATTATACATATATAAATATGTGACAGGAATGGGGGGCAGGGAAGAGAGAGAAGAAGAGAGCAAGAGGGAGAGAGAAATTTCTCTAGGAGCTACATGTTATGTGAATCTTTGTGGTTTTTGCAAAGAGGTCAGAACATCAATCAAAAAATTTCCAGGTCACATTTTGAGTATAGTAGAGTAATCTCTCCAAACTGCCTTCTGATTAATGGATTACTGTTTGGTATTCCTTGAATAGTTGATAACTCCTACTGGACTGCACTTGATAACCACACTGACCAATGTCTACAACAGTCTGGAGACTCAGCTAAGAGGACATCTGCAGTACACGTGTGTATGCACACAAACACCCATGGGTGGGAGGGAGGAGGTGTTCACAGCATTAAGTTGTTTTTGTTCCCAATCTGTTGACTTCACTAATAATTTTACTGGTACTATATAAACTGATTAGATGTTATGAAGTAATATGAACTTGCAGTGAAATATGAGCGGAAGAAAAGAAATATTGTTTCTATGGAAATTGAGTTGATTACTTAGGTAAACTTTGATGAGGTTGTTAACAAGTTCTGTTTAGATTGATAAGAGCAATTGCAGAAAAAGTAGAGAGTCAAGAAATCTCTAATGAATCTCACACTGACTCTTGAAAACAAACCTAGGATTCATAGTTAATGCGGTTTTTTGGTTTATTTTTGCAAGAAAGAAGGGGCAGAGTTCCAGCAAATATTCAAAGAAGGGTCGTGGCCTGTACATTACATGTTCTGAGGCAAGATAAGTATTTCTTTTCTTTTCTTTTTTTCTTCTTCTTTTTTAAAAATATTTTATTTGGGAGACAGAGAGAGAGGCAGAGACATAGGCAGAGAGAGGAGCAAGCTCCTTGCGGGGACCCCAACGTGGGACTCAATCCCAGGACCCCGGGATCACAATCTGTGCCAAAGGCAAATGCTCAACCACTGAGCCACCCAGATGCCCTGAAGATAAACATTTCAAGGTACATATTCATTATATTTAACCTATCCATCATGATCGCTTCAGGTGCACGATTACATTGTATAAATAAATACATAATCTATGTGTTCAATTGAAACTTTAATTAAACTAATTGTCCTTTTCCAGTATTTTTTCTCAAAAAATTAAATGCATTGAGTGTCGAGTTCTTGAACATTTTGTACATACAATTGGTATTCTGAAAAAGCAATTTCATCTTAGAAAAATTGAGGGGTGTAGTCTCATTAATTTCTTATTAATTATAAAAATGCATCAAATAATGCTCACTGTGCCATAATACACGTATCAACATAATTATAATGGCATCTTGGTGGAATTGAAACCTTGACAAGATTGAACTCAATTGCATTTTACACATTGTAATAACACATGCATTCACCAGCACATACCCAAACAGGCAAAAGCACTACATCCAATAATGGGCCTTTTGGAGCTTTTAGACTAAAGATCCCAACTCAACATAACCTTCTCATGTGTGTTTAATTTTTTTTTTGTTCCAAATTATTATTGCAGTGCTCTGAAAGAAGAGGAGAAGAAAAGGTTTAAATTGGAACTAATGTATCTGAAACCTTCATTTTTGTAAGAATGTAGCAATGTTAATGTTACAGTAATTTAATTTGAAAAGCAAATCCCCAATAGATTATTTAAATATGTTATCTAAGAATATAGAGACATAATTGCTTTCAGTGATATAATATGCATAGATTTCCAATGCTAAAAAGAACAATTTATATAATTTTTATATGCAAATGCTTTTGAAAATTAGCTCACCTGATACATGGCAAGGTCCTGAATGCATCTTTAATTAGATGATCTTTTGAAAATTCTATTTTAAAAAGAGGTAGATGATTCATGGGAGAAACCACCAAATTAAATTGCTTTTTAAAAATCTTTAATGCTACTAAAGGATTCTGATAATCTAGCTAGGGTTCACATAGTTTTTTCATTATTATTTCTTCTAGTAAGAATCAGCATGTGTTTAAGAGTTTAGATTCAAAATTTTAACTCCTAGATTACTTTGGCAAATACTTATGGAAGATAAACTATGTCCGAGGCACTTTAGAATCTGACAACAGCATGGATGATGTATGTATACTGTCACTAAGTAGCGTTTCAGTTTTATGCTGCACTATCTTGGACTTTTGTACAACTGATCTATGTCAGACAGCAAAAGAAATAATACACATATATTTAGACACTGATTCAATGCTTCCTTACTTTCTAACAATGACCATCTTATTTATAGGTAATTTAGAAAGTTTCTTTTCATTGATAAGAGATAGAGATTAGTGGGATTTTGCCAATTTAGACAGCCAAGCAAATAATTTAGTAGTGCATTATGCTTAATACACAGTTTATTCTCTAGATAATCTGAGAAGTTTTATTTGGGTTAGTCTTTTTACATATATTTTTCAGTATTTTGAATTTAAAGACAATAGTCATATCCACTAACTGTGAGAGTCTGCTTTCTAGGAGTCACTATTTCACTAAGTGTTTTCAGACCAGCTCATGTTTTTTTTTGTTTGTTTGTTTGTTTGTTTGTTTTTTTTCAGGGCTTACTTTCATCCACAGGTTCTTGTAATAAAATAAAACTGCATTTTCCTTTATAATTTCCCATTTTGATTAATGGCATTTCAAAAGCCCTGTAGCTCTCTATGTGAACTCAGGAGCTACTACCAAAGAGAACTTGGACACAATACACAGTACCAAAATAAACTCCCCTCAACAGAAACGCAAAACAAAACAACAAAAGTCACACATTTCAAGAAATATGAATTTTAATGTAATGTTTTGTAAATACTCTTGCAGCCAAATATAATTCAAGAAAGGATAAAACAGCAACAAAATGAACACCAAAAATAAATAGTATACATATGTACATAATAACCATGCACTGATATAAAACATAAGAGACAATAGATTTTCTTATTTTTATGCCTTCACTGCAGTGTATTTTTTTTTTCACTGCAGTGTATTTTTATGTTCATATGTAAACTCTTTACATCCTACAAAAGCTTTGATTATTAAATTCTCTCAGTTTGTCACCTGCTTTTATAGAAAATACTTTGAGTTAAAGTTTTGTTTTATATTCACTCCTCTTGTGAACATAAAAAATCAGCGATAGGGTGGTGGAATAATTTAACGGATCATGTATCCTTATTAATAAAATGGCTTAAAATCATCTACTCCTTCTATACTTTTATTTTAGAATAAAACAACCAGTGTTCCAAAAGATGTATTGACTACAGCTCACAGAGGGTCTTTGGCTTTCCATTACCACAGATATACTGGCCCCAACCAATCCATATGGCATCATATATGATTTCCATGTTGCAAGTAGAAATCACAAAAGTCAGGAAAACCAGCTCAATCACACTCCTACCTTTATTCAAATTCTATCTTGAGTCATTCCATCAACTTGGACTACTCCGTTAACTGCACAGGCATCTTATTTGTCCACAAGCATCTTATTCCAAACTGGCCCGAATGCCCTGTAAAAACTTGTCACAATAGCTTCACCCCCTATGAGTATACTATCTGTACACAGTCATCCCCCCCTTATTCACGGGGAATACATTCCAAGGCCCCAGTACAAAACCACGGATAGTACCAAACTCTATTTATACTATGTTTATTCCTGTAAATACATACCTATGATAAAAGTTAATTTATACATCAGGCAACAGTAAAAGATGAACAATGGTAATAATAAAAGAGAACAATTATAACAATACACAGTAATGAAACTTATGTGAATGTACTCTCTCCCTCAATCTATCATATTGTGCTGCCCTCCTCTTTCTTCTTGTGATGATGTGCGAAGATCAAGTGAGGGGAATGACGTGGGAATTGTGTCCTAACATTAGGCTGTTGTTTGCCTTCTGACTTAGGTCAGAAGGAAGATCATTGGCTTACAGACCAGGGTTGACCACAGGGAATTGAAAATACACAAAAGGAAATGGTGAGTACTGTATTTGGCTAAATAAGCCATTGCATTCTTTTTTTTCCCCAATTTCCAGATGGTATATTGCCAAGGAAGGATTCCAACCTTCAGAGTTTTTACTTTAAACAAGAACCTGAAATGGTTGCAAGAGTATTTACTAGTACTTGAAGGAAATCTGTTATTAGATATTTATTGGCATTGGAAATTTAACTTGATGGAATCCAGTGTTTTAGCTACACAATCCTGATGGATCACTCTCCTTCTTAAAATTATACAGAAGTTTCCCTTTTCTTTGGGGATATATTCCAAAATGCTTTACATGACATGTGTGGCCTCCATTCACCTCTGAGCTCCTTCAGAACTCACTGTCTTCAACTGGCCTCTTCCTTTCCTCCAAATCTCAGCCTTTCGGATCCCACTTGTTTATTTGAACACATCACACTGCTTCTGACCTCTGGCCTTTGGCCATGCTAGTATCTTTACTTGGAACACTTTTCTTCTGTGAACTCTGTCTGGCTGCCTTCTATTCGCCACCCAAGTCCCATTAAAAGTCACCTTCCACGGGCTCCTCTGCTATATGCTCTCCAAGCACTAACTTCTTCCTTCCTTCCTACATCCTCTCTGCTAGTGCTAGTTGATTTGTTTCATCTTGCTCATATTCCCCTTACGAGCACATTCACTGCTCTATTCCCGAGGATGTACAATGCCTAGCATACAGTAGGCATAAATATCTGTGAAGCTCAGCTGAAGTTAAATATATATGTTTATCTGATATTGTACATATCAGAATAAATATATGCACATAACAGTTTGGGGGTTTTGTTTCGGTTTTAAATTCCATGATGCTGCTGTCCTCTGAGCCCTCTCCATAGAATTAGGGGTCTGACTGAAGGTATCTATCACCCAAAGTCCATATATATCTACAGCAGTGTTTCCCAGTATTTTTATATTATCTCACTGCTATTATTAGACACTTTTGTCCAATCACCCATGCCCAATGTGAAGTTTTAATACCCTCCCCACCCCCCACACACACAGACAATAACTCTTTATGTACCGTGGCCCTTTCTTTGGAGGGTCTATAATCATTATAACACGTAAGAATTTTTGCTCCTCAAAATCAATTTTCACCTGTTGGGGCAATATTGACCTTGTTGACAATGTACCATCTATCTTTATTTCCATGTCTATCTGTCTGTCTCTGTTTATATCTATCATGTTTCTTAATATAGGGAGAAAAGGAGTGCGGGAGGGGAGGAAGGAGGGAGAGAGAAAGAAGGAGAGAGAAAATGTCCAATTGATCACTCTTGATGTATTGCTTTGGCTGCTCTTTCACAATCTCTTCCTGCTTCCCAGCTCAGTCTCAGAGTTTGGGTCTGCCCAGAGGCTTTGCACAAAAAAAAAAAAAAAAAAAAAAAGCGTCCTCTCTGATTGTTGTGTTGGTCTCCTGGCTACTATGTACTTTATTGAGTGTTAACAAAACATTAATTTGTATGGAAATATTAAAGTCAGAATGTATTGTAATTTTAGATTTTCATATTTTATATTTACCATAGTTATAATTTTATTCATGTCAGTTTCCAAATGAAATGTTTTATGTGTTCCCAACTGGAATTAATTTTCTTTATCTAATTACTTTCAAAGCTGTATCAGAGTTGAAGCTTTAAAAGCTATTGGTGGCATTAGGATCTGTTCAGTTTCCACTGGCAGCTTGAAAAATAACTCTCTACAGGCAAACATCTCAGGTGCAGGGAAAACCGTGGTCTTACATGAGCAGCTGCAGAGAGAATGGGATTGCAGCCCTATTTCTTGCTTTTTCTGGGTTTTATTAGTCCACGGAGTGGTTAGAGACAAATGGCAGGGGTTTGCTGGGAACATTTTACAATGCCTCTGGGGACCACCACCTTGTTAAATCTACTTACAGTGGCTGTTGTCATTTAAATACAATGTTACAACTTGTTATGACCCAGAAGGTGGGTGGCAGGTAAAAGCCCACAATCAAGGAAGGTTTTGTGATAATACCAAATCTAAAAGACACTCTCTATTTGTGTTTTTCCCCCCTTTTGCCCAGCAGGCACTCACAAACTATCTGCCTAACACCAGGTTGGTCCAGACACACTGTCAATTTACATGGTTTAACTGACAAGTCATGCTTGTCCCAAGTCATTAGTTGCTGGCCTCAATGGAGTCATCCAATACCACATTGGCTTCAAAAACAAACAGGCATTAGTTACAGCAAAATTTAGAGAAGTTTCCAAATGTTCCCCCAATTCCCCTGCCCCACACTAGCCACAGGCATTTACAATATCTCATTTTGGTTGAGTGCATGCATTCACAGACCGTACCTTGATAACAACAGCTGGCGCTCACTCTGTCAACAGGCAGTGTGTGTAAATGTTCCAATGCATTTATCCTCACACCAGCCATAAGAGATGGCTGTTATTATCATTCTGTTCTTACAGATGAGGAAACAGCCAGGGAAGAATAGATCATAGGTTTAAAATCTGAGGGTATGCATACAGAACCCACGGGCTTAATCTTTATGCTGAACTGCATCTCCTTAATCAGTATTACAAAACAAAGACAATTGTGTTTCCCCACCATCACAAGTACCCAAATCATAGCCATCTTTCAAATCCAAATCCAAGCTCTCTTCCTACCCTACATCTCTCTAAAGGCATGTAGTTCATAGCGATATTTTAAGTGTCGGAACGCAAATAATCCATTTATAAAATAATTTCGTGTGAATATCATTTTGCATATTACTGTTTAAGTTTTCATTTTTTAAAAAGATTTTGATTATTTTTATTCACAAGAGACACACACAGAAAGAGGCAGAGACACAGGCAGAGGGAGAAGCAGGCTTCATGCAGGGAGACTGATGTGAGACTCGATCCCAGGACTCCAGGATCATGCCCTGGGCCGAAGGCAGGTGCTCAACCACTGAGCCACCTAGGTGTCCCACTGCTTAACTTTTCAAGATGATGCCTTAAATAGATCACTTCTAAACAGATCAAAAGGTTTTTTGGGGAAGGAACTATTTCTGATACTTCTAGTATTTTTTATAATGAGTAGCACAATGTCTTGTACATAGTATGAAATTGTAAAAAAAAAAAAAAAGAAAGAAAGAAAAAGAAAAAAGAAAGGAAAAATTCCTTTGATTTAGCAATAGCTGGGAAATGTCTGGAGTTACCAAATAGTCCAAGAAAACAAACAACAGCTTCTCTTGTCTTTTACTTGACTCCTACAGAATAGTCAATTAAGAGTCTTGTATTTTAATTACAATTGTGCCCTTTGGTTATTCTGCATAATTGGTCATTTCTCTGATTTACCCTACCTATTGCTAAAGTCTAACTTACCGATACATAAAAAATCACTTGAAATTCTTTGCACAAATTATAGAATTTCTTGGAAAGCTCCTAATTATTGCAGGTCAAATCTGAAGGGCAGATATACAAGGATGAAAAGCAGCAGACCAGTCTCCAGCAGCAACCAAACAGTTATTGACCTAGTATATTAAGTGGTCTTTACCTCCCGGGTATACAAAATTATTACCACGTTTGTCCCTCAGAAGTTTGCTTATTGGTTTCTTTCTTGTTTTCCAAATGGGAAAAAAATATATACATATATACGTGTATACATATATATATATGTATACACGTATATATGTATATGTATGTATGTGTGTACATACACACACATGATTATGTATAATATACACATTATATATAATATATATGTACATAGGAGATGATTATGTGTATTATATATAGATAGAAAGACACAGAGAGAGATCAGACCAAGATACCAGTGACATCTTGATCAAAACCAGTGATATAAAAATAATGACCCTCTAGGAAGAAATAATAGTAGCTATCTAATAGTAATGAAACCGGACTTTAAAAACTTTTATGGCTGGAGTCCTTGGGTGGCTCAGTTGGTTAAGTGACTGACTCCTGATTTTGGCTCAAGGCTCCGTGTGGAGTCAGCTTGAGAGTCTCTCTCTCCCTCTCCCCCTATCCCGCCCTCTCTCTTTCACTCTTTCAAATAAGCAAATAAATTTTAAAAGTCTAAAAAAATATAAAAAAAAAACTTTTTTTTTTTTTTTTTTTAGCAACCTAGGATCCAAAATAGGAAACAACATCAGTTGAAGCTGGGAGATATGTTGCATCTTAAGTGGTTATATCCCTTGACAAATAATTTAATTTCTTCAACTTTTAATTTCTTATTTGTAATTCAGCTAAAATATATCCTACATATACATCACCTAAGTGTTTATTCCCTGATCATTATTATAGGCAATATGACTGCAATTATCATCATCACTACACATCATCACTTTTTTCAAAGTAGTTTTGATAAATTATGGCAAGGAAATAAAATGTAACACTACAAAGTATTCAACCTAAAATGTTCACAATAATTAGTAAGTACAACCTGACAATAAACATTTTTTCATTATCTACTCTTGTCATTGATTGGTATTTTGAGGAAAAAAATTATAATTAAATTATTACAAATGGAAATTCTTGAAGTTGGAAATTTACAACCTCTTTATACAAATTTATTTCTTTGTTTCCTGAGGGAGAGCATGAGTGCATGCAATCAGGGGGAGAAGCAGAGGAAGAGGGAGAGAGAGAGAATCTTTAGCAGATTCCACACTCAGCATAGAGCTGGAAGAGGGGCTTAATCTCAGGACCCTGAGATCATGTCCTTTGACCGAAACAAGAGTCAGACAGTCAACTAACTGAGCTGCTCAGGTGCTCCTGTATACAAATTTAAAATGGGAATTGAGTTATTAGCTTTGTCTATAAACTCCTGCTTTGTTTATAAAATGGGTATTATATTTTGTGATTGAGCATAAAATCTAGGCTTGAATAAACATGATCCTTACTAAAAAGCAATATCAAAAGAAAAGGATTTTTCTCATGCTCTGTTACATATAGTTTATACTCAATGTGAATATAGTCCCTTTAAAATCATATAATTAGTATTGCATATATGAAGGATTGTTTTACATTTCATATCTAAGAAATAAATTATTAGTTGTGATAGTGCTCATTATTAGAGCTTGAAGTATACTTTGCTTATTAATGGAAATTTGTTTTGTTTCTGTACATTTACTTCTGGGAAATTTGTTTGAATCTTCTAAATTAATAGCCAAAATTATTTCATACTTTAAGTGCACACCATCAATGTTGGACCATTTCAAATCTCTTGGAGAGGTCAACCAACATAGTCAACACAGAGGCTCAATAAAATGTTTTAAACTAAAAGAACAAGTTAGGGGCACCTGAGGGGCTCAGTCAGTTAAGCCTCTGACTCTTGGTTTGGCTCAGGTTATGATCTCATGGGTCGTGGGATCAAGCACTACATCGGGCTCCACACTTAGTGAGGAGTTTGCTTGATATTGTGTCCTCCCCCTCTGCTCTTCTCTCCAAAGTAAATAAAGAAATAGATAGATAAACAAATTAAAAATAAAAGAACAAATTAATCCCAACTTTTCCATATCCTGAAAGAAAAACGTAGGAAAAATAAATAACATTTATTCTCTAGAAAATACACATTTATTTCACATACTACATCTGTGAATATAGTTGCAGATGGTAGTGAAACCATTTCTTACTTACTACCACTGTATAACATTTTCTAATAAGTGAGTAATTTACTAGTAAGGGTTTGAACAAAGGCCTCATCGTTTCCTTCAGAGGTGACATTCTGAGACAGAATACAGGACTAGCAAAAAAAAGAGAACTATTAGGTTCAGAAAATAGAAGTACAGATTTTCAAAATTTTAATTATAGTTTCTAAATTTAAATTTGAAAGACTGAGTATAAAGAAGTGGGACTTTAAAAAAAAAGACTATTCAGAACAAAAGGCTGGGTCCTAATTATGCCCAAAGAAGGACAGATTTCCTACAGAAAGTAGGATCAGACACATTCTGGGCAGCTGCAAGGTAAGCTGCAGATGACTCATGAGACAAAAGGTGAGTATGGGAGACCTAGAAGTTTTTCTTGTGAGGCGATCACAAACTCCAATAAGCTGAGAATTTTTTCTAGGACCAAACTGAAGAATATGCTTGATTCAAACATAGAAATACAGGAAAGGAACAGATAGTAAATCCATGAGTTACTCTCTTAAAAAAAAATATTGTATTTATTTATTTGAGAGAGAGAGTTGGAGTTGGAGGGAGAGACTCTGAAGCAGACTCTGTGTTGAGTACAGAGCCCAATGCAGGACTTGATTTCACAACCAGGAGTTATCACCTGAGCCGAAACCAAGAATCAGCAGCTCAAGTGACTGAGCCACCCAGATGCCTGGAGTTACCCCCTTTTTTGAGATATGGATTTCCATTCTCCAGAATTTGAAAATGCTACATAGCCATTCTTTAAAATTCTGCCTTATTGATGTTTTTTTTTCTTCATATTTTTTCTACTTTGTTTCACTTAACGCCTTTGTTTTACTTGGTGTCATACTAATTTTTCCTTCCAGATCTTCAACAATGCATTTCCTGGAGCTTTCTTCATTTTGTCTTTACTGCTCTCAGGCTTTGCATCTACTCTAGTTCAATCATCACTCTATGTAGCTTTCTCCCAATTCCACACACTGAGACTTCTTTTTTCAAGTTCTATACTTGAATTTCTTATTACTTACTGGATACTTACAACTATATAGAACTTCAATGTCCAGCACTTATTTTGAATGAATTAATAGATATACAAAGTCATGCACATTTTTGCCTCCATTCTTTATTTTTGCTCACTTTTTTCCCACCCATATCTACTGGCCTTGTGTATTTCAAAACTTAATGGTGACATGAGGTTGCAAGTGTTCCCTTTTCATAGCTTTCATTTTGTGCAATAAGACTGCTCTCTTCAAGAGATCTTGACATTTTCCTGTTCCCATGGCCTATGCTCTAGGTCCTAGAGGATAAAGTTTAAAATTCTTTGGTTTGAATTACAGTTTATGTTGTGGAATTAGGTCTTGCCTTTTCTGCCTGGGAAATTTTGTTCATGCTTCTCTTTCTCCTTAATAATCTTTTCTTAATTTGTACTTCTCAATATGTTACCAAATCCAAAGCCTCTCTTCCAAATGCTGCCTTGTTTATGACAGATTTTCTACACTTCTATCTACATTTACTATTTTCTTCTCTTAACGTTTTCCTCTTTTTAAACATTTATCATAGTCTGCCTTTTTTCCATGACTATTTATGTACCTACTTTATACACTTGACTCAATACACTTGCCTTATTTTTTCTGTCACAAACTCCTGAGACCCACTGCCTTAATCCCTCTACTTTTGTTATATTTCACACATCCATTATGTGATCTCAGCTTTGTAATAAATAAACTATTTAGATCATGCACTCCATCTATTATTTGTTTATATAGATTGATCTGCCTTTCCACTTTTTCTCAGTTTTCACCTGATGAATAGAGACCATGTGTCCAAGTATCTTATGTAAAAGTGCTTTTCTACTCTTCAAAGAGTTTGTAAGAACAGAAGTGCACAGTGTTGCTATCTATTCAGTGTGGAAGCAGATGTGGAAGGATCATTTTAGCTTGAAACTAAAAGTTGATGTGTATAAGCATTGAAGCCAAAATCAACCAAAAAAAAGTATGAGAGAATTATCTTTCTTTGTGATGTGGTTTTGAATAAATTGCTTCACCAACAATGCAATTTTCCCTAATCTAATTCAGTCTGTTATGTTCCAGAAACCACTGTCTGAAAACCACTACACCATGGAAACTTACTGATTAAAAACAATAAGTATAGCCACCTTATATTTTTACAGCACTTGCCTACTTTCAAGGCATTTTCTCAGCTATTACCTCATCTCAGCCTCATAACCACCCTGCTGTTATGAATATGGTATACATAGTAGCAAATTCATTGTACTCCTTGCATTTGTTTCGCATCCTATGTTAATGTGCTCCAATATAAGCATATTAATTATGTAAGAAAATATATTGCCTCTCATGCCTGTATGGGAAAAATCTATGGTCATTTAAAAATTAAGGTATGGTTGTATTGAGGACCAATACATTCAATAAGCAGGTGTTCTCAATTCTAGTAATTATGCTTCGACATACACTGTATAAAAAGAGGCACACATACATGTATATAGCCACTAGTATACACTATCCTTTTGACTTCTGCTGATATTTTTGCATTTTCAAAGACTGAGATTTGATTCTAACATATAAGGTCAACCCCATCTTCTCAGGGATTCCAGTACCATTACAGGTTACTAAAAAAAAGACTTATACAGCCCTCTAGTGTTCCAAAGCTAGAGACCCCCAGCAGAAAATACATTCAAGCATGGCAAAACTCATCCCCTCACCCACATCCTTTAATGCAGAATCACTGCTGACAATACCACTGCTAGGAGCACATATTATTTAAACTACTGAAATTATAGCGTTGGCAGTGGGAACTGAACTGTTCTCACATCACTAGGGAAAGAGCGCTGAGTACATGACAGCTTAGAAACTGCCTTCATGGGGGAAAATGTTCAAATAAATCAATTTTCTGCAGAAAAAAAAAGGAAAAAAATTAATTTGCTGTGTATTTATTTAAACAGCTGACTGAAGAGTTTATTATGCTTGATTGCAGGCCTTCAGCAATGGGTATTGCTTCCTTTTCCTTCTTTCCCTCTCTCCCAGTGAATTCCCATCGACAGAGCCTACAGCTATCCTCTCAGAGATCATATAAAACCTGACAGTGCTAAAAAATTAACCTCAAAAAGGTGTCTTCGGGTGTTGCCTTTCAAATCAAATTTTAATAGACAACTGTGAGCTGAGAGCTCATTCTTTATAACCTGATCACTAAGCAAGATTCACAAGCTGTCCCTGGTCTGCAGATGGAGCTATTGACAAAACAGTACTATCCACTTGAGAAAAAGCAGGGCACAGAGAAGTTTTATTGAATGTTTCTTTCCTTTTTTTTTTTTTTTGTTTTTGTTTTAAGGATTATGCCTCAAGATGTATTCTAAGTATTATATTTTCAATTAAAATAGAACTATCCTTTCAAAATTAAAAACAGCTTCAAAATTTGATGAGCATTATCTTAGTTATAGAATCGGAACACATAAAGCCTACATAAATAAAAATAGAGATATATGCCAGTAAAAAGCAATTCAAGCACATGGAGAGACGATGTAATATAAGACATGATAGTGCAGAAATAGATTCTGTATATCATTCCCTTCTTAATGGGAATTTAGAACATAGCACATTAAATTATTTGACATTTAGTATTTAAACAATACTTCCTGTGATGGAATACATTCTTTTTTAATCAAACACTACATCATCACATTATAACAGGCAGGTGACATAGTTACTTAAGAAAATCTAAGTATGGAATAGATGAATATGGAACTGTCTAATTTTAAAGTTGAAAGGAACTTTGATGATAATCCAGACAAAATCTGATGGATTTTTAGAGTTAGAAGAGATGTTAGGAATCACTCATCTATTCTTTCAACAAATACAAACATAACTCACGTGAATGGTTACATTTGGTTGCTATTATAACTAAAGAATCATCTAAACCATCTCCTGCTTTCAAGAATTTTATAGTTACAGTATATATAATAGACACATCAAAAGCTTTAGGACAGTGTAAAGGGCTGTGGAAATGGAAGGAAAACTCTAACCATAAGTACTGTTGTATATCAGAAAGGCAATTTAAAAAGTCAGTTAAGCTGAAGTTTTAAGGTCACCTAGGAAAATTTCATTATTTTCCAGAAGTGGAAACTGACTTGGAAAAACATCACGGCTGATAGGTGTCAAAATCAGGGTCAGAAACGAGCTTTCCCTGTTTTCCTTCCTAAATTCTTTCAACAACAAAACACATTTCTAGGTGAATTATGTATTAGTATCTGCTCAGAATGGAATTAAAGAGGCTTAGTGAATAAGAGTCGAAATGCAAGCAAATAATATAGAATGCAAGCAAAACATCTGCTCTCAAATATGAACCTCATGAAATATATCAGGAAACTCACGGGTTTAGTCCTGAGACATATTGCTCCAAATTTTATTTTTATTTTTAAAAAAAATTTTAAAAATATTTTATTTATTTATTCATGAAAGACACAGAAAGACACAGAGACACAGGCAGAGGGAGAAGCAGGCTCCATGCAGGAAGCCCAATGCAGGACTTGATCCTGGGACTCTGGGCTCACGCCCTGAGCCAAAGGCAGACGCTCAACTGCGGAGCCACCCCAGGAGTCCCTTCACCAGGATTTTTAAAAATTATTAACACTTCTCTAAAGTTTTAAACAAATTCTCTTACTCAAATTTAAATACCTTTCAACTGCTGTGTAATTATTGTCTTAACTAGGATAACAGAATACTGAACTCCCATTATTATGGAATGCTTAAAGCATGCTAAGAATTAACACCTGGTCCAGTAAATTGTCAAAACACCTGTCCTCTTGTGTTTTGTTGCTGTAGGATTAAAAACAAAACAAAGCTATATCTGATGTTTTCTGATTATTTCAACTTTTTATGTGATAAGCAATACAAACTTACTTAAACATAGATGCTTTTGCATCTGAAAATTACTATAATATCTGTCTTGATATCTCAAAGGAAAAATAAACTTAATCACTATAATCACCATTGGGAAAATAAACCCACATATTCTATACTCATTGAAATTAGAGTTCTTTAGAAAAGAACAAGAATAAGAAAAAGATAACATGCATTATATTTGTAAAAATGTGTTCTGTGCTGTAAAAGGCTAAAAATATGATAATGATATGTTTTCAAATTTCATATTAAAGTCATAATATTTGAAATAATGGTCAATATCTTTATATCTTATCTCCAAATAGATGTTTGTTATCTTTAGTTTCATTGTAAATGTAGCATATTTTAAAATAAGAGTAAGTGTTTTCACTGGTGAAGGCAGGGAAAGAAGGATGCAGTACCACCTGCTTAAAATTGGGCAATGTTTGATGCACATGGAAGATGAATTTTTGAAAATCTAGATTCCGTCATTCATCCAAAGCTCTAGCTAGTCCATCTTGAGTCATGGAGCACTGGGCTTCTGAATTTCTATGTAAAACCTTACTATCAATGTGTAAGTCAATGACAAATAGATTAGATGATACCCATACTGCAGCAAAGTTTCACTGATAGAGCCTTCTTATGGCATGGAGTAATTTTTCTTTTTAAGATTTTTAAAAAAATTATTCATGAGAGAAAGAGAGAGAGAGAGAAAGAGAGAGAGAGAGGCAGAGACACAGGCAGAAGGAGAAGCAGGCTCCATGCAGGGAGCCTGAAGTGGGACTCGATCCAAGGTCTCCACGATCAGGCCCTGGGTTGAAGGCAGCACTAAACCACTGAGCCATCTGGGCTGCCCAAGCATGGAGCAATTTTGTCAATCTTCAATTCACCTTCTAAATTATAATTATGAATGAGAAATCAGTCTTAAAAGAAACTTAAAACTCTAGCTTTCTCTTCAATGTATAACATGTTAGAATCTCAGAGAGAAAACATTTCCTTGATCATAGTATATAAATTGTTAAAAATAAAGGAAAACTTAATTTTGGAAGACCGAAAGAATCACATTTAGCTTTGAAGACCTTTACATAATTCTGTGTTCTTAATCTCCAATAAGACATTCAACAAGAAGTGCTGAGATGTAATAATATAATTATGTTCACTCTTGGGGATCCCTGGGTAGCTCAGTGGTTTAGCACCTGCCTTTGCCCTGGGGTGTGATCCTGGAGTCCGGGGATGGAGTCGCACATCGGGCTCCCTGCGTGGAGCCTGCTTCTCCCTCTGCCTGTGTCTCTGCCTCTCTCTCTCTTTCACTCATTCTCTCTATGTCTCTCATGAATAAATAAATAAAATCTTAAAAAAGAATTATGTTCATTCTACAATTACTGATTAAAGTTCTTATGCTAGGCATTGATAAAGAAAAAATAATATTCTTAGATTTTATTTTTATTTTCTAAGGCATTTAGTTCCACTCCTAATGCAACTAAGGTATTTGAAGTATCCACAGAAACCCATACTAATCCATAACCATCCATTTATACATTATGCTTTGATTCAATGTAAGATATCATATACTGTTTTACACAAATACTCTTAGTCATAGTATAACAATATAACTTAGATATTACGACATTTCAATTACATTTAGAAGTATCTTTAATTATTGTTGTAAGTTATTCAATCGTATTATTTTGAAATATACTGGTGAAATATTATATATAATTTCTAATCAACAAGAGTAGCATTTTGATTTAAAGTTTAGAGAATATTTAGGATAGTGCGTCATCACGTACATTCTTCTAGATAGGAGACATAAATTCTAATCCACGTTCTACCATTAACCATGTCATCCTGTCAAAAAGTTTCACTCTTTGTGAACATTAATTTCGTCATGTAATTGAAATAACATTCTTGCTTGTATCACAGAGTTGTGGCATTATACTCATTTTCATAAACTTTGAATAGTTTGAAATTTGTCCAGTCTCAAATACTTATTGATTATAAATCATTTCTTAGATTCCGCTACCTTTTTCAGGAAGATTTTTAAATTATTATACTAGGCAAAAAAACAGTTTGGCCTAAGATTCTTACAGAATCCCCAGATAAGAATAGAAAGTAAAAGGGATTTATAAGGAGCCATATATCATTGCAACTTGAGCATAGTAACCACCAATAAATACTTGGTGACAAAATTATCTATTATTTATTCATAATTCATGATTTATATTTATTAAATCCATTATTTTAAAAATTAGAAACATCAGTATGTTTCCTGAGATTACTTTTTATGGACAATTTGCCAATTGTTTCCATATCCAAATGCCCTAGAATTTGTCAGCTGTTTTCCCAATAACAAATTTGGCAGGCTTTGTGTTTTTCCAAACTGTATATGGATTGGTCGAACTGTCTCCTCCTAAACAGAAATATATTATATATCCACATAAAAAATAACAAATATGTCATTTGATATTCAGATTAATATCAGTAGCACGAAGTGGAGTGATAGGT
Organism: Vulpes lagopus; assembly: GCF_018345385.1. Lineage (NCBI taxonomy): Eukaryota > Metazoa > Chordata > Mammalia > Carnivora > Canidae > Vulpes > Vulpes lagopus. The sequence continues at coordinate 40,049,855 of NC_054839.1, read as the reverse complement.
AAGATATTCAATTTCCATCTGTGAGATTTTTTGGTATGGCAAATGGCAGTGTTCCAGTTAACAATTTTGTAAGAGAGAGTAAAACACAATGACATGTCTCTAGCCACACAATACCTGACAAACATTGTGAAATACACAAAAAACAAAATGTAAATGAAGGTGGAATTTGCAGATGACTTTTAGTAGTCTTGCTGGTTTAAAGTATAGGACACTTCCATAGAGACAGCCCAGCTGAGAAATCCAGTTAATGTCCTATTGTTTTAAAAATGTTTTTATATCACCTTGTGAAAATATTATATAAATGCAAAAATTCAACTATGGGTGACATTGTAACTCAAAACTGAAAGGATCTTATCTGAATTTCTATAGTGGATGTCTGTAATAAAAGCTGGTATATAATGTGATTCGAGAAATGCATTACCAAAGCATAAACACCTTGGTAATAGTGGCTGTGCACAGCATTGGCCTAAGGGGCTGTCAGATGATCAACATAAACCAAAATATCAGAAAACAACTGTGTAGGTTTCAGGCAAGTTAATTTATAAGGTCAGTTAAGGGAAAGACATTATCACAAACTAAAGTTGCATTTACTTCTCAGGAGAGTATTTTGGTTTATATTGATTGCATCAGGGACCCCCTCAGGTGATATCAGGCATTAATTTGTGGTTACTCACACACAAATGCACCAAGAGGTTAAAAAATATGGCCTGTATAGGGAAAAACATCATTGTAAAAATTTGTGATTGTTATATGTTAACTGGTTATCTTAAACACATTTTATAGAAGATATTAGATTGAAAGCAAATAGCCAAATATAATATATGTTATATCATAGATTTTAGAAACTTCTTTATTTTAAAGGTCTTTTTTCATTCATTCTAGCATTTCTAGCAATTTACACAACATCAGGCACACTGCAGGTGGGGAATAGATATTTGCTGAAGTAAATAGATGAACATTTCTTAAAAATATACATTCATCACTTATGAAAATATTTTAAGCACTAATTGTGTTATATTAACGCCAGTTTAAAACTGAGCATTAAAATATTGGATTCTGGCTCCTATCGCTAAATCTGAGACTTAACTCCTATAATATAACCTATTTTTAATCTAGATTCTTCCAGCAATTGATTCAATGAAATCTGAGTCTAATGTCGAACTACCATATCCAGGCAGGATATTTAAAAACAAATTTCAATAATGATGATTCACATGATATGGTTATCTTGAGCACATATAACATATCATGCTTTCTCCTTCAGTAATTTTTTTAGGTACACTAGTAAATACTAGTAGGTTGATGGTAATTTGCTAGAAATAAATGTAACATATGTAATAGTATAAGACAGGTTTTGAAGCCAGGTTTGGGCACTGTGCTGGTTATTAAGCAATTATCCTTCAATCCAAATCCATTCCACTAGTCTCTATGAGACAGAAGATGAACTCTGCAAACTGCATTACTTTTTTGCCAGCTGGCCCCTTAGTAGGTTCTTCCAGAATGGGACACTTAGCTGAGTGGAAGGGAGGAGGAGCACCTGCTGTCGGGCTGGTGTATGCAGGAGGGCCCCATCGAATATGTAACTCATACATTTTAGGAGAGAAGGTTCCTGTCAGTTCCTGACAGCACAACCCAAGCATTGGTACATTACCCAGGTTGTGACATTGGTTCAAAATTGCAATTCATTTCAGATTCTAGCTCCTTTTCACACCTCCAGACCCATCATGACTCAGAAGATGTACCACCAGTGCCACCTTTTTATAATTCAAATTCCATAGCTCATCACCTGAGCTACTGGGGTTTGGATTCTCTCTCTAGGGAACTTGACCTATACGCTCTTGAGAGATCAGCACTAGCCAGGTAGGCCCATCTCCTCAAAGATCTGGTCCCAGTAAGATAGAGGACCTGTTTCAAGTTCCTAGTTTCCAAACATCCCCTTCCCTTTGCTCCTACTGTCCTCAGGACAGTAACGATTTCTAGCAGTTACTACTTCAATGTCCCTCCAGTGTGCCCACTTTCATGTTTTAGTCTTTTAATATCTTTAAACTTTGCCTATATTAAAAACTCTATTGAAATAAACAACAGAATTTCTATTTTCCCAACTTCATCCCAGCTCACAAAAGGTGGTTTTTTTTGTTTTTGTTTTTGTTTTTTTGTTTTTTGTTTTTGTTTTTGTTTTTTTTTTTTAGATTTATTTATTTGAGAGAGAGAGAGAGAAAGAGAGAACAGGGGTTGGGGCAGATAAAGAGGAGAGAGAGAATCCTAAGCAGGCTCCCTCTGAGCTGAGCTGAGCTCAGAGCCAGATGGAGATGAGTCTCCACCCTATGCCCCAGGAGATTATGACCTGAGCCAAAACCAAGAATCAGACACTTAACTGACTGAGCCACCTAGGTGCTGCACAAGTGCTTTTTTTTTTTTTTTAAGTTTTAGTCCCATAAAAATCTTTTATTAATGAATTGATTGCATTGTAAACACAAAAATACGCATGTCAGTTTTAGTGTCTCTGAGCTTGAACGTAAGATTAAATGTAGTTTACATATCAGTTTAATTGTGAGGCCATTATATTTATTATATTATACAGCCATATCAATATTTTCAATAAGTGGTTAAATAATATTAAAATTTATGTTTGTGAATATATATTAAAAAGCAATTAAAACATGATTTGGTTTGCATTATCATGCATTATCTTTGCATTTACTCAGAAAATATAGACATGATGAGCAAACAATAAATTTAGCTAGTTATCCATCTTAGATTTTAAAAATCTTTATTATATTAAAAATTATGTAAACTCATGAATGATGTTTGTATGGTGATTAAAAAGCAGAAAATCATGCACTAATTAGAACTCACTGGTAATTAGAATTATGCTACAGGTGATATGTGAATCTAGTGGATTTTTAAAATCATTTTTCTGTGACTGCATAACACTAAAAAAAGGAGAAATAATTTTCTTTTCTTTTTATTGTTTAAAGATTTTTATTTATTCATGAGAGACACAGAGAGAGAGGCAGAGACATAGGCAGAGGGAGAAGCAGGCTCCCTGCAGAGAGCCTGATGTGGGACATGATCCCAGTGCCCTGGGATCATACCCTGATTGGAAGGCAGATACTCAACTGCTGAGCCACCCAGGCATCCCAAAATAATTTTCAATTGTACTAAATTAATGATTGCTGAATCTTTGCTTATGTTACAACAATTTGACATTTCAATAATCATTGATGTGGTTTTCTGATAATTTTTAATCTTTTTTATAAAAAAGATAACTGAAATGTTAATCTGTCCTTTTACTTTGTGTAATCACCTATTTTAAAAAGACATAATGTAACTCATTTTACAATAATTTCCATATTCATAGCCGTGCCAGACAAAATAACTCTTCCCTAACTTTTCTGTAAAGAAATATTCCTCATTCATTCATTGGATGTTCTACAATATATACCTTAGTTTATGTTGATGCAAACCATCACTTTTATTGAGCAATGTAACAAACTTATGAACAGCAAAATTGGATCATTCTGGGAAGAAATTTTGACCAATAGGATGCTACATAACTTTACTTTTGTGCAGTCAAATGTTTGTAGTTACTTTTTCCCCCCTCTAATATGTGGACCAAATAATCTACTGGAATCCTCCATTTTTTTACTTTGAAGGAGACACTTTTCTAGTCCATACAAATAGGACCTTGGGCGAAGAGCTGCCAGTTACTTAGGATCTAGATGTCCATGGAAGAGGCTTAAGATTCATAGACTAAATAAAAACTGTAATAACACAACACACAAGTTTGAAAGCTAGGTTTGGTCTTTCTTTGTCTGGCACCTTTGGCCAACTCAATCTCTATGGGTCTTGGGTTCTTCATTTGTGAAAGAAAGATTGACTCAAGGGGTTTGGAGTGGCAGCATTAGAGCCAACAGAGAAGATATTTACTCTTGGATCTACCACTCATTAGCTGATTGGTTTTGAAGAACCTATTTAATCTCCTTGAGTGTCAGTTTCTTTATCAATGAAATAGGCATTGTAGATTCACTGTGGTAACAGTTACACATTTCCATTTACATACAGGCCCTTTGCAATCTGAAATTTCTTCTAGCTCTAAAATTCTATAACCACTAGAAGTTTTAAATTATTTCTTTTCTATAAAATCATTTCTCTTGTAATCATTGATTGTTAAAATTGTCCTGCAAGGTTTTAAAGTACTCTGGTATATTTACCTATTAAAAATATGTTTATAAGTTTTTAAGCTATGTTCTTTAATTACATTATCACAAATAATGTAATAAAATTTGAAGGTACTCATATTAGTAGTCCTCATGCATGATTTTATAAATTGTTTTCTAAAAGTTACACCCCTGAAAAAAGTCCCAAACTGAAGGAAAGTAACACAGTTAAACAGCAATCCTCTTCACTGTCCACCATGTAAACCAATATTAGAGAGCAGAGCAGTAGCAGAAGAGAGAGCAGTAGCAGAAGAGAGAGATAGGCTCACACATAGGTAAAGAGAAATTGTATTATACACATTTTCATGCATTATACACATTTTCAGCATTATTTATAGAACTGTATAACACAATATTCCATATCTCTTTGACAATATTTGGAATAATTAAAGTAATAGAATGAGGATCATTCTTCATTTACGATTTTTTTTAAAAACAAAGTTTCTCAACAGGGACATTATTGACATTCTGGACCAGTTAATGCTTTGCTTATGGGGAAGGGTGCTGTCTTGTATATAGTAGGCTATCTCTCAGCATCCCTGGCTTCTATCCACTAGATGCCAGTAGCACTACCACCACTGGTCATGAAACATTTCTATAGGATGATGATTCCTCAACAACAACAACAAAAAAACTGAACATATAATTAACATATGATCCTACAATTCCACTTCTGGATATATACTCAAAATAATGGAAAGCAGAGATTCAAGTAGATACTCATATATCAATGTACATGGCAACATTATTTACAATAGCCAAAAGGTGGAAGCAACGAAAATGCCCAGATGTGGTATATAACTGCAAAAGAATATCATTCAGTCTCAAAAGGGAATGAAATTCTGATGCATACTGCAGTATGGATGAGCCTTGAAAACATTATGCTAAGCAAAACAGTATAGATGCTGAAGGGCAAATGCTGGATTTCACTGACATAAGGTACCTAGAATAGTCAAATTCATAGAAACAGAAAATAGAATGGTGGTTGCCGGGGCTTGTGAGAGGGAGGAATAAGTGGTTATTGTTAAATGGCTATAGACTTTCAGCTCAGGAAGATGAAAAAGTGCTAGAAATAGGTGTTGTTGATGGTGGTGAAATGCAGATACCTAGTGTCACTGAACTATACCCTTAAAATGGTAAACTTCATTTAATGCATATTTTGCCACATTGAAAATAAATGTCTCTAGAGATTATCAAACATTCCACAGAGGGTGGGCAGAAGGAACAAAATCACTGATGTTTGTGTACTACTGCACTACAACATAAAAGGAAAACATTTTCTCCTGTTTTAACTGATTAGTACTATTTTTTTCAGAAGCCCATTTTTGCTTAGAAACAATACCCATTTTTAAATGAGTCCTTCATTAGTACAACAAAAAATAATTGTCTAAAGACCAGCACATCTATGACAAATCACTGAACGCCCTGGCCAAGCATGTAAGATATATAGTGGATTGAATGGTGGTTCCCCAAAACATCTATCAATGTCCTAATGCCTGGAACCTGTGAATGTAAATTTATTTAGCAAAAGGGGTCTTTGCCCATAAAACCTAAGGTAAAGACCTTTACATGAGAGCATCTTGGAATATCCAGGGGCCCTAAATACAGTCCTTATAAGAGACACATTGAGGAGACATACAGAGGGGGATGTCAATGTGATGACAGAGGCTGAGATTGAAATGGATGCCACCACTATCCAAGGAATGCCAAGTGTTGCCATGGCCACCGGCAACTAGGAGAAAGGCATGGAAGGGATGCCTGTCCAGAGCCTCCTGAGAGCACGTGGTCTTGCCAACACCTCAACTTTAGACTTCTGACCTCAGAATTGTGAGAGAATAAATTTCTGTTATTTAAACCACCCAACTTTGAGTAATTTGTTATAGCAGTCACAGAAAACTAATACAAAAGGCAGTTACAATTTGCACTCAGAAACACTATACTCACTCTTCTCTAAAACAAGATTTCAAATATTTAACCATATTTCAAACATAATGTTGATAGGAGAGACTATGTTAGGCTCTTCTTTTTTTTTAAGGGATGCTGCAATAGAGTGTGCCTATTTTTACCCAACAATAAAAACATCATACTGCATTGTTTATAATAGTCCTAAGCATGTTCATTTAGAGACCTCAAGAAATATGTATAAGAAGACGCCTGCCCCTGTTCTGTACTGTTAGGGCCGTTTGACTGTGTTACAGGAAGCTAGTTAACATGCACATACTGTAGCAGACCCGGGCACCTGTATCGCAAGCACTAATCAAAGTGCTCCTTCATGGGGTGAAAGAATCGCTATTTGTAATGCAATAATTAGGCTGGGTGGAAAGGCCTGTAAAGTAAATCAATCTAGTCTGCTCTTGAGATCTGACTCCATTCTCTTGGCAGATTGTTAACATAATGAGACAGAAGCCTACAAGAGGTCCTGCAGAAAAAAAAAAACCCAGTGTCACTCCTCTCCCTTCTTTCTTTAATTTTACAAAGCTTTCTCAGGCCATAACTGAGATTAAAACTAATATAAGCCGCCGATAAAACAAGGGATTCTAAGCTTTCCAAAAGGTTATGAAAGGATGAGCTGGAATCCGGTAGCAGTCTGAACCCATTATTCACCACTTCTGAGTTGTGTCACTGCACGCTCTCAAAAGAACACAAGAATTCCCAGTAAGTAATTACAGTTGAGGGAAAAACAGGAAGAACATCCAAAGGCCAGACTGAAAATAGTGGGTGGATTAATCTGAGGTTCAACAAAAGGAAACAAATTAAGTGCTCTTTATAAATCAGGACGGGACTTTCAAAAGCAAACTTATTTGTTCTGTCAAACATGTGCTGAATTGGCAAAATGTGCTGACCTACTCCAACAATAAGCTGTTTTCTTATATACAGTAAGAGTCACATACCGTCATTTAAAAATATGTGTCAGTGGGAATAATTTTCACACTTTGACAAATTATTTTCTATCCTCTCCATGCTTTGAAATCTTCTTTCTATAAATTCTGCTATATACATATTTCTCTTCCTTTTCATAGTCATAAGGAATTCAGTTCGACGCCCCTTTTCCTCTACTTAGATATTTTAAACTTTTCAGTGAATTCTAATTTTTGTTAGCTTTTGTCTGGAATAAACAAACAGACACTGTAATTAGAAGTGGAAATTAGAGATATTTGCATTCCACAACTTTCATCGGACCGACACATTTATGCGAAGGCTTCAGTTATCATGAAATGAGGAATAGCTGTGAGACTTTTTCGAATATAATGTACCTCATGCTTTCTCTCTGATCATACTTCCGTGACATGGCTGCTGTGAACAAAAATACTATATGTCACTCTCTTTCCCTCTCTCTCTGTCTCTCTCTATATGTATGTCCATATCTCAGTGTATGCATGTATATATACATGTATGTATATATATACACATATATATAAATACATATGTTAGTACATGTGTGTTTCTACATTTTGTTGAGGCTCAGCCTACCCAATTCTTGAGATTAATTCAACAGAAGTTAAGAAACTATAAAACTGGGGCACCTGTGTGTCTCCGCTGGTTAAGCAACTGCTTTGGGCTCAGGTCATGATCCCAGCGTCTTGGGATAGAGCCCCACATATGAGGCTCCCTGCTCAGCAGGAATCTGTTTCTCCTTCTCCTTCTGTCACTCCCCCTACCTGTGCTCTTTCTCTCTCTCTTCCTCTCTCTTTCTCTCTGTCAAATAAATAAATAAAATCTTAAAAAAAGGAAACTATGAAATTCCTGATTATCATGACTCCTGTTTGCTTGACCTGATATTTGTGTGCAGAAAAAAAAAAAAAAACTGCATTTTTTTTAAAGGCAGGTTCAAAAGCCTTCATCAATAATTGACTTTCTTCTGTTGTTACTACTACTGTTTGGTTGGTTTTGTCTATCCCTTTATTTTACCAGCAACAAAATAATTTATTAGGCTATTGTAAGCTGAATTTTTCTGGTATTCTGTATTCTGTGTTAAGGTATAATAATAATAATTAAAAATATAGTAAAGAAAATAGCAAAAGTTCTCATTTACCACTGGTTAACTCTATGCCCAATACCATGCGCATTTTCTAATATAATCTTCATAATGTGCACTCATGTGATACAGACGTTGTTATTTGCTTGTTTTTTTTTTTTAATTTTTTTTTTTTATTATTTATTTATGATAGTCATACAGAGAGAGAGAGAGAGGCAGAGACACAGGCAGAGGAAGAAGCAGGCTCCATGCACCGGGAGCCTGACGTGGGATTCGATCCCGGGTCTTCAGGATCGCGCCCTGGGCCAAAGGCAGGCGCCAAACCGCTGCGCCACCCAGGGATCCCGAATTTGCTTGTGGGTGTATGTGTGTGTATGTGTGAGAGTGAAGAAATTGAAGTCTAATGAAATGAGTAACTTCCCCAAAGTCAGGAGTCTAGGAAAAGCAAAGATATGGAGGTCTGATTCTTTTTTTTTTTTTTTTTTTTTAGATTTTATTTATTTATTCATGAGAGAGAAAGAGAGAGAGAGAGAGGCAGAGACACAGGCAGAGGGAGAAGCAGGCTCCATGCAGGGAGCCCGATGTGGGACTCCATCCCAGGACTCCAGGATCACACCCTGGGCTGAAGACTGCGCTAAACCGCTGAGCCTCTGGGGCTACCTCATGGAGGTCTGATTCTGATACACATGCTCTGAACTGGAAAGATTTGTGTCCAGAGAGCTTATTCATTTCTACTTTTTTTTTTTACTTATATTTACTTATATTACTTATAACAGAAACATAAGCAACACTGACTTATACAGAGTTTGATGATATGAAGTTTAATTTACGTGATTTGCTTGAATATGTACTTCCTTTAAGAAATGAACTCTTTTAAAAAAAAACACCTTGTAAGAGAGAACATCTGAAAATTATGAAGCACTAAAGATACTTAACTTCTATTTTAGCGCTAACGTTTCTATCTCTAAAAGTATTTAAAAGGAAACTAAAAAGCCATTCAGAGCACAGATTTTCAGTTTTAGAAAATAGATATACTAATATGCTGTTAATAAAGGAAATAATCAGAACATCTAAACTGATAACGATAAGGCTTCAGTGTTCTAAGGAAAGACATAAATGTAAAATATATGTCTTGTGAGTTTTATTTGAATGTTTCAACTTCTAATATCAGCACTATCGTAGCTGAATGAGACTCCTAGTTGTAGAAAAACAAATCAAATTTAAAAAAAGAAATGCCAAGGGCCGCCTGGGTGGGCTCAGTTGGTTAGGTGTCTGCCTTCAGCTGGTATCAGGATCCTGGGGTCTCGGGATCAAGGCTGGCGTAGGGCTCTCTGCTCAGTGGGGAGCCTGCTTCTCCCTCTCCCTCTGCCTGCTGCTCTGCTTGCTTGTGGACTTTCTTTCTCCGTGTAATAAAATTTTTTAAAAAATCTTAAAAAAAAAGAAAATGCCAAAATATAATATCTATGTGTAGGTTTGTATGTATACATATATATGCATGTATGTATATGTGTACATACATACGTGTGTTTTTCCAAGATAAATTTGGAATAAACAATGAAATTATACATTGAATACAAATTAATACAATGAAGTTATTATTGCTAGGAAAAATGTTGTAAAATAAAAAACAGTATAGATTTCCCAGAATTTTAATATTTCAGTAACTACTATCACGCAATACATTATATTATTATTATATTTTTGTTAAGTGTATATCATTCTATTCAGTGTTTACACTTGACCCAATTACTTCCTTCTAGGAATTGCCCTTCCCTCCTGCTCATACAAACAATACCACAAATAACTCTCTGGCTTTGACTCTGCATTAATATAATGGATTACATTGCCTTGTTTATATAATTAATTGAGCAGAGTGCTAGGATTTGAATAATTGGCCTAATAAACAACAGTTATATGATAAGACAGATCAAGCTTCATGTTAAAATACCTTAAACAATCATGTTCAACTCTCTTGGTGTTGCTCACCTTTAGATCCAGAAGAGTAGATGGAATTAAAACATCATTTGTTTTCTCAAGATATCCTATATACATTTGACAGATAGATACATTAATTGAAATTAAAGATTTTTCCATTTAGTAAAATATTTATAGCCATACATTCTCATTCCTTGATGTTGATTCAGTCTATAAAGAATAGAAAGTGATGAAACATATCTGCCCTAATTATTTTTTTCTTTTAACAACACTAAAAATGCTTCATTACACTTCATTACGCTCATGGTGCACAGTTTAAAAATCATTTTTTCAGAGTATTTTTGTATACTCAGATATGTAAGATATACAGAAATAACTTTGACTAGATGCTTAGTTCTAACTAAAACACCAAACATGTTTATGAAATGAGATTTGATATGTGTTCATTTATGAATGAAATAAAATTACTATACAGTTAGGAAAAAATGATAGTTTCAATTTTGTAACATGCCTTCACTATAGTTAAAACATAAACCAATGTCTTACGCATGACAGGCAGTTTAGTTGCCTGAGGCTAAGCTGATATAAGCCAAAGACTAGACATTTCTTAGAGCTGTTTTCTTTCTGTAACATTTCTGCCTTACATAGATAATTCTTGTTTTATTAAGGGTCTAAATAAAAGCAAATTTAGTTGGATTTATGCTTTCCTTAATGTAAAATGTAAAAATTACAATAAGGTAAGCTTCTGGCACTTGAGAAAACTGAAGTAAATGAAAAAGGCAGTTGGGAAGAAGGGAGAAGATTTCCAATTCATTTATAAATTATAATAAATTATTTTAATAGAACAGGACAGAATGATGACAATGGGAATAAGGTTATGGATGAAAGAGACTGGTAAGTGTAACTTTTAGCAAAGGAAAATAAAGTTACATTTCCATTATAATAGATACTATATGAAAACATGTTTTAGAGAAATAATTCACTATATGCTAATTTAGAAAATGCAAGTGGCTCCACACTGTACAGTAGATCTCTAGTACCTATTCATCTTATATGATTGACACTTTATACACTTTGACTAATATCTCCTCATTTCTCCTTTCTCTCACACCCTGGAAACCACTATTTTACTCTCTGTTTCTATGATTATTTTAGGTTCCTCCTACAAGTGGTATCATGCAGCATTTGCTGGTGATTGCTATGTTTGTGGTATAGATTATGGTGATGGTTTCACAGGTACATACTTACTCTAAAGCTCATCAAGTTGCATACATAAAATATGTGAAGCTTCTTGCATGTCAATCATACCTCAACAGAGTGGTTAAAAAAAAAACAAAAGACAGAAAGAAAGAAAATGCAAGTGATATAAAGTGGCTGGCTGGCTCAATTGGTTGGACATCTGACTCTTGGTTTTGGCTTAGGTCATGATCTCACAATCAGTTATCCAGCCCCACACCAGTGTGGGGAGTCTGCTTGAGATTCTGTCTCTCACTCTCCCTTTCCCCAACGTGTGCTGTCTCTCTCAAATAAGTAAGTAAGTAAGTAAGTAAACAAATAAATATTCCTGGGGAGGAGCAGAGGCAGAGGGACAAACAGACTCTGTGCTAAGCACAGAGCCCAATGTAGGAATGGATCCCACAACCCTGAGATCCTGACCTGAACCAAAATACCCAAATCAAGAGTTGGACACTTAACTGACTCAGCTACTCAGGTGCCCAAATAAATAAATGTCTTAAAAAAAAAAAAGATAAAGTATCTAATCTGCTCATTTTGTTCAATTTAGAGTTTCTTAAAATAGTTTCCTTCATTTGGGTAAATATTATGTTGGTATTGAAACATTAGTGCACTGACACCTACTCTCAATGCTAAACACTCAACTATTATTTTATAGTTTAAAGTAATTTGTGTTCATGAATGCTAACAAATAAAAATTTAAATTTGTAAGTTTTATTTTATAACTTGTAATATCCAATTAAACCTGAAACTATAAAATATATACCCTTCTCTAATAAAAAAAAAACAGTTATTCTAGAAATGCTTACAAAGGGTTAAATTTTATAGTGATGGTTTTTACAATAAAGATTTTATAGAATAGATAACTCAGTTGCTTCTATTCATGAAAATATATAAGGTTTCTTGGGACATTTGTACATTATAAGAATATTATACATAACACATGTGCATACCAGGACATCATTTTCTAAAATGAAGAACAAAGGCAAAATATGTAGCATATAAACTGCTGCTATTGTGATAATGTTTATAGGAGACATGGGAAAGATTGTTCTCCATACTGGCATTAATCAAATTTGGATGCTAGCACATTTTTCCAAGCTTAACTACATGTTGATTCAACATGTTTGTTGCTTATGTTGACTTCCTCTTAAATTATACAGTTAGCTAGGGGAAAACAACAAATTGCCCAATCCCCCATCACACCTAAATAAAGTTCACCTCATCTATCTTAGAAGGAGAAGCTTGGAAGTGCCTGCGAATTGGTGTAACGTATGGCATTTTTCATCAATAAATTCATACCCCATATATATTAAAACTTTGCAAACAAATCTCTTTTGTATGTGAAAATATATTATACAAAGAAATAAAAGCTAACATGCAGTTTTCATTCTTCTCTACCCACATAAAGAAATATAGAATTACATGAGAAGTACATATGCTAATGACAGAGAAAATAATACATCATAAGACAGGATGATAAGTTAAAACTTAGACTGAGAATTTAATTCAAGAAAGCATATAAATAATCATAAACATAAGAGGACTATAAAAACCTTGCTTCTACAAGTAATAAATATATTTGATTGTTCATTATTTAAAAGTCCTTCATCTCGTGGCTACTTTTCCTTGCCCTGTAGGCATCTGATTTTAGACAATTTCCTTTGAAGTTATTCATCAGCTATTGATCACAACCCAAGTGTCTGTAATGAAATACTTTGATTAGGGAAGAATAAAAAGCACACTTGGGGCCAAAAGACAGCTAACATTATGTAAATGAAGAGTTATTAATTATAGCTGAGTCAAAACATGAAGAGTAGAGTATGTATTTGAACAGGAGAAATATATTCTTTGGGAGAAATAATCTAACTTAGAAATGCTTAGAAACCTGTGAGTTAAAGCATGATCATGAAACTCTGGCATCATCATTGTCAACGTCAAGAATACCTTCAGGTGTAATGGATTATGTTGGGTGACAGAGATACAAAGATATTGGGTTAGATTCAGAGACCCTTTCATCAAAGTTCTTTAACAGTCTCACACTGGTTGAAATTCATACTCTATAGCTTACTAGATGAACATATTTAGAAAAGTTCCATAACTTCTTAGAAACTATTTCTTTAATAATACAGAGTAAAGAAACATTTAGATCCCATTTTTCTGGAGGTGTTTTTTTTCTTTGGTTAGAATTGCATCAGTTGAGATGTGTAAAGTGATTAGTGAAAAATGCCATAAATATTACATGCTTGACAAACATTAAACCACTAGTAACCCCCGTAGTGGTAGTGTCAGTAAAATTTTTAGTTATTAACAAAAAAATACTTCTGTATAACCAAAGCATAAATCAAATGCCATGTGCCAAACTACATTTTACTACAGTAAAAATATGTGAAGTGACTGATAAGTTAAGGCTGGAAGACTGTGAAAGGTAAGAAGCCTATCTACTTTTATTCTTTACCATATGAAAACTTTGAACGCCAGAACTGAGACGAAAGAGTTAAAAATCAAGGAATTTAGTTTTCAGGGTCAGGACTAAAAAATAGTTATCTAATGGCTCATAGGCACTGCCATGAAACTAAGACAATGGGTTATTAGGGGACAACTAGCTCAGTCATAGAGCATCTTCTATTTTGGTGTCAGATGGGCATCAGTCCCCAGATGTCGTGCTAGGCATTCTAAGCCTGTAAGACAACATGCAAAATCACAGGGCTAGGGTCAAGCTTTGAGCCAAAGGTGAGCAGAAATCTGAATAAGTAATCTTTCAAACTAGTATGTGCTGAGGTTCCTTTAAAGTTTTTCCCCCAACAAATATTTTAATTTTAGTAACCTTCTCCACTACCTCAAATATGAAACAAACCATTGATGTGAAAGAGATGATCTTAGCATGATAATACTTGGTCCTCAATCAAAACATGTAGCTGGAACATGGTCGAGGAAGTTAAGCAGTTGCCATTTAAGACAGGCCTGGGTTGATAATTCCAACTTCTTTATGCCATTTCAAACACTACAAAATATCTTTGACTGTGTTTCTTAATCTACATATTTGTGCTGTTGACTTATTTCACAGCACTGAATGAGGAGAAACAATGATGATGAAGCATTTAGAAAAAATAAGTGATAAATCCAAAAAGCAGCCTATAAAGTCATTTAGTAAGCTAAAGTAACCTTCATGTACTGGTAATTTAAAATGAACTTGCCTTAGCTTAGGCAGCACTTAATTCACTCTACACTTAGAGGAAAATGCTTATCACATTTATTTGTTAGTGCCAATCAGCATAGGGATAAATGAGATTACATAGGCTCTCTTACTAAACTCAGATAATAAACATTAATTAATTAACTCATCAATGAAATTAACCCATAGAGATTATCAAGATTTTAAAGATGACAAATTAGCAGCAATGGAAAAGGAACATGCTCCTCCTTTCGCTCAGGTCACTCATTTGATTGTATGCAAGGGGGTGTTCAGCAGGATTTTATCTAATCACCATCAATTAACATTTATTGAATGCTTTATGAATATCTCACTCTGTACTGAATTGTCAAGCAATGTAATAACAATTTACTAGTTAAAATATTTATAAGATTTAATATGCTTTCCTTGATATGCCATGATAGGTACCTCTTATTCTTCCTAGAAAATTATTCTGCTTATTTACTAATTTCTTGTTAGACCGTTTCTTGACACCAATCTTCACACCAGTTTACAGTAGAATTTTCTTATCTTTTTGCTTCTATTTTTATTTTCAAGGAAATATTCAAATTAAACACAGGGGAAACCCCTTTATTTTTAATTTCTCTCTCTCTCTCTTTTTTAAGTAGGCTCCACACCCAGCATGGAGTTCAACACAGGCCTTGAACTCATGACCCTGAGATCAAGACCAGAGCTGAGATCAAGAGTCAGACACTTAACCAACTGAGCCACCCAGGTGCCCCTCATTCTTCTTTTAAACTTAGAAGTGTACGTGGTGATTTAGTTCAAGATCTTTTTCTTTTTGTCAGGTCTAGTTTGAAACAGCCCAGCAACAACTGCAGTTCCAGGAGGTGTTCCATAGAACACTATTTCCTCAGGCATAATATCATTTTTAGAGAAAGTAATAGCTGTGGAAAACTACAGCTTGATACGGAGATGTCTCTTAATGACAGTAAGTGGAATCAATATTCCAGTTTGCAATATAAGATAGGATTGTGAATGTACACTATCACAGAACCATTTTTCACATCAAAAAACATACAGATATATTGAAAATACCTGTCTTCCTTAGTTATAAGAATGTGACCCAAATAATGGACACTGCTTTCAGTGACGGGAGAATCAGATTTGCAATTAAACCCAAGACCCTGTAGCTCAAAAGGAGAGTGTTGATAAAACAATCCCTGGCTTCAAAAATAACACCCAATAGCAAAATCCATGACATTCAGCTGCTGTTTTGATAGAGATCACTCATTCTGCCCCCAACCAAATTTTCAGAGGTTTGGTTTTAGGGAGATGATTATACCACCCAAAAGTGTCATAGTAGATATGGTGTGCTCTGATATATCTTTGGGAAACATACCATTTCTAAGTAAGCCCTTGGTTCAGGGACAAGATCAGAATTGAGATTGAAAGCTTTAGCCATAAGATAGTCTCCAGGCTTTTTCATTTGAAGGATATAGCGAGATGTGCTGGTAGAAAACACGACTTGACAATTGATTTACTGCACAACTTCCTGGAAGGAGTTTTTTCCAATCCACTGGAAAATAACATAATATTGTCTATACTGCTGTTATTAACATTTACAGACTTAGGGAATCGTGGCACTGTGAAGGACAGCAAGAGACTACACATATAGACTGATTATTTTACTTCATAAAAACTACATCCATGAATAGAATTTACACTATTTTTAAATGTTACCTAGTCCCAACAATAACTACGTATAACTATATCAAAGAAAATAATTTATCATTCAGAAATACTTATTTGCTTGTTCCCAGTTTCAGTTTACCCAAAACAGGTTACATGGTACACTCTATGGTCCTTTGCACTCATCTTGTGATTTTTTTCTAAAGCCAAATTTCAAGTACCCTTCTCTAAGTAAGCACACGAGTCAACAGAGAGCAAAGAGCAGAGCCTGATTAGTGAGCTACCCACAGGTTGCTTTACTAACAAAACAAACAAGCAAACAAACATCAATCCCCTCTCTGGTGCCTGAAAATTTCACTGTCAAATACATTGTTTTGAGTCATGACACTGGCCTTTGAATACTGATGTCAACATGAAAATGTTTGCAACATAGGAATACTGTGTTAAAAATAACTGCCATTGGCTACTTCAGTTTGTATTCCAGCAAAGAGCCCCAGTGCTGTGATACAGAACATGCATGTTTTGATGATGGAAGATGTAGAAGAGGGATTATATTATTGACAGAGTCAGGAAAGATGCAAATTTGAGATCTCCCTTCATCTAAGGAGACAAATGCATTTTATTTTATTTTATTTTATTTTATTTTATTTTATTTTATTTTATTTTATTTTAAATTTTATGTATTTATTTATGAGAGACAGAGAGAGAGAGAGACAGAGAGAGAGAGAGAGAGAGGCAGAGACACAGGCAGAGGGAGAAGCAGGCTCCATGCAGGGAGCCCGATGTGGGACTCCATCCCGGGACTCCAGGATCATATCCTGGACCCAAGGCAGCGCTAAAGTGCTGAGCCACCCGGGCTGCCTGACAAATGCATTTTAGAAGAAGAATGCAGTAGACAAGTTAACAGAATGTCAAAGAAAAATATTATTGTTTGTCATACTTTCTAAGGCTAATTCTGACCAAAGATTTGGGTTGAGACAATCAATTATTCAATAAATGCATGCATACCCACATATATAAATAAGTAAAATATTTAAATACTGTCAGAAAATAAAATATCAAATAATTTAAATACTGTCAAAAGAAAATATCTTCTCATTTAAAATAAGTAAAATTTATCAAATGATTTAAAAATAGTTACTTTCTCTATGTTTCTAAAATCTTTGGGTTTGGGGAGCCTGAGTGGCTCAGTTGGTTAAGTGTCCAACTCTTGATTTCAGCTCAGGTCATGGTATCAGGGTTGTGTAATCGAGTCCCACTTCTTGTGATTCTTTCTCTCTCTCCCTCTGCCCCTCTTCCCATTTTGTATGTCTCTCTATCTCTCTCTAAAATAGATAAATAAAATCTTTAGAATATGTGGGTTAAAAATTACTCAATGGTCAGCCATTAAAGACAAGTTGAACAAATGTGATCACCAATGGATTTAGCATTATATGCATTTAGTGCACATTGTCTGGGATGAGACTTGTGGAATGAAATCTGTCCTATTCAAGATATAACTGTAGCTAGAGTACTCTTTTTCTTACTGAAAATTAATATGTAACTTTCTTTGCACATTTTACTAGAATGTTTTATGTCTTCTATTATTTATTGTTATGGTATAGCAATTGACTCAATTTGATTTCACTTCAGGCTCCAAGAGAACAGAGAATGCATTGTATTATCCTGGTACATAAACAATGATACTTAACCATTCACCTTTTAAAAGATAAAAGCATATATGATGACAAGACAGCAATGCCCTTTGCTAGGGATAAGATCTGCTTTTACTGTAAAAGATATGGGTTTTTTTATTTCGCAGCCTTTATACCTTTCTTGAAACACTCAAAGTATGTTGTTTTCTGTATTTTAGTAATTCTATTTCAAGAAATGGCTACCTACAGAAATGTTAATATAAGCATACTGTATTAGTTTTCTCTTGCTGCTGTAACAAATTACCACAAATCCAGTGACTTAATCCAGGTTTATAATTTTATTTTTCTGTAGGTAGGAAGACTGATTCAGTTCTTACCTGACTAATACCAAGACAATGATGGTGCTACATTCCTCTTCAGGCTACATTTCTGTGCTTTTTCCATTTTCCAAAGCCTGCTTACGTTTCTTGGCTCATGACTCTCTCCATCTTCAAAGCCAGCAATGTTGCATCCCTCTGACCATTCTTCCATGGTCACATGTCTCTCTAACTCTCCTATTCTCCTTCTCTTTTCCACTTTTAAAGACTTTGCAATTACATTGGGACTGCCCTATTAATCTAAAATAATCTCCTTGTCTCAAATTCCTTAATTTGTTCACATGTCAAAGTTCATTTTCTCTTGTAAGGTGACACAGTTACAGATTCTGGAGATCAGGATATGGAGTTTGGGGGGGGAGGGGTATTGTTGGTCTACTGTACAAATAAAAATATATTTTTTAAATTCACATTAAATTGGAAACTACCAAAAAAATAAATAAATAAATTGGAAACTACCCATTAACAGAGAATTGACTAAAAAAAATGTGATATATACATGTAATGCAATGTTACACATCTGTTAGAACAAGGCAGCCACACATATAGTGGCATATAAATATGATAACAGTATATATTAAATACAAAAAGGAAGATGTTCTCAAGTATGTTTGTTAAGACAACTGGATCCATCATTCAGATCCACCATGTTCAGATCCAACTCTATTGTCTTTTTATAGAAAGGAATTTAGATGCATTGAGGAATAAGAAAATTGTAAAACAAATTAACTAGAATTGCAGCAACCCATGTATTATATAGATGATTTTACTAAAAGTCACATGGAGATTGTGATGTTCAGAGTTTATATTTTTTAGCCTTATTCTTGAGCATTATCAAGTGCCAAAAATAAAGAAGAAATTCAGTAGTATTTTACTTAAAAATAACTGTTACTTAATTTTCATGTTTTACACATGAAAGATTATAAATCCAAGAATGGTGGACCCTGGGTTATGTCAGTAATTTTGGAAATAATGAAAATTGGAGTTAAAATTACATTTGAAATATGCTCATTCTTTACCACAAATTACTTATCCCTCTTATAATAGACGATCATATTATCTGAATCATTTGTGCTCTTAGCCTTGAGCTTTTTGGAGCCTACTGTATGCTCAATGTTTCAAGGAACATCTGCTGCAATAGTTTCACTTGATTTTTTAGCCCTTGTTGGCTTCTACTGTGGACAGCAATTTACTGTGGAGATTTTATTCAAACTCACAAACAGCAACTTCACTTTTATTTTATGTCTCTGTTTCCCAGTTTCCAGCTTTATGACATTGCATGATCCCTTTCCAGCTCATGAAGTTTAGTTGTTTCCCCCGCCCCCACTCTTTCATTATGTTCCTCCTTCATGGGTTATAGAGCAAGAGTATGACTTACTTGTGAATCTGAATTTTTAATAGTTACATAGATATATATTTGGAAAATTAAAAGAAGGAATATTTCATTTGCATTTGTTGAAATTCAGAACTAATTTTAAAATAAATCATAGTATTTTTTCATATTTTAGTATTTCTTGGAATATTTTTCTTTTGATTTTATCAGATGTATTGTGCATGTAGTTAAAATTATATGATATAATGAATTTGTTAGATTCATTCACAGTGAATGATATCATTCACAGTGAATGATAAAAGAGTTATTATTCCACAAAACTGATAGTCAAGAGAAACATAATGAAACAAAGCATAACAAAACAAAAACAGCACTTATTCATTTGCTACTCAGCTTACATATGATAGGGTCATGTTAATAATGCTTGCTAAAATGCAAGTCGGAACTTAGAGTTCTAATTTTCTGTAAAATAGCCTTCACACAAATATGATGATTTTCGTTCATTTAAATACAAGAATAAATATTGTAATGGGCACCAGGAAATGAAAAGCTAATACATTTGAATGTAGAAAAATTTCCTATTAATTTTTTAAATATTTTATTTATTTATTCATAAGAGACACACAGAGAGAGAGAGAGAGAGAGAGAGGCAGAGACACAGACAGAGGGAGAAGCAGGCTCCATGCAGGGAGCCTGACATGGGACTCGATCCCGGGTCTCTAGGATCACACCCTGGGCTGAAGGCAGGCGCTAAACCGCTGAGCCACCTGGGCTGCCCCTATTAACATTTTAAAACTAGATTTCCTTTTAAGAGGAAAGTGGACACTGCTAAGCTTTGAAGGCAGAAGTCATTTGGATAACCTTGTTGTTTATTCTATACCAGCAATATTACCTTTAAATGACTATCTAATTTTTTTTTCCTACTGTTGTTAATTTTGAAGGTAGCATTGTGGAGCTATTGATATTGCACAGACATCATATATTTTTCTAGTACATTGTAACAAAACTGAAGCCTTTGAATTGGCTTTTTCTACATAAGCTAGAAAGGCATATATTAAGCATATGCATAGAGCAAAAGGTCAAATTCAGCCCACAATGGCAAATTCTAAATAATCAAAGTTCAGTTTAGTTGAGAAACAACTTGAAAAATTAAGTGGACAATTAAAATCATCTTAGATTCCCAAGCTTTGAGTTCAGATTTTGTTTGCCAATAAATCTTCTAACCCTTTATTTCAGTGAATGTTTTAACAATCCAACATCAGTATGTTTCCAAATGGCACAGCAATTTTTTATTTTATTTTATTTTTTAAAAGATTGTATTTATTTATTCATGGGAGATACAGAGAGGCAGAGACACAGGCAGAGGAAGAAGCAGGTTCCACGCAGGAGCCCAACGTGGGACTCGATTCTGGGTCTCCAGGGTCACGCCCTGGGCTGAAGGCAGATGCTCAACCGCTGAGCCACCCGGGCTGCCCCACAGCAATTCCTTAGACAGTATAAGCTACTATGGTTTTTTTTTGGAGGTGGGGGGAGGATGAACTGGTCACTTTTAAAAACCTGATCATAGAGTTTTTGGGGGTTCAGAAAGGAAGGTATAGTGTAGTCCTGAAATACGGTAACCTTACAAGATGTTCTCAAAAAAAAAAAAGAAAGAAATAAACACATAACAAAAACAAAAAGACACTAAATAAAAGTCCTGCTTAGTTTTAAATTACATATCTTATAATAATGTTTGTGTTGTGTGCCTCATGTCACTATCATATTGTTCTGGATAAAATAGCGTCTCTCTTAGAAAAAAAAAAAGAATAAAAGGCAAACTATAAGTCATTATACTCTGTCCAAATTTCTTTGGAAATTTTCTAGCTATTTTAATACTATAACCATCTCTGCTCTCTCCTATTTTTTCCTCTGATAGTGTTTACTAAATCTGATTATCATTTTCCTGAGATAGTCTTCTTGTATAAAGTCATTTTTTAAAATAAAGGAACTGGATTTAAATAAGTCAAATACACAGGAAGTAAGACACATCAAAAACTTGAGACATATTTATTTTTGATGTAGAAAAATTCTGAGAAAATTATTCAAGTTAAAATTAATTGAAAGATCTAAAACATGAAGTGTATCCAATTATGTGTTTCTATGTGTTCTATGTGTGTGTATATGCATGTATGTATGTCAATGAAAACCAGATACTGTTACTTGGTTTACATTGTTTTGAGTTCATTCATAATAATGTACAAAATAACAGAGTCCAGCTTTCATTTATTTATTTTTTTTAAAGATTTCATTTATTTATTTGAAAGAGAGAAAGCATGAGCAGGGGGGAGGGGGGAAGAGGGGGAGAGGGATAGGGACAAGCAGACTCCACACTGAGCAAGGAGTCTGATTCAGGGCTCCATACCACGACCCCCAAGATTATGACTTGAGCCGAACTCAGAAGCTTGACTGATTGAGCCGCCTCGGCGCCCCTAGTCCAGCTTTTAAAAGAAAACATATAAACTATTCACAAATAGTGGATATCAATTTAGCTGCTTAACCAAGTCTTATTACACAATCTTGAGGGGGATGTCTGAATACAATACTTTTTTTTTTTTTTGTTTTGTTTTCAATGAACAGGGACTTCCACTGATATTTCCACTTGATTCTTTTACCTTTGAAGGCAGGTGCCATTCCCAAGTGAAAAAGAAAACCCAAATGCCACTTATTCAAGAAGTTATTTTGACAATACATTCATCCAAAATATACTTTCTGAAGATATTTCCCTCGATAAATTATTCCCACTGCAAATATAAAGGTGTTCTATAAACCCATGTAAAGTAGAAGATACCCCATTAAGCAAACAATAAAATCATATTCAGTATTGTGGGCAAATATGAGTTCCCTTCTAAATTTTTGAAGGCTGTATTACAGTCTCCTCTTTTGAAGGCTGTATTACAGTTTCCTCTAATCAGATAGAACAAAAACTATGTGTTGTATGAAAATTTAATTAAATAAATATAAATTAAAGAATATATTAAAATTATATATCTTAGCCTTTTTTGGAATAAGGTTTCTAGTGGGTGAGAGAAAAGTGGGGCAAGATGATGGTTAATACAATTATCACCAAGAAGAGCTTCAAATATAAATCCTTACTTATGCATGGTTAGGTAAATTACAACATAGACTATCATTTTGTGTCATAAGAAATGTTCATATTCAGGAGTGGTAAAAATTAACTTTTAAAAAATTGGAATTAATTTCAGCGGATTAATGCTAGAAGAAAAATGCTCAGATAATTTATTTTTATGCTGCCCTGAACATTATATACTTCTTTACCATGAATAATCTAGACAAAGTTGGATCATTTAACCTCCTAGGGACATGATAAAGGTCAAGAATAAATTAATGACATTTGTGTTTGCAATAGGATACTATTGACATCATATGGTTATGTTTTTTAATCATATGATACTAACACTGTAATAACTCATGCATTTTCATGTAACAAGATTCCTTAATACATCCAAAATAGAAATATGTATTATTAATAATAGGACCAATCATAGTATTTCTTATATTCATATTGGATCTCAGGTAAAGGGGATTCTATTGCTACTTGATATAGAATTGTACTGGAAAAAAAAAAAAAGAATTGTACTGGAGAGATTAAAAAAATCTGTATGTTGCATTTCATAAAATTAAAAAAGGAACATTAAATCAATGAAATCAAACTTCACTGTCTAATAAGGTTGCAAACTGGAATGATCAACAGATCAAGATCATAAACATTAACTTCCAATTGTAAACTGTCTTCAAATAAGCTTGATTTCTCTACTCTCCTTACTTCAGAAATACATACACACACACATATCTATATATCTATATATATCTATCTCTATCAATTATATATATAATATATATATTTTTATAACAGTACAAATTAACTTTATATATATATATATATATATATATATATATATATATATATATAGAGAGAGAGAGAGAGAGAGAGAGAGAGAGAGAGAGAAGTGAGAGAGAAGTAGATGTAGACTAGTGACCAAAGATAGAACTCTACTAGCTATCCCTCTTGGGATTTCCTTCCCTTTGTCCTTTCCATTCTCTGCTTCCTTAAACCTTCTCTTTCTCTCTCCTAATAATCTAGATTACCTTGCTACAGTAAAGCATTAGCACTACCAGGGAAGAGTAACAGCAGAAATAAAGGAGAATTAAAAGAAAAGTTTCTGTTTTATTTCATGTATAAAAATGTGAAATCTGGAAGGTTTAAAAAAAAAAAAAGGTAATCCAATTGTCACTCTCCTTGTAGCTGTGTGACTACAAGTTCTTTACCTAAAATCTCTGACCTCAGTTTTGCTTATCATTAGTCAGAGCTATATGGAGAGTGAGAGATAACATATATTAGTTACCTATTCAAAGTGCCTATTTTAATGATGGTAGTTATGTCCCTATGCTCTAACCAATAGATTTTTGCCTCACAATAAAAGATGAAATGCTCAGAAATGTGGTTAAGTCTGGGAGTTCTACTGTATAGTTGTATTTCATTTCATTTCTTTAAGAACACAAATAATCACTGTTATAAATTTTTTTGATCAATTATATGCCTTATTCTGGTCATAGAAAAAGAGTAGTTAAAAAGATGGGAGGCACCTTGGTGGCTCAGTGGTTGAGCGTCTGCCTTCAGCTCAGGTCATGATCCTGGGATCCTGGGATAGAGTTCTGCATGGGGCTCCCAGCAGGGAGCCTGCTTCTCCCTTTGCCTATGTTTTTGCCTCTTCCTGTGTCTCTCATGAATAAATAAATAAGATATTAAAAAAAATCTGCCATAAGTGAATTTTATATTCTACTGGAGAAGAGAGATAATAGACATAATAAAAAGGAAAAATAGGTTACACAGAGTTAAATGGAAGGGAAAATAAAGCAAAGAAAAAAAGAAATATGAAATATTTAGTGAGAGTTTAAAATTTTAGACTTAGTGCCAAGGGAAGATCTCACTGAGATAACATGTAATAAAAACTGAAATGAATAAAAGAGTAAATGAATGAGTGAGTTTCACAATGAGGCCTGGGAAGCTACAGACCTTTCATCACATTTACTGTACAAGAACATTTTGGGGGTGTTCTAAACAATCAATTTACAAAGGGACACAAAATGAAATATACTAGAGTAGAACTATGCTTTCTACTTAAACTCTAACTTTCACCAGCATCATTTGCTGGCTATCCCAACTTCCAGTTGATCTTAAAATATTCAAAACAGTAACAGTAAATTAGCCAAAACAAGATTGATTTGTAACTGCCAAATATGATTCAGTGTATCACCCTATGGAAGCTATAGCAAGAATGTAATGATACCTAAAAATGTTTAAAATAATGTTAAGATAAACCAATGCATTTTCTATTAGTTATTTTATTTATCTTTTATAACTCCTGAAAATCTAAGGAAATATATAAAGAACAAAATAAAATATTCCAAAAGAAACGAAACTGATGTTTTCTAAAAAATAAGAGTTGACAATGATCTATTGCCTTTTATCCCCTTATTGGTTGTGTGACCAAAGGTAATATCTAAACTTTATAGAATTGATGCTTAATACCTTCAGAATATATAATATTATTTTTGTGTTATTACCAAGAAAAGGTTCACATTGAATTTAGTTTTATTTTGTTGGGTTTACTACTCCTGAATGTATCTCCTCCTTTTTGTCAATCTTTTTTATAGTTCCTTTCTTGATGTTGTCATTGTTTAATATCTTTGCAAGAAATTTAAAATCATTGTCCAAAATGTAATGATAAAGGCTACCATTATGCGCCACATGTAAATTCCAATACTGGAATATTTGGATTAATTATTCTTTCAGATTATCTTTGCACTTACTTTTAAATATATCTGACATGTTCATGTATATATTATATGTTTCATAATATTTCTAGCATATACATTTATCACGATATAGCTAAATCATACCTGTAAGTGAGTAGATCCATCCACCCCCATTTTCTAAGACTCTAAGGCCTGCTCCGCTTCAGTAGTAAGGAACACAGGGAGAAGGATATAGGCCTCTTTTTTTTTAACCAATTAACAACTCCTCAGTACCCAAAGCTATGTTCAAATGTCCTTTTCTAATAGGAATTCTCTCGGTCTCCTGACGTTTTGCTCTGGTTCCTACATTACCATGTTCTCAAAAATTACCTTATCTTACTCTAAATTATTACCTAGGAAAAAAGACAGAGATTAAATATATTGTCAGTAAATATACAAATATAAATTTTTTATAAATAAGAAGAAGAAAGGAAAGAGTGCATGCTCTCTTGGTATCTCCACTGCTTAATACATTTTTGAGATCTGGTGAACAAACGGATGGTACCACTGTGAGCTTTTAAGAATGGGTAGATATAAAATTTCCTGAATGATCCTGTGTGAATTCAAAACAAAACTGTATTTTACTTTTAATCCTTAACTCTTTTACTTTCATTTGTGTGCACAGTTGTGTTCTGATACCCACAATCAATTAATAGTGTCAATCAAACTGCGAAGGAATAAATTAAATCTCTAAGAAGTAAGAGGTTCATGGAACTTGCTGAAGACCTTATAGCATTCAACATCTCCTGTAATGCAAGGTCACAGAGAATGAATCCTGTTAAGTATTATTTTAGTTCCTATAATTTGATCTCTACTTATTTTTTTTTTTTTGATCTCTACTTATTGCATGTGAATGATTGATCCATTTGTTTAATTATTGTTTCCTCATTGTATAATTTATTCTAAAGCTGATAAAATTCATATATATATATTTTAAAAATTCATATATTTTTGAAGGTTACTTCAGATTCCTAGGTAAGTGGATAACTATGTATATGTTAATGCTATATAACATAAATAAATACATAACTATACTAGGGTATAGATGTCTCATGTAAAGAAAAGGGCATTGCTTATCAATGGCATTTTAAAGAAATATTACATTTTATTTTCTAAGTGCAAGGAACAATTTCAGAATCCAAAAATGTAATGAGTAATGGAAATGAAAATACTAATAAAATCAATAAATATATGGTATATGACTACATTTCTATCTATCAAATCTGGTTTACTTAGGTATTCATGCAAATTGTTTCCATTTCTATCACACCACCACTTAAACCGAGGTTATACTAATGGCTATATACTGAATGTATATAAGTATGCATGTAAGTACATAAGTATGATTTTACCATTTTTTGTGGCTTGAATTAGTTAATTCATTCAGATAAAAGACTTCCATTTTTCCTTTTAAGTATGTTTTCCTTAAACTTAAAATAGTTTAAATAAAGTTATTTAAACTTAAAATAGTTTAAAATAGTATTACCTTTTCTTGAGGACCAATTAAACATCAGAAAATCAAATATTTTAAATTATTTAAATTTAATTAACTCATGTTATTAACTCTCTCCAACCCTAGCACAATAATTTATGGCTAAGCATAACTAAGTCAGATACCAGCAACTGATTATGAATTTGTCCAAAAGCAGTGGTCATTTTGCCCCTGCTGGAGAAAGCAAGAAAAATAAGATGCTTGTAGTCTTATAGAATTACCTGGATATAAGAATAGAAAAGTTAGCATCTTTGGAGCAAAGAACGACAAATACACAACTGTCATAGCAAGCCACTTCTAACTTCAGCCCTAAATCATCAGTCCTTTGGCATGTTTTTGTTTCTGTAAACTAACAGAGATCCCTAGTACTCCAATTTTTATAAAATGTAGATGGTCAAAGTTCCAAATAATTTCCTATCAAACTGCATCTACTATTTATATTTTGTTTCTTAAACATATCTTTTTTTTTTCAAATCTGAGGTATTAAACTACCTCACCAAGGTGATCAATAGCTACCTTCTCAAAGTTACAGGTTTTGTTGGTGTTTCACTAATGCTAATCATGGGTTTACTTGACTTCCAGAGATTTGACTTAAAAATGAGGTGATTAATAAGAAGAACATGTAATAATGAGACATTTGTTTACCCGAAAATAAGAGGATCCATAATATAGCAGTCAAAATGTTGTTTTTATAGTATGCTTGAGCCATATATAACTTATAATTGGGTATCAACTCAATAAATTAACTCAATTATTTACCTGGCACTGTAGGATGTTATAGTACAGATGATATGCATATCTAATTTATCATTGTGCACATCCTTGTGTGTAATGTGCTATGTTTCTACAACATTCTATTTCCCCATAATAAAAAGTCTAGTCTTTATCTAATTCCTCTGAGTATAAAGTTGTCAATAAATAATGTAGATACAAAAAAATGCAATAATAAACAGATACTAAGAACCAATAGATCAATATGAATGTACATTAGTGTCTGCATTTCAGAGGTGGTTTAAGTTAAAGAAAAGCTCCGTTTCACAGGCATGCCTTGCTTTCTTCCTTCTTTTGACATCTCTGCTTTCCTAGATATACAAGTATAAAGGAGTACTTGGAACCTTCAAAACAATTTGTAAAGAAAAACAGAAATAATGGATTATTCCTATCTGCCACTGTTACAGCAACTGCTCTACTAATAGAGCCACTGTTTTGGTATAAAATAGGACTAATAAATTTCATGCATGATCCTATCAGAGGGAACCAAGAGGTGGCTGCAAAGCATTGAGAATAGGTTTATATCTCTGATTTCTAATTGCTGTTTTTCAAATTCCAAATGATGAGCTCTTAGTTTATTTTGAGAACTTGCTTTTGTCTAGAAGATTGGTAAAACCTCTGCTAATATAAAGAGTGCTAGAGAAAAATAGTTATGTTTACTTCATGATAACAGAATCTGAGTTACCGAGTCAACATGTGGATATCTTTTGAGAGATAAGTAATGTTTAGGCTTGAATAAATTTATATGTATAATCAGTAGGCCTATTCATTAATTTACAATAAGAAGTGCAGAAGAGACCAGAGAAGTGCAATCATTTTGCCTTATCATCTCTTCTTATATGGGGATACTGGAGGGGACAGGGAAAAGCAATGCTAAGACTTAGGTCAGGATTAATCCAACCTTTATAATTAAGGAATCAGATGTGGTAGGCCAGATGGACCCATCCCACAATATAAGCAATTTTGCTGACAAAACTCAAATTCTCAAATCTATTATCTTTGATTTTTCTCCTTGTCATTACTTGGATGGACAACGTGAATATTTATCTCAGGGATTCTCCTGATTTGACTTTTTTTTCTTATTGACATGTTTTTCTTTCACATATACTCATCTATTAAACAGCTCTACTCAGTGGTAGACCAGCCCTGAAGTGAAAGAAAGTTAAGCTCTTCACTTGAGAAGGTCTCTTCCAAGGCTGGAGAGAGGCCAGAACAAAGTGTTCACATGGTAATATATTTTTATAACATCTGTGAAAGTAAGATTTTTGTCTGAAAGTTCTTCCAATATAAGTTTCAATCCCTATAAAACCTGAATTCATTCTGGTTATGGTTCAATACTGTAGTCCTAGTCTGGGACCCATTTTGTCATATCATGGTGATTTTTCATGTGCATATTCTGATCTTAAAGTGTAAGTTTCATATAATTATCTTTTCTTTATTTTTAACTTCTTAGGGAATCTTCAAGGTGTTTTCCACTTACTTATACCACATAGGAACCTTAAAAATAAAAAGAAGCTAAAATTTAAGCAGTATACAATAGGTCTGACAGATGAGTGCAAATTTGCTTAAGAGTTGTATTAGTCTCAATTTATTTACTGTCTAGTGTTTAAATAGCCCTAACATTCACAGGTTATCTTAAACACAGCCCTCAAAGTTTGATACTCAGCCTGTACTGGGTCTTTGTGTCATTCTTCTACCTCCAACCACTTAAATATTCTTTAGTAGCAAGTACTAATATCTAGTCTTAGTAGCAAGTTAATATCTAGTCTTCCTAGATCTGATTCTCAGAGCAAAAATTCTTAAATGTCTCCCATGGTCCTTATTGAGATGTCTTATATAATTTACAAGTAGGTGATCTATTTATTTATATAGTCTCATGCTTTTCATTACAGCAAGGAAGAGATCATGTTGGTATTCCCAATAATAATCAAAATAACCAAGATCATTATAACACAAAGCATTGTCTTTTCATAATATAACAACTTCAGGAATTGTTTTCTTTAACATTGAAAAAGAAAACCATCAACTGAAGGACACATCAAGTAGATTTGGATTATGGTACAGTGATGAGATGAAAGAAAATAATTGTCTTTTAACCATTGTCCTTATTTAAATATGCTCATGGTCAAAATACTCT
This sequence comes from Vulpes lagopus, assembly GCF_018345385.1. NCBI lineage: Eukaryota > Metazoa > Chordata > Mammalia > Carnivora > Canidae > Vulpes > Vulpes lagopus. The sequence goes on along the minus strand of NC_054839.1, from coordinate 40,020,048 downwards.
GGAAACTTATTTTTAATTGCACTTTGTAGATGAGCAAATTGGGGCTCATAAACTTAATAAAATTAAAAGGTAAGTATGAGGGTTAGAATTCATATTTAGCTTATTGACTTTAAGATCTATTTAAACTAAGAGGGAAGGTATTATAAGTATAACACTTTGTAAAGTGTTTTCATATATATTATGTTATTTATACTTCACAACAATTCTGTTATGTCAAAATTTTTGTAGGTGTACAAACTGAGGTTCAGAGGGGGTAAGTGACATTTAAAATTATTCCTACTATAGCCTATTCAGGAAGGACTTCAATCGAGGACTCGAGGTAAATTTGAATCTGATTCAATAATCCACTATACCGTGATGTTAGAAAAATGACTCCTATTTATATCTTCAAGCTATGAATAACAGAATTAGAAAGTTATAAAATATTCTATTGCCATTTGTCTTAAAATTGCTATGTGCTAAGAGGCAAAAAAAAGCATAAAAGTTATCAGATAGTAATTTCTAGAAAGCTTATAATTAAGTTGTCATGAGAATTATAAGCAATTGGGGAGGGAACAACAACAAATAGTTTTAACAATTCAAACTACAATGAGACAAAAGCACATATAAAGGTACTGGCTCCCCAAATAAACACCAGATTTACGTATGTCTCATGGAAGTTCTGAGTATAAGTAAGCATGGGCTGTAAGAAACAAATTCTAATATTTTCTTGAGCAGATTTATTTTCATCTTCCCATGCATTGGTAGTACCTGCCTGAAAGCATGGGGCAGCTGCCTTAGAGCTATTAGGGGCCCTAAATATTAGTTAAGATAAACTCCAAGCCTATGAGATGGTGAAAAAGAAGCTTGTTAAAGTATTTCTTGCCTACAGATTTAGTTTTTAATCTAAATTTACAAAGCTTAGTTAGTAAGTTTTCCTGAGCATGGAACCTGAAATGGGGCTCCATCCCAAGAGCCTGAGATCATGATCTGAGCTGAGGGTTCCATCCCAGGAGCCTGGGATCATGACTTGAACCAAAGGTTGATGTTTAACTGACTTAGCCACCCAGGTGCTCGAATATAGCTTAATTTTTATGTCTTATCTTCAAACAGGAGCCCATTATACTTAGTGTAGATGTCAATAATACATTTTTTAGATGTGATAGAAGGAAGGGTGGTTTAATAGACTGAATTTAGTCTTTGGAGATAACTATACCCGGGCTTCCATCCCAGCTACTCTGTAGCTAAATGGTCTTGTAGAAGTCTTTAAGATCTCATTTTCTTAAAAATAATCCTTCTCATTTCCATGAATGTGCTAAGATTATGGATTAAATATGAACATGAAACATGATTACTGCTTAGAATAAAGTGATGATAGTAATAATGAAGATAGCTTAACATTTGTGTTACTTTTGTTTAAATGAATAATGTGAAGAAGATTCTAGACCTTTTGCTAAGCAACCATAGTGAAGTCCTTTGGCATCAGAATACAAACAACATAATAATTTGAAAATGATTTCAGATCTTTTTCTAAGAAACTGTGATGAAGTTATTCAGCCGGGACATAATTAATGACAAATAAGGGGACAGACTGATGAAAGCACCAATGGTGTATGTAAAAATAAGATGTGAGTTCAAAAGAAGAAAGCACCTGTGGACTTCAAATTGTAACTGAATCCTCCTCCTCCTCCTCGGTTGGCCTAAAGTTTCAAGTGAATTTCTGATAGCCCAGTGACCATGTCTAAGCATTTGGGTAGCCTAAGGCAGGAATGGGCACAATGGGTATTAAATGTTGTTAAATATCTTTAATTTAGGACCAGTTCCTAGATTTCATTAAAAAGTATTTACATTAGATGATATACACATAAGGGGGGGACATTTATATAGAGATATAGCACCAATAATTGTTTTAAAAAATTGAGAATATTCCAACAATTTTTTTCTTCTAAGAACCACTATAATTCTTTTTTTTTTTAAGAAGCACTATAATTCTAAGTGCCATATATACCACACACACTTCCGCTACAAAATGCAAAATTAAGAGAGTTTAAGAGCCATATCTGGCAGGAAACTAAAATATTAAATACATCCTATTGAATGATTTTTAATTTTTAGACACCAATCAGACAAAAGAACAGCAATAAGAAAACCTTCAACACATTAGGTAAAATTAGGATAGCAATACTGACATATAATAAAGTATAAAAGAAAAATTATAATAAGGAGAATAATTAGAGAATACAATGCTAACTTGATGATTGTATATTCTGGGCCCTAAAATCTAGGTGGAATTGTTGGTGTACATAGTAAAAAATTTTGTATGGTAGAGTGAAGATAAATAGCATTAAGTGAGTCCATAATATCTGTGAACCTACACTGAATACAACTCTATCACAATGTAAAAGTCACTGTCATACACATTAAAAAATCCATTAATGTAAAAGTTTCTAAATGTTATGGGTTTGTAAACACTATTATTAATTTAATTCAATGTTTTGTAAACAGGAAATACAAGTGCTTTTAATAAAGTATGTATAAAACAATCTTGCTGTTATATAGGTTGTGCTGATTGGATTTTACTAATTTTGGAATAATATAATGCAATGTGGAGAAACAATGTAACAAAGTTGTTTTCTCAAGCCAGGTCTTCAGAACTGCAAAAGTGCACTGATATCAAATATATCTTGGAAATTCAGCATATTGCATATTCCTTTCTTGGATGAAAATGCACATTTGGCATGCTAAAGTTTCTGTGAAGTCTTGCAGTAAAGATATCTATTTATCTTTGCTTAATACAGTGTGTTTTGTTATCACCTATTAACATTTAAGAAATGAACAATATGCTTTATGAAGTACTGATCTAAATTACAGAAGTTTCTGAATATATTTATATTAGATCTTCTATATTTTGGTGACTTTTCTTATGAAGGCTGAGTCAGAACTGTGACAGACAGAACTCATGTTGCCCTATAACCATAACCTGATTCATATTTTAAAAAAACCACTGGAATTTATAGAGGGATTTATATTTTTAAAATAGTCACTGAGCATTTCATCTGGCAATATTCTTTTGAAGCATTCACAGCTACCCAGATGTGAAATCAGGAAACCTTAAGCCAAAGCTAGATCTCTGATAGCCAATATCACTCACATCTAGTCAGTCTGTAAATTCTCCAAAAATTTTCTAAAAACACTGAAGTCCATATCTTTCCTTTTGGCCTGCCACGGTCTACTATAGTGCTGCTCCCATTCTACCTCAAGTACTAGAATCTCCTCTTATCTCTCCAAACTTCCAACAATATGAACCTCCAGTTTAGAACCTTATTATGGTTTCTAATCATTTTCTAAGGGGATAAATATATGAACACAGACCCACAAGGGCTTTCCTTGGGTGTCATTTATCTTTAACCATTGTCTAAATATACTTGCTCAAAGGAAGACTTAATACTTCCTTACTTTCTACAGTACTTAGGGTGACCTAGATAATCATGGACATTTGCCAGAACTGTCATCCATGTGCAAATGGCCTCATAATATTAAGAGGTAAGTGCTGCCTGCATTTTCTTAAAACTAAGGCTATATGTCAGGGGCGTGAATATACCAAATTAGAATGTGCTCCACAATAATTATATAGTTAGAATATAATGCCCTTAATGTCTTGTTTTTGGCAATAATAACAGCTAGCATTTACAGGTATTCTTATTTAATGTGGTAGGTACTACTATCCCCATTTTACAAATAAGAACACTAAATCTCAAAGAGATTGAGCACATTTTTTTCAAGTTAAACAATTAGGGATTGTGGGAGACAGACTTCCCTGGAAGCCATGATTAATTGTACTGTGTCACCCTCTTCTACTCCAACAATTATTAATTGGACTTGGTTGGTTTAGATATGCCAGGCAGAGTACCTTCCCTCTGAAATTCTTCTGTGCGAGACATTCCTGTCTCAGTGTCAGCTAATTTTTTAGATGTGATTTGTGGGGCAGCCATTTTCTTCCTCATGGAGAAAGACAACGTGGAAGAGAGAAGAATAAAACAAATGCGATGAGAAACAATGAAAGAGTCCTATTTCTTACTCTTGCAAATTTCTAATTTCTGCTCTTATGTTACAAGGCATAATAAATCACCACACAATTATGTTTCTGGCTTAAGTAATTTGGCATTGCTTTCTATTATATGCAACCAAATAGTTTCTCACTAATATTCTAAATCTGCCTGATTCTTTGCCCTACTATTGGCCTTTTCTTTAGGTCGCTCTCTCCTGTCTCTCTCATGGAGAGAAGGAAGGAAGGAAGGAAGGAAGGAAGGAAGGAAGGAAGGAAGGAAGGAAGGAAGGAAAAAAGAAAAGAAAAAAGAAAGAAAGAAAGAAAGAAAGAAAGAAAGAAAGAAAGAAAGAAAGAAAGAAAGAAGAAAAAGAAGAAAGAAAGAAGAAAGAAAGAAAGAAAGAAAGAAAGAAAGAAAGAAAGAAAGAAAGAAAGAAAGGGAAGGGGGAAGGAGGGAGGGAGGAGGGAGGGAAAGGAAGATGAAGTTAAATAGGCCCTTCCTTTCTGGACCTCCATAAAAAGAGAAGGATCTACATGTAACATCTTGTAGAAAAGGAATCATCCCTGATAAAATGCACAATCATTTCTAATTGAAATTTTTAGAATAAAGTGTTGAAAAGGGAATAGCACTAGGTTTTACAAACGCAGGGAAATGGTGTAAGAAAATTTGTGCGTTTTTAATATAACTGTAAATGAAAGTTATCTCAGTTTTGGTTGTTTAAAAATTCAGTTGCAAATAGTCAAATAGTTATACAAAGTATTGACTGTGGTTTAAGGTAGGGAGTTCGCTTGGAAGCAGATGGCCTGAAGAAGGAAGGAGCAGGGCATAATCATAAATCATAACGGAAGAAGACAAAGGACAAGGAAGCAAGGCAAGGAGGGTAAAAGAAGCCGGATAACAAAAGATCCAAGCAGAAGCAAAAGAGAAAGGGGTAAAAGGAAGGGCATAGTAATAAAGGGAAGGATAGGGATGCCAACATGATGTAACATGCCCAGAATTCTAATGAAAAGCTGCAGCACTGGAGAGCACAGAGCTGAAGAGCAACAGTAAAAGGCCACACAACAGTTGGACAGTTTTTAAATGTAGCATTGTGCCAGAGGGCTTGTAGTGAGACTCACCCCACAGAGAGTCCTTTAAAATTTAAAGTACATGGCTTTGCTTAATTGGAAGTCATTCTTTGAAAGAAGGCCACAGGTTTAGGGAGGAAAAACTTGACAACAGAACGCAATGAAAGAAGAAAAGAGGTGAAAGACAAAAGTGGGTAAAATGACAATAACAGCAATGCTAATCAATTATGATGTTGATGGTGCCCAGAATTTTTTTCCCCCTTTAGAAAACCTCCTGATTCTCTCCAAATGACCTTGACTCATAGCGAAGGTATCTCCACACATCAGTCTAATACTTAGGATTTCCACATAACTCATTTGATTATTTTTTATTACAGGTGTTCTTTAAATAAGGTAACAACGATATTTCAGTCAGCTGTGTCCTTGCAGAGATGAGCTGAACTTGGATCAGAAGCACTATTGGAAATATATGAAAGCATAGGGCTTAAAATTGCCACTTAAAGTCATGCCTCATGCAGTGTAGCAACAAAATTCTAGACACATTTATATGAATGTAAATCTTCCTGTTTCCACCTTTATCTTTTTTTACCTAATTTATTTCCATGGTCATCTTATCTAGTGTAAGAGAGACTGAATATACCAACAATGACCAGACAAATATGACAATAGAATTCTGATCCACGTAAGGTGTCCATTAAGCCAAACCACAGTCGCTACAGCAACTATTCCAGAATAGTTAGTACTTTGTCAACAAATGCTTGCTATTTTGCTACCACCCTTTTCCCTTTACAACTCAAGTTTAAGACCAAATACAAAGCCAAATCACCTTCTAGAACCAATCATATCTAAAGCCCCACTTTTAATTAGCCCACCTCCACCTTTCTCATGCTAGTAACCTCCAACCAGAGCATATCTGAAATCTTCCTTTATTTTTTTTCTCTACTGAAAAGCTTTCCTACTCCCCGGCCTGCCCTGAAAGATGCCAAATACTAATGATGGCTGAAACTTTTACATAAGAAGCTCTGAACTAATAGTCTTTTTTGATCTCATTTGGCTGATATTTGTATATTACCACAAATGCTTGGGGTTAAAATATCATATGGATGTTAGTGATTCCCAATATTATATTTCTAGTCCAGACATCTGAATGCCTGGCTCCTTCCACAACATCTATATATGGAAGTTTAATGAGTTTGTTAAACTTAACAAGTACAAAAATACCACACCGTGCATATTTCCTAAATGTTCCACCATTCCAATTAACTAAGTCCAATATCTTGACGTAGCTCATGATTTCTCTCATTCTCATTTGCCTTGCATCTAATTCAATGGCAAATTCTGTTCACTCAAAAGATATCCATAATATGATTCAATTGTACTATTTTACCATTGCCTACTTAGTTGTTCAAGCTATCATCGCCCTTCATCCAGATAACTGTAACAGCCTTTTAATTGATTTCCTTGCTTCTACCCTTGACCTCCTGTTTCCTGTCAAAACCACATCCACAGTAGTCCTTTAAAAGTGTCAATCAATTTGGCACTTCTCTGCACCCTTTCTCACTCAGAATAATTGTCAAAGTTGCAAAATTTTCTATAAGGCCTTACATAATCTAATCATCAATATAATCATCAATATATATATATATATATATATACTTTTTTTTCTCCCCAGTTATCTCCTAGCTACAGCTGTTTGGACTGTGACAGTTACCTCTCCAAAGGCTGGTCAATGACCTTTTATAGAATCTGGTTTAAAAAACAAACAAATAGTGTTAAAGGATATACTTTAAAAAGAAAAGGATACATTTTTATAGGAGCTTCTGGGTGGCTCAGGTGGTTAAACAGCTGACTTTTGCTTTAGGTTTGGGTCATGATTTCAGGGTTGTGAGATTGAGCCCCTGCTTCAGGCTCTGCACTGAGTGGCCAGGGGGTTGGAGTTTGCTGGAGATTCTCTCTCCCTCTTCTCTGCCCCTCCCCCTCCACTCACATGCTCAGACTCTTTCTCAAATAAATAAGTCTTTAAAAAAATAAAAGGAGAATGTGATAATAAATCTCACATGAGTATAACATGAACATGTGTCAAATAATTTATTTTCCTTCTTAATTAATGAGGGAACCAGTAAGATGTTACAATTTATTTAAAGGAGACTCAAAAAAGCAGAGACATATATACAGAGAACAGTGATTCTGAAATGAATTTACAAATAGGTAAGGACCAGAATTATCCAAAGGAGCAATTAGTTTTCTATGTATAAGGATCATTTCCACTATTATCACTTTTCTACAACCTCTAGAGTTTTATGGTTTTTTTTTTTCTCTAGAGTTTTAAAATAGTCCAACAAGAAATAATTTACATGAGTAAATTTACTCATGTAAATATTTCCTGGTCTTTTCTTTTCTTCTTTTTTTTTTCTTTTTTTGAAATTTAAAAGCATTTACAAACTTTTCTTGGCAGAAGAAAGAAATTGAGAGGGAGTAGGAGGGGAAGAAGGGGGAGTGGAGGGAGGAGAGGAGATTGGAGGGGAGGGAGAGAAGGAGGGGGAAGGGAGGAGGATATAAGAGAAGGAATGTGTTTGTGTACATCACGGGAGGTGGATTGAATTTTCTTTCTTTAATATTTGAAAGAGGCAACATGGAAAGATCACACAAGTTGAAAGCCAACCTGAAGGTGGTAAGATGTATTGTGAGAACTCAGGAAATAGATTCTGAGCTGTAACAGGGAAAAAGCAGAGCTGGGCCAAAGGAGGCTTGATAAAAAATTTTAAGATAGTGAAAACTTGTGTGATAGAAAGTGAAAGATACAGAAATTATATGGTAAAAGAAGCATACATATACAGAGAGTAAGAAAAATAGAGAAGGAAATGAACCTCTTTAAAGTACATTAGGGTGAAGATCCATGGATGCTTGCCACTCTACTGGAGTAGTGTCTTGCATTGTCATGAGAATATACTCCCATCTCTGTGAAGTCCAGCTGTTCCAAGACTTTGGTGGGATTCCTCCCCCACTTCTAACCGAAATTGCCTCAAAATAATCTTGCAACAATTGAAGTAGCTTGCCTTAGCCCTTTTCCCCCTCCCATATACCAAAGACCCCAAATATAGCACTATTCATGTTATATTTGATTTCTACCACACTGCCTGAGGTGTAGTATGTTACATAAATGCTTAGAGATCTAAAGTGACTTAAATGAATGTAGTCAAATTTCTCTAAGTTAGCCAAGCTGGCTTTTAGAGACTGCTTGTGAATCTCAAGTATATTCACTAAGAGCAAAAAGATTCTACTCACACATCAGCCCATTGCTCACCTCATTTATTGCATATCTTTAGGTATACTGATTTTATAAAAAGATTGTATTTATTTATTTATTAGAGAGAGAGAGAGAGAGAGAGATCACAAGCAGGGGGAGCAGCAGAGAGAGAGAGAGAGAGAGAGAGAGAAGCAGGCTCTCCACCAGGCAGGAAGCTGGATGCTGGTTTGAGCCCAGGACCCTGGGATCACAACCTGAGCTGAAGGCAGACACCCAACTGACTGAGCCACCCAGGTTACCCATACTGATTTTTTTAATCCAAAATGTTCAATAACATAATTATTGACACATTAAATTTACAATATCTTTCAAATATGGTAAAAGAGGATGATATTTAAGTGTTTTTCTTTAGTCATCTGCCTAATAATAATATTTAAGTCTCTGTTGTTCATTATCTATCTTTCCTCTATGCTCTATTTCTCAAAAAAATAAAAATAAAAATAAAACCATGAAGAGATTTGCTGAAAATATTACACTAACAGAGGAAAAGAATCCCAGTAGAATGTACTGCAAGATTTTGAGCTTTAACCGAGAATAAAGGGAAGTCAAATAAAAACAGATTACACTTTTGCAGGTAATATTCCACTGTGTGTGTGAAGGATATAAATACAGAAATACAAATAGGTATAGACATGGCAGGTGGAGCCAAATTATTCTCTTCCTCTTTCTCCTCTTTCATCTTATTTTTTTTCCTTTTCTTCCACAAATGTCATTGATGTAGAAAATTAATGTAAACTCGGTAAAAAGAAAAAGCGTTCCTATGGTTCATTTTTCCAATGAGGTATCAATATTGGGAACATCACTTTATAATTTAATTTTAAGGCCTATATAACCTAGGAGGCCATAAAACAACTAGTAGTTGGTTTTTAAAGTACTTCTAGAATAGTCACAGTGTCAAAGCACTCATTAATTTGATAGGCAAGTATTTTGTATATTAACAACTATGAGTAAATTTATTTTTGTGCACTAATTCAAAAATATACCTTCCTAAAATTCCTATTTGGTCATTCAGAATAATAAAAACATCATTTTCTTTTCACATGATAAATCTTTAAGTTTAAAAGAACTGTTATACCCTTCCTACTTAGTTCAGTTAACTATCCTTCATAATATATGATGTACACATCAATTCACTATTTTAATTGAACTGGTCGATAACCCCACTTTTTCAGGAACAATTTAGGGCAACAATGTTATTCTGCTCAATTTTTTTTTGTTCACTGAAGTTTCCAAATAACTGTTCTTAAATCATATTCTTATTTCTACAGGGCCTGTAAAATTTGTAGCTATGCCAATAAAAACCTAGAAGCTTGGGATGCCTGGGTGGCTCAGTGGTTGAGCATCTGCCTTCACCTCAGGATGTGATCCCCAGTTCTGAGGATTGAGTCCCACATTAGGCTCCCTGAGAGGAGCCTGCTTCTCCCTATGCCATTGTCTCTGTCTCCTCTTTTTCACTGTGTCTCTCATGAATAAATAAATAAATAAATAAATAAATAAATAAATAAATAAATAAAATCTTTAAAAAAAAAAAAACCTAGAAGCTTCATTAGGAATTTTTTCTTTGCTTTTAATTTTGGTATTTTCTCCTTCTGTTTCTGTCATCATGTTATATTGTTATTCCTTAGGAAATAATAGTAATTTAATTTTCCAGGTTTAATACTCCTCAAACTATCTTGCCCACTCTTAATTTGTGCAATTGATTCTTTGATTTAAATTTGGTACTTTTACATTTATGTTGCTAAGATTTCTTTAAGTTTCATTTTTTTATCCAATATATAAATCATCAATCTTTAGACTAAGTAAGTATCATTTGAAGGGAACTGCTTCAACATGACAAAGACTATGTACGAAAAACCTACAGCTAATGTCATAGTGGTGAGAAACTCAAAAGCTTTATCACTATGACCCCAGGTACAAGGTAAGACTGTCCCCTCACCACTCCTTTGCAATGTCATATTGGAAGTCCTTGCTAATCCAATATGACAAGACAAGGTAACAAAGATATACACATTGGTAAGGAAGAAATAAAACTTTCTTTACAGGTGACATCATCAATTACCATTGATTTGTTGACAATTTATGCTATATCATCAGTCTAGTTATTTCTTCTGAGCTTTCAACCTATACATTTGAGTTTTCATGGCATTGAGTGTTTATGTAATATTTACTTGAATATTCTAGAAATCTCTAATAATCAACATATCTAAAAGTAGACTCAACATCTTATTCCCAAAACTGTTGTTCTTGTGTTCCTTTGATGAGTGGAATAAATAAGGTAGTGTCACACCCTTCGCAGTCATGTGATTCCCAAGTGGGAGCCCTGCTGGATATCTTTAATCCTCCCTCTCTCTTTGGCTCAAAATTCATCACAAATTCCCCTTGGATCAGGCTCTTATCATTTCACTCCAGTGTTAGTACAATAGACAATCAAGTGAACTCTTTGCTTTTATTCAAGTGTGTATGTGTGCTACTAAGAATGCATTTTAAAAATTTCACTATTCTTCTGCTTCCAGAAACATTTCCATAAAATGCAAATCAATTGTGTTACTCCCCTGTTTAACAATCTTCAAACCTTCCCCTTAACTTTATTAGAAAGTCCAAACTTTTCAGAATATTATGGCATGATTCTGATGATTGTTTCAGTCTTTATTTTCAGCTGCCTTTATTTCCAACCTCTGCACACTTTTCTTCCTGCCACTGAACCAATTGCTATTTATTCTAGTTACCAACTTACATTGCTATTGTTGCTCCTTCTGCTCAAGAAAACTCTTTCCACCATCTACTAGGCCAATTTTGCTTGTCTAATTCCTATTCTTTTTTTCAATGTTGAACTCCTCCATGAAGACTTCCTTGAGATTTCTTGACTTTTTATGCACTGATTGTCCTTTGTGCTAACCAAGATTTTAGAACTTATCACAATGTGCTAAAAAGTAACTTAGACCTCTGCTTGTCTAACTTGCCAAATAGACTATGGATTATTTAAGAGCCTAAAACATAGCATTTTATTCCATCTTAGTACCTATAACTTAAAAGACTTTAAAGTACATATGTTTAGAGAAAGTTTTCTGAATTATTGTCGTCATTGCTCTATGTTTGTTTTGTTTTTAAAAACATTTCACCAACTACAGTTGACCTGTTATTCCATTGTGCATTTTCTGTAGATTTATGGTTTTCAGTATATTCTACGAATTCAAATCATCTTAACCATTTAATTCTACTGACAATATCTTATATATACATATATATATATATATATACACATACGTGTGTATATGTAAATATATATACACAAATAATGAATAAATATAACTCCAAAGAGGGATAGTCAAATGTGATTCAATAAAAAAAAATCTTAGGCTTAGAGAAGGAGCTTTCCAAGAGAATAGCCAGGTATTTCTCAATTCTATGCAGGAGAAAATGCTAGTAATCAAAGGAATAAACTTTCATTAGAGGCTTTAATTTATTTCCAATGAAAAGCTTTAGATATTGAAATAACCTGCTAGGGAAGTTTATGGAATTTCTTCTGTACAAGCATCATAGTTATATATAGGATTGCTGTTGAAGTCAGACAGTTTCTATCTAATTTGTGTCTGAATGTGGCTCTAGTAAAAACAGAGAAGATAGCTTTTTAGGGTTATTTTTAGCCTTTAGATTTTGAATCCACTTTATTTTACTTATGATTATGAAATTCTTGAATCGGATATGCTCAGATAATACTTAGTATTGTCTCATTAGCCTAATAAAATAAAACTCTGTGTTTCCTATGCAATAGAAATGTAAATTATCTGTACAATATTAAGTTTATAAGTGTGTTTTCCAAGACACAACATGATGGATTATAGTCCCACTGAACATTCAATATGAGTTCTTGCATGGAAAGGAAAAGGAAATTCACTTTGAACTGAATTGAGATAAACATATCTCATAAGTGAATCAAGTTTCAATAATTCACAAGCAGTAAAACCCAAAGTCAAAGGATATATATTATAAATGTCATAGCCAAATCCAAACTAGTATTATCATAATATTAAATTATATTCCCTATTTATCAATAGATTTCTCTTCCACACCTTTCTTGAAAACACAATTTAAAATGTTTTATATCAATATTCAAGAAAAGTATATTTTATATCATGAGAAATAGATTGCCATATTTCTTAAAACATTTGATGTTGCTTAATTATCTGTTGTGGACCATTAGAATGTCACCATATGTGGAAGAATAAGTCCTAGTATATATATCCCTTGAAAAGTCAGAAAATATTTGGAAAAAAAATTTCTCATTTAGTTTCTTTCTTACATTTAAGGTATTCTTTTGATCTGAAAATAAAATGCAATTTTTAACTTTATAGGCAATGATATTTTTATTTATTTTTTAAAGATTTTATTTATTTATTCATGAGAGACAGACAGAGAGAAGCAGAGACATAGGCAGAGGAAGAAGCAGGCTTCCTGAGGGAAGCCTGATGCAGGACTCAATCCCAGGACCCCGGGATCATGACCTGAGCCAAAGGCAGATACTCAACCACTGAGCCACCCAGGTGCCTGGCACTAATATTCTTAAAAGTCAACCTGCTACTATCATCTGTGATGTCATATAAAATTTAATGTTTACGTTCACCTGGCTTAAATAATATCTAGATGTGTTCATACAGGCCAGCTTTGGGAAATAATTTAAAATTATTCAATTATTAGCTTCTATTTGAGATAAGACAAAATTTCACTACCTCACTGCAAAACTAACATTTAAAAAATCATTTTTCAGGGCACCTGGCTGGCTCAGTCGGAGAATCATGTGAATCTTGATCTCGGGGTCATCTTTTCGAGCCCATGTTGGGTGTAGAGATTATTTAAATAAAAACTTTTAAAATATTATTTTCCAAAGTCATTAAGACCAAATTTCTAAATACTAAATCACTACCAAATACTTTCATTGTTTTGCTTCCATTTTAGACCCAAAGACTGATACTTTTGTTTTGTTTTTTCCTGATACTTTATTTTTTGCTAAATTGCTTATATTCCCAAATTGTGTAATATAAGACTAATTGAGTTCTTGAATTTGGACAGGCTCATTTGAAAACTGGCATTTTTACTTGTATAAGAATAAAATATGAAAATTGTCCTAAGATTTAGTTGACCTACAACTTTAAAATATTCCAAGAAATGTAATCTATGAGAGAAACTTTATGATAAGTATTAATTGTTGATATTTTACATACTTAGTTCCTGTAGCTCACATCGCCTCACTTCACCTTACTTCACTTCAACTCGTTTCAAGTCACTTCACCTCAACATGGACATGTGTAATATTTGCTATCTCTGATACCAAAATGGGAACTTACAATTTAAGCATATATGCATATGCTTTACGAAAAGAAATATTTTAACAGAAACAGGAGCTGGTTGCATTATCAGTAATACAAATAAAGCTTTATAGGTCATGATGTAGACCATGACCACTATACAGATTTGAGACTTGGCTCTATGGATTTGAATCTAACCTTGAAAATCCCCTTCATATAATTTTATAAACTTAGTCATCAGGGAGTGTTTTCATTTACATAATTATCCTATTGAGGATATTTCCATCTCTCACAATGTCCTGGTTAACTATGACATCAATAGGACAGAAACTCAGAACTCCTCCTTACAGTTCTATCAGGTGTAGCCACAAATTATTCCATTCACATTTTTAAATTTAAAAAGTGCTACTCAGTCACCTTTAGTTAATTGTTTAGATCACCTTCCTCCACACTAATCAATTTTGATGGATATATTTATTCATCTTGTAACTAAAAACATACAAACTACGAAACTGGTGCCAAGAATTCATTCCCCAAATAAGCAGGTATAAGTTATTGAATATGTGCTTATATACTACAAATTAACAATCAAGGCGGGTAGTCCAATTCTCTATTCAGACCTCAACAAACTTCTGTGTAAAAGATTTATAAGGTCAGCCCAGGTGGCTCAGTGGTTTAGCACTGCCTTCAGCCCAGGGTGTGATCCCAAGAGTCCCGGGATCGAGTCCCATGTCAGGCTCCCTACATGGAGCCGGCTTCTCCCTCTGCCTGTGTCTCTGCCTCTCTCTCTCTGTGTCTCTCATGAATAAATAAATAAAATCTTTGAAAAAAAGATTTATAGCTATATTGTGTTGTAATCTTTATAGATATATATTAAGATTAATGGTATTTTTATATATAGAAAATGTTTCAAAGTGGACTTGATTTATAGCATTAAAACCATGAAGGACTTACAACTGTCAGTCCAGCTTTCAGGTATGTTTATAACATTAAAAATATCATTATAATATTGCCTGTTGCAGATTATACTTTGAAAATGTTCATAAAATAGCAACATTTTGTATTTATGTTCATATTCAATATTATTTCACAGTCACCCTACTGAGCGTTTATAAAATAACAGTGCAACAAACACATATCAAATCAACTTACCTGTGTAATTCTAGCAACATAACTGTGTAGTCAACAATTTGGCCTTGCCCAATGAGAGTACGGCCCTTTCCCCCCAGCTTCTGGAAGGTAATCTATGTCAGATATGACATGAGTGACTTCATTTAGGGCAGACATTTGCCACATCAGATATTATAGGCATGCTAGCTACACCCCAACTATCTTATGGAGCATGTTGGCTATGCTGGAAAAGACCAACCATGTGATTTAGGGTGAGTCGCATTCTATCAGTTAACATTGTGATGGAGTTCAACCATGTGGGCAATCAGTCAATCAATCAATCAGGACTAAGTTATGAGCCCTCAATAGATATTCTGGACATCAGAGCTTTCAAGTGAGCTTCCTAGGTTAATAGTACTCTCTGAATATTGTCACATCAATGACAGGAAGATAACACATCCTGAGGACATTGGAAACTTTTGGAACATACCCAGGTTTGGCCCTATGAGTCTCATTCTTTCACTGATTTTAATATTCATCCTATAATAAACTGTAACCATGACTATAACAGCTTTCATTGAGTTCTGTAAGCTCTCCAGCCAATTATTATACCTGAGAGTGGTTTTGTGAACCCCCAAATTTCAAGCGGTGTCAGAAGTGAAGGCAGTCTTGGGTACTGTATCTTGAACCTTTGCAGTTTGGCACTTTTTCAATCCTCTAGCATATGACTAGTCTATGCTAGACATCAATATTAATTGATACCTACCTCTGCTTAGTTGAAAGCTTTTGAAAAATAATTAAAATATATATCTGGTAAAATAAATAGTAGCTTTATGTATTGAGTACTGACTATATTATAGGTTCTGCACACATATTAAATGCTTGGTTTATTTTATCAGTCTGTGAAATAGATATTATTATGTCTGTTTCCAGGGAGGAAGAGAAATAAAGATTCAACTGAGATTCAACACCTAATGTGTGGCACAGTCAGAATTCAAAACCAGCTCTGTTTCAAATCCCACACTCAGAGTGACTATCAAATGCAGCCTCTCCTTGTTAACACAGCTCCCAAACCTATTTTGAGGCTGAGTTGATTAAGTCTGAAATATTTCAAAGCTAAAAGCATATGCAATTTTGATTAACATGATTAGCTAAAATACAAGGAATAGCTGGTTTAGACACATAAATATAGTGCTGGACACTTTTGGTGAACCCAAAATATATAGTTGTTCATTGCAAAATTATATCTACAACAGATTGTGCTACTGACTTCTCAAAGTTTCAAGAGTATCAGCTAATTAGGGCAGCTGTGAAATCTCAGACTGATTTTACTACTTTCATTTGACACAACATACTGTCAAGATGCTCCCAAATATAATGTAAAGCTTAACTATCAAACACTTGCAAAATCTTATGTAACTAAAGTTCATTCTATTAAAACTGGGGAGGTTTCTAACTATTAAAATAGGGAGATATTTAGGAGATACAGAAAATGTCTCATAAATTAAAGATTGGACATACTTTGTGCACAAATTCAAGGCTATGTGGTACCACATATATTTACAGACATTTAGATATGCACAGAACTGTATATGCATAGAAATCTGTAGGACGTAAGGAAACTAAACCAAAGAGAATCACAAATCTTCCTGTCCAGGCACATATAGGAAATGTATAGGCTTGACAGAAACTGGTAGAAAAAGCAGTAAGTTCGGAGTCAGAATTTCATGAACGCCTGGGTGGCTCAGTGGTTGAGCGTCTGCCTTCAGCTCAGGGAGTGATCCTGGGATCCCGGATCCGGGATTGAGTCTCATAGCAGGCTCCCTCTGCTTGTGTCTCTGCCTCTCTCTGTCTCTCATGAATAAATAAATAAAATATTTAAAAAGAAAAAAAGAATTTCATGAACCTTTATCTTAGGTTTGTCACTGTATAATTTTGCTCCTCTTCTCATGAAGTAATTGTAAATGAAACATAATGTATTTGAAAATGTTCCTTACATATGTTGAAACATTATGGTTATTCAAAAAATTTTAGTTGAGGATATTAAAATTTTCATTCACATATTATTAATTAAATATACTATTGTGCTGTAATATATTTAAAATGTTTATTTTCTTACAGCCAGAACATTGGAGTTTGTTATGGAATGAATTATATTCCCCCCAAATTCATACTTTGGAGCCCTATTACACAGTACTTCAGAATGTGACTATATTTGAAAGTAGGGTCTTTAAGAGGTAATTGTGTTCACATGATGCTGACGGGTGGGCTCTAACCCAGTTTGACTAGAGCCCTTATGAGAAAAAGAAATTTGGATGTAGAGAGAGATAGGGATACGCACCCACAGAGAAAAGACCACGTGAAGACACCATACACAGGCAATGATCTGCAAGCCAAGAAGAGAGGCTTCGGGAAAAACCAAACCAGCTGACTCCTTGAGCTTGTACTTCCAACATCCAGAACGTGAGAAAATAAGTTTCTCTTGTTTAAGCTATCTACTCTTGTTTAGTATTTTGTTATGGCAGCCCTAGCAAACTAATACAGCCTTCCAATAAAAAAATGGTTTTCAGGATAATATTTAATTGGCAGTACAAATGCTTGTTCAGACATTGAAAACTGGTCACTACTACAATAGTTTTCAATGCACTCAAGCACGAATCAGATAATACGAGTAGGCAACTCTACTCTCTTTACCTTGAAGATGCTTATGAGAGTCTCACTTTTTATGTGTGCTCATGGAGCTCCCATTTCTGAAACATGCATGTCCTTTACATCTATCTGAATCTAAACTGTCAGGCAGAAACTAGCTCTTTCCCTAAAGACATAAGTAATGATTCAGTCCCTCAGAGATCTTACCCCTGAATTGACCCTTAACAAGTATCTTTTTTATCTGGTAACCTTTCAGGATCATTTGCCTTACTTCTAACGCAACATAAAATGTAATTTTCTGAGAGGAAAAAGCATACGAGACTATATTTTTGGTATTTTACACAAGATTCAGGATAGTACATTTCATAAACTAAGCATGAAAAAGATACTGAACTAATGAATAATTTTAATAAAATATTAACAAGTGAAAAGTTATTGCAAAATATTTTTATTTTGTATTCTTTCATCAAATAACAGCTATTTTATACAGGTTGCACTAACAAATTTAAAAATATTCTTGCTCAATCTCTCCTTATTTCTTTTTACCATATAAAAACACAATCTTTCACATTTTGGTTTTGTCTGGTTTCCTGTTATGTTATTAGCATAGTGATTCAAGATGAATAAATTTAGCCTACACAGAATTGTCCACTCCTTACCCTTAAATTAGTGGTTCCTGAAGCTTTATTTGCCAGATATCTCTTTCAGAATCTTATCAAAACCAATAGGTTTTCTTACCTCAAATGGAGACACAAACACACACACACGGGCACACACCTGCAATAGTGTCAGAACGTCACAGATTGCCCAAAATCCATGTCCATAAACACCATCTTAAACACCCTTAAACACATCTTGTAGTGATTAACAGGTTATTGTCATGGAGTTCACTAGTTTCATGTATTAAAGAGATATGTGAGAAAGGTCAAGTTTCCATTTAGTGAAAATATACGTAGTAACTGCTTGAGGAGGACCCATGCGCTAGGCATATGGAGTCTTCATAGTGGTGCAGAAATAACTTGAAAGAGCACGCAGAAACTTGCAAAAGCCACAACAGGACATATCTTGCAAATAAGTAATCTAACAGATATCATTTCATCATATTCCATTTCACTGTTTTAACCAGACAGGTTATTTTATCTTTATTAAGTTATTTTAAAAAAATCTTCTGTAAGGAAATAAACAAGTGAGGCAACAACTAAAAAATAACTTTAAAAGTGACTGCTTTTAAAGTAGCTTAAAGTCTACTTGGCAAAATAGACATGGCCACAAACCTCTCCCCAAAGATGCAAAAGAGAAAGGAAATATGAGGTGCTAAGTTCATAAATAGCCAGCCCAAAGGTATCTAATAGGATTAGTGCTTTACCCCTGTTCATTTGAAATCCTATCTCAGCACCATGACTGGAAGCAGAGAGTCCAACAACTCTCGATAAGGAATTCTGATGCTTGTACCAGAAATTCCTAAACTGTGAAACATTTTTTAAACAGTTATCAATTCTTAGGACGTAGTACCATCATTTTCATAGTAACCCTCTTATATTTCCTGAAAGAAGGATACTTGATGAGTCTGTGAACACTAAATAGGCCTTACAGAACAAAAATTCTTATTCAATTTATGAAATAGCTAAGCAATTTATCTACTTAGATCAAATGCCCAAAACTATAAAGATGGAATCTAAAGCATGACTTTCAAGTAAAGGTTAATCAGAAATATCGGTGAATTACTGTTTTGAGAGAAACCTAAAACTAAATGAAAGGCATATAATTACTCTCCTAACTAAACACTGTGATTGTGTTAGTCTTTCAACATCCATCACACCCAATACATGTTCATAAAGAAAATATACTTCCCATACTTGGTTAATTATACATAAAGTCAAATGTGCCATTATTTTACTTTGTGTAGTGAACAACTGTTATATAATAAATCAAGCCCTGATTATATTGTCTCCTTTATACCCTGTGTTATACCCAACACAAACACATGAAAGAAGAAATCCGGATATAAAGAATCATGATCTATTCAGTGTTATTCTTCCAAGCTAGAAATAGACAGAGTTATAGATGAAAGGAAATTATGGCTTCTAGTCCCAGTTGGACCACTGACATACTGACTTTCATAAATCTGATATTTCAAATTTATATTAGTTCTGGCATTTACTAGCTATTTCCTCACCTATAGAAATAAAGAGATCGACTATAAATATCTTAGAGGGACAAGTTTCTCATTTCTTTTCACTTTCTCTTTTGTTTAATTTTATTTCTACATTCAACTGTATACAATGACCATATAGTCCAGGGTCAAACTGTCTGGATTCAAATTCACTCTCCATGATATATAGCTACAGAACTGTAAATGATTTACATTTTCTCTCTGTATCTCAGTTTCCTCATCTGAAGAATGTGAATAACAGACTCATAAAGATGTTAGGAGGATCAAAAGGGTTAACATATCTTCAGTAATTAGAATGATGCCCCACATTAAACGAAGATTAAATAAATGTTAACTGTTTCTGTTGCTGATGACTGTGATGATGATGATGATGGTGATGATGATGATGATTTGTGTTATTTATTTAAATATTTTATGGATTTTTTTCTAAGAATTATATTGATGAGATTCATAAGAGACAGAAAAGCCCTTCCTCTCAAATTCCTAATAGTCAATTTCCTTCTTGAGTTAAATTTATCATTGCTTATAAGACAAGCAAAAGGAGCACCATCTTAAAATGTGACCAGAATAATAGGCTTTATTCAACAAAAAGTAAATTGCTCCTGAGCAGGAGGTTTCCTAATTTGACTTGAGAGATCAACCAAGCAGGAATGAGCTGGTTCCAACACCTCAGTACAATGCTAATGATTTTTTCATGTTGAATTAATAGGATTGAAATGTTTGTGATTTCAGCAGCTGTTGGGAACAGTGGGAGAGCTTCCACCAATACACTGACAGCCTTGTGCCCCTCACATGGCTGTGTTTAGATAAAACGGGAATACTAACAGTCTGTCTAGAGTATGCTAATCTTAAATTAATAATAATTATTTCCACCAAAGACAGATATCGAACATCTCCTCCATCCCATGGAGAATTTGTATATTTTTTATGTGTGCATGAAAGGGTAATTTGTTGTGCACATAAAGTAAAATTTATGTTTTGAAGCAGGTGAGTGGCTAGTGCTTAGCTGTCTGATTAATTATCACAGCAAGAAATGATTAAGATTTGCCAACATGGAGAACATTTTTACTTTGCTCAAACACATTATTACCCCCTTAGATCCTTTCACTGGCTCCCAGTCGCCTCCTGTTTAAAATTTAAATGTTTCCTCTACATCTGTATTGAGCTTTTCTCCTCTCAGAAATGCTGCTAACTGATTCATTTCTGCTCATTTTACTCAACACATTGATATATTCATTTAAATCATTTTTTCTTATTTCATTTTCCTTCCTTCCATCCATTTAGCTTTATCTGTATTGTCACATACCTTTAATGTGTATATTAACTTTAGACTGCAAATAATACAATAGGAATGTTTCCCTGCCATGTACTTTGCTTACAGCACCTAAAAATGTAGCAATGCTGACAAGGTGAATAAATAGAATTTTCACATATGAAAGCATGCCTTAACTAAGCTAAATTTAAGGAATAGTGATAAATAGAATAAGTAATACTAAATAGAATAAAGAAAGAAATAATGATACTGGAATCAAAAGGGGACTGAAAAATCTCTAAAACAAATATGCACAAAAATTCAGTTGAAATTCTTTTAGAAACTCAGAAAAATCAATATATGTACTTACAATTTAATTTGTGTAAAAGATATTTAGAGGTCTTTTTTTTTCTAAAATGTTAACATATTGTCTATTGCTCTTTTGATAGGTACCTTGGCATCAGACTTCTTTCAAATTAAATAGTAATATTTTCACTCTGGAGAGGCATATCAAACCAAAATGTG
Organism: Vulpes lagopus; assembly: GCF_018345385.1. Classification (NCBI taxonomy): domain Eukaryota; kingdom Metazoa; phylum Chordata; class Mammalia; order Carnivora; family Canidae; genus Vulpes; species Vulpes lagopus. Next base: position 39,998,637 of record NC_054839.1, on the reverse strand, counting down.
TATAGCCAAAACCAGATTAAATTTTTCTCACCATCTTTGATAAAAACAAATCAATGCTTTGGAGAACCAATACTAGAAGCGTAAGTATAATAGTTTGGCACTTTTTGTGTAACAGGTGTTTTGGATTCCTAATGTGGCTGTTCCTCCCCAATTTTCATAATTTGTTTGATTTCTTGCCTTATTTCTCCTTAAATATCAAAGTGTAACAACAATTTATAAAGATTTTATGCAGAGGCATGCATTTATAATGAAAACAAGATGCCTAAATCTGTTAAATATATGGCATGATCCTAACGCTTTTCATTAGAGTATTTTAATTGTGACCAATCTGAATATTTTGTCAAACTCAAGACCAGAGAGAGAGAGAGAGAGAAAGAGAGAGAGAGAGAAAGATGTTTTATAAGTACTAGATACATTTATGAAAGAATATATCAAACTGGAAATAAAGCTTTTGGTAAATAAATTGAAAATTTGATTATTATGTAGTGTTTTTTTCTCCAATGAATGTGCACATGTTTACATAGACATGCACATGTATATTCAAACACATAAATATAACCTAAAAATAAAATATCCTAAATATACATTTTGCCAAACATTTATCTAAAATAGACACACATATACATATACACTGTAGCACATGTGTACATATACAATTCCCACATTATAATGGAAGGCTTAGATTTCTACTTCATAAAAATATGAAGATAATCACTAAGTGTGGTGTCTAACCTCTAAAACTGCACTGTCAGACCCTGTTCATTATGCAGTAATTAGAAAGAGACCATTAGCATCAATGCTATGAACTTTTCAGTGTAGTTCAGGATATAGTGTAGTATAACCAATTAAAACAAAAACATTTAAGGAGGCAAGGAAACCAAACATTAAAGCCAATTCATTAGACCTTCATATTTTGGGTTCAATGCTACTGAACACGCACATTCAAGCAGAAAAACTTGAATTGCTGATATATCCCAAAGCATATTGTAAATCAGAAAAGGAGGATAGCCTTAGAGTACTGATTTTACATTGACAAGGCTATCATAATGATTTAAATAGTTGTTAGGAATACAGAGACCTAAACCAATAGCAATGGATAAATATAAAGTGGATTCTTTTAAAAGGTTTTTTTAAAATTTTTATTTATTTATGATAGTCCCAGAGAGAGAGAGAGAGAGAGAGAGAGAGAGGCAGAGACACAGGCAGAGGGAGAAGCAGGTTCCATGCACCAGGAGCCCGATGTGGGATTCGATCCCGGGTCTCCAGGATCGCGCCCCGGGCCAAAGGCAGATGCTAAACCGCTTAGCCACCCAGGGATCCTAAGTGGATTCTTTTAGAATTATGTAGTATATTGTTTGGACAACTTTAATGAGATACATTTTATTTTACACATATCTCGACTGGTGCATACATATGCCAAAAGTCAAATTCATTCCTAAAGTGGGTGAATGCATGAGAGTTAAACCATAATCAATCACAAAAGGAGTTTCAGGACTTCCTCCCATTCTGAAACACTCCAGCCCATTCAAGTATCACAAGGATAATTCTCTAGAAGGTGCCATGTGTTTTTAAAAGCTGATGTGATTTGCTCTGATATTGATTATTCTCCATAGCTGCACTTAAAAAATTTTGCCACCATCTCTTCTTGATCACACAGGTATGGTGTGCCAGCAGAGCACACTCCATATGCAACTCATTTGAATGCTGCTGATGGTGACTTAGGAAGAAACCAACATGTAATGATTGTACAATTATTTGTGAGATTCTCTCATCTACAGTCCCTATTATCAAAACATAATATTAGTGAATAATACACGTGCAAGTACAGACTTAAGAATCACTCATCTAGATTATTGACTCTTAAGCAGCACAAAGAAATTTATCTTTTTAAATATCATTTCCACCAATAATATGGTGTGGGTAAGGTGAGCATTCCAGTAATATCTGTAATATGTAACAGTGACTGTACCCATTTTAAACTTTGCCCTATCAAGAGCTATGATAATAGAATGATCAAAATCCATCTGCACCCTCTTGCACCCACCGCAGGAACAATAACAACAATATTACATGAAATCAACAATCACTTATGATTGTTGACAGGCAATTATCTCTTTTTATCCTCAGAACAATGTTATAACATAAGCACTACAATTCGATTTTTCACATGAGAAAACTTGTTTAGGAACTGAAGATATAATCATATTAAGAAGGGTTGGTATGATTGGAATTCAATTTAGTTCCAAAATCAGTTATCTTAATCACCACAGAATGTTGGCATTCTCTTCCTTACCAGTACCTTAACAGCAGATTTTAGAAAGAGTTAAAATATTTCAAAATGAAAATGCACAATTCCTAAAATTAGGGTAAATGTATATACTCGAAGCTGGACACCTACCTCTTACTAGCTATGTATCTCTAGGTTTCAACACAACCCTCTGGTTTAAGCTTGCTTTAGGAATAGACTGAACTAGAAGACAAAATCTGCTTCATAATCAGATACCTGACATTCATCATCTCTTTATACTACCTCTAGTTTCTCTAACAGAAAAACCCTGCAAGAAGGATAAATGGAGAATAGGCACAAAAACACTGTAGGTCCAAGGAAAAAGTTTTCATCTTTCTTTTTCTCTCTCATTTTGTCACTCACTCATACACACACACACCAGAGGTAAGATATTGAACAACTCTTAAAAAATGGGTATCATCATGAGGTGCCTGGGTAGCTCAGTCAGTTAAGCAGTTGATTCTTGATTTCTGCTCAGGTCATAGTCTCAGGGTCCTGAGACTAAGCCCTGGGTCAGACTTCATACTCAGCTGGGAGTCTGGTCAAAGACTCTCTCCCCTTCTCCTGCACCAACACCCCTAGCCCACCCCATCTGTGTTCTCTCTCTCTAAAATAAATGAACACATCTTTTTAAAAATGGGTATCATGTAATCTTAGATACAGAAGAAAAACACCATTACTATTAAAGAAGAAGAGAGCAATGAAAATTCTTTAATAGAAGAAAATGTCAATTTAGTATATCACTAAATTACCACTAAATACAAAATACACTCAAGAAAAATACATAGAATAAAAAAATAATTTTAGAAAAAGCAGTTTGTCATGGCTTATTTAAGTGGCAATCTAGATGATATCTTTGCCTTAAGATGATAACTCTTGTAGGTATACGAAGGCTGAATCATAAAGACAAAACAAAAAGATCCTGAGACTACCACAATGGCCCAGTTAAGAGACTACCTTATCCTGAAATAAGAAAGTGGCAGCAGGAATGGAGAAAAGAGGATTTATGACGTAAAGAAAAAAAGAAAAAAAAAGATGGAAATAGATAACACTTGATGATTGATGAAATGTGGAAGTTGAAAGAGATATAAGAGATGACTCTATAACTAATCTGGTAAATATTGTTACAGGTAAGATTAATCAGAATTGGCTTCATCATCTTTGGAGTCCAGTGCAGAATGTGAGGCCTCTTATTCAAAAGTATTAAGAATTCCAAGATGGCAAACAGCAGAACATTAACACAAGTGTAGGACACTTCTGTGGGCCAAAGTCCACAGAGCTGGTCCTGAAACTAATTCATCAAGAGCATTTGTCAAAGAAGTGAAAGAAAATAAGTCAGAAATATTACTCAACCAATATTTCAAATAAATTCCATATTAGGAAAATAGGATGAACAAGAGTGAATCTCTTACATGGCCTCCTCTTCTGTCCTCATTTGGAGTTCTTCCTTTTGTGGCTGTTCTACCTTTCTAAGCAAACCTGGCCTCTTACCCCATGGTGGGGATAGATACATCCCCTCAGGTCTTGGCACTCTGGGAGAGCAGCAGAGCTCCAGGACATCATTGAGGTCACTTAGTACCTTGGCAACAGAAAACCTGTGTGTGTGTGTATGCGTGTGTGTATGCGTGTGTGTGTGTGTGTGTGTGTCCAGAAAGTGAAAGGATGTCTCTGTCCTCACCTGCCGTATTTTTCAGCCCTGCATTTCCCAATACCTTCTGAGTTTTGGTAGGGCTGAGGTGTTATTCCTCACAACAATGCCAAAGGCATGGCACTACGTGTGGGTAGGACCCAACTCCTAGCCTCTTGCAGCCAGGGTGAAAGTAATCATGAAAGAGGACTTCAGCTACCTCTTTTTGACCTCAGTCTGTACTTTCTACTGTTTAAGTTCTCCTTTCCAGCTTCTCTTTTAACTCAGGCAAAAGACCCAGAGTGCAAAGCATCCTGTGATGGGAACGGAAACTACCATCTCAAGCAATAAAGACCACACATGTTTGACCGCGAGACAATGATCCACCTAACCTTTACTGCCCCCCTGCACAGACCCACTGACCTCTGTCCCACATTTTCCTTGTATGAACCTGGAAGTATTTTCAGCACTTTGGAGACAGCCTTTGGAACACTAGTCCACTGTTTTCCAAATGTGGACCTCACTGAAATAGATTCCTTTCTTGTTTCCCCACCTCCTCTCTCTGCCTTTGGATTTTGTCAGCTGTGAGTAGCTGAGCCTGGTCTGTTTGGGAGCCCCAGAACCAGGTGCTATTGTACCCCTATGCCCTAGTTACAGTCATCCTCACTGGGATCTCTTCTGTGTCCTGTCATTGGCACTGACGTCTGCCTAACAGAGGTTATAGAAGAGAAGGGGGGAGGCTTGCTTGCCTTGCAATTAACTGTGTCATTTACCAGCCAGGCATTGAGATCCAACAGTGCATAGTTCCTTTTCTCAGTCCAAAGCACATTCCCTTTGCAATCAAGTGAGGTCCCACTATCCTTTGAGAGAGAGAGAGAGAGAGAGAGAGAAGAAAAAGAGAGAAAGACAGCTTTTTGAATATAGGGCACACTTCCATATTTATGTGCGTATGCACATGTGGAACAGAGGGGACAGGGACATAGGTCCTGTGTTCCTACAGTTATTGTGAGAACTGCTGACATGGGATGCAATTTCCCAGGTAGGATTAGGGGAAGAGAGGGTTACTGCCCTGTTACTGCTAATTCAAAGTGTGGCAGGGTGGAGAAGGCATCTCCTTGTGTGAAAGAGGCCTAAACTACAAAGCACAATTTGTTTCTCTCTATGCCCTCATATCACTGAAGCTACTTTTGTTTTTGTGACAATGCAAAGGCATGCCCCTATCCACTTTTGTACCAAGAAACCAAAAAGGTAAATCATAAAATCAAAAATCAGAATGCCAAATGAAAATGTACCTACTGTAACAAAATATGACAAATATAATCAACTCAATTAATCCATTAAAAGAAAACGTATATCTTGGGTTGACTTTTTTAATCTACGTTTTGCCTAAAATAGACATAAGGAGGCTTAAAAATAAAATTTCAGAATAAATATAAAAATGAAATAAGCATACTGAGAGTCATAAAATATCAGAAAAGGGAAATAGGTATAGCTATCTTCATATCAAACTAATATTTAAACATTCTGAGGCCAAATGATGTGTTTTACTCATAAATATACACATAGCATTTGTTTAAGACTTAGACAGTCATGAAAGTGGATTCCTAAGTCATGAAATATCAGAAACACAGAGGGCACTTTCAGGTTATAGGAAACATTAGCTCACAACAAATAGCTAACAATAGACCCAGACACTTTAATTTCTCTACTTCGTATTTTTTACAAAGTTCCTCACCATGCCTTCTAAGATTTTCACTCCCTCTTCAGACACTCCAGTTGTCCTTGGCATCTATATTTCATAATAACATCGGTACCTTGCAAGTTTTGATGCAGAGCAAATAGACTGGCAATTCATCAAACATATTTTATTTCATTTTATAGATACATGAAAAGGAATAGCATTTTGCCCCCTGGCACAATTCTTCTATCTCCTACTCCTGTTTGGATCTCCCAATGACTTCAAAGAAAAATTTTCTGTGAAAGAAGTGAGCAAGGTTTGTAATGTATAAACTGAAGTTTTTTCATGTCAAGACATAAAATAACAATGATTCACTTTAGTCAAAAACTAATAAAAAAAAGAGGCCAACAAAAAACAAAAACAAGTTTAAAAACCTCCCACTATTAAAATCTCTTTGCCTTATTATAAGAGATAAAATTTCACTAAGTCCATGTACCAATAATGTATGATTTTTACAATTCTGTGTTATATTAACAACTGTCTCAGTAGAATGATATAGCAATCTCTCAAAGCAAGCAACTAGACTGTTACTCATTCTAAAGCAGCATTATTCTTTTTTCAGTGCAGTCACGGACATATTCCCTATGCTGTCTAATACAGTAACCACTAGCCTCATGTGCCTACTTAACAATTGAAATGTGGCAGGTACAACTGAGGGACTAAACTTTTAATTTTATTTAATTTTTAATTAATTAAACTTTCAATGTTAAAAGCTACATGTGTCTCTTGGCTACCATATTGGACACCACAGTTCCAATTGTACTCTTGCAGTTAAGAATCTGGTGGGCGGCTGTGCAGTAAAAAGTGAAACCAGTCCTAGAATTTATGGGATAGTATCAGTGACACTGAACAAAGAAAGGAATAAATGAAGATTCAAATGGGAACTGATACGAAGAAAAGTATGACACACATTCAAACCTGTATTCCCAAAAACTTTTTAGTAGGTTGTTAATGCAATTTTTATTAAAGGAATTTTCCACTTCAAATAAAAATGAATGGAGAAATGTCATCCAACTAAGAAAACTTGCTCAGTGGATTCTGACTGGGGGCATAAGGTGAACAGAGTAGGATGTCTATTCTGCTCTATTTCCCTTATTGTGACTACAATAATGCTCTCATATAGGCTTTACCTATAAAAAGTTTCAGTGCATTGACCCAAAGCTCGACACTGCTTAATCACTTTAGGTAAATGATACCATATCCCACTCCAAGCAGTATGGCAAAAAGGTACAAAATATGCCATCATTTGTTTAAAGATGCCATCCAGACAACCAAAACTGTCAAAACATGCATGGGGACAGGTAAATATTATGAACATAAACTTTCTTGTAATAATGTTAATATTGAATCTTCATAAATTTTTTCAGTAATTCATTGATTACCAATAAGTAAAATTAATCACTATTTTTTTTCTTCTAATTTCTGGCAGTGTTGTCACCCATTTCTTCCTGAATCTTTCTTAACTAAATGGCTTCTTAACCTTTTTTCATTCTCTTTGTTGAAAGAGCTTTGTGTGTGTGTGTGTGTGTGTGTGTGTGTGTGTGTGTGTGTGAGATGCGGGAGTAGAGGATAGGGTAAACTGAATTCTGAAGCATATCTTGTAGTCCAGAGTTATCAAGAAACATTGCATGAAAAATTTTTTTAAAATGTATCATGCTATCCTTAATCTACATACGTTAGGAATTCTGATTCCTTGAGAATTCCATAAAGAAGCACAACTGCTGATTGTCTATTCTCATAATTATGTAAAAAGTATATTAACCTGATGAAAATGATATTAGTGGAAATATATCAAGCATTTACATTAGAAACTAAAATGGAAAGTCTGGTCCTTCCTATACCAAAATTATAAATCATATTGGTAATTCATTGACTCCTCTTATTTATGAGAAGTATTAACCAAGGAAAAATACATATATGTATTTATAAATATATGTATATATAATATTAGTATTCTATTTTATTTCTTAAAAAATATTTTATTTATTTATTCATAGAGACACAGAGAGAGAGAGAGAGAGAGAGGCAGAGACACAGGCAGAGGGATAAGCAGGCTCCGTGCAGGGAGCCTGACACGGGACTCGATCCCGGGTCTTCAGGATCACGCCCTGGATGAAGGCGGCGCTTAACCGCTGAGCCACCTGGGTTGCCCTAATATTAATATTCTAAGGCAGGTTAAAGTACAAATGAAATGAATACATCTCTAAGATTTATTTTTATGTGAAGAAATTATCAGTGAAAAATGAATTATATGAATTATAAAAACATGGAAAGAATTTGTGATAAATTGTTTATCACCAGCTTGTAAGGTATTTTAGGGATATTTCTTTTTTTGCTTCCTCTATGTAAAGTCAATATTTAGGACACCTGGGTGGCTCAGGGGTTGAGTGTCTGCCTTTGGCTTGGGGCATGGAGTCCTGGGATCAAGTCCCATATCCGGATCCAGCGTGGCATCTGCTTCTCCCTCTGCCTGTGTTTCTGCCTCTCTGTCTCTCTGTCTCTCATGAATAAATAAATAAAATCTTTAAAAAATAAATTCAATATTCAAAGAATCTCCAAAAGTGTAGTTAAAATTTTGAAATTATTCCATAGAAGAAAAAATTTGCTGAGTAGAAACATATAAGTTCATATTCACTATAATTATGCATTATAATTATGGGAATTGAATAAAATCATTTAATTTCTCATAATATTCTTATGAGACAGATCTTATTCCCTTTCCATAGAGAAGGAAACTGGTACCTACAAATATGAACTATATTGTCCATATCACAGAGTTAGCAGACTTTTGAGTGCCATGACTCTTATTCTTTTCTGAACCTACAGTGTATATAGTTAGGAGAGTGAGTGACATATCATAGGAATGCAGTATGTCTGTTCAACTGAAATAAAATATTGAAGCTGGGAATAAAAGTGAGTATTTTTTTAGCCTTAAAACTCATCATCTTTCCATTGTGTTATATAACACTCTGCAGAATAAAAATAGAATTTTTTTTGCCACAAAATATAGGCATCCACTACATTGCAAATCCTTTTTGTTTGACCTTCTTTAATGTGAAAAAGCAGTTTTAGTTTTCTGAAATATGTAGTAATAATATCCTCCCCCCCAAAAAAAACCCACCAAAAGAACCATAAAACTAAATGAAATTGGGAGGCTAAGGTGTTGGGGGATGGAGATAGAGGAATCCCATAAAATTGAGGAAATAAGAAATATATGTCCTGGATTTTGAAACATTGTCCAGGAAAACAAGGATGAACAAAACAGTAGAAGAGCACAAGAAGAAAATTCCAATGGATAAGACGTCAACAAATACAGAGAGTTTCTCCAGAGTTAGCTTTTGAATTCCAGATTATGTGTTCTTATGGCTATGGACCAGGAGGCCTCTATACTTAAGTGGTTCCATGTGCATGTCAAAATCTTTTGCATCCCTTAGAACTCTCAAGAAGGTGCCTTATTAATAACACGTGCTGGGAAGTATGGTCATATCTTGGTACCATGGACCTGTAGAAGGCCCAGAGTAAACAGTACATTACTCACGGGAAGGAGGAAATGGATGTTCTTTAAAATAGCCTAAGTTTAGAGTTAGAGCTACAAATTCAAAATTAAGTGGCTAGTGTAGGTAAAACAGTATATTTTAGTGTTTAAGGGGAAAAAAACAGTTGTACATTCAGAATAAACTATTTAAAAAATTATGAGGAATATAAGATGAATATATTTATTATAAATCTTAGCATTTCAAAACAATGAAAATCAAAGAATCTTGAATAAGATAAGATAAGATGAACATAAATGGATGTTTTGTAAACCACAAGTTAACTCATTAAATTGGTTATCATATGAGGTTATAAAGTGAATATGTAAATTGTTTTAGGACTTTTATTAAGTGATATACCATTGTATATTATTAAAGATAATAAGGAGATACTTGCAAAAAGATCAGTCACCTCTGATGTTGATATCAGTGAGGTCAACAACATTTTTTATAGAATAATCTTTTTTTTTTAATTTTTTATTTATTTATGTATGATAGTCACAGAGAGAGAGAGAGAGGCAGAGACACAGGCAGAGGGAGAAGCAGGCTCCATGCACCGGGAGCCCGATGTGGGATTCGATCCCGGGTCTCCAGGATCATGCCCTGGGCCCAAGGCAGGCGCCAAACCGCTGCGCCACCCAGGGATCCCCATAGAATAATCTTTGATGCAATACTGGTATGAATCTAAGGTGGCATATCATGGAGATAGCAATTCGAATTCCCATATTTTTGCCATGTATTTCTAAACCTTGTAGTCTTTTTAAAAATATTTTATGTGTCAAGGGAATTATGGTGGATATTGGTAATTATATACCAAATTCTGCTTATTTTATAATAATTGATTTGTAGATGGGAGTTACTGACTATCTAGGGACTGTATTTTCCAGCACTCCCTGTAGCTAGGTATAGTCATGTGGTTGGTTTCTGGACCATCTTGCATGTTAGATCTTCAAGGCTTTTTTTGTTCACCTTTCTTAGAATGACTTTGGAGAGCACAAGTTAAAAATGACACAGTTGCCCTTAGCTTAGGTTTCTGAATGACTTTTTGGAGTACAACCATTCATTGACTTGGAATAGCTAATTTGGACCATTAAAATAAACTAATTTGTTTTACTTTATTCTTATTTTTTTGTCTTTAAGTCACTGAATTATTTTAGATCCTTTGCTAAAGGCTTATTAGTCAAATTAACTACTGTAATTTTGTTCTGAATGTTCTACCCTAGGTTTACTTAAATCTGGTTGTTTTATTCATTTAGTCATTCAATTAATTTCTGTGTCCTTCTTAAAAAAATGAAAAATTCTTAGAATTTAGACATGATGAAAAATAAACTAGAGTTTACCTTTCAGGATATAGGAGTAGAACTCAAGCATAACATGTAAATTATTAGAGTCTAACTTATATATCATATATGAGGAAAGATATTACCTTACCTTACCCAAAAAAGGGGAAAATATCTAACTACTATGTAAAGAAAATATCCAATAGTAATTATTCAACAGCCTCATATGCACCAGCTAATGTCAAGTATCTCAATATCAATTTAGCTAAAATGTTTTTGTGTAGATGAAAGAGTAAAGAAGTACAGAAGATAAGATTTTACCAAACTCTAATCACATGAATAATAAAGAAAGATCTTCCAATTTTCTATTATTAAGGAACTGAAATAGTTCAAAGGCCTAGTCAAAATCCCTAAATGTATTCTTAAGTGCATTTGAAATTTAAAATCTCAATAATTATCTTTTAAGTACATCCAACATTATTACATGTTATTGCATGATGTAAAGATAAGGAATATGCGAAGTAAACAAATTGCTTCTAAGGTACATAATTTAAAATCTATTTATTTGATGTCATTAAACATAAATTATGTTAAACCATTGGGTCAGTCCATACCATATGAATATCCAAATTTATTAACATAGTACTCTTGAGAACTGACCAAGAAATTTAATAAATAAACCATGAATCAGCTCACATTCAAATTCAGAGCTCAGCATTTAAAACAAAAGTATAGTAAAAAGAATATAAAACAAAAGTATAGTAAATACTTCATCTTCTAAAATTAGTAGAGTACTTAGTTTTTGTGTATATGTTTTATGTGTGCATATATAAATTTTATAAAATAGCACATATATTTTCTCTATAAACTATATACATGAGTAAAGAAGAACATAATAAATATATATAAAAGTAGAAAGTAAACAGAATTCAGACAGGGCAACAAGCGAACAAAAACAAGCTATATTTAGCTAAGTAGCAGTTGTATTGAAAGATAGAATCAGAACCAAATAAAAGGCAATATTTAGTGGCAAGTATATGAAGTATGTAAACACAAGGGAAAGGACAGTGAGGTTGAACTAAGATAAAGATGATTCTACTAAGGCTAACAGAACTTTAATTCCAGATTTACTATATAACTAAAGCCAAATACTTCATACCTGTGACTCTCTCCTACTCCATTTTCCTAGAGATGCTCAAAGAGACTTCCAAAAGAAAGGAAGAAATTATTTTTTCACACTGAGAGGGATGAAAATTCATTCTTATTAAAAGTGTAGCATTTAGTAGAAGAGGTGAGATGGCATCAAGGCTGACTACAGGGATGCCAGGCACAAGACAACCAGTACTCTCAAGTCTAATTTTCCAAGGAGTCCCATGCCAAGTTTGTCGAGCCATGGTTTCATTTATTTTATGGTAGGTTAGAGGAATGTATTATCTTTGACAGTTTTAACTATGTAGGACCTTCTGTATTATATTTCTATACTGTCTTTCTATAATATATTTCTCAAGAGGTGGAGTATGGAGAAGGTCTATATGGTAAAAAAAACAAAAAACAAAAAACAAAAAACAAAAAAACAAAAAAACCCCACCATATTCAATGGCACAAACATGCGCAGGTGCTTCCAAACAAACAAAATATCATTGAATATCATTGTCTTTATTTTAGAGACAAGATCAATTAAAAGAGATGATCCAGGCAACAAGAAGCTTGTGACTTAGAAAGGACTTAACTTATTTAAATTTCTTTGGTTTACAGCCCTTAACATTTGCATGTAGAACTTTCTATACAGATTATATGAGATGTTCCAATTTCAGACCTTGGAATAGCCATAGATCATTAAGTCACACATCTATTAAGCTAAAGGTTAAATAGTTTGAAGAAAGTGAGAAGAATTCTTGTAACATAATAGCATTTTATAATTTAGCTTTAAAATGCTTAGTTTCCAAAATGAAAAAGAGGGGGAGAAATGAAGGGAAGAAGCAGCACAATTATTCTACATCTTCTAAAGCAGATCTAGGGAATGAAGTTCAAAGTCATGTGCAGTGCAAGTTCAATAGCTAAGAAGGCTACAGTTGATCACTTCAGTTTTCCTGGTATAGCAAATTCAGTGATTTCTGAGCAAGCAAAGAAATGATCGACAGTGCCAAAAATGCTATTACAGCTTTTTTTGTGTGTCACTGTTAGTGTATGTGTACATTGATTAAGAAAATGCTGATTTCTTGATATTTCCCATTTGTATACACATTAAATATATAAAATCTTACTAGAATCCTGAAATAGCATAAAAGTGCAAGATGAAATAGAAATATATTTTTCCTAGTAGCTATGCAAAATCTATCAGTTCATTGAGTAATTGATACACAGAGAAAAAGATTCATTCAAAATAATTATCTCCTTATAATTTAAGAAAAATTGAGATTTTTTTTCCATTTAATTTTTCCAAGTGGACCCCAGGTTGATATTTACTATGTTCTTGTCCTTGGGGTATTTTTCGTATAAGAGATCTTATATATGCCTGTTAATATTCTTGGAATGGACTGCAAAATGGAACTACCTCATGACAAAAAGTTGCTTGTTGTGAACAGAGGCACCTGGTATTAGCTAAATGGTTGAGGTTTTTAATGTATATGTAATGTTCTTCATGGGTATCCATTGCAATCAGATTGAAGCCAATATTTTACAGAGTCTGGGATACAAAATGACATTAATAATTGCAAAGTGTGTGAAAATGAAATTTTTACAAATAATAAAGGTTGAGAATGATTTATTTTAAAAGTAAATTGGAGTAGATTCATGGGTACTCCACCCCAAAACCATTTTTAACTTTCACTCAGATTTGTTTTCCTAAAAGGGAAATAAGTAGATTTAGAGCTGTCTCACAAAAATTTCATGCACAGGTTGAGTGCATCCACTTGGATGTATAACATTGGGAAAAATGGACCAAGGCTAGGGGTCAATGCTATGACTATATAACCAAAGAAAGAAGAGCATTTATTGTATCAAAGCACTATATTTGTTAGCTTCTCAATAACTCTGTTAATTTAGAAGCACTATATTGTTATTTAATTTTTGAAATAAAGTAATACTGGGGCACTTGGTTCTATTCTTTAGTCTATTAATAAAGGCAAATTTTATTCTTTAAAATGATCTTAAATTATCCTAAAGAAATGCTTAAATGAATAATGCACTTATAATTATAAAAAAACAGAGTTGGGGAGTGAAAGTAGAGGGGGAAGAGGAGAGGAGACAGGGAAGGAGGAGAGGGGGAATACCAAAAATAGTTTTAGTTGGTCTTGACAGCATTAAATATTCTAACATTCTCAAACTCATGTATTTGGGAAACTTAATTATTGGGATGAGTCAGTGATCAATGGTGCTAGATAACTGAAGATTACTATGTAAAACAGCAAGCCCAAATATAAGTTGAGATTTTAGCTTCCTCAATAAATATGTCTCACCACTGATATCGGCTATTGTAACATGGCATTAGAGTACCACATAGTGCTTTCATTCAATAAGATTTTTGAATATCTAATGTGTTGTCACTTGAAGCTACGGTAGGGTTCTCTACACAAAAGAAGTGAAGTAACACTGATTTCAGACAAGTTAAACCATATAATCAACTCCTAATGGTTTGAGTGGATATGGTTAGAATTTCTTCACATTAACTGAGTCCCAGGTCTGATCTAGAGTCTAAAAACATAATTGAAGTAAAAACATATGTAAAGAAAAATTGTGCCCATCTGAAGGGGATATGGTTGACAAAGCAGGAAAAGAAAAGGAGTCAATGAAATTCACATTAGCAGAAACTTCTAGGTGCTGTGCTGGGGAAAAGATCCCCCATAAGATCCAAGGGGAAGTTTTATCTAAAAAGTGCAGATGCATTAACTTTCAGGCAATCTTAGCCTAATTCCTTTAAACAGATCCCAAAGATGGAATTCCTATATCACCAAACAACATTCTGGCAGTTTACTTCTCTCTCATTTATTCATCTGAGAAAAACCGAGTCAAGATAATCAGAATTGTTCCTGATTTAATGTTTGTTCAACTAGTCTTTATTTTCATTTAATAACTGGAGACTCTGGTTTACATAAATTTTTGTTAGTTCACGCCAGATGGAGATTAAAATTGACACTCACCCTAATAGTAATATATCCATTGATCCTTTTGAACTTCTACTAACAATACATAGCAAGTACCTTTCAGGAAAAGAGTTAATTATGGTGAGCAGCCTGACAGGAAGGGATGGGATTCAGGATAAAGGGATTCTGTTGAACTATGTTCAATATATATGTTTATTCCTTAAGTACTAAAAGAATGTCTGTAGTAGTCGATCTTATCTATAGAACAAGCCACCATATAAATATTAAAAGTGATCCTTCTTTCTCTTCTCCTTTCTTTCCATAAACATTTATTGAGAGCCTTGTAAATACTCCAGGCAATAAAAAAAATCTCTGCAATTGCAGATATTCCTACAATTAAGTCCTACATTTACTCAGTCTAATAGAGTAGAAAGACTCAAAAAGTAATAATCGCAACAAAGTGTGATAGTTGCCATGAAGAAGAAATATATGGGTTGAAAAAATCAACTCAGTGAAAAAGACTAGTATTGAGAAAATTCTAGAGTCAAGGTCTTAGTTTATCATTCTATAAGTTCCCAGTCAATAAAGATATTTTACTACAAAAATTATATCTATAGGTGTTTTTGTATATTTATGACTTTTATTGTTCATTGACATTCTAAATGTGTAAATCTTTCCCTGATGGCCACAGTAGACACAGTCTAAGGCACTAAATTTATATCTCACTATATATATCTGGTCAGCCAGATTTTCCAAACAAATTTTAAGTTTATACTTACTTATATATTATGTTGAGTATATATAACAAAGTTTATGAGGTAATTCAGTCCTTATGAAGGCTAACTTCCTAAATTCCTTAATGTCAGTAAATTTATTTATTTATTTATTTTAAAGATTTTATGTATTCATGAGAGACACAGAGAGAAAGAAAGAGACACAGGCGAGGAAGAAGCAGGCTCCATGCAGGGAGCCCGATATGGGACTCGATCCCAGGACTCCGGGATCAGGCTCTGGGCCAAAGGCAGGCACTAAACCGCTGAGCCACCCAGGGAGCCCCAATGTCAGTAAATTTAAAGATGAAATGGTTTACTTTCCTTCCTGTCAGGAAAATGCACTCTATGCTAGTGAATAGGGTATGTAGGATGTGACAAAGGGAATTGTACTCCTATAAAGTTGTATCAGTTCTGGATTTACTGAGAAGGTTTTACTCATACATAAAACAATATTTTTAACAGCTTAGAAAGTGGGACAAGAGTGACACAATTTTAGATTTTAATCTATAATTTCAAAGAGTTTTCTTGATGAACTCTAAAAAGAAAGCAAGAGTATACGAGCTACCAGAAAGCAAATATAAAAGAAACCCCTTGCTGACAAAGCAACCTTTTATCCTTCGTACTTTATCTATGGCCTAGAGGAGATTTAACAGGCAAAATGTCACTGTGGATCAAATGTCTTCCTTCCAGAGCTCACTTTATTATATCTTAATTTAAAACATAAATTAATGTCCTTAAAGGTAATAAAGTTAACAGGTAGATCAGATAGTATAAAAAAAGAAGCAGTTAATTCTATGCCAATTTTCACATTCAGGGAGATAATGCAAAAGATCAATGAGATTTAATAAGAAAAATGTTAAAATATACAAGAAATGCCTCCTCTCTCTTTGTACATATTTGCATTTAATTTTCCTAGAGAAGGACTTGCATTTATATCTCTACTCAGAAAGACTCTGGTTAAAACTATCATCTTTATTAAATCTCAACTAGCTATCAAACAAACAACTACATTTCAAAGTAGTATCCCTACCCTGCAGGGTTCCAGAAAAGGAAATAATAATGTGAAATATGAAAAAAAAAAAAGATTGTTCTTTGAGAGGAAGAGATCTAATTAAAATGAGTCCCTAACAACTGCATGGATTAATTGGGAGCCAACTGAGATAATTGGACCTATGGGAATATGATTACACCCATCATAAACTGCTTTTTTCACAAGTATAGGTTAAGTGCTTGATGCTTTAATTGGGTGTAACACTATAATAAAAGTAGGAATAATATAGAAAAATTAATATTTGGGAAGGCAATCTCCTGAAGTTCTCTGGCATCATTAATAGGCTTTTTTTTTCAAAGATGCAATTCTCTAGGTTTCTTGGAGCCACTTTGATAACAGTGTGGTTACAATTCTATCAACCAAAATATACTTGTGCTATTAAAAGTTGACCTGCAGACCACATGTAGTTGCTTTGCAATTAGAAATTCAACAAGATCACATCACTCTGTGATTGAAGTTAAAATGGGCTGCTTTTTTGAAGATGATATCCTTAAATGTTCACTGCAACAAACACTGGCTTTCAATTAGATGATCTTCCAGGAAACAGAACCACAAAATTGTAGAGCCTCAGGGAACCTCATTGATCATTTATCTGGTCAAATGCCCTAATTTTACAGTTGAAGGAACAGCATGAAAACAAATGACTGAAAGTTCTAGAACAAATCTAGGCCTTTATTGGGGGACATGTAGAGGCTCATTTGATCAGGAGAAAAAGTATTTCCTTTAGAAAATAAATCACTGAGAAAAAAGTAGTTATTTACATACCATCTCAATACCTTGTGATTCTATAATGCTTTAAAAATAATTCTTTATTAAGGGAAGTATAGAGGTGGCAAACAGAATCACTCTATTTGCATTGGGAAATGGAGTTACATGTACAATTTATTTATTTATTTATTTATTTATTTATTTATTTATTTATTTATTTATTTTTTACATGTACAATTTAATAATGAAAAGTTATTCAGTATCTTTAGGTCAAAAGGCAGAAACAATATTTAATTCTTACTCAACAGAAGAGTAGAGTACCTACATAAACAAATAAGTCAAGCTTAAAGAATAAGTTTAGGGATCCCTGGGTGGCGCAGTGGTTTGGCGCCTCCCTTTGGCCCAGTGCGCGATCCTGGAGACCCGGGATCGAATCCCACATTGGGCTCCCGGTGCATGGAGCCTGCTTCTCCCTCTGCCTATGTCTCTGCCTCTCTCTCTCTCTCTCTCTCTATCATAAATTAAAAAAAAAAATAATTAATTTAAAAAAGAATAAGTTTAGTAGCATCTACAATCTGTAGGTTTTGTGGTAGTATTGTCGCCAGCTAGACCCCAAAACCCAACCTTCAGTGCTCACCTGCTTGTGCCCACTTTGTCCCATATTTTTAAGCTCTTCCTTCCAGCCTCTTCACTCAGGCAAAAGACTAGAAGGACAGAATATCCTGTGATGGAAACCAAACTAGCCCTCAAGCAATAATGATAAAGAGTTCCCAAAGAATTGCAGCTGGCTCAGACCACCCAGAACTGTTTCAGCTTAACTCTGGATTCACTCTGGAGCAAATGGACCATGAAGTGACCCACAGAATAACTAACAATTAATTATCTTATTATACTACTATAATATGTATTATACTATACATTATATAGTATACATAATGTATATATATTAATTATATATATTAATATATTAATAAATAATTGTATAATAGTATACTATACAATATATAATATGTATTATACTATACATTATACTACTAAAATACCTGCCCGAGGAGGAGCACAAGCCTCACTTACATAACATATATGTATAGACATGTTTCCTTAAAGTGCACATGAGAACTTATGCCTGCCTCTGCATAGGATGACAAGGCTTCCCTATCTAAATATTCATCCTAACCCTAAAGCAAAAAAAAGAGAAAAAACAACAAAAAATCCACCCTTGCTCAGGGAGTCATGGCTTTGGAAGTTTTTTCTATGATCTCTTTATTTGCTGCAAATAAAGTTTACTTTGTGCAATAACTCCATCTGGTATAGTTTCTATCTGTGACTCACCAAGGAGTGAACTCACATTAGTTCAGTTACAGTATGCCCAAAATCTCGATCAATTCCCTCAAGAAGACTAATCTCTTTTAGGATGACTAATTTATAACTGTGCTGAATATTTTGCCTTTTCTACCTCCTTTGGGCCCAGAAGGCTGATACTCAACAGGACCCTCCTGCCTTCTGTCTTCTTGTTAGGTTCAGGCAAGGTGACATCAGTAGGGGACTGGATGGTGGGCAGAGATACAAGTCTGAGTAAATATTCTCAGGGATCTCTTATGAAAGGCCTGCTTCTGTGTGCCTCCAAGAAAAGTCACAGCTTCTGCCAAAGAGCTTCTTCTACTATAACAACAGTTCTCTCCCTTATCCTGGCAAATTCTTCCCTTTTCGGCCCTTTAAGCAAAAGAAAAAAAAGAAAAAAACCAAACCACACTTAGCTCCCTTAAGTCTGTTTTAAACCTTGAAGCCAAAGAAACTTTTTAGAAATATAAATATGGTCATTGATAAATCTTAAAGTATTAACCTGAGTTACAAAATACAGTAGGTCCTAGTTTCACCTGAATTACTTCCTACTCATCCTTCAGGACCCAACCTAAATCCAGGTTCATATCCCTACTGTGTTCCTGTACTTCCTCATAGCAATCATCTGAATGTGAATAATTTATTAGCTTTTGGCTTACAGGAGAATATGGACTGTTTTTTCTTCTTCCCTCTTCCACCTCTCTCTCATTGGTTCCTTCTCTCCCTCTCTCCCTCACTCCCTGTCTCCCTTCTTTCCTTCATTCATGTCTTTAGTCATTATTATCGAGTCTTTCTTTCAGTTTGTTCTTTTCATAAATATTTAGCAAGAGCTCACTATGGTGAGCTCTCCTGAACATTACATTTTAATGGGGAAGGAAGACATTAAACCATTAATTGAAATACTGATCATTTAATTATAAGCATGATAAGTGTTAGGAAGACAACATTCAAGGTCATATACTATCTTTATTGCATTAACATCAGAACCAACAGAAACTGGCAGATAAAAGACCTGCCATAAGGCAAGAACTCAGTATAGAGTTCTGATAAAAAACAATTGGTGGTGCTGTCAGTTCTAATTGGATTCAAATTTTGGACTTTGACTTTTCTCACCTGTGGACAGTAGGCAAATTGATTAACCTCCCTAATTCTTAATTATAAAGAGGACTTACAAAATCATCCCTATGGAATTAGTGTAAACATCAAATAAGAAAAAAATATATAAATCACTGAGAAGAGAATCCGATAGACATATAGAGGTAGCACTAAGGTAGTATTTCTAGAAGAGCAAGATATCTTGGTCTATGTATATAAATTCGCAAGAAAAGGAACAACACAATCAACACTTCTATTTTTAGAAGGCTATCTCAATTTAAATTAACCATAATTAAAACTTCACAAAAACATGGAACAATTGAATTTTAAGCACAAAGCATAAGGTAGCCAACATTGTGGCATAAGGAATTTGAAAAAAAAAAACACACATTATATGAGCTTCAGAAATATAGCTTTACGTGCAAGAAGCCACCTGGCAAATGCAATAAAACAGCTTTATTAATACAGTATGTTTCATGCATAAATCTGATCAGATTTGCTCTAGCAATCATCCTGTATGCCTCAAGACACCTGCAGTAGGAGAAAAAAATCATGTTTCTATACATTCTTAAAACTCCCATCCTTTGTGGTTTCAGCTGAGTATTCATTTGCAAACCAAAGTTAAATCATACCTCTTTATTAGTGGCGGGCCTTGCTTACATGCAAGTGTTCAATTTCTAGCCCCTTTTATTCTCTCCCCTTTTTATTTTTTTAAAGGTTTTATTTATTTATTCATGGGAGACACACACAGAGAGAGAGAGGCAGAGACACAGGCGGAGGGAGAAGCAGGCTCCAGGCAGGGAGCCCGATATGGGACTCGATCCCAGGACTCCAGAATCACGCCCTGGGTCCAAAGCAGGCGTTAAACGGCTGAGCCACCCAGGGATCCCCCAATTCTTGCCCCTTTTATAAATTTATTTTTGGAGATCTTTTTTATATTTGGTAAACTGTACACACACAAAAGCTGTGTATTATATTATAGACTGTTGTTGAATTCTTTGAATTATCCTTGAGAAAATTATGCCAATCGGAAACATTACTGTCTGTTAATTTTTTTTATTTCATGCCATGTAAACTTAGATATAAATAACTTCATACCATGCTGTTCTTCTTGGTTTACGTAATATCTGTAAATGCTACAGAGTAGGGGTCAACATAGTATAAAAGAACTAAAGTAAGAATAACCAAAAATAAAACCATGAAAACTTGGTTTGCCTTATAAGTTAAAAATACTATTTTTTGATTGCTCACTTTCAAATATCAAATTATATAGTGGTTTAGCATAGTATTACAAAGCATGCCAATGTCATAGGACTATCAATATTTATGCCTAGCATATTAGTCATTATTATTTCTCTACCCTCTGTGCATAGATTCACATTTCGTGGAAAGTAAGCCAGGAAAAAAAAAAAACCAGCTCTTACAAAAATAGTTTTAGTCATTTAAATTTAGATGATTACAAAGGATGCCAGCAACCCTCTTAAGTTTAGTTGATTAGACATGAACTGCATAAATTAAACTAAATGTATAAGTTGTGGAATTTCACTTCTTATGATAATATGAAGTATCCATTCAACCACATGACTGATTCTAAGTGAGCCAGCTGGTGTGTGATCCATTTATGATTGTTCCCAAGACATCAAATACAAAAGAAAGAGAAACTTACATGCTTAGTCAGTGCTTTCCAACAGAACTTTCTTCAGTGATGGAAACGTTCTATATTTGAGCTGTCCAAAATGGTAGCCTCAAGCCACATGTGGCTATTGATCCCTTGAAATGTGCCTACTGTGACTAAAGGTCTGAATTTTTTATTTTATTGTATTTTAACTAATTTAAATCTAAACAACAACATGTAGCTGGTGGCTACCATACTGGTCAGCAGGGAATGGTCTGAATAAGTATGCCTGCATCTATTTCTGCAATTTTTAAAATTAACACTGGTATCCAGAAACAAGCCAAATACGTCAAAACATTTTAATAATAATCTGTTTCAAGTTGCAGAATATGACTCTTCGTGAGTCTCCTTAGTTATATTCGTAAGGGACTGAAGATCACAAGAGACAGACTTGCTATTATGAGAGGCAATGTCTGACTCACCCCATCTTTACCTAGGGGAATAAAAAGCCACCTTGCAAACCTAACGTGCTTGCACTGTCCCTGCGTGAATCACCGTCTGCTTCTGGGATGAGAGGAAGAAGGCAGGTCCCAAACAGATGGTTTTTGCTGTGCAGAAAGACGGGCAAAGTGATGGAGTCATTTTTTTTTTCTGTTCACCCACTAGATTTTCACTCTGGGGGGACCTTATCAGAAAACTTTAAAAGATATTTAACATATTTCCGAAGCATATAAAACAGACAGATTGTGGATGTCATGCCAAACATAACACACTTGGCTTATATTTTAGTCCTACTTGTTCTATAAAAGAAGCCGATGTATTTATTGTTCTTCATCAAGGTACCAGCACTTGGGCATTGTTCAACCCTAGAGTTTTCATATTGATCCCTTGAGGTGATTTACAATACTCTAAATGACGTATTGTTATTATCACCTAAGCATTAAAGTGGCCTACATTCAAGCAAAATCAGCACTCAGTGGGTAACTATTCTATTGTGTATAATTACAGTAACCCATGTCCTTCTAACTTTTAGCCAATGTTCACATTCACTCATCTTCAAACAGACAGTTTTGTTTTATCTACTCAAGTTTGGGTACTTGGATGCCTTGGAAAATTTTCCAGCTTACCGTCAACTATCTTGTTACTTTTCCTCACTTGATTTAATTTTGGTATCATTTTCTAAGTATATGACATTGAAATCCTTTATAATTATCAGATTCTATATACATGATTAAGTTACTATTTTTTATGCTGATTACTGCTAATGCTTTATAAAAGGAAGAGCCTTTTACCTGAGAAGCTTTGATATATGGATTATGAACTAACGCAGTGTTTCTTTCAAAAATGACCTAACATTTGTTTGCTTTTTAAAAAGGATCACTTTGGGGACTTAGAAGTGGAATAAAGAGATTTATCAGTGTCTCAGGAAGCAGGGCATGTAGATGGCAAAATTAAATCACTTTACCTTTTCAATATGCCTAATGTTGCTTTCAAACTTGGGTATGGTATCCATATAATTTATCATTCCAGAATGGGACACTTTTGAGAGTGAAATCAAGCTATGTAAATAATTAAGCTAGTAGCTGTAAATGGGATAAACCAGGACATAGTGATCCTGGATTTAAGTATGCTTGGATATTTCACAGGAATTCTCTTCAGTAGAGATGAATCCTTGAGAATATAGTAAACCAAGCCTTCCCTGAAGTCAGGCCTGAGTTCCCCTTTGTTACAAGAGGGTTCATTAGTCTACCCTATCGAGGGCCCCTGTTAATGATTCTATTTTTTATCTCAAGTCTTGTTGCACACTCACAGTGTTCAATATCTTGGTGTTTATCTTATTGTCTGAAATATCATTACCAAATTCCATTTCAAAATTCTTCCTGTGAGTCTTTGGTTATATACTGAATGTTTCTGCCTCCCCAAAATTCATGTGTTGAAACCTAAACCTCAATGTGAAGGTATTTTGAGGTGGTGCCCTAATGAATGTTATTCGTGCCCTTATAAAAGAGACCCCAGGGCAGCCCGGGTGGCTCAGTGGTTTAGCGCTGCCTTCAGCCCAGGGTGTGATCCTGGAGACCTGGGATCGAGTCCCACGTTGGGCTCCCTGCATGGAGCCTGCTTCTCCCTCTGCCTGCGTCTCTGCCTCTCTCTCTCTGTGTGTGTCTCTCATGAATAAATATATAAAATCTTTAAAAAAAAAAAAGAGAGAGAGACCCCAGAGAGCTCGCTATCCCTTCTGCTATGTGAGGACAGAGTGAAAAGCCTGCAGTCTATGAGCCAGGAGATGGGCTCTCCTCAGACACTGAATTGGCTGGCACCTTATTCTTGGACTTCCCAGACTCCAGAACTCTGAGAAATATAAGTTTGTTATTTATAATATAGCAAGTCTACAGTTGTTTTGGTATAGTAGCCCGGACTGAGGCATTTTCTTTTCTCTCAAATATCATTTCCAGTAACAGCTGTGAAAGTATTTACTCTGGCTTCCAGGTTTAGACTGCATATTTTACCTCTAATTTTCAAATCTTTTTCTTTATATTGCAGATCATTATTTACATACCATTCCTCCAAGATGGTGGGAATGATGCCTCTTCCATGTTTGACTTGCCATGATGCCTGTCACAGTACACTTCTACACAGTGTTTATTGAATTGATTAAATAGATTACTGAAGAGGTAATTACACAGAAATTGCCCTACAGTTATACAAATAACTCTTAGTTATTGTCTATGTGCCCAGAACTGTGATTAATGCTCTGAAATATTATTTCATATAACTCTAAATCACATATAATCAGCAATGAAACTGAGTGAAATTTAAAAACTTAAATATGTCTTGAGTCATAGAGCTACTAACTGACCATCCTGGGATTCAAATTCAAGCCTGTCAGTGTTTTGGGGGGGATTTTTTTTTAATGCAGTAATGTAACCAGCAACATTCTATGGTTCCCTGTCTACTCTCTTAGACACTAGATAGTAAACACTAATATTAATATTAATATTAACACTAGATAGTAAACACTAGATAGTAAACCTCACCTTGTCTATCTTATTTACAACATAGGTTAAATAAATCACTTTTAAATTCCTTGACGTTTCCACATATTGTAGTGCATTTAGGATTTGAACTTTAAGAACATCATTTTTAGGAATTATGTTACTCTTTTGAATTTACCTTTGGTTCACTTCCAGTTTATTCTATCAATATTCCACAGTATCGAAGTATTAGTTTGTTAGAGAGCTCCCTATGCACTCACCTTGATTTTGACAGCTATTCTACTGATCACTTCCTCACTGGGTTTATTCATAATTGTACAGTATAATTATGTCAGTTTTTACATTTCCCTTCTCCTTGAGTGATATTACAATTTAGAAAGGTTGCGCATAAAAGCAAATCTCTCCGTTGTTTTACATTTTATTTTTAAAATAGTATTTCCTAAAGATAACAGTTTTATATTTCAGTGGGAAAAGAATCTGTGTCTTTCTACTTGAAACATAACCATGTGAGGCCATGCAGAGTATGGAAGAGAGTACACTCTGGTTGCCAACCCCCAGGCTCAAATCCTGACTGCATGCCTTCTGCTATTCCTCAAGCACACCAGGTGCTCTCCTGACTTAGGAACTGGGATGTTTCCTCTGACTAGATATCCACATGGCCAGCTTGCTCTCTTTCTTGAGATCCTCACTGAAGAGAGATTTTTTTCAGTGATATTTAAGACCATTCTATTTAAAACTGATTTCCCACACCCTCTATATACAATGTATATAACATTACATATATATATATATATATATATATATATATATATATATATATATATAAACTTATTTATTTCTTAGGTCTCCTCACCATATAATATAAGTCCTGGGAAAACAAATGATTTTTGGTTAGCTCAGGACTTCATTTTCAGTGCCTAATACAGTACCTACCATATAGTAAATACTCAAATATTTTTTAACTGACCAAATACATTAACATTTTCTTTACTCTTTACCATAACACATGCAATTTAAAAGGCCAATAAAACATTATTGAGGTAATGGCATGAAGCTATAATTGTGGAATTTCCAGCCACACTAAAGAATGACAGACAGCTAGGCATTTCAAGAGAATTTATTATTAAGATATTATATAATGACAATATAATATTAATAATGTATTATAATTTGTAATTACAATTTCCCGACAAATAACTCACATGATGTGGCCAATATTAAGTAGCATAAAATTGGGTGGGTCTTGCTATATGTTTCTGACTACAAAGGAACAATGAGAGGAAATCTTTTATTTCTAATTGGGTCAAATTATCTCACTTACTCTTAGAATTATTTTGATTTTATTTAAATTTGGATTATATTAAAATTAACTAACAAACAAACAGAAAATGACTTTTGGTTCCATTACCTCCATATATGTCAGTCATCCCACATTTTGCCTTTAACAGCAACAACTGCACTAGGATTCACCTCTTCCAGGGCAAAGTCAAAACGTGGATTTAATCCAACTTTTAATCAGCTGTACAGATGGGTTTGTTTCATGAATACACTATACGGCACAGATGGAAGTTCCTGAATGCCTGACAAGGTGTTAAAACTGTTACTGATATTACAAAGAAATTAAAAATCAGCATAGGAAATTATAATTAGTAGGGGCTTGATCTCTGAAGATTGTATTAGCTCAGCACTTCTATTTTGTCCTTGGCAGGAAAAGAAAACATATTTGGGAAGAAAAATGTAAAAGTATACATAGTCTTACATATCCTCAGGTTTCATATGAAATATTTTTTGGCCAAGTAAGGACTAAGTAATTTCAGTCACATGCCAAACCGGTAGAACATATGAATTCATGTATTTTAAAGAGTGTTTCAGGGGTTTGGATTTTTAAAATTCCGTCCTGTCTGAATGTAATTATGAAAGCAATACTTCAATCATGAAACAAGCACATAAGTTATGAACTTATTTTAGTGATATATTAAGCTACTTCAATAAAATAAGTCATATAATAATGAGTTTCGGATAAAATGGCTGCATCTAGGGCTCAATCAACAGCATCTGCATGCAATCTAATAATTTGCCCCAAACACCTGTACCTCTTTATTATTATGAGGTTCTTTTCTTCATGGAAAATAACTTGTAAGGAGGAGATAAGCTATTTTCATTCTTCCGTTCATGCAACTCTCAATATATTAAAATTCCTGTATTCAGAATTTGGTATTTTAATGTTTTGCCATTTTCTAAGTATTAACATCTTGCATTACATTGTATCTCACAGTCTCATCATTACATCTCACATTCTTAACCTTACAACATCTTGCTCTGGGTGTTCTTCCTCTCTTCCATTCCTGCTCTTCCTCCCTCCCCACTATCTACTGCAAATGTTCCTATGCCTATATATTCCTTCTATTTATGCAATGGAAAATTCCTATCTCCTATGAATTAGTAACTAGAAAGAATTGTATCGGTATAAGCACACAACATAAATTATTTTCTAGTCTAATAAAGAACTAAAAAAAAAAAAAGCAAGAAGAGTTTAGGAGAGATGGCTGTAAGCTAGCTGATTCATTTATTTTAAGGAGGACTGGAGGCCAGTGACATCAGTTATGGTACTCTCTAGAACCAGGCTGTTCAATATAGTAGCCAGCCACCACATGTAGCTATTGAGTAGTTGAAGTATAATTAGTTCAAACTGAGATGTGCTTGAGATATAAAATATACACTATATTTCAAGAGAAATATAATATATTGCTATGATATTTTCACATTGATTTCATGTTGAAGTGATAATGTTTTAGATATATGGGATTAAATGAAACATTATTAATATCAATTATTTAGTAAATGGATTAAAATTCATTTCCCCCTATTTCTTTTTATGTTTGCTAATACAGCTACTAGAAAATTTTAAATTGCATGTATGGCTTATATTTGTGGTTCACATTATATTTCTATTAGACAACAGTACTCTAGAATTTATTTAAAGAGAATATCTTAAATAGGGGAGTGTGTCCTGCAAGAGGTAATTACACATAACTTCAGTCAGATAAATAAGCTTTCTTCTCTGTCAAAACGTAATGGATATTATTAATATTTCTAAATTAATGACCCACCATACAGCTATGGCTCATTTAACATAAATTAATCTAAACAATTTCACATTTATGTGTTTTAGCTTTGTTCTTCCCATTGCAAGAACAGAAACTTTTTCTAAAGCAGCAGGGCAGGTCTGGTCAAGAATCAAAGCAGCTCCAAAGGCCATTAACACTCTGAAAAGACATGTACGTCGTCTTAATCATTCCATGTGTTTCTACTTCTCCCTGCATGCTGACCCCGGCTTTTCTCTCTAGCCCATGTTTTCTTGACTTCCCACCTGCTTTATTCCTTGTCCCCTTCAGCTTTGGCCCTTATGTGATTCCAGAAGCCTGTCCCCCAGTCTCTCTCTGATTGTGATTTTTTTTTTAAAGTTTGTTCTCAGTCAATTCTCTTTATTTTATAATTCACATTCCCTGTGAAGGGAATCTTCACGGGGTTGTCCTTGCTCATCTTGTCATGCTCTGCCATAGCTCAAAGGTGACTGGCTAACTTCTAGATGCTGCAACTATCAGGGACAAGGTCGCTTGGCAAAAACAAAACAAAGACACCATACTTTGGTCCAGAAACTGCAGGGCAGTTTCTTTCAAAAGTGCCATACTAAGGCAGGAATGTCATGAACAATGTCATACACAGTGAAAGAAATGGGATAAATCTAATTGAAACTAATGAACAATGCCCAGTACAAAAACAGAAACTTGTATGTTTATCAAAAACATGCCTAGTTTTTAATAGTTACTATTTTAATTCATTCTAATATATTTAAAAAATAAACAGAAAACAAATACACAAAAAATTCCACACACATTACTGAATGGAGTTACAAAATGAAGGAGATAATCATATTGCTATATTTCTTAGTTATGTGTAGTTTTCATCAGACATTCTATATTATTTCCCCTAAAAATTATCACTCCTCTTATCCCTCTATATTTTCTGACTTACTTTGGGTAAATACAGCAGAATTGAAATATCTTGAGTATTATCAAACTGTATGCAAGATTGCATAGCTATTCCTTTTAAATTCATTTTAAATGATTGCTGTATCATTGAATATGATTTAATTTTATCTAAGGGCTGACATATAACAAAATAAATCTTTGATTTCAAGATGCTAAAATGGGATTGTATCATTGAGAAGACTTTCATAAACAGCTTACATTAAATAGAAATTTTATTAAGGGAAGGATAGTGGTATCGAAAGTATTGATAGTAGAAATTTAATCATGTAGAAAAAGCTGCTGATTGCCTACTCCAACAGCTATTTTTCTCTTCCACCTTAGTTGTAGTATTGTGATGTTTAGCTAACACATTGCCACCACACACTTAAAAAAAGACTTGCGAGTGCCCCTTGCAAGTATGAACTACTGGGTATGTAAATTTGAGCCAATGAGATACCAGCAGAAATGTGTGAGACAGGTGGGAAGTCTTCTGTAAAAGAGATTAGATTCACTCATTTTCCTTCCTTTGTCCTTCCAGTTACCTGGAATGAAGGAATGCAGTCTAAAGTTCTAATAACCTTCTAAGATCTGTGATGAACGTGAAAATGGAAGCCATATGCCAGGATGTTGTGTCAGGTCTCTGTGCACACCAGGAAGCAACCCAGAAACCTACGGTCACCCATCTCCAAACCTAATTTATTTATTTATTTTTTAAAGATTTTATTTATTTATTCATGAGAGACACAGAGTGAGAGAGAGAGAGAGGCAGAGACACAGGCAGAGGGAGAAGCAGGCTCTATGCAGGGAGCCTGATGTGGGACTCGATCCCGGGACTCCAGGATCATGCCCTAGGCCGAAGGCAGGCGCTAAACTGCTGAGTCATCCAGGGATCCCCTCCAATTTATATGCAGATAAATAACCCTTGATATATTTTAAGTGATTCTAATTTGTGTTTTTCTATTAAATGCAACTGAATCTAATCCTTATTGACAGAGTATTACTAATGCTAAAGCCATGTTCATTTTTTAACTCACGTGGGCATTTTTCCCAAAACTTGTAAGTTTAAAACTCTTCTATTGGTATCTCTACAAATGTATTAAAAAAAAAGAGTCAAGTTTTATAATACAAAACATTTAGATTGCCAATAGCATCTTTATATAAAAAAGGACAGTTAAAACATATTTCTGATATCAATACGTCTTAATACTATTTCCAAAAGGAAAGTCATAATTATGATGCCTATTCTTCCATAAACTACACATAACCTCTAAGTGATAAACATCTATCTTAATAATTTTTCTAACTATAGAAGGTACTGCTGAAAACAATATTTTCCTTTTCTCTCATTGTTGAAACTCTACTTTAGTAATTCCACTACTATTGAAACTTGTAATTCTAAAATACATTAAAAATACTAATAATTGTTTTATTATGTAAATGTAATTTCTCCTTTAAAGAGATGACACATGGGATGACACCAACTGCATTTTTTATATATTTTTTTTACTCACTTAACAGGATAACAGCTTTATAAGTCATGATATTAAATATCTATCATTGGATATTGTTAGGTTTTTTAATGCTTTACCAAAACACAGCATGGTAACAAGTTAATAAATTCATGTCTGTATCAATTATGCCTTTGGAAAATTGGTGAATATAATTTTGAGTTCAAAAGCATGTGTATCTTTAGTACTATTAATAAATATTTTCAAATTGATCTCTTTGAAGGGTATATCATTTTAGCCTCTTTGCCCAAACAGATCACTTATTTTTTGTTACTGACAATAATTTTGATTTAATTTGCATTTACTTGATTAATGTATCTCTCTTGGTTTTTAAAATGGGAAAGGTAGAGTTTTCCTAAAACCATTTACCTCAGGAAACATATATCTGCCAAGGCAGGAATGGTGCCATTGGTTTTAGTCTGCTTCAGAAAATTACATTCTATTGATAAGTGACAGGACATCAGCAGCACCAAGGTGACATGTCTGCATGTCTATCATTCTGATCTACATCCTCTTATTCTATCATCCAATAAAAGGCCCTTGGCAAAATGTGACTATTCATTATTTCACCATTTTCCTCAATTGAGGGGCATCATTGAACAGCGCATGTGTGGGTCATTCTGTATCATGACTTTTGCTCACTAATTACTGTTGAGATGTCACAGTTCCTACCAAGAAAAAAAAAATGCTTGAGAATGTCATTTATCTAGTTCATAGAGACTGGGGAGAGACAGCAATGTTCAATTTTCACATTTTAGAAATAATAGTGACATGAACATGATATTGTTATAACCATGTAATAATTTTGACAATAATTGCCAAGTATTATATTATACTTCATGCCACGTTATCTCATTTAATTTCTTAGTTCTTTATGAAGCAGTTTTAATCTCTATACTCATATTACTCTGAGAGCTTAATCAATGTTTTCCTGATCACACAGCTAATTAGCTCTAGTGTTAAGTTGGTTGAATGGTCAATATCCATTTCTTCCTCTCCACTTAATTATAGAACCTTGGTATCATTTGAAGTGTCTATCTCTGCTACATACAGCCACATGCATCAAGAACAGCTGGGTACATGCCAAGCTCCAGAAAGCAAATTCTCATGAGAACCAGCCATATGGTACTGCCCTGTTATTGCTCTTGATCAAGGATTAGAACCATTATATAATCTGGTCCAACAGGATCAAAGGAGAAGGTTCCACATTTGGGGAAGAGGTTTGTTTTTATGGACTCCTGCATGTGAAGGAAACTGTCCAAATTGTCACTTGCATTATCTTGTAAACATGAGAACTAAAATGAATCTGACACCAGGCAGTAGAATATAGAAGAAAGTTCTGGATTTCTCTCTGACATTATCGAATCACTGATCTGACTGCATCAAGATACTTAAGGGAAGTATACATTTTCTTATTTTTTAAAAAGTCAGTTTGAATCAGAGTTTCAATTGCTTGCATCCAGAATCTCCCAATTTACTCCTGTGGCCTCCCAGAGACAACAATCAACCTCCTTCAACTGCCCTATACTTCCAGAAAGTAGGGCTAGCTTTAATTAGGGAAAAATCTCATTTGGGTAAATATATGATTTAAAGATAGCAAATAGTTTAATGATTCAAATTGGAAACCCTGACAATTAAGACAGTAAACAAACAATAAAGTTCTTCTTGTGGAGAAAATTTAACCTTGATTAATTCTTTTTAAAAATGAAACAAGAAAAAGACTTTGGCATGTATATTAAGGAGAGAGAAGAAAATCAACCAATGGTGTGTTACATGAGATGCCTAAGTAATATATTAAAAAGGATAAAGAAGACAACACAGATGATAGTAACAGGTTCTCAAAAGCAAATCTATTTTTATTTTGACTGTTATTTATCTGACTTCCTAACCCAAGCTTCTCCAAACCTTGAAGACTTAGTTAAAAACTAATCCTGAGTGAAAAAAATGCAGGTGGGAAGTAAAATAAATCACGGTCTTCTAATCTATGCTATTCGCCATCAATGTGATCAGGTTTGTCACTTTCGTGTGTATGTTTGTATGCGTGTGTGTAGACATTTGCATGACTCAGCTACATTCAGTGTTATTTGGTGTAATTCTTGTCCTTAAGAGACATACAGAGACTAGTATCTCTGACATACAAGGTTGGAGCAGCAGACACTTAGTAAAGAACACAGAATAATTTATATGTAGTATTGTATTATTAATATTTTTCCCAAGTGAATGAAGTCTGTTAAAAGGTAAATTTTGAAAAAATGTTAAACTTGTAAATTCTGCTTTATTTTAGTTATTTTAAATAATGCTTTTGAACTTTAACCCAGTGTTTTTCAAACCTGGCTAGCCTTTGGAATCACCTGAGGAGAACTTTTCCCCCAATCATTCAGGGACACAGTACTAAAATCCTCACTGTCAAGGGGAACATACACATTTTATATTACCAATGCGCCATTTTAAAGTCTGATAAGAACGTATGTTGGAGAAATCAACACACTTTTTAGAGAGAAGGATTCTTCAAAATTTAAAGACACAGGAAATACGTAATCTTGGTTTTTTGTATCTTTTTTGGTTTTGTTTTTTGTTTGTTTTTCATTCCGACTCACGTTTGAGGTAGTCAGGGAGATGGCATGGGCACCAGACAACTAGTCCTGGTTTAAATCCCTGTTTACCATGTTACTGTTTGGCAACCTTGGGTAAATTATATGACTTACTGGACTGTTGCCTTCCTCATCTGTAATATGGTAATAGAAATAATATATATGTTATAGAATGTGACTGTTAAGTTGAATAGCATTTGTAAAGGCATTTAATAATGCCTGGCACATTTAGCATCTCCCTGTTGTTCTAATATTAAGTTTTGGAATTGCTTGCTGGCTCACAGACTTCCCACTCTGAATTTCAGGCTAAAATTTCAGTCTATTATCTCCCAAGGTACAAAAAGAAACAGTATTTCTTTCTCTCTAGGCTTCAAGTCAATATCTTAAAGGCTCTAAGGAAAACTCAAAACAAAATAAAGCAAAAAAATCCCAGCAAACTAAACTTATCCTACTACTGTCCTCCCTGTTTGGTCTTCTCTCTTTCCTAGCAACATAGGATACAGGCAGAGGTTTCTAGAAATAAGACTTCCACTCTGACTAGCACATCCAGAATTTCCTTGATTCTTTACAAATCCACTGGGCTTTAAAAAATTGTTCTTCTCTTCTTCCTCTCCTGGACTTCACCAGGAGGATTCAACAATCCTAAACACCCAAGCAACCATTACAACAAAGACATTTCCCATTTATGAGTGTTTTCCTTGTGTCGAGGGTCTGCAGTGAAACATTTATAGATGTTCAATTTAATCCATTATAAAGTCTCTATGGATTATGGGTAATCCAGACCCTGAGGAACTTGCTCATGTTCAGCTGGGTGACATCTAGCAAAGCTGAGAAGTGCATAAATGTCTATCTGACTTAGTAGTCCAGATTTTTAATCAGCAGTCTTCCATCCCAAGGCAATCTCCTAGGTGGCTTACAGTTCCTATGGCCAGGCCATTAACATTACAAAAATTTCTATTTCAACCAGTGCCTGCTGTTCCCACACATACTGAAATGATTCTTCCTTGGCATTTTGGCAAACTTAAATTTTTACTTTCAGCTTATCAAAACAGGCTCCACATAATAAGGCATTAATTTATCTACAGTGCTTTTTTTGTTTGTTTGTTTGTTTGTTTGTTTGTTTTTTTACAGTTACGAATGTTTTTGTTCTCAACCTTGCTTCTACTAACAAAGCAACTAAACCTACTTCTGGACTGCACAATGGATTACAAATGTTTTCCTTGCTCTATATTCTCTACTAGTAAAGCAAAATTTAAGATTGCAACTTCCTGCCAATACCCTTTATCCTTCTTTCCTTCTTTATTGGTCTTGCTAACAGTTACTATCTTCCAATATTTGCTTTTTTTTTATTATCTGGCTCTTCTTCATAAAACACAAGCTCTATAAGGACAGAATTTTTGTTAGTGTTGTTTGCTGCTATATCTTCCACATCTAGAACATCTAGCGTATAAGAGGTGTTTAATAAATATTTGCTAAATTAATTAGTTAAAAAATGAACAGTGGATAGATGTATCTATTCTTTGGTAAAGAATTCTGTTACTTTTGGATAATGCTGAAGTCTATAATACTTTATCAACAAAAATTATTTCCAGAGAACCTATTTTGTAGTAGAATAGCTGTATTGCAGGATATTTACTAGGTGATACTAATCTGTCATTAAAGTGGCTCTTTCAATTCTTGTTTCCACAATGAACAGGAATTTCACTGAAGCCACATGCAGACTACTTGGTATTTTGAGACTTTTAAAATTTTTCTTCAACCAGAGAGGTGTGAAATGATATTTCACTATAGTTTTATTAGCACTTCTTTGTTAGTTAATAAGGTGAAATATCATTTCATACAACTGTAATTCTTTCTCTTCTGTAAAATTATTTTGCCAATTGTTCCCCCACAGATTATTGTTTTTATTCATATTGATGCATCAAAGTTCATTATTTATTTTGCATAGTAATCATTCATAGATTTCATAGACTAAGTAAGTGGAAAATATGTTCCAGTTAATGGTCTGAATTTTCATTCAGTTTTTTGGTAACTTCACATAGAGTTTCTTATTAATTGTACTTGAATTTATTAGCCTTTGTCTGCATATGATATAATTTTTTGTCTATTTTAAAAGAGATATTGTATTGCAGAGATATATTTCTATATTGGCTTCTAAAAGTTCACTAATTTTTCCTTACATATTTGGTTCTTTAATGCATCTGGGATTGATTTTTGTGTATGGTGTGAGGCAGGGGCCTACTTAATGTTTTTATTTAAATGAATAACAAAGTCTCCCATCAATATCTATTGAAAATTCGATCCTTAACCCAATGATATTCAATGTGCGCACCTCTCTCATATATCAAATTTTACTATTTCCTTTTCGAGTGCCCAATCTCATATATAGTTTCAAACAATATTCCTCTATATGGCCAGAAACCCTCAGCCATATTTTTAATCTGTGGAACTTTATACAGGATTAGAGAAGAAATCTCATGTCATTCAGGAATCTAATCACCTAGCTGTTTTTAAAATTGTATTTTATCTTAGCCAGTCAATGTAAGTTCTCTGTGGGAGTTACATTTCAATAAATAATCAATCAAACATAACGTAGGAAAGTTAATACTCAAATGTGAGACAATTTCTAAACAGGCAATTTACTATCACTATGCAAATTCTCAGCTCTGAGCCTGTAGCAAGGCAGACCTTATTGTGTAAGGTTAGCTATCATCTTTCACCACGCAGTGGATTTATTGCCAGAGTAGGTGGAGTGACTTCACTTTCTATTGTAGCTCTGTTAATCTGCAATAATGTGAGAGCAAGGCTTTGCACATAAACACATCGGGAAATTAATACATTTTAAATAAGTACAGCAAAATCAAGGTTGGTGAGTCATAACACACAGAGAATTTAATGTTTGACAATTATTATATGTTTTGAATTTGTGAAGCACTCAATATATTATAACTTGGGCAATGTTCTATAAAAATAATTAAGTATATGTTTAAAAGAGAGCTCATTACAATGCTATGCTAGTATACCCTTCAGTGAAATAAATTTAGGTTCTTGGCAATGTTAAAATGACTAACTCTGCAGGACTGTAAAGATTTTGAGATTTACATGCACTACATACAATAGCATTTTGCTGTAATAGCTTTCTAAACATATATAAACCACACTGTCTTTACTCTTCCCCTAACATGTGACTTTCCTATAATATAAATATTATAGTGTATCAATTACCACCCAAATATATCGATTATGTCCCCCCAAATCTTAGTTGACCCAAAGTCAATAAATACTTATTCTAAGACTCTTAAAGACCAGGTTATGAATTTTGCAATGGAAATCAATAATTTCCTATTTAGAATGCTTACTTTGCTACACAGAGCACTTTGCAAATTTCACTTCACAAAACTCCAAGGGTCTATAAAAGGCTTATTTGTGTGGTTTTATGTAATGCAATCATTGAAAATATTTTTCTTCTTGGTTAGTCTATCACCTTCAGCATTTATTCCAGGGTCATGAAGAATTCCTCAGTAGTAGGAAACTGACTATATTAATATATACAGCTGTGGACAAATTATTACAATAACATGCAAGTTAAAATTATGTGAACATAAGCTTTTATTAAATATATAACACATGTATACAAACTAATTCTATACTTGTTAAGAGAAAACAGGCCATGTATGTAGGACGTACTATAAAACAAAGCTTATGATATTTTGTCACATTACTATAGGTTACCTTTGAAAATTTCCAATCACTAAATTGAGTCCATGCATATATACACACACACACACGTCTTGCATATACATGCATATATATGTCTGTGTGTGTATATATATATACATGCATATATATGTCACATTTTTGTGTTGTAACATGTCATATATGTGCTACATATGTTGTACCTACATATTGCTACATATAACATTCATAAACATGCATAGACTTAACTTTGTGATCATAATTTTTTTCAATAACTTATTTGTGGATTTTGCACTTAAGGGCAGAATAACAAAGCAAAACAAACACTAAATTAGTATAATTAGGATAGTTACATAGACTACACTGGTATCTAAAATGTTAAATAGAGGGCAGTCTGGGTGGCTCAGCAGTTTAGTGCCGCCTTCAGTCCAGAGCATGATCCTGGAGAGCTGGGATCGAGTCCCATGTGGGGCTCCCTGCATGGAGCCTGCTTCTCCCTCTGCCTCTCTCTCTCTCTCTC
The DNA here is from genome assembly GCF_018345385.1 of Vulpes lagopus. NCBI lineage: Eukaryota > Metazoa > Chordata > Mammalia > Carnivora > Canidae > Vulpes > Vulpes lagopus. Next base: position 39,962,168 of record NC_054839.1, on the reverse strand, counting down.
TCTCTCTCTCTGTGTGTGTCTCTCATGAATAAATAAATAAAATCTTTTTTAAAATGTTAAATAGAATCACTGAAATAATTTAAAAATAATTTTGATGGTGAATCAAAGAATGAATAATATTTTCCCCTTGGTTGGATTTTATTATTATGGTGGGATCCTTTGTGAAAGAAAACAAATAAGCAAAAAAGATTAAAATCGGCTTTTGCTAGCAATTTAACAATTTCACAACACTGTACATGTAATATATAAAAGATAGACTACATGGTACCTTAAAATGCATTGTCATATGACAGTCAGAAGACCTGGAACCTGGCCCTACATTTAGTCCGTGAACATCTCTCCTCTACCAGGCACCCATCTTCAGAGAACTTGGACTCTACTGATTTACTGCTAATTAACCATGATTATATGCACTTACCTATACTCTTTCAACAAATATTAGACTTAATGCAAAAGTGGGTGTAGTGAATTAATTTTACTAGGGATAGATGAAAAGAAAATGTCTTTTAAAAAGACACAGTCTAGAATAATAGAGCTAGGAAAAAATTAATTTGATGAGACATTGATTTTGCAGGTGAGGAAAAGTAGGGCCCAAGATGTAATTAATTATAAATACCATTACTACATTGAATCTAGTGATACTGTTCACTCTTATTACCACCTCACTGAAGTATATGTAAACAATCCTCATGTTGTCTTTCAACATTTGTAATGTCTTTATTTATTTATTACTAGTGCCAGAACTTAATTTGAGTCTTATGAAATGATTTATTGTTCCATCAACATTTATCTCTTTGTAGACAAATATATGACTCTATCATTTAAAATCCAAGGGAGGAAAAAGAGGGCAAGGAATTTGCTATTAGAACCTAATTTCTTTGAGAAAGAATTGTGTTGAAAACTTTAACATCTGTTGTACTTGATTATTGACGCTTTATTTTCATTGGCTTCCCCCAAAAATGCTGCTACACTCAAGCAAGTAGATTAAATGTTATTAGCTTTAATACCTTTTAAAACAAGTAATCTGTTGAAGTGATAATGGAATTTAAAGTAAGTACATTCATTATATTGGTTTTTACACTATTGTGGTTTCCCTGTTGGCCACATGAATCTCTTAACCTGACATTGCTAATTACAATTATAATAAATGGCATATATACATGTGATTAACTTCACACTACACTTAAAGCAGACATAAAGGTAACTGAAGAACTCCACTGTCACATGTAATTCTAAAATTCTAAGAAATACTGTGTTTGCTATTTTGTCTTACAAATAAGAAATGGAGATTATTCACATAAATGCATGAACCCATTAAAATCAAAAATTTAGACTGCAATTATTACTTGCTAACTTACTATGAGATGAAAGGCAATGAGTCTCATTGAGAAGGAAGGAAGGAAGGAAGGAAACAAGGGAGGGGAGGGCAGACAAGGAGGGGAGAAGGAAAGAAAGGGAGAAACATTAATGGGCAAGATCCAAGAGCAATCTTCCCATACTAATACACCCCAATTTAGATTTTCAGTTACTTAGGCTTGAAGAATTGGCTCCACTGTTATACATGGCTAGAGGCATAGTTTCAATACTTCTTTTTGTGTCAAGACACCTGTCTTTTTACTTCAGTGCCAGAAGGGTTTAGCATCTTGTCACTGAAGCAACACAGCCTGCACATTTATAGGTGTCACTCACTCTACCATCTGTTCCTTAGGATAACAGCCACCATTATCACCCAGCCTCCACCTGAGGCTTTAACAATCTCTGTGGATTAAAGTTCAGATCTACAAGGAAGAATGGCTAGCAGTAATGTTGCCATTCAACTTTGCTTGACCTTAACTCTCCTGCTGTCAATACTGTATCGCAGCCTGTTAACTTGCTTTTTCATCCTGTGTGTATATTGCACTGTAAAGTTCTTGATTAAGCAATGAAACTATATAAAAGCCTTTGCACTGTTATTAGCATTTGGGCCCTTTTTCTGCTTCCACTTTACTAAAACACTCAAGGCTACATCTATAGTATTTTAATAAATACATTTAAAATGAATGAATCCTAATTAGATTTTAGTTCTAGGGTCACTAATCAGATAGTTTCAAAAGTGGAATTAAATACACACACATATAGAAACTGAAATAAGAAAAAAAGGACAGTATTGTTAAAAGCTAACCAACACACGATAAAGTTTCTGAATGGCTTATTTAACATATAAATTATTTTTCCTTTGTAGTCTAAAATAAATAGCATTATGTGGAAATATATAACATGCTTAATAAATACTTACAGTCTACACTTTTATGAAAGGTACCTCCTGACAAATAATTTATAAATACCTTTAATCAAACAATCCTAGTCAATATATGACTGGAGGGGAAAAAAATGTGGTGATGTGGTGATTTCCCACTCTTTCTTAATTTACTCTTTCTTTACTGGTGATATGCAATGCTTCCACACCAGAAGTGGTATTTTTATGCCCCCTGTATTTTTATGGCTGTCATCATTTCTATGTAAGACATTCTTCCACATTCAAATGATAGGGCAAAGGAAGTGGGCTCTGTTTATTCATTACCAATCAAGCTAATAAAAATGTTTTGCAAAGATGGTAAAACATGATAATGCTGTCAGTTTAAGGCAGTTCATTACAAGGAGGAATGTTTGTGCTCATTTTGTTCTACAACTGAACTTTTACTGTGGCTATAAAACAGCATCCCTTTGTTACTACAAACAGTGAATTCTGCTGTATCCTCTTGCTTTCCCCACTGATTTGTTTGTGTGCTTGCTCATTGCTTTTGGAAGGATTCAGCTCTTCTCTCCTCTGGGAAGCAGTAACTGTTGCCCAGTAATGTTCCAGGATGGCTGTCTGCAAACTCTCTCCTTCATTTTATAGGCAATATTAGCAGGTTAATCAGTGATTTATTCAACAAAACAAATAATTTAGGCTTTCACTGCAGCATGATATTTCTATAACAGTTAGCATGATCCTTTAGGGTCATTTTCTACCAGTTATCACTAGCCATTGGCTTATGGGAACTTCTGGCTTTCATCTGCAGTTGGCGAGCACTTACATGTCATGACTACTCCTGATCCATTTGAATATGTGTAAAGGAAGCTTATTTCTCAGCCAGCTTCACATTTACTATAGCATTGTGGCATTTTTGTAATGTGTGCAGAAGCTAGAGAAGAATAATGTTGCAGCCCCTGTATGCAAAACGTGTGAGCCTACCAAGGAACGACATGATAATGTCAATGTAATGTTCTCATTATTGCGGTGGTGTTGCTTGTAACCATTAGTCTCCTTTCTTCAATTAGTGACAATCATTTAAGCAGTATCCCAGTCTACTGCAGATAGTGACAGCTTTCTCAAACAGCTCTCCTTCTCTAGTTGAAAAAAAAAAGTAAGACCATTTTTTAGTTCTCAATGGTATTGATCTAAGGCAGATATAACTTGGGGATCCCTATAGGAAGTATACATAAATAATAAACTGAACAGATGAAAAATAGCATTATTGAGAAGAGAATTTCATTCTAGGGAATTAATTCATTCAACAAATATTTATTGAGCTTCTACCACACACATTATAAAAATGATGATTAAAATAGTTCTTGCCTTCAAGAAGCACAGAGTCTAGGGAGACAGACATAGATACATAATCATACCATATTTGTATTGATACAATAAAAGCCAATCAAAGTATATCAACATTCAAGATGAGAATAGAGGTGCCTGGGTGGCTCAGTCAGTTGGGCATCCAACTCTATTTTGGCTTAGGTCATGATATCATGGGTACTGGGATGGAGCTTGCATTAGGCTCCATGCTCAGCAGGGAGTCTGCTTGAAGATTCTCTCCCTCTGCCCCTAACCCCAATCATGCATACACTCTCCCTTTCTCTCTCTCTCTTATAAATAAACAAATCTTTAAAAACAGTTAAAAAAGAGAATAATTGACACAGGAAAAGAAGGAAAATGTTAGGCAAAGCTACAAAGAAAAGGAAGTTTCATTTTTGTGCTAGAGCAAGACTTTAAAAGTGGGTAGTGGCGAAGAAAATTCTATGCAAAGAATATAAGTGCAAAGACATAAAGCAATGAAATGATATGGTTCAGTAAGGAATTTCAAGAAATTCTGTCTCACTAATTCATATGTTGAGATACAGAAAAAGAGCCAGGGATGTAAACAAAGAAACAATTGAGGATATAGTTCTATGCCATGTAAAGTAATTAAGACTCCATCCCATAGGTTATAGGGATCTGTTGATTGGGATTTTACTCTCAAAATAAATACTGTATTAATCTTTCTAGTGCCCTAGGCATTACTTATAATGGTTTAAAGACATTCAACCCACCCATATTCAGATTTCTTGCGGAAAGTGGGATAAGGGGTCATTAAAAATACAAGATGATAGTCACATATATTTATTTAAAATTATTTTTTAACCCATAATCCAAATGTGTGTAGGTTTTGAATTAGAATTTAGCACTTTGTCATAGTGACATGGATCTCTGAATTGTAGAAGTTTGGCTGTTTCAGGTTTATTAAAGAATAAAGTTACTGCAAAAAAAAAAGAATAAAGCTACTGCAGAATACAAAATATTAGTCCTCTAGTAATGAATATTCTAAGTAAACCAGGTAAATCATAATTTTCAAAAACAATTTTGCACAAATGGTAAAGGAGGGTATCGCCAAGTTGGTACATATGTTATGATGAATAAAACATATATGATTATTTTTTACAAAATAACATTGAACCCTCTCCATATGATATGGCTTCCTTTTGTTCATAATTCCCTCACATAAATATGATTGTATTTAAAGAATACACACATTAAAATAAACACAAATGAGATTTTTAAAAATAAGGAGCAGCATTGTATATAGACAAGAACGGGAGATTGTTAATCTCAGATGGATTATTAATGCCTTTTCACAGTTTAGCTGGAATCTTTCTCTTTGGTCTTTTCTACCAATCATATCTGGTTACAACATGGTGTTCTCAGCCCATATGCACAGAAATCACTAAACACTTTGCTTTGTTTTGTTTATGGGATAAAAGGAAGGAGGAGAACAGAAAGGAGGAGAGAGAGAACAAGGAGGAGGAAGAGGATAATGAAGAAGAAGAGGAAGAAGGAAGTAATTCTTAGGAATCAGTCTTTTTTCTTATTTTTCCATATGCTAGTATCAAATTAGATATTCACTAAATTCTTTACTAACGTGAATGCAGTTCTGTGAAACATATGACCATCTTTTCAAAGTGTGTTCTAAATATGAATTAACCAGAATATTCTATAATTTTTTAATATTAAATATCCTAAAGGATTTGATTTAGTAATTAAAATGATCACTTTTTCCTGGTCAGTGAATCTCTAGAATCAAATGCTCCTTTAGGAGAGTCTCTACCCTCTTCTCTTCCTTTCATCTTCCTTCCTCCTTTGGAGTAATAAACATTTCTAATAGCAGGCATAAGTGTTCACAGACATTAAATCTAGACAAAAGACTAATGTTACAGAGAAAAGACTACAGTTACCCCATCAAGATTAGAAAAGGAAAGGTTGATTCCCTCTGCATTTGTATAAATGTGGACATATTTGAAATGATCTCTTGGCAATAGAGAAGGTTATTCTGAAGGAGAGTTTTGCCTAATGGAAACCTGTCCTAGGCAGCAGCTTAGGGCTGCTGGAATCTCAGGGCTGCTTCATTCATTCATTCATTCATTCATTCATTCATTCATTCAATCAAGTTTCTAAGAGCAAACACAATCTTTGACCCATAACATTTTCTTCCAAAGAAGGTGCTTTCAATTAGAAATTACTGGTATGCAAAAAAGGCTCCAAATTACTTGAATTATTTTACTCTGTGATCTTTATTCCTGTTCCTTTTTATTTATTTTTGTTTAGATTTCATTTTTTTTTTAAGAAAGAGAAAGAGAGAGGGAAAGCACAAGAAGGGGGAGGGACAAGGGGAGAAGGAAAAGCAGACTCCCCACTGAGCAGGGAGCCATGCAGGCTCAATCCCAGAACCCCAGGATCATGACCTGAGCTAAAAGCAGATGCTTAACTGAGTGAGTCACTGAAGTGCCCTCTTTTTTATTTTTAAAGAGAATATTTCACCATGCTTTCTTTTATATATTTTTCACAACCACACTTTACTATGTACTTTAAACTCCTTTCTTATCTTAAATCCTTGGATTTACATCCACATATTGCTTTTTTCTAAGTGGAAAGTACAAGAGATAGTTAATACAATCCAATGGTCAAAAAGGTAAGCACAGTGACTGAATAAAGAGAGTCCATTAGCCTACTGTGAAGAGCCTGTCATCCCACATATCATGCCAAGGACATATGGTTGGCAAAGTGGAGACTGTGCGCTATGAAAATCACCTAAGAAATCTTACTGCTTTTCAAATCAAAACTACAGTGAGATATCACCTCATATCTGTTAGGATAGCTATTATTAAAAAGATATGTGATAACAAATGCTGGTGAGGCTGTGAAGAAAAGGGAACCCTTACACACTGTTGGTAGGAATGTAAATAGGTGCAGCCACTATGCAAACAGTCTAGGGACACCTGGGTGGCTCAGTGGTTGAGCATGTGCCTTCAGCTAAGGGCGTGATCCTAGGGCCCTGGGATCAAGTCCCACATTGGGCTCTCCTTGGAGAGCCTGCTTCTCCCTCTGCCTCTACCACTCTGTGTCTCTCATGAATAAACAAATAAAATATTAAAAAAGAAAGAAAGAAAACAGTCTAGAAGTTCCAAAAAAAATTTAAAAACTGAGCTACTCTATTATCCAGGAATCCCCTCAGGGTATACCCAAAGAAATTGAAATTATGATTTTCCAAGAGATACCTGCACCACTATGTTCATTGCAACATTATTTACAATAGCCAACACATGGAAACAATTTAAGTGTCTCTCAGTAAAGGAGTGAATAAAGAAACTTTGACTATTTATATGGAGAAAGAGAGATAGAATAATACCATTTATATATGAATAAATGTGTGTGTGTGTGTATGTGTGTGTATAGTTCAGTCATAAAATGAAGAAAGTCTTGGCCATTTGCAACAACATGAATGAACCTGGAGGGCATTAGGTTAAATGCAATAAGTCACACAGAAAAAGCCAAATACGGTATGGTCTTACTTACATGTGGCATCTAAAACAGTCCAAATCATAGAAACAGAGTGGATTGGTGATTGCCAAGGGCTAGGAGAGGAAATGAGAAGTTGGTAAAAGGGTAAAAATTTTCAATTATAAGATGAATAAGTTCTTAGGATCTAATATAGAATATATATATAATATATAGTAAGCATGGTGACTATAATAATTGTATTGTAGGATCTAATAATAATAATTGTAGGATCTAATATAGAATATATATATAATATATAGCAAGCATGGTGACTATAATAATTGTATTGTATAATTGAAACTTGCTAAGAGAATGGGTCTTAAGAGTTCTCGCTAAAAAGAAAAAAAGGTAATATTTGAAGTGATGGATGTGTTAACTTGATTGTGGGAATCCTTTCACAATGTGTATGTATATTACATTGTACACTTTATTTATTTATTTTTTTTTTACAATGTACACTTTAAGTATATTACAATTTTGTCTATTATACCTCAATATAGCTGGGTGTGGATTGGAATCTTGCTACATTAGTGTATTATCACATTAATTTCTAATCTTGATGAGTCACTGATGAACATATGATTGACTTTACTAGCAAGATGTCCAATATGTAATAAAATTATTTTCCCTTAATAGCAATATTCAGTAATTATCAGCTAAGAAATATAAAATCAGTACTTACTTCATTTACAATTTATTCTCAGGTAATAAGGAATGACTATATGTTATCTCCTCCTGTTTTCCCTTTAATACAACCACTGATTTATGATAATGAATAATCAGTGATTTTAAATTATCTTTCCTCATAACTTTCATTAAAACCCTACCTTCTTTTATTTTTTGAATTTTTAAAAATATTTATTTATTTTATTTTTGAGAGGGAGCACTAGTGGGAGGGGGCAGAAGGGGAGGAAGAGATAATCTCAAGCAGACTCCTTAGTGTGGAGCCCCACTTGGGACTTGATCTCACGAGCCTGAGATCAAACCTGAGCTGAAACCAAGAGCTGGCTCCTTAACCAACTGCACCACACAGATACCCACAAACCCTACCTTCTTTTAAATGTCAATTCACAATATCAGAAACCAGGGTCAAAAAATTGAATATTTTATGAGTCTGTCTGAACTTTGGACACTTAGCAGTCTGAGTAAGAGTTTTAAAATTCCTGTCCACCAGAAAGTTTTGTTGACTCAGTCATTTAAATCTTCCCTGAATCTGACCACGTCTCACCACTTCTGTACCATCCTGGCAGTAGTCACCTGGACTGGAGCAGGAACTTCTAACTTACATGGTCACTTCCCTCCTAGCTACCTGTATAATCTTACAGAAGCCAGAGGCCTCTTTTAAAATTCGTAATCTTTTGTACTTGATTTACTTCCTCAAAACATCCACTGTTTTCTTATCATATTTAGAATAAAATCTAAACTATTTTCCGGGGTCACTGTGTTACAATGCTGTCCAGCAGTTGCAATCTCTGACTTTATAATATACTCAGGTCAACCTTTTGACCTTTTCCTCCATAAAACCAATCTCTTTTGGTTTCCCTAGGGTCTATTCCTTCTTCCTGACATACCTTCCTCCATATTGTTGAATTTAGCCTCCTTTATCCATCATTCAAGTCTTTGTTCAACTAAATAATTCCTCACTACTCAGCTACAGATTAACCTTATCCAACTCCCACTGTCAATCATCGTGTACTGCTTTGTTTTTCATTCTTTTTCTTTTTTAAGATTTATTTATTTATTTTAGAGACACACACACACTCACACACAGAGAGAGAGAGAGAGAGAGAGAGAGGACTGGCGGAGGGGGTGAGAGAGAGAGAAACTCCAGCAGACTCTTTGCTAAGCTCTGAGCCTGATGAAAGCAGTAGGGGTAGAGGACTGCATCTCAAGACTACAGATTGTGACCTGAGCTGAAACCTAGAGTTTGTACACCTAAAGGATGGTGTCACCCAGAGGCCCCTGCTTTGTTTTCTTACCACTTCTGAGAGTATAGTATGCATATATTTACTTATTTACTTGTTTATCATTTGTCTCCAACTTCCTTATATAAGCATCTAAACTACAAGGTTTGTTTGTTTTACTAATAAATCTTCAGTGCCTAGCTAAGACAGGTTGGATATCTACTTCAAATGAATAGATGAAAGGTACTTTGGTTATCTAAAAATTTTGAGAACAAGGTTTCAGTCAGTAAGATGCATAACCTGCATATTAATTTTGATTAAGTTACTTGGTACATTTAAATCTAACCAGAAAATCCTGGGAGAAATTAAACTTTGATTTTAAATCACAATGTAGGCCAAATTGCTCTTTGTATAAACATATTTAACAACCTCACTATTCCCCATTTTCCTTACTTAAAATGGGGATAATAATGATATGCACTTCCCAGGGTTGTTTTGAAAATTAAACAAGTTAATACATGTTAACCACTAAGAATAGTGCCTGGTACTTATAAGCACTCAATAAATGGTGACTCTTATTATTACTATTGTAATTTAGGTCAAACCAAAATGCATTTACAGCATCTCCATTCCTATTTCACAGTAAATGCATCCTTCTTAATTCAAAATGTGTAGTCTGAAAATTCTTGGAGGCCAAACCAAGTCTAAATGTATCCCCAGCATCTCATAAGTTCCCTGGAAAATGACAGATATTCAACAAATGCTACTTGACTACATTAATGAACGTGATTGAAAATAAGCCTGATTCTTTTGTGGTGGGGAGAAGATTAAGCAATAACATTAGCTTTCTTTTCAATAATGAGGGTTTCTTGCACCATGGTGTGTTTATCTAGAACTATGTTAACTAAGTAGCAACCAGAAGAAAATACAGTGACCTTTATTTTCATTTTTCTGTGTGTTCTAGGACAAAAGTACAGACATTGTCAAGGTCACAGAATCAAATGCTCACTGGGGCTGATTAATAAAATTATACTTACTGATATTTGCACTGTAACAAATTTCCATCTTAAAGCAAAATGAAGTTTACATATTGCTGCAGGCATTGTGCAAATTAGAACTTCATTGAATATTAATGAATTACTCTTTGTGGCCAATTGTTATGCAAATTACCAGAGTGTCAGAATTTATCATTTTATTTGTTTGAGGATTAAGGAGAAAAATGCTTTTAAACATCAAGCAGCTATCTATAAACTACTATATAAATTCAAGGAAGAAAATGTTATATAATTCCTGAATGTTCAAAATTGCCATGCAGTTTTTTGGTTATTTTATTATTTATTTATTTATTTAGTTAGTTAGTTAGTTATTTTAAAAAATATATATTAATTCAATGTATATGTAGTTCAAATTGCAGAAAGGTTAATGTATATATATATATATATTTTTTATCTATTTATGATAGTCACACAGAGAGAGAGAGAGGCAGAGACACAGGCGGAGGGAGAAGCAGGCTCCATGCACCGGGAGCCCGACGTGGGATTCGATCCCGGGTCTCCAGGATCGCGCCCCGGGCCAAAGGCAGGCGCCAAACCGCTGCGCCACCCAGGGATCCCTAGGTTAATGTATATTATTAAGGAAATGGAGAGTAGTCCTGTGGATTTTGAAATTCTTTTGAACATTTTTTTGAACAAAATCCATACACAGTCTATTTCTCTATAAATTATTTAAGCTAACTATATTAACTTCAGAAAATAATTTATGCAGTTTATTTCCAAAGAATTCATCAGACCCCAAATCAGGATTTATATATATATATATGTATATATATATATATAACATTATATATTTATATATACATTGAATTCTTAATTTTTATAATGTGTGGACTATGGGATTTTTTAGAATAATTTTCTGAGAGGAAATATAACGAAATGGTGAAAACACTTCTAAACCAGCCATACAGAATTCCCCAATCAGATCTCTTTTTTTCTTAGAGCTATTCAGTATTTGCTTTAGTCAGCTCTTAAAAATTAATTCTAGTCAGTATTTATCAAAGCTTCCAAAATACAGTACTAACAACTGATTTAGTCCTAAGTGATCACAGATACTATTAACGAGAAAAATACTCAGTGACACTTGTTAAAGACACTAAGGCAGACTTTACTGAGGACTACTGCAATAGGCACAGGGCCTATTGCAATGGGATTTTACAGTGTGGAAGCATTTGGGCTCAATTCCATATACAGCTTGTGCAAGTGGGAATTTTTAGCCAAGGAGTAGGGTAGGGGTCTGTAGATGGAATCACTAAGAGGAAACACCAGGTGTAAAGGGAATTCTGGCTAAACCACTCTAATAAGATAGGCCAGGGTAATGAGACACCACCTAGGAAATGGTGGAGGATGAGGAACCCTGACAGATAGCGAGGATGATGAGATATCAAGGGTGAGGGTTCTGGTTAAACTAATATAGCACAATTCTTGCTGAATTGATTTTTAAGGAAGTCCACAGATGAGGCTTAGAAAAGGATCAGGAGCCTGACTAAAGTTCGATCAACTAAAGAGTCTTTGTCAAGGCAAAACTTCTCAGAGGGGTGATTTCTTTTTTTAAAATACTGCCTCTGCAATATAAAATACCATGAACAGAGTCTGGCACACACAAGGCCATTTATTAATATAGGATATTTAAAACAGTGAAAATGTTAATAAATATCAGGCATAAGATTTCTCAAGTAAAAATTGAGATTATTCATATATTTCACTTTAGGAATATTTTGAAATCAGAGATGTAATAATTATCATTATAATAACATGTTTTGTATGGCCTACTTCTTAAAGACAATGAAGAATCTCATTCAAATGAGAAATATAGTAGGCACTATCCATTTCATCATTATTTAATCTGTTATAAAGGTCCACTACTGTGGATTATTTTTTTAAAGATTTATTTATTTTTTTATTCACTCATTGATTCATTCATTCATTCATGAAAGACACAGAGAGAGAGAGAGAGGTAGTGACTTAGGCAGAGGAAGAAGCAGGCTCCCCACAGGGACCCCGATGTGGGACTAGATCCTGGATTCCAGGATCACATCTGGAGTCTAAGGCAGACACTCAACCGCTAAGCCACCCAGATGTCCCTACCGTGGATTGTTGTGAAAGTTCAAAAGTACTTAATTTTTCTGTCACAAGAGTCATTAAACTTTTAAAAATCCACCCAAATAATTAAAAAAAAACTATTAACTTATGGTTTATAGGGTGATTTGTTTATTTCTATAGTGCTGCAAAACAACTGGGATGAACAAAAATCTTAAAGTATATCAATTTCTTACTATTTCCTTTCACTTCACTATTTTTCAATGTTTTCAAAGTAACAGGTGATTTGCTAATTAAACAGAGAGACAGTGGAGTCACTAGTACTCTAGCCGTACTAAATGATTAGCCTAAGGGGTCTTTTTACTTCCAAATTCAACCAGGTATTGAGTAGCAGTCCAGTCATGAAGTATGGAAGACATTACTAATTTAATGATATATTTCTAGAGTTCAAGTTATTAAAGTATGTTATACAGGTTTATGAATGGGATCAACTCTCTACACAGTGGAGTCCAAGACTGAATTCCTATGAAACAAACAGGTGTAATTAATTATGATGTCAGCTTCTCCAGAGGGGGCATGTCCCTTGAGGTAGGCAACGAATATGAGTTGTTCTCAGCCCTATACAATAAACCAAGCACACTTTTTCTCTTCTTTGCCTTCTATAAACATGCAATTCCTGATGCAAAAAATGGTTGAAATAAAAAGCTATCAAATGCAGGAATGAAGAATGCATTAGTATTGAGGAAACCTATGGAGTAGTAATTAGGTCAAAAGGTAACATTTAAGAGTTAAATGAAACAAATGCTGACTTTCAACCACCTCTAATTTCAAACACTACCATTTTATAATATTCCAGACAGCAAAGCCTCAGTGATCCTCACTAGACATTTAATATCTACTATTGAGTATCCAGTAGGGACCACCTGCCCCCTACCACCGGCTGCATCAGAACTCCTGCAGCAACTCTGAAATCACTAACCACATGCTCAGTGAAGCAATTCCCTTTCTTTGGCAGTCTTCAATACCAGGGCAGCAGGTTTTTATTTTATTTTCCCTTTCCTCTCCATTACTCTAGGGTGTTTGGAATTTCATTACAATAATGATTCATTTCATATGCATATGGCAAACAGGTTTAGAGACTGCTCTTTGTAAAAATGCTTGGATAATGTTACAGTTAACTTGACCCATGAGAAGGAACTGTCAGCTAGATTATTTTGCTTAGTAAAGTATTTTAAACATTATCTCAAAACATGTGTGGCATAACTGTATTGGCTTGCAGAAAAATCCACAAAATATGAAGGTGCTTTCCAACTGACTGAGACAGACATGCTGTTAAGTGATCTGTGTGATTAGCCTGGTGTAATAACCAGTTGTCTCTGGCTCACTGGGTGCCAGGGGTGACTTGAACAGCTCAGCCTTGAGCCTGACAGACTGCTTAGTGACCAAAACATGATTTGATACAGGCAGCCATTATCCTGGTTAATATCAATGAAATTCTGCTGTAATAGCAGCATTTGGGCATACGATCCACTGTTAATCAATCAGGAGCCTTCCTATCTAATTTATTTGCATGTAATTCTCCATCTCCCCATCCCCTCACACCCCGTAGGATGTCTCGCTTTTCTACATTTCATTTTGGACCAAGCACTCAAACAAGTCATCTGTAAAAATGATCTCTGGGTTAAGAGCCTTGTCAGTATTTCATTTTCCTAAATATTAGTAAATATTTAGATTATAAGAATGTATACTACATATATAAAGAACAGAGGAGACTGGTACTTGGCATAACCAAAATGCATATTTTATGACATTTTGCATGATTCCTAAATTGTTTAACTTTTGGCAAAATATAAATTACTTTATTACAGTGTCCTGAGTGGGGTAAAAATGAAGACAATAAAGGGTACATGTCTTCACAAGCAGGGCAGGACAATTGCCAGCTGTCTTTTACCTCTTCCCATTAAAGTTACAAATGAAGCAGTATTAACAAAATATTAATACATAAAAATAAATACATAGAAAGCCCCCGTTGTGAATCTATTAGTGCTCAAAAGATTTATTAACTAATTGGAATTATTCCTGTAAGAGTCAAATTAGTTCTTAGCCACAGTTCTTGTATTTTTTCCTAAATGAAAATTATTATTTCATTTTCTAGAAAGTTGGGAATATAATTCATACATCCTTAGTTTCTCCAGGAGTATTAGGAGGAAAAGCTATGAAGATCTGAAGTTCAACTATATAAAGTTGGGAACTTCTTATACTTCCTAGGTAGGATGATAAATTATTTAATTACCCAATTTCAAACACTTTAGAGAGTAAAAGAGATTGCTGTTAATAACTACATAAAGACAACCAACATGATTGTGGACAAAGTGGGATATATGGTCAACCTACCTGTAAGTAATGTTTTTGGATGTTCTAAGAACATTGACTAAGGTTACTGACCATAGGGGTTCCATGGAAAAGATACCAATGGCAGAATATATCCTATTCTACTATCCTCCTTGTTTCACAGACACCTAATAAATATTTTGTTAGCCATTGTTTACTTATGTTTCTGTGGGTGTTTAAACACTTGATTTGATGGTATCATACAGCACCATTTGTATTCATTTTACAATACGGAAATAGTTGTAAGTTTTAAAAATTTAATTTTGCAGTGTTTCCTAAAGTACACATACTGCAGAAATCCTACAGGATATATAGCAGATCTCTGGAGAATATTTTTATGTTCTAATTGCCAAACAAGGGAATTAATTCTACAGTAAACTTATTCAGTACACTCAATAGCAGTGGTCCAAAGACAGTAATTTTTTTTAATTTAAATTCAATTTGCCAATATATAGCATAACACCCAGTGCTCATCCCACAAAGACAATAATTTAAGGCTTGAGGACATTTTAGGAAAACCCAAGGGTGACAAGTCTCTATCCACAGAGAATATCAAGACAGATGCAACCTTTAAACTAAAATAAGTAAAAATAAAATCTATAAAATTAGAAACATGGATTTCTATTGCTGGAAGGAGATGAATGGTGATGTTTTTTAATACTTTTATGTTAGTTACACAGGCAGACATCAAGATCATTGAAGTTAAATAACAGGCACAAAGTCACCCAACCACACACTTGCCCACTGGGGCTGTAAGCTAACCTTCCCTCCATTGTACCCTTAATGAAAGAAAAAAAAAAAACAGGTTTGTTAATATAAAAAGTAGTCAATATTCCAATTCTCTTATATTTTCTTCAGACTAAGATGATACCATGGCTTTTTCCTTATTTATTTTGTTATAGTATTTTTATCTACTCTGGATACAATACAATATTTGGCAGACTGCCCTTTTGGCTTAGCAGAGTTGATAAAAGGTTGCCAAATACCACAGTAGTTCATATTTATTTTCTGTTTTATGACATTTTTTCCCAAAGCCCAATGTTCTTTTCCTCAGTAAACCATCAATCAATTCTAGAAATAAACATGACTCCTTCAATGGGTTGCCAATGAAGCTCTAGCTGCTGACAGCATGTTTTTATGAATGCAAAATATATTTTTTAATAGTTCAAATCCAGGGGAAAATGTCAAATTTTAGACTCTTATGTATGTAGGTGTGAACAGATGTATATCTATCTATCTATACATACACACACACGGATGTGTGTTCATCTATGAATAAACATTCCTGCTAAAAATATTTGTTAAATTTTATTTTAAATCCCAAATACAATTCAATTTAATTTTTACTTTTTGAGGCTTGGTATCATGGGTACTTCAGTGTTATCCGACTAGCAGCTGTTTGGAGCTCTGGTAATTCAGAGTGGCCCCAGGTGTTATGATTTAATGTTAACTAACTCATAGCTTAGAAGATGTTGGAAGAATATATAACCACCTCTTGCTGGAAACTTGTTTCCAAGCCAGTATCCAACATGAATCAGACTATTAGTTACTATATTAGAACAGGCCCATCTGCTGAACGCTTTTGCCCAGTGTAATCTTGGCTATGTATGATTACCTTTGTCATTGTTGTTATGGAAGCAAAGAGCTAGTTACCTATTCTACAAATAGTTCCACAACCCACATATACTCATTAGCATACTTAAATAACTACTATAAAGACGAGGACTGCTTCTGGATTTGTAGTCTGACTCTGCTGTTTATAATTTCTTGCTATACAACCTAAAGTAAAGCACTCCATCTAAGTTTTGTATATAAAGTTGGGATAATAATAATATAAACCTGGGATAATATTGTGTTGCATTCAGTGAGGCAAATTAGTATAGTGCTTAGCACCCTGTCTACACGTATTCATCCACCAATCCATTTAATTTTCAAATATTGGCAACTAGCATGTGCATAATAACAGCAATTATTATGCATTCTGCAAAAGGAAAACATTGTTATTTGTACCTATTTGAAACAAACAAAATCTAATCTGCAATCTACCTTTCATCACACCTTTCTTTCTATCCAAGGTACCTACAGATTAAGTTATAAAAGTATCATAGCCAGCCAGACTGGCAGGAAAAAAACTAGACATTACTATCAAATAATAAAAAAATATATTAAATATGCAGACTACACAGTTTCATCCTAATGAAAAAGCAAATCTTGGCAAATGTAAGGACATGGATTGTATTTGGGACCGTGGATTCCCATATTGAAGTAAAACAGGGCAGATTAAATTTGATTTTATCAAGTTCCCATAGTGCTATGATCTATCATCAACATGCCATGAACAACATAGACCAGATAGAAGTCAAGATAGGCAAGATGTGTTTACTATTTATAGCAAATGTATATGATTTTTATATTTATAAAAGTATCTTTTAAATAATTATATAGTAATAGAGTGATTTCATCTATTATTTTGGGGCTAAAGTGAAAAAAGATTTAACTAAGTGTTAACAGGCTTGAGAGCAGGTTATGTGACCCAATTCCTGATACTTGCCTGATAGGTCTTTCAAAACCAATCTGATTAAACTTAGGTTCATTGAAATATTTCCATTCCTGCTTCACCATAAAGCATTACTAGGCTAATTGACCACAGAGGTAAGATAGGCTATCAGCCTTACAGAATGCAGATTAGTCATGACTACTCTTCCTCCTGTTTCTTCACATGCAGACCCTAAACCAGTTGCATCAACAAAACCTAAAAGCTTATTAGAAATACAGGATCTCAGGCCTTACCCCAGGATTACTGAATGCATATCTATATTTTAGCAAGAAATCCAAGGGAATTGTACACACATTACATTTTGAGAAACTACACTAAAGCTACTCCTATGATTTAAAAATGAAAAATAATCATTTTTTTTTTAAAGGGGTTGGGCAGCCCGGGTGGCTCAGTGATTTAGCACTGCCTTCAGCCCGGGGCATGATCCTGGAGACCTGGGATCGAGTACCACGTCGGGCTCCCTGCATGGAGCCTGGTTCTCCCTCTGTGTCTCTGCCTCTCTCTCTCTCTTTCTCTCTCTCTGCTGCTGCTGCTCATGAATAAATAAATTAAACTAAAAATAAATAAAATTAAAAATAATTAAAAAGGGGTGGAGAATACCTGGAGTCTGGGTACTAAGTAGACAATGTATTGAATACATTTTAAGATTTATAGAAATTTTGTCTAGCTTTGCTATAACAGAAAACAGGCAAAATGATAAAGATCACAAGATCTTTCTGGAATCTAGTTTTTTTGTTAACTATTCTGCAATAACAAGAATGATTAAATTATTACCAAATGTGTGGCCAAAGTAGAAAAAAGAAATCAGTAAATTCTATGAAGGCACTAAATATGGTAGCAAATCTCTCTGTCTCTAAGGGTCAGTATCATTATTGAAGTGACACTTTTTTGTGTGTTTCCTGCAAAGGTTCATTATTACAACAATTTAGCACCAATCTGTATACACCTCCAGGTCAGTGCCTTCTAATTTCAGTGTATTTCTTTGTTCATTATGTCTTCTGTACTTACAGGCTTATGAAAGTAGGGATCTTGTTTTACTAGCTTTTGTAATTCTAGTTATCTACCTTGGTCCTTGGCAAAAAAAAAAAAATATATATATATATATATTATATGTTTAATGAATATTTATTGAATATCAGTGAAAATATGTTCAATAAAGTTAATATGATCAGAAGTTTTCATAAAGTTTATAAGAATATTCCATATGTTGGCCTTGACTGTCGTGACTAGAGAAAGTTGTTATTAAAATAGTAACCATAAATAAAAATAAATCTATTAAGAATACACAAGATAAAAACAGTACAGAAAAGAGTCATGAAGTACCAAAAGAAATACAATTAGGGATGAAGAAGAATATGTATTGAAAATGCTAGCCAAAAAGGACCATATGATACAGAGTTATGTTTTATTACTGTTATTTACTATCATAAAACCATGCAGAAAAAAAAAAACATGCAGATACAATTCATTCAACATTCTGTTAACTTTACAAAACGGTTTTGCAAGTAGGTTTGGAATAATAAGTCCAAGTAATAAATGGACTTAAAATTCTCTTTTGGAAGCAAAGGATTAGTACAATTTTTTTTTCTTTAAGCGACCTTCTGTTACATTACATTTTTATTAACTTATAAATCAAAACTAATCAGTATGGAAAATTTAGGAACTTCACAGCCCAAGAAATCCACTCAAATTTAAGTTTAGTCTTGTCATCTGTTAGTTATATGACAATGGATAAGTTATTTAACTTCTCAGAATCCCAAGTTCCTCATCTGTTAAAAAGTAGGTAAAAACGTATAGTTTTTAAAATTACTGGGAATAAAATGAATGTAAGGTACCGGAGCAGGTAGTTGCTCAATCAGTAGTAGTTGTGTTGCTTATGCTATTTTATTTAAACCAGACTGAGTACTTAAGTACATGATGACACAAGCTGAAATTAAACCTCTAACACTAACACACTTTGTTTCTATTAAAAGAGCTGTATTAAGCTCTAAAACCGAATCTAGGGGCACCTGGGTGGCTCGTTGGTTGAGCGTCTGCCTTTGGCTCAGACCGTGATCCTGGGGTCCTGGGACCAAGTTCCTCATCGGGCCCCCCCGACCCTGGAGGGAGCCTGCTTCTCCCTCTGCCTATGTCTTTGCCTCTCTCTGTGTGCCTCTCAAGAATAAATAAATGAAATCTTAAAAAAAAAAAAAAAACCTCTATCTAAAAGAAACCAAAGTAAATTTGAAGAATCTTATAACCAAGTGCCAGAGAACAAAATATTTTCAGGTAGCAAATATTATTTTGGTGATTATTGCAAGCTTGTGAAAATAAACATTATTATGGAAGCTAGTTAGGAGTTTTTCTATGGTAGAGCCAATAACACTACAAGATAGGTATTGCTATCTTTTTGTATAGATGAGTGAACATATATATATATATATATATATATATATATAATTCCATTTTCACTAATATAAATATGCTTTTAATATTATTATTGGTGATCATCTTAACTAATACTGATAAATGGAACTTCTAAATAGCACTTTTGAGACTTGATTGCAAAATCATTGAATGTTATTTTAGCATAGGCGTTTTTGTGTCAAAAAAAAGTCATGCTACTACACATTTTGCCTCAAATGTGTTTACAAATAAAATTGTATTTTAGTTTAGTAAAGAAACAAAAACTTATTAAAGCAATGAATATCTAGATACTGTGAATGGCAATTTCAATTATTGGTTTATAGCCTGATGCGTCTTTTGTCCACCAGGGGAAAACAAGTGGAAAGAAGTATTCTTGCTATTTTACAAAGAAATTCTAATTGACAAAGGGGGCAAAACAGTTGTATTAAAGAATCTGCTAATGAGGCCCCTATGGTCCTGCATTAAGCATCTTTCAGTGTACCAGGTGTGTGATTGTCAAAGATTTTGTAATCATGAGGGGAATAACTAATAAAGATATTTTAAGGAATGCTCCCACTCAGCTTCCATATTAATGCTATTTCCCCATGCTTAAAATAATGCATCAAATTAATAGCTCATACTTAAAATATTTTTGCTTACTGGTAGTCAACTCCAATATTTTTCAGACCCATCCCCCTCTCTCTCTCTTTTTTTTTCTCTCTCATTCTTTCTTTCACTTGATTACAAAGTTTGCAGTCCAAAATATCTTCACAAGCCTGTAGAAAATCACAAAACATAAAGTTTCCATAGAAATGCTTCTGAATTAAGCCTTATCTTTCAATACTGTCTTATGGGTAGAACATTCAGGATACTCAGTAATACCCATAAGGATTAAAAAAAAAAGCTGGGTGAAAGGATATATAAAATACATAAGGTGATGAAATATAAAATCCCCAATATCCTCTATGTAATAAATCTTATAAGAATTAGGTAATTCTAAACTAGACATCTAAGGAAAAGCAGAATGAAGGAAAAGAAAAACTTACAAAGTTTAGCTACCACTCCAATCAATTCCTGTTGGGTCAGAACTCTAATATTTAAAAGACATATTATAGACAATGAAAAATCACTGTGTCAAACACCAAATTATTGTACTCTGATGATTCTGAGGAAGAAATTATTTGCATATAAAATGTATCTGATTTGTCTAGGAGCAACTCATTTTCTATTCCGATTTCACAGCCTAAGGCACTGATGGAGCCTGGGGGGATTTAAAGTAGTATGTGGAAGAAAGAGAGCATCTGAGTGCCATAAAATAGAATAGTGCAGAGCATGACATCTGACTGTGGAATGTTATTTCCATAAGCAGTGACACATTTAAAAAGTACTAATATTATGACTAGGTGACCAAAGTTTAGTTGTTACTGGATTAAAAATAATATTTGAGGAAATGATTAAGTACAGGTTTATCAGTTCTGTTATTTTTGTTTGGCTTAAATATTGTTTTCTATAAAGGTCAAGTGGTAATACCACTCACTGGTAATTATAGTTCCAACAGCAATCATCGCAAACATCAGTCTGTCCTAACATTATCCCAATCCTGTGGTCATATGTGTTCAGGCTTGCTAGTCACTCTGGAGCAGCCTAAATGAGGATAAGCAATCAATAAACAATCAGTGTAATTCCTCACATGCATAAATGCAAATTGTTCACATGGAACTGTTCACTTTCCCCTTTTTTGGCAGGAGCATGATGAATGGAGTCAGTGATGGTTGTGGAAATTGATTTTTCATAAGCACCAACTCTTTCACTTGTCAAAAAATGGGAAGATCGCTACCATGGGCTGATGTACGTGGAATTAATAGAATAGAGATGACCGCCTCAAGGCATTCTGACTCTCAGAATTCCTTAAGCAATTCTTAAAGCAATAAAAATAGTATCTAATTTGATTGTAAGAAGGCATGCATTAAAGTAGATTTACTCTATTCTTTTCTTTAAGCAGAATATATATATGCTTAAAGAAAAGAATATATATATATATTCCAGAATATAGAATATATATTCTATATTTATATATTCCAGAATATAGAATATATATATATATATATATATATATATATGTTCTATATATATATATCCAGAGATTGTGACCAAATAACTCCTGGTACATAGTTAATACTCAATAAATATTTGCTGAAATGTGCAAATGAATGGAAACCGGAATGACAGAAAGAAGGAAGAGTGGAAGGAAATACAGAAAGAAAAAAGAAAGAAAGAAAGAAAGAAAGAAAGAAAGAAAGAAAGAAAGAAAGAAAGAAAGACATCAAGATAAAGAGTATTATTTACCTAACATATAAATAAATAAAAATCTTTTAAAAAAATTATTTATTTATTCATGAGACAGAGAGAGAGGCAGAGACACAGGCAGAGGGAGAAGTAGGCTCCATGCAGGGAGCCCGACGTGGGACTCGATTCA
Source organism: Vulpes lagopus (assembly GCF_018345385.1). Lineage (NCBI taxonomy): Eukaryota > Metazoa > Chordata > Mammalia > Carnivora > Canidae > Vulpes > Vulpes lagopus. The sequence continues at coordinate 39,940,249 of NC_054839.1, read as the reverse complement.
GGATCCCCAGGATCAGGCCCTGGGCTGGAGTCAGTGGTAAACCGCTGAGCCATCTGGGCTGCCCAATAAATAAAAATCTTAAAGACAAAAACAAAATACCTTTGGAAATTATATTGATTTCATGGTGGTTTTTCAGTAGCATTGAGTATAAATTGCCTATTATTCTGTTCTTTATCAAGTATAGCAGATTTTTTTTGTTAATCATGCTATCCCACCTGACAAATTATCCTTCAATTGTTCTTAAAAAGAGAACAAGGACAAGTGCTTTATTATACACAATATAGTGAAATTCAGGTTCAAAAATAGCTTACCCTCTTTAAAGAAATGGTCTTAAAAAAAAAGAGGCAAAGCTGAAAAACAGTGAATATTACTACAAAAACCCAGATATTTAAAATACTGGCAGGAAGAACTGTGGCCAGTTACAAACAAACTACCAGCAGTTTATTACTAATTACTAAAACACAGTCAAATTAATGTGTAAATGCACTACTGAACTAAAACATGCAAATGCCACAAATGTTTAGTTTACCTACTGATCATAGGGAAAAATGGGTAACAGGCCTTCACCTTTTAAAAAGTCAACATATAGTATTTAATAGAAGAATTTATGATTCCTTTTAGTTACAAAGATAAAAGATGTAACATTAAGAAAGTAGGGGTGCCTGAGTGGTATAGTAGGTTGAATAATTGACCCTTGGTTTTGGCTCAGGTCTTGATCCTCAGAGTTATGATCTCAGGGCTGTGAGATGGAGCCCCACGTCAGACTCAGCAGTCTATTTAAGACTCTCTCTCCTTCTCCCTATGTCTCTCCCCACCACACTATCTCTCTCTCTCAAGTAAATAAATAAATATGTTTTAAAAAATTAAGAAAGTAGTGCCCTCCAACTAAACAGTCTTGTTCAGAATGAATTTAATAACTTATCACAGAGTAATTGTAAATAATCGCCATGGAAATTTAAGCCTAAACTAGTGTAACTTCTTTGTAGCTTAATTATTTCTTCTTTTTCACTAACAATTTTCTCTAGCATAAATTTATTAAGCTTTTATTAATCAATGATGGCTATGAGACAAGATGTAAAATTTCTAACTAATTCCAAGTCTGCTTAGATATTCATATAAATACAATTTATTGAATGTTTATGCTATTAAAGTGTTACATTTGCATAGAAATAAATACTTATCAAATTAGGTAATATAAGCCTGCTAATCACCAATGTCTGGAGCAAGCCTGGTTTGATGCACAGAAAAAAAATACATTTATCTATCTGGGTACAAGTATCCAAATATCCATTATTGGGCTTCCAATGAAATAACCAGCCTCAAATGCATCATTTCTACTAAATGGACTTCTAAATTGAAAGCAAATATTATATTTGTCTGGTCTTCTTCTTTAAATAACATTATTCTACAAATACAAATTATTTTCCATGATATTTCAAAGCTTAGGGAAAAGTTTATTGAGTACTGCTGTTTATTGCGGCAGATGCTTTACATAGATCATCTATGTTTCCCAGAACAAATCTATTTATTGGAGATTGTAATTCCTTCTCTCAAACCGGAAAACTAAGATGTGAAGAAATTAAGTAACTATCTCAATTTTCCATAAATGTTAGGTGTGCAGAATGCAGCATGTGTACTTGATGACCAACTGCACACTCTTTCCAGTACACCTTGGTCTGGCCCTAGATAAGATGGTAACAGTATCTAAGAAACCATCTAAAACTAAACCAGTTCTAGATCAGTAGGATTATGATCAAATGCCAATATGGCCAGAGTTAGAACCTAAGTGTAGGGGGCATGTGCACAATCAATCCCCTCAACACACACACACACACACACACACACACACACACACACACACACACAGTCATAATCACAATATTTTTAAACTGAATTTCCTTGACCTTACCTAAGTTAGCATCAATGTTCCTTTCCAGGTTTGGGGACAGCCTGCAGAGAGTAGGAGAAATTTTTCTGCAGGAATTTCCAAAGCTTAGATGTACTTTTGTAAATATTTTTTATCTCAAGGGGTTGTTAAAGAAACCTAACTTTTTTTTACGAAACAAAGTTCATAGTTCATAGTTTTGTGAATCTTGGTGTGATGATGATATCATATGATTGGAGAATGAACTCAATAGACTATATAGTAATTACCATTTACATTACTAACATGTTGGGATCACAAAGTTGCAGAGGTTTATTAATTCTTTTAATGATGAATGTTGCATATACCTTCTCCCTCTTCCTAAATTTGGACTAGAAAAAGGAGTCTGCAGAAGACTAATATTTTAAAGGATACCATTTTGCTTAGGAATTTTAATTTGTTTAAAACGTGTTTCTCATACACACATACACATCACATCTCTCTCACATCTATGTGATTGGTACATACTGTTGACTATACTGAATAATTACTGAACCATTTGTAAAACTCTACGTTGTGTTTTTTAAAATTACCTAATGAATAGAAGCTAAATGAGTACATTAACATCTTAGCATTCTTTAGTTTAGTTCTCATTTTAACAAAACATCATTATAATATTGTAGTACTATTGATACATTCGAGTAAAATCATTTAAGAAATTTCGGGCCAATGAAATTATGCATTTAATTAGATTTGTCATTTTATAGAGATAAATAATTAATCCCTAGATTTTTTTAACACTCTAGAGAACTATTTCACTAGGGACCAAAACAAATATATCCAAATAAATCACTGCTGCTGAATATAAAATATACAGAGCTTTCCTTCTTAAAGGACAGAGTCTCATCTAGTTTCTTATTTGATAACATTTTGAGAATATATATCTATTATCAAGATTTGAAATCTTGACTGGTTTCAGAACACTGCTGTGGAAAGGAGCATTTTTATAAATTCAGGTGTATGATTTTGCCCTTTTCTCCTAGCCATGAGCAGATTCACTTGCTGAGCAAATGACAAAACATACATTTTAATTAAAATGTGTCCAAAAAAGAGGAAGTTTTAAATTATCTTTTATAGTTATATTGCTGCCCGTTTTAAATTATCTTTTATAGTTATATTGCTGCCCTTAATTGGTGTTTAAGTACTGTTGTTGCTTACTGTTATAATTTTTAAAAATATTTGATAATGATTCTCAGGAGAGGAGGATTTACTTTAACTCCAATTTCAATCAGTATCTAATTTTTTAAATAAAAATTCACTTATCTTAAATAAGCACAGAAAATAATTATATCTAAACTCCTATCCTGTGGCACAGTATCACCAAGATAAAAATGAAAAAAAAAAAAACTACACTTAGAATATATCAAACAATAGACTAATTAATAACACATAATACTTTCCCTTTCCATGTTACAAATGCTGACATTTGCCAGAAACAAGCAGAAGGAAAAAGAATCAGTGTTCTCTGTCAAAAAGGTGTGATAATTTATTTCAAATGAAAAGCCAAAGTATTTAAAGTAAAGCTTAAAATGGGTGTCAATATGCATGAATACAACAAAGTACCCTACAAAGAAGGGGTTCGTTAGGGCAGCCAAAACCAACAGATGTGTTCCAGCTCATCACTTCCTTCAATTGAGCATAAGAAAGATAAAGTGCTTGGCTGTGTAGTCCATATTTTAAACAAATAAAAGAGAAAGCTACCTGAACCGCTGGTTTGCCAAATTTTCAAACCTTAACAGAGCTGCCTCCTCAAGCATTGATTTATATATTTATTTTTTTCATCATAAAACTTTGAATTTGCTTTCTCCCAAAGTAGTTGTTGAGAAGGAAAAACAAACCTTTCAAAAGGTATTTTTGCTTGGTTCTTTATTACAATGAACAATCTTAAAAGGACTGTAGATAAAGACTTTGGAATCTGTTATTTACCCATTCTGTAGTCTACATAGGTTGAAGTTAGTATTTACTATGACAAGAAATATGTAGATTCCTTTATTGTTGGAACCTCTTTGATTGAAAGTCAACAACTCTGATTAGGCTTTCATGAAATCCCTAAAAATTAGTACACTGGAGAGAGTAACTGTTGTATCTTTTTAAAATATGCTTTGCAATTTCTCCTCATTTTAATTCATTCTAAAGGACAAACATAAGTTTCAAGAGAAAAGAGAATTATGTGTACTTTAAAATAAACAAAAATACATTGTTACTCTTTATTCAAAATAGTTCAAAGTAAGTAATTTTTAGGGTAAGTAGGAATATTATATTAGAAATAATCAGCAAATTTTAACGCTTATTGGACTCCAATAAGGTATTTTGTAAACAGTAAGATCAAAATGCTTATTTGCTTTTCAGTGGAAATAAATTTAATCATTCAAATACAAACCAAAAACGTAATCTATCTTATGTGCTATTCATGGTATTAGATAGTATTGTAAGATAGAAAGAAGATTTATGTTTGGTGAAATAAATTTCTAGGCCCAAGATGAAGCCACTCCTACCCAGGTACCACATCAATGAACTAAAACTTTAATAACCTTTGTGTCCCTGTAAATATTCCACATGACCAGAAACAACATTATTTCCAGGCAGCCAATTCCCAAGTGACAATCCAACTCTCCGCCTTCTCACCCCAAACAAGAAGGATTATGTGGCCCCAGCCAGTGAGGTATTTTTATTTTTCTCTCCCTTGTTCCTTTCTCTATCCTTTAAACATTTTCTGCCTTCTGACCCATTTTGCAGTTCTCTGAGAGTGTCCACTTCATAAAGTGTTAAATAGATGTTTATGTCACTTAAATTGTTTTCCTTTAATGATTTTTAAGCAGTTTTTGGTGATGAGGAATGAGATCATAAAGTTACTCCCAACAGCCGGTGGGATGATAAGATCCACAGTGAGTTCACTGTTTCTGTTGTAGTGAATGAGGGCTGTGAGTAAGTCACTCTTGGATTTGAGCTCTGCTCCTTTGGAGGCAGCTTCCACAGAGAGACAGAGAAATAGATTGATAGATCAACTGACTGATCTCAGAAAGGTTCTGGGGTCCTGAAAATATTCTGGGATTTATTAAAAATGCCAGAAAGGTTCTGGTTTCCAGAAAGTTTCCAGGAGAGCTACCCTGGGAGTTGACAATGGGAGGTAGGTAGCTCTTAGAGATTCACAAAGCCTCAAGATAAATCCACATTATAAACCAATAGGGGACTTGGGCAAATAAATTTAGACAAGAAATTCATCAAAACCAAAATCTAAGCAGGCACAAATGGGACTATTAAAAGACATTAGAGTGTACACCACTGTAAAAAAAAATCTCCTCTTGAAAGGAAGAACAGATCAATTGCTAATGGCCAGCTCAGAAGCCAAAGCCACAAAATTGGTGGACGTGGCATAGAGTGCTGTGAAGCTGTTAGAGAGCTCACCACCTGACTCTAAGACTCCCATGCCAGGATAAATTGGTCACAGAATGGGCTAGATTGACACTAAATCATCCTATGAACCTCAAGAAAATTTCTGTGCAGGGAGGAACAATGTAAAATACCACAAAATCCCCAACCCAGCAGCACACCCTTCTTTAGGTATTAAAGTGGCTCTGAGAGACCCAAAGCTTAGCTAAAGAAATGGGATCCTCAAGTTTCAAAGAATTGAGCATGCCATCCTTTTGGCACATCTGCTTATTTTCTGTCTAGGAACTGTGGTCCTGGAAGCTGTAGATAGCGACAAAAATGGCAAAATCATACTAGGACAGCCTGGAATTACAATGACCATTATGAGGAATGTTCCAATTAGATAAGATCATTTACATCAATAGGAGTGCTTGAAAGAGTGTTCCCAAGTCAAAAAGAATAAAATACCTATTTCAACTGGCATGCAGAAACCTTGAAAGGGCTTCAAAATTCCAAAATAGCTTCACTGGATGATTCTTTGCAAAGGCTAATGAAAAATTAAAGATGGGTATTTTAAACAAAAAACTGTAAGACTGAAATGACTTCTACTACTCTCCTCTATCCTCCTTTATCAGAGTACTCACAGTCTATTTCTCCGCTATCTGAGTTGTCTTTCTACTCTGAAGAGACCACAAGCCTATAAACCAAAGTCCACCAAGTTTACAATTGCAACAGCTCCTAGATCAGAGATTTAAAAACACTTGACCTCCCCCATGAACCTTCCTAGGGATTTGTAGTCAAAACATTGACCCTGATTTTCAATATCTCAGTTTCTCTCAAACAGCCTTGCTGAGTAAGCACTTCAGGGGAAGTAGAGACACAGTTATAAGAAATACATAAAGAGGCCAACTGGCTTATAGAAGTATCCCTCTCTTTGGGATCATTTCTTGGCTTATTTGATTCTAGCTGGTTTGGGTCATGGGGACTCTGGCTCAGGAGCACTCTCCAAACCACTGACTGTTTTGTTGCTAATAATTATTATTGTCTCTCTAATATGCCATGTTCTCTCAAAAGTCTTACTTTGTAATTTTTTTTCTTAAAAGTTTTAAATGCACACGGGCAACCCTTGGCCAGTTGACATATGATCCCTCTGACACTGGAATGACAGAACAAAAGAGTGTAACCATGTATAAGAACACACTCGTAATATGGCTTCTTGTATATCCTACACTGACCCCTGAAGAGGCAATGGTAACTAAGAATTACACTAAGATTGATATATATCCCTATATATATATATATAGTGATACATATCAATTAATAAATACAATAAATATATTGTATTTATTAATTTGAGAGAAAAGAGAGAGCACAAGGGGGAGGAGCAGAGGGAAAGAGAGAAGCAGACTCCCTACTAAACAGGGAACCAGATGTGGTGCTTGATACCAGGACCCTGAGATCATGACCTGAGCCAAAAGGAGATGCTTAACCAATTGAGCCACCCAGGTGCCCCGAGATTGATATTTTTAATCCAAACTCTTAAATGATCAAAAGGATGACCAAAGGGGGGGACTGCTGAAATTTTTAGACCCAAGACAAAGCCACTTCTGCCTGGGGTAACATGTCAGCAAACCAAAACTTTGATCTTTCTCTAATAAAAGTACCCTATTCATAAACTGTGGTTATCAGGTTCTGATTATAATGTAAATTCAAATTGAAGTTTCAAATGTCAGCTCAAATTGAACTCTGTCTTTAGTTATTTATATTTTCTAAACCTTTTATATCTCTTATGACCTTGAATTCTACATTGTACAATTTTAAGTTAAAGGTGGAAATGTTTGTCTCCATTTTTATGTTCAGCTGAAAGCGGTATTTTACACTAGATAAATAAGTACAATCATGTTTTCCTACTCAGATCTCTCTTAGACTTCTGGATTAGGAAAAAATGAAGATACTTCAGAGGATCAAAAAGAAATAGGCAACAAGAGGAAAATTGAATCACAGAAATATAGTAGCTATTCCTTTTTGAACCTTACAGAGTAATAGGGTTTATATAAACATAAGCTAAACGGACCATTTTATATCCCTCTGAGACTTTCTGGAAGCCAAACTCATAAGAGTCATACTTCACTAGCAATGGCACAACATATCTTCTACCAAGTACTTAGTCAGTTTTCATAGAAAAAGGCAGTATTTTAAATGGCATCCTTAAGAGAGTAAGCCAGACCATTTATTTTCTGGAAGAAATAAATTTGGAGTGGTAAATGATGCAGGAACTTTTTTTATTAAGTCATCCTAATTTCATAGCAGTTCTACAAACTCTGTGACCAGAATCCCCAACTTAAAAATAAAAACATCTGTTAATTGTCCCTGTATGAAATTGTTATCCTTATGTGAGGATTTTTGTGGTGCATTCAATTCCCAATGTGCCTTAATATCATAACTGGAAATAATTAGCAACATGTCTAGAAGATTTAGCTAAGAAACATATTAATTTGGCCTGGAGATAGTTCTTTTATCCTGCACATTTATTTTTGCAGATTTCTTACTGAGTTTGTCTATATGATTTTATGTCAACTGACTACTCATAAAATTGCAGACTATATGAACACCGCTTTTAGAAAATGTTGAGAGTTGTTTTCTTTATTATTGAATTTTATGCCTCAACCTATATCAATATTTTGAACATGTCGGTACAAAGCAGCATGAATCAGCTCACTAGTCCCTTGGCTTTTCATTCTTTTTTTTTTAAACTTTGTTGAGGCATCATTGACAGATATAATTGTTTATGTTCAAAGTGTACAATGTGATAATTTGATATACATATATATTGTCAAATGATTGCCAAGATCAAGATAATGAACACATTCATCACTTCATATAGTTTGCATAAGTAAGTTTTGTGTGTGTGTGCTGAGAATGCTTAAGATCTACTCTCAGCAACTTTCAAGTATACAATACCATATTACGAATTATGGTCCATGCTGTTCATTAGATCCTTAAAACTTATACTTCTTATAAATGAAAATGTGTACCCTTTGATCTACATCACTCTGTTTCCCCTTTCTCTTCAGTCCCTGGTAACCATTCTTCTATTTTCTGCTTATGTGAAGCTGGCCTTTTTGTTTTTTGATTCCACATGTAAATGATACAATACAGTATTTGTCTTTCTCTTTCTTTTTTATTTCACTTGGCATAAGCCCTCCAAACATTAACTCTTTACAGTAATCCTTAAACAACATGGGAGGGGAGCATGGTGAGGGACACCAAACCACACCCTCTCATGCAGTGGAAAATCTGTGTATAACTTTTGATTCCCCCAAAACTTAACTACTAATAGTCTATTGTTGACAGGAAGCATTACTGATAACATAAACAGCTGATTTAACACATATTTTGTATGTTATATGTATTATATACTATATTCTTATAATAAAGTAAGCTAGAGAAAAGAAAATATTAATAAGAAAATTATACCAGAGAGAAAATATATTTACATTACTACATTGTATTTATTAACAAAAAATCCATGTGTAAGTGTACCCACTCAGTTCAAATCTGTGTTGTTCAAGGGTCAAGTGTAATGAGTTCCACTTAATACTTAAACACACAGATATACTGTGTACATAAGTATTAGAATTTTTTACTGATACACACAAACATATGTATAGGATTTATTTACTTCATGTATTTTCTTTTGTCTTGGCATGCAGATCTTGAATGTTTTGCATGCTCAGTAATTTCAAATTTATCCATATCTTCTAAGGAATGGACATCTCTGATGAAATTAGTTGAAAGTTGAAATGTGTATGGTTAATGGATGACCAATATTCAAAGACTTAGAACCTGTACCATATCAAACAAATCCTACTTTCAATTGTTGACATGTTTCAGTCATAATTATGAATAGAAGTTCTTATTATGCAGTGCTACATCTATATTGAACAATTAGTTTGAATTTATGATACTTTAGATTTTTGAAATAATTAATCTATTATTGGTTTTCATTATTACTTTAAAAAGATACATATTAAATAAAGACAACTGACTTCCCTGAATCTGGATGGATATAAGCTAGTACATATGCACCATATGGATATTATTAATACATTTATATAGAGAGCTGTATGGTGAAATTGTAACATGTATTTTAAATAGTTAATGAGTTTTTAGAGATTGTAATATGTAATTATCTATACATTTAATAAGGCAGTGTAAAATGTTAAAAAAGCATCAAATTATTGAGAAACAAACATGTTCTATCTCATATTCTCCATTAGATTATAAATCTCACAACACTAAGAATTGTATATATAGAATTTGAGATTATTTTCATATGCGAAACAGAAAAAATGGTTCTACTTTCAGTATATATTTACATGTTTTTAGTTTTCCATAAAGTTTAAAAATGAAGTCATTTTTATATTATAGTGTTTTCAGACAATGTATCTAATAAAGGCAGAATATTGAGTCATACCTCATTTAAAAATGGAACATTAAATACACATGTGCCCTACTTTATGGAAAAAGTATAAAGAATAATTTATAAAGACAATTCCTTCAAAATATTTCAATAGGGGGGCACCTGGGTGGCCCAGTGAGTTAAGCTTCCAACTCTCAGTTTTAGCTGAGGTCGTGATCTCAGTGTCATGATCGGACTCTGAGTAAGGCTCCACAATTCACGCTTGAGTTTCTCTTTCTCTATGTCCCTCCCTCTAATGCTCACGCTCTTTCTCTCTCAAATAAACTAATAAATATTGAAGAAAACACAAAACTATTTCATCAGGTATAAGCAGACTTTAATAAATAAGCCATAAATATATAGGCAAAAAACCTAAATTAAATAATTAAAAGTAGAGATTTTATAGCATAGAAAGTAATAATTCTGCAAGTTGTTTATTTTTTTTAAGATTTTATTTATTTATTCATGAGAGACAGAGAGAGAAAGAGAGAGAGGCAGACATAGGCAGAGGGAGAAGTAGGCTCTCTGCAGGAGCCTGACATGGGACTCCATCCCGGACCCCAGGATCACGTCCTGAGTCAAAGGCAGACACTCAACCACTGAGCTACCCGGGCATCCCAAGTTGCTTAATTATATCAAAGAGTTAGCCAAAGATTTCCTTTAATAATGAAGTTTCATATGACATCTTAATATAATTTTAATTGAAAATGATAAAGTATTGATCTTTATTAGAACACAGACTAGTTACTGAGGTATGCGTAAAATCTCACCCTATTCTCAAAGCATATTTTGGTTCACCTCAGCGACTGTGCTCTAATATTAAATAGTAATTTTATTTTATTTATTTATTTTAAAGATTTTATTTATTTGTTCATGAGAGACACACAGAGAGAGAGAGAGGCAGAGACACAGGCAGAGGGAGAAGCAGGCTCCATGCAGGGAGCCTGATGTGGGACTTGATCCTGTGTTTCTAGGATCACACCCTGGGCCAAAGGCAGGTGCCAAACTGCTGAGCCACCCAGGTGTCCCTTAAATAGTAATTTTAGACAGGACTTGCAAAATGGTCCAAGGTATTTGTGGCATATTTTATTTCAGACCATAAAAATGTTGTTTTAGTGAACAAAACTGATTCGTTCACACTATTATTATATCAGGTATCAAAAATGTCAGGTTTTCTGATTTCTTTTTTCTATATTGTTATGTCATCTAATGTGTTCACCCAGTCAACCTAAATTTATAAAGCACACAATATTTATAAAGCATTCTCCTAGGTCTTCCATGTCTCCATGTCCATATCCTTGTCTTCACTGCATGGACTCCAAAGATGAATACCTGGAAAACTTTTTTTACAGAGTCTTAGTTGTTTTATATCCAAAATTACTTTCATGATTTATTAAATAGTCAAAATTAATCAATTCAATTCAGGTCATTAAAAATGTTTTACTAAAACAAAATTTGAATCTATTAAATCTATTTAACTATTTAAAATCTATTTTTTAAAAACTTGTCTTAGCATACTGAGATATTTTCAACAAAATTTTTCTTTGACTTGTCAAAGGTAGTTTGGACTAAATTTTTAATTCCACTTTCATTTACTTGAAATAATATGTATATAGCAAAATGTTAAAATATAATCTTAAATCCAATCAGATACAGGATTATTATATTTGATTTTCCAATTTAAAAAATGATCAAGGTTTAGAGCATATTCCAGAAATATCCCAAGTGAAAGTCCGAAATCTATCCAAAAGATTGTACCCATATAAAAGGATAGGTTTTTGTTGCTGTCTTTATATATTCTATTCCTAAATAGCTCAAGCTATAAGATGCTTCTATTATCAGCATAGTCAATGTCTTAAGAATAGAGGCTAAACTCTTCAGGAATAAAATAATTCCCTCCATAAGTTTAAGGTACTCATGTTCATATTGTTAAAATCAACAACATGATATTCTTTAAGTTTAATTTACTAGCATTTTCTAATGATCTGGAAGGGAAGGGTGGTTCTAGAATGTTTTCATTCCATTTGGTTTGTCACTAAATGACACATAGAACAAATGCAAATGTACTTCCTTCTTTTGGACATACTATATTTTTTCATACCATATTTCAGGAGCATTTAGGACTGGTACTAAACTTTATTCTGTTATCTCTAAGTAATATTAAGCAGAGTGTTTCAAAAGCTTTAAAAAGCTTAATGCAAGTTTGTTAAGTTATCTGATGAGCTAAATCAAAATTGCCAAAGTAGTGATAAAAGTCGACGGGTTTCAAAACAAAATCAACGTATGAAATTCCTGTTTTCTCACACATCCAAGCAACTACTCCACATGAATACAGTGATTCAAGAATTTGGCTGATAGACAACCAGCCTGATAAAATAAATGGTGCCAAAAGAAATCACAAGCTACATGGCACTATAGAAGGAAAGTATTCTCATTTATTAAAATAATATAGTGTTTTTGCATATTGACTATAATCATTGACTTGGTAAGGCATTAATATTTATCTTTAAAGAAATAGTAAGTAAAAAAAAGGCATTACATATATAAAATTGCATTTCTAGTATTGAATTAAAACCTAGAGACTCCTTAAGGATTCAATAAAACTACCCAAAGAATGAGTGCATTTTACATTCCAGAAACATTTTTAGGATGATAGAAAGATAACTTGCATGTTAAAGACCATATTGTATAACATATTCAAGGACTTACATAAATCATTCCCTGAGCTTGAATTCGCCACATGGTCATGGAATGGATTCCAAAATGGCACAATGTCAGCAAAGCACTGACAATAGCACTTATTAGCATATTACTCTCCAGGATTCCCTGAAAAAATGCAAATGATGTCAGTTCTGGGTTTGGTTCTTCTTGTTGTGGCTAATGTAGATGCATACTAATAAAGGTCATGATTATTAAAGTTAAATTCCATTAAAGAGAAAAAGGGTAATATAAAGAATGTGAATTTTGAAGTTAAACAAATCTGAGTTGAAATTTTAGTTCTGCCCCTACTAGATCTGTGATCCTAAAGAATTAACACCTGTGAGTCTCAGTTTGTGCCTTTATAATTGGAATAATACATTGTTTACTCAATATGTATTTAAGAGATTACTATGTTCTTACCAACACAATTAATCTAGCGAATGCATCAATGAATAAGACAAAAATCTGACTTGTGGTGGAGGAGTCAATTAGATAATGAACAAATAAAATGATATCAGAGTTATATGGACTGTGAAGAAAATAATGCAGAACTAAAAAGTGGGAAGGAAGGAAGATTTTTAAAATATGCAGTCAGAGAAGATCTCTTTGAGGAAACGGCTTTTGAGCAGGGATTAAATGATGAGAAGAGGCCATATTCTCAACAGAAAGGACAAAAAGCAGAAAAGCTCAGAGTCTATAAAAACTTAACTTAAGAAATCAGCTTTGTTTTTATCAAAGCAATTCAGGGGTGTGGTAAATTTAGTAATGACCCCAAAGATGTGCAAGTCCTCATCCCTGAAAACTGTGAATATTACCTTGTATAATGAAAGGGACTTTGAAGATGTGATAAAGATTTTTGAGGTGGGATGATTATCCTGGATTACTAGTAATTACATGTGTTTTTTTTTATAAATTGAAGGTAAAATAAGAATTGACTACAGAAGAGTGGTAGGAGATGTGAAGCAAGAGGCTGGAGTGATGGAAAGAATAGGTCACCGGTTAAGGATTCAGGAAGCAAGAAAAGCCAAGCAAATGGATTCTCTTCCAGAGTTTCCAAAATGAACAAGCCCACAGACATCTTGATTGTAGGCCAGTGAAACTGATTTTGAATTTCTGTAGGTAACTTTCTGTTGCTATAAGCCACTAAGCTTATGGCCATTTGTACAGCAGTAATAGAAAAGGATACTCTAGCATCAGATGATGCTAAATTGGACCTGGGTAGTGGTGGTGTTTGAGATTGAGAAATGGCTCAGGTATGGGTTATATTTTGAAGGTGGTGTTAACAGTACTTACTGATGGTTAGGGTAAGTGGAATGAAGCCATCCAAAAATCTGGAGCAACCAGGTTAGTGTCCATCATTTACAAGAGACAGCTAAGCCTACACAAAGATGGTAGGAAATGGTAGAAAAGGAAATGAGAGTTCATATCTTGTCCATATTCTATTTGAAGCTGTGGAATTGTTTTAAATGATAACTAATGGAAAACAAAGTGATTCAGTTAAAAAGAATGACCAGGAACAGTGAAGATGATAGTGCCCTATGCTCTCATCCCCAACAGGATAGTTAGAGGACATTATTAAAAGACACATACACACACATGCACTCATACACACACAAGACTTCCCCAGAGATCGCATGTTATCAATAACTATTTTTTTTCAAGATTTTATTTATTTATTCGTGAGAGACACAGAGAGAGAGAGAGAGGCAGAGACTCAGGCAGAGGGAGAAGCAGGCTTCCTGCAGGGAGCCCGATGTGGGACTCGATCCCAGGACTCCAGGTTCATGCCCTGAGCCGAAGGCAGATGCTTAACCACTGAGCCACTCAGGTGTCCCTCAATAACTATTAAACAAAAAATAAATAAATAAATAAATAAAAATAAACAACAACAAAAAAATAACTATTAAACAACAAAAATAACTATTATTTTTAAAATTTTATTACTGAATATAAAAATAGATCTCATCTCTTCTATCCAGTTTCTTACAGGTAAAATCGCAAACATATCCACTTACTAATTAAATTCAAGCCAGTGTTGAACAACATCTGAGGAAAATACTGGCAAACAGAATAAAAGAAAAAAAAAACATATAATACTACGTTTAAAACAAGAAAGTACTAATAATTTGTAGGGCTGATGTAAAGATAAATGAAAACATAAATGAAAATCAGTAACCTTGTAGTATCTAGAGGTAAATCAAGGCATAGTTTGATACTTCAAAGTCCTATGTGATAGTCAATTTTATCTTAAACACAAAATAATTCCTAAATTCCTCTGCCATAACCCTTTCAGAAGAGAAATATAAATATAGTGCACCAAAATTAAACTTTAAAAAATATTGATAACATAACATAAAACAGAACTAAATACGAAGTTTGTCCCCAGTTATTAAAAGTATATACTTTTCCTCCAACATGTACAATCTTTTAATTATGTTATTTAATTGACTTTTTTGAGGTAAAACCAGGAACATTGATAAACAATACTACGTATCATTAATCATCTAAGAAAATCATTGTTTTTTTAACAGTCTATCAGATAGTACAGAAAGTTTTAGAACAGTAGGAAAAAGCTAAAATAACTTAAATGTTCTTAAATCACTCACTTATTTTAGTAAATACTAATACAGTATATTAAGAAAAAGTGATGGGCACCTGGGTGGCTCAGTCAGTTAAATGTCTGCCTTTGGCTCAGGTCATGATCCCAGGGTTCTGTGATCTAATCCCAAATCTGGCTCCCTGCTCCGTGAGGAGTCTGCTTCTCCATCTGTCCTTCCCCTCTGCTTGCTGCTGGAGTTCTCTCTCTCTCTTTTTCTCTCATATGCTCACTCTCCCTCAAATAAATAAATAAGATCTTAAAAAAAAAAGTAACAAAGAATACAGGGAATCAGGGAGAAGGTATAGAGTAAAATAATTTTTTAAAGAAGTTTGAGTAACTTATTAAACGTCTCCTGCATATCCGCAGTGATTGCTCTTCAAGTTTTATGGTGAGCTATACATCAAAATTATGATAATAATTTGAAGAGAACAAACATTTTTCTTTATCACCTATGCAGGTTGAGTTAAAAAGTTTACCTCCCACCACACCCACATTTGATAAGGATGTTTGTCTCTGTTAGATGTTATAAACAGCCATACAAGGGAATTAGTAATGGCATTATTAAAAATGAAAGACAAGTAAAAAGCCAGACTCAAAATGTTACATAACGTATGATTCTATTTACATGACATTTTGGAAAAGGCAAAAATCTGCGGACAGAAAACAGATTAGAGGTTATCAAAGGGCTGGGATTGGGGGAAATGTCAACAATAAAGGGACAAAGGGAATTACTGAGGATGATAGAATGTTCCATATCTTGATTGTGCTTGTGATTATAGAACAGTGTCCATTTTTCAAATAAACAGCAACTGTACACTGAAAGGGGAGATTTTACTACATGAAATTTGCCTCAGTCAACCTTACTTTAAAAAGTTAAAGAAAAATATCCCTTTGAAATGTTTAAAAAAACAACAACAACAACAAGATAGGTTTTGAAGATGCCTGGGTGTCTCAGTCAGTTGAGCATCTGACTCTTGATTTTGGCTCAGGTCATGACCTTGGGGTCCTGGGATTGAGCCCCATGCTCGGCTCTGCACTCAGTGAGGGGTTGGCTTGTCTCTCTCCCTCCCTCTTTTCTCTTTCCCATTTCCTCCTACCCCAGCTTGCTGGGTTGCTCACTTACATGCTCCAGTGCTCACACTCGCTTGCTTTCTCTCTCTCTCAAATAAATCAATATATAAAACCTTTAGAAAAAGCTACATATTTGGTTCTAGAAATTCTAGGTTATATAATTTATTTCAAAATCTTAAGTTTGCAGCCCATTTTTAACTTATCAAATCTTTATTCAAAAATCTAAAGTTTATATTAAAAAAATAACTCATTTACATACAACCCTAAGGCTAAAACATATAAAAACTATATAAAAGAAAGAGAAAAAGTTCCAACTTTTTATTACTTTGGTTTTGAGTTTGTTGAGAGGAAAATAAAACAAAACAGCAACAAATTGGCCAAGCTGAGTTATAAATATTACAAAAACATCATTGAAACCTTAATGTGAATAAAGCCAGAGCACATCTTTGGAACTAGAGACAAAATATGCAACATGTACTTTCCTTCTTAATGACTAGCAGCGTCCACTTGGGATATAATTTTTTAAGTAGAGACAGGAATACAGATATGAAAGGAACTGAACACTGGTTAAACAAGTGATTTTACGATTGCTTAATTTCCAACTTGATTTTTTAAAAGACTAATAGCTACTTCATCTGAAGCAATTTGGCTGGTTTGCCAGTGGTCATTAACACACCTTCATTATCAACTTCTCCAAAAAAGAGCAGGACACGTTAAACATATTTCCATAAATGGACATCATCTCCAGGTTCTTAAAGTTAGGTCATAAATATATTCTAATCAAATATAATATCATCTAAAGACGTTAATATTAATATATGTTCATGCATAAATATATACATAATATACATAATCAAAGATATTGTTTATAATTATATTATGAAAAAAGTTCAAGCGATTAAAGACTGAGTTGTGAGACATTGGTATTTATGGGTTTTTTTAAACATTTTATTTATTTATTCATGAGAAACACAGAGAGAGGCAGAGACATAGGCAGAGGGAGAAGCAGGCTCCCCAGAGGAAACCCAATGTGGGCCTGGATCCCAGGATCACACCCCGAGCCAAAGGCAGATGCTCAACCACTGAGCCACCCCGGGTGCTCTAGAGACACTGGTATTTACATTAAGGTCCTCTACCCTAGTTGTAGGTGTCAATATAGTAATTATTAGAATATAGTGATTATTAGACCACTTCTATGAAATTCAAAATGTATCTATTTTTGATATGTTAATTTACCCCTGGCCAATAAATGTGTGAACCTATCTAGAGTATCTTAAATAAAGAGTTGGTAGGTTTTCACAATGGCAAAACCAACTCTTAAAATGCTTGTTTTCTAGGAAGAAGAGAATGAATTCAAGATGATCAGCACATGGATACATTAGAGCTAGATAATATTTTTTTATTAAGTTTCAACTTTTCAAATTGTACCTTTCACAAACTCTGTGCCTGTGGCACAAACATTAAAGCAAAAACATTAATGGAAACACATTAAATGGAGCAGCTGCAGCTATTACAAAAGCAAGGTCCCTTGGATGGGTCAATACACAAAGATGTGAGTTCATACCATGGCCTGTTACAGACTCTGGGAGACTTAGGAGTAATGTGAGTTTTGTGGGGCCAGGCTCTCTGTGGACAGAGGCACACTGCAGATGAGGGGGTTCTCCTCAGCAGTGGTATCTCCTTCTGTCATACAGATCTTTGGTGTATATGAGTTGTTGATCCAAAATGTGTATTGTTATTTGTATTGGCTGTTGTGCAGCATTTTATATTAACAAACAAACAAACAAAGAAAAAAACACCTTCGACCTCTTTTTTGTTTCCAGCTGAAAGGCTTTTTAAAATTGGCAGTGTAAAGTACGAGGTGTGGCTTCCGGACACCAGTCTTCCTAGAGATTAAGCTGCACTAAGCAGGCGATGTTTTCCTTGCCTTTTATATTCTGAGTTGTTACAAGGGAATTCCAAAATGATAGCAGCTGTGACAAGCATACTAATTCTTGTGCACCACTTCTGTTTGTTAACTGGCAGGAGGAAATGATCTCTGAGACAGAGAGGTAGAACCAATAGGGATACGGAAATAAAACCTAGATGTCACACTGGTGTCACATCAAAGCTGAGGACGTTTACATAGCAGAAAGCCTAATCTTCAGTTAACCTCTATTTGATTTTCACAAATAAGATTTCATCTGAAGCACCAAATTAAATCTGAGACTGAGAAATGGGCCTGTATATTAAGATGTGTCCGAATTAATTGTTAGCATGATGAGTGGCTGGCTTTCAGCTGCAGATTTGTAGGTCACTGTTGGCATACTGGGGTTACTATCTATGGGGGAAATTTAAGAATAGATTTTACCCTGGTATGCACATGACTCTCAGCTTCTGGGATAACACTGCTAATAGAGTTAGATGCCTATCAATTAAGTAGTATAATGAAAACTTCAGTGGAAAAAAAAAAAGCTCACATAATTCCTTGGAATGTTACCTTTTTGTTGGATATAAAATTCTGGGAAAATATTTCAAATACATTTGTTTTCTCTTCACATAGTTGCTTAAATATGCTATTGGATTCAGAGCAAACCAGAGGAGGCTACTCAATTTTCACAGAGTTAAAGAATGACACTAACTGATCAACAACCTAAAAAAAAAAAATCTTTTTGATACAGTAACAGTACACAAAGGGTATAGGAGCATAGGTGTCTGAAAAGAACATAATCTAACCCAAGACACAAATCATTTTTAAAGATTATAAATAAAAATTGTGTTGTCTGATCATATTCAAGAAAACCAAACTTATAATGAACTTATAGCATATAAAATTTTATATTGGATTTAGTGTATTTAAAGATGACTAATAACTAAAACAGAATTAGAATATTCTTCGATTGAAGAAAGTATTTAAAACATCTTGCAGAAATTTAAATACTCTAACTCACTATAATACCATATGTTTTTCCCCTAAGCTTTACCTCTAATGATGTTATAATTATGAATGTATTTCATAGATATTTATGCAAAATCAAACCTATAAAAATATTTTTCACATATACTGATACATGTGTATACTGAGTATATACCATTATGAGTGAGTATATATAGATATGAGTAATGGTTATCCATTTCTCAATCTCTCTACTTTTCCATATGTAGGGTGATCCCATTTGGTTAAATTTAGGTTATAATGCCTAAATGCCTTTCCCAAATGTTTAATCAAATAAAATTAAAAATGCATTTTCCCTATGATTGCTATCTTATAAAATAGCTGTTAATATCAACTCAGAGACATTAACTCAAATCAAATGATTATCCCATGTTTCTCTGCTCTTGGAGCCTTTCCCAAGGTCTTTAAGCCACTGGATGATACATCAGTGCTATACTAATCATGCACAGCACCAAGTTTCTTTCTTTTTTTTAAGATTTTATTATTTATTCATGAGAGACACACAGAGAGAGAGGCAGAGACATAGGCAGAGGGAGAAGCAGGCTCCATGCAGGGACCCCGATGTGGGACTCGATCCTTGGGCTCCAGGATCAGACCCTGGGACTCCATGGCAGAGCCAAAGGCAGACACTAAACTGCTGAGCCACCCAGGGATCCCCAACTGAGTTTATTTCTAAGGCCATCCATATCCTTCCTCTGCTCCTTGTGCTTGTTGATAGAGCCAACAGGCTGAGTCACTTTGGCTCAAGATCTTAAGCTCTGCCTCTTGATACTGGAAAAGAATCAGTCATTAAGTCTTTTTTGCATCTCAAAGTGTCCCTTTCTTTTCATTTTCATTGCCCCTATTTTAGAACCAACACTTGACCATGTAGTCTCCCAGCCAATCAATCTTTCCCTTTCAACATTCCTGCACATTAGCA
This sequence comes from Vulpes lagopus, assembly GCF_018345385.1. Lineage (NCBI taxonomy): Eukaryota > Metazoa > Chordata > Mammalia > Carnivora > Canidae > Vulpes > Vulpes lagopus. Next base: position 39,920,270 of record NC_054839.1, on the reverse strand, counting down.
TCTGGTAAACATACCTTCCTGTGCTACCTTCTTTACTGATTCCTCACGGTAACATTCAGGGGATGTGCTCCATCTTTTTTCTTTCTTCTTTCTAACAAAACTAAACTGAAACTCCTCCCTGGAGCCCAGGTCTTGTCTTGGTCAGACCAATCCTGTTGTCTTTTGTCCTTCCTTTATTCATATTTCTACAGGTGTAAATTCAGCTTATTGGCCTTGTCTGAAATGCCAACTCCTCTGTAGCATCCTAGCTGATCCTCTCTCTATCCCAAGGCCAGGGGAATCATACTCTCATCTTCCTTATACACTCTGTTTGTCTTTCTGTTTTTCATTGTCTTGCTTTTTTTCCTTAACTACTGTATACCTGTCCTTCTTATGTAAGGAATATAACCACTGTTTCTTATCTTTGTATTCTCAAAAAAGCCAGAAGATGAAGATGATGATGATGATGATGAGGATGATGATTTATCTTTTTGGGGGGTAAGTGGAGGGGCAGAGAGAGAGACTGAGACAAAATCAAGAGTTGAACACTTAACCCACTGAGCCACCCAGACACTCTACCAGGAAGATTATTTTAACTGCGGTAACATGATTAGTGGTTTTTAATAGGTGAATGAATAAATGATTTAAACATTTCTACATAAGTTTTTAGTTTAAGTTAGCAATTTCATATAGACAAGAGGTTATAATTGTGTAAGGAAATCAATACCAGATAATGTTTGTAGACTAGACATTTACAAAAAAACCCGTGGGGTGCATGGGTTTTTTGGGTTTACTTGGTTAAGTGTCTGCCTTTGGCTCCAGTAATGGTCCCAGAGTCCTGGGATCCAGCCCCACATCTGGATTCCTGCTCAACGAGAGGTCTGCTTCTCCCCTCCCGTTTCTCCTGCTTGTGCTATTCTCTCTCTCTTTCTCTCTCTCTCTCTGTCAAATTAATTAATTAATTAAATATTAGGAAAAATGTTTCTTGTAAACTTGAAATTGAACAAATTCTTCTTTGGTTGTATAGGAAAATATGGATAGCAGGTGACTAGTAACAGAAATGGCCTGACCATGACTAGTTTCACCTGGTACTGTTTAACTAGCTAATACTAGCTGACACATACTCAGAGAAACCACTCAGTGAAACCACTACCAAATATCTGTTTCTATGGAAGTAAAGAACATATCTATTCTACCTTCTGGCAGAGTGAAAAAAAAACAAAAACAAAAACAAAAAAAAACAAACTCCAGCTTGTATGAATCTATTCCTTTGCACTAATATGACTTCCTTTATATTCACATAGTCTTTATATTCTGGTGTTCCCTCAACACACATTTACCAATTTACTACCCTGAATATAATTTATATACGCCTCATGATCTAAATGTTTATGCACTTTTGGATGCATATATATATAAAACCATACCCAAAATTACAATTTACAGATACTTCTAAATTTTGTAGAAGCCCAGAAGAACACTAGAATCATCACAAACTCCTGGTGTTTCCTTTATGGGTTGTACAAAAAGTCATTATGTTGTGGGGCTTATAGATGTAGCTATGATGTAGCTATTGTACACCAACTGATTACTGTTTAAGAAGCCAAGTTCAGGGACGTCTGCATGGCTCAGTGGTTAAACGTCTGCCTTCAGCCCAGGGCATGATCCTGGAGTCCCAGAATCGAGTCCCACATCAGGCTCCCTGCATGGAGCCTGCTTCTCCCTCTGTCTGTGTCTCTGCCTCTCTCTCCCTCTCTGTCTCTCTGTCTCTCTGTCTCTCTCTCGTAAATAAATAAATAAAATCTTAAAAAAAAAAAAAAGAAGCCAAGTTCATAGTACATTGGGGAAGCTAAGAGTTAACCTCCCTAGTGGTCTTTCAACTGGAAGACTCTTTGGAAAGAACAGAACAAAGAGTCAAAATGCAAAAGGCCTATTTAAATGCCACTAATATTTAAATATACCTGTATGTGAAGCTTCCTACTGTTCCATTTAACACTTTAGCAAAAGGCTAATGAACTGAGGAGTGCTTTGTGCCTAGTTTAATCTAGATACTATGTTTAATAGAATGACCTCTTTAAAGGAGCAAGCCTCTTTGAGATCAGAAAATACCTGTTTAGCTAGCTAACTTTTAAACTTAAAAACAATAACTTAAATAATTGCGTGCTGAACAACAACTCCATAATTCTTACAGAAGTGTTCCAACATGTACAGTGTTAATTAGGCTTTGGTTCTGTCTTGAAACTGATGTCCACGTGCTAAGCATGGTATGTCCTGAGGACTGGCTACCAAAGTGACACAGTTGTTAAAGACAATCACTAGCTAGGACTGGTTCCAATGGGAAACAATTTCCTCTGGCAGCTTTTGAAGTTTGTTTTTATAGGAAATTGCCTCTTGGAGCATATAAAGCTAATTCATGGCAGTTCCCAGAGCTCCTGCATACCCGTCTGGAGCTCCCCTGTGGACGAAGCTGTCTTGTTGACATAATCGGGCTTGGCTCTTGGCAAAGCTCCAGGTGTTTGTGTGGAGCCAGTCAGATTAGGTTGAAAGCCTTTAAATCTTCCAAAGTGTCCCTAGGAAGTGAATATAAAATGGTGATGGTGATGTGGCAAGACCCAGGGAACATAGCAAAGTCGTGACATTTGTATTTGGGTCTGTCATCGTGATTCAGTAACACAGACTTTGCTAGTAGATTCAGCAGAGGTCATGACACAAAATGATGGATGATCTGCAGTTCTATTCTCACCATCAAATCAGTGTTAGGTGCTGGGTTCACTTTTCTTTGAGGGTTTGTTATGATGCTACAAAACTTGTTTTCCTCCTAACTACCCAGCCATCTCAACAAATATTTTTTGCATTAGAATTCTAGCCTATACACATTTAAATAATGAACTAAAAATCAGTGGACTTCATTTCTTTTGAACAGAAAATATTAGAAGATAATCATTTTTGAAAGGGATTTTAATTTTGAAAGGGATTATGCCTCCCAATTTATTTAATATATACTTATTAACAGATTTTTAAGGACAAATAATGTATTTACTCAAATTATAAAAAGGAGAAAAAAAGCTTAAATATGACCCTAGACATCTAATTGGAGATAAAAGTTGAAAATCAAAAGCACTATGAATTTGAAATATAAAAGAACCAGCATTTCTTTTTCCAGGTGTAAGAAATACTGAAGTTTGAGCATAAAAGTAATGTTGAGTGAGTTGAAACATCAGAAACAAAGAAAACAGCAGCTGTGTACAGAATAGAGAAGAATAAAAGTGACAGTACGTTTAGTCACATGGGGAAACAGTTGAAAGGAACTGTATTTGTTTGAATTTGATATTGTCCACACTAGTGAACCCTGAAGTTCAAAATGAAAGCCATTTCTCTTATACCTTTGTCCCCTATTTCTTAGGAATTGGCTCTACATTTCTTAGGAATAAAAAAGCATGAAAATCTGATGTGAGATCTTCTTCCCAATAGTCTACTTCAATTTGATGACTGAAGTATCAATAATTTTTATGTTATGCAAATTTTATAAATTGACCTTCTTTTATTACATTCCTTTCATACTTAAATATCATTTTCACATGATTTTTTTTAAAGATGGTCTTTTGTTTGGAAAGGCATCCTAGTACCTATTAAACGTCTTGATCTTGTTAGTGATTCCATTCACAGTTCCATTCTCTACTATGTCTTCACCTGAATCCCACAAATAAAGAAACAGAAGTTAATTCTGTTTTCTGTGAACCTTCAGCACTAATTTCACTAGATGGTAATTCTTGCTTATATGCCTGTTTTACTCAAGAAAAGCTGAACTTTTTGAGATTGGGAATAACATCCTCCCCAATCCCCGACCTTTGCTTCAGTGGCAAATCTAGAACAGTTTCTGGCCCTTTGTGGATATTGAGGAAATGCTTGTGAATGAATCTATCAGCGGCTTTCCCTGTGTCTGACTTTCCATTTGCTATGACTGATAGCTAAAAGCAAGATTTCAGGTCAGTTTGTCTTGGCTTGAATTTCGGATCCCTGATGGACTAGGTGTGTGATCTTCGGCAAGTCATTTTTCTGGGCCTCAATACTCCACCCATAAAATAGTCTACTCATGTAGTTTGCCTGAGGGGTAAATGTGTTGATGTACAAAAACTGCTTACAAATAAGTTCAGTACATACTAAGCACACAAGTAAGCTCTAACAATCCGTATCCTCATTAATGCATGGAGCCACCTATACAGAACTATGAGGGTCTCCTTGGCACATGTACCCATGGATGAGATTGCTAGGTCACAAGACACACCTGAATTATGGAAGTCAACTTTTGAGGTGCTGTTAAGTAACATGTTTTAATTTTTTGTCTGCCTTAATTCCAAAATCTCTTAAAAACAAGTACTCCTTTGAGTTTCCCTTTATTTTGTATTGAATAAATGTTCACCCAGCATTTTTGATATGTCAGGTCTTTTCCCAAATACTTTATATGTATTAATTCACCTAGTTCTCATGAACTAACATACTATACTGTTAGTGGCTTCATTTTGCAGAGGAGGGAAGTGAGGAATAGAGAACTTTACTGATCTGAACAAAATGAGGCAAAAGTAAGTGGCTCCAAAGATCATGATCAGAAGAACCGCCGCATCCTTCTGTCCTTTAACCCTCACCAAGCCGGACCCCCTTTGGACATCCTGCCATTCTTAAGCCTGTTCTGACTCCTTTCTTTTTTCCCTTGTCCCAATTCCTGTTCTGCTTCCTTTTCCCAAATCAAGTAGTAGGGAAGGGAGAAAGGAGAACTATGTAGTGGGCAGAAACCTTTCTTTTTTTCTCTTTCTTGCTTCAAATTTTGCCCTGCTCTAAAGCCTACAAAAAATGTGTTGAAAGTATTGCACATCTCAAATTTTTATGCTGAAATGACTTTGTCTATAAGTAGTAATCTTCCAAGCTATCTTTGTGTAGCTATGAGGTTTGGTGATATCTTCATCAAATAAGCTTCAAGAAGATAAAGGCAATCCCCAGGTAATAGATAGAGTTACACTACAAGACTGCCAAACATACACCCATGGGAGTTAATACCAAGAGCTTCCTGCTCTCTCATTTTAATCAGTGCCAGAAAGTGCAATAGCAATAGGAAGATGGTGTGAATGAAATTGAAATCTGGATTTTCACGGAAATATAAAAGAAAAAAAATGAAACATCAAAAATTAAAATTAAAACATAAAAAATTAAAAATGAGATTAATCCACTATGCCAAATTTTCCAGTTTTGTACTCATTACCATTACTTCCAGGTTTCTAAATATATATTCATGCTACAGAATATATATTTCATTCCACATTATCTTTTCTCATCTTCTGTCTTCTGTGAGTCTCAACAACTCACTGAAGTCTAGCCAGAAAGCCATTTACTTTTTCTCCATTAAAGACCTTCTCTAGGTACACTTCAGCCATCTGACATATATGTATTCTAATAAAATCAATTCAACAGTACCATAGACTTTAAACTTTATGTTTATAAAAGTATTTAATTTAATTTAACCTTCAAAAATATTCATTTTTTAAAAAAGCATAATGTCAATGTGTTGATGATTTGGAAAAATATGAATTTATTGTAAATAAAATAAAGTTTTACATATTCATATATACTTTAAGAATCCTGTTAAATTTAGCCAGGCTTTCAACAGAGAAAACTTGTTTTGATATAAATAGCTGAAATGTATCTGATATATTTTACAACCTTTTGTTCTACTTCATTAAAATTGAACCAATATTAATACAATTTTTCTTGCTAGTATGAAAAACTATAGTACATAAAAAACCATGTGAATGTTTGCATTTTAATATTACAATTGAAATAAAATGTATGAGTCTATAGCCATGTCTTATTACAAACATAGCTAAATATAAGTGCCATGTTTCTATTCTTTTTTCACTTAAAAGGAAAACATGATATACTAGAATTATTTAAAGCAGCTCATTTCTCTGTTCTGTTTATAATGTATGAAGCACTAATCTCTAGTAACAGACTTTTATTCAAAAGGGAGAAGTGATCACTTTAAAAATAACGTCAGCTATTTGAATAATTTAGAACAAAAAAAAGTCACTGCAAATAAATTGTGAACTGGTGCAAGAAAACTAACTCCTCTAATGATAATCCAATCTGTGTTTTTGTAAACTGCAAAATATAGTAATAAAATTTTAACCATTTTCCTATCAAATACATTTTGTATAGATATAAGTTATTTCAAGGGACGAATGGTATTACATTTTAAAAAATAATATTATATTAACTTCCCAATAGATTTATGTTAAAAATGACCTTCCATAGAAGATTCTGAAACATACTTAAAATATTATGTAACTGGTTAATATGCAACCATTACTTTTTAAAGTATATCTAATCTGACTTCTCTCCAGATTCCTGCTTCAGAATAATAACTTTACACTGTGTCTAGATGTATCAACAGAATTTCCAAGATATTAGATGCCTGATTTCCTCATTTTATCTCCCAAATCTGTTTTTCTTCTAGTAGCCCCCGACCTCACCTTCTACCAATATTAAAACAGTTTCCAGCCAGTCAGGCTACAGATATCTGGATGACCTGCCACATTTTCCTTGCTTCACATTTCATGGAGTGCCACGCCACTTACACATCTGAAATATCTTCCTATGTCATGGGCATTCCCCAAGTCCTCTGTTCAATTCTGGTATCTTATTTGGATATTTTAGCAGCCCTTTAACTCATTTCCCTGCTTCCATTTCTCTATCCTTAAACCCACTGGCTGCAATGTCATCAATCATTTTTTTTTTTTCAAAAATACTTCTCTGATACTATCAGTCATTCAGCCTTCTGTCTCGGTTAGCTAATGAGCCCTGGCAGTCTCCACTGGGACCAGAGCTCTCACTTAGATTCTAAGACCCTTGACTGGTACCCTAGCATGATCCTAAACACTGGTCAATTATTTTTTCCTCCCACCCTGGTCCTCACATTCTCAGAGATCGGCTGAGGTTTTGCTAAAAATTAAAAACAATACTTGCAATATGAATTTGCTATTCATTTTATTTCCTGATTCACCACCACCCAAATACTTAACTTCCATATTTTTTCTTCTGGATCTAATTTTGTTTGATACTTACATGAAAAATTCTTAGTGCAATGGACATTGTAATTGGGTATCCCATTTCACCAGGGTTTTCCATCTTAAGAAATGGCCAATTACCCGAGACTCTGTCCCTCTCAGTACAGGCCCCGTCTCTTCTTTCCACACTAGTTAAGTCACTCAGGGCCTAACATATCCTCAGAAAAGCTTATCAAACAATCTATAAAGCATCCAACAATATTTTTTGAAAATATACCGTATAATATGGAATCAATTACTCAAAGATCCCTTATGTTATATTGGAAAGATAATATTTCTTTTTAAGCAAATGTTCTTGAATTATTTGAATTACTCTTGAATTGAAGATGTAATTATAATTGGAATTAATTGATTTGGAGGTTCATTTTGCATTTGCAAGTAATTTTTTTAATTTAAGAAATATATTAACTAATTCACACATCACTCGATTTATTCGTGAGCAAGACATATTCATGTAAGCTTAATTATTTTACTTAACAGAAGTGGCCAGACTTGACAAAAGTGTATAGAGAGCCCTATTATATTTGAATCATCTACATTATTCTGTGAAGCCCTTATTATATAGAATCATGTAATAAGGCTAAAGAAGAATCACCATATAGCCAATGAATATTATGACTTTCGGCTGACTTTGCAACAACAAAGTATTTGCAAAGAGGAGAAAAATCACAGAATGTTGAGAGAATGGAATAGTGATATAGGAGTGGATCTGATTTCACTTGAGCAGGGCAGTTTTTCCATATGCCACTTTAAGTGTTTCTGTTGTACATCTGTTGAATGACAAACATAAAATGGTTGGGTTCACTATCAGTTACAGGCTGGAACAAGTAAGATTTCAATTACAACAGGAGAGCAAAACAGCTGGGAAATCCCCAAGGGGAGGTGCAAGAACCAAGGGGGTGAAGCAGGCATCACAATGGTACATTGCACACTACTAATTAGAGAGAAATGAAGTCAAGTTAAAAGAAAATATACCCCTCGATGCTCTGTTTCGTGGAGACCATTTGGGTACTGAAAACAGCACCTCAGTGGCTTGTCTCAGTCTGAATTCTCATGTAATTGTTGCCTCATGAGCAGCTTAAAAGAAAACTCTAACATAAAAATATCTTACTTTTTAAAAGATTATTTATTTTTAAAAATTCAATGTGATTAAATCTGGGCATTTAGATCAGATCCAAATATGTTTAAAAGACAGGGTATCTATCTTTAAGAGGTAGCAAAGTGAAAAAAAAATGAAGAAAATTATGATAATGAGTTTTACAATAGCCTGCAGCTCCCTAAATAAGGAATGCATAAATATAGGCATATATAAAAGTCTTCTTGACAAACATCTTAGTCTTCAGAAAAAAAACAGGAATCCTTCTACCATGTACACTGCATGACAATTATGTGATTTTCCCCCTATACGCCTGTTTTTCTTATGTTTAATTAAATGAGCTATAAGCAGTGCAAATTAAAACAGCATAATATGCTATTGAAAATAAATTAAGTATTTTTTAAACATAGTTAAAATCTAGCAATACAGTTAAGAATTAACCACAGGTTATAAAATGTTAGAGCTCTATAGAAAGCGCATTTTCTCTGTAGTTTTCATAATCAGCATATTTCATGACAATAATGAAAAAAAAACAATAAAAATAACTTTAGAATCATGCCATATTTGAATTGCCCAAGCTATAACCTGCCCCTCCACTTTCTTTGGAAATTCACATATCTGGGTTTAGGAAACTAATAACAATTATTATCCTTTTTTTTTCTTTTTTAGTAAATATTAGTGGAGACATTCCAAGATTTGCTCTGTAGCTCACGCATCCCTGCTACAAAGCTGGAGGACCAAACACAGATCTGAAGTTTTATCTGGAATCCCCTCAAAGTAAATCTCTTTATTTCTTGATTTTCTCACTAGAAACTTACATGGAAAGACGTAAAATATTATATTAATTCATATAAAAGATAATTAGGGGCTCAGTTAAGACAGTGTAGGAAAAATATGACATTCTAAAGGTAGGAATTGGGTATCAGAGAACGATCTAAGGTAAGGATGAAGGAAAGGGGAGAGTAGAATAACTCTGATTCCCAGTTTAGTGAACTAGGAGTGGAGAAGATTGGAGGAAAATCAGATGGGAATATTACCATGGATTCCTCAAGGCATATAATACCATACTTTACTAACATCAAAGGTAGCTTCATTTAAGTTCATAGTTTAATATTATCTTTTATCTTAGTTTTTTTCTATATGGAATTATATGTAAGGTTTTTCAAAAACCAATAAATCCTCATATAGCTACCATTATGTATGAGAGTAGTGTCAGCTGTAAAATAATTTATCAATGACCTGAGTCTTATTTTAAACATTATCTTGGAAAAAAGAATTTATTTCCCTCACTCCTTTCCCATATATGCATAGCGAATTAATTCAAAGTGATTCAAATCCCAGTTCTTTAAAGCCACATGCACTGTGAGGGAAGGGCAATTCATGGTCCCTTCTCCCCTCCATATTCTTTTCCTCATTTCCCTTTTCAGGCTTTGAATGATGCCTCCAAAAGGAACAGTAAGTATCCCAATGAAGTTTTGACCTGCTGTAGTCCCCAAGACCATACATTATTTTCCTCGAATTATAGAAATAAGGAAATTTCATCTCTTTTCTAAACTGAGGATGGCACACAATTACTTCCAATCTGAGCACAAAACATCATAGGACCAATTTTGTATATACATGATTTGGTATTATCCATTTATTAATCCTGATGCTTGGGGCATAAGAATAAAATATCACCTCCCAATGTTTGGATAATGGGGATGAAATATTATAAAACTATTGCAAGTACTTAATAAAGAGGAAAGGTACAAATTTAATGATGTCAAAGGAGATGATTTTCTTTTCAAATCTGGTGGTGCCAGATGTCTCCCTAACTCGGATGCATAGGGAGGAATCAGTGCTTTAAAATTAAATTCAGTAACATGCCCAGCCTGTATTTTAACCATAAAAGAAGGACTCTGACAGGCAACAGAAAAATTGCAGCTGCTGAGATTGTGTATGTAGCCAAGTGCCACTTCACTCTTGATCTATGTTAAGTTGACTGAAGGAAGGAAATCAATTATTATCGGCAGTGAACTTCAGGTAGACCCAGGTTTGAGATGCCAGCTACACGCAGGTGTGTGCCCTCAGCAAAGATAATTCTGACTAAGCCTTCATTAAGTAGAAGTGCTACTGCATTCACTGCTTTGAAATTTTAAGTGGTTGTGTTTTAAATGTAGACAGAGACGGATGGAAAAACCTAAACATTATAAACCACCTAACCTCATCAACAAAAATATCTGTCTGACCCAGCTGAACTTCTAGAAGACCAAGTCTATCAAAGAAGCATACACAAATACACACAGAAACACACACACACACACACACACACACCAATATTCTCTGGTGAACACACTAGAATCCAGAGTTAGTAAAACTTTAGAGTCCCGTGTACTAGATATTTATCATTGTTTTCAGACTAGAAGGCACTTCCTTTTCTTTTGGTAATCACATCCCAAATTTGTTCTACACAAAACTTGTTCTTTACTTTCAATCCCTGAGTCTGAGAGCAGGGGCAAGGATTATCCCAAACTGAACTTCTATCTTCCCAGACAGAGACAATAGTTCAGAAACAGAAGCACAGGCTAGTATCCTACATGAGATAGGGAGAACACCAAATCTAATGTAGGAACACCTGGACAAGACTGAAACACATGAGCTGGGCCTGCTGCTGGGGTCACAGAGAGGAGCTGTCAGCGGAATAGCTAAGAGGAATGGGATACTGACATGGAAGCTAATGCTATTGCTTGGATTTTATCTTTCCACTTTATTTAAATTCAATTAATTAACATAATGTATTACTGGTTTCGGATTTAGAGGTCAGTGATTCATCAGTCTTATATAACACCAGGTGCTCACTATATCACATGCCCTCCTTAATGTCCATTGCTTGGATTTTAAATGAAGGTACAACCAAGGCACAAGTCAATAAATACCCTGATAAATGCTCTTTTGTGAAAGTATCTTGTATATGTGCATTTGTGGCTTAAGTCTCCAAGTGTATTTCAGTTGTGCCCAATGCATTGTGCAATTAGTAAACTCGATTCAAATACACCATGGAAGTAGATTTTCCAGTGCTTGTTTTCAGAGACATATTTCAGAGACACAATTGACAATGAGAGGAATGAGAGGAATGAAGATCTGTGTCTGCCTTATGTGAGATTTCAATCTAGTTAATTTAGGGGGAAAACCCACATAAATATACATATTACTATTTAATTCTGAATTTAAGTATGTTTTCTGAATTTCACATATCCAATGTTATATACACAAGTATGGTTTCTAGCTTGAATTAGTAGATACAGTTTTAAACAAATACGACTAAAGAAAGCATTCCAAACACTCTAAGTAGAATAAAAGCCCCTAAAAGATCACATAACCTAAGTAACATGCAGATCAAGAGTATTCATTCTGTAGGAGTTCTTTGGGTAATGGAGCATATCTAAATATCATATTATATATCAAGGAATGTTTCTATTTTTTGGAAATAGATACTTTGTCCTGCCACATGTATTCCTGCCCCTGCCCTTTTGAAAAATAAGTTCAATCCAAAAACAAAGAGAAAAAGAAAATACCCTAAGAATTTCTTATATTTTATTGGCTTTTAGGTAATTTGTTCAAATTTGATTCTAGGACATTTATAAACCAAAAGAATCCAAAAGCCATTTACCAAAAGAAAATACTTAAGTTGTGCAACTAAATGTATGCTTTAAATGTACCTCATAGCTTTGTGTTTTACTTTAAAAATTAAAAACCAGTTATAACAGTGCATAAAAGGTCAGTTTGCATTGTGTCAGTATATTTTATCATATAAATACACACTTAGGGACCTTTCAAGATATAGATTAAGCTGGTAAATATGTATTTAGATACTTCTTAAAATGGACATCAGTACAATGATAGCTGATAATGCCATCCATGTATTTAGAGAATTTAAAATATGGATTATCGACGAGATGGACCATAATACTTCCTCTGGGGCCATTACAGTGAAATGTGTAAACACATATAGATAATGCAAGGGCCGAGGGAGGGAAGCAAAAATCAGCTTGTATATGAGCAGTGCATAAAAGCTTCCTGGGAACAAAATGCAGGACATTGGGTATATATTTAGAAAATGATTTGCAAAGAACTTGGGAAAAGTATCACTAACTATGTAAATACCTTTTCAATAGAAAAAAAAATTGTGTTCTCTAAATATAAAAGGAAATCTCAAATGTGGGTTATTGTTGATTAACGTATTTTCCTAAATAATTAAGCAGATTCCAATCTTGCTGAATGAGAGAATATATGCATGCCTTGTTTTCACTAACGTATTAAACCTGCTGTTTTATTATCCACCAAAAATACTAGAAACAGAAGATAATTCTATCACCTAAAATTATGTGGATTTTTTTACCCTTTCTTTTTAGAAACATGATTCATATTGATAGTCTTCTGAGAGCTGTTAAATTCCTTTTCTTTCTTTTCTTTTCTATTTTCTTTTCTATTTTATTGACCTTTGCTTTTTTTCTCTTTCTTTTCATGACTCAAATTACTGGGCACTATACTCAGCTAGAGTCCCTTTACATCAAATTAATTTCCATCTGTGAAAAATATGTGAATATTACTGGCAATAAAGCAGAATTTTTAAGCAGTGGGTAAATTACCAAAAATGTTTAAAGTATATTTTCCTTCTTTTTGGCTTTCTGTATAAATACTCTAATACTCGGGACACCTGGGTGGCTAAGCGGTTTAGTGCCTGCCTTCCACCCAGGGCATGATCCTGGGGTCCTGGAATCAAGCCCCACATCAGGCTCCCTGCATGGAGCCTGCTTCTCCCTCTGCCTGTGTCTCTGCCTCTCTCTCTCCCTGTGTCTCTCATGAAGAAATAAATAAAATCTTTATTTAGTCTAAATGATAAATTTTTCTAAATTTGATCCATTAAAGCTATTAAGTTGTTCTTGCCTTTAGAAAAGATTTGCATTGATGTTGTCTCCAAAACAAGATTTATGTAAAATTATTTTCATACATCTAAATATTCCTTTAAAGCATTTAGGTTTTTTTTTTTCTATAATAGAACTGATTTCAGAATACATCGTTTTCTCTTCCAGCAATTATTATAGACCTTTTTAAAGTAATTTCATGCCTACATATTTGTATAAAGTGTATTTCTACTTGTAAGTATTTAACTTGATTATTCTGTGTTTATGTGTTTGTGACCACGCTTGTGTTTTTCGTTTGATTATCATTTGAAATCTCTGATATCTTACCATCCATGGTTTTCCATGGTTTTCCATGACTTCCTGTCAGTATTTTGGCAAACCAACAAAATTTAGGGCCTAAAAAGTAAGTCATATTTGAATAAAAAGATATATAACTACAAAGAATCTGTTATCAAAAAAATGTTTTCCCCTTTTTTGGCTATATTTTAAACTGATATTAAAATTACTAAACTTACTAAAAATAAACTATATTTACAATAATGGAACACTTATCATTTTAAAATAACTAGCATACTTTTTAAATCCCATAATTTAATTTTTCAGCTTTGCTCATGCTGAAAACTGGCAAGAGATCTTCAAGTGGACCATCACATTTTATTGCTGTCTTACATGACCAAAGAACAAAATAATATCATTTTAACTTACTTGCTAGGACACCATTTGTCTAATATTTACCCTTAAAAGCAATAAAAGCAGATCTCAGGATGTATAATATAAATTAGTTTAATGTGGGAGTATTAATAAATGTTCATGCTCTGTCACTACCTGCTAAATATAAACAGTACTCTATAGCTCAATCCTTTCATAATATGCACTTCAGATAACTCCACATACTTTGGGGATGTAATTTCTAGGATATATAAGGGAAGAGAAAATTAATTTTCTTTCATTTGTCATAACGAGCTTACAGTAACTTCATTACCAAACATCCTTCTACTTGTGATCCCTTTAAGTTGGAAGTTCTAATGCATAAGCATTTTTGGTACATTATACATTTGTAACCACTTTCATCAACTATTCAAGTAATAATAATTGGATATATAAGGATTTAATATTATTCATTTTTTCTCCCATGGTAATATTTGGTTAATCTATTATGATTTGGCTAATAATACTACCACCACTGCCACTAAATAATATACAAAATACAGTGGCATTCATTTGTTCAATTCAGTTTGACCATATACATAATATTGGTAATGTGGGCCAGTGATAATGGTTCTGTTAAAAAATAGCTTGCAAGACAGTCTTTTTTAGGTGCACTGTATTTAATAATTGGTTTTGCACTTGGTTAGTATATATGCAACTTTTCAAGAGGACCTATGTGATATTTAGGGATTATACCACATATAGACAGATAGATGATGATAGAGAGAGATGATAGATAGAGATTGCAAGTCTTACCTGACAATACCCTTTAGGCATGAGTGGAATGAGGGAGCTGTGCTACTTTAAGGTTATGGATTCTGAGAGAGTCACTGAATCTATATCTAGCCTTAGGGAAAAGCATGTGATTGAACCCTTTAGAGTAGGCAAAGAGCTATGTAATTATGTCTAGGACTTACTGCCAACAAGAAATGAGTTAGGAAGAAATCTGGTAACATAAGGAGCCACCAGGTGATGCTGCTTTTAGCATCTGCAAGTCTTCAAGAAAAGCGACCAGAGACAAGGGGAACAGAAACAGCTGATAAATGCTGCTGACCATGGTGCTGCCACATATTAGGATAAACGGAATGCCAGACCAGGCTGTGTAATGCCTGGGAGCATCTGTTCTTCAGTATTGAGTCACTCTTCAAGAAAGAGAGGGTCAGTTCCCTCATGGCCACTTAATATCTCAGGGTTCCTCCTTCCTAAAGATGGCTGTTCTTTCCATCTTACCACCTATGAAGGAAAAAACAATAATTTAGTGCCGCTAAACACGATAATAGAACCGGAGGTGCAGAAATTGTGACTGATTGCTCAGTATGTTAGAGTGACACCACTACAGAAACTGAGATGTTTTGTTTCTACTTTTTGGCACTATTGGAATGTAAGTTAAAATAGCAAGGTGAAGGAAGAAGACAAACAGCAAGAGAGAGTTACGTCCTTTTTTCTTTAAAAATTTATTTATTTTAAAGAGAGAATGAGATTAAGCGA
Organism: Vulpes lagopus; assembly: GCF_018345385.1. NCBI lineage: Eukaryota > Metazoa > Chordata > Mammalia > Carnivora > Canidae > Vulpes > Vulpes lagopus. Next base: position 39,904,977 of record NC_054839.1, on the reverse strand, counting down.
GTGTGCATGCACGAGCTGGGGAGAGAGAGGAAGGGGCAGAGAGAGACAAAGAAAGAAGGAATCTCAAGCAGATTCCACCCTGAGCATGGAGCCTGACACGGAGCTCAATCCCAGGACCCAGAGATCACCACCTGAGCTGAAATCCAGTGTCAGACATTCAACTGACTGAGACACCCAGGTGCCTCTATTTCCTTTGTTAAGGAAGTTATTTAAAATAAATTAAAATGAATTACCTTAAAATCGATTGAAGCTTAACTTAAAAATAATACTTATGAGTCCTTCCCCCTAAGTGAAATTATATCCCAATGGTTACCTATTTGTTGGTTTTTCCATTTACAATGATTGTAAATTCTTTTATCATTATACATTAACATGAAACATTAGAAACTTTTAATTCAAACAAGGGAGTCAACCTTAATAGAAAATTCTTCTGTTTGAAAATACACCTAGCTGATCTTTCAGATATCTTACTGAGGCCCCATGTCCTTCTCAAGTTACATCACAGTGTTAAATGCTTTGAAACAGTGTGTCTACGGACAACCAGTCTTTTCTGAACTGAAATTCTGGACCTCCTTGAGGAACTTCTGTCTCTGCCAACTTGCATGTTTTCAAAGAAATGTCGAATTAAACCAACAGAAATCTAGTTTAGGTTCTTCTAACATCTTTTGAATATGAGGCACTATACCTACTTTCAAAGAACTTAAAATACAAAGTGTAACAAAGAACAGGAAAGCATTTGAGAAACTCTTCTAAAATACATGCTGCCCTTAGACAACTTTCCTTTGAAGTCTGCCACAAAAGCTTTAGTGTCTAGAAATATTCCACCTATTAGGAGGGAAAAAAAAAAAACCCTCCTCTGAATAGATTGCAAAATTTCTGACTGTATCATACAGAATCCGAAATCCTTTTAAAAAGGAATAACAAATTTATTGACAAAGAATCTATTCAATATATAACAGTAAGTTTATTCAATGATGAGTTGTTATGTTTCTTATCAAATAAATTAAGATGAAAAGTGATTTTAAAAGAAAAACATAATATTCAAATTAAAAACCCATAATAAAAAAAAATAAAGTCAAATTACATGTAACTATGAGAAATAGGCATGGTTTTATCTATCACTAGGATTTTAAGTTCTGGTGTTAGACTGAGTTACACCTAACACACACAATTTTTACTAGCTATGTGACCTTGAACAAGTTACTTTACTTCTCTAGACTTGGGCTCTTTGACTATAATGGATAATAATTCTTTTCAAATTCCTAGGACAACAAGATAAGAATGTATTAAAGTTTTTGTCTTTAACAAGAACAAACAAGTTTGCTTGAACTGCCATAAGAAAATACAATGGAGCAGCTTAACCAAAGATATGTATTTCTCATAGTTCTGCAGGTTGGGAAGTCCAAGATCAAGGTGCTGGCTGATGCAGTTTATGGTGAGAACATGCCTCCTGGCTTGTAGATGCCCACTATCTCTCTGTGTCTGTTACATGGCCTTTCCAAGGTCCATGGGAAGGGACACAGAAAGAGAGATAGATCACTATGGTCTCTCTATAAAGATACTAATCCTATTGGATCAGGGCCCTACCCTTATACCCTCACTTAACCTTAATTACTTCTCTATAGGCCCTATCTCCAAATGCAATCATATTGGAGGTTTACAGTAAACATATGAATTTGGGAGGACAAAATTCAGTCCATAGCATTGTCCTTAATTATGGATAAATGTAACAATGTTTGATGATGGATATCATAATGATAATGATGATGATAATGCTGCTCATCCAGTAATGGACATTTTTCCAGAATGTGCTACCGAACTATATAACTTGGTAGTTAAAAGGTAATTAATCTTCCTTTCCTTCTCAATCTCTTGACATAAATACGGCTCAATCACTGCCCTCTAATCTTAATTTCTCCCTTAATCTAATCCCTGGGTGGCTAGGCGGTTTAAGGCCTGCCTTTGGGCCAGGGTGTGATCCTGGAGTCCTGGGATCGAGTCCCACATCAGGCTCCCTGCATGGAGTGTGCTTGTGTCTTTGCCTCTCTCTGTCTCTCATGAATAAACACATAAAATCTTTAAAAAAAAAAAAGAAAAATTCTCTCTTCATTTTCTGCTACAATCCAATCAAAGTAAAACATTTGATGGCCAAATTACCAGTAGTGAAAGACAAGGAAAAGGTATGAACATGAAAGGTTTCTATGGATTATCTTTCATTTTCTTCTCTTGATCATTGTGGGTGAGAAGAGAAAGTTCCCCCAGGCCAAATTCCCAACACTTCTTTCCAAATGATGGCACCATCATTGCCAACCTCTTGCTCCTAATTGTATACTCAAATGTTGTGTAGAGCTTTTTTCTGGGCCTCTGAAAGGCCAATTCCATTTACATTTCCATATCAGAATGTAGAGATCCTTTGTAACCTCCTATACAAACTTCATTTCTTTTTAAGCACTAAATCATAGAATTCAAGATGGTTCCATAATACTTCCATCAGAATCACCTGGGGCACATTTTATTTTTTATTTATTTATTTTTTAAAGATTTTATTTATTTATTTATTTATGAGAGACACACACAGAGAGAGAGGCAGAGGCACAGGCAGAGGGAGAAGCAGTCTCCATGCAGGGAGCCCGATGTGGGACTTGATCCCAGGACTCCAGGATCACGCCCTGAGCTGAAGGCAGGTGCCAAACCGCTGAGCCACCGAGGGATCCTTGGGGCACATTTTAGAAATGCAGATCACTGAACTGCATTGCAGACCTATTTGATCAGACTATCGAAGGGGAAATCCATGGATCTATATGTTTTTAAAATACAAAGTCCTTAGAATTTTTATTTATACTAAAAATTGAAAGATAAAACAATTACAGAGGGAGAGAGAAGGGGGAAAGGAGGGAGGTAGGGAGAAAGAGAGAGAGAGAGGAAAAGAATTAACTCTAAATATTCTAAGAATGTTTCAATTATTTGTGAATTTTGAACTTCAGGGACAAAAATATAAATAAAAATCTGTAGAATTATCTTCAGGATAGTAGGAAGATGAAAAAAACACATCCAAAGCAACAAATATAGATATGCAAAAGTCAGTTTACAAATCAAAATCTGAGGGAGCAGCAGTAAAAAGAGATACTTTTTAGGTTGGAAGATGTCCTGCCTCTAAGATGGTCCCCTCTTAAAAGACTAGGAGTCCCTCTGGTTCCCTCAGTCCTTATGCTCAACTTCCCCAACTTCTGATCTCCATCTGTTTTCTTCTCACTTTCTTCAGATCCAAACTTTCCAAAGTTCCTTCCAGTTCCTTTCTCAGGCTGCCAGCAATGCCTTTGAGGTGGGGGAGTTTCCAAATCTTCCATATATCATGTGACTATAAGTACCTAACTGACTGTACTGGAGATATATATTTTTGTTATTCTACCAAGAAACTCTGTTGTCCCAAGGAAATATTGTTATAAAAGGTGATTCCAAAAGTACTATGGCATTCTTTTGCTATTAAGTCACTATGAGATAAATGGGCTTAGAGAGGCTGATCCAGGGCATTACCCACTATGTCTAAATAATGAAACTTCTGAATGGCTCATGAATGAATGTTGGGAACATGACACCTATGAATCATTTTTAGTGGAAATACAAGTAGAGAAAAACGTAAACTTATTTAGATAGTCAAAAACATGAATAAAAATATGGCTTTGGAACATATACAAAGGAGGAAATATTTTATATTTGAATAGTATGTTCAAAGGTAAGAAGTAAAGCTTTGAATGTGAGATTCAAAAATCAAAGAAGCACTAAAATGGAATGCAATATTCTTTAAGTCACTAATCTTGCTCTATTGTGAACAACTGAAAGCTGCATTCCTTATAATAAGAAATACAACATGGTCGTTAAGAGCTTGTAGCTTCTAGACTCAAGCAGAATGTTTCGAATCCTGGCTAGTCCACTTCTAGCTGTGAGATTGTGGCATTATTTCCTGAAGCCTTTATTTTCCTGTCTGTAGCAAAAAGTAGTATAGTCAAGGTGGTTAAATGAATATGAAGTACTTACTTCAGAGCCTGACCTGACATTTACTCATTATTATTATTATAAATCATCTCTGTACCATTGTTATCCCAGTGTAATGAAAAAAATTTTTTTAAATATAGATTATTTAGGTATAGTCAATCTTTATTATTCCTATGTTTCATATTTATGAATTTTCCTACTTGTTGAAACTTATTTGCTATCCCAAAGTCAGTAATCACAGTGTTTCTGTGGCCACTCTGGACCACAGAAGATCAAAAAAATCTCTGATACCCAGAGATCAAAAAAATTTGAGTTGCCCAGCACACATATACCCAGCTAAATTTAAAAAGTGTGACACTCTGCCTTCCTGTTTCAGCTATTATTTTGTAAATAAGCATTTTTTTCTGAATCTATTTAGAGCAATTTTTTTGCATCTCTGTGCTTTTTGTTGTTGATTTTGCTCTTTAAAATGGACTCCAATTTTATAGTGATAGTGATAAAGTGCTGTCTAGTGTTCCTAAACACAAAAAGACCGTGATGTGTCTTACAGAGAAAATATGTGTTAGATAAGCTTTGTTCAAGCATGAGTTACAGTGTTGTTGCCCACAAGTTCAATACTAATGAATCAAAAATATGTATTAAATAAGATGTTTTTAAATAGGAGCACATATAAGACAAAGTTACGTACTGACAATACATTAAAATGCTATGACCAGAGGCTCACTAACCCTGTGTTTGCCCCAGGAGCAATGGTTCAATATTCACAAATTCAGTATCTGAGGCATCATTATAGACTATAAGTACTGTGAATAATGAGAACCTGAATACATTTCTTTCTAAAAGGAAATATATAAACATGGAGTTTGAAAATTCAATAAAGACTATATTCCTCTTTCTTCTACTTCACAGGTGACAAATATGAGGTATTTATAAAAGAAGTAAGAGTGGGTTTGGTGTCATGATACTAATGCTCATGTATCTGGACTGCCATGTTGTAACAATATCTTGATTGATTGTTTCCTTAATATGTGCTAAGTGCTGACAAGGTACAAATCTCCCAATCTGCTTGGAATCGGACCATTGTTATTGAATACAATTATGCTTTTGTAGCATTTATTCATTTCCTGATTTTGCTAGACTTTTCATTTAAAAAATATAAACAACTTTTCAATTGACACAGGACTAAACTAACAGCCAACATTAACTGAGCTATTATTCCAGAAACTATGTTAAACTGGACACACACACACACACACACACACACACACATATATATATATATCTCCATAGCAACTCTATGAATTAGATGTTATTATTACTGTTATTGTGCCAGCTTACTGACAGAAACCAAACCAAACCAAACCAAAAAAAAAAAAAAATGGAAAAAAATTAAGTAATTTGTGTAAGGCCAGTGAATAAGTGGTTGAGAATTCAACTGGGAATTCAAACCCTTGGTTAATGTATTTGTTCACTGTTTCTTCTGTTTTCTTCATTGGGAATGCAATTTTATGTATACTTATATATGTATAAACACAAACACATATTTACTTATCTACTAGAGAAAAAGGGAGACATTTATTATCATGGGAAAGATCTATTGAAAGGGTGAAACATTAGGAATTCTGTTCAGTTTCTTTCTGCAAAGAGATAAATGGGAAAAGGTGGATCATTTGCATGCAGTATAGATATAGATTTTTGGCTTCATAAATATAGTTTTGCTTTCAAATACAAAAAATGAAGGATTTTCTTATTTTAGTCCTTTCCACAATAATAAAGAAATAATTTACTAACTTCAGTAACATGTATAAATGGGAATATAAAATGTGATAGTATTTTGCTACTTTCTAGCACACTGTAGCAGTTTTGACAGATGATAGGTTAGTTTAAACTAAATATTTATCACCATTTTAGAGATTGTAAAAGAATAGTAAAATACACTGCATATCAAGGAAAATGGGAGAAAGTTGGAAGTAATCTCTTTTTAACTTATGAAAGCTCAAATGCATTTAAGGCATCTAGTGCTAGAGCACAAATGTGAAACAGAGTAGTAATTAGTTTCTCTGATCACCTGAAAATAGGTTATCAACCACAATAAAAAAGCTTCTTTTAAAAATAATAGTTTTATGCCTGGGAAATATTTTCTGGAACCTGTAACAACAACAGAAAGATAATTTTTCCCCTATGTTTTTTTTTTTGTTGTTGTTGTTTTGTTTTTTGGCTTTTTTTTTTTTTTTTTTTTTTAGAGACAGGTTAATATGTACACAATCTCATTGTGCTTCCTCTGGAACATTATGAATCTCCCTTAAAAATTTTCATTACAGGCCTATCAGTCCCATCCCTTTGATTCAAGACCACTGTCATAGGCACCCAAATTAGTAAGTAGAGATGAGATTATGGGAATAGAATGTCCACTGTAAATATGATATTCAGTGAATATCTTAACATGCATATCAGCAATGTCTATGCCAGAAATATGATACTCATCATCTGCTCTCCTCTATACCTCCATGTTCCCACAAAAAAAGGTATTTCTACAATCATAATTTTCCCTAAAAACCAGGTGCATGCACTCTTATCTTGGTGGGGGAGGGATTTACCTTGGAATAGAAGGGCATATACCTTTGAAGATTTATTTCTGTTTCACAAAAAAACCTGATAAGGCTTTTCCTTTAAAAAACTTCACATAATTGAATATAAAGAATTTAGGAGTCCCTATATAACATTCAATCTCTTAAACTTTCAATCTTTTTCCTTTAACATAATTCCATAGAATTAGCCTTTAATTTTTTTAAGTTTAAGCCATTATTGTTCAAGAATTTAATCATACCAATTAAATTCATCTAGACTACATGCTAAATTCTCCACATCTGTCTTACATTCTGCGATCTCAGAGTGTTAACAATATCTTATAACAAAGTCTTTGAAGAGGTCAGAGGGTATTAAGAGTTTTGTGCTTTACCATGAATTCAATCTATGTTTGACTTTTGAAGTTCAAATGACTTTTTTGCTTGAGGGCAAATGAGCATTATTCCATTGGTACATTTGGTTTACTGAAATCCTTTAGAAAATAAATGAGCAGTCAAGATTTTGTTGGTTTGTTTGTTTTATTGATTAGCAAAAGATATGTATGTAGGTAGAGGTAGAAAAGATGAGGGGGAAAGGATGTTAAGTAACCAGAAAGGAGTCTGTAAAAGAGCAGCTGCTCTACTTGTACATTGCAGAAAACTACACTGTTAAAAGCAGCAACTCTGGAGGTAATGAGGGCACAAATACAGACCTTTCTTTATATTGCTTCATTTATACCCTAATACAAAGTACAGGTTATGCATCAGAAGTTTAAACACATTTGTTCTTCATTTTGGTCCATATGTTCATTTCTCCTTCTCCTTTTTTCCTCCTCCTCCTTCATTTACTTATACCCATCCATTTCCAACTATATAAATGATTTCAGATTATATATTATTGTTATTTGATAGGGAAAATGTAGCAAATATTAAAGCTTGATAGCTCATTTTCTCCTGCGGTTACATCTCTGGAAATGTGATCCACATACTGATCCTACAGCTACTCCTCCTCCAAATTCATAAACAGATAGGTAATATCTGCTTTGACCACAGCAATAGTCCTAGAACTTTGAACTGCATGGCAAAGAACAGGAAAGAAAATAACAACAACAACAACAACAACAAACAGGCCCTCAGCAAAAAAAAAAAAAAAAAAAAAAAAAATGTGCTTATCCTTTATTTTGTACAGAATAACCCAAGAAGCATCATGCTGGGGTTGACAAAAATGTTTGGAATCTTTATTCCAATTCAATTAATTAATTCCTTAAGATAATATCCGTACTAGGATGAATAGCACAATTAAATTTTTTTAAAGATTTTATTTATTTGAGAGATACATACATACATACATACAAATACAAAATATCTTGCCCTCCCACAAGCAGGGGGAGTAGCAGAGGAAGAGGGAGAAGCAGGATCCCAGGGAGCAGGGAGCCCAATGTAGGACTAGATCCTGGGACCTGGAGATCATGATCTGAGCGGAAGGCAGAGGCTTAACTGACTGAGCTATCTAGGTGCTCCAAACAATTAAATTATTAAAGTCAACTCTGACTCACTGTAAAGCCTAAACATGGTAAGTTTATTTATTTTTCATTTGATTTGTTTTCTCTTTTGGTTCCTAAAGGAGATTCTATTTGGGAGGGCATGCCGTTAATTAATCAGCTCCATTAACCTGAACAAATGATATGATAGTTAATTTCAAACACTTGCTAGAGTGATTTCTTCCCTAGAAATCAAATTTGATGCTAATAAAATATGCTTAAAATATTTCATTGCATTCCTTTGCTACAGGTGAAAGGTGTACCTGTTTTAGTAGGACATGAAAGTTGCATGTGGCTTGTATTCCTGTCCTTACAAACCCATCTTTTGCCATGTCCACACACAACACCAATAGGTCCTGCTACATGGATTTACTTATATTTATATTAAGCCCACAGCTGCATACTTTTCCCTTTGTCTGGAATTCTCTTCCTTTTTACCTGACTCCACATTTTAAGAATCAGCTCAAATTTCAACACACGTTTGAAGTAGTCTCTCCCCGGCCACCCTCATATTACCAATCTCCACAGGACAGTTTCCCATGTTTTTCTGGATATTCTCAGAGCTCTCTGTTGTCTTCTATTTTAATAGTCCTCAATGTAGTAACTGCTTATGAGCCTGCCTCCTTGACTAGGTAACAGCTCCTCACACCTCCAATGATTCTGGCTTCAACAGTGTTTAGGAGACTGTCTGGCATAGAGTAGACAATGCTTCATAAGGCCCTTCCCATTCTCTCTCCTAGGTCCTCTGATACCAATTTTATTATGTCTATATAATCACTACACAGTTTTATTTAAAATTTTATAGCAATTACTGGTGAAAATGATCTGTGGGGAGTCTACTATCAGTACTCTGAATATCAGATATTTGGAAACATCTTTCAAAACAAAAGCATTTAGGATTTAGGTATGGTTCTATCAGTATCTCCTTCTTGAATATGCGATTCTATTAAATCATGATGGTTAGTAAGAACAACAAAGGGCTGTTTGGCTAGTTTATGCACATAAAGCTTTTCTTTACCCAAATTACTAAATAGTTATCCATACTTTAATTACATTTCATTTTTCAGAAAGCTTCCTATTTGTAGGGGACTCAGAGCTCGATTCCATCATCATTAACATTTTCTTTTTGGTGTAAATAGGGACTCTCATTCATTGTTTCTTTGGTTGGCATTTGTTCATATTAATTTCTGTTAATATCTGCATATGAACAAAAAGAGCCTTTCTAGAGCCAACATTTAACCAACATGTCAGCTTAGAATGCAGTTAAAGGATAAAGTTTAGATGAAGTAGATTAGTTAGTTTTATGCAATATCTCATAAAAACTATCTTTAAGTTTTATAGTCAGTCTTTAAATGCTCTCAGGAACAGAAAGTCTGCATGCTTTCAGGCACAAAAATCACCTGAGTGTAAGTTTAGAGAAGAAATTTGGTAATTAAATTGGCATGTAATACTGTTTCTGATGAAATAATATAAAGCAATCAAATAAAGTAATTTCTTCTTGTGTTAATTACTAGTCTGATTGTGACGCTATCTCTAAAATAGAAATTTCAAAATTATTTTAAGAAAATACAGTACAGTCTAAGAATAACTATATAGTCTAAAGAAAGTACATAGAGCAATACACTGTAGTGTTATTGTCAAATAATTGCTGATTGCTTTATAACCCTTTGGCTTTATGGAGACACAATTTTACTAATAAAACATGTGTCTTTGTTCTAATTTAAAGATGTGCAAGGTCATCTGAATTTAATGAATCTTCAGATTTTAAAAATTTACAAACATCTACAGTGTAGTTTTACTAGAGCTGGATGTATTTGAGGTCTTCAGTCTATTTCAGTAAAAGATAGGTTGGATTACAAGGAAAGATATATAAAAATCAAGAGTTGGCCGATCAGTTAACATTATGCAAATGACAAGAGAGTGATAATGTCAAGGTTCCTAAAATAAAGAATTTCCATTTCCTAACAATGTCAATGTCTAAACCATTCTAACAATACATATCCTAAGTGGCATCCATATTCGGCAAAGGATCGAGGAGGAGAACATTTTCACTCCTGACTTACACCAATGAACCCACTCTTTGTTACCCTGTAAGTACTCTAGTAAAAATTATGTGGGCATCAGCAGCAGACATGCCACTTGAGCCCTTGCTGGGCTAGGGAAGGCCCACTGCCTTTGGCCTCGGGTCCAGCTAGCTGGAGAGCAGAGTTGACACCAGTCTCTACCCAAGCTTTGCAAAAAACCAATGTGAGGCAGTGTAGGAAGATCCTGTCAGTGCTACCTGAAAAGACACAGAAAAATTCACATTCCAAAGCTGTCAGCCTGCAAACTTTGAGTAAAATGAAAGCCTCCCTTTAAGAATGTAAACAAGGACAGTGAAGGTCTTGCTATCTAAAGATATCAGCATGCAAGAAGCTCTCTGGCAGCTTGAACACGGCGAGGCAATGGCAAATCCCAAGCCCCGTCGTGAGAGTAAGCCTACCTTGGAGACTCCTGGCACTGTCTTCTTCCTGCTAACTACTTTACCTGTGATTGCAATGGCAGATTCTTCAAAAGAGCAAAACAGAGGCCTGTCGCTTTAGAAGCAACAGCAGTCTCTCTGAAAGAATCAGTTTGGCATTTCCAGGGGAAAGGTCATTTCTTTACACCTCTGAAGAGGAAATAGATAACAACAATAGAAAGAATATCAGGCGTGAAAAGCTACATTTTCCTAGACCCCTAAAGGAAATCATGACACAGCTGCGAAGCTGGTACTAGGAGCCAATGCACTAATTTATCCCACTTCAGTGCATCGACTTTCCTCTTCTGTGAACTGGCATCCCAGCTGGGAAAAGAAATATTTACTGAGACTTGCTGAATTTTATTTACAGGTCTAGTGGACTCCTTCTCAGTTTCAAAGAAGAGATACCTCTAGTGTTGGTGAGATATGGGGCGGTGTGAAAATCACCCAAATGTACTTGAAAGATAGCACTCTCGTGACCTAAAGAAGGATAATATCGAGTTAAGTGCGGCACTTTGAGTTCATCCAGCATAAATATCAGTGCCAAGGCAATCACATGGAGGGCCCTTGGGATACTGGGGTGATAAATCAGAACTTGGAAGGAAGCCTCCAAAATTACCCTGATTGCGGGGCCTTAGGAAAAACTGATTGAGTCCTCTATTAGAAACTTTTCCCTATTAGAAAATAGGGAAATATTTTGTCACACATTATCTAAAAGAGCTGCATTGTTACAGACATTCCTATTCAATTATTTATATATCCTCTTTCTGGTAAATCTCATCTGATTCTCTCTCCTTTCTAAATGTCACAAGTTTTACTCTCCCACTGGCACTGATGTTAACATTTGAAGGGGGGAAAGGTTGTACTTAAGTTTAATAGATTTCATATTTAATAACGTAGTCAATAAAGTCTGCCCACTTAATCAGTCAAAGGCTATTCCATTCTGGACACTAAATGCCTCCAGTGAGCCATGTTGTTTCCATTACATACAATTTGCCCATTATTTTCAGCTCTTAGACAAATATTTTAATATTTTCAGAGGTTTACTTATCTATAAATAAATAAAATGGCACTGCTTTTATATAAATGAAATAGTGCTGACATTATACTTTATACACTATCATTAATGAAATCACAGAATAAGGGAAGAAATTGAAATCTATATAGAGTTTGGAGGATTTAAAGCACTTGTGGGGAAACAATCCTTGTAAACTTTTATATCCTTTCCTTTCTCTCCTATGAGAAAGATTCTCTGTTTGACCAAACTTTTTAGTCAGGCTACTGAACCTCCTTCCAGGTTCATCTGTGCACTGTCTTGCAAATTCCTAGTTATCTGATCTTCCTGGATATCTGATCAGGTTCCTCATCCTCTGCCACTGTAGCTGGTATCTGATCATCTGAGACTGTCTTCAGCAATAATCCTGTTAGGTTGCTTTAGCCAGAACCTCACTTAACCACTGATGTTTTCTCTGAGTAATTTCCCATCCACTCACCCCCACCCTACTCTTTGGCTATAAATTCCACTTGCCCACACTGTATTCAGAGTTGAGTCCAATCAATCTCTCTCGTCCACTATAAAATGCCACTGCAGTGGTCCCTATGCCTATTGCGATGGTCCTGAATAAAGTCTGCCTTAGCATCATTAATAAGTGTCACTGATTTTTTTTTAACAACTGAGCTTCTCATTTTATAAAAGGAGGACTATAAAACTGAAGCAAACAAATTCTATAACCAATCATAGACTCTATTTTCACTGATTGTTGAGCATTCAACAATACAGCAACATGCCATCATCAGTCATACTAATATTACTTAAACAGTATTAACAGTATTGCTCTATTGCCTTTACATTAGTTTTGAAGCCACTTAAATAATATGTTCTCAAACTTCAGTTACTAATACCTAACAATCTTTAGAGAAAGGGATAGTGCATGTCTAAGCTTTTTTTTTTTTTTTTTTTTTTTGGCCATATCTTGTAGGTGTTGTATTAGCTCAGAAGGGAGTGCATGCAAAAAGAATCACTTAGAAAAAAACTTTGATTTTAAGCCAGGAAAAAAAATATATATTCAGTAATATGTGTTTCTGGGGAGTAGGTGTAGGGTTGTAAAGCATATTAAGTCTAATGATTCTGAGAAGAAAAACCTTTGCTGTTAAGTCTTCCTGTTATAGAGAAACATTACTGCCTATTTTGCAACTCCCATATTCCTCTGTTGTATGAAGATCCTGCATCCAAATGGCTGCTAAATATAGATCTTTTACTCGAAGTTAATATTGAGAGTGGCTTTAGCTTTTGCTAGTATTTATTATAGTACTGGGAGGAAAATTAGTTGTTTATTCTTTTCATGATCTGTTTGAAACTATCTGAAATAAAACTGTTAAGGAAATGAAGTTCACTTTTGTTTTCTTAGTTCATGAAGTTTCAGTTGAGGGTTTCCTTCTCAAAATACCTCTTAAAATAATCCTCCACACTGGGTTGAGTCACTTGTATGCCGGATAGCCTCCCTGCCTATAGCTTTCATGGCGTTCATCACTCTGTATTATAATGATCTACCCATACTTTCCCTTCCAAACCACTTGGTAAATCCCTTAAAGCCAGTAATTTTTAATATAAAAGATGGGATAATTTGCCAACAAAAATTATTATTATATTATATGACATGAGCAATCTAGATTCATGAAATGAACATATTTCCCTCAAGAAAGAATCCCCTATGATTTGCATCATTGCTGTGTCCAAGGTTTTTAATTAATATGTATTTGCTACTCACTATTTTGTCATCCTTCAGCACACCCTAGTAGAAAAATGGTGGCAAGCAAGAACATTTTGAGAAATAATTTGAAATAAAAGCTAAACATTGAGAAAATTAATTGTATATTTTTAGACATTGGGAAGATATCACTTCCCCAAAACTGTTTTTAGCAGCTCACTACAAGTAAAAAAAAAAAAAAATTCTTCTCTCTACAATAGTGGATCTGTGTTAACAAGTGGAATGTTATAAGTCACATTTTCTTTTTTTGTTTTTTTTTTTTGTTTTTTTTTATAAGTCACATTTTCAAAGTCACAATATCCTATTTCTTTTAAAGTAGTTGGTATCATTTAAATATGTAAATGCTCCTATTCAGAAGTTAATTTAGTTGTCTCATAGGGCTGGAATAAAGTTTAAAACAAACAAACAAAAAATAAGGTTTGAAAACAGCCTGCTTAGATTCCAATTCTGCCTCTGTCCTCTCTGGCCTAGTAACCCTTAGAAAAGTTATATAACCTTTCTAGGCTTCAGTTTGCTCAACTATAAAATAGTGGTAAAATCAAAACCACCTCAAAATTTGGTCTTGAGGATTAACTGAGATAATGAAGGGGAAAACCATTCAGGATACTGACTAGCAAATAATAAATGATGATTGGGACAAAATCCTGGGAAATCAATTTATGGAGTTTTGGTTTTCCAAAACAAAATATGTGATTGAACACTTCTGAAACTGATTTTTTGGGATAATATCTAATAATAACAACAGTAAATCACTGTATGAGCTATGTGACATATAAAATTTCCTGGGAACTTTATCACTATAGGACATTATAGAAAATTATAGTACAAAAGTGCTTTATAGTATTATGGGAAATTATGGTACAGACATTCTGTATTTTTATTCCTCAGTTTCATGGTAACAATGGGAACATTTCCAACATTCTTTGATCATTGATCCATCAATTTCTGAGGCTCACTCAGTGCACCTCCCTCCCCCAAAAAGCTGGATTGGAAAGACAGAAAAGCAGATATTAGGTGCTTTGAAACCAGATCAACTTTATTCTAAATTCTACGTAATTTTCTTTTGTTGTTGTCATAGTTGAAGCCACTTAATAAAAAAACTGATTATAGAAAATTTATTTCAATATCCCATCATATCACTACCAAAGCACATTTAAAATATTTTTCAGGGATCCCTGGGTGGCGCAGCGGTTTGGCGCCTGCCTTTGGCCCAGGGCGCGATCCTGCGGACCGGGATCGAATCCCACATCGGGCTCCCGGTGCATGGAGCCTGCTTCTCCCTCCGCCTGTGTCTCTGCCTCTCTCTCTCTCTCTGTGACTGTCATAAATAAATAAAAAAAAATTAAAAAAAAAATTAAAAAAAAAATAAAATATTTTTCATTTATATTTAACTGTATCCAAAACTGATGAGCAAACTCATTTTCTCTAGAGCCAACCCTGCATACTTTCTCCTGTCTGCACAATTTCTCATGCAATGCTCTCTCTCTCCCAATAATCATGAGGCCCCTTTAGTATTTTGCAGGTGGGTGACCTGTACTGTTTGTTTATTGTGTTTCAGAAGTTAAACTGTGAGCATTAATTAGATCCAAGAGTGCTTTATTTTGCGTGTTACCTTAAAAATGCAAATAAACTTGAGAGTGGACCAATTGCCTGGAAAGTCCCAAAAAAGAACACTTGCTGAACAAAAGTGCTAAAGTGTTCTCAATCACTTTGTCATGGTGGAAAGTTGGAGAAAGGACAAGAAGAAAAACAAGTAGAAAGGAAAGGAATGAGCCACGATCTTAAAAGCAAATCCTTCCTTCCTTCCTTGATCAAGTTTTACAAATACGTTAAAAATTGAAAAGTGTATATCTCTAAAACAGAATCTTCATACATTGTTTATTCCTTTACCTTCATTCTTTTCCTAAAATAATACTGTCTGAATAGTTTCAGAACACGGTAAAGCACTTTAAGATTAATTTTTAAATATAATTAAAATAATTTACACATAAGAATGTTACAGGCACATTATAATCCTCTGAGCTTATTATGCTCACTAATGATCATTTCAGATAAATGGGTGCATTTGCCTCACAAAAGAATACTAAGAATATATTAATAGAGCATTCAATTCCAGAAAGACATATTCTCTGTTTTTGTATGTAGCCAATTTTTTTCTTTATAATTTTAAACATTTCTTTACATGCTATTACAAATAGCTATGATCTCTATTATTGAAATAACTCAATGGTTTTGAGGGATTAGAACTTATTAAAAATATGATGTCTTTTGATCCTTATTAGCTTTTATTTTACAGGGGCAGTTTTAATTTAACTTTTTCATAGGTTAGAAGCACCAGTCAATACAGATTAGATCATTTTCAGTGGGTCTATGCTAAGACACACCACAAACTATCTTCCCTACCACTTAGGGATGTCTGATGAACATTACAGAGAAGAACACAGAATGGATTAGGAGTGCCCATTTCTTTCTCAAAATGCTTTTATTATAAGTGCTCTACAGTGTGGCAGATATTATTTTTGCTTTATGCTTCTTTCAAGTTATTTCTAAAGTAAACTCTTGAATTATGATAGCTAGATTGGGAGAGATATGTAGCAATATTAACTGGTTGAGTATTTTTAAAATATGCTTTTAAATGTGCACCCCTGTTTTCAAAAAAATCATTTGAGCCAGAAATATATATTAACTAATGAAGAATTAAAAACTATCCTGAAATTGTATTCTTTCAAATTTGTTCATTTACTACAAATTTTCACTTAAAAGTGGGCCTTTAGGGACACCTGGGTGGCTCAGTGGTTGAGTGCCTTCGGCTCAGGGTGTGATCCAAGGGTCCCGTGATCAGGTCCCACATCAAGCTCCCTGCATGGAGTCTGCTTCTCCCTCTGTCTATGTCTCTGCCTATGTCTTCTCCCTCTGCCTCTCTCTTTCTCTCTCTCTCTCTCTCTCTCTCTGTCTCTCATGAGTAAATAAATAAATTTTAAAAATAGGCTTTTATTCCTTTCTATCCATAAGTAAAAAAAAATATTGAGCATAGAAGGTATGGAGTACACTGCTTTGTTATGATGGGAGGAAGAGAAATAGGACTATAGAAAAAAGAAAAGGCAAGAATGTTACATGAGATATATTTGGAATATTTGTTTTATGAGAATCTGTTTCTATTTTATCATTTCTATAGGTATCACTTTGTGAGAGAAATAATAATCTTGGGGAAAAAACTTGCCCACATGTATATGAATACCATCACTTTACAGTAGGGAGATACACTAAATTTCTGACATTCTTGAAATCTAGCAACCCTAAGGCAAAACACAGTTATTCTAAGACTATGGATATTAATATTAGAAATCCAGAAACTAGATCTGTATGGTTCTCAAACTGTTTATGGTAATGATCAAATCAATTTCTTGTGCTGCATTTTTATATTCAGCATTTAATAGGACTGAATTGTTATTCCAGTTTTACTTTTTAAGCCTTTTATTCTGGAATTTACGCAGGAAGAAAGAGCAAACCAAAAGATATGTGATCATTTTCTTGTTAGTGGTTATTTCTCAGACCCTGAGGATCCATCATAAAGTAAGTGTTACTCATGGTTGGTCTTCATTTAAGTTAAAATCCCATTAAACTCTTTCCCAATTTCTATTGAGGCACATACCTAATGATTATTAATGTTCTTTCTGGTGATGTTTATGAATGCAGAACGAGGGAACAATTTGTCTCAATAAGAGAGACTAAGACTGTAGAATGATATTTAGGTATCTAAATATTTAAAATACCTAATTGCTATCTTTAAGTAATATTTCCTCCCTTTAGGGGGCCTGCAGAGTACAATGCTGAGTTACTGAATAGTATATGATTTAATATTTTTATATGAATCATAAAGTGTAAAAGACAAAACAGAGGCATGAATGTGTGATAATAGCTACAATTTTTAAAAAGCTTAGAAATATGAGGGAAAAACAATTTGTTAAGCCATGCTATTCAAAAAACACCCATAATGTATCATTATAAATGTATATCAAGCTATCATTTTTCTTTGATGACTTGGATCCTTCTATTATCAAAAAGTAAACCTTTCAAAACCATTGATAATGTAAATCTGTAGGGGTCAAATAAAGATCATTGAGATGAATATTTTCTGACTCTACCAAATATAACCAACTTTTTGAAAAAAATCCTAATATTACTTTGTGTGCTTTCATTTTTCCTTTTAAAATCAGGTATGAAAAGTCTGCAGTTATTTTTGTGAATTACTTAATAAATAAATGGGCTTTCAATTAATTTGAGTCTGATCAATTAAAAGTTTACTTTATAGTATATAGTCACATAAATATAATTGATAGATAGTTAAATGTGTATTATTTAAATAATAAATTAGCTAAAGTTAAAATCACCGTCTAAATAGGTTTCCTAGGCTGAATTACTGTCATAATATAAATGCCAAAACGTAATGAGTGATTCAAATTTCACTGATATAATATGACATCTGACAGTTAATAATGGGTTCTGAAACTGCTGCTGGAATGTAATATGCAGTACAAATTTAGCATGGCTAAATCCAATATTAGTCTACGAAGATAACAGTACAACTGGGCAAATTAGGTAATTTTACCATGACAAAATACTATAATTAGTTTTATAATTACATTTATTTACACGGCGAATTTCAACAATACTAACTCGTTTTCAATCCATCGTCAAAATTTTTATAAAAGATAATATATAATTACACGAAATACTACAATCATTTAAAATGATTGGTTGAGGTTTTCGTATTCTCTTATAGAAGAATACCCCCAAATATACCAATGTACCTTCCTTTTACATCTTTTTAACAAATATTTGAGGAATACCAACACGACTGAGAAAAAAAAATTAAGAACTGTAAGAACAAAAATGTGTTGAGTGTTCTATAGATGGTATCTGTACTAGCTTTCTACCATGATACAAGGAAGAAACATCAGACATGAGTCCAGTGAACGAGGACCCAGGATGGATACTGGACATTTGCAGTCTGTTCATGAAATAAATTTGCTGCTACACACAAGGATTACAAGACAAATGGCATAAGAGTATGGCAGATGTTGATTGACTCCAGGTGATGACTTCTGTTCACTTCAAGGAAAAGTCGGGAAAAATAAAGCTTCCATATGATATAATGAACAAGTATTTATTACATGCCTACTATGTGCCAGGCACCATGCTAAGAAGCACGGAGTTTAAAAACATCAGAAAAAAAAACTGGTTCTTTTAAATAATTTTTAAAAAGATTTTATTTATTCACGAGAGACAGAGAGTGACAGAGAGAGAGAGAGAGAGAGAGAGAGAAGCAGAGACACAGGCAGAGGGAGAAGCAGGCTCCATGCAGGGAGCCCGATGTGGGACTTGATCCTGGGTCTCCAGGATCACGCCTGGGCTGAAGGCAGCGCTACACTGCTGAGCCAACCAGGCTGCCCTCTTTTAAAGAATTTACAGGCTATGTGTTTAAATAGGTCTAAAATAACTGATTACATACTAAATTTTAGATTCAGTCAACCCATGCAAGACTTTCATTTAGCAAAGCTGCCCACCATAAGATGTCCTTCATCACAATTTCTTTCTGCTTTCTTAAGCATGTAAGAGATGGAGCATTTAAGAAGTGATTTTAAGATGACAAAATTAATACTGAGTTTAACAATTAGAGCAGTAACAATAAAAACAGGTTTTAACAGCATCCTCTTCCTAACAGAGTCTTAATCATCATCGTCAATAAACCAACATTTATTGAAGGCCTCCCATGAGCCAGATGCTGAGTACATTATTTGTTTTGTTTTTGCCACCTTTCCAGTGGAAAGAAAACTGAAGCTCAGAGAGGTCAAATAAACTACTTAAAGTTTTACTGCTGGAAAGCAATAGAGATAAGATTTGAACACAGATTTCTTAGACTGTAAAGGCTGAAACTCTCCATTTCCATCCTATCTACTTTCCCATCCATCTTGCTCAGATTCCATGCTCTAATACAAATATTTTGAACAATGATAATACTGTTGTGGAAAATGAGGATTTATTTTGCATACCTCCAAGTTTTGTTTTTACAGAAGATATGTTATATATTTGACATTTTGCTGTTGGTCAAATATTTGCTCATTCCACTTGAACTTGCAAAACCTTGTTAGCGCCCCCTCCAAACACACACACACGTGCATGTGCACGCATGCTTATAAACATGCATGCACACAAACTTAGACACATTCCTGTCACTTTTTCCTTACTTTTCACTATTGTTTCTCTAGTAACTAGGAGACTGAAGGTAGACTATGGACTCAAAAACAGTTTTGGATGGAAAGGAGGAAAAGAAGAGAAGGGAGGGTTAGGTCCACAGAGGGGAAGTTTTAACTCCAGTTAAAACACGACTCTCTGTAATTCTTCTGTGAGCATAGAGGATAAGAAAAATAAACTGACCATCATGGTCTACTGCTGATTGTCACTCTGTTTCTCTTTGCTTCAGAACTGGATTTTAGTGATAGTGTTTTTTGTTTTTGTTTTTTTAAAGATTTTATTTATTTATTCATGAGAGAGTCAGAGACACAGGCAGAGGGAGAAGCAGGCTCCCTGCAGGAAGCCTGATGCAGAAATGATCCCAGAACCCTGGGATCACTCCCTGAGCCAGAGGCAGACACTCAACCACTGAGCCACCCAGACACCCCATGATCATCTTTATAAAAAAGATGTTATTTATTTATTAGAGAGAGAGAATGAACAGGTGGGGTGGGGGACAGGGGGATGGCAGGGGGAGAAGTAGGCTCTCCGTTGAGCAGGGAACCTGATACAGGGCTCATTCCTAGGACCTGGGATCATGACCTGAGCCAAAGGCAGACGCTTAACCAATTGAGGCACCCAGACACCCCTTGTGATAGTCTCCTAATTCATCTTTCTGAATCAGGATGAGATATACTCTAATTCGTCTGCCCATCCTATGTCTAGAATGGTCTTTTGCCATACCCGTATGCCCAAGTCACTATCAGTTTAAATTTCTTATTATTCACATTTATCATGTTATATTGATTGTAGATATTGGTCATTTCTTGATCTGCCTTAGTGCAACTTTTAAGATTTAATTCCTGACACTCATACAAAACCAGTTTTTTATGTCGGTGCTATTTTATCTCTTTTTTTTCCCCTACATTTCTTATTCTCTTTGTCTGAAATTGTCTGCTCTACCCTTACTATGTGGCAAATGTCTCATCCTTCCAGACACAAGTCAAACTTTATCTCCCTAAATGACTTCTTCAAGCCTCCTAATCAGAATGAGTGACAATTCTTTCTACACATATGTCTAGCATATTTGTAAAACAGTGTTTTGATTATTTTAACATGTCTATCTACTACCACACTTCAAATTCTTATAAAATTATCTTAAAAGTGCCAGATACTGAAGATTCTCAATAAAGGGCAAATGATAAAAGTATGAACCAAATCTGAGGAAATCATCAAAATTAATGATGTTGATCTATTGTAAATCTTTGATTTCAAGAGGGTAAAATGCATCTCTCGTTTATTGCCATAACTATTTTATTATCACATATGGACAAGGAAATATAATTAATTATATTCATCTCTTTAATGAATCAATTCATACAGAACTGTAAGATTCTGGTTTTTTCTCTAGAATGTTGACCTGCCCTTTTCAGTTGTAGTTGTGATAAATAAAGCTGAAATAATTTTATCATATCTGGCTGTACCCATGTCCCCAGCATACATCTAGCTTGGCTGTACTGTTTGGAAGAACTTTAAGTATCTCGAAATTCTTCATAAAATCACATTCTACTAGAGAAAAGATGGGTGTGGCAAATTAAAAACCCCACAAACCATATGCAGAGGAGTTTAATGAAACCAAATAAGTTTTTTATCAAATCTTTTATCTATATTAATACTTTAAAAAATACTATTTCTTATGTTCTTTATATCACATTCTTCAGTGAGGCCAGTGAAAATGTATTTATGTGTATATAGATACATTTTTAAAGTCATTAAATACAGATAATATAAAGCATTACATTTTTTCTATTTACTCTGAAAAAACATCGCCTTGATAAGAAAAAATGTCAAATCAACTTAACTTGTGTCTGAATAGGATCTTTTTTGTAAAAACTTTCATGAGTCAGTTTACTTATGTTATATAATGCCATTATGGCCTGTTATGAAATGTCACCACAATATCTATAAAAACATGTTTTAAAAGTAGGAGGAATGCCATTTTTTATATATTGAAAATATGCATAAGTTATTTTCTCTCATTACTTCATTCAACACTTTAAGTATAAAGTCTTATGCACTTAAAATGGAAGGAATAGTGAACGACAAACGATCCAATTTACTTTTTAACATGAGAAACGTAGTTCCAAAGAAAAGAAGCTCATTATAAACCATTCTATCATGGGACATTTTTTACTTGCTCTAACTTTCCTTTTAGTAAGGCAGGCTTTTCTCCTAATCTCCATACATTCACTGGTCCATTGAATGCTTTAGATTCACTTTATTCCACTTTCCAAGATAATCTTTTGAACATTTCAAGACACAGAGAGAGGCATCTGGATGGGTCAGCTGGTTAAGCATCTGATCTCTTGGTTTGGGCTCAGGTCATGATTTCAGGGTGTTGAGATCAGTGGCACTATGGGCTCAGCTCAGTGTAGAGCCAGAGTTGGCCTTTCCCTCTCCTTCCTTCTATGCCTCTCCCTTCCCTTGCTCTCTTGCACACTCTCTCTCATAAATAAATAAATAAATAAATAAATAAATAAATAAATAAATAAATATCTTTTTTAACAATGAGGATACATAGATACACAATTCCTACTCCCACTCTGTCCCAGCTCCTCAAGTCTCCCGGTTTTCCAGATGTATCATCCCCAGCTGAAACAGGAAATGGAGTCCAGATCACAACCATCCAAGTTTACCCCCTTTGTATACTTTCCAATCTAGCAATGCATCTTTGAAAATTTGGCACCCAGAGTTGAATGTAAAACCCTAGCTAGGATTTGACTACCCCAACATAAATTCAAATCATTATATTCATTACACAGACCCAGAATATTTTCTTAACCTGGTCCAAGAAACTCTAGCAGAGTCACATTTTTTTTTCCAGAAACAATGTAATTCTGCTAGATTACAATGAATTATGATGAATTTAACATTCCAAATCTTATCACTTGATTCATTGCAAAGCTGGGTCAAATGCATTTTCTAATTATATGCCTCCTCAGCTCTAATGCATATGTAGACTATCACACATAAAGCAGTTAATTTTTGTCTTTGTTATTCTAGTCACTTATAAATTTTATTCATCCTGATTCTGTCACCTACCTTGTAGACTTTACTTCATACAACATGCAGATATGATGAACATATTTTCTGGATCTTTATCAAAGTCAGTAATAAAGAAGGCTAGACAAAAATAGCATCAGAAGCAGTACTGTGTTGCATAACAATATATGGAACTCCTTCAGCTTTACATAGCTCTCACATGGAAATAATTATAACATTATAAAGCTGTCACAAGTAAGAAAGATAAATGAGAATGCCTAGGGAGATATTCAGCTTAGAATAGGTATTCAGTAAAATATACTTGGTATGATTCTTTTGAGGCCAAACACTAAATAAGATTCATTTCACTGGTAAGACTCACTTAACTGGCTATCTGGAGGTTTGAAGACTCCCCAAGCATCCAAGCCTCTATAAAATTTTCGAAATTTTTCAAACTTTTAAAAGTCCATTGAGTTGTCTTTTTAGCAGTGTTTTATAGATGAGGAAGGTAATGGATTCTGGATTCCATGTGCAAAAGTGGACATATATGTTTGTGTGTGTGCATAAGAAAGAAAGAGAGAGAGAGAGAGAGAGAGAGAGAGAAAGAGGAAAATGAAGGGTCTATCCCAACTATGGTATCTTTTGGAAAAACAATGTTTCATAAACAGATGAAATAGAAAAATTAGCTTCAAGCCACTAACTAACATCTATTGTACCACCTACAGGGGCAGTATCAACATCTCCCCTAAAGGAGCTAGACTTGATTATAAAATTTTTTTCAAATATGATGCCAACGGCATTCAAACAGCAAGATGACTTTGATAATTCAAGTAGTGTAATTCAAACACATAGCTCATGAATGAGGGATTACAATATCACAACCCACTGTGTAAAAATCTGGTTACAGAGCTCCATGTGTGTGTGAAAAATTAATTTCATATTAGATATAGATCCACATGCATCTTCTAACAAGTTATTTGGAATATCCAAGCATATGTTCTGCTTTTCTTCCTATGCACTGTGGTGGGAAATTGTGCACCATGCTGTTTAGTAAACATCAACACATTTGGATTCTCACTGAGTGCACATGATGCCAGATACACAGAGCATACAAAGCAAGGGGTGAGAGGCTGCTGGAAACATTTTCCTGCTTTTCTACGAGAGAGTGTGGGCAGTTTCCATTCCAGCGTCTATTTTGGTGAAAAGAACTGTGCTATGTATTTTTAAATGTCAACCAGGGAAAAGTTTCCACTTACCATAAAAATCACATTTTATCTTGTCTTTTCTATATAATCCTGTGTGTTTAATATCTACATTCCAAAAAGTTATCTGTCCCCAATCTATTGGTGGTTTACTGTTAAAGTTTACTAAGCATTAATCAATCCATTATCATTCATTAAATGAGAAGACAGAAAAGCAGAATTTACAATGACAGTATTTAATGCTTTGATGAATTGTCTTGGTGGTCAAGAGGATCTATATTTAAAATTCAAAGTCAGCCTTTATAATACATAAACATATTAGAATTGGTTGTCTTTCAAGGGAAAGGTATGACTTCAGGATCTGGCGTGCTGCCTAAAGCATAACATGTGTTTACAGTATTTAGGGAGAATGAAAGTATGTATTCCAAGCCTCCGCACATTAAATCGCTAACTCTAATAATCTATAAGTTCCAGTATAAAAAATATGAAAGGGCTCACTGGCCCTGTAGGATTTGTAAACGTAGCTATAAATTCATAATATGAATCCTCATAGTGTTTAGCAGTTGATACAGTTATTCACTAAGATATTGCCAGAACTTACTTAAACCAATGACCAGAACGGATTAGACTTTGTACTGTGAATTAAAGTGAATACTATGCATCAAGAATCAGGGTAAGGAAATAAGAAAATATATTAACTCAATTATTGTGCATCTATCTTCCTCAGTGAAAAATGAGAGCATGACAACAGATCAGATATTCAGTTGCTGCTGATTAAGAAAGAAGCTCTGCGTAACAAATAACTCACCTTAGAAGTAGCGAAGTAAAAAAAGAAAAGAAAATTATAAAACATCAAGTTTTTTATTGTTCATTCAAATCTGGTTGCTTCTCTCTAAATTCAAATGCATTTCTCTGGTCTTCAGCATAACAAAGAAACTAATGAACTTATTTTTTAAAGGTGTGAATTAGGAAAAATTCAGTTTCTCTAGCATTTGATATTACTTGATTTTTTGTCTTATAGACATGGGCATCAATGATGATGATCTCAAGTCACGGGTGTATGTAGCCTAATTAGCAGTGAAACAAAAATGAATAGTAAAAAGAGGTATTACAAACTATGTTAGAGAAATTATTTTTGAAATAAATAGAGAAAAGAGACTTCTGAAGATCAAAATGTTTTAAATGTCACCAGGCAAAACATGGCTTTAAAGAAAAAGAAAAATTTGATAGTTTCGCATATTCTATTTTTATTTAATATAATGATGTTTTCTGATTTCTTAAAGATATGTATCTTTAGAACACTGTCCTGCAATTCAGATTGCTTTTACCACTTGGTGTTGGGTCCCTCTTCAATATTGAAATAGTTTTATAATCAAAACATTAAAATAATAATATATATCTTACAGATTTCATTGAGAAGATTAAATAAGACAATGTATATAAAGGCTCCTAATAATGCTTGATATTTAATTAATCTTAGCCAAACTGAAAACTGAAAATAAATAGGCTAAATGGGTGATGGGTATGAAGGACAGTATTTGTTGTGATGAGCACTGGCTGTTGCATGTAAGTGATGAATCAGTCAATTCCACTCTAGAAACCAATATTACACTGTATGTTAACTAACTAGAATTTAAATAAAAACTGGAAACAAAAAAAAAAAAAGAAAAGAAATGCACTGGTTGAAAGGCAAGAAAATCAGATATACGTCCTTTTGACCATTAAAAATAGATATGTGTTTAAAACAACGCTGCATTCTATAAATACATAATAGTACTAGAATTAACAGGAAGCAAGATTCAAAGAAATGTAAATCTCAGTACCATTGGATTAGTTTCTCTCCTGGCAGTTTTTGCTTTGCACCTAGGCTTCTGCTATCTTCACAAAGTGGTTTCAAATTCAAGGAGAATCCCAAATCAGAAGTGGTCAACGATCTAGAGAATGTGAATTTACAAGCCATCAATTTCAGTTAACAGGTTTTCAGGAGTTTTCTCTCAGAAAATCTACCTGCATTTTGCTCATTCCAGGCTTCAGATATTTGTGAAAGCACTTAGATCACTTTCACTCCAGTTTTTCCCTCCAGGCATCATATGGTCAGTTTTATGTTTAAACCAACACCTTAGTCAGGAAACAACATCTTCATTGGACGGCCCCTTTCAAGTGCACAACGTTTGATGTTCATAGAGGAAAAAATATTATTTTTCAACTCCTGAGAAACTTATTTTTTTTCTGACGGTTGGCTCCTGTGAATTCAAATATACCTTATCTGGAACTGTATGTCTCTAAACTTGGTAGGAATAGGGAACACTTCTCTATTTCAGGGACTCCCACAAGCCCTTTCATCTCAATGGATACTTATGTTCAGCCTGCTGATCACAGACAAACTTTTAATCCAATATTCCGTTTTCCTTCATTTGCATTTCGCACCCAAAAGATTTTTAAATTAGTTCAGAAATAGCTTCACAGATAATGGCAGGTACAAAAATAAGGATTGTATCATAAAGGAGAAAGTAGGGGGAGGGGAGGGTGAAAAAAGGGAGATGAGTAAGGACAATCAAACTCGCAAATAAGCTAAGTGAAAAGAAACACTTTTTCATTTTTTTAAAAAGATTTATCTATTCATGAGAGACACACAGAGAGAGGGGCAGAGACACAGGCAGAGAGAGAAGTAGGCTCCATGCATGTAGCCCGATGTGGGAATCCATCCCGGGTCTCCAGGATCACACCCCGAGCTGAAGGCAGATGCCTAACTGCTGAGCCACCCAGGCGTCCCCTTTTTTTCATTTTTGGACCCTGAAAGCCTATCTTCATCTCTGTGGAGTGTGATGTTGGATATCATGGTGGAGAGGCAAAATAAACAACCAGGCTTTAGTGTCTGAGATCCTAAAAGTGGAATGAGGAATAGCTGGCAAGTTATACACTTTACAACTGAAAACAAAACAAAACACAAAAAGGAAATCTATTTGTAAACAAAGATATTTACAAAGGTGGAGAATTAATGGGAATTTGAGATTAAGACAAAATTTCTGTGGTTTTAAAAGTATAATACACCAGAGAACAGAAGGTGAAGAACAGGGTAGAGCACAAGCAAGAACAGCAGGATGGCTTCGATGTTTTTCTTTTTTCTTTTCTAATGAATGTCCGCTTCCAAATTGGACAGGGCATCATGTGCACAGAAGACAAGTAAACCAAGGAATCTATGTGTGAGTGTGAATAACCTAAGACTATGGCACACTGTCATTCAGTGTAGTGAGGAGGAGGCATCACTATAGAAACAGTAAAGCTGTTGTTTGTGAAAAGCTATGCCTCTCCCATGGAGAAGACAGTCACTTTGGAAAACAGACACTTAGCAGATTTGCTGTGAGCTAATTTTAAAAGAGTAGAGAACACTGACTTCTTCTCAAGTCAAATGAAAAAATACCTAATGCACAATTAATAATTATGTTTCTCTTACTTTGAATTTTATCATGTGAATAGTGGGAATTTCCACTATCAAAATCACTAGTGGAGGCATTATCTAGGGTGGTGGAAAAACAAACAAGTACAAATCTTAAGCTAATTTTATACCTGGCTACATTATTGCTTTGGCAGCAGCCACAGACCACCCTTCATTTTAAAACATATTCTTACACTGAAAAGAGAGGCTAAACATCACTATGTCTAAGATTGAGGGAGCCCAACAGAATGAACACAGTTGGTCCCAGTGGTTGGCTACCAATGATCACTTTTTTTTTCCTCTGAGAGATATACATATACACATAACCCTACAGATGGCATGATAGCTTTGGAAATAAGCTAATGCACTTGCCAATATCAAATGACAATTTGGGATTAATTATGTGTAAATAACATGAATATGTAAGAAGTCCATTTTCCCACCTCGCTCATTTAAAAAATAACCTCAACTAAAAAGGTATTTTTGACAAAAGATAGCTCTCCTCATTTTGCCCAGACCTAGAAATAGGAAAGGAACATAAAAGGAAATCTCAGAAATGCATTTGTGAGACAACACATCGAGCATCTAATTGAATAAAAAATTATTCAAATTAGATTTACAATAGGTTGCACAATTACTAATACTGTAAAAAAAAGCAGAATAGGAAATAAGACATCCTTTAGAACTTACTGACACATTTAGATAATTTAAGTGGCTTGGCTTGAAGACAATTTTTTTTTTATAAATGTAGTTTAGTACAAATGAATGCAAACAAATCCTGGAGCCAAAGGACAAATCCAAAAAAATGCTTCAGGATACAAGATGAAAAAGGAGAAGTTATTATTTAAGGAAAAATAGCTACAAAGCACTCAGCTCAATGCATAGTGGCAGTGAATAGAACAAACAAGAGATTGGTTATATTGTGCTATTGAAGTACTAAAGAATAAATCAAAGTAAGTAGAATAATGACAAAACACTGGTTGGATTCATAGTACTTACTATATGACTACTACTTTGTTAGGAAGCTATGGCGAGGGCATTCCTTTTAATGTCCATGAGACACCAAACACAGCTGCCTAAAAAGCCTCTGGGTACAATCATCCTATGAAGTTCAAACATCAGACATCATCACTTGTGACAGCAACAACTCCAAAATAAAGGAAAATTGATAAGGGATGAGACATGTGCCTTTCAAATGGGATAGTCCACTCTCAGTAATAAAAGCTGGCAATCATGAACAGAAAGATTTTGAAACCTCATTGGACTCAAAGAAAAAAAAAAGTAGAAAAGCAAATAATTATATTATTGGGCAGGGAGACAATATAAAATTTAATGCAAAAAAATCTAAGTTCATTCAGGTATCTTTCTGTAATTCTATGGTATTTAATATCTCATAGCCCTGGTATGAATAATCTTAATTGTCTGAAAACTATCTCAAGGTCTCCTTTTTCTGTACAACAAAAAAGATTCCCATCTACAACACAAGAAGAATTAACTAACAGGGTATTTATTTGGCATAATATATATTATATATATAATATACTCTCTATTTATATATATAAATATATATAAAGCAATAATAGGCAGTGGTGTCATATAACATATTTGGTTATTTTTCTTAACTTTTGGTAATAATTATATTAATTCAATGCATTGCTTATTGCTAATAAATTCCTGATGATACTGAGTTTCATACGGTGGCAAAAATTGTAGATTCTGGAGCCACCATTGAAATTTCAACACTAACCATGGATGTGTGAACTTGGACAAATTGCTAAACCTTTTTGCAACACAGTAGTCTCCTCCAAAAAAATGGGAGATAGTAATTATTTTGAGTTTTAAATAAAATAATTCATGCAAAGTACTTCAGTCATGTTAGACAGGAATCCTCATAAACTAGTAGTTAGAAGGTCATCTATGAATATGTATTTGCAACTAACTGAACCACTAGATGAATATCATAATTTGCAGTTTTGATTTGCGATTAGGAAAACATTTTATATTAGTAGGAATAAGAATATGTAATTCCAGAGTTACATTGTTTGAAAATATTTTACAAAAGAAAGTAATGATAGACATCTAAAAATGAATTCTTTTTCAGATGTAAAAAAAAAAAAAATCAGTTTTAAAGCATCATGGTCCTAAAACTCCAGGATTACTTCCAATGCCTTCTACAAATATTCAAATTGTAAATATTCTTGAATTCATAACCACAAAAATAATGCAAAAGTAGAGAAATCGTTGCATATGTGAAATATGGAAGAGGAAATTTCACCAATGTTAGAATTGGGTAAAGCAAGATAGCTTTATAGGTTTATCTAAGGTAACTTTAAACAATGCTTTGAAAATACATGGCTGTTCTTAATTCAGTTGTTGTAGTATTTTATGCATAACTTACTAAATCTGTCTGCCATATAATCCACTTTTTTTAGTACAATCCACTTTTAAAAGCAAATTTGCACTTCTCTAACACATAACTTCCTGCTATATTGCCTATTCAGTCTTGAATGCCAAATCACCAAATTCAAAATCAAGTAGTTCTCTGTCTCCATGGAACACTGGTTCCTAAGAAATTATCTTGGTGGCAATATAATTACTTCTGAAACTAATATTTATCTCATGTGCCACAAAGTCTGGTTAACATTTTTAGAAACCTGGAAGTAAAATCTTGGTTGTCATAATTCACCTTATATTTCCTCAGTGTCCTTCCACTCCACAAACAATATTTACTTGTCATATTAGAATCCTGCCTATTCCTCTTCAATACCAGGCAAGTGCAGCAACAAGACTTGATAGTGCACTTTTGCTCATGCTTTCTCCTACTGCATTAAGCTAATGCTTGCTCCCTACCTTTTCAGATTTTCCTCATTCATCAAGGCCCGATCCTGTTTTCAATTCTTTTAGTGAAGAGGAGCAACCCGCATTCCTCTTTCTGTGTTATTGTATTTACATTTCAATTCCATATTACCTAGAATATAATTGCTCTCAAAAAAATGTCATATACGTAGATAAGGCTTCCCTCAAACAGAACAACACTTGATTAATACTTGTTCAATTCTGTATGCCCTCAAAACATATCCAAAAAGCAGTTACTCAATGGTAATTTGTTCACTGCTTTAAATGTAAGGTAATGGCAACTACTCTTTAACCATGACACTAACTATTGGAAAAGCTGTCCAGTTACAGGACATAACTTAAAAATATATAAATCCCATGAAACGAAACTGTCTTCAAAAATATATGAGTACATAAGTGCTATCTGTCCGCACTATCTTAATTAAAGATCAATAATGTTGATCTCATGAAGTTCTCTGTTTCTTCTTTCTTATGATGATGTCACAGTTCACAAATTTACAACTTCAGGGGATCCCTGGGTGGCGCAGCGGTTTGGCGCCTGCCTTTGGCCCAGGGCGCGATCCTGGAGACCGGGATCGAATCCCACATCGGGCTCCCGGTGCATGGAGCCTGCTTCTCCCTCTGCCTATGTCTCTGCCTCTCTCTCTCTCTCTCTCTCTCTCTCTCTCTCTCTATCATAAATAAATTTAAAAAAAAAATTTAAAAAAAAAAAAAAAAGAAAGGTAGGAAGGGAAGGTCTGGGCTGGTCTCAGGGTACAGCTTCCCAGCCAGGCCTGAATGTCTAAAGCCCCGAGTCTCTTGGTTCTGATGTACCCAAGTGTCCCACCTCCTCCTTTCTTTAAAAAAAAAAAAAAATTTACAACTTCACACTAGCTAGAGATTGACTTTCAAACTCCTTATCATGACATTCAGTATCCTTTATTATCTAGATAAGATTAAACTCTTTTTCTCTTTTTTTTTTTTTTCAAAACATGCTGCACAGATCTAATTGAGCCAGGTCACCTCATTCTCCCTGGGGCTCAAGACAGAACTTTGGTTCCTGCCATTCCCTCTGCCTGCAGAATGCCCTTCCTATAGATCTGCATCTGCTATAAGACACTGCTGGACTGTCACCTGCTTCAAGAGGATTCACCTATGCCAACAGTTGGAAATAATATTCACTTCTTTGTAAAACTCAAACACACTGCCAGCTACTTAGAGATTTACACTGTTTTACTCATCTTTTTCTCATGCTTACGAAGCCACAGACATACTGCCAGATGTATAATCAGTACTAATGTGTTTGTGTGTGTGTGTGTGTGTGTGTGTATTTGTTTGTTTGAAAGGATTTGTCCCGGTTTCAAGCACCCAGTGAATCTTAAATACCTTCATTTTCCTTCTTCTAACAAAATAGGCACATTTTACTTACTGAGTCAGCCTTTCCCAAGTTGTAGACCATAAAATACTAGTCACATAAGATGCCTCCTGAAATAATGGAAGTGTCTTATGGAAGAGTAATGAAACCTATTAACATATTAAAGAGGTAAAAAGAAGTCCTCTAGGAAGGAAATCTGGAGGTTTAAATATTTGCTGTTTTCAGACCATGCTTCTTTGTTTGCTTTTCCCCATCTCATGAGACATAGTTTGGAAAGTTCTGGTCCAGCCTCTGCAGATGACTAGCTCCTCCAGTAACATAACTGCACACGTACACCTTCATCCTTTCCCTTTTCCCATCTGCCGTCCCCTCTACCTGGACGGCTTTTGCTCCTAATTGATCACCTACTGAACCCCTAACCATCACTCAAGGTGGGTCTTTTTCTTTCAGTAGTTTAACAAAAGTTTATTTCTCATAAAGTCCATCACAGGACTGTGGGAGTCTCCAGGACAGCTGCTCCTCCATGTAGGGTGCTTGACATTCCAAACCACTTTTGAGTTTCTGGTCCCTTTTTCTGTATGGGCTTCCATGACCTAGGCAGGAAAAGCACTAGAGTCTTGCACCAACAAATACAGGCTTCAGCCTAGAAGATAGATCTTAAATATCACACTCTACTGGTTCTTTCACGTGGCTTCTATTAGAATCTAATTGTTTCTTCTTTGTATTCTCACAGCACCTGCAATAATACAGTAGGTATCATATCATTGTCATTTATTTTATGCTTGTCCCTCAGTTTACACTTGTCTCTCATTGTCCTGCACTCAACAGACAATCTAAAATGTCTGCAATACTGAAAGGATCTCAGGAATTAGGCTGATTTTCTATGGGTGTGTGCTGGGAGAGTGGGTCAGTGGTGGTTATGCTCACTTGAGGGGAAAAAGTAAAAGAATTAGCATAAGAAAAGAATCCTAAAGCTAACCTGGCTTTTGCCTCATTATAATATTTTTATTAGGTAATATTATGTTGATAGTTGACCAGACCATTTATAAAATAAGTGCTCTTACAGACTGATCAAGTTTATACTATTGTAGGTCATCAAATAGAAGGCATGCTTTTGAAGAAGAAGTGAAAATAAAGGGCATATGCCACATCAATGTTATTAATAAAAATGTTTTTTCCTCTCTGTTTCCGCTTCTTTTCCACCTCCCAAAACATTACTACCTGAATGGAAAAAAATTCCTTTACTGGAAGCTTTGTAAATCACAGAGAGAGAAAGAGAGAGAGAGAGAGAGAGAGAGAGAGAGAGAGACTAAGTATTGTTTCTCTCAAAAACATTTTTAAAAGACATTTATAATCTTGAACTCTATTGCTGTGTATCTCACTAAATCTTTAGTGCCATGATATTATTTCTGGTTTACAAATTCACATCAGCAATATATTTGATCAAACTGTAACTCTTCTACCACTTCTTGGCCTCTTTGCCAACGGTAAAAAATGTATTCTTCTTGATAGTAGGATCAAGGGTAAAAATGTACCCCTCCTGATAGTACACTCTCTATACCATGATGTACCATAAAATTTCCCATCCTCTACCCCTTATTTTGCTACCTCATTCATCTAAACTCCACTGCTCTTACAATTTTCTTTCCTGATTAGTACTCTAATCTCCCAATAGCTCTTCTACTATTCTCAAATGCTCTTCTGGAAACCACCTCTTCCAAGAGTCATTCTTTGGTATGTCAGCCTGAATCTTTCTCACTGCCCAACTTACTTCCAGCTGGTGTGCCCAACACAGCAGACAGTAACAAGGGTTGCACTATTAATGTGTACGTAGGATCTGTCCCAAACTCTAGAAACCTTGGATGTAGAACTCAAGAACTGCTTATCCCTGAAGTGCCTAGGAAAATATTGCATATTATAGATAAGCAATATATTAATATTTGTATGTTAAACTGAATATCAAAAGAGTGTACTTAATTACCTAGGCTATTCTGAATTAAATGGACTTATTAACTTTTGAGCCATAATATCATATAACAATAGTTTATGATATCTTGAAGAATTTGCTTTGATTAAGGTCCAAGATGTTTCTTTTACTGGATATCTTTAAAAAATATGAAGTTCCTGGACTCAACATTGAATGGAGAGAAAACTGGTGAGAAAGAGAAAGAGGGTTGCAGTAAAAATCAGGATTTTGCTTTTATATTGCCAAACCAGCTAACATTCCAGTTCACCAGTTGATATTACCGAACTCTAAGATGTTTTTAGTTTTATCAAGGTCTTTTAGTCCCTGTAAGAATACTTAATTTCTCTTTTGTTACTTTGAAGAGTATGGGAATAAAAAATGATACAAATTGGAGGAATTGTAATAACATAATTTTTTATAACCTATAATAGTAAATGGAGATTTCTGCTGGGTTATAAACACCTGGGACCCAGAAAGAGCTGGTATTTCTTTCTCATGAAAGTCTTTTCTTTATCTAAAAACTCATTTCTATTTAAGGATATCTTGCTGGACTTTTTCCATTTCTTCCATATGTTCCATGTCCTTCCCCTATAGGAGGGATCCTCTTGGCATTGTAAAATATACCATTTGCTCTCAGTGAAGTCTCCAGCAGGACGAGTTTTAACCATGGGTGGATTCCCCTACCACGTTTAAATGTTCAGGATGAACTCAGGTACAATTATCAAACCTGGTCTTCTTAATATCTCTGTTCTGTGACTCATTTGCCTTTGTTGGAACATTAAAGAAGGGACTTCTATGATTAGTTCTGTGTTTTTTGAAGAGCAAAGATGTCACTGAGCCCAATCTCTGATCTGTGTTTCTCAGAGCATACCTGAGCAATTTCCAAAAGATTTATCTCTCTCAGAGGGTTTATCAAATAGGAAGGGGAAAGTGGGTGAATGTCCCTTCTTTATCTGCCCTCCGACCTTCTTTACAAAAACATAAGCAGAACTGATATCAGAAAGGGACCTGTGAGCATGTGCTGAGGGCCACATAGGTGATTCCCCAGTGTCCGCAGCTGCAGCTTCCACTTGGAGCCTACTGGGACTTGATTCTAAGTGGCTGTGAAAAGCCACTGAGGGGTTTGTGTTAGCCAGAGGCCACGAAAGCTGCCATCCCCAGCTGAGTGATTCTCTGTTCGAACTGGGCATAAGCCCAATTCGAACAGAGAATCTGTTTTCTTCCCTCATTTCAAAGGGCACATTTCTGAATACTTCTTCATGTGCAGGGGTGAACTGGGAACAATAATATTCATTTATAAAAGAAATCATAGTGTTAATTATTATAACTGAGTGTTAGTAAATACTGTGATATGGAAGTGTATGGGTGTCTGAAGAGCCATGTATTTCCAGTCTCTTCTTAAGAAAATGCGCATTTATCAGAAATTATTTAACATTCTGAAGCTACATTCTTTAACTCAAAAAGTGACACCAAGCGATCTGGATATTCTCCAATTCATGCATCCTGAGATACATATATCCCTGTGATTCAACTGCTATCCTTATTTCAATACAGTCTTGAGGTAACTGGATTATTTTCCACTTCCATTTTGTTCTTCTATCTTGTTGTGTGTATGCCCTCTCTCTCATTCTCTCTAATTCATCCACCAACAAATATAGTAATACACACACACACACACACACACACCCCATAATTCTGGACAATTCCTTAAATTGTTCCAGATGTTCTTCTAGGTAATGCTTTTTTATTTTTTTCTAGATTTTGTGGTTTTGGCACTCCAACACCAAGTTCACATCCTGGACCATGCCTTCTATTAGTGGATGTCTGGGCAGTCTCCCAATAAAGCTGAGCAGTTTCAGTATCATTAGTGGGATGATGGTATTTCAGTTCCTCTTCCTTTCATTCCTCTTTAGTTTACTATCGGTGCCACTGAGCTTAATGAACCAAACCGCCTGCTCATGCATTAAAAACGGAGATGTGCATTCTGTCATGGGAAAAAAAAAAAGCTACGTTCTATTTTCTACAGCAGACACTTTTTAGCAAAGATAAAGTAGAAAAGGAAGCATGAGAATATTTGTATAAAAGGGAGATGTTAATAAATGCATTTGAAACTTGCAAATAAGGAATGTACTGATTGGTAGCTGTAGAGCACCCTCATAAATAGCAAGCACTCATAATAATATAAAATCATTAAGAGCACTCTTATTACTGGATATTGCTACACTTTAGCACTGGTAACAGTAATACTAATATGCTAATTACTAACAAACCATCAGAAGTGACCATTAAGTAACAGCTGTTATAAAATATTACCTAGATCTTGCATTCATATCATTATTTCACATCAAGTCTGGTATTTGAAGTGTACTAGACACTGGCTTAGAAATCAAAGCATACCCATATAGATAAAATTACTAAAATCCCAAACTGTAAAATCTAAATGTCATTTTTCTACATAACAAGAATATCAAAAATTATGTTGTTGCAGACATAAAAGCCATAACACTGCTTTTAGTAAAGGACTGATTGCATACATAACGTGGATAATAACCATGCATTACGTTACAGAGATGGCGATCCAAAATTCTGGCCCCATATTTTGTGGTATTGAAGTCACTCTGACGTATCAAATCACTATGACACAGTCTTACTGAATTCAGCTTTTGCAAACACCTCTGGCTTTCTATTAAACTAATTCATTTTACTCACCTGCATCTGAGTGAGAGAGAGGTGGTAGTTACTCAAAATTGTCATTCTCATCAACTACAGTTCACGCAACTTAGTTATGCTGCACACGCAGGAAATGGACCCTTGAATTTAAGAGAGGTGATTTTTGAAGAAAGGGAAACCTTAGAAGAGTGGATTTTTGATAGCCACTCCGGCAAAGGAAATACAAGGCAGGGTTCAGAAAGAGAGGATCGAGAATGGGAAAGATAAACTGAAACTGTCTTGCAATCTTGCTTCCTTCTTTTAGTAAACACATTTTTATCTGCATTTCCCCACCAAGAAATGCACTACACAGGTTTTATGAGTTTTCCCAACATGTAGAACCTCTTAAAAGCAGTCAGGGCTCCTCCTTATGGAAGCTGTGATTTTCCTACAATACTTTTCTATAATTGTGCCAAAGAGCTAAAAATAAAAATGACATAAGAAGTTTCGCCACAGTGAGAATCACAAGCTCAATTGTAGAACTGAGTCATCATCTTCGCGTTTCAGGAAGATAGATCCAGGTTAGGAAATTCACTGTGCTGATTGCCTTCCTCCTGCCTGTGCTGGTTGAGATATAAAGCCTACGGTATGGTTATCAATAACTGCTAGGAACTCCGGCCATAATCGAGTAGATAGCTGTAAAGTACTATCATATTGAGAAAGTAAATGTGGTAAGAACCGTAACAGGCTGAGGTTTATTGAGAAAGTCCTGATTACTGTGCAGGCTGAGTACCTCTGATCTGGAGCCAAGGCCGCACAAAGCATTATAGAATTTATCGAGCCTTATTTAAACTAAACATATATCTAGCTCTCTCCCTTTTATTTCTCTTCATCATGCAGCAGGGCATAATTTTTTGGTTTATCACGAAACCTGCAGTCTGTTCCATCCTCTAAGTCCTTGGCCACACTTCTCAAGGTCACAAGGGAGCCTCAGAGAGGAAATATTTGTGTTGACTGGTTCTGTGATGCATATGCCTAAGGGTGCTGCTAAATGAGCCTTTTGTATTTTCAATGAATCGACTAAAGGGTGGAGGGAGAGGGGCTGGTGAATCCTGTTAACAAGCTGTCCTCTGGAGATCCTGGTCCCTTGTGCCCCCAGCCCTTTGTCACCTATGTGAAAACAAGAACTTTGCCCTCCAATTGCCACTGTGGGGAGAGTAGACACTCTGGTTCTGGAATTAAAATAAAGCATTCAGAAGTATAGGAGTCAACATACAGAAACTCTCTTTTCTTTGCTGCCACTAGACTACTGCATTCTGAGAAAGAGGCACAGGACAAAAAGCGAAGTTCACTCCTGCTGAGATGCTTTTCACCATTACTGTGTACATCAGTTGTTGTGGAAAGAATAGTATGGTTGCTTCAATTCTATGAAGTTGGAAGAGTGAGTGTGGCATTGCATGTGGATATATAAGTGTATTGATTTTAATCAAACATGCTCCTCTGGGTAACAACTTCTTGTTTTTCTTAACAATCCAGTAAACAGAAAGATAAGCAAGCAACCGTAATTTATCTATAGCAGCTAGGGTCTCTATTTTGTATTTCTCCACAGAGACCTGCCGTCTGGTGTATATATTACGTTCTATGAATTATCATGTCACTAATGAAAGATGTCAGATGTTCCATATATGGAAGAGAAAGGGACTTATTCCCTGTGGGGTTATAATCTCATTCTTTCCCCTTTCTCTTTGGCATCGTGATTCTACTGCTTTCAATCTACACCAAGGAGGATATTTTTCCCAACTGTATTCGATTTTTCCAGCTGTATGTCAGGTGTTTTTGTTGTTGTTGTTGTTGTTTTGTTGTTGTTGCTTTTTTTTTTTTAAACATACCATGGAATAATTTGCAGACAGTGAAAGTCACCCATTTAGGAGTAAAGTTCTACGAGTTCTGACACACACAATATGGGAACCTAAAATGCTCTTAATGCTCCCCTCAGCTTGACTCCATTTGAGACAGGCTTCTTCCTCACTCTAGATCACTGGGCCTCTCTCTTCTTAGAGCATTTACTTAAAAACAAAAACCAAAACTGGCAACTGTAAATACTGTCACTGCCCTTTTGAGATGTAACTCTTCCCAGCTCACATCAGTGTCACATCTCTGGAATGTCTTTCTTGTAGTAGTTATCCCTTTGAAATGCATACATCAAAAAAAAAAAAAAATCACTTCTGCATCTGCTAGTCTCTGTGGGAGGGGAGAAGCCCAGCTTGGCTAATTGCCAATCAGAAACTCAGCCCTAATCACATTGACCAACCTCCCTCTTAATGTCCTCCAATCTTTTCCCACTAGCTCACTCCAGCGCTTAAGAACTCTCCTACATTTATTTCAAAGGAGTTGAGTTCATTTCTCTCCTAACTACACTCCTAAAACAACTCTCCTTTGCTGATTTAACTCCAGCCACTGCAATTTTTTCATGTTTTACAACTGCAGTCAAATTATAGATAGAACATCTTCAACCCTCTAAGAACTTCCTCTGAGCCCCTAAAGCCCCAACTCCTGGCAACCACAGACCTAAGTTCTGTCTCTATAGTTTTACCTTTTCCAAAATGTCACAGAGATTACATCATAGAATATGTAACCTTTTATATGTTTTTTTCTCTTTCACTTAGCATGATACTCATCCACCAAGTTATTGCATGTATCCATGGTTTCTTCTTTTCATTGCTGCATAGTGTTACACTGTATACTGCCATGATTGATCTGTTTTCAATCCATTTTTTATTTTAAATTTGGCTTTCCTTATTATATCCATATTTGTCTTAATAGAGTACATGTCCTGTTTTCCAGTTATATTCTGAATCAAGATTAGATTCACCCTACAGGTCCTTTCTTTTCCTTTCCAGGTTGAATAGAGGTTTTCCATGGTTTTGGCCAGAAAACTTCTCATATAATTACTATGCCAATAAGTGAATAAACAATCCAGCCATTTCTTTAAAAACAATACCAAATCTCATATAAAATTTTGGTAACATGCATATCTACAAATTGCTTAAAGTTAAGTATCAGTATGAAATGTGTTGATATTTTATACTGTTCATTTCTTCTAAACAGATATCACGTCCTAAATATCCATTTAAGTCGAAATTGAGATAATTCAGCCAGAAAGTATATTTTAAAGCAGGTTGACCTCCTCACGAAAACATGGGAATAACTATGTAGCAAAAGAATAGGAATATTATATAGAAGGCTATAGGATCCAATTTGAAAAAAGTATAAAACTCTTCCCTAAAAGTGTATTTTTAAAGAAAATTCCTGTTCTTAGATGTGGGCTAAACTCATATTTTAAATATACAAATTTCATTATTTTAGAATTAATTGTCAAATCTATATGTGTTATGGGATTTTGTTGGTTAGTTAGTTAATTAGTTTTGGCTTCCTTTTTCATCTTTAACTGACAGTGAGTAGAATTATTTGGGAGATTCTGACTCCTGGGCATCAAGGAAGTTCTATCTTCCATAGCTAGAGAACAGATTTCTAAAAAATATTTGAATGTCATGGCAGTTTCCTCACTTTCATTCCAATTTTAAGATGCAAACATGTGGGTGACATATTGAAAAATTAAAGTATATTAGGAAAGTATTAAATATATAATGACTTATCCCTATTCCTGACCTGCTTAATGTGGATCTCCTGGTGGTTATGGCTCCAGAATCTCTCTCACATATAACATACTGTAGATACCAAACAATCGAGGTATCCAATAATTCCAAAATTGAAGAAATAAATGGCATTTAAAGAGAAGGTATTTACTTAATCTATTCTTTTTTAAGATTTCATCTATATTTAGTACTTGTAACACATACGCATAAATTCTAACACTTCTGTTCCCTGGAACTAACTAAAGGAAATAAATAAATCTAGGTAACCTTCCTCAATAATTAGAGTGATTCTATGACACTTTAGAAATCTTAGCATTTTTAAACTCAAAAGTATATAATGTTAAAATAAAAACTAAAATCAAGTTAAAATATGGATTATATAGTTTATATTATCTGTATCATTTTTCTACTTAATTGACTAGACAAGTGTGTCTCAAGACTTTTTTTTAAAGATTTTATTTATCTGAGGGAAGCCTGGGTGGCTCAGCAGTTTGGCGCCTGCCTTTGGCCCAAGGCGTGATCCTGGGGTCTAGGGATCGAGTCCCACATCAGGCTCCTTGCATGGAGCCTGCTTCTCCCTCTGCCTGTGTCTCTGCCTCTCTCTCTGCGTCTTTCACGAATAAATAAATAAAGTCTTTAAAAAAAAAAGATTGTATTTATTTGAGAGAGAGAGAGCAAGAGTGCAAGAGTTGTGAGGGCGGGAGGGGAAGGAAGCAAACTCCCTGCTGAGCAGGGAGCTTGACTGGGAGCTCTATCCCAGGCTGCTGGAATCATGACCTGAGCCAAAGGCAGACACTTAGCTTAGCCTAGTGAGCCATCCAGGTACCCCTCAAGCCCTTTAAATAGGTAAAACATTCTTATATTTATATCTACAGTTTTATATACTATAGAACAGATAAGAAGACTAGCTGTAATTCTACCTCCATTCTTTCCAGAATTTGGTGATACACAAATAACATCTTTTATGCCCTCTGAAATAATTATTATATATGTCTATAGAGTATAATAATTATAATATTTATGTTATATAAATATATAAAACCAACACAAATATCCAAAAACCCATTTCGAGTTTGAAGTTTCTTACTATCAGAATTTCTGCAGCTTACATAATAATTTAGAACATATTTATAAACCCTATAATGTATATGCACAATTAAAATTGTTTTATAAATATGAAATATCATCTGTAA
Source organism: Vulpes lagopus (assembly GCF_018345385.1). Taxonomy (NCBI): domain Eukaryota; kingdom Metazoa; phylum Chordata; class Mammalia; order Carnivora; family Canidae; genus Vulpes; species Vulpes lagopus. Next base: position 39,864,023 of record NC_054839.1, on the reverse strand, counting down.
ACACATTGATTCTTGGATATTTAAAAATCAGAATGAGGATATTATAATATGAATGCTTTTGTGAAAGGTATTTATTTAATTTGCCAATGTGCACTTCTAACGATGGATCTTTTGACTTTCCATTAGATTTCCGAATCCTTTCAATGGTAGTTAGGAAGAAATCTCATAGTTCATAATCATCACAGAGAAGAAGAAAATTTCATTCATTATCATTTCAATATTTTAATTTTCTAAAAAAAATGTTAACACTTCCTCTTTTTTCTATCTTTTCCATTTCTATACTCTTCTCACATATATTTGTATTACTGTTACTCCTCCCGATGTGTCTTCAATATCTTGAGATACTTAGCATCCCAAAAAGTTATTTATGATCAAATACTCTATAGGACTTTAAATACTAGGCTTTCTGGCAAGCCTCCTTATGAGTTTCCACAGATATACTCAGAACCTTCTGAAAACTCCACACATCTATGTTAATTCTATAAACAAATGCCTGACCTGTGTTAATCATGACATGAAACTTCAGTTGATTTATAAAGTACTGTGAGAGGTATATAATTCTCTCATTCTCATAGTCTGATGCTATTTATTGTCATTTTATGTGTGGTTTCCATGCTGATATAACAGATATTGATTTGTATCTTTTTGTATTCTACCTTTTGGCTGTTTTGTTATATTTTCAGGATCCCTCAGTGAAAGGTACTGTGGTTGTCACTTGTTTGAAAGGCTCTTCTCCTCTCTCTTTGTACACTCCATTCTCTCCACAAACAGCTGCATCACACCTGTCATTCTGAAAGGCAAAGATGTCTTTGGCTGATAAGCCTGTGTCTGTGGCACACAGAGTGGCTTCAAACAACTAATTAGCAGGAGTTGGGCCACAGCAAGGTTTGGTGCTGTCCATCAGGCATGCAACCACCACTGACACCATCAGCAAATCTGTCAAATGTGGCTCTTCCCATGAATAAACCCAAGGCCACTTGTCCTATGGTAAAGAAGAAATTCGCAGAACATACATAACAAAAAGTAAAAGAGGGTGATAGCCATCCTTTAAACAGAGTTAAGTAATTTAAAAAAAATCTTAGCTAGTGGAAAATCCAGTATCTGATTTATAGTTGTTGCTGGAATACAGGGAATCAAACTGAAAACTTCCCCATGAATCTCTAATGGAACAATTCCATTGATCATGTATATTTACTTAGCTTCTAGAAAACACTAATGTGCGCTCTCTTTAATAATAGGGGGCTATGAATTCTCATAAATAAAATCAGATTTGCACATTCACATATAGATGCAACATTAAATCACATCGATTACATATATTCATATATAGTATGTATTATATATAAAATTGATTTAAAAATCTTAATATTTGGCAAAACATTTATAGATATTCATATTCGAGTTCACGATTGTTTAGAAGTATTTATTTATTTATTTATTTATTTATTTATTTATTTATTTATGATTTTATTTATTTATTCATGAGAGACAGAGAGAGGCAGAAACATAGGCAGAGAGAGAAGCAGGGTCCATGCAGGCAGCCTGATGTGGAACTTGATCCCAGGACTCCAGCCCTTGGCCAAAGGCAGGTGCTCAACCACTGAGCCACCCAGGGATCCCTGTTTAGAAGTTTTTAAAGCAACAATATTGAACATGAACTGAGAAACATTTTATAGTCATTGTTCCTCATACTTAAGTGTATGTAGATATCATCTCTTGATAATAGTGCCAGGAAAGAGCTCTGAATTGAGAAGAGAAATAATCAGTGGAACTTTTCTCAAACCTGTGATGACTTCCTCTAACACCCAGCTTCACACATGCAGTCTTCTTGAGAAACATTCTCATTTGCCCACAACCACAGTGATCACATCACTTCTGATCATTCACCTGGTAGATTTCTTCAAGTCTTATATTAACATTATTATATTTTTCCTCTACTAGGTTAAATTGGTTCCTGTTGTATGTTTCTGAATCTTGAACCTATTTGTAGCACTGCTTGCTCTTTATGGTAACTTATTGACTATAAGAGTATATCCCCTATAAAATCTGAGACACAGAGAAGCATGTGTACCTTCTCAGCATGATGTACTCAGCATATCACATAACAGCATCTCTGATATATATTTGCTAGATGCATATTTGTGGAAGGCAGGCAGGAAGGGATTGTTAATTCAGGATTCATAGATTGGTTTCAGCATAATTATGGAAAAGGCCAACAAAGGGAAAAAGGGTAATTTGTTTCCCCTCCAAAGAACAGTCTCAATATCATGTCTATGGACAAGTAACAAAGGAGGGAATATCTAGCACCCAATCTCTGTTTATCTGGGGGATGTTTAGGGGGTTTATTTATGGTTCCATTTTAAATCTCTGTTTAGGGGATGTACTTACGGTTCCATTTAAAAAATCAAATCAAAGTACCTCAAAAGGCAGAGATTTGTACAGAGTTGGTCAAATAGGTATATTTTTAAATTTTACCACATTGCTGATACCTCCTACAATTGTTAAACAAGTTCAATAGTGTGAAATAAAATATTCATGTTTCTAGAAAAATATACATAGGCATTAGACATGAATGCACGTAGTATCTATCCTATTGTACTATAAATTCTTTGAATTCTTAGTAATTTGTTTCAAATTCATATATACTTGGTGGCTAATAAGTGGTCAAAAATGTAAAGACTTAGGGAAAATTCATCCTTATATAAGTTACATATAATAAATACATATCAAGGAGAGTTTTCAACCAGTCATTAAATACTGTTTATAATGGTAGAGAGCAATTGTCCCGGGATTTGTTAGAAACTGTTTGCAAGGACAATCTTACATAAAATGGCATGTAAGATCTTTGACTTTTCCCAGCTGGACATGTGAGAACTTAACTCTAACAAGTCTGCAACCCATGTTATGTATTTTTTGTTATTTTGCTGAAGTGCAGATTTGGGTCCTTTATGATAAAGATGGAAGAAGAATAAATTCTTTTTTTTTAGATTTTACTTATTATTCATGAGAAACACACAGAGAGAAAGGCACAGACACAGGCAGAGGGAGAAGCAGGCTCCACGCAGGGAGCCCGACATGGGACTCAATCCCGGGTCTCCAGGATCACACCCTGGGCTGAAGGCAGCGCTAAACCGCTGAGCCACCGGGGCTGCCGAGAAATAAATTCTTATCCAGCTGAGTGAGTGAGTCAGTCTGTCATCTAGCATACTTCTTCTACTTATTATAATACATACAAAGTTTCAGAGTAAGTGACTGAGGTGTAATAGAGCTTTTATCATTTTTGTTAATTTATTTCATTTTGGAGGATAATTCTATATGTTACTGAGAATTTAAATATTTTGATATATTAGGAATTATTCCCAAAATATATATGGTATTATGTATGTGTGTGTGTATTTTAAATATTTTTACCTTTGGGTTTTTGAAAAGGCTTTTCTTATGAAGAAAGAAAATGAAAATAAACTGGCTTGTGAACTAATTTATTATTATTAGTGACAATCTATTAATTTAAATTACCTATGTTACTCCCAAATATTGTAACACATAAAGAACTATTGCTAAATGATTTGCCTATTGATTATTTTAACTTAAAGGCTGATATCAACTGTAATATCTATTCTAAGGGCTGAATATGTTTATTTATTGAAAATTAAATGTGCTTGGGTCACACAACTAAATAAAACACCAAGAACGGGAAAATATAAATATGTGGCATATTATTCACATAATTAATTCTATTTATTTAGATCCAGACTGTTAGGTAAGGTTACTATGTCATAGGTGAAAAAGAGAAGAGAGATAAGAAAAGAAAAGAAAAGACCAAGATCAAGTAAGACAAAAGCAAAAGGGTTTTTGGCTTTACATCTTTCCCTTTTTATTAGAGTCACAGATAACGTTACCATTTTGCTGTTACTCCATTTGTTATTATTAATTTAAGTAGGAGTGTTCTAAGTTGTAATTACAAGCACAGAGAACCCTTGTTCTCCTAGCCCTCAGTGTGTTTTAAGTCAGTGAACTCAAGCTCAAGGTAAACCTGTACCTTCATCTTTAATGGTGAGAAAATTAAAAAGGACAAGTATTGCCCTAAATGAGATTATAAGTGTGAAACGCAAGACACATAATAATCTTAATAGTCTAATACATTTTAGTTCTATTCTCTTCCCACATGCTCCTTTAACTCTTCATTTGACACATTTTTATTCTATTAAATATCTCCATCAAATGACACAATTGTAATGTTCACGAAATTCCAATGATAATTTAAGTTCTGTGTATCAGTGAATCCAGCAAAACCTGTGTTATAAATTTACATAAAAGGTCAGAAATATTTCTCTTATCAAAATTGTTTTCTTGGTTTTGGTTGGGAGATTTATAGTAGTAGTCCACCCTGGGATATCTTGATCAACCATCTGCACCCATGAATTTCACACTTGCGATAACTGCCACATTTCCAAAGTCTAGCGGCTGAAATTCATACTTATTTTAAAACTCTTCCACCAATCTCCCTAACTCTTAGAGCTAAGATTTCCATCTGACATTGATTTTCGGATTTCATTGCTACAAGGGAAAAGTCTTATCTCAAAAATTCATACACTGAACACTAGACCATTTTGTAAAAATACTTTAGCTCAAGCATCAAAAACAGTGACAGGGAACAGCTACTCATACTGAGATGCAGTCTTGTGTGAATTCCAATAACTATGAGACATTTTCCTACAGATTGCAGAATATAGACACTGAAAGCTCTATCTGCTTGCATCCCATACTATTTCATGGGTAAAGGGAACTGAACATAATAGACGGGAAATGACAATAAAATTTATAGATCAAAGATGCTTAGTAAAGGTAATATGCATTTATGGCATGAAAACAATGTGCACTTATTCATTTCTTTGCTTCTATTTTAACCATTAAGGCACTTTGTGTATCCAATGACAGAAGGCCTGCCAGGATGAAAAAAAGCTTAAATGTGACAGTTCCTTTAAATTCCATACCTTATTTAAAATCCAATTTAAGAAAAATTTCAAATATGAATTATTTTCTCTAACATTTGGTTGGAAAATTTTTATGCAGTTTGGGAGTAGTCATTAGATCACCCCAAGATCAGAAAACCTAGATCTTATTCTAGTGTTATCACTAGCTAGCTCTGTGGCCTAGGGCAAGCTACTCCATCTTTCTTGTCATCAAGCTATGCTTCAGTAGTATGAATATATAATCTCTATGGTCCCTCACAGTCAAATAGCCCGTGAATTTTTTTTTTTTACTTAAATACTATCTTTAAGCAGTTAATATTGTAGTTTCTGAAACTATGGTTGCTGTGGTTATATTCCAGTTCCATTCATTGCTACTTGTGTGAATTCAAGCAAATATGTAAGTTCTGTATGTCTCAGTTTCCCTATCTGTAGAACTAGAATAATAATAATGGGCCTGTTGTCAGAATTAAATGCTTCTAATATGTAAGCTTTCTTCTATTTTAACATATCTCAAAGCAGAATACATGCTAAAGAAATAAAAAATAAGCTTTCCCAGAGTTTAATCAACAGCATTTTTTCTCATTAGTAGATGAAATTATAGCATGTGTTATACTAAGATGTTATACAATAATATCTTAACATTTTAAGTTAGACAAAATTTGGTAATACACATGAAATGCTTGGGATAATGTCTGATTCAAAAAAATTATGCAATAGCTAACATTTCTCTGTAAGTAAGCAAAAATTGTTATATCTAGGTTAAGCATGATGGGTAAAGTCTGATAATTTAAGAATGAGTAAAAGCTTGCTAGTCATACAGCCTTCATTCCATTTTGTATCTAAAGTCATAACATAAACTTAATAACTTCATTCATATTAATCAACATCAGCTAACAAGAAATATGACTTTCTCCTTGACAGTATAGTTTTATTTAATTATTTTTTTATGATTAAAAGATCTAACATTTTTTTTTTTTGCTTTAGTAAGGTAAATAAAGAGGGAAAATATAAATTGTGAAAAAAAAGTAATATATTTACCAGGTTTACCACATTATTTGATATAAAGGAAAAAAACAGCATAGCACAGGAAGCAATTTTGTAGGTTATAATCACCTTTCATTAATTCTCAAGAATGGTTAATACTAGATTAATAACTTTTAAGGAACTGGTTATGGAAACTATCCCCGTTGTTATTGGTCTACAGATATTAAGCATTTATACAGAAACCCTGTCTCACAGAATGCTTTATAGCACTTCGATCCATTATTGTGTTGTGCTGGATGAAATAAGGGTGACTCATGAGAGAAATTTCCAGTTCTATACACTTGAAATTACACAGCAATGATGAAAAATCAAAGGGTTAAATTATAGTTCTTCTCTCAACTGTCAAGTGACTGAGATTTTGCAGAACGAGAGAAAATAAAAGTGGAAGATGAGGAAGAATATATGCTATAGGATTAGAAGGATGTTTGAATACTTAGATCTGCATAAAGAAAAAGAAAAAATGCAAAGGAAGCATTAGGCATAAAACGATCTAAAATATCATGTTATCCTTTTTCCATCTCAATTAATAATTTGTTAGAAAAGAGTTTGCTTACTCAATCAAATTTCTATTAAAGTAGTTTCTCTGACCTACATTACTACTAGGAGTTTTGAAAATGATAGATTCCTATACTTGGCAAAAACAAATGCAAAAACTCTGTACTACTACCACTAATTAAAATATTTTCAATACCTTTAAGGAAATGGGGGGGGCTAGCTTCAATGAGAAAATAGAGTACATAATAACACACTCATACTTACATATATACATACACATATTATATGTCTATCTACAATCTACATGTTAGGACTGTAGAAATACATGAAACACATATCTATGTATTAATAGTAGAGTTAACTATTGAAACACAATTCCTTAAGAATATCGACCTTAAAAAATTGATCTTCTATTTCACAGTGTGAACACACTTGATATTATTGAACTGTAACTTTAAAATGATTAAATGGTAAATGTTATGTTATGTGTTTTATACCACAATTTTAATAAACTAAAAGAAAGATAACAGATTCTTGTATTCAGTCATGTTAGAATAATTGGTGCTGGAATAGCCCTCCCAATATAAAAAAAGAAAAAAAAAAGAATAAAATATGGATCTTCTACATTTTATAATGGATGGACTCATTAAAAAAAAAAGGAAAGTAATTTTTATTTTAAAACCAAATATACAAGGAAATAAAGGATCAAGCTGAGAAAAGACAGAAAAAAGGGACAAGATTAATGGAAATTCCAGTTCATATTAAGCAACATTGTCTTTTTTATCTTCCTTAAGTATAAGGGATGAAACAAATCAGTCTTTCAACAAATAGATGTTTGTATCTTTCAGCTCAATTACTAAAAATGACTCAATTAAGAGTCTTTAACTCCAAAAGAACGTTACTCATTATTTTCTCCAAAACTAGGTAATAATCAACACCTTGCATTCAATGACAGGAACATCATATTAAGTTAGATTATTACCAAAGAAGAAAAATAGTATTTGCTTTTTGTTCTAAAATTATTTCAGTTGTTTAAAGAAGTACTAGTATAAAATATAAACATAAAGGAGGATGGCAAGAAAATATTTATAATAGTTAACTCAGGCTATATAAAATCACTAGGAAAATGCAAATTGCTCAATTCTAACATGGTCTCTATAGAGATATGGCATACCTCGTAATGGCTTTCTTCATTCTCCTGAATGTGGAAACCCGCAGAGCTGGGACATTTCTGAGGAGTGACAGGAATATTGTCACTTTTGCTGTGTGAGTTACACTGAAAGAGATTACCAAATAATTGTGACAAACTACTCCACATGTAGAGTGTCTATTGAGAGACATGGTTGCTTGCTAAGAATCTAATTAAAGGAGTACCATTTGAACTAGCAAGGGTCTACACTCACTGGAACATGCATTAACATGGAGCCTTTTCCAAAAGAGATTAAAAATGTCCCCAGGATAAACAAATTGTCAAGATGCTTTAAGTAAAACTAAAGAAATCTCAAATGTAGTTCTTTTATTTCTACACTGTCTTTTTTAAAGCAATATGATTGTGCTTATGATGTTAGTAGCTAAATCTTCCATGTGCTACTATTTGTGTGAGTTATTATTCAAGCGCTTGATATATATCATACACATCTCTACATAGATATTATTATTATCTCCACTTACAGTTGAGGAAAATTAGGCATATAAAATACCCTTCCCAAGGTTGGGCTGCCTGCCCGGGTTTCTGGGACCACACTCCGTATATTATAAATTACGTGCACAGCTTTTATAAATGATACATTTGAAGCAAACAAAGGTGAAAAACTAAATGTTTAAAGTCTTAAAATATTACTTCACTTTTCTTCTGTGCCAAATATCAAGTATTTTTTGAAACAGGTTAACTAAAATAATTCACTTAGAAAAGGATGTGAATTGTGGTATATAAGACATTAAATTATGGCTTGATCTTTCTCCATGAAAATATTAAAATGGCTGTTTTCCATATTCTTCACAAGATTTTTTTATGTGAAAATAAGATATTATTTGCTTCCTTTTATCCTTACTTCCTTCTTTCCTAAATCTCTTATTAGATTCAAGGCAAGGAATATTTATACATATTGCTGTCTGGCCCTATGTTAACCATAACATTGGAGTTTTAAAGGCTTCTACATTAATGAAAGATGTTGTAGAGCCTCCAAAAAAAAAGTTCACCATTACTATATAACCTTTCCTCTTTCATAAGACTATAACATATGAACAGATTTGTATGACATAAGTAGGGAAGATGATATTTTTTCAAACTGGTATGGCACATTTTCAATTAACTAATGAAATTTTCCTTTGCCCATGCCAAGGAATAATCTGTTAGAAAATGAGTATCAAAGACATTTTAAAAAGCAAATTAATTTTAGAGTTTAGTGCAAGTTCAGTGTATTTTCACCTCAAGACCCTATTTTATATTTAAATATATTTTTAAACACATTACATTCTTTTAGGCTTTTTACTTTGAAATAATTTTAAACACAGAAGAGCAGCAAAAAAGAATTCTAGGATCCTCTGTATTACTATTTCAAGTATATCAATTAGTTATCTCATTGTTAGTTTAAGGGAAATAGCAATATGACAGACTAGGAAGGCATGACACTTAAGCCCAAACTATTTTAGAAATTTGTTTCTCATGAAAAAATATTTTGTTCCTGTCCTCTGTACAAACAGTATCATTTCAGCCATGTTCAAAACTTACCTCCTCTAGGAACTTTTCATGTGTAAGTAAATAAATAGCAATAGCCATTTTAACCTCTGCTTGCAAACTAAGTACTTTCTAGGTGTACTTTGTAAAATGCTGCTCTGACAGCTTAATTCTTGGAATGTGCCTGGGTTTATCTGAACAACTTCACTGTTAATTATGAAGGACTATCTTTCGTATATCTCTCCAAATAATGGAGAGGCTTCCTTTGCTAGAAATTTCTAAATAAAAAAGCTTAGACCTTAAAAAAGTTATTTTCATCTGTGATGCTCCTAGACATTTTAATCATTCAACTCCTATCCCTTGTCTCTCTTCATACCTATTCATGTTGATCAATCTTTTTAAAACATCTCATGTCTTATGCAGTTTTTCACCCTAGAAACATTTCAAGTCCTATGGCCTGGTAGTGGCTCACAGCCTGGAAATATACTAGGATCACCTGGGGAGCTTTAAAAAAAATATCAGTAACTGAGCCCTACCTCACACCAGATGAATTAGAGCTCAGGCAAAAACATGGTTTAAATACCCAGATAATTCTAATGTGTAGCCAGTTTAGAATCACTGAGTTAACATTTCCTTGTCTGGTGCTCATGACAATAAAGCAAATTTTGGCTTCACTCCTCTTTTAATCTGATCTCATGCTCTTTAGCATTTGTTCTTCCTTTTCCTTATTAATCTGTCACATATTGGGAGGGTTTTTTTTATTTTTTAAGGATTGTATCATAATGCCTCTGAATGTGAAAAAAAACCCTATGTTTGTATAATACTTTATACCTTTACATATAAGATTTTATGTATCATCTCCGAGAAACCTCTACAGAGAGAAGAAACATAAACCTTCCTTAACAGATGGGGAAGACAGAGGTTCAGATATATTCAGTGCCCTTTGTGCAATGATTTGCCAAGCAAAAGCATTCCTAAGTGACAAAACTCAGGCTATTTCTCCTCTGCCACATTTACCTCAAGGATTTTGTTTATTTGCTCATTCATTCAGATATTCTGTTCTGCTTGTTTGTTCATTTGATCATCAGATATTTACTGAGTGCATGCTATGTGTCTGGATTTTATTGGTTAAGATACAGCATTTAAGATCTGTAATACTACAGCAGTGAAACTACATACATAGAAATCACCACCACAATATGTGAAAATGCCACATGAAAATGTATCCACAGGTTCCTTAGGGACAAAGAAGACAGAATGACTACTCTCCTGAGTTTGATGCATGGGAAGAATCTAGAAAGATGAGCCAGTAAGGGAATCGTGGTTAGCACACATTCACAACAGAACAGATAGCATATGCAAAGGCTAGAAGACATGAATTCTTGTGACTATGTGAGCTACAAGGATTTCGCCAGTGATTTAATCGTGGACCCTGTGAGGATTAATTTGAGGATAGGGACAAGTTATTAGAACAATAAATTTAACAGCAGATCCAATGATGAGAAGTTACAGAATAGGGCTTCGCATAAGACAGGATTATCAAATAATGGGATGCATAAGCGCTCCACTCTGGTGGTATCAAAGTGTTAAGTCACCTTCCTCTCTCTCAAATTCAGTAAAGAAATATAAGCAAACTGGGTGTGTTTGCAATATTACTGTGACCCCTGAGTCAGTCCCTTCATCCCAACAAGATCTCAAACCTAAGCCTCTCCTATGTCTAATTCTAGAGCAGCCTCTGTTTGTAAAGCAGGAAATGGCATCAAAGGAAAAGTTTAATCCACTTTTCCTTCCTCACTTTTTAAATTTTTTGAGTGTTATGATGTAAATAGCTTCTGGAGATTATAAATCTATGAGCTTGGGGTAAAAATAGAAAAGAAGTTTAAAAATAACTATAAACACTATTTTGAGATCAAATATTATAAATAGCCAAAACCTTAAGGAAACAAGTTCTTAAGTGCAAAACAATTTAATCACTATGAATCCTTTCTAACAAGTTTCTATTTCAGGGAGAGCTGTAGCCTGAAATGGAAAGAAGATTTATTATAAATGTCTCAAGATTTCACCCACTAAATTTTTTGTTTGCCAAATTTGATGTGAATAACTATATAATGAATTATGGTTAAGATGATTTTGCTAAATCAGATTTCGCATTACAGACAAATCACTTGAGAGGTCCAGAGCTCATAACAACAATCATATTAAATGGAAATCACTGTAAATACATTAGTTTTATACTTTAAAATCCATTTGATGTTTTCCACTACCTATGATTAATAGTCTCGATTTTAATATGTGGATAAGTCTTTCTTCTCCAAAACACCCATTATAGTTCTTGGGAAATTGTCATTTACTACCTACAGAAATAACTACTCAAGAAGAAGAAGAAGAAGAAGTCGTCAAAGGGAAGGGGGAGGGAGAGAGGGAGATGGAGGAAAGAAAAAGAGATATCACACCTACTCAAACTTGCCTCATGGTCATGAATATTAGCTTTTTCATTTTTGACAAATTTCTAAAAAGGGACTTCATAGTCATGGTAGTAAGAGAAAAGTATCAACAGTAGCAAAAGCAACAAAAGTTTTATGAAAAATCACATAAACATAGCTAAGACACAGCTGTTTTCTTTGCTAAAAAGAGGGTTCTTTACATTTTCTATCAAACCCTATAGTAGCAACAATATGCCTTTTTATTCTACTCCTCCTACTACCTTCTTATAAAATCAAGGTTGTTTGCTAAAAATCAATGGCACTGTTATAAGTTCTGTGCAATCATTATAGAGGCAGTAACCTTGTATTTTTATGCTATAGGTTTCATTAAACAATTCCACTTGTTAAAAAAAAAAAAAACTCCCTTTGAAAATGTTATTCCTACCCATTTTAAGAAAGTATTTTTGTGAAGAATTCTTTTTACAAATTATGAAACATTCTTAAAACTTCTGATTAAAAAGAGCTCTAAGGTTAATAAGAAATTCACATGTACAGAAATGAATTTAAAGAACTGTCTGTTTTTGGTGCCTTGAACTTCTCTTCATTCATTCCTTCGGAGGACCCATATGTGTCAGGTTTTCACCGTCTCCATTCCACTGAAACTGCTCTGTCATAACTACCAATGATTTCCACATTAGTAGCTCACAGAGCAATTCGCAGTTCTCATCTCACTTGACACAAATGATGACTCCTTTATTCTGGACATATTTATGTCACTAGGCTTCTAGACACCACACACTCATGGTTTTCTTTTCACCTCTATGTTCTCTTTCTGGAATCATTTAACTATTCATGTTGTTGTTGTAAAAATAATTTTTTAATTACAAAACATAGGGAAAATGAAATCTAAGTACTTTCTCAGAAAGTATGTTTTCTGATGGTGTTTTCTACTAGCTCCTGACTCTAAAATACTTCCTCAGATAGACAAATGAAATTCTTTATTTATAAGCAGACAAGGGAAGAACTCTTAGAACATACCTAAACATGCTTACCTCAAAGAGTATTTCTAGAAACTGATGAAAATTTATAGCTTAGGAGATCTATAGTATAGATTCTTACCATTTCTGAAAATGTGTTCCAATCACTTACTGTCCTGAAACCTAGTGTGTTTTAAATCAGGAAGCCTTGAGCCTGTATCAACAGCCTTCTAATATATTCTATATACCCTTCTCCATTGGCATATTTTCTGCCACCATTAAATATAATTTGAAAACAAAACTAAAATGCCCATCAAACTGTGGGGAACACAAAGGTATTCAGCTTGAGTAATAGGCATTTTGATTAAAATAAAAAGGCAGTATAATAATTTTTTAAACCAAATGCCATATAAATACCTATCCAAATCATAAAATACACATGACCAGAATAACCATATCAATTTCAAGGTAGAGATTACTTAAGTAAAATGAGAAACGAAGGTGGACCATCAAAGAATTCAAAAGGAATGTCAACGATACCTTCAATATACAGGAAATCTGTTCATTTAAAAAAAATTGCTTGTTTTGCTCTTCCCTCTAAAAAAACAAAGAATATTTTTCTTTAAAAATCGGAGACAAATATCACTAAATATTAGCATATGTTAATTCTGGGTATGGGGGACATAAATATTTTCCTTATTTTTCTTTACTTTCTCTAAATTTTTCAAATACTTGAATATGAATAAGCACATAGGGGAAAAAAGATTAGCAAGGCCTTGTTAAAACTCAACATATTTTTGTGATGGTTGTAAAACAATTTTATAAGCCATAAAATCTTGAAATTTTGCTTCCTCAGAAATTAAGATATCATGTGGGTGTTAGGTGCCTTCTGATTTGGCTCAGGGTCAATTCTCCCCTTGTCAGTGAAAATGTTTTTCTAGGGCACCTGGGTGGCTCAGTGGGTTGAGTCCCTGACTTCAGCTCCGGTCCTAATCTCCAGATCCTGGGATTGAGCCTCCTTCAAGGGCATCAAGCTCCTCACCCAGCAGGGAGTCTGCTAGTCCTCACCTTCTGCCCCTCCCCCACCTCCATTCCTGCTTTCTTCTCTCTCTCTCTCTTACTCTCAAATGAATAAATAAAATCTCTTTTAAAAAGAAAAAGAAGTTTCCCTAAAGCCAGGTGAGGAACATGCTAATTTTTCCTTCTATGGTATTACAGCATAAATGTCTTTCTCTACTTCCTTTAAATATGGTTTCACTTTTTTTCACTTCACGAGGGAACATGATCCTCTTTTTGACAGGTTATCACAAGTATATAATACAATGCCTTCAACATTACTAGGTATTTTAAGTGAAAATTTTAAGTGAAATAAAAGAATAAATGAATAAATGCAAGACTTTACAATGATTTGTAGTCACCTAGATTGTTTTGGCTTCTAACTCTCTAATTGATAATTCCTTTGTAGCTGTTTTCTTTTTGTGTGCTTGTTTGTTTTGTCGTTGTTGTTATTACTCCATGACAGACAATTCATTGCAAAATTAGTATCCCCTAGAATCCCCAAATTAGCATTTTTTGTCTCACAGATGCTATCACAAAAAATAAGGTACACTAGCTGCATGGATTGAGACTACTTGCAGTAGAAAAATTAAACAACGCCGTGGTTTTAAGTCTTCATGCTTTGCTTCTCCAAATGGACCTTAACAACTCATGGCAAGAAATAAGTTTCTTACAGTAATATATTACCTAAATGGATAAATTTGAAGTTACCTACTATATATACGAACAAATAATTCCAGTTCAACTCCTGGGTCCTGCAGCATTTCCCTACCCAGGAGAGTGCTAAGTTCACCTTTGGTTCTTCTAGAGCAGCAAACCACCTGGTAAGGAAGTTGATGAGGATAGGATCTACTTCATAACCCCCTGAAATGAAATAACCCTTACCATTTTTTTTTTTTAGTTTTCCTTCACTCTTCTTACAATCCCCATTCCAGACCTCCTTTCAGTCTAGAGACAGACATCATTTCTCCTTCTTCCTTCTTGATGTCTCAAAGGTACCTCCTCTCCTCTCCTTCTTAATAGCAGTTTTTTGTTCCTATTCCAACAAGCCTTTTCATTTTTAATCCAGGTTTGCACAGTGACTAGCCAGATAGAGGTAGTCATACTATTCAACAAACAGCAACAAATTGACTGTTCCATGTGTGATATATATGAGAAAACAAATTATGATTTTTTAGTCCTTTGGCACAGGCCATTAAGTAGACCAGTTTGGTTTCTTCAATTATAGTTCCTTGTGATTAAGTGAAATCAAAATTTAAAAAAAATTTATTGTGTATTTTGTTGTCACAAGTAGGTCATATTCAAACATTAGTAGAAACTTTACCTCAATTTACTACGTTATGATATACTAAATGAAATCCACTTGTTCCAAAACAGTCAAGTTACAAGGAATACATTATAATCAGAAAAAAATCCGAACTAACTAAAAAAAATTGGAAAAAATATTAAAAATGTGAAATTAAAGTCTGAGGAAATTCATTAAGAGGTACAAACCCAAGCACCAGATGAGACATTTTATTTTTTTCTTTGCTTAGGAATTTATATCTTATATGCTATTCCAAAATTCCTATCATTGGCTGGCTGACATTTTTCAGATAATTCTAACAATTTAATAAAATGTATAGGTGCCAAGTACCATAACCAAGAAATAGTTTTTTTTTCAATGTGTTATTGCTTATGTGATATTTGAAAGCAATCTATTGCCATAAATAAATTTGGTTACTATAAAGTTTTAGCAATTCTGTACATTATCCATTTCTTGAGAATGCTTTTTCAGTTGATTTTCCTCTTATGCAATGACTTGGAAGGTTTTTCTTAAGGGACTATTCACAAATGCAGAAATAAAGACAGAGATACACTCCAAAAATAATCATTAGGTTTTGAAAAGGCTGGATTTTGCCTTCTTTTCTCAATAAAGTATGAGAGAGAGAAGAAAAGGAAAAATAATTTTGAAGTCTTGTAGAATTTTTGACAATGCAATTAAGAGTTAAACAATAACTCCCTAAGTCAATGTAACTTACCAAGTTCCCTCTAAATATGCAAAAGCAGAGCCGACATGCTCTTTGAACTGAATATTCAGTGTGCCAAAGATTTCTCACAGTACTAGGGAGCTGGGTACCCAGGATGAATAAAATTTTGCTAAGTAAATAAATATATAAATAAGCCCATATATTTTCCCACATTTGGCTGTTAATTCGTTCATGAGCAATTACCGCCAAGCCTAGTAACTAAGGTTCTGAACTTTAAAATTTCTTCATTGTCCCCTCTCCTTGTATTACTACCTTTCTGTAAAGCCATTTCATAAGAACAATAATATATTGAAAGGTTTCAAATTACAAAACGATTACATGTTATATTGCTTGAGCAAAGACCTATTAATGCCAGTCGACACTGCACATTGTAACTTAATTACGCATTTAAATAAATGATGCAGGCAATGTAGGCCTTTGCAGCTCCGCATACACTTAAGAAAGATGTTAACTTCTGTCCAAATATATTTCAAGTAATACAATAAAGACCTTTTCAGTACTGGGGTTGATCAGGATTATTCATGCTCTATTTTTATTCAAGGCAATTGTTTTGGGGGTTTTGGTAGTTTATTTTAAGTTTATTCCCTTATTCAGTATAATAAAATTCCTGAAACAGGAGTTCTGAAAGAGTACCAAATACAGAGTGCTAAAACCAACATATTAGAAAACAATAATATTAGCTATCAAAATGCACAGAAAAGTTCTATGAGGCTACGATACAGCAGAGTCCAGTGATAGGGTGACAGGCTTTCCATCCCTGCAGAGGTGGCCATTTATAAACGGCATTTACATGTGTGCACACACACATACCATGGTTGTAAATACATGTTTCATGTGAGCAATTCATATATATATATATATGATTTTTTTTATAAAGGAATTTATTTTTTTTAATTTTTATTTATTTATGATAGTCACACAGAGAGAGAGAGAGGCAGAGACACAGGCAGAGGGAGAAGCAGGCTCCATGCACCGGGAGCCCGACATGGGATTCGATCCCGGGTCTCCAGGATCGCGCCCTGGGCCAAAGGCAGGCGCCAAACCGCTGCGCCACCCAGGGATCCCAGAGAGAGAGGGAGAGAGAGGCAGAGACAGGCAGGGGGAGAAGCAGGCTCCATGCAGGGAGCCTGATGTGGGACTCGATCCCAGGTCTCCAGGATCAGGCCCTGAGCCAAAGCCAGGAGCTAAACCACTGACCCACCCAGGGATCCCTCATATATTTTTTCATAGAGATGATTGCATATATTTGTATATGAAAGAATATGTACATGATTAATAGTACAAGTAATACATTTTTCTAAAATATTTCACTTTTAACCACATAAAGTATGTGAAAACATATATTAATAAAAATTTTTAAAAGATTTTATTAATTCACTTGACAGAGAGAGAGCACAAGGAGGGGGAGCAGCAAACAGAGGGAAAAGGGACAAGGAGACTTCCCGCTGAGCAGGAAGCCCAGCACAGGGTCCAAACCCAAGACCCTGGATCATGACATGAGCCAAAGGCAGGTGCTTACCGACTGAGCCACCAGGACACCCCTATCTATAAAGTTTTAAATGTGCTATAAATAAAGCACAGATAGGACACTAAGTTAATGTGTATAATGTCTAACAAAAATGCATCCTGGAGTTTAGGGTGAAATATTTCTGAAAAAAAATTCTATCAAGAATTATATTTTGAGGGATCCCTGGTTGGCTCAATGGTTTAGCACCTGCCTTTGGCCCAGGGCGGGATCCTGGAGTCCCAGGATTGAGTCCCATGTTGGGCTTCCTGCGTGGGGCCTGCTTCTCCCTCTGCCTGGGTCTCTGCCTCTCTCTCTCAGTCTGTGTCTCTATGAATAAATAAATAAATAAAATCTTTTAAAAATTAATTAATTAATTAATTAATTAATTAAAAAAAATCTTAAAAAAAAGAATTATATTTTGAGGGACGCCTGGGTGGCTCAGTGGTTGACATCTGCCTTCAGCTCAGGGTATGATCCCAGGGTTTCGGGATCAAGTCCCGCTTGGGACTCCCCAACGGGAGCCTGTTTCTCCCTCTGCCTGTTTCTCTGCCTCTGTGTGTGTGTGTGTGTGTGTGTGTATTTTTCATGAAGTAATAAATAAAATATTTTTTAAAAAAAAAACTATATTTTGAAATTTCTGTGGTAAAGAGAGAATTTTTTAAAAATCTGGGCTGGATATAATTTCCATTAATAGGACTATGTCCTTATATCATGAAAAATTCTTTCCAAAAATAAATATTTAATATAATATTAGCCTTCACTATCTGCATGGTAGTCTTTAACAACAACCTTCAAGTAAACCTTTAGTCAAAGAAATCCGATAATAAATCTAGAGATTCACATCTAGAGTGCTTTAAAGTGTATTCAAAATTCAAGGCTGTGCCAGTTATTTGAACATTATCTTTCTAGACAAATTCTTGAATAAGTTCAGGGTTTATTACACTTCTCTTCCTGGCAAGCTTTCTAAAACAGACCCTGAATTGGAACTATAGTATTAATAGCCTATACAAAGCAAGAGAACAAGATTTTTTTGTAGTATACTAAGAACAAACACTACCCATTAAATTCATAATTTTAAGATGTGCTTTTGTAAGTTGAATGTTTCATGTTCTTATTTTAATTCACTTATGGAAATTGTACACTATCAAAAATTGAGTGAAAATTTGCAACTCTTTAATTAATGATTTATTACAGTTAAGATATTCTAGAATATGGGGAAAGTTCCAACTGGCTCTTTGGGGGGCTTGGAATTGACCGTTAGCCCCACTACCATCTGACCATGTGCTTTTGCCTCAGTATTTTTGTCTGTAAAATGGGAAGTTTAGAGTTTAGATCTCCTCCATCTCAACAAGAGAAGAATGCAGCAGTATTTGTGCTAGATATTACTAAATATGTTAACCAAAACTTAAAAATAGTTTTTTTCCCCAAATATAAATCTCTAAATTTAGATCCTCATAAAATAGCATAAATAATTTAGTTGATAAAGGAAACTGCAGGAGAGTGGAAACTTTACCACTGATTCTGCTATAATCATTTGCTCTCATCCTGCTGATAGTTTTGGAAATGTATGTGGCTGTATTAAAACTAAGGTAAAACTATAACTCTCATGCTCTATATACATATTTTTATTCATGAAGAGAAAAAAAACACTATCAAAGGCCTGATGTTTATTGACTATACTTTTATTTTCATTCTAGAGAACCAATCAGTGCACTGGACAACTTTTGAAATAGTTTAGAGTATATAGGGCCAAATTAAAGAAACTAACCACAGTACTGCTGGAGGGCAAATCTTTAGCAAGTCTGGAATCTATCAAGCTGTGAATGTATGAAAGGCTAGAGCATTTTAAAATCTATTTTCAAAATTAAAGTTCTATGTTTTTAAGGAACAAAATCAAGTCACATGAGAAACATGCTCACTTTCAAAGCCTTAAAAATGGTTCTATTACAGGTTTGGGCTGAGAATCCCTGAAGAGATGTATTTTAACAAATAAGAAAATATCTGTAGATATAGTCACTACTAATAGAGTCTATCTTTTGAATTACTTTTTCTCCAAGCTCCAAACTAATATAACTTCATCAAAACCACTTTACTGTTTATCTTTAATCCTCAGGTAATAGAACTGTAACACTTAGATGAATCTCTAAAACACTACTATTTCTTTGATTTCTCCTTATGAAGTTGTTCCTTGAAGAAGGGAAGTATGAAAATGAACAGAAACAGATTACAGAAACAAAAAAAAATCTATTTTGAAAATTTATGGTAATAAATATGAAGCATAACTTGGAAAACTTTTGTTTTCTGAGGAAGAAAATGGTAAAATACATGATTCAGTATTCTCTTCAAGAAGCATGTAAAATGCTATAAATTTTATTTTAAAAATAAACACATCCATTCATTCAACAAATATTTCATAATAACCTCTATGTACCAAATAATTTTTAGTATTTGTTAAATAGATTTTGTTAAAAGAATACAATTAAATATTTCTGTCCTCAAAGAATTGACAGTATTTTCAAGGTGGTCATTTTAATGAACTCTCTATCTTCCCAAATGCATTTATATATATATATATATATATATATATATATATATATATATATAATCAAAATAGAAGAGAAAAGAGAATAAAATCTGAGAATAGGAATGAATTTTACATTTTTACAGGTTTTTTTTTCCTTACGTTGTATTTTTTAGAAGAATACATACAGTCTTTTGTTAGACAGTAACATACTTTTGTCCTACAATGATATTATATAAATATTATATTCTAAATAAGGATTAATGTTGAAGTTTATGATAGCTCTTATGAGTTGAAGGAAGGTCAATATTTTAACAATAAATAGAGATTAAACAATAAATAATATTTTATAAAACTTTTCATATTAATAATACCAATAACAGAGGGTCACCTGGGTGGCTCAGTTGGGTAAGTATTTGACTCTTGATTTTGGCTCAAGTCTTGGTCTCAGGGTCCTGGGATGGAGCCCTAAGGCAGGTTCTATGCTCAACAAGGAGTCTGTTTGTCCCTCTGCCCCTCCCCCTTCTCATGCTCTCTTTTTCTCTCTCTCAAATAAATAAAATCTTTAAAGAAATAATACTGATAACAGGAATACGCTTCCAAACCAAGATAATGCATGATTTAAAAAATAATTTTAGGAAAAGAGAACACACACACACACACACATATAGGAGATATAAATATATATCTCCTAATTATTGCCTCTTAACTTAAATTCAGCAGCACTGAAGCATGGCACTTTGTGATCTTGAATTAGCACTCTATTACAAATTCAAGCTCTTTCACAAAGATTTTTTTTTTATTCAACTTCAGATGATAAGGATCTGACAAGAATGAGTAGACTTTTTCATCTTCCCTTCAGTGAAACAACAGAGAAGCTTCTGCTAGACTACCCAATATCTTTTTCTTACCATTTGGATTACCAGGATACCTAAAATAGAGAATGAGACCAACAATATTAATTTGTGTTCATTTTCTTACCTCAGTGTCGCAAGATGTTGTTTAAATTAATCTTGTAATCCATAATATGCAATTACCCAAACAGCTATGGGACACTTTAGAAAACAAAATATAACTTTTTTCCAGCTTCTAAGAGGTAGGGGTCTGCAGGATGTGTGTGTGTATGTGTGTGTATGTGTGTGTGTGTGTGTGTGAGAGAGAGAGAGTGTGTGTGTCAGTCTGCATGTCTGTGTGTCTGTAGAGAAGCAGAAGGAAGCAACCAGATAAGGTAGCTGGCTTCTTTTGAGACTGAACATGAAAAGAAGCAGGAAATCAGAGTAAATATGATTCATACTCCTGACACTGAGCTCAGTAGTTCTGAATCTGTCTTTGCCTTTCTTTTAGCCTTTGCTCTTTTGAAGTTCTATTAGGTCTCTTTTTTATTCCCCTCAGTGGCACTGAAACCCTTTTAAGAGTTGGAATCTGGGCTTGAAAATTGTGCTTGCAAGTAAGGATTTGTAGCAATTCCCTTCCTTTGGGTAACTTCAGTATCTGATAGGCTCACTGAATGGTAGAGATGAAAAGGATGCTAAAGATTCTTTTTGCAAACTCTATTATCAATGAGGAAATTAAGGCATAGAGACTGACTGACCCAAGGTCAAATATTCAGAGGCCAATGGGTGACATATTCTGTTTGGGATGACGTATGACATAGGGTAGAAATTATCTTAATTCCTTTTAATATAATTGAAGCAAAAAGAAATTCAGCCATATTTTCAATCCCATATTTTAAATTACAGGCTTACAGAGTTTAAAGGAACCTTTGAACCTAGTTCATTAATATTCTTACAAATTGCCCAGATCACTCTCATGAAAAGGACTAATAACAAAGACTCATCAATAGACTGAATTTAGAGTCTCTAGTTCATTCAATCCAGATGGCCATTCAATTTAATAGGGAAAAAAAATTCTCCCTGGAAGGGACTTATAACCAAATCTCAAGAAACCATCTGCTTAACTCAATATTCAAATGTATTCATAAAACACATCTTTCTCAGTTCAACTTGAAATACCCCATGCTCAGAATTGGGGAGTTAAAAGGGCCAATCAGATATTCTGAAACATCAGCTAAAAAGGAGAGTCTCATGAATTTAAAACCAGATACTATGAAAAATATGTGTTTGAATATGGCCAGAATTGTAGGTCTAAGTATTATAACTGTATATGTAATTTATCCATATAGCTTAGACCCTTTTGTGTTAATGGCTGATTGTGAGCAAGGCTTGACTGAACTTTACCAACTTGTATTTTGTGTTTTTAAGCTAATTGACATTGTACATATCTTCTCCAAATACAGAATATTCCTTCCAATCTTATTCCCTAGTGAGCTTTCTAAAGCATGGAGAAGTATAGAAATTTGTCCACAGTCTTATTAAAATAAATAGCTAAACACAAGGAAAGTTTGCCTAAGGAAGGAAAACTCATTCACACACAAACACTCAATAAAGGACACATTCAGCAAATATTCAAGAACTTTTAAATAAGCTATAGAAAGTACACATGAAAGAAAACAAAACCTTATTTTCTGCTGCTCATTAAACTGAAACTACTTGCAAATGAAGTTTTCTTTGAAAAATAAAGTAACAACCTACTTTCTCTTACTTTAGTTGCTTACTACATATATTTAGCATCAAGTAATAAAACATACACCTCACTTGTTGAAAACTTAATTGCATCATTGGATGCCTTATGTTGACATCAAGTTGGACAGCATCTTTTGCTCAATTTATTCTTCATAAGCTAATAATACACTTTCACAAACAAAAGTATATTTTAAGATGAATTGCCATGAAACCAGGCCTTTGGAGAGGTGTTACATGTAAAAGTGGGGCACTCACCTGATATTAAGGGCCAAAAATGTTTTTTTAGCTTTTCTCATCTTCCAATAGCCTGAGTCAAATAACTCACCATATTCTAGACATATTTTATATTCTAAATCCTTTTTGAAACAGAATTACTAATGAATTATTTGATTATCATAATCAGAAACACTCATCACTACAGTCTTGGTAAAAATTCAGACATTATCTCAAGAGGCCCTGGTCCAATATATGTGTTGACATGCTATTTGTTTTTATGATAGTTATTCATTGTGATTCAGTGTAAAATAAGTTTATTGAAAAGAAATGACAAATATTTTGTGTGAGAGTCCAATACAAAGTATGTAAGAGAGAATCTACCAGAAGATTCCTTTTAATTTCATTACAATATCAAATAAATACATAAACATCCCCTTACTAAAATGTTCCCAGAGTAATAATTTTCTTTATTTATATAAACAATTATGTAAATATAAAATGCTATGATTTCACTTTAAATTATGTATATTACAAACTACTTAAGACATCTCCCTCTGCTATACCCAAATCCCCTGAAGAGACAGCCCAACATACAGGATAAAATCACCTCCCATCACTTCTCCCCTACAACCTGGCACATTAGCTGCAAAGCGGTGTGCCTCAGACACCCAGACAAGCAAAATCTAAGATGACTATGGCTTATGCTGAAATTTCTGTATGTGCTATGTTCAAAAAATGATGAGTTCTTCTTCCCCAATGCTTTTGTGGAAATGGATATTGGGATGGAGGAAAGAGTCTCAGTTGGTGACTGAAGTTGAAATTGAAGGGTTGGAGTATACAACGTCCCAGGAGCAGCCATGTATAAAGGTGATAAAATGTTACAGAGAAAGTAAACAGACGTTTCCAGAAATATTTAGACACCAAGAGTAAAAGAAGAGAGACACAGACAGACAATGAGAGAATAGAGATACACAGACAAAGTGCTTAATTGATTATTCTCTTTTCCACTTAGGTAAGAACTCAAGTGTTCTTCATTTTCTCCCTTTGGATAACAAGAGATCTTTTAATGTAGCTGGTATAAATTAATTCTCTTTCTTATAACCATAAGCATCTATATAAACTTTTATAATTATATTATACTTTATTAAGACTTTTTTTTAAAAGCTTGCTTTGTATCAGGTTCTCATTCCTTTTTTGCTGAAAAGGGTTAAGACAAGTAAAGGGAAACATTTTCAAACTCAGTTCTACGTCTTAATTTACCATTTTAAAAGTTTTATATAGTCACTACGGTAATAATTTTCACTAAGTTTCCTCTCTTAAAAAAATAAGCAGAAAATATATGTATCCAAGTATCAGATGGATGCCCCACTATTCCTATATTATCATGATAAGACCACTGAGTACTCCTGACATGCCAAATGGAGGTAAGTCTAAATAATGATATCATCTTTGTCACATAATTTACTTGTAATTAATCTAACTCTCACTGGCATTTTCAATCCTCTGTTTTCCACATATTTCTCTTGTGCGCTTTGGAAAGAGTATTCTGTACCTTCTATTTTCAACTTCCTTATGCCTCAGCTTCCTTAACATTTGACAAAAGTTGGAAAGTCATCACTCTCCTTTCTTTCCCTTTTCTTCCATAATGCTGATCTCTCTGTTCCTCAATAATTCTCTTCATTTCAGTATCCTTGACTGTTCCTTTCTCACCAGAAGCATCTTCGATATTGGTGTTGTTCAAGTCTACATTCTTGGTTAGCTTATCTTTTTATTAGTTCTTATTTCTCTGGGAAACTTCATGTAATTCCACACCTTTAATTTTCTTCCACACACCTTTAAGGGACAACACCCAAATTCACTGCTTCAGAACCAACTATTTCCCTATGCCTCATTGTGCATTTTTAAATGTCTGCTAAGTTCTCCACCTAAGATTTTTTCATTCATCTTGAAACCAACTCACCCAAAGTCCAAGTTATTGGCTTATACTCTTTTTACTCTTTTCCTTTTGTATTCATAGCAAAAATAACTTTTTGAACATTCATTTCTCTGTATAATAATCATGTGGTTTTGTGCCTATTTTCACTGTGATGTTCCAGTGCTGTGCACAGTATCTAGCAGGTAGTATATTCTTAAAACTGTTTTTGAATTCAGATATTCAGTATTTTCAATTTCAAATTCTACTTTGGAACCACAAAATACATTGGCATTCATAGAACCCCATAGATTTGCTACAGCTAATTGGAAGTATTGAATATTTGGGATTGTTTCATTCAGACAGGTTGGTTGCATGCAGGCAAAATCTTCAGTGTTCTAGTGGAAAAAGGTTTGTATTTACTTTAACACCATGAGCAAATGGTTATGTCCCTGTGGGGATAATGACCCCTTTCCTGCCTGTCAAGGAAGGTGGCTAAGAGGCTTAAATGAGATAATTAGGTGTGAAAGAATTTGAAAAGTATGAGGGGCTATACAAATCAAATTCTGTTAATTAGCATTAACATTTAAAATTATATACAACATGTTCCTATTATTCCTTATTAAGTTTTAAACCTAGCATGATGTTCATTTTTCAAAATAACAGATTAGGGCAATGTTTTTAACATTCTTTCCTTTCTTAAGTATATTCATATAACTGATAATATGTCCCTTTCCTAGAAAAACCTGAATAATATGCTGTTTGTGACCCTTACAACACCGTTCCAAGAATAAACATCGGCATGCTATTGTTCAGAAGGACATATGCTTGATATCTAAACACTGTTTCCACTGTTTGTGTTCACTTATATACTCTTTGCCTTGAAAAATACTGACTTAATGAACCCACATATTTTAAAATGTGTGTTTTTAACTTTTTCTCAAGGATGATAGGAATAAACAGTTATCCCCATGTATTTTCAAGCAAGATATGCAGAACAAGAATTTAGGGAAGTATCCCAAAACAGATTTGGTTTCCAGATAAAGTAAGGAAAAATTAACTGTATGCTGATTGTCACTAATCCTTAGGACTCTTATCACAACTTCCTGAAAATTCCTGAGCAGCAGCATTAATCTCCTTGAAAGGGAGACACTCAATTTACAGTGTATTTTGCATGTCCCTAAACAAGTCTTGAATGATGAATTTCACTGTCTGACTGAGGTGGTTTACCTCAGCACATAATTTCTTATATTAATAACCTTCCCCTTAGGAGCTGAATGACCTTCTATAAACACAATCCCTTCATTCAATCAAAAAATTAAAGCCTGTAACCACCTTGCAATTCATCATCTTTTTTACAGGCAATTGTTGAAGCAGAAACAAAACACATATCCCCAATCCTCAACCCATGTAATGTAAAATTATGCAGCCTTCTGCACTTATGTAACATGGATATATTGAAAATTATGTAGCATTTTGTGTTCCAAATCAATTCTATTGAGTGAATTCTTGTTTCTAGTGAGCCATAATTTTCAGAGCAAAAAATAATCCCTTTCCAAAATCAAAGGCATCCTAAAACAATAACCTCCTGAATGTTTGCATATTTTCAATCAGTATTTAAAAAATGCCTCTTCATATGAATGCCTCAACAATTATGGTGAAGCCAGATTATAGGGTTATTCTTGGAATCTGCAAGACTACCATTTACATAAAACTATCTAAGAGTGAATCTCGGAGTTCAGTAATGGAGGCTTACTCTTTGAGTAAGACTGATGAATGTTTGTACTGAATTTCATTATGCATAAAGACCATAAAGTATATACTCAACAAACTGACATAAGTTCTTAGTTCAGCTTGCAAAGATCTCTACCTGAAAAACATATTCTAGAACAGATAGTAGAGTTATGTCAGAGAATTCTCTGGTAAACCAGGAAACGTTAGCTAAAAGGTTTCGGGTGACTGGTGTATTTCCAAAGTGACGAAGTTAGGAATATTGGATAAGCATTTTAAAATTCAATATCCTTAACTACATTTAATTATTGTAACTATGGAAGCAGAAATTGTATTTATTTAAGAAATAGGATTTCTTTAAAGACTAAAACCCAGAATTAGATTCAGACTAATCCCATTTATAAGGCAGACAACGAAATCACCTCCAATAGGTTCTACTGGCCAATCCAGTTGATAAAACTAAGGTGAAGGGCCATCTTTATTGCATCTGTTCCTCTCATAGTAGTAAATAATCTTCATTTTACCAAAATCATATACAGACAAAGCCAATTTTAGTGGGAGACCTGGCAGAGCTAAAATTTGCCACATGAACACACACATATTACATGGACATATGCTTTGCATAAAGCAGAAGAAAAGCACATATTCAACCCTAGTGGAAAAATTGAATACTAAAGCATAGCATCTCTCTTGCAGAATCTTAGACCTCAGGGAAAGACCGCATGTACAGAAAGTGATTTAAAAGGAGGTGGATTGTTATTCGAATGCTTCCTAAATGAATACAGTGGAGTTGAGTCGGGTGATTAGCAAAACTTCCAGGGAAATTCTCAAAACTATCATAACAGAAATAATTCTAACAGTTATATAAACTGACAAAAGAAGAAAGAAAGAAAGAAAGAAAGAAAGAAAGAAAGAAAGAAAGAAAGAAAGAAGAAAGAAAGAAAGAAAAAAAGAAAGAAAGAAAGAAGAAAGAAAGAAAGAAAGAAAGAAAGAAAGAAAGAAAGAAAGAAAGAAAGAAAGAGAAAGAAAGAAAGACAGTACATTTGAATTGCTTCTGAATGACCAGGAGAGCAGACTCAATGAGCAGTAATAGGCATTTTCTATCTTTAATTTTCATGATTCTATTAGAGACGTGTAGGAGGAAGGTAATAGGAGAAATTAATTCCAGCAAGTCACCCAGAAGTAACTTCCTTATGTTCACATCTGCACTGAGCTTTTGGCTTGAATAACTTTGTTGGTGGACAAACATAGCCACTGCCTCATGCTTGGAAAGTTCTGAATGTAATTGTCTGTCAATGATATGATGATTTATAATGCAATCTGTTCCTATTGCTAGTGCTGCAGATAACTCTAATTTTCCACTCCTGTATTAGGTATTAGGAACTGGACAGTCCTGCTCAGTTTCACAGTTGAGTCTTTCTTTAGGTGATACAGCCAAGTAAAATACATCTCCCTTCTTTTCTCCTTGGGGAAAGGATAATGCTACCATGACTAACTATGATTGCAATGGTCATATTTTTCTAACTCACTTATTTTTTTCATCTTATTAAAAAAATCTCATTATTTTCCTAAATGTTTAGAAATAAATAGAACCAGAAGTCTATGTTTATCAGTTTTCAACTTTATCTTATCTAATATTCTCCTGGCACCACTGGAGATGAAAGAGAGGAGAATATTTATGTTCGATTCAGAAACTGAGAATATAATGTATTAATGTATCATGATTCAGATAGCTAAAAAAAATACACACAAATCTGAAAAGATTAAACCACCAGTGAATAGATGTATTATTGTATGCCCATTATCTGAAGAATCAAAAATGGTTCATCATTTATATAAATTCTCCAGATTCACAGAATTAATATTTAAGGTATGTTACACCTGCCTAATACACATAAGCAGTTGTATAATTGGCACATTTGATAACTAATTACATGTACCAAATCTTGACAACGAAGACTAAGTGAAATGAGAAAAACACAGCACATCTTTTAGTTGTGTACATAATTATATATAAACTCTGTTTCATGACAGAATTATTTCTGAAAATTTTGTATTCAAATATTTTAACTTTATAAATTGAATAAAGATTCCATTTTAATCAAGATAATCAACATATCTAGTTCTATATGATTGGGGTTATTTTGATATTGGAGTTAAAATCAAAAGCTTATAAAAAATCAAAAGCTTATAATTACAGCTAACATTACTATGTGCCATATGTGGCTCCAAGTAATTCAAATGTATTCTCCTTTTCTTTAATCTTCATAATCACCAAAGAGAATGTATACAATCTATATCCTCATTTTATTAGATAAGGAAACCTAAGCACAGGGTAAGTAATTTGCTCAATGTCACAAAGCTAACTGATTAAAAAACCCACTTGTGAGTCCACTGCCATGGCAAGAGGGCCCTAATGTTGGCAACTGCACTCTTCTATTACAGCTTTATTAATGAGGGTGAAGTAGGTGCTAAGAATTAACAAAAAGTTTCTTAATCACCTCCACAATTCTTTCCATTTTTCTAGATATAGTCTATTTCATGAAACTGTTGTCTGTTTCATGCTTAAATACAGTAGTTTACGTATCAGTGGAATAATTTTATGTTCAAAACAGGTTGAAAGATGTAAGATCTTCCTGCTTCATCTAGTCCCTGCAATAAGCTTTCAACTTGAGGTCAGGTTCTAAAAGCATGCAGTGACATTGGCACAGAATTAAAGCAAGAAGTAGGAGGGCCAAGAAAAAAAATGATGTTAAGAGAAATAGAGACCACCTACTCTCAAATCCTGGAACCTGAAAGACAGCTATTCTTAAATTTTATTTTATCCTTAACATATTTGACCACTGTTAGCTTACTCTCTTATTCAATACTGTTTTTCAACTTGTATAATTTAAAAACCTTTGGAAAATTCCTTTGGGTAAGAACTCAATTGTGCCACCAATCCATGAACAAGTAGCCACCTGCTGCTCACAGAAAGTGTATCATTTAAAAACTCATGTAATTTATAAACTACTCTTTTTAGCTCTCACCAAATCAAATTGTTAGTGTTACATTTAAAATATATTTATATCTTATCTCAGGCAGTCCTCAAATACAGACAGAGCAGGATGGATTAAAAAAAATTTGCCCTTTCAGATAGCACCACTTTGAATATAGTAAGATTCCCACTGCAATGTATTCTCCCCACCATGTTATTATTATTTTTTATTTTTTATTTATTTTTATTTTTGTACTGGAGTTCAATTTGCCAACATATAGCATAACACCCAGTGCTCATCTCACCAAGTGCCCCTCTCAGTGCTTGTCACCCAGTCACCCCAACCCCCTGCCCACCTCCCCATCCACTACACCTGTTCATTTCCCAGAGTTAGGAGTCTCTCATGTTTTGATGTTATTATTTTTAAATGTATTACACAGATAAGCACATGCTTTGTGTGAAAAGAAAAATGTAAAAAATGTAAAAATATGTGCATATAAAAATTAAAATATCTACAGGTTTGATACATATTAGAGAATTTCACTGCACAGAGTTAGAGTGTTTAGAATTTCAAGTTGGCTAGTGTAGTTAAATCATTATTGAAATCTGTAGGGATTGGGATTAGTAGAATGCACTATCCCACAGGGAGAATTGGCAGGCTGTGATACAGCACATAAACCTCTGATGCTTTTTAAAACTCACAAAGTAGGATGAATATATAAGTGAATGGCACAAATATAAACATAAGGTTTTGTAAGAGACATTAAAGATCTCAGCAAATGATCTGTCAAATAGAAAATAAGAAGTATACAAATCATAAAACTAAAGTGGATAAATGGCCTACAAATAAACTTTAAATCTATTCCTTGTCAATTTGATTCAACTATCAAATTATATTCTCAAATAATTTAAAATGGATTAAGAAATATGTTATGATAGATGACTATTCATTGAGAAATTTTAAAACATGATTTCTAAATATTCTTTTACAAGCCATTTTATTTGTTTATTTTTTTAAGTAGGTTCCACTTCCACCATGGAGCCCACCACAGGGCTTGAACTCGTGACCTCGGGATCAAGTTCTGAACTGAGATCAAGAGTCTGGTGCTTAACTGACAGAGCCACCCAGGTGACCATGCATAAGCTGTTTTATTTTAAAAATTGAAAATTTCTTCCAATGGTAAAAATAACTCCCTTTAATTTACATTTGTGTCTGAGTCAAATCTCTAAAAATGCACCTCATAAAATATTTTCTCTAATATATCATGATTCAATATGTTGAGAACTCTGTATGTGTTCCTTTTGGAGTCTTTTGTGGAGCGGCCACAATACACATATTTGATTTAACTAAGTCACACCGAATATAAAGTTGGTTCTTCCCTGAACAACAGTCTTTAACTTCAATTCCCTGTTCATTTCTGAGTTTGACACAATTATATAGTCATCAGTTGTTGTCTGTTGATCTGTTAAACTTGTTAAGTCGATTTGTACATTTTCTCCTTATTCTTACGTCTTCAATGACTCTTTCATTAATGGCATACTTGAATGCTTTTACAATTATTTATATTCCCTTTATGTAACACTTCATAGCATACAAATGTATTATAATATAATAATACATAGTAAAATAAATAGATAATAGCATAAAAATATTTTTCCTAACAAATTTCTGTGATAATTCTTAAAATAAATCTTTGCCTCTGGATATGTTAATTTAATTATAATTAATTCTTTGCTGGGCTTCATTTATTTATTATCTACATATAATCATCTAAATAAAACTATCATGGCAACAGCAATACCTGAATTACAGAATTATATTTCCAAATGCTATTTTACTTTCCAAACCTTGTATTCCTAGAGAAGCACCATTAATCAACATACTGAATTTCCTCTAAAAAAACCCAGTAGCCTTATATGGTTTTATCACTGCATATGGCTCCCGTCTTATCTTAGCAGTGGGGAAGTAGGTGCTCCCTCACTGATTTTCCCTGAATACAATTTTCCTGTTCCCTTTCTTGCCTACTCTATAGTATCTGTGGGGGTTGGGGAAAACCCAAATCACCATGTTTTTAAGTTATATCTTTCTCTTCTCAGATGAATTAAAAGACATTTGAAACACCCTTAAAATAAGTCACAGTTTCTCAAGTAACGGAAGCTGTTATGCCCTGTGTTGATAGCTCCCCCTCCATTCCCTCCCTTTATACATGCTCCTATTGGTAACTCAAACTGTGTCACCATGCTCTCAATCCAAACTCCTTATTTTCTTCTAATTAGTATAACATCACTCTAATTGTTTTTTCCACTTGTAAACTGCATGGATTAAGATTTTTATTGTTATGTTAATTAGCTTTAGGTACCAAGGATCATCTCTACAACCAAGAACCAGAATTACCGTTCTGGAATTTTGCTATAATAACACTGGCATGAGTTAGTCTTTCCTGGAGACCATCCAAGCAAATTTAATTATTGAGGCATTTAAAAGATCATGTTATAAGACTATTTCACCACCAAGGCAAAGAGTTACATAGCATAGGTACTCAGATCAGCATTATGAAGAGGTTTCAGTATAATTCCGTGAGCATTTATCAAGTACCTACATGTGCCACACACTACAATTTTCTGTGCTAAGTGCTTGGGGATAGAGTCTTCATTTTGTGTGAACTAACAAACATTCTTTCAGGAGTGAAAGACACACAAGGAATCAGTAAAACATAGTATGAAGAGTTTCCTAGTTCACACCATCTACTAAAGTAGGTTCATAGGCTTGGACTAGGAAAATGTGTTCAAAGTAACATTACGATGGCTTTCTAATGAGAGATTTCTGGGTACCACTCTTCTCCTTTGACCCTTAGATGGTCATGTTTTTAAGGAAAAGAATAAAGTCTCCATTTGGGTACATGATCTTAACATTTTCATGACAGTTGAAATAACTAGTCTTGAAATTCACGTCTGAATGACATGATGCGAATCAAGTTTTCAGAAGAGTGTCTAGTACCTACTATATTAATTTGCTAAGCCGACTATAACAAAGTACCACAATTCTGGAAGATAGAAGTTCAAAATTAAAGTGCCAAAAAATTGGTTTCTTTTGAGGCCTCTCTCCCTATCTTATAGATGGCCATCATATTCCTATCTTCAGATTGTCTTCTCTCTGTGTGTACCAATGTCCTAATTTCCTCTTCTTATAAGGACACCAACAATATTAGATTAAAGCACGCCCTCATGGCCTCATTTTAACTTAATTATCCCTCTAAAGACCCTATTTCTGATACAATCATATTCTAAGGTATTATAGCTTAGGACTTCAACATAAGTATTCCGGAGGGGATGCAATTCAGTGCATAACACCTAGTAAATGCACATTTATTGGGTAGAAAATTAAATAAATAGCCAAATAATCTCTATCAATCAAATTATTTTATTTTCAAATCCTATTTCAATTCATATCTCTCTAACCTGCATACATACCACATGGGAGTAAGGGTGGAAAAATGTTAGAAAAGAAAAGCATATCATATTGATTCCTTTCACTTATAATCATAGGGAAAGAATACTAGTTTAGAAGTCATGAGCCATGGGCTTCTTCTCAGTTTGCCATATACATCTGCTGTGTGGCCTTGGAGGGTCAGCTATTAGGTTCTCAATTATGTCATGTTTTTTTAAGTATAAACTCGGAGAAGTATTCTGAAATTTCTCTAAGATAAAGGAGATTTTAATGACGTCTATTTCAACAAGGTGGTGGGATCATGATGATGAAGGTGGTAATAACTGGTACCATGTATCTAATACAAGTTTCAGACATTCTACTCTGGCAATTTGTATACAAAATTTCATGTT
The DNA here is from genome assembly GCF_018345385.1 of Vulpes lagopus. NCBI lineage: Eukaryota > Metazoa > Chordata > Mammalia > Carnivora > Canidae > Vulpes > Vulpes lagopus. The sequence goes on along the minus strand of NC_054839.1, from coordinate 39,831,062 downwards.
CTCACAATACACAAGGTGAACATTATTTCTCCACTTTTCTGATATGGAAATAAAGCTCAGAATACTAAAGAAATCTTCTAAAGTCTCATAACCAAGAAAGAAATGTGTTCCACAACTCATCACCTTTCCCTATCAAGCTGATGTAGGCCTACAGTTTTGAAAATGTATATGGTTTTAAAAAAATCTTGACTCCATCTTATATGCTTAAAAATATTTTTTGGACTGAGAATTACTTCCATACTGAATATATAAATTATAAGACATAATTGTGATATTTTAAATATATTTACCTTTAAGCACATCCAAAAGAAGTGATATTTTTTTTTAACCAAAGAATAGTGCTGTTTGTCATTTTCCTCTTAAATATTGTACACAAAAAATTTGAAAACTCATGCTATCAAAATATTTTGGTCAAACCTCAAAGTTAAAAATAAAAGATTAAATTAATTTGAATGATTCAATTTAATAGTAAAAATAAGATTTAATAAATCAGAACTTATAAGGCGACTAGACATGAAAAATGTCAATATAACATAAGGTATTGAGTAAACATAACTTCTGATTAAAACTTATTTATACTATTAGGTTGAATCCTTCATATTAACTTAATCTTTTATTTTTACTTTTTATGTGAAAATGAAAAATTTTAGAAACTATGTTTTTGATCATTTAAACCTTATTCTATACCATAACAATGTGTACACATCCATATAATAAAATATTGTGGTGTGCCTTTTGGAATATGCCAGTTAGTATACTTTCTATATTATTTAGTCTTCACAATAAGACAAATATTTAGATATACTAAGGGATATAATGGAGCATGGAATTTTCACTTAATAATATCACGGGAAAATCTTTGTAATTCCTGGTAATGAAATAAATAGAAACTTGAAAGATGTATTGTGTTCTACTATGCTCCTAAGTGATATATAATCTAGTCCTATAATAAAGTATAGTTTATACTCTCACACTATTAATTGGCAGTTACCTGGTTAAATTGAGAATTTTTTTTTGCTGCTTTCTGATGATCTATATTAACAAGAAACAGATATTCACTCTATGAAATGTAGACACGGTCTTTTTATCTAAATTGTTTTCCTATGGTATTCTCTGGCCTTGTACAGACGTTGAAAGCACTACATCAAACCAACAGAATGTGCTCTTTTATTTTACCTAAAAGTACTGCTATTTAGCATTCTGCTCTCCTTCCAAGGATACAGTCATTCAAATCTGTAACACCATTTTGTGACCTTAAAAATCATCTTGAGTAGTTTTCACAAAATGACCAAAATTTATTTCTTCCATTGTTCCTGATATAAAATCTCTCTCAAGAAGAGTAATTTTGATTTAGTACTTTCCTACGCCCTGTCAGTGACAGCAGCAGCAAAAACTTCAACTAAAGAATATTTACTGGGGGAAAATGAGACCTGGAGAGGACAACGCTTGGTTTCTCATTTTAGGGCTCTGTTTTCATTCCTTATAACCTTTGATCTGTAAATTTAGGTTATCTGGTGTAAAAGCCATCAAAGAAGTATGAGCATGACAATCTTTTGAAGCCCTCATATGACTACACATATATCATAGGGATTATGAGCAATTGTCCTGCTGTCATTCATCTATTAATGTTCACGGTCATTAATTCCTTTGGAGGGCAGGGGAGGAGGTGGAGCCAAGTCTAGAGATATACAAATATGTGTTTTGCAGATATTAATGATAGCTCATTTGACAAATCAAGCAATGGCATGCATTTGTAAATGTTACCTGCTTTCGGGTATTTATCCAGGTTCCACATCCCTCTCTGACCTCCCCTCCCCCCCAAAAAAATGAAAATGAAAAGGTACACCAAGAAACCAAACAAGTTTCCTTTTTATGACAATGACCTCCATATAAGAAGCACACATACAAGTGGTGAGAGGAAATGTGATTAAACTGTCTACTAGAAACCTTTTAAGGTTCTCATAAAAATTGGATGTGCAGGAAATACTTGGACAATGCATTAAGTGGCAGCACACACTGAATGTGCTCAGGGTTTTAAAATTTTCAAAAGGGAAACCTATCTTTTCTGCCCACATCAACTAATGTTTTCCAGCTCTGTTTTGTTGACTACAGCTCACTGAACTCCCATCCCATCTTACTTATTTCAAAACAAGGGATCAGCTTAGAGCTTTGTAAAAATTGCTTTTAGTCATGAATAGAATGTTCTGTATTTAAATTTTCTTTGTAAGTTTAATTCCAATAATAAATGTTACTTTGTCCTTTTCTTCTTTGTTCATTTAATACTGAAAAATGAGCTAACCCCATTGTAAAAATAGGAGATATAAAAATAGTCTCAGAATATATGGGGTCTGTATAACAAACAAAATATTAAGAACAAGAAATAATGAGCATCCAACCTCCACACATCTTACCCACTTGGTGGTTTATAAATATAGTGCTGAGGAATCTTGAGAAAAGAAAAAAAAACTCCCATGGTCAACCAGAGGGATTCTGCTGTATCCTCGGGAAAGCATAAAAGGATGTTTGATATAGAAGACAAATGTAATATATTTAATTTTAGTTTTGAAGCTAATGATGTTTTGGAAGAATGAGTTCAAGCACACCAACACACACACACACACACACACACACACACACACACACAGAAATCAAAGAGAAAAATGCTTTTACTCATTGGATTTCTGATGCACTGTATTCCCAGTGCTCTCAAAAGTAAGAAGCATTGAACAGCTGACATGAATTTTCTGTTTCATATGTATATTCCTAGAAGAGAGAAATTTCCTCTGCCAAGTCCTTAACACCTGATATCATCAGCCGCTGATTCCACTCTGCGTTTAATCCACTGAGTGATTCCACTCAGAGTTTAATCTGATTAAACTCTGATTTAATGCTACTAATAATGCCAATTCTTTAAATTTTCAAATCTTACAAAGATTTCCCAGAAGTGACAGAGTTTGCTTATCGTCATCCCCCTCATCACAACTTACATAGCAAAGTTCTATGAAGTTGCTGAGAGAATCTGTATTTTCAGTGATGGACAGTATGAGTGAGAGTACATGTATACCTACCCATGCATATGTGTGGGTGGATGGATGGATGTGGGTTTACACATCTGACTTCCTCTTTTTTTTTTGTATATTTTTTATTGGAGTTTGGTTTACCAACATATAACACCCAGTGCTCATCCCATCAAGTGCCCCCCTCAGTGCCCGTCACCCAGTCACCCCATCCCCCCCCCCCCCCCCCCCCCCCCCCCGCTCACCTCCCTTTCCACCACCCCTTGTTCGTTTCCCAGAGTTAGGAGTCTCTCATGTTCTGTCTCCCTCTCTGATATTTCCCACTCATTTTCTCTCCTTTCCCCTTTATTCCCTTTCACTATTTCTTATATTCCCCAAATGAATGAGACCATATGATGTTTGTCCTTCTCCGATTGACTTACTCCACTCAACCTAATACCCTCCAGTTCCACCCACGTTGAAGCAAATGTTGGAGAGGATATCGAGAAAGGGGAACCCTCTTGCATTGTTGGTGGGAATGTGAACTGGTACAGCCACTCTGGAAAACTGTGTGGAGGTGCTTCCTCTTTTTTAAATGAAATGTTAACATTACTAGGAATGAAGTATTTGGGAAATTTGTGAGGTAGAAGTCAGTAGTCAACTGGACACAAATATTAGCATCCACTCTCATAACAGGAAGGAAATTGTCGAGTCTCTTTTGGGAGACCTCAAAGAATAATTCATGATCTCTCTTTCTTGAAAGAGTTTCAGAGCACTTTTGATTCACAGGATGTAGAAGCCTTGAGTAAAAATCTTGGCTCTGCTACTTGTGAGGTGTTTAATATTAAAGTAAATTCACTTAGCTTTCCAGCGTCTCAGTTTCTTCCTCCATATAATATCAAAGCTAGCTAAGAACATCCCTTCAACTGTCTTGTAATACAAAAATCATTTTAAAGAAATTAACTTTTGAAACCTTTCATTTTTCTTTGATTCCAAACTGATTTCTAAAATATTTCTCCTGTAACTGTAAACTCAGATGAATACTTAAGAGACACATCAGCAAAACAAAACAACCCTCCCCACCGAAAAGAAAGAAATGACTTCCCTAGATAGAGTAGTATATTATAATTAAATACTTGATTTACTCCCTTCAGAAGAAGAAAAGTCACATCATTCACTTTGGAAAGTTAGAAGGAAAAAAAAAACTTCCATTTTTTTGACCAGGCTTAAATGTGTAAATACCCTTTTTTGTTTGTTTGTTTTAGAATAGACTTAAAGACTTTTAAATTATATATTAAAATTCAGAATATAGTATATTTTATAGTTGTGTGACTGAGGCAGAAATGTCCCTAAAACCATTTCTAGGATATTTAATATGAAAAGTTTAGAAAATAGCCAGTTATTTTCAAGTAGTATGTTTTTTGCATTCATATAAGATGTATTATATATTGCATGATATAATACTTTGATGTAGAAAGAGTTAAAATAATGAAATTTATTGAGTTAATTGAAACATTGTTCTCTAAACTATATAAGAAGTATATTAAATATAGCAAATTTTTCAGAAATATTGCATATTCTTTATATTTTATCACCCAGAGAACCACAATAGTATTCATTTTCACAGTATATTTTTGCCTTCCTAGGTTCTCCCTCCTCTATCCTGAGATATGCGTGATTTCTTATGTAAACAAGTCTCTCTTTGACAGAAAACAAATGCCCTCTTTCTATAAAGAACTTTTTTTTCTTAATAGTCTGTGATCTAAAAGCCTTTAGTCTATGACATCAGTCTATTTTCATCATGGTTAATAAAGAGAATATGAAAGAATCAGTTTAGAGTTAAACAAGTTTCTCAGTTTCTTGTAAAACTCAACAGGAAAGATTAAGATGACTTGTCAACAGCATATATTAGCATGTGGTAGTTGGTTTTCTTTCATAATCCAAATAATCCAGCCAAATTTGGCACCCACTGAGAAAAACACTTTCAAGATTTTGTATTGCTATAATAGTTAAAGTAGACTTATTAGACCCCAGTATCTAAACTGGGGATAAGAATGCCCTCAGTGGTTCATAGATTTATAAAAATGCTTTACTCAACCCAAGGTAAGAGATATTTGCAGTGTTGTTTTACTGCCAAGATAAAATGTTTAGTTCTCATTTCGATTTCAGCAATTTGAACGTCAGGCAAACAAGGCAAAAAAAAAAAAAAAAGTCATCAATCAAATCTTAGAATCTTGTAAAGTGTTTTGAATTCTGTAAATATCAATTAGAAAATCTGTATTAATTTGCCTCAGCTCTAACTAAACATCTCAAAACATGACACTTGTTTTTATATGAAACATTTAGAATCCAGTAATTCTATAAAAAATACAAATGAGGGATGCCTGGGTGGCTCAGTGACATGATCCTGGAGTTCCAGGATCAAATCCCACATCAGGCTTTCTACATGGAACCTGCTTCTCCCTCTGCCTCTCTCTCTCTCTCTCTGTGTGTGTCTGTCACAAATAAATAAATAAAATCTTTAAAAAAATACAAATGAGGTTAGAAAATATTAGGGCAGAAGAGACTGGGTTTCAGTTGAACTAAGAAAAAAAATAAACATCCACTTGCAATGTAATGATCCCAACCAAAAGTAATCAATATTAAAATGTCAAAAATTTAAAAAAAAGTCAAAAATTATATAAATACAAATCCTGGTTGATAAACAAATACACTCCAAATACCTAAAGCCAGCATGCCCACTGCCCTTGTCACTGTTTTCCAAGATTCACCTTGACATTGATTCAGCAGAATGACATGATAGTACAGTTTGCAGCTACTTCACTAAGTTGACTGTTACACAATCGTCTTCCCTAACATACACTCTCTGGGGCAAATGTAAAAGCTAGGTAAGACGTAAGAGAAAAAAAGCAGATACAACAGAAAGCAGAATTGTTATGGGTTGAGGAATTTGCAGTGAATATTTTATGATAACATTTCCTTTGGATACTTATACTCAATTTTAGTATATTTGCATTTTTACATTTTACTAATTCATTCAGTTATTTTTTTTCTAATTTAGAACTTAAGGTTTATCAAGTTAAGGTGTTACTGAGTTGAATCAGTGGTGTCTCCTTCACTAGGTACAGTGCAATAAACTAGGTGTATATTGTACAAATAGAAATATAGTGACAGATGGTACAAATAAAATGAAGAAATAAGCTCTGTCAAGGTGCATAGTTACAATTAACTCCAGTGAAATAACGAAAAGTAAAATCCTTATTGTAGATAATTACTAAGTAACAGTTGTTCACCTAGAGGTGCATTGTTTTGATTACAAAGTAGACCTTAACAGAGAAACAGCAGGAAAATAAGGGTATTTAACTAGAAGTAAAACAAAAATAAATGTTACAATTTTTAAAATCCTAATGTTTTCAATGTTAGTTATGGAACATCCTTTCAAGTATCACAAAATCTTCTAGTTTGTAAAAGTAGTAAAGGATAAGCATTTCTTTGAGTTGAAAATGATACCTGGTTTTTCCTAAATGTATTATACAGGTTTTTTTTTTTTTTTGAGGTATTATCAGGCTTAATGTCATTTGGAATATTTTTGTTTAGAAAGCATGAATATCACAGTTTATCAGGGATCTATACACTCTATTCTTAACAATTCTACAATTTGACAGCATAACTTATAGTACTTTTCTGAGCTTCAGTTTCTGTGTCATTTTGTTATCTGATTAATAATGTGAGCCCCCAAACCAGGTGTATGTAGCGAATGTTTAAGGATTATTTTTAAAGGGTTTTCGTATTTTGAATGGCATTTTTAACCAGATTTTTGGAAAAGGAAATTAAAGACAGTTATACCATCATGTTGAGTGACAAAATTAAAATTCTGAAGAAATCTAGACAAGTAGAAATCATTGGTTGAAACTAATGTAAATTAGTGCTTGAAGAAGGAGTCTCTGCACATAGATGGTAATGGAACCCCTGAATTACACCTGGCTCTTTCACTGTCTGTCCATTAAATAAATGAGAAAGATATATCAATAATAACAGAAGGTGAGTTTGAATTACAATATTTTACCAGTTAGTAACAGTGAGCTCTCAGTCAAGTTCCTAAATCTTCATAAACTATAATGATATCTAAGGCATTTAAAAATAATTCTCTGACTTATTTTTTATCTCACTACTATATATTCTATTAAAGATTGAAAATCCTATAGATCAAATTGTATAAGCCATTTTACAAAACTGGAAAGTACACAATCTGGAAAGACAGAACAATAATTTCTGTTCATATCATGCAATCTTTTTTTCTCAAGCAATGAGATATAAAATATAAATATTTGTGGCAATCATTATGTTTCTTAATATACTTTTTCTAGTTCTACCATCTGCCTTTATTTGTCAGAAATATGTAATAACAATTAGTACTGCTATAATCATTTTAGAATGTGGATAATGTACTAGATATTTGGCTATGCTTTTTATATACATTATCCTATTTGGTAATCATAGGTACTCTATAAGGTTCATTTTATTATTCTACTGTGTAAATAAGGAATTTCAACTTCAGTAAAATTACTTAACTTGCAGAAATTTGCATTCACATCCAGGAATGCCTGATGCTAAACAGCATGCTCTTCACTCTTATCTGAAATTGTTACATATAGAAAAGAAAATTGGTATTAACCTCCTCTTTCTGCTTAGTATGTACAGTTGATCCTTGCACAAACAGCCTCCCCACACAATCAAAAATCCACATATGACTTTTGATTCCCACAAACTCAATTACTAATTAATAGCCTACTGTTGACTTCAAGCCTTGCCAGTAACATAAACAGTTGATAAACACATATTTTGTATATTTATGTATTATAAACTGTATATTTAAAGCAGAGAAAGAAAATGTTGAAAAAATTACAGTACTGTATTTATCAAGACAAATAAACAAACAAACAACCCACATATAAGTGGACCAGGTAGTTCAAACCCGTAATGTTCAAGGGGTAACTGTATTACTATATGAAATTAAATACTTACTTCTTTATTTTTGTTGCTGCCTGACTCCTCAACTTGTTCCTAAGCTACATGGGGGCAGAAAAATATATTGCTTGTTCATTACTTTATATCTATTCACATTTGGTATAAACTTCATACATAAAGGAAAGCAATATTTATTAAACAAATACATAAATAAATCATCTTTCAGATGGAGTAAAACTGTGTGGTTCATACCTCAATACTCTAAAAGTATGGCTCATTCCTATGATTCAAAATAAATTTTGTCAATCTCTCTGTAAGTAGTAGACATTTTAGTCTTCTAAACTAGAGTAGTCCAAGCTTTAATTCTGAGAGATAGTGGTTTGACAAGAAGCCCTGAAAATACTATATATATAATTAATTACCATGAAGGAAAAATAAAACAGAAAAGTATCAGTAGGGCTTATTTAAGATGATCATGGTTACAAAGTCAAGATTTAAATGAAATAATTTCCTTTACATGATAGACTGAAATAAATAAAGCACTGGTATTTAAATATTGATTAAAAATTGATGCCACAGAATTAGACTATGGGGAAGCTTGCAAGATGCAATAATCAATTAATTTAGTTGCAGTAATTTGGATGTAGACCTCTATGAAATTTGGAGTCATGGCTCTTTTTGAATGGAGGATCTTGACTGAGTTTAGAAACACAAAATAAACTCTAGAAAACTCTGTAAAAATTGCAGCAGCCACAAATCAAAATGCAATTTTTCCACGTGGTGGTTGTTTGTTCCAATGTTCTCTTCAACAATTCCTAACTTCATGCAGAAACTATTCTTATTGACATAATCTTTGACCTTTTTGTTCTTTTATATCTTTCTCTTTCATTTTAAACTCATCACCATAACAACCGTGGAAGAGTGGGAAAATCCAGAAAATTATTTTTGTTGGATTAATATAATCACTTATACTTTATTTTTGAATATAATGTATTGAGTCTGTTTCTGTATCTGTCTACACAAATTTTGCATGTCCAATCACTTCAATTTGAATGTATGCGCAAAATATGATAAGCAAAATTCTAATAGAATTATTTTAAAATACATGTATTCATGTTATTTAATTGAGGAAATATCTATCATTTTTTCTTCATATTGAGATATAACATCAGAAAACATATAAAAGGGGCAGACTTATATATTCAACTAAAATGTAATGAGTTAGTTACTGTGAGATAATAGATTTTGCTTCCTTTGGGCACCATGGTTTTTATTCAAGCTGTTCCGTATTTAACTGAGTCACTCAAATGGCTAATGATATACTTACAGTATATAAAGTCATATTTAATATGTAAACGTGTTTAAAGTACTTAAAATATTGACTGACATGGGCATTCAATAAATACTACACTACCAATACCATTTCAGTTAATTTCTTCTTTCTGAGTTTAAAATAGAGGCAAACATTGTCATTTGTATATCATATATGGTACTTCATCCATGGAGTCATTCAGAATGATTTTAACACATTTTTTTTTCTTCTTGTTAGTAACATATGTCCCTGAATCAAATCTGGAGTTATTTAAGGTAATATTATGCTCAAAATTTTTTTTAAAAAAACCCAATAGATTAGAGAAGCAGTTACCATGATGACTGCATTTCATCCAATTAACAACTCGCTGGTATTCCACTTAGTAGCAAAAGAGGAGAAAACATTCAGATATTTAAAAAGGGTCCCATCTTTTCAGAAATGTATTAAACCAATGGACTGGTTTTGCAATAAAGATCTCAAGAGATCCTTTGGAGGAAAAAAAAAGCATGTAAATGTTTGGTTATTTATAATTATGCAAAACAAATACATTTAAAATACCTGAATCATAAAGAAGATTTTGAATTATCAATAAATCAGTTAGAATACCAAGAATTCTAATTTAATTAGAATTGAATTTAATTAATGTAATTGTGTAGGTTAAGGAATCTTGGTTATCAGAATCTTCATAAAATCATGCTATATTATAATAAAACAAATCAAAGACTCCAGAAGTTACTAGTTAATGAAGTTATGCTTGAAAATACAACTAAGGTCTCTTACTTTTTGTATGGATTTTGCTTACTAAAAAAGTAACACTCTAAGAAAAAGACAATAAGATAAATACATAGATAACTCAAATATAAACCAGTAGATATATAATGAGACTTACCAATAAAGAATGAGAATTGGAAGAAAGGAGATTAGTCCATAAAAATAAAATAAAAATAAGGTAGTGTTCATTAACAAAAATTTAATCTGCATTTCAACTAACTTTACAATTGAGATTGGCAGAAATTGGGTCTAAAAGTTAAGAAGGGACACCTGGGTGGCTCAGCGGTTGAGCATCTGCCTTTAGCCCAGGGTGTGATCCTGGGGTCTCGAGATCGAATCCCACACTAGGCTCCCTGAATGGAGCCTGCTTCTGCATGTGTCTCTCTCTCTCTCTCTCTCTCTGTGTCTCTCATGAATAAATAAATAAATAAAATCTTTTAAACAATTAGAAAAAGAAATTTAAAGAAAAAAGAAAAGAAAAGGCAGGTACAAATGGTATTATCTGCAAAGCAAAACCATGTTACAGAAATTACAAATATATTATTATGCTGGAATAAAGACTATTTAGATTATAAACTTTAGAAATTCTCAATCTCTTATCACATTAGTCTTCAGTCCATTCATATAATCATATGGACGTAGGGGGAAGACATATTTAGGCATCTTTTAAGCATGCTAATGCCTTGGAACATAATTTTCTACTCCAAGTTTTAATAAAGTTTATAAATATTGTATCTCTCCCTTATTATACATTATTTGTCATTATCTGATGTATTTCATTCTGACTTTTTGGTCAAGAACACAATCTCTATGACATTTCTCTTTTTTTTTTTTTTTTTTTTTTTTATTTATGATAGTCACACACAGAGAGAGAGAGAGAGGCAGAGACATAGAGGGAGAAGCAGGCTCCATGCACCGGGAGCCCGACGTGGGATTCGATTCCGGGTCTCCAGGATCGCGCCCCGGGCCAAAGGCAGGCGCCAAACCGCTGCGCCACCCAGGGATCCCTGACATTTCTCTTTTAGGAAATATATCTTTATGAGCTTGCCCTAAAAAGTGCTTTGGGGGCACCTGGGTGGTTCAGCTGGTTAAGCCATTGACTTGGTTTCCGTTAAGGTCATGATCTCAGGGGGGGTGGAATGGAGCCCCATGTCAGACTCTGCACTCAACTGGGCATCTGCTTGAGGATTCTCTCCCTCTGCCCCTCCCCCAACTAGCAGTTCTGTGTGTGTGCGTGTGTGTGCACTGCCTTGCTCTCTCAAATAAATAAATAAATAAATAAATAAATAAATAAATAAATAATTTTTTTTTTTAGAAAGTGGTTTTCAAGATATTTCTGATACATGGGATTTTCTGTTTGATGGAGAAATCTTGTAAAGAAATTTTGGCATTTCAATACACAAAACAGTTATTGGAAATATGTGTGAATATGTACAATTCAGGGATTATTAGTATTATGTTACAACACATGATATATTCAATGGCATTACAACATAATGTGTTGTCCTTATCAGCAATGCATAATTCCATGATTTGGGCAAAATTACAATAAATGTGGAGCGTTAGTACATTTCTGTCAATCCCTGCACATGCATCTGCGATGTGTTGTGCTTCAAAAGAATACTGTCTCTGATTTTTTTTTAAGATTCATTTATTCATTTGAGAGAGAGAGTGAGCAAGAGTGATCTCCCCCTCAGTGTGGAGCCTGATGTGGGGGCTGCATCCCACAACCCACAAGATTATAACCTGAACTGAAACCAAGAATCAGTTGCTTGACCAACTGAACCACCCAGGCACCCTCTATCTTTGATTTTATTCAATACACCTACACCTTTCAATCCCCTCTACCAAACAGAACACAAAGGCTAAGACAGGGTGAGCCTGCAATTCATTGCATATAGTAATATTATCTAATTCAGTTTTGGAAATTTTCATCTGACCATTCCTTCATTTTTCTGGAATAATAAAGTATTGCACCATTCTTTCTAAAACCATTCTGAGTCACCTTACTGGTCAAGCCATATTTTAAATCCAAACTACATGCTCTATCTGGGTTGTGCAATCAAATGCACATTTCAAGGCTATATGAGGAAGATGAAGAAATGGAATAAGGCCGGTGCCTATACCAACAAACCCCTCAGATCAAGAACTTGTTCTGGTGCCTTAGCTGCCGCCTTCTCTTCCTTAGCAAATAAAACATATCCTGCTCAATGAAGCTTCTTTAAAACCATTCTTATTATTTCAAAAGGAATGTTTAATCATTCAGAATTTCACTGTTTCTGAGCTGAAAGAAAGCTAGTGAAGACCTAATATGGAATCTGAATTTCTTAATTTAAATGATGGAACTGATTTTTCTGCTTTAATTCTCAAGTATCTTGAGCCAATTATCTGAATATCCCTAGAAAACTGACCACTAAGGTAATGGATTAACAATGGCTGGAGAGCAAGTCTTGAAGAACAGATTGACTTGTAACCTCACAGCATTCTCTGAATGACATTTGATATTCCTCCAATTATTATATCAAATTTACAAGTAGAAGAAACAAAACATTAGAGATTGTAATTAACCCTACTCGATAGTTTGAGAAGCATTATCATGACTCTCTTAAATTAAGCATTATTTAGACATCAATATCTAATTAATACCTCTAATACCTCTAATTCACATTAAAGGTAGTTATCGTATCTTTTTATTGTATTTGCAAGCCTAATAAATCATGATAAGTTATTATCTTTACATGACAACTTATGTATAATTTCACAATAATTGTTTTTGCTCTTTTTCTAGTCATGAACTCCATCCTTCACCTGCCCCGACCCCATTCACCACTGTGCCTTCATGGAATAGATTACAGAGCCTATTTTTGTCATGGTCATAGATATCTATTTGAAATGGGACAACAGAAGAAGATTAACAAAGATTATTTTAATGTTCCACCTTAAATTGCTTAGATAGATAATCAATGATTGGGGAAATCATAGAGAACTGACATTTTTCCACTCCACTACTGCCAATAATTTCCCTGGTGACAATTCTCGTTCCTTGAAATTTTCAGTTTACTTAACTTGTAAATTTTGAAATTACATGAAAATTACCTCCATTAGATTCAGACACAATTACTCTAAGGTTTTGGAAACTTTTTTTGAAATTAACTATATAGACTTGTCACGTTATAGCTTTCTCTGGAGACTCCTAGAGATTAATATAGATCTCTATACTCAAAGGACCTTGTACTTATCTATATCTATCGTTACGCTTTGTATTCAAAGAAGTTTGACTCTTGGTGTAATTTTTCTATCAATACAAAAATATGAGAAGACCTCAAGCAATTACTATATTCAGGGAGAGGGAAGTGAGAAGACAGACTGCAGAGAACTTGCTTTGAAATGGCACCAATGTGGGCCAGAAAACCTGTTTGCGACAATGTAAAAATGTGAGTTGTACAGACGAGTGAATAAGCTTTGAGTCTTTGCCTTCCTAAATATAAACTGCAGGACCCTAGGCCTGTGTCTTGAAAACTCAGCAATTCATTCTTCTCAGTGGCATATTTCAATAATTATAATGATTCTATGTCTGTATCTTAGGGCTTTTGTGAGCATCTAATGAAACAATGACTATTAAATCTCTTTGAAAACTATTAGCAATATTCAAATAGCAGTTATTATAATTAATTCAAGAACTGCTCAAAACCATGATACTTCTCAACCACCAAGCCATTGATATTTGTTACACAAGATCCCTATCAATAAATGTTCTGTAATCTTCTCATAAATCTTTCTTCCTTCAATGGAACTACCTCTTTAATTATAAAACATATGAAAAATTTAGAGACCACATTTTAGCATAAAGGCTAAACAAAGGGATTTTGATTAGAGTGATGAAATGCTGAGTACAAAACAGATACTCATTAAACATTGGTACAATTAAATCACATTGACGGCATATGAAAATACAAAAAATATTATATTATTACATTTATGGACACATATTATATTTTATTTGCTGCCTTAAAAATATTTTCCAAAAGGTCATATAAAACACCTGTGAAAAGAAACCTGACTGTGGTACTGATATTAATAGCAATAATGGTAAAAAGAGTAAAAAATAAAATCATAGCAAAGGCCATAAATATGTAATCCTAAATTATAACATCTTGTGAACACTGGAGAATCCAGGCGTCATTGGCCATCTCAAAACTGTAAAGTCTTCATGGATTTTATGGCAAAATATCTCTTTTTCTATCTCTGTCTGACCCTACCACAAATACTATATATTTTGGAAATAATTCCTCATGGAATTTTAGTAGCCAGAAGGGGGCTAATATGTAGTAAATATGAATTTTTCAAGAATAGCTCCAAAAAATGACACTTTTCTGTAAAATGAAGCTACCATATGCCTTGTACAAAATATATGTTCAATAAATGTGCTGTGTTTTTGCTATGAATTTTTCATCCTTAATGCAAACAGTCTCTTCAACTTCAGAAGAAGAAAAAATAACTTCAAACTCACATTTTAGCATAAGGCCATAAAATGTTAATCAAGTAGTGTTGACTAGGTTGATCTTAGGGTATATAATTCAACAGTGCTCAATTGAGAGCTTGTCCTACCATGAAACATCTCTTTTATGGGAAACTGGCTGGCAGGACAGCAGGGTAGTGTACAATAGCCAGAATATTTAAGGTCAGACAATTCATCTGAAATTTTCATAATGTACATATCAATCCCTGATATCCTATAATGAGAGCTAAAGTAAATACAACTATGCTAAAGTATTTTTACGTAGCATTACCTTATTCATCTGTCAAAACAGCCCCATCAATAACAAATTATTATCTCCATATTACAGATGAGGAAACCAAGAGTCAGAAACAGTAGCTGTTAGAATAGTACATTAGCAAAATACATTAGAATAAAAAAGGAACTTTACTGTAAAAACAAACTGGTAAAATATGTTCTCTCTCCAAAAAATAATCCCTGGTATGAAAATTAGGACAAGTACACAGATTAGCGCAAAGATTAGTACAGATTAGTACAAAGCAGAATTCAACTGCCACAATAAAAATGAAGATGAAGAACTAAAAAGTTTTAAAACAACATATTGATATATTTTATCTTTTTTCTTTTTGTTAATGATAGAGATGTTGGTGAGAAAGACTTCATGGAGACAGATTTAAATGAAAATTAAAGAATTGGAACAGAAGGATAGGATCAGCATGAGTACACATCTTTTCAGAGGTGGAAATGTATGGAATCTTTTTTTTAGAGAAGAATATATCATTCATTTTAGCTTGAAATTAGGTTATGTTTAGGAAAAACATTTTGGACAAGTTTTAGGGGTGAAATTATAAAGGAGCATGCATATTCAGGTAAACATGATCATATTTTTTAGGGGAAATATCTGGGTTATAGGGTTAGCATAATTAAAGGTACTCTTTGACTAGGTAAATCTGTCCTCAGGGAGTTGTCGGGATTGAACAGGAAGTACTGGATTAAGAGGAAAATCAAATAGTTACTGTGACTACCTAACCTAGAGGGAAATAGAATATAGTAGGGATTTTTTTTTATGGGGAAAATTGTTGAGATAGTACAGATGTAGAAGTGACAAGAGTTATTAACAAATATGGGACAGTGAAGACTAATGGACATTTTAAAGATACTTTCATAAATTGAAGTTGTATGATTCAGAGGATAGTGGTGCTACTGATATAAATTGGCAACTCTGCAGAAATGGTTGGTTTACCATATACATTTGCCAGATATACTAATAGGTTATCTGGAGACATCAAACTGCATAAATGTTAAGATTTATTTGGAGAGAAGTAGATGCCATTCATACTGCTATGGGTCCTAGCATATCATAGAAATTTAAGGAATTGCTGGTGATTAATAACTGACCAGTAAACCAAAATAACAGGGACTTCCTGAAAAAAATATGTTGCTACGTGAGATATTATAGTGATGTCTTGCCCTTTTACTTTTCAAACTTATTCACTCTGCTCTTGGGAAGGAAGTTGGAATGCTGGATTTATATTCGAGGTTCAGATGTATATGTCTCTTTCTTTTTGCTTTCTTCTTAAGTATGTACAGTGATAAAGAAAAGAAAAGGTACGGCACTAAACAGCCTATCTTTAATTATAAGCTCTAAAATACATAAGCATCCTCAGAGTGTTTGGGAAAATAAATAACATAAAGCAGGAAATAGAGATTTCTAGAGATTTTTATACAAATATTAAAAAGAGTGGCAAATGTTAATATTTTGTCAGGAAAAACTTTACTGTACTCCACAGTTAAAAACTAGGATATTAATTAATTGACCAAATGGAAGCCAAGTTTTTCAGGATGTTTCCCCAACTTTCTTCACTTCAAGAATGTGTTGAAAGCCTCCTTTAATTATTTTCCATTTTTAATGCATTATCATCATACTTAATTACTAAGGCTTTTTGAAAATTATTCAGCATTTTAGGTTTGAAACTACCCAGTAGGGTGTCTATTTTTGCATAGAAAATTACTATGTGAGAGCGCCCAATTTAATCTAGCATATACGTTAAATCAATGCTTAAAAGAAAAAAAAACTTTCTCTTAATCTTTTCAGTTCTTTCAGTTAATAAAACAAGTAGGCGTACTGGTTTGGCTAAATATGCTTTAAAGAGAGATTTCTGCAGGTGAAGTGACAAAAGCTTGCTGGGTGCTTTATTATGCATTCTTTTCTTTATATCTAAGAGAACTCTAACGTTTATACAAAACGGTATTTCCCTTTTAGGTGTGCATCATAACACAGCGAAGGAAAGATGGCATTTCCAGACAAGTCTTTCATCCTGTGACAGCTGAACTATTCCCTTCCAAATATGCTAAAACAACAGATTTTCATTTTGTTCAAGGCCTTACATCATCGTTAAAAAGCCTTTTAGAATGTGTTCCAGTCATCAAAAATGCCGAACAAGGAGAGAGAATAAACACTGAAGTACCAATATCACACCATCTCTGAGACAGGATTCAAACCTTTGAAAAAGCATGTGCAATTACAGAGAACCTTCTCCGCGTAAACAGCAAAGCCAAGGTCTTACAAATAAATGGAGTAGGCAGCTTATGGGATGTGATTAGAGGGGCAAGCCAGATGCTCCTATCTAAAAATATCTCTCCCTCCTGTTACCTTTAGAATTTATTCCTCTGCATCTTGGAGGCTTTTTTGATCGGCAAGAGACCCCCATTAAAATGTAAATACTCCTGGGAGATGCAGAGCCTTAATCTTTTATCAACTATCATCTTAGTGGACTAGTAGGAATGAAACAAGAAATAAAATAGAGCTTTGGAAAAATGAGTGGAGAAACAAGATAAAGGAAAAAGGGATACAGGCAGAAGTTAGAAGACACTGAAATAGAAACTTCCATAGTTTACAATTTTGCTTGGCACCAGTTCTGAGTAAACTGGGTACCTGTATATGAAAGAAAGAAAAAAAGACACAGAAAGGCTTTTAGACTCAGATTTAAATGCTATTCAAAAAAACTTTGAAATATATATATATAATTATTGAACTATATATAATCATTAAATATATATGTATATATACATATATACATATACATTAGAGTGGGAGAGGGAGAGAGAGAATCTTAAGCAGGTTCCATGCCCAGCTCAGAGCCCAATGTGGGGCTTGATCTCACAACCCTGAGATCATGACATGAGCTGAAATCAAGAATCAGATGCTTAAACGACTGAGCCAACCAGATGCCCCTGAATAATTTATATTTAACAGAAGAATCTAGTGGTTAGAAGAAATGTCTTTGGACCTTGCTTTCTAGGTCTAGGTTCTATTCACTTTCAAATGACTGTGAAAACTTAATTAATCTTGGCAAACAAGTATACGATATGAAATGGAAAAAAACAATACCTACCACAGGATCTCTGTAAATATTACATTAGATGATGTATATATAGAGTGACACAAAATATTTAATGACAATCAGACTTGTCTGTAACTCAAATAGTTGTGTATGTTCCAATTTTTTTTAAAGATTTTATTTATTTATTCATGAGAAACAGAGAGAGAGGCAGAGACACAGGCAGAGGGAAAAACAGGCTCCATGCAGGGAGCCTGATGTGGGACTTGATCTGGGGGACCCCAGGATCACGCCCTGAGCCAAAAGCAGGTGCTAAACCGCTGAGCCACCCAGGGATCCCCAATGTTCCAATTTAATACACAGAATTCCCTCAGAAGTTGTTATCTCTCCTGCATCTGTGACATGCTACAGCAGTGAAGTATAATCAGAAAGATTTGAATCCAGATTTTGTCACTTAATAGCTATGAGATTTTTAGCACTTTATTCAACCTTTATAAATGTTAATTTCCTCATCTATAAAAATAATCACTGTCATTATGCTATGTCATGTAGGATTTTTAAAAATAACTTTGAGATACTTGATGTATAAGTGTCTTTAGTTGGGGAACATAGTATTTTCACAATAAAGCATATTTGTGGTATTTTTCACTCAGGATTATTACTTAAATGAAAATTTCAGATTCTGTTCTGGGAAAATATTGTTTTCTCCTTGTATATTAGGTTATTGTATATATTTGGTTAAAAGGTATTGTTATCTTAATGTTTTATAATACTAAGTGGCCGAATTTAAAAATGTAAAACAGATGACCACAGACAATACACACAGAAAAACTTCACTAGAAAGTATCTACTCAGCTCTGCCAGGACATTGACAAGGAAAATAAACATTCAAGACAGGTGATCATGTGGACTTTTTTAAATGATTAAAACCAGGTGAAGAGCTTAAAATTGTCTACTTAACAACAAACGGCTCCTCTTCTACAAGCTATCTATCCATCTATCTGTCATATGGTATGGGACAGGTTTTCCCATTGTGTATTTATTTTTTCTCATTACTAAGGACAGCTGGTTGAATGTGAATTTTCTATCAGATACACTTAACCCTTGGCTTGTAAGCAAGAAAAATATTGAATTTTATCATTTAATTTATTTTTTCTCAGTGTTTACTGGGTTAAATGTCTTCCATTATGCCCTATTTCTTGGTTATTGGTAAAGCCCTAGAGCATAGTGCAATGAGCACTTAACTTTGCAAAGACTCTAGCCCAGCACCTCATACAAATAGATTATTAATAAATGCTTCATAATGATGAAGGATTTGGGTTTAAGTGCTAATTTATTCCTTTCTCCTCTCTCTCTCTCTCTCTCTCTCTCTCTCTCTCTCTCTTTTATTTTTCAGTGCAGCAGATATATACACCATTTGCTTATGGTGATAGCAAATGCTATTACAAATAAAGTGAAGATATATACAGACACATCCAAGTGAAAGTCTTCCAAAGCAGCCTGGAATGAAAGGTGTCTCGGGGGATGAGGAAAATGGAATACATTTTTGCTCAGCCACAGGGAGTTTTCTTTCACATCAGAAAGAGTGAATGCTGACATAATTGGACTCATAACTTTAAATGAGAAATAAGCAGCAGTCACAAGTGAAATTGTCATCAAAGACCCTGTTTTCACATAAGCAACCTGGGTGATCATTTTAAATGCTAGGGGAGTGAACTAGAAAAAAGAAAGCAAAGATGAGTGTGTCTGAGCAAAATGGTCTTCCAGTGCCCCCACTTCCTAACAGAGTCAGTATCCATAATGCCATGGACGTCAAAACACCAATGTAGGCCTCCCAACAAAAACAGACATGGTCTTGATGGTGGTATGTAGCTTTTCCTCACTGAATTTCCCATAGCATTTGTTTAAAAAGAGGGGGATTTGGGGGTTCCACTTCCCTGATAACAATTTAATTTCCTCATTCCCCTTTTAAATGTAGATACAGTTTCCATCTTCTAAGTGCCTGCAGGGATCTATCTGTTTAAAAGCAACGTTCAAAGGAGAAGGTGAATTTGTATGTTAATCCTCTCCCTATAAAATAAACATGGGGTGTGTTGTAATTATTTCTTTCATCTGTTACTAGAGATGATTTTAACTAAAGTAGGGGGAAGCATCTGTGCTAAGGTAAGCAAACTGGCTTTACTGGCCTGGTAATGCTGCAAGTCATTTCTCCCAATTTTCTTGTATCTCCTAAACGTACATTCCTATAGATGAACATCGCACATAGTTATGCACAGGCTAGTTTCTCCTTCATGAAATAGCAGGGTGCTGACAGCACACTCTAGGGTACAAATGCTTCTCCAGCAAAAGCACAATGGATTGTGGAAGGCACCTTGGGCAGTAATTGATACAAATCCTGCTCCCCTGTATTTACTGAGTGATGTTCAACCTCCTGCATCTACAACATTGTCCTAATTATTCAAGCTGACATTTCACACTACTGTGCGGTTTTACGGCCTCATAGAAATAGTGTAAGTTCATAGTTTGTTCCAAGAACAAGAAAGGACCTAGCATATCAAAGGTGCTCTGAAAATGTGTCTCTTGTTCTTATAATCTTTTCTTTCTCATTCATCTCATCCAAAATGAAATCCTTTTCATAACAGAGTAATATCATTTTCCTAGAGGTTAAACAGTCACGTGAAGCCAAAGAAATGTAAAGCATTAAATGCAAGGCCACAGATTTAAGGGATGCTAATTATATGCTGTAACCTATATTCTATCTTGGCTACTCATGCCATTCCCCAGTGCAAAAGCAGGAAACACCAAAACAGATAATCAGATTTATTATTTTTGAGAAAAGAAAAAGTTAAAACCAGAATGGGTATGCATGAACATATGCAAATAAACATGTGCTACAGGCATAAGAGCTTACAAAATTCTGCTCAGAAAAAATAATTACCAATATGTTATAATATGATTTTTAAAAATATATGCAAAAATGCTAACATTGAATCCACATGCCATAATATTGTAATTATTTACCCTATGCTCTTTCATGTCATGGGCCTGATAGGATTTGTTCATCCTTGCGTCCCCAGTGTTTATAATGCCCAGAACATAGTACATGCTCAAATATAATTGCTGAATCAGGAATTGAACATTTCACTACATCTCTTTAAGATTTTATTTATTTATTTTAGAGGGAGAGTGTGCACAAGTAGGGGGAGAAGCAGAGGGAGAGAGAATCTGAAGTAGTCTCTGCACTGAGCATGGAGCCCGGCATGGGGTTCAATCTCATGACTGGTGAAATCACAACCTGAGTTGAAACCAAGATTCAGAGCTTAAGCAACTGAGCCACCCAGGTGCCCTTCCACTGCATCTCTTAACCACAAGGTTAGCCATTGCCAAATTTAAAATATATGTTGTATACATACACTCATACACTTATCCCCAAAATTTCTTGGCAAGTCTAGAATACAGACTTACGGTTGAAAAATATTACTCAAAATATTTCTAACTGCATTAGTGCCTATGTCCTTCCTTTTTATCTGCTCTTTTCTTGTCATATGTCAGCCCTCTACCCCATACCCACTAATAAAAATGGGGGTACTAGTGTTATGTCCTCATGACTCCTCATTTACCACTTCCACTCCTCTTACCAACAAACCTATTTGTAGTACATGTTTGAAATATACATATTTCATATACATATATATATTTCTTCACAATAATTTTACCTTGTATATCTAATATATGTATTTTATCCTTAGGTTCAGAATTCTACTGGGGGAGCTACACTAAATAGATGATAAGGGAACTGAATCATAGAAAATCAAGAAAACCACACTCTCTTTCCTGAAGAGATACTGGAAGGCATAACAGTGATCTTCACTTTACCTTTCCCTTTTGCTTCCAACTATAATATGATAGCTCTGCAGTTCAGCAAACCAATTGAAATTTCAAGGACACATGATATCATGATAATCACACTCCATATCATAATGTCATAATGTGGTCAGGGTACAGGGTCAGGGTACAACATCAAGTGAAGAAACCTCTAGGCCAACAGTCTAGAAGAGTGGGCAGTAGCATCTGCCAAGTATCAGGAGCTGCTGCAACCTTGAAATAACACAATTCTATACTTTTAAAAAATGTTTCCAACTGCTGCTAGCTCATGCCTTATGACACTTGTGAGTCTCCTTCTATATGGATTTATGCTATATTTATATGTATATAATTATATGTGTACACAACTATGTATGTGCATAGTCTAAATATATAATCTCACAACAACCTTGCTAGATAAAAACTATTTTCTCCACTTTATTCATAAAACTGGTATTTGGAGAGATTAAGTCCTTTGTACAAAGCCACCCTGCAAGCAATAGGATAAAATGTGATTCAGTTTAGGCCCTCAACTCTGCCCCCACTACTCTGTGATTGCTGTGTTGCCTCATACAGTTTTTAATCTTTTTTTTTTTTTTTTAATTTATTTATGATAGTCACAGAGAGAGAGAGAGAGGCAGAGACACAGGCAGAGGGAGAAGCAGGCTCCATGCACGGGGAGCCCGATGTGGGATTCGATCCCGGGTCTCCAGGATCGCGCCCTGGGCCAAAGGCAGGTGCCAAACCACTGCGCCACCCAGGGATCCCATACAGTTTTAACCTAAATACTTAATGGGCTAAAGCTGATGGGAAGAGCAGTTTCTAGGTTGTTGCAAGAGTGACATTAACTTATACAAGGGTGCTGGAGTGTATTCCCAAAGGGAACTTGGGCTCCTCCCCATTGCCTCCTTGTAGAAACCTCTGGTGTCTATCACTGCAGGTGTTCGCTCCCTGACCAACCTGTGCTCTAGCACAAAAGGTAACATCCCAACAGCAACCCCCCCCCCATCTCTCATACAAAGGACATAATTATATCAGGTACAGCCCCCGCTAAACTCTCCCTCCTTCAGATCAAAATCTTAGATCACAACAACCTGTTACCCATCTTTCCTTGCTCAAGAGCATATCATCAACTAACAATGATCTGATTATTTCAAAGCTCTGTAAAGGTTAAAATTATATAACAAAGTAGAATTCAGAGGGAATTGAGGATTCACTAGTAGAACTTTGAGAAAGAGACAGAGAGAGAAGAAGGAACGAAGGGAGATAGGGAGGGATGGTGGAGACTGGTCCTCCAGCTCTATGTTAGGATTCCCAGAGATAGTAAACTTGCTCTCCTAATGAGTTATTTCCATTTTTAGAAAATTTAAGAGTAATTATTAGAATACTATTCAAATAAATATAATCAGCTGTAATCTGCCCCTCCAACGTTGGTCCTTTGGAGCCAGAAAGATTTCAACATACCTCCTTTTTAAGATTCATCAAGTATCATACATGCTTGAATATAAGGTGATCTTTTTTTCCCCAAAACTATACCTCAGAACAAAGGAAGAAGCTGCACTATGTTGAGCATCTTTAGGATTCTTTCATGTTATGAGTCCTGTTGGAGGAAGGCACATCAACTTTGAGAATATGAATCATTTTGGTTGCTTATAGAGGTCTAGGAAACAAACTGAGGGTTGCTGGGGGGGAAGTGGGTGGGAAGAATGGATCATTGGGTGATGGGCATTAAGGAGGGGACTTGTTATAATGAGGACCGGGTGTTATATGTAACTGATGAATCACCAAGTTCTACCTCCGAAACCAATTAAAAAAAAAAAAAATCAAGGAACAAAATGTAGCTGTTGTGGCAATGAGGTAAAGATACCAAAGTGATAAATGAAAACTGATTGTTCTCTTGTTATGCAAATCTAAGAACACAAGGGCTAGGCTTTGTTACTCTTGCTCACTGAGTCATCCCATCCCTATTACCTACAACAGTGCCTGAAAACAAGGATGTGCTCAGAATGCATTTGCTGACTAAAGGAATGAATGGATATATGGCTAATTATGGTTTGAAAGAAAAATTTCTTGTGAGAACATCACCCTTAGAAAGTACCATCTCTCTAATAACTTGACAACAGACGATGTAATTTAAATGTTATAAGTAAAATTTTGACTATTTCCTATATCCCTACTTGTTTATATATTCAGATAGGTCATTGTTTGTTTGTTTTCCAGGGACAAAAGGATTATTTTTAATTGGATTAGCATTATAAATGTTTCGATTTATGAGGAATTTGAAGCCTTGGCTTCCAAGTTGGTGTCTTTTTAGAATGAATCTTCTATTTTCACAGGGGATACTCATAAGGCATGATTTTGATTCACCCTCATAAATCACTGAGTATGTGGCACCCAGGATTTAATGTAACAGTGCTTTGTAGTTAGAGCATAGACTGAGGTTTTTATCTCCCTTATTTTGGGAGCTGTATGCTGACTAAAGTAGCTTAAAATTGCATTTGCACTTTGGCAGTCATATCACACTATTGACTAATATTCAGACTTCCAGCAACTAAAATCCCAACATCTTTCTGACATGTGCTGATAAGCCTCATAATCCTCCAACCATACTTGTGCCACAGCTACACTGAACTCTATTTTCACCCTTACTTTTGTCCATCTTACAAGATAGCCTTCTAATAGAGTACTACACCTCCAAGTTTCGCATAATCTGCAAATGTGATGCCTATTAGGTATCTGTGACCTAACTGAGGTTTGTATAGAGAAAGTAAATGAAGATGCCTTGGTGGAATGTCATGAAGTTAAAAACAGCTCATTCCCTAAAGAAAGATCAGTCAGAGAGGTTAAATACTTCAGAAAAGTTGCTATGGAGTGAACTGTGTCTCCCCAAAACTTGTATGTTGAAGCTCAACCCCCAGTGTGATGGTATTTGGAGATGGGGCCTTTGGGAGATAATTAGGTTTAGATGAGGACATAAGGGTGAGGCCCTGATAGGATTAGTGCCTTATGTAAAGGAAGAGACACTGAAGAACTTCTGTCTTTTCTTCCTGCCCTGTGAGGACTTGATGACAAGGAAGCAGTCTGCAAGAAAAGAAGAGACTTCTTACCAGAACTATACTCTACTGGTACCCTGATCTTGGACTTTCATCCTTTGGAAATAAGAGAAAATTAATTTCTGTTTGGAGAACACCTAGTCTATGGTATTACTTGTGGCAAGCTGAGCTAATACAAAGTAAAATGAAAGAGAGTTGCTTGTAAGCTTGAGAGAAGTTATTACACATTTGATGATGGATTAATATAAGGTTTGTAAAAATAAGATATAGTAGCATTTATTAAATATCATCCACAGAGAGTTTCATTTCCAAAAACAAAAAGATTTATGATTAGAAGAGGAAGGATCATACATGAAGGTGTATTCCTGTTTAAGAGATCTCCCCTTGTCTGAAGGCAGAAGAAATGAAATCCATGAAAACACTACAACTGAACATAATGAAGAGGGATGGTATAGTTGTAAGAACAACTGGCTAAAATGAAAGCTAATGATGCAAAGAAAATCCTGGAGGTGGGGTATTAAAACTGGAGTATTTAGAATGATGGATTTATGAGGTAGTTTGGATAAAGACAAGAAATTCTTATGACTAATCTCACTTCCTGAAAATAAGATGAAAGGAAGTAGAAAGTGCCATCAGGGAATAGCACTGATACAGTAGGAGGGTCAATTTTCCATTTTCTTCATGGTATGCCTTAAATTGTATAAGACTGAAGATAGAGAAAGATGATGAGGCAGTAACATGGATTTACATGACTTTAATTTTATAAATATGTACTACATAGCATTTAATATTTAAGGACCCATATTTGTTTTCTCATATATTACATTACCAAAATAAAAAATAAATAAACAAACAAAAATCTCTTCACTTTCCCCCTTACAAATGCAACTAGGACATGCTATTCATTGATGTATTTTTTTAAGTTTTTGTTCTTTTATTTTTTCATGAAATGAACTAGATCTTCTGAGAGCATTTCTATATTAGGCACACAGCTTTACTGCTGTTTTTAAGCTAAGTTAAACATAAATAGGAGCTCTCCCCATTTCCATTGAAGTGTCACTTAGAGGAGTACTCACGATAGCGAGTAGGTGGTTCTCTCTACAGAGATTCATCATGCTGTGTTTTATACTTAGACATTTTTCTCAGGAATGAAAACATTTAAATTTCCCATCCTATTTTCTGACTAGTTTTTCTTTGAAAACTTGCTGTTCTTTCTATCCTAAACTCAACCTCTGTCTTTTCCTCCTCTTTTAGGAGCTGAGCTAAATGATCACTTACAGATATTCTAATTTGTGGCAAGTTACTACCTACTTTAAAGTAAGAGTGTATGTGGGTTTATGTAGTTTCAAATGAGTCACCTCAAATAAAAAATTCAGGAAATATTCAAACGATATTTTTTAAAGGACACAATAAAAAATTTCTGTTTGAATGTAGTATTCTTCATATAACATGGGGCAGGCAAAAGAGGTGGCACGTAGAGTTTCTGAAAATCTTAAGTGAATACTAGAGCAGGTGCCTTGAAATACAAATGATTTTGAAATTAAAAAAAATAAAACCAACATCCTATACTGCTTTCTTCTGTAAGGGTGTTTAACAATTGTAAACTATAAACAAAAGCATTCTCTTAATAAGAAAGAAATTCTCAGGACCTCTCGGTGGCTCAGCGATTGAGCGTCTGTCTGCCTTTGGCTCAGGGCGTGATCCTAGGGTCCTGGGATCAAGTCCCACATTGGGCTTCTTGCATGGAGCCTGCTTCTTCTCCCTCTGCCTATGTTTCTACCTTTCTCTCTCTGTCTCTCATGAATAAATAAGTAAAATCTTAAAAAAAAAAAAAGAAAAGGAAAGAAATTATCATAATTTTGGCCAATTGTAAGCCATTCATACAAAAGTATCGATTACAAAATTACTCAAATAAGAAAAGATATTCTCCTGGCCTAAGATCTTTGTGTCTCAATCAAAGAAATAGAAATCAACAGACTTTCCGAAGTGCTTGAGACTTTATGTCAAGTTTTCCATAGTTTCTGAACCCATTTAACTTACTGAGGACTTTTATATCATTTCCTGAGTGTTCTAAAACATCATCTAACATACTAGAATACTTATTAGAAAATGATTTTGACACTAAAAAGTATAAAGCAAAAAGTCCCAGAAAATTATCTGAAAGTTTTGTTTGTGAATTGACTTAACAGCCAATAAAGATCAGTCCTTATGCTTTTGTAACAGAACTGAAGTCAAAACACTTCTGATGAACTAGTGTTCACTTAAAAAATATATTTAATTGCAAACAGAGCTTTTGGTCATCAGCCAAAATTAGGTGTCAACTTTCTATGAACATCTTACAGAAGCAATTTAAAAGAAAATAATAACAAATGAATGGTTTTAATTTTTATTTTTTATTCATTTATGATAGTCACACAGAGAGAGATGCAGAGACACAGGCAGAGGGAGAATCAGGCTCCATGCACCAGGAGCCCGACATGGGACTCGATCCCAGGTCTCCAGGATCACGCCCTGGGCCAAAGGCAGGCGCCAAACTGCTGCGCCACCCAGGGATCCTGGTTTTAATTTTTAAAAGTAACATATAAATATTTCTAACCAATGCCACATCCTAAGACCCCATGTGTATCAGAGTGCTTTGTTGACGATCATCAAAGTTATACGTCTAGATTTATTTTCTCTACTTACTTTCCTCCAGTAATTTTGAAATTCCTGTAAAGAATTTATAACGGAACAGGAGAGACTCCTAACTCTGGGAAATAACCAAGGGGTAGTAGAAGGTGAGGTAGGCGGGGGGATGGAGTGACTGGGTGACAGGCACTTGACGGGATGAGCACTTGGTGTTATACTATATGTTGGCGAATCAAACTCTAATAAAAAAAATTTAAAAATGAAGAATTTATGATAGGAATTCAATCACTCCAAAAAATTTCAAAAGGCCACAGTGGGCTCATGGAAGAAGATGATCTCTTGTTAATTAAATTTTGCCCAAGATATAATGAAGGTCACTCTCACATTATTATTTACCTCCTTAGATTTTACATGAATTTTTACATGATTAGATTAAAAGCTCTATATTCTAGCTATAGATGTATAATTATTACTTTAACAGAATTTATAATTGGGCAGTTAAGAAAACAGAAAATAACATTCATTATAATTTTAATGCACCAGAGAATGAAAAAAAATATTTTCCAAAGAAAATAGGATCACTAATGTAACTCTTAATAATAATGCCCAATTAACTTGTAAAATTCTAAAAGTAATGCTGGTTATTTTTTCAAATTATTAAAAAACTATACATGTTTATCCATGCATGGCTTGTTTCTATGGAAGGTTAAACTATATTGACTATCAATTGGTAAAATAAGCAGAACATTATGTAATTACTTATTAGGTCTGAAGACTGCAGATGTGGAAATTCATTCATACACATACACAGACATATATATCGTATGTATATATATGTATTTAACATATCTGTATATCTTCTAATTATTATTTCTTTTTTATTTTATTTAATTACTTAATTTATTTGAGAGAGGGAGAATGAGAGGGAGAAGCAGACTCCTGCTGAGCAGAGAGCCCAGCATAGGGCTTGATCCCGGGACCCTTAGATCATGACCTGGGCCAAAGGCAGACACTTAACAAGCTGAGCCACCCCAGGCACCCCATAGTTATGATATCTTCAACATTAATATGACTGTAGTACAAAAAATTTTACCGTTCCTATTTTTGTTTAAACAATGATACAAATTTAAAGTAGAACTGAAAAAGAAATATTGCATTATATTTTAAAGTGTGGGTTCAAATATGCCCTTGGTCAACATGGATGAAGCTAGAGTATATTATGCTAAGAGAAATAAGTCAGTCAGAGAAAGACAAAAACCATATGATTTCACTCAGATATGGAATTTAAGAAACAAAACAAATGAATGTAGGAAAAAGAAAAAAAAAAAGAGGGAAAGAGGCAAACCATAAAAGAGACTCAAGTATAGAGAACAAATTGAGGGTTGCTGCATCGCGGGTTGGGGGGTTGGAGGGAGGAATGGGTGAGGATTAGGCTAAAGGGGTGATGGGTATTGTGATGAGCACTGGGTGTTATCTGTAAGTGATGAATCACTAAACTCTACTCCTGAAACCAAACCGAACCAAAAAAGAACAAAACATATACTCCATTGGTATATATCATTTAAAAGATATTATAAAAGCAAGCAAAGTTCATTGTTTTTTTATGTAACATGGAGATTATATCCCTGAAATTAAGTCCACTAGACTTTGAGCACAGTGATGACAAGAAACAAGGTACTCTAGCCTGAACATAGTTCTCAGTAGACACATTGCCTGGTGCTAAATAGTTATTACAAAAACTAACAAAATAAATGCAATTGTTAAGAGAGTTTTCAAAGGGGGTAATGGATGCCTATGTTCTTTTTGAATTTAAAAAAATATTTAAATTATATTGACTAAAATTCAAATGCTTATCCAGTGTAAGTCTGCACAGCCTAAAATATCAAGTATTTTTGTTTGGATAGAAATGAATCAATTGAAAAAAGTAGCATTAGATTGTTTATGCTGATCAAAAACTTTGATTATAAATTGTAGATGTCTTTCATTAACAAAAATTATAAGGCAAGTAATTACTTAATAATGCATTAGAAAAAAACTGATTTGGAGAAAGGGATAATGAGAAAGATCTTTCATGAATATGGTTTGGTGATGGACTTACCTAGACTTCTAATAATCTGAAGACATGTATCACTCTCCTAGATTCACATTCTCTAGAGAGGGATCATAAGTAATTGCTTTTAAATATTCAAGGAAATCTGCAAAACTGGGTATGAGTCAGAACAATTTCTCAAGTGCTACAGATACTACCAAGAAAATCTCATCAATTATAAGCAGATATTTTTTTCTTTTATACATATCAATGAAAACGTATAACAAAAATCAAACCTTGGATTTTTGTGCTATGAAGAAGAGACTCAATTTCCAGAAAAGTAAAATGCCATATGAATTCCCATCTTACACCTTGGTTGGGTTTTTTTATGTTTTTATTTAGATTTCACTTGGTTAGCATACAGTGTACTTTATTAGTTTCAGGTACACAGTACACTTCCATTCAACTCCTAGTGTTCACTCCAACAAGTGTACACCTTAATCCTCATCACTAATTTAACACATCCCTCCACCCACCTCCCTTCTAGTGATTATCAGTTTGTTCTCTACATTTGGTTTGCCTCTCTTTTTATTGTCCTTTACTCCTTTGTTTTGTTTCTTAAATTTCACATATGAGTGAAATGATATAGTATTTGCCTTTATCTAACTGACTTATTTTGCTTAGCATAATACTCTCTAGCTCCATCCATGTCATTGTAAATGGCAAGATTTTATTCTTTCATTCTTTTTTATGGATTTTATTCTTTCATTCTTTTATATTTCATTACACACACACACACACACACACACACACACACACACACACACCGCATCTTCTATCCATGTATCAGTCAATGGACACTTGGGCTTTCTCCATAATCTGGCTATTATAGGTAATGCTGCTATAAACATCAGGGTGCATGTATTCCTTCAAATTAGTATTTTTGTATTCTTCAGATAAATACCTAGCTATGCAATTACAATCATAGGGTGGTTCTATTTTTAATTTTTTGAGGAATCTCCCTACTTTTTTCCAGAGTGGCTGCACCAGTTTGTATTCCCGTGAATAGTGTAAAAGGATTCCCTTTCCTCCATATCCCCACCAACACCTGTTGTTTCTGTTGTTTTGATTTTAGCCATTCTGACAGGTGTGAGGTGATATCCCATTGTAGTTTTGATTTGGATTTCCTTGATGATCAGTGATGTTGAACATCTTTTCATATGTCTGCTGGCCACCTGGTTGCCTTCTTTGGAAAAATGTCTATACATGTCTTCTGCCCATTTTTTAATTGGATTATTTGTTCTTTGGGTGTTGAGTTTATAAATTCTTTATATATTTGGATATTAACCCTTTATCGCATATGTCATTTGCAAATATCTTCTCCAATTCCATAGGTTGCCATTTAGTTTTGTTGACTGTTTCTTTTGCTGTACAAAAGCTATTTATTTTGATGAAGTCCCAAAGTTTATTTGCTTCTGTTTCATTGCCTCAGGAGACATATCTAGAAAGAAGTTGCTATGGCCAATGTCAAAGAGGTTACTGTCTATGTTCTCTCCTAGGATTTTTATGGTTTCAGGTCTCGCATTTAGGTCTTCAATCCATTTTTAATTTATTTTTATGTATGGTGTAATAAGGTGGTCCAGTTTCATTCTTTTGCACACTGCTGTCCAGTTTTCCCAACACCATTTGTTCAAGAGACATTCTTTTTCCTAATCCCATTCTTTTTCCTGCTTTGTCGAAGACTGACCATATAGCAGTGGGTTTTCACATTGTTTTTTAAATACAGTCTTTTGTTTCTAGCATTTTAGGTCTAGTTTACTGTCTTTTCATAATTGAATATTTAGTAGATGGGTTTAAATCCAGGAGGGATACAAGTAAGTTTTAAAAATTCACTACTTAATCTTACCGAATCCCATGCTAAGTGAATTAAATTGATAAAACTTTGTTTTTATGACTACTATCTGAACTTTTTTGTAATTGCCTCCCTCCCTTTTTTTCTCTTAATAATGTAGAGATGATGGGATAAAAATATTCAAATAATCTTACAAACATAGTTGTTGGTCGAAGGTGACACAGAGATAGGCAGCAGCTTCATGTAAGAACTCCAAATGTTCATTATTCTTCTTTTATGGAAACAATAAAAAACACAATGTAATGAGTCAATATATAATGGATTAATAGATTCATTTTATCAAAGTAAAAACAAGAGAATCTTGTATGTTTCTGAACTTGTAATAATTTTGAATAAGGCAACATTTTTTTGGTCACAGGTATTACATGTAGAGAAAATTTGTGTGCATACTATCTATTAAGTAACACATTAAAATTGTAGTGATATAAATGTTGAAACTATTAGTAATACTAGAATAGTTTACAGATTTAATAATGAGAATAATACATTATCTCCTAGGTTGATACTTTGTGAGTTCTGCAACTGCATGAAATGAATAAATAGTATAAACTCAGTTGCTGTTTGGTAGGTAAGATGGATGCCTATTGGCAATAGGGTAAATTCTAAACAGACATGTAGCAAAATCTAATTTTGTATCACTTTTTGTGGAGCACACTACTATCCAGTACATTTAAGAGTCAAGTCTAAATGGAATACTTCTCACCGTGGTTATATATTTGGCTTCTTCTGAGACAAGATTAGGCATACCAGATAAAGATAGAAAAAAGAATCTAATTATATTAGCAAACACCAAAACTACAAAGGAAATAGACTGTGGTGATTGCATACTTTAACAGTGAATGGCAAATGAATTATATCCATCTGAACTGGAGCAAGTGCAGTTCCTACCTTTGGCCTAGGAGGTCACTGTCAAATTCTCTATGACAACTTTTTGACTTAAAATGATTGCTTTATGGCAACATTGACCTACTGTGTGCTTTTTATGGCTCAATCTATTCGAATGGGATGAATTCCTGGGAAAAATACAAAAAAGAAAAGTTTGTTCAGCATTCTAACAGCCCTTCAATTAAGGACTTTTTCCCCTTCTAATCTCAAGTCCTTTCTTGGCAAAATTTCTTTCTGGTTTCAGAATGACAGACAAAATTTATGTTCTAAACATTACCTTCAATTATCTGGAATAAATATCTATATATAAATATCCGTTTGAAGTAAAAGTTTATGTCCAAGGTTAATTAACATCATTTTTTTTTTTTTGAGTGAGAGATCTGGGGCATATGTAAAATCAAGGCCATTATAGAACTATACACCGTGAATCTGCCCAAATATCATAAAATAAAAACCAAAACTACTAAGTATGTAGTTTTTCATCTATTAGAGATAATATATTTGGACAAAAATGTTAATGTTTCTTTTTAGAAATAAAAAAAAAATAAAGCATTTAAAATTCTTCATACATTGTAAATGCCCTTATAGTCAGAAGGGAAATAACGCACATACTATAAAATAAAGTCAGTATGATGCTATGCAAAGCATAAACTTAAAAAATGCAGCTCACCAATTACTAGATATTCTTAACATTAAATTCTCTTTTAGTCAATATGCTGAAACTGGAAACTGCTATCATGTAGAACCTCCTTTAACCATTCCAACCATTTTAGCCTCTTACTGAAATATTATAGTAGCTTATTCTTTTAAAGAGCATATTCAAAATAATCTTATGATGTCAGAAAATAAACTGACCATCTCTACATCTGCTCTCATTTTCCCTCAGACATTTCCCTTCCCCCAGTCTTTTCCCTTGATTTATCCAATTTTCATCTTTCGTCACTAGCATTTCTGTGCCACTTTTTCTCACCACTCCATATGCTTAGGAAGCCTTCCAGATTATACGCATCAAGCTATAGCAGCCTCCTCCATATATCTCCAAAAAGCAACCTGCTCAAACATTCCAATCGTGACCTTTTACAAATCTCAATTTCTCTATTTATATTAAATTGTTCTACTTCTTTTTTTCACTTAGGGCCATCACACCTTACGTCAGAAATTTATTATTAATCGATTGCAAAAGTTTTCATAATTTATTTATTGTAATGCTTATGAATGAATGATTATTTTTAATCACAGCAACTCATTATGCCCTAATAACATGGTGAAGGTGATGACACTATTACCATATTAATAGAATAATCTCTGATTATTTTTAATGTCAGCTGTTGTTGCTCTAGTTAAAGAGAAGATAAAATATATAAAAACAGGTACATAAATTCTTACATAAAAAATTAAGATATATTTCTTCAAAACATACTAGTCAATGTCAAATTATAAATTAAGGAGAGGAAGCTAGAGATCCAAGGTCAAAGAGGACTTTAGACTTTTAAGAATTAAATCAGGTCATCTAAATCCTTTTGAAAATATTCCAATGACTAATTTATGCCACGAACAAGGAAATAACTAAACTGTATGCCATATTTTAAAAATATTTATTATATATGCTCATGGTACCTCTTATTTCTTGACATTAGGGGCATTAAGCAAAAAAAGGTCTGATTCTTCTCCTATCTCTGTAAATCAATACACACAAGCCCCTGGGCCAGTCCCTTATGTCAGAGTTTTGGTTATCTGATTTAGCAAACAAGAATAGTAATGATTGCCCTGCCTACCTCACTTGCTGTTTAAGTTGTTTATCAAATGAGAGAACATAAAAACACTTTTATAAAAATAAAATTAAGTTAAAACAAAATACTACAAAATATCTATTAAAATGGCCAAAAGTTGGGACACTGACAACACCAAAATGCTAGTGAGGATATCGAGCGAGAGGAACTCTCATTCATTGCTGGTGAGAATGAAAGACGGTACAGCCATTCTGGAATACAGTTGGCAGTTTTTTTACAAAGTCAAACATATTAATGCAACCTAGCATTTGTGCTCTTTGGTATTTGCCCAAGGGAGTTGAAAACTTATGTCCACACAAAAACTTTCACACAGATGTTTATGGTAGCTTTACTTTAAATTGCCATAACTTGGAAGCAACCAAGATGTCCTTCAGCCGGGGAATAGATAAATAAACTATGGTACTTCCAGAACCAAAAATATTATTCAGTGCTAAAAAGAAATGAGCTATCAAGCTTCCTGAAAAGACATGAAGGGAACATAAATACATATTACTAAGTGAAGAAACCCATCTAAAAAGGCTACATACTGAATGATTCCAACTACATGATATTCTGGAAAAGGCAAAACTATGGACACAGTAAAAAGAGCAGTACTTGCTAGGGGTTAGGGGTTGGGAGGGAGGAAAATATAAACCACAGAGCATTTTTAGGGCAATAAAAATATTCTGTATAATACAATAATAGTGGGTACCTGTCATTATACATTTGTCCAATCCCATAGAATATACAACACCAAAAGTGAACTCTAATGTAAAAGATGGACTTTGGGTGATCATGATGTGTCCATGTATATTCATCAATTGTAACAGATGTACTATTTTGGTGAGGGATATTGATAATGGGGGAGGAAACGCATGTGTGGGGGCAGAGGATACATGGGAAATTTCTTTATCTTCCCCTCAATGTGAACCTAGAACTGCTATATATATTTTTTTAATTTATATAGTTTATGTCCTGATGTATTATATATATATTATAACTTTATAACTATATAACTATACACAAATGTATATATAGTTCAGTATGTTAATCTCTATGATGTTTATAATTATATAGTCAGTGAGGAATGTTAATAATAATGGTTTTATTAGGAAAATAGACTCACTCCTTAGGAAATACTAAGGATATCTTTCCTGTAAGTGAGAATAAAGGCAATTTCCTCTCAGAGCAGTAGAGAGATTCAAATATTTCTTAAATTCAGCTTTGCTCTAAAGTTCCATGATTCTATGATTTTTAGATGATAGTTTTTTTAAGCTGACTTCATAGTGAGGTAAAAACTATTTACAATAATTTTAGTGCCCTACACCTTTTGCTATAGGGTTGTGAGGGCATGCCAGTGTTCAAAGATACAGTGGTGCATTCAATGGAAAGTTCACAAATGAACTCTATGGTGAAGAGGTAAGAAAATGAAGATCAGAGTGTGAAAAAGAAAAGAAAATTAGAAACATATTCTGTATAGAGTTGTTAGTAACTTAGAATCAGGAAACATTAGCAAACAAAATGCAATGGCATGGAGTCATATGGATAAACTAAAAGTGGCCCATAGCCTCACCTCCTAAATATATGAATAAATAAACATATGAAATGCAAGCTTCAATGCCTACCTGACAGAACAGTGTGAAAGAAAAGGAACAAAGCTGGAGGACTATCCCAATATAGCTTTCAACCTGACATTAGAAAAGTAGTTTAACGGGCAACCCTGGTGGCCCAGCGGTTTAGCCCAGCCTTCAGCCCAGAGCGGGATCCTGTAGATCCAGAATCGAGTCCCAAGTCAGGCTGCCTGCGTGGAGCTTGTTTCTCCCTCTGCCTGTGTCTCTGCCTCTCTCTCTCTGTGTCTCTCATGAGTGAATAAATAAAATCTTAAAAATAAATAAATAAATAATACTGCTTGAATGTAATGCAGTTTTTTTACATATTCATATGAATATTTCATAAGGAACAGGGCTGTCTAAAATCACAGATAAGCCCAACTTATAACTATAATAATACTACTTGTAACAGAAAAGCAAAGAATACAAATACAAAGAAAATGCAACAGTTTTTCTCAGAATAAATGCTAGCTAAAGTCAAAAGTTAAATCAAACTAAGTATTTTGACCTCAAGGGTTTAATTTCTTCATTTTATTTTTATCCATTAAATTTCACATTTACAGAATAATTAGAAGTCTTAAGCGGATGAGTTAGTTTCTCCTTCAATGCATCCTGGCACATATTGCTATTTTAAAACTTGTACCATTCACTAGTCTCTCTTTATCATCTCTGTAACCCTAGTACCTAGTATGCACTCAGTACTTGTTTGTGGAATGAGGGAGACTCTCATCCAGTTCTAACAGGAAATCATTCAGCATCTGCTTCAACACTTACATTGGCAAAGGATTTACCACCTCATAAGGAAAAGCATTCCATTTTTAACAGTTCAGTTAGAAAGAAGTTTCTTAATTACAGAAAATCCAAATTTACCTGCTTATATAACTTCCATTAATCCTACATTTTAGCAGATAAAGTTTAAAAGAAGAAGTTTATTTCTTTTTCTGTGTAAGAGCTTTTGAAACACTTGTGTATAACTATAATACTTAACCTACTAACTTGCCTCATAAGACATTTCCAGATACTTCTTTTTTTCCTCTTCTAATTTTACATCTATTGAAGTGCAATGTCCAGAACATTACATTATCTACCAGTTACTTTTATCAGTGCAGAGAACAGTGGGAATTACCTCCATGGCTCTGTACAGTATACTTCTATTAACGATGCCCAAGATTCCATTAGCTTTTCTTGGCATTCTCATCACAGGATGACTCATAGTCCACTTACAATCAACTGAGTTCCTAACTCTTTAAGATGAAATGTTGTCAAATCATGACTCCTTCGTCCTTGGTTCTTTAAGTTGATTTCTTGTATTTGAGGGGAGGGCTCTATTTCATGCTGATGGCTTGGGCAACATTGTTTCCATCAGTCAATATTTTCTAAACCTTGATTGTGTCAATCATCTAAAACACTAGCTATCAATTCAGCTTTGTGCTGAGTGCAAATTTGATAAACATAATATACATGTCTACATTGAAGCAACTGATAAAAATAGACCAAGGGCAAATAAATACCTACATCACAATACCAGAAATTTCTTTCTAGGATAGTATTCACACATTACCATTTTTTAACACTTACAATATTTTAGGAACTACACATACATGATCTTTAACTCTTACAACAACCCTTTAAAATACTATCCCTGTTTTATAGAGAAAGATTGGAAAATGTGAATGATTTCACCAAGAGCTCTTAATTAGACATTACCAGCTGGAATTCCAAATGAAATCTTCTCATTCCAGATCCTGCCTGTTACCGCATTACATAATGACTCCCTTTAAGTATAGTTGGATCCTCTTAGATCTAACACCTAGAACCTATTTATCTATTCTATTCCTTGAAATATAACAAAAACTGTCAAGAGTCGTACTGACATTGCTAATTTAGTTCTGTAGCATTCCAGTAAGCCGCCAATCTATTTCTTCAAAAATAAAAATGAACTTTGTTTGCCATTCTTGCTACTGTAAATACTTCTTAGTGATTCTATTTCTTTTCCTAAGTGTTTGTAACATACATATTTTCTGTCCTATACTTTGCTATATATGAGTTAAGTCCATTAATCTTTACGTTTTAATATCTTACATTGAATCCTTTTTGAATTCAGACACCCCAAAAGCAAATTATATGTGTAGACACTTTCTATTTCAACACATTTTTGCTCGTTGTTATGTCTAGAAGCATATAAAGTAATAGTAAATTGAAATCACTACAGTTTACTGCTTGTAATTATGTTCATAACACAATCCTTGTCAGGTGAAAAAACATTGTACTCTTTAACTTCAATAGTATGACTAAGAAATCGAAATCAAAATTTGACTCTTGCCCACCACTTCCTGTGTGAAATAGGATCATGCTCATCAATTAAATACCTTCTGTTTCAAACCATTTTTCAATAACAAGCATTGACTGATTCACTTTCTAACAATTATTATAAAAAATCTCAGAAATATTTGTATTTTACCTAAAACATCTAAAATGTATTTTCATCATATTCTATTTTCACACATATACACAGAATCAACTATAGAAGTTAAATCTATTCTTCAGAGTATCAGCTATTAGATTTTTCTCCTTATATAATTCTGAAATGGAGCATATACATACTCTTGAGGCATAACTAGCTACCTTTTACATTTTTGAGAGTGAAAGTTAATTGCAAAAGTGCTTCCTGGAAAAAGTCACAGGTCTTAAAATAATCATATTAATAACAATGATATTTTAGCTCCTGGTTATGTGTCCAAAATATTTGCATATATGTGTGCTATTAAGATATCATTCCAGATCCAATTCTCCTTTTCTCTTTCTGTGATTATTAATACATACTCTTTGAAAGAAGAGAAAATAGAAAAGTGAATCTGCCTTAGGTATTCTTGCAAAAAAGACTAGATTATCTCACACCTATGAAAGTTGTTCCAGGTCGATGCTTCTTGAAACTGATTAGAATTTCCAAAAATCTAGATGCATAACAAATAGAGATAGTGTGATGATTATTACTCTCACATAATTTTCACTGTAGAAGAACCTAAAAAATAATTTGTAGAAATGTGTAGTATTAGGTGAAATTACATGCATACTGAGAATAGCAAGCAATGAGGCATGTCTTTGGAAGCCCTTATGAAAAAAGTAAGGGGTTAACAAAAGGCTTAGTAGCCTCATTTCTCACACTTGCCCACCTTACTAGTTGAGTTCTCACTCTGGGTCCCTTCTGGCTAATGAGACCTATCCTAACATTTCCAGAGTTACACAAGACTATTCCAAGCACTGAGGTTTACATTATTCCCCACACTATCCCCTCCTCCATTATGGTTACAAGTCTCCGAAGGCATTTAAAAAGAGAGAGAGAGGAGAAGAAGTTGGCCTATATCGAATTCTTCTGTCTAGCCTGTAATGATCGGTGTCAGAATTGCCAGCTACTCAGTCTAATTGTTTGGCCGTCTTATCTATGCAGATCACTGCGCAAACGTGTCAGTCATAGATATTGATCAAAGGGGGCCAAGTTGTCCAGATCTTGGGCCATGTATGAGATCAGCTTTCTAATCAAAGCACTGCAGATCTAAAGTGTGTTTGGATGAATTCTATGTGTTTTTAGAATCTTCCTCCTTTTAAATGGTAGTACAATACTGTGGAATTGTCATCTAACACTGTAGCATGACTCACAGGCCTTCAGTGCAGAGAATTATCAGGATACTTTTATAGATTACAATAATGTATATCACAAAGGATACACGATTGTGTTATTCATATGTGTAATCATCCATGGACTGACTAGAAATAACAGTAGTCTTATTATGCAAACAGCAGTCCATAATATGCAAATGAACATAAACAAAACCAAACACAAACCTCCAGAATAATGTTTACTGATGTGTCCTTAAAAAATCCCTTTCTTAAAACCACATTTTTCCCATCTCTCAAAAACATTAAATAAGATCAAGGATGAATGCATGGAAAAGTTTATGCTTCCTCTCTTGCATTTTTGAAAAGGAACTACAATATAATCTTATTCTGATTATTTGATTTATATTCTCCCAAGGCCATTACTGCCTCCTGGCATCATTATATGCTTGTGTAAGGTTTATATGGTGTCTCTTTTAATTGCTTAAACTAATCTATTCAATGACTGCAAATCTAATGCACACTGGAACAGACAGCCCATAAATTCCATCCTTCAGATGTGTCCTTGAACATGTGTTTGTCCTGATGAAGAGCAGAAACAAAACAAGAATAATAAAATGGGAGAAAGCCCTTTCAAACAATGCATCCAAGAGATCTTAAAAGCCCAAAAGATATTTTAGTTGAAAAGAATAAAACTAAATAGCTCCTTGCTCTTTTATATTTTATAAGGAATGCATTTACATTACAGTTTAGACTTCAGGCTACCCTTAACCAATAGTGTGCTATACTAAAAGATAACATTAGGTCATAAATGTGAGCTTAATACAATTGATGTAGCAAAAATTGTGTTTTAGGCATATGTTATCTACTGAGGGCAAATGTTCTTAATACCAAGGAAGAAAACTAAGGTTATTATGACCATATATTTCCTAACCCTATGCTATTCCCCACTAATTATAAGGAACTCCACCTGACTGCATTGCTAACACACACACACACACACACACACACACACACACACACACACCCCATAACACAAGAAATAAAACTACTATACAATTTCTATAGAACTAGAATTTCTATAGAACTAGAATGTTCTACTTCTTAGAAATAGAACTGCTGAAAGATATCCAAACCTAGATTCTCTTCTGATCAGTCTTGTTAAACAGACTGATCATGTCTTCCTACCTACTACAGACACATAGTGGTAGAAGGAGAATGAGAGACAATTGCTATTAAACCCAGGAAAAAATAATTTGTTTTCAAAAGTATATTTTCCAGACACCATGCTTTTTCTTTTTGTAGGCCTTTCCTTGCAATTTAACCTAATGTTGAATCCTGAAAGGGATATGACGTAAGTCGTGCAAACTATATACTTGCAATCATTTCAGCTTAAGAAATGGCTTGTGCTACTCTTTTCACCAAGCATATATGCAATA
The DNA here is from genome assembly GCF_018345385.1 of Vulpes lagopus. Lineage (NCBI taxonomy): Eukaryota > Metazoa > Chordata > Mammalia > Carnivora > Canidae > Vulpes > Vulpes lagopus. Next base: position 39,790,372 of record NC_054839.1, on the reverse strand, counting down.
CCACAGTTTTTCTCAAAAATACTAGAGCATATTTTACAATAAGTTCTGGAGTCACTAATTTGTGGCCTTGTTGAGTTCAATGGCTGTTTGCAAAAACACCCATCTGAAATCCTGTTTCACTGTCTCATTTATGTTTCACAAGAATGATTTGACACAGTTCTAATCTCTGTTACTCTTACATAGAAATTTCAAACCTAGTTTTGGTGAACAAAAAGTTTCAAGATCAACTTGAATCACTCACAGCTCTGATAGAAACTTAAGATTTATGACTTACGCGTGTGCTATCATCCTTCCTTAATAGTAAAATAAGACTAGGAAATAAAGCTAAGTTAGAAGACTGGTCCCTGTCTTTTCTTCGTCCATGCTTCATATATAAAAATTCATCTGCGTCATCTGGGTGGCTTAGTTGGTTAAGCATCTGTCTTCAGCTCAGGTCATGATCCCAGGGTCCTGGGATGGAGCCCTGCATTGGGCTCCCTGCTCAGTGGGGGTGCCTGCTTCTCCTTCTCCCTCTGCTCCTCCTCCCTGCTGTTGCTCACTATCTCACTAGCTCTCTCTCTCTCTCTCTCTCAAATAAATAAATGAAATATTTGTTAAAATTTCATCTGGTATTAGTAAATGTAAGTAGCCTCAGACAATTTCTTCCTTGACCTATGTACTATGTTCAGTCCCTCTCTAATCAAAACTCTATCTAATATTACTGGCTGTAACTATACCCTAAAACCACTACTTTCCTTCTTTTGTATTCAATCAATTGTAGTATCATTAGGAGAATTAGCCCTCTGAGTAGCTCTGTGTTTTATTTTTCATTGTGGCCTCATCAGGGTAGATTCCTGGTATCCAACTCCTCAATACTCACCTCTTTTCTTAATCCATCACTTTTGAAAAATTGCAATAGTCTTCTTAGAAATCCCAAGGTTCACCTTCATTCTTTTTTTTACCTTCTCAAGATGTAAGCAAACTCCCAAATAACAAGACACCACACCATAGCTATTTTATTAAAAGACACGCACATAAGATTGTGTTGGGTGGCATTGTAAGCTACAAAAGGAGAGATGAAACTGTATTTATGAGTTACAAGGTGTAGAAGTGAAAGAGGAATAGGACAGACTGACACTGGAAATCCTCAAAGGAAAATGAAAAAGCAACAGGACGCTGTTCTAGACCAGTGGTTTCAATCTATTTTGATTGTGTACTTCAACCAATTTGAAAAATAAGATATGAACATGGACCTACTATACGTAACTATCCAATTTCAGTTATAGCCATGTGTTTATATTGCTAGCTAATTTCTCAAGGCACGATAAAAAGCTAGGGTAAAATTCATCATTAATAATAGACAATGTAAGACATGATTTCAAATATCTTGTCCATTTTCCATTTTTATGACTTCTTTATCAGATAAATCATCAGTTTCAAAATACATTGTATCTGATGTAAAGCTTATTCTAGGAATAGACAAGTGATTTTCTTGATGTTTGTTTGCAAGACAAGTGATTGTCTTGATGTTATTTGCATTATGTTCAATTATCAGTTATGTGCTTTGTCCATCTGAACACAGACAGATGCCCACTTGCTGAGGATCGGTCATAATGGAATAATATAATTGTTATTTCACCTAACAGGAGTGAACATGGAACATTATATATTACACTGACAGCAAATGTGTGATGAAGGATGCTACTCTTCATCTTTCCATGTTATGATTCTCCTACTCTGCCCTCAGAATACCTAGCAAAGGTGTATATGACCACAATGACCCTGGTGATGGAGTTGAGTCTCGATTCATATAGTAATTAATAGAGGGTTAAGCATTATTTTCTTTAAAAAAATAAATTGAACTTCTAATGTTTTTCTGTACACTACAGTGCATCATCAATTATCCTCTGGGAAATGTGCTCCCCACTTTAGAAGCTACTGGTAGCTGTAAATGACTATAGAAAAGAAAATCTCATTTCTGTTTTCCCTACGCCAACCACATTCTTTTCTTCTCTAGTTACAATCCTTTACTCAGAGTCATTTGAGGCCTACCTTGTTCAACTTTCTGCTGTAAGCTATGGGCTTGAGATGAAGGAGATTTGATTACATTTGTGTAGAAATTGTATTAGATAAAAAGCAGGGAAATTAAAGTCCAGAGTTGAGGGAAAGACAACCTTGACATCCTATTTTGAACTTCTGAAAGCACTTTTCCACATAACAGTCATGTATCAGTAAACATTCTACAGAACTTGTTCTTGAGGTAATTTCTGGGCAAATTATTTGTGAGCTTGTGTATGTTTACCTAACCTCTTCTTAAAACACATTGTTTCTCTAATAAAGCATCTTCCTAATTTGAAACAATTGACCTTAACCATATATTTTAGAAACAAAACCCATTCATAAATGACAAATTGCCCATGTAGAAATTTCTAGGTCTTATGCCAACTGAAAGTCTAAAGCAGCTCTGAAATGAAATTTTATATTGTGAAATTTAATTATGAGCGACTGAACGTGCAGTACAGTATGAACTATTCACCTTATCTGCAACAGTGTTGTGACATAACCTGGTTTAAATACGACAGTTTTAACCACATGGTAGTTAAATGACTTTTGATATGACACTAATAAAAGCCTGTCTGATGTTAGAGATGCTGAGGCTTTTACTCCTTTGTTTATTTTGAGAATATTAATCATTGTACTAAACTAATAAAAGAAAATTGTAGGTTTAAAATTTCCATTTAAGAAGTCCGTAACTTCGCCATGAACTAGCATGATAAATGCCTACAAAGTACCTCTTTATAATGAACTAGAAAAGACACAGACAGGCCATGTTACAGATAAACATATAAATTACCTCAAATTATTGAATTACAACAATCAGAATTAGTTCTAATACCACAAGATTTTCTCAGTTAAAAATACATGAATGAAATAAAATTATTTGGGAGAGGAACACAGAATCAGTTCTAATGTCAAATTATCTGAATGGATGTTTTTAGTTGGGTAAGAGTTGATAATTGCAACATTGACCAACATGTGTTAAATACTCTCCTACATGCTTTACATTCATGGATTACTTAATCCAAAAACCATCTCATAAGGTAGATAGGTATTATTTTTTTCCCATTTAATATATAAAGTACATAAACAAAAGCAAAGATCCAAGTATCTTGCCCAAAGGCATCCAGCTAATAGGGTATGCTTTTAACCACTTTGCTGATACTAATTAACTACTATTTAGGAAGTTAAAGGCTATTTCTGAGAAGTTCAAAAAACTCCAGGCAATGTCGAACATTTTGTTTAAGAGCAGTGATACAGAAAGGTAGGGAAGAGGGGACAAAGAAATTAAAGACTCACTCAATAGGCATTTCTATATTCATTAATATTCTCATTCAGCAAACCTTTATCAAGTGCACCCTATGTGCCAGGAACTAGGTAACTAGGTGCCAGCAATAAAAAAATAATGTACTTGACCTTGGGGAGATCTCAGTATTGTAGAGGAAATAGAAGTAACTGCAGTAGGAGATGGTAAGAGGCAATATATTTACATACTAAGTGCTATGATATCATCCCCCTCCAAAAGCAACTTTACAATGAGTAAAAAAGAATATATTTCTAAGTAAAACTGTGTGGAAGAGCAATCCAGTAATCAGTGTGATTTAGCTAATCACATGAAACAGTCCATAAGAGGTGAGGTTTTGCCTAATTTTTTTGAAAAGAATGAGGATCTGAGATTGGGAGAGAGAAAGGAGGCATTGAAAAAATATTCTTTTGAAAGACAGGATATGAACAAAGTGAGACAGGAGATATTCCCTTTGCCCTTTGAGGAAAAATATGCAAAGTAACTATTGCCTACTGTCTACTTCAATCAATCTAATGAATATCCTTCAATCCTAAAATCCTCTCACTAGGAAATTGCATTTCAGTTACAAGCAATTATTTTGTATCCACTTTTTTTTTTTCAGTTTTCAATATTGGAGGAAGAAAAGATTAATCATCTTAAAATATTAACAGAAAAAATATACTGAAGACACAGTACTTATTTATAAAACAGTCAATCTAAGGAACACATAAACTGGAGATACATTTAAAGTTCCACTAGGTAGCTCTTATATGGGCATAATTTGAGGAAGACTCTACAGGCCCTTTGGCTAAAACTCATTTCCTCCATGGCATCTCTCAATGCCTGAAATTTTACCAGTAAAATAATTCCTCGAGTTTCAAATATTTTTTGGCTTCATGAATAAACTGTAGATCCCCTTAGGCAAGAAACACACATTATTCCCATGCATACTATCTTTTCCTGGGAGTAGCAACTGAGTAAATGTAACAAAGCTGAGAACCAATATGGACAACGGGAGTCAATATTTAGGCAACAGAGGCAGTGCTAAGGTTGAGGGCATGTCCTTTAAGCTGAAGGCAGGGAAAGTGGGAAAAACGAATACAAACTGTCATTTGTCATTTATATGACCTATATCCAGTCCAGGATATTACATTTTATCTGTAATCAAATAACAGAAAAAGGATGAACACCATGTCTAGGAAAGTGAAGAGAGTTTACATCACCTTTGATTCTATCTATAGATCCATCTACACTATGATTTTTTAAATTTTATAGTTCTTGAGAATAAAGACAAAGCATAATAAGACATCTCTTTTGGAAATTTGACCTAATTTTTCATTTTCGCTTTCCATTTAAACCCTTTCCAAATTCTCAAAAGTAGACCAGGCTCCCTCCCCCCAAACCAGGGATCCAAACTCTAATCTGTTATGTTTAAATTATTTCTTGGGAGTATCTTGTTCCTCTATTCACTGGAAAACTATAATAGGTTTGGGCTATGTCATTTTGTTCTCATTTTGTTAATAAATTTTTGAGTTCTTTATACTTCCCCCTAGGTAACAATTAATAAATAATATTTCACTCTTCTTGAATAGTATACCTCTCTTTCTATCTTTAGAATATATACACCTATATGTTTGACACTCAGGGGATCTTGTCTAATTTTCATAGGAAGAAGACAAATCTTGCTTGCAGGGTATTTAGAATACAATGATGACAGCCTATATGCCAACTTCACAAACACTGTAGCCGGAATCATAGACTGTGCTCTAAGCGGCAGCATATGGCTAGAGAGTCATAGCAGCAGGAAAGTGTGGCAGTGCCCAGATCACAGCTGTAGGCACACAAAGGAAGTTTTGATGCTAGTATCCATATTCCTCCTTCTCATCAACAACAAAAAGGATGACTACTTAAGATTCTGTTGTCTTAAAGGCTTTATTAAGTTATTGCCCAAGGTAGGAAAGGGATATTATTGTCTACATATGTTTGCCAGAATCATGCAGCTTCTCTATTCTGGCTTTCCTAGCAGGTGTCTCTTTAAGTACTTATTCTAAATGGAACACAACTGGGAGACATCAGAAAGGGCACTGTTGACAACTGTCATAGCAGGCTCCAGCTTGAATGGTAACTGAGCAGAAGGTCTCTCTCCAGCGTACTTCAGATCATCCTAATAGCAGCATCATTTCCACTAGGAACCCAGCTTCTACCAGAAAGGAGTGCTGGGAAATAGTGCTTCTGGTGAAATCTGATCTCCTCAGTGGAAATAGTCCATGCCACCAATTTCCTACAGAAAATTGCTAAGGTACAAGGAAAAGAACCCTGATTTTAAAGACAAAATTGCAATATCTGAGTGAAGCACACAACCCATATAGATGTCAAAATGTTAAGTGAAAATATGCTAAGTTAATCTTTAACCATATGTGTTAAGCCCTCAAAATACTTTAAAACCTTTTCATAACATAAATGAAAAAAAAAAAAAACAAGCTTTCCAACTTTCTCATTAAGATGATATATTAATTTACCAAAGATATGAACAACAATTTAGATATATACTTTCAGGTATTTGACATTTTTATTTCATCTTATATTATTATCTTCAATAGTTTTTATGTTATTGTTACAATTATCATTGCTGTTATTAACCATAAGAGAAAAGAGACTTATTTTCAGGTGCTGAAATTTAAGAATACATTTAAATGATAATTTTCAGCAAGAGCTCCTGAGATGTTTAGGGTAAAGTTGCTCTGTAAATATGAGGGGAAAGAAAACAACAACATAGATTTTCTTCTTACTCAAGATTTTCCATCTGCAAAATTAAAGCTACTATAATTTCCACATGCTTACAAAAAAAAGGATAATATTAGCTAGCAGGCTTTATTATAAATTTCTGAAGAGTACCTTTTATACATATGTATTTGTTCATAAAATGAAATTTATTACAGACATTAACATATTTCCTATTTTAATTCTTCCATATTATCTACAGAACATATTTATCCAGTATTCCTATATAGAAGTGAATTATAGACCAGAGACCCATACATATATTGCTTTCTTCTTATTTTGAGCTATTAACTTCTATGAGAAAAAATATATATACACAACTATTTAAATTATCAAAGCCAAATACTGTACCTGTTCAGAATTAAAGAATAAACATATTTATGTTTATGAATTATTACAGAAAACTATCCTTAAATTTATGGTCAATATTCATATTTGCTTAGCAGAGAATGACTTGATTTTCTAAACTACATGTTGTTAGTGTTCAGCTGATATTAAACATCCTTATCAGAGCAGGGAGATTAAAGCCCGCACAAAAAGTAAACAACAAACTTGGAATTCTCACTAGCTCTGAATGGTTTGACTTGCAATCCATGCAGAAACAGACCCTACGCAAGCTTTCTTATAATTATGTCCTTTCTTTACTTCTGTAACAGAATGCCGAAGTGTGGATCCCAATGAAAAACCAACACCCTGTATCACATCTTATTGAGAAAATAAAAGTCATTTGGCAGAAACTTCATATTTTATCCAAAATGTCTACACAACCACATGGTCTTAAATCTATCTTTTCTATCATCTTGCTCATTAATAATGGTGGAAATCTCTTTCTTGCTATTACAAGTCAATATAACCATCTACCCTGGAGTCAACCTCCACACACCATACCTTCTCAAAGATTTCCTTCCCCTGAATCTCCAGCAGTCCTCTCTAATGGCTCACTCTAACAACATACAAATATTCTGACTCCCATTTTAAAACAAACACAACGAATTGTATTTTACTTCATATTTCCCTTAAAATATCATCTATTTTCTCTTCTCTCGATCATGTTCAAAGTTCTTAAAAATAGTTGTCTATTCTAATTAGGTTCTCTCCCTTATAACTGAAAAAAAAAAAACATTCCTAAGGCCACCAATAATCTTCATATCTATCAAATCAAATCATATGGATACTTTTCGGTGCTCCTTTCACACAAATGAGCACACTATACTTGAATCTCTCCCTCTACCCTCCCTTCTTCTCTTCTCCTTCCCACCTCTTCCATCCCTCTCCTCTCCCTCTCTGTTTGACTTTTCTAACTCACCACCTACTAGTTATTCTTTCCCATCCCTCTCCGTATCTTTCTGATTTTCTTTCTTATCTCATTCTCTTCTATTTAACTGCTGCCTACTGAAACTCTTAAGAGCTCAACTTGGAGTTATTTTTTTCTCCTACATGGTAATATCTATTCCCACTTGTTTTGATTATCATTTATTTAGCAATGATGTTCACATTAATATACAAACTATATGCCTACATGCATATACATGTGTATACACACACACACACACACACACACACATTTGCCTGTATTTATCATCCATCTTAACTTTTGATCCTTCCAACAACGTGTATTTTTTTAAGTATCTCATCCTTTAAAGATTTTGTTTATTGTATTTATTTGAGAGAGAGACTGAGCACACACATGCTGGCAATCAAGAACAGGCTGAACAAGGCGGGGAGGGGAGTAGAGGCAGAGGGACAAGCAGACTCTGCCCTGAGCATGACTCTTAAAGGGAGGCTCCAAAGCGGGGCTCAATCTCATGACCCTGAGATCTTGATCTGAGCCAAAATCAAGAGTCAGATGTTTAACTGACTGAGCCACCCACGTACCTCTCCAACAACTTGTTTTTATCCCATTTCTCCATTTCAAGAAATGGCAATGTTGATTATTCATTTACTTCTGTTCCCAACCTGAGGGGCATTCTTAAAACCTCCATCCCCCTCAGCAGCTTCATCAAGATGTGATTTTGATCACACCACATATTCTCTCTCTCTCTCTCTCTGTTTCTTTCTCTCTCTGTCTCTATCACACACACACACACACACACATACACACACCCTCTCCATCTCCACCATCCAAGTTCAAGCCAAGTGCAAGTCTACTTCATATAGGATAGCCAGAATAACCTTATAAAAGTATAATGGGATCATATATTTTTCTATCTAAAAAGACTGTTAATTTAAAGATAAAGACTTATTATCTTGACCAACATTTCCTTTTGGTTTCTAACTACTTCAACCACTTCACAGTGCTCTAGAATCTTCTATCCATCCTTCAGATCTCAACTTGAATATTCTGCCTATAAGACAATTCTCCTTATTTGATCTAAAGAAAGTCCCATTTTCCTTTCTTATACCCTCTATTTTTCCACTAGAAGCCTTACCACAATTTGTAATAATATATTCCTTTGCATTCTTATTTATTTAAACTAATCATTAATTTTAAAGAACCAAAATTGTGTTTATGTATGCTTTCTTTACTACTTTATACCCAACCCCTTGCTTTATACTTGGCACTCAGTAGGTACGTAATTAAATATTTGCCAAATAAACAAATATTTTAGCAAAATTCTTTCAGTAGTAAAGAGTATTAGGGTGAAATTCAGTATAAATCTAAAACAAAATAAACAAAAAATGCATAAAAACACACATGCTGGTTCCAAGCTGTTTTATAAGCTATATTTGTTCCATCATAGTCAGCCTTTGTACAATGCTATTAAAGTAAGCTCCATGTGTTTTGCTATTAACAGTCTATTTTAAACATGTGCTATATGCTAGGTGTTGTATCTATTAACAGAATATATAAAGTACTGACCTTAAAGAAATTTCCAGAATAGAGAAAAATAAGGCTAAGACATAAAAAAATAAAAAGCAGTAAATTATATTCAAAAATACACTTGAAAAAGATTTAATTTTTTTATTACTAATATAATTAGTTATATAAAACTTGATTCAATTTAAACGTACTTAATTCTTACATCTTATTAAAGATCCTGTTAATTATACAAGTTCTACCGGGAAAAAAAAAAAAAAAAAAAAACCTTCCCCAGTTGATTAACTTATTAATGAAATTCTTGCTATCCTATAAATTAAAGCTCTTTACTTACTAAATGCATAAATATATATACATCCACTTTCTTGATTTGTCATAATGCTAATTGCAAACATTAATAAATGTTTAAAAATAAACTGCAATGGCAGAAGTTGAAAATTAACTGGGAAAATTACCCTAAAATGTATGACACAGGTAAGATTTATAACAAAATGAGTCCAACGGTAATTTATTTGTCAGTAACCATAAAGTAACAAATCCCTTATATCAATTCCTATAGTATACACATTTTCCTATAGAATGTGCTTCCAAAATATACCAAAAAGCCAAAATAAGAGGATGGATATAAAAGTAGACATGAGTTAAATATTAGGATGCAAAAAATGCAATATAATTCAATAGTTAAAAAGGCAGGATGGGAAGTAGCCTTTTCCGCTTTGATTGAATTTGTTAAATATAGGAACACTGTCTTCCAGCCCTACCTACATCTGGGCTTTCCAGAAAGAAGAAAAGTATCATCTGCTTACCCCATCTATGCCCTCCTCAAAAAGATCTTAGATCATTTCTACCACCTGCATCAACACTGGCCTGCACTGAGCACCTCCTCCAGATGCTGTCTTGCAAAGAAATGGTGAGAATGTATGTTTCAATCAGAAAATCTAGGAAAAGAGAAAACACTGGGATTCTTCTATCTCCCAAGCAACATTTTTTTTTTATTAGCAGCAATGTGAACTCCTGGTTTTGACATACACTTAAGTTTATTGTATATTCCATTTCTACAAGAGTAAAATTTTCATTGAAACTCTAAAGTTGAAAAAGTTATCAGTTAACAAAAAATAGCTTACTGGAAAAAGAGACAAGTTCATACTTACGAGTTAAAATTTCTATAAAAGTTCTGAGAAAGGAGCAGTCCGGTGATAGAGGAGTCTCACTCAAGTAGAAGCTTGTAGCTGGGAAATAATTTTATTCTTTTCTCTCATTCCTTCTCAGCATCTCTAAATCCATTATTGTTTTCCTTGCATATGACAAATGAAATAGGATAAATACAATCCTCTTTCTTTCTTGTATTTAACAAACCAGGCAGGAGCTTGATACCCTTCTTTAGTTTTCCTAAAAGATTTACTTCCCCTTTTCACATAACTGCTTTCAAATGAGGTGCTATGAAGATCATAAGTGTGTGGTCAAATAGGTTTGAGTTTAAAGTCCTTTGGGCAAGTTAACCAGTTTTCTCATTTTGAAAATGGCAATAAATACCTACCTCAGAGGATGCTGAGAGGTTTGCATGAGATCTTAGAAGCACTAAAAAATTATGAGCTCATTTTTTCAGTGTTTACTATGCAGTAGTTATTATGCTATTTTTCTCCCTTCATTTCAGCTTCTTATGTGAATAAATTGCCCAAATGCTTAAGTAGAAGAATGTACATAAAAAAAAAAGAAAGAAAAAGAAAAAGAACGTACATCTATTCACAACATCCATTACATTTCAGTTTCTTTATCAGTGTTTTCAGACATATCTTCATCCAGTGGGTACTTGCAACTTTGTACTAAGTGACCAATTACACTATATAGACACTCAAAGACTATTGTGCTTGTGTGTGTGTATAATAAATAATATATATAGTATATAAATAAATATTAGTATTATTCTCAACATTTACATTTTATCTAAAAAAAAACAATCATAACTTCTGCTAGTGACAGTCAATAGAAGTGAAGACAATGATGACCCAACAAAGTCACTCAGGGAGACCAAATGCTTTAATTATTACTAGCATTTTAATTACCTAATAGGTTATCTGGGCATATACATCCAGTATTGAAGACTTTAAATAGAGTTTTCCAAAGTAAGAACATATCTCCTTCAACTTTAGTTTAAATATTCACATAAAAAATGTCTCTTATTTAAAAAATAACTTTATAGGGACGCCTGGATGGCTCAGCAGTTGAGTGTCTGCCTTCTGCTCAGGGCGTGATCCCGGAGTCCTGGGATTGAGTCTCGCATCAGGCTCCCTGCATGGAGCCTGCCTCTCCCTCTGCCTATGTCTCTGTCTCTCTCTGTGTGTCTCTTATGAATAAATAAATAAAATCTTAAAAAAAAAACACATTATATTCAGTAAGAGATTTTGGAGAAGAGAGGAATCATCATTTAACCTGTTATTATACTACACGGACATTATGTATATATATGTATATAATAATTCACACAAAAATACATGTGTGTATATTTACAAAATGGTAGGAGATATGATCTATCTAACAGCATATCTGTAATCACAACCCTGAAGTGAGACAAAAAGTACTTATGGTATATTGATTAAAGCAGGGGTTGGGCAGGCATGAACATCATGGTGTTTTCCTCCTCTTGCCTCTGATGAAAGGATTATATTTTCTGAGATGAATTAGACCACAGCCCAGTAATTTTATTAGAGTTTATGTTTAGAACAATGCAGATGGAAAATATTTTATTAATTTTCTCTTATTTACTAGTTTTATTTTTTTTAAGATTTTATTTATTTATTTAAGAGAGAGAGTGAGCATGAGCAGCGGTGGGCAGAGGCAGAGGGAGAAGCAACAAGGGGCAAATCCCAGGACCTCAATGTCATGGTCTGAGCCAAAACCAGATGCTCAACAAAGTGAGCCACCCAGGCACCCCCTTATTTCCTAGTTTCAAGTATGATCTAGATGCCATATGTCATATATTGTTTTATGTTGTTTAAAATTGCATAGTTATATGTTTATGTTTAACTCTATGGTATTTAACTAAAGGAAACATAGTTTGTTTCATAATTAGGAAGTTCACAGTTTTCTCAAATTTCACTATATTGTAGGAAAGAAAACAATTATAAATTAATAAGAACAATCATAAATGATAAGAAGTTTGCCGAGTATAGAAAATCTTCTGACTTTCATTTAAAAAAATATTTTTCCAAAAAATGAATGTTTACTGTTGAGAAATAAGAAAGTTAAATATAACTGTCATTATTTCATGATAAAATTATTATAACATAGCATTAATAGTAAGTGAAGCACTTTTAAAAATGTAATGTATATGTGCATAAAGTAAATTATATATTTTAATCAAAACAACCAAAAAAAATCCCCTCCATTCTCATTATAAAAGTACTTCTGCTTATTTCTCATTCCTTCCATGAGATAAATTACAGAACTTGTTTTTTGTTTGTTTGTTTGTTTGTTTGTTTGTTTTTTTTTACATTACACATTATCAGAGTTTAGGAAGGATGATTCCACTCTTGGCCTTAAGAGTGGCCTCTGACTGCTTTGCCAATCCAAATAATCAAACTGGTAGTTGGTTTGAGAACAAGTACAAAACTTGAGTTAGCCAACCCCCATATGGCATCCATAGACACAAATGACTGTTTCAAAGTGACTCAATGAATTAAATTGCTCTAATCAGAGGGAAGCCTAGAACTTGGCTTTGATGTTCCAGGTAGCATGTGCTATGTGAGGTTAAAAACTGTTATAATGTTTTATAGTATTTTACAGTATTTCTAGTATGAGAGAAACCAGCAAGAGTCTACGTCTTATGACAAAGCAAAGATGATACAGGAAAATGGCAGACTTATAGAGCAAAATTCCTTTTCAAATCATAGCTGAAGCCTGTATATCCTGGCCTTTCAGATCAAAGAGCCAACATATTTTTTGTTTGTTTGCTTGTTTGTTTAAGACAGTCTGAGTGTGTGTGTGTGTGTGTGTGTGGTGTTTTTTTGTTTTTTTTTTTTTTGCCTTTTTTTTTCTGTAGGCAGACAAGATCTACCATAATATCTACCATATTACTATGACCTCTGGGTGTTTTTTCAAAATATGTAAATTAGAAGAAGCTGCAGAACTACAGGTTAACTTCAGTGGGATTTCTGCAGGAGTTAATAATGCTATTCTGTAATAAAACAGAGACATATCTAAAGTAGCACATATATATTTCTTTATACATACAAACTTATATTAAAATCATGTGTTAAGTAAATGATACCCTATTGTTTTAATGGAATGTTTTCTAATTCCTATGAATTATTCTTAGGTGTTAAAGATTCTTCTCAGAGTTCTCACTACCTTTAAGGGGGAAAAAAACTATGACATTTTAAAATGTCACTTTGTAGAATAAAATGTGCAGATGATTCACTATGATGGAATACTTTTCTTCCCTTTGCTATCCAGGAGAGTTGTGACTTAAAAAATAATAAAATGAACAAAGAAATACCTGTTTATTTCCAATTTGTGAAAAAGTGAATGTGTGAGAGGTCAGGCATATGTGTGAGAAAATTTGTGAGGGAAAAAAATAAAAGGAGAAGATAGGTAATTAGTCAAATATAAATAGTTTTTGGATTATTCACTGCTTTACTTTATCCTTCTTTTGAGAAGGTAATTGGGAACTGATTGCGTTCTCAGAATTACTAGAGATGCAGCAGATGGCTTTAAAAATATTCTCAAATTAAAACATGAGTTTAGCGTGTGATCTGACAACAGAAATCATAAACTTTTACTTTATACATTCACTCTTATTTTCACTGATGTAATCAAATGTAAATAAGAATTGCATTCTATTGGAAAGCTACTTTTTGCAAAACTTCTCAATCTGAACATTTTCTAATACCAACTAAATAAATTATACAAATGCTCATAAATAAGTAACTCATTACAATCTATATGCCCTTTTTATACATTTCTACTATGCAAATAAATAAACTAAATTTTACAAAATTCAAAATTTCAAGAAGACAGATGTAAATAAATAGCAACTCTATCAAATGTTAATTTAGGATTGAGAGTAAATCTTTACTAGCGCAAGATTCCACTTACTGTAAAACTGAGAACAAGGAAATCATTCACAATTTTTAATAGCTAGAATAATATTTGCTATCATCTAAGATTGCTTTAAGAATTACTTAAATAAGACATGTAAGTGGTCATGAAAATTGTCATTTTTTTTTTTTAGATTTTATTTATTCACGAGAGACACAGAGAGAGAGAAAGGCAGAGACAGGCAGAGGGAGAAGCAGGCTCCATGCTGGGAGCCCAACGTGGAACTGGATCCCAGGTCTCTAAGATCACGCCCTGGGCTCAAAGCAGCGCTAAACCCCTGAGCCACTGGGGCTGCCTGTCACATGTTTTTAAGGTATCTATAATCTACATTTTCAAACCGACGTCATTTTTCCCACCCCTTCAGTATTTCCATAAGGATTCACATGTGGTGCAGCAGGAAAACACACACTGCTCTAAGTGCTCAGGTTAAGTTACTTCTAGATGCTTTCCTAGCACCACTTGATTGACCTAGCAAAAATCACTGAAACCATTTGGCCCTGGGTTTCCTCATTTGTAAAAGGGAAGCAAGGATATATTTGGATCTGATTAAAGCCAAGATATTTTTCCAACACTCTAATTCCAAATCGGAACCACATAATAGACTCAAGAAAGTAAATGACAGAAATAAAATCCATCTACGTATAATAAATTATGAAGGGACTAATTTAACTATAATTGAAATTTATTACCAAAATAATTTCTAACAAAATTTTTATTATCTTTTTCCTTTTAACAAAACAATAATTGACATGCTATTTTATAAAATATCATACTTGTATATTTCCTCACCATTTTTAATGATAAGCAGATTTTTAGTAATTTCCTATACTGTCACCAGAGGTTGATTTGAAAAGATCTCTCATATCAGCAGACCCTATATGTCACTCTTCCTGTTCCAGCGCTATTGGCTATCTCTCTGTTCTTCCAACCTGCCAAGAGAGTCAGCCTCAGGTTATTTGCACTTATTTCTGCCTGAAGCACCTTTCCAAATCTCTGCTTATCTAGACCATTCAGATCTCAGTTTGACTCTCATATCCTCAGAAAAGTATCTCTGATTTGTCCAGCTATTACTGCCTATTATACCATAGTGTCTACTGTTATTTCTCAGGTTTATCTTTTTCAGGGTGCTTATTACAAGGCAAAATCATTTTGCTTGTGTTTTTGCTTGTTTCCTTCTTTGCCTTGACAAAAGTATGTATTCTTTCTGTCTTCTCTACCACAGTTCCAAGATCAGTTCCTAGCAACCAAAACTACTGATGTTGACAGAATATAAGTGCATTTAAGCATTGATAATACTAAAAAAGCTAAATTATTATTAAAAAATATAAAGCTAAAAAAAAAATATAAAGCTAATTCATTGGCAGTTAATAAATTATGATTATGTTACATGTATAAATTGGGCCTATGAACAAGGAGCTATGCCTAATAATAATGCATTGTATATACAGTTCAATCTGATACTATGTTTTTTTTTTATCTTAAAGCTTATTTAAAATTTCAGGTGTTAACAAGACCAGAGTTATTTTCTTCTTTAACCATGAACTGTATCAAAGTTCACAGGCTATATACTTCTCTTTGGATTCCACCCAGGCATCAACATAGCTTATTTGCATGACTGATTATAAAATTTAGTTATTCACTGAATGATGTTCAGCTGCTGTACTGTTCAAGTCCTGTAATAATAACTGCATGGTGGCTGACTGATAATGGCTTATCATCTTTCTACTACAAAAGCATGTAAATTAGTAAAATAGATGTTTAGTTGTATGTGTGTATGTTTGTATGTTGGAGTTGGGTGTATTATACTCTTGCATTTCAATATAGTGCTGCACGCTTTTTTATACAATCTGGGAGGGGAAAATATATAGAAAAAATGATAGTCAATCCTACTCTAGGGGCACCGGTGTGGCTCAGTGGTTGGGCATCTGCCTTTGGCTCTGGTCATGATCCTGGGGTCCTGGGATCGAGTCTCACATCAGGCTTCCCCCGCAGGGAGCCTGCTTCTCCCTCTGCCTATGTCTCCACCTTTCTCTGTGTGTCCCTCATGAATAAATAAACAAAATCTTTTAAAAAAATCCTCCCTAAACCCTCTATACTTAATAGCCACTACATCCATTCCCATAGCCATGAATATTATCTAAAAGTTCATAAATTCATAGACTATTTTTCATTGGTAAGGTCTCTTCATCACATCCACAAAAACAGGAACATAAGCACTTCCTGTATTTTCCTGGACACCTTATGAATAAATGATCATAACAAAACAAATGCAACTAAATAATCTGGTTTATATTTAGGACAAAAAAATCAGGACAATCTGATACTACCTTTTAGATGTAAACTGGAAATAAAGTCCAAATACTAGATAGTCCATCTTTACAACTGGTGAGGAAAGAATGACCTTTAGTTGCTTGTTTTATTCTTGGAATTTAAGTTAATTGATATCTTATTACAATTTCTATAGTGAATTTTCATAATGATTTTTCAATACATTTTTAGGGGTACTAAGGCCATGATGGCTTGAGATACCTAAAAACATAGCAAGGTATTATCAATTGCACTGAATATTACTGCTCCATAAGAAGATTTGCTTCATTCTCAATAATGTTTCAAGTATTCCAATTTAACAAAAAAATTAACATAAAATTACATAGTAGAGTGAAATAGAGAAAAAATAAATATGCAAAACAATCAAGTCAAGCATGATTCCATTATTTTACTATCAATGCTTATATAGAGGATAGATAAACATATACATATGGTAATATCTATATGTGTATCTACATCACTACATAGATAGATATAACAAACAGGAAAATTGAATTCAAACTAAACTATGCACAAAGCCTACCTCCAGAAATGGCATTGAAAAGGACAGAGATTTTTATTTTTAGTTTCTACACTTTAGTTTTACTTAAATTTATTACAATGAATGCATGTTGCTTCACAATAAAAAGAAAGTTACACTAAAAGGGGGACTATAATTTATATTTGCTATGATTCTATTTTATTTCTTCTAAGTATGCTTGGTAATATGTATATTTCTGAGCTTCTTGCAAACATTTGAAATCAAGTTCTTTTTAATAATTCCAAGGCTACATGTTGGTATTTTTCTGCAGCATGCATGTGAAATATCTATAGAGCCCAGCTTCCTCGCCTGTTTATAAACACTCAGAGGACCCTGGTGTGATCACTGGCATCATTACATTGCTGCTTAATAGCACATGCTGTTGATACATTAATTGCTTTATTGACTATTTTAAAAGTTTATAACCTCATCTGCATTCCAATTTGACCTTGTTTTGCACTTTTCTAGTGAATTGCCACATTCAACAACCTACATAATGTGTATTATACCAATAAATTTACAAAATGAAAAAAGAGTCATATGATATGCACCTCATTATTTTTTTAATCAACTAAATCATTGGTAGGCAGAATTTATATTGCAAAGAACTGCATAATCGCAAAACCGTGATGCTACAGCCTCATGATTAGAAAAGATGCTCCATATTTTTTAAAATGTAATTTTCTTTTAAATAATAATTACCATATGAGTGGGCCAGGCAATATACTCATGCTTTGAAGCAAGGGAAATGGCTCTAAAACTTAAAACTTTAAATAGGTATTCTAATTAAAACGTCAAATAAATTAAGAATGTGCTTTATGACACCATAAATATCTATTCAAAAGTATTTTTTAACAGAACTGTTGTTTGTAAAACCTGAGTAAAGTTCTTTGCTCCCCAAGAAATGAAAGTTTATTGGAAAATGCACACAAGTTAATTGAGGCCATAGAAATTTGGTTATGATGCAAGATGAAAATAGAATTCTCTATCTTAAAGGCAACTTTTTAACATGTGGTCTGATGTTTATACAATAAAATCTCACAAAAGCACTTTTGCCAGTTTCTCCATTTCCAGTCCACCCTCAAAATGCCAAGAAAAGGTTTTTTAAAAAGAGTCCTCACACAATTTCTCCCTCACTAGACACCAAATGGCAAGTTTGTGAGTTTTGTATTCTACAAAAAGCATAAGACAAGGTAGTACATTTCATGACAGAAAGGATGACACAGACTTTGGGGATGTTTATTGAATTTTCATTGTTGGAGAGTATTGTTCTATATAGTGCTCTGAGTACTTAGAAAATGCTTTAGAAAGTAGAACACATACAAAATTTCCCATATGGAATGTAAATGAAAGAACTAGTCAAGAATACAAATGAAAAAATAAGGAAAGAGTTAGTGGGCATTAGAATGTCAGAGCTAGAGGCAATTACATATATACTAAGCAATGGGGACTACTAGGAAGGTAGGTGAGTTTTGGAGAAAGGGTTTTTGAGAGGCGCAAAATTAAAAGATTTCCACTTGTTTCCCAATCACATGAATAAGTACTGGTATAAATATATCATATGTTACGAATCATAAACTGATTGTGATCCCAACTGAAATAATACGGAGCAACTAGAATGTGTATTATTGAAAAGATTATATTCTAATTCATTTATGAATAATCTAATTAATTTATGAATTAGCATGTAATGTTAAGTTAGCTAGAAATATTTTCCTTATCTGACCCACTATATCCCAAATGACCTAATGAAATAAGATAGTCACATCACTATCAGGAACAGGCAAGTTCCTTAATGTAGAGATTGTAGCCAATAGATAGACTACAGTCTAGTTTCATCTTTCCAATGGTTTGCTTGCTATGATCTTACAAATACAATTATTTGAGAAACAGATAAAAATTTATTCCTCCACTAATTTTATCAAGTAATAAATGCCACTTGGTGATTGTAGAAATAGCACTTTATGAAATTACTCTTTGCTCCTAAGTCTTTTTTTTTTTTACTCAACCTCTTTACCAGAAAGACTTTCATCTCAGCTTCAGCTCTAAATCACTTTATTCATGAATAATGAACTAACAATCCTGTATACTTGTGAATTATTTTAGATATCTAAATTATTGTTAAAATTTACATTCTCACTTCATGTGACAGAGTGTCTAATTGACTATGCACTTGATATAGCAGCCACTTCCTAAGACTCTCACAGAATATTAAAGAACAGGGTGAGCCATTAGCACAATGGGGAAATAAAAAATTGAACAAGGAGAAATACGTCTTCAGATTGGCAGCATTTTTACCTGCATTGTAGAACAATTCAAAATTACCATCTTGCTAGAAGCTTAGGCTGTTTCCTTAGAAGAAACAAGGCACTCTATAATAGCACATTTCAAAGACTGATGAAAAATAATAAGTTTTCAAGCCATAGCAGTATAATAAATGTATCAGCAACTTTCTTATCTAAAAAAAGATAGCAATTCTTTTCAATGGAAGAAATTCAGTGGTTTTGTTTGTTTGTTTATATATATATTTTTTTTCTGTAATTGTTTGCAGTTTTCCAACTCCTTTACAAATTTAGTAACAGTCCAGTGAATGGGGCCATTAATTTAAAGACTAAATTAGATGAGATTTAAAATAATAATCAAGTATAGCCTTATATCTTGAGGAGTAAAATAGGATAAAGTTTTAAAAACCAGAATATTTTAAATAATTATAAGTAGTAAACTCCAAACAGTAGCTATGCCTAGACTGGTGAAAACTCAAGTGACAGTCCATCATCTCCCTATCTTCTTCCTTTTCTTCAGAAGAACACAGCATTTGTAACAGTTAATCAAATGTCAGAATCAAATCAATATCAAAAACAAACTCAATAGCAAACAAAATTGATAGCAACTTCTAATTTACATTCAAAAGGAATTCATATTTCTGAAGAACACAGATATCTCCACACTTGATTTCTAATAAAATACTAAGATTTATGCTATTTATATTTGATATTTTCATCAATTGGATAACTTATATAATTTCTATCTCCCAACCCCTCCTTATCCTAATTTTGATTAAAATTTTGCATATTTTTTTCTTAAAAGAGACATACTTTCACTAATTAAGAATAAGTTCATTCATATCAAACTCTAGAAATACTTGCTTTGGTCCCACAATTCCACTTTAGGGAAGCTATCCTATAGAAAAAAAACAGATATGCACACAATTTTTATAGAGAGATATTCATAGCAGCAATACAATGGCAAAAATTAGAAAGGCACTGAAGCCAAAGTTAGGGAAATTATTAAAGAAGTCACGATATACAAATCTTAAAAAGATATGAAAATGGCCAAGAAGCAAATGAAAAGATGTTCAACATCATCATTCTCACAAGAGAAATGCAAATCAAAACCACAATGAGATACCACTTTAGACGCACTAGAATTGGGTAACACAAAATGAAAAAGAAGTGTTGGTGGGGATGTAAAAAAATGGAAAAGTGCTGATGGGGATATAAAATGGTACAGTGACTATGGAAAACAGGTTGGTAGTTCCTCAATTAATTAAACATAGTATTACCATGTGACTAGAAATTCCACACCTAGGTATATACTCAAGAGAATTAAAAATGGATGTTGAAACAAAACTTTGTACACCAATATTTATACCAGCACTAGCACTATTCCAATAGTCAAAATGTGGACACCACTCAAATGTCTATCAACTGATGAATAAACAAAATGTGGTATAGCCACACAGAACATTACTCAACCATAAAAAGGAATGTTGTATGGCTAAAGCATTATTCACTCAGGTGAAAGAAGCCACAAAAGTCACAAAAAGGCCACATGTATGATTTCATTTATGTGAAATATTCAGATTAAGTAAATTCATAAAGACAGTAAAAAGATTAGTGGTTGCCAGGGGTTGGGAGAAGGAGAGAAAGGGAAGTGACTGCTTCATGGGCAAGGAGTTTCCTTTTGGAGTGATGAGGATCTGGAACTACATTTTGATGATTGCTGCACAACACCATAAATGCACTAAATGCCACTGAATTGTACAATTTAAAACAGTTAAAAAGGGTAATTTCATGTTACAAGTATTTTATCACACCAAAAACTTACAATCATATAATAGGGGGAAAAAGAAGAAGTTCACTACAGAAAACATAAAGAAAAAATTGGTCTAGCATTTCTCTCTTTATAAATTTTGGTTTTCTTGTTCCCGTTTAATGATAATTTTCCTTTCCAGAAGACCAATCTGAAAAGATCTTCAATATTAATATTCTTTTTCTTAGTATGTTTTTGATTCTACTTTGCCAAGACTAGAGTTCATAAAATATTTTCTTATTCTCTTTTCTGTGAGTCAGTATTTTTAACCTGTCTATGGTCCATAACTTATCTATATATGATAAGTTATGACTTACCTATATATGATAAGGATCAAGATGGAGCTCCAAAGCATCAGCAGGTGTAAACTTAATTTTGCAAGACCAGTTCATTCATATCTAAAAACTATTAATAGAAAAGAAGAAATGGAACACATTTTTTCCCATTGCAGTGCACAAGTATGATTCATGCTGTTTCACCAAAATTAACTGTCTCCTGTATATGTTACCCAAAGAGTACTCTCTAGGAAGAAAAAGAAATATTTTTTTTCTAAGAATCATGGGCAATATCACAATAAAATTACTTTCTCCAGATACACACTTTTTTGAAAGCATAATTTTGATTTACTTTTCTTTTTCTTTTCTTTTTTTTTTTTTCTCAGTGGGCTCGGGGCCCCTTCATTTACTTTTCCTTCATAAACATAGCTGTTATTTCAGTTATCTCAAATTTAATTTATTCATTATAATTTCACTTGACTAACTGCTTTACAATTCTATTAACATTTTTACCTAAACTCAAACCTGGAAATAATTTTGAGGTTGACTTGAAAACAATCAAAAAGAACAAAAATAAAAACAAAGCCAAAATGAAGTCTTTATTTCAGAAGTAAAGTAAAGCATATTTTCATGAAAGAAATAAAGTATTTTCCTTAGGGGAAAAATAATAGTGTTTTCATGAAGGATAGTAATAAGTTTCACTAGCATAAATATAAATGGAAATGAGAGAGGCAATGTAGAAAATCATTGGGGCATACTTCTTGATTATTAGGAGAAGTCTCATACCTTAATATTTCAGAATGTAGGAAATGATAGATGATCATGTTAAAGTATATTTTTTTATTTAATATTACTTCCTTCCTATTTGATGGAACTTTTAAGTCTCCACTGATAGAATAAGATTTGTTTTTGCCTAAAGTTACAATGAAAACAATTCCACGAACTCTAGATTTTTAGAGAAATATATTGATGATAACAGTGACTTCTAATAAATATTTTATGTCTCCTGGTCTATCAATGAGCAGATTATAACCTGAGATTCAGGAGAAGAAAGGAAACTAATCCCTACAGGAAAACAAATGCTTCAGTCATCTACTGATGCATTCACTCATTAAATATCTTCTGAACACCTACTATGTTTTGGTAGGTGGGGTACAACAGAGGAAAGACACTGTTGCTGCCTCAA
This sequence comes from Vulpes lagopus, assembly GCF_018345385.1. Taxonomy (NCBI): domain Eukaryota; kingdom Metazoa; phylum Chordata; class Mammalia; order Carnivora; family Canidae; genus Vulpes; species Vulpes lagopus. Next base: position 39,767,953 of record NC_054839.1, on the reverse strand, counting down.
GCACAGTGGAGTGGGGCAACCTGAAATGCATACCACGTCATCAAAGGTGCTGCTTGTTCTCCTTGCCCATGCACCAGATTAACTACATCTAAGTAATGTTCTTTTCTTTGACCATTGTATCTCTTCTGTAATATTAATTCATTTATTCTTTCCTATCTCATCACACTTCTGTTAGAAAATTAGCTCTTTTAATTTTAGAGTCAGTATCTGTTTTCCCTTCACAGCCCCTTGTCACTCTAAGTTGAATTGAGAGGGTAGTACAAGCACATTGACTAATTAATGGCTTAATCCAGACAGAAAACCATGGACAACTTTGGACTAGACAAAACAACAAACTGAACAGATAAAAATACAAGCTCTAAAAGACAAAATACAGAATAGCAGAGAAAACAGGCCAAGAATTTTATCATCAAAGATCTCCTACGACCAAGGAATATCATTATTTTTGCCTGTTCATTGTCTTTATGAAGATGTAAATCAGAACTATAGAGTAAAATTCTCTGATTGCTTAGTCTGGACTCAAAAAAAAGTACAGAAATAACTACAGCTAAAAAGTAAAACAAAACGAAACAAAACAAAAGTAAAGTAGCAGCAAAGGAGAAAACATGTCTGCCATTATCAGATGAAGAAAATGTTTTACCTCAAAGTTTAGATACTTACATTTATATTTCCTATAAAATGAACTCTAGTAGAGACAACAAATAATTTTCAGTCTTCATGAAACAATTTTCTCTGAATTGCTCACACTAGTTATTATTTTGTGAGGAGTGATTCCACAAGGAATTTGTCATTAAAAATGTTCAGGTTTTAGTATGTTGTATAATATGTAGTAACCATTTGCAAAATATCATTAGAAAAAAATGAATGAACAAATATACAGTAAATGCAAAAATGATTAAACAAGGAAATGGCTTTATTCTCCTGATTTGCCAGATATTTACACATGCACTAAATACGGAAAAATAAGACAATGTCAGTAATTCTAACTTCCTATAAATAAAAACTTCAGTTCAATTTTATTTGGGGCAATATTTTAGTTAGACTAAGTCCTGACATAGCATTTCTTCAGTATAATCTGAGGGATGACTATGAAGCAAGAGTAGCCATTTCAGAAAGCAAAAGTGTTAGTATACTGTCTCTGAAAGACATTAATGAAAGGAGGGTAACTTCTGTTTTTTATCTGAAGCTTCTCATTTACTCTGAAGGAGCAAGGAAACTGAATAATAGACTTCCTCACTAGTACAACAGTTAATAAGGAAGAGATTTTAGAGTCGTAGCCATGTCATAGTACTGGCCTTCTTCTTCACACATTGGCTTGAAATACAAAAGACATACCATATAAAACATATAAAACATTTTCAATTGTTTAAGAACCACTGAATTCTCTAATTACCCAATTGCATGGAATCCCTTAGAAGGCTAGAGAGAGGGATCCCTGGGTGGCGCAGCGGTTTGGCGCCTGCCTTTGGCCCAGGGCGCGATCCTGGAGACCCGGGATCGAATCCCACATCAGGCTCCCGGTGCATGGAGCCTGCTTCTCCCTCCGCCTGTGTCTCTGCCTCTCTCTCTCTCTCTGTGACTATCATAAATAAATAAAAAATTTAAAAAAAAAAAAATTTAGAAGGCTAGAGAGAAATTGGTTCTTTCATTTTGTTTTTAAAATTCTGTGACATTTGTACCACCCAAGGACTGGCTGGGAAAATATAAAGCTTATTAGTTGTTTTAACACAAAGAATTGTTAATCAAATGTTGGACAATTAAAAGTTCAAATAAAACAGGGAGAAAAGGAAGGAAGGAAGGAAGGAAGGAAGGAAGGAAGGAAGGAAGGAAGGAAATGAAAAAAGACACTGAGATAACATAGTTATGAATACCTGTGGAAAGGATCAAACACTTATACAGCTTAGAACACAAAGGGATCAGCCTGGGGTTATTAGACTCTGGATGCCTGTCAGAAGACGTCACAGAATGGGAACTTGGACTTCTGAAGAGGAGCACTGCCTGGCCCTGCCTGGTAACTTCAGGCCCTGCCTAAAGGGGGTACAATGAGACAGATTCTAGGAATGAAGAAAAAAGAAGAAAAGGAAAGGATTGCTGCCAGGTGAGGTGTCACGGCTAGAGGGCAATGAAAGGCACCACTAGCAAAGAAGGAAGCCATTCTCCCCTCTTCCTGAGTAGTGGACCTTCCTAAGGTGCTCCCTTTCAGCAGATCCTAAGGGAAAGACAGATGGCCAAGGGGAAATGCAGTTCAAAGAGCTCGTGACCTGAAATCACAAAGCTGGTGGGTCTGAAGCTGGAAGCTCCAGCCTAATAACTGGCATAAAATTTAATCAAGGAAATTAAGATGTGATAACTGATAAGATTCCTTTCATTTTAAATCATAATATCATTCTATGGAAGAACTCAAGCTAAGGTAGTGACTCCAGAAATAGCATGAAGCATGTCCACAGGCTAGGTGTTTTGAGGACTTCCGAGGGCAAGCGAAAAGATGAAAATGCTCAGTCTGATTTTGTCATCTCATCTCCCTTTCTGAGTCTCCTTTGAAAATAATCATTCCCTCAATGATTCAGTGGCATTGTCTACAAAACTGTACTGACTTTATAACTTATTCTATACTGTATATAAATATAGGCTAAGACCTCGGAGGATCTGGCTATATTTGGTATGCCCCATCTATCATGGGATAGTTAATTTGTGCATTCATCTTTTAAAACTAATAATGAATTTCTAAAACCTTTTAAATGGGCTTAAGTTTTGTAATCCATTTATTGAACATGCCTGCAATGAAAAATTAATTATTAAACAAGAACCTTGGGAAGACATCAGCGGCCTTGTCACCCACGCACTAGATTGATAACATGTCAGTTTCCAGACCAGGGAGGGTGCTGACAACTCTCAAATTTAAACCTAGAAAGATAATGCTAAGCGTGTCATGGCGTAAGTCACATTTTTAATTTATTTTTTATTAAATGTTAGATAGAATAAATTCATCCATGCCTCTCAAACTCCACCTGATTAAATGAGCTGGCGCTCTTTCAAACGTAAAGCATGGTTACGGCTTCTCAAGGGCATCAGAAACGCTGAAGCATAAGACAACGGTAAATACAAAAGGCAAAAGAGGTGGACAGTGATATATTCACAAGCTCCACAGGCGAAGTGAGGTTTTGGAAAATGCTGAGGCTAACAAAACAAGGGCAGCACACTCCCCAAATGGTAAATGCACCTGCAGTCAGAGGCTCTTTTTTACTGCTGGTGCATAAACGTGTCCATCAGTAAGGTTGAAAAAAAAAGAAAGAAAGAAGAAAGAAAGAAAGAAAGAAGAGAAAGAAAGAAAGAAAGAAAGAAAGAAAGAAAGAAAGAAAGAAAGAAAGAAAAAAAAAGAAGCTGAAAGGAACAGCTGTAACCAATTTTAGATAAACTCTAAGTTTTGGGGTTGGGGTAAGAAGTCAAGAGAACTGTTCAATATTTGTGTCAGATTTACCCTTTAATGTTGCAAAGTGAAGATGGTTTTCTGTGACTATAAAGAAGAAAAGAACATCTGTTATATTGTGTGTTCTTGCAGCAAACACTGCAGCATCTAGAACTCTTCTCTTTCCAGGCAGGGCTCAATCTCATTCTATAAAATGATTAGAAAATAGCTTATATCAAACATATTCGACCAGGTAAGAGAGAAGAGATTATCCACATTACTATCTAAAATGCTCTGATATATACTAAATTCAAATTAAAAGAGCCTGAATGAACAAATCTAGAGATCTGAGACCTCTCATATGATTAGTGGACTACTATATTTGAAAAGGTAGAAGATGTTCACAGTATATTACTTCACATTTTATAATCCTCATTCATTTTTTTTTTTCCAGTAAACAGTTCTTTGCCATTTACTCGGCTAATGGGCTAAATGCTATGGAAGATAACAATATGTAAACAACCCTGTCTAGCCTCATAGAACTCTTTAATAAGAAGATGCTGCAAGGGAAAACATGAAGTCTCATCTGAGAGGCACAAGAAAAGTATTAAATAAACTATAGCTTCGGTCCTCAGAAGAAATTTCATTAAGAGAGTGTCTTTTGAGCTGGACATTTTATTGACTGTTACTACGTTCCAGGCAGTTAGGATACATTGCTTAAAGGTTACAGATCCCTGCCCTTGGAAAGCTAACATTCTAGTGAGTAGAGGCAAATTATTTACTATAGTCATAATAAGTTATATGACAAGTTAGAACATTAATGCTAAGAAAAAAAGAAAAGCAGAGGTTAGTTGGGGATTCGGATTGCCCACGCTGAAATGAGTGATTACAATTTTAAATAGGGTGGATGAGATAGGCTTCATTGAGAAAATGACATTTGAACAAGAACTTGAAGAATTTTAATAAGCATTGGCTTGTGGAAAAGACTATTTTAAGGAAGGAGATTGCATCAAAATCATAATTCATTTTTATGTTCATCCTAGGAGCCTAGTACTAAACTGACGCAAAACAGGCACACAAAAATATACTGAATAACTAAATGTATAAACAAATTAATGGTATCACCTAGGCACTTGTCCAAATGTGAATAGCCCCATTTAGTTGGAAAGTGGTGTGTTTGTAGCAGAATCACTGTAGCAAAAGCTAAAAAGTTAGGTCAAAGCCTTATTTCAAGTTCAAAGACACAGGGTTTTATAGGAAATTCGGCATAGCATTGAAAATTACTGAAGTTTTTAACTAGAGTCAAGGTGTTGTGGAAAAGAGGAAAAGACTGGTTAACAGAGTTTCGCTGTAAAGGGATGTCTGAATTAGATTATATGTGAGGTATCAGACTGGAGATAGGAGAGGTGATTAATAGGCTCTTAAATATTCTTTAAAAGAGATAACACAGACTTCATCTCAGATTATGATATTGGAACTTGAACGCCGGGCCTTACACAAAAGAAAAGATTCATTCATTTAGAGATTTTTTTTGAAAAGTCATATAATTAAAACTCAAAAAGAAAAACAAAATAAAAAGCAAAGACTTCAATCAATCATTATTGACAAAGCAAGAGAAGCCATCAATACCTGAGAAAGAGCCATAGTCCTTTGCCAACTATACTAGCCTCCTTTTCATCCTTCATAACCACTTGCCTTTAGCACACTGTGCTCTACAGACAAACTGGGTCTTTCCCACCTCTCTTCCTGTGCTCAGGCTATAGCATTTATTCTATTGTTCTCAGTCTGACAAGCTCCTACTTATCCTCCGAGACCCACTCCATATGTCATTTAATCTCCAAGTTAACTAATTTGGCCTGAAATGTCAAGCAAGTTTGAGATACAGGTTTCAGGCTCAGTAACAAGTAGTAGAAATGCTGATAATTGATGAGAGTAGCAAAGGAAAAAAAACATTACAGAAAAAAGATGTGAAGGGAAATGAGCAAACCCACTTATATTTCTAGAGTATATGCTACCTTTGCATGTTTCTTCTGGATTATTTAATTTTTAAGCTAAATAAATTTACTGTTAAAGGAAACTGTAACTTGGGACGCCTGCATGGCTCAGTGGTTGAGCGTCTGCCTTTGGCTCAGGACGTAGTACCAGAGTCCTGCAATTGAGTTCCACATTGGGCTCCTTGAGGGGAGCCTGCTTCTCCCTCTGCCTGTGTCTCTGCCTCTCTCTGTGCATCTCTCATGAATAAATAAAATCTTTAAAAAAAAGGAAATATAACAACATCATTTCCATTCTTCAATCATATTTCTGAGAAAATAAAATTTGCAAGGAACAGAATCAAATTATTTTTGTACATAAAGAAATAATAACATCTTAATTTTTATCCATGCTAAAAAGTAGGTTTTTAAACTTAATTCATGACCAATGCATGTTATTCATAGTATTTTTAAATAGTCTCAAGATAGAAAACAAATACCTAAATTTTCCTAACAATGAAAATATTCCTCTCTGCTGATACTTTTAAAAGGGTAAAAAATATTTAGGGGTGCCCAGGTGGCTCAGTCAGTTAAGTATCTGTCTTTGGCTCAGGTTATAATCTCATGGTCCTGGGATTGAGCCTCATGTCAAGCTCTCTGCTCAGTGGGTAATGCGTTTCTCCCTCTCACTGTCCCTTTGTGCTCTCTCCCTTTCTCTCAAATGAATAAATAAAACTTTAAAAAACATTTATATAAAATAATATCTTTATTGATATTACTGATATATGTTATTGAGTATTTATATGACCCTGCCATTTTTCTAAGTACTTAACATCCTTTACCCATTTATAAAATGATAGATGAAGACTAGCTTGTATTATAATTATCCACATTTTACGAAGATTCACTAAGACGTAGAAAGGCAAAATATCTTCCTGAAGTCACATAGCTAATAAAGTCAACACACACTAAGTCTTAATCAAAAGCTTATTTTCCAACTACAGAGCTAAGCTAGCTTTTGAAATCACCATACTCTAATAGAAGTGGGAGATTTGATATTTAAACTAAGATTCAAATACACAGTTACCATGCTTCTATGAACCATATCAGTTAGAATAAAAGAGCAAAATAATTTCAAAACTATGTAAAACATTGAAAAGTTGTGCCATGAAACTTTAAGAGTTATGTCCCTGAAAATTATTTCACCAGACACAAAGGAACAAGAGTAGGAGCTATGCTGTGCTGCCGGGAATCCAAGTTTTAGTTTGTTTCTTACTGTTAACAAAACAAGGGTAGAGAAATCCCAAAATGGGAAAAGCCATGGCTTGTTCCCTGCCTGGCATGGTCTGAGAATGCTCTTGGTACAGCATTCTAAGTACCTAGGAGAGAATGTCAATCCCCTTGGTTTAATTAAAACTGGAGTTGTTTGGCTGTGACTGAAAGACAGAGAGAGAGCAACATGGGATCTGAGAAGTAGGAGGAACAGACGGAGTCGTGTACTCCTAGTGGGATGGAGGGACAGGAGAGTCCCCCATGGTAATTATGAATCCCAGAAACCCTGCTTAAGAAGATAACCTTCCAGAAACAACTAGTAGCCATACCAAAAACATGAATGCACTTGCTATATTAAGCATTTTTAGCTTTTACTTCTTATTCCCCTAGCTTTAATTTCTACCAGTACAGGTGAGTATTCTGTGGAAAGCTTGTAAGAAATCAGTTATTGTCAGGAAGATTTTTCAGCTTAATTACTATGCCTCAAAGTTTCCACACAAAATAAATATAGGTTTCTCCTGTATTATGTCATTTGTAAAATAAATATTTATTATTTGAAATAATGCTATGACCTTGTTCCCAACGTCTCCACAAATGGTTACAACCAAGCTACCTTAATATAAGTAAGTCAGTTAAATTTTCCATAGAATGTCTTTAAGATTCCTTGGGGTAAATATTTGTAAAAGATTCAAAACGTTTATTTTTATGTAAAACCATCAATCTATCAATATTGAAATATGGACAACATAGCAATCATTAAGAGAAATGCTTATTATTAAAAATATAATTTACTACATCCATAAACTCACACTAAGAGATTTTACTGAGATTTTAAAGTTGCCTAGAATAATTCATAAGCTCTTCAAAATCCTAATTTAACTCAATAAACAAAGATACAATAAATTTCTCAAAATTTATATCAAAATGTGTATCATCTAGGTGTGTACTTGAAACCATACTTCATCCCTAGTTAGAATGGTAATAAAATATGTTCAAGACTGATTTTTTTTTTAATTCATGAAGCTAGTCCCAACAGTCACTATTCTGTTTTTGAAATGAATTTAACAACCAGGACTCTAAGAGATCCAATTTTTGCACTCCTTTTTTTCCCCCATTTAAAAAGACAACTATCAAGTATTAGAGATCAGTGATTATTCCTGTTTGGTTTCCAAATAGGATTAATGATGTGCTAAATCTAATTAGTCATATAAGTTAACTTTCACTGAAACAAAGTTAGCCTTCCTAAGAGAGAGTTTAATCTTCTATGAATATCCTTCTTTCTGTTCATTTGCCATCTGACGATACTTTTATTATCAGGTTTATTATGCTGTTTGTGTCTCTAATGGAAAATATTATGAATGGTATTAGAAAGGGACATATTGACTAGTCTGTTAATTATCAGTGTGTCTAGTGCTTTCATTTTCAGACATCTACCTCTGGGTCTTTCTGTAGTTTTATGTGGACATGGAGTCTGTTTAGGGTTGTTTTTTGTTTTGTTTTCTTTTTTGGTTGTTGTTTTAATGTTAAACATAACAGTATTGAGACAGCGGGGTTTTAATTTTTTTTAAAGATTTTATTTGAGAGAGAAAGCACAAGCAGGGGCAGTGGCAGAGGAAGAGGGAGAAGCAGGTACCGCATTGAGCAAGAAGACCGATGTGGGGCTGGATCTCACAACCCTGAGATCATGACCTGAGCTGAAGTTCGATGCTTAACAGACTGAGCTATCCAGGCGCCCTGAGACAGAGATGGTTTTAAAAGAGTCCACATCAGTTTATAAAAATTCTTGTTACATCATATTGGTCTTTATCAGATTTATTTTCTACAATCTCCCAATCAAACTGATTGACCTGGTTCATTTATGGAGCTTTTTCTCAATTATAAGTGTACACACATCACATATACAGAAGAGCACATGATTTAGAAATCCATTATATATAGCAAATATACTGGAAGTACTGTTATATTTTATTTTATTAAGATTTTACTTATTTGACAAAGAGAATGAGAGAGAGGGCACAATCAGGGGGAGCAGGACAGGGAGAAGCAGGCTTCCTGCTGAGCAGGGATCTGGATGTGGGCCTGGATCCCAAGACCCTGTGATCATGACCTGAGCCAAAGGCAGATACTTAACCAACTGTGCCACCCAGGTGCCCCAGGAAGTACCATTAGATTTTAAAAGCAGCTTTACAGGGCTGTTTGGGTGTCTCTGTTGGTTAAGGGTCCAACTTTAGATTTGGGCTCAGGTCATGATCTCAAGGTCATGAGATCCAGCCCCAAGTCACACTCCAAGCTTAAAACGGAGTCTGCTTGAGATTCTCTCTCTCTCCCTCTGCTTCTCCCCCTGCCCACCCCGGCTTACCTCCACTCACTCTCTCACGGTTTCATAAATAAATAAATAAATAAATAAATAAATAAATAAATAAACATCTTTAAAAAAATAAAAGCAGCTTTACAAATAACTTTTTTTGCAACAAAGATACTATATATATGAATGTGCATATATATATACGTGTGTGTATATATAGTCTATATATAGTCTCTATATAGATTATATATGTGTGTGTATATATATATATATATATATATATATATATATATATATAATATCTGACTTCTAGAAAGTACTTATTCCAAAAACTTTCACATTTTGTCCCCTTATACTGGGCTTTGAACAACAGTTTAAATTTCAAAAACAGAGGGAAAATAGATTCAATCAATTTACCTCCTCATTCTATAGTATGTTTATTATTAACATATCATCACTATATTAAGAATCTACAATGATGGAAGTTTACTTTCACATTTTAATCTTTATTCTGTCTGAGGGTATCTTCACTAGATGTTTTTTTTTTTTTCTTCAGCAGAAGTAGCCCACAACAGATGCACATATTATTAGATAGATCTAATATTACTGGACTTGGAATATACTTAAAAACACCCTACCAATTAGTTAAATGAAGATTCAAAGGAAACCAATATCGTATGAAGCAAGAATTCTCATTACTTCATATACTGCCAAAGAGTCTGTCCCACTTGTAAAATCAGTCATGATATATTCTTAAGATTTTTACTCTCTAGTCTATCCATTATAACTACAAAATTAAATAACATTTTACAGAAACTATTTTAATGATTGCTACTTATTATTAGAGAATAGCATAGGAAGAAAGAGCCTTTATTTAAAAAAAAAAAGTCTCTTTAGAAGGCATAGTATCTGTCATGAGTTCTCTATCCCACTAGTGTCTAGGGAAGGCAGATGGATGTGCCCATTCCCATGTGCAGGGGAGATCTAAAAGACCTGACTGAGTTTCTGATAAATCTTCTCTATAGTCCCATTAGTTTTGATGAAGTTCTTTGAAAAACTGAGAAGAGAAAAATGCCTTTGAAAAATGCTCCTATTCTACAGTGTGGTGTTACCAGGATTCTGATTTATTCCATAGAAAGGATTAGGTCACAGAGGAAAAAATTAACTCTTATTTTCCTAGATATATTGATTTGTTTAGTGCAGACATATAGTTAAAAACCACATTATAGATTTAGAAAATTCTTACAGTTCTGTACATTAATCAGATTCTTTTAAAATATTCACACAAAATATCAGTTTCTTATATTAAAAATGAATTTATACCTTATACTTCATTATGAGCATTTCATTACATAGACCATATCTTAAAACAAATATGTTTTTAAAGTTTTTGGCAGCAAGCAGTAAACTGTAGGCTTCTAAGGAGTCCAGGTTGGAATCCAGTTTTTCTTATTTGGTAAATGTGAGATTTTGGAGACGTTTCTTGAATTATTTGTGCTTTAATTTTCTGTAAAGTGGGAAGGGAAATATTAGATTCATGGGATTTGGGAAATGAGTAAATGTGCTATTTTATTTAAGGCTCTTGTTATTCCTTATAATAACAGATAATTAAATGCATTAGCCATTGTTGTTATTGCTGTTGTTTGTTGTTGTTGATGATGATGATGATGACGATTAGCATTAGAGCTGTCCAACCAATCTTCAAGGCAGGAATCTCTAACTGTGTATGTCAACAATCCAGCAAAAAATAAAAGGGGTACTTTGAAGTAGTCCATGTAACAAATACTTTTTTTTCCAAATTATTTGTGGCATCATTTTTCTCCTCTCTGTCTCTTTAGCAGACATTAAACAAGGCTCCTTTAGGAAAGAGGTGGATGACGGAGGAAGAGGTGGTGCAGCAAGTATTTCCTGTTTTAAAATGTCACACAGGAGATGAAGGAAATTTGAAAAAAAAACTAAGGCAAGCAGAATCATAGATTTCTCAGCTACATCTTTATGAAAAACATGGTAGAAAGAGGAGTTTGGCTGAGGGAGGAGTGGGGAATTTGGTTTAGTGAAGTAAGGGGACTTTCTTTTATTATTTGAATTCACTTTAAATCATTGTGGGTTTTGGGCAGCCTGGGTGGCTCAGCAGTTTAGTGTCGCCTTCAGTCCAGGGTGTGATCCTGGAGGCCCTCGGGGTTGGAGTCCCATGTCAAGCTCCCTGCATGGAGCCTGCTTCTCCCTCTCCCTGTGTCTCTGCTTCTCCTCTCTCTCTCTCTCAATCTCTCTCTCTCATAAATAAATAAATAAATAAATAAATAAATAAATAAATAAATAAATAAAATATCTTTTTCTTAATTTTTAAAAAAATAAATAAAAATTGTGGGTTTTTTATTTTGGTTTGTTTAGGGTTCGGGTAAGTGTGCTTGGCTAGCAGTAAAACTAGGCAAAAACAGAGCTAGATGGGCTTTTCTGTGTAGCTATGTCTGTACTATTAATCACTTTGTCCTCAGAATTCCTTCTCCACGCCTTCTTCCACACTCCTGCTTCAAAACTTTTAAATGTGCCTTACATTTTCCTCAAACATTCCATGTGAGCTCCCCGCGGGTGGCACCCTATATCTGATGGGTCATCAGTTTTCCTGCCATCAAACACCTCTTCAGGCCTTTGTGCTTCCTGTAGTGGTGATCACATTAATTTATACCATGATAATGTCAATATGTACATTTCAAAAATGTCTTTCAGGGGCACCTAGATGGCTCAGTGGTTGAGTGTCTACCTTTGGCTCAGGGTGTGATCCTGGAGTCCTGAGATCCAGTCCTGCATCAGGCTCCCCACAGGGAGTCTGCTTCTCCCTCTGCCTATGTCTCTGCCTCTCTCTGTGTGTTTCTCAGGAATGAATAAATAAATAAAATATTTAAAAAAAAAGTCTTCCAGAGATAATATACACATTCTAATTTTCAAACATTAGGAATGAATTTAGCTAGGATAGCAGGTGATGATTACATCCTGTCAGTGAAAGTGAAGAATGAATACGGTATTTCAATATCCTTTAAATAATATATTTCTACTTATTTCACAGGTATTTTCTCCTGCCCTATATTCAGAATGGCTTTATATAAGGCTTAGATGATAAATCTAAAAAAGAAGTAGCTGGCATCATTAAATAATGGGATTAAAATTGGATCTCACAGGGAAAATATAATACTTAAGTCTAAGCCCTTAGAGAATGGGATCTATTTAAAACATGAAGAATGGACTGGAAAAAATATAAAACAGGAATAGAAATGGAGTGGACATCTCTCGTAATCTAGGTCATTGGTCCTGAATCCTATCTGAAATTATCGGAACTACCTGGGGAACTTATTAAAAATACGGACTCCCACGTCTCAACCCCTAAAGATTTGGTTGATGAGATCTAGAAATAAGTATTTTTAGTTATATCCCGGGTGATTTTATACAATCCCTTCCACACGGGTCCTTGGGCCATCATTTAGAACTCAATAACCTAAAGAAGAGGGAAGATCAGTAAAGGGAAATATTTAAAAACAGATTTTTTTTTTTTGGCTTTATATGTTTCATTAAGATCATTTATTCTAAAAGTATCTCTTTGGGACCATTAATTTGAATGTAATTTTCATTTATTTAGCTCCTATTATGTGATATATATTACTATATATATTTTATTATTATATATAACAACTATGCATTATATATTTTAATAAGATATAAATAGTTATATTTACAACTTTAAAGGGAAATAATTTCACGGATTTTTCAAGTTTTTAAATCTAATTCAATTTCAAGTGGAAATGTTAAAATTTCCTAGGAAGAAATACTTTTTTTATTTTTTGGAAGAAATACTTTTTAAAAGATGTAATCCATCTAAGCCCAATTTGGTCTCCTGTATCAAGATCATATATATATATATATATATATATATATATATATATATATATATAATACTTAAGCTCAAATACATATTATTTATAATATTTATAATTATATATTTTTCATAATTATAATATATATTCAAGCTTTAGCAATACTGCCAATGTATGAATATATTATAATGAAATATCCCAAAGAGTATGAAAATGTATTCTGAAATTTTTTTTTTCTGGAAATTCTTCCTAAGTTTATAAAAGTAAAAAGAACTATTCTCCAAAACCTTTTAAAGCAGCAATATCTATGACAAGAGTGGAAATGACTAAATATATTTTAGACTATCAATCCAATGATATTACAATGAATATTGTGCTGCCATCAAAATGATAATAGTGAAAATGTGAAAATGTTTGAAAATATTTAAGATATAATTTTGAGTACAAAAGCGAAGATAATAAATTTGTAGATATATTTGTATCATAGTGCAAAGAACAAAAGGGAAAGAGCTACAACATAAATCATGATAAAATAGAGGGATTATGAGGTATTTGGAAATATTTATTTAAATTTCAAAGTATTACTTATATTTATCAACTTAGAAAATGTGTAAATAAAGTATTTTTTTTAAATTAAAATTCTCTGTATGGCGAGAAATACTACATTAGTTTGGCTTAGAAATCTTTTCAGTATATTGTCATTTGTGGAATTGAAAGCACTATTCTCTCCTAACTTTCTTGAGTAGTTGGAGTATTGGGTAAACAGAAGGAAGAAGACAACTTCCATTCACTCATTCAGCAAGAAGTTACTAACCCTATACGATGTTCAGGCCATGCAGTGGAATTTAAATAAGAATCCTCATGTGTATATGCAGGTGATGTCCTGCTCATTTTGGCTGGTGCTGATCAACAATTTGTGTGGCCAAAACTCACTACCTATAAACCTTTGAGTCCTTGTGACTAAGACTAATGTTTTTATTCAGGTATCTTTCATAAAATGTAAGACAGCCAATTTGAGAGTGGTGAGGAGAGTCACGAGTAAAACAACTTCACACAGTTAAAGACACAGAATGCAGTTTATATACCGCTTTAGAAATAACTGATATATGGAAAATGCTTTTGGTCTTGTGTGACTATACACAAAAAGAAGGCTTCTAATCACAGCTTACTTCACTATTCATATTAGCATAAAATGCAAATACATTTATTCTGTATACAGTGCAAAAGTACAAATGAAACAGGCAGATTTTATTAAAGTTTGGATAATTCCCAATCAGCATCGGATATAATATGTACATTTTGGAATAAAAGAATGAAACAAAACCATAATAATATGGAACAAAATAATGAAAAGCTCTCAACAAATCCTTTGTTTCTGTTTACAGTCTTTCTAGCAGTTAAAATTGCTAGAGCCTATTCAAAGTTACTGGAAAGTAAAAAGCACTAAAACCAATAGTGGAATTTTTTTTTTTTAGGTACAGCTACCCACTGGGAAAAGAACTATATCACATTTCTTTTCTATGTAAACAATTCAAGCAAGAAGAAATCAGCTAGTGCACAATCTATAAAATTGTTAGTTTATTCTTTTGCAAGGTGAGGGGGGTATGTTATTATATACATTGTTTTGTATTATGTTGCTATCCAGGAAGTATGCTAACTCTATACTTCTAGTCCTGCAACCAACTCCAGTCCCTTTCACCCCACTGGGTACCAGATACTTTTTAGTTGGATATGTCATGGATATCCCAAAGTTCGCATGTTCAAAGCAGAATTTTTTTTTAACTTAATGGAGGTCAATTCCTCTCTCTGGTCCTCCCTACACTCATCTCAAAGATAAGGATAATAGTACTGGCCCTATTTGTATGATAGGAGTGATGAAAGAATAATTTTTTAAAAATTATTTTATTAAATAAAATAAAAGTTGGGGAAATACAGAAGATGCTATACAACTCTAGGTAGTGTAACTGTCATTTCCCTTCTTTTATTCTACATGTTACTTATAAATGATGAAAGAGAACAAGAAAAAATAAACCTGTGCTGTTGCTATTGTAGAATCTCAAACTTCCATTTTCTGATGCCTCTGAGTGGTTCTGTGGTTTGTTCATGTTCAGATTTGTATCTCTCTCCCCAGTTTATACAGATAGTCAATTATGGTTTGAGGAACAGAAGATGCTAGAAATCTGGAGATACCAAACCCCTACATCCATAAAGTCTCACATCTTTACGTCACCTGCTGCAGTCTTGAGGGATACTGATTTGGGAGGATGTCAGCCCTGAATGAGTCCCATTGTCAACCTGAGACTTTAGGAGACACCTCCAGTACAGAAATGAAAAGAATTTACAATGTGCACTGAATATGTCTTAGTCTGGGTCTCTAACTACATTTAAAACAGAATCTTCTATCCCTTCCATCATCCATCAATCCCATCTTCTCTTTCCAGCAAACTACCTCTAAGTCCTCAACTTTCACTCTTTGGTGTCCAAAGTAACCTGGACACCCTGACTCAACCTGAATCAATCCTCCTTCATACTTGACAGACGGCAATCAAATCTAGTCAGTTTCCCCTTCTTATATGCCTTCTTCTAAGCATTATATGCTTCCAACTCAACAGCACTATCACTTGCCTGTCTGCCTCTAATCTAGCCAATGCTCAGTACTAGGAATGTGCCTAAACCCTCTCTCATTCAGAGGATGCTATTCCCTAACTCATGTTCATTATAGGGAGCCCAGAGCCCATCATCTAATGCAGTGCCTTTCAAACTTGAGTGTGTATCATAATCACCAGGAAGGCTTGTTAAAACAAAGTCTGCTAGCCTTAGAATTTCTGGATCAGAAGGTTGGAGATTAGGCCCTAAAATATTACTCTTTCTGACAAGTTACTAGATGAGGCTGATACTGCTAGTCCTGGAAGTATACTTTGAGAACCACTGTTTTAATACGTTCTAAACTCCTTCTGAGGTTTCAGAGCTCTCCATAATTTGAGGCCACCCTACTCATTTCATTTCACTTAGTAAATACTTCTCTTAGATAGATGTGGATTCATAGTGAAGTTAACACATCAGTCCCTTCATTTGCACAGGCCTCCTCAAAGGCCTTATGTGTATTCTCTTCCTTAAAGAGAGCTCTGAAAATATATGCTTTAAGTCACACAGACTGGATCCTCCTCTGCTGCTAGGGATCTAGAGTTTTGCACTGATTTATGAGCATGTTAAACTTCTTTACATTTATGTACCCCATCCAATCTGTTCCCTTTGCCTTGTAAATCCTTCAGCCCTCACTCCGCACTTGATTTTCTCCCACAGCAAATTCCACCCATTTTTTTTTACTACCAAAACCATTTCTTTATTTACTAGACTGACTAGCCCTTTTTTATCAACTGTCAACTGCTTTGTGTTGCTATTAGATCTTTATGTGTTTTTCTTTAAAGAGAATACGTGTAAAAATCCTTTTGGATATTACTTGCCACGCGACATATCCATCAGTTAACAAATCAACTTTAGAGAAATGTGAAGAATAAGTTAATCATGTTAGTTAAAATAACTATAACAATAGCAGCTGGTATTTACTGAAGACTTTCTAACCGGCAAGCACCATGCTATGGCTTTACACATAGAGTTTCATTCTAACCTTACATTTTCCCTAAAATAAGCTACCATTATTGTTGCAATGATTGCTTTGCTTTAAGATAAAACTGAGGCACAGAAAGGTTAAATAACTTCCTCCAAGTCCCTTAGCTAATATAGAGTATCTATTCCAACTCCAAACTATAGGACTCCAAAACCTTAACTTTTAATCAGCTAAACTAGAAACTGTAATCCCTTCTGTTTAGGAGCAGTGGATGTGGGGAGGTTCTTTCAATCATCTTTTCTTCTATTACCTACAAAGCCTGCAAGGCAAGATGCTAATAACAGTTGAAGCACAACAGCACCATGGATAACAGCACTCCACCAACTCCAAACAGAACACATACACTTGGAAGCCAGAAGAATAATACTGAAGAATATCAGAAATGATATAGCTTCCAGACTGATAAAATACTAGTTAATAGATTGTGATAGTTGCTATCATTTTGATGAATGTTCTATTAGATTCAGAATTCCATATTAATAGATTATCCTGATCTCTTTGCAATATTCTTTTCCTTGCTTGTGTATATATTGCTCAATTTGTAACAACTTTTAACTCATGCAGAGATTCCTTGTCCCAATGACAGAGATACTACACCTCAGGGCATATTAACATTTCCACTGAACTTTACTAATTTAAAGGAAAGTAATTCAAACTCAGATCAGTCACCTTTGGCAGTAGATAGAAAACAGCTGGTAAACTCAAATGTGGAAGTATTTGACTTCCATTTTTCTGTTAAATACTTAGTTCTCACTCTCTGCCGGTTACTCTTCTATGGATTCAAAAAATTTCACAAACATTATAATATTAATCATAATATTCATGTGACTTAGAAAGAAGGTGACTAATACAATTCTTTATATCAACATAAAACTAAAGAAAAAGTTAAGACATATATGTAACATCTGAGCAAAAACTTCTGACTTTACTTAATATATTGTCACATTTTCTCTTCATGTATCATTTTTAATCATTCCTTTCTGATGTTATAGCATCAACTCCATGATAAAATGATATTAAATGTGTACTTACATAATTGATATTCATAACTTACTAGGCACATGTTATGAACAATGTAACCATAAGGAAACAGAAAAGTCTATATTCACATCCTACATTTATAGTCTAAAGTCTAATAAAGCAGAATATTACTAAAAGATTTAATCCAGTTTATCATTAATTAAATGATTTTTATTTATTTAACATAATAGGGATACCAAAATACTAGTTTTCTAAAACAAAAGCATTTCATTCTTGTCTTGAGAGATGAAAGTTTTGCTAAAATGCTTTTCATTAGGGTATCTGTTAAATAATTACTTGAGCAGTGAGTTTACTACTGAGGAAATATTTTTGGTGTGCAAATAATTAAATGTTTTGTGTACAGCACCAACCCATCACAGTTATGCAAGAGACTGCATATGAAACATCACTAGGCCATTATAATGGGATCTGAGGCATTTTCAATCAGAGAAACCTCTAAAAAACTCATCAAATTAAATGTACATAGATAAATAATAGTATCAACAAATGATAGCCGGAGAGCTTACTGTTGTGGCCGTCTTCATGAAATTATCCTGCAAAAATCTTTTGCTTTTATGATAGATGTTCATGTTTCAATATCCTATTCCTTAAAGAAATGTCTATGTGGCCACTAATATTAGCAACCTGCACTCCAAAGTAACAATGTGCTGATTTTCAAATTCATCTCTGTTTTACTCAGCAAAAACAGCATGGCAACTCTTCTTTATAGTTGTATCAAGAGTACACAGTTCAGCTAGCTCAACTACCAATTAAACCATGAAGCTAAGAATAAATACAGGATCTCGCTTTGGGTAGAATATTCTGTGCAGAGTAGTAAGTCCATTTCTTCCTTTTCCTTTCTCTTGTCTCTTTCCTTTCTTTCTGTTTCTCCTTCCCCTTCTTCTTTCCTTCTTCTCTTCCTCTACTCTTTTTCCCTTTCTTTTTGAAATTCCAAAATCACTCTGTTACTTATATAGGTTTTATTTTTAAAAGCACTGGATGGAACTAGAGAGTATAATGTTAAGTGAAATAGAGGAAGAAAAATACCATATAATTTCACTCATAAAGTGGAATTTAAGAAACAAAACAAATGAGCAAAGGGAAAAAAAAAGGAGAGAGAGTGACAAATCAAGAAACAAACTCTTAACCATAGAGAGCAAACTGTTGATTACCAGAGGGGAGGTAAGTAGGGGGACGGGTAAAATGGGTGATGGAGATTAAGGAGTGCACTTGTGATGAGCACCAGGTGTTGTATGGAAGCATTGAATCGCTATATTGTATACCTGAAACTAATGTAACACTGTATGTTAACTATACTGGAATTAAAATAAAAATCTTAATTTTTAAAAAAAGCACTGGATCTCAAAACAACAAAATTTTTGAACAGTGATTCTATTAATTGTTAAACTATGAGAAATTAAATAAATTTAAACTTCAATAAAGTTATAGAGTGGGGAATCTGAGTGGCTCAGTGGTTGAGCATCTGCCTTTGGTGATCCTGGGGTCCTGGGATTGAGTCCCATTTCAGGCTCCCAGCGGGGAGCCTGCTTCTCCCTCTGCCTATGTCTCTGCCTCCCCTTCTGTGTCTCTCAGTAAATAAATAATAAATAAATAAATAAATAAATAAATATAAATAAATATAAATAAATAAATAAATAAAGTTATAGAGTAAATTAATATATTATTTGAATACTAGTAAAGGAATAGGAAAGTCATCAACAAGGAATGAGTTATGCATAGCATGTATACAGCACCTGGGCCATATTCAGAACTCAACAACTCTTCTCTAATAGTATTTTTAATAATGGTTGCATTATTGATAACTATTAGATTTAGTGGGATTTAGGCTGTAGTCACAACAGAAAAATAGTGTTTAAATAATCTGGTAGCCTGTTTGTGTGTATGTGTATGCAGGAGAGAAAGACAGAAAGAATCAGAATAAACCTGGCCAGTGGGTCTTCTATAATGAGTTATAGTCTTTTTCAAGGTACAACAAGCAAATTATTACCAACGGTATTTAATTACTTTATTCTAATTTATCACTGATGCAAGAAGGAAAGAAAAAAAGCAAAACAAACCGTGGGACCTCAAGATTTCTCCTGCTGAATGAACACTGATAAGAAAATTCTGAATCATTGTTTCAACCAGTTTATACTATTCACGGACTAATGAACAGGAAGAGTACAAATGAATTTAATGGTTAGAGAATCACATTGTTTTCTACCTCATGAACAGCAGAGACAGCCTCTGATTCATCCAGCTTCTACCCCCATAATTGGGATGGTTTCTACACCTTCCTCCTCTAACTAACTCATCAAATAGTTAACACTGAAAACACTCAATTATAGACAAATATTTCCTTTTTTATGTAAAAAGATTAACCAGTCATGCTGTTGAGAAAATTCTAAAGTGTTATTATATCATGAAAAGCCCAGAAGATCAATTGTAGAGGACCTAAGTGTAAATTGGCTGGCATTAGACATCATGGCAAAAAGAACACACGTCCCAGACCTGCAGGAGATAATTAGGGCCAATTACTAGATGAAGTCACTGTATTCATTTAAGACCCAGACAATGTGTCAATGTGTGTGTGTGTGTGTGTGTGTATGTGCATGCGCACTTGTGTATACCATAAAAATCGTGGCATAACAAAATTATAGCAGTGATCACATAAGTATTATTTTTTATTAGCAATATTTCTTTGATTAGAAAAGGGATACGTGGTCACGATGAAAAATTCAGCCTATCTAGGTGAGTGTATTGGAAAAGCATAAGGCATCTATGAAACCACCACTCAGGAATAATCAGTGCAAGAATCATATTATATTTTTTCCAGAGTTTTTTTCTAAATATATGCTTGTGATACACACACACACACACACACACACACACACACACACACACTTCTCCTTCCTAAAATATGAATGATTCTTTTGTATCTTACTTTTTTTACTTAAATTCATAACAAGGCTTTTTTCCAATAGCATTAAATATTAAGTAAAAAATTATAATTGCGTGCTATGGACACATCATATACTTTTAACCATGTATCTATTTCTGATAAACTCTATGCATAATTCTTTCTCCATATGTCTGATTTTTTTCATTGACATAAACCCCAGGAAATAGATCAAGGTTTTGATTTTCATATGCTGAGATTATGACAAAATGTTTTTTAAAAATATATCATTCAAAACCATGTGTTGACCATATAACCTATGATTTGTGCATAGACTGGGCCTCCTCACTTGTCATTCTTCAGATGATAAACTCACCTTAACTATGAAAAAAGACAAAGTAGCCAAGAAAGGAAAGGCCCTGAGGGTAGCAGACAGACACCACAAGGGAAAGGGTTGCCATCATGAGGCAAGCATTCTCTGGATCCCATGTTCTTGTTCCTGTTTTCAGGGTGTATAACCCAAAGCTCAGGCCATTGGCCCATTTTGAACTCTGTTTACTTGCTCTTCACAACTGTTTCTATACCCTTAATACTTAGGGTATTAAAAGTCAGATCAAAATATGTTCTCCTGTTCAAACTTGAAGCCAGTCAGAACTTTACACTTCTTTTGCCTTTCCTAAATCTAGGCAATTTAATCATCCCCACTCAAAGATCACTTTCTATAACTTCTGACATACACATCTTGCTGGAATATTATCCAAAGACGGCTGTTCTGGGCCTGGCTGAAAAGTAAGATTGTCTTCTCTAGATGTCCTTTATGTAAACAAAGAACTGGCTCTTTGAAGAAGTAGGGCTGCCACAGGCAGCATATGCACAGGCCCCTGCTGGACTCTTTCATGTCTCTTGCCTTGCAAAATGTCCTTTCTAGGCTGACTGTGTCCTCTAGAATTTTCATTCACTTGCTGAGAGAAAATACATGTCCTCAATCTTTTTCCCCACAACATTCTATTGCTCCACTTACCTGAAGTCTATAATATCACTGTTTTTATTTCACTGCTACCAGGCACACTTAATCACATCTACCTGGCTTCCCTTTCTACTTCTTTTAACAAAGTTCTGAGTTATAACTACCCTACTCAAAATACCCATCCCTCCCTCCACTGAACACATACCACTAATCCTTCAGCAAGTGACCTATTTCTACACCACCACTAGCTGACTTGTTTACAGTCCTTGGGAATAAGTGGCTCAATTAATTTTGGACTGTGTTTTTGATCTTATTCTTCTTCCACTTCTTACAGCTTTACTCTAAGAAAGCTATATTCTCCCTCCTGGACTTTCACTGCTTCTACCTACCTTTTTACCTTTTTCCTATGCTTGTAGATATGTTAAAATATCCTCCATAGTCAAAGATCTCTTTTGAGCCTAGTTCCTCTTCAAGAGGATGTCTTGTCTTTCCTTTCCTTAGTTACCAAACTTTTTGAATTATCTAGCTTTATCTTCTGTTTACTATAATATAAGCATCACATTCCATCCCACAGTAAATTTGTAATTGCTCTTCCAGAGATCAATTCTTGGTCTTACAAAATGAGTTTGGGGCTTAATGAAGTCTCCTTGACATCACTAAAGCTTTTAGTAATATGATAATCATTTTTTGAGATTTTCTTCTAGAGCTTTCATTGCATTATTCACTTCTGTCTCTTCCCTTACAACTTTTATTCCTGCTCTCTGCATGGACATGTTGTTTGGGAGTAACATCGTAAATGTTATTAGGTTTGGTCCTCCCTCTCTTGTATTCTTTCTCCCTCTATTCTCTTTGGAGAGGCACATTGACCTCTATTGCTCTGTTACCTCAACACAGGTAAATATCAAAGCTGCATATATTTGGGTGGATATTAAAATATATATATAGCCTGATTTTTAAGTCAAGATTGGAATGTAAGGTACAGGGGACTATCAAACTGAAATTTATAAAGATCACACTTTGTTATCCTTTCCTTCCATTTAGTTTTGCTACCCCTCCTTACTTCTGATATTTGGTTAATGGTATCACCATCCACGCAGTCAACTCAAGTTAGAAGTCTTCAAATCCTGTTTGATTTATCCTTCTTGGTTGTTGTTCCTCTCCACAACCCATTTTTTTTAAGATTTTATTTATTTATTCATCACACACACACACACACACACAGAGGCAGAGACACAGGCAGAGGGAGAAGCAGGCTCCAACGTGGGACTTGATCCTGGGTCTCCAGGTTCAGGTCCTGAGCTGAAGGCGGCGCTAAACCACTGAGCCACCTCGGCTGCCCTCCACAACCCATTTTTAATCTATTTTTCTCACTACCATCACAATCACCTTTCAAATACATAGAATAGATCATATAAACAGATCAGATTCAAGAGGCTTAAAAACTGACGTTTCTGTTAATAGGATTCAAAATACAGCAACAATTCAACTCCTTTACATTTGGTCCCAATATCATTTTCTAATCTCTGTTCCTGCATAATTCTTTTTATTCCCTCCAAGCAGAATGAATCTCTATTTCATCTATGCTCCCATGGCTCAGTGTTCATGGGGACAATTATAGCTCTCAACTCCTGTTTTATTAAATTCTTAAGCATGTTTGTCCTTCCAGTTAGATCAAAAGTTCCTGAAAGGTAGCAACCACATTATTCATCTTTGTAATCTATACCAGCATAATTTCAGATAAATATTTTGGGCTCTATAAGTGCTTTAAAAATTAATTTCAGTAGAGGTAACTGAGTGGCTCAGTTGGCTAAATTCCTGCCTCTTGATTTTGGCTTAGGTCATGATTTCAGGGTCTTGGGATGGAGCCCCACCTAGGGTTCCACACTCAGCAGGGAGTCTGCTTGAGGATTTCTCTCCTTCTCCCTCTGCTCTTATCCCCACTAATGCATGTGCTCACTCACTCTCTAATAAGTAAATTTTCAAAAAATAAAAAAATAAAAATTCATGTGAGTAATGAAAATCACTCTGAAAACTATGAGAATGAACTGCCTTGAGATGAGGTTAATTCAATAACAAAACACACTTTATTTAGCATAGCTTAAAGTTTATTAAAATTTAGTGCATGTCTTATCGTCAGAAGGATTCCAGGAATTTTCTTGAGCATAGGCATGACTTCCTACAATACTCCTCATGATATTAACTGAAAAGTATGAATATTTCTCCATGGTATAGATAAAGAAAATAAGACTAATAGAGGTTAAGTTACTTATCATTGTCATAAAGCCAGTGGGTGATACAGTAGGGATTAAAAACACTTACTTTAAATTTCCATTCATTAACATATTCACTCCATGAAGCATTCATTCAATAGTAACTCCCCATCTCTTTATGAGGACAAATGAGATAATGTCTGTAAGACAATTTGAGCTACTCAGGAAAAGCAGGCTATATAATTTAAGAGATGAATTTGATAAATTGGATTCACAAATAAGTGGATTGGCTCAAAGCCTCTACAGAGAGGAAGTTACTGTGTCATTTTTCCAATCATCATGCCAATTTACCTCAAGCTTTACAATCATACAAGTCTTCTATAAAACTCAGTAAATGAACTTCTTGAAAATGAGTTTTGGTCTCAGTTCAGTAAATTTTATTTGTACTTTTCCCATATTCTTTAGAATAGTTCACTGACCTATTACATCACCAAAGCTACTACTCATCAAAATCAGAGTACAAGCATATTTGACTTGTTTCATGGCTAATATTTTAACAATAGTCTCAAATAACAATATTGATTTTATATAAAAGCATTTTCTCTTTCATATTATTACATTTATGGGTAGGTACTACATAAGAATTCACATAAGCCTTCAAAAGTGTACTTCTTGCACTGCAGTCTTTTTCAATAATAGCACCTACTACATAGGACCCAAGGGCACCCAATAAGTGCTCAACAATATTTTCTACAAGACATTTTTCTTTTTGGCCTCTGAGAGGATATCTAGCACTCTCAGAAGGGCAATACAATCAATGCAACCTCCAATAGTTCTGAATTTAACAATGTGAATGCCATTGAAATAGCCACATAATATGAAGAAGAAGCTCCGATACACAGGCAAATATGAATCATATGCAGGCCAGACAAAGCTAGCCATGTCCTGTTTTCCACTGTTTAGAAAACAGAATGATTTCATTTAGGGCATAATCGTGATCTGTTAAACAGAAATAGAGTAGAATTCAATTTGATTTCATAAGTAAACCCTGCTCCAAGAAAAGTGCCTCTATATAAACCAAAAATGCAATTTAAACAACACAATACATTTAGATATCTGAGCATTCATTCGGTTTTACTATAAATGAAGTTTCACTTTAAGTGAATTATACTGTCACTTTTGGGAATCTAAATAAATCTTGCTCTCTAAGCAATTTACAGATACTGATATTCCCTTACAGTTTTAAAATATCCCTGTTTACAAAGATAAGGCAGATGGGTACCAGCAGATGGGCACCATGAGGGGAAAAGGAGAGATGCCCACCTGTTACTGTGTATGTGCCCATGATCCCAGGTTTACTGAAGAAATAGTTCTATTTTTATATTTTTGTTTCAGCTATGAAGGAAGAATAGGATAAATCACAGCTAAAACATTTTTACTATTTTTGCATTTTTAGAACTTAAATATATTCCAACTGTAAAATAATGACTGTTTTTAACAACGATTACAAAACAAAAATTACAAAACCTTCAGGAATTCCAGAAAATTATTTCTGTGAAAGTCTGTGAGTAATTAAAACTATAGTGCAAATGAATTTATGTAGGGAAAAATAAAGTTTTGCTGTCCACAGATAAAAATTACAAATCCAATAACCTCAGATTGATATTCCAGAAGGTACATATCAATTTAGAAGTAATGTTGTAGGTGAGGGAAGATAACTACTTTGAATACCCACAGAAAAACAACTGAGATGGACTCAAGTAGAAGTATTTGGACATAGACACACTTATACACCCTTTTTTCTCTAGTAGTAATCCAACTCTTTGTTGTTACTGTTTATTTTTTTTTTGTTTTGTTTTACAAATTCACCTATCACTAACATGCAAGGTGTTCCTATCTGTTACCATTCTTTGGACATTGCCTTGTGATAGCCTATACGGCTCACAAGTTCACTTAGTAAATATGGACTAATTGCTAATTATGTCCAAATTATGTGTTAGGTAAATAATATCATCAGGATTCTAGGAGGCCAGTGCCTTATCCATTAGGATACTGGGGCTATCATCAGGATTCTAAATGAACTTGCAATTTAATTGGAAGAAGAGTCATAAATGGGTAAAACTAATTAAAAATGAAAGATTCATTTTGCATTTCATAAGAAACATAAGTAGGTAAAATATATGACATGTCATAACAAATGGGATGGCCAAATAATGAGTTACTACATAAAATTTATTTTTCCATAAAATTCCCCCAAAAAACAATAAACTACGAGTCATCTTATCTCAGTAATTGCAAATATGGGTCCCCTAGGTTGGCCTCTTGGATTGATTGGGGTAGGTTTCAGAAATGTTGTGTTCTTGAGCCATACTCTGGTTTAGCTACAATGAGTATCCTGATTGGTTAGTTCTGCACCTGTGGGTGCAAGAGTGGGAGAGCTGGCACTCACAGCTGTATTTGCCATCCTTCTCCTAGACATTTCCTTTTTTCTCATTCTCTGATCCATCTACTAGTCTCTCCTTAACACTTTAGTTCTCTCATACCCGTCACTTAGGCATTGCAATGCTCATATTCTAGTATCTCTGCCTCTAAACTCAATAATGAATCTTGATAATTAAATTCTCTTTCTGACATTTAAATACGACTATGTCACCCACTCCCCTAACTCAAAACCATTATAAAGTTCAAACTTAATTTATTTGGCCAAATAAGAACATTCGTGATCTCATGACTTCATAAATACCTAGTCTCATAACAACCATCATCACCTGCCTGTTTCTCACTTTTCCTTTAAGTAGTGCTAAACTAATTACAGCTTTTTGAACAGACCCATTATTCACATCGTTTTCTCACACTTTTTTTTCCTCTTCTTGAAATGCCTTCCCTCACAAAATTGACATGAGAATCTTCTCCTTCTTTTGAAAAATGTCCGTTCAGTAGTTGCCTGTGAGACCTTCTCAAGATCTTCAGGCAGTAACTCCTTTATTTTTACTATCTATGTATTCCCATTGTGATGTTTGCTTTTTATGGATCTTCCACAAGACTATAAGGGGAGGCACTATTCCCAGGACCTGAACATTACCTTGGCTATAATAAGTCTTCAGTAAATGCTTAAGGAGAAGAAGGATGACCTTAAGCTAGAGTAGACAGGGAAAATGGGGAAATATCAGAGAAGAGATTTATTTTTTTAAAGATTTTATTTATTTATTCGCAAGAGACAGAGAGAGGCAGAGACATAGGTAGAGGGAGAAGCAGGCTCCTCGCAGAGGGTCTGATGCAGGACTAAATCCCCGAACCCAGGATCAGGCCCGTAGCCAAAGGCAGACTCTATTGCTGAGCCACCCAGGCGTCCCCAGAGAAGAGATTTAAAAGGATTATCCGGAAGGCAGGGAGGAAGCTGAAAGCGACTCCACTCTGATTGGGGATAGAGCAAAATTTCAGAGGCAGAAGAGGGGAATTCCAGACGCACTCCAGGGACAATGGGCAAACTGTTTTGCCCATATGACAGTCAATAGGGAGAGAAAGTGCCTGGAGAGGGATGGTAGATGGATACGGTGGCTTTTAACTAATAATTTGCTTTATTGGACATACTCTGTCAATCATTTACAAACTAAGAATTATTTAGTTATAAACAAATCTATGGTTGAAAAACTTAATGCTTTAATAAATTTTCTGCAAATAAGCCCTTAATTTCATATTATATTGTATATTTCAAAATGCACATGTATCAAGTTAAATTTTTCTTTTTAGTCTGTGTGTGTAGTATATGTTCCTTTTCCTCTAAAAGTCAAGTACTGCTTATAGGTAGCATCCATCTGTGGGGGAAAAAACATACAGAAAAACAACAAAAAAGCTTTTATTTGGTTGTGTGATAGTCACTTATCCCAGTTTGACAATGCTATATCATGTGTGACTAATGCCAATGCATCCAACCACCTGCCTTCTCCCCACCAGCCATTGACAAGCTGCAGTTAAATAGAAGCTGAAGTACATTGACAGACAAAATTATTTCTGGATTCAGTGCTCACGTAAAGCTTTGTTGAATCCATAGCAACCCAAGCAGTATCCATATCTGTCTGGATTATTAAGAAGACAAAGTGTGGGTCAGGAGGTCTGAACCCCTGAAAAAGTACCTCCACATCATAAAATGAAATGCAAACATCCTTTTTTTCCCCCAAATTGTTTGCAAAGTAAAACGAAAAATCAGGAACAGACTGTCCATCAAGAAAGCAGCTGGAAAAATCAAAACAGTAAAATACATAGTTGGCATGTTGTTCTTATATACAGCCAAATCCCCACAGAGAAAAATGCCATGTAGATTTCAGTCAATAATCAAATATCTGAGGAGGGGTCAAAGAAATCAATCCAACCTGTTATATCATATGCAGAATTATGGGAATAGAATCATCATAATAACATCACTAACAATGTGTTTAGTTTTGACTGGATTATGTATCTGTCATCTGTTAACCTAAATCATATGAGACTATGGAAATTTTTCATTTGGTGTATGAAATGTTTTGAGCCCACAAAATCTGAATATATGAGATTTCTATCAGTAGTTAAAACACTGGTGAAAACTAGTATGAGAAAACTCTGTTGAAACAAAGTACACAATTAAATATGAATATCTTCGTTACACAAATATCTACATATTATAACTTGGCATTTCTGTCCTTATCTTCTTTGTCTATGTGAAATGAAAGAAACAGGATGCCTGGGTGGTTCAGTCAGTTAAGTGTCTACCTTCTGCTCAGGTCATGATCCCAGGGTCCTGGGTTAGGCTTAGCATCAGGCTCCCTGCTCCTGGATTAAGATTAGCATCAGGGGTCAGGGGATGCCTCCTTTTCCCTCTCCCTCTCTTTCTGTGGAATGAATAAAATCTTTTTAAAAAATAAAGTAAAATAAAATATTTTTTAAAAAGTTAAAAAGAAATAAAAGAAACATTCCGTTTTCAAAATTCCAGTCTCCCTTACATTTCTTGTCATCCAGGGTACGACTCATTTCTATGTTACCCAATACAGACCTAGTCAAGCTTCAAACTCAAGAAGCAAATTGACAACTGCTTATGTTATACTGTTATACTGTACAACTACTAGCAAAGGAAGAATATTTTGCTATATACCTATAGGCTCTTTTTCAAAAATTAAGTGGAATTCTGCAAAAGCCATTCACAGTTGTATATCTCTCATTAGTATAGTGCCTGAATACCAGACACTCAATAAATATTTAATAAATGAATGTAACAGGAAAAACAGAATCATTAAATACTTGAATGCATACTTACACATGACAAGTAGTATAGCTTTATTTTATTCAAGCACCCACAAAAGTTTTTGATAATAGAAAAGTAAAGTATCACTGAAATAAATTACATATTTTTCCCTTTATACCTCTGGGTTTAAAAGTTTATATGTTACTATGAATATACCATGTGGCATTTTTTATACTGATTATGATGTCATTTTCAAATGTAAGCTTTTGTGGTTTGTTCTCTCTCTCTCTCTCTCTCTCTCTCTCTCTCTATATATATATATATATATATATATATATATATATATATTTGCATTTTTGTTAATATTAACCAAATGAAAAGTTAGAAAAAAACTATTTTTGAATTGGGGCACCTAGGTGGCTCAGTCAGTTAAGCATCTGCCTTTAGCTAAGGTCATGATCCTGCCATCCTGGGATCGAGCCTGGCATTGAGCTCCCTATTTAGTGGGGAGTCTGCTTCTCCTATTCTCTCTACCCCCTCCCCCAACTCGAGTTCTCTTGCTCTCTTTGAAATAAATAAAATATTTTAATTTTTTAATATTTTTTAATATTTTTGAATTACTTTGAATGCATTATGGCCTCAAAATGGAAGATTGCTTCATTTCGTAAACATGCTCCAGCTTCTGAGTGCTAACATTGACAAGGAGATGGTCTTAAATTATGGAACTGAATCAGAGCTTAGGAAGACTGAGGTATTTCACCTGAATCCCTCCTCCTCCATAGTGAGAAGTGTGTGAAATTACTTTGCTGCTTTTCTTCTTAGACAGGAATTATGCACAACTTCCATGAATACCTGTTTAATTCAATCTGCTATACTGAGCATTGTAAATAACCAAAATGTGAATTCTTTACTTTCTTTCAGGAAACAGTATCTTACACTTCCAGTGTTCAGTCACATTTAATAAAGATGAATCTTTCTAGCAGTTCAACACCCTCAGCTTTTTTAACAATGAGAAGGCAGAATTTTCTGAGATATTCTCTAAATTTTACACCATGGTGTTCCTTCCATTAGAAATAGAAGAATATTGCTTGCCGATCAGACATCAAAGGCTCCTCTCTTAGGCTTCCAGAATGGGGGTGCAATTATTGTCGAAAGGGAAGCAGACTGTTGAAACCTGGCTGTTTCAGTGCCCTGATTCTGACTGTGATAGGGCCTGCAGGTACAGAGTTTTACCTATTGATATAAATTGAATCTGAAAATAGCAATTTATTCACCAAATCAAAACAATCACTGCAATGCAGTTTTCTCTTTCGGCTTGTATTTCCAACCAACTACTCTTCACCACTTTGAGACTTCTATTTTACAGTAACATTTCTGTTTCAGGAAGAGGCTTGGGGACGATCTCCTGGAAAGCCTTTCTTTCAGCCTTTTTAACTTTGAGCCTTCATTTTAGAAAACAATTTGTTTATAGTTACACTATTTAATCTAGGCAAAAATGATCAACACCTGTTTCAAATTAGTACTCGAGGGCTGCACTCTTTTTTTCTCTTCCCCACCAACTGTCATTTGCCTTCCTTTACCCATAAAAAAGCAATCACATTAGCATCCTTTGTAACACAATTTCAAAACTTCAAAGACATACCAAAAGTTCTATACTAAAACTGCATCTTCTATATGCCAACATAATCAACTTCCAGGAAATAGGAAAGCAAATAAAATAAAGATATATTTGAAGTGAATCTTTTCATTTTAACAGTTACTTGAAGTGACACCTAATAGCTAAGTCAAGAATTTGAAACAAGTAAATGAAGATAGTTTGCCTAAGGGGAAGCAAACAGAGCGAAGAACTCTCAATTTGGATCAAAGACTGGACAACTAAATGGACCCTTTCAAAGTTCTGAATCAACACATATCCCTGGCATTTGGCCAGCCTGTGCAAAGCTCCTGGATGGAGAGGCTCACAATGGCGAACCACAGGTTGTTGCCATGGCTACAAACAGCCAACAAGGGGGGAAAAAACTAGCTTAAAAATAAGGCAGTTGGGAAACACTTAAAAAGAAAAACAAGTTAGACTAGAAAGAATGCATATTCAAATGCAATTTTTAGGCAAAGACAGTCTATCAGAAAGAATATAAACAAAGAAAATACATTAAATTATATCAACAAGAAGCCAGATTGTATTTTAAGGAATGTCTCATGTTATAAGACATTGTATCTGGAGGTGAAAAAAGAAGAAAAAGCAAGAAAAAGATGAAGAGAAAGAGAATGGTAGTAATAGAAGTAGCTCTGATTGCCATAACTGTTTTCTGTGCTCAGGCACCTCAGAAAAGTGAAGCCTGCGTGCAACTGTTAGCCCATGTATTATTCTCAATTGTTTTATCGAAGGCCAATAGAAACCAATTTTTGTATTTTACCTTTAAATCAGTGTATTTTAATGTAAAGGAATGACAGGAAACTGTTGAGTTAATTAGATCAAGAGATATAGAACTTTACAATCTGGTACAAACTTAGGTGGACTTTAGCAACTTGACCAGTGATTGAGCAGTGATTAATTACTAAAAAGCAAAAATTTGTATCAGAATAAGCATAGTTTCTATATCTAGCAGTACAGCAATCTATGGGCAATGGTGTACTGAGCTGTTAAAACATGTTACCTTTTTCAGGGATTTTTTTGAGCTGGCTATTAAACACAATCAATATTAAAATTAATGCATGTGAACTTATAATTTAATAAATAATATTGAAATAATTGTTTTACTTTCACTATTATCTATGCTCTTGAGGTTTTTCCATCTATTGTAAATGTATGGTGAAAACAGTATATAATGGTGTACTATACGCAATCCTTCTCAACTCGATGTTCCGTAATATCATGTTGGTACCTTGAAATTGGTTGTGGTGGAAAGACTTACACCATAGAAATTGGCAAACATTGCATATTATGGCTTGATTTATTGCTTTGTTAATTATCTAGACTAAGGAGAGTGATGGAAAAATATTAATAATACAGAATAAACTATAGCTATTATCATTGCATACAGGAGAAAAAAAGTGATGAAATATTCTTCCAGTATAGGAGAACTATTATCTGATTAAACAGATAAGTGCTTGCATTTTTGATGAATAGATGAAGTTCTGAAATACGTCTTACTTCTGCTTTACTTCTGCTTTATTTATTAACATAAATAAAAAATATCAACCGATAGGCATGTCAAAATTATACTCATTTGTCCTTTACCACCAATTAATTAAAATATTCCGTAAGAATCAGTTGGTTATATGGAATTTATGATGGGTATATGTTATTATTCACAAATTGTGAGACATACATTATTTAGATTAGCATAATGTATGATAACTGTGTGTTAGTATGAAGATACGTATGTGTACACGTGCTAGGGAAGAAGAACCTATTGCTTGCTTGTGGTGCTTTATTCTAATTTTGTCTTCTAAATGGACAGGAGAAAATGGTTTAGTATGTTTTATCTTAATTCTTCCACACAAAGCCAGACCATCTGCTATTGGTTCTTATCCGATATTAGACAAACATAATAAAAGAGCAAAACCAAGTCATTCCAAATATAATTCATGGAGTGTCCAAAAAAATTAATATGAATGTTTCCTGACTCTTCCTTAAGTATTTAAAAATCTTGATTGCTATTGAGGGAAGCCCCTTTATTTTATCTTTTACTCTCCAGACTATAGAGGCACATTGTATATAATGATGAAGTATATAATGATGATCTTGCCATTGGCATCAAAAATTAACTAAATTATTCTGTCTGAAAAGAATTGCTTAGGAGCATGAACTTAATATTGACTTACTTAATTTCCATTTGTTGAATGTCCACTATATCCTAAAGCAATTTCATTTATGAAACGGTAGATTAAAAGTTACTAAGGAGGGGATGGTTACAAAGGCTTGAAGGATCTTTTGTGGGTGTTGGAGATGTCTGCTATTTTAATTGTGGTGATGCTTTTGCAAGTATATCCACATGTCAAAACCTATCAATTGAATTTTAACTATGTGCATTTTATTCCCTGTCAGTTTACCTCAATAAACCTATTCGAAAGTTTATAGAATGAAGAAAGAATTCTCTAACTATATATAGTATATCTCATACTACATAACCTATATCATATATAATACTATATAAAACTGTAAAATACATAGTAGAATGCTATATGCCATATTTGTAGCTTATTTTGTGCCTACTGTGTCTCTTTTACAGTATGTTCTTCTCAAAAAATAACAAACAAGTAAATTATATTTCTAAGCAAGTATAACACTATATAAAGGAAAAAACTCATTTTTAAAGTGTGAAATTTAGAGAAAAAGATAAAGATGTTTAACTATTAAAAGTTAACCCGAGGCTTATGAGACTGCAAGCTTTAAGACTTCCTCTCTTGTACTTGCATTCCAAATATGTTTTCTTCTAAATATTTTACTAACATGTGTTACTTCCCTACACTGAAAACATGTCATTTAAATATCTGCTTCAGGGCACACACAGTGACTCCTTAGAATAAATGACACCTTAATTTTAATGGATTAGTTACAAATTTAAATGAAGGCTACAGATATCTTGGCATCTTCAAAGAACTTTATTCTTTCTGAATTATATCAGAAAGATAATTCTGGCAAAATCATGTTGGCCTAAAATCAAATTAGCTTCTAAAAATAGCCCATATGAACTCTATAATTTTAAATAAATCTTAATATATTCCTATCAATGTCTTAATTTATTCAATAAATATTTTGACTTAAATACTGATTATGCAAAAATGATCAAAAAAGATTATCTGCTGTCATGGAACTCGTAATATCAAGGCAAGACAGATGGAATAATAATTTTGATAAAATACTTAAAAAGCTGTTGGAATCATTTTTTTTTTATCAGAAAGGAAGAGCACAAAGAAAGGAGGATGCTATCTTCCTCAAATTTGCCCTTAGATGAGATTTATACATGAAAAGCTATGCAGGGAAGCATGAGAAAAATATAATGGTTTCTTAAAAAGAATATAATGTAGTCTTTTGCCAGTTTTCAGTCTAATTATCTAGTTCTTAAAAATATCCTTCGTAGACTTGCATGGAAGTCTGTTCCTAGTCATGGAGAATTATCTATCTTTTTTCCAATATTTGCTGTTTTTCTATCACTTCTAAAATAGCCCTTTAGTGGTTAACCTCTTCATTCAAAAGCTAATACATCCCTATGTTCCCTAGAAAGCAGCTTCCTTTACTGGCATAATTCCCTGCATTTTTAAGAGCTTTGACTGAGTTGTTTGCCTTTTAGTTTTCAATGTGCTTTTGAATGATCAATATGCATTATGGAACTATTGCTTATTCATCATTTTTTCCAACCAGGAAAACACATCAAAATTCTGCCAAGAACATTTAAACATAAATAATAATACTAACCTCATGCAACCTCTCATTGCTCTCCATTTTTCAACTCCCAAACTCTAAGTATTTTAGTTTTTCTATTAGTTTTTCATTCTTTCCAAGTAAATATCTCATTTTGATAAACAGTATTTGGAAAAAAGTCAAAACCCTTTATCCTCCTGTCAAAACAACTATAAAAATTAGCAAAGGCTTTAGGACACCCAAAACTTTGCAATTTCTGAACCAGTTACTCTTCTTGGTCGCTTAGTGATCCCCTTATCAGAAAGAGACTATACTTTATCATGCATGAGTAAAGGAAATGTCCCAGGCATATGATGCTCTGTAACTATAGCTTTAGACTAATAGTAAAACATTCTCCATTGGTGCAAATGGGCAAAATGAAACGATAATTGTTCTAGGATTCAAAATGTTCACAAGGGTCTCTAGAGCCAGGACTTTCCTTCAACTGAGATTAAGGATACTTTGGCCACAACTCGGGTTCTTTCTGCCCAATTCATTGAAGCTTGTCTTCACTCTTCTTTTATTGTTGATTAAAGGTATTACCCTAAGACTTAGAAAACAAAATTTAAAATTTTGGACAGTAAAATGAAAACTATCAGGTATATGAAGACCTAAAAATCCTCAACTCCTAGAGTAAATTTGCTTTATTAGTATTTTAAACTAGTCATTCACAGTAACCCATTTGAAGCCCCTAGGAGCTCTGAATCAAGAAATTTAGAATAACTACCCCTAAAACTGTATGCTATGGTTTCACAGTGACATTTTGTGAGTAAAATAAAGAAAAAAAATTACTGCTTCAAACTTTGTATTCAAAGCATAAATGAGTGAAAAAAATTAAACCATTTATGGAAATCTTTAAGAGAGCTATAATGTTGTCTCTTTTTTCCAGCCATAAATACTTTGCAAGCATGTGTTAAGAAAAGAACCAATAATGAAACCAGAGTAATCTAAAGTTGAAACCATCCATAATTTTTGTAATGAGCAAGTATATAAAAAAAAAAACAAGTTATTTCAGAAAATGAAAAAAATATACATATACACGCACAATGAAGTTAAGGATTATCTATATTTTCTGCAATCCATAGTAATAATTTCACACAGAACTCTTAACTCTTTTTTCCCACCCATAAATCCAATTCAAATAACACTTGCATCCCTCCAAAATATCCATCAGTTTATGTTTAAGATACAATTCTATAAAACATTAGGTTTTTCATTGTTTGGATATTTTGATAGTTTTTTCCATTATTTGTGTCTGAAACACTTGCTTTGCCAGTCCACTTTTTGAATGTGAAATGTTTTATATTGCTTCTGACCTATTATTACAGAATTAAGAGAAACCAACTTTGGAAACAATGCCTGTAAAGGAGATATAGCCCTTCTGGTCTTTCACTTAGGCTTCATATGATTTTTACAGAAACTTGCATTGGTAAATACAGGGAACAAACAATCTCAAAACAAAAGTTTAAAAAGCTTTAGTAAGAGGGCAATTCTATAGAGAATATAGGTGTACCTGCACCAATAGGAATTTTGTAATTAGCCACTGTGCTGCCATTGAAGGTTGTTAAAAAAGTCAGTAGTCATGGATTGTAGGTGTGAAGGCAATCACTAAGTGACTTTTGGAATTAAAAATTCAGTTTTAATAAGCAAATATCTCCAACTTGGAAAAGTGAATAATTGCTTGTATTTATGTAAAAATCCTCCCGACTAGTAAAACAAATCTCTTGTCCTAAGATTTAAATGTAAAACCAAGAAGTTTTTACATGTCATTAGCACAAGTTGAATGAGACTTATTATAAGACTGAGACAAATGGCCAGGCTATTTTTTTAGTTTGAGTTAAAACTGTGAAATACTGGGCAGCCCTGGTGGCGCAGCGGTTTGGCTCCGCCTCCAGCCTGGGGTGTAATCCTGGGGACCCGGGATTGAGTCCCACATCGGGCTCCCTGCATGGAGCCTGCTTCTCCCTCTGCCTGTGTCTCTGCCTCTCTCTCTCTGTGTCTATGAATAAATAAATAAAAATCTTAAAAAAAGAGAGAGGAAAAAAAACTGTGAAATATTAAGTATCATTACCTATATTATATCAAGGGCATCAAACTTAAGAAGATAGCTCTCAATATAAAACAGGACTGATGCTGTTCCATGGAAGTTACTGAGTAATAATTTGAAGAGCTTGCTCCTAAGCACGACAAGTGTTTTGTTCAAATTAGCTTTTATTTGTCTATCTACCAGGATGATTTTCTTAGTTTGTAAAATCTGGGTCACCGAGTTCTAATACTGGTCCGTGTTTTTAGTCTGTTAAGTTTTCTTCTAAATGCTGACTCTTGACTGCTGTGATGAGTGGTAAAAAGTAAAAATTAGAAGGTCTGAGGAAATCCTTAAATATAAGCTGGACTCACTTCCCTGATTTTCTGTCCACTTTTACTGCCATTCCTCCTGCACAGATTTACAAGCAAAGGGGCTATAATAGTTACCCTCATGCCAGTGAAAATGAGGAATTCTCTTTCTTTGTTGCAGTGCTGTTGTCAAATAGTGCATTTATATTTTTACTAAATGTTGGGACAGGATAATAAAATATTTTCCATAGAGCTATGGGTGACTACAAGGAAAAGTCAACGCTCATATAAATGTTAGCACCAAACAAACAAGGAAAAGGTAATAGTCCAGAGGGTATGGGGAAAGGGACTAGCCCACTGGTCAGGAAGTATTTCTGAAAAGTTAGAGAGAGGGCAGACTCGATGGCTCAGCGGTTTAGCGTTGCCTTCAGTCCAGGGCCTGATCCTGGAGACCCGGGATCAAATCCCACGTTGGGCTCCCTGCATAGAGCCTGCTTCTCCCTCTGCCTGTGTCTCTGCCTCTCTCTCTTTCTCTCTCTGTTTCTCATGAATAAGTAAATAAATTTTAAAAAATAGAAAGAGGCTGAGTTCCTGTGTTATAGATGTGATACTGAAAGACTGAAGAGGAAAAAAAAATGGGACATGGACAGAAGAAAATTTTGTTATTCAATCTGTGAGAATATAGGTGCTGGAATTGTACATAAAGGTTTTGTTAGCAAGGATATGTTGCTTTAGAGTATCCACCTGCCTGAAACAATAGCATGAGGGCCTCATAATCAGTGCTGTGGCAGGCATCGCATGGCCCTGAGGGGAAGCCAAGAGAATTTTCAAAATTATACACGTCACAAAAGCTACCCTTAAATCACTGACCCACTGGACCCCAGAACCGCCTATCTCTCCACTTTCTGTAATATAAGATTATTAAATTATTAAATGTCTTTGTTGCTTAAGGAACAGTTGGCTGAGTATTCTCATACTGGAAATCATTGAGACACTTCCATGAAGCAAGATATTCAATATCCTTTGAAAACTTAATGTCCATTTCATTTCAGTAATGATAAACAAATAAAGCATCTATTCACTGAAGACAGCAAAGATTAGGAAGAAATTCAGACTATGGAATTATTTTATAGGAAATAAACTTACAAATTTCAAAAGGATAGTGTTTTACTTCAAATTTGGGAGAGGGAGGGTCAGAAGTAGAATCTTAAGCAGGCTCCATGCCCCCAGTGTGGAGCCTGACAGGGAGCTCAGTCTCATAACCCCGAGATCATGAACTGAGCCAAAATCAAGAGTCAAGTGCTTAACCAACTGAGCTACCCAGGTGCCCATTATTTTAATTTCTATAAATAACATGGACAGTGACATAATCCTAAACATGTTATATACTATTTGAAGTATAAACAAAAGAACATGAACGTAATAAGCTAAGGCCAATCCTTAACATTCTCAATATACTGATCCTGCCTATGACATTCATACCAAAGTCTTCGTTATGAGTGAAGCAGGATTTTACTGACAATCTTTTAGCATGTTTAGTTAAAGAGAAAGGAGCAAAAACATAAACCAATGTACACTGTAAAATACAGACCAATGGTCTAGCCATGGCACCCTGGGCAAAGGGAACTATATGACAGATCTAGCTCTGAAGGAACAAATATGGTAAAAAAATTGTGTTTTTTTGCAAATACACCATGGAATTATTTAGGCTTATATTTTTTTAGGTCTATATTTTTATGCCAGGATGTTCTTCCATTTCTTAAAATTTGTTCAAAATTTTAAACTATTTGAAGCATTTGACCTATTTAAACTATTTGAGGTATAATTTAATAAACATAAGTTCAGGAATATCACATTGCTATAAGTTTAGTCAATTTGTTCAACTTTCCTAGCCAACCCTAGGATAATATTACATTCCCACTGAAAAGAACTGTGTGGTGACATCATGAACATAGTGGTTCTGAAACACTATGTTCTGTTGGTTCTGTGTGCCTATATATACACACATGCATATATGTGTATGTGTATATATGTTTATTATATGCTATATAATGCTTAAAGAGAAAAAGAAGACTCAATTATTATCAAGTAATTGTTCATTTCTTCTTGGTAGTATGAAATCTGAGCTGACAAACGTTCTCTGTTGTTGTATAAATAGATTTCAGACCAAGAGTACACCACAGAACACAGTGGCAGGCAGGCATATACTATCCAACCTGTGCAAGTCATGTAGAAGACACACAGCCCTTACCAAAATATCTAATTAAGCTTTATTCTTATATGAATGTGCTAAATATAACACTTATTTGCATATACATTATCTACAATAGATATAATCCCCACTTCAATTTTTCTACTGTATTTACTCAGAATTTCCATAATGGCAGAATTATGCTCATAGGATCAATACAGAGTGTTCAATTTCTTAAGCAGACACTTGCAATTATTCATCATAACCCTATCTTCTCTTGCCTTTAGAACATTTTAAAACTAACTCAGAAACTTGGCTTCAATAAAAACAAAAACTGTTTCAAATAAATAAGTATACAATTATTTATTAAATTAAACTATGTATTAAAATTAAATTATATATTAAATTTTGATTTTTTAGAGAAAAAAATGAATGTAAGTATGATAGGCACCTAACCAAGGTAGATTTCGACATAGATTAATTAACTTTGCTTGGGATGAAAATTCTTCGTGCTAAACTCCACAACAATCACAAAAGGCTGAAGAGAAAATGATAAATCAGAGCAAATCTTAATAATAGATTAGAACACTATTCAGACGTTGCTTACCAATGATAAGAATTCTTATCTATACACAAAATAATATAAATATTTAACAGTTTAACACATAATCCAACATTTGTCCTTGGTTGATTTTCTCATCTGCCTTAAAAGTTATCTAAATACACTGAGTTTAACCTTGAAAACTTACAGACATTAATCATTAAAACTATTACAAATCGCCACCTGTGTGGCTCAGTTCATTAAGCGTCTACCTTCCATTTAGGGCATGATCTCAGGGTCCTGGAATAGAGTCCCACATCAGGCTCGCTGGTCAATGGAGAGTTTGATTCTCCCCCTCCCTCTGCCCCTCTCCACTGCTCCTGTGTACTCTCTCTCTCAAA
Source organism: Vulpes lagopus (assembly GCF_018345385.1). Taxonomy (NCBI): domain Eukaryota; kingdom Metazoa; phylum Chordata; class Mammalia; order Carnivora; family Canidae; genus Vulpes; species Vulpes lagopus. The sequence continues at coordinate 39,728,324 of NC_054839.1, read as the reverse complement.
TAAATGAATAAAATCTTTAAAAAAAAACTATTAAAAACAAAATGTTAAAATATGACAAGAAAGAACTCCTATATATTTTCAAAGCTCTGATAGATTTTCTCTTTTTAAAATGATTACTCATACCATTGATGAAAATTGGAACAGCACATGAGCATTTTAGTAGAGTTACAGTCTGTTCTAAATCTAAAAGTGAGTAACATAAAATGCCACATTTCACAATAAACAAAATGTATTCAGACACAACTGTAAGGAGGGATATGGATGGATGAGGGGGATGGGGAATGCACAGGCATTTAACAAGAATGTTGTGGATACCATGAGATTGGTTTTGTCTCCACTGTTACATATTTTATCTGCATTCATAAGCTAAAGTACATTCCCTAAATCAGGTTTCCAGCCATTGAAATCTCTCTTTCTTACATAAAGCGCTAAACCCACTAATCTCTCAGCCCTTTGATAAGTCAACACTGCAATCAATAGCATGCTGTCTTTGGGTCTCAGTGGCATCTTTTGATTAATATCAGCTTTCCAAGAGAAACATGAAAATCATATCATGTGCAACTGGATCTAACTGTCATGCAACTTCGAGAAACCGAAACATTCAAGGAAAATGTGAAAATGAACTGTAGTAGATAAATGTCAATTTCAGGGCTTTTGACATTTTGTTATATTTAAATTAAAGGCAATGTTATTTTGGTTCCTTCCTGCTCTAAACATGTTGGTTTTCCCTTTTAGGAGATTCTGATAAAATATGTGGTCATCTCTTGCCAGCATTTTCAATTCCTCTTCTGTGCAGACAGCAGGGTTTATATGATAAAATTTTAATGACCATGGACCGGCATAACAATATGAGGCACCAGCACATTTTCAATAAGGCTATGCATTTGTTAAGACTGGTATGGGTGGTATTCTCTAAGCAGAAGCCTTCGTGGCCTGAGACACAGGCTTAGTGGAGATAGAAGCTGCTCCAGAGAAAGCACCATTATCATGCAGCAGTTGTTGGCTGAGATGTGGATTTATGAATCACTGCCAAGGAAACTATATTGTGGGTTGTAAATTAAAACTGGGGTTTAGCATATACCCGACACTAGGCTAGAGGATCTAGTTTTCAGATTACCCCACAGACTTAGTTAAAAGCAGCTTTAGAGTACCCCTCAATCCCTGATTACATCCCCTTCAACTTTCCACCAAATCCTACACTTTTCCCTGAGTGCTGTTCCATAGGGAGAAAAACTCTAAATCATTTCAAGAGAAGTTGTGGATTTTTGTTTAACTTCTTTCAAATTTCAGATTAAGTAGTGTTGAAACTGGGGGAAAAAATGCTCACTTTAGCGACATTTAATCATGACAGTACGTTACTTGCTTGGCTTGCACAGGAGCAGTTTTTGGACTTAGCTTTTTCACTCTTGTATATACTCTCAGCCCTGAGTCTGGGGATACTCATGCTTTCTGCAGTTTTACTCAGCTATAATATTCCACTATATTCTATGAACAGCTATAATATTCCACTATAATTTTTCAATGCTAAATAAATAAAAATACTTTTCAATGCTAAAAGTGTTATTTTATTTTAAGATTTTATTTATTTGTTCGTGATAGACATAGAGAGAGAGAGACAGAGAGAGAGAGGCAGAGACACAGGCAGAGAGAGAAGCAGGCTCCATGCCAGGAGTCTGACATGGGACTCGATCCCGGGACTCCAGGATCACGCCCTGGACCAAAGGCAGGCGCTAAACCGCTGAGCCACCCAGGGATCCCCTAAAAGTATTATTTTAAAGGGTTATTTTCTTCTTGTTGTTCTTGTTGTTGTTAACTAAGACTATACCCATTTTTGTGACTTCTTATGATCCCAAATATAAACATATAATTATGAGGTCTTCATTCTGGATTTACATGTGTCATCTTAAAGAAATTTTCAAATTTTCATGTTGAGTACACAATGCTATTCTTGTTACGTTCTATAAGTCTAATACTAGGAGAGCTCTTCCTGTGAAAACTATATTATAGCTTTCAGATGACAGATTATTCTGTAAATTCCTCTCTGGTGCCAAGTTTACTGTCACAGATCACAGAAATGAGAGATGGAAACTCTCAGATGGGTTGTGGTTTAGGAATGTTCCATTTCAGAAATGAAAGTATATTACTGCTATATACTTCAGTATCTCAGCAAGATGAAAGTAATGGGAACTTCTGATAAAGAAGAACAACTTGAGAATGTGGAGTAGCTAATTTAATCCCATAAGCCTTAATTCTTGGCCAATGGAAAAATGTCACTCTGAGCAATAAGAATATTCGGATTCTAGAATAGAGGCCAATTTTTTTGGTAATAAAAATAGTGAAAAGATCACTGCAGTAGAAATGGAAAGTCGGTGGTAATGAGAGAGCTGGGGGGAAAGATAGCAAATTTTAGATTATGTCGTGAGACGGTCCAGTGAAAAGAAATTCCTAGAAGCTTAACATGAGGATATAAATAACAGCTCATATGGAAATGATGAAAACAGCTGTTTTACACCAGAAATGGAAATCACAAAAACTTTAAAGTAAGTTGCACGAAATTCCACTTGAAATCAAGAACTCACCTAGAATCCAAGGAAATAGCTTTGATATTGCCTGCCAGCATTAAGAAATTATTTGGGGGTTTATATTATAAAACAAATTAAATTTTAACTTAAGAGACTGTCTTTAAAATAAAAATATTATAACATTGATCACATTATGAAAAGTCACATACTTCAAACATTTTTCAGAGATATTTTAAGATCACCATAGACCTGAGAGAATAGGAATACAGTTATTATGTTTATGATCATTATAAATATATTTATAGTATATAATATATATTATAATGTGATTTTTCATAATTTGATCAACGTTATGTTAGGACTTTAGGAAAATGCAATATCCTATGGTATTTAAAGTAATTATTTTGTAATGTAACTGCTACTAAAGAAATAACAGAGCAAGTTGCCTTAACAAACGTAAACATGCCCCAAATCTAAATTAATTAGATTTGAACCAAATGGTGTCCGATTTCCAGATGACATTCCAAATCTAACTCTTAAAGCCCCTAGTCAAATAATCTACTCTTCTTTTTTTTTTTAAGATTTTATTTATTTATTCATGAGAGACACACAGAGAGAGGCAGAGACACAGGCAGGGAGCCTGATGTGGGACTTGATCCCAGGACTCTGGGATCACAACCTGAGCCAAAGGCAGATGCTCAACAACTGAGCAGCCCCAATGCCCCTCTACTCTTCCAGAAAGGAAAGCACTTAAGTAATAATAATCACACTATTATGCCTTATTTATGAAAATAAACATTAAGATTACATTGAAAACTTAGAAATATGTTTTTCAATAACCAATTGCTCATCAAATTTTTTAACTCAGGATAAAAACTGTAGTACACAACAGGGGCATGGAGGAGTGCTGGAGGTAAGAAATATTGAATAAATTTTCCTGGCAAAGCTTAATATTTTGAAGAAACAATAAAAATTCATCACACAAATAAAACAGGTTACAGCTTTATTAAATAATTAACTTATAAGATAATTATTTCAGAAGGAAAATTTCTACTTCTTTAAGACTTAAAATTTTATGTAGCCTATATTGTTCTGAAATATTTCCCTCCATTATAATTGATAATTTTGAATAATGTATAAAAACATTGATAGAAAATGAGACTTTATCAGTACACCCCATATATGCATATGGACAATTCCAAATGAACACACTAGTGTGTATTTAGGTAATAAGCACAGTAGGCATTTTGTTTGTTTGTTTTGTCTCCCCAGAATTCTTTTATTATCCAAGGAATCCTCCTCCCCAACAACAAATTCAAGAATGTCAGATGCACACAACCCATACATTCCTCCCGGCTCCAAGATTGGGCAAATGATGTACCAGCCATTCACAATATATGATCTACTAATCACACTAATTAGTTAAGACTTGAGCATTTCATATGAGCCAAGGCAATGAAATCCTCTTTTGGGACTTTCTTGGAATAGTGGGCAAAAATAAAACAACTAACATGCATGCAAGTTTACCAAGTACCAGGCCTTCTTCTAGACACAATCTATAGTAACTAATGTCATCCTCTTAATGTTAATCCCACATTGACTGAGCAAGTAGGATGCGGAGATGTCTAGGGAACACTAAGTGACAAGAGCCCACCTAGAAATAAAGCACAAATGATCTAAATACAGAAAATTAAAAGAACCCATGTCTGTACTTTATTAGAGCAACAGGACACAGCTGAGCCTGAATTAAGTCTGGGCTATGTCTGAACTCCCAATGCTATCAGCCAACATGTTCCCCTAAAAATAGAGTTGGGAGGTGCCTGGGTGGCTTAGTGGATTACTCTTGGTTTCTGCTCTGGTCATGATCTCAGGGTCCTAAGATCCAGACCTTGCTTGGGGCTTATGCTCAGCACTGAGTCTGCTTGTCCGTCTCCTTCCTTCTCTGGTCCTCCTCATCTCCTCCCCAGCTCATACAAGGCATTCTCTCTCTCTCTCTCTCTCTCTCTTCCTCTCTATCTCTCTCTCTCTCTCTCTCTCACACACACACACACATAAATAAATAATTAAAGGAATGAATTAATAAAATATTTTTTAAATAAAAATAAATAAAATAAAAACACAGTTGGGTACTGCACCTTAGAATAAGTCTTGATAAAAACAGGATAATGTATTACTGTTAAAATGTCATTTATATTTCATTTAATGCTCTATGTTTAATTCAATGTAAATATAAATAAAATAGATAATAAAGAGCATGAAGGCTGAGAAAGGGAACTTGATTCTAAAATGAAGAGTAGGGCAGCCCAGGTGGCTCAGTGGTTTAGCGCCGCCTTCGGCCCAGGGTGTGATCCTAGAGACTAGGGATCGAGTCCCACGTCGGGCTCCCTGCATGGAGCCTACTTCCCCCTCTACCTTTGTTTCTGCCTCTCTCTCCTCTGTGTGTGTGTGTGTGTGTGTGTGTGTGTCTCTCATGAATAAATAAATAAAATCTTAAATAAGTAAATAAATAAATAAATAAATAAAATGAAAAGTAGTATTGCTTACAGGAAAGAAAGAAAATGTTTTTCTTTCCTCTCTTTGCCTTCTCACAAATTTCAGTAACTTTTCTAAAGCTGTATTCCTAAAGTCCCATCTATGAAAGAGGTATCACAAAATTATGGTAGAATGAACTGCTCACTAACAGTCATAGTTCCTTTTTGCTCCTTCATGTTTTTAGCCCTCGGGCATTAGACAAAGCCATCTGACTAGTTCTTGCCACAGAATTGCCATCAAAATGAAGTGTATCACTTCCAAGTTTGGGCAGGTGGGGGAAAAAATCCTGCTCAATCCTTGTCTTTTTTGTTCCCAAAATGAGCTTTGGTGTCCCAGTTGCTCCTGGACTTCTTCGTCAGGAAGGACCAATGTTCCTAAGGGTGCGTCTCCAAGATGGGCAAATTTTGTCAGCCTGGGTCCCTGAGTGAGTGCATATAATGGAGGTATTCGGTCATGCATGAGGTTTGAAGCACAAGTGAGAAGTGAGGTTTTGTAGCGTTGAGCCTCTGAGATCTTGGAGTTTGGGGAGGGAGGTGTGAGGATGCTTCGTTTAGTTTTACTACAACATGACCTAGCCCATCCTGATAACTACAGTATCCTCTCCCATAATAATCTAGAGAAGATCGCTTCCTGAGATCACTCAAAGTACTACAGTCTACCCTTAAGTTGGACAGAATATACATTCATTTAATATTATTGTAATTAATAAATAATTTTGGTTAAAAATGTGATTTCCATTTTGTGATTAGTGGCTTAAATTCTCATGTAAGACAAATCCGCCTTATCTCCTGTTACTGAATACATTCCAGAGCAGAAACACAAAACTACAAAGCAATTTCAAGTATCTAAGCGAAAAACAAAATGAAATGACCAAAACAAATATAAAACTGGTCATGTGTTACTACAAAGATAGCTGAAAAAAAGAACAGTTAACTCTCTGAAATTTTCCTTTTTAACAAGCCGGGCTGACATCATGTACAGATAGTCTTTAGTCTTTACATTAGCAATTGTCTTTCTCACTATTCATTAGAAAACAAACATTCCTTGTCTACTATGTGCCAAGCACAATGACAATATCAGAAATACAATGACAAATGGTACCTAGCTCCAAGAGTTCAGGATTTGGTAAAGAAACAGAAAAGAAAATGAACAATTAGAATTTGCCTTGTTGTGCTCTAATAGAGGTATGCAGTGACACTGCAGGAGCCCTGAAGAGAAATACCTAATGCTTCCTTTTTTTTTAATAATTAATTTATTTTTATTGGTGTTCAATTTGCCAACATACAGAGTAACACCCAGCGCTCATCCCGTCAAGTGCCCTCCTAAGTGCCCACCACCCAGTCACCCCCACCCCCCGCCCTCCTCCCCTTCCCTCACCCCTAGGTCGTTTCCCAGAGTTAGGAGTCTCTCATGTTCTGTCTCCCTTTCTGATATTTCCTACCCATTTCTTCTCCCTTCCCCTCTATTCCCTTTCACTATTATTTATATTCCCCAAATGAATGAAACCATATAATGTTTGTCCTTCTCCGATTTCACTCAGCATAATACCCTCCAGTTCCATCCATGTCAAAGCAAATGGCGGGTATTTGTCATTTCTAATTGCTGAGTAATATTCCATTGTATACATAAACCACATCTTCTTTATCCATTCATCTTTCGATGGACACTGAGGCTCCTTCCACAGTTTGGCTATTGAGGACATTGCTGCTAGAAACATCGGGGTGCAGGTGTCCCGGCATTTCATTGCATCTGTATCTTTGGGGTAAATCTCCAACAGTGCAATTGCTGGGTCGTAGGGCAGGTCTATTTTTAACTCTTTGAGGAACCTCCACACAGTTTTCCAGAGTGGCTGCACCAGTTCACATTCCCACCAACAGTGTAAGAGGGTTCCCTTTTCTCCGCATCCTCTCCAACATTTGTGGTTTCCTGCCTTGTTAATGTTCCCCATTCTCACTGGTGTGAGGTGGTATCTAATTGTGGTTTTGATTTGTATTTCCCTGATGACAAGTGATGCAGAGCATTTTCTCATGTGCTTGTTGGCCATGTCTATGTCTTCCTCTGTGAGATTTCTCTTCATGTCTTTCGCCCATTTCATGATTGGATTGTTTGTTTCTTTGCTGTTGAGTTTAATAAGTTCTTTATAGATCTTGGAAACTAGCCCTTTATCTGATACGTCATTTGCAAATATCTTCTCCCATTCTGTAGGTTGTCCTTTAGTTTTGTTGACTGTATCCTTTGCTGTGCAAAAGCTTCTTATCTTGATGAAGTCCCAATAGTTCATTTTTGCTTTTGTTTCTTTTGCCTTTGTGGATGTATCTTGCAAGAAGTTACTGTGGCCGAGTTCAAAAAGGGTGTTGCCTGTGTTCTCCTCTAGGATTTTGATGGAATCTTGTCTCACATTTAGATCTTTCATCCATTTTGAGTTTATCTTTGTGTATGGTGCAAGAGAGTGGTCTAGTTTCATTCTTCTGCATGTGGATGTCCAATTTTCCCAGCACCATTTATTGAAGAGACTGTCTTTCTTCCAATGGATAGTCTTTCCTCCTTTATCGAATATTAGTTGACCATAAAGTTGAGGGTCCACTTCTGGGTTCTCTATTCTTTTCCATTGATCTATGTGTCTGTTTTTGTGCCAGTACCACACTGTCTTGATGACCACAGCTTTGTAGTACAACCTGAAATCTGGCATTGTGATGCCCCCAACTATGGTTTTCTTTTTTAAAATTCCCCTGGCTATTCGGGGTCTTTTCTGATTCCACACAAATCTTAAAATAATTTGTTCTAACTCTCTGAAGAAAGTCCATGGTATTTTGATAGGGATTGCATTAAACGTGTAAATTGCCCTGGGTAGCATTGACATTTTCACAATATTAATTCTGCCAATCCATGAGCATGGAATATTTTTCCATCTCTTTGTGTCTTCCTCAATTTCTTTCAGAAGTGTTCTATAGTTTTTAGGGTATAGATCCTTTACCTCTTTGGTTAGGTTTATTCCTAGGTATCTTATGCTTTTGGGTACAATTGTAAATGGGATTGATTCCTTAATTTCTCTTTCTTCAGTCTCATTGTTAGTGTATAGAAATGCCACTGACTTCTGGGCACTGATTTTGTATCCTGCCATGCTGCCAAACTGCTGTATGAGTTCTAGCAATCTTGGGATGGAGTCTTTTGGATTTTCTAGTAGAGTATCATGTCATTGGCGAAGAGGGAGAGTTTGACCTAATGCTTCCTAAGGAGTAGTAGAGTAGCAATTACATAAAAGATAATCCCTGACAATCTTTGAAGATAAAAAAGGGTTTGCCATACACAAATATTATAAGTTAGAAGGAGTACATGAAAGGAGGTGAATTTGAAAAACCTTAAAGTTGTGAGAAAGAAAGTCATATTTAGGAAATTTTGGAAAATTCAGTAGAGTTGGCACATGGGATTCATACAGTAATAAGCTAAGAAGTGTACAAAAAGGAAAAGAAAAAAATAGCATGTCTTAAATATCATGAAAAAGACGGGACTTTATTCTCGAGGGATAGGAAATTGCTTACAAATTTTATGCAAGAAAATGACATGCCAAATTTGTATTTTAGAAAGCTCTTCCTGGAAGTAATTTTGGAGATTGGATCGCTGGGGAAAGAAATGGAAGGCCAAGAAAGTGATTGGCATCTATTGCAGGAATCCACATAAAGAATGATTTAAGGATTGAAGCAAGCCAGTTGAAGTAGACATTAGAGAATTGTATGAATTTAAGAGAGATACTGAAGTTTGAATCAATAAGACGTAATGATCAGTTGGATGTGAGAAAAGTGAGGGGGAAGAGGAAGGAAAAATGTCAGATTTCTTTTCTGTGACAAACCAAATGGTGGTACCAAAGTCAAGGATAAAACTTATAGGAAATAGTATAATGGAAATAATGTAATATAACTGCAGGGCCTATAGGACACTGAGATAAAAAGATGTAGTCACTGGAAACATAGACTCAAGTAATAGGAAAATGTCTGGGCTGGTTTAGTAAGAAGGAAAAAAATGGCTTAGAGTACACAGAAAAGTATTGGTTCTTCTAATAAGAATCCAAAGTTAGAGAATGTGTCAACATTAGTTGATCTAGCAGTTTAATACCACCATCAATTTCCAATTCCTTTACACATTGTGGTCTGCAGTTTCAAGTTTGCTATCTCCGATGGTCATGGGATGGCCTCCCAGTATAACAGTCATGATCATGTATGTGTGACTTTGTTGATGTCCTGTAGGAGAGTTGTGTGAGCTTTCTATTCTCTGCTTTAAATTCATAGAAACAAAAAACAAACAAAAAAAACACAAAAAAAAACAAAAACAAAATAAATGCATAGAAACTTTAAGCAAGCCACTGCAAATCTCTCTCGCATGCACACAAGCATTCTTTTTTTCCCCTTAATTAAGTGTTCAGTGGTTTATCAGTTGTATATAACACCCAGTGTTCATCACAACACGTGCCCTTCTTAATAAGCCCATCACCATCCCTCCACCTACCTCCACTCCTTCGACCCTCATTTTGTTTCCTATAGTTAAGAGTCTCTTATGATGAGATGAGCACTAAGTGTTATACTATATGTTGGCAAATTAAAAATTTTTTTAAAAAAGGGTCTCTCATGGTTTTTCTCCCTCTTTGATATCTTCCCATTCAATTTTCACTCCCCTACCCTATTATCCTCTGCACTGTTTCTTATATTCCACATGAGTGAAACCATGTGATAATTGTCTTTCTCTGAATGACTTATTTCACTCAGCATAAGACCTTCCAGTTCCATCCATGTCGATGTACATGGTAAGTATTCATCCTTTTTGATGGCTGAATATATATATATATATATATATATATATATATATATATATATACACACACTCAGTGGAATATTACACTGCAAATCTCTTATCAAATTAGTTTAAGCCGGTTTAAACTTATCCATCCCCAACCTAGGAAAAGAAGAACGGTATTAATAGGATTAGCTCATTTGAACAAAATCCCAGCCCTGGGGCAAGGGTTGGAACCAAGGAAGAAACCCAAACACATCAGGGCTCTACTGGGAATAAGGAGTGGAGTCACAGATATTAGGCAGGCAACCAAAAATGCCCACAAAGCTCAATCTGAAGAAATTCGCCCGATTTCTGAAATTTGTTTATCTTGAAGCTGCATTCAAAGGGAGAAAAATGGAAGAAAGCAATATCGTTTTGAAAAGAAAAGTTTAAAATACCCCGTGCATCAGAAAATAGTAAGAAATATAATCTTATAACAAAATTCCATTACTAGAGCCACTAGAAATTAAAATTCATGTCACATTTTGTGTGGCTATCAAAATGATACCCAAAATGCCAATTCTACATGGAATTTTTAGTGCTTTTCAAAAATATTCAGTGTTATTTTCATGTATTAAAGTGTGTATTTATGCACGATATACGCACACACACATATAAAGGGCAATAACTCACTCATTTTTTTAGCCCCAAGAGAATTATGCCCTAAGCTTGCCCCAGGCCATCCTTTTTAAAACAAATCTAATGCTTTCAATGGAGTATCATAAGTGGAATGGCAGATGTTAAAGTATATCCTGAGATCTTCCAAAGGCTGCTGACTTTACACTACAGTCTCAGAGATAGGAAAAGGCTGTGACTAAATCTTATTGAACATTAATAATTCAAGAAAATGAGCAAATTCATGGAGGTGGTGGGGGAGCCCCTTAAGGGCATGGATGTCAGTTTGTATCAGGGCTCCAGAGAAGGGGGAGGAATTATTCCCAGTGAAATGGGAGGGAGAGGATAAAGAAACAGCTTCAGGGTATGGCCACTCAAATCTTCAACAAAATTACTTAAAATGTGAAATGCTTGTTGTAAATGGATTTTTTATGGAAAAAAAATGAGTATGCTGGATCTGATATCCTATCTGATACTGGACATATTAGATGAAGTAGAGATTGTCTGTGCACAGAGGGCACAAATGGAACAGACAATGGAAATGCCAGCCTTTGGGAATTCACGATTTAGAGAAAGTTTGAGACATTTATAGGATACAAGGAATTTAGGAGAAAGAGCAAGTTTACTCAGATCTCTAAGAGGCAGGGGAGCCTCAGCAAAGGTCTAGGTAAAATAACATTTACAAACAGAGCCCTTTGTCTAGCATCTTTATCATTTTAGTGACTAATACCAACTTTAGCACCTGATGTGGTTCTCAGTTGAATTTGAGTTTTTCTACAACATGATTCAGGCTTCCCTTTTCTATTTTACTTTTTACCACCCCCTCCTTACATAAATCCTATAAATGTTTTTAATGTCCTATCATGCCTACTAAAATTTAATTGACAATGATGAGAAACTTTAGTGTTCCTTTCCAAAAGGAATAAACACGTGGCCTCACTTTGTCCATAACAGTGTGGAAAGGAACTTTTCATCAAACTCTGGTGATTGTTGTCCCTGATTACTTTTAGTATGTGTTTTGGTTTTGTTTTCATTTTATCCTTGTTTTTTTTTCTCTCTCTCTTTTTCTCTTTCCTCCTTCTGAATGGTACTGACATGTTTTAATGGACAAAAAGAAAGAGAAAAAGGAAGAGTGTTTAACTAAATGTAACTCATTCATCCACCTCAAGTGAAACTCAAACCACAAACATAGTTTATGTTAGTAGGAGATCTTCATCTCAACAGATTAGAATTCCATCCTTGGCCAGAGACCCATGCTATTATTCACACTATTATAATATGTTAAGAACAAAATCCCCCAAGAATATAATTATTATAAGATAATGTACCCTCTTAGCTATGTGGGCTTCACTAGCAGTTATAAAATGTTGCCAAGATTACACTCCAGCAATTAGCCCTCAGTGTGGGCTGCTAATGGATTTTATACTCAGCTTTAAAATATAGACTCTAAGACTATTTTAGAAAATAACTCTTGAACGATGTTTTTAGATTAACAGGGACAGACTAACAAACCTTATCCAACCAAACTTTTTTCTGTTTGATAAAACTGATAAAGCTTAGTAAATATATCAAGTAGTTGTATCACAAAAACAAATACAAAAACATAAAAAGGCATAGCTATTTTTAAAAGAGCTAAGGTCAAGTTCACAATGATCAACATAAAGATCAAATGTAAAGATCAAAGATTTTGGCAAACCCTGTGGCTTTGCTATACATTTTTATTGTATCATAGAACAGAGAATCTATGATGTTTTTGCCCATTTTATCACTCAGAACAATCTATTGAGGGAATGTTGTCTGAGTGAGTCATCTGAGCTATAAACATAAAATTAAAATAGCAATGATCTATGATAACACAGGAAATGTATACCAAAAAAAAGGCTAACCCATAACATAACAACAATACAGAAAACACTAAGAAAACCCTCCTCACCCTGATGGGAAGAAAATATGATCTTGTTTTTATCTGACAAAATAAAAACCCAAACAATTGAGAAATGAGAGACATAAAAGATCAGTTCCTCTTAACAAACCTTACTAAGCACCCAATATGTCAATAAACTATAGTCTCCATGACACAGGAAAGTTAACTCATGCAGAGATAATTTCAATATAATATAGTAAATATTCTGAAAAGACATTTCAAATAAGCCAACATACATAAAAGACTTATCACCATGTCTGCATAGTAAGCACATAATACATAATATATATATAATATATTATATATATATATATATATTTAGATAATATGCATTTAACATAGAAAGTACTAATGGGGACTGCAGGTAAGGCAATGAGATAAGACTAGTGAGGTTTTCTTGGTTACATACTAGTGGCAAAACCAGCTAGAACTCAAGTTTCTTAGCACTCACTCTAATGCCTTTTCCAAAAGGCCATGGTGCTCACAGGCTCCACTGGGATGAACTCTTCAGTTGACTAGTAAGCGGCACCTGCTGAAGTACACTTGCCATTCTCTTTCCTCCTCAACACCCCACCCAAGTAAAAACAAAACACTTTCTAAATATTCAAGTTATGCATTTCTAATTATAGCTCTAACCAAAATGACATCTGCAATAGAAAAGAATGGCATTTTCCTTTTGATTTCATATATATAAATAAATCTCACAGCACTTCAAAGGTTAAGTTATGCAAAATATACAGTTACATACAAAGGACTCTCCCTCCTTCTGTTCATTGGAAATCGACATCCAGAAGGTCTTCTCATGAGTGTTCTATTTCTTTCCTACCCTTGCTGCCTATCAGTTTGGGACTACATTTCACCACGAGAAATTATTGATACAACTTCACAAGTAGATACAGGATGGAATAAATGTAATACCATTAAGTAAAATAAAACATATAAGTGAAAACTTACAATGCCATTCCAAGTAAAACAGGATCCTAACGGCATGCCGCTAAGATCTTGTGTTCTACCTACACAGAACGTCAACTCTTCTGATGTTAAAAATATTATACGTAGTGAAACGGGAATACTAATGTTAAATTGGAAGATGGATTTAAGGACCTATATGCATTAATACTTTAAGATTATTCACTCCAAAGCACTATAGAACATATTACCACTTTCTCTATCAAAAAAAGCATAGTATACTCTATGAGCCAGATTTCTTTGAAAAATCAATTCAGAAGGATTAATTGCATGAGAAATAGCTGTTTCTGATACTATTGCACTTCTCTTCAGTAACAGAAAAATAACTTTTATACTACTTCTGTCATTACATGTGTTGCCCATCCCTAATCCTTGATAATGACCTCAAAAACCTAGGATTCCAAAGATACAGTGAAATTGATCCCTAAAAGAAATCTTGACAGGAGTTTCATTCAAAAAGGATCCAAACATTGCTCATCTTACAGCCTAACATGAGAGCTCCTCAATCATATCCTAGTGACCGAAAATGGCTTGGAAACCAGTGTTTAATAGCTTGACGGGGGTAGGGGGGGTGGGGGGGGTATTTTTTTCCCTTGCATAAATCCATCCCTCTCCCGAGTGGTTCACAAACACTGCATTTTTCCAGAAAGGTAAGGTAAATTTTACATATGTGCCATGAGTGGTTCTGAAGACAAGCCGTTGCCCATATGCTCAGGGCCTGAAGTGACACTGTCAGGAGTGAAGGGGAATAAGGCCATGCTTTCAAAAGCATAACATGCTGCCTGCCCCTCCTGTTTGTTTTCATGTGCTTGTGCAGTGACTCAGGGCATTTACTCCCAGACAGATGTATGTTCTCAGCTTCAGAGGAAGGAGGTCAAAAGAAAAAAATCAGACTGCATGGGAAAACAAAGATTAACAGTAACTGGGTGGGAGGGGGATAGAACAAAAGTGTGCTGAATGGAGTTTCCCTGGGCCTGCTAACTCTGAAGCTATTTGGCTTTAATTAAAAGCTCAATAAAGCTTATGCCTCTCCCCTTAGATAGTGGGCAGTTTATAGGCAGGGCCTCTGCCTTATTCACAGGTATGTCCTGATCAGTGGTTAGCATAGTTTTTATACACAGTAGGTGTTCATATCATGTCTGTAGAATTGAATCTGCTGCTGGGTTAGTTCTGTTATACTGACAGGCAAACATGGGGGCCTGTTACAGTTTGAATTAAAAACAAAACCACTGGCAAACATTATAATACTGAAATACCTGCAGAGTTTGCAGTGGTGACATGTGCTTAAAGCTTTAGGAGACCAAAAATTCTGGTCACCCTTGAAAGGTAAATTACTTTTTAGATGTGAGTGCTTGTAATCAGACATTTCTAATAGTCTAAAATTTAAAATGATCTACTTTCTTTAACTTTGAGCTCTCTTTAATTGATTTTTTTTATTTTAACGGAAAGTAGCTTTCTTGAACACTAGACTATGTCTATTGAAACACCTGAATAAATGTAAAAATGATAATATTTGAACAATACAGAACTAATTATTCCATGGGCCTAGCATATTTCTTTAAAAAGAATCTTGACTATATTATTTATACTGTCCTGATGAACTATTTTATAGGCACACATTAAGGGATGATGTTGCTAACAGTAGAAATCTATAAATTGTGGAAAATCATTTACCATATCATTTTATATTTGGACATCTGTAACAATAGGAATGAAACGTATTCCAAGTGTTATGAAAAAAGCAACCAGGTTCTTCTTCCCTGCAATGAACAGAGTTTTCTCAAGAGACAGATTATTATAGTTCTTGCCCGCTGTTGGTGGAGAAAAAGCCCTAGAGGCATATGTATATATATTACGAACTTATCAACACCTATTGTAGGAATCTTTGCCTGCAGATGACTATAAAGAAGCCATGCACTTTTAAACAAGGCACCAAGCATTTATTGGTAGGTAGCTGGCTGAGTAACCTCATCTTTACTTCAGGATTAACTTTCCAAACAAAGGAAGTATTTACCTTGCCAGTCTATGAAATAACTGCCAAATTGGGAAACTTGTACATTAGTAGTTTAAGAAGTGTAATGCATCTGTAAGAAAATGATACGTTCAAGAAAAACACAAAATGTATAAACATAAATACTATTTTCTATCATACTCTGAAGAACTGCATGTAGCCAAAAATTCTGCAGATAGACAGCAAGACAAGATATCCAACAGTTACTGTTTGTTCTGTTTCTTGCCTTTGGAGAACAATGAATTCAGATTGAACAATAGCAAATTCAGAGGGAATCACAGAGAATGAAAATGTTATCTAGTTGACCTTAAATGTTTGTCACAAGATTTCCCGCAGGTTCTCTGAATCCCAGGCTGATGCTATGTGGGGTGCACAGTATGGCACACAATAATGAAATACTTTGGTTTTAAAAATGAAAACATATTATTTTGCTCTTTGCAGGTGGATATCCCATCTAAGTTTTGGTCAAAAGAGATACCCCATGATCTGATAGCACTTATTCTGAAGAGTTCCTTACATATGTTTAATCAATTCACTGTTCTTTGGATCTAATCTGTTTGAACTCTCCATACACCCCTGAGTAGGCAGGGGGGAAAAGCCACAACTTTACCATAATGAAAATCAATCAGTGATTCCGCCCACTGGGTTCCTACCATATGGGTACTTAAGTTTCTATTTGTAAATTTTCCACTCTTCTAAGAATGACTCTCTTTCAGTGTGATATTTACTGGGTATTTATAAGAAGCACTAATAATGATGTTCTTGGCAAGCTCATGAAAATTAAACTGAAGCAAGAATGAGAGAGCAGAATCCAGTTTACAGTGAAGTTATCACAAGTTTACTCATTGATAAGCAGTATTCAGCTACATATTGTTATCGTACGAAGCACTTCTAAAATATGTTATCATTTGGCTCCAACTTAATGGAAGCTTAGGACTGGTACTTTAATGATAGGAACAGTTACTCCGTCTAGAGTAAGATACAGAACTAATGAAACTGGCAAGTTGTCGTCGTTAAGCCCACAAATTCTCTGCTCTAAAAATCATGTCTATCTGACAAGCAGGAGGGTATGTCTCATAGCAGATCCTAGAGTAGTTACATTCTCTCAGATTTCCATATTTCATATTGCTTCTTTTTCCCTAGATACAAAACAACAAGTATTGATTCAATATCACCCTGCTGTCTATTTTAATTGAAATCTTCAGCATACACAAACATGTCAAGACTTAGTAATAAAAAATACAACTAAAAGCTCAACAAGCAATATATATAGATCCTTGGGGGATTAGAAATCTTATTCCTTCACTTGGTTTTTTGAATTGTATTAATGGCTGCAAATGAAGATGTGGTGGAAGTAGGAATCAGGCTCTACTCAGAGCACAGATAAAGTAGAGAATGTTTCAAGATTCCTTAAATAGAATCTGCTCCAAAATAATTACCTACCAGACTGACCTTGGCAATGAAAATACCTACTCTTGCAGCCTTTAGGTTAAACCATATTATCTCTGAGAGCTCTTATAAAAATGCAAACACATTAATAAAGGGAAAGGAAACATTAGCTGGCTTGAAATTGGCACTGACTTGCTAACTATCCTCCTGTCTCCATCTTTTTGGGAGATGGGTTGCATGATCTGAAGTAAGGATTAGTGGTTCTTAATTAAGGTTAAAAAGCCAGAAGCACAATGAAAAGGTGAAACAACACAAAAATCCATTACCAAATAGTGAAGGACCAGTAAGAAAAGACCTAAGGGAAACTGGTCATTTTTTACAACTTTGGCAGGCAAAAGCCATCTGCCTCTCAACTTTTTTCTCTCCTAATATATGTTAGGCTATCTTACTTAGTATTTGTTAGGTCATATCTTGGTAGGCAGGATTAATAGATAATACAACTGAACTCATTGGAAGGTTGAATAATTTATATTGGAAAATACCAGATAATAGCTGCCATTCACGCTGTACTTTAAGTGTTCCAGGTACCATGTTAGCTACCATATGATGTTATTAAAACTTAATGCAGTCACACAAGATTGAAATTATAGTCCATATTTTATAAATGGAGGAAATAAAACCCAGAGAAGTTAAATGGCATCCACATTTAATTTATAGTCACTCAGCTATAAGGGATGTGATTGGAACTAGGTTCTCGTATTTCTGAATCCGAATTCAGTTTCCCAAATAATTATTTGGTGCTCATATAGGCTGGGAGATATCAATGAGCAGCAGCAGTACAGGTGTAAACAAACAGGGTGCACACCATATACAGAAGTGGGGCCAGTAGAAGGCCAAGGGGACACCCTGAGGAATGTAACCGCAGTGAGAACAGAAGTCACCCCATTAAGGAGTGGAGGAAGGGAGAAAGGGAAGATGCTTTGGGTGGGTAGAGGAAACACATCCTCAGGGTAAGAAGGAAAGGAGCCTGAAGGGCTCTAGGAACTAAAAGAAGTGAGGCTAAATGGTCAGTATTCAGATCACCTTGAAAAACCTGTTAAAGACTTGGGAGGTTATCTGAAGGATGACTAAAAAATCCATGGGAATTTCTACTCAGCAGGATCATATTTGTAATCACGCTAGCAGCATCGCTGGAAAAAAAAAAAATCTGCCAGTATAGGTAGCTTAAGAGTGGATCCAAGAAGACCAGGTAGGAGGGAGGTGCAGACACTCAGATGAAAGGTTGGTAGAAGTGGTGGGTGAATGTGCAACAGGAGGAAGTGAGCTGTATAAGTTATATATAAATATATAAACTCATGAGATATGTATTAGGCAGAAAGAACTGAGTTTTGTGACTTATTTGCAGAGGTAGAGGGTAGAGAATGAAGGAGTATTCAAAGTTTCTGGTTTGAGGAAGTGGTATGCTGTTTACTAGGACAAGCTACAAAGGCAGAGCATAGATATTACTGTTTTGGACAAGGATGAGTTTGATGCACTGCAGATATCCATATGGTGTTGCCCATACGGACAAGACAAATAAGCAGTTCTATCAGTTTGAAAGGGAGCAGTCATCTAGAGACCAGCTCATAGTCTGAGAAAGGGTGGGAGAGGTCAAGTGCAATAGAGTACCTTGTTTCAGTGAAGCCAGTGGGAGCAGCAGAGATCCCAAGGTGGAGGAAATACAGATCATTTGAATAAGACATACATTAGGGCACAATTTACAAATAAAATAAAATAGGAATTTCAATTTCAACTCAACTGTCCAACCCATATTATTAAAAATGGGGAAGGGGGGATTTATGTCAGAGCTTTGTCTATAACCTTACTTTTGCTCTATCCTCCAGGAACCTCAGAATGGAAGGGAGGAGCAGAAGGATATGGAAGCCACAAATAGCACAGAAGAAACACGACACATGACAAGAAACAGCAAAGTGTTTCAGAATGAAGGAACAAAGTGTTGTGCTCTGGGGTAAGAAATCTCGGTTAACAGCATAAAACATGATACAAGATATTGAAAGGGGGCAGAGACTAAAACACACATAAAAGCCATTAGATCTTGGTCTCTCTTGCGCTCACTCTTTCCTGCCAAATATGGTCTCCAGTCCATAAGCTATCTCAAAACAGTGATTTACACACCAAAACAAACTAAATAATGCAAAACATCTTTGCGATCCACCTATATACACACACAGAGAGACAGATATATATGACTTGCCTTTCAGACAAAGTTGTCATTTAAATTAGGTATGTTAATGATATAAATGACACATTGAAGTTTACTATTACAATATTTATCAAGACTCATGTTTGAAACAAGTTCTCTGATTACTGAACACTTTTAATGAGCACTTATTATATGTCAGATATTGTTCTAAACAATTTATAGCTATTAATTAATTGAATCCTCACAAAAACCCAATGAGCTAGAGATCATTACACTCTTTTCAGTGGAGGAAAACACTCTATTCTAAGATGCTCTAAAATTATGGAATATCTGAATCATCATCAGTGGAAGATACAAACTGTTGATTCCCCCCACTCACCCACCTACCCACTTTGGAAAAAATAGCAAACCTAGTTGTAATAGATAGAGTAGGAAAATAAAGAAGAAAAAAAGGGAAGGGGTAAAACATGAATGTTTTCTTTTTATTCTTTATGACCATATATTTAGAATCACTTCTAAAATCTCTTCAAAATATCAATAATAGTTCACTTTAATTGAAAGTACATAACTTAGTTCACAGAGTAATACACTGGGGGAAAAATTCTGCTATTTTAAGATTGAGTCATTTCTATTTCCATATATTTTAATCTGCAAATGAAAGCATAAGTACATTCAACTGTATATATATATATATATACACCCACAGACAAAGCAGGCAAAGACCTTTGTTTATTTTGTCTGGGAATATGTGAGCTTTTGCATATACTGGTTCAAAGATGTTGGATTAATTACTGTCGATTTTGTTGTATATTCCAATTTCGTCTGAAAAAAAATTCATCTAAGAGCCCTAAAACTTGGGATGCCTGGGTGGCTCAGGGGTTGAGCATCTGCCTTCGGCCCAGGGTGTGATCCTGGAATCCCAGGATTGAGTCCCACATCGGGTTCCCTGCATGGAGCCTGCTTCTCTCTCTGCCTATATCTCTCTGCCTGTTTCTCTCTGTCTCTCATAAATAAATAAATAAAATATTTAAAAAAAAAAAAGAGCCCTAAAATGACTATATTGGCAGCCCTGGAGTTTAGATAAATCAATTAGTAAAATTTCAGAGTTTTTCTATCTTTTTCTAATTCACATCTGGTTGGCATATTTAAGTTTTGGACAGTTACTATGTTAACATTCAACACTTCAGAATAAAAAATAAAACTCTGCAATGCTTTAATGTTAAGGAACTTGTTATAATCAAAACAGCTTGAAGGGTTAAAAGTGGAAATAACAGGACTAAATTCACCCTGAGAAAAATCACAATCCTTAATGTCAGGAACATTTACTTCCCAGCATCTGTCATATTATCTGGCACTGGGACATGTATTCAATGGATTTTCAAAAAAATATGTATTTTTTCTATGGATAGATGAGTAAATGTGCTTGCTTGGGCAGCAAAAGGATAAGCATATTCTACTTGTTGAGACCATCAAGGAACTATATGATGCTAAAAGTCTTTAGCTCTATATGGTGCTAAATTCTTGCTTAAAATTTTAACCATTGTGTTGATCCTACTATGAAATTCAACTTTCCTTTAGTGGAATACTTTGTTATTTCTGCTTAAAACTCATTGAACTATTTTGATCCTGTTTTTCTTTCCTTTGAGGAAAATATCGCACTTACTAAAAATTATTATTTGCTTTGGCACTTTTTATATTATTACAGTATGCTTGTTGAAACAGTAAATATAAGGGTAATAGATAGTTGCTAAAGCATTGGTCAAAATAAACTCTGAGAAGTTCCATACAGTTTACAAGTGTCAAATCATTTTTCTGAAAATTCTAATATATTTGTTGATGTTTTAAGATAAATATGTGTGTAACTCAACAGGTTGTGTCAACAGAATCAGCTGTCATCCAATTCACATTCATTGCTTTTAAAGGCTCAGTACTACCTCTAGGATTTTTGGCCATATCCAAATGGAATTACATATTCTAGACATGCAGGGGGTGAAGGGGGGCTCATATTCTAAGGAATAACGTCTACATAGAAACAGTGCCAGCAGTTATAGAACAAACAAATAGCATATTTCACGAAAGGCGATATTCAAGGATTTACTAAAGTGGAATCTATGAAACTGAGTGCTATTATTTTAAAAGGAGACCACAGATATTAGGATATTTAAAGAGGTCTTATCAATTCTCATAAAGTGGCTAATCTACTAATTGAGACCAATACTGCAATTCACTTATCAAGAGACAAGCACTTATTTGTTAAGAGAATGGATAGCATTTAAAAAAGAATACTGAAGGCCTAATTAACAAAAATGTGATTATTTCTGGATCTGATTGCTAAATCTATTCTAGTTAGATAGGTGACCAGATACAATCTATGTATTTCTATGTCTATTTTTGTATCTCTGTTTGATTTCCCAATAAGATGCACAGTCGATTATTAATTATATTCACTATAGGAGAGGATGAAGGTCCAATATCATAGATAATAAAGAAGCTTTCTTGGTTAGAAGTGTGTCCTGGGGGGACTATTTATGGGAGACCCCCTAGCCTCAGAACTATTTGTTCTTCACAGGGCACAACAAAACATAAAACTAGAAACCCACGGTCTGGGTTCACATCATGGTTCTGTAACAGTGTATAAACCTTGACTAATTAGCCTTCCCACCCATTCTTTTCATCCTCTGTTAAATGCAGATGAAATGGCACCTTAGGAATGGGGATATTGTGAGGATTATATGGAATACTACATGTAAAGCACTTAACATAGGGCCAGGTACTCCATGAGTATGAGTGGATGCTTTATCTTTATCATCATCATCCACACTATCACAAACAGAAGGAATGGATGCAACCTAAGCTTTTAAGCCAGCACTGATGATGTAGGCACCATTTTATATACACTGTGAAAGGAATTTAAGATACAAAGATGCATGACTCTCTAGTCTATAACTATATTACTACACTATTCAACGTATATTCTCAGATTCATGACAATATAGATATTTAATTAAAAAGATATAAATCATCACCATGAAATAGTATTCTTATCTTTTTAACATTTCCAGTTGAATACAGGCTTCTGGAAAACTAATGGTTCTCGATTCAGGCTGCAGCTACTTGATATGCTTCCGTGGGGTTAGGAAAACCTGTAACTAGACAAAGATAACTCAGGAATTCTGAATGTGTTTTCCAGGTTAAAATCTGTGATTCAATGCCCATTTTCTTTAAAAGAGGCTACATCATTGCTGAGTGAAATTAACTGAATAGTTTGAATCTGATTGACTGGAGGAACTTGGGAGAGAGATGCTAAAGTTGATTCTGTATCCACAGAGAAGCATGGGTCTAGTCTTGGTGGCCTTTGGGCCTACTAGCATAGCAACTTAAAAATAACCAAATATGTGGAAAGATAACAAGCCACTGTCTCTGCTTTCCTAAAATTCAATACCATTGATATACTGTTTGGAAATCTTTGCCCTTTGAGGTATAGCAAACAGAACACAGGTTTTAAGCATAAAACAATAACTATAATGGTATCTATCAGTCATTAAAAACCAACTAGATGTCACACACTCTTCAAAGAATATCATGTATCTTATCTCAAAGAAATATCACAGAAGCTCTATAAGGTTTTTATTCTGTTCCCTGCATATATCAGAAAATTGATGATTGGTGAGTTTAAATATCTTATACAATGCTATAAGAATATAACTTGAAATCACCAGAATTTGAAGTCAGGTATAGTTGACTCAAGATTCCAGTTATTTTAAACATGCATTAAAAAAAAACATGCATTTATTGCAGGATGAAACCCCATTATGCTATGTTCTTCATTTATAAAACAGAAAATTCTAATGATAACATTGATTTGGATCACTAAATGGTATTACCAATTCAAGATACCTATGATATATTAGGTACCCATAAATATCTTCTTCCCATTTTTATCATAGGCTTATTTCCCACTTACTAATAGTCACCAACTGCTTCCTAAGCTTATATTTCTCTACCTTATTTGGTAATTATTAACCTATATTGTCTCCTAAACTCTCCAAATGGAAAGATAATCCCACTCCTCTAGGAACTCACTATCTATTGGTAGAAAACATTTTAAACAACATAATCTCTATAAATGAGGCATTTCAAAGTGTTGAGCTATAAGCCAAATGTTCTGCACATAGTTAAACAACAAAAATTGTCAATATTTTAACATGAATTATTTCATTTTAACATGTGCAAGTGTCTTTTGGGTTATTACAGATGGACCCCATAGACCTACTCCTCTTCTTTATATTACCTGTCTAAAAATTTGTGTTCTCAACTCTAGTAGAAACCCTCAGGCTCCATAAAGATCAGGACAAGGTCTGGCACAGTATCTACACAAGTGATAATTCATCATGTATCTGCTGAATGAATAAATAAATGACAGAAATCCAAAGGTAAGCACAGTAGTTTTTAAATTAACCACTCCTTCTTAGATTCAAACTAATTTTTTATCCATTGACAACTGATCTAGGGAAATAACTGAGAGGATATGAAATTCTCAGCATGACAACACTTGGAAATAACCAAAATGTGCATCTTACAACAAGGTAATAGATCATCAGCACAATAGCTGGCCATCAAAAGCAGAGATATACCTAATCTAAACCACTTAACCATGTATTTGCTGTGTTTGAGAGATTTTCAGGCATTCCCAGAACTTAATTAGGCTTACTCTGTGATGCCCTTTCCTAAATAATATGTTAAGAAAAACATAATAAACAAACAAGCCCAAATTAACATTATTTTTGTGGAAAGAGGGGAAAAACTAGATAAGCCCAGAAATAATACATACTTCAAATTCTGTCAATGGCAACCAATATAAAAATGGACAAATTATTGAATGTCTTAATTTTGTATCCTTTCCTCAAAAAAGAGAGATGATACTTAAGCTTTTATATTATTATCTGTGACTATATATAGTATTGCAACCCCCCTCCCCCAAAATGGCCAACCGATACATCTGGCACATAAGCAGCCCACAAATAACATGCTCTCTCTCTCACTTACAATTTTTGTTGTTTATTTTTTTCCAATTCAGTCTTATTCTCTGAAACTCTGCAATTATAAATGTACAAATAAAAATTTAAAAATTGAATGTATATCTTTTTTAAATAGTAACATTCCTTAACAATAGCTGTTAAAATCATAAGGAAACATTATTTCTAAAGTCTCATATTTTACATTATATCTTCTTTTTTTTATCAAGCATCATAAAAATAATATTGAAAAGATAATAAATTGTAAATTTTTCAAATTTACAATTTTTCTCTCTCAATATGCAAATAAAGCTTATTCAAAATACACACATGTATGTGTTTGTGTCTAAAAATATATATACATGCAGCCTTATATACAAACGTATACATCATCCAAGAGAAAGTTCTAGGCATTTAAACAACAGCCATAAAACGAGTATCTTAGCTTCCCTGAAGGCTATGATTGAATGCTCCTTATCTTACTATAGCGACCCCATGTTCTTCTGTGCCAAGTGTGCAAGTCCCAGCAGTGAATTTAAACCCAATCTCATTTTAAGTTTCCATTGTACTCGGCACGATCCTCATTTTTCACTGCATTGCCCTCGTCAGGGCCACGGTCCAGTCTAGGACACTGCTACTGATAAACCAGGAGCTGTAATTGAACTTATAACTATACATACTTTTCCTCCTACCACAGAAGTATTACTGTAAATGAGAGCAAACAGACTTCCATGTGTTGAAGTGTGTGGGGAATCCTAAATAGCAATAACAGCATACTTATGATCCATGCTAAATGGCAACACTCTAAGTGGCTCACCTCTGACCTTCAAAGAGTAATAAATAATTGTATTAATAGTTTTCTATACATTAGCACACCTTTGGAAAGGGCTTTTAGCTAGAGATGAAGGCATTATATGACACAGGGAAGCCCACATCCTGAAACTAACTGGATAGAGGTAACCTGCAAATTTAAGACAGCTTTCTAATTACTGTAAACACATATATACCACTTGTTCTTAGGTGTAATTTTTTTTAAAGATTTTTATTTATTTATTTGAGAGAGAGCCCAAGAGAGAACACAAGCAGGGGGAGCAGCAGAGGGAGAAGCAGCAGCAAATTTTATGCTGAGCGGGGAGCTCCCTACTCTGGGCTTGATTGCAGCACTCTGGGATCCCCGACTGGAGCCAAAGGTAGGCTTAACAGACTGGGCCACCCAGGCATCCCAGGTATAAGTTTTTTTAAAAAGAGGTCTTTCAACATATATTGAATGAAAAATATCTTAAGGAAATTTTAGTAAATAAGCTCAACATCAGTGAGGCTATTCCAATTGCACCCAACTGCACACTGCTCTCTTCTTCCTCTTACGCAGCCACTCCCCAAGAGTCTGAGCTCTCACAGGGTCACTCAAGCACTCTGAACCAAAAGTTCCAGAACAACTGTCCTCTTCTTCCTGCTCTATCCTCATCTGTCATTTGAAAACAGCAAGCACAACTTTACTGTTGTCCACCTGCAATTGCTACCTAGAAACTCTTCCATTCATGTGCACAGTACATATTTACTGCCTACCTTTTGACACAATTGTTCTAGGTGCTGAGGCAAACAAGCAAGACAAAGTCCAGACCTCATGATCTTACATTCCAGTGGGGAAATAGGAAAACAAAAATTTAATATAACTGTGATACACTGTCAAATATTTATAGAGTGTTATAAAGAAAACTACAGCAGGGTGTGGAATGTGACATGTTGTGGGGTGATTGTAAATAAGGCGGTTGGTCAAAGAGGGCCCCTGACATTTGAGCAGAGACCTGAATGAGAGGAAGGAGTGTAGTCTTGAGGAGTCTTGGGAGGAGAATCCAGGCATCTGTGGGTCTAAATGTCCTTTCCAGGCAACAGTGAAACTACTCAACGTTTGCCTTCCCAGAGTAACACAGGAAGCTTTAACAGAAGAAACTGTTTTGAGGAGGAAATATATTTCTAGTGTTGTGCTTATTTTCTAGTTAACATATTTTCAAATTTATAAAAATTAAATTTGAAACTATCAGCTTCTCAGAGTTTTGTGGTTTTTTGAAAGATTTTATTTATTCATTTATTCATGAGAGACAAAGAGAAAGAGGCAGAGACATAGGCAGAGGAGAAAAGCAGGCTCCCTGCAGAGAGCCTGATGTGGGGGACTCAGTCCGGGACCCGGGGATCATGACCTGAGCTGAAGGCAGAAACTCAACCGCTAAGGCACCCAGACATCCCTTCTCAGAGGTTTTTACTGGTTTAAAAGCATCCATAATGCCAACATTTTGTGTTTATATGTGTTCTCTTTTTTCCCCCTCTGGAGTGAAAGCCCACCACTTTTGCTGTATGTTCAAAAAGTGTAACAAACACTTTGCAAAGAGGAAAAATGTCACTACTGAGTGCCTGCTGTGTAATAGGGAATGTGGTTCTTTTTTTTTGGGGGGGGGGATTCTAAATTTAGAGAGATCTAGATAGAAATTCTAATTGTGCCACTCATTATCCATGTGACTCTAGCCATAGCGGGAATGTTTGTAACCCTCCCCAAATTCATATGTTGAAATCCTAATCCCCAAAGACAATGGCTTTTTGGAGAAGATTACCAGAAGGTGGAATCTTCAGGAAAGTGCTCTGATAAAAGACAGCCCACAGAGCCCCTTAGCCTCCTTTTCCCCATTTAAGGATACCAGGAGAACTATGATCAGAAGAGGGCACTCACCAGACCATGCTGGTACCCTGATTTTGGACTTCCAGCCTCCAAAACTGTGAGCAATAAATTTCTTGTGTTTGTAAACTACCCAGTCTGTGATATTTTGCCATAGCAGCCTGAATGAACTAAGACAGGGCAGGTTGCTCACATCACTTGATCCTCACTCTTACAAATCATGAGAAGAAACCTTCCTCAGCATTTTTGCTGGAAGGATTTCAAGAGGTCAGGTGCACAAAATGCCAGAGCATTGCTTGGCACTCCAGTGGAGCAAAGGAGACCACGGGTAGTGGATATTTACCATGCTTTATTCCATGTAACTTTTAAAACAGCCAATTTACCCAAGCCTAAAAAGTTAGGTAATTTCTCCAAGCTTCCACAGTGGAAGTGAAGAGCTAAATTTCAAATCTAGGATCTTTACAATCACAAATACCTGTTTTGATTTTTTAGTTTCCATTTGTTTGTTGTTTTCCTTTTTGTTTTTTGTCTGCTATGTCACTTCGCAAATAATAAGTACTTTAGATTCTTTTTTTCTCACCTGTCATATCTAATCACTCTCTAAGACCTGGATATTTATTTTTGTTTTGTTTTGAAATGGCTCTTTTATAAATTTCTTCATTTCCATTCTCACCACCAGCATCACAATTCTAACAATTATCACCATATAATGGAAATATGATGATATTCAAATCAGCCTTTTTGTTTCCGTTTCCTCCTCTATCTCCAAATTACTTTCTCTAAATTACTCTGAGAACAACATTCATGGACTCAAATCCAAGCAGAACATCAAAAGTAATATAGGCCAATTCTATCCACTCTTGAATCATTTCCCAGATGATGTGGATTGGATTTTTTCTTCTACAATTCCCTTCTCTGGTGTCTATTCTATAAAGGTTACCTTTAAGATCATTTGTACTAGAATGTTCATGCATAAAATCTTTGGGGAGGAAGGAAGAGCAACCTGTTTGGCAAATAAGATCTGGTTTGTACTATTTTACTATTATTATCACTCTCATCATTATCATCATTATAGAACCAAATAAAGCTACATCTTGCATAGCTGATGAGTCAAACGATTTTTTTCAATTACTGTTTGTGTACTCATGTTAAGTTAATTATGTCACGTGAAATATGAAAAAAAATATTGTCTAGTAGCAGTAAAAACAAAAACAGAAACAAAAGGTAAAACCTTCCCTCCCCTTTTTTTAAAAAAAAAATTTATTTATTCATGAGAGACACAGAGAGAGAGAAGAGAAGCAGAGGCACAGGCAGAGGGAGAAGCAGGCTCCATGCAGGGAGCCTGATGTGGGACTCGATCCCAGGACTCCAGAATCACGCCCCAGGCCGAAGGCAGGAGCTAAACCGCTGAGCCACCCAGGGATCCCCCAAAACTTCCCCTTTTTAAAATTATTTTATTTACATTTAATTAATTAACATAGAATGTATTAGTTTCAGAGGTAGAGTTCAGTGATTCATCAGTCTTCTATAACACCCAGTGCTCATTACATCATGTGCCCTCCTTAATGCCCATCACCCAGTTACCCCATCCCACCCTCCCCTCCAACAATTCTGTTTCTTTCTCTTCAAATGGGGACTTCTCCTGGCCCCTCATTTCTCCATAGTTTCCATTCCCCTAGGTTAAGCAGTCTAGTTAAGGAGGTGTTTCCTTCAATCACAGCAGTTTTCATCAAAAACCAGTTTTTCTATTCATTTGACTGCCTTCACAGAGACCTTGCTGATCAGTTATGAAGACAGTCAAATGAGAAGAAAACCTAATACCAGTTGAACTGCAAGGTCTTTGAGAGCAGGAACAATGCATTAATCATATATTTGTATATACACCTAGCATAGGTATAAAATAATTGCTATATTCGTATGCAAAGGAGATGTGGTTTGAAACTGGTAGGAAATGTATTTGAAATGACATGATGACTGATGAATAAAAGATTGGTTTAAAAATACGTGCTATTTTTTTTTTTCAGTTTACTTTTTCATTGTTATTTCAGAACCTTTGGTCTTTTAGAAACTTTCTAATGAAACAATTTGAAAGGGAAATCAATTAATTTTCTCATTTCCCTTCCTGTCTCTTGCCTCTCAACAAACTCCCAAGAAGAAAAGTGCATTATAGACACGTTCTTAGTGGGCTTACAGATAAAGAAAAACAACTTGCCTACTGGCTTACATTTTCTAACATTTTCAGGTAATTATCTGAAACAGACCTTGCGACGGGAGAATTCACTTCCATGAATCTGTCTTTTGGGCAGAGTCCAAAAGCAAAGGGACTAAAATAAGGAAATCAGTTCCTGCCAACGAGTGCCTGAAAAGCTCCAGCTAAATGAACTGATGTAATCTCAGTGCAGGACTTGTAGGCAGGAACGAGGGGAATTCTCATTACTCCTGAATCTAGAGGAGGGAGGAGGAGGCTGAGTGAAGCATTCTAGCAACTGCAGCTGGTGGAAGTCAAAGATTACTGATAAAGACGGGCAGAAGGAGTGCTCCCTTGCTTCAGCGTGGGTGATGTGTCTTACACTACTTCACCAGGCCCCAAGTGACAGGAATCCAAGGTAGCACTATCAATCTTACTTGCCCCAAAGAGATAGTGAAACACGGACAAGAAATTGGAGAGATTAGATAGATTTAAAAAAAAACAAAACAAAAAAACACAACACATTTAAGCTTGTGACCTGTGCCCCAAATTCCTCAACATATTGCAGAAAAAATTCCAGTGTTGATCAGAATGGGTGCAAGCATGCTACAGCCATCTGACAAAAGAAAAGCCTTCTTTGCAGTTCCCAAGAGTGGTAAGGGAGAAATTTGCAGAGGATGCAAGACTTCTTTCACAATGTTAACCATCTTAGATAATATAAAAGCAAGCACATCTCCTGCCATTTCTCTGTATGACTGCATATTGCACATTGTATACTGTTAGCTCGCATTCGCAGAGGCAGATACATGTTGAAAAGGAAGAAAAAGATAATCATCAGGAACTATGAACAATTGTGTGTTCCTTACAACATCTGGAGTGCTGGTCTTAAACTGTTCCATTTTTTTTTTAAACTTTCAAAATTGTATACAGATAGATTTCATTCAGCAATGTAGTGAATTGCAAAATTATTCTGAAATCAGAAGTATTGGGAGTGAATTTGTGTCCTAAAACAATTTTGGAGAAACTAGCTAAATATGCGTCAGCTTAATTAAATTGATGTAAATTTGGTCTTTTCTAATGTGTTTGAGAACAATAGAATATATTCATCTCTTGTCTCTTAAAAGTGAAGAGAAGCAATCTAAAACATGTGCATTAAAGTTTCCTAATCCAGGTCAGAATCTGCTAAGTGGTAAGTAGCTTCAAAGAACCAGAATAATGTTAGTATTAAACTCTATATGGTATGTATCTAAAGGTTATGTAAATCAGGATGGGGTAGATATGTCACAGTAAATAGCCCCCAAATGGGCTCAGTAGTTTAAAGCAAATACAAAGGATTTATTCTTCACACATATTACACGTCCATCACAGATCAGCTAGAGGCTCTGTTCTGTGTCTTACTCACTTTGGGGTCTTAGTTGATGGAGCAGCTACTACCTGTAACATTGCTGGTTGCCATGGTAGAGAGAAATAAAGAGTTCTGGACAATCTTACAGGAGCAATTACATGCTCCGGCCCAGCAGGAATAAACCTCACTCCTGCCCACAATTCATTGTGTGCTATTCGCAAGAGACCATCTAGCCACAAGGGAGTCAGGAAGCATAAATATCAGAAGAAGCAGCAACCATTTATTAAGGACTAACTAAGTGCTCAGTTTGGGGAGGTGCTTTAACTAATTTGCATAATTTTAATACATACAGTACCTCTTGCAGGTAGATATTATTAAGGTTCCATTTAGTTTACTAAATGAACCTGAGGCTCATAGAATTTAAGAAGCTTTCCAACGCAATAAAGCTATTACTATCAGACAATGGTCACCCTCCTTTCTCTATACTGTACTGCAGATTCTCCCATTAGGTCTCAAATACTATTTAATTCTTCAGCTTAAAAGCAATAACAAAGTGCGTGCCACATGCCTAGAGCCATTTGGATGTGACTTTGTAATTTAATAGAACAAAATGTTTGTAAAGGAATTAATGATATAGAGATAAAAGATGGTTTTAATCGTTTATTTACAGAAAAGGAAAGCACAACCTTAACTTAAAAAAAGTGGATACTCTGAATTAATTACAACTCAAAAATATGTCGCAGCTTCCCTTTATCTGCAGCAAATATGTTCCAAGGCCCTAAGTGGATGCCTGAAACTGGGGATAGTATTGAATCCTACACTTACTATGATTTTCCTATATATACTTATGTACAATAAAGTTTAATTCATAAATCATGCACACTAGATATTAATGACAATAATAGGACAATTATATCAATATACTATAATAAAAGTTCTATGAATATGGTCTCTCTCTCTCTCAAAATATCTTATTGTACTGCACTCACCCTGCTTGTGATGATGTGAGATGATAAAATGTCCACCTGATGAGATGAAGTGAGGGGAATGATGGAGGCACTGTGATGTAGCATTAGGCTACTACTGACTTTCTGACAATAGGTCAGAAGGAGGATCCTCTACTTCTAGGTTATGGTTGACCATAGACAGTGAAACCTCGGATATGGAGGAATCACTGTAGTACAAATAAGTTGTGGAGCTTCAGGAAATGTGATGAATTGACACAATATTTATATAGCATCAAGAGCGTATAGGAAAAATGAAGAGAGACCAAGAATGTTTTAACATAAATTTAATAAAAAAAGAAATATGATATGCCACCCTCTGAATTTCCCTTTTTGTCTCTTTTCCTTTGCTTGGATAGTTCTCTTGGCCTTGGTTTTAACCTCAGAAAATAGTCCCATCTGGTCCCAACTGTTAAAGTGCTAGAGACCTCTGTTGAGCAGCATCTTCAAAATTGCCAAGTGTTCTAACTCCTTGATATTGGAAAACAGTAGACTGGAAAATTACAAGAGATTGGTTTCCATAGACTCTTGTTTACAACTGTAGCTGGTAAGTAGACAGCTCCAACTCATTCTATGGCAAGTGGTTTCTCTGAAAATCTCCAGATCAAACAAAACAAAACAAAACAACTATGCAGCAAATTTTAAATCCTATTCATTCCTTCGTAAGGAAGTGCTGCCTTTTACTGAGACAATCAGCCTGAGTACCAGTACAAGAGCCTAAAATATTTTTCCACATTTAATATAAATATTATGAGAAGTTATTTGGATGGTAATAAAATAATAAGGAATAACTATTTTTAAAAACCTAATAATCAGTTAGTGCTTTTATCGCATCAAATGCATTAAACTTCTTTGAACTGAAGCCTTTTCATCATAATGTACTAAATTAAATATCTGTTCCTTGTAGAATATGATTCTGCGAAACTAGATTAAAATCAAATCATGGACAAAATCAATTTTACTTACAATAATCCTAGCCTACTGAGATTCCAGTCTAGTAATCATAATAAACGTCTTTCCCCTCATGTTTTGTTTTTTTTTATTCCAGGTTTAGGCTTTCCCAAAAGATATAATTTGTCAACCATGCACACTTTTTAAAATGTATTTCATTAGAGTACTATAAAGAGAAACAAATGGCAAGCGTTCAACAATCCTTCAGGGTATTCCAAGGGAAAAAATATATGTGTGTGTGTATATGCCTGTGTAAAGAGATAGATGTTTGATAGATGGATATTGATATGTATATCTACAGAAATAGAATCCAAACAAACCTAAGGGATTCCTTGATTTAAGAAAGAATGATATTTAAACTGTCTTGGGGGAATTATGCTGACATTGGATCTTGGGATTACTTCTCACATAAAACTCAGAGGATTTGGTATCTTGTCAGGAAAC
Source organism: Vulpes lagopus (assembly GCF_018345385.1). Lineage (NCBI taxonomy): Eukaryota > Metazoa > Chordata > Mammalia > Carnivora > Canidae > Vulpes > Vulpes lagopus. The sequence goes on along the minus strand of NC_054839.1, from coordinate 39,695,720 downwards.
TGGAATGACAATGACGCATGCTTACATGATGTTAATCAAGTATTTAATCATTCTTTTGTTGCAAGTCCACTGAATAGTGATAAAGTGAAAAAAAAAAACATGCAAGTGTTCTACCTGCCACACCCTCCTCATCCCAGCTTTTTTAAAGAACAGGAGTTTGGATATGTTCTTTTAAGAGAAAAAAAGGGGGGGTGTTTATTCATCTAATTTTAAGTTACTACCTGAAAACAAGTAAACTTTCACTTAAATATATAATTATTCTTTCACAGATTCTATCCAGTTCTCTAAAATTTTATTTTTATTTCAGATATTAACTGAACTTCAATTCCAACATAACAGAGTGAGATAGAATTGAGTTTGGAAGCTTCTTAGTCATGTTACAGAGATGCTAGGAATCTGTGAGGGTTAAAAATCCCACTAAATACCCCATCATGGTATGGTTTAAATGATACAACTTTAAAACAATTTTAGTTTTGAACTTCAAAACTGGCAAGTATTACCCACCACCACTGCTGCTTTGGAAATGAGGAACTGTGACTCAGATAATTGATATGAAAATCATAAAGCCATATGGTTGTTGGGGGCAGAACAGGTTTCATCACACAAGCCCAATATTCTTTCATTTGATATGAAAAGAATTTTGCTCTTGTCACTCCTTTCCTGGTACTTTAATTTTATAATTAAAAAAATTAAGGGGCACCTGGCTGGCTCAGTCAGAAGAGCACACGATTCTTGATCTCAGGGTTGTGAGTTCAGGCCTCATGCTGGGGATAGAAATTACTTTTAAAAAATTAAGACTATGAAATAAAGCATATATTAATTTGAATACTTAGGCACCGAGGTAGGAAATAAAAATCAATATATGTTTTGAATTAAAATTTTGATTAAAATTTAGAGAAGACAGGGTTAGAAAAAAGAGTCAGTCTCCTATATCGCATATAAAAGTACAAAGTGACACAAACTATGGCTCTGAAAATCATGCTAAAATAAGTGTTTCCTTTCACTTTGCACCTCTCTTTAAGAAATTAAAATAATAAAATAAAAAAGATGTGTGTTCTATGATGTGAGGGTTAAGGTTTGTTCCTTACAACATTTTTGTAAATAGAAATTATATATTTGTACATCTTTAGCCTATCGACTCAGTGGTATATTTGGGAGTCATTAAAAAAGCAACCACTGTAAATTCCAGTTGGTTTGAAAACCCAAAGAAAAAGTATGCTTTACCTTAAACTACACATACAGGAGACCTCTTTCTTTTCTTATTGTTTAAGTTGACTTTTAAAATGGAATAAATACTTAAGAATCTTAAGTGAAGCTTTTCATACAGAAAAATGTTTTTTATATTTTATTTTGAAATTATATGGATTTTGTCAGTGTATTTTTTGCTAAAGGAATAATGGATATGGTTATCATAAAATAAAAGCTACTTCTTAATTTTCCACCTTAATATATACCTAGTAATTTTTTTACCTATATGACCAATTTCAATATGCCCTAATTTGTCTCAATTTGTTTGAGGTCAGACAACATTTCCTTAATCAGATAATAAGGCTATGCACCTGTAATGTCCCTTGGTGGGGGTCCAGCACATGCTACCCCCAAAATATGTCACCTTGGCATATTGAATATTTTAAGTTGAGGCTTGAGAAAACAGCAGAAGCAGGATGTTCAATCTGACCTTACCCCAACCCTCTCCTCTGAAATCGGTCATAAAACTCTCATATGAGAAGTTTCCCCTCTATACATGGAAGAATGGAGCATTCTTATCTCTAGGAACAAAGGAATGCTGCACAGAATCAGAACAAATAAGCCTTGCTAAGTTTCCCCAAGTTTACTATACTTACCTCAAACCATCATCTCTCTCCACAACTGTCTACTTTTCATGAAATCTAGCATAAAAATACTCAGGTCTGTTTCTTTGGGTCTTCATTTTCATATGAAGGCTCCCATGTCAGGTAAAACTTATATTAAATAAATACATATTCTTTCATCCTGTTAATCTGTCTTTGCCAGTTTAATTTTCAGATCTATCCAGGGACCTTAGGAGGGTGGGTGGAGGAAAACTTTTTCCTCTCCTACACCTACCACTATTATACTCAGAGTAGACACAGCATATCCATAGTAAGTAAATGAATCTATATCCTCAATGGCATTGTTGCCTGTTAGTAGCATTGAACTCTGCTTCTCAGTGATAAATGGCTAAGACTTGGAAATCACTTAGGGCTGTCATGCCTGCCAGGGTTGTTTGCTGCCTTTCTTCTCTTTTTTCTTTTTTTAGCCAAGAATTTCAGACAAAATCTTTTCATTCATATTTCTAACCATTCTTATTTATATTGTCCCTCAATTTAATTGTGGGAGAAGATTCTGTTAATGAGCACAGATACAAAATTGGCAAGTTCTAAGCCAGAACTGTCCTATAGAAGATGTGAGCCACATATGTAATTTTAAGTATCTAAAATAGTCATATCTTAAAAGCAAGAAGAAATAGGTGAAATTACTTTTAAAAATGCACTTTATTTTACGCAGTATATCCAAAATACCATCTCTTCAACATGATATCAATATAAAATGTTAGCGAGATCTTTATAATTTCCATGTGTATGTGTGCTGTCTTTGGAATTACTGTGTATTTTCACACTTGGAGCACATCTCAATTTAAACTAGCCACATTCAAGGGCTCAATTGCCACATGGGGTTCATAAGTACCCTATTGGATAGCAGAGTCTTTACTAATGTAAAAGGTCATTTCTCCTTCCATAGTAGTTACTCCATAGCCATGTGATTTTGTTTCTTTTAGCCTTTTTCTTTGGGGGAGGGGAGGTCAAAGGAAGGGAAAGAGGAATTTAAAAAAATAAAACAAAGTCACCAGAGTTAAAAAACAAAACAAGAATAAGACAAAAATCTGAGTGTATTAACTTCCCAGGCAAGGGAATGTCTGGCATTGAAGTATGCTGTGTAGGTAGGTCACTGATTTAGAGAAAGAAGTCCATGGTTTGAATGCTGGGCCCATATGGAAGAGGAGATGGAGTTTCATGCAACTTATGCTAATGATAACTAAGGATGAAAAGCTAGCTCCATGGACTGGATTGCATTTGTTAAGTAAGTTTTATCCAGGTTTAATGGCAATAATCTCCAGTGAGAAAAGTTTTCATTTACTTCCAATAAAAGTTTGTCATCCTTAGGTCACTCAAAGTTCATAGTTCCTTACTACTCTCTTTTGGTAGAACTAGTTGTGGTGACACAGCATTCAGTGTCATTCATTTTGAAAGCTCTTAACTCCTAGGCAAATTCCTCCATAAGTAGCCATACTTATTTTACAACAGAATAACCCAAGAAAACAGTGTAAAACAAGCATACGAAGTACAAAACAATGCTAGTTACTTTCCAAGTTTACATAGCATCAAGCACAAACAATAGTATTGATAAAGTCAATATACACTTAATAAGTGCTACCTTGTTTAAATTTTCTTTAAAAACGTATTTCAAGTATTAGATAAGAGGATATTCTAGAATATGATTTTTTATGTAAAGCATATTCATTAAAAGTTTATTTTTTCAAGAAGCAGGTATCAACAAAAATTAGCTCTGCATGCACATGGTATATGCATTATACAAAAACCTGGATATACAAAGATGCCTGATATGTGATCTCTATGGAGCTATAGTAAAGAGAATATTTATTGTGGTTAGAAAATTAGGAGCTACATATTTATTACACTTAATCACAGTGCCTTTAAAGGTTGGGTATTATCATTGCCATTTTATACATGAGGAAACTGAAATACAGGAATATTAAATAGCCGAGGCGCCTGGGTGGCGCAGTTGGCTAAGTGACAGACTCTTCATTTCCATTCAGGTGATCTCAGGGTCATGAGATGGAGCTGCTTAGGGCTCCATGCTCAGTGCAGAGCCTGCTCAAAACTCTCTTTCCCTCTGCCTTCCTCCTTGTACACACATTCTCTAAAATAAGTAAATCTTTAAAAAAAAAGAAGAAGAAATATAGACTGTTCCTGTTTTTAAACGTTTAAGTGGCAAAATCTGCATTAGATAGGTGTGTTTGATCCCAAACCTTGAACTCTCTCTAAACAGCATGTTGCTTACAGTTTAGAATCATCTAGCAAAAATTGAAAACAGGAAAAATAATCTTTCAAATACTTGCCAAAGTGGTACATTTAATTCATCAACAACTGTACATGTAAGAACATTAAATATAACTTTAAGTCATCTCAACATGTGAAAATATGAAGGACTAATCCTATCAGAACGTCCATCTTTCTTGTCATTTCTTTGAGTTTAAAACTTCTGTTTAGAAAGCTCTCTAAACTATATTTAGTTGCACATATTAAAAGCAAGGCAACAAGCCCCAAATGGATGGCCTATACCAAGTCCCCCAGCACCAAACCAAGACTTAATTACAGGTTCAGCTCTCCCAGAAAAGGAATCTCAACCCTGTCAATCAGAAATCACCTGATCAACACTAGTGAGGTCATTTGCCCGACAGACCTCTGCCATCCCCCACAGAAAAGCAACTTTGCAATAACCAACCTGCCCTTTTTCCTAGTATAACTTCCTCCTTTCTGCCCCCCTCAGCCTATGCAAGTCTTATTTTGTATGACTCCCTTGAGCTCCTTTCTATCCGCTAGACTGGATGCTGCCCGATTTGAATCAATTCTTGCTCAGATAAACTCTTAAAATTTCTAATATGCCTCAGTTTGTCTTCTAACAGCTCTGTTGTCAGAGGGGAGAACCAAAGGAGTCCCCCAGAGCCCTGGCCTCAGTGAGCACACCTACACAGGAGCTGTACCTGTTCCACCCCATGAGCTGGTGGCTTTCTTGCTGCCTCTGGAGGTGGAGGTGGTAGGAAAGTCCTTGGATCCTAGCTTAGCAACTTTTGCCTTATGAGTTTTCAGAGTTTATTTGAGAATTTCTTTTTCTCAGTGAGTCTGACTTATTTTTTTTTTAAAGATTTTATTTATTCATTCATTCATGAGAGACACACACAGAGAGAGAGAGAGAGAGAGGCAGAGACACAGGTAGAGGGAGAAGCAGGCTCCATGCAGGAAGCCCGATGCGGGATTCGATCTCGGGTCTCCAGGATCCCTAGGCTGAAGACAGCGTTAAACTGCTGAGCCACCTGGGCTGCCCCAGTGGGTCTGACTTAAATATAGGACAATTGCAGGATCAACCTGGCTCCGGCTGAGAAACAGGGCTGGGTCCAGCATCTGACTGGGTCCGACTCAGAAACCCGGCAGAGTCCAGGATCAGAATGGCTCCAGTGTCAAACTGGTTCTGACTAGGGCCCCTGTGAGGCCTCAGGTGAGTAGAATTTTGTTTTAACCTTACCAAAGATAATCAGGTTAACCTTTCCAAAGATAATCCTAGATTGCAGTGGCCACAGGAGAGAACTTTTAACCTTTTAGATAAATATTCACTGAGGTGCCCTAGAGATAAAGGGGTCACAGCGAAACACTCATCATTGAGGAGAGAAGGAAAATTAGTTTTTCTTTTATAGGGACTAGGGACCAGGATGAAGCCCACAGGAACAGCCCGCTCACTTTGAAGCCTGCAGACAGGATCCTGGGAAAACTGGCAGAAATCAGCAAAGGGTGCGAATTCTTAACAAGGTCGGCTGTCCCAGATGTCTGCTGTGCTGCCTGGCCAAGAGAAGAAGGTAAAATTTCATGTTGCCCCTTTCCAAATTCGGATTGGCAGGCAAAAAAAACATGTGTATGAATTAGATCCTTGAACTGTGGCTTGTGAATTTGCTTTCAGGTACCCGTTAGTTGTGAATTCTTTCTTTCCCAGGAGCAGCTATTGCCTTGTTGTTTTTCTCCTTTTTGTATCCTGAGAACTTGACTTGGCAATGTCATGTTGGGGACCTCCAAATTATGGCCAAACAGCAATGTGGGCTGCACCCCATGTGTGGCTATGCCTGGCTGCACAGAATTGTGGATCTCACTCCATGTGCGGCTAGGGTCCTGCTGATCCTGCCCACTCCCGGGCTTGACCTAAGCCTCACTTTCTTTTGGTTATCTTTGGGAGTGGCTCTGAATCTTGAGAGAATAATGTCCTTTGCACCCTTTTTGGAGAAGCATCCTGCTTCTAAGGGGTTGTTCAATATTGCCAGGAATAGAATATATACTGTTTGTCCCAGCCGATACCTGACAAGATATTTGAAGGGATTTTTTTCAGTAGCCAGAAGCTGGCCAACTGGGCAGCTGACAGTGTCTAACAGGACTTCAGCCTCTCCCACGAAGCTCAAATGAAAACGGTGTACCCAGTTTATCTTCTAATAACGCAAAATTCCCTTCCTTAAATTTTTGAACTTAACATTTTGAAGTTGAGGATGTTGCTACAGTAATGTTTTTGTAAAATGAATGCTAAATAAAACCACTTGACTCGCATGTAATGCTCACTTTTTAAAGCATATAAGAAAGTACATTGAATTTACAATTTCATAAAACTAATACTATTCATTATAATTATTGTATCAGTTATATTAGTACTTACATTCTAATGAATTTCTGGAATAACTGCCAATATCCTTTCTTTCAAAAAAGATTTTAATGAAGAGAACATAGTATGTGATAGTAGTATCTTTCACCATTTCCCCAATTCTTCCAAAACCCCAGATAAACAAGTGAACTGAAGTAAGGGCAACTCTTATGTTCTGTGTTGGTGTGCAGTGCTGGAGAAAATAGCAACCTAAATGAAAAAAAAAATTTTTCAAGTACTATTCAGTTTGCAATTGTTTGTAAATTATGTTCAGGGGTGCCTGAGTGACTCATTTGGCTAAGCGTCCGACTCTTGATTTCTGCTCAGGGCTGTGAGATGGAGCCCACTGGGCTCCATACTCAGTGCAGAGTCTGCTTATCTCCCTCTATCTCTGCCCCTCCCCCCACTCATGTGCACTTGTGTTCTATCAAATAAATAAGCCTTTTTAAAAAATGAAATAAAGGAAAATAAAGTTGAGATTTTTGTAAGTAATGATATATGAGTTACAAAAAATTCAACCAAGGTTGTAGGCCAATAAATTTACAACCTGCCGGAGAAAGATCAGTTTCAAACTTGCTTAACTTTCCCTTTCTTCCCAGTACACACTGAGAATGAGCAGCTTGATCTCTCACTAGTGCTTTTCACACCCTATAATAGACCAGCTCCTTTCTTTCCGAATTTGCTTTTTGCAGACCACAAAACTTCTTTATGGTAAAGAAATCATTACATGTATTTACTGTGAGGAAATTTCCTCTAATTAAATTCTTGCTTTTTTTTTTTACCCTTATGGAGGCTAAGAATAAACAGTACTAATGGGAACAGATTTAGGCAGATTAATTGATTAAAAAAAATCTGTGGTGCTAATTGCTCTGCTTCTCTGAAAAATCCTGGGATTGTCAAAAGCAGGGTATATTCGTAGGAACATGTTAGGCATGTGAGTATCATCTATCGTTCATGTTATATCAAGTAAAAGACTAAGAACCTCTTTTGACAGAGACCATTAAGCTTTCCTCTTTCTCTTGACATTCTGTGATCCAAAATGCTTCAAGAACTTTCTGAGTAACTGACAGATTCTTGACTTTTATCAGCCCTGCCACCTACTATATGAAGATTAAACAAGATAGAGTGCATTATAAATATAAAAATATATGTTTTAAATAAAATGTGATTGTTTTCCATGCAGAGGTTTTTAATAGCTATGTATTAGTACTTTGTTTCATTATGGGCTAAATTAAAAAGTATTCACCCCTTGAATCCATCATGTAAAAAGAAATGTTTAAAGGAACCAATCACAAGGGGTGCCTAGGTAGCTCAGTTGGCTGATTGTCTGACTCTTGATTTCAGCTTGGGTCATGATCTCAGGGTTCTGAGACTGAACCCTGTGTCAGGCTCTACACTCAGCACAGAGACTGCTTGAGATTCCCTCTCCTCTCACTCTGGCTCTATCCTCTCTCTCTCTCTCTCATAAATAAATAAATAAATAAATAAATAAATAAATAAATAAATAAATAAAATCTCTAAAATAAAATAAAGTCTTCAATCACAATACTTAACTTGATGTTAAGTGTTGCTAAGCAAAAGTGCTATGAAGAAAAGAGAGGTTCATTTTACCTTCAGTTTCAAAAAAAGGTTCTTTTTTTTAAGAATTTATTTATTTATTCATGAGAGACACACACACACAGAGAGAGAGGCAGAGACAGGCAGAGGGAGAAGCAGGCTCCATGCAGGAAGACCGATGAGGGATTGATCCCAGGACCTGGGATCCTACCCTGAGGCAAAGGCAGATGCTCAACCACTGAGCCACCCAGATGCCCCTCCAAAACAAGTTATTTTAATTTTGCCAAAAGATATTATGGAGGTTTGTGAAATCAGTACTACTTACTGAATGTAGTAAAGAAATGGACAGCTTTTCACTGTTAACTATGAGAAGTATTCACACTTTGCAGTTTGCATGAAAGTTGTCTTTCCTATTTTTAAACTTATCCTCTTTAGGCTCACAATTGTTTCAGGAATCTACCTGCTGTGCTTGTTTTTAGTGATTGCATTGAACAGCAAAACAACTCTTTTATGTTAAGCCTGTCCTACTTCACCTAAGCACTGCAACTGCCAATGATTAAATTATGCAGAGGACATGGAAAATCATATTAAGCCTTAACGTATATTTTCTCTTTAAATTATGCATCTTAATAGCTCCCTTAAAAAAAAAACATTGTGGTCTATAGTAGGGATTTCTAATTATTTGTTCAATTCAGCTCTTGAATGCAAAAATCTAATAATTACATATAAATTGGTCACTTTCTTCCTCCCTCTAGCATTGGCATTCAAATTTTAGTTTGCATATGGGCAATGCTAAAATGCAGATTCCTTACCCTCACTTTCCAGAAATTCTAATTCAAAAGATCTGGAGCAGTAATCTGCATTTTTATCAAGCTCCTAAACTCTAGATAGTCTGGCATATATTTGACAAAATGTCATTCCAGCAAATTGAAGCAATAATCTGAACATTCAGATTTACATATTCATTCCTGCTAATTTCCCAAGCAAAAGGCATTTTCTCTTCAGGGATTTTCCCTTTAAGGAAAATCAGCTTTCCCTGCCCAGCCCTCTATATCTGGACATAATAAAGAAAACAGGAAGAAACACATTATTAGATGACAATATAATGATCAGTTTTAATAGATTAGTCATCCTATGTCCCTATTTCATGTTAACCACTGAAGTGATTTTTTTAAACAAAATGAACAACACCCATCCTTCAATCACAAAAGATGAAATATAAAAAGCAAAACTCACCAGATACAATAAAAAGTCAATAGATATTACATATGATACAAACTGACTCTTAAGAGTGGCAATATTTTAAATATTCAAAACTTATTGCTAGCATTGGCAAAATCAATGGTGAGAGTAATATGATAGTATCTATCAAAGCTAAGACTATCATAATCTTTTATCCAGCAATGTTACTTTTAATTTTTGCCTAGAAAAATAAAACACACTTATTAAAAGTATAACAAGGAAAGATTTAAGACAATGAATAAATAAATAAGACAAACTATTCAATAGGAAGACAATGCTTAGGAAACATATAGTTCAGTGACCTGTTACCCCATAAATCTTAGTAAAGTTACCAAAATGGCAATATGGTAATATAATTGAGTTCCTAGTGGAAGCTAAAGAGTTTTGCATAAGTCTTATTTCAGACATTTGAGAGATGTCCGTTTGAGCAAACTAGGAGTGATTGCTGACCTCATGAAGATATCAATCCCAAATTGTGGGCACTGGAGGATAGGGTTCTTCTACATGCTGAAACCCAAAAGTGGGGAAGGGAATTTCTTACATAATATACTTTCAGGATTTGTTAGGTAAATACTTCAAAATTTCTACAAAGAAGCATGTGTTTGGCTATGTAACAGTAAATAATGGAAAAATCTATTAGTAATCCATCTCCCTATAATAGTGAATATTATGGAGTAAAATTCAATATAATTTATATATAGAAAGTCATCTAACATGATATTTATATCCTAAAATACCTACAGGTAGTTTCATTTATAAGGTTATCCAGAGGAAGAAAACTCAAGACAAGTACTATAGAATGGTTCTACTCAACTGTAAAAATATAAAAGTCAACCAAAATTGAGAAAAACTTGGAGGATTTATTGCACCTTAATGTGTCTTTAATGTGATTTATAATCTCTGAATAAAAAGGAATTAAGAGCATAGAATTTTAGTATTAATATGTAAAAGATTGTTTTGAACTAAAAAAATGCTTTTATGGAAACTGTGGTTCTCAATATATATTCGTTTATTCTAACACTTGAGAATTGGAGAATCCCCTGGAACCTGATCAGACACTGTAAACCTGAGCTGGAGACAGAATTTGTTTATCCTAAGTATAGACATTTTTTAGGCGCCTTGTGTTGTTCTAATGGGAAATGGATCAGTTGTCACGCATATTTCTATTTGCAATCCCTTAGTGTATTAGTGTGATAGACAAGGGAAAAAAAAACTAAAAACAATGCAACTTTTTGTTTAAAATCAAATGCTCAGGAAAACACACACACACACACACACACACACACACACACACACACACACACAAATGCTTAGAAGCAGATAGCCAAATGATGAAGGTGTCTCAGGACACCCAACAGTATAATTCACCTACATGTATCATTTTCAATATTTAGTTCTCTCTTTTGAAGTAGTTTGTTTTGCTCAAAACTTCTCAGTCAATCAGTACGTTTGTTTTTCTTTGGGGAATAAAATTACTGTTCTTCTTGTGGATACACAAAGAGGAAGGTTATTGAAGTCAGTTATGAAAGAGAGAAAGAAGAGGAAAGGGACTGGGAATGTTTTGATTTTTCAGGAAATATAAAGTAAAAACAAAAAAACAAAACACAACCCCCAACCTAACAGATGTAGCTTTTTTTTTTTTTTTTTTTTAAGATTTTGTCTATTTATTCATGAGAGACACAGAGAGGCAGAGACACAGGAGGAGGGAGAAGCAGGCTCCGTGGAAGGAGCCCGATGTGGGACTAGATCCCAGACCCCGGGATCATATCCTGAGCCAAAGGCAGGCACTCAACTGATGAGCCACCCAGGCATTCCCACATATGTAGCTTTTATTAATGCTCCCTGGATAAAATACAAGAGGATTCTAGGGCATTCTCTTCTATACTCTCATTCCCTTCTATACTTTCTATACTCTTTTCCTTTTAAATTCCTAATTTCTTATATAGTATAATATTTGAGTTAATTCAATTCAATTAATTGCTTAAAGGAAAAATATGGTTTTTAAAATCTGGTTTTCATAAGGGGGATAGAGATCCTAGGAAGCTTTTTCAAACTTGCTTTGCCATCCCCAGTTCTCACTTCTCTATTATAATGGTTCATTCTTCCTGGAGGTACTAAGAAATCACTAATGTTTTCTCTTGTAGTTACAATAGGCACATTTCAGAACATTTCTCAAAATCTCCCCATCTATTTTCCCATCTAGTTGAAATTCCATCACACCTTTCTGTGCTATGACTCATCATATATATATTTCTGTGCTCTTTCTTCTATATTTCACACACAACATGATACTCTCTCTGATTTAGATTTTAAAATCTATTTGACAATACCCATTGTTTTCCTTACGAGCAAATAAAACACTCCGTCTGAATACTTTAGTTAGGACTTTTCAAATGTGTTTTTTAATTCAAAAAAATAATGATTGGGACACCTGGGTGGTTCAGTGGTTGCACATTTGCCTTTGCCTCCCTCCCCCGCAGGGAGCCTGCTTCTCCCTCTGCCTATGTCTCTGCCTCTCTCTCTGTGTGTCTTTCATGAATAAATAAATAAAATCTTTAAAAGTAAAAAAATAATGAATCACGATACTGTGACCACTACTAATAACAAATAAAAATGTTAATATATCATGATATGTCAAAACTGTAAGAAAATCTTGATCTACTTTGTGGAATACTTATCTAGCCCCATTATGCAATTCTATAAATTTCAAGATCAAAAAATTTGGGAAAGAATTGACAAATATATTGACAAGGCAGTTATAGGAATATATTATTATAATTTTCACATGCAAAAAGCTTTAACCTGTATTAAAAGTTTAAAGAAAAAATAAAATAAGCAAAGCTGTGGATTGCCCAAAGCACTCCACTTACAACCTCTATTTTTCCAACCATTGCAAAAAAGAAAATGAGTATAGTCATGCTAGTAAGGGGACAAAAACATGTTGCGCACATTCCATGTGCCAAGTACTTCTCAAAGTACTTTACCTACATTATTTTAGTTATAGATCTTTTATAGGTATGAATAAAAGCAAATTTCTTACTTGGGAGAAAGTCTGTATATAGAGATTTAGCATACTGGGGAATTTGATTTGTGGAAATAGATTATGTTCAGACATTTGTGAGAAGCTATGCCTTTTCGGTATGTGAAGAACTGGAAACATGCTTTGGTAAGTCAGATAGCTGTGTAATGAAGCAGAAGAAAGAATTTCATTCAATGAGAAGGACTAGTCAGCTAAGAGGAAGATAGAAGTTTAAAACGGCAAGCACTGCAAAGCATTGGTGCCATAACAAGCAAAACAGAGAGGCTGTGGGCATACAGACTGGTAACAGGTATGGTGTGGGCCTTTAGTCAGGGAGATTTCTCAGCTGAAGTGCTTTTCAAACCAACAACGAGGGACGCCTGGGTGCCTCAGGGTTGAGCAGCTGCCTTTGATTCAAGGTGTGATCCTGGTCCAGGCATCGAGACCCACATTGGGCTCCATGCATGGAGCCTGCTTCTCTCTCTATCTGTGTCTCTGCCTCTTTCTCTGTGTCTCTCATGAATAAATAAATAAAATCTTTAAAAATAAAAAAATAAAAATAACCCAACAGCAAAACTATGAGGAAAGGAAATAGTATTTGTGACAAATGAATCTGCATCTACACAGTCTTCTTTAGTTTCTATGAAAACTATTAATAGAACTGATCATAAAACTTCATGAAACGAAGCTCCTTTTCAAAGACTGAAGGAAGAGAAATGATAGTACGTCTTATTCAAGACTGATCACCAGCTACACTCAATGTGTGCACAATATAGAGTTTAATTATCCCATTCAAAGTAAATTAAGACATGTTTATTGCCATCACTTCATCCTCTGAGTAGCGAATGTGCAAAAAAATGACAGGGAAGCAGTGTTTAATGTCTGATCATGTCCGATTAATTTATCCAAAATCTGAAGTCTTCCCACTACATTCGTTGCTAAACATCTCCTGCCTGGTAATGAAAGAGCCTCGAATGAGGTTGTCCTGTTTCTGAAATTGCTCTCCTGTGATCTGTTCTCAAGAGAATAAGCAGAATGAAGACCAAAGTGAGATCATCTCACTGCTCTGTTCAAAAATAACAACTTTTAATTTTATGTCATGTCATAAAAGATACCTGCTCCCATGCCATAATCATCATCACTCACCAGTCTCTACCGTGGTCTCCCGCAACTTTCCGGCACTTGCTTTTCTACAATCTCCCTGGCTCCTTTGCTGTTTACCGAATGTAATAGAAATGGTCTCACCTCAGGGCCTTTGCCCTTGCTGCTTTTCTTCTCTGTCTCACTTTCCCTCAGATACCCATTTGCCTGCATCTTCAGCTATTTCTGTGTTTGTTTCTCAAATGTCATTTTGGTGAGATGTCCCTGGTCACTATTTTTAAAGAGCAACTAATCTCCTCACTTCCCTGCTACTTCTTACTCTTCTGCACTCTCTGCTTGATTTTTCTCCTGACACTTATCACCACTTGATAAAAATTGTACCTTTATTTTCAGTCTTATCCCTCTCAAGCGTAAACTCCGTTGAAAAAAGAATTTTGTCCCTTTTCTCTGCCAGCTCCTGGGGGCTAAAATAATATTTGGCACATAGTAGATGCTCAATAAATATTTTTGAATGAGTAAATGGATGATATTAACATTCTTTGAGAAATGTAGATTTAAATTCAGAGTTACTTCTCTTCCCTCACATTCTTTAATCCTACTTGTTACCTCTCCCTGAATCTTTGATTCTTTTGTCAGCATGTTTACCTGACATTGCATTTCACTCATAGCTATTAACTTTTAATATTAATATTTAGGGTATCATGTTTTTTAGTGCAGTAGGTAGAACAGACACTGATTCTGTTTGTGTAGCCAACCTGCTCCCTTTTAAATATTCATTATGTATATATTAATTTAGATATAGTTCCAAATGCTAATAATTTCTAAATGATAGTTCTATAGAAATGTCTAAAACTTCTCAATGTCTTTCCATTAGATAAAGTAAGTACACATTGTAAAGCATTACATTTCAGGCCCTTCATGAGGTAGCTCCTTACCTGGGTTATATTCTATATGTTCTAGTTAACAAAACTAACTGGCTCAGCGGCTGCCTTCAGCTCAATCAAGTATTTTGGAGGAGTGCAAAAGGCAAGGCAATTAGGATACATTTATCATGTAGAAAAGAAAAGTTAAATTAAAAAATTATAATATTCAGGGCAGCCTGGGTGGCTCAGCGGTTTAGCGCCGCCTTCAGCCCAGGGCGTGATCCTGGAGTCCCAGGATCCAGTCCCACGTTGGGCTCCCTGCATGGAGCCTGCTTCTCCCTCTGCCTGTGTCTCTGCCTCTCTATCTGGGTCTCTTACGAATTAACAAATAAAATCTTAAAAAAAGAAATTATAATATTTATAGCTCTATTCCTATTTTACACTTACAAATATGATGAGATGAGGGGGACCTGCTGATTCAGTCAGTGTAGTATTTGACTCTTAATCTTGGGATTATGAGTTCAAGCCCCATGTTGAGTATAGGGATTACTTAAAAATAAATTTAAAAAAGAAGACTTTTAAAAATATGATTAAGTGTATGAAATATAAAATAGTTCTTAAATGTGTTATCTTAAGTGGAAAAAGAAACTCTATCTTGGTAAATTAATAAAATTTTCACTAATTTAAAACATGATTTTATCATTCCTAAATCATTATCAAAGCACTCAAAATTTTAACCAAGTACCCAATAAACTGTAATAAATATTTTTTTCCAGGCACCTAGATGGCTTAGTGGTTGAGCGTCTGCATTCAGCTCAGGTCGTGATCCTGGTGTTCTGGGATCAAGTCCCACATCAGGCTCCCTCCAGAGAGCCTGCTTCTCCCTCTGCCTATGTCTCTGCCTCTCTATGCCTGTCATGAATAAATAAGTAAAATAATAAATAAATAAATAAATAAATAAATAAATAAATAAATAAATAAATATTTTTGTTTCTATACATATATTTCACACAGTCTTCAGAATACAACTTTGGGATTTTACTGGAAAATGTATGAAAAGTCTATTTGAATTGAAATTTTCAAAATCACAATGCTAATGAACACATTGCTACATTAGCAACATTCTTTTGCCTAGTAGTCAATGTTCAAAGGTCCCTCTTTATGTACCACTCTGGCCATATATTAAACTATTTTTCTATGAAGTATTGTTAGTTTTCAGCCTAAAGCTGTTGTCATGTAACTGTGACCACTTTCTGCATTAAGGGGAATTGGCAAATCAAAATCAATAAAACAATTTGGGATTTCAGAAGGAATTAGAAAATAAAAACAAATTACTAATATTTAGGCAAACTGCCTTGAAATCAACTGCCCAATGTTAACAGCTTACTAGGATGGTAGTCAACAAATAGAGTCAGGGCTGAGTGGGTAACAGAAGTGTTATCAGAAGTACAACCTGTGAATTAACACATTTGTGAGGAATATTTATGTACATTAGGTATGATACATGTATTGGTGCATAATAAACACATGAAATTATGTGATTTTGTTATAAAATATAATTGAAAAAAATCATTGTTTTGCAAAAAGTACAATAACTTTTTGATTAGCAAACCATTAAAACATTGCTAACCTACCTAACTTAACGTGAGGTGTACTTACAATAAGGTAGTAGTGATGATAATAGAAATCTCTGGTTTAATTTTGAAAAAAAGAAATACCTATACCTAATTACCTTAGAGTTTAAACATTGTTCAATTTATTATATTGGTAATAACAAAACTGACTCAAAGAAATGAATGAACAAGAATACAGAGAACATTGGTAATTTGAGAATAAAACGTATAATAAACAGTTACTTGTGGTAATAATACTTTAAGGAATGTAATGATTTTTGTTTGTGTTGTTTTGTTGTGCATTTAAGCAAGTACCATCTGTGGTTAATCACAATCTCCTAGAACAGGATGTTACTTTTACATGATTAATGTTGGTTTATGTTGAAACCCTACAAATGTAATCTGTATTCACTTCCCTGTACTCTAAATCTTCTGTTCGTAAAATGGTAAGATCCTGTCCTAACTTTAGTATTAAATTTACTATTAATATGAAATGTAACATTTCTGCTCTACTGAATAGTTTCCTGGAGACTGACTGGAACTTTTCCTAACTTTCTTTTCTTTTCTTTTCTTTTCTTTTCTTTTCTTTTCTTTTCTTTTCTTTTCTTTTCTTTCTTTTCTTTTTTCTTTTCTTTTCTTTCTTTTCTTTTCTTTATTCTTTCTTTCTTTCTTTTTCATTCATTCATTTATTTTTAAAGATTTTATTTATTTATTCATGAAAGACAGAGAAAGAGAGGCAGAGACACAGGCAGAGGGAGAAGCAGGCTCCATGCAGGGAGCCCAATGCAGGACTCAATCCCAGAATGCTGGGATTACACCCTGAGCCAAAGGCAGATGCTCCACCTCTGAGCTACCCAGGCGTCCCTCTTAACTTTCTTTTAATCAGTGATCCTGTTTGGCCTCTGACAAGATATAATTTAGGTCTTGCACACTCACAAATTTTGCTTAATTTTGCTTAGTATTTCTGAGTTGCGATTTAGTTTTTAAATCAAAACTTCACCAATTATTTAGTCTTTTTAATGTTCTACTATCCCTTATTCTAGATTTCAAAGCTTTTCTCAGAATTTGGAGACAAATTACCTAAAGAGCCATAGGTACAAATGATACTTTTTATCACTCTCATGTCTGTGTTGCTTCTTCAAAAAAAAAACAAAAAACAAACAAAATCACAAACGTATGTTCTCAGAGCTATACCCATTTTCAAATTCTTAAATATACAGACCAAATAATTTTACAGTGCTATTTTTAAATAAAAATTACCAACAAACTTCCAAAACTCTATCTTTTCAAACATCGATTTCTACTTGTTCTTCTGTGAAATGAAAACCCAAGCCTAAAACATACTAGAATGTCTCTGGAGCTTTCCAGTGTACCAAGTAATTATTCAAATTAGATTATAAAGCTAAAATAAAATTAATGACAATGATCTTGAATCCTCATTAACCAGGAAAAAGGTTTTCTTTTTTTAGCTGGATAAGATTAAAGATAATAACTGTATAAAAAAGTAGTTAATCTCTATGAATTGAAAAAATATTCTGCATCTCATTCAACAGAATATACAGATTAAGAATTTATGTTTTATTAAAATGCATTTATTACCTCTGTTGAATTCCATTTTATAAAGTTTTGCATAATTAATGTGGTATTTTAATCGTGTTACAGTAACAGAAGTCAGTCTGGAAACATAACTGGGTTATGTACATTTAGTGATGTCTAGTGGGAAGTATTCCTATATCAGCCTTAAATAACTAATTAGAGACAGCAACAAAAAATGTGTCACTAGTACTATTAAGAAAAGAGGGTCTATATATTAATTTAAAAATCACTCTACCCCTGGGAAAAAGAAATTATGACTGTTTAAAATAAAGTATGCACTTTATTTTACAGAAATTATGGGAAAAAAATCAGTTCTGTGGCTCTTCATTACCAAGTATTCTTACGAGATATCATGAGTCCAATATGTTTTGTTTTGTTTTGTTTTAATCAAGAGTGTTGTTCATGTAGGATTAAGAAAAAAAGTTGACAAGGAAGTAGTCAGCAGAAAAATGAGGACAAAGTACTCCTTAAATGGAACATGTCAGAGTATGCATCATGTTAGTACAAGACACTCTGAGAGCTGCATCCATGTAACACCAGAGAAGGCTGTTTTGAAAAATGCCCTTAGAAGTTTCCAAATATGAATATGATGTAACTCAATTTATTACCATGTCTTGGGAACACTCATTTTGAACAGGTTGACAATTTGGTTTGAAAGAGAATTTTAGTCTGTTTTAATTTTCTAGCCCATATAAATTCCATCTAAATGTAGGGCCTGTATTTAAAGTGTATGTCCTACTAGTTCCTGGTATATGTTGTCATTTAATCTTATAATTGGGAGCATATATACCAACTAGAAATTATACGTCTCATTGACCATTACCCTCACTGGGAGGGGCCAAAAGTTACAAAATTTTACTCTCTGTGTTTTCCTTTTGGAGGAAAAATTCATTCTATGAATGAAGACTTACACCAATAATTGAAAATAGCTTCCTGATGGAAATATTCCCAGTACAAAAATAATCAAGGTAGTAGTCTGTAAATATTGCCCTTGAGAATCCTAAGGAGCTTTTTATTCTCTACAAGGAGCAATACTATATGTCCTTAAAGAAAGATTACCATCAACAAAAATAACTAAAGGAAGCAAAAGATAAAGAAATAATACACATATACAGTGTACTGGCACTGTTCAAATATATGTAGAATATTACCATATGAAATGTAAAGTCCAAGTATTTACAAGGGAAGATTTAAAAATGAACCAATTTTGGTACATAATAAGCGTTGTTGACAAACAAGCATTGGAAACTTAAAGTTTGTCAGTACTCGTTTCACACCAAGGTTATATATAAAGTGCTTATTCTATTAAGTGGTCTCATGATCTAAAGATAAATGTTTCTCAGATACGGAGAGAAAAATGTTTTTACCGTGTTCATTTTGATACTTTGAGATTTAACTCTTAATATATTCTATTTCTGTAGCTAATAGGCAATATTCCAATAAATGATTTCACTTCTAGACTGAATGAGTTTGTCCAAAGGAACTGCCAAATGCAAACAACCAGTTGGGGTAGAGACATCTCCCCATGTAAATTAGTATTTTCTTATTAGCCTAGTTAATGAGAATGAATGCTCCAGAACTGCATCACTTATACAGGCCATTTGTTAAAGTGAAGTTTCACAATCTGTAAGGTGAAAAACAAGACAAAACAAAACAAAATGCTCCTTGACCCCCAAAGAACTCTACTAGCTGACCCTGTGAGACCAAACTGGTTATAAACTATAATTTTCTTTCTAATCATCTTTAGAACTATGGGAAATATTGACACTCAGGCAAATTCTATGTAGGCATAGCTATGGCTGAGAACAAACCATATATACCCTACAGACCTCAGTGTTTTTATTTTTGATAAATAACCTAAAAGAATTTATTCTGTAGGTATAAAGCATCTTAAATCATGTAATTTATTAACAAATTATCTATACAGGCAGGGTCATTTATGCATTTCCTACATGTATGAAATTGCAGGTACCATGATTTAAACACCAGTGTCCCAATAACATGGCTCAAACTTCAGATACTACAGTAGCTGGCAAACAGTTTGTAAAGTTACGCAGTACAAACTTTGCTGCTAGCTGTTCAGTCCACAAATCACTATGTGTTTATCAGTGACCAGTTGTGGTACTTCTTTCAAAATGCACAGACAGCAAAGCATATAGTTCTATTGCCTTCTGTCTCCCAGTGATAAACCCACGTGACATTTTACAGAAATGGGTAACTGGAAGAGGCTATTGGCCAACAAAGAGGCAAGTACAGCAAAGAAACAAAAAGTGATAGCATCACAAGTAAAATTTGGATAGAATATAAGTGAGCTATAGAAGAAATAACTGAGTAGAGAGTGTTGATCCTGCTACTGTTCAAGACACTTTAGATCTAGAGGAACTTACACAAGGCAAAATTATTGATGTAGTAGAGCAAAGTAGCTGTGACAGAAAGGATGATGATGTCCCAGAAGAAGTGACTGGCAAAAACGTCACAATAATGGCACTCTCAGAGACTCTTCAAAACATTGAAACTGCAACAGATAAAATGTTGCTAGCTGATCCAAATTTAAAAGGAGCATGACAATTCACCAAGACATAGAAAAGATGCTACTTCTGTACTCCAAGTTCTATGATGAGATAAAAAAAAAGGCAAGTACTATTTAAATTTTTTTTGGTAAGTTTTGTGTGTGTGTGTGTATGTGTGTGTGTGTGTGTTTGCAAAGAAACAAAATACTTTAATCCCCAAAGTTTCTGAAGCTTTAAACTACAGTGTACTAAATAAATAGTAGTTTTACCATTTGTTCATTTCCCCATACTTGTAGCCATCAGAAAGAGAGTTTCCAGCATTTGGAGAAAAAAGAGACAGAACAACTGTATTTTTCCCATCAATTATTAAGACCTGTTTGCAAAACCTCAGCTCATAGTCATTTTTAAGGCCCTTCCCTAGTGTGTAACACCAGGACTGCCTGTATTTCAAAAAAGGGGCTTTACTAGCCCCTGTGCTAAAACCCTCCACTAGGATTCTTAGTTGTAGGCCTTAAAAAAAGTATTTGATATGCTCCGTGAGAGCAAAGATTAAAGGATATAGGAATAAACCTTCTTAGTACCAATTTTACAAATATGTCGAAAACCCCATTTTATTCTAATCTACAGAGAGAAAGGTTTATACTTTCTAATCTTCCTTAAGAAATAAATTTTAATATAGTAAGTAATTCAACCATTACTAGAATATAAATGGTAAATGCAAGTTCTGAGTGTTAAAAATATTTTCAGTGCTCATCTCCTAGTCTCCGTGAACTGCATCACACTGCGGCGCTGTAACACATTCTCCCTCCAAGCTTTGTTCTCAATTGGCAAACATTGGCTGTCCATGCTCCGTCCTCCTGTTACACACACTTTACTTATATTACACAAGCCAACACGGTTTTTCTTCTGATGTCTTTTGGATCATCATAAGCATCATAGACATTTTCATCAGTGATGCCAAGAGAACTGGGAATATGTTAGTTTACTTTTGCTTCCTCTGTTGCTTAGTTGGCTGCCTCTGCAGCAACAGAACAAAAAGAGGATCATGCATGAAATACAGCTATTATTTATGAGAGAATGGCTGGTTTTAAAACAAGATAGATGGTTAGTATTCCGTGGATATTCCCCCACCAGATTGTAACAGTTCTGAATGAGGTTAAATTGCGAGCCAAGACTGTCAAAATTTTCTCTTGATATAGCACCAAAATAGCCTGATCAGCCCAAAAGCTGCTGAGCCTCGCTATTAGGAACTGCAGCTACTCTGCAATGTGAAAGATAGGGGATTTGGTCTATTTCATCATTGTGGTTTTTTCCCCCCTCCTAGAGTTACTGACTAAAGAACAAGAATTTCTGCTTGAATGGCTTGATGTGACATTTATCTCTAGTTTTGTGGATGAGGTCATAGTGTTGTTTAATGTACTATAATAACCCGTCTCTTGGATCTCAAATCATTTTAGACTGCAGTTCAGTTTTATCCAGCTTCTAGAAATGGGTATGCTAACAAATTCAGATGATACCCAACATCAAGATCAGTCTGCAGGCCATCTGTTCATTCACCAAATTTTATCAAGCATCTACTATGTACCAGAGATTCAACTTGAATGGACAATTCAGTAGTGGCAAAACAGGGTTGTTTTTGTTTTTTTTGTTTTATACCTTCTTCCTGATTTTTCCATATAAGGCTGACATAAAATAACTTAGAATTTTGGCAAAAGTCATAAGAAAACTCTAATGATTAGCTAAGTATGTCGATTAATAATGTCTATTTATTCGTTCATTTATTTATCATTCATTCATTTATTTATCTAACAGACTGGCCACTTGTTCTCCCCTAAAAAGGGAAAGGTCTTGCCATGTCCTAGGAAGTCTTGAGAAGACTTGGCAGAGGGTGTAATTGTCACTTCATCCAGCAGAAACAAAGTGTTTAATAATTTGAAATATACACAAGATTAGGGTTCAGAGTGCTTGAGTTGAGAACTGGGCATTCTGGATTCTGTGAGATTGGTTGCATTATCAAATATATGTTTAAAAAATATTACCGAGCAGCTTAAAAATACAATTCTAGCTGTATTCTAATGAAAAGAATGCTATAAGAAAGTCAATGGTTGTCATGGAAGTCTTTGACATTTGAATTAATATTTCAAGTATTTTTAATATTAATAATAGAATCATATTTAATTTTTTAAAAGATTCTATGTTTAAGTAATCTCTACACCCAACGTGGGGCTTGAATTTACAACCCCAAGGTCAAGAGTCACATGCTCTACCGACTGAGCCAGCCAGGTGCCCCAGAATCATATTTAATTTGTGGCATGGAAGAAGAAGAACAGTAGCTATAAAATTAGATAATGTAACTAAAGAGATGACATAATTTATATAAAGGAGACACATTATATCTTCTTTTGTATATTCGTTGCCTTCATTCAAAATTTTTTTAACCTGAAAAGTTGTTTTAGACTATATATGCCAAAAGAAGGAAGAGTAAAAATCATTAATACGTGTGCATTATTTTCTAATATCAAATTCCACATTCAGAGGCAGACCATTACAACAATAAGAAGGAACAGTGTGTGTGGAGGATATGTAATTCAAGATTCAAATATCACTTGTCTTCTTTCTCACTTTAATGGCATACAAGTACAGAAATATAATTGTTTGTTTATATAAATTGTATTCTTATTTGGCTTTTTCTAAGATTGCTTTCTATTTACAAAGCCCAACATGTATAACCTCAGTAGTCCTTTCCTCAATGATGAGATAGCAGTAATTTATCCGAAGAACTTTGTCTCCTATGAATGAATCCAAAGGCTTCAGTCAAGTTCCATTCAATAAATGTTTACTGAACGATTTTTTTCTGAACATACACCATATCCATGAATCAGGTCATGAATATATGAAGGATAAGCAAATTTGAATTCTGCCTTCAATCAATATAGAATTTTGTGAAAATTTTGTAATTTCCTTTTATAAAAAGCTATACTGTGACAAATAACTCCTAAATTGAACACCAATAAAAGTTAATTAAAAAAAAAAAAAGCTATACTGTGACAAATAACTCCTGAAATAGAACTACTTAGTCACATGTTATAAATAAAATTGTTCTAAATACCCAAAGGAAACTATAGAGAATCTCTGGTCAAATAGTGAGTCCTCTAGAATATTCTCCGTCACACTTACCTGCATTTTAACATTATTTTTTTGGTCCCTTTGCAAGTGTTCATGGAGGTCTCTGGGCAAAAGGTCCCAAGTCCATATTTGGTGTCGCTTCTTTACCCAATTTGTTCTGGAGCTTTTAGTCTACCTGTAAGTACCATCAGTTACACCTGTCATGGATCAATTTACTAGCATTCCCAAATCACAGGATTGTCCTGATTTTTCTTAATTGCTTCTGTGACCTCTCCCCTCGCTCAAACTAAGATGCTAATTAGTTTGGGAGGGTCTTAGCATGGTCATTCCAAATCAACCTTTGCCCCCTTTGCATTGACTGTAACCTTTCAAATGACTGGAATGGAAAAATTTCAGGAAACCAAAATAGGCACCTGCTAAGTATCTATTAAAATGGTGGATTCAATGATTACTAATGTTGGATAAAAATGTTTTAGGACAGTCTTTCTCACATTTTAATATTTATGTGAATTATCTGTGGGAACTTGTAAAATATATATCTGATTCCTTACTTCTGGGGTGGGACCTGAGAGTCTTCATTTCTTTTTTTTTTTTCTTTTTTTCTTTTTTTATTTTTTTGAGTCTGCATTTCTAACATGCTTTCAAGTAATGCTAATGTTGCTGGTCCTCATCAACACTTTGAATAGGAAGAATTTGGGTTACTATAAAATTTCATTATTGAATCTATGTTTCTTGACTATAAGCACTTGGATTAAACATCCATTAGAAGGCATAATCTTTCACTGAACTTAAAAATAACGATGCTATTTGTTTCTTATTTGGTACTTACTATGTGCTTACCCCATGGCAGGCATTTTATAGGTTAGGAATTTATAAATTCACTGGAGGGTGAATAAACAATGTTGTGCAACTAAAAGAGAAAAAAATGTATTAACTATACTACCCATTACCAGCTATAAAAGCAAAGGTTGTATAAATTTACAATGAAGTACTGAAATGCTGAAGAAGAAAAATGAAGGAAAATCGCTAAGCTTGATAGAAATATGAGAAAAAGAACACATGCTATTTCATCGAGGGTGTATTCCAATCACAAAAGGCTTGAGTCAGTCACATTTTAGATGCTCGCATTTGTTAACTCTTAGAAATAACCTGAGACGAGTACTATTGTATAGATGAAAAAATGGAAATATAGATAAGTTAAATCTCTTGGTCTAGGTCACACAGCTTGGAACTGGTAGAACCAGTATTCACATAAAGTAATTCTATAATCTTCTCTGAAATTATTTTTCTTGAACATTAGAGAGACCGTAGATCTAAAAGTGTGTTATCATTTTTAGAACTTCATTGTACTTTTCCTCAATCCTTGAT
Organism: Vulpes lagopus; assembly: GCF_018345385.1. NCBI lineage: Eukaryota > Metazoa > Chordata > Mammalia > Carnivora > Canidae > Vulpes > Vulpes lagopus. The sequence goes on along the minus strand of NC_054839.1, from coordinate 39,671,230 downwards.
GTTATATGTGGCAGTGGAAAATGACTCAGTTTCAACTTCTTTCTCCTTTGAATGCTTCCTAAAATGTTTCACTTTGTTCCTTCTCCAGTGAATTTGTAAATTCATAGCATGTTTGAACTCAAGTATTAATTTAAATAAATTCTATATCCCTTTGGTGCAATGAAATTTAAAATCACATATGTTCTTTATTTAAATGACTTAAATATTATAAAAGTACATAAAGCTGAAATTCAAAACACAATCTATGTTTTATCTACACAAGAACCCTCATGAAAAATGCAAGAGATGAAGCTAATATGGTATAGATTTTGTCAACTTAAATCTACACTGTTCAAAATTACAAAGGCTAAAGTTCATAAAACTCTAACTACAGATATTACCATGTTTTGTTGAATATGCGGATTGCCATGACTTGTAGGACTTGCTGCCAGTGTTGTTCTCTTACTGTTATATGCAGATTTTAGCTTACAGGCCCAATAATCTGTGATGGCAGCCACAACCTTTGAATTTGTTCATGCTCACTCTAGTTTGTCATATTTTCCATCTTCCAACAGTAATCAGATTATTAGAGACAAATGTTCTACATTTCAATCATCCTAAGAAACATTTTCATAAATAGAATGATTATAGGCTTGAGTACAGACAGCAGGGTTGGAGCACTTTTTTGCTCCTGACTTCTGCTTTGCTACAGTAATTAATAGTTACGATAATAAAAAAATCAACATCTGTATGTGATCTGTAATTGACAAAACACATACAACATTTCATATGACTATTATGTATCAACCAGAAGGTGATATGAAAACTTCTTTTTACAGATGAGAAAACTGAGGCTCACAGGGAAATATTCTGAATTCAGGGTTTGTGAATCAAAATCCCACTGCTGTTCTTTACACCACTACTGTTTATTATGCCAAGATTATTAGAAATCTTACTTATATCAGATACAAATAGGCACTCAAACATCCTTTCTTTACTTTTATAACCAATACAATTGTGCCTTCAGTATCTCCTACAAGGACACACTATATTGTTGCTGTGAGATCAGTGCCTCTGATGTCACACACAGCTGATCTTGCTCTATCCTTAAGCCTTATTTGCATAATGAAGATACTAACACTCATATAAGCATTAAACTTACCAAATATATGTAAAAATCAGTAGACTAGCTCTCTGGCATGGTTCAAAATGTGGTAGACATTTACTGTTAATACTGCCTCAGGTATGTCAGACACCTTATCTTTTTTTTTTCCCCTGATTTCATTTAGAGTATCAATTAACTAGCGACTCCTGAGAAATAAAAATGATCATGTGCTTTCATTCCCAAAATGGCTTTAAGTATTACTTATTGTTTATTGAGTTTCATGCTTTTTCAAGTTGTTCTATAATTATTTTCTGAGGCATAATGTAATCCTTTAAAGGGAATACATTTTACTTAAATCTAAAACACGGAAACAAGATTTAAGATTTTGGACATATATCAAAAACAATTTGAGAGATTCTAGCTGAAATTATCAGTTTTAATTAAACTTATTTTCATTCTGATCCTATTTTTAAGCTAACAAAAAGCCCTTTGTCCACTTACTTGGATGCTTTTTATTTTCTATTAACATTCACATAAAAGATCTATTCTGTATCTAACTTATGAAACATACATGGAAAATGATTCCAGTCTTTACTGGTAGATTTTTATTTTAGGTATTTTGCTTTTGACTCTATGGGATTAATAGTTCTCAATTTGTAGCAAAGTCAAAACTTCAATAATGTGGCTTATTATTAATTTCTTCATTAAATCTGTACCAAATTGTAAGGAAAATGACTCAATATACCTGGATATATGTATAGCTATTAGAATCCAGGCAAAAACCTAAAGGAGAAAAGCAAAAATCTCATATTTAAGGGCCCATAGAGATTTGAACTACTGCCACTGCTGTAACTCTTTGGACATAGTTTATTCCCCCAAGTGAGGAGACAGTTATAATGCCTAACGCCTCTCCAGCCTTCCTTGATGGTAGCATACCTTGTTTGCTAAAGTTGTCATCTCAACAGCACTAAACCACATGATTTCTCCCCTATGTTATTTCATTTTACTTCCCATAAAAAGCACAATGAGAAATATCCTAGGAGCCAGAGCTTTTACTCTCCAACTGTAATGTTCAGTTTTATAACATCATTAAGTTTCTTACAGAAAAATAATAATGTGGGCAATGTGAATGAGTTTCTCACGTTGGCTTTGGCATTTCTGAGGCCCAACCAGCTATTAGATTCACTTACTGAATAGAATTTCAGTTATTTAGTGATGTAGATTACTAAGCTGCTAGGTAAAGAGGGGGGGGATCTATAGTAACTTCAAAATTTAGTAATTATACAATTCAGTAACACACTAATAAGATCTGAGCTAGGCATGTTTTGACCCCCAAAAAGAGAAATTGTTACCATTTGTAACCCAAAGAAGTAGCTATTAGGAAAGTTTAGTTTATTAGTGAAAAATAAGATCTGAGTAATTTGTCTTTTTAAGATTTTATTTATTTATTTATGAGAGATACAGAGAAGCAGAGATAATAGGCAGAGGAAAAAGCAGACTCCTTGAAGGGATCCCAATGTGGGACTTGATCCCAGACCCCAGGATCATGGCCTGAGCCCAAGGCAGACATGATACTCAACTGCTGAGCCCCCCAGGTGTCCCTGATTAATGTCTTTAAAGTAGCAACAGTATCAACAAAAATCTTAGGACTCTGAACCGAAACAAAAATACCTCAGAATAACACTTCCAATACAAGTATGCTAATCATTTTTTGAAAATCATATCTTGCTTCTCTTTTCTCATTAGGAGACTAGTATATCTATTTCAATATAGGAGATTTGCAAGGATTCCAGCCCTGGAAGTCAATTCTGGCCTGTAGGTGGCTACAGTTAACAGACAATGGGACTTATGAATGGGGCTGTCGGCCATTAGGTGGCATTATGAACTAGTTCCAATATTGTTAACGCAATTTATCTTGGTTAATTTACTTTCTAGTTTTAGGGAATTTGGAAGGTGAGCTGGTAGAAAAAGTACCAGATATGGAATGAATACATTTGGTAGGAAAGAGAAAATGGAAAAATAATTTTTTAACTCTTCCACTCCAAGGACTCCTGTTGACTACATTTGTTTATAAAATTGAAAATCTTTATAGTCCACTAATCTTTGGCTGTGATGTTAAGTCATAGGACATATACTCATAAATAAGCAATTAGAACTTCTGGATACTTAGGAGCAGGATATTCCTAAGTAATATCTATAGCAGTGATAGGCATGAATTCAAATCATAGACTAGTGAGAACTGATGGTGAAAAACTATTTCCATCATTCTACTCTCTTCTCCTCAGTTTTCAATTTCCCAGTCCTGTAACTTAGCAAATTTTACATACCTTTTTTGTTGGTGTCATCATTTCCACCCTAGGCTAATGGTCCAGGTTTAATATGGGGAGGAAAGAATGAAACTGAGATTTCTGAAAGGCATTCAATGTGTTTTATGCTCTAGATATTTTGTAGCATTTAAAAAATATTTTTTCAGTATTTGAATTCAATTAGTCAACATATAGTACATAATTAATTTCAGATGTAGTTTTCAATAATTTATCAGTTGTGTACAATCCCCAGTGCTCATCAAATCATGTGCTCTCCTTAATACCCATCACCCAGTTACTCATCCCCCACCCCAATTTGTAGCATTTAACACTGATTCTTATTCTGTGTTTCTTTATAGATGATGGAAATAAGATTAAGTAAACTTGCCAAAAGTGATAAGGTGACATAAGAATACCAAGATATAACCCATGTCTTGTATTACTTCATAGCCTATGAAAAAAGACCTTAGACATTCTAGTTTGGTTTTGTGCCTGCATAAATACACTTAAAAAAAAACAGGCACAAATTGTCTCTCTCCTACTCTCTGTGTTTTTAAAATAATGACAAGTCAGTACTTCGATTCATGAATCTTTCTATACAATTTCAAAATCTTACCAATTTTCTGAATCTTATTTTTGGGGAAAATCTAACCATGTATCATTACTGTCTTCCAATTAAAAGTGATCCATTCTTTTCAGGTGTCTTTTTTTTCCCTAATATTTTATTTATTTATTTATTTATTTATTTATTTATTTTTAAAAGATTTTATTTATTTATTCATGAGAGATACAGAGATAGAGACAGGCAGAGAGAGAAGCAGGCTCCATGCAGAGAGCCTGATGTGGGACTGGATCCCAGGACTTCAGGATATGCTGTGGGCTGAAGGCAGGTGCTAAAACCGCTGAGCTACCCAAGGATCCCCTTATTTATTTATTTATTTATTTATTTATTTATTTATTTATTTATTTATTTATTTATTTGAGAGGGAGAGTGTGTGTGTGTCTCTCTCTCATAGCAGGGTTACAAAGGAAGAAGCAGACTTTTGCTGAGTGGAGACAATGTGGGGCTCAATCCCAGGACCCTGAAATCATGACCTGAGCCAAAATCTGACGCTTAACCAACTGAGTCACCCAGACACCCTTCTTTTCAGATGTTTTATCAATTTGTCTTCTCAGCCCAGAATTTGGCCAAAATCTCGGGCTAAAATCAGTAATTTTAAGAACTGAAAAGCAAACCTTAGTGGAAAATCAAGTTGTCTCCCTCAGCTGATAGGAAAACTATGAAACATTTGGGTCTCTTATGACATATATTTTTATTTAAAATCTTGAGAGGTTTTTTTTCCAAAAGACAAATATTGTTTCATTTTTACCACCTTCACTGAAGCATGAATAGCACAGAAGTAGGCATTAGTCTTTGGCTTGTATGCGATTCAATCAAGTGTTACTTGCATTCCAATTACTCAGACAGCATGGAATACAGCTGTGTCCAAGAAGTATTTCAGAGTTTCTTTAAAAAACTCTGTATACTGTGGTATAGAATTCACTTGGATTGCATGTGAATGATTATAGTTTGGACTTGTACCCAAGGTATTTCTTGGTTATTACTTCAAAGTCATGGATTATTTAAAATTATTACCAAATTCAGAAGAGGTTTTAAATGTTCTATTTTTAAAAAGGTAATATATTTAAGATCCTCAAGGTTAGTCCATAGGCATATGTGTGGTAAATCGGACTAAAGGAAAACATTTGAGAAACCACAGCTCAGGATGGCATCCTCTCTGTTAATACAGAAGAGAGGATGCATATTTGACTAGAATGAAACATTACTATATTAGCCATCAGGGCAATATATTTTACTAAACTCTACATTTGTCATTCATAGCTATGTGACTTTAGAAGCATTATTAGCTTTCTGCTCTTCAGTTCACTTTAATGGACTCCTTGTTGTGAAGATTAAATTAGATAATGTATTTAAAGTACCTATCATAGTACTTGTCACCTACTGAGTCTTTGTTACTAAAGAAATGATTAGTTCCTTTCCCTGGCTAAATGAATCTAAAACAAGGTCTCATACAATACCCTATTTATCATGAACTGTTGGGTTTGTTATATAACAACACCTGGTCCAAATAACTGCAGTTGGAATTTTTATACTCACAAAAAAGCCACAATTAAATAGAAACTAAATACCTTTGACTAAAAGGCAAATCTTGATTCTTGTATGCCAAAGCTATAGTTGTACTCAAACTAGTACAGAAAAGAAAGCTAACTTTTGGAATTATGCACACTATCTTGGTAAAGCTAAGCAAGCACCTAACAGTCAATGTTTTCTCTTTGCTGAAACATGGTTAATATTTGACAGATAATAATTTTTTCTTAAGAAACTACAAGTTTGGGGATTCCTGGGTGGCTCAGTGGTTTAGGGCCTGCCTTCGGCTCAGGGCATGATCCTGGAGTCCTGGGATTGAGTCCCACAACGGGCTCCCTATATGGAGTCTGCTTCTCCCTCTGCCTCTCTCTCTCTCTCTCTCTCTCTCTCTCATGGATAAATAAATAAAATCTTAAAAAAAAAAAGACTACAAATTTTACTTATTTTGGGAAAAACATGTACTTAACATCTACGTAGAGGAGCCATCAATAAAGAGGCATCACACAATAAATTGTATATATGTGTATGTGTATGTGTGTTGGGGAGAATGTTTCCTATATCCTTTTTTTTTTTTTTTTTTTTTTAGCAATTTACAGTATTGCTGTCACTGTTTTAACTGGATTATCACATGGTACCACAACAAAGCCATAGCCCGTAAAATTCAACCAACTCATTTGAAAAACATTCTATTTCCTAGACTCAGAAGAATTTTTTTAAAAAAATATTCATTTTATTAAAATCTTCTCTCCAGAATATATTTTCATTGTACCAACTAAGAAGTATAAAAACTAAATTGTTTTTTCTTCTGTAGATAGTCTTCCCCTGGATGGATATAGTTCTCAGCAATAGCACAAGAATCTTCAGCAGCTCAAGGAACAGGATCCTAATTACATCATGTTGGCTAAAAGACCACTTGTAGATGCTTTTCACATCTCTTTAACTGCTCTTATCAGAGGTTCTGTTTTACACCACTGGCTAAGGATAACCACAGTATGTAGTGCCGACAACCATATTTGACATGGTAGTTCTGTGGGTTTTGTGTTGCTGCATTATTCATCCATCTCTGTTTTCTTTCTCTTTTATTTTTTTTTTTTCTTTCTCTTTTATTTTTTTTTTTTCTTTCTCTTTTAATAGTAAAAGTAAAAAGTATGTAAAACTGCTGTGGGTAGCATTAAGGAGGTTCTGCAAGTGTGGAAATGGGGGTTATATAGGAATTCTGTACTTTCTTCTCAATTTTGCTGTGAGCCTAAAAAACTGCCCCCCAAAAATAAAGTCTAAGTTTAAAAACTACGTAAAATTAAGCAATAATTTTCCTTACCTTGCTTTCATTTTCAAATATGTGACTGGCACAGTTTTAAAAATGTTCTAGGAAGTTTGTAACTGAAATATTTTCAAAATATAACTGCAGGTTTAACTACAAGTTATCCCATTAATTTCTCTTTTCTTTTAAGAATTTTCCCTGCATTACAAAATAAACTATCTCTATTTTTAGGAACCAATCAATTTGAGAGTAAATCTATCAAATATAATGCAAAGTAAAGCAATAGGATATTTTTTAATAAAAAATACTTTCATTGCTAAGCTGTGATTAGAAAAAAAGGGGGAGGAGGACTCAGTATAGCTCAAATAGTAATTGGGCTTTTTAGGACAGGAGTTTTGGAAAAGAGTTGTTACAAACTACCATTAAGTGAACTTTCTGCTCTCATGATCATTTGATCTATAATTACTCTTTACAATAAAGGAAAAACATATTTTTTTATTTTATTTTAGCATCCTGGAACTGTCACTAAGGCAAATTTGTGGGGTAAAAAGCATTTATACATTCGTGATAGAAAGAAAAACCACATACTTAGAACTGATAAAAACAAGGAACACAACCAATTGAGAGCTAAACAGTTCACTGTTGTGGGAAAACATTATCAGATAAGGACTTCAGATTACTTATTATAAATGTGCTAAGTAGTTTTTAATTAGCTACTCCAGACAACATCCTTGTGAAATTAAGTGTTATCCACATTTATGAATAAAAAATATTTGTAAAAAACATTGCAGAAGGTAAAGCAGTTCAAAAACCACTCTTGCAGATTTGATTAAACACACACACACACAATCATATACACACAAAACACTCACATGACAATTTCTGATCATGAAGAACATCACTGAAAAACCAAAATTACAGCAGCCCGGGTGGCTCAGAAGTTTAGCGCTGCTTCACCCCAGAGTGTGATCCTGGAGACCCAGGATCGAGTCCCATGTAGAGCTCCCTGCATGGAGCATGCTTCTCCCTCTGCCTGTGTCTCTGCCTCTCTCTCTCTCTCTCTCTCTCTGTGTCTCATGAATAAATAAATAAGATCTTTTTTAAAAAACCCACCAAAATTAGTATTATTGGCAAGATGAAATATAATGTGTATAGTAGCAGCAGCAAGAACAACAAAAGACACAGGAGGAGTAAATGACTAAAATAAATTAATAAAATAAAATAAAATAAAATAAAATAAAATAAAATAAAATAAAATAAAATAAAGACCCAAACAAACAGATCTATAGAATAGTATGCAATACAGAAATATTACCTTGCAGAATGTCAAAACATTTATATCATCTCTAAATCATTCACATCTGGTAAGGAATGGGACTGATCTCTGAAGAATTGCCCAGATCTGTAATTCTAGGCATCTAGGAATAATATAATTTTAAAGAATGTTTAAATGCTTAGGGGAAATGCCTGTTAAAATTAAGTGAAATAAAAAAAAAATGTAGGTATTATTTTCAAAGTCTCCTAAATGTAATGTTTTCCCTTATATCTTCTGATGATAAACAATTCATTTTACTGTGCACAATTATTTTTAAATTCTTTGTCTAAATCTCATTTCTATTTAAATTTATTTTTTTTAAAGATTTTATTTATTTATCATGAGAGACACAAAGGAAGAGGCAGGGAAAAAGGCAGAGGGAGAGGCAGGCTCCCCGCAGGGTAGGGAGCCCAATGTGGGTCCATCCTGGACCCAGGAATCATGATCTGAGCTAAAGGCAGACACGCAACCACTAAGCCACTGAGGTGTCCCTATTTAAATTTCTTTAACTTTTCTTTAAGTTTTATAGTTTTGCATAGCTACCTTATGTCAAAAGTATTAGGAAAAAATGAATTTAAAAAGAGTAATACAAACAAGAGTGGCAATTTGTATTCTCACAACCTGCTCTTACTCAGTGCAGTAGTTTTATTATTGCTGGGTGACAGGAAAGGATGGTTAAAATATCCACAAACCCATATAAGTGATAAAATGGCAAAAACAAAATGGCAATGAAATAGCAACAAGAGAACTGATTCTAATTAGAAAGTTGGTGATGGTGAGTAGACTAATTGTTCCAGTTTTTTTCTAGAAGTAGGGTAGATATTGAATAAATCACGAAGCATTTGCTCTCACTAAGTGTCAAGCAAACAACGATCTCAAGTTGGGCCCTCTGAATCTAAAATTTTACACTAAAATCTGTGGATTCATGTCATTCTCTCAGTCTAATCCTGCAGGTCAACTAACAACAAAAAAGTTGTCAAAGGTTAGAATCAATTTACATAAACTTAGAAATGCTGTGAATACAGTAGTTGCCATTACACAGACTTTAGAACTTTAGCTTGATGCTCTAGTTTTCCTTTTTTTGCTCATAAAAAAAGATGATCTGAGAACTCACTGAATAGGTGAGGCTTCACATACCTAAATGACCATATTCTCTACGTCCTTTTATGTATACAGCATGTCAGATAAACTGATGGGGCCCACCTGAAACCATCCATTTAAGTCAAAAGTCAATGGGCTTTTACGAATCTGTTGTTAATTTTGTAAACGTTAAAATAAATGAGGCAAATATCAATGACTTCCAATATTAGCTTTTAAATTATCTATATATTATACATAATGTAATAATAATTACATTACTATATTATCTATAATAATTATCTCAATTATATCTATATATGTGTGTGCATATACATATATATATAGAGAGAGAGAGAGATATGTATATACGTAGAGAGATCTAACTTAAGGGGATGTATTACTGTCAGTAAATCTGACATTTGATCTAGAATGTCCTAAATGAAATGATGTAAAAAGTAATTTTTTCTACATATTCAGAAAGGGAGTTTATTGTGTTGTTAAGCACAATTCATCCAACTAGACTGCACAGTGGGAAAAGCTAACTCATCTACAATGCATTAGATGAAGCAGAGGCACTCGGGTGAATGGCCCCGTGGAGAACACAACAGGACTAAGTAGAACTTGCTATGAGGGGCTGACATACAGACTGGATAACATTCATGCTCAGTAGCTGCAAAGGGACAGCGAGTGAGGTGTCTCTAAGGATAATAACTTAGAAATACCTTTCAACCCTTCATCTAACTTCTTCCTCTAGCAAAGGTTAAAAGTAAGTTTGACACCTTGTTCTATTGCCTGCACTTACCCTCAGGTAATAAAAGAGACAATGAAATATAATAATGGGTCCCTGTGCTCCATGGCACTGTATAACATCTATTACACATCTCTAGAAGTTCAAACATACTCTTCCTAGTGATTTTAAATCATTGAACTACATTTAAAAGAAAATAAAAGAAAACATTAGAGTAGATATGTCACTAAGTCCGTGGCTTTTTGCCCTTGCCTCTGAAGTGGTTGACATCTTCATTAATGCTCCCTCTTCACAGTCCCTAAAGAGCTTGACATTGCTTCAATCATTAATGCACTTTACATCTGCTAACCTGTAACTGTTTAATTAATTAAATTATAACTTTATTGGCTTCTCTTGATCCTCGTTATGCTATCAAGAAATACTATACACTTAGTAATTATGAAAATAATAATGAGATAATTTGCTGAGTGTTCAGGATGTTCCAGGGACTCTTTTATATGTATTTTTCAGTTTAAATGAAATGCAAAAATACTTGGAGAGCACAAAATAACTTTCCCTTAAATGTATACATCAAGCAGAACTCATAGAAATATTTGTCTTGATTCATACTATCTTTATTAAAGTAAAGCCTGCTGGGACACAGGAAATCTTTGTATCTTGAATCACAAGTATGCATTTAAGGAATACTATTAATTCCATGTAAGAATTAATACTAGGAAACTACAGACATAAGTACCAAGAAGTAAGTACTGCAGTTTCTATCTTAGCTCAGCTTTATCAAAAATTCTTTCAGAAAGACCTTTAGTTGCCCCTTTCTTCCTCAGAGATATCTGTCACAGTCTTTTCTCACTCATTTCCTTATTGTCTTCTAATATTAGCAGATACTTTGAGAATTTCCTTCTTTGTCTGGTGGCTTACAAATTGCTCTAAACAATTTATTCCTTCTCAACTTATTTAGCTGATGTTGAACTTCTGTATTTTAGGCTGATTATGGGATATCTATAGAAGAAGTTTTCTAAAGAGGGAGCACAATAAAAAATACGGAGAGCTAAGAGACAAAACTTTGAAAAAGAAATGTAATCACTCAGAAAATGGGTACATTTCTCTAGAGTGCAAAGTGCTTCGTGAACAGAATCTCTGATTTACTCCTGAAGGGTGTCAGCAAGTGCCTAACCATCCCCATCAGGCTGGAAAAGCACTGCCTATCTATAGAAGGCAGAACCACTGATATCAAGTGTCTTGTCAGCTCCCCAGAGCAACACTATTCCTTACCCTTTCCCATGCCACTGCCACCCAGCAATGGAAAATTTTCACAGTAAAACAATATCAAACAGTAACTCCTACCTTTTCATTCATGCCTTCAGAAAGTGCTTTAAATGCAATCTGGTTAGAAGCAAAAACAAAAACTGTAATTGTGATGTATACTGCCACTTAATCATCACTCACTGAATCAGCTTCTGTACAGCTGGGAGAAAAGAAGTAAAGGGAGTATATTTTATGTGTGAATAGAAAACACTCTGGGATTTCATATTTCAGCTTTTCTTCTAAAGTTCAATGTAAAAGCAATTTCTTAAAAACAGGATTCCTTTAAGAATTTTTTTTTTAAAAGCAGGGGTGCCTGGGTGGCCCAGTCAATTAAGCACCTGACTTTGACACAGGTCATCATCTCAGGGTCCTGGGATCGAGCCCCCATTGGGCTACATGATCAGCAGGGTCTGCTTCTCCCTCTCTCCTCCTCTCCCCCTGCTCATTCTCTCTCTCTCTCTCTCTCTCTCTCTTTCTCTCAAATAAATAAATAAAATTTCAGAACAAAAATTTAAAAAGTAGGCTGTTAATGAATTAGGATATAAATTTGCCTCACCCATTTAGCATATCCTCTCAGATATATATATATATATATATATATATATATATATATACTCATATATATGTATGTAAATATATATTATATATAAATATAAGTATACACACATAAGTGTATCCACAAAATTGAAAACATCGACCTATGTATAATAATGTAACTCCAAAATACAGTAAGGAATTTTTATTTGTTTTTTATATTGATGTACACATTCCAAATAATATTTTTGTGTGTATCACTCAATGAACATTTTAACTCCAAAGAGAATAATCTATTGATTTTTAACTCTAGGTTTACGTTACACTATTTTCAGCTATGACACAAGTTTTCTTTTGAGGTAAACATCACGAGTGACAGTGAAGAAAAAAAAAGTAATAAAAAGAATAAAAGCAAACAATGGATAACCTAGACTGTTAAAAGTAACACCAGTGCTTGTTATGGAATGGATTGGAATGCCTCAATGTAATACCAACACCATCTTATAATTAAAAATTTCTAAGTCTCCACAATACCTCAGAACCAATACTGAGTTTATGTGAGAATGTTTCTTTCTGTAGCAGCTATAATATTTATGTCCCTTTTAATAAGAGGTCTCTATCATAAAAGAGCAGAGGTCCTTTTTCAAAAGTTATCCTCCTAAATTAAAAGATCAAACAATTGTGAGTCTTCCCAGAGCTTCAATTAAAATGCATCAGATGTGAAGGACATAAGGAACTCTGCATAGTGCTAGAGTGAAACTACTAGAATTGGGCTTTGGACTTTGGGTTCCATGATCCTTAGCTGTTTGAGTATAACAGACTTTGTACACAGGCAAAAACAAAGGCTCCTTTATGAGTTTCTTCAGATTTTGCAATCCCGAGATCATTCTGAGCCTCAGTGATCTCATCTGTAAAGTAGTCAAACCATATCTACAACTGAACATATTCTCAACATAGTATGATACACAGATATAAAACGCTGACATTCAAAAATATTGTGTTGCCAACAGTGTGCCCTAACATCTGTGTTTTCACATATAAAACAACAAAAGTCAAAGGTCTAAAAAATGAAACACTATTAAAAAAAGAAAACCTAAAACTACTTGATGACCAAATTACCATCTTTATTTATCTTTCATACCTCTCAAAGTAAACAAAAAAACACATTCAAGCTTTTCTTTACTCTCCATAAAGGGAAGGTACAAAGAGATAATGATTAGACTTGAACTATCGGATGTAAAATATATTATAAACCCACTGTACTACTAAGAGAACACTTGCCAGATGAAAGTGAAAAACAAAAATAAGAGAAATGGATTAGTATATACATTAATTTAGTTCATAATTAAATTGGCAATGAAAACCATTAGTTTATTAAATCCATAGTAACTGGGGAATTGATAAATTTGTTTCAAAGACAATGTTATATTTCTACTTCTCATCACATACCAAAACAAGGTCCCTATAGAACAGGGCAATAACATCTTTATACTTAAATACATATGTAAAAATATAGGTAACAATTTGCCTAAAATATCTTATAACTATATGGCAAAGGAAACAACCATAAAAAAAAAGAAAGAAAAAAAGCTCCACTAAGCACTTTAAAATGTTAATAAAAGGCAGCAGAATCTAAGTAAATTAGGGAAAATGTCACGATATATGACAAAATGTTATACATATATTAGGATCTTTAATATCAATAAAAATACAATAATAGTACTGGGAAAATAATTACGTCAATGAAAAAAATACTCATAATTTTAAAACATTAAATACCAACACATATGTGAGGAGGGTTGGAGAAATGAACACCTTACCCTCACCTTTTGGAAGGCTACTCATTGTGACTGCTTTGCAGATAAAGATGTTGACAAAAACTGAAAAGCTTTCAAATCTTCCTACCTTATAATTCAGTAATCCCACTTTCAAGAATTTTTACAAGTATATTAGAAATGCTCACAAAATGTATATACTATAAAATTTTAGAAAAAGGAAACTAAAAAAAGAAACTAAAAAAAAAAGAAAAAGGAAACTACTTAAGAGAAATATTGCAAACTCTAAATTCAATATAATTTCAAACTTGCTAGCAAGGTTAGCAATTAATATTGATTTTCTTCAAGCAGCAGAACAAGAGTTTTTCTTTCTTTTCTTCCTTTTCTATATTTTCCTAATCTATAATAAATGTGTATCACACAGTCAGGAAAAGTATTTTAAATTATGTTGAAACAGAAGGGATGCATGATGGACAAGAAACAGGATAATATAGTTTGTACTCATAGAAGATAATTTAGCTTGCACTCATAGAAAACGCTGGAGACTGGTGGATTGCACAGGGACTTGAATGCCTGACTAAGGAATTTCTGTCATTGAATAGGCAGTGGGGAGGCATTGAAGTTCTCTGAGCAGGGAATTCACACAGTCAATTTGATGGTAATGTGCAGGGCTAAGTGAAATACTTTGAATCTAGTTGCAAAGAGGCCAATTGAGATCAAATTACAGTAGTGATGGTGTGGTTAGAGTTTAGTGATCTTAAGACTATTACGTGAGACATTTCAAGATAATCAAATACACTTGAATAATACATAGTTTTTATATGAGATAGTCAAAATTAGGCTTTGCTTTCAAGCATCATGAAATGCAGAAACATCTTAAACTTTGTGTTTCCTTCTAGATTATCTCTTGAAAAGAATGGCATGACGTTCATGTGAAGAAGCAACTGACAGTTCCTAATCTAAAATCTGGGTCCTAGAGTTTAAAACCTATCATGTTGATTTTAGTCTAGGTTTTACTGTGAGGATTACAGACATGTGTATCTTTATTACTTCTAACTAGCCTGTTTATGCATTGAACTGATGGAAACTCAAATGTTTCATGATTCTATGGCAAAAATAATAAACTCACATGGAATTTAGAGCATTGTCAGACTAGTTATATCAATGATAGGGGCTGTTTTGATATTCCCCCCATCTCCCTTTGGGGCCATGTTCCTTCCCAGTTACAACGTAGATTTTAAACTGCATATGTACTTAGCATGACACTTTACAAACGATCCCTTTTGATTAAATCTGCTTATGTAATGAAATTGTTTTCACCTTCATGATCTCCCCCTTTTTATAAGAGAATTTTTAATCTCACTTAAATCAGTTCAGCTTCACTGAAATAAAAACCATTACCCTTCCCCAGAATGTTCTTCTGAAACTTTTTCTTCACAAGCTTACCTGACTCTTGAACTCAGATCCTCTCTCATCACACACTGCTACATCTGCAATCACATATCTTGCCACTAGCGCTCTTTGAAAATTGAAATCTGGCCCTTGAGTTGCTGTTCCATTCATTCAGTATTTTATGTCTCTTTTCTATAGTTGAATCACCAACTGATTTGGAAAGATCATGTGAAATTGCTTACACTTTTTGGCAAAGACTAAAAATATGGAGGATTGTACTATTTTTTAAGAAAATAGTTCCAAGAAAATAATCAAGTAAAAGGAAAGTCTTCCTTCACCTGTCAGTAATTTAGTAAATTAAAATAATACTATCGGGTAAAGGAACTCTAAATTTTGGAAATGAAACACAAGAAGCAGAACACTTTCTTTTAGACCATAAAACCCCTATTCTTTGGCTATAGGTTTTGAGAATTGCATGTTAGATTACGGGAAAAGAATGGGTCACTGACAGGAAAGTGCTGAAATAAATAATTCTAGCTGCAAATTCTCTGTGTACCCAGAGATGAAGTGAGCACACGAATTAGAACTATTATAAAATGTGCCTATTTGTGAAATAAACGTGTACTTTTAAATAAAAACTTGAAAGCCCTTATGATTTTTATGATGTTCAGAAATGATCTAATTTTACAGAATAAAAGCAGCCTCCTCAGAAAAGGAGTGACTGGGTGCCTGGGTAGCTCAGTCTGTTATGTGTCCAACTCTTGATTTCAGCTCAGGTCATGATCTCAGGGTCATGAGAAAGTGCCTAGCTACAGGCTGAGTGTGAGCCTACTTGAGATTCTTTCTCCCTCTGTTCCTCCCCCCACACTCTCCACACTCTTTCTATAAGTAAGTAAGTAAGTAAGTAAGTAAGTAAGTAAGTAAATAGAAAATGAGTGACAAGAACACTGATAAAGTATCTTTTAAAACTAAGGGGCATGGGCAGCCCAGGTGGCCCAGCAGTTTAGCGCCTTCAGTCCAGGGCGTGATCCCAGAGACCGGGGATCGAGTCCCATTCAGGCTCCTTGCATAGGGCCTGCTTCTCCCTCTGCCTGTCTCTCTCTCTCTCTCTCTCTCTCTCTCTCTGTCTCTATGAATAAATAAAATCTTAAAAAAAAAAAACTAAGGGACACAGTCCTTTTTTACTTTTTATTTTTTTGGTCTTTCTTTTCTTTTTTTTAATGAGCAGTTTTTCATTTTCTTTTCTGTCATTAAATTTATATATAACTGAATAATATTTATTAAGCTCTAAAGCTTGAATTTTCATAATTGCCTAAATGTAAAATAAACTAATAGCCCCAAGATAAAAATATATTTAGTATATCAGATACATAACATGTAATTGTATAAAATTGACAACCTCAAAATATATATTTAGTATATATAGTAGTAGTTTGTGGTATAAGGAAAGAAATTTTGATGGACTTCTGAGTCAGCTAGAACTTGCATCAATACTCACTCGACCACTAAGATAATGATGTCATTGACCAAATCACCCAATTTTTCAAATCTGTTTCTTTATGAGTAAATTGAAAATAATGCTGTTAGAATTGAGGAAGATTAAATATATAAAGTGCCTCACATGTGGAAGACAGTCAATAAAAGTACTTGTTTATGTCAGAGACATTATGAGGATTAAATTGGGTAATTTATGGAAACTTTTGATGCCCTACTATACATGCAATTGCGTTTTATCCATTTATTCATTCATCCAACATATACATGTAAAGTACTTACTGTGTGCTAGATATTTTAAGTGCTTTACTTTAAGAGAGTGTTTTAGGGACTCAGTTAAGGATCTGCCTCAGATCATGATCTCAGGACCCTGGGATCCAGCCCCACAGCATGCATCAGGCTTCCTTCTCAGTGGGGAGCCTTCTCCACCCTCCAACTTGTGCTCTTGCTCTTTCTTACTATCTCTCTGTCAAATAATTAAATAAATAAAATCTTCAAAAACAAAAAAATAAAAGAATATTTCATATAAAATATGAGATAAATGTAAGGTCACCAAGGTTATCTTAAACATTGACTATTTTCCAAAAAAAAAAAAAACAAACAAACAAAAAAAAACATTGATTATTTTCTAGGCTTGCTCTGTATTTAGTAACAAGGGTTTATATCATCTTTAAGTGAAAAATAGTAGGTTAATCATCGGTTGTGATTATTTCATATTTTATGATGAAAGTTCATTTGGCCATATTACAGTTCTAATTTTAATATGATAAATTAAGGGTAATGCAGTTCTGACTTAGGATACTGTGTTTCAAGATAATTAAGTGATACACACAAATTACTTACTGGTAAGCTGATAGCATAATTATGTGAAAGTGAAGATTATTCATAATAAGCAATATATAATATTTTAAATTATGATAGTGGGAATGAGGCAGATGTGCCAAAAAGGACACCTATGCCAAAGTGATAAACAACTTATTTTGTCAATTTCAAAGTAGAAAAATCTCACTTTAGTACAATGAAAAATTCCTATTTTAGAGGAAGAACTCATTGTCATTTGTACTACTTCTAGTGTATAGCATATACCACTTATTAGATAGCCTGATATAACATTTGTTAGAAAAAATATACAAGGCTCCAGCAGGGACTGATTAAATTCGTACAAACAAACATGAAAATCACTATTTCTTTATCAAATACACAATATTAATTAAACTAACTAGGCATTATATTAAATAACAGTGGAGACAAGGTGAACATTTTAATAAACTTGAATGAACACATACATTTTATACTAGTAAATGTGTATTTGGGGAAACATACACTATTTTCCAATTTGATAAATCATAAAGGATAACACTGCAGTATGGACACACAAAACTATTTATCAGGCCACCAAAATTTTTTTGCATAATTTTAGCAGTTTGGTTCACTAGCATTGTCATATATTTTCAGTCAATTTTAGTCAAAATCGGTGTGACCTATTTGAAATAAGTGGTCCCCATTCTGTGTCCAGAAAGCATGTATGAAATTGAAAAATATGTACATTTTGTAAAATTTTCCTACAATAATACCTAATCCACTGCAAACTCACACATCTGTCATTTTAAAGAGTTAATGATGATAAATCATATTTCAAAAGAAAAAATAAATGGTGATCTCTGATTTCCTGAAAGAGGATTCTCTGATTTTGCCACTTTTTCTCTTTCCTCTCCACTTACTCACCCTCTTCCTACTTCATATCCATACCTAACATTTTACCAGCTATGATCTTGATTTATTTTGAAGCTCTATTTTGCCAATGGGATTTAGGTAATTGTGTGTTATGAAAATGATCAAATTCATTTTCCTAAGTAAGCCAATAATGTAGCCTAATCACATGGTTTGGCATATTTCATTTTTCAAATGCATCTGTCTTTAATTGGTATGCTTATAGTCTGGACATCTTCCCTATTCATAAGTACACATAAACCTTCATTACTGATTTTTTAAAAGGTTTCTCTAAAAATTGTGCTTAATACTTTCTAACCCACAAGCAATATTTATACTACTTATTTGAATAAAAGTCTCTAGAAAATACTGATATTTAGCATCATAATGACATAAGAATTGTTTCAAAACTCATCCTCTAGGAAGGCTAACTTGATATTCAGCTTTTCTAGAAATAGTGAAATCTTTTGTTTTAGATCAAAATAGTTCTTTGGGATAATGAAAAAAGCTGTTTCAAACTTCTTTATTCGGTTTTAGGACGGGCTATTTTGCATCTTGAAGCTTTGATTTCTTATTTATAAAATGAAAAATCAAAGCTATTGTGATGAATCCTTAGTGAAATGACAACATGTCTCTTGAAGTTCATCATATAATATAATTACATTTAGCCATAACAAGTGACCCTTACGACGTACACAACACTTACTTTCTGTACCACATTTCCAAATTATTTTAAAGAAGTAGATGAGTCCTTGATCTCAAAGACTTGACAATTTAGTGGAGGAGGCTTTACATACATATGAAAGAATTTAATAATAAATAGACTAACAAAGCAACATCTAAGCAAGTGCACATTTTAAGAGTCCTTGCAATCTAGGTTTAAGCTCTTCGTATGGAAAACTACTATGCAAAAAATGCTCATTTACAGAAAATTAAAGTATGGAAATGATTCTTTTAATGTCACACAGACTGTTGTTGTGCAGATGATAAGCCAGGTGGCCCCTGAAATCCAAACTGGTAGTGATGCATTTGAGCCAGGTTCACTGAGATTAATAATTTCCCAAAATACCCAATGAGCATCTCACTACCATCTCTTCACCCTTTTAGAGGAGTAAAAACTCCTGACCAAGGAATAATTAGCCAATAGTGAGAATTAAAAGTTAAATATAATACCTATTTATGTAGTTTATGAGGCCTTTGAAAAAGCAATTCTAAAAGAAAGGGACATTATAGACAAGTGCAACACATGAGAGATCTTCGTGGATTCATGATGGTGTTTAATGATTAGAATTTTTCAAGGCCTTCAATAGACTAGGCATTGTACACATAATATTTATAATCTCATGACAGTTTTGCAAGGCTGGTGTGATCCTTCCTATATTGATAAGGAAACAGAAGTTCACTGAGCCTGACTAACATATATACTCAGAAAATGGCTAAGCCTTAACCAATATGTATCTGTTTACCTCTCCGGTTCTAGGCTTGGGCTTGTTTTATATTATTCCTCAATAAAGCACACCCACCCAATGTATTTTAACCTATTACCCTACTTCACTATGTTTCCTCCATAAAGTCAATACTTTCTGTATTCCTAGCATTTAGAACACAGTGACTACTCAATGCTTATTGACTGACTGACTATCTAGATAAACAAACAATTGAATGAATTGAATCTCATCCCCCCCCTTTCATTATCTGCCTTGCCATTCTTTCAGGTGGTTTCCTAGAACATTTCTTTTTTTATCTAACCAAAGGGAGTTAAAATTCTAATTCTGCCTCTAAATATCATATTTTCAAGTCCCTTTTTGTAAAGCAAACCTATAGGTAAATACATAAACCCGGGATAGCAAGTAAGAGAAGTAATGAATCTAGTAACATGTGGAATGTAGATATGGTTATTATCATCTGAGATATAATTTAACAATATTTCCATATTATTCTTTTAGGTAAAAGATCCCAGAAACTAGAGCTTTACATAAAACAAACATATTTGTCTTCAGAAGTGAGCACTAGGCCAAAAGGGCAACTCTTAGATTGTATGTATGGCCTATTGCAAGGGATAAGTCATATATACCAGCCAAAGAGTGAAACATCATGAAAATTCCAAATTCCTTGTCATACTACCAAATTAGGGTTTTTTTTTTCCTCTTAAGGAGGATGTCACATTACTGATCTTTAATTATTCATTGTATATATTTTGCCACTCATTCTTCTAAAGGCGTATTAGTTATTTTGAAGGAGGTAGGATCAGTCACTGGAAATTAGTATGTCAAATCCTATTTTTGAGTAGCATTGAAATGATCAATGGAACAGACATTATAGCTATAAGATAGCTATTAATATATAATATTTTAATATATTTACATATTATGTATATTTAATACATAACTTATAAATAATATATAAATATATATTGAATTTATAAGTATATAATTAATATATAAATATATTGTAGTTATAGACATATAATTATAATAGCTATAAAAATGTGGATTATATGTATCTTTACTTCTTTGTGCTGATTAAGACTCCCATACTGCTGCTGTCACTCATTTATAAGAAAGTTATTAATTTTATATAACTAATGGTGTTACTGTCTTAACCTGCAACTAAATTTTAGGAAATTCACACATAATTTTACATGCATGTAGTTTATCCAATCATTAGATGCGCCATGCCATATTCCTCTTGCCATATAAGCAAGCATCTTAGTTTTATACATTTTTTTTTTAATTTTATTTATTTATGATAGTCATACAGAGAGAAAGAGAGAGAGGCAGAGACACAGGCAGAGGGA
Organism: Vulpes lagopus; assembly: GCF_018345385.1. Classification (NCBI taxonomy): domain Eukaryota; kingdom Metazoa; phylum Chordata; class Mammalia; order Carnivora; family Canidae; genus Vulpes; species Vulpes lagopus. The sequence goes on along the minus strand of NC_054839.1, from coordinate 39,650,280 downwards.
GAAGCAGGCTCCATGCACTGGGAGCCTGATGTGGGATTCGATCCCAGGTCTCCAGGATCGCGCCCTGGGCCAAAGGCAGGCGCCAAACCGCTGCGCCACCCAGGGATCCCAGTTTTATACATTTTTAATAGTGCAAATTTGATGTCAGGATAATGCCAGTTAGATTATTTCTGAGTCATTTTCTACATTTAGGACATAACCAACATAGAGTAAGTAGCGTTCGGCCCCAACTTCCACGCATAATCCTGCTCGGTGCACCTTCCAAGGCTGTGTACACAATTTCTTAGTATCATTCCCCTCATCATCATTTTTTAAAGATTTTTATTGATTTATTTTTGAAAAAGAATGAGAGCATGAGCAGGGGGAAGAGCAGAAGGAGAAGCAGACACCCCACTGAGCAGGGAGCCCAAAGTCAGCTCCATCCAAGAAACTTGGGATCATGACCTGAGCTGAAAGCAGAAGCTTAACCAACTGAGCCACACAGATGCCTCATCCTTATCTTCTTTATCCCTAATATTAGATCTTCTTTGAACACTTACTGTATGATAGTCAGGGTGTTTGTCACATTTTATGTATTTGCCTGAATACATATAAAAGTAGTTTTATGCTACAATCATCATGATTGTCATTCAATAGGTGAGTTAACACATCTCTTCAAGAACATACAGGCAATGTGTGGAAGATCCACATTTAGAACCTACATGTTGCTGCATTCTGAGGCAGAACACACACACACACACACGACACATTCTGTTGTAACTCTGTGTACACTGTTCTTTTTGCCCTTAGCAACACAACTCTTGCAGGGTAGGAATTCTCATTTGCCCTGATTTGCTGTTCCTAGTAGAATATATATACTAGTTATCTATCAAAGAATTAAAAGAACAAGTGAAGCTACAAATTTTCCAACTTTTAAAAAAAAACTAAGTAATATTTTCTTTGTCATTTAACTAAATGCAAAAATGTGTAAGGATCTACATGATGATGTTGTATATCTATTTGGGCATCCTTTGCCTTGTGATGTTAGTCCAATCTTACTAGAATATTTAATTTTCCAATTAGAATCATATCACTGACCTCAGTGTGATCTTATTTCCTAGTCCTAGCCCTTAGTTCCTTATTAATATTTTGCCTTGGGCAGCCTGGGTGGCTTAGCGGTTTAGCACCACCTTCAGCCCAGGGCCTGATCCTGGAGACCTGGGATCGAGTCCCAGGTCAGGCTCCCTGCATGGCCTGCTTCTCCCTCTGCCTGTGTTTCTGCCTCTCTCTCTCTCTATCTCTCTCTTTCTGTCTTCCTCACTGTGAATAAATAAATAAAATCTTTAAAAAAATTTGCCTTTAGGTTGAAACTTAGCTAGAATTAATGTTGAATCCACAATGTGATGCTAAATAAAAGTATAGTACCTATTAGATGTATTGAAGCAGGCCAAATCAGTCTATAATCTTACTTAGATAAATATAACTTTATCCAAACAAAAACCACATAAAATATAAGTGATAATATTTCCTCTGCTTTTGTCTCTAGAAAAAGGCAAGGGAAAATATTGTTTACATTCCTAATGCAGTTGACTTCCAATGTTCCATATCTACTTCTAAGTTCAGGATCAACACTGTCATCTATGAAGAATATATATCAACAAACTGCAAGTGATAAAACTGCTCTAGGTTCCATCATTAATAATTACTTTTGTTCCATATGGTAACAGAAAGAACACTTTACATTAGTCTATGCATTGCCAAGTCATGTTTTCTTCTGATACAGTAACTGCCAAAACTTTGCCCATCAAACACCTGGATCACACTGAGAAATGCAATCACTGAGGTAGGCAATAAAATGTTCCTGTTTTGCTGGATAGAGCTAATTAAAAGTCAAGGTGTTCAATTTGGTACATCACAGAGAGTAATGCTTTATACAGTGTAACCCAAGTTTTATTTATTTACATTTTTTAATCAAATTAGAGAACATAACATAGCATAATTATAATTTACCAGCAAAATCTGAGTTCAATATGCTTAAAGTCAAAACAATTGATCAGTTCAATGTTAAAAAGATAAAAATAATCCATGGACTATATTGTAATTCACTATTCAGTGAACTTCAAGGAGGTTGTTTATCAACCTTTTTTCCATTTCTCCCCTATGTAATCTTTTACAGCTTTTTTTCTTAACTCTTAACCCCATGAAACTTTAATGCCACAGATAAAGGGTATAAATATTTCTGTAATGTATGTATATCTGTGTTTTATACACACAAAGAGTAAGGCTTTTTTTCACCACCTCCCTCCAGGAACCAATTTTAGCACCTTTGGGAGCTGTATCTCCCATTGAGAATATACAAGTAGACAAAGCTCAAAGTTTCAAATTATTGAAAAAATTATTTAAATTCAAGGGGACATTTATTTGCCTGTTCATATAGTTTGACCTGCCCTCAGTTTTTTTTTTTTTTTTGGTAGAAAAAATTTTAAATGAAAGAAATCAGATAAATGAAGAGAGTCAAAGAAATTTTTTTCTAACCATCTTTAAAGCGATATACAGCACAATTATTTCATGAGAGGAGATATTGCTGAAAGTAAAATTTCAACTATATTTACAAATAAAGAGTTTTGCTTTATTTCATTTTTTTAAGATTTTATTTATTTATTTATTCATGAGAGACACAGAGAGAGAGGCAGAGACACAGGCAGGGGGAGAAGCAGACTCCATGCAGGAGCCCGATGTGGGACTCAATCCCGGAACCTCATGTCCTGAGCTGAAGGCAGATGATCAACCACTGAGCCACCCAGGCATCCCAAAAAAAAGAGTTTTAAATTAACTCAAGAACTATGCAACAGCTCCTTTCTGTGAATTCTAATTTTGTAAAATACAGTCTCTATGGGGAGGGGGAGGATGTGCAGGGAAAGGAGAACCAAAGAGAAAGTCAACAATAAATATATTCATGTACCAGAAACTTGGGTTCTAGATAGAAAAGCACAAAGATTGCCTGGATTTTTAAAAAATATTTTATCAGGTTAGACTGGTATTATATAGCATTTGTCTAACTTTTGAGTACACGTTCTATGAAAAAATTGTGAAAGACTGAAATTTGTCCTGTCACCCATCTGCGTTATATCTCTACTTCATTGTTATCTAATTATCTTTGTCCAGGGTTGTTTGTTATTGTTTTTGTTTTTGTTTTAATGGCTGTATACGGATAGAATTTAAACTGTAGAAAAATGCACGAGTTCCTTTCAGTTTGGTTTGCATGGACACACATTAATCCCCATGGCTACTGACCCAAAGTTATAGAATCTCTTAACTAATGATAAACGCTAGTCTATAACCATGAGTCTACCTGTTGTTTTGGAGTAGGATGTATCAAGCTGCTAGCATTGTTAAATAGTAATTGGATTTATGATTTGCTTCTAGTTCTGGTGGGTGGGGATTTAAAGGTTAATGCTGGTCATATGACTAGGAAGTGCCTGTGTGAACAGCATACCTCCCACTATAAGCAGACTTTGGGGTACCTGGCACAGAGGTGCTTTTGCATATACCATGGTGATGATTTAAGTCCTATGCAACCCACTCAGGAGTGGGAGGACAAAAAAAGCCTCTACCTACTTTCTCTGGACCCTTTTTCATGCAAATGATACTGCTGCTGCTGTTTTGTACCTTCTGCCTGTAATAAATGTGTCCCATAAGAATAAAGTGACTCTTGTGGGTATTTCAGTAGTGGAGAAAGCTAAGGGGGTGAAAGTGCAATTAATAGAGATAGTAATACAAATAATTATCATCTATAAAAATATAAATTGTGCTGGTGGACTGCAATTCCTTAGGCCTCTCTGGTGACTGGCTTGTTTGGCCAGTTTGCATCCATTTGTAGATTTATTCTGGCACTCCTTATCTGACTTTAATGTGTGGAATTTGGGGTACCCCTTTAAGCCATATGCAATAACTTACATGCTCTCTCATTAATGAATGGATTCTCAAAATCTTTGGCATGTTTTAATTTTATGTCTGGATGAGAGTAATAGCTTTATCCTGTTTTACATTTTATCCCGTATCAACTCAAGTAAGGAGTGGCAGCACAGCACAGTTTTTAGAACCAAAGACACTAGTCAGACCACCATCTGGGTTAGAATCCAGATATTGCCAGCTTTGTGATTTGGACAAAGTTACTTAACTCCTCCTAGTATCCATTTCAGCAATAGACAAAAGTTTTGCATAATATAACTTCCTTATAAATTAAAAAAAAATCAATATGCCTTTGTTTCCTATCAGTGACATGGGAACACTACAGCTCCTATCTCATGGGATTTGGGGATAAGTAAATGTGAAAATAAATGCAATGAACTCAGACTGCCAAATGACTGGAGCTACATATTAGAGACTACTTGGAGTAGCAATGAGAGTAGTAGGAATATTTAAGTTTCTATCATTTCTTTGTTTCTTTTTTCTTTATTTGTGACTAACATAATGTTGGTTTTCTTCTTTCCTCCCTTATTCCAACATACTTTAAATTGGTGACCTCCTGGGATGAATGATACAATCTGTTCAACACATAAATTCTTTTGTTCAGCCTCTTTCTCTTAGATTTATTCAGAAATAGTTTCATTTCGTTTGGTATATGAAAATGCCCCAAACTTCGACGGAAATCCCCAAACTTAAATATTGTGATACCAATCACATATCAACCAGAGAATGCTGAAAACATAGCCACATAGAATCAGAGGAAATTAAAGAAAAAGATTATGTTATCTTCAACCTTACAAGTTACTTTTAATTGCATCTCTCCATTAAAAAAAATGCTATTTACATCAAAAACAGATCCTGACAAGGTTTGATAACTTTCAAAAATCAACTAGTGGTTTTCCCAGATTCTTAAAAAGTTTATCCAGTTGGAGATGGGAGTTAGAGAAAAGATTAGGTAGGCCAATTGGAAAATGAAGTACTAATCATTCCCACTCTTAGGATCTGATTAGAGTAAATTACTGTTGAATTCAACTTGATAAAAAATATCCTCTTGGGAATGAGGCTTAGTCAAGTGACCTACAAAACAGATGGATGAGCAGTCACTGATACTTTCTCACTCTAAGTTGAACTGACCGAAAGTAGGCTAGAGATACTGATAAAAGCAAACACATTTCTCCTTTGTTCTACCTGCCTTAACTGGGAAAGAAGATACTATTAAAATCATATGTTCAAAAGGAGGAAAATGACAGGTTAACTTAAAATTCTATGCTCTCTTGAACCCAATATATATACACTTTCCCCAAGCAATAACACCTCAGAAATATACAATCAAGGTGTCAGACTCATTCTAGCCAACTTCTTGTACCAACCCATTGTTTATGTTGGCTCTCAGGAAATTTCCATGAATGGGGCCAAATACCATTCACAATTATATCATATTTTATGTTATCCATTAAAAAAGAGAAGAAACTTATATAATGGAGAGGGATGAAATTTAAGGATATGCTCTGATAACCAATCTTAAAAAAAAAGAAAAAGAAAAGAAGTATCTTGACAAATTTGTAAAGAATTTATGTTACTGACACTAATTGGTGGCAAATGTGACAGGTTATAGATAAGTGAGTTGTCTTCGTTGAGGAGCAATTCTGTAGATCCACTTTTCTGTATTCCTTTCCATGCCAATCACTGAAAATGCCGGTGAACGGGCCCAGCTGAATTGAGCCATTGAAGGCAAGAGTAGGGAATTAATTGTGTTCTCTTGCTTCTTTTCCTACTGCCAAAGAAAAGCACTATTGTCCTCCTTGAAGGATTCCCTTTCAGCCTTAAGGATCACTGCCAACTTCATTGAGAAAGTCAAACTGCATATCCAAGTGGAAGTAAGGGGGGTTCGCATCCAGCTTTGTTCTTGAGAGGGGGTTGTGATGGGTTCCAAACATAAGCATCACATTTTAAGTTTATTTTTAAAGTGACTTAATGAAAAATGAGAAACACAGAGAAGTTAAAAAAGAAAACAAAATAATTTATAGCCAGAATAAAAGTTACACTGAATACGACTTATAATGTTGTCTATGTATGCATGCTATGAAATTACACTTGTTAAATGCATCAGAGCCTCTGAACCACAGAGAGCAATCTTATCTGAAGTAATAATATAAATGTCCACTTTCACAGATGAATGGATACATTGGATTTTTTAAAAAAGCACTTTTCTTAATGTGACCTAATTAAGGGTGTAAATTAAAAAAGATTTTGAGCCATAAAAATGTCAGATCTCAAATATGACTTATTTGAGGATTTGAAGATAACCCACATAAAATAGCAAGAACTATTCAGTTACTCCCCAAGGGAAGGACTTGCTAGTATTCCTTATAATTCAGGTAAGTTGACTGGATGATCAGGACTAAAATATATGATATATTAAGAAAAGTGTAACATTACTACATAAATAAAAAATGACATTAAATTTTCAACACCGGTTTATCTGAACTCAATACAATTTAGCAGCCTAATTGGCAGTTAAGGTTTCATAAGGGCAATGTTAAATAATTTTAAGGTAAGAAAAATCTACTTTCTCTTTAGGAGCAAAAGATTATATGCTACAGAAACTTTTGCTGTGGACACTGCATACAAGCATACACCTCTCCATAACTAAACAAAATGCTATATTCATTAGGTTAAATGTCTTTATAGATCTTGGCATTTGTAATAGGACTGGGTGGGAACTGGTCTGTAATTTTTTTCACTGTTCTAGTTGGATTTCATTTTCTTATACTTCCTGCAACAAAGATACATTGTTTTGTTGTTGTTGAATTCTGGGCAAATAAGCCTACAGAAAACCTCTAAACAACACTGGATATGTAGAGTAAAAACTGTGAAATGCATAAGCCAACAGTTTTATCTGGTAATAAATTCAATCATATGGCATAATTGCCATATGGCACAATGGATTTTGTTTGTTTATCTGTGCTTCATTAAAGTGAGCTCACAGCATTTCTTCTTTGTTTGAGAAAGATCTATTATAAATATGATTCCCTGTAAGCCAAGCAAGGTGAAATGTACATGTACACCTTAAATTAACTTTCCAAGTGGCCACAGCTTTCTGAAAAATATGAAGCCATAGAACATGATAGTATTCAACCGAAGATTGGCCTGAACTAAAGATCAAAATTTAATCAAGCTCCTAAATATTTATATCTCTGGCATTGCAGCACCTTCACACTACAACCTATTTATCCTAAATACCTTTTCCTAACAAGTAATTTTCTGGATGTCACCACAATTTACCAGGGTCAGCATCCAAATGTAGAACAAGTAACTTATTTAAATTAGTTTATTTGGTCAGAAAAAAAGCTAGGTGACCTGGCATGCATCATATGATTATTAATTTAGTTGTGCTTGGGATTTAAAACATCTTCTTTGCAGTAGCAGGTGGTTTATAACAGTGACTGAAAGCACAAACGGTTAAGATCATGTTTAGAATATATCAAGTAAGAAACAGAATGTCCTTTCAGCAAGGATGTAGTGGATGGAAAAATAAAAGGCTACATCTTAAATTAAAATCCATGGTGGGGCAGTCCTGCTGGCTCAGCGGTTTAGCGCGGACATCAGCCCAGGGCGTGATCCTGGAGACTTGGGATCGAGTCCCACGTCGGGCTCCCTGCATGGAGCCTGCTTCTCCCTCTGCCTGTGTCTCTGCCTCTCTCTCTCTCTCTGTGTGTCTCTATGAATAAATAAATAAAGTCTTTAACAACAACAACAACAACAAAAAGTGTTTACCATAGGATTTTTTTTTTTAAATCCATTGTGGGCTTAAAAACTTAAGAGGTTCACAAGCTTTTTTTTTTTTTTTCTTCCTTTTTGGGTTTGGTTGTTGATTTTGTTGTTGCTGTTGTTGTTGTTGTTGTTATGATCTGTATTTAATTAACTGGGTTTAGATCTTTTGGACCTTAACCTGGAATAAAATACATAATGTACATAATGTACCTTTACATTGTCTGTAAGCAATCAGCTATGAGAGCTTACAATTAATTGTTAGCTTACAACATTTAATACTTCCTTCCAAACACTATCATTGCATCAGTAAATAAGGAAAGATTATTCATTCCCATATCTTTCTTCTTTTTAAAAATTAAATGTTACTATTAAAGTGTCTTTCAAACAGATTTTTAGTCTATACTTCTAATGTAAGATAGGTAAATGCAGAATGCTCCACTCAGCCATAAACTAGCAGAGGAAAGAGTCACGGAACAAAATTTAGTCAAGTAGACAAAAAAAAAAATTATGCAATCTGGAATTGTGGTGACTTACATAGGGAAATGACACAAATTCATTTGCTTCCTCAAGATGCAGGAGTAGAAGTTATCTCAGGCACTGATTGCCCAAATGATGTAATCTATCCTGAGATACAGAAACCTACACATTTTAGAAATGCTTAAGCACTAAGATAGGGTATATGGGAGTGAGCCAGGTAAATAACCTCAGGACCTCAAAGAATGATGTAAGTTAGTTTGGAAAATACTGAGCTAGGTAGTCATAAAGTTGGGTTTAAAAGGGTTTAAAATATTGAGTTTTAATATTTAATGGTCTTTGTTTTATAGCACCAGATCTTTCATTGTCTGTTTTTATTTTTTTAGAAAATTTGTAACTACATAAAGAAAATAGCAATGATTATGTATTCATCTTACTCTAACTTTATAACTTCATATGCCACTTATTTAATAATCTCATGCTGTCCCCAAGAACAGACAATATATTTCAATATATGAGGAATCTAAGAAGACTATTTTTTTTCTAAACTTATATATGTATGTAGTGTGTGAATTAAATTCAAATCTTCTAAACCTACTACACATCATGCCTATCCATGAAGAGATAAGTATCTTCATAAAGGCCTCAAAGAAGGCTGATGGTGCTTCTGGAAGAGACATTAATACTTATGTCATTGTTCTTGCTCTGCGTTTATATGCAATTACATGATTAAATGTGCAATATAGATTTTTCTTTGTACACAGGCCACCCTTGTGGATGCTGATGGCACCCATTATGAATGTGAATCATTATTAGCCCTCACTCATGGCTAACACCTAGAATGAAGGGTTAGAAATGAGTGTTGAATTCCTCTCTCTGCCACTCAACATTTTGGCTTTCACTACCCAAACCCTCTCCTTTGGCTTCTCCCTTTTTCTCCTTTAATCTTTGTACCACTCAATCTTAGAGATTCAGTTTAAAGTATGACTTTCTCTAATTATCTCTTACTCTTCCCTGGCACAACAAACCAAATTGCTTTTTCATTATTGCTTACGTAGTACTTTACACTTAGTTCATTTACATCATATCAGTGTTTAGTCACGGGTATGCTTGGCCTAATATGACGAATATTACGTCTAATTAACCTTGAGGTCCTCAGGGTCATATAATAAGCCCTCTTTAAAACCTTGCTAAAATAAATTGATATTTTTTCTATTTATGTAACATTACAGTTCTCTAGTTATTTTCTCATGTATTAAGACACAGAAAAATATAGAGTTTGTAATAAGGAGTCAGCATATGTTTAAGTAGCTTAAAAACATCTTGTTTTAAGGAAATTATTTGGACTACTACAGAGGAAATTGGCCTAGAGGCACTATTCCATTGAGAAGGAATCCTCCATTGTCAACAAAATCTATCGACTTATTAATCTATTTAACAACTACTGACTTCCTAACATATACTCTGCAAGATTCTGAAGACACCAGTTAATGGCAAAGTCTCTCAAAACAACTCAGAATTGAGCAGTGAGACAGACAAATTACACAAAGCTATCATAAAATAATCTCCATCTCTTTCAGGGTACTACTGCATATAAATATTTATTTTTTAATGTAGGAATTGTTATAAAATATCAGAATCAACGGACATAAGATCTACAAATATATTTTGGCCTGCTGTGTAGTCGGAGACATATAGATTCTTATTCTTGCTTCTAGAAGCTCCAACTATTTGTCCCACAAGCAAACAATGAGCATGAGTTATTATTTTAAAATGTGTTGAACCTGCAGGCCCCATGAGCTATTGTATTGGGACTGGGGAAATCTGCTCTGTGTTCTGCCAAAGAATTACAACATATTGCTGCCTAGAGCAATGTTAACTTTTAATGTCTTTGTTGTGGTATCTTAAACTTTTTTTTTCATCATACAGAATAATTATTTTTCTCTGCCTTTTTCCACATTATATTGTTCTCTAATCTTTTTTAGATACTATCAGCAACCTCAAGGGAATGCCTCTTAAATGTATACCCCTTTCAGGACTTTTAGTTAGAAAAAGTCCTTGTATGATAGCAAATAGAATCCTCTGATGCAAGATCATATAAATATCGCTCTTTGTAAGAAAAAATCTTTTGTTATATAGTGGAAAGTTGGCTGGATATGGGAATGCAAGAGACTTGCCATGACTTGGGATCCGCCATTAAATAAAGGTATGTAATCTTATAGAATTCATGTAGTTGCCCTGGGCTTCAATTTTCTCACCTGGATCTAAGTTATTTGCTTTGTTCTTTTTTTTTAATGGTATAATTGATCATAATGAATATATTCTAAACACATTTAAGAACTTGAATCTATCTTACGATGACTGAGTTGAATTTATTGACAAGGTCTCTCCCAACATTCATTAATTGCTCTAGATTTCTGACTGGGTATTTATGTTTTTTTTTTTCTTTCTTATGAATAACTGAATTATAGATGTTACAATTCCAACTGCAATAAAGGAAATTAATATCTACATAAATAAAATATGACATTTCACTGTAACTACCAAGCAGTTTTCTTACATGGTAGAGATACCTGCAAAAAGGGATCAATATCTCTGAAATGTCTTACCTCTTTAACACACTATATATACTTTCTAGATTATTGCTAACAATAACCTCATGAAGAATATTTTAGCACCATTTTATAGATGAGAAAGTTGAGGCTTATTGTGAAATTAACAATTAGGAAGCATGGCTCCTACTCAGCAGAATGTAACTTTCTTATACCAAAAATCTTCCAAGGAGATGAAGCAAATAATGTTGCTTTTAATGTAAAGATTAGTTCATCCATGAAATTAATGTCATTCTGTCCAAGAAATAATTCTGTTGCTATTTTATTAGTGGTACAAACATTGAAAAAACAATTAAGAGGGTTCATCAAATTTAGTATGCAAATTCCCTAATTTTGTTGTAGGCTTTCTCATTCATTCATTCAGGTATTAATATAATCGCTTTTAAATTAAAACATGGAAAGACAAAATCTCTTCACCTTTATGGACATGTTGCAGTAAAGGACTTCTTTCTACCCATCTTTTTATTCCTACCTGACTCACAAAAGATAAGTTCCCAAAATCAGAAAGCAAATAAATCAAAACTGTCATGGTTTGCTACTTTTAGATGAACACATGGCAGCATATTTCCTGCAAGAAATTCTGAGAGATGTAACCACCCAGAACTGTCTCCTTTCCTCTCCTAGCCTGTCCCCAGTTAGAACAAATCAAGACATGGCTCTGCTCCAACATAGCACCTCCATTCACATGTTTAAGGTGAAGAACAATGCTCTACATCCTTTATAAACATACATTTGGTTGAAGAGAAAAACTTTCATTACTTCTGTTTCTATCTTTTTTGTTTTTAGCACTAGTGATTTTCTAGTGCTACTTTAATTTTTCTTTATTGAGATGTTTCTTTCTAAGGCAGTTTTATGACACCCATCATCAGTTAGTATGATTATTAAGTTATAAAAACGTGTTTAGAAGAGAGTCTGTGCTTTCAATTAAACTTAATACCTGTCATCTCCATTCTTGATTAATCTAAAGAAAATGTAAGGTATTAGAGAACCAACTTATCATGACTATTAAGAAGAAATTAAAAGTTTCCAAGAAGTTATTAAAAAATACACAAGTTTCTGTACTTCTCCTTCATAAAACATCTAGTCACAGTAGATTATAAAATATCCATTATTTATATGCATGTTATAAACTATTGCTCAAAATTAGTTTAGGATTATTAGTTAAATAATCAGTACCTGAAGATCACTCCAAACACTATCTTAATTCTCAAAATATGCTTCATCTAAAGAGTTAAGCAAAAAAAAAAAAATCTTGTTTTTATGCCTAGCCATGACTGGATATGTCTTTACTTTTATTATAATTTATACAATTATTCTGAATCATAACTGTTTTGTTTTCAAATACTAAACAATAATGAATCCACAGTCTCAAAAGAGTAAAATGCATGCATTCCGTAACTACTAAATATTGTCAAAGCAATGGCATTTGTAGTATGCCATACTGCTATCCACTGGAGACAAAGAAGATCAAACTGAGTTTTAAGTATGCTCAGGTCTTTGTTATTCATGACAAATAAACGCAGCAAATGAAAACTCTAAACTCAACTAGATAAATGACTAGTGAGGGTCTCAGATATAGTAGGCATATATATTCATTTGAAGACTTTAATATATACTTATTAAATATCCAACATGTATATAGGAATATTATAGGTATAATGAAAAATAAGGGCATATAAACAACCTGTTCTCTTCCCTCAAGCATTTTTCAATCTTGTGAAGTAGAAAAGGATGTTAAAAATTAATTCTGTAACAAGGTAGAAGGTCCTATGAGGTTTCTTAATCAGTTCTTAGCTGTAAAACAATAAACATATTGTTGGCTGCCCAGTATTAATTTATGACAAACCCAAAGCACTTTTCAAGCTACATTATTCTTTATTAAATTTAATAACCTAACATCTACTAGAGTATCACCCCTACCTTTCTTGTGGTATTATTTGTTGATGTAGATCATTGACCTCACCTGTAGTAATTCTCTCTTGTTTTGATTAATTTTTTGGAGGAGGAAGTGGAGGAGGAGGAAACAAAAGAAATCTTTTGAAATACACAGCGAATAAGAAGAAGTGGGAATAGAAGACAGATTTTGGATTCTCTTTGATTTTTCATCTTTTCCCCCTTATGGTCATTGCTGTCTACATTAGATTTCTGCTGACCTGGCAGAGAAATACATTGTTCAGGAAGCATTATCCTTGTGGGGTTAAAACGTTTCACTGGTGTTGAGAAAGAGATTTCTGTGTAAAAAAAAAAAAAGAGAGATTTCTGTGTACCTTCTATGTGATGCATTCCTGTCAATGGCATTAATGTATTTAGTTTCACCCCATTGGGTTTTACTAATTTAGATATTCCCAAGATCCAGATGGGTCCTGGTACACCTGCCTAAAGTAACACATTAGGAAAGTGACTTGTTTATGTCAACATAGCCAATGGCAAGCCTGGAACTAGAAATCAGGTCATGTGGAAGGAGAAGGATTCTGGGTTTAGAATCAGTGCCGAGGGCAAATTCTAGTTCTGCACCTCATGAAACTTCTGACCCTGGGCGAGTCTTTGAGCCTCAGTTTTCTTGTCTGCAAAATTGGAAATGTGCAGAAATGTGTGAAAATTTAGTGAGATAATGGAAATAAAGTGTCTGTGTCTGACACAGAGCAGACACTAATAAAATATTCACCTCTCTTCCTTCCTAGCTCCTAGATCAGTACTCTCCTTGGTATGCCACTGGGCCTCATACAGAAATGGATTTGGACCTATGGTGTCATATTATACACACACCTCGGTGACTCTGCAGCCTGAACATAGTGCATGTGCAAGAGTGTTGTCGGCGAAAGAATAAGCCTTATTAGGGAACAATTAGTTCTTACCCTTTAATCTTAATCCTTACTCTGCTTACCCACACACCTTGTGCTTAAAATCAAAGCTCTTTGGCTTTACCTGGCCAGAGGTGGGAGAGAACAAAACATGAGAAGAAAAGAAGAATCTCTCCTCTCTCCTGTGTTACAGAAATATTAAGCTCCAGAAAAATTACAACATAATTGTGAGCATGAGAATACAAAAAGAAAGAGAAGTAAGTAAATTCTGGAAATTTTTGAAACTATGTCCACTTATCTCTTTCATTATCAGTATTGCCACCATCCAGTCCATGATGCATTTGAAATTTATTTATTCTTAGTTCTAAACTCAATAGCATGCAGAATAAGTGATCTATAACAACCTCTCATATATTCCAATGGGCTAGTCTCTTACATTCTCACTTAGCTTTGCTTAATTTGTCTTAGGTTGACCAGACATTTTCATATTTTCTACCTTTTAGTTTGGCCATTTATAGTGTCCTTTTAAAAAGAGTCTTCTAATGCTATAAATGACAATCATTACAATGTTAAATGTATCAAACCAACATGTTGTATACCTTAAACTTACACAATGTTATATGTGAAATATACTTCAAGTAAAGAAAGTTTCTCCTTAAAGTTTATGTCTGTATCTATAATTTTATATAATAATGAGTTGAGAACAGTGGAAACATGGTTTAACAGGTTAAGTATCCTAAACTCCTATTACAGCAACATTCTTTGTATCTTAAGCTTTTCCAAGCATCTCTTTTTACAGCTTCCTTCATGTATTAATATACAAAAGGTTGAGTTTTAAGAAATGTAATAATTAAACATTTACATAATAGGCATTGTATTTAAAATGAACAGCCTAATTTTTAAACTGAAATATATCTAGTCTCCATTAATTACTAACTTAGTATTATTAACATATTAGTATGCATTTACTTTTCTATTGAAATTCTTCAAAATAATGTAAATTCTCTGCTAATATTTAATATTCAATATAGCTGACATTTATTGAGCACTTACCATGTGCACTTATCACTGTTTTCAGTGTGTTACTTATACTACTTTAATATTCCTAGTGATCTATTAATATCCTTATTTTCCAGGTCAGAAAACTGAAGTATAAAAAGATTTAAAAATTATATATGTAATACGTGTATAGTAAGTAGTGTTCAGGATTCAAATTTAGACTATGTGGTTCCTGAGCCTGGGCTTTTAGCTGATATATTGTTGTAAGTTAATTAACACACTGAAGCTATTTTACTTTTCATTTAACCATCTTAATCAACCAATAAAATTGTTCTGTAGTAAACACGAGTATACTCATAGAGTGAAATTTTGCTTCTGTTAAATAAGTACTCGTTAGATCAATGTAGCTAAGATACTAGTTTATAAATGGTTTGATTTTTTTAAAGAATTAATTTGTACATCAGTTATATATATGGGAAAATATTATAAATAGTGGTTAAATGTCAAGGATAGTTATAAAGGTCTGTTTAAACCATTATTAATTAATTAATTAATCATTAATCATTAAATAGGAGCATTGGTGCTCCTATTTCTTGGCAGCAAGGAGAGAGGTATGACAAAGAAAAAGTATAGAGAAGTTTCTTCCCTTTCCTAAAAAGGAGTAGGGCTGACTGCAGGCAAAATTTAAAACAGTTGAAATCTGACTTTGGTACTTCCCAAATATCCCTAGTGTCCTCAAGCTATTTTACCCCATCATATTTCATTGCCATGGCAATCGAGATTTTTATTTCATTAAACCAATTGATCTTTGCTATGTGTTAGGTGGGAGTACAGACTTTAAATGAATAATAATATATAAATGACAACTGTCCCATAATGGACCCAGCATATTCATATTATAAAAAGGTACTCCTTACCAACATTAATAGTAAATTAATTGAATTTGGTCTCTAACTGAGCGGAGACAACCCAGATGGTCCTAGAGGCTGATTTTCCCTTGCTTTTGGTAGTGTCAGAAAAAACTTGCTCAACAGACCCAATGAGCCCAAACGGAAGAGCAGACATACATGGTATTCTCTGAAGACATCACCTTCCAAGACCACTTTTTTGACCAGAAATTCTAGAATTCTAGCTGTACACGGTTGTCCAGCCATGGTCTCTAATATGTAAAGCATTATTGGGGTGGAAAACCCCTCCTACAGCATTTTACCTGTTGTGATTGTTCTATCTATGCCAAGCCTAAGCTCTCTTCTCTGTGGGATGATGAGAATTTGGGGGGGACATTGGTAATGACTCTTCCCCTGTAATCCAATACACTGCCATGTGCTACACATGTGTGTGTGTGTCTGAAAGTGTGTGTGTTCATGTGCATGTGTGCACTTTTTGCACTACAACAGAACAAAGGCTCATCTGTGGGGAAGGGCATTTTGAGCATATCCTTGCTTTAGCCCTCTAAACATAGTTCTCCTATGCATTTCAAGGTTTTTTTGCTTTTGTTATATGTATGTATACATAATATATCAAGCCAGTCTCTCTAATTGCTCAAGTCTGGATACCAACAGCTCATGTCATCTGTTGCAAGGGAGTCAGTACTGGGGACAAGAGCACTTCTTTGTCCATAAGGATCATTTGCAAATCAGTTGTTTATATGTCTGGCATTTTGTTAATGAAGGGAATGCTTTTATTATTTTTTTCTAGATGAAGTAGATGCTTTGGGATCTTTTTAGCACCACTTGTTTTTGCCAAGTAGAAGGATATTACACAGGTATTCTCATCAAAGTAATTAGGTTGTTAGATAGGCTCTGCATGTGGCAGTTAATGTGATACATTAGTTAAATTGTAGCCCCAAAGGCTTGTAGGATCAGAATTGCAAACGCAATCTGAGTTCCCAAGTCCTATAAACCTACCCCTTTAGGATATACCTCCTCTATAGTAAGAGGGAACACTGCAATAACAGATTATCATCATAAGGGTATGAGCTGATTCTCCTGGAGAAAACACTTGTGTAAAGATATTCAGTGTTTAGAGAAGCACATTTGGATATGCTGGAATTTTTTCCACAACTCCCAGACATGCCAATCAAAGATAACACAATGCAAGTATCTCTGAGTGACACTTCAAGCTGCATTCATAAGCAACCTGCCTCATTCAAAGTCAATGAAAAGACAGGACTTACAAGCCCATGCTGAAAAGTTATTGAAATGTGACTGACATCTCAAAGAAACTGTGTCAAAGGCTTGCATGACCCAGTGCTGAAACACAGTGAGGTTAATCAAAGTTATGGCAGTTGGGTACCACACAGAGGTCTTCCTTAAGTTTATTTATTTATTTAATTTAATTCAGACACTCAATGGGTTTATTATCACCCTCTGCTCTCCCTCTAGCATTTAACCCCCAGTTTGTATTACTGGTTGTTAAACTTTTGCTTCAGTTGCTGTTTAGAAAAGGGGACATAGAGTGTCATTACTAGTAAGGTTTCTATGGATAAACACTGGTGTTACTTCTCTTTCCATTTCTTGAATTCCCCTAGGAAATACTGAGCCTCCACAACTATATTCCAATCTAAGGTGTCACATAGGAATGATGGTGGAACAGCTACTATACAATCCTGTTCAAAAAATTCTCATTAGCACATGAGTTTGATGATTTAATGAAACTCTGTCTACTCTCAGAAAGTCAAAAAGCAGACAAAAGAGGTAAATTTGATCTTGGTCTATCTATCCGTTTTGTCTCTTCCCAATGGCAGACATATTCTCCCGCCTAGTGTAACACCTGACCACCGGCTTTTTTTTTTTTTTTTTTTAACTCATTGCCACCTCAGGACAGAAGGCAATCCTCTGAGAACAATTATAACATAATCATGAATAATAGTTAGCAGTTCTTTTATATTTATATTTTATGCAGAATGTTTCCATGGATTTTCTTCAATATCATTGTAAAATACAGAAAGTATATCATCATCTGACAGTGAAAATAGCTAATAACCTTGTCTAAGAAAAGAAGGGGAGACAGGAAAGGTAACCTCTCTATGATGAACAGAATCTGGCGAATGCTATAATTATGTTCATGGTGATTATGCCCATGGTTTAAAAAGTGCAAGCAATTATGAGTTATGTTTATAGATGTAGAAGGTAACAATGCATGATAGAAATTATGTGCATGAGAAATGTATGCATGTGCATGTGTGTGTGCATGTGTGTTTCCATCCAATATTCTAGCCTCATTTCAACTGTACATTTGGGTCTAATATTTCTTGGCTTTTTTGTTTTTTACCTTTTGAATCTATTAGGAATGAGTCACTGGTTAAAAGAGTATAATCACAAACATCAACATAATTGGCTGCTAAATGTTCACATATCTGCTCTTAATTTGAATCAAATATATATATACATGTATAAATAAATGTATAATAAAGAATAAATATACATTATATATTTACATATATATGTAATATGTAATGAATATATACTATGTAAATATATGGTATATATTTATTTTTATAGCTAAGAGATCTAGAAAAGAAATTTGTTTTTCTATCCTGCCAGACAGTTCTACTACAAGATAAGTGCTAAGTTGGATAATATCGAATAAATTCTCTATTCTGGAATCAATCCACAATTCATGTGAAAGTCTGTCACAATAATATAAGAGAAAAATAAAAGAGAAAAATGACAGTAAAATGACTACAATCCTTGTTATTATTTTAAAAATTTTAAGAAGGGATGAGAGTTAAGACTTGGGAAAGATCACCTTGGAAAGAAAGTATATCAAACATGACTGGCAATGGACTTTTCTTTTATGAAGAATAATGGTTTAATGTTTAATTAATCTTATCCATTTCTGCATTTATGGGAAGGCAGAGAAGAGTCTGCTTTATAATGTGGAAAATTAAATATTAAAACCTTGGTGCCTACCAGACTTACATTTTCTTATTATGAATGGGCATTTTCACTTTCTGCACACACAAAGAAAGAAACAGGAGACAGATGTAGTCACTTAGCTCTGCAAGAAAGGATTATTTCAGAGTATCTCTGATACCATCTTGCTATTAGAAACAAAACACATCAAAGATGAATAAACATTTAAAACCAAAACAACAATAAAAAGCAGAACTATAAGATGACCATCATACACAATATAAGGCCTTAATTCTAAATGTAGTAAAGTAATTCATCTGCTTTTTTAAAATGTATGAATTATCTAAAATTCATAGATCTAATACTCTAAAATGGTTATGTTGCTTACAGGATATTACATAGGCTTTCATGTTCTATGATGTCTTTTGCAGTGAGGAAACTGAAATAATTATTTATTAAAAATAAAATACTACCAAGTTAAAATGTAGAAATAACAACTGAGAACAATGAAAAGAAAGAGCAGATGTTTAGATGTTTACTTCAAACTGGTGCTTACTTACATTATAGTTTGGGCTTGATGATATATTTTGTAATTAAATATGAAATTTCAACTTATGTTTTAAACTATCATTTGGATCTGTGATCTCCAATGTATTATTTATCCTAAAGCAGAGATTGTAGAAGGGGTCCAGGAAGTCTCCATATCACAGGAATCCTACCTCTTTGGAGATGGATGTTATATAAATCCATCTCCACTGATCATCAGAGATACTTTGCCTCTCTGTGACTGGTTTACTGCTCCTGGAAAATAGAATGGATTTGAAAGGAGAAGAAGGCACACCTTACAGACATTCTCCTAACCTTAAAGGTTATGATGTGTGATTTAACATGGCAAATTCTTCCAATTATGTTGTGTGCATTACTGAACTTGTTGACATCTTGGTTGCTAACCCTATGATTTGTTGCTTCTGAGGTTAAGCCAGGATAGAAAGTATTACATTCACAAAATCTCAGTGACATGATTTTTTTTTTTTTTTGGAAATTGCTTATGAAAAAGCATTAATGATTATGGGGAAATGTTGCAGAAAGATTGGGGGAAGTTCAGAAAAAGTTTGGAAGATAAATAAAATACAAAGAAACTAAGGACAAACTACTTTGTCTTATTTTCACACAACTTTTGGTTTCTACTCAGGGGTCATCTTCAACAACACAGTACAGCGCTGCTTGGACCATGTGCCTCTGCAACTGGAAGCACAGGTGTCAGAAACATGGGATCACACCTACAACAGACCCTATGATGGCCTGCAGAACCGCACCCTTGTTCTGATAACAGAAGATCACTTTTCCATGAGAGCTCAGCTGCTGCCCACTCACCTAACCACAGGTTTGACTCTATGATCTCACACCAAATCAGTCAAATGCCTACCTGGAATTTCTGCTGCAATTATCAGGAAAGAGGTGTTCTCTTCTCACAGGGATTACAAATGCAAATGTCAGCTCAGTTTAATTATCTACCGAATTGCCTTCTGTACCTATAGATATGACTTAAATTTCAATGGGTAAGTTATATGAAAGTATAAGAAATCAGAGAGTTAGAAAATTAAAGTTGATTTTCTGATCAGGGGAAACGGGGAAAGAATGGATATTACTTCAGCCCCAATTTTCATTTTGTCCCTCTCAGCAACCAATGCTGTCATTTCACCATGTGACTATAACTTCTCACCTCCAGGAATATATTTGAATTACTTAAAATACACTCCTCATTCTCCTTTCCTCTCATCTTCTGATCCACAATTAAAAGTTTATGGCTTTCAAGAAATGATCCTCATTTCTCCAGTTAGAAATTTCTGAGGGGTTCACAATTGAGTTTACCTTCTTGTACTACGTAAACTGAAACTGCAGTTCAAAGACTTTCCATTTTCACCATGTTTAAATCAATAAGTTAAATTAAGATACAGAACTCATGTGTGTCAAATAGAAAATATCACATAGATGATAGCAATAATGGCAGATAACAGCAAAAATTTGAAATAATTTTAACAGGCTATAATAGTGGGTCAAAAATCAACAACAGAGAGGTTAGTAATGTCAAGGGCAGAACATAACATTAAAAAACTAAGTGATTTTAAATATATGGCTACAGATATGGTTGAAAAAGTGTATGTCGAAGATTGAGGTCTTTAGTGTATCAAATGGGTCAGTAAAACTCAGGAATTCAATACAAAGTGTTTTTGTCAGACAGAGGGAAAACACTCCTGATCCCTTTTCCTATTTAAAACTCTGTGCATTCCTTAAAGCCATACTCAGATGCAATTATACCCAGGAAATCTATCCTGAGTACATTATGTGTTTTGTGAATTTCCACAATAAACAGTTTTGTATACCAGTACTCAAGATGATATATTCCTGTAAGATATTTCAGTAATGCTTCTCAAAAAATACATTCATAGATTGGGTACCAATGAGAAACAACACTTCAAAAGTACTCTGCCACATTCAGACCATATGTAGGCAATCCTGTCCCCATATAAAATCTGCATATCAGATTTCCAAACGAGAAATGCATGATCTCAAAAAATAAAAAATAAATTGAATTTGGAATGTGACATCTTGATCTATATGCATAGAAAAGGGCCATAATAAGCTGCTCCAAAATTCTGATGGGCCTTAAGTTGGAGAAAAATTGATCTATCCATTTTTTTCCCCCAGAGAGTAGAAAGAGGACCAACAGATAAAGGTAAAAGAGAAGTGGATTTTAGCTTGACTTGTAAGTGAAGCCCCATAGTGACATAGGCTACCTGTAAAAATGATGAGTTTTAGATATTTGGATCCACTTGCATAGAAGAATTGCATGCAAAGAATTCTAAATCAGAATTCTTACATTGCTTGAGAAGTTAGATTACATGACTATAAGGTCTTCTTCAATTCCACAGTTCTATAATATCAAATCAAAATTCCATGTCATAACATTAAAGAAAAAGACAACCCCTTTTCATTAGTTTAGTGCTCTATAGAACCTGGTCTGTATCAAAGGGGGATAAAAGATCTGCCTAAGAGGAGAATTGGAACAATCCCAGGTTCCCTGGCAGGCATTTTGTGTTTCATCTAAATGAGTACATTACTTCTTGTGTTGTTCATCCACAAATGAAAGGTTATAATAAGACATCACTAAGAAAGTATCTTAATAGTGAAGGTTAGACTCTTCATGCAATAAATTAATCAAAAGCAATGCTAGAAACAGTGCCTGTTTCATGGACTAATTTAGTTTAGAAATACATGGGGTTCTCATGTGCTCTTTTAAAAAGTCCACGGTGAGAGCAGTATGAGAAAGACTTTTACCTAAAGATACTAGTGAATCTTCACAGTCAGAGATGTCTCTTAAAAGAGATTGCAGGGCAGCCCCAGTGGTGCATTGGTTTAGCGCCGCCTCCAGCCCGGGGTGTGATCCTGGAGACCGGGGATCGAGTCCCACATCGGGCTCCCTGCATGGAGCCTGCTTCTCTCTCTGCCTGTGTCTCTGCCTCTCTTTCACTCTCTCTGAATGAATAAATAAATAAATAAATAAATAAATAAATAAATAAATAAATCTTTAAAAAAAAAGAGATTGCAATGAAAATTTATTAAAGGAGGTCAGGAAAAGTCCTCACTTGAAAGTCTGTATCAATATCATTTTGATAATTTTACAATATTTATGTCCAATAATTCTATTTTCATGTTGAGCTATTTAACTTCCAATAAAAGTGATTTTTTTCCTCACAAAATCTCCTAAGACAGCTTCCAAGTATTTTCAAAGTAACTATGGAATCCAGTGTTGACAAAAATGTATGATTGAAGAAACAAAAGCCTTAGTAGTTGTATCCTCTTCTTTTCCCATTTTCAAATAGCAAAGATCAGGATTCAGGAGAATTTAAAATTCAAAACACTCCCTGAGGTTCTTAGATATAGGTCATTTCATTTAGATAAAAACACAAACTTGTAATAAGTGATATAAATCACCCTTTATCACAGAATTAGCTGTTTTAATAATCCAGAATAAGCCATTCTTTTTGGCACTCTAATTCACCATGGTTCATATACGTGGCTACCCCAAGGGGACCTGGAATCACTAGCCTTGCTGCTCATGCAGCAGTAAGATGACCCTGGAGAATCAGAGTCGCTGAAATCTTGGTCCCGTAGCCAATTCTCTCTTGCTGCATTTGCCTCTAACATATGTGTGCTTCTTTATTTAAAGCTTGGGGTTATTTTCCCCCTTCCTTTTTTGTTTTGTTTTTGTTTTTGTTTTTGTTTTGTTTTGTTTTTCAAAAGCACATTCTTCAGGAATACAGGCTAAATTGCAGGGTTTGCTACTACAATTCATCTGAAAATACTTCCAGACAGCAGCATATATAAACTTAGCAACATGCAAGAGAACAAACAAGCCATCTATAAATACACTCCAGGAACTTCTAAAACAATGTGAAAGTGGCATCTGGCATGGGTGAGATGACAATTTAAACTTCTCAACTCTTCACCCAAATTTATGTTTAAAACTCCTTCAAACAACTGATCATTTAGGAGGAAAAACATCACGTTGTGCTTGTTGGTTATTATGCCATAAAAATTGGAGAGAGGCTGTAGTTAGGAGGTAGCAATGCCATGTGAGGAATAAGAAATTTCCAGGCCACTATATAATATGCATAGATTTATAAAAAATCATTCCTGGGTAGGAAAGATTACTGTTAACTATTATTGCTAACAATAATGCATTTCACTGACTCTACAATGCTGTCAATTACACAAGATACTACTACAATTCCATGTGCCATTAAAAAGGTTATCAACTATTTTTAAGATCCATGATTCAAGAAGCAGCACAATTTCAGAAATATCAAAACATTTGTTGTGAATTGTTAAAATATATTAATATTTTCTAGTTTTTATTGTTTGTTGTTTATGATGCCATTAGGGTAGGGCAGAGACATGTGGGGTATCATAGGCGGCTCAAACTGGATATTTGGCTTCAGAACCCAGCTTGGGGAAAAATAATCTAATATCTAGCTGCATGCATCCAATTTATATTTTCTATGTCTCTCTCCATTTTCTTCCCGCAGACATCATTTTGATAAGGAACATTTCCCGTCTTTCCCTCTACATTTTTCAATCTGTCTCACTTATATTCACATAAAGCTTAAGGTTTTCTAAAATTATGAGGTAGAAGATCTAACCAAATACCAGTACTTCAGTAGCCAAGGCAATTTCACATTAAGAACACTGATGGGCAGTGTTTAGGAGATACGAATAATTGGTGGTTTATAAAGAAGTGTTCTGAGGAGAGGATGTACAATGAGAATAGTCAAGGGGAATTTGAAAATGCATGCAATAAACTTGTGATGAATCAATAAAAAAAAAACATTTGCAGAAAAATATAAGTGGAAGACATTGTAGCACATTGGAGTGGAGGGAGGTATGGAATGTTTTCCCGCCATATATTTTTCTCTTCTTGGACAGTGGGACAATAGGAGATCTGATAGTGTTGACTGTAGTGAAGCTATGCTCGTTATGTTATCCTCATTTACGATGACATTTTCTGTTCCTAAAATGCAAGAAAGGTCTTCTCTGCTGTGTCTGCTATGGTGATTCCTCAATTGCTATTAATTTCTCTCCACCCATACTGAATATTCTTAAACTGTAACTACAGGTGATGGATAGATCATGCATCTTTCCTTCAGTGCAGCACTTGGGCCTCTTTAAGAGTACCTGTATTCTAGATGGCATCATAGCCTAGACCTGTGGTTGGTCCTTTGAGTTTGCTCCATCATATAGTGCCTAAGCAAAGCAGATTGGGAGGTGGCACTAAGTATATACTTCGAGAATTTGATGTGCTATATTTAACTGCACCCACTAGAAATGAAGGGTAACTAAACTGTCTATGTAATGCTGTAGTTCCAGATGAATAACACCATGTAATCCCTTGAAATGGAGACTAAAGTTGCAATCTGAATCAATCACTTGGACTTTAACATTTTACAAAGTAGATAATAATAACAGGAAAAACAGGAAAATATCTGTGGCTCCATTTTCTCTTTCCACAAATTTTACACAATGTGGTTATGAATAGAAGGCTCTGTAAAATGACTCAGGGAAATTATTTATATTTATGTGCCCTGGAATGTTACTGTGTAGCAACATGAGAGGCAATGTGAAAAGCAAGAACTTCTCATTCACTCATTTTACTCAGCAAATATTTTATCCTGCCTATGAAGAGCAGAAACTGATACACGTAAGCCAAGTCAGATTCAGGTAATAATGTAAAGATAAAGACTAGTTGATAATCTATTTAAATCAAATCTTGTCTATTGAAATCTACAACCATAAGCTCAATGAAAGCATGAGAGTTTCTATCACTATTTCCTCAGTCTGCTTTATCAAGTGCAATTTTGTAGGTCAAAACTTTGAGGTGATCCTCTTGCCTCCATCATGAGGATGAAAATATAGCATGAATTATCTTTAGTGATAAAGAACAGTTACCAAAATAGAGATGACTCAACTTCTGCACAGTGAAGCTATGTTGTAATGGAAATTGGCTTTCAGCTGCTGTGACATGTAATTTTATAATACATTTTAGAACATTTAACCTATCCACATTTGTTCAGCTATATCTGCAATAGTGAGAGGTAGTGCTATTGTTACAGATTCTGTGAAAGCTACTTATGTGCTATTAATATATGGGAGCAAAAGGGAGTTCTTTTTTCACTGGTGGTCTCTTCCAGCTATTTAAAGAGCTGCTCGGCCTAATAATGTCATCAACCACAGGGATTATTTGTTTTTCTTTGTCCATAATCAATACTTGGCTTTTACTAAAAAAACATAACTTTGAAAATGTCCAAAATGGAGAGAAAATTTGTTCAATTCCATCTCAAAAATTTCTTTAAAATTTGAAGCTGGAAGGAATGCCCACAAGTAATCTGATTCCAGTCTAATTATCATCAGTAGTCTTGTATAGATCATATAGTAAGGAATAAGGAAATTTTCTGTTTAAGAGAGACAGAGATAGAGAGAGCCTGGGAAGATGTCCATTTTAGCCATTTAGCAATGGACTGTTTTTGGGAATGTAAATTGGTGTGGCAACTATGGAAAACAATATGGAAGTTCCATCAAAAAATTGAAAATTAAAATACCATACAATCCAGCAATTTCACTTCTGTTTAGACAAAGAAAATAAAAACACCAATTCAAAAAGATATACACACCCTATGTTCATGGTAGCATTAATTACATTTTAACTCAATGGAAAATTACATGAATTTATCATATGAAGTAGCTTTAAAGCCCATCTTGACTATTTATTTGAGAGATTCTGAGCAAAGTACTCTGTATCATTGAGCCCTAATATCCTCCTCTATAAAAAGGTTAAGAATAACACGTTCCCTTTTCATTGAGTTGTTGTGAGGACCAAATGATCTGGGCTATTGAGACTGTTTAGTGTCTTGTCTGGCACATTACAGGTACTCAATACATAGTGTCCACTATTTATTCAAGTTACATAAATTGCAAGATATGTTTAAGATATGGTTATAATGGTTTTTGTGTGTTCAAGTTTTGTTTACATACAGTCTGTGTCTTTTATTGATCTAAAGTACTAAATTCACAGTAATCTGTTAGTATATGATGGAAAAATTGTACAAATCAGATCACACAAAATTCTCTTTGGAAACAAAGTGGAATGATTATGATTTAAAGAAAAATAATATGAAACAATCTCAACGTGTGCCATTGTGTGATTCAGGATCTCCCATTTGAGAGCCCAAAGCAGTAAGATGTTACCTATATTGGGAAGGAAATGACACACACACACCCCAATTCTCAAGGGCAAAACTCCAGTTAGCACTATCACATGTGTATCTTCTGCTGTCCCAACATCTGTCATGTCCTATTTTGCATAAGCCATGGTAGATTCTTGTCAAATCACCCAAGTAATAACATAACCAACTAAAACATTAACAGAAGACTCTCTGGCATCAACTGCCACACTATGTGCCAATCAGATTTGCTTATTAAAGTAATGTTTTTGTTCTGACGGTTCAACATTGCCATTCAAACCTATGAGCAGTCTTATTGACTCTTCCCTGCTATTAACAAGTCTTAATCACCCAGAGATTCAGCACAGTAGGATATTGCAATCAGAGCAAATTCCCCCATTTGATTCCAGCACAGAAGTTACCAATGAAACTAACAGAGTGATAATACAAAATTCTCTAACTTTATCTCCTTTTCTCCCACTTCTCTGTGAATAAAAATGAAACCATCTTACAGACTTCTTTGTAAGCAGCTATCTCTTGAATTTGCAGTGGCTATTAATATCCAGTATCACCAAGGATTTGAACATAACCAAAATATGTTTACTATTGCTTTAAAAATTAAAAGCATCCCAACAATCAGCAGTTTTGCCTTTCAAAGTATATGACTTGTACATCTGGTGACCCAATCCAGTTGAGAGAACTGTTGTAATAGGGTTCAGGTTGCACCATAGCATGACATCTGCTCTACAGTACGCAATCTGACTGTGGATATGAACCCTTAGAAATAAAGTAATTATGCTTTCATTAACCTCAAAACAATTCCCATCCACTGATATTTGGTCACAAATGAGAAACCAGCTAATAATTAAGTCATCTGGGTTATTTGCAAGTGGTCTGGTGTTTGGGGGTTACTTTTACAACAGGATTGGGTATTTCTCTTTATCTGAAATACTCTTCATAATGTCATTCCATCAATTGATTTCTCTTTTGCTACTGGAAAGTGCTATTTTCTACTCATTCCCCATTGCCTTATTTTTCAGAACAACAATATTCTTGGGGTTTAAGAAAGGGTTAAATCATAAAAGAACATGCTCGCTAGCGTCAATGGCTACTGATTTATGATGAGCACTTTTAGTCAATTATTGTCTGGAAGACTAAATGTACCTCCTGGGTCCAGAACTTAGTCATACAAAGTGTCTGGCTCACATTGCCAGAATTGACCATTAATTATAATGACCGCAGGTGGCCATCCATGTATATCTTAGCTTTTTCTGGAAAATGTGCAACATGAGAACTATTAGAGGTAAAACTCCACTGGTGAAAGAATAAGGAGAAAAATATTGCAAACTTGAAAGATGCTTTAAAGTATCTAATTCAAACTCTTTGATTTAGAAATAAGAAAACTCAGTGTAATAATACTGTCAAGCACATACAGTACAATTGGTATGTAGTCGCTTCAAGCCAAGGGACCAGTCCTCTGTACTCAACTTAGGTGTTCTCAACTCTGAGGGCACATTACAATTACCTTCAGTGTTTTTTAAAAAACAAGAATTGTTGGTCCCCCTCCCCACAAAGATTCTGATTTAAGTGATCTAAGGTGAGGCCTATAAATGGTGTTTTTTTTTTTTTAAGATTTTATTTATTTATTCATGAGAGACAGAGACATAGGCAGAGGAGAAGCAGGCTCCATGCAGGGAGCCCGACATGGGACTCGATCCCAGGTCTCCAGGATCAGGCCGTGGACTGAAGGTGATGCTAAACCGCTGAGCCACCCGGGCTGCCCTATGACTAGTGTTTCTTAAAAGCCCCCAGTTAATTCCAATATGCCTTCTCTCTATTTGTACCATTAGGATAAATGTTTCTCTTCTCTTAGGATCAGAAAGAGTTTGTTCTTATTTTGAAAAATGCATGCCCCGGACACTGAGGATCATCGTAATACATTTCTCTTGTTGTCTTAGCTATTGGAATGCTTAAGCTGAAGTCTGCAGTGAACATTCCATGTCTGCATGGTTTTCCAGGACATACATTCTTTTCTGGCTCAGTTTTAGGGCACTACATTTTCTTTCTTTTGTATTTTCCCCACATTTGTTTGTAATATTTATTTTGCTGTTATGTATCTTATTGAAAGCTAACTTTGAAGAATAACTTGGGACATCACAAAAGGTAAGGAACTAGATGCCTAACAATAGAGAAAATATAAGACAAATATATGATTAAAAGCAATGGGAGGCCTAAAGAAACTTTAGAATGACTCTACCTCTATTGTTTGGAATATTCTGCAAATCATTTAATATGGACAAAAATAAAAAGAGAGACAAAAGACATATGCAATAGGAACAGCAGGTTAAGTGTTATGGGAAAAAACAAGAATTGGAAAGTAGAAGGCATGGAAGTTCAGTAGTGGGAAGAAGAGAGTAAGGGAAGCAACATAGAGTGCCAGTTTTAGGTTACACAGAATAACTACAATCCTGAGTCTCAACAAAGTGATTGCACCAACTCTAGAATTCCTTGGTTTCTGGCAACATCATCACATGGAATCCATTTTACATCAACAATTCTTTATTTATAGTGTGCCAGTATTTTCAATGGCTTTAAGACTTGCCTCTTACCACTTATAAACATAGGGTTTACATTTTTATGTAAAACAATTTTTTTCACATAAAAGATTTTATTTATTTATTTGAGAGAGAGAGAGAGAGAGAGAGAGAGCACTAGTGAAAGGTGAGAGAGAAGCAGAGGGAGAGGAAGAAGCAAACTCCTGACAGCAGAGAGCCCAAGGCAGGCCAGATCCCAGGACCCTAAGATCATGACCTGAACCAAAGGCAGATATTTAACCAACTGAACCACCCAGGCACCCCTTTATAAAATAATTTTATGTGACTACCTAAATTCACTTTGGGTAAGAAAATATTGTGGTAGTACTGGTGACTACTCTTTTACGTTACTGTCAATAAAACAAATTCTGATATGAAAGTCTGAGAAGATACAAGTAAATATCAGAATATGTTCATTTGACTCCAGAATGTGGATAATTAATCCCATTTCATCCCCATTGTTTTGGTACTATATGTTTTAAGAAAATCAAACAATTAAGCTTTTGTATGATCTAGTAAGTTTGCAAGCATGCTTTATTTTATCGTGCTTTGCAGAAATTGGGTTCTGTTTACAAATTGAAGATTTGTGGCAACCCTATGTTGAGCAAGTCTATTGGCATCATTTTTCCAACAGCACTTTCTCACTTTGTGTCTCTCACATTTTGGTAATCTTAGCAATATTTCAAACTTTTTAAGTATTATTACATATTCATTATCTGTGATCAGTGATCTTTGATGTTAATATTATAATTGTTTTAGGGCATCATGAACTGTGCCCATACAAGACAAAAAAGTTAATCAGAAATGCTATGTGTTCTGAGTACTCCACAACCAGCTATCCTCTTTTCTCTCTCCCTCTTCTCTCCTATTCTCTGAGACACAATATTGAAATTTAGTCAGTTAATAACCCTATATTGGCCTCCAAGTGTTCAAGAGGAAGTAAGAGTCACATGTCTCCAATTTAAATCAAAAGCTGAAATTATTAAACTTAGTGAGGAAGGTATGTTGAAAGCTGAGATAGATTGAAAGCTATGCCTCTTACACTAGTTAGCCAAGCTGTTAATGCAAAGGAAAAGTTCTTGAAGGAAATGTAAAAGTGCCACTCCAGTGAACACATGAATGATAAGAAAGCAAAACACCCTCATATTGCTGACATGGAGAAAGTTTTAGTGGTCTGGGCAGAAGATCAAACCAGCTATAACATTCCTTTACGCCAAAGCCTGATCAGAGCAAAGTCCTAACTCCCTTCAATTTTGTGAAGGCTGAGAGAGGTGAGGAAGCTGCAGAAGAGAGTTTGAAGCTAGCAGAGGTTGGTTCACGAGGTTTAAGGAAAGAAGGTATCTCCATAACACAATATTGCTAGGTGAAGCAGCAAGTACTGATTCAGCAACTTATTCAGATCTGGCTAAAATAATTAATGAAGATAGCTACATTAAACAACAGATTTTCAGTGTAGATGAAATAGCTTTCTATTGGGAAAAGATGGTATCTAGTACTTTCATTGCTAGTGAGGAGAAGTCAGTGCCTGGTTTCAAAGGTTCAAAGGACAGGCTGTTTCATCAGGGGCAAATGTACCTGGTAACTTGATGCTGAAGCCAATGCTCACTGGCCATTTAAAAAATCCTAGGGCCCTTAAGAATTATGCTAAATTTGCTCTTCTGGTGCTCTGTAAATGGAACAGAAGCCTAGATGGAAGCCTAGATGACATTCAATCTGTTTTCAGCATGGCTTACTAAATAATTTAAGTCCACTGTTGAAACCTACTCTTCAAAAACCCATATTCCTTTCAAAATATTTCTGCTCATTGATAATGCACCTGATCCCATAAGAGCTCTGATGGAGATATACAATGAGATCAATGCTTTCATGCCTGGTAACACAGTGATGCATTCTGCAGCCCATGGATCAAGTAGTAATTTCAACTTTCAAGTCTTATTACTTAAGAAATACAACTTATAAGGTTATTGCTGCCATAAATAGTGATTCCAGAGATGAATCTCAGCAAAGTAAATTGAAAACTTTTTGGACAGGATTCACCATTCCAGATGGCATTAGGAACATCTGTGATTCATGGGAAGAGGTCAACATATCAACATTAACAGGAATTTGGAAGAAGTTGACATCAACCATCACGGATGACTTTCAGAGGATTAAGACTTCAGTAGAGGAAGTTACGGCCCATGTGGTAGAAATAGCAAGAGAACTGAAGATGTCACTGAATTGCTGCAATCTCATGATAAATGATAAAATTGTAATGGATGAGCAATTGCTTTCTATGGATGAGCAAAGAAAGTGGCTTCTCAAGATGGAATCTACTTCTAGTGGACAGGCTGTGAAGATTGTTGAAAAGACAAGAAAGGGTTTAGAATATTACAAAAACTTAATTGATAAATCAGTGGCAGCATTTGGGAGGACTGACTCCAATTTTGAAGGAAGTTCTATGTAAGTTAAATGCTTTCAAATAATATTGCATGCTACAGAGAAATCATTCACGAAAGAGAGAGGTAATTAATGTGGCAAACTTTGTTGTTGTCTTACGTTAAGAAATTGCCACAGCCACCCCAACCTTCAGCAACCACCACCCTAACTCAGTTAGAAGCAATCAACACTGAGGTAAGATTTGCTAAAGCACAAAAAGATTATTATTTGCTAAAAGCTCAGATGATGGCTTGCATTTTTTTAGTGATAATATATTTTTTAATTAAGGAATGTACATTTTTTTCAGATATAATGCTAGATTTAATAGGCTACAGGATAATGTAAGCGTAACTTTTATATGCACTGGGAAACCAAAAAATTTATTTGACTCACTTTATTGCAATATTTGTTTTACTGTAATGATCTAGAACCAAACCCGCAATACCTCCAAGGTACGCCTGTGTAAGTTTTAATAAACTTTTATATAGTTCCATTTATCAACATTAATTGCCTCAGCTAAGATCTTACATTGATTCAATATGGATATAAAATTGCTCTGCATCAAAGACCTAGAAAAATGGCTCAAACTGATTCTAATAAAAAGCTGATATTTTAACAATTATGGGTTATAATTCATTTTGATTTTGTGACTTTTAAATCAGCAACAGTTTCAATGGTCCCATTCATTTCCAATGTTTGAATTTTAAATGAAAATAAAGATGGCAGCCTAGTTCAGTACTTTCTAGCTAGCAATTAAGAGTGTTTGGCACATAACACATGCTCAAGAAAATGTTACAGAATGAAAAAAGGTAAGCTCTGAGAGTGCAAGGTGATACTAAGGGAAAGTAAAATTAAAATATTAAGAGAATAAATAAATACAAATAGATACTAGCATTATTTGAATTTGGTTTCTGAAATTGAAATCCTTGCAAAATTTAGAAATAACTGATAGATTTTATGAGAGTACATAAAATGAGAAAACAAGCAATCAAAAATTAGACTTAGTTTCCTTAAATATATATTAAATACATCAAAACATTATTTCATCAAATACATCATTAGACTTAACTTTCCTTAAATATATATTAAATACATCAAAACAAATTATTTCATCAAATACATCTGGACAGCAACAGGACCAGACTTTATGAATTCAATTTTACTCTTTATATTTTCAAAAATATCCTCAATTGAACTTCACAACAATTCTATAAGGTAGACATAGAGTTTAACATTAAGGAATCTAAGGTTTAGAATCAGTACACCTTGTGGTTAAAGTTTGATCTGCTCCAGGTTTGGGGTTTTGTATAGTGCCCCTTTCTGCTAGTTATTGGAAAAATGTTTCTTGTCACACTGACTTACTTCATAATGCCAATTCTTAGAAAATATAAATACATCTAATACAGATACACCCAGCACAAAATATAAATGTATCTAACATAAACAAAATATAAATGTATCTAAAATAAATGTATCTAACAAACAGCATTTATGTTAGATACACTTTTACAAAATAAAAGACATCTGTAAGTATCTGAAGTGGAAGAAGTCGGAGAGCTCTCCGAGAAGTGTTCCTCCTCTCTTGGGCTTACAGGTTTAGAAAAGTCACAAAAGGGATCCCTGGGTGGCGCAGCGGTTTGGCGCCTGCCTTTGGCCCAGGGCGCGATCCTGGAGACCCGGGATCGAATCCCACGTCAGGCTCCCGGTGCATGGAGCCTGCTTCTCCCTCTGCCTGTGTCTCTGCCTCTCTCTCTATCTCTCTGTGACTATCATAAATAAATAAAAATTAAAAAAAAATTTTAAGAAAAGTCACAAAAGATCTAGGAAGGAAAGAAGCAAGGGAGGGAGCAAGCAGGGAAGGTGGGAGGGAGGTGACATTGTGTTGGCCAGATAGACTAGCAGGCCGAACTCTGGGGGAATGATGCAAAGGGAGAGATATATCATCATATACATGTAGCTTCCCCAGTGATAGAGGCTTCCAACCCAAGTCCTATTCAATTCATTTAAAGATACCATGGCTGTGACACACTCAGGCAGACTGTGAAAGGGAAACTGAAGAAGAAATGCATCCTTATACTTTGGTGTATCATAAGCATTAAGCACCTGTGTATTTTGGGAGACTGAACGGTGCCAGAGAACACACTTCCCATTTCTTCTCATGAGGAAACGGGCCCTATATCCCCCTGAAGGGCAATAGTAATTATCACAGAGGAACTCCCCTAGTCTAAGAAAGGCAAAACGGGTGGCTTTTGGGAGCTTTCTGATAGAAAAATGTGTAAAGAGGAAATGCAAATAGAACTCTTTAGAGCAACAATTCTCAATCTTTGCCTTGCCACACAATTTCCAAAAGAGGTTAAATTTGCTTTGAAAATAGTGGGTTTATTTTGTTAGGAAACAAGAAGAAAATGTTTTAAAATGAAGGACCAAGAGGGTGCTACAACTTTGTAAAATTTCCAACAGTTTCTTAGGAATAATGGTCCTTGTTTTTCATCCTCATGAACAGTGTTCATGTGAGAAGGGCCTTGCTGTATATATCTTACTGTTGGTGTTGTCATTACTAAAGAAAATATAGTCCAGGTAATCTTGTCTATTAATCTTGAACCACCTCAGTTAATTAGTGAAATATTCATACCATTTATAAAATATTCATACTAGGAAATATCTATAGTTCTGGGAACAAATACACATATTAAATGTGTAATACATTAGGCACTTGCTATATACCAAACTGACATTGAAGGAGTAAAAATGTCAAGGATCCTAAATCCCTGTGTGAACGACTTTTATCATTCACTGTAAAAGAAGGCTAATAGAGTGTCCAGAGAATACGTTGTATATCAGATCCAATGTTCCTTCTGATTCATTCCACTTACATTTTAAAGCTGTTGATAGAAGGTGGGTATGGTATGCATCAGGGAGAAAAACATGCAAAAAGGACATGCAAATGTTCTGCAATTCACAAGATATTTTCCTTACACAAATAAATGAGATGAAGTAGGGAACACTATGTCAGCGGTCACATTCTTTCAAATTAAAACCTCTCATGTTTGCCAATTATTTAAAGCCCACCTGTCACTTTGACCCCATAATTCCAAAAATAAGTTATTCTAGACACTAAATCCCTGCTTTACAAGCATATCCATAGATTTAATGGGGAGTGGTGGTGTTCACAGATTTTCAGATTTCTGATCTTCAGTGTTTGACATAAAAACAACCAGAAAATGAAAGTTCTCTTAAATCAGACATTCATCAGTCTCCCTAAACGATTTTAAAGGAAAAATATATTATACACTATAGTACAATGTAATGATGACAGTAAAAAAAAAATATATATATATATATATATATAGTGTATATATCTGCTCCAACATATATTGATGATTGCTCAAAGCATTCTTTGGAGGGCTGTCTAAATATAGTAGCAAACACCAAAGAAATAGAATTCTTCAAGAACTCATGATTTGGTCTGAACAAGATACTTATAAATGAATTATCTCTCTATTAGGATTCTTCCAAGCGTTCTGAATTAATTATTTTTACCTTGTCAAATTTTTTTGTTCTTCCTTTTTCATACATGATAGGAATGTTGAGGGATTTTAGGCACCTCATTTAGTACCAGAGAAGCTCAACAGTCTTAATTAAGACAAAATAGGATTTCTCATTAAGAAGTAGAGACTCTTCATGCCTAATAGGAAAGTATATTTCACCCTATTAGATTATCATCAACACTACAGTTTATACTATAGGTTTTATGGTATAAAATAGTAGACACAAAGAAAAGTTTTGAAGTTTCAGTTGTATATTCAGATATGCATGTCATAACTTTTCAAATCCAGAAACAAGTAACAAGAATCTTTTATGGATAATGACTAAGAGAAGCATTAATGCAAAGTAGTCCAGTTCAAAGTCAAATTACTACACGATGGTTACTGTATTACTTTTTATAGCATATAAAATATACTAGTATAATGAATGAAAAGTCTCCCTAAAGTGTTTAGAAAGTCATTTCAATGACATTTCTCAAACTTCAGAAGAGATGATATATATGTCAATAAAATGACACCAAAATCATATTTTACAAGGATTTTAGATTAACACGTGCTTTTGAAGGATGACATTATAGGATCTTAATATCTATAATCAGAAAGTCTTTTGCTCTTAACTTGCAAGGCAATAAGTTTAAGAATTAATTTTGTCTGCTATAAAGCTGGCTTGCCTTTAATCTTCAGATTTAATAGGTCTCTTTTTGCTGAATGTTTTAGGCAGGTAATTGAGGAAATAGTCCACGTTTCATTTCAGTCAACATAAAATGACATTGAAATGTCTTCAAATGTTTCCAGGAAACTCATGCTAAACAGTCTCTGTTATATTTGATATTGAATAACAGCAGAAATACGTGTATCTAATAAAGCTTTTCCTAAGATATTATGTAATGAAGCTATATGCACTCACGATAATTTACTTGACTTGTTAAGATGTCACAAAACTAAGCATATATAAAATGCATATAAATTAATATGTGGCTATATGATGATTTGCCCAATGGAGGATATCACACATGCCATATGTTCTTTCCTCCAAATGAAATTTCTAGTGTAATTTTCAAGCCAAATTCCTAAAACACAAACCAAGACAAAACAAACAAACCAGAATGATTGTCCTTGGTTTGCTCTGATGGACATCTTGATTCAGGCTTTCTGCCATTATTTATGTCAATGGAAATCTTGAAAAATCATCTGCTCAGTAAATTTTGTAAAGTGCACAAAAAATATGCAGGGAACATCGGAAACCAGCAAATGACCCTTTCCAAAATAGATCCTTCCAGGAATCTTTGAGACTGTTCACATTTAGAAGCGGCAGTGGTTACATTAAGGACTTATGAAAGGGGTCCAATTCTGAAATGCTTTCAATGCTTGTGGATAACTGGCAACTCCTTTCTTTTTTATTAAACGTACTCTGCCAGAAAAGCCTTCTTCAGTCAAAACAAACTTCCACTTAAGAGCAGGGTTTTTTCTAAACATTTTCATAAAGTAAATAGTGAAGCAGGTTTTTTTCTCCGATCTCCTTTTTCTGATAGGAAGTGAGATTCTGGTTCGGCAAGGAACAACTGTGATTTTTGGCTTTCTTGTTTAAGTTTAGTTATTCTTTCAAGGTTCTGAATTGTGTTATATAGGTGCCCAGAGGCAAGCAGAAGCATTTTTATACATACAAAGTAGATAAACAATGTAAGAAAGATGCTCTAATGGACCGTTTCCCTACTCCCCTCCTCTAGCCTACAGCATTTGATTTGTTCTGCAAGTATTACTGTTCATCTGAAAAGACTTCTTAGACCATTGTTTTTAGCCTTAGCCTTCTTTTTTGTTCAATTTCTTATTTTCAACAGCTGAAAATTGGATGCTTCAACTTTCTATCAGAACTTCATTTTTTGAATGAGAAATGATCATTTTTGGAAAGACAAAATGGCTTTTTCTTTGCAGTTATTTAAATCTACTTATGGTGTTTTGTTTTTTTTTTCAATGGTACAGGTGGGAGTGGGACAAGAGGAAAGAGTGAGAGGAAATCTACATCACACATACAAGACCATGATGAGTATTTACTAGGAGAGCAATGACATGCTGTTTGGTCACATCTAACCACCCACTCTGCACTGTTGCTGGAGGGAGGATACGCTTGCCTTACTTTAAAGTGACCATTTCGACCCATGTTCACAGCTGTGGTAATGAACTTGAGAAGGGTACCATATTCAGTTTTGTTGTTGTTGTTGTTGTTGTTGTTGCTGCTGCTGCTGTTTTTAACCGAAAGGACTAACAACTGAGATGGAGGGATTTTGAAAGAAGACAAGGACATTTGGGGGCTGATCCGAGACAGTCACCTTTGCAATAGCCAAAATCATCTCCTTATATTTCAGGGATCCATTGTAAGCAGAGGCTGCTGTTCATTTTTTTGCCCTCATTAAGAATTAGGAAAATGCCTTCACAGATGAATTGCTAAAAAATAGCTGGGGTCTAGGCCAGTTCTCTTGCATTTCTGGTCTGTAAACTCACTGTCACAGTATTCCATCCCACCCCTCCAGCCTGCTCCACCCTCCCCAATAAATGAGTAGGCATTACATGCAGGATAAAACTATCATATCTTTAAACAAATGTCCTTTTCAAAAATAAAATATAAAGCAGACCTAGAAAGTCTGCTGCTATAATGATTTCATGTTTTGCTGATCCTGGTCTTTTCTTCTGAAAGGCTTTTTAGTGGTCCCCAGTGAAAAGTTGAGATCAGCATTTAAATGCGGGTCTATCTTTTTAACATACTTCAAGTCCTCAGAAGTCACTAAGTCTCAGTGGCTTTGAGAATTCATAAGCATATCCAGGATGTTAAGAATACCTTCCATGTCTTTTTTTTTCTGCAAAATTACATTAATTGGAATTTGTATTTTTTCTTTCCCTTTGTGATTTGAAGGAAACATACTACAGAATAAGATTTGTTCAAGACCATTTCTGTGTGTGAAGCAGCTCTCCCCAGACAGTTAGGGACCAATTATAGGAATTTCCTCTATTCTTTGGATTTTTACAGCTGATGTACACTGCTTCCTCTCCTAGGTAACAGCAGCATGCACATGTGCAATGAGACACAGAAAAGAAAAAAAAAGAAAAGAAAAAAGTAATTATGTTGTTCCTTGTTATATGCAATAACCAGCATTTGGTTAGAATGCTTGTACGAGTTTTAATTTTAAATGAAAAGATTAAGGCAAAGGAAACCAACATTCTCTTTAAAATTACCACTTTTCTGAATCAATCAACATATTCATTTGCATTTAAAACTTGGCATTTCTTACTTCAGTCATATTTTTCTTCCAGGTCCTTTGAAGTCCTTCTCTACATTCTTTACACTTGTCATAAGGACATTTTTACTTACCATTAAAGCCTAAGAAAAATTGATCAAGGCCTGGAGGTTTCATGTTCTTCAAGTTTTGAGTTTACATGTTAAATTGCAAAAATACAGCAACTGAAAACTATCCAGCGATGAATACAATAAATAGACAAGTTCCTTTGATCTTCAAAAATATATTATATGAAGTTTTTGATTCCTAAGATGTAAAACCATCCCATGATCTAATCAGTTCTAATCAAGAACTGGGATCATCCAAAGAAGCAAACTTTCCTTGAGCAGGGCTACAACTAGGATGGCACAAATGAGGCCATGGTTTCCCCCTCCCCCAAACTGGTACTCAAACCTCAGCACCCAAGTCTCGGCCCTAGTCTACTATATGATACCAACAACCTTGTGAGAGTATTTATGGAGCAACTATGTTCCAACAGTGCTGCTAGATCTGTTGAGGGAATATTAACATGAGTAATTATGTGGGAAAAGTGCAAAGATAGAGATCTGTCCTCCTTGAATTTGTGATCCTTCAAAAGCTACCTTCATACTATCAGTGTGAACACAGCAAGCATAACATAGCAAGGATATGGGCTCCTACTGCTGACTGCCTCAGCTGAATTCTGTTTCACTGCTCAGTTCAGTCATATCAAACATATCATTTTTAATATTTCTAAATCTCACTTTTCTTATGAAAGGTATGTAATACTGCCTACTTTATAGGTGTGATGATAATTCAGTGAGCTATCTTATTTTAATCACAGTACCTGTGTTATTATGGTCATCATTCACATTTTCACAAGAAAGTAAAGAAATAAACCTAAACAGACATCTATTTTCATAAAAAACAAAGTAACACTAAAGGCAAAATCAAACTATGAATATTAATAGCCATGAGGCTTTGATATTTTATGATTACTTATTACCCTAAAATCACAAAGAAATCGCAATTTCTACTTTCATACAGAAAAACTACTTTAAAAGCTTTTACTTCCTGTAAAAACCTAAGATTATTAACTTTAAAACTAGGGAATGGCAGTAGTAATAAAATTGCATTGATATAGTTTTAAAAACTCTCCTTTTACCTAGACAGTTTCACACAAATTAATGTATTTAACCCTTACAAATACCCTGGATTGTATTTTTATCCACATTTTACAAATGAAGAAACTAAAACTCAAATTTACAGAACTTCTTAGCAGCAGAAATACTCTCTAATACTAAGATTCTGAAAATAAATGGTTATCAGGGGTGGCTCAGTGGTTGAGCATCTGCCTTTAGCTCAAAGCATGATCCCAGGCTCCTGGGATGGAGTCCACATTGGGCTTCCCGCAGGGAGCCTGCTTCTCCCTCTGCCTATGTCTCTGCCTATCTCTCTGTGTCTCTCATGAATAAATAAATAAAATCTTTAAAAAAAATAAAAGCTTATAAGGGATATATGTAGGCAGGAATATTTTCAGTCCATATTTTAGTGGCAAAACAAAATTCTAGTTTTAATCAAAACAAAAAGTCTGAGGCATTAACTTTCCATAACAAGTCCAAAAAATCATAACTAATAAAGATTGTTATTTTTATTAAGCCATAGTTTGATTGCCGTGGCAAGTAAAGTGAACTCATAATTAAGACATCTTGAATGAATGTTAACAAGAAATATAATCATTGGTTTCTTATTCATCTCAATGGCCCCATGTTGCTCCCCCAACCTTGGTTTTGCTAAATCAATATGTGTAATTTATTTAAGTCATGTGATTCTTAACCACAAAACACCAAAATAAGTGCCTGTAATTATATCAAAGAGTGAGAATAACGATTGGTAAATAAGTGGAGAGCCATTTACAGCTAATGCACACTTGTTTTTAACCTACCAAAAAGAAAAAAATATATATATACTGGAAAATAGAGTAAGTAGAACTTGCCTTTTGTAATCAAATTTACACAAATGCACTCAGTGCTGTTCACTCATCTAACAAGAACTTCAAGAAGGCCGTATCTTTTCACTGCACAACTATTTGCAAGCAGAGTTAGTAACTAATCCTTTTAAATCCAACCTACCTGCTACAGTAGATTAACTTTATCTCAACAATTTTGATTGTGACTCTCGCTTTCCTAAGACCTTCCAATTACTCTCCACTGTCCACTCCATAAAAAGCTTAATCTATGGAAAAACTGAATTCAATATTCACCATATATGACTTCTGCTGTACAGTACCTTGTCCTCTGCCTTTACCTATTTTAACCCCCAAAAGTCCTCCATTTTTTTCAAAGTCCGGGGAAATGCTCATCCTCTTCTTGAGGGTCTCTTTGGCCTTTCTATTTAAAATTATTCCTTCCATGTAAATAAAAAAAAAAAGGGGATCCCTGGGTGGCGCAGCAGTTTGGCGCCTGCCTTTGGCCCAGGGCGCGATCCTGGAGACCCGGGATCGAATCCCACGTTGGGCTCCCGGTGCATGGAACCTGCTTCTCCCTCTGCCTGTGTCTCTGCCTCTCTCTCTCTCTCTCTCTCTGTGACTATCATAAATAAATAAAAAAAAAAAAATTATTCCTTCCATGAATATCTAGGGTTCCTGTTTTTTTTTTAAATCAACATTTGTTGATTTATACTATCTTGAAATAGGGCCATTTATTGTGTCTTCTGCTACTAGAGACCAACTTTTAGTAAGAAAGACAATCTTTTTTTTACTTTTATATTCTCCCATTGCAGCTTAATACAACACTTTGCATATAGCAAGTGATAAAAAAAATACTTGAAGAAAAAATAACATCTCTTCCTCTTTACTGTTATTAATATTTAAGGTAGTGAAGGACCATGACTGTATTTCCTAACTGCCTTGCTATTTCTCCTTATGAGTTGCTGGATGTGGGGGTATGTGTCTGAGTAACACAAGGGGAACAGGTTAGTTTCTCCTGGTAAATCAATAGCTACAACTTCTTTCATGACTGTTTTGAAAGAAATGGGCATGATTCCGACTTGGGTAGGAAATCTAAGAGGAAACACTGCATTCTAAAATCCTATAATGTTAGAACTGAAGACCTCATCTGAACCAAGGACCTCATCTCACACAGCAACTAACAATGGGGAATACTGCCCTTTTAGAAGCTGGGAAAGCTTTTTGCTCAATACTTAAATGAAGAAAAAAAATATCTTTCAATCGATCAAAACTGAGGCAAATAATAATCAAGAGAAAAATGTCATTAAGCTCAGGGACTTTGGGCTTTTAAGGCTTTGTAAAGACCTCAGGAAGCAGCAATCAGAGTAGAGCTGAAGGGAACATCTTCACTCATTTCTGGACCACACTCACCTTTAAGTTACCATGGCTCAGGTGCACTCAGAGTTCCCGTATCATCATTGTGTCTAAACATGTAATTCTTGGGACGCCTGGGTGGCTCAGTGGTTGAGCATCTGCCGTCGGCTCAGGGCCTGATCCCAGGGTCCTGGGATTGAGTCCCACATCAGGCTCCCAGCAGGAAGCCTGCTTCTCCCTCTGCCTATGTCTCTGCCCCTCTCTCTCTCTGTGTCTCTTATGAATAAATAAATACATAATATTTTTTAAAAATGAGGTAATTCTTTTGTTGCAAGATGATACAAGTGAATTCAAAGATTCTTAATATTTTTTCACTTCTTAAAACATCTCAAATAACATAAGAGAAACTGTAATATTTCACAAATTCCCCCAAACTTCATCTTCTCATAAGTAGAGAACTTATGAGACTTTTTGTGTTGTACTTGTTTTAAGAATCATGTTTTACATTAAATAAAAGTACAAGCTGCCTTTTGGAAGTGAGAACATTCCATACCCCCACAAGAAACCTGTATGCTTCATTGTTGATAGGAAGCGGAACTCTGCCAAACAGTGAACTAATGAATTAGAATTTGGCAGCTCTCCATGCCTGATACAATTTAGCTCAAATTTATGAAATCTACTGCTTCCAGAAATCCACTTGTGCCTAAGGCCTCTCTGTACCTTTCAGAGTAAAAAAGCATGACATTGCTAGATTTCTGATTTTACCTCATTGATGAAGAAAGAATTATGAACAACATATGTTTTCTAACCTAAATCTCTGAGCATTTCTTCAGTTTTGCAACAGCAACAGTAAATCAGTTGAAATCAGCATCTCTTTGGGTAGATAAGAGAATATTTCTAAATCTCTGATTAAATCCCCTTAGACCTGACAGGCTTAAGAAAATGTCTGCTGCCTCAAAATGATTGATGCCCTTTTGGAAAGGAAGGAATATTAGCTTTGTTCAATGGCATGTTGTTTTGTCTTTATACTCTTAAAAAAAAAAAAAAAAGAACCTTCTTTTTCCCCAGTAAGATGAAAAACATAAAGCCTATCAATACAAAAAAAAAAAAAAAAAAAAAAGAATCATCATTAATGCTACTTTTAAACCCACTTTATTTGGGGAAACCTCCTTCAAAATTATGCTCAAGAAATAAGAATGAGGAGGATGAGAGTTTTACATTTTATTTTTTTATTACATTTTTAAATTTAAATTACATTTTAAATACCTAGGAAGAATACATCTAAGATGCTAATTAGAGGAACTGAGGCTTAGATCTCAATGCAGCAGGGCCTTCTAGCAAAGAGACCATTCTGTCTTCCTGTTTAAGTGGATGAGGTTAGCTATTACCTGGGCCCCAAACTTTGTGCAACATTCCAGATACTTCCCCACCTAACCCTAATCAGTGCAACCAAGACCTGCCCTGTGCCTCTTTCTGACCTCAGGGCTTGATGGCCATGCTGCCCTCTCCCATTTTCCTGTGTACCCAGGGGTACCTGTGTGGCCCTATGACTCAGGCCAAGCTCTTCTTTCTAACCTTCTTCTCTAACAGAGCTAGTTGTCATTTCCACAATATATTTTTTAAAAAATTTTTACAGCACTTCTCTCAACATACTTAGCTTGTTTAAACATACTTTCTGTTTGTAAAACTATGAGCTATTTGAGCTCCTTTCACCTATTGAAGTTGTGTCATTTTCATCCTTGTGTACTTTGAAATGCCTTACACATTTAGGGTATTCTATAGATGGTGATGAAGGTCTACAACTAAAAAAAACCAAAAACACCTTTAATATCTACCCTTTTGCTTAGAAGAGGTTTCTTCTTCTATGACACTTTTATCTACAGTTACTGGAGATTTACCATTTGCTGAAAAAATACATTTACAGTATAATAGGCACTGATGAAAAATTTAGTTCACCCTGAAATAACTAAATCGCCAAAGGAAATCATTTTGTATGAATGACAAAAGCAATAGCAGTCTCATTTGGCCTTGTTGTGACCTTAGAATTAAAGACACACCATGAACACACACATATACTTTGGCGTCTTGCTCAAGGCATATATTGTTTTATACAACTAATTTCAAAAGAATTGGTGCATTGAATTGAAACAAATGTAAAGTAGAGAATAAAAATAAACAGAAACTAAAATGACAA
The DNA here is from genome assembly GCF_018345385.1 of Vulpes lagopus. Lineage (NCBI taxonomy): Eukaryota > Metazoa > Chordata > Mammalia > Carnivora > Canidae > Vulpes > Vulpes lagopus. The sequence continues at coordinate 39,606,716 of NC_054839.1, read as the reverse complement.
AAAGTTCTCTTCGTATAAGATGTAAAAAGTAAGTATATAAAATAATCCACTGCCAGTTTAGAATATGTGAGAGATACTATCTTGTTTTGGACACTTCTGCTATATTAAGAAATGTTATCCTATAATGATTTCTTTATACCTAATTTTCACTGCATTCTCTTAATGTATATATTTTGTCAAAGGGGTTTTGCTTTCTATACATGTGATTTTCAATTTTGTATTTTGGCATCCCTTCCCAGCTTATCAGATATTTCACAGTTTCTCTTTAACTCGCCTTTTAAAACTCATCTCAGTTATTTTTCAGAAGCAAACTAAAACTGTCTGGACCTGAATGCAATAGGCTGGCAGGCCCAAGTAATTCCAGCATCATTTCTAAATCTTTCAAAAGTTTTTCAGAGACAGTTCAATGCTTCAGGCTTTTGTAATATTTTAAAATCTGTTATAAGGCTTTGGTTAAGTGATTATTTGATATTACCGTATCAGAGGCTAGAGTGTGACAGAAGCATGGGAAGATTCCCAAATGGGAAAGAAGGAGATGTAAAACCATAATTTATTTGTGTTGAAATTGGATTATCTTAGTAGTAATTACCAAATATATGGAAAGCAAATATTCTTGTATTTTTTTTTATAACAATGGAACATATGCTAGATGCATGATGTATTCCATTAGGTGATTTTATTTTTAAGCCATCTTCCCTTTACTTCCCAGGGGCAGTCCCCTTTTTCCTTCTGTATTTGCTGAGAAATTACTCACTGTTGACAGAAGCTATATACCCTAAAGGAAAGATCCAGAATACTAAAAACTGTACAAAGAGAAGTAAAACATTGGACTCACTCTGAAATAACCAACAAAAGGAAACTATTTTGTGGGAATAGAAAAAAAAAAAAAAAGAGGCAGTATCAAACTCATCTACCTTTAGGTGTCTGAATTTTATCAATAACTAAGAATCCAACTCAAATCCTAATATGACTGGCAAACATGACTGTTTCAGAGCTCTTGAGCTTGCTCTTCTTACTGCCTGGACATCCACTTCCCTGATTTTCATGTGGCTGGCAAATTTAATCCTTCAAGCCTCAACTCCAATACCACATCATTAAGGAGATCAGACTATATCATATATGCTTCCTCTCAATCTCTACACATTTCTTTGGAATATTTAACATTATCTGATGTTATTTTTTATTTCCTTCTTTGCTTTATAAAATAGATTGCTTATCTTTTATGCTATCCCCTGTATCCTTAGAGCCTACATTCATGCCTGACATATATAGAATATTAATTGATTGAAGAAATGCACTCCTTTTTGGATATTAATAGATCTTAATTGCATCATACCTCTTTATATTTATCCTTGCCCTGAAACTGTGTGTGTAAATCACCTGAGCCATTTACCACTCTCTGAAGTTATGTAATTTAAAAATCTCCTCTATTAAATCTTTTTTTAAAGATTTCATGTATTTTTTTTAAGATTTTATTTATTTATTAGAGACAGAGAGAGAAAGAGAAAGAGAAAGAGGCAGAGACACAGGCAGAGGGAGAAGCAGGCTCCATGCAGGGAGCCCAAGGTGGGACTCAATCCCCTGTCTCCAGGATCATGCCCTGGGCTGAAGGTGGCGCTAAACCGCTAAGCCACCAGGGCTGCCCCTCATGTATTTATTTGAAAGAGAGAGAGAGAAAGCAGGAGAGAGAAAGCATGAACTGGGGGGAGCGGCAGAGGGAGAAGATGCAGGCTCCCGATTGACTGAGCAGGGAGCCCAACATGGGGCTTGATCCCAACGTCCTGGGATCGTGACTGAGCCAAAGACAGATGTTTAGCCAACTGAGCCACCCAGGTGCGCCTAAGCTATACATTTCTTTTTAGCTGGATTTTCTTGTATTTGTTTCTGAAATATTCATTTCCAAAGACATAGATATACAAAGTGCTCAAATAATATAATTTAAATGAATGAATGTAAATTACATTAATAGCGAGTCTAAGAATGATTATTTCTACTTCACCCAGCATCTTTAAAGAATGTTCAGTTTGCTAAAAGTCTCTGATATGGCACCTATATGATGACAGCACCTCGCCTACGTTGTATGTAAACTCTACTGACTCTCAAACCCATGTAAGATCATGTAAAAGGTGCTTATAATTCCAAATAATTTCTTTTATTGAATAGGAATTCTATAAGAAATAAAAATATGCCATGTGAGATAATGAAGTAGTACTATAATTATGAATGTGGTCTGTTTTTCAGTGATAATATTTATTAAAGGTATTTCTCTGGTGATCATAGAAGGGCCCTTAGCAGAAGACAACCTTAAGAGTAGCACATAAACAGACCAGATTTTTCCTAAAGTTTCAAACTTGAGTTTGAAACCTTAATGGGCATCATCATTTCTTCATTGCCAGCATAATTCTCTCAGTCTGGGCTCTGGCAGGGAAATCAGACAACTCTCACTGCAACCTGGGGGTTGACATTAATTAAAAACATAAAATCATAAAGCATCTGTGGTGGGTTTAGATGCCAAATGAGATGAAGTGATTTTAAAAGTAAACTTCTTACAAAGGTAACTGAATGTCAGAATCTTATGCTTTTCTCTAAAATGATGATAATTACCATGTCTTTCTGTAGTATATCATATACACACTCTTATAATTGGCATAATTGGTATCACTAGACCTTTTAATGTTCCTAAGAGACAAGTTACAAGGATAAGGGTATCAACATTTATTTTAGGCCCAAAGAAAGTAAATACGTCTGCTTCTTCATTTTGTTTCACATGGTTCAGCATTGCTCCCTTATCTGCAGTCTCACTTTGTGAGGTCTCAGTTACCTGCCATCCACTCAGTCCAGAAGCAGATGATCCTCTTTCTGATGTATCCACAGAAGGTCAGTGGCAGCCTAACACTACATCACAAAGTCTGTGTTGCTCACCTCTCTTCATCTCATCTCACATCATCACAAGTAATGTGAGTCTAGTACAATAAGATATTTTGAAAGAGAGAGAGACCACATTCACACAGCTTTTATTACAGTAGATTGTTACAATTGTTCTATTGTATTATTATTGTTTTAATCTCTTACTGTGCTTAATTTATAAATTAAACTTTATCATAGGTAGGTACGTAGAGGAAAAAATATATTTAGAGAGTTGGGTACTATCGGTGGTTTCAGGCATCCACTGGGGGTCTTGGAACATACCCTCCATGGATAAGAGGAGACTACTATATCAGCCAATAGAACACAATGTCAATTCATTTCCATATATCCTGGGCTCAACTGTTTATGTAGCAAACAGAGAACAGGAATGACAAGCACTGAATTTCTTTTTTAGTGCTATTTTTTTAATCCCAAAGGATAAAAGGTCCCAAAGCATGGATACAAAAGAATAGTCTTTGTTACAGCTTGTACTGTTTATGAGATATGGTAAATGGGACTTGCCTTCTCCGGTGTTTTTTGCTATGTCTATCTAGCCATAGGAATTATGAAATTACACAAACTACCATGTTGAAATTATACTAGTTTAGTTCCTATCAGCAAGAGAAAATAACCGTCTCCCTGTAGTCCAAAATAATATCACACTAAAAAGAGAAAAAGTAACTCCATTCATGAATAATAGGATAGATACCAACCCAGTGACACTATCTTTAATCTTAAAAAAAAAAAAAAACTGTGAAAGAAACTATTATTACTCCTCTCTTGCAAATGAAGAGATTGAAGATCAGCAAAATAAGATGATTTCTTCAAGATCATGCACCTGGAAATTGTTGAAAGGAAGGAAGGAAGGGATTGGAATAGGAGGATGTTAGAGAAGAAGGTTGCAGTGTAGACTGATCACCTGCCTTGACTCATCGAGACATAGGACTTTCAGGTTAACGTCATGGACAAAGGATGGACAGTCATGTACAAAGGATGAGAGTAGGCAACCTATGTAGAGATATATAAACCATTATAAACCATATGAACCATTCCAAAAGACAAGGTTTACCACTGAATTGTTCAAACACAAGGATAACATGACTTGAGGCCATTGTGGTCTGTCACATTTGGCACACTCTTGGCACACTGGCCCTTCATAGCACTTGCTTAAAGCAAATGGAATTTACAAAAAGAAAATCAACAGGATGAGTTCTTGAACCTCAAGAATGGAGGTCAGAGAGATAAGACTGCATCCCAGAAGGATGCAGTGAAGGTAAAAATTTTTTGAAAAATAAAATATTCTTTTAGATTTGCAATTTATTTGAACATTCCCATTTAAAACCTTTAAGATAACTGGAAAGATGACTGAAGGGACAGGTGGTGAATAACTTTTGGCCTAACAGCTGGCAATGTACCTTCTTAAGGAATTAATTCATTTAGGAATTGACTCTTGTAAGCAAGTTTATTCAGGAAAAAAATAAGCCTCACACTGAAAAAAAAAATAACGTATCACTTAGTGCAAAGAAAACCAATAACACTGTAATAAATAAGTAAAGTATGCAACCAAAATATTTTCATTCTGTAAGAAAGAAGCCCTTGCCTGCTTACTTTTTTCTATTATTTTTAGCATGGTTCTTAGAACTTTGAGTTTCTTTGTAATTCATTTGCACATGAATCAAATACTGATATGAATTTCCTTATTCTTTCTTCCACTGTCAAAGTACTACAGCTCAGAGACATTCTGAAGAGCTTCTTCAGATGAACATCACGGCCACCTGAGAAATCCTGACCCCTCTTAGTTTTTGTGATTCATTTCTTTTCACACTTACGGGTTTCAAACAAATAAATCATCATCCACAACAGCAACAAAATGCAGCAGAAACAAATACTCCAAAAGTTTCATGAGTTTCCTTTCCTGCAATACAAAAAATTGTCTTCATATATCTATTTTGATTCGATTGCACGAAGTCTCAAAGTTCACGTTTAAATATCATGATTCAAGACAATCATGTGGGCTGTGGCAACCCTTACACCATCGTGCTCTTATAGGATTTAAATTAGCATTATACTTTAACCAGCTACTATACTATTATGTGCCACAAGCATCATTCAGGATTCCTCTTGAGAAAGGCCACTTCTCCTTATAGGCACCTACCAGAACAATTCATCCTACTGAGTCAGATTCTGGATTCCCTCTGAACATTCATGCAGTGCTGAGTACAATTGAACTCTCACACCCTTTGAATTAATGTGGTTAGGAGCTAGTTTGTGGAGCATTCAAGCAATTTTTCTAGCTACTTAGATATCTTAAGCATCTCTGAAATCCAAGCACCATGGGAAAATTTATTTGAAATTTCAGATAATCTATCTGGAACAACAGTAGTAAATGATGTCGGTAGAGAGACTGTTGGGAAGAGGAATTTTTTTTTGGGGGGGGTGTTTTTCATCACACGTTCAGATCACAGTACAATTAATGGAATAAAGTGATTTAAGACTCTGGGTATCTAGAGGAAACCATTTCCAATCCCCTTCCTGACTGCAGAACGAGCCAGAATTGTTAGACAATTCTCTTTAATTTTGCTTCAGCTATAAATTTCTGTTCAAATACAAGGAAACTCTCAAGGAAACAAAGCATATGCAAACAGACAAACCTCCTAGTTAATGAAATGCCTCTGTGAGGACTGCAATCAATAACAGTGTAATCTATGTTCATAAATAAGAGTACAGCCTCAAAAGAGCATAGAGCAGGGATGAATTATTCAGGAGGTCTTGCTTTGTTGCCTTGCTGCCACTTCCATGCTTACAGCTGTTCAATGACAGAAACACCTGGCTTAGGACTCACTGACTCCATCCAGCCTCCTCTGAATAGCTACATCTCTTTCTTCCTTCTTGTTCCATACGATATTTATCCATAGAGCCCAAGGCTTTTGCAGCTTGTCTGAGGGTAAGCTCCAAAGAGAGCCACGGAACTCCAAGAGAAGTAAGTCACTTTCTGCAGGTCACAGTCCCACATGCAGAGCTATTATTTACGGTGGGGAACTGTTGACTGTAGAAAGTACTACTGACAGTGTAGAGAGGACTGGAACCTAATAAACACTTTAATTTCTAGGGACTGTCCGGCAGGGTTAATGTGAGTAGGGAGAGGGAATTGGTAGCTAATAGAGGAGAATAATAGAAAATGAAACTATTCCCCTTGCCAAATGTCTGTAATTTGTGCCTCTTCCATTAGTTTCACAACTAGAGAAGACGTTGTAATAATAGCAACACCACAATTCCTCCAAGGATTATAGAGAGTTTTGCCCTTCTCTGGACTTCCTAAAGTGATAACTGTGATATTCTATGTACAGTCAACAGTGTTTGGGAATTGGAGAGGGCCAAAACCTATTAACTGGCCTAGCCCACAGTGTAAGCATTTGGTTCAAGTCAGCCTTCTTAAATGACCCTAGGAGTAGAGATTTTAACACATCTTTTGGGAAGCAATTATAAAGCCAATAATTTTTAGTGGTATTAATTTTTCATATTCAGGTGAGATTTTTCCCTGGCTCCATTCTTTCCATTTATTAATACTTACTAGCCACCCTAAATAATATACATTTGCAAACCCTAACATTTGTAAATTATAACTTTTCATAAAATAGGAAGACATGCCAGTCTCTTTCTCAAACTGAATTACAGGTTGGATTTCTCCTAAAATACAAAAAGTGCAAAATACTTGTTAACTTTGAAAGCATCTGACTATCTGAAAGCTTCTCTCTAGAACTTTAGTTTCAAAATTTCAGTTGATTAAAGTGGACTACACAGATTCTCTCGGGAATTTCTGTGTGAAATATTTTTATTAAAGTGCACATGCCAAAGACCACAAGCAGCGCTGGCTTCCACTTGCTGGACTCCTAACTCACAGAACAAGCATCAAAAGCCTTTCCTATCTGATCACCAGAAGAAATTGTTCACAGAAGGTCAGCAGTTTTTGACCTAGTTCCTGGCCTGCAGGACTCTGCAACAGAAAATAAAATCAGCCTTACTTCAATGTCCTCTTCCCAAACTCCCAAGTGAGGGGAGAAGATAAGGTGCTTCAGAGCCTTTCACATCTTTTTTTCATGTCGGGGAGAAAGGAAAACTGATCAAGTACCCCCTAGACATTACTGTTTAAGTCATAATGTATTCGGAAAAAAAAAAAAAAAGCTAACTGTCCAGTATACAACTACCTGCACTGTTCTAACCCGAGAAAACAGCACTTTGGTGTGAGGCCACAAAAAAAAAAAAAAAAAAGAGAGAGAGAGAGAGAGAGAAAAATCTCTCTTAAGCATGTCATTAAATTTAGTAGGGAAATGTAGAAGTTAACGAGAAAATATGAGCAAGATCCTGTGTGTGTGTATTTTCGCAGTCTTTCATTGCTATCCATGTCTTCTACTTTCAGATCATGATGCAGAGTAGCCAGGACAATTAATTAGTTACCATATATAAATAGTAACACTTTTAAGTTCCTGCATATAAAATCAGAGAAGTAACCAACTCTGAGCTTTCAAATGTTTCGTTACTGTAGCAACTCCATGCGCATGAATGAGAATCAAAAGGAATCAAATATAGAGAGGCGCACACAGATCTGAGCCCTGATAAATAAAAATGTGGAAGACCACAGCTCTCAATTAAAATTGCACTAATTGCTCATAATTTCTTTTTGGAATCAATCTATTTTCTTATTTTAAGATCATAGTATTATAAAAACCTATGTATATTATTTTATTATTTTTAAAAATTGTATCGTGGTAGGGACTCCTAATGTATCTACTCTCTTGACAGATTTTTAAGGGTACAATACAGTATGGCTATCCGTAGGCACAAAGTTACAGAAATATTCTGTACAATTGTTCATAAATTTAGCAATCCTCCGGCCCCTGGGTGGCTCAGTGATTGAGCGTGCCTGCCTTCTGCTCAGGGCTTCATCCCGGGGTCCCAGGATCGAGTCCCACATTATGCTCCCTGCATGGAGCCTGCTTCTCCCTCTGCCTATGTCTCTGCTTCTCTCTGTGTGTCTCTCATGAATAAATAAATAAAATATATAAAAAAAAATTAGCAGTCCTCAGCAGACAGGAGTCAAACTACTCTCAAGTATAACATGTATTAAAAATATCTAAAACTCATATTTTAAAAATATGTAATATAGTGGATATGGAATAGTACTTTCAGAAGATAGATCTGATACTTTAATTTCATTTGTTAGACATAGTTATTAAAATTATCCTCTATGTGTGCTCTCACTTTTCTATCTCAGAGTTGCTTCTCTGTCACTATATTCCAACCATTTAGAATTCCAGTGCAGGTTTTCTGTAACAAGGTCAGATCAAAAACATTAAACTCTCTAACTTCAAATCATGTAACATTTCATTTTATCTTGTAGGAAGATATTCAGGCAGTAATTATAGTTTCTGGTTTTAGTTATTAATATATCAATGAAGAACAAAAAAGTTTATTTTTTATCCCCAAACTTTGCTGTGTTGAGCAACTGAATTTAAACAGAATATAATATTGTGCAAAGATATATCATCACATATATTGAGGTGGCCAAACTGTACGGTTCTTTAGGTAATAATTGGTGGCTTACATTGTTATTTTTCTCTCATACATGGTCAGGAAAACTATCAATAAATATGTCCAGTTTTGTTATTGGTAATCTGAAACCAGGCCATTACAATAAAGTATGAAAGCCTACAGGAATTTTGAAGTAAAGATAAAAGGGGTTTCTGAAGTTTGTGAAGGGAATAAATAACATGATTTTTCTCTTACCTTACTGTAAAAAATTAATTAGCTGAAAGCTTAAAGGATTTAGTTTTTTAAAAGTTATTAATCCACTCAAGCATAATTATGTGCTTTGATATCTTCTAGTCATTGCCCAAATGCATGTGCATTTGCACGTCATGCAATTATAATACATCTCCAAGTTAATTTTTTGCTGTTCTCATTTTGTCTATAAACATTTTTAGATGTGTTATTTCTCCCCCTTATAACAACACAGATTTATAATTACGATCAGTTGAAATATCTGGAAATATGTAACATGTCTCTATAGAAAAATACTGAAGTCAACAGGAGTATTAAGAAGCACAAATATTTGACTCCGGCTGTCAAATTTCCACTGCCCTCCAGGATGGGCCCTCTGCTCTGGTGGCTCTTTTTCTATTGTCACCTGGGTGGAGCTTATTTTTCATCTCCAGCGTTAGACCAGACTGCTTTTCACCTGTGTCTTCCTCTCCTCAACCTGGTCTGAGTTTATTTCTGAATATATTCAGAAAAGTATTTCAATATTTTTATTATTTTAGATCTTTATCCTAAGATCTCAGAGGATCACGCTTTATACACAGGACCTCCTTCCTCCCTCTTTTACCCGGGCAGTTTCTACCTCCTTACTCTGTTTCATGCCCCAGTGACACTAACCCTGTGAAAATTATCTTACAAATATACCGTACCTGTCAACTATACCCCTCAGTGAAAACCCCAGGCAGAGACCTTGACCATGTGATTGGCCACAGCAATACAGCATCTGAAATAGGCTCTAGCAAAGCATAAGTACTTGATATTGTGAGTTGAAAAACAATATGTGAAGGAATAAATGAAAAAAAAAATTAAATGACATGTAATCCTATCACTCAGAAATAAACTCTGTTATTCTTTATTTCTTCCATTCCATATGTTTCATTAGGGAACTGTGATAATAAAGAAAGGAGTTTGAACTAGTTAAATAGTGAAACATAAATGTGGTTATATATGATAAAATAAATATGATTATTTTTACCAAGTAAAAGCATACCATACACATTGTTTTATAACCTGCAATTTTTATTAATCCATAATATATTATTAAAAAATTCAGCATGCCATTAAATTCATAGCTGAATTTTATGGCTGCTGAATATACCATTATGTATTTTACATAATGGTATTTTACAATTGTATTTTACAATAGTAATATTTAATATTTTGTGGGTGCTTATTGCATTATGTTCTGGGTTAAAAAGCTTACATTAATTACTTCATCTATGTTCTCAGTAAGTCTGATACTGTTCTGCTTTATGAATTGTCAAGACTACCTTAGAATTAAGTGGCAGAATGGAGATTGAACCCTGTTCAAAGAGAACATTTTATTCTATCTAGCCATCCATCCTTCCATCTATCCACCCCTTCCAGGAAAAAGAAAGTTATTCTAATTTATATGGCCATCAGCCTTTTCATAAATTCAGAGAATGTCTGTTTTGGGGAATCAATCTTGGATACTTCTTTTTTTTTTTATTTTTGACAGGTGGATAGGCATTAATTATTATCTTTAATATAATTTTTATTTGTTAGTAAATTTGAATAACTTTCCAAGATGTTTTGGCATTTGCATTTTTTTGTTAGTGTGATATATCTTATTTGAAGGCCTGATTTGTTCATTTACAATTACTTCTTAATAGCTTATCATGTTCTGTTAATTAGAAGCTCCATAATTCCACCCATTTTGCAGACTTTCATATATACATATATATATATATGAATTACAAGTAATGACTTAACCATATTTAAGCCAATATGATTCATTAGGCTTTATGAATGTGTTTCTTCTTGAGTGGAAAATGCTGTAGGGTGGGGTCAGTTTGTCTGAATGGTTAACAAGGGTTTTGAAATGGGTCCCTCTGGATTTTCTTATCACTATGGCCTCTGCTGACCACTCCATATAGAATAATTTTCACATTTGCCATAATTCCCCAGCCCTTTATACTTCTCTAATTCACCTTTGACCTTTATGAGCATATGACATACAATAATTTGTTTTACTCCTCTGCTAGATACAGATAAGTACCATGGATGCAGAGTCTTGGTTTGCTAGTTCTATACCCCCCACCTGTGATACATATGAATCAGGCATCTAAAAGATGACTGCCTAGGGCAGGAGTCTAAGAGAATAGACTGATTCACAGCATTCATGGCATTCTTTTGAACTGAAAGCCTACTTTATACTACATAACCTCGAACAAGTCACTTAACCGCTTTGAAAACTTAATGTCGTATAATACAAAATGTAGTTATTTAGGTGTGTACCTAAACCATGAGTGTGATGAATTTATATAAATTATTTGGTTAGTACATTGTTAAAGTTTGGTAACACAACATAACATATTTTTTTGTCAAATGTGTGTGCTTATTTTATTAGAATCTTACATAAAGCATGCCCAATAAGAATTTTTAAGGATTTTGAGTTTGTTTTGTTTGATTGTTTTGTTGTGCCTTTATTCTGTGCTATTTTATTATCATCGCAATAGGAGAAATAAGGTTTCTTGTCTGTATCAGGATAAAAAAAATGCATAATGTTGGAATAAGATGCTTACAATGAGTGGTCCAAGTCCATATTTATCTCTAACTGCATTTCTGCCCAGTAGACCACTGCTTTACGCTTATTTCTATTATCTGGGAAGTATTATTTCTTTGTAAACTAACTAGAAAAGGTCTTTGTGTAACATTAATAATCACATATTTTATAAAAAGATCACTGAAAAATAAAGGTTCCTAACACTATGTCATTAGTGATTAATTAATTCAAGTTTCTTGCCTTAGAACAATATCCCTCCTTGTCCTACTTTAAAGTAATAAATCCATAAGAATTCATTATGATTTTTTTAAGCCTTTGTCCTATCCAAGTATAAAATATTTAGGTTACGTTATTTGACTTTAAAAGGGACTATGTATATCATTAGAGAGCATAATGAAATGGTTAAGAGCAAAGAGAATCTGTGGCCAGACTATATAAGGTCTAATCTGCTTCTACTACTTAATAACTGCATAGCTCTCAGCAAATTACTTAAACCCTTTGGGGCTCTATTTCCCATCTTATAAAATGATAAGGATAATAACTATATTTACTTCATAGTGTGGTTATGAGAATTTAAGATGCTAATATAGAAATAGTAAGGATAGTACCTGACTCTGATAGTGTTTGTATCATACAATTCTCTAGTACGTAAAGTCAAATTTACTGTTTCATAAGGAGAAAAGCCACTCTTCATCAAGCTTTCATTTAACCATGGAAAAGCTTTTGATGTGGCCTTCTAACTCATTTGATTTAAGTCAATATCTTTTTCTTTACAAGTGTTGACATTCCCCTGTGGCAGGAAAATCAACATTTTGAGTCACTTGCTTTAAATAACGGACTCAGGCCCAGCTTTGGCATCTATCCATTTCCAATTCATTTTCAAAAGCCTTTTGTATCTTTTTGAGCCCCATTCCATCTAAATTCTGGAACCTTTCACGGCACTCGGTTAGCTCAGTTGGAAGAATATGTGACTTTTGATATTGGGGTCATGAGTTCAAGCCCCCCATTGTGTGTAGAGATTACTAAAAAAAATAATAAATATAATAAAATTAAAATTAAAGTGAGAGAAAAATAAATAAATAAGTATTGGAACATTTATTTTTTCCTTTCCTTCATGGCTATTCCATAATAACAATTATTGCACTATGACCAAACTTAGATAGCTATCTGGAGTTATATTCATAATCCAATTTATTAGCAAATGTATCAAAATTAATTATAGAGGAATTTAAGTTTACATGAAATAGTCAGAAACAAAGCTTCTGACACACCCAAGGAAAAATAAAAGGAGGCAGAGCAGTCTTCGGGAACTTGAGGTCACATCCTTACTATTTCACGCAGAAACAAATTGTTTGCTTTACAGCAATAGATAACCAAAGCCCATATTAAAAATGACAAATACAATGCCGGGAGAGAAGAAAACATACTGATAAAGGCAACCATGTTGTAGACAACTTCTCTAGAAAATCACTTGTTATCCAAAGCAGGTGGCAATCCGTATTCACATTTATGACAAGTTGTGACAAAACCTTTATTCTTGCAGCCTTCTTCTGATGTAAAATATCTGATTTGAAAATGATTTCAATATATAATCTCTCAGCTAAGCCTTGGCATCATATCCCCATCTTATATTGCTATAGTTCAAGAACATTGATTCTAAAGGCTGATACAGAATGTTCATAACCATGGGGAAATAAACAGGGAAGAGGAGGAAATATGAGGACAGAAACAGATCTATACCAAGAATACTAAAAAGGTTTTCAGTGACTTTAAAAATGAATATTAGTAATACAGAAGAAAAAATTTTAAAAGACTACCGAATGTCAACCATTATTCAAAATTCATATAAAATGCTATTCCAATCTTTAAATCTTTGTTATCTCTAACTGAATGAGCTCAGCTTCCTCTGAATCTATACGATATTTTTTTAAAATGACTTTTAGGGCACCTTTCATTAGTAAGTCTGGATCATTTTAGTATTTCTAAGGATGGGCACTAGCTCCAGTTTAATAAATGTTTAATAAATGTTCATTAAGGGGCACAGTCAGTTGAGCATCTGAATCTTGGTTTTGGCTCAGGTCATGATCTCAGTGTCTTGAGATGGAGCCCCACGTTGGACTCTGCACTCACCATGGAGCCTACTTAAGATCCTCTCTCCCTCTCCCTTTGCCCCTCCCATGGTGCTCTCTTTCTCTCTCTCAAATAAATAAATAAATCTTTAAAACAAATAAACAAACAAATGTTCATTGAACAAGTAGTTATTAATATATGTTTTATGCATCCTTCCCTACTCCTCATACATTCATAAGACATTACACACTTGAGTGTAGAGATATTATTCTATTCATTTTGTTGACACTGGCAGTCAACAGAGTCATTGTAGAAAATCAATGGTTATTTATAAATGAACACCACAGTTATATTTATCACACAGATTATTGCATTTGACATAAAAACCAAGAATGCAACTATGAGGCAAGAACTATGCAACTATTGAAAATTCACATTTTAAGGAAGTAAAAGCTGTAACATTCTAAAACCATCAGTTCAAACTAGTTATATATATTTTACAATGCTCATTGTGGTATTGATGTAGGAACAAGTTAGAGGCTAGACAGGGAAAGATAAGGAAAGGCCCAGAGTCGGGCTCCCAGGAATCTATGGGCTCCTATGAACCCCAAAGACACTGAAAGGCCCCAGAGTCAGGCTCCTACCCATCCCAATAAAACAAAGATAAGACAGTAAAAACAGAGAAAAAAAGTAAACCTGGCTCCCTAACTCCCAAATGTTAGAGAGTATCCCCCTTCAATGGCTACTAAGTAATCACAGAAACTCACCAGACCACAAAGAAATATGTCATTAAGGTGTTATCAATAGTCCCTGCTCAAACCAAGACGGCACCAGAATCTCAAGGCCATGGGCTCCCTGGCTAGGTTCTCAATAAAAGGCCAGCCAGAAAGTCCTCAGTGCAACCCTGTCAGGACCCCTCTCACTTCTGAGAGCTGTCCCTGTATCTCTGCTTAATAAACTTTTATCACTTTACTCACTCTCTGTTGTCCATGAGATTCATTCTTTGACTCCGTGAGACAAGAACCAAGCTCTCCCGCATCGGTATTTGTATTTAAATTTTTGCTTCATTAAGAAAATTAAAAACTTACACAGGGATGTATTCCAATGCTTTACTATAGAAAAGTCCTTCCATTTTGTTGTTTTTGTTGTTAAGGAAAGCTCTGACAGATTTTACTCATAACATTATTGCTGTTTACACTTCTTTTGCTTCTTTAAAATAGAATCTTATAGCAGATTGTGAAGTGTTCATTTTTTAATTATTGTCACCAAAAAGCTCTAAATGGACTAAGAGATTGTTTTGTAAGTTAAACAATACTTTAAACTTAATCCTGTAGCTGTTAAAACTGTCATGTCCCTGTCAATTCACAGAATCTTAGCAACCCTGTGCTAGGGAGAAATAACAACAACAAAGTATCTATGTATTTTCCTAACAAGATATATAAAATGACATTTTCTATGATTAATAAAAACTTCTATTAACCATGTAAGGGCTCTTGAACAAGTAAATCAACCTCTTTAGCACTTATTTTCCTCTCTATATCTTTTTTGTCCAATTAGCTCATTGCTCAAAATCTCACATGGGTCTCGGCTTCTTTTTCTGCTGTATCGCACTGTGTCGAATTATAAAGCTGGCAACACACCCAATTCCCCAAATTAGAATTAGATTAGGTGCACCACTGTATGCTTATAGAGCATCCTGTTACAATCCTATTCCTCTTTCATATAATTTATTACATAATAGGAATCAGCTTATTTATAGGTTGGTCTCTCATTCTAGTTGCTACATTCTTTAAGGGCAAGAATTGTTTCATGTTATTCAGAAGTAACAGTGCTATGGAATTGTAAAAATATCAGGGTACTTTTATTTACATTCTTTTGCAAAGTTCTTTTTGGTATTCATATTTGAATTTAATGCCTCATTAAGAAAGTTTAAAACATACACAGGCATGTATCCCAGTGTCCACTAAAAAGAAATGGCAACACATATAACGCTGCTGAACATAATAACTATTTGCTTGTAGGGGAAGATCATGATTATTTGCCTAACACAGAAGACTGCATTTTAATTAAGGTTTCAAAAATCATTTGTTAAAAGTTACTTTAAAAATGGGTAAAGTCTCTGGTAAAAGGATTATTTCTATACCAGATACGGAGAGTGGCTGTCTAGAAAGGACAAGAAGTCTAAAGTGAAAAAAACCATTTGGCTTGAGATAGTTAAGGAAACTCTGTAAGAGGTCTTTCCTTTAGAATCAAACTTTTGCGATAGAACATTAGAGTGTTATAATATAATAACAATGGGGATGCATATTGGAATAAACTTACCAGATGTAAGAAATGAGAACCAGGGAGATAATTTAAAAATCATACGTAATCAGGAGTAAGGGAGAAATATGGCCACCATATACCTGGAGCTATCAAGGAGTGATGTCATAAAGTGTGACAACTTCCAACCCAAGCAACTTATCTCTCTTACACTAAATACAGCATGCCCAAATCCATTACCATGACCTGGTTCCATATTCTTAATGAGTGATTTTTGTCATTTTTAATTTTTCCAAGTAAATTTTTCTACAGGGAATGATTTTTTAAATTAACTGTATGCACTTCAGCCCAAATAATATTTTTTTAAAAATATTTTATTTATTTATACATGAGAGGCACAGAGAGAGAGAGAGAGGCAGAGACACAGGCAGAGGGAGAAGCAGGCTCCATGTAGGGAGCAAGATGCGGGACTTGATCCTGGGACTCCAGGATCACGCCCTGGGCTGAAGGCAAGTGCTAAACTACTCAGCCACCCAGGGATCCCCCAAATAATATTTAAAAGATAAAAATGAAGATAGGGCAACTACTTTAAGAAAAGGCCAGCATAAATACTTACAAACTGGGGTAAAATTTTAAAAAGAGGGTAACAGTTGGCTTTTTTAGCTTAGGGTATGTCCTGGGGTGCTATTCCCATTCATAACAGAAGACTTTGTGGGTACAGATTGTCACCAATCATTAAAACTCAACTTTATTCATGCAATACTGTGTCAAATTGACATACTTCTTCCCTATGCCTCAGAAGCCAAACTGAAAGCCTTGAACCAAGATACTGAGCTACTTATGATCTCATCCAAAATCTCAAGAACTAGATATAGGCAAAATTGTGATGGCAGTGATTTATCTTTGGTAATATAGTTATATCCTCATTTTATTATACATTTCAACAAAGACCTTTAATGGTATAGTGCCTAGAAACTAGGCATTGAAGAAATTATCCCTCAGGATATAAATCCTGCCTCAGTGACTTATTAGTTTTGTGATCTTAGATATATTGCCTGAAGCCACTGAACTTACGTTTCCTCTTCTATAAAGTCATGATTATACTTTCCTACAAATTGAGAAATTGTAGAGGTAAATGAGATAACCTTTATGAAGTACCTAGCGGCATGATGCATGCATCACAAGCCCTCAATAAATGAGAGCAGTGGATCTGATTCTCTAAAAAGCCCTACTTTTAGCATCTAATTCTCTGCTTACGGTTATATGGATTTCATTGGCTGCTGTACAGAAAAAAAATATTAATATTTTCAAAACACTAAGGGAGTACAATGTAATAAACAGAGATGTACCTTCAAAACTTAAGACTCCCACTTCCTAATTTTATTACATTAGATGAGACCTTGGACTTCAGCTTCTTATCTGTAAAATGGGTCTAACAAGATTATTATGCAGCCAAGATCTGTGACTGTGTGTTAATCTGTCCGAAATAAATTGTACAGTAAGCACCAGCCTCTCTTCCAATTGCTATAATGGAACTATTTCAGGCAACCTTGATGTTCTTCATCTTAAGTGTATGTCAACCATGTCTGGCATGATTGCTCTCATGGCTTCCCCTAGTAGGTAGTGTAATTCTGGAGGCACACTTTGCTGCTTAGGCCAGAGCCCCAGCATTATTCTTCATACAACTCTCCAGGCAACACATACTAATTCATAACAGTTGGTAGAAAATTTGTAACATCTCTGCCCTCTCTGTAGAATGAGCAGAAAACTCAAACGACTTCAATGAACAGGTGGTTAAAGTAAATAAGTGAAGCTCAGATGGGGAGAAAGAGAAAAATGGCAATAGGGATGTGGCCTCACATGGAGGGAATAGTGGGCAGTTCAGGACCAATGAATCTGAGGGAGCCTGTGCTTTCTAAAGTGGTAGCTGGAGATAAATTCTTGAGGGGTTTTGTGGCCATTCAAGAGTAGAGCGGTGTTGCTGGTTCATGCAGCCATTCAAGGAAAGCTAACATATTGGCAGCCAATTCAAATTTAAAACACTTGCAAGACCAAATAAAATAAATCTATAGGCTGTATTTAGACCTCAAGCAGAAACTCATACCTTTGTAGCCATAGCAGCTAAAATCTAAATAGCAAAGGATTACTCAACTCTCTCAAACTCTGTTCCTTCAGCCCAGAATACTCGAAATCAGAATAATAACCAAAAAAAAAAAAAAAAATCTTTAAGGAAGAATCAAAGAGGGGGAATTTTAGGCCCCTATGGTTACCTTATACAGACAGACCAAAAAAATTGGAGCAGGGGTTGGCAACACTGAAGTTATCCACATGAAGGGATTTTTCTATTCCCCTCTCCCCTGTAGCGCTCTTCTTAAATAAATAGAATTTGCAATTTGCTTTATAAAAACAATTGGGAGGAGTGAAGGTTGGAGAACTATGTCACCTGAGAAGTATGGGCACTGAATCAAACTTCCAGTGAAAAATATTAAAGCAGAAACTGTAAGGGTGAATAGCTTAGCCCCTTGAAAGATATATCCTCCAAGATCAGCAAATTATATATATTTTTTCCAACTGCAACCCTGATTCACAATCTGGGGCCTCGTGGCACATCTGTCAGTACTTAGCTCCATTTCCCCCTCCGTGGCCTCACTGCAGGAGTCTCGCAAGATGGAAAATTCACTTAGCCTACCTGCTCTAGATAAAAGTCTGGAATGGTGAACTCAAATCCCAAGAGCCTCTGGTACATACTTCAGTTCGACAGAGAAAAAATTTAACTGCACTTGAAAGAAAATGACCCTGGAAAATAGGTTAGCAAGGCAGCAGGAAGTGTGTGCCTCGATATGTTTTGAATTTCGAATTCTAAGTACTCTTTACAGGCAGAAAATGCTGTTTTATGCCTCCAGCGATAAGACAAAAATAAAACAGAACCCCACCACCCTCTTCTCAAACCATAAACTTCCTCCAAAAGAGGCTTGATCTGTAGAATTGTATGCATGAATTATTTGTGTTTTTTTCTTTTTTAAATCACTTTGTACAGAACCAAAAGCTAACATTTTTCCAACAACTCAGATGACAGGTTGTCCTTGTCAAATGAAACTATTCATTAAAGAGGACAAAGGTTAATAATCCATATAATTTATAGACATTAAATTTTATAATCATTTTATTCATATTATTTTATATTTTAAAGTGGAAGAAAAAATTAAAGGCATCTTTAATATCCAATAGACCATATGGTCTACACGACAAAACATTGATTAACAAGAATACTTAAGTGTGGAAAATTAAATATCTTTCACATACACCCATGCATACATTGCAGATATATATGCAACTTGTTCTTGTGTACTTATATGTAAAATATTAATTTTGAGATGAACCATTGATTGCAGATAGTAGATAATATAAACATACATGCATACATGCATACATGGAAGATATGGAAGGAGGAAAGAAATTTATTGTTTATTATGGCAGTCCTATCTATAAAGTCCAACTATCAATGGCTCTTTTTTATGGATCACAAACATTGTTAAAAATAAATTTATCTGTTTATTGAACTAATAGCTAAAGCTACATTCCTTCAAGTTAAGCAGAAGATAAGGTGGGCTGGATCTGTGTGGGGGAGATCCCACAGCACTAAATACAAGTCTTATGTGTCACATCCTAGATTTTTTTTTTAAGATTTTATTTATTTATTCATGAGAGACACAGAGAGAGGCAGAGACACTGGCAGAGGGAGAGGTAGGCTCCATGCAGGGAGCCCAAAGTAGGACTCGATCTTAGGTCTCCAGGATCACCCCTGGGCCAAAGGTGGCGCTAAACAGCTAAGCCACCCAGGCTGCCAGCATCCTAGATTTCTTATTTCCATCTTAAGAGGCTCTTTCATTTATTTACCTTGTGTTAATGTCAAATTTATGTGTAATAAGTTACTCTACATTTGAAGACAAATTAAGCCTCTCGTATCAGAAAAATACTCCGTACTCACTGACTTTGATTTAAGTAAAGCTAAATGCTCTTTTATAAAGAGACATTTCCATTGAGTGAAAGGTTGAGTAGAAATTTGCTTTTAGACACTTTTGCATGGTATATCCATATATGGGCAGAAGCAAACATCCTTTGTAATTTGACTCAATATATCTTTAGTGATCCTCTAAACTTGGATAGTGTATGGTGCTTATGCCTCAGACATTTATGATATTCTTCAGAGAAACTAGCTTTTTAATGATGAAAAGTACTATTACTATTATTGAAAAGTAATTTTCACAACCCCAGAAATAAAGGGGTCTTGGTTGGTTTCTGCCTGCAACAACCTGAGATTTGTTATATGTAAATCACCTTGATGTGGTAAACTATCTGATCTGAACTCTCACATATAAACCACCCTAACTATCCATGAGACTACCATATTCAGGGCCTGGAGCAAATAGGCTATAAAATGGGGAAAAATACCTATATATTATATAATATGTGTATTATATAATACATATGTATTATATATAATGTATTATGTATAATGTATTGTGTATTATATAATACATATGTATTATATATAATGTATTATGTATAATGTATTATGTATTATATATACATTATATATATATACATATATGTATGGTCTGTGGGATATTACATAGGAGCTCCAAGATAAAACACTGATTAAAATAACAAGAATATAAAAAAAAATAAAAATAAAAAAATAATAAAAAATAAAATAACAAGACTATGTATTTGTGAGAAAATTAAATATCTCTCTTACACACACACACACACACACACACATTGATGATTGTGGTGAAACCCAGCTTCCTGCTTCTACAATTGTCTCCCCTAAGCCCTCCCTTGCTACCACCCACACCAATGATCCTCCCATTCAAAGCTCAGGGAGTGTCCCAGATAAGTGAAAAAGATCTCATAAATATATTTTCCCTTATTATAAGAGAGAATAGAAACTTAATTGTTGCTGCAGAGGGGTTATTTGTTCACATTCGTTATGGATAGAATAAAGTACTTATTTCTCTAACTCTCAAAACTCACCTAAAAGTTATACTTCCAGTCCTACACCTTAACTAATTATAAAGCAAATTATGATAGTACTTACTTTAAAATATCAGCAAAGATTTTAGAAATGCACAAATACGTAGACATAGAAACCACGTCTAATGATCCGTACTGTTCTAACAAAATCCGGGGGAACCCTTTTTTAAATTTTTTAAACTGATCTGTTCATTCACAGCGAGAAGACATTTCCAGCTGATATGTTTGATTGAGCTAGATGATAAGTTTTATTGCTCTCGTGTAAGACAATGAAACAAATGCCTAATGGGGGAAATTGCATGGAGTCTTACTTGGAAGCAAAGTTGGCCTCTGGCTAGTGAGTGAGTCCAGCTGAGAAAACTACTTACAATCCCCTATAAGGTCTAAAATGTAAAGCAGGAAAGAAAGACAGAAGATGGATATTTCATTAAGATGGATGAACTCAAAAAGAGCGGCGATGCAGAGAAAGTGAATAAGGGAAGTGGGGAACAAGCGGCACTGCAATTATTACCAGCCTAAAGCAAATTGCTCAGGGTCCCGTAAATCTTTTCAGGTTCAGCCCCCCATGCTTAACCAGATGATCTGCCTAGATCTTTGCACATACATCTTGCCCCACTCTCTTCATTTATTCTCTCTTCAACTAAAAGGTACTTTCTGTCCAACATTAAAGTTTTTGGCTAACATCACTCTACTATCAAAGCACTATTGTTCAAAGGTCTCTTGAATGGTTTCCAGAATTAAAAACAAAAAGCAAAAATAAAAGTCACTATTAGGACTGAAAACATATTCAGAAATGTTTCAACTGATAGTGCTACTTGCCTTCATTTATTTCTGCACTACTAAGCATTTTAGACTAAGGAAAAATGAGTATATATCTCTATAATAAAACATTAAGAAAGAATAGATTATTTTTATCCTTTATTTAGCTTTGTGACTTCCACTACAAATCTGGTTTGTTCATAGGACTTCTCTTTTTTTTGTACCAACATAGGCATTCCCCTTTTTAAGAGGATGTGAGGATACTTTTTTCTACCCTCATAAGATCTTACTCCAATGATCCTATTACAAAATAAATAAATAAATAAATAAATAAATAAATAAATAAATAAATAAATAAGGAAAAACATGTTATACCAATTTGCTATTGGAAAGACAGTGCAATTATTGAGATACTAACTGTAATTTCTCATAGCTATAATGTTTCTATTTCTAAAAAATGGGAGTAAGAGTCACACATTCTTAATAGTTGGTAAAAGAATTAAAATATCTCTTGTTAATATGGAATATTGTGCCCAGTACATAGTAAGCATTCGATTAAGTGCCTTTATTATTGCTGTATTATTTTATCATTGCTTTTGCCTGACTGCTGTCTGAAATTTACCACTATGCCAAAATTTCTCACAGGAGGACCTATACCAAATCCAATTGATTTCCCAAGCCTTACCATATTTAGTATCATGTCATCATTTGACACTTAGACCTTCCAAATTTGTTGGCCTCTGGCCCTCCACCCTCCCACTCCATACTTCTGTTCATGTCTGAAAACACAACTCCACAGTCTTGTCTCTGTGTATAACCTTTAAGTATTGATGCTTCTGTGTCAGTGTTTCGTCCCTTTGTCCTCTTCTCCCTTACAACCTCTTGTAGAGCAAGACTTCAATTACTATTTTTTACCATTTACCACTGATGGTCCCCAAATCTCAGCCTTTACACAGAAAGACATACTGCACTCTACTGGACCTCTCAACTTGGATATGTCCCAGAAGTCTCCACCTCAACATGTCCAAAATTGAACTGATAATGTTTAACTTCCACACCTAAACTCTTCATGTTTTCCTTAGTTCACTCAATGGAAGCAATACCCACCCAATGCCAAAGCCAGGCCTGGAGTTCATCTTTGAATCCTCTTTCTCATCCAAACACAATATACACTCAGGTAGCAAATGCTGTCGACTCTGTCTCTCAAGCCTGTTATCTGCTCTTTATTTCGCTGCTACTCTCTTAGTCCACGTGACATTATTTCCTCAATTCTTACTCCTGCCAACTCATAACTTACCTCTCTGTCCACTGAAAGAGATCTTGTTAAGATCACTAAGATGGTGGGGGGGGGGGGAACACAGAAGTTAAGGCAGCACAAAAATAGGCTAAAATTCCATTTTCACCAGCATAGTTGTATGATCTTGGACAAATGACTCATTTCTGTCTTTCTCAATCTCTTCAGTTGTAAAATAGGGCCATGAATCTTACATTGGGAGGATTCAATGACATATTTGGCATGCAATAACCATTCATTCTAATATTCAGGAACTATTCCTTACCATTGTTTGGTCTATATTTGATTATGGCAACTCTTCATATTAAGACTTTTGATGAGTTTCCACTACAATTTAACGTCTACATTTTCTAACTTAGTTTATAATAGGCCTTTTCATGACTCTAGCCTTGAATACTCCATCCCTTTTAGTCCAAACTCATACTGTGTGCAGTAGCCTTTTTTTTTCTCCCAACTCCTCTAAGTGCCAGTCTCATTCACTCCAGGTCTCTGTACATGTTGTTGCATTTTCCTGAAACATCCACCTCACTGTCTTTGCCAGTTAGGTCCATCTTAAACTTGTTAATGACAGGTAATATTTGCTGCATGCTTATTTTATGCTGGACATCAAATAAAGATTTATACAAATAATTTCATTTTTAAATGCCTCAAAATAGTCCCATGACAGAGAAAGACTTTTCTGACCTCCAATACAGTGACAAACAGATCCCCTGGCTATAAAACCCCTTGGAACCCTATACTACTACAAAGAGTGCACATTACAAGGGCTTGCTTAATTTTCTCCCCAGTTCTACTCTGAAGCCCATAAGGACAGAGACTAAATATGAACTTGTGCACTTATGCCCATATCCCTAGTCCATATATAGTTGTGGTACACGGTAACACATAATAAACACTGTTGAGTCCTAAAGATGGAAGGGAAAGTATTACGACATCCCAGGGACCATACTGAGTTGGCATTCTTTAACTGCTATGAGTAAGGTAGTAAAATCACTTTGTACAGAAAACAGAGGTTCAAAGAACATCTACTTATTGCCCAACGCCCATAGCAACTATCACAGCCAGCTCTCACTCAAAACTGTCACACACAAAAGTCCATATAGATATTATATTTTCTTTATTTAAACATCTGCATGAGGGGCCCTTGTAAGGGGATCATTGAGGCTTAAGGCAGTAGCTGTGACAGACCCGTGGCGATCTATCCACAGGCTGCCCACTGAAGTCTGTTCAATGTTCATGCGCTGACAATGAAGTGGGTTGTTAAAGTAACTAAGTTATAGGTCAAATCAAAACTGTAGGGCTACATCCCAATAAACCAGGTTAAGCAAAAACAGATTTCCAGTGTTAACTGCTATTTATTTAATTTATAATAATTATAATAATTACTGGTATTAAATCTAGTTTTTATGCCTGTCATACTCTATTAGAATTAAGGATAAAAACACCAGAAGTGGTTTTGGGGTCATCATTTTATGAGGCAAATATGTCATAGATCTTCTCTAACTAAGAGCTCTTATTTCGGAGAAAAATGTTAAAAAATTAAGCTAAGCTATAGCATTTCTTCCCAGTTTCTTAGATGTGCTCTCATTACTTCTCTTGGGAATCTGTTCCTATCATCTTTTTAAAACCTATTTCAAACTCAAGGTTAGGGGAATGGAAAAGAGAAATAGAATAGGAAAGTAAATATTGATTGCAATACAGACTTGAAACTATGGGTTGCTAAGAAATCCACAGTCCATATTTCCAGCATCCAAGAAAAGTCCAAACTAAAATATATCTATCAGTCCATGTGTTTATGGTCCATTAGACACCTAGGATAGAATTTTTTTCTAAATTTCCGAATGACTCATTAATATGATTTCTTTGAAATTCTTCCTACAAAACCTGATTGTTGGATGAAATAGCTAATGAATATTTAAGTATGACATACTGAGATGCTTTTTAAATCTATAATATTTCCTAGATCAGTTTCATCTCTTAATTACAGATGCTTTCTGCTTTATTATTATTATTATTTTAAAGATTTTATTTGTTTATTCATGAAAGACACAGAGAGGCAGAGACATAGGCAGAGGGAAAAGCAGGCTCTCCTGACGCAGGACTCAATTGTAAGACCCTGAGATCATGGCCTGAGGTGAAGGCAGATGCTCAACCACTGAGCCACCCAGGTGTTCCTCTGCTTTATTATTTGTAAAGGAAAATTAAAGAATGGACAGAGTCTAAAGCCTACAAACTTTAACTCACAACCACACTCTGCATGCTATGTAACTGGCACTACTTTGCAGAAACTTTTTTTTCTTAGTTATGTCATTTAGAAGTCTTATGATTCAAACATTTTATTATCTACAGATCTGCTAGTGAAGCTCACTATTGAGCTGCATGGGCTGGCTCACTGCTATTATTATAGGATGCTTCAACTCCAAGAGTCACTTGTATTAAATCAACCCCATCACATTATTTATGTCTTCAAGTTTCCTAATTCACTTTTTGTTATTGATTTTTGGATTTTGCTTTTGACCTATAAGACTCAGAATGGCCTATGCACATTTAAAATAACTATTCAAAATTCCCTGGTTGGTCTTCAGGAGTGGGGCTGACTCCTGAGCTACTCCTAGGTCTTGTGTCATTATGATTACCCCCTAGGCTTTTCTATCTATTGCTCCTTCTACCTTCAGAATTAATAGATTGAGAAGATTAGGTCAATTGGCATTTCTAAGGCAAGTCTGAATTAATTTTCTTTGGCTTGTCTTGTTGAATTTCACACTCCCTGAACATTTCTCACTGATAAGCAGATTATGATGCTGGCTCATGTTCAAGGATAGCAACTCCAAATGTGTTTACAGAGTTGTATTGTTACCTTTTAGTACCATCAACTGCAATAAGCATTATCGTTTATAAAGTTAAAGCTCTTCATTTTAAATTTGTGTCAAGAGGCTAATATAACTGTGATTTTAATTACTAAAAATCAATTTCAAATTAATGTGAAATTTAACCATGGGAGATGTGGAGGAACCCAGAGACAATCAACTTGGCCTTTACCTTAGGTGTAGTCCTCTGTAAAAGACATTAGCATAATGCTTGTTTTCTAGATCAGTGGCTTTCAAACTGGGGTCTATGAAAAGCTTAAGTCAAAAAGGAGTTCCTGGGGATTTATTATTGAAATTTAAGTCATGGTAAATCAAACTTGCAAACAGTACAAACAATTTTTTTCAACTTCCTACTTAAAGTAGCTGCATAGAGAGAATAATCATAAAAAACCACTGGTTTCAGTGTTTAAGAAATCACTGGTGTCATTAAGCAGAGCAATTTCAGGGGAGTTGTAGAGGAAATTTGTATCGCAAGAGGTTTGAGAGAGAATAGAGAGGAAATGTAGAAAAAGGACACAGAGCATTCTCAAAACAGGTTTACAAAATGAATATGAAAACAACTTGGAGGTTAAGATAATATTTTTAACTCGTTAAGATAGGACAGGATTTGAATTTTCGTAGGTAATAGTGTAACAGAGCCAGTATAATAAGCATTCCACATGAATATCCTAAAAATGCTGAGAATAACTGTGTGCCAGCTCTATAAGTGGGTGTAGAATCAGAATAATGTGGGCTAATCTTGGAGAAGTGAAGGGACACAGTAACTGAGCTATTTCTTTTAAAGTCATCAAAGGGAAGTGACCGAAAATGCAAGACATGAAAAAATTGCCATGAAACATATTCTACAACCATTCGTCTCGAGGTCACCACCTCTTTTCCAATGGTCCATTCTGTCTTCTAATGCACTCATGCACCCTTAGCAAAATTTTACCAGTTAATCACTCTCTTTTCCAGACACACTTTCTTTACTTGGTTTCTAGGACACCACTGTCCTCAATTTGCCCCTCGCCTTATTCTCTGTATACCTTGGTGGCTCCCCTCCTCCCACTTCTGAATGTAGGCATGTCTCAAGGTACTGTCCTTGAGTCTCTTCTCCCCCATGCCAACTAGATTTCAGGGCATTTAGCTATACAATGACAGATTCCCAATCTCTATCTCCAGATACAACCTCCTTCGCTCTCAAGACTCATTAATTAAACTATCTCCCTGGCATTGATATTTAGATGTCAAATAGGCAACTTAAACTTCTAACTAAAGCAGGACTCTTAGTTTCCATCCTAAATCTATGCCAGTGCCAGGATTCCCCATTCCCTTTTTCATTCAGGCCAAAAACCAAGGAATCAAGAAGTTAGATACAAATCATCTCCTTACTCCAACTTCTATACTTAATCTGTGAACATGTCATATCAGCTCTACCATTTATGTAGTATATATCCTAAATCTTCCCATTCTTTACGTCCTTGGCTATGTACCCAGGTCCAAGCTACCATTATTTCTTTGTTTTCATTCTTTACCCACTGAAATCATTCTTGCATAGTAATTGGAATGATTTTTTTTAAATCATAGGTCAGATCAAGCTATTCCTTTGCTGAAAATGTCCAATCACTCTTCTTCCTACAATCTCAATCTTTGCTGATTAGACCTTAGATGAACTGATCTCTGCTTACTCCTCGATTCATCAACATCCCTTAATGCATGGAGAGTAAATTTTCACCATCCAGACCATTGGTTGAAGGAGGTCAAATAAAGTGTCTATTAGTCCTTTCTGGGAAGTTGGGAATTAGATAAAATTTATTTTGAAGCACCCTCCTACTTTAGTCAGCCTTCCCTTAAGTGCTCTCCTACCTTAAGCTCCTCATGACTACTCTCAACTTCTATAAAATGCTTGGTAGGTGCCATGGCAGGAAGGATCTAAGTTCTAAAATGACTCTCCTTTCAATCTCTTGAAAAAGGAAAATAAATGAAAACAATGTCTCTATTTCCTCACTGCAGCTTTCTTGGCTAGGTGTTGAGAGGAATTAATTGGATTTAATTAATTTATCTGTAGATGTGAATTATGGCTACAGCTACTGTTACTACCACTGTAGCCAATATCAAAGGTAATAAAAATAATTACTATGTATTGAATACCTAGTTCAAAGTACATTTGAATCTTACTACAATGTATTTCAGAAAGTATCAGGGAGGCTAAAATTTTGCCTAAAACCAGAGAGCAAGCAATTGGCAGAAATGAAATCCAGTTCCACTGAATCTAAGCCTGGGTTAAAAAAAAATACAAAATTAGTGTGTCAGGTGGAATTTGGGGCAGTATAGGTAAATATATTTTTGAAAAACCTTGTTGTGAACTAGATCCTTTACAAGCCCCTGCTGCTGCTGCTGCTGCTGCTGCTGCTGCTGCTTCTTCTTCTTCTTTAGAATCCAAATATCACTTCAAATATCTTAGCTGCTATTCTTATTATGTTTATCTTAAGTCCTTGGGATATTATTAAATCAGGGTGCTTCAGAGGATAAAGGCCACCACTTTTAACTACAAAATTTCCCATACATTATATATTTTAATTTTCAAAAGCCAAAAAAGAAAAAAAAACCATTATGCCTGATGTTTGAGGGAAAAGAGAAATTGTCTAAGCAGTTCGACTAATTTTAATGTTTATAATGAAGGTTATTATTTTATTTTCAAATAATAATTTGGGTAAACATACACAATAACAAGACTGTTTCAGTGGTTAAAAATTAAGATATAAGATATATTTGCAGTACCTTTCCATGTATATTTGCAAATTATTCTATGATGCATTGATAATTTTCCTACTTAAATGCCTGGCATTAGTGAGAAAACTAGTGCCCTGGTGCTATAGTTGGCTTTTTCTAAAACATGTAATAATTTGCATGTGCAGCTAAATTTTCTGTTTTGTGCTCAAGTGAAAAAAAAAAAGAACAATGCCTCTTTCTTTAGTTGGTACTTCAGAACAACCCGATCAGTGGAAATGCATGATAAAGTTTCTTTCAGGTGCTTGGTGTCTGAACATTCTATTATAGGACACAGGGAACAAACTGGAAATAAAACTCACACAGCCTCTTTAGCAGTAAAAAAATATGAAGATGAGAGTTATAATGGAAAAAGAGGTCAAGGTCCTTTTCATGCAATGGCTTCTATGCTAATTCTGAACAAATTATGCCTTTTGATCATGTGATAATCTAACTTGATCCCCACTTAGATCTCTGAATTTGTGGAGGTACAGGATTTTAAAACTAAGGCATGCACAGGGTGAGGGGTGTTCATAAATTGTAAATGACAACTCTACCCTATAAATTCATGTCTGTGTTATCAGGGAAAGTAACTTTATTACCTTGGCAAATAAAACCATGAATTGTAGAAATAGAACAGTTTTTCACTATTTTCCATTCATTTAGGGGTGACCTTTCTTGATCTGTCAAAAGGTGATTCATCTTTCAAACCTCATCCTAATACATTTCTTTCTGGTCTTCTCAGCTGACTGCAACAACTCCTTCCACAGAATGTCTATATGACATAATCAAGACTTCCCTTATGGCAGTGTCATATACTACCTTCTACAGTAATGCCTTGCCCACTAATTTTCTCGATCTCTTATATCTATCAACGTCCTTGAGGGCAGTGAGTCTATGTTATACTAATTTCTTGAACCATTAGGGAGACTGTCAACTAAAATAAAAGTATTGTTTGTAATTTGTTTTTTTTTTTAAAGAACACAACACAAAGTATTTAGTCCTTAAAAATGCACAATAAAAGAATAGTTCTTATGTTGTATTCTAACCATAATTACACATACATACACACATGCACGTGGTAAGGAAACGCCACCAACACCACGAAGGACAATTTATGTGACATTTTCTTTTTTTTTTTTTTTTTAATTTTTTTTTTTAATTTTTATTTATTTATGATAGGCACACAGTGAGAGAGAGAGAGGCAGAGACACAGGCAGAGGGAGAAGCAGGCTCCATGCACCGGGAGCCTGATGTGGGATTCGATCCCGGGTCTCCAGGATCGCGCCCTGGGCCAAAGGCAGGCGCTAAACCACTGCGCCACCCAGGGATCCCTATGTGACATTTTCTTTAACAATATTTCTACCATATAGATTTCTACTCTCATTGTCTAATTTTGTGTATTTTATTTGTTTAGTAGGGAAGAGTGAAAACCCATCACCAACTCTATGTGAAAAATATAAAATAACAACTTAAAAATTAAGTCATCTGCTTTACATATAATTAAATAAAATACATTAATATTTAAAATAATTATAAGTGGCTACTTATAATTAAGCTTCTTAAAATACAGAACTATATAATAGAATAGATATTTTTAAGAGTTTATTTATTTATTATTTGTCAGAGAGAGAGAGAGAGCACAAACAGGGAGAGCAGCAGAGAGAGAGGGAGAAGCAGACTTCCTACTGAAGAGAGAGCCCAATGTGGGGCTCAATCCCAGGACCCAGGGATCATGACCTGAACCAAAGGCAAGATGCTTAACTGACTGGGCCACCCAGGAGCCCCTAGAATAAATTTTTAAGAAGAATTTTATGATATTCTGAAAATGTCTATGCAGTTTTATATTGTATTCTGAGAGTCCAATATATCTCAGATTTCTAGTTGAAGATATATGCCCAAAAAAGAAGTAAATGATTGGTTAAACCAAAAAGAAATGTTTATTAATTGTTATGCTTTATAAATAATGATGAAGTCTCTGATAAACAATTTAAAACAATATTCTTTTCCTAATTGTTTTCAGATTTGAAAGTAGTTGAATGTGTAGATGATTTTGAGCTAAAAAAATTAGCTAAAAAGGACAAGGGTAAGTATTATTCAACTAAATTATAGAAGATGGATAAATTGAGAACAAAGAGAAGAGAATGAATACTGTTTTAAAGTTAGTATCATGGGTGTGAGTGGACAGATGTGATGTCATGAATCAGGATTATAGCTGATTTTATATACATATAAAAATATGCAACATGGTGTAAGTGATTGCAATATATGAAATAAGTAGACATTAAAACAATGTACTTCATCAATAGGCCAAGAAATCTTTATACATGAGACTAAGAGGCTGCAATTAATAAAACAAAATTGATTGTTTGAAATATTTAATTTGGTCACATATATAATCTACTATTTTTAAGTCTCTTCAAAGACATGGCACCAAGACCACAGATCTCAAATCTTCTGAAAAAAAATCATTGTATCATGGGGACACTCTATCATTGATATTCTTCAACTAGTTGTAAATATTTTTAATAAGTACTTCAAAAGCCAAAACTTGTCTGGTGTATAACAACATAATTTAGGTATTGATAGATATGAAATGATTTGCTGTTGGAATGAACTATCCTTCACATTGTCTCTTGAATCCTAAAAGCATAGACTCAAGTAAACAATCTGGATACTGACAGATAAGTATAATATTAAAATAATTTATGTTTACTTAACCTTTGAGTATGTTGAGTGACAATGAAGTTAAAAATTCAGGTCTTGGGCAGCCCAGGTGGCTCAGTGGTTTAGCACCACCTTCAGCCCAGGGCGTGATCCTGGAGATCCGGGATCAAGTCCCATGTCAGGCTCCCTGCATGGAGCCTGCTTCTCCCTCTGCCTGTGTCTCTGCCTGTGTCTCTGCCTGTGTCTCTGCCTGTGTGTGTGTGTGTGTGTGTGTGTGTGTGTGTCCATGAATAAATAAATGGAATCTTAAAAAAAATCAGGTCTTGACAGTTTTATGTAAGAGAAAAAGCATAATTTCATTTCAGGAATCAAAACTTTATATGGGATTAGGAAATGTCCACTGCAGTATAATGTATACATTAAAATATTGTTTCTCAAACTTCAATATACATTCCAGATCACCTGGAAATCCTGCTTCAGGAGGAATGAGGATCCTGCATTTCAAACTCCCAGGTAAGGTAGATATTTCTGGTCCATGAGTGGACTGCATTTTTAGTAGCAAGACCTTAAATAGAATTAGTTAAGTTTTAATGATCTACCAGAAAGGGAAAAGATTAGGATAAAGAGATGAAAGGGAAAGATCTGGTCAAAGACCAGCTGGATAATAACTTTAATGTGTAACAATAGTTAGATATACTAATGTTTATTTCTTCCCATATGGGTTTGGTACAGTCCCAGAATGAACACACACATTAAGCTTCAGACATGTTAAATTCATGAGCTGATCTTAAGCCTGCACAATAAATGGTTTTGCAGGGGATGCCTGGGTGGCTCAGCAGTTTAGCGCCGCCCTCTGACCAGGGCCTGATCCCAGAGTTCCAGGATCCAGTCCCATATCAGGTTCCCTGCATGGAGCCTGCTTCTCCCTCTGCCTGTGTCTCTGCCTCTCTCTCTGTGTCTCTCATGAATAAATAAATAAAATCTTTAAAAAAAAAAGGAAAAGAAAAATGGTTTTGCAAAGCAAAATCTGAAGTATTAAGGCCATTTTCTATAGTGTATGTTATCATTAAAGAGAGGAACCACTGATAGTCTGACCAGCAATTTGTAAGTATTTTTGCTTGTTTGTTTGTTTGTTTGTTTGAATTTAAGTGGACCCAAATGCTTTTAACATTTTTCCTCTAAACTTTTCAATACAAATGCAGCAAGCATCTGTCTTCCTCTGTACTGTGTTTTATATCTAACCTATCCCTCCCACAGGCATCAAAGCTGAACATGATGGTCATGCTGTTCCATGCAGCTCTGAAAGACAAACAAAAGAACAAACACACCCTAACAACTTAAAACCTGGAGCCAAGGGAGCTCTCCAGGTTGTACGATGCCTCTCTGATCCTCCCCATAAATATAAAAGCTGCTTTCTTCAGTAACTGAAAACAATCATAACTGTCTTTCCCCGAGTCTTGTTGAACCTCTGGGGATAGAGGAAAGGCAGCGTATAGAAATGTGCACCAAAGTGTCCACGGATGGATTTGATTTACACAGTATGGTCTGCTATAACCTGTGAAGATTAGAAAATGAGTTTTCTTAGATAAAGTTTCTGTTTCCAGCAGAAGACCTTCTAACATCTTTAAATGGTCTATCTATAAAATTCTATTTTTCTAATGGATGACTGATTAAAAAATGTTCCTGAACTGCATCATAGATTTTCTACAACCTCATATATACATATAATCATAATGTTATCACATGTATATGCCTATAAGTTGGAAATCACATCTATTTTATTTTATTGATATAGGGTAAAGGAAAATGCAGCTGTGTCCACAATACATCAATTTCAAAGCCCATATTCTTCAGATGAGCAAGTCAATTTCAAGAGTAAAATCGATTTGAAAAACTCTTATAAGAAATTTTTGGTATTAAAACTAACAAGCCAGCTTATATGTGATTATTTACTCATGAAGTTGAATTTTAAGCAGAATTGGAAAAAAATCTGTGTACTATATTATACCAATTTCTATGCATCTATGTGAGATTACTAATTTAGTGATAATAATTTTGGTTGGCAATAACTTACTGACTTAAGTCATTTCTTTGTTATATCACCAAACCTATATTAGTATTAGTATTAGTATTAGTATAAAAGAGGTTATTTACTGTTGTAAATAATCAGCCCTCCCCTTGCTATCTTCTTAATTTTGTCTAAATCTTTATTAAACCTACTAATGTGGAGCAAATGTAGTTTTTTTAAAGTTAAAGGTATGGGGATTTTTATTTTGATAGCTTTGTTATTTATAAAATAAACAATTTTATTAAAAGTATTCTTTAGGGATGCCTGGGTGGCTCAGCGGTTAAGCACATCTGCCTTTGGCTCAGGGCGTGATCGTGGGGTACTGGGATCGAGTCCCACATGGGGTTCCCTGCAAGGGAGCCTGCTTCTCCCTCTGCCTGTGTCTCTTATGAATAAATAAATACAATCTTTTTTTAAAAAAAGTATTTTTTAATTGGCAAGGAAGGTATAATTCCTCATGTGATGTCTATTAACACTAATTCTGTCTTCCTAACAAATTAATTTTCTGCTAATTTCAATAAGTTATCTATAAAGAAATATTTTTCTTTTAATAAAATACTTGGAACCACACTTGAAAAGAAGAAAAAACTAGTGATTTGCCCTGGAAATCTTTGACTTTACTGGTAAATAAGGGTCTGGGATATGGGTTTCACCTTTCACTTTTATAATATCTTTCACTGCCTAGGAAGTCTTTTATCTAAAGAAAGCAAAAAATAATAGATTTTAATTCAAAACATTAAATTTTCAGATTTGTGTTTTGACCACTCATTTCTTGTGCATCTTTTATATGTCAATCACTGTGGTGCTGAGCATAACAATTCCTGGGGTGATGGAAATGTTCTATGACTACACCCTCCAAAATAGTAACCACTAACCACACTTGACTATTGAGTAGCAGGTATGTGACTACTGTGACTGAGAAAATATTTCTCTCATATAATTTACTTTCAAATAAAGTGTCACATGTTGCTAGAATCTAGTTTACTAGGCAGCAAAGCAAATCCAGGCAATAGGGATATAGCTTTGCCATAAAGAAGGAACCAGGGAGGCCTGGGTGGCTCAGTGGTTGAGCATCCGCCTTTGACTCAGGTTGTGATCCCTGGGTCCTGGGATCGAGTCCTGCATTGGGCTCCCACAGGGAGCCTGCTTCTCCTTCTGCCTATGTCTCTGCCTCTCTCACTGAGTCTCTCAGGAATAAAATAAATAAATAAAATCTTAATAAAAGAAAAACAAAGAAGGAACCAGCCTCATAAAGCTTATTTCTCATTAGTCACAAGAATATACAGAATTTAAAAAAAAATGTGCAATGTTAGAAAGAATGATTTTAAAGACTAGATAGCATTGGAGGAGTAATGAACAGAGATGTGAATCTAGTGAAGGAGAAAGCCACCTGACAAGCTAGGGAGGGAAAGAAGTTCCAGGTGGATATAAAGGACTTAGGGGGGAAAGAGGTTAGTTACTACACTAATACTTCAAGGAAAAATAACTTCACTTGAAAAAAGAAAAGCATGATATTTTAATTTATCTCTTAAATGCAATCGGTGGATGTAAACTAATCCAGTGAAACTAATATTTCTAAAATAAGATGAAATGAAACAAATATTCTTAAAATAAAATGATCAAAACTGATACAACTTTAGATACCACTACCAAGGCACATCAAACATTTATGCTATTCTTCACATTTACATTTATCAAGTAAAAGCTTCTTTGCCAATCTCATTTTGTAAGGCTTACGCTATTTGAAAATTTTGGAGAGGTCTTCGTTGAATATTAATAACCAAAGAATCTTGGAAATTCTACTCAAAATTTCTTTTTTTCTAAAAGATTTTATTTATTTATTCATGAGAGACACAGAGAGAGCGGCAGAGACACAGGCAGAGGGAAAAGCTGGCTCCCTGAGCAGAGCCCGATGTAGGACTGAATCCCTGGACCCGGGATCATGATCTGAGCTGGAGGCAGACGCTTAACTGACTGAGCCACCCAGGTGACCCTCTACTTAAAATTTCTGATTGTACAGATAAAGACGCTGAGGTGTAAAGATATTACATAATTCCTGTCACTAGGCCCTTTGACCTCCATGCCTGCTGCTAATTACATGATGGTGCTAAGCCTGGAATCTTTAATACATCTAACATTAGATAAGCAAAAAATAAGACAGGCAAAGACACTACTCATGAACAAAATATCAGTGCTTGTTTAAGAATTAATGGATGAATGGTAGGAGGGCTAATTTTGACTTTTCGCAAGTTTGAAACTGCCAGATTTCTTTACTAGATTTCTTTAAAGGTCACTAAGACTTTAAAACCTTAAATTAGGTAGAAATGTTTTGTTTTCTTGTATGTCTAATGAATTCAGTATCTAGAAATTGAGGAATTAATGTATCTTTTTGAGAAAGATGAAGTTGCAAATTGAGTAATGCAGTTTCCAAGACAGAACTTTGGATTTCTACTTTGAAAATGCTGAATCCAGCATACTGGGTGGTCAGAATCAAGTAAAAAGCTGTTCATGTAAATTTAGTAATTACAGATAGGAAAAGTGTTCAAATGCATTAGCTAATCTAGATTTGTCAACAAAGTTTTTAAAATATGAATAGTTCTACTATTTATAATTCAAACATTTCTGTAATTTTAAATGGTGTATTTTGAAACATAGCAGAAAACTTAATTTTTCTCTTTTACTTGGAGCATACAGTGCATTTTTAGTGTTCTATATGCCTTAAGTTCTTGATTCTTCTCAGAAATATTTAAAAATGTCAAATGAAAGCTAATTTTTCATTTGGCCTCCTTATATATCAGTAGAAAATGGGGGTGAGGGGAAATGTCACACTGGTAATTTGTATTTTCTATCCCACTGAAAAATACTGCAAAATGATTGCACAAGAAGTTCTCACGGCTTTCGCCTCTATTCCACTCACACATGATCTCTGAAGACTGAACTCTCAAAACAATGAAATATGTTTTTTACATTTTAATAACCACTAATACTTAGTGACTTCTGAAAATACTCCTTTCTTGGGGAGAATAATTCACTCTTTAAGGTTTCAATCTTTACTGTGAGCTAAGTCCTAATTCCATAAGTAAAACAAATATTTATACCTATGTATACTTAATATGTACATTATATAACCACTATATTTCTCTGTCTAGAATGTAAATTCCTGGGAAAATGTATGTGCCTCGAAAAATAGAAATTCCTTGGAGCACCTGGGTGGCTCAGTCAGTTAAGCGTCTGCCTTCACCTCAGGACATGATCCCAAGATCCTGGGATTGAGCCCTACATGGGCTCCTTGCTCAGTGGGGCATCTGCTTCTCCCTATCCCTCTATCTGCCGCCCCCCTCCCCGCTTGCTTGCTCTTTCTGTCAAATAAATAAATAAATAAATAATCTAAAAAAAATTCCTTGAACACAGGAAGGGTATCTTGCTCACTTTATTGTCTCAGATTGGAGCATGTAACAGGCTATCAATAAATACTTGATAAGTATTTGAATGAATTTGAAGAGTTCATCTCCACAGTCTACTACTCTGTCCATGTCCTCCCCTACTCACAATCCTGAATTGCTTTCTACTGACCAAAGTATTTCCAATGTTTTTGTAAAAAATAATATATAATTTTACATGTTAGGAACACATGCCCACACTTCAGTTTGAAAACACTGGAAACAATGAAAACATCCAGAGAGTTTCTGCTGCTCACTGTAATTTAACACCCCTGCTACTTCGGGCACACCTCTAGCCAGCACAAATCACTGCTTGGCCAAACCAGCAGCACCCTCAGCTAGACTGTTAATATACTTCAGCACTCTATTATCTCTCCTCTACTGGCCCTGCCTCAGGCATCTTCCAAGATGTCTTTCTCTTATTTTCCCTGCTAATTCTCCTTCTAGAAACTATATGAAAGAAAAAAAAATCTGAATCAAATCAGAAACAAAGAGTTCTTACTAGAATTAGTCTATTTGCTTTCCATGTGACCCTAGGCAAGTCACTTCCTTGATTGCTTACTTGTAAAAATTAGGTCAAATCAAACTATGATTATAAGGATTGCTGGGAGACTTAGATTAATATAGTTCTTAGTACATATTAAGAATATAAAATATTTTCTTCTTCCACCATGCATTCCATCAACGACCTTAATTTTGTCAATGATAAGATGTGGGGGAAAAGAAAAAGCTTGACTTTCCAAACCCATGTGGTAGGTATAACTGAGAGAATAAATATTAAAGTGACATGAAAAAGCTAAAAACCAAACATTTATGTTACTACCGACCTAGACACTGAGGCACTTCTGAAGTTTCCATCTCTACTGTGAAGGTTTCCTGACCATTCCAGTCATAAAGCACAGAACCTGTTGGCTGTAGAACATTTTGACCATGTATATATTGCCTAGTCTTATAAATATAAAATCCATAGATTGATAAGTATAAAATATTTTTAGGATCCTTGGATTCCAAATGACAATAACATACCCAGGCTGACTTAACGAAAATGAATTCAAAGGTAGAGGGGTTGAGTTAGAAAGGTATCCGAAGTTCCCTGGGCTTCTCATGAAATGGAAGGAAAGCCGAATAACTAAGCATTAATGGCTAAACTCAGAAAAGTAGAAATCATTGTGAGGAAAGCAGGTTTCTCCAGGAGAGGCCATTGAAAATAATGCAGCTGTTCTACAAGAGGGACAGTCCTTGCCTTGCTTTTGTGTACAAAGTGGCAACTCCTTTTTTTAAAGTTGCAACTTTACATCCACTCAATTTAAATACACTGATCATTGAATTATTCATTACCAGAAGCTTATATGACTTCCATGTGTTCGTAAGGAAGTTTATGTAAAATTCTAATATCTTCCATCAAATAGCCAGAAGGGAAGACTGTTTAGCAGGAACCATCTTCTCTGCTCAGTTCTGTTGTGGGCTCCTTCCTCCTATTGTTCCTTTCTCAATTTGTTAGCACCCAATTTAATTTTGTAAAAACTAGAGAGATAAACTGAAAATATGCACATGAAACCCAATTACAGCATGAGACATTATTACTGCACTCATATATGCCTGATTAAATTCACATTTGGTTATAATCAAGCATACATCCAGTGACGAGCCAGAGTCAGACTATATCTAGAATAAATTCTTCAGCCTGGTGAAAAAAAGATATGTAATAAGTTAATCCCACACCAGAGTGGTGAGTATCATAAGATCTTCCCTTTCCTTGAAGCTTTAGTTCTTGGTCAACTGTATATAAGGAATCGTGCTGTGTGCTGCAGGTTATTGAAAACACCTGAGCACATGCGTGTGCACACATGCACAGACACATACACACACACACACAGAAGAAGAAAAAAAAGCCTCTGTCACACTCTCAGGATTTTACCCCTTCCATTCATGCAATTCCTTTTGTGTAGTCATTTATCTATTTTTCTTCTATTTACATTT
Organism: Vulpes lagopus; assembly: GCF_018345385.1. Lineage (NCBI taxonomy): Eukaryota > Metazoa > Chordata > Mammalia > Carnivora > Canidae > Vulpes > Vulpes lagopus. The sequence goes on along the minus strand of NC_054839.1, from coordinate 39,568,276 downwards.
CATTATATTTGATAAAAGTGAATGCAGAAAAGCACAATATCTCAAATCTGATCTGATGTTGAGTGAAATTAAGAGATGATCCTGAATCTGTTAAAGTCCAAAACAGGAGTTTTTCCAAAAGAAATCAATCATAAAAATATGTAACCTCTCATGCAAGGCCTATATTACTGTAGATCATCTTGGATATATATTCTTAGTTCACTTCTTTATAAGTGAGAAAAGAAAAATTTAATCACAAGTAATGATGAAAGAAAAAGCCTGCACTTATGAGTTTATGGAAGTTTCAAAAAAGAGCTCTTTTCAATTTTTCAATTTGATGGTCTCTTGTAATCCCCATGGCAACAACCTTCTACTAATTTTGTCCATATTTCTGCAGAAGTGAAGCTAGTTTTAACTATTTCTGTTAAATCATATTTTATTATACAAACAGGGGTAGCATTTACCTTCAGTGTCATTGATATTTAAGTTATACACACACACACAGGAACAAGAAACAATGTAACTTCCAAATTTTACACACTTAGATGATTTTGTTCTTTTTCCCCACAGGAGTCAAATGAATCTTTTTAAAAAAAACCTGATGGGACAAAATACTGTGAAAACAAAAATAGTTGTTAAAGTTAAATTGAGAGGAAAATTTTATTTTGTTTAGCGATATTATTTATCAAATGCTTTATGATGTTCTTCGTATCCTAAGCCCTTCCAAATATTAATTTATTGATTATTGCACTCATATAAACATTATAGAAATGTTAACACATTTAATATTTCTCTGTTTCACAAATATTGAGACACTCACAGAATCACTGGCTCCAAATTTTAAAAAGAGACAAAGAGAAAATTCAATAGTGAGCACAGAAGATGAAAATAAACTTTGTAACTTCACTTTACTCTCCGTTATTTTTATGTGCTTCATTCTTCATACATATGATGAATCTTCAGTGAGCTATTTATCTGTTAGTGACCGTGTCTGGCATCTCCTCATGTTACCACCTATTTAATATTTGCTGAAAATACAATCATTGGAATATTTGCTCAAAAATTACAATTGAAGAATTCAATTTGCTACCAAAACCCAGGAATGCCATCTTAAGATAAAAACACATATAGCTGGATTATTCGCTGTTTTGTAATATATATTATCATTGCTTCTCAAGTATATGGATACTCCTATTTATTATTTTGTTAGATTGATTGTCCTTTAAATTTGAAGTTTTCTGTTCTAATGATCTCTATCAATAATTTATGCAAGGACATAGTAAGTAATTTCTTTCTGCTCATGTAACTTCCTGAGGGAGGACTGATAGGTTTTATGGTTCTATAACTAAGAGTGGCACAGTTGGAACCACTCTGCAGGTTAAATACATGCACAAATATGGTAAATACCAACAGGTCTCAAAAACATAATGAAGAGACATCCACCACTCATATAAAGGAGGGAATGTCTACCACAAGCCAGTTGTAATTACAACGGTGGAATATTTACATCGGTGGAATATTTTTCAAGGAAGAATTGCCAGTTTAAGTGAGGGTGGATCTTTGGTGTCAACTGAGGAAACTCCATAACAAGAGGCTATCAGAGACACATCCAAATCACTACCAAAACTACCAAAAAATGCTTATAAAAATGCAGTAAGGTCAGCCCCACTTGGTAAATTCATAGTGTCTTGAATATTTTTAATTCCATACATTTTGAGATCCTTTAATTAATCTTTTAATAGTCTATTATTTATTTAGTGGATAACAAAAGACGCAAATATCAATTTTGGGTGCAGTAATGACAATTTGTTATTGGTTTTTATCAGTTCTTTTTGAGAAATATAAGAATTGAGGTCAATTGGGGGGAATGACTCATCTCCATGAGAATACGTTACTATATTTTCACAGTATTAATAACTGTAATAGTTTAAGTTGTAGTTTTTATAAGTCTCAAAAATAATCATTAAAAAACAAAATACATGGGGATCCCTGGGTGGTGCAGTGGTTCGGCGCCTGCCTTTGGCCCAGGGCGCGATCCTGGAGACCCGGGATCGAATCCCACATCGGGCTCCCGGTGAATGGAGCCTGCTTCTCCCTCTGCCTGTGTCTCTGCCTCTCTCTCTCTCTCTCTGTGACTATCATAAATAAATAATAATAATAAAAAAAATTTAAAAAAAAACAAAAAACAAAATACAAGAGGAAAAAATCATACACGTTGTATGACCTCATGTATACTAAATGTCAAAAAAAGTCAAATCTATAAAGACAGGTAGTAAAGTAGTGGTTGGTGGGGGCGGGGCAGAGATCAACAATAGGACCTCAGTGGACCGATAAAAATGTTCTAAAAGTGACTTATAATGATGGTTGCACAAGTTGCTAAATTCACTAAAAACAGCGGAATTGTAGAACATAAATGGAGAATAATATGTATAATATGCCTCAATAAAGTCATAATATATAAAGAGATCACTAACTTTTAAAGGAAAAGTTGAAGTGATTTATTACTTAATCTTGTGAGTTTGTTAGGAAGGTGAAACAAATTTTTTGGATACATAATGCCAATGAAACTCAAGGTTCCTCATCAATTAAATGATGAGGCATTTACTTCATAGGGCTGTTTTGAGCATTTAAAAAGCCCCTGAATAAAATAATGTGTTGAATATATTTAATACATAATAATTACTACAGATAGCAGTTCCGGTACTACTCTCAGTTTGCCAAAACTAAAGAGGAATCATAACAGGAGGGGAATAAAGAAAGAAATCCATCCTTTAAAAACGTACTGATAAAGAATCATACTCAGGACATGGAAATAAGTTTGTCTTGGTTAGAATCCTCACTTAGGACATATTACCCCCTGAGAGATGAGAAACTACATTTATGTCTTAATTCTGGCAAAGAGACACTCAAAGGAAGGAAAGAAGGAAGAAGGGGGGGGAGGGAAGGACAGAGGGACAGAGACAGACACACAGAGAGGAAGACAGAAATCCTTATGACCTTGCTACGTTTGAAATGTCTCTGATCAGGAGTTAGAGAAAACTACAGATAGTGAAAATGTATTGTGAAAAGTCTCTCTGCATATGTGACAAATACTATTAACATACTATAATAAATTCCTTAAAGTTTTGAATGTATTTTCAAAGATGAATTCTGGGCAAATACAATTTGATGTATATTTATGCAATGTTTCACATCACTGTCATTAACATATTTTTGTCTCTTTTTCAAATCAATCCCGATTCTTGGCATGAGTGTTGAATAATTAAAAAAAAAAACTCCTAGCTGAGCCACATAGGAGCTGTGTGGCCTTGAAAAAGGCTCAGACACTGAGCTTTAATTTTCTCAGAAATGGGGATAAAAACCAACTTCACACATTTTTAGTGGGATTCAAACACACTATTTTATGTGAAATTACTTTACAAATTTATATGGCTCTCGGCAAAAAAAAGTATCGTTTTTATTATTCTCTTTGTTAGAAGAAAGAAAATGTCAGGCAAAATCTAGGTTAGAAATGTGAAGGTGAGCAGGAAATTACACCTGTGTGATGTCACTCTGTAGGGATTGTCTGTGCACCTTACAGCAGCAATAGAACAATAGGCAAAATATAAAAAAGAAATCAGATTTAACAAATAGCGAAAACTTCATGTATCAAAGGGAGCTTAAACTTATAGCTGCCCCATTCCATTTGGCTAGCTGTCTAGCTGCTTATTTGCATGTCTGCTAACAGCATCAGTTATACATGGGATAAAAAGCATCTTATTAATGTGATCAATGTATTCATTCCTATGGCAAAACGTATGTTTTTAATGTATTACCATATTTTTTTTTTTGTACAAGGAAGGGAAAATATTCCTAGGCTCTATCCATTATTAGAGGAGTAACTGTTCTCAAAATAGTTCATTTTCTAAAAAATAGTGCTGAGAAAAGAATATTAAAATTCTTTTAGGGATTCCTGGGTGGCGCAGCGGTTTGGCGCCTGCCTTTGGCCCGGGGCGTGATCCTGGAGACCCGGGATCGAATCCCACGTCGGGCTCCCGGTGCATGGAGCCTGCTTCTCCCTCTGCCTATGTCTCTGCTTCTCTCTCTCTCACTGTGTGCCTATCATAAATAAATAAAATTTAAAAAATAAAAAAATAAAAAAATAAAATTCTTTTAATGGAAGTACTTCAAACTATTTTCAAAGAATATTTAGTAGGAGTTGCATAGGGAGTCCAATAATTTACATGTGTTTGGTTATTACCCAGGGCCATAGGTCCCTGACAGATTTCATCAATGGGCTTCACAGGGTCTGTGGAAGCTCTGAATGATTTCAGTTAAAAAAAATATATGTGAGTATATGACTTTTTCTGGAAAGTGAGCCTACAGCTTTTAAATGATACTCAATGAAGTCAAAACAGAAAATTTAAGCACTGCCAGTTATAAAACAAAATATTTAAAGTAACAAACATATTTATTATATTAATAACTATGTGCTTGAGGCTACTGCACATTTCTAAAAGGACTAAAACAAGTAATTGCTAAAAGGCACAATATCACATGTATACGTTTAATCCATATATTTAAGAATAATCCGTTAACTGTACCAATAGTTCTGATTCACAAATGGATTAATTTGAACACCCTTACCCTTCTAAATAAGAAATGAAGTAATAATGCAAATAACACATGCTTGTCAAAAGTGTGCCAGTATTTTGCTTTCAATATTTTAAAAATAGAATACCATTTTATTAAACACAGACTTTCACTAAAATGGCAAATAGTTGGATGATGACTTTTCTGGACTGTAAGGACAATATTTATTTTAAATATCAAGTGCGCACTCTGTCTAACAAAACAAAAAATAGTTATTTTTCCCATTGTATAAGGAATATACTTTTTCTATCTTCCAAGTATATTGAGGAAAAAGAAATTAAATGAAATTAATCTTAGCATGCATCCTGTTATCTAACAAGATTAACTGAAATTTTATTTGAAAAGGGTAGAAATTATAATTGCTAATATACATTAATAAAAACAACTCCATCATCAGGAGTCTTCTGTTTGAGTTTCTACTATGAACCAGGAACTCTGCCAGATTTCTTTTGAATTGCAGCATATCATTAAATCCCACTTGGTATACAAAACTCCATTTTATCCTCATCACCCTCCCCCCAAACCTAGTCACCTTACAAATAAAGAATGTAAGTGCAGCATGCAAAACACATCGAATTATGTGTAAAGACTCACTTGGCAAAAACATGCACCATAATATAGGTGATCAGCAGATATTTATAAAGTATGGAATCATCCTTTTTCTTATGACACATTTTAAAGTCACTAAAAAGTTAAAGGAAGGATTCATTTACACTAATTAGAGAATTCTGAATTTATTTATATATTCATGAGTAAATGCTTACTTGCACATTTTCAAAAACTAAGTGGGTATTGTGCTCTACTAAAGAAAATATGTTTAAATATCAATAACAGCTATATAAAAGTAATGCCCTCAGCCTATGATACTTAGGTTAATAAAAATATTAATAAAAATTCCAAAAATTCCAACTCTAGTTAAAAATTTAAAACAGAAAGCTGATAGGTTTAATTCAAATAATATCAAAAGTAAGTACTGGCATTAAAATATGTATTAAAATCTGATTGTATAATAAATAAGTAGCCAATAGCACTTAACAAACAACAAAAATTAGGTTTTACAATATAAAAGAATTAACATTCCAATCATTCTCAATCTAAATAAAAATAATAAATAACATACATATATTATTCCATATATATATGCATAAATTATCTATATATAAATATATGAACACATACCCACACATATCTCTAAATTTAAGCGTTTTATTTCTAATCACCAAATACTTAAAAGTATAGACTACATTATCTGGTATTGTTGATCAGAATACATTGGTGCCAGGAATATGCATTCCTTTTCCCCCAACTGATTCTTGTTAAAAATCACTTGCATAAAAAAAAAAAAAAACAAAAAAAACTTGCATCTTCTAAATTATGACCAATAATTCTTATTTAACCTTTCAAGTTAATATCAGAATGCATGATTGAGGTGAAATTAAGTGGTCAAAATGGTTTGGGATAATGTACTGTATTAATGTGTTTTAATATTACTAACAAAATATGCACTATTTATGAATTTAAGAGTGAGTAAAATCCTTGTAAGAAATGTATCTCATGAAAAAATATAAAAGAAGAAATGGATATAACTGTTGGATAGCATTAGAATAGGAAACAGCTGCAAAGAACTAATCCAAAGGGGAAAATGAAGTGATTTTGAATCACTTCACTTCTATGGAAAAAGCACCCTGTTAATCCCCGGCTGTTTAATATTTGAGATGCCAACAAGCCACCTGCCCAGCTCCTATTGGTCCTCATGTTTGACTACGTCAGTATTCAAAAGATTTTTCAGTACCTGAATGGAGAGTAAAAAGGTTTTCTGTTTTATGGGTTGCATCAGAATGTCAGTGTAAGCAAAAATATTTTCATATTTTTTATTTCATATTCATCAACTGCATTTGATGAATGGACCTGACCAACTTACTCTTTTTAAGAAAAAAAAAAACACCTACACAAACAAAACCAGCAAATAGGGCAGATGGGTTCAATCTCTCCGGGTTAAAAAATAAATTTAAGAGCAACAATATGCATTCCATATTTATGATTACGTTTTCACCTCTGATATTTCAAATGAGTATCATTACAAAAAGAAATCCTTTCACATGAAAAATGTCAGGACCTTTTAAGGACATCTATGATTTTTTTGCTTGTCTTTAACAAGTATGCATAAAATAATCAAAGTGCAACTGGGAATGTGGTTATAAAAATTCAGCTCCACTCCCCACTTCTGATCGTAGGAAATCTGAACATGAAACAGATACTTATCCCATCCAGCAATGTAGAGGTTCATGGATTTCATGTGGAAATAGCCAGTAGGTTGTGTCCCAACAGGCTTCAAGGGTGACCTTAAGTACTGTGGCGAACTCACAACCAAACAGGGCTTTTCCTCACTTGAGAAACCTGAATTTTCTTAGCAAAAATAAGTGAGTCTGTCCCTCAGTAAACTACCTTGAACCAAATATGGGTATTTACATTTACTGTATTTAGGAGTCTAGCCTTATCTTTTTAATAGGTTGTCAAAGGTAACACGCCAAACTTGAACTCTTAAATATCTACCTAATTTCTGTAAAGAAAGCATAAACAAGTTTGATTAACAGACCCGCATATATTTTCTTCACGTTACCTCCATGTTAACTGCTTCTCTGCATTCTAGGACACTCAGTAAAATTCCTTGACTTCCCAATGCTGAAAACTGGACATAGTAAGTTACTAGAAATTTGAGGGGGAAGCCCATCTCGTGTCTTTTTGCCAAGGTTCCACAGGCGTTAGCACTCCACCACTTAGGAAAACAGCCTCCCAATTAAACAGAGGCTAGCTAGTCACCACACCACGTGTTGCAACTCATCATTTTATCAATAAGATCAAGTTCAGGGAACCCTTATTAGAAAACCAGAGAACAATTTCAAAAAATGCTCACAAACAAATTCAACACAAAATCTCCACATTGTACAAAACAATTTCTGAAACTTTATTGTGAATTTTAAGATACATTTAGTAAAGGATGTTTTCCTTAATATAATTAAAATAAATTGGAAAGAAATGCACACACTACTTTTTTAAAGCAAGGATAAGTACAGACTTTTGAAGCCACAATATATACAATTATATGAGTGCAATAAGCTTCCAAATACATTAGGTATATATCTGTTTAAATAAATAGTAAAATACTTGATTTGACATATGTGAGAGTCATACTGATTACACCGAAAATGTTTTACAAAATATAGCCAAAAATGGAATGTTATACATTTTGATATACAACTTTTTAAATACTTCATATATTTATTACTTAATTCAAATTATAGTGTACAAAAGTCCATTTTAATGAGGACAGTTTTGTGTTTTTAACACTGTTCAGTAAATATAGATATTAAGATGCATCCCTATACATGTTACTAAATCCCCATCAACTTAAATCACTAGCACAGGGAGGAAAAAAATTCTACCAATTATTAACAGTAATAATTTTTATTGATAAATTACTAATGTAACACACTGCGACAATATTTTGGTTATTTTAAATCTTCTAAAATATATCACCTAATTCTTGAGGCAAATCGTTTTCGTGTATATAAAAACTTAATTTGAAACCAAAATAGAAAGATATTGCTACATTGAACTTATCTACTCTGCAATATACTTATTTTACATAATACCTTCAGTTATCAGTTTTCAATTGGGAACGTTTTCCCTATAATTCTTTAATAATAATGCTTTGTGTAGTGCCTTAATATGAATCTCAAGAACTCATTCCACAAAGTAGCAATAGAATATACTGTATTGTGAATGGTACCTATAGAATAATGGTATTACAGGAAAATGTGACATTAAGTGTTTACATCTATAATTATTCATACATCGTAGTACAATAAGGGAAATTATTTTCAGCCACATTCCATCGTTTTTTAGCATATAGTTACATGTGACAATTTATTTGGAGTATGTAAAAATGTGGTTACTTTGCAGAAGTAAAACAATATAATTACCAGAGTGGTTTTTCTTTTTAATTGAAAACAAATGTTTTATTTTCCCAAGGGCTCTTTTAATAATAAAAGAATGGAAAAGGAATCAAACACATCCACCTATCTTAAAGTGGTGAAGTGGGAAGAAGGACCACTCAATGATCATTCTCTAGAAATTACTTAGGCAATAGTGATTGAAAAGATGCATTTTGCATTTAAATAATGAACAATGTGCTTATTTGACTATGTCTACAGAAACTGCCTGGTAATATCAGAACACAATTATAGAATGACTAGGAGCACATTATTTTCTTTTTTTTTACATATGAACTACAAAGCAATGTAAGGAAACCTATTATATGTGAACTAAACTTGCATTTTTATATTTTTAGAATATTTGGATATCAACATATCTAAAAACAAGCAAGCAAGTTAAATTCTCCTAAACCTCCCCAGTATTTTAATGGAGCAGCACCACATGTCAAGCACCCAGTCAATCTCTATAACTCACCAAGTTGCCTTTTATTGGTCAGAATGAAAAGCATATACATTTTCTGTGAGAAGTCGGTTGATATTTGGGGGCTATATAGAGGAAACACAAAAATGCAGATTTTATCTACTTTTAGTCAGGCCATAAACTGTAAGGCACGAGCTTTGCCTTACTAAGGCCCCTTATTTTTTTCATCAGACCTACTAATATTTGTTGTATGTTAGAAAGAAATACACTGATTTATGGGGGGGGGGGGGGGATTCCTTCTGTCCATATTTGCATTAGGGGTTGTGTGTGGGAGTGTGCTGGTATGTTTTCAGGTTAATAAAAATTAAATATAATTCAAGTAACATGTGATTGCCAAAGAGTAATCTTATTTCTTGTCCTGTAAAATCAACAGGGGTTAATTAAGTAAATTTCTATGTCTTCTCAATTCTTTGCACTTTAAGACCAGGACAGTAGCATAGTAATGATTCCTTTAACTACATTCACACTAAGTTAGACATTGCCGGTCTCTTAGCCACTCTCTTAGAATACTAGAAACTAAATAACTTCAAATACTCTTTCTTAATTTTTTTAAGTTAAATAAACATAAATAAGGGTTCATAAGCTACAAATATCCCTAGGTATCAAATTTATTGAAAGTTTATAAACAATCATCTTATTTGTCTATATCTAGAGCTCCATCATTTCGGTTGACTGTATTCTTCTATCTTAATGTCACTCTGTATGTCAAAACCTCATCTATAATCATTTCAAATGCCTTATGATTATTTGGCATACTCCTGATCTTTCATCTTTATAATTACTATTATAAGGGGTAATTTTTAAAAGCTTTAAAAAACATCGTGAGTTGCTAGAATCCATTGCTTGACCCATAAAAGTGATGCCAAGTAAATTATTTTCGTGTTGCTGTAGTTCACTTATGTCAATCTGTGCACAGCTTTCACACACATTTTGTGGTTTAAAAAAATCAAATGCATGCAATCAAGGAAAAGAAATGATCTATTGAATAGATATCTCTAATTAGAAATGGGTGTCCATTTGCCTTTTCGATCACATCACTGTTGAAAACCCACAACAGAATTTTTACTCTACTATGGTAATGTTGTGCAGCTGCATTAATCCTCTCAAAAAAAGTCATACTGTCAAAAATCTAAATATTAGCACACCCATCAGAAATCTATGTAAAAATATGTTCCAGAGCTTGCCAAATTAAAACAGTAATTTTAAAACAGTAATTTTATCAATTTGCAATAAAGATGGTTAAAAAGTTCTCAGATAACTTGAGAAAATACACAGCCTTAGTAGTAGAAGGCAGTTAATGCTTGAACAACTCAGGAGTTAGGGGCACAGTCGAAAATCTGTGTATAACTTTTGACTCCCCGCAAAATTTAATAGCCTACTGTTGACTGGAAGCCTTACCCACAACATAAACAGTTGATTAACACATATGCTATATGGCATATGTATTATATACTGTGTTCTTACAATAAAGCTAAAGAAAAGAAAATATTAAGAAAATCACGAGAAAATAAGTTGACAGTATTGTACTGATAAAAAAAAAAAATTCACATTAAGTGGACCTGAGCAGTTCAATCCCATGTCATTCAAGGGTCAACCAAATATTGCCATAATTCTATTGCTATCGTAGATAAGTTTTATAGCCAAAAAGGGAGCTGAAATCAAGGAAGGCTTCAATATGCTGTAGTTGAAATATTATTAAAACTTTTGGTAAGGTATGGAAAAAATCTTTTCACTTCAGATATTTCTTACAGCCATATGTATATGATCGAATAGATTCGTTGTGTATATTCATCATATCTAACTTTCTTATTGTGGTCAGGCAAAGCATACCTTTCCTGTGAATGTTTTTAAGAGATAAAAGTGGTTGTAATTAAATGGACAAAATCATATACTACATACAATATTGGGTCTCCTTGTTGAACCAATTCTTGATACTTGCGAAAAAGTATTTATTTAATGAGAAGAAGCATACCAGCTTAAGTTACATAGCTGTTTTTCACTTCCCATTTTATTCATTTTCTTGAAAGCTAATTCATTTTCCTGAATGTTCAAAGGCTGGGAATTGGTGTCCATGTGCCTTTTCTACCACATCCATGCAGAAAAACGACCACAGAACTTTCACTCCACTACTGTAATATTGTCCATTTCCATTCATCCTCTCATGCCCTTCCACGACTTCTGTGAACTGATGTATATTAATACATAACTGTGGAGGTAGAAAGCAAAGTACCCGCTGGAGAGCCTCTGCTCTCCTCAAGGCAGAAATGTCCACTACTAAGACTCTTAAATTTGGCTCCTGTAATGTCCATTTGGATGAAGCTTGCCTATCACAATCATAACCAACTAGCATGATGTCACTACAAATTATCACCAACACCAAGAATGTCGATGCAAAATTAGTCTCTCACAAGGCCTTGTAAATTTCTAAATAAGAAGAACTCCAGCCATATTTTAAGTTATCTAGAAAGTGGGAGCAACACATCATGTTAAAAAACCCTGTCTGTATGCCAGGGTTTTAGTTTCCAAACCCCACCTGGGAACTCCGTCATAAGACCGTAACCTATTGCAAAACCAAACAGGTTGGCAGCCTTCTACTTGAACCCGATAAAAAGAGCTTACTAAAAGTGTTTACTTTTATGTTTGGTCTCATTAAACATGAGTTACATCAAGACAGTATAATTTTAAAAAAAGATTACTTCTCTAAAAATGACTCTTTAAACAAATATACAAAAATCATTCCTCACATCAGTACCACAAATTGATTTCCATTCTTACATATTTTATTGAGTTCAAAGTAAACTTGCCTGTATGTCTTTGAAGTCCTATCTGAGAATCATATTTTTCCAATATCTTACCTTAATAATTTAAACTAATGAAATCTTGCCATACTCTAGTTCACTGACAAATTACCAGGTAAACTTAGGTTTCTTTCACAAATGGGTGATCTGAAAGTATGCCCTTACCAAATACTTGTTGCCTAATTAGAAACATGAAATCTACTTCGGTCAACATGTTCAATTCTGCTCTTTAATTACAATAATTGAAATTTTTCTGCCAATTAAAGCTTATTAGTAAAGGTCATCAAGAAAAAGCTACTGCCCCCAAATCAAACTAAGCTTTAAATAATAATTGAGGGATCCCTGGGTGGCGCAGCGGTTTGGCGCCTGCCTTTGGCCCAGGGCGCGATCCTGGAGACCTGGGATCGAATCCCACATCGGGCTCCCGGTGCATGGAGCCTGCTTCTCCCTCCGCCTGTGTCTCTGCCTCTCTCTCTCTCTCTGTGACTATCATAAATAAATAAAAAATTAAAAAAAAAATTTTAAATAATAATTGAGTCCACACAATCAAAATGTAACTTTAGCTTTAAAACTACAGGTTTTGGAAGTGTAAGTCAATCTGCTTGTGTCATATCAAAAAATTTGTTCAAAGAGATAATTTTTTTATTGTTTAGGAATGTGACGGAATTTATGTTCTAAATAAGAATAGCATTCATGAAAGTTATTTAATGACCCCCGTGCACTAGACACAATGGACAGAAAGGTTAGCATGTTGTTGTTCCAAGATCACTCTCCTTTGCCAGATGGAATAAGGAAAGTTGTGTATGTGTAACTCCTAGCTATTCATTTTAACCTTCAAATGTACCTCAAAACTGCAACTTTCTCACCTAGAAGTTTTATTGTAATGCAACCATTATAAGAATCAACAAAAAAGAAATGTTATTTGACTATAGGGCTGAAATCATTCTCTCCAGTTCTCAGGCTTAAGGAGGAGGTTGAAAGTCCAACACATGGTTGGCAAGTGTTTACCATCTACTGTGAGAGTTTTAAGCAAGGAGGCATTAAACCAGTAATAAAATATGATATGTTTATAGAACTGTATAAAATTAATGGATAATTTTTGTGGTTGCAGGTGATAAACCTGAAAAACCTTATGAAAGGGCTAAAATTTAATAAACAATACTTATATGCATGTTTCTAAAGAGACGTGAGGTTGTGTTCTCACAGTGCACTACAAATAGGAGAAGGTCCTTGCTGATGGACCTTGCCAGAAGGTCTTAGCTGGCAAGTTTGTGCAGAGGTGGATGGTGGTGGGTACTTCTGACCCATTCAGAAACAGGGGCTGGAATATAGTTTTTTAAAAAAGTCAGAAAGCATCATTCTAGCCTAGAGCAGAAGAGAGAGAGCTTTTTGTTATCACTATAGTTTTACAGTTTGACCTCCCCCTCTTCTACATCCCTTCTTATCGGATACGAGTAGTCTAAAAAAGGATAATCAAAAAACTCTTGTTCTATTTTGAGATTAGCAGAATGTTTTAAATTCACTGCTAAAATCCACTGTTGGTGAAAAGTATTCAGAATCCTACTGCCTAAAAGATATAAACGCTTTTCCTACTCTTCCACTCTTCCTCTGTACTGTCTGTGAAGGTTCACGGGAAACCAGAAAAACCCACACATGCCTCAGGTACGGCCACATCATCATGCCATGTGCTCAGGTGGCAAAATGTATACACAAAGGGATTAAAAACAAAACACATTATACTTTGTCCTTTTTTACCTTCACACAAAGAATTTATTTTTGGCACAACTGACTCTCAGTGATGCATCACAATTTTATTTTTTTTAACTTAAAGTTCAATTGAGAGGCAGTATTGCCTAGCAACTATGAGCAAAGCTTCTGGTAGAACACTGGGAGAGTTCAAGTCCTGAACTACTCTCCACCTACAAGAACTGTGACCTTAAGCAAATCATTTAACTTATTCTCAGATATAAAAGAGGGATATTAATAATAGTACCTGACTCACAAGGTCGCTGTTCTCATTTAAGGAGTTAATACACGGAAAGGGTTGAGAAGAATGCCAGGCATACAGTGAATACTCAAGTCAGTGTTGGTTATTATCATTACTGGTGTTGGAAATCTAGTTCCAACATATTTCAGAAATAAAGAGATAATGGTGCCAAAATGAATATTGTGATCTTCTCCTTTAGAGCTCCAAATGTCCCCCATTCCTCCTGTGAAACGGTTTGCTATTTAGCTGAAATTAGTGTGGTTTATTTTGGCCAGTTACTTTTATATATGTTTAGAGCATGTTTACATCTTTTAGTAATAAAGTAATGACTAATCATGTTAAAGTACTCAATAATTAGTTTCAACCTCAGTAACATACTATTAGGACTAATGAGTTTACTCTTCTTAACGTTAGCTTTTCCTCTGTATAGGCTACTCTAACTCTATTGTGGCTATCTAATGTTGCTTTTGTCCAGATTCCTAATGAATTTCTTTTCCAGGCAAAACATTGGAACGCACAGTCTACACAAATTCATTAATATACAAGTATCCAATTCCAAATCAGATGCCAACGGGCATCACTCTCTTTGTACTTTTACAATAGAGGACTGATTTGATTAATCATATAGCTGTGATTCACTGTATTGTCCCCAGAATGGCTCATACTGACAATGCTCCATAAACTCACAGGATTTTAAGACTTGGCCTGTCCAGCTTCTCACCTTGCCAGTGACTGCTTACATCTCATTCCATCAATTACTACTGCTCAAAATAGCTAAGATGCCTCTTAGGGAAGAATCACAGGATATTCATTTGACACTTAATCTATGTGGCTTATTGTTTTCCTTTATATTACTTTTAGAGTCTTTATAATTTGCTGTTGCCTGGGTTAGTAAAATTAAATAGTTTGGAGATTTTATTTTGAATTACCTCCAAATGACCTTATACTCGTGGAAGAAAAAAATTTAAGTATCAGGTCCACATAGCCTTATGGCTAAGAAAGGCATCTGTTACACATTCAAGATGTGAGCATTGAATGAGGCTGCTTAATATGAAAAACAAACAAAAAAAAGTGTCTTGTGACCAACATGTGGCATTTCTGGAACTACATCTCCTCCATCTTTGTCAACTCCTAAACACATCCACCTACAGTGTAAAAATAGCCTTTTTGTAATACCTCCAGCAGAAACACTGATATAACTGTTCTTTCCTAAAGTTTTTATAAGATGACAGAGCACAGTGCAGTAAGTCAGGATAAATGGACGCAAATTTGAGGTTCAGAAATCATTGAGGTATTAGATATTAGAATGAGCATTCCTATGCTACTGTTCAGGTTTCAGAACCATCCTGAAAGGCCCCCTTCTGTACTGTTCTGGAGAGAATGTGGTAGGCTGCTCTGTTGTGGCAAAACATAGTTCCAGTATATGTTCCTGTAAGCAAATAGCACTTGTTGTCTGACATTTAGGTGGTATATTTGGGGGCTACTTCAGTTAATTTGCAAATCAGTCTTTTTAATCCCAAACTTGATTTTCCTTCAGCAATAGATTGACAGTTCTGATTATTTACATTATTTCTTCTATTTAACCCTATTTTGTGTTCGAATAAACATGCTGCCAATAAAATCAACAAGCATTAGGTTTAATTAACTTTTCCAGGATATATCCTGATAATAAACACCACTGTAAATCTAAATGGCCACTGTTTGACTTTTCAAAAATTATATTTACACATTACCCCAAAACTATGTATCTCTAATATTCACAAAAGTTAAAATACTAAAATTAATCTTCATGCTTTACTACAGAAAAAATTCAGAGTGGTATTATTGATCAAAGTAGGGTAACTACATACTGTTTTAACTGGATAATTTTCTAATCAAATTATAAACACCAATAATCTGTTTGAAATTTTTAGAGTTCTTCTGTTTTGTGCTTTCTGATTCAGGAGGAAAAAAAGTTAATTTTCTAGCTCAGAAGGGAAAATGAATCAGGCAGAGACCTCAAAGAAGATAAAGGCAATGCTCTGTTATCAACATTAAGGCAAGAGAATGATAACAGAGATCAAACAAACAACGGGGATATTGCAAATTGTTCATTGTCAGGAGAGATTGAACCATAGGGTTTATTTTGTAATTGTTTTTCATGAGTCAATGTCAACATTGATTTGCACCGTTTGAACATATATCAAATGATAGAAAGAAGTAGGCCAGACAGATATTGGGTGATATGAGGAAATCTGCCAAAGAGGATGTCTAAGTATTAATTAAAGTCATCGTTCAATTTTTAATAGAAATGAAAAAAAATGGCTGAATTTGATGATATAATTTTCAGATGAGAAAATGTAATTCTCAAAATGCTAAGTGAAACTTCAGCAAAGTATAAGTGTTTTTTAATAGATAGGATTGTTGCCCAAAATTAGAAAGCAAGAAGTACCAAAGTTTTAAATATAGGAAAATTCATTTATTTTAATGACCCCTACTGGTTCATTTTCTTTGGTACAGCAATGCACAGTCACAAAAATCATAGTAAGCAATAAATTAAAACTATGTAAAGACACCAAGTTAACAATTACCATAATGATGAGATTGACACATTTCTGATCGATCATATGTAGAAACTAGCTACTGCAAACAGAGTAACATTCATGTGATTTCCATACCAATCCTTATTTATATGTATCTATTTTACTAAGTTTAATGTATACTGTTTCCTGGTACTAAATTAGCTTAACTAACTGTCCATATTTTCACATTGAAAAATGAATTACATTAGTTATGTGCTTGGTCATATCAAATTTATCATTTCCCACCAAATTATTTTATTAAGTATATTTAAGTGCCATTACACATTTTATTCCTAAGGTGTACACATTCCTAAGGTTTCAATTTTGTAGCTCATTTAGGTTGGAGTAATTACTTAGAGATAGTTGCCTAAGTATCCACAGAACAGTTGGAAAGATCTTTTTGGAGGTAGGCACCATCTTGATGGTTATCACTGAAGCCTAACTGCATTTAAAATAGTACATTTTCTGGCAGTAAAAATTTATCTTAAAAAAAGGTCTGCACAAGAGAGTGCAGGTGAGGCATTAAATGCACCATTTTTCTAAAAAAAAATTCTGTTTGAATACTATGTCAGAATTTTGAAATGACCTGCTCATATAAACATCATCCATATGTAAATTAGTGTTTTAGAAATGATTAAAGTTAAAAATATTATAGTCTGTCTTGCCTGAAATATAAAGCTCACTTATGACATTTTCTTCTGTGATTAAAGGAAACCAAATCTTCAGGATATCACTGTTTCTCAATTTAAGAACAAAATATACAATGAAGGTCTCAATTTTTCAACATCATTTCATTGCATTAATTCCTTGAAATATTGTGATAACTATTCATAAGAAAATAGACTTGCCCAACTCATAACCATCTGGAGGTAAAAGCCAATTAAACCAAATATTTATTCTAGCAAGAGTTTAAAATCTATGTTTCATTTAAGATTAAATCTTTTCAAAGGGTGAAGGCTGTTTCGCAGAATATCATGATTCAAAATGACCCTTTAAAAAGGGATCTCTAAAAAAAAGGGGGGGGATCCCTGTGTAAGTGGAACTCCATTTGTAGAGGACACTGTCTTCTTCCACTTAGGTTATTATTCAACATTATCAATGTGTGCCATGTTTTTAAAGTGATTTTTAATATAACAAATATGCTAATCTCATAGTTACAAAAATGAAGTTTTCTCACAACTATATTTTATTAACACCTTTGCCTGTAGAAGACGTGTGATTTTAAGGATGAAAAAGTACATTTCCCTCTAAATTAACCAAAGGATAAATTTAAATGTGGCATTCTTATAATTAGAGTAATAGATCTTAGAATTTTATTACCCTACTGAAAGATCAAGTCTCTGGCACCAGTTAAGAAAAAGACTTCAAAAAATATATTTCAGGGAAATGATGACATCAATTTAAAACAGAGAGAACTCATATTTTAAATAAGGGAATTCCAAGAAAAAAAAGTATTGTGTTTAAAACCCACTGGAATCTTTTAAAGCAAAAGCAATGTCTTATTTTCTTAAAAATCTTTCTCTCTCATATGGTTTCTGGATCACAGCAGTGACTCAATAGATGTCTGTTGAATAATAGAATTAATGAAAAATAAATATTAACATACATATATCAGTAGATCCTATTACAGATCTTTGGCAGAAAAAATTCATAGTTATGTATTTTTTAAAAAGATTTTAGAAATTCTCAAAAAAATACACATTTAAAACTGTAGGATATAATTCTGGAACAAGTTTTAGTATCCATTAAGGAAAATATAACATGGTGTAGTAGTCTAGTGATAAAGGCTAGAAATTGTCTACTTGCAAAGCTTATGCCCAAATAGGAATTCAACCTGGAAAGGTCCCTCACACAGCTACAGGAAAAAAATCAGGTGGACTCTGTTCACAGAAGGAGAGATGTGAAAACTGCAGCACAAAAAATATAATTCTCTTCATAAAATAAGTGTTTGGTCATTATCTGAACTGTAATTTACATATACTTCCTGGGATGCACAATCACTTCTCTATTCTAAGAGTTAACAGAGGTTTATCATTGAAATGGACAACATAAAATGGCGGTCATCTTGACTTGTATTTATGTATATACAGTATACATTGTACTTGATGCCATGAGAAGACTAAATATTTTTTTATAAAAAATAAATCTAAAAAAAAAAACCAATAAATCTAAATCTTTAGAGTCTGATTCTTGCCACTTAAAATGCATTTAACACCTTCATTTTGTCTGATTATCTCCATGTTTGCCCTTGTGGTGGGGTTAAGTAAAATTTATTGAACATCTAGTATATGCCATGCTATAATCTTTACAACTCCTTGAAGTCTGATAACTCAAGGTAACATCCATACTATGTCCCTGCTCTGCTCACCATCCCACTGCTGTAAGATAGAACATCTTAGCATAAAACAATCAGTACTCTAAAGGAAATCCTGCCAATGTGCTATGTTTTATCTGTTTGATTCAAATTTTCCAAGCACAAGGAGTAAGTTTGCATATTGTTTTTGTTCTAAAGTCCTTTTTTTCTTACTTGGCCACTGTCTGTATACAAAATTAGAACTAAACCAAAAAGCCAATACAAAAACAATTTTATCACACTGAGAAGATAGTAAAGGTCAGTAGACGTTAAAATTTTAATTTCTACAACCAAGTCACAATGAAGCAACTAAAAATTGGCCAAATCTACTTATTTAGTTGATAAAGTTAATTGAATTAGTAACAAATCCCCACTACATTCTGCTCCAAATCCAAATCAATAACTTCATCTTGATGATTTCAGCTAGTCTAACACAAGGCAATGATTCTGACTCCAGGATATTTAAAAAAGGTATTTTTCAGATGCCATCATATCGTGTTATATTTTCATTTGTTGGATCCAATTTATGTTATTACGTCACCTACAGTTTCAAACAATATAGGCCTGCATATTTAGACATTAAAAACTTGCTTATAAGTGAATATATATTACTTTAAAATAAGAAAGGAAAAAATCTATTGATTTTTATGCTTCTGGCTTACATATGATGAATCCCAGAAATATGATCCATATACTCCAAGGCATTTTAACTAGTTTGATTACACCATGGATGTCATTACTTCAACAGAGATGCTTTCTAGTCTATGGAATAATTGGAAGCAAAAACCAGCAGGTTTCAAATGGCTCCAGCTGTGTTAAGTACTGACTGTGAAACAGATTCACTCTCTTATATGTTGTTTTGTAATAGGAGTGATGTATAAGGTGAAAATCCCCAGACGGGTGGAGCTCCAATGGGCAATCAACAGGGAAGTAAATTAATAACAAATGCTAAAAGCAGAATAATTTTAAATACAACATGCAAATGAAAATGGTGAAACACTCAAAATGAAAGACAAAGCAATTATATAAATGGGAAACAATAGGGACTAAGATTCAAAAGAAAGCAGAAGATCCTGTTGGCACTATTCTGATGCTGTTGTTACAAGATCAACTTTTCAGAAATCCTACATAACCACCACCCCCCCCCCCCCGCTTCCAAAAAAGTGTTTTAAACCAAAGGCAGATTAACAAAGATAACTTACTTATTAAAAAGATATAAAACTCAGATTCCAAAAACCACCAAGAACAAAACTACGAGAACAGGCATTAAGTGAAATCAGCACCTCTGTCAGTGGCAAGCTGATATCCTTGGACAGAAAAAAAAGAGAAGATAGGTTTTGTTTTGTGTGAGGGTTTTTGTTTTTATTTTTTTTCATGTCTGCCTACCGGAGGCCAAACATTTAGAGGGGTCCACGTACCCATTCACTTAATCTCAAGATAACCTTATGGCTTAGGCATGATCACATTCATTTTACAGACAACAAAAGCTAGGACTGGTATATTTAAATGAAGTGCCCAATGTCACAGTTTTTAGTAGCAGTTCATGGAGTCATTTTTCCTACTCCAAATATCAAATTACTTCTTGGGTCTCGGTTTTTTTTAGCTGGAAAAAGAATTAAATAGGCCAAATAGTCTCAAAGGCCCATTTGAGTCTTGAGAAACTATTCTGTGTGTTCTTTTAGACACCAAATTTATCTTTCTAAAATTAATATAGTAGCTAGACACTGCTCTAATCACTATTCAATTATTATTTTGCTTCTTTTTATAGAATCCATACATGATTCTAGGGTGATGTCTGGCTGACTCAAAAGATTATTAAGGGAACTTTAATGTAACAACTTTTTTTCTTACTTCTAAATCACCTGTCCCTATCAAGCAGGTAACAAAGTAAATCTATTGAACACTATGTTTAGAGGTAATTACTCAATAATCTAAGTATTTAAAGATTCAAGTCAAAATTTCTTTTTTTTCTTTTTATTTTTTATGATAGTCACAGAGAGAGAGAGAGAGAGAGAGAGAGAGAGAGAGGCAGAGACACAGGCAGAGGGAGAAGCAGGCTCCATGCACCGGGAGCCCGACGTGGGATTCGATCCCGGGTCTCCAGAATCGCGCCCTGGGCCAAAGGCAGGAGCCAAACCGCTGAGCCACCCAGGGATCCCTCATGTCAAAATTTCTGATGAAAAAGGTTAGAAGAAAAGGAATCTGGGATGTCTGGGTGGCTCAGTCAGTTAAACATCCACTCTTGGTTTTGGCTCAGGTCACGATCTTGTGGTGGGTGAGATGGAGCCCAGCGTTGGGCTCTCCACTCAGTACAGAGTCTGCTTCAGATTCTTTCTCCCTTTATCCCTTCCCCCACTCATGCTCTCTCTCTTAAATAAATAAAATCTTAAAAAAGGAATCTGGTTCTGTTTTTTTAGTTCATCCTTTCGTTTTCCATTATATCTCAATATATATTTTTTTAAGAAGGTATTATGATTGGCAGACATAGTGGTGTGGAAGAAATGAAGGAGAAGATGGAAATTGGAGATATCTGATTATGTGACAGGAAAGTATTTCCATTAGAATCAGTAGTTTGGCAGTTTTCTAATTTTCTGCTTCCCTCTGATGTACATGCAGAAATCATTGAGTCAAGACACTGATAAATGATACAAAGGTGTACTATATATGTTAAAATATCAAAATGGTAAAATGCAGAGTCCAAGACAAGCTATACACGCTCATCCATAGGACTGGATTAAGTTAGACCTCCAGAAATATGAATAGAGGGGTGCCAGAGAGCCCATAATTTCTTAGATTAGAGAGCATAGTGATTCCTTGGCCACAAAAAATTCTTTAAACTAATTAGAGCTTTTGTCATCAAGACACACATGGTATAGAGGAAAGTATGTACGGCAGCTAAAGTCAAACATTCAGTCTCTCCACATATATTTTATTCATTTTGGCCTCTGTCACAGCAGCAATGGATACAGATGAACTTCTCTGTGTCATACACTTACCACATTTTAACGTAAGCTAGAGTTAGTTTACTAGGAGGTAATTTGTAAAGAATAATTTTGAGTGCACTGAGTTGCCTTATAATATGGTTTTTAAAATATATATATAAATGGGTTGCAAACCTTTGCAACGAAAATATGTCCCTAATGAAGAAAATGTTTCAAACATATATAGCCTAAAAATAGTGTTTTACAAGTAAAAGTAGGCCACCACATATAAGGAAGAAATACCAGAGTAAAGGTAGGGTTGTAGCCTGGAAATAAAAGCCATTGGCTTTAGCCATGTGACTTGGGAAAAAAAAAAAAAAAAAGCCCAACATATTTTCTGAATCTCAGTTTCTACATTAGCTGAGAGAGAAGGGAACATTTTCCTTATACGGTTATGGGGATTAAATCAATGCAACTGCTATACACACAGAAAGTACAACGCCAATATCAGCTCCTCTCTCCCGGTTAGGCCAACATTTACTGAATGCCTACTAAGTTCACTCTTAGGCATCATTGTAGATTTGGTCTTGGAAATACAAAGGTAAATAAGATACATCTCTTACTTTAAGGAACTTGCCTACAGCCACCGTAATTATTAAGCTTTAAATTATGATATAGCAGTATTTGACTTCACTGAGTTACCACTTGAGACTGAAGGATCATGAGGAACGAGGACCGTGTTTTGAACAATCCTGAATATACGCCTGGGGTTGCTACTGCATTGGCTAGAGTGGATGCACAGCCTTGCCAATAACAGATGGTCCTACAGGAATAGTTTAAACCCTGAGGAGCGTTGCTTCCAGTATCATCCAGAAGTCAATAACCTTAGCGAAAGCAGAATTTAATTGTCTAAAACAGAGACTTGAGGTGTCAAAATGATTTTGCTTAATTATTACCATGTTTAAAAATCAATCAATGAATTCAACATATTTTGCCGTCACTGCTTGGCAGAAGATTTTGCTGTCAAGACCAAGAATGAGCTCATGTCAAACTAAAATATCCTAAAGACTGTGTCTGTTTTTACTACAACTTAATGTAATTTTGATACTCATTTCAATTCTGCAGCAAAAAGAGAATTTATTTTTATAAAAATTCTAACATCTTTTTTATGTTGGAAATTTGAAGATTAGGAATGCATTGGAACATTAATCCACACAGTTAAATTTAACATTACTTCTTCACCTTGAAAATGGTTATCAGTAAGAAAAACTCAATTTTAAAAATTGCAAAAGAAAAAAAGATCGAGATTTTCTATTTCTAGGAAGAAAGGACACATTGTGGGTGTTTTGATACTTTACGGATGTTCTTGAGCAAAACACACAGACATGCAGAATAGATGTGCAGAAAAAAAATCTGCATCATTTAAAAATCTCTCAAGAAACTTAAGAAAGCAGGTGTATATTAAGTAATATGAATGAATATAATCCACCTAGTGAATGACATGAAGTGGAGCAAAGAAAAGTCGCCAGTGCAGGTGTGTTCACAGCTGACAAACAGAAGGAAGGCTATTGTGATTCTAGGCTTCCAATGTGAAAATTGGTTCAATGACATGAATATATGACACAGGAGGGCATCAACTCACAACTCAGAACTCACTCCATTTTGTCTCCATTTGTCACTTGCACCTTCTACAAAAAGTTTCCTGCAGAATCCTATGTAGCTGTGTATTTGAAAGTCCTCAGCATGCAACTCCTATCACACAGAGGCACAGACTGGTTATATCCTCCGAATCCAAAAGACACCAGTATTTTTTTTTTTCCCAAAGAAAACATCTACTACAGAACTCCTGTCAGCAGAAGACATTTTCTTCCTATAAAAGATATGGTTTCATTTTCTATATCCTTCTGTGTTTCCATTCTTCTCCATATTGAGGTTTGTTTAATGAGGAAAAAACCTCATTCACTGAATTGCGGTTGCTATTGTCTTGCACAAAAAACGTTTTTGTTTTAAAAATCAATCATCTATGATGATTCTCAGCAAGTCCACTGTACCTACTGTGGACTGCACATGGATTATATGCTCTTTCTGGTAGGCAAAAATATAGGATTTGTAAAATCATTTCAAAATATGCATGGCTATTTCCACTGATTTATATCTAACGGGGCCAAAGACATTAAGTATTAAAGAACTGCAAGGCATTCTACTGAGCACTGTCATGAAGGTAAATGTATTGAAATGCACATATGTCTGGAACGAGATGCTGTGCTACGGATACACAGTATTTACAAATGGAGCAAAGACGAATTCTAAAAATACAGCCTGAGAAATGTTTCCATATCAATTCCTAGGAGGATCAAAGCACTCACTTAGTAGCCAGCCCTCTTAATTATGGTAATGCTATAGTTTTATAGATACCTAGGGTTTTAATCTGATTTACATGTAGAGGAGAATCTATGCACACACAATTGAGGGTTTCTTCTCAGGAAGAGTGGAAAGCCAGACCACAGGCATCCAGAGTGCTGAAGGTAAGTGTGGGCAGGCCTGCACTGTCCACTTGGCATCACTAGATTCATCAGAAGGCAAATCTGTCTATTCTAAGGCATGTGTTTGGCATTTTTATTCTTTCAGACACTTCCAATGTTTCTGCATTTGGAAAAAATAGGCAAGACTAATTCCCTAGGCTATAAATCACTCTAATGCGGAGGGGAAATGTGTTAGCTAGTTGTATTACAAAGCCTTTACTTCATATTTAATAGGCACCTGCGATACCGGCATTATACAAAGCTCTCTACTTTGCAAATCTTTAAAACCCCACTTAATTTTCAGCACTGATTTCCTGCAATCTAAGAGCTTATGAAGGGTTCACTGTGTTCATACAGATCTATGCAAAATGTGCCAGAACTTCCCTGTCTGTGATGGCATTCATTTGGAGGTGAATCCCAAATTTCTATCACTGGCATGCTTATTTCCGACCAAAATAAATATTCTTAGAATGAAAGCTGAAGATTAGGAGGACAAAAAAAAGGAGGCAGAGTAACTAGCACTGGGAGAGATATATGCAAATATCAGCTCAATGACAATTCTTCATACCATTTACAATTGAAGCTTAAAGACCCAAATACTCTGCAACCCATTAGTTTCTCAATATCCTGGAAGGGATTAGAGTATTTCTTAATCAACTGCTAACAGACTGAAAAAGGCCAGAGACTGGATATTCGCAGGCAGTGCAACACTAAAAGGCAGAGATGGTCAGATAGACAAGCGATGGGAGAATGTTAAAATACAAGATATTATACAAACATGGCAAACAGACCAAATTTCCATCTCCCTGCAGCCCATATAATTAAAAAATCTATATAAATTAATGAGTGGTGAGGTTGTGGTAGACTCCTTTTAAGAAAAGGTAAGTTAATTGCACTTGTTTTCTCAAGGAATTCCGGAATAATGAGCGTAAAACGCTAGAAAGAATTAATCAAATATGCCTCAAAGACCATGCTTATATCTTCGCCACCCCCAGCAGTACAGGTGGCTCCAAGTCCATCATTTTAAAGTGTTATGTGCTGATGGCGCTGTAATCAATCAGACTGTTAACGATCAGGGGAAATATTTTCACATGCCATTTAAATAATGGATATGTATGTAAAAACACATCCCTAATGAATGACTTCAAGTTTTGAATGCCTTAAAGTCATATTACGGCTTGGAACAGTCTACTAGTTCTGCTACCGTTCTTGTCTATAGGATACAAACTGTCTAGAGGACAAAAATATGAGTGAGAGATTAAATATGGGTTGTTTTCCCAGCTTGTTCCTGCCATCATTCTTCACTGTTAAGGAAGGGTAGTTGTTTTACTTAGGAATTTCCATTTTAATCAATCTTGGCTTAGGGAAAAAGGAATATAAATCAAAACCAAAATGTCAATCATAGTAATATGTCTTTCTTGTTCTATGTTTCTGATGACTGACAGCCCAATAGGTTTGTATCAAACAAAGGTAAAAAGCATGTGTTCCTTTCCAAATGAAATGTTTGACAGATTGAACAGCTATCTGAAATAACTGATGAAATCTTAAATAGCAGAGTCTTTACATGAGAGATCTCCTTTCTACATTCAGATTTTCCTCTGTGATCTGATGCAGATTTGAGGGATCCTAACTATTACAAAGAATTTATCACTTTAGCATCATTAGTTATTGAGCTACTCTGCCTCCAGATACTGAAGACTTCAGAGTAAGCCCCTTGCTGATTTGCATTCTCAAATTCTCACTAACATCTGGCCTGTGATTAGAGTCATAGTTAAAAAACAAAACAAAACAAAACAAAACAAAAAAAAAAACACGCAAACTTCAGGGGCTTGGTATATAAAATCCTGGAAAAGATATTAAACATCAAATCAGCTTTCAAAAAAGCCAAACTTTAAAAATCCATGTCAACTAATTCTTAGTTTCCAACTACCTCGACTATATAAGATATTAACTGGTTCGTTAATATTAGCAGGAGAGAAAAAAATATTAGCAGGAGACTAGTTTGAATAGAGGATCTCCATCAAGAAAACACCACCCTAAATTCAGAGAAAACACCACCCTAAATTCAGAGAACGCTTACCACAGGGATTTTAAGTGAAAGTGGTAAATAATCCATCAAACTCAGTTTTGTTTTGGTCTGTAACAGTATGCAAGCTAAGAGTTCGACTCTGCCAAAGCCAAACTGAGAAAGTACTGAAAAAAGAGAAGGATAGTTGACATGGCCCTCGATCCTATGAACGCTTGATCCGCTACCTCTGGACCAATATGACCACTGTAGTTTTTAGCATGTGGGGGATTTCTGCATTCCTACCCAACCAAAACACAATCAGAAATAAAATCTGAATAACAAAATAAAACTGTGGAAACAGAGCTTCTGAGAAAATAATTTACAGGTCTCATTTTCATACCTCAGTACTGTCATGTAATCTAATAGGAAAAATAATTCAGAGGCCAATTTTGGGGGGCATAGTTTACACAAATCTCATGTATGTCAACATGAAAAATGAAAGTTCAAGAGTCAAACTAATTCACAATTAGTTATAAGGAAATGTGATTTTAGGTTTGAGGTTTTTCATTAAATCCAAATTCTATTTTATTATTTCACATATATTTCAATTTGTGCTATTACGAGAAGAGCATTATAGCTTGACATATTTAGTAAGACTATGCATATACCATAAGAATATAACACATTATTACAAGTACAATACTTGCAAGGTAATTTTAATGATGCTAACGCCTGTTCTGTGACACCATAAGGATGACTCATTTGAAATTAAAGGAACATCAGTTTAGTGTTCCTATATATAGAAATAATTGCAAAATTTAGTAGATAATATTTTAACTACAGAAATTATGTTCTCTATGTTAACACATATTCAGTAATCAGAAGACACATCTATGCTTAATACGATGGCAACTTTTATTTTTACTCTCTTTAAGGTTATTAGCAATGAATACTAAAATACACCTTGAATTTTATAACTTAGCTGTATCAATTTGAAAAAAAAAAAAATCAAAAAAAAAAAATCAAAAAAAAAAAATCAAGTATTTGTCCCACAAACCCAAGAAGAAAGGTGGCCAGTTTGAATAGATGGTCCATCCTCATTTCAAATTCCTGAATCAGTCCAAGGGGTCTGGGTATCCTTTGCCTCATAACTGACTTCATGATCACAGGGCACTTAGCCAAAGGGAAGGAGTAGAAATAAAAATCACAACTGACAGCACTTTAAATATAACTTGCTTTGGGGGGGGGGGCAATTTTTCTCCACATGCCACCTGTGTTCAACTGTCACGATACACTGCAAAATTTAGTAAAGTAACTCCAAGTTTTTTACTAGCCTCACATTAGTTAAGATTTGCTCCCTTCACTTTCAATTGCATTTTTTCACTCTTCTAAATAGCAATTCTATGACTGTCTTGAGCCTTTTACGTGACATAGCATTTTAGTGGCTGTAGTGGGATTACTCAAAAATGAAAAGTAATCATAAATATAGCATAGTATCTCTAAATGATTGGGAATAGAGGCAACTCCCTTTACACAGTACAAGTATATGTATATACTTGAGTATAGCATGCATACACGTTTTCAATGTACAATTCCTTCAATATATACACAGATGTATATAGGAGCCGATACTCTCAATTGAGAACAGTGAAAGTCAGGATGTTTAAACTCTAAAATAAGCATTTCATTTAGAAAATTAAACATGACCGTTTACCCAGAACCAAACTCTAGTACAACTCTCACAGATTGTGTTATTACTGGAAGAAGTTGTCAAATGTAAATAGGTCACTTAAAAACAACAACAACAACAACAACAAACATTTTCATTCATACCCCCACAAAAAACCACACTGGGGCCAAGAAAATTAATTCCCCAAATGCTGTCAACCGGATTGGGAAATAGCAATAAACAGCTTACTGTAAAGCCCCTCCAGCTACAATAAAACAGCTGTCAATAAGTGAGCCGAGAGCTGGACTGTACACAAACAGGTACTCTGGAAATGATCATCTGATAGGGAAGGGAGCTGAGGCTTCTGATTCCAATATGCTGAGGCAGTGGTTCTCAAAGTATGGTCCCTGGGCTAGTAGCATCCACATGGCCTAGGATCTTGTCAGCAGTGTAGATTTTCAGTGCCACTGGGGGTTTAACCCAATGGCGCTGACTCAGAACCTCTGGGAGAGGGGTCCAACAACCCATGTTTTAAGAAACCCTCCACGTGATTCTGAGACACTTTAAAATGTGAAAACTTAACGTCATACATTATAAAAATCATATCCATTAAGAATATATTTCCCTTTTAGTAAAATACACCAATGAGCTTTATCACTGAAAGCCTTACCAGAATTAATTATGTTGTCATCCTCTTAATCCTGTAAGAGTGAACTTTGCTTATTTGTGAATAAATATCAAAATATGATCTTGCTTTTCTTTTTTTTTTTTTTTTTTTTTTAAGGGACATTTCACTCAATCTGTGAATGCTAAGGGTACTTCCAAAAATTCATGTGAAACAACTGGTAGAAAATCCAGTGACAGATTTGCCATATTCGAGGAAAATGAAAGCTTAGTGAAACAAAGTGGATGAGGAGTGCGGTTTACAACGTTCTTTGCGGGGTCACACAAGGCAAAACAGCAGGTGAATAGAAGACAAAATAAGAACCAACGCACTGTAAGCAAACTCATGGTTCAAGAGTCAGACATCATGTTTTCATTGTACAGACAATACAAATTAATGATATTTAAATTTGGTAAAGCTTTACTCAAGAAGAGTCTTACATTTTATTCACACATCACCTAGCACCATTAAGTGAAAAAGTATTCCTCTTAACAGCACTGTGCCCACTCAACTAAAGATCTTCACAGATTATATGTTTATAAATTCCTTTGAAAGCTTTTTTGTTGTAATAAACCCTACTTTTTCAAAATTGTGTAGCTTCGGGAGCACATTTTTGTATAAAAGCCACGAGTGGAAGTGAAGGAGCTAAAAAAAGAATTTTTATTTTAGCTTAACTAGAACATCTTCAGATAACACTCATGTGGTTCAGTTAAAAAAAGAAAACTAAAAGGATAGTATATAATTTGTGTTCCTCATTCATAGAAAATATGCCTCTTTTATACTAAAATTGTACATATTGCTTTCACCACCACTTCTCCTTACTTCCAAAATTCCTTTTCTCTAACATGGCACTTTTTCTTCCTCAGCATGAAAACTTCTGAAAGGTATAAGCAAAGCCATTTCAATAGCTCTTTATCATAATAGTGAATTATAGCTATGTCTGAACATCAAAGTGCCTACAATGGGAACTGCACAGTGACACATGGTCTCAAGGAATGTCTAAAACGCACTTTAGTTCCAGTTAGAGAATTAGTCAGCATCCTATTTTAAAGATTACATCATACAAATACTCTTATGACTAAGCCTCAACAAAATATCTTTTCCATAATTTGCTGAAATGCACTTAACATTTATGTCACTGTACTACATATAGTTTCAACTTTTGCGAAGTCAGAAAAAGTGGGCCTGTACGTCAATGCTAACACACACCACATTTACATGAAAAGAAAGATGATGTCGGAAGAATGTCAGTATATCCTTTCGGAAGACAGATTTCAGATTTTATGTGAAAAGTTTAAATCATGTTCGCTTTTCTTAAGATTCTATGCAAATCAAATCATAAAATATCAGTGTATTGTGAGTGACCTTCACATTAAAGGTAAATTTAAAAAGCCATTTTCTTTCTTTTCATTAACAGCAAATTCATATTTAAATCCACTTAGCTTCATAAATTACTCAACATGATTATCTATTTACCAACTTTTATAAACCTTTACTAAGCTCGGAAATTTCCTAAATTTTAAAACACCATTCTTTCTTGAAAAGCTGAGGAATTTAACATAAAAATACATCTTTCCAACTTCAACTTCTATCGAATAATCTCACATTCTCCTCTAGAGTTTCTATTCAGACTTATTTAAATTCCTTTCATTCTGTGCACTCTAGCTCTAAGTATATGTACTTTTAAAATGCTCTAGGTATCTAATCTTTTACTTTAAAAAATAGAAATTTTAGTCGAGTAATCACAGGCATTATGCTTACTGTTCTGGGAATATCTATGTGATCCACTGTCAAAATTATTTTTATAAGTATCTATTGCCACAAAACCTTAAAGTCACTCCAGAGCAATAAACATTAAGATGGTAGGTAGGAGGGAAATAGAGTTTCAATAAAACATTCTACTTCCCGCCACCCCCCACCCCTCCCAACATAAGAAAGGAAAAACTCTCGAGTTTTCAAATACTAATCAACAACCGTCAAAACTACTCTGCAAATTTATTTTGCTTGACTTGATTTTCTGAAATCTACACGTTCCTTATTTCTAACAAATTCAGATGGGCCATCACCATAGGTGGACTCAATACCAACAACAAGGATAGAACTTGGGTTACGAAATCCTAGAAAGTTGGTGTGGTGAGAGCTAATCGCAAAAGAGCAAGCAAATGAATTTAAATGCTAGTTGCTCCAGAGCAACTATCATTAAATAAAAGGTATCTTTGGTTGTAGTACCAGCTTGATCCTTCCCTCCCCCCCCCCCTTCCTTGCTACTGCGGGATTGGCACCTGGCCAGCACAAGCGACATGATACCCTAGTGCCATCTACAGGCTATTACTGACACTCAAATTTCATGGCAATAGACAAGCACCAGTGAAATAAATTAGACAGCGCTGCATTTAAATCTTTATTAACAAGGAATTATTAGACCTAAGAAAAACTAATTCTGGATTTGGTTGAAATATGAGTTTCTCAGCCTCTTAATCCCTCTTCATATGGCATATTTCACAGTTTAAAATGAGTTATGACAGATCACTTATGCATTACTAAGATGGGAGAATATTTACAATGGATTCATTCTTTTCTATATAAATTGGTTATATCAGGGAGAAAGCATTCCTTCTATTTTTTTTTTCTTGAAAGAGTAATTTGGCCATTATGGACAATTTGCCAACCTTTCTAGTCAATACCCGATTTGCTATATTACAATGAAATCATCTGAAATCAAAGAGAAGGCTTCCTATATGGCTTCGTTGCAATCTATCGACAATCATGTGCTTCACAGCTGATGTACATTTAATAATCTACTATCTTGTTTAGAGACTAAAAAAAAATTAACCCCTTTAGCAACCACAGCTCCAAAATAATTACAGTCAGACCTTCAAACGTCATTTAAAACTTGGGATTTGAAGGTGACTCTTTAGATCAAAAGGTAAGGTGAAAATCTTGAAGCAGTCAATTTGGAAACCCCCGGAGCAGAATTTGGCATATCAGGACAGGTTTTCTTCTTCAGCAAACATTATCTTGGGACATTTTTGGAATTACTTCCTCTTTTCATCTTTTGCCATTTGAAGGAAACTGGGAGGTTAAATAATTCTCAGAACTCAGAAATTTCAAAGCTGTTCTAAAAATTCTTGACTGAGCCCCAGAGGAACAGAAAAGGGGTCAAGTTTTTTTTTCCCTCTTTATAACTAAGCTAAAGTTAGACCAAAACAACAGACACACTGGCACGTTAATACTGGTTGACTGGGCACTTGTATGCAGTACTTATAGACCAGTAAAAGTGCTCGTTTACCTGTCTGGTGTGTAAGGGGCCCTTTGTCTTGAAGCCTCCTTGGGAACTGCACTCTGAGGCACTGAAGTGATCTGAACTAGTGGAAGAGCGTTTGGAAAGGGTGTCACAACCCCCGACAAAGGTGTTGTCCAACGGGAGTTCCTGAATCACATGATGCTTTTTCACAGAAACTGGAGTGTCTGGTTTAAGATGAAAAGCAGGCTGTGGAGAAGCAGATTTGTAGTGCTTGGCCAGGTCAGGGCTGTTAGGCTTGAAGGTTGTTGGAGGGGCCGGGCCCCAGTCAAATCTTCCTATACTTTGCTCCTCCAGCTCAGCCGGGAGGCTTATTGTCCCATTGATAGGTTCGTGAACTGCATCATCAGGTTTGGACTCTTCGATTGTAACAAAGTTCAAAAGGGAGCTCTTGGGAGACTTTCTTTTCTTCCTTTTCTTTTTCTTGTTTTGTTTGTTCTCCTGGTTTGGGGACATCCATTCAGCACCCTGCTTGCTCCTCTGAGCTGCTTTGAACCTTGACGCGTGGCGACAGCGCACCAGGACGGTCACGAAGATCACGACGATGACCACCATGGCGCCTGCGACGATGGCGATCATGATGGTGAGATAGTCCTCATTTTGATAGGGTTGGCTACTGTCCCCTATGTTCCTGTCCAGTGGGGTCTCCATAGTCCTGCGAATCAAGTCATAGATATAGGAGGCATTCCCAGCAGTGTCATTAACGTAAAGAAAAACAAGCACGAGTGTGTGCAAAGACTTAGGGTATCCCAGGTCACTGATGTTGACCACCAGACGGTGCAAGCCCACGTCAGTGGGTGCCGGTTTTTCTTCCAGGGTGATGTTACCTGTTACTGGATCGATCCGAAACAAGCCTTTGTTGTTCCCACTCACAATCGTGTACTTAAGTTCGGCGTTCATCCCAGTGTCGATGTCCACCGCAAAAACTTCTGCCACCACAGAGCCGGGAATGGCTGAGAGGGGCACCAACTTAAAAGAAGTGTTGGAAGGTGGAGAAATGACAACTGGGCTATTGTCATTGACATCCATGACATTGATGGTTACTTTTGCAGTAGAAGAGCGGGGCGGTTGTCCTCCATCAGTGGCCTTGACATCGAAAGTGTAGGAACTCTGCTGCTCTCTATCAAACGAGACATTTGACTTTATGACTCCAGAATAGGGATCCAACACAAAATTATCATTGTCATTCAGAATGGAAAGAGTCACAGCTTTATTCTCTCCAGCATCTGCATCTGTCACTGTGATTACCCCCACAGTACTATACTTTGGCAGATTCTCAGACACAAAAAATTGAAAATGATTATGAGTAAACTTGGGGCTATTGTCATTCTCATCCAGAACAGTAACTATCACAGCCGCTTGGCTTTGGAGGGGAGGGGTCCCATTGTCCCTGGCAGTTACTGTAAAAATGAATCGTTCTTGTTCTTCTCTGTCAAAGACTCTGGAGGCTGTCAAAACTCCTGTCTTTCGGTCCAGATCAAAGAAGGAGGCATTCGGTCCAAGCTGATAAACAATGTCCGCATTTTTCCCACTGTCTTCATCTGTGGCACTAATAGTTGTTAAGTATAACCCACGTCGGTTGTTTTCAGAAACTGACAGCTCAATTACAGGCTGGTTGAAAATTGGTGGGTTGTCATTTTCGTCCTCAAGCTTAACCCTTACCAGGGCAGTCTGATTTAAACTGGGCTTCCCAGAATCAGAGGCGACAATTTTAAAGCTGAATTCTTTGGTGCCCTCATAGTCCAACAAAGAGGAGGTCTCTAACAAATACTGGTTGTCGTATACTGCCTTCAAATGAAATGGGACCTCTCTTTCAATAAAACAGATCACTTTGCCATTCACATCTGTGTCCTTATCTGAAACTGTAATGAGGGCAATCTTTGTATTGACAGGATCTTTCTCAGATAAATACACCGTGCCATTGATGGGACTTATAATGTACCTGAGGTCTATGTTAGGAGGGTTATCATTTACATCAGTGACATTGATGGTAACCGTTGCCCGAGCGGGTGTGGAGCTGCCATCACTAGCCAGCACTGTCACTTTGTGAATGGCCGTCTCCTCTCGATCTAAGGACCTCTGAACTGTAATCAGCCCAGTAGTATTATTTAAAGCAAAGAGTCTTTTGGTTGCAGGGGCGACCTGGGCACCAAAAATGTATCGGATTTCAGCATTACTGCCTATATCTGCGTCAGTGGCGTGGAGCTGAATCACAGAGGTGCCTACAGGAGCATTCTCTGGGATATGCACCTCCACTTGACCCTCTTTAAACACTGGCCTGTTGTCATTTACATCACTTACTGTGACCTGCAGTATGGCCGTGCTGGATTTCTGTGGAGTGCCTCCATCCTCTACTTTGATTTTCATCACATAGGTGTCTTTCTGTTCTCTGTCCAAGTTTTGCTGAACAATCAATTGTGGCCACTTCTCTCCCTCCGGAGTTTCCACGATATCCAGTCCAAAAACACTCTGCCCATTTAACAATTCATAATGCTGTACACCATTGAAGCCTGTGTCAGGATCTGTTGCTGATGGAATTGGAAAGCGGCTGTTGATCAAAGTGTTTTCTGGAATGGAAATATTGATGACAGGAGATGGAAACATGGGGGCATTATCATTGGTATCCTTGACAATTATTTTTATTTTGATCAGCCTGAAGAAATCATTGGGGAGGATCACTACCTCAAGTTCAAAGAAACACTCATTCTCCTCCGCATAAGAGGCTCCAGCACAGAGTTTTTCTCTGTCTATTCTGTTGGAGGTTGTGAAAATTTCCCCAGTGCTACTGGACACTTTCACCAGAGGGGCATCCCCAGCTTTAGAAACCAGTCTGTAGACAAGGCTGGCACTGGTCCCTGTGGCAGCATTGATGTGAGAAATGTTCAGATCCTTTGGTATGTTTCCTATGGGCACATTTTCAGGCAATTCCTCTCTAATAGTGTAAATAAGTTCTTGAGCTATTGCGGAATCCAGCCTTAAACAGGCAATCAGAGCAGCCAACAGGTAAAAATCCCTCAGGTCCATGATAATGTATTTATTTTCTTTTCCTGGATTTTAGGGTTTAAAGGTTTCCACTGAGGAATGATGCACGGACTGCAAGAGGAAGCGTGCATGGACTGGAGGATGCATTACATCTCATCGCTTATTTGGAGACAGCCACTGTCAACACAATCGTATAGACAATATTATTCTTCAGTAAACAAAAACACACAGTCATGAAATATCACAACACATTTTCCACTGCACATTAGTAAACATGGCAGTTTGCTCTGCCACTGTTTGCAAGTTAACTCTGTGGATGAAAACACTAAATACCCACTGCTTGTTGCATTTGCCCAGAGAAAATGAGATTAATCTACTTCTGAATTAAGGACAGCTGCTATTTTTACCTGTATTCACCCACACTGTTTTTCAGGACACTGTTTAATTCAAAACATGCATTCTTGTTCTCTTCTTCCCCTCCCCCTGTCTTACCCGCCTCCTGGCTCCTAATCCACCTCCCTTAGTTTTTTTAGGTACAAGTGAAAAACACTAAGTATTTAGCTATGGTTCCTGCTAATTGCTTTGTCACATGTCAAATGTGATGTTTTCTTCTCTGTTACACTGAGTCATCTCTTCCTTCTAAAAAGACTATCTTTTTTTCTCTGCCCCCAGTTCCTCAACTGCCTTCTAATCCCATCTTACTGGGAAACAAGCATCCGGACATGCTGCTGCAGCATCAGAAGCCAATAGTCACCGGCCACTACATATCCTCATTGCCTAAGAGCACAATACCAAGACTTCAAATCTCCTGCCCAGACCTTGCTCTCATTTCTCCATATTGCCAAATTCTCCCCATTTGGATTAAGAAACACACGAAACTTTTAAAAATGTATAATACAGGATTCCTTATCCTAGATGTGGAAGAGAGTGTTGAGATGTAAGTGAAACGCAGCTAACATTCCCATGTAACAGCACAATATTTTCGACTGAGCGTAAAAGACAGGGGGAAAAAAAAATGCAGTTTCTTAACCCTGATCCCCGGTTATAACATTAGTAACATCTGCCACACGTAAACACTGCAACCCACTGAACGCAGGTAAAAAGGCTTCTGCTTAGATGCTCCCCTAACTGCAATCTAGATGGGTGCAAGCCTCCAGGCAGCCACCTACTTGAGTAGAACTGGTCAGTTCCCAGGCTCTAATCTTATCTGCATTAGGCTGCACGGTAGCTGATGCCCGCGATTAGTTCCAGCAGAGTGATGCAGGTAGGGATGCAGATACAGCCTAGTAGGTGAGCTGTGCCCCAACCGTCTCCCCAATTACGGACGCCCCTCGTCCACACCGAGGACACATCTAGACACAACATTTACAATCGTGCATGCGAAACTTTACACTTACGTTAGTTGCCTCAACCTTTCCCCTTTCCCGGTATGCTGCAGCTAGGAACGACTGGTTCCCACACGTAGAGAGCCATGCATCTGGCAGCACCAGTTTGGGGAGAAATCACAAGCAGCCAAACGTCTCCTCCTCGTACAATGTGCTGCTTCGGGCTGGCAAATTAGCAACTCCGGGGAACACATTCACAGATTCGTCGCTAGTCATTCTCTCCGCATTTCGTCTCCATCACCCACGGGGTCCGCGCTCTCGTGGTGTTGCACACGCACAGACACGCGCACACGCACCACCCAGGGGCACTTCTTCAGCTCTGGGGGATTTTCCACCGCGTCAGGCGTGCCATTTCCCTCCGAGGTCAGGACTGCTGAAGTCTCTGAACTTCTTGCAGGAGACGTCAGAGTTGGGGTGACGCGGTCCCCTGGCTTCTCTCCGGGATGACAGTCGCCTGAAAAATTCCTGGCGGGCGCTGCCTCCCGTGCTCCGGGGTCGAGGCGCTCCGCCGCCGCGCACGCTCGCCCCTCTGCCTGCTCCTCTGCCCCGCTCCGCTCCTCGCCGCTCCTCTCCTCTCCTCTCTGAACTGAATTTCTTGCAGGAACTCTCAATAAGCCCGGAGGGAGGGCGGGACTGCCCGGGCCCGCCCCCGGGCCCTGATTGGCCCGCATCTTGCGGTGCGGGCGGCCGCAGCCCGGCGGCAGGGAGGGGGCGAGGAACAAGGCTCCGACTGTCTCCAGCCTCCCCCCTCCTCCGCGCCCCTCGGCAGCCGCGAAAACCCGGAGAGCCGATCCCGGCCCCGGGAGAGCCGGGCTCCCGGAGGCGCACTGAGCATGCCCAGCAGGGCGGCCCGGAGGGAAGCGCCGGAGCAACCCCGCGAGCCGGGCTGCAGGGGGCGGGGGGCGCTGCTGCCGTGCGCCGCGCGGGGCCGAGACCCGCGGAGCCCGGGGGGCGGCGGCGGGGCGCGGGCGAGGATCCGGGAGCCTCCCGCAGCGGTGGGCGGCCCGGGGGAGGGGTGGGGGCGGGGGCGCGCCGACGCGGGCGCACGTTTCGCACTCGCCTTTGCTCAACCGAGGGACCAAAATGCAAAGAAGGGAGCGAGCCAACCGCAGTGCACAGCGTGCCAGCAGGCCCGCGGTTTGCACCGTCACCCCCCCCCCCACTCCGGGCGGGAGAGCGTCGATCAGACCAGGTGCCCAGAACCGCACCCAGAGGCTTTGCCGGCGGGAGCCCTGGCGAGAAGGGCAGAGAGGGCGGACGGCGAAAGGTCGGCTCGCGGGGTTCGCACCTGCAGCAGGAGCGGAGAGGAAAGGGGTCTGAGCTCGGCCCGGGAGCACGCGGGGGCGCACGCTGCCCGCGGGGAGGGGGACGGAGGGAGGGCGCGCGGGAGCCTCTCGGACTCCCGGGACCAGCCCGCGGCGCCGGGCGCCGGGGTCCCTGCGGGCCTCGCCCCGGGGCTCCCGCCGCCGCGACCCCGAGCCCCTGGGCCGCGCGGCTGCAGCCGAGCCCGCCCGCAGCTCACCCGGCTGCAGACTCGGCTCGCGGAGGCCGGCGCCGTCCCGCGCAGCTGCTCCCCAGGCCGTTAGGACTTCGTCCTTCCCCTTTGCACTTTTGATGCCAACTTTAGCAGGTGTAGCGCTTGCCCTGCCCTGTGCGTTTCTCACCGGTTCTGTAGCAGACCTCGCACGCTTCTCCTTTTCCTAGGAGAGCTGAACCGAACGACTCCAGAAAGGATTCGCCTTATTATTCCCTAAATAGTTGCCCCCCAAAGCACTGTTTTTGGTTGAGCTTTAAAAATTAGTAAACCAGAATAAATAAATAAATTAGTAAACCATGAACATTTGTGTAAGGGGCTGTATACCTACACTGCCAGATCCCTAAGCTGGAGGCATTAGTAACAGTTCACTTGGAACACACAAAAATGTATTTTTGAATGACCTCGAAGGTTGTCTGAGAAGGTCTTAATGCATGATGGAGTCACTTGTTCTAACTTCCACGGAGGATAAAGAGCATTTATTTTAAACCTCCGTGTTCCATATTCTGTACTGGGCTGTAGATGCATTAAGACTCTTCACATAGTTAGGCACCATGATGGCATATTTAGGGAATACATTGTGGTTTTTAGTACAATGGGTGTTTTTTTTTTTTTTTCCCAATAGGAACAACTTATTTTTAGATATTTAAAAGTTAAAAAAAAAACAAACCACTAAGCCTATCAAACTTAGGTATTGTATATAATTCCATTTTTTAACCAACTCATTTAGTATTGCAATTTCCCCTCATCTATGAAAAGCTCCTTTTTATTCAAACTTCTCTGGCGAATATTCACAGTAAAAGTGCCTAAAAGCCCACTGTAAAAGACATCGATCCCTTACACGAAAAATGTAAAACTGGTTTCTTGCAAGCAATAATAGGTTGATTGTTTTTAAATAGTCTACCAACTCTTATAATAGTTTGTAAGATTAGAATACACAAATTTAACTTTAAAAAGGGCTGCTTAAGTATCTAAAAGTAAAAAAAAAAAAAATTACCTGATACAATGTGAAATAAAGGAATTCTTTTCTCTTACCATTGATGATTATTTTGCCATTCACAAAGTCTACAGTTAACACCAGTGCATTGTTCCAATTGTCACCTACTTTATGCTTTGGACTAGTTTAAAATAAATGAACCATCATCCTGATACATTTATAATAAACACAGCAGCACAGCCACTTTCCAGTTCATTTCATAAGGATCATGCTATCTCACATTCTTATTCTAATCATACTGTAGCCATTTCAAAGTTCTGTTGTAATCTCCAACACATAGCTTAGCAATAATTATTTAACCTTATTATCAAGCGTAATTGTTTCTGTTTGCTAAGGGATAGCTTGACTCGTAGTCAGAACCCATTATTATCCTAGGCTCATAGATGAAATCTTAGAACACAGACGAAGGTTAGGAAAGAGAAGAAAATCATCACATGATTAAATCTATGACCATGAGACTCCAATTAATGGAACCCACAGGTCAAAGCCCCCAAAAAGAAGTACCTCTAGGTTCTTTGCAAAGGAAATTGAATACAGAAATAGAGCTGACTTCAGTGCATCCTATTTTGTGTTTATTTAGCATTTCTAAATTATTGAAATTCTTTAACCATACCGGTTTTAGCTCTTAAAGTCAGAACTGAAGCTTATTGTTTGCCCTATTATATTCCAACTTATAAACTATAGAATAAGAACTACGAGTAGATATCTCATTAATATTCCAGGGAAAAAATAACTTGAGGCTTCTGCCCAAAACACTATGTAAAACATGTGCATAATGAGAGCTGCTCACAATCCACCTCTATTTCAAAAGTTATGCCTGCAGAATTATGAATTTGGGAAATAGTAATTTTAGTTTTTGTGAGGGAGTATATTGTTTTACTACATTTTAGTCATTTTTCCCTAGTGCATTTAATAAAATATTAGATTTCCAATTATGACTTCTCTTACGGATCTTTCAATATGTATTCTAGACTTCCAATTAGATCTCTTCAGCCCTTATTCATCTTTGTCAATGAATGTGTTCTACATCCAGGAATTATGATGTTCTCACCTGCGTTGTACCTGATTAGGACTTTAGGAATTATGTCATCTGGACTGTAGTAAAATTGCCTGTAGTGTTCTCTGTGTGTTATGTAAGTCATGGGACACTTGTAAAGCTAAGTCACCTTCAGCCAGCTAACTGAAAACTAAAATGCTATTAAAGATTTATACAGAAACAGATGTCAAGTTACAATTTTTTTATATTTTAAACATTTAATGCTGCTCCGTTTATATATGTTAAATAACAGTTTCCAGGTAATGGCATTTAATAACCTAAATTATGACCTTGTTTAATTGGATTTTCATCTGATTTTCTAGTTATCACCCAGCATTTTAAAATCACATTTCACACGGATTGTAAAAGCTTTTTAAAGAAACGTTTTATATAAGAGTCAGACTGTAGTAATCGGAATGATCAAATGACCTCAAAGATTTCAAGACTATATTTCATCTCCGGTATCCTAGTTGTATATTGTAATCAAAGTTAAAAATTAAGTTTAAAAAATACTTCTATGCCCTATACTTCTAAAGTTGCTTTAATCCAGATATCTTACTCTGTCTAAGGGACATTAATCAATCAATCAGTCACAAGGGCTCTGACGTCACAGCAGGTATTATTGTCCCCATTTCACAAAAGAGGCTAGACTAGTAGTATACTTCCAGAGGAAAACCTGTGAATACTAAAGGTTATTCATATTATCACTGTTTAGAAAATGACAATGCAGAATTTTAACACCACAAAAAAGAAAATTAACACCTTTTAAGGCTGTGCAAACTGGCAATGTGTCTTGAGCTTCTTGAATAATTCTTCTGCTTTACTATTAGCTCTTTCCTTTGTATACTTTTTTTTTTCCTTTTTCTTTCCTTTGAATACTTTTTTTTTTTCTTTTTCTTTAAGGAAAACCCAGTCCATGGTAATCAAATCACAAAGGAAAGCAGGTGACAAGAAGCTTCATTCCGTTTGAATGACTGAACTAAATTTAATCCCAATTTGCTATATTTTATGACTGACAACGATTATAGATGTCAGGTTTGTAGCTCTAACGTTATTACAATATTAACTGACATTTTCCAGTGCTGTTTTTATCACAATTACTGTATAAAGGAAATATTGAATTTTCAAATTTTGTTATTGGTTATTTAAGACTTAAGGTTATGTACAGACATAGCTTTCATAATGAAGGTTTTTCCCTGTCATAGGTGGTACACATGTAATCACTCAGGAAAACATGAAAAGGGGATTTTAAGGTAGTAATAGAAGAATATATGTTCCACTTTAATTTGATCACTTTAAAGTCATGTAAGTTCAAGTGAAATAGAACACACAAAACTTTCTGTTTCCTGTGTATGAGATTTTGGTGGGTAAAAAACAGATTAGAATATCAAGTATGATCTATTCCATTCATACTTATATAAATGTCCGAAGACGCAAAATAACAACACACATTTGGAAGCACCTCTATTTACACTTAAAAATAGAGACAGAAAAATGTTCGAGACAAAAACATGTTTCCAGCACAACAGCATCTGCCCAAGGATAACCGGGAAAATGGTTTTCTTAGATA
This sequence comes from Vulpes lagopus, assembly GCF_018345385.1. Taxonomy (NCBI): domain Eukaryota; kingdom Metazoa; phylum Chordata; class Mammalia; order Carnivora; family Canidae; genus Vulpes; species Vulpes lagopus. The sequence continues at coordinate 39,526,901 of NC_054839.1, read as the reverse complement.
TTAGAACTTTGTCAAGTTAAAATATAGTACATTTTTTCCTTCTTTCAGGACTTTCTCATTAACAGGTTGTTGAAAATAGAAGTTCCTATTACTTGAAACACCATTCTAGAAACTCATTCTATACTCCCCCCAACTTCTTCAAGCCTATAATTTTTTTCCTTTTTAAGGACAAATTCATATGGTATTCTAAGAGCCCGATTTGTTATATAATGTGCACATAAATAGACTTAATATAGGGCAGACTGGATAAGCCTCATTTTTCTCTTATAATCTCCTCTCAGGAACCAAATTCAACCCACAGTCCCCTCTAATTGAATTAGGATGAGTCAGGGAGACTATGCATATTCCATTGACTCCTGCCGCCCTGGCTTAACTCTGTATCATTGATAAGACCCAAGTAATGGATATAAGGATTGCTCAGCCTTTAAAGATACTGGTACGCTTTGACTGGGACTTAAGTCAATACCACTCAGTCTACAAAAATTGTGTATATACACATAATTCTTTAATTTTTTCTTAAATGAAAAACTGACTCTGTAGCATATACTAATACACTCCTTTAAAAGATTCTAAAATGCGCATCATCTTTTCAATCCTATGCCTATGAATTTACTTTGCTCAAGCCATAGAAGATTGGTGAATTTTTAGAAAGGATTAACAGAGCCTCACGGAAACTTCTTGAATGTATAGAATGGAGTTGATCTGCTTTGAAGTAAGCCAGGACACATCATAAGTGACTTATTTTTAAAAATAGTATGTTACAAGACACATTACATGGAATTTTATAAGAAAGCTTAACTAGGGAAATTTTCTTTGGAAAAATATCCTTGTAAAATATAACAAAAAACAATAAATGCCTTACAATATAATTTCAAAAAGATCATAAACATATCACAAAAATATTCATGCAATGTATTGATTTTGGAGAGTAAATAGCGCCATGTTTGAGAGCAATGTCAGTGTATCTATGACCTCACTGCAAACTTATTTGTTAATTTCTGGGAATAACAACTATACCAATAAAGGTGTCTTTAACAGCTATGGTGAAGAAGTGTAATGGGATTATTTTTGAGTAATATTTGTTTCTCACCATGGAACCAGACCGACTTTTTGATATATTACAACAGTTAAGTACATCCTAATGACCAAGGGACACTTCACGTAAATAGCACAATTAAGAAAGTATAAAATGAGAGTTACATGACATTATTAAACTCATATGGGACAAATTTAGTGTCATTAATCTATTCACTAGCTCATTCAAAAATCTATTTAAAAACCTCAACCATACTATGTAAAAAAAAATACCAACTACATTTTTTTCCTACTATACTTTTTAAAGTCTCCTGTATGCTCAGCACAGAAATATTCAATATCTGTATCTCAAGTACAATCCAGCTGAGGCATCCTAGCCTGTGAGTCCTTTCTACTTTCCTAACTCTTCAACACTATCTCTCCTTTATATTTTAGATTTAAAAAATTTTGCTTGTGACATTAATCTTAACAGTTCAAATGCTTAGTAGCAAGTTCTTGATAATATTCATAAATATGCCAGCAATCTAATTGTTTTCAATCTTCAGGTTAGTCCAGAAGGTCTACTGAGTTTATTATTTTAAGCTTAATATTATGCTAAAATTGATTTCATGATTTAAAGAAGAATTAACCTGATTCTGTGTTTCTCAAACTTTAGTATGGATACTAATTACCCATATATCTTGTTAAATTAAAATGCAGGTTCTGATACAGTAGTTTTAGGGTGGGACCTGAAGCTGTGCATTTCTACCAAATTCCCAGGGGATCGTGATGTTGGTGGAAGACCACATCTTAAGGAGCAAGGACCTAGGAGGAGTTTTAAGAAGTGTCATGACCACCAGGAAAAAAAAAAAAAAAAAAAGGCGAAAACATTGGAGAAAGGATTATACTAATCATTTTACCCGACAGTAATTAATTCTGTTACCAAGCATTCTTTTGATGGAAATACTGCTCAGAGACTCGAGGAATTTACACATTACACATGTTAACTTTAGGATTTTTTTCCTCAGAGAGACAGTATCTTAAGCTAAGTTTTAGTTTTACTTTGGACTGGCAGTGAGAAAGAAGCCTATTTGGAGAGCCTGGTACTCTTCAGGGGCAGAACGGGAGGGCTCAGACACTTTCTGAGCAATGTGATAATACCAAGCCATTAATGCATATCGAAGGTATCAAGGAGGTGATAAATGTGTGGACACCTACAGGTCATCTCCAAAGCTCACAGACCTCCTTTTTCAGAAATGTTTTCCCCCATGTTCCATCCACATGGTCCGCAAAACAGCCATCTTCACATGGTTCGGATTCCTTCCACCCTGCCAGAAGTCGACAGATCCAACCAATCTGACAACTCTTGAGTTATGAAGATACTAAATTCAAGACTGACCAGCAAACCTCTTCACTAAAGAAGCTGAGAACAGGGATATTCCACAATATAATCGCTTTGGACTATGTACTCAGGAGGAATTGGAAGCAGTTTTTCATGACATAGGCCAGAAAACCAAAGAAAGGTTGAGAGAGAGAGAGAGAAAAAAAAAGATGATGCACAGAAAGAATCAGAGATGAGGATCCCCTGTGGTAGAGAATTACCTGGTTCCAGTTCATTGTAGGTATTGTCATCCTTACCACTGTGTGAGAGCTACACTTTAGAGTAGCCTTTACGATAGCTATTACTTGCAACCCATAGTCCTCATGTAAGAATTCACCACAGCAACTTAGCAATTTTGCTTGACTCCATTCCTAACTTAGCCATTGAAGGACTAATGAACTGTAGTAACATGACTGGCATTTTATAATTGTAAGAGAGAATACATGAAAAGAACGCGCAAGTTATGTCTGAAGACATTTAGATTATCACAACTAGAGCACAGAAAGAGGAGTTTATGGGAAAGGAAAGAGTTTGTGGGAAGGGTTGCTGCTGTTTGCTACTGATCTCTAGTAGGTGGAGGTCAGGGATGATGTTACATATTCTATAATGTACAGACCAGTTTCCCCCGGCTTCCCTAACCACCCACAACACCACCCCCAAAGAATTAGCTGGCCCAATCTTGCAGTGGTGCCAAAGTTGAGGAAGCCTGTTTTAGAGGAAGAGCATTTGTGTTTTTCATACACTGTGATTTAATTTATATTTAAAGTTTCTAACTCACCAGAGCAAAAGTTAAAATACCACTGGAGTTCATTCAATAACCTACAGAAAAATGGGCAAAAAAAGGTTACAAATTATATCTCTGAAATACTAGTTGAAATCTGAAGAAATCTCTTCCAACTCGGTAGGGCCTGAACTTGGCCATTTCTGTCCATTCTTGTTTTCAGAAAATTTAAGATTCATGTGTATGTGAGGCATTTTTCCTAGTTTTATGCTAGTAATATATCTAGTATAAGTTGATTTTATATGTCCTTATGATTTCATAGTTCTAAAAAATCTACTCCATACCAAGTTCTCTGACAAAACATGATTATCCTAGACTTTGTTACATATCTGATTCATTTGGGTTTTTATCAGGGCAAAAAATTAAACTATGATTATTTCAAATGGAAGATGAAAACCTCTTTTGGTTAAAAGATTATAGTTTCCAGTAAAGTGTTTATAACTCTATTCAAATCTATGATTATATACAAGCCTGGAAAAAAAAAATCCAGTTAGTTGCTAAAATTTATTTCATCCTGGTTATCATACTCTCAAGAACTTATTTTAATTTATTCAAAGGATACAGGTCACATATATGTTTATTCTGAAGTTTTTGGTTCAACTTAACAGTTCCTGGAAATGTGCAAATTAAATTGCAATAATAACATAATAAATGAGCAAACTCCTGCTGAATTAGGTTAAACATTCACTCAAAGTGAAATAAAATTCTGAAGAAATACTAAATACTAAAAGACTGAAGTTTTTACTATACACAATTTGGCTCATTTGAGAACAATTTTAAAAGTTAAAATAGTGCTAAAATATTTTCTAACTGTGGTAAACACTGCCATCTAGAGGACTTTTTTGGTAATGCATATCAAAACTAAAATGCCCAAATGTATTAAATGTATGGATTTATGCTGTAATTTTTATAAATTTCACATACCCAACAAAATTCCCATCTTGTGAAATTAACAGCAGCAACATTAAACCATTAGATAATTTCTGCTGTGATTTCAAGTATCAATACTAATTGTTAAAGAAGTTTTTTGAAATTTTTATTAACCATGTTTTTAAGTTGTTTATTCACATTTGTAACATAGTAATTTAATTTTGATATTTAATAAACTAATTATAGTCAGATTCTCGCAAAAAATACATTAGAATCAAGAGCTAGAAAACCCAGCAATACAATGATGTCAACATGTGAATGTATATACTTTAATACAAATGTTTCCTTCAGAACAAAACAACAAAATTGCCTGTGCTATTCTTGTTAGTTTTCTTACCTCTTTTGTGTTAGTTTTAACTTTAACATTTTTCACTCCTGTTTCATTAATTCACAATGTGCTGATTTCTAGGTCTGCTATTTGAGGACTTATTAAATCAATGGTGCCTGAGACTGCAGGGTACTCAGGATCTAAAAAGGTGTAAAAAGAGAGATACCTTGCTGTGTTGCCTATTTAAATAGAAATGCTAACACCTTAACACCTGTGAAGTTTCCAACATCAAAAATCAGTGAATAGTTAAAAAATTAAAAAAAAGAATTTCTATGACTTTTTTTTCTGAATTACCAATAGCATCCATTTTAAAGTGAAATGGCTATCAAATATATGTATTTAAAAATTATTACAAGTGTTAGTGAAATTTTTTGTATGCTCCTTGAATTCCAGATTATTAATGAGATTTATCAGTCTACTTTGTATCACATATAACTAGCATTAGGTGTTTTTGCAATTTTTTAGATGGCTGAGATGCTATTTTAGAATCTTCATATTAGATCTGCACTTAAACTGCTAGAGATTATTCTGTTATTAGGAAGACAAAGGAGAAAAAAAAAGGAAGACAAAGGAGAGTATAAATTTCAAATCAAGTCAAATAAGACAGACACATAACATTAAAATGCAGTTCAGCAAAGTTGCTATAAAGCTGTTCAGATGTCTAGTTGGAGGAGAAATCTATGGCAAGTTATTAAAGAAGTAATTTTTCTTTTCATAATCTGATGTTTTAATTACAATGAATATCCATGGTAGAGTCCAATTTCATTCAATTATTATTTTACATTTACATGAGTAAAAATTACAGGGTTAATGATAGTGGTGGAAAGCAGACTGGTATAATCATTACCATTTTGCATCTGGTGTTCCAATTGTAAATGATCACTGATGAGAAAGGAAGGAATTGAATCATTATCAATGTACAAAGAAAATTAATTTTATATTGGAAACTGCTAATATTTTCATATTATTTGATATTATACAGTTATGTATTTTTGTTAAGATTTATTTGAGAGAGTGAGCATGAATGGGAGAGGCAGAAGGGGAGAGTATCTCAAGCCAACTCTGATGCTGAGCTTTGAGTTGAGCCCAATGTAGGGCTTGACCCTATGACCCTGAGATCACAACCTGAGCCCAAATTAAGAGTCAGACACTTAACCGACTGTGCCACCCAGACACCCCTGTGTGTTTTAACATTAAGAAATAGACATGGAGGGATGCCTGGGTGGCTCAGCGGTTGAGCGTCTGCCTTTGGCTCAGGGCCTGATCCTGGAGTCCCGGGATTGAGTCCCAATCAGGCTTCCTGCATGGAGCCTGCTTCTCCCTCTGCTTGTGTCTCTGCCTCTCTCTCTGTGTCTCTCATGAATAAATAAATAAAATCTTGAAAGGAAAGGAAAGGAAAGGAAAGAGAAAGGAAAAGAAAAAAAAAGAAATACACATGGAAAAAAACTACATACCACAGAGAAACAGAAGATGTAAAATTTTTGGCCATCTTTTCCCACTTAATAAGAAAACTTACATGTAGGAAAATATAATTCTTTATCTAGATTCAGCAATTTTGAATATTTTATCCAGGGCAGCCTGGGTGGCTCAGCAGTTTAGCACTGCATTTGGCCCATGGTGTAATCCTGAAGGCCCAGGATCCAGTCTCACATCAAGTCCCACGTCGGGCTCCCTGCATGGAGCCTGCTTCTCCCTCTGCCTGTGTCTCTGCCTCTCTCCCTCAGTGTCTCTCATGAATACATAAATAAAATCTTTTAAAAAATGAAATAAATAAATATTTTATCCAATGCCCCTGATCTCTTCATCACATACTTGCTCAGTCATTCCAAAGATATTCCTGTCACTACAAAATCACTCAAACACAGTTAAGAACAATTTCTCTCATAATCACAATATCATGCTATAGTAGTGAAAATTCCAAAACATCTAGTGTCTAGTTGAAATTCAAAACTTTCTTTTTATTCCCAGAAAGTTTATAGCCATTTACATGTCCCCCTTCTGGACCCAATCCAATCTGTTTACAATCCTTTGTGATAGCTCTTTAGTCTTAATTACTTTCTTTTCTTTTCTTTTCTTTTTTTTTTTTTTTCTTTTTGACAGTTTAGGACAGTTGTAGGATAGACTATTCTACAATCTGGATTTATTTAATTGCTTCCTCTTGGGTCATTAACCTGATTCTCTTTGACCTGAATTTTTTGTGAACTGGGAGTTAGATCTAAAGCAGCGCTGTCCAATAAAAATATAATTTGGGCCACACATATAATTTTAACTATTCTAATAGTGATTCTTAAGAAAAAAAAATGAGGTAAAATTATTTTAATAAGATATTTTGTTTAACTCATCATATCTAAAATGCATTTCACCAGTACCCAATATAAATTTTTTAAAAATATATATTAACTATTAGAGTATCATATCTATGAAATCCAGGGTATACTCTAACCTTAGAGCACAGTTCATGCTTCCAATAGCCACAGAAGTCTCGTGGCTCCCATACTGAGTAGCACAGGACTAGAACCAGAGTCTTAAAGCTGAGCATTCTGAGCAATAACATTTCAGAGGTGAGGCTGTGTTCGTCATATTCAATTATACTAGGAGACTATTTCAGACTATTTCACTGATCATGATGTCAAGTATGGGCATTTTATATAAGAAGTAACTATAATCCTTTCTCTTGTAGAGGGCTTTTTTTCCTCCCTTCAATTAATAAATGATTGGTGGGATGATACACTGCCAAATAACAAAATATTCAAAGACAGCCAAACTGCCACCAGATGACCCTGGCATGCACTGATGATCTCTGACCTGAATCAGTAATTCCATGTAACCAAACAGATTTTCCAACGCTATTATCCTTTCTGCTTTTATTAGATGCCATTTTTTCAGTAAAGAGCTTTCCTTACTATTTTCTTTTACTACTATTTAAAAAGAGAATCCCCAACTATATTTTTAAATTCCAATGCTACTTCACATTCTGTGAGAGATCCTTTTTCATAGCATCCAGTTCTTGGCTCCTGAATGCAGGTTTTTTCCTCAAATTGCTCTGTGTAATTGATAGTGCTGAGTTTGGCTTAATTTTGAATCCACATTGTGAAGATGGATGAGGTCCAAGATAAAAGTAGTGAAGACCCAGGACTTAGACCTTAGAGACCCAACCCCTGATTAGTATAGCACCCAGAAAGAAATGAACCTGAAATAGGTTATGAACGAGAAACAGGTTAAGACTGTAATTTTGGGGTTCTCTCACAAATCACCCAGGAAAAAGTAAAGTTACCTAGGCAATCTTTCTTATTCCTAAATTTCTTGTGAGCCAGCGATTTTTCTAGGTTCAGCTCTAAATTTCCTGTGTCCTAAACCACAGGTTTCTTCACTTTGAACATATGCTTCCTTTGTTTTTTGACCTCCCATAAATTTATTGAAACTTCACTTCTGCTTACATCCTTCTGTGCTCTTCACCCTTATGGCTCTTGCCTCATCTTATTTCTTTATGTCACTGTGAGGAGTTTTTTGAGAGAGTTAAACAAGCAATCATTCCCTTATCTCTAAAAAAAAAAAAACATGATATATTTACATATTATGTATTTAGATGTACTTATGGATATATGTATAAATATATATACACTATATATTAGATTTAGAAATCTATCCCAGAAATGAGTTAGTCCACATTAATGTGAATACAGTGTCAACTATGCTGGTTGCACTTAGAATAGCCTCCAGTCACTTCATAATTTCCGTCTAAAGAGGATAAATTAAACATCCATCTAATTTTGTCATTTTACACGTAGAATGCATAATCCTGAGAAAATACTTTTAAAATGTCACCTCTTGTGGCTTTGTCATGGCTCACTCTTGCTAGCTATCACTGATACCATTTCCCCAGGATGAAGAATATCCAGTTTGTTGCTTGGTAGAAAAAAATTCAGTCCACTGTCACAGTATCTGAGTATAAAGATGGTTTGCCTTGCTTTGTCATTCAGCAGATATTAAACATTAAAAGAACATCAGTGGTAATTGAACAAATGAATTCACAGCCAAGTAGTTTTCTACATATGCAAAATCATTTGAGGAAGAGTGTTAAGAAAAAATCTCTATTCTGCGATTTTAGTTGCTAGGGCTTTGGTAGAGTCTTGGAAAGGCTATATATAAACACTGTTCTTAAGGCATTACCTTGAGTAGACTGAGAGCCCACTCCACCAATATGTGGGACTTCCCACTGGAGAATTCACCAGGAGTCCTCAATGACAATGTAGGCCTGAGCATGAACTTGCTAGAACCCCAGCCTCTCCTGAGATTCCATCTCTGCCTGACTTGTGTTCCTCATTCTCCCATAGTTCCCCACAGGGTCTCAGCCTTTGCAGACTCCTAGCTTGCAGGCATCCTGAACTCCCTCCTCTTGATGTGCTGGGGTCTCTCTTTGCTGCTATGCCTCCTTGTTTGGAGTAAGCTGTAATTCACAGAGCAACAGAGGAGCCAAATACTGTCACTGGCAGGATTCTGAACCTCATTGTGGTACAGACTATGGTCACCAACTATGGACTTGCTAGATTATGTGTCCTCTGCGTTTTGATTTGGACTCATTCATCAATTTGTCTTGGAAGTTAACATGTGTAATGCTTGCTTTCTTCATTCCCACCCCACATCTGCATCCTGGGGAGCATTCCAACAACTAAATTAAACCTGAAGAACTAAAACGATCACCTTCTTTCCACTGTCTGCTGGCCTAGTTGTTTGCCTAAACACCCAGTGCCTCTCTCCATTCTTCCTCTGTTCCTCTTCTCTCTCTCACAAATACCGAAAAATTTTCTATTGGGGTTTTGGTGGTTTTCAAATTGATTTGAGGGCATTCCTATCTGTCTTCTAAACTTATTGCACAAATACTTTTTAGAATGTTTGCTCTTTAAGTCCATTTTTTTTCCTGTAACTTCATTACTTAAAAAAAGAACAATCATCTGTACTTTAAACAAATATAAAAGACCACGGTGCATTATAGACCACTTACTCACAATGTGAAGAACTGGTATCTGCCTACTGTAATGTCTCCTGATTATTTTTCTGAGGTTTCAGGGTTGAACTCCAACTCAAGACATATGTGACATAGTCATAAAGTAGCCAGCAGGTCTACAAGCCACCAGCGTATCTCTTTCAACAGAATTACATACTTAATAAAACTCAGCTACCAACAGTAAAACAAATATATGCACTAATCAGGTTTCCAGCATTCTGTTAATTTTGTATGAGGTCTAAATCATGCAACATGCAAATGATTTATTTTTCTCTGAACAACTTTTTAAAGGCTTGAAAAGGAATCCAGAAAATTAAATATAACTGAAAAACTATATAATATCTTTTTAAAATATGCTTTATTACTAAGACTTTATGAGATTCATAGACATTTTGTCAAGGTTCTCATTTATTCTTAAAAGACACATACATTGAATAATTAAATGGATTTTGCTGTTTTCCAGTTTAACTATTTTTATTGTTTTTATTTCAATAGTATTTTATATTTTACACAGCAGTATGAATTATACTTGCGGTTTGTAATTCTGATCATCTGTAAACTGCACTGTCTTTACCACTTTGTATCTTAAATTCATACAATTAACCTATTTAAATTCAAACCTCTCCTACAAGGCTTTCAACAGCTGAGACACAGTGTTTTCTCCATATAACTTAAGCAAGGGTTGCAAACATTTTAACAAATTCAGGTTAGTAACAGGATTACTTAATTTAGTATGACACAAAAAGAATAGTTACCTATTCACATTAGTGATTAGATTCCATGTTTAATTTAATCTTACTTTTAATATTCTCTTTCCACCAAATGTGGCATTCAGATATAAAAACATTTCAGCTGAAATAGCTCCTTAAATTACAAAGCTATATAAACTCCTTAGGGAAAAGGAAATTTTTAAAGAACAGTGTAATATAGAGTGTGAATATCTTCTCTCACAGTGTCTTTTTTGTACTCCCCCACTTTAGCTACCAACAGATTAGTGCACAATAACTTTAGACTCTCAGGCTCTTCTCTCACCCCCACCATACTTATGCACACAAATAAGAATTCGATATTTATTTTTTGTATAGAAATACAGAGATCAATTTTATCAGTATGGGTGAGAAGGTTTTTGAAATGTAACCATTCTTAGATACTTTTTCTCCAAAACTCATTGCTATGTTGGCCATCACAATACGTATATCCTTGTTTCTTTTGTCTTCCTATAAATATCCAGAACTGAGATTGTTGGGGCAGAGGAGGTGTATATGTTAAATATTTCCAAATTTCCTTTCAGATCAATATCAACTTAAAAATGTATCTATAGTACATATTGAATTATTTCTGACATTGATAAAAATGAACAAGATTGATCATAATCCCACAGGCAAAAACAAGTTAACTTCTCATTTATTGGATCATTAATTTGGGATTTTTAAATGATGCATGTTTTTCTTTCTTTTAGTGGTTCCTTGTTCATGTCATTTTGTTTCCTAACAAATTATATATTTCTTACTGAAATATAGAAACTAATGCATTTTGAAAAGATTCTCAGATTATTTTTATCTGTTTGCATCTCAACATTAATTATGATTTTTAATAGAGAATTTAAGGCTAAATGTAATCAAATCTGTTATGTGTTCCTTTCCAATTCTAAGTTTTACATCATAGCTATAAGAGTCTTACCCATCCCACGATCATAAAAAATATTTACTAATTAAGTGGTTACAGACTTTTAAAACATGTTTTACTTAATTATCCTTCATCTTTATTGAAAGCTATACTAACATGGCAATAACGATAAAAGCCAAGTTTCAAACCTGTACTTTAGCAAGGAATGCATGTTGATACATTTACCAGGAAAAAAAATTTATGAGGAAAATTTGAACAAAACAGGTTTGAGTCCAACTGTAATTTGTATAACATGTTAGATATTGAGAATATAGGATAAATAAGAGTGTTTCTATCCTCTCTGAGCTTAGGTTGAGGTAGAAAACGAGAAAAAGAAGAAAAAGGTCAATTAAAAATCTAATTTCTATGTCATCCAGGACATTTCCTATAAGGTGTTCATCAGCACTTACAAGAAAATAAAACAGATCTAGAAGGAAATTCATTCCATGATCAAGTAAGTTTGGAATGTTCTACTTAAATATATTTTAGGGTTCCACATAAAATATATTACCTTATGAAATGTTATCACTTAGCAAAAGAAACAATGTGTTTCTAAACTGAACACTTGGGATCCCTGGGTGGCGCAGCGGTTTGGCGCCTGCCTTTGGCCCAGGGCGCGATCCTGGAGACCCGGGATCGAATCCCACGTCGGGCTCCCGGTGCATGGAGCCTGCTTCTCCCTCTGCCTATGTCTCTGCCTCTCTCTCTCTCTCTGTGACTATCATAAATAAATAAAAAAGTTAACAAAAAAATAAAAATAAACTGAACACTTTTACTTACAAAGGAGCAATTAGAAATGGCGTTTCACAAGGCACTTCAGTGGCTTAGTCCACTGAGTGTCAGACTCTTGGTTTTGGCTCAGGTCGTGATCTCATGGGTCATGTACTCATGAGTCATGATCTCATTGGTTGTATGATTGGACTCCCTCATTGGGCTTCACACTCAGCAGGGATGTGCTGGAAGCTTCTCTCCCTCTGCTTCTCCCCTACTCACAGAAACGTGCTCTCTAAGTAAATCTTTAAAAAGTTTAAAAAAGGGTGTTTCAGAAAACAGTAGATATAACACGTTCATGATATATAAAATAAACATTTGGTATTTGTGTATCTAGATACATGAATAAAATGTTTGTTTATATACATACGTACATTAAACCTGATAATCTTCTAGTCTGGGAAATTCTGGTTTCCACCTTGCCTCTGGGAAAGGAAAAATAGAAAGACAATGCCTATCTACTGAATTTCAAAACATGCTTAATATTCATCTCAAAGGCATTAATTTGAGAGAAACAAAAACTGAGTTCCAAAAGCTTGTATTTGAGAGCTAAACCCTCCAAGTCTGTGGCATCTGAGATAGGAATTCCAGGGCAAACATTTAAAAGTCAATGCCAGCTTCAGGAGATCAAGCACACCTCTCACCGGTGCCAGGCAGCTGCATGGAAGCCCAGTGAGTAACCACTCCTTCACTATGTGAATGAACTCTACGACAAGGCCAAGGACTACTTATACTTCCCATTTCTGTCCTGCAAGGACTTTTCTTTGATATTAGCATATATTCCCCTGAAAGTTCAGTGGAGTTGACGCCTTTTGAGTCTGAATCTTTGCCCAGCTCATCTGAACTATGCCAGGTGGACAACCTTCTCTTTTTAACTATGCAAAACAGTCAAAACCACTCTCTACCTAGAGGGACATAGAGGTTGTAAAAAGTACAGGAGTCCAACATCTGCATTTGATGTGTCTCTGGCACAAATTCACTCAGTACTTTTAGTTGAATAAATTATGTTCGCTCCAAACTCAGTCTCCTAACACCCACTATTCTATACTGAATAGTGATGGGTAGTTTGCTAACTGAACAGCTAGCTGTCTTTTCTTATTTACGAATGTACATTTTAAATATTTAAAGTTCAACTCTCTATCAGAGCTATCACTCTTCCACTGTAAGTTTGCATTTTTTTTTTCTCTTTATTTCCTTAACTCATCCCTAGCAAGGAACTCTCAACTAAGATAGCTCTTCTTCCAGAAAGACCCCTTTCTCTCTTGTACAACCAGCCCCTACCAGTATCTTTAGTCATGTGTTCTTCTCATTCTATTTCACTGAATGCCCCTATTCCTATTTATCAATACAGAATATACATTTCCTTTGACCCGATAAACTAATTTACTAAATGTGAGGAGAACATTCCACATTTTTCTGGATGTTCTGTATCTCCTGGCTTAGTCGTGGGTATCCACTAGACACTTGATAATTACGTACTTGACAAATGACTGTGTAAATAACATAAACATACCCAAGTACTCCCACAGCAAACTTACATTAGAAAATGGAATTAAAGGTCAGGAACTAGTCATTTTTTATGATACTCTTTTGATCTAGTCCTTCAGTTTCATTATTTCCAACCTCTCCTCAAAAACAGCAATGATAACCACAGTCCTTTATTCCAACTGTTTCTCTCTGTGCCTCTAGGAAAGGGTAAAACAAGGTCCCAAGATGAAAGACTGTTGATAGAACTGGAGGTATTCAAAGTGGCAGGCCTGAAGTCACTTAATTGCCTTATTTCCAACCTGGAAATTAACTCTATTTTCCTATTTTCAACCTCCGTAATTTCTTCCTGGCAACTTATTGGATATATCAAGGGACACTTTCAGAAAAGCTGTGAAAACATAGTTGAAGATGTCCTGACCCCTAGAAATTTCTCAAATCAGTATTGGTTTATTTGAAAGCATGTGTGATTCAAGGTTGATAGGACTTAGATATGTTAAAAGTAGTTAAATCAGTGTCACTCTGCATTTTGAATAAGCTTTTCTTGGTTACCCTATTTTGATGTCCATTACCTAACTAAAATTTTTAAATGAACATAATGCACAGTTTTATTTTGTTTACGCTGTACCCTTTTTTATAAAAGTTATAGGGCCAGGGACAAATAAAACTTTAGAGCAAATTAATGTTATCAATAGCAGACAGCATATAAAATCCACTTATTGAATGCCTACTATGTGCCAGGTACTCCACTAAGTACTTTACAAGTGTCGTCTCCTGTGTAAGCCTTTTTTACCCCCTAGGAACTTACATCTCATTTTACAGATAAACCACTTATTGAATGCCTACTATGTGCCAGGTACTCCACTAAGTACTTTACAAGTGTCGTCTCCTATGTAAGCCTTTTTTACCCCCTAGGAACTTACATCTCATTTTACAGATAAACCTCTCAAAACGCTAAGTGCCATGACAAGTTCATACCATGTGTTGGTGGCAGAAGAGGGATTCAAAATTATTTCATTCTCACTGCAAAACTCTGGCTATTTCCTTTAAGACAGACTTCCTTCCAAATCTGTACCAATCTACCAATCAACTAAATATATCATATTTGTTAATTTATAGGTCATTTCCTCTCTATATTTTAATTTCCTAGAGTAGTTATCCCATTAAAAAAAAGTCAATACCATACCTAAGATATATATACATTTATGAATTGAAAAGTTGGTCAAATAAAAACAGCTCCATAAATCAAAATTCTATGTAAAAATAGAAGCTCCTAGTTCTGAATAACAGATATTTCATTTTTGTAACCTATTTCCCATTTTTACATGTATTTTAATGACCCCTTTGTTCTTTCTCAATGTTTTCATTATATCTGCTATTCAAATATGGTATCCTGTGATGAAACAGCATAAGTAAGTAGATTGAAGTCTTTACTATATTTTGCTTAATGACAGAATTCAAATATTTAATATTTAGACAGTGACATTTCCACCTTACTTCTGTGACTCTCATCCCTACAAATTAATTTTATCAGTCTTATCTTCTGTGCTAGTCAACTTAATTTTATGAGTCGTGATTTTAGCTGTCAAAGTAAATATTCCTAGAAGTTGAGAGAGAACCTCTGTATAAGAAAGTAAAAATCTTTTACTAATATTTACATTTTTAACATAACATATATATATATATATATATATATATATATATATATATATCAGTTGATGATATGTTAGCATATGAAACTTGGTAATTTCAAATATCTAAACTTCACTTGCCTTTAGGCTTTTTTCAAGTATGATACATTTCAGTTCAAATGCATATATTTTTGGAAACAATTCATCATCATCCTAGAAAATAGAGCAGATACTTTGTATATTTAAAAGAGAAAAATTCTAAACTATTCTTGCCTTGAATAACCTTTGTAAAAACAAATAAATTCAGTGCCTTTGGCAAATAGTCACAGGCAAACAGCCTTACTTTTCTTCTTTAAAATATGCAAAGTTTACCAACCTGAGAATTCTTAACTTTCCAGGACTCTATCATTGTATAATGAGGGTCTCACATACATCTCTTGTAGAAGACTACAAAAGCTCAAACCACAGCCAGTTTCTATTCAATTATAGAGCCTGATCTCTAGACTCTAGAGAAAATGGTGAATTTTAGAATCTGTGTGAAACAATGGTAGAAGGCAGCAAAGAAACAGTAAGAATTGCATTTGCAATGGGTATTAACTGTTCCAAGACACTAGAAATGGAAAAATTGTAACATTTCTCTACTTTTGCCAAGCAAATCAAATCCTGGATGCCCATCAAGTTCTGGATGCCCAAATGCAAAGGTCAGCAAAAAGCTCAATGACATACACACATGCTATACACGCTGGGTTCCACCTCAATGTGGGGCTACTGTCATCCAAGAAAATTGAAGGAAGTATGTAGGCTGGGCTAGGAAGATGCCTCTGGTCATCAGCCATTGTGCTGGATATTCCTTGGTCACCATGTAACAGATAGTGATCTTATTCACAGCTGTAGTGAACACTTAAAAGCCAGCATTTTAGGGAAAGAGAAATGAATTACTAAAGAAGCAATTACCAAGAATTTGGGAAAAAAAATGGCAGGGTAAAATTATTAAAGTATGGTACCATATAATTAAATAGTTCCTTCAAGAATACCAGTTGACTTTTATTCCTGAGAGGGGCTCCTGGGATATCTATGAATTATAGCCCAGCTAGTCTCATTTATATACTTATTTCCACTTAGGGTGTGATAAAAGCTAGGATTAGGGGACAGTTACGGAATTGCATATATTAAGAAAGAGTTACAAAACTTCTGTAAGTGAAGATCATTTTGGTTAATTGAAGAGTATTTAGATTTATTGTTAACATTGGAAAAGGAGACCAATAATCTTCAAATTTTTTTGGAAAAGTTTAATACAATGTTGAAAAATTAAAAGATTAGAGGAAAGGAGGAAATAGATTTTTTTTCAATTATTTGTTCATAAAGCCAATGACCATAGATTAAAAACAGATGCAAAGCTGTGAATGGAAGGGTTTCTAAAAATTGTCTGGGGTCATAATAACTTAATAGGATTTCTAAAGTAATTAGTCAATCTGCTAGATTTGTAGATATCACTAAGGTTGTAGAGAAAAAATTACTTCATTTTTAATTTGATTCTCTAGTAATCCGCCATATTCCAGGATTAATTACTGTGAGCTTTACCTTGAAGATATCATTACATGCTGGGAAGTTGAGAATCCTTGAGCAATGGTAAACACAAAATAGAATAATACTGTACCCTTCTGTAAAATGATACATCCAGACATGAAATACTATATGCATTTCTGGAAATCACTTCAGGCAAGAAATTAACACAGTGAGGAAAGTCCATACCATGTAATAAAATTAAGGCAGTGATACACAATTGGTCAATGAATGATGCTATACATAGTCATAATTCTTGGCCACACAGACATACCTTCTGGAGTTGAATTATATCTCAAATTTACCTGTGATCCTTTCTGAACATTCAGATAGTATTCCACACTAGAAACTCCATCAATCATATTATTCTGGAGTATAGCCTAGATGTATTTTGTCAAGTCACCCCCAGAAATTATCATAGGATATAAACTACTCATCAATTGCTTACTAGATCTCGTTAAAGCTTAAAAAGATGGAATTGGCAATTATCATTGTATCTGGTCCTGTGGGGTAGCTTCTAAAATTTCAGTTTTCCTACCAGTGGGGAGCAAGAACATCATTTAACATCTTTGTCTTCGTTTCCCTCATCCTCAAATGAGCATAAAACTTACTAGAGAACAATGAGAACAAGGGCCAGCCTTGTGTGTGTTTTCAACTCCTACTCAGCATTACCATACACTAGTTTCCAACACGTTATTTCTTCAATGAATGAATCTGTTTACTAGGTACTTCTACGAGCTAAGTACCAAGTAACAATATTAGACCCTTGCATAAATTACACCTTTTTTTTTTTTAATAATCCTAGAGATATATATTCCCAGATTAGTAAAAGGACAGTAAGGACTGCCAAATTTAAGTAGTCTCAAGTCACACAACTAGCTACTATCTGCTTTGGCAGTGTCAGCCCATACCCCTTCTCTCCATACTACTGATAGTAACAAGGTTTTTTTTTTTTTTTAAAAAAAGCAACCTACCTTCTCACCTCTCCTCACAAAAGGTTAAGGATTCATGAATTATGGAGCAAAAAAATAGTACTATATAAGTTGAGATTTTAAAAAATTGGAATTCTTCAACCTGGAGAAATAAGAGTCAAGAAGGAATATTATAAAATCCATAAATTCAAAAATATTATGAGAGAACGGACATGAAAGTTTTTAGCAATCTGAGAACATTTGAAGAGGCTGTCCCCAGAAACTCACAAAAGATACTTTTTAGAAGTAATAAAAGATACTTCCATTTTACAGAGTTAGTTGTAAAACTGTGAAACTTAAAACCATGAAAATGCTCCATGTTGAAGATATAAATAAATCTGAGGAGGGTAGAGAAATTTCCAAAGGTGACAAATTCATATCAGATTGAAGGGAAACTAGAACTTGGAAGCCAATACGTTCTAAGCTATGACTTTTATAATGAGTTCTCTCAATATTAAGTTCCCACTACTCTGCCTTCTATCTGCTTAAGTTTTTAAAACTGGTTTATCATAGTTGTTAGCTAGCAAAGCTAAATAAATGCTATGGTTCTATATGAATAAAAAGCTTATAATACAAATTTTGGCTAGGAAATGCCTTAAAAATAAGCACCAATAAATTCTATTAACAAAATCTATATTTTACTGGACTTAAAAAAATAAGAGTATGCATATTTTTGCACTAAGTTCCATAATAGGGTTTTGGTTAGTGTCCTTTGGCCAGTTACCAGCATAACCAAGGACAATTTTGCTGGTCTGGAGGTATTTTTGATTGATACAAATGTGGTGGAGGGTATAACTGTTACCTAGTGGGTAGAGGCCACATATCCTGATAAATATTCCACGATGCATAGATGAGCACATGCAACAAAGAGTTATCCCACGCTGTGGTAGGCAGGATCCTAAGATGTCCCTTACAATTTATTACCCCATTGGAGGATATGTACCCTGAACTGTGAATATGAGGAGATTTCATACCTGTGATGTTATACAGCATAACTGACTTCAAGATATAGGTGAATCAAATACACTAATCATAAGAACCCTTTAAAAGCAGAGACTTTTCTCCTGATGGTCACACAGGGGAAAGCAGATATGACAGAGATTCTTCACTTTGCTGAGATTCAAGGGCCTGTGGTCAAGGATCTACAAGCATCTTCTCAGGACTGAGAGCAGTTTCTGGCTGATATCCAGCAAGAAAGCAGGGTGTTCAATCCCACAACCACAACAAACTGAATTCTTTCCATAACAGGAATGAGTTTGGAAAAGGACATGGAGCCCCCAGATGAGAACTCAGCCCAAGCCAGAGTAGAGAAGCCCTCCACACTGTACTGGGCTTTTGACCTACAGAACTGCATGTTAATAAATGGGTGTTGTTTTTAAGTTGCCTAATTTGTCATTTGTTACGTAGCAAGAGAAAATGAATGTAGGCCCAACATTTCAGTAGCACCAAGGTTGAGAAGTCATATTTTAAGCATTCTAATCTAGCACTAAAGGGGTGTTGCTAGGTTTGTTTTCACAGAAACAAACAAAAAACTAGTGTGGAAATAGGCTTCTTTAACTCAAAGTTAAAATATGTTTCTTTACTTTGGGACATCTTGGGAACTCTGACATCTTAATTATGAAGCTACAAGAGAAAAGGTAATTCTAAAGAGCATGTGAACAAAGATCTCTTCTTAGAAAATTAATATCTTCTGAGCCTAAGGTTTCTTAAGATTGAGTTTTCAAAATCTACAAATTAGTACACTTTTTAAAAATCAGCTTTACAATTTGTCTTCCTAATTCCTAGCAGAATCAAATGTCTATATCAAAGTATGTATCTTTTATAATTTAGATTATTTCAACAATGAACTTCTTTATTTCAGAGGTCTTGGAATAATCTATAGCATATCTAGAACTTCAAATCTGCAGGGATTATATATCTCATTGAAAGGGGAGGAGCTAGAGCCAAGGAAAATGCATGTTTGACATTGTATCAGGTTCTACTTTTACTAGTTCTGCTATTGTCTTCTTTCCCCAAGGTCTTCTAGTCACTTACATGGTATTTCCATGGACTGACATGGAACTTTATTTTCTGTTTTTTAATAACTGATTAGTTTTGTCTACAATCCCAGAATATGGAGACTTAGGGCAGGGATGGCTACCTTTTTTTCCTGAGTGTGCCCTATCGCCCTACATGAGTTTCAAAATGCCCTCATCCCTATTTGCTATTGTTGTTTGAACATTTGCTTATCTGTCCAGATCTTTGCTACACTCCATGGAGCACCATCTTTGTTTTTACTTCCAAGCTCCACATCTTCCATTTTTATTTGCAATACTGTGAGTTTCTCCTAGCCTAGGATCTATACCATGTGTCACTTCAGTTTATAACTGTTACATTACAGATGGTAAGCAGCCACTATTGATTGGACCAAAATTATGGGAAATCCCCCTCTTTTCCCCCTATATTAACGGTCTTAGTAATGATTTATGGGAAACAACCATATCTTTACCAACACAGCTTCTGGAATTTCTTCAAATTACCTGTTAGTTGAATAGGTATGTCTTTGTATATTTATATTCCTCATATTATTACCATTAGTTGTCTGATACAGCAAACATGCTTACTTTAAATAATGTTATTCCAAAAGTGACTATTTTCAGTTTATCACATTGTGTAGCTTTTATAAAAACCATTTTAGAGAAGGATTGTTTATATCCACTTAATATAGAGAATAGATTCAAAATCTAGCATAATAGATTCATTAGTTTATAAAGCACTTTTATTCTATGCATTGCATGTTGACGCAATCTTCATAGGATATATTAAGCCTGCTGCCTAAGTACTGAATTACACCTACTGAATTGAGGATAGATGCTTTCCATCCAGCATTAAAGGACACCCAAATCATAGACCTAACTGGCCTTTATAATCTCATCCCACATTATTACCTTACACAAGTGACATACTTCAGCCAAACTAAATTTGTTGCTATTTTACACACTTGATGTACTCTTTAAAACATTTATACTTAACTGTTTCCACTATCCAGAATGCCTCTGATTGAGGGTATATTACAAGTGACAATGTAGTAACAGCCTCAAATCTAAGTTATAAAACCTAACAAAAGTTTATTTCTTGCTGACTATGAAAATAGTTCTGTGTATGACAGGGTGGGGAAGGTAGGCAGAGGGAGTACTTTGTTCTATAAAGTCTCTAAGAGATAAAGATTGATGTAGACCCTACAAGTTATTGTCTCTTTATATTTTCTCATCAATAAAAGGGAATTTATACCTTTGAGAATAATACATAAAGCACTTTTCTGAAGTCCCAAAGAGAATGTTCATTCCCTCTTTTTCCTTTTGTCTTCTCTCCTGAACACTTGTAACATTCCACCTTTCATTTTGCTTTGTATTAGTATTACGTTTTAGCCTGCTAGATTTTAAGTGTTGGAGGGTCACACCATGTGTTTCGTTCATTCTTGTGTCTGCGTTAGCCTTAAGCACCTGGCATAGTTTCCAGAGAACATTTTTTTTTTTTTTTTTCCCAATGAACACTTTTAAATTCTTCGAGAGGACTCATGATTCTCCAATTCAGAAATGACTTGGTAAGAGTTCTCTGTAACTCTAGATCTATTTAATCTGAACTGGACATAGAAATAAAGCATTATGCATTTTATTTTTCAAAACTCATATGAAGCGGGAGACCTGGGTGGCTCAGTCAGTTAAGGGTCGGCCTTTGACTCAAGTCATGATCCCAGGGTCCTGGGATTGCACCCAGCATCAGGCTCTCAGCTCAGCAGGGCATCTGCTTTTCCTTCTCCCTTTCTCCTCCACTGTGTTCTCTCTTGGGTACTCTTTCAAATAAATAAATAAAATCTTAAAAAAAAAAGTCATATGAAGTATAAATGTATTACTAAGCTTAGCTTTAACTTTTCACCCCTGCAAACCTGGATTTTTTTTTTCTTTAACTGAAATTTATAAATCAACAAACTTTTTTCCAAAGCATGGTGAGTTAGGAAAAAATAGGGCTAGGCAGGACTGGGGGCCATGAAAGCAGATTCACAAAAATCCCTAAAATGCTGAGGTATAAGGAAACCAGAGATAAAGGAACAAGCCAGACCATCCTGCCCTAGGAGTGGGTGGGGAGGGTGTCTTTTTATGACAATCATCTGTGACCAACAGAGAATAACCAGACCCCAAAAAGGAAGGCATTAAAGATGTTATCACTAGTCCTCACTCAAAGGTGATATCAGTAGATAATGTTAAAAGGATTTAGGTTCCCTGATTAGGTTCTCAATAAAAGACCAACCCTATAAGCTCTCAGCGGCAACCCTGTCAGGACCTCTCTCACTCCTGAGTGCTTTCTCTCTATCTTTACTTAATAAACTTCTATCCCTTTACTCCCTCTCCTGTGTCTACAAGATTCATTCTTTGACTCCGTGAGACAAGAACCAAGCTCTCTCGTATCAATGGGATGTGAGATGAAATAGTAGCTTAATACATATTTATGAATGAAGTCTGATCCATCTGCAGAAAATCTGTAAGAGTTCAGAGATAATTATACATCTATAAGAAATAAATGAGTATTGACTCTTATAAAGAGTTTTCCTAAGAATATCTAAAGAATCTCAACTCAAATTTCTGAAATATTTTTAAGATTTTAAGTAACCTCCTCATCAAATGTGGGACTTGAACTCACAACTCTGAGATCAAGAGCCACATGCTCTACCGACTGAGCCAGCCAGGTGCTCCTTAAGTTGAAATTCTTAAGCCATATATATTTTGAAAAAGTTGAGTAATTTTTAAATTTTTATACTTTTTTCTTGGAATTTAATAGGTACTTATATACTGGGCTGGTAACAATGCTAGGAAGTCCTACTTCTACAAATGTTACTTTCAGTATCTGCATGGCTTTTAAGTGTCTGTCTTACACAAAGGCCCTGGGTTCCATATTCCTGACTCCACTTATAACTACATATTCAAATGTGAAAATATGAAAAGTGCTTACCCGTTCTGATAAAGTTGCCTCACCTGTAACATGTGAGAAAATGATCATATGCAATATGAATCAAAATGCAAAATGTAAATTATTGTTGCTTTACTATGGTTTCAACAGGACTGGTTACCTTTAGCAATTGTCACGTGTAGATTTGGATTAATACTAGTAAATTTTCAAGGAAAAAAAAATATACCAAGGAGATTTTGTTTCAGAAAAACAACAAAAAATTCTCAACTAAATGGCTAACTACATCCATGTACAAATGTGTTTACATACACCTCGACTACTGGAAGCGGATTGGGAGAAAAACCTTACTAAATACATTCAGGAACACTTTAGGAAGAGCTAGGTTTTGAGAAAACATTCATATCGGAAATATGCATTTAACTTATAAATTCCTTGCTTCTTGATATTCGAGGTGTCAACCAATTTTTCACCAGATTTTCAACCCATAAAAAGGAGTTGTAAATTTAAGAAAAATGAGAGTGTGATTCCAAGACAAATAGATCACAAAAGTGTGAATAAGAAAGAAATGCGTTGTTCCAGCATAGGCAGGTATTCCTCTTAATTTATGGAACCGTTTGTCCTGCTTGTAAAATTCCATTTTTTATGGAAAGGAGAATTATTGCTGCTGTAAGATGTAACAAAATGGCTAAACGCCTGAGGAAAATATAATAAGGACATTTGGGTTAGGAATATAATAACCAAAAGCTTTCCCTGGGAAGTTAGACAAAGTGATACTAGTTTTTTTTTTTTTTTTATTAATAAATTGGGAACGATTGCCAATATTAACTATAATAATCTTAATGCTACCACATATGTTAATGTAATCTCTAAAAGACAGAACAAATGGTCAATATGTACTAATAGTTAAAATCATCACTGAAACTCTACAACTTTTTTCCTAACTTGAAAAATATCCGTTTGCCTAATTTGGGCTAAAGATTATCCCCATGACTTTGGTTTGCTACATAGAATCAAACAAGATCAGAATGTTGAAGAGAAAGAGGATGTAACTAGACAGTACTGGCTGTCCCCTCAATCCACCTCCCCCCCACCCCCCGCCTTTTTTTAAAGGAACAGAAACCCAATTCTACTTAATAATGTTTCCAGCTAAAAACAAGATTTTCCAGGCTGCTGCCCACCTAGGTGTGGTCTAAGTGATATGCTTTTGGCCAATAAAATGTAAATGGAATAATACTGGGAAGAACCCCAAGGAGAGTGCTTTATTCTTGGATTAAATGAAACAGATTTAGCTGTCATTCCCCTTTTACTTTTAGTTTCCGCCTCTCCTTTTATCTTCTGGAATGTCTTTGTGATGCATGGGAGTGCAGAGCCCTGTTGCAATTGAGGATGAAAGTCACTTTTCAAAAACCACAGGCCCCATAGGTAGATGGTGCCTGAAGCATTGATGACAACGTAGGGCCACTGCCCTAGTTATGGGTTCCTGTTATAGGAAGAACATAAATCACTTCTGCAATGTTTCTTATATACTTTTAAACACAGAGAGCAAGGAGAAGGGGAGTGGGGGGAAGACAATAAATCCATGTCATTTAAAAAGAGGGCATAAAAGATTTTTAATGCAGATAGTAATTGTGAACCTTATCTTCATGCTCAAGAAATGACTTCAAGAGTCATGACATAGGCGGTTCAAGCAGGAGATGAAAAAAGAACAAAAGGGCATGTTGAGTCAGGCCTCTTTAAAAAGGCCTTCTCAGAATCCTGATTCAGTAACCTGTACTTGGACCAAAAGAGTCACATGTCCACCCCTCTTCTAACAAGGAGCCCGGGACTAAATCGCTTGGCCTTGGTACAGACCGCTCCAACAAGTCTGGCTTTCTGCTGGTAACCGAAAAAATCAAATTGGCTTCACGAATGCTTCAGTGAAGCTCCATTTAAAGTAACCTTTTTCTCTCTTCTGCAAACCTCCCCGCCTCCCTTCTTAGCTTTTTGTTTCAGGAATCTGGTACCACCCTAAACACATTATAAAGGAAGCCGGCTGCAAGTATATGATTCCACCAAAATCAGTTAGATCTTGTATTTCCCTCTTAACACCCCCAGCCCCTTCAAAAGCTGCTTTATCGTTGCAATATCAAGCTCATAAAGTGAGTATATTTTCTTTCTACTACTCACTTGAAAATTTGGGGGCAATTCTTGCTTTCAAGGTATTTCAGTTATTTATTTTTTTAAAATATTTTATTTATTTGGGAGAGACACAGAGACAGAGGCAGAGACATGGGCAGAGGGAGAAGCAGGCTCCCTTGGGGGAGCCTGATGGGGAACTCAATCCCAGTACCCTGGGATCATGACCTGAACCAAAGGCAGACACTCAACCACTGAGCCACCCAGGTGCCGTATTTCAGTTATTTTTCAATATATGTTGGCAATGTTGCACTATGACCTTAGGCTCAGCAAGAACCAAACTGAAGTAATGGCTGGATCAGTAGTTACGAATCTTGAAGTGGGGGGAATGGGACTTTCTCCAGAATCCTGGCTAAGACAGGCATGTTTTTGTTCTCCTAGTGGGCTCATCCTTCCTACCACTGTTTCATTCAGGGTGAAAATTTTATGCTCTGAGTCCCTTTGGACCATTGTTTTTTGAGACATTCTCAGTTCTAAGTGTCCATCTTACTTCTTTCCACCTCCATCTTTTAAAAACACTGCTTTTTGGTTACTGGGATGGTTTTAAAACAGATCTGCAAATTCTTTGACATTTCCCCCAACTAGTAGATTCATGTGCCAAATTGTGATTGTTTAAAGAAATGTCACTAAGTTCTGGAATAGTTTTTTTGGCAGTCACAGTAACTGGCACACTTAGGGGGAGGACATCCCCTTGACCATGGAAAGCTCACCTTTCTAGCTTTCAGTTTCATCGTTTGTGAACCATGAGGATTTTACCTTTCCAGAAAAACTGTATTCAGGGGGAAATATATAGCCTTAAAATTTTATTTCAGAAAAATCTTGTTTAAAAGTTTGAAAATCAGGGCAGCCCGGGTGGCTCAGCGGTTTAGTGTTGGCTTCAGCCCAGGGCATGATCCTAGAGACCTGGGATCAAGTCCCACATCGGGCTCCCTGCATGGAGCCTGCTTCTCCCTCTGCCTGTGTCTCTGCCCCTCTTTCTCTGTCTCTCATGAATAAATTAAAAAAAAAAAAAAAGTTTGAAAATCAGCAATAGGATAAAGAACCTAAGTATCTGGGCCTAGTATATTTGTGTCCATGACAAAAATTCAGCTATAAATTCAATTTCCTTAATTATAGGCTTTTCAAGTTTTGATTTCCTGAGTCCATTTCTATAAGCTATTCAGAAAATTGTTCATTTATCTAAGACTTTGATTTACTGGTATTTAGGACATTCTCTTTTATTTTAAAAAAAATTAATGTAGGATTTTATCTCCTTTTAATTGTGCCTTCCGTGTTTTCCTTAAACTCAATATTTCTATTTTATTCAACTTTACAAATAACTTTTGACATTTTTTCTCTATTGAATCTTTAAAATTTTTTAAATCATTTTTGTTCTCTACAACTTTAATAAATTCCCTCTGACATTTAAGTCCTCCTCAAAGTTTAAGATGTTTCTCATCTCCCCCCTCACCGCAAAATAAAATATTTTAAGTGATCTACATATCATGTATTCTATTTTTAAGAAGTGATGTTATGAAAGGAATAGAAAGTTATAGCGAAAAATTAGAGTAAGAACTAAGTTTTTAGAAGTTTAAGGTGTGCTCTTGGGAGTTAACTGCAGAAATTGAGGGGCAACAGAGGTCACTGAATGAAGAAAAGAAAGAGACTTGGTTGTCTGATGTATAACCAAATTGTTATATGAGTATTTCTCACCCTTGCGGCAAGAGTTGAGATGACTAAAGAGCCTTTAGTTCAGTGTAACTCCTGAATGATGTGAATGAGTGACTCTTCAAAATAGATTAATGAAAAGGAGGGCAAGAGGGTAGGAATTTGAAGGAGAGGATTCTCTAGGAGGGTAAAATAATAATTAAACTTCAAAAGGCACGGTTAGAAGAATGAGGACTCTGCCTCCTCGCTTCATGGTCAGTAATATAAGAGTAAAGGACAGATTTCCATGCATGGAGGCCGCAGAAAAAGCAGAAGTTTCTAGTGGAAATCTAGGTTTAAGAAGGAAAGTAAATGTAAGGTTCTTATAGGCTATAATTACAGAGAACTTTTGAAGTGCAGTGAAGTTAAGATTTTGCAACAAGAGTGGAAAGCTGAGCAGGAGAGGAATGTAATGGCTAAGTGGAAGCGTAATATAAGTGGAAGCTGTGAGAGGTATGGATGGAATATTCCCATGAACACGGACTATTCAGGGAGACATCAGAGGGTACTGGTGAGCTGATGTGGGGGCGGCTTGGATTGGCATGTGGAACAATCTCAATAGGTGCTATATAAACCTGAGTCTAAGTGGAAGACAGCACTGAGTGCCTTGTCCTTCCTCCTATCATCAGGGCTGGTCAGTGTTTTTTCATTACTGCCTGAGCCTGGACTTGCTGAGTCCCATCTGCTGTTAAGCCCAGGTCTCACAGTTAATACAAAGTGAGAGTACCCTTGGGTACTTGGTTATTGCTGGTAAGTAAAGGCAGCATCTGGTAAGTAGGCTTCATGCATATGAATGCTTGGTCCAGATTAAAAGTTCTATTATCAGATCTTAAGATGGAGAATTCAAGCATGAATTAGGGTTTAGTGAATAATTCTGGCAGTGAAAGAAAGCTGGTACTTCACGTATAGGGAGCTAAAAGCACCAGCTTGGTGTTAGGTTGTATTGGCGGGCATTCTGTCTCTTTGTTTTGGAAAGCAAGGAGGAGTTTTTTGGGGTAATGGGAATGAAATAATAGAGACCCTATGTGAAGCATCAGACAAGGATACTTCTTTCCGGGTAATCCTTGTTATTCTCTTCAACAGGCTTTTTAGCTATTACACTGTACATTTTCAACATTAATATTCCCATTTTCTCCCTTAAATTACCCAATAAGAATGATATAAAAGTTATTTCCAGTACATTTTCATTTAAGGATAATGATCACTAATGACTACAAAGCTGAGATTTCCTTAAGAAAGTGAATATAGCTAAAAATGAGCAAGGCTGGTGTTAGTGATAAATACTAAAGATTAGCCTTCTTATTGGGGTAGAAAAAAAGATATTTAGATGGCTAATTTGTAATGAAAATTAAAATAAAACCTATAGTTGCTAAATAGTTCTAGGCCAGCTACTGCTTACAAACAACTCTTGTTTTTCTTTTTTTCTTTTTTTTAAGATTTTATTCATTTATTTGAGAGAGAGAGAGAGAGAGAGAGAGACAGAGACACAGGCAGAGGGAGAAGCAGGCTCCATGCAAGGAGCCCCATGTGGGACTCAATCCCAGGATCCCAGGATCACACCCTGGGCCAAAGACAGGCACCAAACCGCTGAGCCACCGGGGATCCCCAACACTTGTTTTTCTATATTAAATCTTCATCAGTCTTTTTTTCTAACTGCAACTTAAACGTTGGAGACAGCCCTAAATTTGCCTACATTGCCAGGTCACAGGATCTCCTCTTGTGCATCACAAGTTCCTCCTGCTACGTCGCAATTAGCATATTCTCTCCAAGTCTGTAATAATAACAAAGTACATCGTGATTTTTGGCTATTCCATTTTAAATTTATTCTTGGTTTAAATACATGTCAAGTTTCATGAACTGATTTGAAAGTTGTTTAAAAATAGTTGTTCCACATTTTTCCTTTAACATTTCTATTAAATCTGGGAACTACTGCCATTTCTCTTGTTTTCAGCTCTTTATGTTGGCCCTTAGCCCATGCAAAAGCAAATGATGAATACTGGTCGCCCCGCCCCCCACTTTTCAGATTTTTAAGCTTACTTTCTCTCTCCATACCTTTCTAAAACTTCCTCATATAGGGCTACCATTTGCTCCACCTCTGTGGTCTTGACTGACGGCATTCCTCGTGGATCCTTTAGTCTTCCTGGTTCACCACAAACTAGATTAGAACCCCACACCCACAGATGAACATGTAGGAGTCAATGTGCTCTCAAGTCAGTTTTCTACTTCCTTTGCGGTGGTGGCTCTGTAAGTATAACTGGATTTTGTCCTAGAATTCTAGTTTCATTTCAAGATATAATCAGTCCTAAAGTGTGTTGCCTGGTTGAAGCTTCTCTCTACCCCTCAAACCTATAGCACTGGGGCTCTACCTGAACTGTGGAAACTGACTCGCCTACCTATCATAGAAAACATTACCTACCATTGTCTGAGGTCACATGGATCTAGCCAAATTATACGGCCTGTTTCTAGTCTGCTTTGATATACTTCTGGAATGAGTCTTTACAAATATCAGTTCTCAGTGTACTTTATAACTAAATTTTTTAAAGGTCTTATTTATTCATCAGACACACACACACACACACACACAGAGAGAGAGAGAGAGAGAGAGAGAGAGAGAGGCAGAGACATAGGTAGAGGGAGAAGCAGACTCCTGGAGGGAGCTGGATGTGGGAATCTGTCCTGGAACTCTGGGCTCACACCCTGAGCCAAAAGTAGATACTCAATCACTGAGCTACCCAAGCATCCCACCAGATAATTTTTTTTTTTTTAAGATTCCAATTATTTATTCATGAAAGACACAGAAAGAGAGAGAGGCAAAGACACAGGCAAAGGGAGAAGCAGGCTCCACACAGGGAGCCCGATGTGGGACTCGATCCCAGGACCCCAGGATCACGCCCTGGGCTGAAGACAGGCACTGAACTGCTGAGCCACCCAGGGATCCCCCCCCATTGGATAAATTTTATATAAGGTTTTGGCACTACTAAAACTGAGGCACAAACTTGAATTTCTAATGACATACCAATGATGATACCACGTATTTTCTATTGAACAATCACACTGCTTGCATCATCCCTAGCACTCTAATTCTAAAGTTCACCTAATCTTGAGCACAAAGAGGTCAAGTCTTCTCTAAGGAGAATTAAAAGTGTACCCACACACTGTAGTATATTTCATGGACTCTGGAAACTCACATGTAGGTATGGTAGGAGGTACTGAAAATTAGTGAAAGTGCAACACTACATATAGCCTGCTTTCTGATGTATAGAGTATGTTTGTGTATATATACACGTTTATACATACTAACTTTGTGAGGCTTAATAGTGATAAGTTTACTATCACTATTACTCCTTTCTAGTAGCCAAGACCTTAGGGACCAAGGATGGCATCTCAGTTATCCTTTCTCAAGTGGCACTTAACTATGCTAGTGATATAGAGATCTAGCACACATGAAGGAGAATTACATTTATGTGAAGAGAAAACAGAAATTCGTTAGTTTAGAATAAGAGGATAGAGAAAGTGGTTTGAGTAAAACTCATTTTCCTGATAGCACTTTCCACAGGAATTATTTAACATTCTCTGTCCTATTTCATAAAGTTGACTATAACCCTACTGAATAATTAATTCAGTTAGGTGCAAGGACAAGTTTGTTTGTTTGTTTGTTTGTTTTAACCTTCCTGACACCTTTCCCGGTATATCCACCACTAAAGGACAAGTACATCCCTCTTTTTTTTTTTTTTTTTTTTTTTAAACCTAGCATCTTTAGTTTTCTGGAGAAGAAGCAGTCCCAAGAAAGTCATGACAGCATTAATAAAATATTTCTTTTGATTAAAATGTTACTTTGGATATGTTTGGTTTGGTAAAGTAGATCACACAACTCAGTTGATCCTTGAGTCTTAGAGTTAATTAAACCATACCCGTCACAAATAATGTGTATCAACTAGTAACACTGGTCAGAGGTCTAGCTTTTGGTATTAAGATATATTTTCACTAGCATTTGGTTTGTTCTTTCATGAAAGCATGGGAGTTGAATTATTTAGTGAAAATACTTACCTACAAGGGCAATTATTCAATTATTTTATGCATCACTGATGGAAGTTAATAAAATGTGCTATTTGTTTTCCTGTCTATTTTGACTACAATTTACATGTTTAGTCATGTTTATGTATTTGAATACTGTTGAATTGATCTGTAATAAAGGCTGAGACTTTTTTTTTTTTTTTAAGATTTATTTATTTATTCATGAGAGACAGAGAGAGAGGCAGAAACAGGGAGGCTCCCTGCAGAAGCCTGATGGTGGGACTCGATCCCGGGACTCCAGGATCACACCCTGAGCCGAAGGCAGATGCTCAACCGCTGAGCCACCCAGGCATCCCAGGACTGCGACTTTAAATTGAGTGTCCTTTTTCACTTTCAATTTATTCCCATGGTAGTCTAGCCTGTTCTTATGTACCAAATATTTCTATTTCATAAAATTTAGCATATTCACCATGTTCCTTTCTCCTTCTTTTTTACCTGAACTCAATTTCTCATCCCTCTTTATTTTCTTTAATTCTTGATCCCCTATACTTACATCACCATGTACATTTGAGGCTCAAGAATAATACATGATCTCTGCCACAAGAAGCTTGTAATCCAGTAAGAGAAAAGATACATGAATTTTAAAAGTTAATTGACAATCTTCTGACAATAATCTGTATAATTCTTTTCATAACTTCCACCACAGCTAGAATACTATAAATATATATATATATATATATATATATATATATATATATATATATATATATATTTTCCTTAAAGTTATAGGGTGAGAGATTTCACATGCCTCAAAAACTAAACAGTATCCTGAGTGAGCACAATAGAATGAATCAAATAAAGCTGACACAGAAAAGATGGTGGAATAAATAGTGTTGTAACATTCCCACTCTCCACATCTAATAAGGCAAACAAGCAAAGGAACAAAAAGTAAAAGTAGCAAAAACAACAACAACAA
The DNA here is from genome assembly GCF_018345385.1 of Vulpes lagopus. Classification (NCBI taxonomy): domain Eukaryota; kingdom Metazoa; phylum Chordata; class Mammalia; order Carnivora; family Canidae; genus Vulpes; species Vulpes lagopus. The sequence continues at coordinate 39,495,581 of NC_054839.1, read as the reverse complement.
CAAAAACCACCAGCATTAATCAAACTAAGGGTAGAAACTCATGAGATGGTTGGAAACGTATTGGCCAGAGACAGAAAAACCATGAACATGTGAATGTCACTCTACCTGCCAGTCACATGCTGGTGTACAAGAAGCTGAAGGCAAGGGGAATAAAAATTACTGGCAATCTCCACTCTCCAGTGTGCCTTTCTTTTTAAAAATCTGTTCAAAGTGTTTATATTATACCAGAAAGGATACATCAATTTAATAACTTAAATTCCACTAATAAATTATTATTGATACACCATTGCAATTAAGGAGTTTTTTCAAAGAATATCTTGTCAATCTATTTGGGGGTTAACTCTGTTCTATTGATTACCTATCACTACATGACAAATTATCACTGAATTTAGCAGCTTAAAAAAACATCTGTTAGATCATAGTTCCTTGATAGTTCCACAGGTTCAGAAATTTCCATGCATTTTAGCTGAGTCCTTGGGTTCACTGTGTCTCTTAAGTCCAAAATCAAGGTACAAGCTGAGGCTACCATCCTCTAAAGTCTGAACTCGGGAAGGAGCCCCTTCCAAGCTCTCTCATGTGACTATAGTCTTAGGTCCTTCCTGCATATTGGTAGGAGGTATCAGTCCCCCCCCCCCCCCCCATACGGACCTCCCCCCTGAGCAGTTCAAACGCTGCAGCTGGTTTGTCTCAGAGTGAGAGAGCTGAGACAGAGATTACAGAGATTAGGGAAGGGCACGCCAAGACAAAAGCCGCAACTCTTCACAAATTCATTCTGGGAGAGATAATCCATCACTTTTGCCTTCTGTTCATTTTAAGAGTTTTACTGGATCAGCCCACACTCAGAGGAAGGGATTATAGCAGCCTGTGAATACTACTAATACCAGAATTATTACAGCCACCCTAAGGTTACTTACCACATGCATATCAGATGCTTTTGATTACAGTAAAAAATACACGATTCCAAAGGTCTGACCTCCCCTTTTCTAGATTTTAAGGAAGAAGTTGAGAAAAAAAATTAACTCCAACTGGCTTTGTCAAAAAAGAAAGGTAATTTGTTTAACAAAAAAGTCTCAGCCTCGAGGTTGTCCTGACTGTAGGTCCAGCAGGATTCTGTTGTGCCCTGACATGTAACTTTCTCTAAATAGTTCTGTATGGATTCTATTGATCTGTCATGTCCTCTCTGCCCATCCCTCCAGCTAGGGGGAATCAACCTCCTCCCCACTTGACCAGTTCTGGGTCATCTGCCCACTGCTGGAATCTAGGGGAAATGGACAGGAGCAGAATTCTAAATCCTATGGAGAGAGTAGGGGAAGGAAAATTTGAGGGGCTGTTACCACAATAAAAGGTACTGGCTCATAGGCAAGCAAGTCACTCGTGCCCACTGCACCCATCTGTTCTCCTTTATGTCTCTACCTGCTCTAATTCATGTAGGTTACTTTTGTTGTAGACTTAAAGATGCACATGATGGTATTTTATTTTACTGGTAGGAGTAAGAGAACTATTCTCCTGAGAAAAAGTTCATGCTAAATGCTTGTCTAAAAACACAGTAATCCATTGTTTTGCAAGTATGTTCTATAGAAGCAAAATGGTTCTTGGAGTGCCTGGGTGGCCAGTTGGTTAAGCGTTTGACTCTTGATTTCAGCTCAGGTCATGGTCTCAGGGTGGTGAGATCAAGCTCCACGTCGGGCTCTCTGCCCAGCATTGAGTCAGCTTGAGAGTCTTTCTCTTCCTCTTCCTCTGCCACCCTCCACCTGCCCTCGTGTGTACAGGCTCTCTCTCTAAATAAATAAAATCTTTTTTTTTCTGTTTTAAGATTTTATTTATTTATTCATGAGAGACACAGAGAGAGGCAGAGGGAGAAGAAGCAGACTCCATGCAGGGAGCCCGGATGCAGGACTCGATCCCAGAACTCCAGGATCACGTCCTGAGCCGAAGGCAGATGCTCAACCTCTGAGCCACCTAGGCGTTCCAATAAATAAAACCTTTTTAAAAAAGTTTCCTAAGCTTTTCTCTGGCTTTATCTAGATGGAATTGACCTATAGCATGGTGTAAGTTTAAGGGCATATAACTGTTGATTTGATTTGTATATTGCAAAATGATCACCACCATAGCATTAGCTGACATCCACATCACATTACTACCATTATTTTTGTGAAAACATTTAAAATCTATTTTTAAGCAACCTACAAGTATATAAAATATAGTATTAACTATAATTATCATTCTGTATACTAGATTCCCAGAACTTATCTCCTACTAGAAGTTTGTATTCTTTGCTCAACCTTGTCCCCTTTACCCTACCTGATAACCACCATTCTAGTCTGTTTCTTGGAGTCTGGTTTTCTAGAAGTTCCAAAATATAAAGGTCTACTTTCCTTCCCTCTCCATCCAGTGTCCAAGCCAGACAGTGGATTATACTAACATTTCTGCTCTACCAATTCATTTATCAAGAGGGCTGTGTCAGGACTGTCTATCAGGTGGTTTAGGTTCCCTGCAAACTGCTTTCTCCAGCACTTCTGTTCATGACAGCTTGTTCACTTTGAACACCCCAGTTTCAGGTCTCTCCATTACTGCAGAAGTAGGAAGGAAAGGGAGTAATTTATTAAGTCTTAACTACCAATAGATAAATAAATGGGGAAAATATCTTCACCTCAAAATCTAGAGGGAATTACTCAGCCATCAAAAAGAATGAAAGCTTGCCGTCTGCAACGTGGATGGAACTAGAGTGTTATTATCCTAAGTGGTATAAGTCAGAGAAACACAAATATCATAGGATTTCACTCATAAGTGGAATTTAAAAAACAAAACAGATTAACATAGGGGAAGGGAAGGAAAAATAAAATAAGACAAAAACAGAGAGGGAGGCAAACCAGAAGAGACTCTTAAGAGAACTGAGGGCTGCTGAAGGGGAGCTGTGAGGGGGATGGGCTAAGTGGGTGATAAGCATTAAGGAAGGCACTTGATGGGATGAGCACTGGGTGTTATACACAACTGATGAATTGCTAAATTCTATTCCTGCAAACAATACTATACTATGTTTTAACTAACTTGAATTTAAACAAGAACTTGGAAGAAAAAATATAAAATAAAATAAAATAAAATAAAATAAAATAAAATAAAATAAAATAAAATAAAATAAAATAAAATAAAATAAAATAAAATAAAATAAAATAAAATAAAATAAAATAAAATTAAATAAAATTAAATAAAATTAAATAAAATTAAATAAAATTAAATATAAAATAAAATAAAATAAAATAAAATAAAATAAAAAATAAAATAAAATAAAATAAAATAAAATAAAATAAAATAAAAATCTGCAAGGGAGTTTTGGAGTCCAGACAGCAAGTAGCTCAGAGACAAAAAATGGCACATAACTCTGGTGTAGGAGCCCCTCTGCCCCATTGTGTATCAGTAGGAAACATAAGACCTGCTACTACCATTCAGTTTTTCCTCTGCTGAAAAAAGGCATAAGAAACCCAGAGAATAAGATCATGAATACTTACTGTTACAATTTCTAGATTTAAAAAAAAAAAAAAAAAAAGCATAGGAGAAGAATTCAAAGGAAAGAAACAAGAGATGCTGGAAGTTATGGGTATATTGGAGAAAAACACAAAGACAGCCTGGAAAATTTAGCCTGAGTGTAAGCCTTTTCATCTGTTTGAGATTCTTATCTTCCTGTTTGGTGACTATAGGGATCAAATGAGAAAGCCTGAATAATGCACAGCTTCCTAAGATGCTATACATATTACCGTATTTTCATTATGCCCTTCACCCTTCCATCATTTATTATTTTGGTTTGGAGAATTTCTTTTTTTGGAAGAGTTCTTACCCATTAGGTTATCTATAAAATGTGTATATTCTTCACATTCTTCCCATGAATGCTTTCCTGTTTTTAATCCTAGACTCACTGAAGTAGAATACTTATTTAGACTATTCTATAACCAAGAAGGTGATCTTGTAGGGGCCACAGTATTTACTCCACAAGCAGATCCTAACCCTCAAGCCACAGTCATTTCCTTGTTTGTATCTGATTGCTTTTTTTCAGTACCAAAATTTCTAATTACTAGAATCAACTTGTCATCAGAATGGTTTTCTGTCTGGGAAGACTTATTCACTCCATTTCCCATTATGTCTCCTACATCTTCCTTGAGCTTATTTTTTCATTAACAGATTACTATCTCTATATCCCATCAGTTTTATTTCCTTCCAACCAGGTTTATTACTTGCACCTCGCTGCATTCAGACAGCTATTGTAATCTTTTCAGGTTATTTCCACGTTTCCTTTGTTTTCCACAGATGTAGTTCTTGTAATGTTGATATCTTCAGAAAAAAACATCAACTTGAGTTTGATTACCACAAGAGGCAGGAAGAAACAGAGGCAAGAATAGTTGACACATACGGTGTGTTACAGACACATACAGTGTGTTACAGACTCATAGTTTAAGTTAAAATGATATAAATCAAACCTGATTTTCCTATAGAAATAATGGTAAAATATTTCTGACAGAAGCATAACCCTGAATTTTTTTAAAGAAATGCCCATATATTTTATATTCAATCCAGTATGAAATGATTTTTAAAGATCTGACAATCTTTTCAAATGTGTTAGTCAAATAAGCTTACCAATCATATATAATTTTACTTAGTATTGATTTACATTTTTGCCAAAGTTAAATCTTATCGTGGTAATTCCAGACATATTTTGGAAAAATAAAGAGGAAATAAATATTTCCTAGGTCAAAATGTTCTGAAATATATTTTTTCTTTTGGTAAATAATAATGGACATGTTTGAGGAGACTTAGTTTTTTGTGGAGCCCTCCATAAAGTGACCTGTGGAGAACAAAAATAATGCTTAGGCTTTAAAATGTGGTGGATCCTTTGATAAACAAATCAGGCTAGATTAGGATGAAATCATCTGCATGGCTCTATGTGCTGATGAATGGGTGATTTACATGTAACTGGCTGAGGTTCATAAATGCAAAAATCTGGAACTCTTACTCCCCTCCTTCCCCTGGGGACAGACTTGCAAAGAGAACTTGAAATAGGTTTTTTTTTTTTTTTTTTTTTTTTTTTTTAATTTTTATTTATTTATGATAGTCACAGAGAGAGAGAGAGAGAGACGCAGAGACACAGGCAGAGGGAGAAGCAGGCTCCATGCACCGGGAGCCTGATGTGGGATTCGATCCCGGGTCTCCAGGATCGCGCCCTGGGCCAAAGGCAGGCGCCAAACCGCTGCGCCACCCAGGGATCCCTGAAATAGGTTTTAAATGGAAGTGGGTCCATCCTGAGTTTTGTCCTCTGATAACAGTGTTATTCTTTTAAGTCAGGACAGTATTGAACTCTGTAAATTTTCACTAAAAGCCCCGGTATAAGAATCAAATAAATTAATTTCACATATTCGTTGGTACATGGTAGGCACTTACAGTAGTTATTTATTGAATAAAGAAATGAACTAATGGTTTCTGGATAGGAAAACAGCCAACTGAAAGTTAAAGTAAATAACTTTGCTTTTAGAGAGCCCCAAACAAGAACCTGAAAGGTCCATTTGACTGCAGTCAACCCTTTTCTCACCTCAATTTATTCCAGCCCATTTTTGTGTATTGAGCCATCACAGCCAGAGCAGGAGCACTAATCAAATACACCCAACTACAGATTTACTCACAGTTTACACCTGTGAAGTTGAACACACCATAAATATTCTGCTAAGCTTTCTCTTAAATCTGCCTGCAAGTACCTTACAGGATTATGGTAATATAAAATTTTTCTACCTTCATCATATTTATAGTAATGAGTCGTTTAATTGACTTCCCTACAGCAGAACTCTCTTCCTCTTGAATTAAAATAAGAGTAAAGATGGGGATATTAAACTCTATTAATAGTTTAAGATGTAATAAATGGCTCAACCAGAAATAGCTGACTCAGACAGACGAAGATATTTTAATTTCTCAACAATTCATAAGCAAGGACTGACTTCCCAGGTACAGAACTGGGGAACTGTGGGTTCTGCAGGAATTACTCCAAGACCCAAATCAGAAACTCTGAGAGAGGGAACTGTGTTCTTCACCAAATCTTCCTGGTGGTTTCTGTACATTCTAAGGTTTGTCAACCATCCCTCACAGTTTCTCCTGTGAATTAAAGAACGATTTCCCTAATTATGGTTATGTACTATCTTAAGCATTTCGTCCTATAAAATTTAGCCGCATTGACAACTGACTGAAGAGTTGTAAACTAGTAGTAAAAACAGCAGTTGTAGCAGTTCTACTGATAATCACATCCTCAAATATTTTCAGGAGAAAGACAACATGATTAATATTCATAAAATCATGAAAATGACTCAAATATTTGTCATTAGCGGCTGCAAATTTACTAGCTTTCATGGGTCTCTTTTAGCGAATTCCCAGTATGCATGGTGCACCATGCCAGGTGTTCCTTATATTACCATTTTATTTTTATTTTTATTTTTTTTTATTATTATTACCATTTTAGTAAATATTAATGGTAGCGTGTGTAATAGGAGTTAGTATCTCCATTCCAAATAAGACTGAGGCTTAGAAAAACAAGGCAAGCACTCCACCGTCATACCAATCAGTTCTTTCTCACTTTCAGAGAGTGTGCGTTCCAATTTAGAGAAATACTATAAAACAAGGCAAAAGAAGTAAGGCAGAAAGAGAGGAGCCTACTAACCTCACCGAGGAAGCACTGATGCCTGAAGCTCCCCTAGTCCTCAGGGATTCGAGTTTTCCAGGAACTGAGCTTTCCCTTTCTGGAGCCAAGATGTCATTTCCCAGGGCCTGCAAACCCACCCATCCACTTCCACTTCCTTTCCTTTTCTCAGTTCCTGGTTGGAAGCTAGTTGTTACAAGAGCCCCACCCCTGGAGATTCTGGTTCAGTGCATCCTTCTTGGAGGCCTGGAGGAGGTATTTAGGAAATACTGTCCAGGTGTGAGGAAACTCACCAGGAGCACCTACCCATTGGCCTAACAACTAATCGTTCACAGCTGGGCCACAAGCAGCTTGGTGTAGGCAGATTTCTTCAACATCCGGTATCTTTTTTTGGTTCATTTCTCAGGATTTTGCCCAGTCCATGCCTTCTAGTATCCAGTTTCTCTCATCTAAAATTTTGATTTTTTTTAAATTGCATATTATTTGCATTTTAAAAATTTTCTCTCATTTCTCAGTGATAATGGCATTTTAAGCCTGAATTTTCGGCAAGATTCTCCTGCCAAACAATTTTCAGATGTGAGAGCATGGGGAGAAAGTGCCTGACATACTTACACACAGCCGATACTCCATAAGTAATTGCTGAATGGATTAAATAATAAATCTCATGTTTTTCACACAAAATCCATATTCTCGTAATGGTTTTTGTTTGTTCTCTGATATTTCCTTTTTTCCCCCCTTGGTATTCTATTTTTGTGTTAAACATGTAAATTTTTGCCCCTAATCCTCTGGATATAATAATGAGATAGCATAAAATATCTTTTTTTGATTTATATGTTTTTCATGCTACCGGTGTTCATTATATATCTGTCTGGTAATTTCTGTTTGTCCATTTTATTTGATAATTAAGCCCTGGGAGGGTGCTTTGGGTTTCTTCTTCTGTAATATATACAGGATGATTTCTCACCTTCCCTGACTAGGAAGTCTGCAGGGACCCTGATGTATGGGGAAATGTTGGGATTGACTGGCAGTCTTCACCTTTCAGGTGGTAGCTTACAGAGAAGTAGCTAGCTGTCAGGCAAGGACTCTAAATCCCCAGAACAGAGAAGGTTTTAGTGTGAGGCTTTAACACTCCATTAAAAACCTTTGCTCTCAGGGTGCCTGGATGGCTCAGTCAGTTAAGCTTCCAGCTCCTGATTTTGGCTCAGGTCATGATCTCAGGGTCGTGAAATGGAGCCCTGAGCCGGACTCTGTGCTCAGCACTGAGCCTGCCTGTCCCTCTCCCTGTGCTCGCCCCACCCCCACCCAGACCATGCTCTCTTTCTCTTTCTAAAATAAATAAAATCTTAAAAAAAAAAAGAAAAAACAACAACTTTGCTCTCACCTTTGTCACCTTATAACTATTTCAATTTCTTAGAGAAGAACCACTTGTCCTTTTGCCAGAAGTTACACTATGTGTATTGGTGAGAAGGTGACAGGTGTTGGGAACAATTGTTCCTTTTTATAGACCTTCAACTAGTCCTTGGATTTGCTTCTTACTCCAGCCCAATGCCCCTCTGGGATTTAGAAGGGTAGATTAGCTCTCATTTCTACTGTAGTCCCCTTGTAGAGTACTTCTGTAGTTTAACTTTGAATTGGCTTTTGATCCCAGATTTATTAAGAAGTGCTAAATTTCTGAGCACTAAGCTGTTTTGTTTGATTTGCATTTTGTTGCTAATTTCTAGTTTTATTATCATGGGTTCCGAGAATGTGCCATTTATGAGTTTGGACTGTGGCACTAGATTACTCTTGTTTTGTTGGCTTTTGGTTTTGGTATCAAGAACACAGCAACATCATGAATTCTTTGGCTGCTCATCACTTGAATTCTCTTCCTATGCTTGAAGACTTCTCAGAATGAGTTTTAGGGTGCCCCAGAAACTTCAGCTAATGGAAGCTGGTGGGCAAAACTCACTTCTGCACTTTCCCTGGGGCTGCGTGCAGTACCTGCTTGCTCTTGAGGAAGGATGCTAAAGGGGTTCCTTACATCTTTGATCAAACCCCTGTCTACTGTTCAACCCCTAGTCTTTCATCTTCTGCCTGTGAGGTATGGAGAATGCCTTTCAATCTAAGCACAATTATGAGCAGGACATAGGGAAGGAGGTGATGAGGAAACTTGTCTCATTTGGAGATTTCACTACTTCGTTGAAAGTTTTTCTTCTCTGGTATTTATGGTGGTAGTCACAATATCATGCTCACTTGGAGAATCGCTTTCCTACCTTTCCATACTGGATTCTCCATCTTGGACTATCTACTTGACTCGCCCCAAGTGACCCCTATAACTCTAAGACACAATCAGCTTTGGTCCTGATTAAGTTTTCACACTCCTTCAATTCCTACCAACCACTAAGCACACACAGCCGTGCACATACATAAGAATAGGTGCAAGAGCGCATGCTCACATGGAACACTGACTTCATAATCCAAATCGGTGATTTTTTTGAAGTGGGAAACAAGTCCACCTGTTTTGTTTGTCTCTCCTTTGATATGTTTAATCAAAGCCTCTTTGAAACTAATTGGCTTTTTTCTTAGTCCAATCCCGTTTGATTTGTCTATTATAAAATTAATCCGAATTTTGTTCTGTTGATAGCATCGTTCTTTCTGAGCCCAGTTTTAAAATTTATTGTGTTTACTTGATAATTTCTATTATACCTAAAGGAAAGAAAGATAAATATGTGAGCACAATTTGACATCTTGAAATCAATAGTTTATTGTCTTTGTTTCTTTGTAAAAATAAAGCATTCATAATGCCTTCACTAGCATGTTTCTTTTTGGTTTTGTGTCTTATAATCTCCTTTACAATTTTAGGTCTATCTAAAGTAATTTACCTCATTGGACAAGGCATGATTTCGTATTAGCACTCTGACACAGTAGCATTAGGAAATCTGATTAAGCAAAAATACAATAAATGCAAACATCTGGCATTGAGGGATAAATTTCTTAGGCACACTTAGAATTTCTTAGTAAACTCACTATTAGATAACAATTTACCCATCCCCAAACCATTGACATGTGCATGTTCATTAGGTTAACAGAAAATTTGGTAATGTGCTATATTTCCATTCAGAGCTCTAACTGTTCTAGCTTTTCCTGACCTGAATTTGACCCCATCCACAACATTCCTTGGAAACATGTTCACTGTAATGTGTAATTTTTACTGCTTTCACATGGCTAGCCCTAATATACAAGTTCTACTCTATTCAATCATAATATCAAATAAGAAGTCATTTTAACTCCAAATTTATCAAACTATTAATCTCTTCGTCTAGAGCTGTGGATCCTATTCTTTTACTTGTTGCTCAGGAGACATGTATTAGATCACAAGAGACTTCCAAGCTCTTGGAATATTAATGAAAGTCCAAACTCCTCAACATAAATAACTAACTGGCACTTAGAACAAAAACGCTCTTCTTATTCTGTTTGCACTTTTTTCCCTTAGTACACTTTATAAAAGATAGGATACAAATAGTCAAAGTCATGCAGAAAAAGTAGAAAAACAGAATATCTAGTTTGCTTTAATGGAGGGAGTGGGACTTATGCCCCTGTCTGAATAGAAGAGTTAGCCAACAGACAGAGGCCTTCTCCTGTTAACATTATGGATATCAGCCAAGTTTGCGAAGAGGTAGACAGTATGCCAGTCTAATTTTGACCAGAAGCCAAAGGGATGAACCTGGGGCCAAAAAGCAAAGAATTCCTCACTTCCCTAGAGATCCAAAGAGAGACACAAGACAATAACTTGAGCCAGAAGTTGGAAATAAGAAGACTAACTAGATCCACTACAACCTCTGAGGTTGAGAGGTCTACGGACTAAAAGAAAATAATGACAGGTGTACTGTGAAACCCAGATTTTGAAAACTCCACTATTGAATATTATGAAGAGTAATACACCAAACATAAAACTGTATGTAGTAAAGAAAAGGTTGGATAGCAGTGCTTTTTGTTTTATTTCGCTGAGATATTAGAGGTGATTTAGTAAGAGATTCCTGCCTTCACAATACAAATACAACCACTTCACCTCCTTTTTTTTGCAATTTGAGAGACTTAGGCGCACTGGGTAGGATTCAGGGGCAATATCTACCTTTGTGCTCTGAGTCTCATCTCCTCCTACTTTTTCAGAGAATTTGTTAGATTATTTTTTACTCCTTTCCTGTTAATTTCAGCCAATTTCTTCTGAATATTTCTTTAACATCTAAACACATTTAAGTAAACCTATACTCTATCTTTAAAAATAGTTCTCAATTTTATATTCTTTCTCTAGCTAATGTCCTCTACCTTTCCCTCCCTTTAATAGCCAAGTTTTTTGAATATTATATTTTTTAAATTAAAGTATAATTGATACACAATGTTACATTAATTTCAGGTGTACCACATAGTGATTGGACAACTTTATACATTATGCTACACTTACAAGTGTAGCTGACATCTATGAGTGTAGCTACCATCTGAAAATTAATTATTTTTTGTTTTAATTTTTTTTGTGATTTAATGGATTTAATGTAATCCAGTTCACACTTCAGACCACTGCAACCTGACCTAGCTCTTAATACTGTAAGATTACTGCCCTTTTAAAAGTAATCAAGAGTTCCTCATGATTAAATCCAATGAGTGTTTCTAGTTCTCATTTTTTATTTGATCCGCTAAAGCATTTGACTTCTTCTATCAACATTCATACATGTCACTCTCTGGAAAGAAGCTCACCAGGCTTTTTGTTTTCTTTCAAAGGACTTTACATAATCAATTTGTGTGTATTTTAACTCATGGACAGCAGTGAAAGAGAGAGTGCAGTCTGAGGAAATGCAAAAAAAAAAAAAAAAGAAATTTCAGGAATGTGGTATTGGATGGTATTCTTTGGTTGTTGGGTTCAGACTGCCGATCGAAGACCAAAAATCACTCAATGTATAAGATACTGTTGTATTTCATTTCTAACTAGGAAGTAGTTTGACAACTCCAAAAGGAAGCAACTCATAAGAGATTTGTTCATTTCATTACATAGAAGTGACCTACACTTGTAGAACAAATTTTCCCTGTTACCCATTTTGCAAGAACAATGGCAATTTCTAGTTGTTTTCCCAATATTTCCCATTGATTAAAACTGTTCACTTAAGAATGGATAGCTAGTTACATTCTCAAATACATATGTCACTAAAAGTGTCACGATAATGAAGAATTATAAATATGCATTTTAAAATTTAAAAGTGAGTTTCAAAAAGAGAAAATAATTCAGATAATACTGGGGATATTGGAAATACTCATTATTTATGGAATAGACTATGAAAAAATGAAAGATAATTTGAGACTGGAGAAATAGGACCCATAGAAAGTGTTAAAATTTTGAATATCACATTTTGGATGTTTTATTTTCTTATTTTAGAATTTCTTAAAAATCTAAATGCATACTTCTAAGAGGATAGTTTTGAAAAGAATATTTTAAAATGGTATTCGTCTTCATCTCTACTTCTTATTACTTCTCCTTCCTTTTGAATATATATAAACATCCACAAGCCAAAAAACTCTAAAATGGGCATGGATAATTACACTGGTTTCACATATTTGGTGGAAAAGAGAGAATAGGGGCCTTCTCTCATATGAGATGCAAATCAGAAAATATATGTGATTTAATGGCAGATTAGCATCATTTATTTTTATATTCACTGCATTTTGTTATTTTTAATAGAATTCCATTTGCCAGGATTTGGTTCCAAAATGTAAGTTATTTAACAGATATCATTAGGTTGCTAAGCATTAACACTTAATTATCATATTAATAAACAGTTATTACTCTCTCCTACACTGAGCCTTGCCTCTGTCGCATTAGTATGCATGCACTGCTCTTAGGCAACTTAATTGTCCTTAAAGGAAATCATTACAATTTAAATGAAATTGGGAGCTACTGGTTAGGGAAGGCTGTAGGGCATGCAAAATACATACTAAACAAGGAACTGTAATTTCCCCAAATCGCATTTTTTTTCAGTAATTTCACATCACAGCACTATATCTATTTGGTTAAGGGGAAAACAGTTTATTTTTTGCCTCGCAATTTTACAAGGGCACCATTTAACCAAGGACATGCAAGACTCTGGAATGGTAGCGAAAGAACTTGAGTAAATCAAATAATTTCTTTGCGGCTGGTAAACTGTTGTCAGCATTTGCAACACAGTCAACGAAGCAATAAAGTATAGCATGGTGGGCAGCCGTCAACCACCTCGTCTGCCTCTAGGACGGAGGGCAGCAGGAGGCCAAAGACTTTATGGAGACAGCTGTTGCCTCTTCCCATATGTGATTTTGTTTGTTCACTTCACAGCAACACGCTTCACATGCTGTCACAAAAATGGGGAATAGGGTCATTCTCTTGTGTCATGTTACCCCTCTCTCCCAGTTGAGAGTTCATTTTTCACATCCTCAATCCTAAAATGACTTAGTTTGGTGATGAAAGTTAAACACTGTCATCTGCTATTGAAATGCAAAGAATTTAAGTATCCCTGAACTCTTATTTCTGATAATTAATCAGTGTTTTACACAACCTTAAATAGCTCTTCATTTTTAGTGAGTGACTCATGATGAAAACAAGGATTTAATTCCTGTGGGTATTTAGCATTTTCAGATTAATTAGTTAGCAACTGAGAGTTAACTTCATTAGTGTCCAACTTTGTGGGAATATGTAAGAGTGATAGATGGTAAAATGAACAAACACCCTACCTTTTCTGAAGTATACAAACAATAAAATAAGAACCTAAAACAGTGAAATTAAACCACAGGACTGACAGATATTAAGGAATCCAGAAGTAGGCATCTACTAAGCTCATTGAAATTCATACCTTTTACATGCCAGTTAGAAATCTCCATTTTGCAAATTAGAAAACTGATGTGGGAAAGACCCATTAGCTTCACCTGGGTCTCATAGTTACTAAACGACTGTACAAAGTTTTAGATCCCAGGTCTATCTGCTTCTGCACCACATATTCATACTTGAGAACCTCACTATGAACCCGAAAAGCACCTATATTTTTGGCACAGACCATCCTATTACTTCTTGAATGGCCTATCAATGCAGAAAAAGAAAACAGATTAATTATTGCAAAAGATTTGTAGAAATTCTCTCTTCTCATACATTACGAATTACTGTATTTTTCTGTGCTTTTTCATCAGGAGACATGCTTTCTGAGTGAAGGTCTATATCATGGCTGTTCTGCATAGTTTTATCTTCCTTTTCCGAAGGAAAAAAATAACCAAATTAGCAGGCAAAAGTGTGGCGAAATGGACATTGATAGATGCGGCCTGTAAAGTTGAGCCCCATTTTAAAAATGTTTCCTTGTTTCCTGGAGTCCTTGTGGTGGCTTATTGAATTTTCAGACTGGTGATAGAAGAATTTCCATAACCTTGTGCTCTCTGGGAATGTGAGCTTAGGTACAATGTCTACCTTCTTAGAGTTTTGGGCTTCTTGATTGTAGGATAAGAGTAATAATTTATATTATATTTATTTTACAAGTCTTAAAGGGGACAAAATAGATATTCATGATTTTTCTTTTTTTTTTGTTATAAAGCAATGGAAAACAGCAATTTTTAATTTAAAAAATTATTATTATTATTATTATTTTTTTTTACTGAGTTGCCACAGTATAGGAAAAATCAAACGTGGGATTTAGACTCAGAACTAGGTTGGAAACACAAATACTATCTGATAATTGGACATTCATCTCACTTCGTTTCAGTTATGGCATCTCTGAATTAGAGATTTGTATGATACTTATAGTAAGGATAAAAGGAAAATGTTTCAAATGTCTGGTACCTTCAGAATACCTGAAGAAAACAATACTAATTACTAACAATCCACATGAATAATCTAAAAAACAAAATAAAATTCCAAAAACAATGTTCAGAATTTATGCTTCGACTTTACAATTTATGTTATCGGGACCAATTTACACACCTACCTCCATTCACTAATTCCCACTTTCCTTCTCTGTTGTTTAACCAGTGAAGGATGTGGCCACAGCAACCTCCATTGTCTCATCACTCTACCTCTAACCACTGCTGGCTGTCCCATCTCTCTCCTGGGTTAGGGACTAGTCAGTCTCCATTATTTCCACTACAGTGGGAGTTGGAATAGCTCCAAAGTCCAAGTCCACCCACGGAGGACACCTTGTATGGCTGGACCAGGTGAGTGACAAATCTTGCATTTGCTTTCCTCTCCATGCTTGTTCCATATTCATTTTTACCTCCCTCTCCTATCTGGGGTTTTACCCACCAACAAAACATTAGTACACAAGCCTTAGTTAAAGCCACAGTTTCAAAGGAACTTGGGCTGAAACAATTGAGGGACATTCACCCTAAAATGTCTCTGCAGGAGGGGACTTTAGGCTATAGGCTTAAAACTTGAATAAAATAGGACCAGGCTTTCTTGTGATAAGTGGGGTACTGATAACCCTTTGCACTCAATGGCATCATAGTCATGTTTTCACATAAGGTGTAAGTATACAAGTGCAGTTGATCAGTACAAGGTCAATAATGAACATTAAATAATGTGGTATGACCTTTTTAATGGCTTGCAGACTTATAAAAAGTAAATTGTCAACTTAAGGTAGGCTGTCAAAGCCAAAGAGCTTCAGTGGTAGATTTTAAAAAGACTTATCTTCTTCAGTCATTAGATAGACTCTGTTGAAAATCAGACCAAAGATCTGATTATGGGATTGGTAGAACTGCAAGAAAGTTTTTGGTTTTGTTTTTATTTTTTTTATTTTTGTTCTTTTTAAACCTTTTTTTCTTTAAAGATTTTATTTCTTTATTCATGAGAGACATGGAGAGAGAGAGATCAAGACACAGGCAGAGGGAGAAGCAAGCTCCAGGCAGGGAGCCCTATGTGGGACTCGATCTTGGGACTCCAGGATCATGCCCTGAGTGGAAGGCAGATGCTCAAGCCACTGCTGAGCCACTCAAGCATCCCTGGTTTTGTTTTTAAAGCTTCAGTAGGTGTACTATATCCAAGTGAGAATCATTATAGTAAAATAATCCCAGGAGGTAGAAATAAATCCATATAAGCCAGAGGCATGTTAGATTAGGGACATTGTTAGGGGTTCAGAGATCTGGGGAATTCAGGATATCCTGCATTAAGTAAAAGACAAGTTGTTGCTGCTCATAGAGCTATATATGTTAAGAAAGAGCCATTGCACTTGATAAATCTATTTACATTATTGATGCAACATGCACAGCCTTTGAGAATATAACTCCAAACCATTCATCAGGAGATTCTGAATGCTATCGGTATTGAATGAGGTTCAGAAATCCAGTCTTCAGTGCGGACTGTCCTGCTACGGTAGCCATGTCATCCATTGACCAACATGTGCTAGATATGGAATAATCACAAAGGGTCCCAGAGGAAAGCCATGTACACCATGGCAGAGGCTTACCCTCTTTGAAAAGCATAGTTTGTCTGCACATGCCAGAGACTTTTATCTAAGTAACCGCTTTTGTCTGTGGACATGACTAAAGAACACCAAGAGATTATGTAACTAGAACTTTCCACTATGCGGTAACTTGTTTTGAATTTGGCTAGTCCTAAGGTTAGGCAGGTGCTATAGCAATCAAATATTTAATAGAAGTGACACATTTAAGAGTAGGCTGAAGCAGATTCAGAAAGCACAAGTAAATTAAATGAACAGATGGCCCAGACTCCCTTGTCACTTACTTCTGTTTATCTGATGTTTATCCTTCTACTCACAACTATGTCCTTATGGAGGATAACTTTTGACCAATTGACAGAGTAAGAAAAGATTTAGGCCTGGCTCACTGATGAGCAACCACACTATGTTGGAACGATCAGGGAAAAAGCTGCTGCTATGTTCTAACCCCATTTATAGGTGAGCCTGAAAGATACCAGTAAAATTAAATCATGCCAGGAGACAAACCTGTGAGCAAAATACTCAGGCATCCATTTTGTATGGGGACATCACTTAATATATGGATATACCTAAAACGCTGTGTAGTGGATAATGACTGGAAAGAAATAAGAATGAAAGCCTGGGGATAAGCATGTCTGAAGAAGAATTAAATGGATGGAGTCAATGGGAGAAAGCACAAAGTATGAGGATTTGGTCTCTCATATTCATGCCCACCAGTGTGCTTTTACTGAAGAACAGGCTTTCAAAAACTAGGTAACATATGACCTATGTTGTGCATGTTAGCAGGACTCCCCAGACATTTCAATACCTGCAGAATGGCCCTATGAATGGAATAGCAATGGTGGCATAGCTGGAAGCTATGCTGAAATAGAGGTTATGTTTACTATGGAAGTAACTTCCACCAGAGGAAACTTCACTGAAGTGAAAGATTATCACTTCACTGAAGTGCAGATTATCACTAAGCCATTTTAGGCTCCTTATTCCAGGATTAGTAGGCAAGGAAAGAATGATTGGATTGACGGGTAGAGTTGACCCTGAGTATCAAGAGAAGCTGGGGGTACTTCTGCACAATGGGCACAGAAAGGAAGATGTATGGAATGAATGAATTTTGACTCGACATCACTTGTTGCATAGATGCAGCAAATTCAGCCAGATACAAGCAAGAATGTTATATTCAGAACCTGCAGGACATGATCTCAGTCACTTCATTACTTCATTACTTCATTACACAAGGTAAAATACTGGTCAAAGCAGAAGGGGGTGGTGAATCTAGACTTTGGAAGAGAAATATCAGTTAAATCTCAGGAGTAGCTGCAGCGATGGGGACTCAAACATGGTTTGCTAACCCTCTGAAATACTTTTAAGAATTCTGCAACAAGTAATAAGTTACTGGATGATTGGATTTGTACCTCCATTCTTGATGAAGTTGTGTGGCAATCTTACTTTCGTATTGTTAATGGAGAATGTGAGCAAATCTGAGTGGGACAGTGGAGGGACTGTATGAAACCCAATTTATGTGCTCTCCCAACACATTTGCTAAGTCCCATTTGCCTCTCAAATTTCGATGCTTACAAAATGGAGACCCTTAGCTGCCACTATTGTCCTCTAATCTAACACAACTAGCTGTCTTGGGAGTCCTTGAAATGATAACCTGACCTTCAGTGCACCTGCTATGGAGACAGCAGAGCATCTGCAGTGCCAAGTCTTGTCTTAGGGAACACCTAGGTATTCTCACAGCTCACGGATTCCAGGGTCAAATAAAGAACCTCTCTCGTGGGGGGCAGTGCTGGTGGTGGGTAATCTGACTTCCCCAGTAGCTACTGTCCATTGGCATCAGTAAGAACCTAGAATGGTAGCAAAATTCATACTTCATGAGGTGAACTTCAAGCCCTGAAAGACAGGATGTGAGAAGGAGTTAGCAGATAAATACTGGCTCTTACTTTTCCCAATATTGAACACCATGGGATATTTTCATATACTGATGTGGTAGTTTCATACCCTCTTTCAAAATGTCTTACATAAACAAGCAACTGAATGCTATTAATTGAAAATCAGTGGCCAGCTTGGAAATGGATCTTTTCCCCACTCCTTCCTTCCTTAATCTTCCTGCTCCCAAATTCTATTGATTAAAGCAAATTCCAGAGCCAGCCTGGATTGAAAATGAGTGGAAATGGACTCCCTAATATGATAGGAGGAGTTTCATGAATATACAGCGATGGAAGGAATTCTTGCTAGGCAGCTTTCTAGAAAATTTGTCACAATACTTATGTCTTTCAAATTTACCAATTCTTTGTCTTTTAGTTCTAACATCTGGACATTTTAAAAAAATTAATTTCTGGAATTTATTTTAAAGTTTCCATTATCCTTAACATTTGACATCAAAATTTAAATTTCTGAGTATTTATTTATTTGTTTTTTAAGATTTTATTTATTTATTCATGAGACACAGAGAGAGGCAGAGACATAGGCAGAGAGAGAGAAGCAGGCTCCCTGCAGGGAGCGCGGTACAGGACTTGATCCCAGGACCCCAGAATCATGACCTGAGCCGCAGGCAGATACTCAACCACTGAGGAACCCAGGTGTCCCTAAATTTCTAAGGATTTGTTTTTAGTTTTGGAAAAATTCCTTTTTAGAGTATGCTGTTCTTTTTCCTCCAAGTTAATATTTACTTTTTCCTTTACAGATGATGGAGTAGACATTCTCCAAAATGAGCTTTGATGATTCTTGTCTTCTGGTATCCATACCCTTGTGTAGACTCCTCCCATGATGAATAGTGATTACACAGTATGATGAGAAAGTGACTTTATGACTTTTGAGGCTACCCTATAAGAAATATAGTAGTTTCTGTGTTGCCTTCCCTTGGATCACTTGTTCTGGGGGTCACTAGCCACCCGAGTCATAAGGACATTTGAGTAGCCCCAGGAGAGAGCACATGGGGAGAAACTGAGGCTTCTTGTCAAAAATTAATACGAACCTGCTAACCTTATGAAGGAATCTTCCAGCCTCATTCAAGCTTCTGGATGACTAAAGTTTCAGACATCTTAACTGTTACACCATGAGAAATCCTGAGCCAGAACCACATTGCTAAACTGCTCCCAAACTCCTAACCCAAAGAAACTATGGAAGATAACCAATGTGTTTTTTTTTTTTCCAATAGATTCTCTGTTTTATTATAGAATTCCCTCCTATTCTTAACACTTTTTGACTTTTTAATGTTACTTCATTAGTATTTAGGGAGTAAAGGAAGAGACAGGTATGTGATCTCTCTACTGGTTGTTCTTTTTTTTTTTTAAGATTTTATTTATTTATTCATGAGAGACACACAGAGAGAGGCAGAGAGCAGGCTCCTCGCAGGGAGACTAATGTGGGACTGGATCCCTGGACCCAGGATCATGCCCTGAGCTGAAATTAGAAGCTCAACCGCTGAGCCGCTCAGGCATCCCCCCACCCCCCTTTTTTTTCCTCTACTGGTTTGAACTAGAAATCAGCTGGAAGTTTTATTTTTTTAATTGAGATAGAGTTGACATATACCATTATATTAGTTTCAGGTGTGCAACAAAATGATTCCGTATTTGCATATGTTGGGAAATGGTCATCACAAAAAACTTTAGTTAACATTGTCATCATACAAATTTTTTTTTGTTATGAGAACTATATTTACTCTCTTACCAATTTTGAAATGTGCAATACAGTATTATTAACTATAGTCACCATGATGTACATCATATCCCTATGACTTATTTATTTTATAGCTGGAAGTTTGTACATTCATACCTCCTGATTCCCTCACTCATTTATTGTTATTTTAAGCCACTAAATTTTAAGATACTCTATTAATCATCGCTAGATAACTAATATGGATTTTATTAATTTCAGATTAAAAAGTTGCTTTTCTGTGTTTTTTAATATTTTGAGTTCTGCTTTCTATTTTGTTTGATTTGTTATCTCCTATTTATGTTTTTTTTTTTTCCTTGACTGCCAGTTTATATTTAGGAGTAAAATATTAAAAAGGTTAACTAAAAGCTTAGTGTTCACTGAGTTCCTATAAAATTATAGACTTTATCACGTTTTTAAAAGATACTTAACCTATCAATCGTTGTCAGTTTTATTCTTTGGCTTATCATTTCCTCAGAGAGGAGTCTTTCCAGTTTCTTAGATGGGAAGCCTGATGTAGAGCTAGGGAAAGACTAGGATTTTACAATTTTAACTTTATTTTTTTTTTTTTTTTATTTTTTTTAATTTTTTTTTTCAATTTTAACTTTAAAATGTTTGGTTAGTATCTGCTATTTTGGTGTGGTGCTTTACCCCTGCCCTCAGCTAAGCCCTGTTTCCTCTTATTCAGAGTAATTCCGGTTCAGTCTCTCAAAAGAATCAACTTTCTGTTTCCTGCTGGAATGGAGAAAGGGACCTAGAGATACTATCAGTTCCAGGCAGCTCTTCATCTGTCTTTCATAGACAGCCAACAAACTGGAAGACTGTCCAAAATGAATAGTAATTTTACTCCTAAAGACTGTCAGGTACTCAAGTTCCCTCTATCTTGTTGATAGAACAGAAGGGATCTATTACTGACAGGAAGAAGACCATTTGCCTTTACTGCTCCTGATACTTTCAGCTTTTTCTTCTCTAAACCATTACCTTGAATTACATACATTCAATCTCCAAATAGTTGTTCACATATCTTGTCCACTCCCTCCTCCTTTTGCTTCTGTATATCCACATTATATCCCCTAAATGTTATTTTAGTGGGTTTGGAGAACAAGTAAAAACTCATGCGTTCAAACATCCATTTAAATTAGAAGATACTTGCTACAGATAACACACCTTTACAATCTATATAGTTGTTCATAGAATACTGTATATGTAAATCTTTTCTCCTTTCATATAGCTTTGCAATGAGACACATTGTACAGTTAATTCTTTTTTTTTTTAATTTTTATTTATTTATGATAGTCACAGAGAGAGAGAGAGAGAGAGAGACAGAGACATAGGCAGAGGGAGAAGCAGGCTCCATGCACTGGGAGCCTGATGTGGGATTCGATCCCGGGTCTCCAGGATCACGCCCTGGGCCAAAGGCAAGCGCCAAACCACTGCGCCACCCAGGGATCCCTGTACAGTTAATTCTTATTATGCACAGTAGTTATGTTCTATAAAGTTGCCAAATACTGAATTCACAAATACTGAACCACTGCCCCAGGGGAAATAGATACATATAAATATATGTGATTCACATAGATTATAATCTTAAATCCTTTTTAAAACAACTCTCCTTACTCTTTTTTTTTTATTTTTTTTTATTTATTTATTTTCTCTTTTTTATATTATTATTGTGTAAAAGAGAAAATGGGGTTCAGGAGTGTTAAGTGACTTGCCTAAGACCTCCCCACTAACAGGTTCCAAAATTAGGATTCGGTCCTCATCCCAGAGCTGGAGCTTCTTGCAGTTGAATTCACTGCCTGCTACTATTTCCATTTCCCAGTCATCTCTGCATGACAGCTGAAACAAGAAGGTAGAGCAGCTACTCCTATCATCTTAGCTGAGAATGTAGATGCCAGGTGACTCCAGTGTTTTGCTGCTGTAAGCATGTTCTCAAAAAAAAAAAAAAAAAAAAAAACCATGAAAGCACCACAAATATTAATTTTGAGGTTACAAATAAATTTTAGGAAGTAGATGAATTCACAAATATGGAACCTGGGAATAATGAGAATTGTCTGTAAATTGTTGAACACTTCTACATAATAATCATATATGCCAAGAGCTGATTCATGTCCTACACATCAGTGGTCTAATTAAAATGTAAAATGCTACGTCTGCTACCATTTATATATATATATTTTTAAAGATTTTATTTATTTATTCATGAGAGACACAGAAAGAGGCAGAGACATAGGCCTAGGGAGAAGCAGGCTCCACGCAGGAAGACCAATGTGGGACTCAATCCCAGTTCATGCCTTAAGCTGAAGGCAGACGCTCAACCACTGAGCCACCCAAGGATCCCACCATTTATATTTTCAATGATAAAGGAATTTTGCTAACTCCCCAATCTGCACTACCTTCAACTATAATGTTTATTATTAATTATCTGAAATAATGTCTTCTAAAATGATTGTTTATGACTTCCTAAAGTCATTTTATTCCTCAAGGGATAACATTTTTATATATCCATAACTTTCATACATAAATCATGATAAATTTGTCAAAATACAGTAGAATATTGAGTACCTGTTCTAGAAAAAAAATGTGGTTAGTCTACCAAACTGAAAATTGCTTTGAAAATGACAATTTTCCATAAATTATAACATACTGAAAACTTGAGTTAATGAATTTCTAGTACAATATAATCTACTTTCCAATCCTATGACTTCTAAGTCATTTTGCTCTATTTGTGTAAAATGATCATACTCAGTTTTATTTTCTCCAGCTCATACAGATTCATAATCTACATCAATATTGGCATCCATCTCACTACTTATTTATGACAAGTCTTGATTGTAATATTTATATGACTGTTTTTATCACTAACTTTTATCTTTTCATAAGTTGCTTTTGGGTCCATGCTGTTTATGTGCTTTTCCATAATTCAATAAAAATACAAATTCTAAAAACATAATTTATAACTGACTACAGTAAACTGACCCCCAACCATTACCTGAGATGGAACTAGTTACTAACCTGATAATGAAAGTTAAATAAGACACACACACACACACACACACACACACACACACACACACAAATTTAGAGTATAATAAAAAAACTTAAAAATATAAAGATTATTGTGACAACAACAATATTTCTGAGAGAATATCAATGAAGCTGCAAATTTAAATTTGTTAAATGCATGTAACCAAAATTATTTCATAGTCTTTTTGAATGAACTACTTATGGTTTCCCTGAGAGACCATCAGACACTTTGAGACATTTTTTTTTTAAGGTTATTATTTGATATGCAAACTTTGGAGTTTTGGTTGAAAACCCCAATTTACAAAATATGTATACAAACTACTTTACAGGGTGGGAAGATAGATTTTCTTTTAAAGGGATAACAAGCTCCAGGCACCAATTCTAACTATGAAGAGTGTTTTAAGTTTGAAAGCAATTACTCCATATTACAGATCTAAGACTTCTTTAGATAAACAATGAAACCATTCTTACTCAGATAAGTGGCTCCCCAAAACAGATCTACAAAGATCACCATAGGAACAAGTTAAAAGTATAAATTCATAAAACACGCTCCCAGAAATCTTAACTCATAAAATTGGGGTGGCTATGGAATCTACATTTTACAAAACTTCAACAGTTCAAATACCAGTGATATAAATTATAAGGAATGAATTGTTGAATGCTTGCTATGGTGAGAAAGTATTCAAGTCACTTTTAAAATCTGCATTCCATATGTATTTGTTTTCTAGAGTGGCCATAACTAACACAAACTAGTTGGTTTGATTTTCTCAGAGTTCTGAAAACTAGAAGCTCTGGAGGCTATAAGTCCAAAATCATTATGTCAGTTGGGTTCTGTTCTGTCTGAAATCTGTAGTGGAATTCTTCCTGGCCTCTTCCTAGCTGTTGGTTTGCTGAGAATCCTCATGTTCTGTGGCTTGCAACTACCTAATTTTCCAATCTCTGCCTCTCTCATCACTTGACATTCTCCCTGTGGGCCTCTGGGTACACAACTGTCTTGTTGTAAGAATACTAGGCATATTGGAACAGAGGCCCATCCTACACCAATGTTACCTTGTCTTAACCAAGCTAATTGCATCTGCAATGACCCTATATGTGTCCTTATTTGGACCTATATAACCAAATAAGGTCATATTCTGAGGTATTGGGGGCTAGGACTTCAATATATCTTTTATGGGGGAACACATTTCAAACCATAAACGATGCCTCTAGAGCATAAATATTCCCATCATGCCACTCCACCTCGACAAAAGGGACATACACAATAATTTCCCTGAACTTCTAAATAGCAATATTTATTTTTTGGTTGAACAATCTTTGAAAAGAGAGTGCCTTTAAAACTGAGAGTAACTTACGGGTCATTTAGCTTATCCTTTTTATTTTGTAGATGGGGAAAATTGAAGTCAAGAGACAAAAGAGATTACATAATTTGCCCAAGGTCATATAGCTAATTAGTGGAACAGCATAGGCCAGAACACCAGCCTTTTGACCATTAAATAGGCCAGTTCCTTCTCATAATACAATTTTGTCTGTTGCTATAAATTTTATTATTTTTTTGCTTTCTTAAAGCAATGTTCTCCTAGGAATATTTGTCTTGGTTTATTCAATCGCATTATTTGCAAATTAAATGTGTTTTATTCTCAATTTATTCATATAATCCATCCTCATGGAGGGTTAGAAAGTAAGATAATACACTATCAAAAATTATTTCTATAGCAAATGTCTAACTAAATATCAATTAGTATTTTAGTATTATTATTATTGTGTTGATATTATTATTTTAATAATTGACAATAGCATCATAAACCTTAAAGTATTAGGAAAAATTTAACAAAAAATGTGCAGAACCATCTTAATGAAAACTAAAAAACAAAACCAACTAATCAAAAAAAAAATGCTGAAAATTTAAGACTACTAAGTAAGTGGAGATATATACAATATTCATGGATTGGAAGACACTAAATTGTTAAGATGAGAATTCAATCCAAAATGATTTTTAAATGAACATATTTTCAATCAGACCCCAACAAGTCTGGAGAAATTGACAAGTGATATTTATGAAAATGGAAAAGGCCTAGAGACATAAACAATATTGAATTTTTAAAAAAAGCTGAAAGATTCAGGCAGCCTAGGTGGCTTAGTGGTTCTGCCCCTGCCTTCTGCCCAGGGCATGATCCTGGAGTCCTGGGATTGAGTCCCACTTCAGGTTCCCTGCATGGATCCTGTTTCTACTTCTGCCTGTGTCTCTACCTCTCTCTCTCTCTCTTTCTCTCTCTCTCTCTCTCTGTCTTTCATGAAAAAATAAATAAAATCTTAAAAAAAAAAGCTGAAAGATTCATGCTATCTTATTTCAATATTTACTGTAAAAATTAATTGTTTAAAAAATTAAGTGTTATTATAGGAAAGAAAATAGATATAAGAAACAGAATAGAAAGTTGATAAATAGATTTAATTGGGGCACCTGGGTGACTCAGTGGTTGAGCATATCTGTCCTTGGCTCAGGTCATGATCCCAGGGTCCTGGGATTGAGTCCTACATTGGGCTCCCTCTAGAGAGCCTGTTTCTCCCTCTGCCTATGTCTTTGCCTCTCTCTGTGTGTCTCTCATGAATAAATAAATAAAATCTTAAAAAAAAAAAACAAAAATAGATAGATAGATAGATAGATAGATAGATAGATGATAGATAGTTTTAACTGTTGTTGAACAAAAAAGCCAAGCAATTCAATGGAGAAAAGGAAAGAGTTTTTAACAGATGTTGCTGGAAGAATTTGAAAAAGCTATTAAAAGTGAATCTAGATCTCTGCTTCACACTACACATAACATCTAATTCAAACATGATTATAGACATAAACAGAAAAGCTGAAACTACAAAGCTTGTGAAGAAAACATAGGAGAATATCTCTGTTATCTGGGATTAGGCAATGGTTTCTTACAAGGACCCAAAAGGAAAGAAAAAAAAAAAAACATAAAATAGTAAAATTATAAGTTGAGTTTCATAAAAATTAAATATTTCTGCTTGTTCAGACATACAATATAGAAAACAAAAAGGCAAGATATAAACTTATTAGTTACTAATATAAATTAAAGAATAAATTAAAGAATATAGAAATATAAAGTCATGAGAAAAATTTCACATTAACAAGAATGGCTAAAATTAAAGAGATTGGCATATACTACTACATGGAAAAGAATGTGAAACAATTAGAAGTCTCATATTGCTGATGGGATTTTATTGAGTGTATCTCTATAGTATCTCAAATAGGTACAGAGCCTATCACAGTAGATTCATGTTGACATTATATTAGCTAGAGTGAAATGTAGAAACCTATCATTCTGCTCTTTTGCCTCACTTGTTCATAATGTGATTGAATTAAATCTTTCTTAGATATATTTAAAACCAAAACAGTGTTAAATTTTTGCTTCAACATCAAACAAAATTTGTAACACTCAAGAGAAAAGGGCAAAAGTATTGCATTTGCCCCAATTTTGTTTTTTCTGCTATTTATTTTTTCCAGAATTCTAAGAGTTCTTGTATCATTTATTTCCTGTTAAGGGAACATCCTTTAGCCAAACTTTTAGGGTAAATCTGGTGATAAGTTCTCTTAGATTACCTACATCTGGGAATATCTTAATACCTCTTTCCTTCTTAAAGAATATTTTCTCTGAATATATAACTTGGAGTTGACATTTCCTTTCTATCAGCACTTAAAAAATATAGTCCTACCTCCTCCTGACCTACAGGATTTCTGATGAAAAACGAATATCATGTAATTGTTTTACATCTCTAGGTGAGTTGTTATCTCATGTTTGCTGTTTTCAAGATTTTTCTTTATCCTTATTTTTCAAAGTTGAATTGCCATATGTCTTGGTGTAGATGTGTATGTGTGTGTGTTTCACTCAGTTTCTTGAATTTGTAGGTCTAGGTCTTTTGTCAAATTTGAAAGTTGTCAGCCATTATTTCTTTAAGTGTCTTTTCAGCCCTGAAAGCTTCTTTTTTAGCTTCCTTCTCCTTGCCTTTGGAATTCTGATGACATAAATATTAAATAGTTTGTTATAGTTACACAGGTCACTGATATTCTTTTCTTTTTTTCTCCTCATTTTCTCTCTCTTTTTCAGTTGAGTAATTTCTCCATGTTCAGACTCACTGATTTTTCCTCTATACTCTCCATTCTGCTGTTGAGACCATCCATTGAATTTTTTTTTTTATCTTGCATATTGTATTTATTAGCTCTATAATTCCCATTTGACTCTTCCTAGCAGTAAAAGAAGAATAGGACCTTAACAATGCCAAGTGGGGGTGGGAGTGGGGTGGGGTAGGAGGGCAGGGTTGTGAATGTTAGAATAAGAAGAGACTAAATTCTAGCTCACTTCTTAGCTTTCTCTGACATCACCCTAACAAGAAGTTAGTGCCTTATTAGTTCCTGGTAAAAGTGAAATTCTAGGCTCCTGACTAAGCCTTTGCTCTTAAGGATGGAACCACAGTTTTATTTTTTTTTTTTATTTTTTTTTTTTTTTGTGGTATTGGCTGGTATAGAGCAGTCAACATTTAACAATATTGTCTTGCTATGTTGCACTTTTCTTGCTCTTTTAGCTAGAAAGAGCTGGCTTTTTTTTTTTTTTTTTAATCAGCACCCATTAGCATTCCGGGTTGTTGCTTCTTCACCTCCAAATCTTGGATATATGAGGCAAAAAGAAACCCTAGGGAACTTACTGCCTTGTTCTTCCTTGGGCCCCCGGTCTCTAGTTAGTTTGTCTTTTTCTCTCTACAGTTAAAGATTATTCTTATATTTGCTTTATTGTATTTTTAAATTTTATCTTAGAGAAAGAGAGAGCATGGGAGCAGGAGGAGGAGCAGAGAGAGAGGCAGAGACTTTCAAGCAAACTGTGCACTAAGTGTGGAGCTCAATCTCACCACCCTGAGACCATAAAGCCAAAATCAAGAGTCAAATGGTTAACCAACTTAAGCCACCCAGGTGCCCCAACCTTACGTTTGCTTTATATGCAACGTCCAGAAATTTAGATATAATTAGAGGGAGGAATAGCGGAAAGTATATCTACTATCTTCTCAGAGATGAAATCTCAATTCCCCTCTTTTGAAAATAGGACTTGCTGGGGACACCTGGGTGGCTCAGTGGTTGCGCATCTGCCTTTGGCTTAGGGCATGATTCTAGAATCCGGATTGAGTCCCACATTGGGTTCCCTGTGGGGAGCCTGCTTCTCCCTCGGCCTATGTCTCTGCCTCGTTCTCTCTCTCTATCTCTCTCTGTCTTTCATGAATAAATAAATAAATCTTTTAAAAAAATGAAAATAGGACTTGTAGAGATTGCCTTTACCTCTTGAAAGCCTGCTAGAATATGATAAGTTTTAATTATGAATTTGTGTTTTTGTGTGTATGTATGCATATATGTATTTAGTTATTTATTTTGTAGAAAGCCTTTCCAGAGTATTTGCACTACTAGCATGCAATAATATGAAATAGTAGAATATATTTTGTATTATTTTTAGAAGTTTAGAAAACTGAAATTTCTGGCAGGCAAATCTAAAGAATATTAATGATTTAATTCATATCTTTTTTTAAAATGTATTCGTAGAAACACACACACACACAGAGAGAGAGACAGAGACACAGGCAGAGGGAGAAGCAGGCTCCATAGAGGGAGCCTGACATGGGACTCGATCCCAGGTCTCTAGGATCACACCCTCAGCTACAGGCTGCGCTAAACCTCTGCACCACTGGGGCTGCCCTCATATCTTATTTTCAAAGAATGTGCCTACATTGATTTATATGAGAATCATAAATCAAAGATTTAGAAATACCATCAACTAAGGAAATCTAAAGTCATTCAACCATATACCACTTTTGTATCTAGACTCGGACTACAAAGTAATACTAATGGTGTATTCATTCCAATGAATGGGGATTGCTATATTTGGGGGAACTAATTTTATAATCATTTTTATACTTTTAGAGTCATTTCACAATGGCAGGCATTGTACATTTGTTTGGATTATAACAAATTAAAAAAATAAATTAACTAAATAAAATATAGAATATAATTAGGGCATTGGGATGGGTTAAAGACAGTTTTCTTATTAGTTTGTTTAAATTGTCTTTCAAAAATTAAGATTTACATACTCTGATGTAGTGACCTTTCTCAGAATTCTTTCTCTGTTATACTCACAAAGGTAAAGTCAGCTACTACTACCATGCCTCACATCCCTGTCTTTCTTGTTCAACATCAGAATTGTGGGTACTGTTTTCTCGGCATTTCTATTACACTTTTTTCCAAACTGATCTCTGCTTCCTCCTTTACAACACTGTATCTTCTCCTTACTGTCAACTGTGTCTTTCTTTCCCTACTTCACATACTATATCCCATTCATCATACTCTTAGAACTCCCTAAAATCACCATCTTACAGACAACCTCAACTTCCTTGTTCCTTAATCTTTCTGTTACATGGACTGGCAAAGTTCAACCCTCAATCAATCTGACTGTCCATTGTCACTAGTTCTTCATTCAGGTTGCTGAATGCTCTTGGGGAAAATCACTCAGTTGTATGGATTGTGTCAGTTCACATTCATTGTCTGAAATTTCAGGTGGAGATCGTATGCTGTTTGAAATATGTATTATGGGGTTCCTGGGTGGCTCAGGTGGTTGAACGTCTGCCTTCAGCTCAGGTCATGATGCTGGGGTCCTGGGATCGAGCCCCTCATCGGGGTCCCTGTATGGAGGAGAGCCTGCTTATCTCTCTCCCTCTTCCCTTCCCCCTGCTTGTGGTCTTTCTCTCTCTGTCAAATAAATAAATAAAATCTTAAAACAAAAAAGAAATATGTATTATATTTGTTTGTACTCAGTTCCTAACACAATGTGTCATACATTCTAGGCCCTCAAGAAATGTTATCCGATGGATTAGATTTCTTCTGCCAAATCTTACTTACCTAAAGCTATTCTATCATAAGCTCAGTACGTTTCACATTCTTCAACTGTGAGTTTATTTTTAAAACATTTTTATTATTGCATCTAATATATTAGAGAAAATTTTAACGTAAATGACCTTTGAAAAAGACCAATAATTGGTTTTGGTTGTCCTCACTTTACTGATCACTTTCACTCCCCTTGTTGCCTCTGTCAATCAAGAAATTCACAAGGCAGTTCCAGACTTGCTGGCATTTTGGTCCTCTGACTTGCAGCACATTATACCTCTAATTAAGTCTCTGTGTTATTTTAGTATTTTCCTTGTTTGGCTCAATATCTCTCTTCCTTTCAGGTTAAATGTTGTAAACAGAAAGCAAGTATAATAGCTGCCCAATCAAATTATGGAAGGAATGCTGAAAAGGTCAAAACAGCAAAACACACTATGGTAATTTATGTAATGTAGAATGCATTAAAATTTTGGACTTCATTTGCCTCAAAAAAATGTAATGGCAGGATAGATATGGCATACGCTATTCAGAATGAAGTCTTATCTTCCAACTAGCAGGAATTTACTCACCTTTGTTGTTCCCCTGCTCTGGGAACATCTTTCCCCTGGTCAGAGGGAATGTCACTTCCCTGCCTGCTGGCAACCTCTCTAGTTCTCCCCTCATCATTTGTCCTAAGAAGAGGAAAGAGCAAGCTAAATCCTCCTTGTCTTGTGAACCCTCATAGACCTCATGTTCTTTCCTCTGTGTGCGTTTCTTTCTTTTACAAGCATCGTTTATGAGGCTGACAAAGCTTTCCTTATTTAGTCTCTAGTGATATATGATGTATTGGCTTTGGCATGAACCATTTAAACAAAAACTAGTACTTACAAATAGAAGCAGAGAGGGTCAGAGTATTACCATTGCCTACTAAACTGACATGAATTTGGAATGAAGTGACAAAGGCTGTCTGGTTACTCCTACCAGGTATTAGCTTTTGAATACAGATTTAGTAAATGTGTTGTTAAGGAGCCATGGTGATATACTCTAAAATAATTAAAGCCACATATTTTCCTCATTCTCCTTATTCATTTGATACTATAGTCATAAGAACAAAGAGAGAATAACTTCGTTATTTGAGAAAAATTCCTTTATATATGGAAAGTTTGAATCAGGTGGAAGATATGCATGGGGACATCTATTATATTTGCCTTGGTGTGGCTAGCTAAATTATAGAAAGATAAATTTATATATACATTAACCAAATGAAATACTTTGCCATTGTTGATTATTGGGTTCATCAGGAAACTGGCTCTGAGATGGAGTTTAGTGCGCAGGATGTTTGTTGAGGTGGGTCCCCGGGATCAATACCTGTGGAAACAAAGAAGGAAAAATGGTGGTCAGAAAGAGAAGCCATGCTTCGGTCCAGCTTTACCTGAGCCCATGGACAGCTTTGAAAATTGAATAGGCTTTCCAAGTTGACCTCAATTTTGGTGAGGGAGCCCGACTCTGTATCCCCACATGGACTAGTCTGCATACAGGTTGTCATGGATGGGGCTGTCCTTAGACAGAATCACTCTTTGCAACAGGGGCAACATTTGAAAAACCTAACAGCCGAAATACATCTGCTGACCGCACTCCAAAAAGTCCCCTTTATAAGTCCCTCAATGACAAGTAAACTGTCTGGAGGGTTCTCTGCAGGTAAGTGTAGCCAAGAGAACATGTTCTCTCTCATGCGCTATGGATAGTGGATGTAATCTGTGTAACATTTGATTGATTGCTCAAAAGGAAGTAGCTGCACCCAAGGAGATAGTCCAGGGGATGAGAAATGGCTTGAAAACAACTTCGTACAGACATGTAGATGGGCTCGATTCTGCAGGGGAAGAAAGGGCAACAAATGGAAAGAACCTGGGTTTCCTCAAAAAAGGACTTCACAGAGGCATGATGCTTTTCAGTCTGAACCCCTCTCAAACTGCATATCTGAGAACAATAACTCCTGTTTGAACTAATGTATTCTGTGGTTTATTTATAATCAACTTTGTCCTTCAAAGTACAGTAAGAATATCTGGAAGTGAGGTGCTACTAGACAAAAACTAAATCACATGGCAAGGCATCACTGTAAGAAGGTGAAAAGGGATGACATGAGTTTTCTGGCTGCAAAGATGACAACTTCTATTGGGACACAGTGAAATACTTGTAAAGCTATCACCTGTGATAATTTCAATGGCAGACCATATGCTTATAAATCTGTAGCTTTACTGGAATTTGTTTTAAAAACTCAGACAAATGATGTGTTTGGCTGCTCTGTTGTTTTAGCAAAATTACTGGTAAAGAGAGCTGAGATCAGACAAGAAATGATAAGTTTTGCAATTCTATATAGAAGAAAATATAGCACTGCTAAGAGGCAATCTCTGCCTACAATCAGCAATCATATTGACTGAGCAAGCGTTATTTTGGGCCCTAAAAGTATTAAAATACCAACTGCTTTTTTATCCTAAATAGCAGAAGATGAGATTGTCACTTGCAACCTATATCTCCAGACTCCAAACTAATCTCTTTAGGCAGAATAAGGAGTCTGTGATAAAGCTCAGACGGAGGTGTTGTCTTATCATCCAACTGCACCTTTCAAGGTATCTTCCATTTAGATGCCTTCACATCATTGGAGAGTGGATAAGTCAAGCCCAGAACCAGTAAAGAGAAGAATTGGTAGGCTTGAGGTATATGTTTAGAAGAAATCTTTGGGAATGGTCACTTGAAAAAAAAAACAAAAACAAAAACAACCAAAAAAACTGACTGAAACAAAATAAGATGACAATCTCAAGTTTTTTGAGAGAATTTTATTGCTAACGAAACCAAACCAAATGTCTGGGTTACCAAAGCCAGTTATTTGCATATAGTAGACTGACAGATCATACTGCTACATTTTGGGTGAGAGGTAGTCATACAAATTTTCTATTAGTTTATAGATTATCAGGTTGCAAAGTGTCATATTTAGGCTTAATGGAGATGACTAGGCTTCACTAAGACATTTTATACTGAGCCAGATGTGATAAATTGTGGAATGAACTGCATATGGGAATAAGGAAGGACCCATGCATTTGGGTCCACTGATTCACCACTGCTCCAAATCCATTTTCTATTACAGTAGATTTTTGCTGAGCACATGACTGTTGAGACATTTTCCAATCTCTCTTGCAGTTAGTTATAACATTTTTTTCTTCAGTAGAATGTGAGAATGAGTGAACATCCAACTCACTAGTTAAATGAAATTTATTTGAATGGCCTTTTCTCTTTCCACAGGCCACAGTATAGAAGAGCGTTGACTTACACTCAACAATACAGAAGAGGATAACACGTTGGCAATGGCAAAGCAGAAATGTGAAATGAAACTGGAACTTGGTTTACTCCCTGGAGCAGAATCATCTGAACCTGCCACTAATCTCCAGACTATGATGAGAGAGAAAATATATATACTCTTTCCATGTATAACACTGTGTTTTTAATTTTGTTTTTTATAATAGCTGACGTTATACAGCAATTAATATGTTAGCAGTTTAATTTTTATACAAATGTAGTTATTTATCTTTTAATATATAAAGAGGCTTCATACTGGGCACCTTTTTTCATGATTTTTATTGGGACAAAATAACAACAGAGAGCTTTGTCCAGAGATTTGTTTTCTCTCAGTGAGAAAAAAAAAAATCAAAATAATATGATAATTTTCAATGAAATGTATTAGGCCTAAGTAACACATACAAACACTATTAGAAGAAGAAAAGATAGCAGTTATGTAGAAGTTTTGAAATTCAGAACAACTTTCCTGCCACTGCTACATTCTGTTCTGAGTGATTTGGGATTTGGGGATATCCATAAATACAAATCAATCAATTCCTCTATCTCACTTACTGGATACATCTGTGAGTCCTTAAATATTAAGGCTGTAGCTATGGCCATGTGACTACTTCGCTATTTTTTTTTTTTAAGTGGAAGAAAAAACTCTTAAATGACATTATCAACTTTAAGAAATTCAAAATATCTTCATTGAAATAGAAGAATTGAACTCCATTAAAGCAGTTCGTTAGATCTGTTCTGTTCTTTGTTGTGCTTTCATTTTATAAACTCCCCACCAGTTAATCTATTTTCTGAAGCACACTGACAGGTGATACATGCCTCAAAACATACCCCACGTGTTCTTTGGAAGTGGAATTGGTGAATAAGTAAATATATTACTCACTCTTCAGCAGCCAGTGATTAAACTTCCATACCACCATCTATTTCTCTACATGTGGTAATTTACTGAGAGGTCTGGGATGCTATTCAGGTAGTTCCTTCTTCCCCATTTTGGTCCTATATTTCCCAAGGACATTGCACCTATATGTCATACTGACCAAAATTTAGAAAGTGCAGGCAGTGAATGGATTATTATATGAGACTGGGTCAATTATTAACATAATCCAAACAGCGTTCAATTTTGCTTTACAAACTGATAGGTAAAATGACACTTCCAAAATTTTCATTATTAAGGCTGTGACTTCAAAAACGTTAAAAACTGATGGGGCACCTGGGTGGCTTAGTGGTTGAGCTTCTGCCTTTGGCTTAGGTTGTGATCCCAGGGTCCTGGGATTGAGTCCCACATCGGGCTAACCGCAGGGAGCCTGCTTCTCCCTCTGCCTGTGTCTCTGCCTCTCTCTCTGTGTCTCTCATGAATAAATAAATAAAATATTTTAAAAATTTAAAAATGAATAACAGAGGTTTTTATTTTTACCTACTTCGCACTAAACTCAGGATGCTAAGGACCATTGAGTTCTATTTGTTTCTGGGGAACAAATTTCATTTTTTAACCTATTCTCATTAACAGAATTTTGAAATTTGTTTTTAAGCTAATTACTTTTGGAAAAATACAGATCTTTAGCTCTATCAAGTGTATGTTGACTCCATTCAACCCTTTTTCTCAATTCAGGATGATATTCATCAATATTACTTTTTCATAGGTGCTTTAAAATGATCATTATTAAAAGTATAAATAGAAGTCAGTTCTCATATAAGAAATGTTATCTGAAGTTGAAAATATAGAGACGAAAGTTGCATGAGTTCAATTTCCTATTGGCTTTCTTTCTCCAGCCTGTCAGAATTTAACCTACAATTTGCACAAAAGACACCAACAATAGCTGGTGAAATATTTGTGCATGCCTTACCCTGCCCCCTTAGTTATTTCAACTTGCTTTATTTGTTCACTTCAACTTACTGAAAAATATTAGAATCATTTCATATAATCGTGTGAAGTCATCAATTCAAACAGTACCACAAAAATCAGGTATTGTTAGCAAATGGCATTTTAGCAATTCCAATTTCTTAGTTCTTACCTGAAAATGTTTATTTTTTAACACACACACACATTTCTTCTGACTCCCAGAATTGAGATGATTTTTTCATTTGAAATAAATAGCTAATTTATCAAAATGTACATTTGAACAATTTGAAGATAATGAAAAAATACATTAAAAGATTTCCACATAATTCTCCCACTTGTATGGTATCAGTATTTGATAAATGCAGATAGGCTCTATTATGCATATTTAAATATCAGCTTATGGGGGCACCTGGCTGGTTAAGTCAGTAGAACATGTGACTCCTGATCTCAGGGTTGTGAGTTCGAGCCCCACATTGGGTGTAAAGAGTATTTAAAAATCAAATCTTTAAAAAAAATAATCTCAACTTACTTCATTAAGTACTCATTTACTTTGAGAAGCTGGTGTTTTCTTAAATTTTCATCTCTTACCCTCTTTACCCACTAGCTCAACCTCTTAGAGGTTCTTTTTATCCATTGTCAGAATAGTTCTCTTATTCACTGCATTTAATGTGCTGTTAAATCTAACTTCTCATGCAGTAAGCACCTATTTATAATCTTACAAGGATCCACACTCATGCAAGTACCTCACTAGATTTTTTTTTTTTTCATGAGAAGCAGGTTTCTGTTTCATGCAGGCCTTGACATGGAGACAGCAGGGCTATATTAGAACATCTTTACTTGTCACTTACTTCATTGCATGCCAAACAGATAGAGCTTTAGGAATTTTTGAGTTGTGGCATCATTTGGTACATCAAAGTAATAAGCTTGGGTTTCATACGGCACACATCCTGTGATGTACTTCTGTTACGCAAGTCTCTCCACACAGAGTTACCTTAAAGTGGCTCATTATTTAGAGACTGTGTAAGAAAAGTATTTCCTCTGCACAAGGAAAAAAAGTCCCTTTCAGAGGAAAAATTGTATAATGCCTCCCAGGTGTGTAAGAAAGGTGAAAAAGTACAGCTCATCTGATGTACTGCTCGTGACTTTGTAGGCTTATTAGTTCCCCGAACGAAGACTCATCTGCCCTGCATTTCCGTGGTTTAATTTAATGGACAGATTCTCCAATAAAAGTAGATGGAAATAAATGCATTAGACAGCTCATGCAAGGAGCAAAAGGAAAAGGATTTAACCATCAGAGTTTTTATATCTTTGAAATGATCTGTTGTTTCAACCAATCTCGATTTCTCTAGCTTATGCTTATTATTCTTTTATCTGATTCGTATTGCCATCTGGTTCATGTGCAAGTGCAAATCATAAGCAAGAAAAAGCAGAGCTAATTTTCTGTGTCAGCTTAACAAACAAAAGCTGTGCGATATGGATTGCTATCATTAAAAGTATCTATCGTGAAATATTGATCTGAAATAGGTTACTTTTCCAATGTTTAGATATGTGATGGTAATTAGGATTACCTGAAAAGGGGAGAGTGTCAATCTAATGTGGGAGGCTGTATTGATTTTGGAAAATGACTTTGTAAAGCAACTAATATTTTCTACATATTTCTTATGAATTAATATTTAGAATTCTTTCATAGCATAGATTTTTTTAACTGAAATGTAAGAATTAATAAATGACCTGAAGTTTCTCTTGCATGTGGATGGCTTTACATTAATCCCTTTGAATGGCATAAAATGTAAATTGTAGTTTCAGTCGAAATTTTAAAACTAATAGAGAAAATATGATCAAAGGGAGGAAAAGAGGGTTATCTTTCTGATCATCAGCTCGTTGTTGATATTTTATGTATCAGAATTAGGTTAAAATCTCCTATTTTATCATTGTTCCTTGTTCAACAACAACAAAAAAATGTTTTTTTCTACCATAAATAAAATTAAGTATAATAAGATAATACTGATGTAAATCATTAAATTGTTAGGAACAATACATTCAATAATGAAATATAAAACATCTGTTCAAAAAAGGCTTTAGTCTCTCACACTGTTAGAATAATTAAGTTTATTTTGCTTCTGTGCATTAAAAGTAATGGACAATTACAAAGGCACTTTATCAAATAGAATTTCTATAACTTACCATAAAGATTTATGTCCATATATAATGTTCGCATACATAAATATTTCCCTTTGGAGTCAAATAAATCTCACAGATGAAACAATCTACTCTTCCCAGTGTAGAATTATGTGAAGCCAATTCTCTAGTAGCATTATAGTTAGGTTTGCTTACAAGAAGAATGGAAAATTATCTCAAGAGACTTTTGGTTTTTTAGACTTCCTTGGGTATTAATTCCTTTTCTTGGGACGCATGGGTGGCTCAGCAGTTGAGCGTCTGCCTTTGGCTCAGGGTGTGATCCCGGGATCTGGAATCAAGTCCCACGTCAGACTTCCTCCATGGATCCTTCTTCTCCCTTTGCCTATGTCTCTGCCTCTCTCTCTGTGTCTCTCATGAATAAATAGATAAAATCTTAAAAAAAAAATTCCTGTTCTTAAGACCTGTATGCCTCAATTATATCCAATTAGGATCTTATGTATTTTTTAAAAGATGATTATTTATTTATTTATTTATTTATTTATTTATTTATTTATGAGAGATAGAGATAGAGAGACAGAGACATAAGCAGAGGAAGAAGCAGGCTCCCCACAGGGAACCCAATGTGGGACTCCATCCTGGGACTCCAGGATCATGCCCTGAGCCAAAGGCAGATGCTAAACCACTGAGCCACCCATGCATCCCAGAGGATCTTATGTATTAAAAACACTTCAAGTCATTCAAAATAGTATTTATTTCAGTCATTTAAGATCCAAAACATATTATGGCTTTGGACAAGAACCAACACAAGAGCAATGACCTATGCTCTTATGTAATCCATTCTTCCTGAGTGCAATCAGGATTTAAGACTTTCTTTTAAGGAACTGAATATGGCAGAAATGATGAGATTCCAAGATTAGGTCATAAAAAGCTTCTGGCTTTTCTATTGGTTACAGTTTCTTAGTCTCTCTTGTATCACTAACCCTGGGAGAAGGCAGCAGCCTTGTCTGGAAGCAACTCTACAGAGAGAAGCCATGTTCAGACAATAACTACAAGAGCCTTAAGAGGAGGCTGCAGCCACTCCCAACACTTTTGACTTCAACCTCGTAAGACTCAAAGGCAAAAGCTCACACTGGACCATGGCCAGAATCCTGACCAGCAAAGACAAAAACTGTGAAATAATAAAATGTTCATTGCTTAGCAGCTATACTTGGAGGAAATTGCTATATGATGATATATAACTAATACAGATGTTCTAGTAAGTTTGTGCATTTTTCTCTTGCTTCTGTGTACACTCAGAGCTAATTTTTCATGGCTTATTTATCTGGAAATAAGCCACTTTGCATGTGGATGATATTATATATCTGAATCATGATATTTACAAAGGTAAATTCTTAAGCCGAATTAGCTACTTTCTTTTATCTGAACCCTACTGGATTTATGAAAACTAGAACAATATAACTGGGCATAATGCAATATAAATCATTTAGAAAAGCAATTACTATGAGACAACTAGAGAATATTCTTTCTGTGAAGCCACGAGGGAAGAAGAAACCTACACTAATGCCACAGACTTTGTTTCAGAATAACTCAAATAGATTCTAAAATATGTTCTTATGTGTTTTATGTATGATGTAGTGATCTCACTTATTCAGTGTTTCCTTCAGTTAGGAGTTTTTATGCTTTACTTAAAGTTCTCTATTGCTTTAGGTCTACAACTTAAGACACCTAAATTATGTAATTTAAATGCCCTTGTATATGATCATTCTTGAATGATCATTTTAAAATGAAAAATCAGCTGAGAAAAAGTTAATAATAACTCATTTTATTCGAAAATATGCGAAAATTAAAGTAAGACATACCAAAAAATCCACCTTGCTTTGCAGAGTAGATAAAATGCTCATGTGGATTAGCTAAGAGAGAAGGTCATTTGTCTATTAGTATACTAGATGTGGCAATTTTTTATTTGTAAGACAGAAATGACAACTCTTTACAAAATCTGCACTAAGATAACACACTAATGAAGGAAATGTATTGAGTTTAATGATGAAGCATGACCTTTATGAGCTTAACGGACAAAGCTGAACCCTGACATTAAGCTCCAAACCACTTGAATGTGTAAAACATGGTGTTCATATCTAATTTTGAATGAAATTTGGACTGCCCACAAATGCCTTACACTACTTCCTGAGCCTTTTCATCAACAGCTTGCTAGATTGCATCCAGTTCACCATCTGGAAGTGTCACTTGCTACAAAATAAACCTGCTCCCTGGATGACAGCAGGATACCTAAGCATCTGCTGTTTAATAAGCTACAGCAGAACATCCACCACCAGCACAGGAAGGGGCAATATTTCAAGGAAATGATGGAATCATCTAATATTAGCCCTTGAATGTGCCTTAGGGAATTATCTCATTTATCATTTTTAAGGTGTATTCCATAAGGTTCTAGAACTGTGGGATGATGAGAGGGATCCCATGTTTAAAAAAGTAATAAAAAATCCTTGAACCCCAATTAAGTTTAGAAAATTGTGTGCTAATGACAAGAAGTCAGAAATGATAATAATTGATAATGTTTTAACTTAATAGTCTTAATGAGGAAATAAGACATGCAAATAAATAGATAAAGAAATAAGGCATGACATAGAAAACAAAATAACAAAAAAGTAGACCGTCAAGTAAAGGATGAAGCAAGTGCAACAGAGTCTGGAAATCTGCCTGTGTAGAGTAACATGCACCAAGAAAGGAACATTATATTTTTTTGTTAGTTCTTTAATATCTATTTCATCTTTGATAATTCTGCTGTTTTTTGTTTTATGATAGAAGATGACTGCTACTTCTTTTCTACTTTCCTATATTCTTTTCCTCCTTAATTGGCCTCTCGGATAAAAGGTCAACTTTAGACAGATGTTGGATTGAGTCCTAGATCTAGGTCTCATGATCTGGGAAAATTCTGATCAGGCTGACATTTTTAAATTTTCAACCATAGGCCTGGTTCCCTAAGTTGTAAAATGGATCTGATTTTCCAATTCAGAGGTACTAGTCATATTTTTTGTTGCCTTTTCTTAAATTATGAGGTATTTCAAGCATACATAAAGGCACAGAAGGACACATCATGAATACTTTCATGCCTACTACATGATCTAATAGTCTACCATTTTGCCATGTTTAATTCAGATTTCTCCTTAAGAAATAAAACACTAATGATATAATTTAAGTCCCATTTGTGCTTTTTCCTGATTCCATTTTTCTTTCCTTTCCAAAGAATGCAGGGATAGAGTTTATGACCTTGTTTATGTTCAAATTAATATGAAATAACCACAGTCTTGTTGACTCCTTTCCCAAACTTCCCATCTCCTAGGATTCCATTTCCTTGGTTAGTCAGGCGCAAAAGAAATTCCTCTCTGACTCATGCAGAGCAGTTTAGTTTATACTGTTGCTTTTTCCTCACAATCTGAGCTTGAAATCTCTACTTTCCCTATATAGTTTCAGCAGTGTGATTTGTTCAGCAATGATTATTATATTTCAAGGAGGGATTCTGATGCCATGTTTTCAGCTAATACATTTGTGCAGCTCACTATAGTACTATGAGTATCTTCCTATTCCTAAAAAGTGTCAGCTCAGGATTCTCAAAGAGGAAAAGAGAGGTGCAAATTTGTGCCTATTGAAAGAAAGCAAGTGCCAACAGAGACTCAACAGAGAATGGGTTAGGGAAGCAAGAGTTCCATAAAAAATAGTCTATGGAGGGACTCAACTTTAAGCCATTGCAGACCCACAGAAAGAATTGTTTTCAGTGGACGTATATATAAGGATGATTTCTGCCTTTGCCTAAAGTTCCCGTTTGGATGGCTGGAGGCAGAAATGCTGCTAATCTCAGACTACCTAACAGTCAGCCAGGTGATTGGTCTTGAAGACGATGAAACTGCATAGAAGTACTGCACATCTCCTAGGAGATGAAACCTCCACGGCTTTATAATAAGAAAGAAATGAAGAGCATTGCAATGTACTGAGGACAACAGTTAGAGGGAAATTTTCACTAATGAGAAATTGATTTAAAAAAGCAGCAGAGAGCCAGTTAAACAGGTGGGCTGAGCACATGCTTTTATTTCCATGTTCCCTGGAAACTCTGGCAATATAACAATGAAAGATTTTTAAAAATCATAAACACATACGCCCCAAGAAAAGAGAGTTAAGAAGATAATAGGACATATTTGTCAACAGAGGTTTGGAACCTAAAATGTGGGTAAAGCTCAGCAGAAATGAGAAAACTAATACCAAAGCTTTCAGGAAGATAGTCAAGATGTGGCTTAGTTAGGGAAAATCTCTGGAATGGGAGTGGGTTATAACAAAGAGGTGCTGCTGTGGTTGAATGTCAGACTACTGTTTGAAAGGCTATCTTAAAAGATCTTATCCAAGATCCTCTCATCCATCCTGCAGAGTCAGACAACACGGATGAGAACTCTCTACATTTCCTCTCTGGAGATACTGAGACAGAGCAGTACACCCAGAAACAGCAGGGCTAAGTGGAAGTCTACTTACCTAACAGGGTACTTTGCTCCTCTTTCTTGACCCTGCTTCCATACTGGAAGCAGTCATTTTGAGACTGGATAATTTCTCTGAGAAAAATGAAAACCTGGAAAGAGGAAAGATCTACACACAGTCAACTAGGCTGATGGACCCTTGCCTGATCATTAGAGGGTAATGATCATCCATTAATGAACTCCAATGCATGGGATTATTTGTGCTTCAGTCTTAAATAGGAACTGAGAGCCAAGGAATGTGAAACATTTGTGAAGAACTGTTGATTTGAGAAATGGAGACCGGCACCAATGAAATGCCCAAAATGAGAGTCATACAGCAGGTACATAATGAAAACTACTCATTGGAGCAGACGGATTCCAGTGAAACTTTCTCTAAAAAAAAAAAAAAAAAAGAAGAAGAAGAAGAAACGAATAGAAATTTTGATGTGTTTGGCTGTATTAAAGGAGATATTTATTTCTATGGGAGAGTTTGGGGATGAATTAAGGAAAAGTATAAAAAAATCCTCACCATTAAAAAATAACTATACTATTAATTATGAAGGGAAAATTATACAAGAAAGGAAATATAATATTAATAAC
This sequence comes from Vulpes lagopus, assembly GCF_018345385.1. Lineage (NCBI taxonomy): Eukaryota > Metazoa > Chordata > Mammalia > Carnivora > Canidae > Vulpes > Vulpes lagopus. Next base: position 39,453,460 of record NC_054839.1, on the reverse strand, counting down.
ATAATACTAATAAATAGTAGTCAACAATTAAAGGATAATGCTAATGGCCATCATGGAAAATAATATAACCAAAATTTTTGTTATAGTTAGATTGAGAAGATGAGGTTTCTGGTGGCTGTTTGAATTTAAAAGAGATAAACGCCCTAACATCCGTAGATAGAATTTAATAGATAATAATATATAAAAATTATCTTAAAAAATTATCTTAAAGTATTAGGTAAATAGTATCTAAGACTAAAAAATAAGAAATATGGATAAAATCATAGAACAAACAGTAAATATGAAATTTGCTACTTCTGGGGAATAGCCATGACAGATGAGTGTGAACCACAAATTTATTTTTTATAACAGTTTTCATAGATGTCTGTTATTAAGCCTATGGATATTTACTACTTTGATAAAAAGAAAACATTTTTATAAAAAAGGAAAAAGAAAATACAAGGGCTGTGCAGAGTGCTCTTTGGTAGAAGAATCATACACCAGGAAAAGCAAGATGTTTCTGCAGCTTCGCAGTGCATAAAATCAGGATTATAAGACTACTACTGAAGATTGTAGGTATTTTTCAAGCTACTCAGGAAAATACAGATTTTTGAAATTATTATTATAGAAAGGATGGAGAGGAGGGGCCAAGAGAGATGATAAGGTTCTCATGGACAAGAAATACCAACCTAAACTGTAACACTAGACATTTGATCAGTGTTGTTGTGGCATAGCAGAGAACTGCTGGCATAGCTCTCCATACACTTTGCTTCAGTTGAACTTTGGGTTTAGAAATTGGGATATAGATTGTGAATGCTGATGCTTATCTGACTTGCCTCATGCCTGGGCACTTGTTTTTGGTGATAAAGGGAAATTGAGCAACAGTAAGTAGTAGGTACTCAGCTTCAAAGAAACCATATTGCCAAAGTAAAACAGCATGAGACACTTAAGTAGCCAAAGTGTTACTGTTCTTTGATATGAAAAACCAAGTGAATCATTTGTTCTTAGTCACACTAGCATAGATGCTCTAACAATTCTTTTTTTAAGAGTTCATGGTAACTAATATGAAACCTCTATTGCAGATTATTTGAAACAGTCTTGCAAGGGCCCAAATAGCTGTCATTCCAAAGCGTGGCTTCTTTCTTTCACAACTCAATATTTTACATGTTTATAAAGTGCAAGATTAAAAGTATTCCTTTTCAGATATGTAAATAGCCAGATGGAATGGATACAGTCTACGGACAATGTTTAATTTTCAAATATCGAGGGGGGGAACCACCTTAGTGTACCTTTTTCTGAAAAGGTACATATTTTAGTAAATGTGCTCAACTTTCCAAGAGTATCTTCAAATATAGTATTATTTGAAGAGTTAAGCTAAGAGCTCTCAAATTCAGTATCCTACAGGGTGCAAGAGTAGCATTCAGAATCATAAGGCCACTTATCAATTGATAACTCTAATGGAAATTCATTATTCTTTAATAAATTAAAACTTAATTCCTAAAGGTTGTCAATATGAAGAGCAATGGTTGAATGTCATACTCCTGACTCTTTTCACCTGTATTCTTTTGACAAGCTTTCACTAATTTTTCTAACAACACTAGAATGACCCCACTGAGTTATGGGTCCTAAATCCTTGAAACACTGGTGAGATCTAACTAGAGCTTTTAATCATGATTTTACTGCCATGTTTCTGTGAAGCCAATACATCATCTAGCTATACACAATCCTTTTTTGAATAATGTACTCTGTTTAAGACAGAAATTTTTAATGAATCAAAAATAAATAATGTCATCTTTTCAAATTCCTATTGTCCCTCTTAAATGTCACAATTGCAATTTGAGCTTATACCTAGTTCAATTTCAGGGTAAAAAAGATTTTTGTGAATCACCTCAGACAATTGACAATCATCAGAGCAATGTGACCACGTTTCTACTATGTGTATATGTGTAAACCTCATTATATAAGTATCCTTAATCCCCAATAGTATGAAACAGTAGCATGATTCTGTCTACACTTCTTATTTGTTTAAATTCTTGTTTTGTTTTGTTTTTTAATTATAATTGATTTAAATATTGTTGAAAATTAAATAACCTTCTCTCAATTCTGCCAAATACTTTTTTTGGGATAGCTGTTGGCATCTGTGTCATAGTTCTTCATCATGTATGAATCCATTCCCTGTGAAGTCCAGATTTTGAAAAGATTTATTCTATACTGAGAAATTTGGCAATTTCTACCAACTTTGATTACATTGCCTGGTGTGTGACAGGCAATTTTCTGTGTATGATTTTTTCCCCTAATGCTGGATTATAGTGCTATCATTTTAAAGACATTTAAAGGGATGTTTAGGGATCTGAATTTAGTTTAAAATTCAAGCCTCTGTTGTGTTGTACAGGCAAATAAACAACTAAGTTGACCTCCCCCCCCCCCCAAAAAAAAGAGATAAAATCTATTGCTAGGTTTGCACCTGGGTAGATAGTTAAACTGCTGGTAAATCCCAACCTCTGAATCTGTATCTGGCATATTTCTCAATTACAAGTTACATACAAATGCCAGAAATTACAGTTTAGAATGTGAGGGTGGGGGTGGTGAAATGGTTTTAACAGCAATGCTTAGATGTAAGAAGGGGCAATTAACACAAATAGTCTTGTGCTACTAGGTATTATAACTTCACTGGCAATTCAAGAAAAACTATGTAGGAATTGTTTAAAGGGCTAGTCTATTTTGGAGTGAATACTGATCTTGAAGATCCATTTGCATATCAAGAATAAGAAACTTTTTGTGTTGTGCTGGTGTTTTTGAGGGGTGTTATGGTGATAAAATTTGAGCAGCAGGGAGGCCTCTAAAAACCCAGGCTACCCCTTAGAACTTATGTTCTACCCTTTAGAACATAAATACCACACAAGTGTTTTTTTTTTTTACTGTAACTAAATGCATTTATATTTTATTACCTATGTCAGATCTTAAAAAGTGAGTTCTTTTAAATTATACAGCTTTTATATTTTTGTTTCATTTCTCTTTTTTTTTGTATTTTTTTAATTGGAGTTCGATACCACACAAGTTTTAAGTTAATTCATCTTTCTCTTAAAACCCACTACTTCTCTTCATAGCTTGACTTCATTAGACTGGAATCATCTTTATCTTTCCACCTTAAAGTATACACAAACCTGTTTAGAATCTCTATTTTTTCCCAGCTTTATTGAGATATGATTGACATAAACATTGTGAGAGTTTCAGGTGCACAATGTAATGATTTGATACAGTTATATATTGTGAGCTAATTACCACAGCAATAGAGTTAGTTCATAGGTCCATCACCTCACTTAATTAACATTTTTTTTTTGGTAAGTACATTTAAGATCTACTCCTTTAGCAACTTTGAAGTATACAATGTACTATTGTTAAGTATAATCATCATGCTGAACATTAGATCCCCAGAATTTAATCATCTTTCAACTAGAAGTTGACCCACTTTGACCCACACCTCCCAATTTCCCCAATACCCCAGCTCCTGGCAACCACCATACTACTCTGTTTCTGTGAGTTCAGTTCTTTAGATCCCCCACATAAGTGAATATCATATAGTATCTGACTTTCTCTGTCAGGCTGATTTCACCTAAGACAATACCCTTATGGTCCCTCCATGTCTTCACAAATGGCAGGATTTCCCTCTTTCCCCTTGCTAAACAATATTCCATGTTATATATACTTCATATCTTCTTATGCATTCATCCATTGACGGCCGCTCCTGTTGTTTTCATAGCTTGGCCCTTGTGAATAATGCTGCAGATGAACATGACAGTGCAGGTATCTATGAAAGATCCTGGTTTCCTTTCCTTTAGATATATACCCAGAAGTGAGGCTGCTGGATCATATGGTAGATCTCGTTTTATTTTTTTCAGGGATTTTCATACTATTTTCTATAATGGCTCCCCATTCTCACCAACAGCGCACTAGGATTCCCTACTTTCCACATCTTCACCAACACTTGTTATCTTCTGTCTTTTTGGTCAGAAGTCCAAAGCTGTTTCACTGGGTAAGAATCTAGGTACCAGCAGGGCTGTGTACCCTCTAGAGGGTTTAAGGGAGAAAATGTTTCCTTGCTTTTTCCAGCTTCTAGGGTAGTACTCCTTGACTCATGCCTCTTTCGCTATCTTTCAATTCAGCAGCATAACATCTTCCAGTATCTATTTTGTCTTCACATCCCATTTTCTCATTCTTCTCTCCCTCTGCCTCCTTCTTATGTAGATGCAAATGATTACACTTAGATCTCATCCAAATAAGCCAGGATAATCTCCCCATTTCAAGATCCTGTCAAGATGTTTTTTCCAAATAAGGTAATATTTACAGGTTCTGAGGATTATGAAAATATATTTGGGGACCATTATTCAGCCTACTACAGTAGGTGTCAAATGAAACTTTCACTGATTCTGATTTATTTATTTGTAGTTACTAGTATTGATTCTGTTTCCCTGGCATTGTGCAAAGCAGATGGATCAGTCTATCTATCTATCTATCTATCTATCTATCTATCTATCATCTATCTGTCATCTATCTATCTATATCTATCATCTATCTATCTATCTATCTATCTATCTATCTATCTCATATATCTCTAATATACTTTAAAAATATATGATACAAACTTAAGATGATATAATTGATTATACAAAATTCTCTCTTATGTGTCCTATGAGAATTTCCCCCAAGTGTCTTGATAGTGAAAGATCTGACGATGAAACTCACTCTATGTACTTTGTAATTCTTATTTTCCCAGGAAACTCTTTAAAGGCAGAAACTATGCTCATGATATTTTTCTAAACCTCCTATGTAATACCGAGCAAATATAATTATAGATTATCAATATTTTAAAATTGATTAGACCAAGTGAATTTAATTTGATGAATTCCAGTTTCAGAACTTTATAGAATAAAGTTGTTCCATGGCTTGATGGAAGAAAATTCCTTTTCCCTAGAATAGATTCATGAGGATGCCATAAATATTTTATTGTTGCAGTTTATTTGTTAATCTGCTTTTTCTCCACTGGAAGGAGGCCAGGAAGGCTGTATTTTGAAAAACATTAATAGAAGAGAGACTGAGTGTCCCAGTGAAGAGATTGCTTTAACAGGGTACGATTCCTACGCACATCATCTTGTGAGAAAAGTCATGGTCTACACTGAAGGTGATGTCTGCACCTTAGCTCATTCAGGACCATCAAGATGCACAGCTCAGAGGGTATTATTTCCAGCTGTATTCCATTTTCCATGTCAGTGGTGCTCCCCTAGAGTTGTGTGGTACATCTGTATACAATGAGTTCACAAAATAGACTCGGCTGGAAATTCATTTAATCTCTCTCTTTGTTCTGAAGAAACATTTGATACTGCCTTATATGAAGCAAAGAAGGATAATCTGTATTATGGGAAAGTATTGTAAGGAAATCCAGGATGATCTAACAATTCTTCCTATTGAAGGGTATTAATAATGTTCCACAAATATCAAATAGCAGGCCTTAAAGGAATAAGGAAAGGAATAAACAGGAATAAACAGGAACTTTTCTGCTTGTAGAAAATTGGTCCTGATATTATTGTATGCTATTCATTATTAGGCATCCTCAGCATTTCTCTAAGACCTATATCATATGCCAGACACAATGGTGAAATCGATACATTAATATTTGCAGAAAGGTATATAAAACCTGGTTTACACGTAAGTTATTGAAAGACCACTTCATATAGACTATGCCACTTATAATATAGTCTAATCAAGAGAACACTTTGGCATTTTAATTTTTTTCCATCTCTTGAACCTAAATAAGATTGTTATATGCACTATTCAACAAATATTTATTGAGTATTTAGCAAGTTCCCATGTCACTTTTCCCCAAATAAAACACTAGTTCCTTCTTTAATTCAAGTAACATTATGAAGTGGATTCTTTTATATTTTAATAACATTAGTAGCTTGTGTTTGTCATTAGTGTAGTTGTCTGATGTCTTTGAATGTTAAAATGGCACTGGCTTTAGACAGTTCCTCAGGGCAGGGACTGTGTCTGCTTAAATTGCTTTGTGCAGAACACAGGTGGCTGAGTAATAAACACTTTTTGCTGATGCAATGTCTTGTGTTGAAGACAAAGCCTCTGATTACTTAGTGTTTTGAAATTAGTTTTTAAAGATGCATCAGGAATCCAATTAGTGTATAATGTGTGCCTGACACTGAAATGGCTTTGGAACAGATTAACAAGACCACACCACCCTCCTCACAAAAGTTTATATTTTAAAACCAATACTACAGGATGAAAACAAATGTGGACATTGAACAAGTAGATATTATTTTAAAAAACCTTAATAGAATGCCTAACTTTGTACAAAACAAACGTGTGTATTTGTGTGTACGTGTGTGTGCATTTTTCTTCATCTCTCCATTATGAGTGTTAGAAGTAGATCAATGACACTGTTACAAGAATGATCAGAAATGAAGTGGCATTAGTTTGGCAAAGAATTCTTGTTTGATTCTGATGTGTTCAATACAATTTTTTTTCCTCTCATTTGGTGTAATGTTCTGTTTAGAAGGATAGAAGTATTCTTTTGGGGACATCTGCAACTCCAGCCCCCCTTTCTCATCTCTTGAGAGGCCTTTGGGGTCCAGACAAGATATGATGAGCACAGTTCATCCTTGACCTTTAACTGCTACCGGTACTCTGGCCTAATCTTTTCTTACTTCTGGTCTAGCCTTTTCCCGTAGCTTCCATATGGATCATAGGCTCCTGTTCTTCTTGTGGTTAATATTGTTTTTCCAATCCAGTCTCCCTCAATGGTGCCAAAGTAATCATTCTACAAATTAAGTGATCATATTGCACAATTGTCTAAAATCATTCAATGGTTTGTCTTTTTCTAACTGGCAACTCTGTAAAGGCACATACATTTCTCACATTTCCAACCCAAGTCTGAAGTATAGTAACACTCAATACTTGTTCATTCATCTCCTGACTGATTGACCTGATAACTCTCTTGGTCTTTCATTTTGACTCGGTCTTATCCCAGATTTTCATTTAACTTTTCTGCTTATTTAAATGCTTGTTCTACCCTTACCATAGTGATTCTCATTTTCATTCTTTTTTCCCTCTTGCTCAGCATCACCAAATTTACTCAAGCTCATCAATTTATAGGTTTTTGGCCATGTAAGTTACCTGGTTACCCTAACCATGTACTGGATTTGACTCAGTACATTTTTTCCCTTGCGTTCATTTTCTTGTCACTTCTATGACAAATTACACATACTTAGTGGCTTAAAGTAGTACAAATATATTGTATCAGTTCTGGAGGCTAGAAGTTCAAAATAAGCCCTACAGGGCTAACATCAAGGTATTGGCAGTGCTTATTCCTGCTGGAGCCTCCATGAGAGAACCTGTCCTTAGTTCTTCCTGATTTTAGAGGTTGCTGACATTCTTTGGCTCATGGCTGCTTCACTAATGTCTGCTTCTGTCTTCACATTGCCTTCTCTCTATAGTCAAATCTTCCTCTGCCTCTTTCTTGTGCAGACCCTTGTGATTACACAGGGCCCATTAGGATAATCAAGAATAACCTCTCTCCCCATCTCGATATCCTAAAATTAATCACATTTACCTGTCCCTTTTACTATGTAAGGTAATCTATGCACAGATTCCAGGGATTTAGACGTTGCCATCATTGGGGGGGTCATTTCAGCATTCTTTATTGCCTTTCTCAAAACAGATTTGGAAGCCTCCAGAGGTGCCAAAAGTGATTCCTTTATGTCCTCCTATATGACATATTTCCATTTGGTTCCTTTGCTGATTTATTCATATTTTTAAAGATAGTATGGTCATCATACGAATTTCAAGCAACACAGAAGATCATAATATATAAAATGTTTTTCTGGCTCCTGTTTCTCAGCAATAACCAATATTAAAAGTTTGGTGAGGATTATTCCATTCCTGAGTAAATGTACACACAGAGAAAGGAAGAAAAATGAATGCACATCCTATGTTGTCTACATATTTACAACTTCAGATGACTGATAAAAGATCAGATATTATTCTACATCTTGCTTTTTTTCAACTAATAATATACATAGAATGGACTTTCATGTCAGTACATGTGTATTTACTTCTTGCTTCTGTTTAGAAGGAGATTACATTGAAAGAACATGTTTATTTCAGGATAACTAACATATTTGTATTATTGGTTCTCCCTTTCCAGTAATATAGTACATTTTATTAGGCCATTTAAATTAATACTTCTTTACTATTTGTTATTTTGTTCATTTACATGTTTCTCTAATTTCTGAAATTCATTACCAAGTATTCAATAGTTTTTTTTTTTCTTTTAAATTGTGTGTGTGTGTGTGTGAGTGAGTGAATGAGTTCCTAACTGATTATTGCTGGCATTTGAGAAAGCTATTACTTTGGTATGTTTTCTTGTATCTGGCTATTTCACTGAATACTCATTAGTTTTATTAGTTTTTAAGTGGTCCTTTTGCATTTACCAAGAATAGAAATATATTATGTGCAGCTAATGACAATTTAGTTTTTTCCTTCTTGGTTCACCAATTTAAAAGTTTGCCAGCTTTCTCTCTCTAATTACCCTCTAGATGCTCCAGCTTCAGGCACTTGTGTATGCAGGTAAAGATGGCCAAGTAGCCACAGATCAGCTTCTTATAATAATCAGCTATTTTGACATCTATTATGAGGAGAAGACAGGGAATAGTAAATACTTGAGGCCAATATGAGAATAAACCAAAAATATTGTATTTTAGTAGGAGGCTACAAGTTTCCGAGTTTTAATTTCAGGACATCATGAAGATAGTGAAAGGTTCAAAAAGAACAGAGTGGAAATCACATTGGGATTGTTTCAAACTCGGCATGTTCTTTCTATTGTGTGTCCTCACGGTATGTCACTTAAATGTTGCTCCTGTTATTTTACTTATCTTATGGCTAATAAACATGAAAGTGGAATACATGGCAGAAACTAGGTGAACGATGCTTTTGTTAATAAGGCTTATTTCTATCTAGGAATATTATATGCAAAGCAATTGTTTTCTACCGTGTAAAACAATATGCTGTTTCTAGTGCTGATGTTAAGGTCTAAAAACACAGAGAAAGGTGTGCACTAAAAATGAAGCAAACCTAACGACAAGAACTGGGATGCAAAATTTTCAAGCGAATCTATTGTTTTGAACGGGAGCAAGCATATAATAAACATCACTGTCCAAGCCAAAGCACTTGGTGAAGAGGTAAACTACAAGACACTTGGAGAATGGCATATAGGTTCCAAGAGTATTCAGATTCCTTTCAAAAACAGCCATAATATTCAGCTTCGCTACATTTTTTCTATTCATCTTTAGTAGTTTTGAAGCATGCTTGTTATAAATACGTGTGCACGTATTTAGATATATTCTTGAGTTCCCTAACTGTGCTATTACCAGGACAGAGCTGCAAATTCATTGAAATATTCTGGACTCACTATCATAAAAATCAGTTACAAATGTTGCTCTAATGTTGACTTACTTAATCTTCATAAATAATGTATCCATTTTACCCAGCTATTGCTAAATCATTTAAGAACAAATTGCCAGTGTGAAAAGAGTTACACCATTACTATCTTTTCAAAAAATTATCTGCATTCATTTTATCTTTAAAAATATTTTATGAAATATTTTAAACATATAAAAAAGTTTAAAGAATAATTCTGCAGACATCAGTGTAAACATACACATACATTTCTTAACATTTTGCCATAGTTGCTTGTTTTTTTTTTTAAGAAACGAAATACAACAGATGCAATTGAAACCGCTTTGTACTTTTTTTCAATCACCTTTTCTTCCATCTTCATCTCAAGTTAATCAAGATCATGAAGTTGCTAAACAAACTACATCCACACATTTTAAAATATTTTAATAAGTCTCTATGTATCCATATAAAATGTACTGTTTTGTACTTTAAAAAATGGGGCACCTGGGTGGCTCAGTCAGTTGAGTGCCTGACTCTTGATTCCGGCTTACATCATGATCTCAGGGGCCTGAGACTGAGTCCTGCATTTAGGCTCTGTGGCCAGTGGGGAGTCTGTGTGGGATTTTCTCCCTCTCCTTTTGCAACCCCCCTCAAATGAATAAATAAATCCTTAATATATACATACATACATATATACAAATTAATATATATACAAATTATGCCATGCTATTGATTTAGTTTTGCAACCTATCTTTTAAAATCGATGTTATACTTCTGATATTTGTCCAGATTAATACCAATCTAGTCACTCATTTCAACTGCCCTGTAAATCATTCTATTACATAAATAAATTTATATTCAATATTTATTTCAATATTCTGAATTCTGAATATATTCAATATTCTGTTTTTAATGGGCATTTAGTTTATTTCCATGTTTCCCTGTAAGATGCAATGCACATTGTTACACGTGCAGGGGTTTCTCTAGAGTGGTGCTTCTCAAATGTTAATTTGCATGTGGATCCACCTGGGATTCCTGTTAAAATTCACATACTGATTCAGTAAATATGGGATGGAGCCTGAGATTATAAATTTCTAACAAATTCCAAAGTGATGCCTCTGCTGCTTGTTCATGGAAAACAGAACAGAACACACTGAGTAGCAAAGCACTAGGATGTATAGTTATATATATATATAGGATGTATAGTTTTATATATATATATAACATATATATGTGTGTGTGTGTGTGTACACACATATTCTCTCTATATATTATATATATTATATCCTATATATATCCTGTGTGTGTGTGTACATGCATGCCCGTGCACCTATGGAGTACATATTGCAAACTGGCTCATTCAACGTTACTTAAACCACTTTTACATTTGGCTACCTCAACTTTAGAGTTTGTAAAGCAAAGTATTCTGGATCCTCATCTCTTTTGCAGCTAGAGGTAGCCAATACGTTGCCAGTGCTGACTCAGTCATCTCTAACCTTTTCTTTGCCTGGGACTGTGGTGATTCTGGAGGTGCAGCAGCCACACATTAAGGAAAACAGAGTGACAAAATAGGTCTGGTTCCTTCAGGGCATGGTTAGCCATTGTTTCAGCCCTGGGGTACCTGTCTGGATAATTTTTATTTTAATGCATGAGACAAACCTCTTCCTTGATTAAAGCACTGTAATCTAGTTTACAGTTGCTTATATGTGAACATCATTCTAAATGATACAATGTCTCTTAAACTTTTCTGGATATTGCCAAATTACTTTCCCAAGCGCTGCTGTTATTTTACACTTCATCAGAAGTACGAGACAATTCCTAATTTTATTTTTTCCCCATCTTTGACAGTTCTTGACATTATCAAGTATCTAGAATTTCTTTCCCATATAATAATTGTGAGAATGGCATCTAATTGTGTTTTAACTTTCATTTCTGTGGACACTAGTGGCATAATATTTTTTTGTGTTCACTCTTTGTTCAGATTTCCTTCTGTGTGAATTGTTTTTATTGTTGTCAATTTTCCTATTGGGTTATATGTTATCTTATTATTGATTTATTATTATTGGAGAAGTTCTTAATAAGTAATTCTAACTTTTGTTTTGGCCTTGTAAGTGTTTCTTTCAGATTGTAGCTTTTCTTTTCGCCTTGTTTTTGGTATCTTTATTTAGACAAAACGTAAGTTAATTATAGTCAAATTTATAAATATTTCCTTGTACCTTTTTGCTCTTTGTTTCTTCTTTAATATCCCTGAAGTCATATGTTCTTTTTAAAAAACTTATGAATTAATTAATTTCTAAGTGAAATAAGTCAGAGAAAAACAAATACTACATGATACCACTTATATACAGAATGTAAAAAGGGTCATGTTCTCTTCTAATTTTTTTTAAAATTTGAACATTTTGTTTTTCTCATTTAAATCGCAATCTACCTGGAATGGATTTTTGTCACACAGTAGGAGGAAAGAATCCAAGTTTATATGCATGTGAACAATGAGTTATCTTAACTCTACTAAACAGAAAGTTCATTCTTTACTGCTTTTGTAAAGTCAAATCTGTCATTTCACATGTTGCCATTCTATTTTGTCAATCTATCTTAATGATACACTGCCTTAATATGTGCTAGAGTGAGTCTTCCCAAATTTGTTCTTCAAAATCTACTTCACTATTCTTGCCCTTTTGTTTCCCAAGTAGATCTCCTGCAGTAATGTTTAAAGGGGCCAATCCTACTCCCACCCATGATTCCTAGATCCAAGCATTCCAGTTTCTCAGGACCTATCATCATATGTAAGTTTGTCATTCAAAGCAAATGAGAAAATCGCAACTCAACTCAGAAGAGATGTTAATCTGAGCTATTTCTTAGTGGTGACTTTTATGTCCATTCCATGATTCTATTAGGTTATGTTTTTGTAATGTAACATACTGTAGAAGCAGTGATTTCTATGATTAAGAGCTCATTGTTCAAGCTCTTTTGCCATAAAATTGGTCCCTTGGTATGAGGCAATGCTGTATAGGATCCCATGCCAATAAGTCAGAGTTTCTCTTTGTCTCAAGATGATAATGTTCTCAGGGGCCCTGCAGCAGACAAGGAAGACAAACTTCTATCTGAGCTAGATGTCAATTCCAGTAAGAATGAATTGCTGCACATTCCAGGGAGAAAGGGTCCATTATATTCAATCTGGCACCAGAGGTCTCTTTGAGGAATGGTGCTGAGATAAAGGACTCAGACTTGTTTTCTTCTGCTGGCAGGTTTATAGGTGGTGATAGTGAACATATGTCCTTGAGCCCACATATGGTTTACAACCCTGCTACCATGTGCACTCTCTTCCTGGGCCCACTCTGCAAGCATAGGAGATTGTAAGGAAAGAGGCTGGTAGACATAGACTAGAAATATTCTGTCCAGCTCCTTGTCACTCTCTTTTGACTCTAATTTTCCCAAATTTGTCCTTCAAATATCTGGACCAAACTGGTAAACCATCCATGCTTGCCTAGGCATCATTGTATATTGGTACATAGGGCCATTTCCCCCCAAAATGACCAGTGCACATGGCATATCATTCTTCCCATTGGGAAGATATTTCTTCCATCTCACTGTCTTCAGGGATAGCCCTGAAAAGGGATTGTGGTGTGAAAGTAGTCTGTTTCCCTCTAGTAACAACTTACCTGTAAAATAGAGCTAAATTAGTATCCACCTTTGTCAGTGAGACTTAGAGAACCCTCTAGGAGACTATAGCTGAAGGAGAGGTAGCAGTGAAACAGAGGTGGGTAACATGAGAGTCTGGGCTTCTTGTTTATATATCTTACTTATGACTTCTGGAACTTCAAGGACTCCCGTCCCAAGTATATCATTTCTATTGTGTGATGAATTGCTGCTATATGCACCCAAAATTATGAGTCTCTGACTATAATGATACTTATTAATTGATGTCACATGGTCAGGCACCTGACCTTGGCTGGTGCCCAATACTACAAGGATTTGCTTCTTGCTTCATGCTACAGATGACAAGACTTTGCATAACTAGAGAACTTACTAGAAATACATATTCTTGAGCTCCAAGTCAGACCTACTAACCAGAAATACGAATGCACAATAAAGTTTAAGAACTGACTTATAAGAATATGCTGGCAGACCAATGATTACTGAAACCCTAAATGTTTCACTGATGTGGCAACCCCCAAGTTTTTGAAGACTTTATCTCTCATCTCCAAAGCATCCAGAAATCTTGTTCATCATCAGGTCCAATTAGCTTGGTGGACCTCAACTCTAAACATTCTGGAGTTTATCCTGAGTTTTTGTTTTCAATATTCATATATTTTTTTCAAATATTTTCAATGGACTTTTTTAGAGTTGTCTGATATTGTCTCACTTCTGCAGTGTTTTTGCAGAAATGAATTTTTGAGTCTTATTCCCTCACCTCTTTAACAATATTAAATAGAAGTATGTAAAAGTTTTTACATGTTATCACATTATTCCTATTTAATTTAGTGTAAATTCATTTAGAGGAATTTGCTAGCTTTTCATTCTTCGCGTTTGTTAGAATTTTGATTTCCCAGGTTCATTTCATGTGGTATGTGGCAGTAATTAGAGCAGTAATTTTTTCTCTATAGTTCTCTCTTTCTCATAACCCATCTTGTACACTGGATTTATTTATTTATTTTAAAAGATTTTATTTATTTTATTCATGAGAGACACAGGGAGAGAGAGAGAGAGAGACGCAGGCAGAGGGAGAAGCAGGCTCCACGCAGGGAGCGGGATGTGGGGCTCCATTACAAGTCTCCAGGATCTCGCCCTGGGCTGAAGCCAGTGCTAAATCGCTGAGCCACTCGAGCTGCCCAGTATACTGGATTTAAGTGCCTCCAAAGAATCCACAAAATCCATAATGTAGAGCCCATTCTGAAAGTGTCAGCTTGGAGCTCCTATCCTACAATGACACTGAGGATATGGTAAATTCAAATGCCATGCCAGAAGTAGACTGTTTTCCCAGTCTTGGTTGGGTTTTTGTCCACTTCCCAGATTCATCATTTCTAATAAACCATAATTTTAGGCTTATTTTAGCTCCTTTCACTATCAGTGGAAATCCTCTTCAGCTGTGTTTTAAGAGGTGAGCCTATCTGTTGACCTCCACCCCATCTTATATGGTGCAGTTTCCATTTTTATTACTTTGACAGATTGAACTTCAGGCTTTTCCAGCTTACACTGATGCTCTAAACCCAGGAAGTACGTGGCTTTACCTTCTATTCATTGCTTTACATTTACATTCTATATTTGGTAGTTGGAAATGCTTATTTTGCTGAACATTTAAAATTTCTTTACATGTATTTATATATCATTGCTACACATTTCGATGTAAGAGGTATGTATCAGAGAAATCAACATTTAAAGGTGTCAGTGTAAGAGTGATCTTAACCATGTTTTTTTTTTCCTTTTTGATGTCTAAAAATAAGCTTTTAAGCAAGGCAGAAAACATGTTCAAGATGAAGAAACCACACACCAATACTAGATGATACACCTAGAAAACCTAACTAAAAGATAATATTAATAATAGCTAGACTATCCTAGATGATAGAACTCCTAGTGTCTTCCCCTTCCTTTGAAACTATAAAGCAGGGGAAATTATTTTAGCTAGATAACATCCTGCACAATGGCCAAGCAGTAGCTGGGAATTACATTAATATGTATTAGTTTTGAGTGAAATTGTGTTTTCTACAGTATTTCCTTATTATCCAGCAGATCAGGTCCAAAAATCTGTTCTTCTTCAATATTTTCCATGAACTATCTGCTCCTTCCTAACCAAACATGTATCAAATTATTCTGTGACATTTCATCAAGCAGTACTACTCCTTTCTCCTGAAGACAAAACATACTTCTTGCTACTGTAATGGCATTGCTTTTTCTGGCTTGTCTTTCCATGGCATTCTGTAACATCTTTTCTTATCTATCTGTATCATTCACATCCTCCACAAACCAGCCAACTCCAATCTTCTGTACTAAGTCATCCAACTTTTCACGAGTCCCATGGTCGTTCGGTCTATTCTGTTTACCTTGCATTCATTTTTCTATCCTGAATTTTTATTTTTAACATTTTACCTCTGTATGTATTGGCACCCTATTTGAAATTTGAACACCTTGAGAAGAAAAAATGTGTCTTAACTTCCTTGAATATTCCACAGTGCATGGTCAAATGCAAAACACTTTGTTGATGGTCTGATTTGATGAGAGGTCTAGGGACATAACCATCATATGCACATTATTCTTTTCCCCCTTGGTAGCTTCACCATACCCTACCTTTTTGTTTGTTTGTTTGTTCATAGATATCCATGTGGTTTCTATCAGGAATAATTGGAAGGAAGGATTGAAATTGTTTCCTCTTTATTTTTTAAAGATCTATTTATTTATTTGGGGGGGGAGTATGAATAGGGGTGGGGGAGTAGGCAGACAGAGAAGGAGAGAATCTAAAGCTGACTCGGTGTTAAGTATGTAGCCCTACACTGGGCTCAATCTAATGACTCTGGGATCATAACCTGAGCCGAAATCAAGAGTCAGCCACTTAGCTAAGTGACCCACATATGTGCCCCTGTTTCCTCTTTAGTTGAGGTAGTAGCCCATTTTTCCACCATACATCATCATTTTGATATTCAGAAATAATATTTGGTTATACAACTTTTAAGTTTCAAGCATTCCACGTATCAATTATCAGTCAATAGTTAAGTATTCTCTCTGACTTCTTGCTTTGCTAGACATTTTATATCTTTACAGAAAACATAGTCATAATGTTAACATTGATGTTAAAACTATACAATTAAATTATATTTATAAGAATAATTCACCAAATTAAAATAAGATCCTATGTATCATTTCCAATATTTTCTATGCATTCTTATATTTTATGAAAAAGATACATAGGGAATATATATATCAATGATAATTGTATAGCATATAACTTGGAAGACTCCAGAGAAAATGGAAAGAATAATATTTGGGACAAAGTTTAAAGTACCTTATACTCTTAAGTGAATCCACTGGTATATTTTCTACATGATTCGTGTCTTCTAAATGTCTAAGAATTGCGAGAAAAAAGAAATTCAGTGAATTACAGGCAATTTATATAATGGTGTTCCAGTTTTTGCAGTGTAAGCAAGCAATGGTAAAATGTGTTATCTTCCTCATTATGCCAACTTAATGTATTAGTTTGTAGCATATGGCATGTGAGCCTCATGATAGGAGAATAAGCTTAGGTTTTTATTCCGTCTACCAATAGGTGCCAGCATTCATTCAGTTCCCTCCAGGCATGGTAATTGTTCACATAACAGCAGGAAGCACATCTACACTCATGGCAATGGCTGAGAAATTGAGTTCATCTCACATTTTTCTTTCAAGCTTTTATTACACCGTGTATTTCAGAGTAGTGACTTGATTTTTATGCAATTTAATCCTCTTGCTGTGAGCATCATCTTTGAGAACTTATGATCTTTCAGTTCATTCTTCATTCAATAATGTGTTTATGTGCTCTGTATACAGCATTATTTTGATACCAACCATTCTGTCAAATGTTCCAAAATGAATCAATTCATACAAACTGGGCCAAATAAATCAGTCCTCAGAAATATGCTATCAATTCCATTACACAAGTGAAAGGTAGAAACACTGTATTTCAGTAAAAAGTAGAATTGTAGACACTAAAATATGCATTACTAACATAGCAACCCTCTTAGTTTGGTATATACTGCTTCTAACTGATTCTTTTTTGGATAGTAATTACCATAATATAATTTAAGTTCTGATAGGGATATGGAAGGTCTCCATAAGTTTGGCCTTTTCAGGTAAAACATCATAGAAGAGGTTTCAGACTACCAAAATATAGTATTATCATATTAGGATATCTAAAATATCAGAGAGATAGAAACACATAAGTATTTTTCTATACATGAAATTTAAGGAACAACACAAACAAAGGGGAGAAGAGAGAGGAAGGCAAACCAAGAACAGACTCTAAACTACAGAGAACAAACTGATGGTTACCAGAGGGCAGATAGGTGGGGCATGGGTGAAATAGGCCACGGGGATTAAGGAGGGCACCTGTGATGAGCACCAGGTGTTGTATGGAAAGTGTTGAATCACTACATTGCTTGAAACTAATATTACACTGTATCTTAACTAACTGGAATTTAAATAAAAACTTCAAAAAAAAAAGAAAGTATTTTTTTAGAAATGAAGAGAAACTCCCAAAATCAATAATCATGTTTTAAACCTTACAAGAGTACCAATTATATTACTATAGCCATGCTATGTATCAAAACACACTCTTGGCAAAATCATTACATGACAATCAGGTTTTTGATCGCAAGCAGCAAAACCCAACTCTGACTCTCTTATGCAGGAAATAACACATTTTGGAAGAATGGTAGGTCTTGGAAACCACCAGAAGATTGGAGAATTTGATCCGAAGATAAGCCAAAGCCAGGGGACATAAGGTTGTGGGAACCAGCCTTCTTTAAGAAGGACATACTCTTCAACTAGAACTAAGATAACTGCAAATTTATGAACTTCAAGCAAACCAACCTTTTCAGTATCTGTTCATTCATTAGTCACTTAGTTACGTGCTTCCCTATGGTTTCCAACAACTTCATTTTTACAATCACTTTTTAACATACATTAACATTGTGAAGTACATAAGGTACATATGATTTTCTACATTTTATAGACAAAGGTAATAATATCTAAAATGTTTAACTTGCTTGTGTGGTTAAAACTCAGTATTTGACCAAGATTGAGTGTTCTTTCTACTACATTTAAATAGGTATATTTCTTTATTTTCCTTTCTGACTTGCTTTCCTTAAGTAATGTCGGACAAAATGCTATAATTAACTAATACAGCTCTTGTATTTCAATTTTTTATATGTTAACAAATGCTACTCATGGAAAGAATGAAAAATACATAATGTGACTTGGGGACATATGTTTACTCAGTGTGAATTATTTCCTAAAATACCTATTGCGGTCAGGATTCAAAATTGCTAATGAAAACTGTCTTGTTTGAGGTTAAATTTAGCTGATTCCCAACAGTTGTTTTCATATTTTTACCCACTTTAGAATGAATTCTAGAGCAAAATAAATTAGCCAATTTTAGTCTTCATTTTCTAAAATAATTTCTGAAGATAATTTTGAATATTACATATACAAAGACTTGAACTGATTGCAGATTGATCATCTTTACTTTTATAAGCTTGGATTTCCAGAGTTCTCTACTTTATAATCTGTGACCCAAGCCCATGACTTATGTGGAGTTAGTTTAGAAGTAAAGAAAACTACTTAAGAGCTCTCTGGAGTAGCTGTGTGCCATGTAGGGTGTACCATTTTCATTTACAAAACTGATTATGCTTTAAGTGCTGGGTAGTGGGGCAGAGGCACAGAACTTTCCAACTGCTTCTGCTACACGAGAATTTTTTTCACTGTTTTGTTCCTAAAATCCTCGGGTTTGAACTGCTTGGAATTCTTTTACAGCCATTTTCACACCTTTGTACTGTAACAAAATAGTTACCAGTGCTAGCCAGGACATCTGTCCTCAGCAAAGACATTATAGGTTAGCTAAACTGTCATGTAAAACATCTGCTGAAGTAGAGAAAACCAGCATGATAAGGAATATGCAACATTTAAGTATGGTTGAAATGTTCCACATTTAAAATGATTTTTATTATTCAGATATTTGAAAAAAAAGACTATCTTTTGTAATTATATGAAAGTTAGTGAAAGGATTGCTTTATGTTGGTCACTTTTAAGGATACCTCAAGGCTAACATGATTTTGTGGATATAACATCCATCTCTTGGGAAAGTATTAAACTATTTGTGTCAAGAACAGTCTTGGATTTATTTTGAAACAAAGTAATACCTTGAACATTGCTAGGATTGTAAACAATGGCCAATTAGCTTGGTTTGTTTAGTAGGTGAGAATCAGCTTTTCTTTCAACATCTATGGAGGTGCTATCAAATTATGTAATTGAAACTTGCTTAAATGAGAAAATTTGTATGATGTATTAAGAATCTTATCTGGCACCTATTAAGCTCCCATATTATTCAAAAGGAAATAAATATATCACGAGCTGCTCATGATTTTATATCCTACATTGTTCTCAAAGCCACTTGAGAAGCAAATAGGACACATTTGTTAAATTCTCATCCCAAATTGTCCTCCCATAACAGTGGGAATAAAAGAATAAATTGTGTTTATAGTACAATACAGGTGAAGTAAGAAAATAGAGGTATAATAATTTTGGTTCTTAAGACATCAGAAAGAGTATGGACTTTTTTTTTCATCATAGACTTTTTTATTTCAACATAGTAAATGAGATAAATAGTAAATAATATAATGTTTTGGTGAAGTTTCAAATAATAGCTCCTTCTCCAAATTCCTCATGGTCCTTCACATTAGATATATCATTTTCCATCTTTCTGGAAAAGGCAAACTATTGTATTGCTATTCTCCAGGACAAAGTATATATAGTTGGAGAAACATTTCACAGCCTCTCTCTCTCTCTCTCTCTCTCTCTCTCTCTATATATATATATATATATATATATATATATATATATATATATATTGATATGAAGTGGCCATCATGCATTATCTGCTTGCTGAGGGAGATGAGGCAGGCTGGTGAATATCACCCAGATAAGTTAAAGTATATTGAAAAGAATAAAAGACAGAATCTCTAGCTTCTGTTTCTGTACATGCCATACAATAGCTGGAAAGAAACAAAATTTTGAATTGCAAGCAGTTTTCCACCAAACATAAGTGCAACCCCGTCTTTATTTCAGGTTACCTAAACACTGTCACCAGTCTTCTGCTTGAACATGTAGATCAATAGGAAAATTACTACCTCATAAGATACCCCATTCAGTTTCTTTTCTATGGAATTACTTTTAAATGAGTCTCATTGCTCTGGGTGCTAGGTCTTCTATACATTCAAAAGAGATGTGATGTATTCCTTCTAACCTCATCTACTTCATACAAAGTCTTCGCTTTTCCAGGTAAGTATGCTCTCACTTTTACAGGTTATATTCCCTATAATGCTTTCTAGACCCTCTCTAATATCTAGCAAAGTATTTGGCAAATTATCAGCATGCTGGTATATGATAAATTGAAATTAAACTAATTGCTCTCTTCAACATGTAATTGGCAATGTTCTTTGTAAAAACAGTATCCAGAATTGAACACTAGGTATGTAGAGCATAGTGGAGTATTGCTTCACTTGATCTAAAAGTAATAATTCTTTTATTTTTAAAAGATTATTTATTTATTTATTTATTTATTTATTTATTTATTTGAGAGAGACAGAGAGAGCGTAAGTGGGGGCGGGGGGAGGCAGAGAGAGAAGGACAAGCAGACTCTGCACTAAGCAGGGAGTCCTCCATGGGGCTCCATCCCAGGACCCTGAGATCATAACCTGAGCCGAAGGCAGACACTTAACCCACTGAGCTACCAAGGTGCCCCGAAAAGCCATAATTCTTTTAATTGATTATTCATTGCTTTAGAATTTGAGGCATCAAATGATATCATTCTCATATAGACAGAATTATTTCCACAGATATTTTTGTTAGATTTTGCCTTCCACATTCTCTACTTACCTTCCTGAATTTGTTTTAATTATAATTGAAATCTGCTTTATTCATTTTGTCTCAATATTTATACCCATCATTTCAGTATGTCAGAGTGTACTTAAAAATTTTCAACCTACCTATGTACTCTTAAGTTTGGCTTTATGCAAAGGACCATTATTTGAAGGAATAACAATTATAGAAAATTACCTAGCAGTTTTCATTGAAATCTCCCAGTACAGAGCCATGAACTCAGAAATTCTTGCTAGCATTCATATTGAGAATCTCAATTATTAATTCAGGTAAGTTGAAGATAAATTTCTGTGCCTCAGATACTTTTCTGTTCCTCAGCTACTATAGTACAGGATGTGCTATAAATCCTTGTACTATATTCCCATTCTGAAACATCTCACTGCTACTTAACACAGAAACATTCATGTTGCCCAATCCATCGGTGTCCGAAACTATTATCCGATGGCAACAGCTACTGAAGTGACACCTATATGTCACCACCCTCTCTCCTAATATCTGTAACTTGAATTTTCCCTTAAAATTCTCTTCTGTGTGACTGTGTGGCTGTCTAACTCCTGTATGGGTTTGTATGGCCCAGACAGCACCATACCCCACCAAATACCAGTTCTGATTTTTAAAAGTCATCATAATAAAGAAAATATTTCAAGATGCTTCTTTTTAGGGTATTTTTATGGTAAGATTTCTGTACTCAGAAGAATCTTTGAATGAGAAATTTATTTCATGCTATTTAGGACTCTAGTTTGTTTAAGTCTGGGTTAGAACTGTTTTGGTTTTGGGGTTTTGAATTGATTTGGGTCGTGCAGTACAGAATACCCAATTTCTAGGGAATCATATGCAGGAAGAGATACAATTCTGCCTTTATTCATTCTTCAGTGTTTTTCATGGCCCTGGAAATGCTGTGTCGATTTTTATATGATTATTATAGCAAACATCTGGAATACCAGATGTGAGCAGACACATTCAGGGGCATTTAATCTATACATTTAAGAATGAGTCAAGTTAATCAGAAAACTCATTTCATTTCTGAAAATGAGTTAGATAAGCCAAATCAATAGTAAAAGTCTATACAATCTGGAAGACAAAAGATTTAAAAAGAGACCATATGGCACTTAAGACAAGAAATTGTACGTGACTCTGTGTGTGTGTGTGTGTGTGTGTGTGTGTGTGTGTCCATACAGAAATACAAACTTTTTTGCAAGTCATATATATCCCTGAGAAAAGAAGGTTACTAAATATTCCAAAAAAATAATACTTGCCTTATTATCTTAACTCCATTAATTGTATACTAATTGCATTTAAGAACATGGATCAGATACAAATATTTTAGTAAATATGTCTGAAGAATTATACTGTATATTTAATACACTATATTTTAAGTTTCAGAGAGATTTTTACCTTCATCACTTATCTTCTGATTACTGAAACTTATATTAATAAAGTATATGAATATATATGATCAATAAATGCATATATTATGTAAACTTTGACCGTCTTTCAAAAATTCTACTAATAGAGATTTAATTTAAGGAGGCATTTCATTTGAGCATATTTAGTGCTTAAATTATCAAACAACGATGACTGCTAAAAGTATTAAGCAACTCTGGTTTTAGAAGAAAAAAAGATTATATATGCCATCTTGAGATATTTGGAGACAGCTAAATTCACATATGAGGAAACTTGTCCATGATCAAGACTCAGGGATTTAGAATTTCATAATTCAACTCTGCTCATTATGGAAACAAAGATGAGACTTTTCTTCATGTCAACCAGTCCATTAAAAAATTACCCCATTTTTTCTTGCAATATTTTATAAGGATTTATTTTCATACTTGAGTATGTAAAAGAACCTCCTTGAGAGTTAGCCAAATACAGATTTCTGTGTCCCACAGACCTAAGAAATAAAAATTTCTAGTTCTTGAGACTCCAAAATCTGTATTTTCATAAGCACTTCAGAAAATTTTGATGTTACTATACTGTCTCTGGTGTTCATATAAATGTAGAATATGTAAATTATCATAAATGCACAAAGTCATTTGCATAATCCATATATTTTATTCATCTCATGTGGCTTATATTCTGGTGTAGATGCTTCATTTTGTTTTTTCAGTAGATATCAGTTGAGAGTCTACTATGTTTCAACCCTGTACTAAGTCTGGTAATACAAAGATGAAGACCTTTTCCTAAAGGGATTTCGAATCTAATAAAAAAGACACCTAATTTAACAAATACTGATATTGAAGCTTGATAAACAGAAAAATAAACACAGCATAGTGGTGGCAGAATGGATATTTTAAATTTGAGGTTTTAGAGAAAAAAAGCAGAAAGGAGGATGTCTCTTCCACCTCTCAGAAGGGTCAGAGAGTTATTTTGTAGAAGTAATGCCTGAGCTAGAGCTTGAAAGAAATAGGAACAAATTGGGTTAGGTGTTCTATTCAGAGGGAACAGCATGAACAAATGTAGAGAGGTGTAATGTACTTCAGAAGTAGAGAGTGTAATTGGGAAATAATTGGAAAGGAAGGTGCGGGGAGGTTTGTACTGATCAATGAAGTGCCTTTAAATCATGGTGAAATATGTGGATATTAGCTTGTAGGCAATGGAACCATTGCAGGATTTTAAGAAGACTAATATGATCAGACTCGTGTTTTAGAAAAAAAATCAATTAAGTGACAGTATGATGAAAATGGAGGCAGAGACCATTTAATACTTCAGAAAACAAAAAGCAGGGGCTTGAAGGATTGCAGTAATCATGGGGGTAAAAAGAGAAATCTTTTCATGATTTTACAATTCTATAATACAATGAACTTAGTTAATGTATAAAAGCAGCCCCAATTCAATTGGAAAAAACACAGAGGTCTTCAGAATGAAAATAAGTGATCATGCACAAAATATATAGGTAATATAAGACCTGGATAGAAAACACAATAATTAAATTGACTCTACCAGAGGCCTGTAGAAATTTAAAGCTACAGTAAAGCCTAGAATCATCTTGTCCAAACCAAAAAGAGCTAGTTGTACTTGTGGATTGCAGGATGCGTGATGAGGGACCAAGGTGGGTTCACCAAAAAACTCTGAGCCTGATGCTGAAGGTTTCTGCCCTCTTGCAGGGACCCAAAGAGCCATTTGTCTACTTTATTCTTTTTTTCATTTTTTTTCATTTGTCTACTTTAAAATGGAATTGCTATAATGAAAAAGAGTGAGGAGTTTGAGTTGGTTATAGTGTTTGACCTTACAAAGAAACATAATAGTAAAGTCAACATTTTTACTTTTTATTTCCTGTATTTGTCTCTTTAAAGGGATTATGGAGATTATTTTCATACTGATAGATACTGATAGCAGTCTTTACAGACTTCTTGCAGGGATTAAAAAATAAGTGATTGAGTTTAATTATAAGAATGTTCATGTTTTATGTAACAACAATTTTTTCATGAATCTCTGTTTTAGATTATGTTAATCATATGCAAACCCTGACATACATGTTACTGTCTATTCACATACATGAACACATATACACACATATACATGTGCATGCATGTATTTATATATGTCTGTACATAAAAAAATGCAGATATTTATGCACATATTGAATGTAAAATACATAGTTTATATTTTCTTTGTACCACAAGTACTGTCTAGTGTGCTGGACAAAAACAGCGTATATATATATATATGTGTGTGTGTCATACATACATATCATTCAGTGAAATATATATATCTTTCAATAATAACAAAGAAAAATGTCAGTATGTTTTTTTATATTCAAATTTACCTCTTGTTGTTTTCCTAATTCTGGAAAAAAGCAAAAGAGAATAAAAACATTTTTACTACTTAATGAATAGTTAACAAAAACACATATATGTATTTAATCTGGCAGCTACAAATGTTACACATTTTACTATCATAAAAAATTATATTTTCATTATGAGGTTCTTTAAATATACTTTTGGCAAACACACGTGTATTTATTCTGTAAAATGGCTTTTATTTATTTTTTATTATTTTTTTTGTAAAGTGGCTTTTAAAGTATAATTTTGACCTAAAGTTTAGGGCATAGTCACAATTTACTGGTATAAAATAATGTTAAATGTAAAATCTATTTTCATCAAAACCAATCTAGTTTTTGACTCTATTTTAAAATCTTGAGATAAAAGAGTAAATCAGAATGAAAATTCCATGTATTTTATATTATTTATGATGATGTTGAGAATGTCATTTTCACAAACATTAAGATTTACATATTCTCTTGGTTTTAAGAAAGTCTGTAATAATGGTGCATTGAATTTCATAATTTAGAATATTGTCAGTAACAGGAAGACTTGAGCCCCAAATTATCTAATGTAGTGGTATCCAATATTAACATACATACAACATTAGCTTTTGGAGGTTTTTTTAAACAGTCATCGATAGAACCCACAGAAAGTCTAACACATGTATTTAGATACCACAAAATTCAGCAGTTTTATGAAATATTAATGTAGTTTTGCAAGTCATTTTAAAATTCAGTGGTTAATAATTGATTAGTCTATAAAACAGATGTATTGCACAACAGCATCAACACTATATCAAATTTACTTGAAAAATTAAATTTGACCTAACCTCCTACTCTTTTTTTTTTTTTTAAGGGGAGAACAATTAAAGTACTTCTTTTTTTTTTGTTTTGTTTTGTTTTTAAATCCATGGCATTCTGAAACCTAAGTTCTCTCCGCTCATTCTCTTGTTCCTTATTAAAATCTAATGTAGCATGGAGACATCTTAGAGAAAAATAAAGGAAAGACATGATAATGATAAACCCAAAATGATAAACCATAGTTAATGAATAAATATACAATGAGGCGAGGTAAACACTTGGGAGAGGGAATCATAGCAAACTTTCTAGCCTGCCGGTTGCTTCAAAGGTAGTTGGTCACTAGAGTCAATATCTATAAAATTATCTTCAAATCCACAAAGCCAATCTTAATTTTGTATTTTTTTCTCCCTAGAATTCAGAAAAAACTAAAGAGTGTTCATAGTATTAATTTTTAATTTCATAAGGACGGGGAGGGTAATGTATCTTGACAGAATTAAGGCTCAGAAGTCAAGGAGGATTAGTCTAAAAAAGCCCACCAGTTGTTGCCACAAAGATTAGGTAAATATGGAAGATTTGCCTAAACATTCTATGACATCAGCAGATGGAATGCACCTGCCCTTATAACCCAAACCAAAGCAAACCAAAATCTCTCTCCCTTCCTCTCTCTGTCTCTCTCTGTATCTTTCTACCTCATCTGTCTCTGGTGCTCCGTCTCTATCTCTGTCCCTGTCTCTTTTTTCTCTCTCTCTCCCATTCTTGTGCGTGTGTGTGAGGGGGTTAGATATCTTTCAATCCTTTGCCTCAACATTACATGTTGAGGCTGACTTTATTCTATTTTTACTATGAAATAGTTGTTAAATAAAAAGTGTTAGATACGTGTGTAAATTATGAAGCATAATAGTAAATCTGTAAAGATCTGTGAACTCGCTCTCCATTTAAAGAAAGGGAACATTTCCAATTTTTAAAAAAAGATTTTACTAATGAGAGACACACAGAGAGAGGCAGAGACATAGGCAGAGGGAGAAGCAGGTTCCCTGCAAAGAGCTGGATGCGGAACTCAAACCCAGACCAGGGATCATGCCCTGAGCCAAAGGCAGATGCTCAACCACTGAGCCACCCAGGCTTCCCAACATTTCCAATTCTTTTGTGGGTTTTTATCTGTCTATCTTTCTCCTTTTATTTCGGAAAAAGAAACTACACATGCACACATACACACACATTTTTAAATTAGTTTGTTTTATCAAGTTCTTTATTTTTGTAATGTATTTATTATTTAGATATGTACCACATTTTTTTTAAATGTTCAGTTTTTGCTTTATCATATAAAATGTTTTCATAATGTGTATATACTTTTATCTTTACAATTTTGATTCCCATTGCTATAATGCAATGTTTCCAGTTGTATAATATTAAACACAACACTTCTCTGGCATTCTTTTTCATGTTTCCTGAGACAAAAGCACAAGGCTTACTTGTTTACAAGATGTCACTGAGTTATTTTCCAGAGCAATTATAATGGTTTTGACCCATAAGCAGTAGTTGAGAGTTTCTGAGCAGAAATGTGCTAGCACTTCATATTCTTACAAATATGAGCTCTTCCCAAGTTAATGGTTCAAAATATTATTTCATTGTAGTTTTGATTATAAATTTTGTGTTACCTAAGGTTGAGCATATTTTCACATATTTATTCACTATTTGTACTATGATATACTTGTTTTTGACTTTTGACCATTTCTCTATTAGATTGTATTTTCACATTAGTTTTTGCTACCCTTTTTTTTTCTATCAACTCATCCTTTGTTGATTAGATGTAAAGCAAATATTTTCTCCCAACTTGTGGGTTATTGTTTTTCCTTCCTGATGGTGCCCACTCTTACTTTTAAAATAAGTCCTCAAAGGGGTTGCCTGGATGGCTCAGTTGGTAAAGCATGCAACTCTTGATCTTGGGGTCATGAGTTCAAGCCCCACATGGGACATTAGAGCTTACTTAAGAAAATAAATAAAATAAAATGTAAAAAATATACAATAAGTCCTGATGACATAAACTTCAAATGGCTAAATGAAAGTGTTTTTCCTTAAAATTCCTGAAAGTCTTTGACAGTTCAAAGCTGCACAAGTCAGTAGATTAGTGAACAGTAATTTGTGTGAATAAGAAAGACATTGTCTTCACTTTGTGGTGATGACTTGAGCAACATACAATATGGGGATGAACACAAAGATCTAAACTTCAGAGTACCGTAGCTATTCCTGAGATGCAACAGAAGGAGAAAAACCCTTTAGATGTATTCGAATTATTTATATAAATATTATGAATTATTACAGTCAAAGAGTATGAGGAAGAGAAAAAGACAAGAGGTATTTGAAGACTAAAACTATGAATTTTTAAAACTGTTAGAACATATTTAATTATAACAAGGTAGAATTTCATGCAAAATTGTTGAATGTTTCAATTAGAATATTTATCTAACAGTTATGCTGATCCTATTATTGTCCCAGGAGTATTAGACCCAGAAAAAATGATTATAAATTATAGTTACAAAATTTCAGATAAATTCAATGGAAGGCTTTCACAACCATTGGTGACAAATATATATGAAATATTTAGGTTTCTTTGGATTATGGTAACAGCTTTGTCAATTTGAGTTTTGAAATCCCACAACTGAAATGAAGTGATATAAAGGTGTTTAGAAGAGCTCACATATCAATGTTGGAAGACAATTATCCATGACATTTCTGCACATGTATCAACTCCTGAATTTAACTGGAAGGATGTTGTTATAGCAAACAGCCTTGGAAGATAGAAATAGTGTTCCCCTTCAGGGTTGTAGACAGGTTTGTTGGAATTTTAAAAAAAGATAATGTTTCTCTCCTGGGAAAGTGTGGACCTGTTTGCTAGTGGCTTCTTTGAAAAGACTGAAGTTTCCTAAGCTCAGGGTTCTTTAACTGTGACACTAACACTGTGTGCAATATCCAGCTCAGTGCAGCTCTGCTTCAACTTTATGGAACCTGGTTGGGGATTGAGGGAGCTGGAAGGGGCCTGAGGAACTGATACACTGTCTCCTGCTGGTGTGAAATAAAGTGATAGTGTCCTTTGTCTCTGACCCACGAGTCTCCTGTCTTCTGTCAGCATCTATGAAAATGTGGCAGGCTAACATATTAGTTTGCAAAAGAGTAATACCTCAGATCTTGCATGGTTCTTGGAATATAAAATGATGCTTTTTTCACTATCATTTCTTGGTAAATGCACACTTAAATGTCTATCACTGCTACTCATTCTTATGGAACCTCCTAATGGTTCCTGCAACAATAAAATGGCTTAGGAATTCTTGTGGAACTAGAGAAAAATTTATCCTGAGTGTGAATGTTTCTCAGTTATCCTATACCAGTTTCTTTCAAATTTGTTATTGTAGTAAATCTTCAAACCCAAAGAGTAGAATTTTCTAAGATGACTGGTGTGGTGAGGAGAATTGTAACATGGTTCTGACCACTTAGAACTACCTTAAGTCAGAAAAGTTATTATTTACATCTTCTTTGTACAAAGGATGTTGAATCTAGCATCAAAATTTGTAATGGACCAAGATAAATACTAAAATATATTGAGTTTAATTGTGGGAAATGTGAGACTTCTGGTTTATATACATGTGTACCCTAAACAAGAGATAAGGAGATTTCAGGGAAATCTCTCTTACTTTTGCTTTAGTAAGAAACACATAAAAAGTTCTTAAATAAATAATCCTAACTTTATAATATATAATAAAAGAGGTTTAATTATGGATATGAATTATATTTTCTATTTAGTCTTTCAATGTGACTGGATGCGTATGCAGGATGTTGTAAGAAGGATTTCCTACAGATGGCATATAATGATTCATAAGATTACTTCCAACTCTAAGACTCAATGATTTTACGACTTTTTTTAGAAATTTTAAAAAATCTACACAAGTATTTCTAATTATATGTTTTTTCTAACAATCTAATTGCAAGTTTATATTTTATGCATCACTAGAATAATTCTACTAATGGAATCCTCTTGTACTTAATGTGTCACAAGATTCTTCATTTTCATCCCTTACATATGCTAAAAATAAAGCAAGTTTTAAGGTATTTCAGGTATTCTATACATTTGGTTTTACATAAATGCCTAAAAACTTGTGCATTCAGAAAACTTAACTCACTCGAATAAAGCCTATAAACTCAGAGATTGTATATACATTTACTTGATCTTTGTGACTTTTCATGGTAAAAATTAAGTTGATATCTCTTCAAGAAACAATGTTTTTCAGAGGCCTATGGATTCATTTGTAAGGACATTCCTTAAAGAAATATCCAACTTCATTTTTTAAAAAAGATTTATTTATTTATTTTAGAGAGAAACTGAGAGAGAGTGAAGTAGGGCCAGTGGGAGAGGGAGAGAGAAAATCTTAAGCAGACTCCATGCTGAGCCCAGAGCCCCAGGCAGGGCTCAATCTTACGACCCTGAGATCAGGACCTGAACCAAAACCAAAAGTCAGAGGCTTAACCGACTGAGCCACCCAGGCACCCCTCAACCTCATTTTTTAAAAATTAAGTTTAAAAAATTTTAATGTATAATTTCAAACTTAAAAATGCCAAGGGTAACAAATATGTACTAAAGTTTCAAAGACAACAAATATTGGTCTGAAAATATATCTCTGTGTCTTAGTAACACAGAAAACCTGGGCAATTATTTGTGGGAGAAAGTTAATAAATGCATAATGCAAAGTATAAAAGCTACGGCCTTTCCCTATCCATAAAACAACTGAAATATTTGATTCATGCTATGATTGTAGCTCAGTCAGTGGCAACAAAAGAAAATCTCTGACTTAAACTTAGTAAATTAAATTGCTTTCATCTATCATTTCTTGTGGATGTTTATTATAATGTTGGACTCAGTGCAAAACATATCTCTTTTATTCTAGAAAGAGGGTTAGTGATAGAGACAGAGACAGAGGCAGAGAGAAAGAGAAAAAGAAAAGGGGAGAGAAAAAAAGAGAGAAGGAAAAAAGTTAAAAAGTAGTGGCTTATAGCAATGATGAAAAACATGTTGTAGGTGGCAAAATGAGATGCATGCAAATGACAACTAGGCTCCCTGTACCCTGAAAACATTCAATTCCAAGTGACCTGTGGCCATAAATTACCAGCACGAAGCTTCAGATCCTAGTCCTGTAATTTCATCAAGATCAACAAGATGCAATCTTGAAAACTGTTTGCATGGTGTGAGGACGAATTGATGCCCTTGTTCTTTCAGACAGCTGAGTTTGATGCACAAGAGTCTGACTACTTTTCTGTCTCTGTGTAGCCGTATATGGCCATTGTAAATAATTAAGTAGAAATTTGTTACCCTTTTGTCAAATGTATTTCTGATGTTGCTCTTCCTGGCTTCCATTAAGAAATCCCTTGATTAAATTTTAAAGTCTTAAACAATTTGAGAGTCTGAGAGCATTGGATACAAACTACAATTTGAATGTTTTGCAGGGGAAAGTCATACTCTCTTTGGGAGTAGGAAAAATCATGTCAGGTATTTAGTATGCAGCCCCATGATTCCTTTTCAAGGCACGATATTACGGATTTGATTACCAACCCTGTAGCTGGCTCTTGTAGGTCATTTATTTTCCCAACTCCTTTTTTTGTAGATATTCAGAAGATATTGCTTAAAAATATTTGAAAATATTTTAATTTAAGCAAAATATGCTTGTAACTAGAAATTTTAAACTTTTAATCATTCCAACTTTTACATAACATGATCAAAAGAAAATACCAAACAAATGCTATTTACAAAAATAAGCTTAAAACTCATAATTCTTCTTTATAACCTTGTTTATAATATTCTCAAATAATTTTTAGGAAAGGAAACAAAACAAGAAGTAAAGGAGCTAAATAGTGAAATATAATTTTCCTGATTTATGCTTTAGAAAATATGAATAACTTTAATTTTTAATCATATTCTTCTTAAAATGCATGAATTCCAAACAGATTGGTATGAATATGCGGGACTTGTGGGGGTATACCATAATTATTATATATAGTCTGTAAAAAATAAAACAACCTTTAAATCTAGAACACATATAATTTAAAAAACAAAATATGGCATTAATTTTCTATTATAATTAAAAGAGACAGAACGCATTACCTTTTGTGAGGTGTCATAATGAAATGCTTTCTGCAGATTTTTACTTTCTTTATGCAGGTGAATGTTACAAGTCTTTATTTCTCCTCTCTGTTCACCATTTTCTCTTTGCTTCAGTAAAATGGATGAAAATGAAACGTATACGTATGGTATTTAGAACTACTCTCACCAGGGACTTTATTTCTGTGGCGATGCTATTTCCTTAACAACTCATCTTTTTGACCACTGCACTCATTACATTTACATCTTATAAGTGTCTCTTTCCTTTTGGGATGAGAGAATTAGAAATCTCATGATTATTTATTTAGGAATTCTCTCTGGGTTTGCGTTATGTTTTGCATATTATAAACCCTGCATCTAAACAAAAAGTGCTAAAAATTAAAATTGCAGCACTTTGATCATATTACCTTTCTCCCTACTGCTACTTCCAACTTTTGCCTTTCATGAATTCTATAGAGTTCAGGTTCACGTTCCGTTGTTTTTATGTTTCACCTGTTGTGAGGCCTTTCCTGAAACTTGACAATGCAAACCAAGTTCAATTATAGGAGTTGTTGATCCAAAGACAGAAGCTGGCATAGCCAGTCACCCCCACTTCTCCTCCTGTTTCTCTTTAGGGACCCAGGCTCCCCTGGTTCTGGCTGTGGCCACTGCTAGGGTCTAGCCCATGGAACTGCTCTCTCCTGGTTTGCTTCATGTTCTGAACAGAAAAAGATGGATCGATCGCCCCAGGTTGTAACTGGAATCTTTTACTCACGTGATATTCAATGAGTCAATAATCACAACTTGTTTCCTCTTTAAAAAAAATAAAATAAAACAGAATGGTTATTTGTGCTTTGCAGATTGGTTTGGAGGTTTGATACACACACACACACACACACATATATATGTGTATGTATATATATATATATATATATATACACATATACATATATATGTTTTACATAAGTTAGCAAATTTCTGATACATAGTAGTCTATCAATAAATGGTTAATGTCTTTTGTTATACTTCTTAAACTCCTAGTTCCAGACTTATGGGTGGGAGGGGTGCTACAGTTTTGACTTGGTTATTAAACTGACTCATAAGTTTTAAAGTTTTGGCAGGGGGTTACTGCAATGGTTTAAAACATTAAAATCACTAGCCTGGGGAAGGGGAAGTTTAAAAAATATTAATGTACAGGTCTCTCCTCCAAAGACTCTTGATATAATTACGTTGTAACTGGACCTTGGCTTTGAGAATTTAAAAAAATTTTCTGAATGCTTCTACCGTGCAGCCAAGGTTGAGAATCACTGGTGCAATGTGACATGTGTCTCTGGTATATTTTTACTTTAACAGGAGCTTTATGAGTTTCAAAGTCCTGTAGTGGTAGGGTACCTAGGTGGCTTAGTTGGTTGAGCATCCAACTCTTGATTTCAGTTCAGGTCATGATCTCAGGGTCTAGAGAGCAAGCCCTATATAGGGCTCCACATTGAGAATGAAGCTGCTTAAAATTCTCTGCTCCTCTCTTTCCCCCATGCAAGGGTGTGCTCTCCCTCTCTCATAAATAAATAAGTAAATAAATAAATAAATAAATAATAGATAAATAAATAAATAAATAAATAAATAAGCAATCATTAAGTCCTGCAGTGGTTCCCAAGCCAGGAGGTATAATCCACCTGGGTATATTTGGAAATGTTTACATACAATTTTGTTTTTCATAGTGACGCAGGGAACTAGGAACATAAACAATCTCTCCACAAGGTAGAGTCATTGCCCTTTACGCACAGCCAGTAGGGGACATCTCCCCAAGAGACACTGAGGTTGCAGAGGATATTTCTATCATTTTTTCCCTTTCTCCATTTCCTTCTTCTCTTCCTTCCTTTCCACCATCTTTTCCTTTCTTTTCAGGTTTTTTGTTGTTGTTGTTGTTGTTGTTGTTGTTGTTGTTTTATTTATCCTGTATATCATTAGAGAAAAAAAATAAGTGTTTGAATTTGCCTATGCCCTGTGCAGACTGATCAAGATTATTTCTGACAAAGCTGAGCAGGAAAGGATTGCAATATTTAGAGTTTATGGTGAACCTTTTGTCCAGACTGTCCTGAAAGTACCCCTTAATGATGCTGGGTCAGTAGGTATCTGCTCTATTTACTCCTTGCCATCCTTGCCCTCGGATAATAATTTTAAAACCCACTAATGTAATTTGTACTCTTTTTCTATTGATTATACAATGTTCTGAGGCTGCCTTAGAGTACTGAAATAACAGCAATAATTAGTATTTATTGAACACCCATTGGGTAGCCTAGCACCACATAGGAGACCACTGTGTGAATTTTTTTTAACAATTCTGCTACTACAGACTTCAATGGAAAATAGATAGCCAAATAGCACTTTAACATTAGGTGGAAATCCATCTTTTCAGGCATGTGGTCAAAATTTAATTCTGATTTATAATTTTTCTGTGCTGATTGGATTCACAATGATTTATTCTTACTTCTCTATCTCTTTATCACTTGGTTCTAAAAAATCCTAGGTAACTGTAATTGCTAAATGAAAAACTGTTGTGATTTCTTTTGGCATAATTATTTAACTAGGATGAAATAACACCAGTGTGAATGTACGACACTTGTGTTTTGACTGTGGTACTGTTCTAATCTGAACCTCCTCTTTGCAGAGTAACCAGGGAGGATTCATAGAGCTTGTATTATACTAAACTCTTGTTTTACAAACAGAGTAAGAGGAATCAGGCAGACATATTAAATGCTACAAAAGCACAAGAACCACATTATTTAACTATTTTCTGCCATTGGATTTTTGGTAGCGGTATTCCTTTCTACTCTTGCTGTTCTAAAATCAATTATTAAAAGACAAAATTTAGTTTGAAAAGTGTGAAAAAGGGGTAGTGAGATGATAAGTCAGTGACATAAGTAATACACACTGTGATTTTATAACTACGACTTTTTAATATTTCTGGATGTGACCAATGGTAATCCATATTTTCCTAAAAAATAAATCAGGATATGAATAATTAAGTTAATTTGGCAATGATTTGTATTAATTTGAGCATTTGAGTGTTAGAAATGAATAAATAAATAACAATGAAATCACCAGAAACTTGCAGATGAGAATTCTATAAGAATTAAAATGACTCAATGCTTTTATTTGTCCTTTAACTTCTTTTAAGTAATTAACATCACAGTGTATTGTTGCAAGTTCAAAAACCACGCATTTCTGGATTTCTGGTATCGGAGAGATCTTTGTGATCTTGTTCATTCATTTTTCCTGAATAGCATTGAGTTAATTTGCTGATTTTGCCATGAAATATCCCACAAAGCACCCTAGCACATAAAGGTATATTGCAATAATCATGGCGCATTCTCCTGTTGATTTTACAATTGTTAATTTAAGTGCTACCTTAGATAAAATACAAAGGTCTTCTGGCAGGGGAGTAATTTAACCAATTCTATATAAAGATATTGATTAACTTTTTATGTAAGGCAGAAGGCATTATAACATGTTTGAGTATCTCTTTTAGAAATACATAGGCAATTAAATAGAAATTATTTTTATACCTCTATGGGCTTTAATAACGGTATGAATATTTAAATATGCAAACCTATTCACCTGCCCAGCATGTACACTACCCTTTCTGCCATAAGCATCTTCCTTTTCCAAACAGTTTACATGTTTTTTTTTTTTTTTCTGCTTAAGCAGTATATCTTATCCATGATGCAAACAGATGAAAATCTCACTTGAGCTTCTTTGGAAGAAAAAGAAAAAAATGGCATATCTAAGTGATGTGTGTGAAGATACTCTTAAATAATTACATCTTGTGGTATATTGTTTATATTTTTAGTATTTTGATAAAAATATTTCTGACTATAGATAGGATTTTTTAAATATCTACCAACTCACTAACATTATTCAATTGAAATAAATAAATCAAATATGAAATTATATCAAACTATGGTATACTACTCCATCTACCTATTATAATATTGAAAATAAGACTAATCATAATTCAATTGATATCCCTATTATAGACACGTTTGTAGCTATAATGTATATAAATCTCTTCAAGAAAGCATTTTATAATATAGTTTCGATCTATATGGGGAGGAGAGATATTATATTAATCTAGAAACATTTGTATTTTTTATTAATTCCAATAAGCTGTTCGCTTAAATAAAAACATATTTTTTGGGGTTTGCTAATACTATACATTTTTAGAAACACTGCATATTTGAGAGTGCCCAAGACATAGAGATACTTAATGAGTATGTAGTATATCCTATCCTGATATAAATAAGTACTGTTATGGTACTTTTATTTAGTAAGTACTACTAACCTGCACAGCAGGTATCAAAATTTTAACGCTTTTGATGGAGGTTCATCAGGATTTAATAGTTATAAATGATAATAGCCTTAGAGGTATTCAATAATCGGCATTTCTAAAAATTAAAAATTTTAGAATGGTTTTAAAATTGTTATTTCTGGAAGAACAACAAAAATCTTGGAGAGATAGTGAATATATAATAAACCACAGAGAAGAAAAGTGAAATAGAATAAGTTATTTAGAAATTCTGTATGGTTGCCAATTGGATTATTACTGAGAAGTGTTCTCAGGGGCCTCAGATACAAGTTAGGTATTATATAGAACAACCAGAAGCAAAGAAAAAGATGTTGGTCTTGAACCAAATCTTTGGGAGCACTTAGGGTCAAAAGCTTTAAAACAATATTTTCATTTGTAACCCAAATACATGGGTTTTCATTGGGCATCATTCTTTCTCCCATTATATAATATTAACATTTGATTATGTCTAATAGAAAACACATATGACCCCAAAAGTATTGCAGATATTCAGCTAAAGTTATGGATAGAAGGAAATTTGGGTCACATTATATATAACCCAGTAAGCTCTTTAAAATCTTGCACTTTCATCAAATTCCCCACCTTAATAGCTGATAAGCATATATTTTACTATCAACATCTTCCTCTCAACATCTCCCTTTACATGGATTCCATTTGCCTCTCCTAGCCTTCCTTTCTAAATTTCTGTCTAGAGTCCTATGCCAGTTAGCAAGACAAAGTTATTTGGGCATCACTAAGAAAAAGAAAACCTTGTTATTAACCAAAGCCCAACCAACAATTGCTTCTTCATAATAACCCTGAAGACTTTCACCTTACTGCAGTACAGAGTTCAGATCAAATAATATGTAAGCCACGTGGGCATGAGTAGAATAATTGTTCCCCAGGGATGTCTAAATCATAATCCCCAGAACCTGTCAATTTGTTACTTTACATGGCAAAAAGGAATTAAGGTTGCTAAACAGCAATATTAACCCAGTAATCCTGGTTTCCCAAGTAGGCTGGATATAATCACAAAGGTCTTTAAATGATGAAGAGGTAAGCAGGAGAGTCAGAAACAGAAATGTTACCATCAGAAAGACTAGACAGATGATTGTTGGCTTCGATGATGGAAGGAAGCCCTGAGTTAATACCACATTAGGAAGCATCTAGAAGCTGAAAAAGGCAAGGAAACTGGTCCTCCCCTAAAACTTCCAGAAGAAATGCTGCCCTGCCAACATCTTTATTTTAGCTCAGTGAGAGCCATTTTGATCTCCAGAATTATAAGATAATAAATATGTGTTGTTTCAAACCAGTAAGTTTATGGTAAATTGTTACAACATCAGTAAGAAAATAATACAGTTTATTTCTTAGGTAGTTGTAGAACCTTTAATTTTTAAAATGTTTCTGATGGTCTTTTCTGGGAATCAGCAGAACATGTCTCATACATGCTATGGTCAAGTCTTTGGGACTAAGTGGCATCTGCCATCTTCCCTTCTTGCCCTACAAACTACTCTTTTTCTGGTGTTAACTAATGATTTCTCCCCTGTTAAATATCTTCTTAAGTTACTAAATACCATATTGTATGTCCTCAAAGCCATACTCACACATGGGGAGAATTTATTTGCTCTCAAGCAAAATACTTAATTAGATTTTTCCCAGATTATTTAGAGTAACAGCTTTAATTTAAGACACACTTGTGACTTGATGGAATTCAAAAAGTTGAATGACCAATATCATTCCAGAGGCAGAACTCAGAAAACCCTTTACAAAAACAACAACAAAAAAAAAAGTTTTCAGTATCCAATATTTTCATTGTTTCAGAATGAGAATATTTCCCAGCAGGTTTCCCAGGATACCTTAAAGTATCCTCCAAATTCCCAAATAAATTTTCATTCCATCAAGAAAGTCAGCTCAATTGGGATTTCTTGATGCAAACAATACCCCCCCACACACCAAAAACAAACCCATACCCATTTAAAAATATGCTCTACATTTCCCCTCCTTTTTCAGTGAGGTGCCAATCAAAATTTATTAGCACAATCATCAAAAGTCAGGCATAAACAATTTTGATGTTTACAAAGTTTCTTTTATATGAATGTATCACAATTTATGTTGGACATTTGGTTCATTTAACTTACATTTCATATTATTTATAATTTTTATTTTGATTATCAAACCAGAAGTGGTTGTATTTATTCCTAAATATTTATTACCATTTGGGAGTATGTGACCCTACAAGTTGATTTAAGTAAGATGATATGGATATTTTTAATGCTCTTCGCAGATTTTGCCAGATGGCTTTTTAAAAAATGTTTGAATCAATTTGCTCTCAATTATTGATGTTTGAGATTTCTTATCTTACCACACACTAGCCAGTAATGAAGTAGTTTGATAAATTTGGTAGCCAAAATGCTACTTTATTCCCACTTCAATTTGAATGTATTTGGTTATTGGTAATTCAAAGCATTTTAACATACTTGTCATTTTAGTATTTAACCTTCTATAAAATTTCTCCTCATGCTTTTTGCCTATTTTCCTATAGGAATGATTCCCCCCCCCACTCTTCACTTATATTGAATTCTTATACAGTAATAGTTATAACCACATGCTATATTTATTCCTAATGTTTTTCCTGATTTTATGATTACTTTTCCTGTATTTGTTCTTTTGAGGTACATGTTTCCTCTAACTTTTGTAGTTACATTTATATTTCTCTTTGAAATATACATACTTTCTTTTGTGTTTAGAAAACATCTTTCTAAGTAGAGATCATATGGATATTCAGTGTCATTTGTTCTCTGTTTTTTAATGAAGTCATCTTCTACACAGCCTTCTTGAAATCTCATTCTTGCCTTCTGTGGTATAATCAGTTTTGGATTTTATTCTTATTCTCAAGCCCTTTGCTAAGATGCTTCAAGATTTCTCCTCCTCATTCTGTTCCTAACGTTCTGCTGTTATTCCTCGGGGTTCTATCTTTGAACTATCCTTATTTCACCTCTTTCAGACAAGTGATCTCATTTACAACCATGCTTGCATTTATTACTTACATAAAGTCTTTCTCAGATACATTTTTTCTACCCAAATATCTATCCTACATTTTAAAACTGCATATTTTATTACAGAAGGCACACCTACTTTGGAAGTTTATAATCAAACTCCTTGTACCCAAGGCCCAATCCTTCCCCTTTCCTTGATCAAGAATGCTGACACTTTACTCCTTTCCTTCAATTAATATGGACAAATCCTTCTATAAATGATCTTTTTCCTACCTGCGAAGCCTCACCTCTTACACCAGGTTGAAGGTATTTATACTTCCCTAAACTCACTAGATTATTACCCTGGTTGCAGTAATCTTTCTACCTGGAACCTTTTTATTCTCATGCGTTCCCCATGTCCACTCCAGGCTGGTTAAAGTGTCCTGCATCTGTGCTCCTATCAGAACATTCACAGGTTCTTTTCTTCCTTGCTTAGGATTTGTCTCATATTATTGATTTCTATCTTAGCTCATGTCTCTAACACCTAGCACAAGGAATGTTTCTCAAAAAAGAGGAATTATCTCATTTTCCCTTTATTTCCCAGTGCCCAACCATGTGATAGGTACTGATTGATATAAGCAATGAATAAGTATTTGTTGAATTAAATGAAATTGAAAATGTACAGAGACCGATTAATACAATTACCATACTTTCTCTAGCAAGGCTAGAATTAAATAAAGGAGATAATGGGTTTACTCGGTCTGGCCATTAGTAAATGTGCATAAAAGATGCTCAGAGAGACATATCTGTTAGTTTGAATACGTTATGGATTTGGACTGTGTAAAACGGAAAATTACTTTAGATTTATGTTGGAAATTTGTGATAGTGGCTGGGGAGAGGGAAAGAACTAGTATCAGAATAAGAACAAAGAACAGAAAATATTAGGAGTTAACATGGTGAGTTCTACTGAGAGAGAAAAATCTGAATTTTACATCCAATCAGAAAATGAAATCTTGGAAATTTCAAGTGATAATTGTGTTTTTGTAACTGCTTTTCTAAATAAGATAGAATTACCAAAATTAAAAGTAAATAATAAATGCTCCTTAAGCACCAGTTATTAAGATTTATATGTTTAATTAGCTGTATTATAGCAAATTGAGCTTCAAACATTTTGCTTTTGCAACAAAATTTAAATCGCAAGACATCTTTCTTTTTTTCCAGTTCCTGTATTCTCAGTAACAGATTTTCCTAGGCATTCTTGCTTGGCAGCTCCTTGGAAATGTCAGAAATGGATTTTCTGTAGTACCTGTTGACCTCTTAATGATGGAAAAATCCTAGACTAGAAGTTACTTGCGAAAGTTGAGATAGTGATCTTGATAAGTTCTTTTTTTTTTTTTTTTAGATTTTATTTATTCAGGAGAGACACACAGAGAGAGGCAGAGACACAGACAGAGGGAGAAGCAGGCTCACTGCAAGGAGGGAGAAGCAGGCTCACTGCAAGGAGCCCAATGTGGGACTGGATCCCAGGATCCCAGGATCACGGCCTGAGCCCAAGGCAGGGTCTCAATCGCTGAGCCACCCAGGTGTACCTTGATAAGTTCTTTGTAGCTCCCTCTTTGATATAGCATTTTAATTCCTTTGTGGGATCGTAGAATACTTTTACTATTGAACAAAGAGGCAGAGAGAGACTATTTGCTAGAACAGAAAAGAAGAAGGTCTGAGGTCAAGGGCTACCTCGGGCCTAAGAGTAATATATAAAGATAGAGATAAGTATGTGTTGCTAGGTGTTGGGTTTGTCTAAGAAAGGACACTGTGAAAATGATGTCCAATCATTTTAGTCTTACCAGAGAATGAATAGGAAAGTCATCTGCTGAGATGGAATAAAATTGAAAATAGGAGAATTCTGGAAATATGAGAAGAGCCACTATAAACAAGCCCCAAAGGAGCCCCAAAATAATGAAAATGATTAGGAAAAATAAGGGACCAATTATAGTTTGATAGCAAAGACTAGAGGTGACCCATTCAGTGAAGTCTTAACAATTTCACCAACAGCAGTTCCAAACCCAGAAACAAATTAGAGGGAATGAGATTAAAAAGTCGACCAAAAGTTATAAATAGTTGGGCAAGTAGTGAAAAAAGACAGGAGAGAGGCGATTCAGGGTGAGTTGGGTAATAATGAGCAACTTGGGAATACGTACATATCGAAGACGCAGGGTAGTATTTATGAATTACTACAGATCAAGA
Source organism: Vulpes lagopus (assembly GCF_018345385.1). Taxonomy (NCBI): domain Eukaryota; kingdom Metazoa; phylum Chordata; class Mammalia; order Carnivora; family Canidae; genus Vulpes; species Vulpes lagopus. The sequence goes on along the minus strand of NC_054839.1, from coordinate 39,412,145 downwards.
GAAATAATGGGTCAATTGTAGTTGTTGTTCTGCCGGGATTTACTCTAGCAAAAGTCTATGTGAATCAGAATATGTATTGTTTCCTAGGTTTTTAGCTTGTCAACTATAGCTAATGCCTATTAATTCTTAACTGTATTCTTGCCCAAACAATTTATGCTTTGCAGAACTAGAAAAAGGCATTGTATGGGTATTATGAATTGGTTCTTAGATATGATTTAAGCAAGTATAAGTAGGAATAGTAAACTTGGAGTCATGTTAGGAAATAATTAAAAATGGGACTGAATTGATTCATGTAAGGTGATGGATGAGTGTCTAGAAGCCTTGGATTTAGAACTGGAACCTATAGAGAGCAAACTTTCAAATCGTTGATTTTTTTTTTCAGTTTTGCTTGATGTTAAGAAAAGAATCACAAGCACATAGGCATTGCATACAATGGGACGGGTGTCAATAGAAAGAAGCTAACTCTGCATAAAGTTGATCCAGTTGCACCAGGAATGTGTGGATCCCTCTGATTAGGTCTGTTGCATAGGTAGTCTTCCTAAAGGTGTAAATTAGAATAGCATATGAACTTACCCATTATTAATAGGAAATAATGGAATAATACGCCAAACCTATTAACTGACAGCATTGGGGAATGTTTACATACCTTTTGGTGTGGTCTTGTTTCCCACAGAAAATAGGCAACAAAGAAAAATTCTGTTCAGTGACCTCTTGCGTGAACTAAGCAAGAAGTAGAAATTACATTGTTTAGCAGCAGAGCATATGCATGTTTCAAGTCCTCTGTTCATAAACTCACTAACTGTATATTTGGCCACATTACAACTATGTATCTAATTTGCAACTTTTCTGCACAATATGGACTTTAAGCCTTAGAATGAAAAGCTTTTCATTTACAGTTTTTGCAATGAGAATGCAAGTCTTCAGAACATCTTTTAAGGGCTATTGTGGACTCTTTTTTAGAGTTACTATCTTTTGAAATGCTTATGGATGTATAACTATTTAATCCCATATATTTGTCCTCAAACTTCTTGTGTGAACACAGTTGTACACAGCTTAATAAAATGGACTTACTTCTTGAAAAGTAGTTTCAAATATACTAAATAATGTAATATTAAATAATTATGATAAATCCTGTCAGACATTTGTATAACACAGTACTCAATAACATTTGTATGCTTGACAATCAGAAGATTATGAATATGTAATCTGTGGGGCAAAATATTTAAAATAACATTGTCCCATCTTGCTAAATCACACCAATTTAAAATAAAAGAATAAGACATTTTTGTAATCTAAAGACGCACAGCAATTCTTGCATTTTGCTGGTGTTTTGTGGTGTTTCTCCCTTTCTCCTTTTCTTTTGAGTCAAGAACATTTACTTTTTAAAAAATATGACCACACTGAGTGTCTCAGGGAATAATTTAGGCAGGAGAAAGGCTTCAGTTTTATGTCTTCTTTCTTCCCCTCCCCTTCCCTTCCTCTTCCCCCACCTCCTCCTCCTTCTTTTTATTATTTCAGAAATAGTGAGCACCATGCAGATATCTAGAAGTGTTAATGATGGTAGTTTCATCTTTAAAGTGAACAATTCTTGCCATGTTATTGGAGATAGTTTAAAGTTGATTGTATTGTCCTTTTTATTCTCTCATTAAGTTTGAAGAGAAGCTCTTAGTGGAGCAGCCCTTTATGATGCTCTATGCATTTCTGGTCACCAGGGTGACATGTTATGGTCATCTCCCACTGCTATAAAAACAAGGTTACAACAAATGTAAACTGCTTATACATTGACCCTTGAACAACATGAGTTTGAACTGTGTGAGTCCACTTATATGTGGATTTTTTTTGATAAATACAGTATAGTATTATAAATGTACTTTCTCTTATGATTTTCTTAATAACATTTTCTTTTCTCTAGTTTATTTTAAGAATACAGTGCATAATACATATAAAATATGTTATCAACTATTTGCGTTATGATTAAGGCTTCTAGTCAACAGTAGTCTAATAGTAGTTAAGATTTCTAGGAGCCTAAAGTTATCCACAGATTTCAACTGCATAGAGAATCATTGTCCCTAACCCTCACACTGTTGAACCGTCAAGTATAATTTTCTTATTCTTATAATTTGCATTCACACTTACATGAACAGAGATACATAATTGCAGGCGTGGCTCATACTGGTTTATAGGGATATGAAGTCTTAAATCACTATGATTTTAAATGTAAACTCACTTTACAATGGAGAGAGAATTGTCTTAAAGATTAATTTTGAGTTATTTTGGAATGTTTATGTGTATTAAAGAAACCTGAATCTGATATATAACATTTAAACAAATTTTAAAATTTCTAACATGAAACAAAGTTCTGCATCCTGCATTACACTTGCTATTTTCTTCATATTTTTGATCTCTTCCCAAAAAATGAAATGCCACTTTATATGCAATACTTTAAACTTTCTCTAGTATCATGCCAGCTCCCAGAGAACTGTTAAGTCCACCATATTTTATTTTATATTCTTCCAATAATTCAAAATTCTTAGCAAAAATGTGAAATTTTCATTTAGATTACTAATTCATTATTCATTCATTCAAAAATTGTATGCCATTCACCCAGCTAAGTACTTTTGCATTTGAAAAAAAAATGGAACATGTGAAACAAATAGTGTAACAAGTGAATAATTTGAAGCTTCAAAAATGGATTTTGAATTTAATATTTAATAGATTACAGACTTGAAAAAGTTATTTTACCAGTTTGAGTCTCAATTATACATTCCTAAAAGTGGGGATAGCAATACTAATATGCTATGAATACAACTGCTTCATTAATCTCATTTGTTCTGAAAGTCAAATGAGATACTGCAAGTGAAATTATCTTGCATTTGATAAAGTTTTACGAATATTAATATTACAATTTTCAAGAAATTCATAATGCATTAGGTGAGGTTAGACAAGTATATACATTATCACAATAAATGTCAATTGATAGGGCATTGACTTTGTAATATTGTGATTTACAATAAAAAATATGTATTTGGTCTTCATCCCCATTTGTAGCATAGAGCTTTTAAAACCCTTGGTATTTCCTAAACTATGAAAGAGATAAAGCTGTCTGCTGTTATGTTAATGATCCAACTTTCAGACCATACCTAAGATTGCCGCTGGTTGCCAGAACCAACTATGTGATGACACAGGTGGAACCTACAGTCCTAACTCTTGATCTCAGGAGAAAGGAGAGGCACTGGAAGTTGAATCAATTTCCAGTGGCCAATGATTTCATCATTTATGCCTATGTTATTAAGCCTCCATTAAACACAAAAGTATAGGTTTTGGAGAACCTCCAGTTTGCTGAACAGGAGAGTGGCACATTCAGAGAGGGTGTGGAGCTCCGACTCCTTCCCCATACCTTGCCCTATGTAGCATTTCCTTTTGGCTGTTCCTTTTATAATAAACTGGTGATCTAGTAAGCAAAAGGTTTCACTGATTTCTGTGAGTCACTCCAGCAAATTAATCAGTTTGAGGAAACCTCCAATCTGTAGTCATTCAGAAGCACAATGTAGACTTGCAATTGGAATCTGAAGCAGAGAACAGACAGTCTTGTAGGACTGAACCTTTCACTCGGGGGATCAAATGCTATCCCTGAGTAAGTGTCAGAATGGAGTTTAACTGAAGGTCACCCAGGTGGTATCTGAAAATTGCTTTGTGGTTTGGGGAAACAGACCCCTAAATGTTGGAATTGGGTGTTCAGACCCCTTAGATATATTATCTTAAAATAATAATTTAAAAAATGTCATTATCTTAAAAACACCTAGTTATAAATAATTATCTAAGAAATCCATAATATATGCCCTGGGGAAACAAAAGTGAATAAAGTATACCCCACCCTCTAGGAGTTTACTGCCCTATAAAGATGAAGGAAAACTATATAACTTAATTTTTAAAGTAGACATACAAATGTATACATACATGTCCATGTACATATTTTTGTGTGTTTAGATAGATGATTGATAGATACATAGATACAAAGATACATAGATAGATGTGCTATAAAAGATCCAGGTATTATAAGGAATCAGACTAGAAGCAAACAAGCTCAGCTACTGTGAGAAATCAGGCCAAAAGCAGCCACACTACTCCTATGCTATTAATGAGGACATGCCCCCACATAGAGGCCTAAATATAAGCAGGTAAGACAACAGAATGAATGGAATCAGAAGCAGGGGAGCGGGGAAGCACATTTGATATCAAGGGGTAGGTGGGGAACACAAAGAAAAAAAGGACTTCTCCCACATTGGATTTTGTAAACCAAATTAAACAATTTACACTTCATTTCTGAGAACACGGGCTCTTTGAACTGATTTCATTAGGAGAGGAACAAGATCAGATTTACATTTCTGAAAGGTGATTTTCGATTAAGGACTAGAGATTAGATTAAATGATCCACGACTGGAACCAGGGTAACTGTTTCCTAACCTCTAGAGGTAATCCAGGTAACACTTCATAGTAGGCAGGGAAATAATTGGCAAGATCCGAGGACAATTCAGGAGCACAAGAGGCAGGGATAGCTTGTTGGATATTTAATTTCTTGATTGAGCAAATGCATAAGTGATGTCATAACATTAAATCATGGTTATAAACTACAATGATGCAATGAAGGAAAGATACATGGTGCTAAAACAATGTAAGTAAAGGAATCTAGCTTGGTCAGAAGTTGGGTAGGAGACTGGCCCTGAAGAAGTGATGAGTCAGCAAAATTTGAATGACACATAAGCGTCAAGTAGGTCAAAGGGGAGAAAAACACACAGCTAGAAGTAGAACAGTAAATGCCAAATCTTGCAGTGACTGAAACAAAGTAGGGCACAGTAAAGGAACTGTAAGCAGACTAGTACCTAGAATCCAGAGAGCAGCCTGGGAACTTGTGTGATGTGAGACAGCAGCAAAAAGCAAAGAAAACCATACAGCAGTTTGCTGGCCAGGTTAATAATGGTGGACTATATCCTTAGAAAAATAGATGTGTGTGTGTGTGTAAGGCATGTTTTGGTTTTATTTTGCCAATATTACCCTGGGTTCTGTGTATAAAATAGACTATAGGTCTCCACAGAGGATCCAGCGAAAACATGAAGGAAGTTCTTAATATTCCAAGGAAGATAGATGACAGTTTGGGCTAAAAATTCTGGTGATGATGGAGATGGAGAAATTTGGAAAGACATATAAAACAAATGACAGAATGTCAGAATTCAACATTTGTGGGAGCTTTGCATTGGTTATAAGCACGATTACTAATTAGAAGAAAAATGTGTCACAAATATTTTTGCATTTCATCTCTTTTCTTTTGCTTGAAGAAAACCAATGTTTATGAAATAAAAGAAATGGAAAGAAATTGAAAAGGAACAATCAGACATGGGGGAAAAAGGAAACAAGATTATTGTTGCAGGAACAAAAGGAGAGTCAAATACAGAATCATTGTAAAAGGTTCTAGGAAGGTAGGTGCTGAGGGATAGTCCATGACTTAGTAACAAATAAAAGGATCTTCGATGTCCTGGGGTTTGGAGAGAAATTGAAGAGACATTGAGTAAGGTCTCTGAATGATGTGACCTAGCAGATCCACTGGGAGACTTTAAAAAGAAAGGCTCAGAGTTGATGAGAGCTCTCTTTGATATCTTCTCTTTATTTTGTCTATGAAATGGAAGGTCTGTGTATGTTTTCAAGAGACTGCTCATGTTTGAAAAAGCAGCAGTAGATAATGGAATTGAAACTTGACTAGGGAACTAAAGGCTTAGTTAGTTCCCAAGGCTCTCAACATCTCTTGGAAACAGCCCCACTTCTGGTGATAGCGGAGTTGCAGACTCTCTAGAAAGTTTCAACTTCCACCAGGCACAAAGATAGGTTCAGATCTAAAAAAAATTCAAAAGAAAAGAAGAGTCTTTGGATTGTGGTGGGAAAAAAAAGGTATCTTTATCGTATTTTTATCCAAATGTGACACTGAAGCATAAGAGAAGTGCATCCAGATGGGTTTCCAGTTGGATTGGGATTGGAGGAGACAGATATTTCAGGCAATGACATAAAAGACTTGGCATACATTAAGTTGATAATTATTAACTAGATACCATGTGTAAGAAAGATGCTGTAAGTATTTAAAATAAAATATGAGATATATTTGCCTCTTTGGGTGATATATGCTTTAGTTAGAAAAAAGACACAAGAATATGAAAACAATATTATGTTAGTATATGAGTACCAACAAATGACAGACAAAAGCTGAAAAATGGCACTAAAGAATTTTATGTTCTAATAGTCTCATTGAGCTAAGCAAACACACTTGGATGAAAAGCCTTTCTCTTTTTTCTTTTTTCTTTTTTCTGTCTTTCCACAGCAAATAATGTCAATTGCATTTGCTATGCTTCTTAATATGCAAAAGTGTACTTATTTTGCACTAGAGTACACTTCTAAAGTAAGATTTCAATGAATTGAAAAAAATGTCATTACCACAAAAAAAAAAAAAGACTAAAGATCAGAAGTAAGCTCCTTCTCAGAGTGAAAGATGGTACTACACTTTGTGATGCAAAATTTTAAGAGATACATTTAGAAACTGTTAGCTTATGGGGTGCCGGAGTGGCTCAGTTGGTTAAGCATCTGACTCTTGATTTCAGCTCAGGTCATGATCTGGGGGTCCTGGGATCAAGCTCCATGTTGGGCTCTGGGCTCAGGGGAGAGTCAGCTTGAGGATTCTTCATCTCACCCTCTGCCCTTCCCCCACCCTGCTGGTTCTCTCTCTCAAATAAATAAATCTTAAAAAAAAAGAAAGAAAGAAAGAAAGAAAGAAACTGTTAGCTTACATTATAGTTTATAAACACTTCATTTAGGAAACTATTGTGGGAGTGTAATGTTAATTTCCCTGGTGATATTTAAGTATCCCATATATACTTGTTACAGTTTTCTTCCTGTATCTCTGGTAGGGAAAATCTGTTAAGAATTGACCTTTCCCTTTTGTTATTGTATTAGTGATGACAGATTGTGTTCCAGGCATGGTGCAAGAGACTGACAGATAGAAAAACATGCATCTTTTTCTGATTGAGCCAACAGGGCAATATGAATAAGGAGATTTCTAACCTTGAAAGGTAAGTTCATTTATTTCCTTTGATGATAAATTACTATATTTTATCTCTCAGATCAAGAGCATGGATACTTTGTTTTGATTTTCTCTCTCAGTTATTGGAATGACAATGATTATATCCAGAAGTTAAATACCTCAGAAAGGAGATACTGTTTTACTACATTTCGAAAATTCCTAATTCTACTTGTGGATACTGCATAGACCGTTAACTCAAAAATTGCTTCATCCACGGACTGGTGAGCCACACTGATATCTTAAGCAAAAAATAAATGCTAGCTTCTGAATAAACAATTCTCCATGCAGAAGATATATTATTTAGATCTAAGTAAGCTGTTGAGTTTGAACACCTGTTATCATAGTTGTGATTGGTCTCACCTAAGCCAGTGGCCTCAGGATGATAATAGATCAAGGGACAAAAACATCAAAAAAAAAAAAAATATCCCCAGGAATTTGTGAGCTACCACCAGCTCTTCTACTCAGGAGCTATATTGCTGGAACTGGCACATGTTTTACATATTTTTGGCTTGCTCAGTTGAATAAATCCTGGGAGGTCTCACAAGCCCATCTTTGTTCCTATTTTCACGTGGCTTCCTGGCTTGTGTATTGCCAATATATCTGCTTCTGACTGATGTCTTCAGGTGGATTAGAAGCTGACAGCATCTGACCAATGCTGCACCCAGGTGAATGATTCCACCAAAAAATATTGCAGAGTGCATTTGTCTTGTCACTTCTCAGATATTTCCCCTTTATTAAGCTCTTATTGTTGTTCTAAAGTCACAAGGTAGAACTGCCTCTTGTCTACAGAAAGCACAGTGATGCAGCTTTGATTTGCCTTGTTCTTTATAATAACCTCCCTTTCCCTCAAACCCTGGCATCTGATTGAGTGGAGTTAGGTCAAGAGATAATCTGAGAGGCTATCAAATCAAAATGCACACAGTGGTCCTTTCTCTCTCTGCATCAAAGACTGAGGTGTTCTATGTCAATGAGCTGGCTGTGAAACCACACATGCCATCTAAATTTTCCTTTCTTTCTAACTCTGGTGTGCTTTATGCCAATCAACAAGAGATGGCAAACTGGTATTCTGCTGGCCAAATCCTTTTATTGTTGGCTGGCCTGATGCAGGGCAATAATCTATGACTGAATTTGACAGTCTTATTTTTTCGGATGACTCTATTTTCAGGAAACAAGCTAAGTATTCTCTGATGGGAATACGTGGCATGGGCCTAACTGATTTCTCTGATAAACACAATTGCAGATTGAATTATTTCTGTTTCTATACATTGCCTTACTAATTTTCAAAGGGAAAATTTTAAAATGTTGGCGTTTTATAAAGCTAAAAGAATTAGCAGGGAGACACTAAGCACACTGCAGAGAAAAAATAATCCCATCTCATAATAGTAAATTTTGGCAGAGTTTATATCATATAAGATTAAATGGGGCAACCCCGGGTGGCTCAGCAGTTTAGCACCGCCTTCAGCCCAGGGCATGATCCTGGAGACCCAGGATCGAGTCCCACGGCAGGCTCCCTGCATGGAGCCTGCTTCTCCCTCTGCCTGTGTCTATGCCTCTCTCTGTGTGTCTCTCATGAATAAATAAATAAAATCTTTAAAAAAATTAAATGTATTAAGTTTAGTATTAATTACCATTCCCCTCCCTACCTTTAGTAATGATTAAACCTCTATTCAAGAATTAGTATTTCTATCCTGAATTTGTTTGAGAATTCTAGAATCATTGTTTTAAATTCCTATGGGGTGCATAGGTGACTTAGTCGGTTAAACAAGTAACTTGATTTCAACTCAGGCCATGATCTTAGAGTTATGAGATCAAGCCCTGCATGGGCTCCACACTCAGCGAGGAATCTGCTTGAGATTCTTTCTCTCTTTCTCCCTTTGTTCCTCCCCACACTCTCACTCTCTCTAAAATAAATAAATAAATCTTTAAAAAATATTCTTGGACTTCTTGCTTTTAATAAGGTTAAGAGGTTTTGATATCAGAATGAAACATAAATTGATAATAACCGGTTAGCAGTGGTTATTAAATATAGTACTTCTTTCCTACAGAATTCATTAGCTGTATTTCCATTTATTTTTTCAAAGTCTATTCAAAATTATAATTACAAAAATCTACACAACATGGGAACTGCTAGGAAACCAGTATTTAAGAAAAATGTATGATGCCATACTAATATATAAACAAACTCAGTTTTATACAACTGATATGGGAAGAGTTTTTCCAAAACTCCATGTATTTAAAAGGTTAAATAACATTTTAAGTGAATGATCCCTATCTCTGCCATTACTCAAAAAAATCCTTCTCAGGGAGCTCTTTCCTATCTCCCACTACAAAAATATCTACTGAAAGTGAACAGCTTGTCCCTAAGGCATGGAACTTAGCATAGTCAGATGAGTGAGTACATTTTATGTTCACACAGTTAGAGGTTAATAAAAATAAGATGTGATGAAATTGTGTTGGAATTCCAACCTTTTGAATTTTCATTCTAGCACTGCTTCAGTTTTATAAGGAAGATATTTGGAAGGAATTTATAGTTTAGTTCTGTAGAGACTCAGACACAATCTCCTACACATAGTCACTAATGGTGAAAAGTCACAATAGACTGATGTGGCCATAAGTTTGCATTTGTAGGCCTGATTTGGAGTCAAAACATGGTCCTTATACTGTAGGCCAGGCTATTCATATAGCTGAAAGGGGGAAAAAATACATCCTTTTCCCCCCCACTAACCACCAACTGAAATTCTGAATATACCGAAGAAAAAGAAGCCACACACAGTAGAATCAGCTAATCTGTTGATATATACCAATGAAATTATTTTTTTTTTCTTGTTGCCTAGTTGTTGTGGGTATCTTGAAATATCACTTATCATCACATTGAGGTCATGATTGCTAATAGACCAGCCACTATGTTTTATTATTTAATGTGTTAAAAAGTCAAACTTATTGGTATATAACAATTTTTAAAACATTTTGGTAACTGTATTTTTAAATAATTGGCTTCAGTTAGTGGGTATCTAATTACTCCTTCTTAGGTCTCAAAAACCTATACCTGAGAATCTCTGAAAATTTACATTCCTTCAAGGTAAGGGGCATTTCCCCTGTATCTTGGAACATGAGTCACATGAGAGAATAAATCTCCAAAGGGAGAAGGATTAAGAAAAATCTCTAGATATAATTTGAAAGAGGTTTCAACTAGAGGTTGTCAAGAAAGAATTGAACAAAAGACTACAGGATCATCCCACATCACACCACAACAAGAAACATTGTTTCCCAACACGCTACTTTGGCTTTGTCAAAGCAAACATTGAACTGATGGAAGTTAAACAAATAAGGAAGATTTTATTCGGACTATTGTAATCGGGCAGACAGAAGACTCCATGGAAACGAAGGGTGAGAAAATGTTTAAGGGAATCCTGGGCCACCTGTATTTGTTAATTGGCCTTAGCAAAACAAAAAGCAAACTTTCTCTTACCTTCATGACAACAGGTAGTTTTAGAACCTGGAGCGAGGCTGCCTCCTGAAGTTAGGTGCCTCTGCTCCTACAGAAACTGGGCGATAGGGGACCCATCTTCCTTGATGAATATATTTCAAAAGTTTGGCTCCAGGTCCTTGAGAAAAGGATTCCTGGGTTGTAAAATTTGTAAGAGGCCTTAAAACAGATTTACATCTCAAAAAAGAAGATAAAGAATTTATAATTGCAAGTTTTCTGAGGTAAATGCTCTAAAAAAAAAAAAAAAAAAAAAAAGGGAGCTGAGGGCCTAGAGTCAGGAATAAGCCTGTCTAAAGACTAGTCAAGCTGAGAGAAACCTGAAGGCCATATTTCCAGCTTCATTATCTTCCTACAAAATAGATGATTTCTGAGTATAAGGGCATGAGAGAGAGAGAGAGAAAGAGTGTGATTTTGGGATAATGGATACTACTTCCAAATAAATACAAATCAGAATGTTAATAAGCAACAGCAAACTGAAAAAAAGTGCCTTTGAAATGATGAGTTCTTAAGATCCAAAGAGACTCCAGGAAGTATTGTTTTATATTTACTAGATCTGATTAAACAAAGAAATAAAATATTGTGACATTGTCAATAGGTATGGTTTTTTCCAACAACCTTTTAAAAAAACCTACCATTTCTTTTTTAGTTTGTCTCCAAAAGAAATGGGATGTCATCCAATCTCAACATAGGTGCTGAGTCTACCACAAAGAAGCAAGTAAATCCAATGTCATTCTTGATTAAATAATCACCTTTCTAGTACAAAAGCAAGAAGTGCTAGTTGTGTTTTTTTTTTTCTCCTTACAACAGGAACTGCAACCTAATTCTGATTCTTAGTCACAGAATCCAAGGTTAGCTCTTGACCAACCTGACACTTTAAATCATTCTATTTTTCTCCCTAAACTTCAGCTCTTTTAACTTCCTTGATTATTCACATTCATGATTGAATCAGCTATTTTTGTGCTTGGGTATTTCTTGTTCTTCACATCCTATACTGTATTTTTCATGAAACAGTATTCCTCAACACAGTATCAGAATCAAACAATAAATTAACAACTGATATAAACAGTATTTTTCCTCTTTCTTTTAGGCAGCAGTAATTTGTGATTCCTATAAGAGTTATGGAGTACATAAAATTAGTTTTTAAGTGAATACATATTTTAAGTTTGACATTTAACTTTTTGTCTTATGAAACCTATGTTTCCCTCTATTATTGTTATTATAATTATCCAAATCCAGGAAAAAGTATTAAGTATATGATGCCTGTAGACATGCAGATTTAAACTTGAACTTCTTTGAACACAAGTGGTTTTTCCTCTTTTATCCAGAAACCAAAACTAAAACCATGTGCTCCTTCCAAGCTCCTACTTCTGCATAACGACAAAAGATAGAGTCTGCCTGGAACTCGAATTCTGCATCATGATAATTAGTTTTTTCTTTAATCTGAGAACTGCTCACTCTGTTATTTCAGACAGAAGCAGGTAAGGGGAAGGGAGCATGTTCTGGTTTGTGTTTTCTTAATGTAAATTAAATTGCTGGTTTTTGGCCAAAAGGGGGCAGGCATTTCCATGATAAATGGAGAGATGTGCTTCTATCCAGGAATATTAATGGTTAAAAACAGAGACAGCTATTACCTACTGGAGGACTCTACTTGTGCAGTGAAAGCTCCTGGGTACTTCCAATAAGAAAGATATAGCAGAGCTTGCTGACAGGAACAGAGTGAGCCTTTGTTACTCCTGGACTTTTGTGTCACTCACCCTTAGATAATATCAAGCACTGTGACAGGGACAAGGTGTATGAGACTGCTGTTCAGGCAAAGGGGACTTGAAGGCACCTAATTGAATTTCTCCCAGAGATAAAGAGATTTTTAAAAAGTAACAATTTGTCAGTAAAAATGATCTGCTAATTATCGTAAGAGACTACTCAGTTTTTCTAATAAGATCTTGGCTTTATATATGTCTCTTTTTTTTTTTCCTGATGTTTCACCTTCTCAACAATATCTATTGTAGCTTCTTTATGATATGCTTACCTGTGCTAGAATAAGAATGCATTCTTTTTAGTTTCTAGAACTTTATTTATAGGAAAGCTTCAACTGTGTGTTGCAGTTATTGCAACATTTAAAAAGCCACCTAATAAAATGTAAAGGTGTTGTGTTATTGCTGTCTGCCTAATTACTGATGTATGTGTATGTATCTGTAAACACAATTGATCACTTATACTTGCTAATGTAATTTATAATAATGTTGTAAATCTAGGCTGTCTGTCAAGATATACAGTCAACACACAATTTTCAAAGCACCATGAGTAAAGGTAGCTTTTCTTTTGCTTGGAGGCACAGAAGACATGTAGTTTTTTCTTCATCATTTCCAGTCTCCTTCCAAATCTTTTCTGAAAATTAAAGCTTTTCTATTTTACATATATGCCTTTATTTCCCTGCCTCTGATTATTAATAGAATTAATTTTATGTCTGTGTTCCTAAATACAAAAATATAGGCGATAAAAAATCACAATTTCTTTGTTATTTGTTAAGGGTGGGTGGAGTTGGGGGTTTTCTTGTGTTTGAAGATCCCATCATCATAGGAAGAATAATGACTATGGCTTTGTGTGAAAACTTATGTAAAGTTATCTCATGTGAGTTTAATATCTGTGATGGTAGATACATCATTTTGTTACATTCATGTGTAAGATAAGCACTGCTAGAATTTAGGATAGCATAAATCATAAAACTATAGTAACTGACCATGGATTTGGCTTTTTAAATTCTCTTCAAGTATTTTATATTTTGAACTTACAGAAAAGAGACAACCCAAATGCTTTAAAAAAAATGAAAAACTTTCATAAATACTCCTGCCACATGGTGACAAAAAAAAAATAAGCATGCATCAATACTTAAAGTTTAATTTTATTTTTCACCTCTGAATAGAATGCAGTGTTAGTGGTCAGTTATGAACCACTATTTATCAATTAATTAATTTTATGAGATTATAAAGAAAATAGCTAAACTTAATAAGTAGATACTTTAAACTCAATTTTTTTGTAGCTCCAGAAGATGACATCTACTTTGTGTAGCTCTGGCATATATGTAAGAATCTGTCAGTCATGTTGTAAGATGTTTCATATCTAAGTGTATCTGTCAGGAAGTCTATTCAAGATCCAATGGAGTTATTCTGGGCAAACAACTGAAGTGACTTATTTTAGAATTATCAAAAGTAACTACTAGGCTTTAAGAATGTATGGACAATTTGGAAAACGAAGTACATTTTGGAAATATAATGTCAATTATCAAACTATTTAAAAGTAGAAAAAACGTTTTGTGAAGGTATTTGAATATTTTTCTCTAAGTGGTATAAATATGTTGATGTTGTCTCTTTTATTCTTAAGGAGAAACTTATTTCAATGAAAGTGCCTCAAGAAGCCCTTTGTTAAATGGCTTTCTTTCCAACGTTTAATGAAAAGATACATCCTGACCTCCTTTCAAAAAATTAAAGATTTTTTGAAAAATCATCTAATCCTTTGCTTAATATTTTACAGTGATTTTGATTGATTTTGAAATTATAAAAATGATAGTAAAATTAGAACTGTGCTCTGCTTTTATTGTCATTCTAAATTAACCCCACTTTTTATGCTTTTTTTGGGAGGGTGGATAGAAAAATTTGGAGCTTATAAACACTTTTATAAGCAACACACTTTTACAAGTTACCTATTGTGTAACATTTGATTGAAATATTTAAAAACAAAACAAAACAAAATGCATTTAACCCATGGCCTCTAACCTTGTTTTAAGAGTGTAAAATTTATTTTAAAAATTTCATTTACAAGAGATTTAATTTTCTTTATTATTTTTGATATTTTTGATATTTCTTATTATTTTTGATATATATGAAGATATCTATCTATATCTATCTATATCTATAAAGACAACATGTTTAAAGGTTATAAAAGCTGTAAATGTGAAAACCCCACATTTTTCATTTTCCTTTTATCAGTCTGCAAGAGACATGCTTATGTGAATGCTCTGCCCTCTATGAGTTTGGTACTGTTTTAATTCCATTTTATAGATGAAGGAATTGAAACTCAAAGATGTTAGATAAAATTCCCCCATAATGATTTTTTAAAAAAATTTTAAAAATATTTTATTTATTCATGAGACACACACACACACACACACACACACACACAAAGAGGCAGAGACACAGGCAGAGGGACAAGCAGGCTCCATGTGGGGAGTCTGATGTGGGACTCCATCTAGGGTCTCCAGGATCACGCCCTGGGCTGAAGGTGGTGCTAAACTGCTGAGCCACCTGGGCTGCCCCAATAATGATTTTCTTAATGCTATTTTTACTTGCTTTCATGAATTAATCAGAATCCTGTTTATTTTCAATCATGTTTCCATCTACTTATTTTCTCAATATTTCTATTCAATAGAGATAGATTATGGTAGACAATTTTGTCACTTACCAATGCTGTGATTTTAGTCAAGCCACTCACCTCTCAGTGAGCTACTTTTCTCACTTCTAAAGTGTGTGTTTTAATAGTAACAGTACTATCAATATTTTATCATTTAAAAAGTCAATATGTCTCAAAGTGCTTTAGAATCTGCAGTGTAAAATTTTCATTATAAGTTAATTAGTAGACATACACAGCTTTTATTAAGCATGTATTATGTGTTTAACACTGGGGTAGGACTTTATATTAACCTCACCCTGCATTCAAAGTCTTTTAGAGCCCTTAGAATAGTATCAGCCAACCTCAATTTAGATTATGATGCTCATAAGCCATGTTTGCTATTGCTGCATAACAAATGAAGACTTATTTTAAACTTTTTTTTTTAATTTTTTTTTTTTATTTATTTATGATAGTCATCAGAGAGAGAGAGAGAGAGAGAGAGAGAGAGGCAGAGACAGAGGGAGAAGCAGGCTCCATTCACCGGGAGCCTGACGTGGGATTCGATCCCAGGTCTCCAGGATCACGCCCTGGGCCAAAGGCAGGCGCTAAACCACTGCACCACCCAGGGATCCCATGAAGACTTATTTTAAAACAACACCCATTTATTAAATCATACTTTCTGTAGGTCAGAAGTCTGGGCATGGCTCCACTGGGTCCTTTGCTCAGAGTTTAATTAGGCTGAATGAAGATGTCAGGCAGGCTGTGTTCTCATCCAAAAGCTTGACTAGGGAAGAACCATTTCCATGTTCATTTAGGTTGTTGGCAGAATTTTTTTTTTTTTTTGTGGTTGTTTTCCCAAGTTCCCTGTTTACTTGCTGGTTGTCAGCTGAGGATCCCGCTCTGTAACTAGAGGTCACCTCAATACCTTAACCACGCTCTCTACTCACAACATGGCAGGTTACTTCTTCAAAGCCATAAAGAGAATCCTTGAGATCAGGAGAAGTGTAGACAATATTTAAAGAGCTCTTCAAAAACAAACAAACAAACAAACAAAAAAAAAACAACAACAACAACAAAAAAGAGCTCTTTCGTTAGGACAGGCCTACATAGACCAAGTCCCTTTATTTCTATCATGAAATATCACATAAATATGGCAGTGGTAGTTCATCATTGTCATGGGTCCCACCCACACTCAAGGAGAAGGAATTATACAGGGCTAGGAAACTGGGGACAGGAATCCCGGGGCCATCTTAGAATTCTTCCTACTTATCATAACATGTGAGGATGATTTGATTTGAACAGTAGAGGATACCCTCATAAGGGTATATAAAGGTAGTCTAGGCTTGAAAGGTGGAATGAAGAAGCAAGAGATAGGCCCCTGGTAGAAGTGGACTCTAAGCCTGCTATCACCGAAATGTTCTACTTTGATTCTGTGAAATTAGTCAGTCTTGACAAGCAGAATATGAAAGGCATTCCGAATTATCAAATTATGTTTAATGTCTCCTATATTGGTCTTAGTCTCTGATATCACAAGACAAGACAAATTGCAATCCAGAGATCTGATTAATAAATGTATCAAAGTGGTTATTAAGACATTGGAAATGAAATAGGATCTCAATATTTTGAGATATTGAGCTAGAGACACATACATAGACAACGGCACAAAACTGTCTGCATTCAGGACCCAGTCCTTGAAAGTTCATATTAACAAATGTCAAATACAATAAATCAGCTATTCTTGGTCACTTTATATTTGATTCTTCCGTCACAATAGCTTTCCTCCTTGCTTCTCCAGATTAAATTGGGAAGTGATTGTCTGCAGTCATAATGTAAAATATAGTCCATACTTTGATGGGTTCTTATTACTTATTAAATGTTTAATAGGCTGCAAGACTCACTCTAAGCTTTGTTTCATTTCCCTTGGTGAATATAGTATTACTTGTTAGGGGAAGAATACTTGCAGTTCTTGGAGAGTTTTATAAATAGTAGTGGGAAAAACTTCAAGATACTTATTATTTTCTCCTATTTGGCTTACACTGAATTGAATTTACAAGCATAATAACCTCAATGGGGAAAATTACTAAAGTTAAATAGGAAACAGAAGAGAGAAAAATCCTTATCTGCATACCAAAAACTAAATAAATTAAAGAAATCTTTGCATGAGTGAATGTGTATGTGTGTGTGTGATCTACACAATCTTCAGTGTATTAAGAATAGAAAAAGGTCACTGGGCTCAACAAGCAGCCCCCTGCTGTTTTCCTCATCGCTGGTTTCCTGTTCACTCTCTATACACCCGTTTCTTCTCTTTGTCTAATACATATTGACTTTCTTATTTCACAGACTCTGTGATATTTTGCAGCAAGGGTGGTAACCCAGAAGATTTTCTTTCACTGCAAAACAAAGGGTCATTCCTCTGAAGATATTTCACATATCCTGGTTTTAAATGTTGTTTAGAAGAGGAAAAGATTCTACAGCTTAAGGTAGTACACTTTTATATGAAATTTTCTTTCTTTAAAAACCCTAACACAGGTATCTACAATTTGGGCATATACAGTGTATATATAGATATAGTTTATAATTCCATATAGAATATTCGCCTCATCCGAAACAGGCAAGTGTTTAGATACAATGTGTACCCCCCCCCCCCCCGCACACACACACTTATATGTACATACACAAAACCCTAAACCTGTTTGGAGTGAAAGACTAGTTAAGGGTTTCATTTTCTCAGACTAAACCCCACAAACTCCGTAAAAATGGATTGGCTATTTATCAACAAGATATTGGCTCCCCCTGTTCCCAAGAAATATTGTGTGGGTTAATGTTCTTGTTTTTACTTTTCTGGAAAACAAATATTTTCTTATTCATTGTGTCCAACATCACTGATTTCTACTCTTCCCTATGTTCCTTATTTTATCAAATATAATTCATTTATATTTCCCTTTATATTGAGGACCCTGAAAAAAATGTGTAGGACATAGGGAGTATTTTCTTTTGGGTATATTATATATTCTAATCCAGAAACTTCTACCTTGGAAGAACCTTTTTTTTTAAAGATTCTATTTATTTATTCATGAGACAAAGAGAGAGAGAGACAGACAGACAGAGATATAGGTAGAGGGAGAAAGGGAGAAGCAGGTTCCTTTCAGGGAGCTCCACATGGGACTCTATCCCGGGACTCTGGGATCACACCCTGAGCTACCCAGGCATTCCACTTAGGAAGAACTTACACTTCTTTTCTCAACCAGCCATTGCTGAACTAAAAGACTAAATATCAGTGGATCATTTAATTTTCTCCATTCCTCTTCACCCAAGTCCCGTCTTCAACTTTTCCTAAAGTTCAAACATTAAAAACTTCTTGGAGCTGATCCACCACGGAAATGAACATTCACCACTACTTAGTCCATTCCCTCTAATTTAATACTACTTAAAAATGTTGGCTGTCAATGCCATATAGCATTGAACACAATGGTATTCTTTTTTTTCTCTAGATGTCTCTTTCAAATGTATGTGTGTGTGTTTGTGTTTAATCTTAGGATGGTCTTAAGAGTTGCCAGATTTGGTAAACACAGCAACAAACAGAGCATCCAGTTTAATTTCAATTTCAGATAAATGATGGATATTTGGTCAGATAATTGTTATTCTTCTTGACCATTCTTCATAATTACATGCAAGCAAGTAAGTGGGGAAGAAAGGGCAGGAGTAGCATATGAGTTGGATCTTTTTATTTGCATTTTCAGAGAACAACAGTTTTTTGTTGTTGTTGTTTGTTTTAGTTTTTGTTTTTTTAGATATGTCCCTTTGCTAGCCAGATTTCACTTAGGTCCACCAAATGTAGCTGTGTTTCTTGACCATCCATTGCTGCCAGGAAGCTGAGAATCGAGTACTGATTTTCATTCTCTTAGGCCTTATATTAGGAGCCAACAAGGGATCCTGGAACTGGAAAAGGATGTTACGTAAGGCAGTTATACTCTCTGGGAACAAAAAACAAATTAAGGACAAAAAATTAAAACTGTTTAGACATACAAAAACTCATAAAATCTACCTTTCACAGGCTCTTCTAGAAAAAAATTACTTGATGATAAACACATACAGTAAAAAATGTTTATATATACACACACATAAGTTTGGAGACATATATATGTCTATATGTCTATATATCCATATATTTTTTCTTTTTTTCTTTTCTTTCTTTCTTTCTTTTTTTTTTTTGCAATGACCGTCCCGCCGCCTCCCTCATCCACAGGCTGGGGCAGGGATCCTTCTATCAGGAGATGAGGTATAAGAGCTCTGTGGCTTTCCAGGCTTTCCTTCAATTGAGCCAGGGATGCAGGAGAATACAGGCGCCAAAAGCTCTAGACCAGAGTGGACACTACTGTACAACAAACCGGGGAGGCAGGAAGGTTGGTAAACTAGAGTCCATGTTCCAGGACTGTCTGAACTTCAAATATTCTGGTGTGTCAGGCCAAGTATCCCAATTTTTGGCAAAAATGTGGTCATTAGCCCCAAGGGGCTGAGAAAGGGCCAGTGGCTTTGGTATGAGGGACACACATCCGGACAGCATCTCTTATGCAAAATCACCAAGAAACTGCCCCAGTCAAGAGCTCTCCTGTTTCTTCAAGCTATTTGGTTCTCGAGGGGGTAGGAATTGGTAGGAATTCTCACAAGAGGGTGAGAAATAGAGAAACTCCCCATTTATTCCCTAAAGCTGTCTCCATGATGAGACTACTGCAGGGATGCAACCCCCACTCCTCTGGCCAGAAACCTTTAACACTTCACTCCAACACTAAGGCTGCAGCTGCGGGGCTAGATGGGAGGGTTAGGCACAGGTGCTAGAGCGTCTGTCATCTGCACAGAGATCCCTGCCCTTCAGATCTCCCCCCAACCTCTCTTGTCTGGCAGACTCATCCCTCGGCCTTTGAAGACTGGAGCCACTACACTGCTGGGCAGGGGTTTGATTTCCTGGATCTCTGTTGATCTCAACATGTATGTGTATGTGTTTTGTTTAGATTTCACGTAGACTTGAAGTCATACGGTATTCGTCTTCCTCTGACTTACTTCACTTGGCACAATACCCTCCAGAATGTTCTTTCTTAAGTAATTTGAGGTCATGGGAGTTGTAAAATAATTAGTTTCTGGGTGCCACCTGTTGCATTTTACTATAAAGGTACTTTTAAATAAGATTTTGCTCTCCTAAAATTAACTCAGCTTAATAGAAATCTAAGTTTTATTTTCCTAATCTAATATTTATGTCTGATTGCAAAAGTGAATTCAGTTCCCTGCCCTTAAGAAATTGAAAATTTAAACTTATAAAAGGATACATTTAAGATGCACATTCATATTATAGAAGGATTCAAGGAGTAGTAGTTCTCCTGAAACATCCTAGGTGCTTATGAACCAACTGTATACTTTGGTGTGAGTCGGGGAGCGGAATGGTTTAAAGAATTTGACATTATTACTAAAAATAAAAGTGGAAAAACGTGTCTATTACAGAAAAATTAAAATATGCAAAACTTCCCAGTAAAAATATACATATTTTAAATATAAATATTTGTATATATTTTATATATAATATGTAATATATATATATATATATATATATATATATATATATATATATATATCTCCAAAGCAGGAAGCATGTAATTAAAGAAACAGTGCACTAAACTCAGGAGTAAAGTTTTTCAAGTGTTGAATTTTAAAGAGTTAGCAAGACATAAGAGCAATCTATAAAAAAAAAAAAAAATATCTCCGGAAAGGTGTTGCACTGCAATTCAAGGAAAGTTAAAATTTCATGAGGACATTTTTTTACCCTATAAACAGGATGAAAAATTAATCTATAATTCTAACAAAAGAAAAAAACTATCTTAAAAAAGTCTTCTCCATCTATGCTGAGAAGAAAAGATAGTATGATTTTTAAGCAATCAACAGACAGAAATTTTACTGATATAATTTTGTGGGTTTTTTTTTTAATGGGTTCAGTCATTGTTTTTGATTGTGAAGAGGAGAGCAGTTACCAAAACATGATATTATGACTTTATATATTGCTTTCTAGTTTGTTCAATCAACATATAGAAAAAGGCAGTAGACTGAATTATAGTTTAGGAATGTACATTATAAATACGGATAATGTAAAAGAAAAGCATAATGAACAGAAATGAAGAGGAGACAGTGGGAGGGGCACCTGGGTGCTCAGTTGGTTGTCAGGGCTCTGGGCTCTGAGCTCTGAGCTCCCGGCTGGCTCAGCACAGTAAGTGCACCCTACTTAAGATTCTCTCCTTCTCCCTCTGCCCTTCCCCACTCCTGAATGTGCTCTCTCTCTCTCTCTCAAATAAAAAAAAAAAAAAAAAAAAAGAGGAGATCAGAGGAGACATGAATTATTTGTTGAGTTTCAATAAATAGATGAGTGATTTATTGAGTTTCAATCAATATTGTTTATAATCAATAGGTTAAGAATTGGTTCTACGTATGTGTACTCAGGTAAACAGCTAAAACTAATGAACATTAACAAAGACTGGGAGTCTAATAGCAAAGATAATCTTTAAAAGATAAAAAAATTATCTAATATTTTCCTTCCTTATGTTGGATAATCAATAAATACACTCTGAAGACAATCAAATAACATTATATTTTGGTGTTTTCTTGAGAACTGCAAAATAACCTAAAAGCCTACGTAGTGAAAGTTGGTGACCTTGAAGGGATTCCAAATATTTTATCACTGAGAAAGGCCTCCTTTCAATCTTGCAATTTAGGCATCCCCCTTCATTAGAGTTCTGATGGTACCAGCGAAAAGTCTCATTATTTTTTAGAACCTTAAGAAAAAAGTTATAAATTAAACTGTAACTTAGTAGTGTAATTTTATACTTTTTGAAAGAGGTCTGTCAGACTTACACAGAGATTTTTATCCCATCTCACCTTGGTGAATAGGTGAATGGGAAATAAACATGAAATAAATTGGTTAAAGTATTTTCAAAGTTCTCTACATGAAGAGTCTGAATCATGTTCCCCTCAGTTTTATTAATGTCCCTTTTGTTTTATCCAAAAATATTTGTCCCCTGGACCATCAAGGTGGTTGATGGTAGATGTTTTTTTCAGACTGCTCTACATTGTTCCTAGAATTTTCTTCTATAAGCTATGGATACCAATTCTACAAGACCTGTGGCTGTTGCTTCATTTATCTTATTAGAATGTGTCTGTAGAAGGTTTTCAAAATATAAGCAGAACTCGTATTCCTTCCTCAGATGGTTCTTAAATAGTTTGAAATGAAAATGTCAACATTTCAGTTGTATCATCATGCCACAAGTAACAATGATGCGCGTGCATGCACAAGTGGTGATGAGTTTGTTGTGAACGCTGCCTGCCTGACAAAAATTATAGGATGCCATCAATCATAAGATGCATCTTGATTTCAAAGATGTTAAAATATGAAAAAAGTAAGTTATAATGGATGAAATGTAATACTTTATCTACTGTAGGACTTTCCTGCCACTGACTGACATGGCCATCAAGTACTGACTTCCCAGATATTTAATGTTGACGAGGATGCATTAGTTTCTATGCCTCATTTCAATACATGTCAACCACCTAGATTTTTCAATGAATATTTTAAATATTTCTTTACTCTGACTCTCAGAGTATATATAGCATAAATTATAACTTTACGGGGTGCCCAGTTGGCTTAGCGGTAGAGCGTCTGTCTTTTCAGGGCATGATCCTAGAGTCCTGGGATTGAGTCCCACATTGGGCTCCCCACCGGGAGCCTGCTTCTCCCTCTGCCTGTGTCTCTGCCTCTCTCTGTGTGTCTCAGGAATAAATACATAAAAATCTTTTAAAAAATTATAACTTTCCTTCTGCCTGTTATGTTATTTATTATTAATAAGGAAGAATCTATAAAATGTGACAAGAAGAGTGTAAGAAATAATGAATGGTTTAACTGGATTAACAAGATTGGGCTGCACATATCCTAAGTACGTAGATGAAGGGGAGACACAGGTGCTGTGTTTGGCCAGGGCAACCATGTGTCATTGCACTTGGGACTGTGTGTTAGCCTATGCACTTATAAAGCTTTGAAGGCTACTTAGAACAAACCCCCCACCACCACCTTCTTTTTTAGTTTATAGAAAGGCAAATGATTTTGTCTTATGGTGAGTAAAGTTCTAGATCAATGCAATACAAAAGAAATCATTTTAGCTACATATGTCATTTAACATTTCTAGTATCCACACTTAAAATAAGAGGAAACCAATGAATTGAATTTTATTAATATGTTTTAATCTCAATATTAACAAAATATGTTATTTTAACATGTAATCATTATAAAATATTAGCAAAGTGTTTTACCTTTTTTGGTACTAAGTCTTCAAAATCCAGTGCGTGTTTTGTACTTAACAACACATCTCAATTTGAACCAGGGCTTAATAGACAAATATGACTGGAGGCTGACATACTGGAATGCATAGTTCTAGATTATAAATGCCAGTGTAGTTCTAGACCACAGATGCCAATGTTTTTGAAGCACTTCTATCCTTGGCTTTGATTGAGATCTACCTGCCATGGACACACTTAAGTGTACAAAGTGTTATGATTTGACGTTCACAGACTTCTCAAGCAGCAATGACCATCCAGATACTGATGTGTGCATGAAGAATGAGGCAAGAGGTCAAGGCTGAGGGCTGGTATAGGCCTCCCATTGTGAGAGACAGATGAGAAGGAACTTGTCTCTCTGGACCTATTCGCTGCCACAACAGCAGTCGAGGCCTGAGCCAGAGAGAGTTAAGTCATCTGTGAGTGAGAGCTGCCTCCATTTTAGCTTCTATTTTGAGACATGAGTTTTGAGAGGGAGGTCTCCTATTTTGCTGTTTCTTGTTAACTTCATCTTCTTGTTTCTCTGTCTCACTCTGTGTCTGTCCTCTTTTTCATTTCTCTCTCCCTCTCATTTTCTATCTCTACTCCTGTTTTCCCCTTTCACATCCAAAATTTTTAAATCAAATGTGATTCATTGCCTCTACCACTTTACTCTTTCCCTTTCTTTTCCTTCTCTTTGCTCTCCCAATGTACATCTTTTCTCTGATTGTTCTGTCCTGGGACATAAAATCCATTCACTGTTGATCCATTGTGGGGCCATAATACTTTTTCCCTTTGATATTAGGACATATCCACATGCTCAAGCACGAACTGCACACTCCATTACCACAGCCTAACCCTATGCTTATGCAGAACATCAGCTACTTGCCACGGATTTGTTGTGTTTAATGCTTGCTTATAATTTATACTCCACATAATTTCTTAAATTTTATCTGACTCTCTTTCAGCAGGATGGCTTCAGCATTCTGAGCTGTATTCCTCAAGCTGTGTTGTGCTCTGGTAAATACTCACAAATCTTTATTATTGCCATATGTTTGGAAAGAAAGATTGAAGAGTTATTAGTTTCTCATTCTCTAAAACATTCTGTTTGTTTTTTAAACATAATCAGAGTTTTGTAAAGTTAACATTGTTTTTAGGCATTTAAAAATAAAAATACGCTAATTTTGGCAAACCTATTTAGCCAATTAATAAATACATCATTTATAGACTTGGATGTAAAAATACTTTTAATACACCTTTGTTAGTAATTATTAGTAAAAACCTCAACACAAGACAAAAAAAAACCTACCGATGATTCTAAGGTCTTGATTTGGCTTTATAGCTGGCATTATTGAACAACAGGCTTTTTAAGAAAATAAAAGAGAAGTCTATAATTAGGGATTAAAAGTGAAAAATTAAAAAAAAACTGATAAGGATTTTTCTCCCAAAAACCCTCTGGAAAAAAGCAGACACATAATTCTACATGCTAAATTTATTGATTTCTTGTATGTCCGGTATTAAGTGTGAACATCCCAAAACATTTTTAATATAGTAACCTACTAAAATATATTTCCATTTTTTTACAGATGAAGAAACTAAGGTACAAGGAAATAATTCAGCAGGAAAATAGAAGAACCAGGATTTAATTGATAGGCATATGCTTTCAGGGGTGATTTTCTAAAAAATGTTGTATCACACCACTTCTCATAAGATATATAAGTCTTAGTAGAATGAGGACAATAGAAAACTATGACATAAGAATTTCTTATTAGAATAGTAGGATTGATTACTTTGAGTCTTAGTATTCAGTTTACCTATAGTCATAAAACACTCAGTTTTTAGCCAGGCACAAGGTTACCTGGAATGAAGACTACATTTCCCAGAATCCTTGTACCTGGATTCATCCTCTTACTAATTTCTGGCCAATGTGATGTAAATGTAAGTAATTTTTTTTTTTGTCTTCAGGTTTTGCCCTTAAAAAAAGTTTGACCATGTCATACACGACCCATCTCCTTTCCCCATTGCATTAATGTAGATTGCACACACGATGTTGAGTCATCTTAGACTATAAAGTTAGGTCATTCAGAGAGGGATGTTATACAAGGAAAGAGAAAGTGCCTCCCTCAACCATAGATAAATTTATGTGTCACAGTCTCTGTATCAACCTGAGTCTATATTAAAAAAGAAACAAACTCCAGTTTTCCTAAACCATTGTTTTGTTTTGTATTAAACCATTGTTATTCTATGTCTCTGTTAGAACAGCACAACCAATATCCTACCCAATATAAGGGAGTTGCATTTATTGTGTAGCTTTTGTATTAGTTACCGCCAATTTCCCTCCTGCCTGTCCCTCTCCTTTTCTTTAGATGTTGGCTAAAATATCTGCTGGACAAAAACAAGCAGAGCAGGTATTATTATATGTTTACTTTGAATTTATTCAAGAACTTTATATCCAGCATCTGCTACTTGTTTATAAACCACACTGTACACCTATGACATGCACACACACGCACACACACACAGTTTTATTATTATAAGTCTTCAGAGATACAGAAACAGTTCTTTACAAAAATGTGTCTCTGATATGAGATTTGTAGATGACAACATTTTCAGGAATATGGTAGCCTAGTGAAAACTTCTTGTTGGAAAATATGACCTAGCTTGATTTATCCCAATTGAGACAGTAACTAAAGAACATCTTAGTTTGCAGAAATCTCTGAATGAAATAATCTAGTAGGTTCTCTTAGAATTTGAAGGATATGGGGTTTTCATGCCTCTAAGTGGTATTAGAAATACCGGTTAAGTTGGTGTTCCAGCTCTAAGATTTTTTTCACTACTCCCCGAAAAATTATGGGAGTGGGAAAAGAATGGCATTATGCTTTGTTTTAACGGTTTCAAATTTTTACCTTAGACAAACTATGTACATAGAGTCAAACTGTACTTCAGTTTGAAATAACTTGACACTGCATATATTAAGCTAAATGGAAGGCAACATGAGTACACTGAAGCTGATTTAGTATGCAATATTTATCTGTGGGAAAGAGAAACACAATTCAATTCAGGCTGATTCATCCTCCAATTTCTGTGCACAGAATCCCACAGGAGGTCATCTACCATCATTTTATACCTATTTGGTATGCTTGAATATATCAAGCAGTAATAGAGTAAAACCTGCCATCATGGGTGACAGGGTAACCTGCTCTTCCCTGTGTAGCTCACGTGCAGAGCTTAAGTTTTTGGGTTTTTTTTTCCCCTCATCCACTTTGTGAGCATGAAATTACTATAATTGCTTTTGAACAACTTCTATGTTTTCACTGTAACAGTCAACCTAGGAGGTCTTTCCCTGCTGTGTACTGTTTCTATCTCATGATGAATGTTATTTTAGAATTTGAAGATGATGTTACTTTTATTTATGTAACTACTCTGGTTAGCCCTCTTTTCACCATCCATTGGTAGGGCATGCCTTTCTTTTAGCTGTCTCTTCTTCTAGATTACATTGTTTGCTCTCCAAATGCAAATGAGCAATGCTTTCTTCATACATTTTCTCAAATGTAATTTTTTACACCCAGATTTATAAGAGATTTGTATACTAGTAGGAGTAGTATCTGACTAGAGAAATTTGAGCACTGGATATATTTAATTAGATATATTTCTTTATCTATTACTCCCCCTCACTGAGTTACTACAAATTATTTCTTGTCTTATACTGCTATTATTTTTTAGTGATATCTGCTATCATAAAAAATAACCTTTGAAGTTTGAGAATGCTCTTAAAAATATCATTTTTTTTGAGACAGAAGAAAGAGAGCAGTACAAGTGGGCATGGGTGGGGAAGAGGGAGAGAATCTTAAGCAGATGCCATACCAAGCGCGGAGCCCAACAGGAGGCTCAAACTCATGACTCTGAGATCATGACCTGAGCTGAAATCAAGTCAGATGCTTAGCTGACTGACTCACCCAGCATCCCCTAAAATTATCCATTTTTTAAAATATACAAACATATATAGTATATGAAGACCAGCAAAAAAATCAAAGAATTTATTTTTCTAAATGTATACATTTGAACTTCTGCAACTAAATGATAATTCTTCAAAAAGTAATTTTGGAAGGCTGTCACTTACTTCAGTGACATTGTCAATGTTTAAAACTTTTATGGAACATTTCTTACCAATCTTCCAACTATTGTAGATATTCTCCAAAAAGACGGGTTTCACTAATAGACACTTGAAAAGATGTTTATCATCACTCACCATCAGGAAAATACAAATCAAAACTACAATGAGATATCATCTCACACCTGTCACAATGGCTAAAATAAAAAACACAAGAAACAGCAGATGCTGGTGAGGATGTGGAGAAAAAGGAATACTCGTGCACTGTTGGTGGAAATAAAAATTGGTGCAGCCACTCTGGAAAACATTATGGAGGCTCTACAGAAAGCCTAAAAATAGAACTTCTAAAAATAGAACTACCTTACTACTGGATATTTACCCAAAGAATATAAAAACACTAATTCAAAGGGATACATGTGCCCTTATGTTTATAGCAAAATTATTTACAATAGCCAAGTTATGGAAGCAGCCCAAGTGTCCATCAATAAAGGAATGGATAAAAAAGGGGCCACATAGCATATATAGTATTATTCAGCTATTAAAAAGAAGGAAATCTTGCCATTTTGTAATGACGTGGATGGAGCTAGAGAGTACTGTGCTAAGGGAAATAAGTCAGGGAGAGTAAGACGAATGCCATATGGTTTCACTCTTATGTGGAATTTAAGAAACAAAACAAGTGAACAAACCAGGAAAAATATATATAGAGAAAGATAAATCAAGAAACAGACTCTTAGTTATAGAGAACTAACTGATGGTTACCAGAAGAGAAGGGAGTTGGGATGGGTTAAATAGATGATGAATATTAAGGAGTGCCTTTGTCATGATGAGCGCTGGGTGATGTATTGAATTGCTGAATCACTCTATGTACATCTGAAACTAATATAACACTGTATGCTAACCAACTGGAATTAAAATAAGAACTTTAAAAAAAGGGAGACTATTATTATTGGATAGCCACACATTATTTTGTGACCAAAACAGGCTTCATGCCAGTTTCATTGCTTCCCATATTCTCATTCAATCTGAGGGAATTTTGACCTTTTTAAGATACTAAGTCCATACGTGCTAGAGTTTTGCCAAAAGTAAGATTGTTCATATCCAATTTTAGCTCATGATTTCTTCCTACTACTAATTTTTCTTCCTCATGCTCCAGTTCCCTTCTTCTTAGAACTTTAGTCTTGAAATATGGATAATATCTTGCATTTTTCTCTCCACTCTTCTTAGATCAAGTTTTGAAATATCCAAATTCATTCTATGGGATCCAACTCTTCCCTTATCTCCACGGCAAGAACCACCGCCAATTGCATTCAAGACTTTATTACCTCTTGCTTTGTAACTGGCATCTTTCAAACTCTAGTCTCAGCCTCCTTCCAATTATAGTCCTTTCACACTGTACCTTGAAGGCTGGGTACGGTGCACATTGTATAGTGTGCTTCTATAGTTTGGCCTTGACTCTTCATTTGGTAATGTAACTTTAAGGCTAATAGATAAGTAATTCTTCCTGGCCAAGATTAGATGACTCTTAGAGAATTACAGATTTAAGTGACAGTGCAAATGGAGGTAACTGGCAAACTTCCTGCCTATGATTATATTTACTTAGGAAATATTATAGATTTTGTCACCTTTTAAAAAAATTTATGTTGGAACCTAATGCAACCATGTGACCTTATTCCAGGCTAGAATCTGAAAGCTCAGTTAGAACAACTGTCAGCCAAGAGTGTTGACGCTCTGGCTTATTTTCTCTGAGGCAATGTCAAACACTTGTTGCACCTATAAAATGCCTTTATTGATAAGTGGAGGATGCAAGCCAAAATGAAGATACCTTCTAATTCTTTTAATAGGCTTTTGAAAAATATATGTTCTAAACAATAATCTAACATA
The DNA here is from genome assembly GCF_018345385.1 of Vulpes lagopus. NCBI lineage: Eukaryota > Metazoa > Chordata > Mammalia > Carnivora > Canidae > Vulpes > Vulpes lagopus. Next base: position 39,382,820 of record NC_054839.1, on the reverse strand, counting down.
GGTTTCTTGTAAAGACATGATAATGAAATCTTCAGTGCTGAAAATTCCATTACTACTTCTCAATTCATCATTAATCTTGACAATAATTACACAAATTACTCATAAATGCTTTTATCATTTCTCTCAGTATTTTCCAGTTCTGTATCTTTTTTTCTGGGAGTGGGGATATTTGATTCTAATGCTATTATTATCAAGAACTTAAACTGGGTGAAGGAAAATCCATGCTATTTCAGCTTTCTCTATTCCTTCCCAGGCACATACTACCTCATAAAAACCGAACCAAAACAAAAACAACCCAAAACTGTGAAGGACATGAGTTCAAAGTTATGTCTGTTCAGAAAGTTCATGACCTGTGTTGTTCTGCTTTGAAGCCAGTGTTGTGGGGTGTACATAATACCCGTTGACCAAGATCCCATATTTAGTGCCTCTCAGTTGTGGAACACTTACTTGTCTTTTTGGAATTCTTATTTCCAGTTTTCAAGCATCTTCTTTTATTCTCCATAGCTGAATTAAATTAAACATGGAGTGTTGGGTGTAATTTCCCCAGAAAATATTTTGAGTATAGTTAGAGAGGTCCTTAGCTGATATAAATGGAAGAGTGAAAAGCTCTCTTCAGTCACTGGAACTCTGTCCCAAGGAGGGAGAGTGAAAAACACTTGGGTAGATGGAATTGAAGGACATTCTGAAATACTTTTCTTATTTTTACTTTGCTTTGTTGTTCTTATAATTATCATTGTTTTTCATTTGTTAACTTTCATTTGACTTGGAAAGACAAAAAAAGAGATTTATGCAGACAGTTGTTCAGGGCCATTGCTATTACCTTATTACTTCACTTATCTGGTGAATATGTAACATTGGTGTTGGCTAGCTTTTATTGAGCACTTACTATGTACAAGGAGCTGTCTGTCTTAAGGATTTGAGATGAAGCGACTCATTTCACCTTTAAGGCAATTCAGTGAGTAAAGCATATTATCCTTATTTAACAGATAGTAAAATTGACACAGTGAGAGATTAAGAAACTTGCCATGTTCTTAACTTCCTGGCACTTAGTAAATGTTCAGAAAATATAATTTTAATAATGAATACATAAGTGGGTAAGTGAAAACTGGTCGCCAAAGTTAACATAAGGAACAGTCTCTAAAATTTTCCCAGTTTCTGGTGAATTTCTTAAAATTCGGAAAATTTTATACCAGATTTTTAGAATTTCTGAATGTTCTCTTCTTTGGTTAAGTTTGGTTTCTCCTCCTCTCGACTCTTCCAAATACTATTGATTTTCTTTTACCTTTGTGTTATTTTGCTCCAGGTCATGTTATGCCCTTTTGTTCAGGACTGAAATTTTCAGACTCTGCTGCTGTACTTATCCAAAGATCATCTTAACTATGAGATTTTTATCAAAAATTTAAAAAAATTGCTGAGTGGCTTTTATGTCACTTACCAAAACATTCTATTAGTTTTTATAATAGTCATTATAAGATTTCACCTTGCTTGCTATTTGTCTGATTTTATGCCTTCAGCTTCTATTTGAATGATTGAGTTCCCTGGTTACCAGCCTTGCTTCTCTGCCTTGTTTCACAATGCCTAGGGGGCTATAGGGAACATAAACAAGGGCATTTTGGAGGGAATATACCATAAATTTTGGGCCAACAATGCACACAGTCATACTTCATGAGTTGTACCACTAGAAAACAGAAGGGAATCCAACAGTTAGAGTCTAATGTTGAAAGATCAACTGCATTATAAAATTCTTATTAAGTCACTCATTCAAATAGCAACTGTTGAAATAGCAGCCTTTGAAAATGCTATGTGTTAGGCAAAGTCTAGTCATAGGCAATACAAAGAGTAAAAAGGAACATGTAGTTTTTTTTATGTAGTTCTTTTTATCACAAGAATTACCAGATATTATATTATAAGCAAATTTGTACTGAAAAAATGACATTGCTGCCTGCTTACTGAATAGATTTAGGCAATAGTCTTTGATCTCCTACTATGTGTGTTAGTAGGAGATGTGAAAATACAGGATATGTATAACAATTGATATATAAACAAAAAAGATTGTGGTTTAACTTTATGAATTTGATAGAGATTGCTAATTTATAAAGTTGCCCTATATATTTGCTATTATTATTTTTTCAATTTTTGCACCTAATATCTAACTTCTCAGATTATTTTCCTAAATCCTGAATTAAAATCATAGAATTCTTTTGATGAGAGTCTCTTGATGGTAAATTTTCATAGCTTTGGTTTGATATTCAGACTTAAGAGTTTTGCCACGTCTTTTCATTCTACGCTGATAATTTTACCATTTTGTGCTTTGGAAATGTTACTTCATTATTGCTGGAGAATCTGCTGCTACACTAATTTTCATTCTTTTATAAGTTATTAGACAGTAATATTTGATAAAACGTATTATTTTAAGGCAGAACACTGAGAGATAGCATAATTAACCAGTAAAATATTTTATAATTTCATGCAGCCATAATATAGCTTTGAAGTAAGTGAAATGAAAAATAGAAAAAATATAGGGAGAAATAGAAATTCATAGGGAAATATAGTGAAAAATAGAAATGTATAGATAGAAATTTTAATATGCCACTATGGGTACTACTATCATGATTGATAAATTGATAAAACAAGCAAAAATACCAGAAAAGTTAGACATATTTTAAACATTAAAATTCACAAAAATTGGGGCACCTGGTGCCTCAGTTGGTTAAATGTTTGACTTCTGCTCAGGTAATGATCCCAGGGTCCAGGATAGACCTCAGTTAGGCTTTCTGTTCAATGGGGAGTCTGCTTCTCCTGCTCCCTCTGCCCCTCTCCTGCTCTCACTCTTTCTTTTTCTCGTAAATAAATAAAATCTTTAAAAATAGAATAAAATTCACAAAAATTTACCAATAAAAATCTGACTACCTCTTTATCTATATCATCTCTGTAGAAAAATGTGAAATAAATGTTTACTTAGGTACACTTTGAATGTTTATGAAATTTGATCACTTGCCCATGCAAAATACTTGCTCCCCCAAAACTGTCTCAACACATTTCAAAGAACTAAATATTTCTGACCAAATGTAGTTGAGCTAGAAAATAATACCCAAAAGGAAAAAATGCTAGAAATTAAACTCACCTTTAAATACCCCAAGAATTAAAGAACTGAAAATTGAAAATAAAACTTGTTTTGAACTTAATGATAATGAAAATATTCCTCATAAAACTTGTGATTAGAAACCTAACTACTGAAATAGAGAAGAAAGATGAAAAATTAATGTTAGTATCCATTTCAAGATAATAGAGAAATATCACAACTAAAACAAAATTTAAACTGGAAGGCAGAGTAAAACAAAAGCAGAAATTAATTAAAAATAAACGAGCATTTAAAAGAAAAGATTAAAAAAGGCACAGTTGGTTATGCAAAAGCTAATGAAAATTAAAAACCTATATTTAAGTTCACATAAAAATATAGAGAGCAAAAATACATTTGCACATTATAGACATTTCATGTACAATTATTGAATGATATTATGAAAATTTTTATGCTTATAAATTTGAAAATATATATTAAGTTAATAAATTCCTAAAAGAATATAACATTAAAACTTAAAAAAAGAAACCATAACCAGTTCTATAGTCATTAAAAAAATAGCAGTCAAACATTTCTCAAAAACAAACAAACAAAACCAAGCAGACAAATCTCAAGGCTTAATATATTTGCAGAGAAGTTCTACTGAAATGGAAAGGTTAAACATAAATGCTTTTAGAATATAATGATCTCAGGAAAGGGGAGGATTTTTAAACTAGATTTATTAGAAGGGTAAAGAATAATAAACTCAAATACTGTTTAAGAATTTTTTTCATCAAAAAACACCACAAAAAGAATGAAAAACAAATAAAATGGGGAAAAATGTTTTCAAAGCTTGAATTCAACAAGGACTGGTGTCCAGAATATATTTTTAAACTCCTACAAATCATTAGTGGATTAAAACAGCAAATCTTAATTTTTCACACTGCAAGTCAATTGCAGATGAGCTTTGATCCACCTCTATGGTCTTACTTAGGGACCTCTGCTATCAGAGCAAACCCATCTGGAATATTATTGGCCTCAGGACAGACGATAGTTAGAATTATGAAAATCACTTGTGGGTTTTAAAACATTGTGCAGAGAAGTAACATATAGTTTCCACCCACACTGTGTTCACTCCTAATTCAATAGGACAGAGCTATATAAACCTGCTACAGGAAGGAGCACTGAGGAAAACATACCTCAAGTAACAATAGAGATTTAAATGTTCCTACAATCTCTCATGGGGCAAGTCATACATGAGAAATATATTTAATGACACTCAGAAATTCTAATCAATTATGAAGATAATTTGTGGGACTGGCAAAAAATTTTTTTTAAATCTGATGGTAAGAAATTTTGGAACAATTAATAATGAGTGAGGTGGGACTACATAGGGAGGAGAGACAGGGTGCTATGTGATCAGGTTCACGGAAGTCCCCAAAAGGCCAAGGTGTAAGGAAATCAGAGGGAAGGAAGCCAGACCACCCTGCCCTAGGTGTGGGTGGGGAGGGTGTCTTTTTATGACAGTCATCTGCGACCAACAAAGAATAACCAAACCCCAAAGAAGAAGTAACCATTAAAGATGTTATCACCAGTCCTTACTCAAACTGAGATAGCACAAGAATCTCCAGGCCACAAGTTTCCCAGTCAGTTCCCAATAAAAGACTGTCACTACAAGCCCTCAGTGCCAGCCCTGTCGGGACTTCTGAGAGCTTTCTCTGTATTTTTGTTTGATCAATTTATATCGCTTTGCTCACTCTCTTTTGTCTGCGAGATTCATTCTTCGACTCTGTGAGACAAGAACCTAGCTCTCCCATATCTATAGATGCTCAAATATTGTGGTGGGAGTATATATCTGTAGAACCACTTTGGAAAGCGAGTTGTCATTGTCTAAGCAAAGTTAAAGTTTCGTAAAATTAAAGTTGTAGCATCCCAATGACCTAGTCTTCTACTCCATTAAACAAACCCGAAGGACACTTTCACAGGTATATGAGAAGACATGTATAAGAATCATAGCAGAATTGGTTTTAATATCACCAAGCTGGAAACACTTTAAATTTGCATTAACGGTTGATAGACTATTAACATATTTATCCATTTTATTTATTAAATTGACCCAAATAATTATACCAGTTACATTTATATAATGAAGTCACACATATTAATAAAATTAGTAAATTTCAGTCCATCCAAAACTGCAAAATTTTCACCAAAAATTATTAATTCATAAAAGAATATATGATTCTATTAATATAAATCTCAAAATAAGTAATTATAAACTAGAAGGACATATACATAGTTAATGAAAGCCTACATTCAAACAAGGAAGTAATTGTTTTTTAAAACTCAGAATAGGGATAAAAAGATAAAAATATTTTGTTATTTTGTGGGTTTTTTAAAATAAAAACTAGCCACCCCTTTAATTTGAGTTATTACTATCAGGAACCTGTGAGGAATAGAAATTTTCTGTGCTTGAACCTATACAGAAGAGTACAGAGTTTCCATCTAAGATTGGTCTGGGTAAATTTTGATGGCATAATAAATTGCCTTAAAAAGAATTATTTTGAAGGGCACCTGGCTGGCTGGCTTGGTCAGTAGAGTACACAACTCTTGATTTCAGGGTTGTGAGTTCAAGCCTCATGGTGTAGAGATTACTTAAAAATAAAAATAAAAAAGTCTCTAAAAAAGGAATTATTTTCAGACCGTCCGGTGATACAGGAAGAAAAATACACAAAATATGAAATTTCTATAGTATTTGAAAAAAATATATTCTTACTTTGGAATAAAACTTTGTCTATCCTTTAAAGAAAAATTCTCACGGTAGTAATAGTATTTTCTAAAGCAATTTCTGTTGTTTTGGCCTTTGCCAACCTGACAAGATTTCAAGCATACAAATTGCAGGCTGCTTAGTTTAGCCAAATCAACTTGAAAAGTTCTGCCCATAAAAATCTCTCACTTTTCTAGCTCTCACACAGATTTAAATGAGGAGAATCTGGTACTTAATGTTCTTCTGGTTAGGTTGCTTAGCGACCACTCCACCCTGCAGCTCACACTGTGGGTTAGGTGTAAAGTTAACTATTGCAACACTTACAGGCATACAAGCAAATATACAAATACATGTAATAAAATAACAAAACTGCAAAAATCATGTGACACTTCTTTGGTCTGGCTAAACCCTTTTAAGATATCAGCTCTATCTTCTTTCTCATAAATTTGATTTCTAATGTAGCTAAGTATGCATAATTCTAGAGCCAATCACTTGTTTACTTAACTGTTTTTTTTTTAAAGATGCATCTTCACTGTTTTAAAGTAGTTCAGCTTAAGAAACCTGACACATGTAAGATGATTTTTAAAAACATCGATGAACGTGTTAAATGAGTAAATATTTTAATTCAGATTTTTTTTTGAAGAGAGGTGATTTGGAAATGAATAAAGGATATATGTTTCATTTATATTAAGACTACCAACTTAACAAAACATTTTCAAAGAAAATGTAAAACATTTTATAAGCTGCAATCTCCTAAAATGTATTTTCTTTTATATTGTGAATGCTTTATTTTGTCAGAACTTGAGTTCCTTGTGTATTACTAACAAGTGTTGTGATCACTAAAACCATAATAGAGATTATTTCTTGTCAAATGCTCTACTTCAATTTTTAACCAAATCCCTTTGATTGGTGTTCTATTCTGGAACATTTATGCTAGCAATTTTCAACTTGTGCCTGTCACAAAATATATATATATATATATATATATATATCATCAAAGGCTTTTTCAAAAACAAATGAAGCATATTCTTTGCTGTTTTCAACATACATGTAAAATAATGGTCCAGGTATATACAAAAACATCTAAGCTTGGGGTAGCATTTTTTAAGCCTATAAATATTCTTCCTTGTGAAGTGTTCTTCTTTAGTTACTTATTTGTAAGGTGTATTATATGAGGAAACATGTAACCGCTATTTTTTTTATCCCTTGTATAAGTAAAACCAAATCAAATTTTGGAACCAGTTGTGGCTTTAAATTTGGTGTTACTGTCTAGTTTTCATCTGCCCTAAGACATAAAAAGAATTTTGATTAAGTCTTGATGGTAATATAGTTAATGATTATTGACGTGTTTTTGAAACACATTAATGATGTGAGTAGTTGTATTACTCATGAGAATCTCTCACTTATATTTAATATTTTCCTTTGAATTGCAAAACCTTAGTTTTTTCTAAAGAAAAAATATTATGTTGGAGATGAATTATTTTCAAAGAATACGGCTGCTTTGGTTTCTTACAAATTTTCTCAGTTGAACATTACCTTTTTCACAGGAAAAGAAAATGATTTTACATAGTTTCCCAAGCTGATTATAATGGGTGCATCATCACTGAAGAATATTTAAAGCCCTAATTACTGTTGATTAGTTCTTTTGCTACCTTCTAATGAAACTGAAAGTAAACATTTTCATTTTCATTTTTGAAGTGCCAAAAATTTTACAGTTAGTAGGTAGTAAGTACCTAAATAAAGAATGAGGCTGAATAACTTGATGGGCTGATCCCAGTGTAGGAAATAGAAACTTCAAGTACTGATCTTGGGTACAAAAATAGTAATATTTTAAACATGACAGTATTTTTGTTCCTGAAACCCTGGAACTTCTTGTGCACTTGTGGTATGAGGAATAAATTTTCCAAGTTGTAAATAAATAATTTTTCATAATCATTATACATTTCTCATAGATTGAGTACTTCAATAAAGGAGACTCAAAATGGATCCCAGAATTTTCTGAGTAGAAATTCTGTACCTAGAAGTTGTCTTTAAATACTCTTATTGTTGACCTCAAGGTCCCTTGTTCTGCTGAGTGTGGGCCCGAGGCAGTTCTTCCTGTCGTGGCCTGAAAAAAAGCATTGATTCTTTCCTAACTATTCAGTACAGCATGAGCAGCAGATTCAGAGGTGCTGTGACAAGATTGGGAGTAGAGAACAAAATTTTCAGGGGCACGGGGAGGCATATAGGATTTAGAAAGCGAGTTATTGCCGGCATTAAAGAACACACACACACACACACACACAGATATAGAGAGGAATTTATTGAAGAGTATAAAAATGGATATAAAAAGCAGAGCTGCCAATGACAAAAAGATAAAAGAAAGAAAACGAGGTGTTCCTTGAATAAACAAGTAACATTTGGGTAAGGAGGGAGGTGGAGGGGACAAAAGTAAAATGACAGATGGAGCTGGTTTACAAAAGTGCAAGATTATACGAAAGAACTTCAGCTTAACATTCAACAGAGGGTTAGGAGGTTTTCCTGCACAGACTGGAATACCTTTTCCTGTACTAGAAAATGAAATATTAAAAGCCTTTATTATTGCACTGGAGCAGATAATTAGGCAATTAAAACTATTAAAATTTGATAGAATATCAGAACTTATGAAGCATGCTTGCCAAACTTTAACTCCTCAAACTAAGACTTGGCTTTTGAAACATTACCCTTGCTTCTGAAAATTGTTAGTGCTTTGTTGCTGACAGTCTGCTTTCCATTATTGGGAATCAGAAGTACTGAAGGCAGAAGTAAGGTACTGTGTTAGAGAAAAATAATAAATGTGTAAGAAATTCATATGTAGAAGGTAAGCAAGACTAGGAAATGGGAAAACGATTTGTGAATTAAGGGCAATCATATTAGCCAAGAACAGTTCTTTTTGAGAGAAAGGCTAATTAGTATCAGAAATCTTTTGTAGGGAGTATATATGAAACACAAGCATCCGTATAACAGATTAAACTGTTCTACATTTTTTTTTAGAAACTCAAATGTCTAAACCATCTAGAATTATTTAGCAATAATAAGATGGAAATTAAATTAGTTATTGACAGGAAGATTTCCAACAGATAAGGATTTTTGCAATCTTTAGGTAATATGTAATTTAGAATCATTAAGGATATTCTAATATTTCGCTAAAACAGAATAAAGTAGTTAGGATTTTACTGCTAGCCAGGACAATGGGGAAAAATATAATCATCGTGAACAAATTAAGTCTTTTTTGTTATCCTGCCTCAAAAATATCATTATCTATAGTTGTTGTTTGACATTGCTATAGCAACCTCAGGATCTGCTTTGTAATATAAAAATAAACTAAAAATTTAAACATATAAGAGTACTGACAGCTTAATAAATTCTTGATTGCTTTATTAAACCACTAAAAAGTTGCACGTAAAATGTGACTGGTACCTGACTTTAAATTTTAGATTAAAATTAGATCACATCAGGAAAATATTGTAGTGTTTTAAAATTTACAGCAATATATTAACATATATTTCTGAGGGGCACCTGGGTGGTTTAGTGGTTGAACGTCTGCTGTCTGCCTTTTGGCTCAGATCCTGATCCTGGTATGGGGATGAGTCCTGCATTGGGCTCCCTACAGGGAGCTTGCTTCTCCCTCTGCCTATGTCTCTGCCTCTCTCTCTGTGTCTCTCATGGATAAATAAATAAAATCTTAAAAACAAAAAGCTAAACAAAACATATATTTCTGAGTGAATAAATAGCCTAATGTGTTAAACTAATTAATGATCAAGTTCTGTAAAAATATTGTTTGCCAAATTTAGGATAACTTTGAATCTTCAGTTCATATGTACAGAGAAACAATGACTTTCAAGAACAAAACAAAGTATTTTTCTGATGGGAGCAGTATTACTTTAGAACACAGCATGTCATTATATTTAAAGAATCGGTATTCAAGGGATCCCTGGGTGGCGCAGCAGTTTGGCGCCTGCCTTTGGCCCAGGGCGCGATCCTGGAGACCCGGGATCGAATCCCACATCAGGCTCCCGGTGCATGGAGCCTGCTTCTCCCTCTGCCTATGTCTCTGCCTCTCTCTCTCTCTGTATGACTATCATAAATAAATAATAAAAAAAAAAAAATTAAAAAAAAAAAAGAATCGGTATTCAAGATTTCCAGTCAAGACAACTGATTAATAACATGTTAGAATATTCTTCTGTTTCAGAGAAATATTTGTTTAATTTTACTAGATAACTATATCCAAAAATAAGAAAAGAAAATCCCTAAGCGAGCAGAAAGAAACTGGGTATCCAGAATGTGAATAGGAGTTAAAATCACATGGCCCACAGACTGACAAGGAGTAAATATGGCTATTAGGCAAAAGATTTAAAACCCACAGAGACCTATTGTTAAAACTGGTCTGAATAAAGCCAGAAGCCAGAATGATGCTGTACTGCCTCTAAGTAGGGACTGGAACATGTCTATCTGCTATCTTGGAATCTCACCTCAAGACAGTTCTCTATCTAGGCTGAAATATAGGAGAACTGACCACTAAAGGAGTGAAAAAATAAACCTCTACTTGCTGTCAGTTTTGGAAAGAACAAAATGGAAATAAAGTTTAAAATTGATAGCAATTGAACTCTTAAAGACATTTAAACTTTTAGCAAATCAACAATTGTAAGCAGTGTTATAGTATTAACTGGGAAAAATGTACCAGTAGTATGTTTTTCTACAAAGATGCAGTGAAAGATGATGACTGCTGAAAATTAGCTCACAAACAAAAGCTATAGAATATATGGAGAGTATTACTATATGAAAAATTGCTCACAAACCCAGGAAACAGAATTTAAAGACAGAAGAATAGGACTAAAAGGCCTGAAAAGTCTATATTAGGATTTGTGATTTTCAACCCTAATCTTTGTCAGAATGTTTGACATACCATACCTAGGGGTTTTGGTTGAATCTAGGCTTTTAAGTTGATGATACTAGCAGTGATCTGTAATATTCAGAGAGTTTTGAGATGAGATAGCTCCCATGAATCGTGAATAAAGCATTGTAAAAATCTGGAAATAAAAAAGAAAGTTATTTTTTTAAATAGAGTTATTTTAGTTTAGAAACAAATCAATATATAAAGAATAAACAAGCCCAGAGTTTCCCACCACTGTTGTTGTTTGAGTAAATTATAGTTTACTATAAGATATAAATGACCATAAATTTTATTTTTTAAATTTTTTTTCATAAATTTTAATTTTAAAATACTTCTACAACCACTGAAATTATGTTAGAACATGTTTGTGCTTTCCTCTATAAAATTCCTGAATCCATAATTTATATTTTTTTTTTCATGTGACTCTGTGCCTAGTCCTTGCCACTAGAGAGTGTTCTGTATTGGCCACGCTGCTTAGTCTTATTCTCTATCTTCCTATTAAATATATTACTTAGTTTGATAATTATTTATTTCAATTTCTATTGTCACTGGCATTTCTTCTTTTGTACTATATTTTATACAATATATTCTTCAATCTTGCACTTTTTAATGTAATCTAGAATTTTTGTTGAATTGTTCTAGTGATTATTATTCTCATCATCTGACCTTAACTATTCCGAAATAGAATATCTTTGATTACATTCATGTCATGGTTTTCTATTTTATTCTTCTCTCTTTTATCATTATTAATTTTTGAAGCTAAAAATTAGCCACAGTTGGATATTTAGTAGAATTTCAAAGTAAGCTATTTTTTTTTTTAGAATGAAAAGAATGTTTGGTTGTAAAACTAGCTATGTTGGTAAATAAAATGATCTTCTTAAAATTGATTTTTTCTCAATACTTTATATATAAATATACTATTACTTTTTTGTCATTTTATAAAATTGTACTTTTTGAATTAAACAAAATTTATTTCAATATTTTTAATTTGTTTAAACCATGCTAGATATTTCAACATGTTCTTTAGAGTTTTTTAAAAACATTATCTTTAAAAAAATGGATTTCTGAGGCCAAAAATCTTCTATTTAAATATTTTATATTTAAATAATTAATTTTTACAGGTCTTTACAGTTCAAGCTTATGAGCATTTGGTTTCAATTATCAAAGTCATGAGTAAGAGCAGTAATCAAAGAAAAAGCACAAAGAAATGAGAAATAAAAAGGGAGAGAGAGGGAGAAATTGGGGGAGAGATGGAGTTTGAAGGGAAGAAAACAGAAGGAGGGAAAGAGGGAGGTAAGAAGTAACAGAAATGAAAATACACAAATGTATCAGTGTGACTCAATAATTTTTCTTTTTCAAACTAAATGGTTTTTTCATTTTTAAACTAAATAGTTTCAATTGGAAATTGATCAAATGAAGCAATGATGCCATGTATTATGTAGTTATACCAGCAATAATGCCAAGCCTTATATAATTATGCTAGCAAATTGCTACAAAAAATTCATCATAGGGAGGAAGAAATTTGAACTTTTTTTTTTATGAGGACATCACAATAGTATTCATTTGAGCACTAGTTATAATATCTTGCAGTTAATAACTGAAATCAAAATAGCACACACATTGCAGAACAATTCTCTTAATGAGCCTGCAAGACAATTGTCAACGCTTGGTTTTAATAAAACAAGAGAAATAGAAATGTTTGGTTTCCGAAAAATGTGAATAAAATACATAATGATGACATGTTAGTTGGTATAAACCCCAAACCCTGATTATAAAGTCAAAAATATTTTTACTACAAGTTGAATACGTAAAGATATTAGTGACCGTGCCTGGTTAATAACAACAGTTATAAGTCTTGGAGACTGAAAGATCCTCAATTGTTATTGTATTTAAAGCAAATTACTAGAACGAACAGACTTGTCTTTTACTCGAGTGTACCCTACAACTATTAGTATTTTCTAGAAGTTCCATGATGAGATGGAAGCTGGGAAACACTGAGATTGAAATCTTTGTGCAGGTACTTAGTGAATTTGAAGGCAGAGCAAAAGAATGGCCCAAAAAGCAGTATGGAGGGACAAAATGATGGCAGACAGGAACTAGGAATAAAGAGACAAGGAGATTATCATGAGATTCTGTAACATACTTCTAAAAAAAAAGAATAAGCAGGAAAAATAAAATGAATGGTAGAGAAGAAATATTTGAAACAATAAAATCTGAGATTATTCCAGAATGAAGAAATGTATGAACCATTAGGTTGAGAAGCCCCCTGAGTGTGGAATAGACACATGGTAGTGAAATCGCATAACATCAGGACAAAGTAAATCCCGGAGTCCATCAGAGAAAGGACAAATGCCAATTACCTACAGAATGGTATTGGGACAGCAAACTGTTCTTCAGCTATGATATCTGAGAAAAGAAAATTATATGATTACTCAGAAAGGTTATTCCCAGAGATTTGATAAAAGAGCTCTGAAAGTTGCATTTCTGCAAATAAAAAAGTGAATGATGAAGAGAAAAGAAAAAGGACAAAGAGTGAATGAGAACACATGTTGGTAAAACATAGTAATTTACTTACTAAGTGTTAACAATAAAAAATAAGAAATAAAATGCAAAGAAAATAGAATACAGTTAATAGAGTTGTATGGTTAATAATAAATTTAAATTAAATGTGCAAAAGAGACATGAGAGTCTGAGGAGGACAAGTTCATAAGAAACTGAAATATGCCATTCAACCTGCCTTGTTCTAGATAAAGAGCAAGGCACTGATTCATATTAGCATTTATTTGGGGAAAAATGTAGATTCAGATATAAATGCTAACAACTAAAGGAAAAACTAGGAAGGAAATTACAATATGCAACTCTGAAGATGGAAACTGAGGGAAGTATGAAACTAATTAATCTAACAATAGGGGGATCCCTGGGTGGCTCAGGGGTTTAATACCGGCCTTCAGCCCAGGGCATGATCCTGGAGTCCTGAGATGGAGTCCCGCATCCCTGCATGGAGCCTGCTTCTCCCTCTGCCTATGTGTCTGCTTCTCTCTCTCTCTCTGTCTCTCATGAATAAATAAATAAAATCTTAAAACAAAACAAAACAAAACAAAACAAAAACAACAAAAGCCAGAAGATGGTAGGAGCAAGGCAAATCACGTCAAAAGAAAATGGTACAAAACAGTTCAAATTGTCAGTAATTGCCACCAATGTAAAAAGCCTTAACTCTATATTATATAATAAAAAAGTCTTTTATCAAGTAAAAGTTGAAATTCAGAAAGACTCCTTTTAGAAAAATCCTAAATCAGAGGGCACTGAAAAGTTGACTATAAAGGGACAAAAAAATATACACAAGTAAGTGTTATTCCATAAATCCTGGTACAGCTAAGTTAACCTCAGATAAATGAGAATGCAAGGTAAATAGTGTTAAAAGGGGTGGAGAAAGTCCTTTCTAAGTCTTTTCTCAAGAAGAGTAAATTGTCCAAAAATAAAAGCCAAAGAAAAATACCAGTTGAAAACTATTCTATAGCTCTTAGAGCCACTGTCAATAGATAGAAGCAAACAAGTGACAACTAATGTTTGTGTCACTTTCAAATTTCTCAGAGCTGTCAATAAATGTATTTAATGAACTAAATAATTACTTTCTACAGTTTGGTTTGAAATAGAGTTAATGTTACATTATTTCACATAATAAATATTTTGGTTTATTAGTGTTATTGGATTAATACTATTGGATTCTTTTCATTTTGTTTCAAAACACTATTTTAAGTATTGCTAATGCAATTCATAATCCTCGTAAGGACCTAGAAAATATAATATTTAAAAATATATAAAATAAGTTTTAATTCCAACATATAAAAATAAACCTGGTGAATATTTTGGTTTGTATTCTTTCAAAAAATGGTGATGATGATGATGAAAACTGACTTATTGAGTTCTTACTATGTCAAAGATTGACTACTTTATACATATTATATTATTTGATATATGTAATATTATCCCTATTATATAGGCATGGAGAAGTTAATTAGTAGAACCAAGAACAGAAACAATTCGATCAGTAGAGTAGGGCTCCCAATTAGAACCTGCACTGGAGGGATCCCTGGGTGGCGCAGCGGTTTGGCGCCTGCCTTTCGCCCAGGGCGTGATCCTGGAGACCCGGGATCGAATCCCACCTCGGGCTCCCGGTGCATGGAGCCTGCTTCTCCCCCTGCCTATGTCTCTGCCTCTCTCTCTCTCTCTGTGTGACTATCATAAATAAATAAAAATTAAAAAAAAGAAAAAGAACCTGCACTGGAATATAGAAATAACTACTGTTTTTTTGCAATTACAGCCACCTTATCAGAAGTAAATTATCATATACATACATACATATGCACATACATAATATATATGCATATACATTTATACACACACACCTGTATATGTATAGAAACTTGTGTGTGTGTGTAGGGGGCGTGATTTTGTGAAATATTAATATGTATTTCATTTTTTTTCCTAGGTCCTGGCCAGACCCGCTAAAGCCCTAGTAGTTTCCTAAGTAATAAGAACCATAAGAGCTTCTTTTGTTATAATATTTGGGTTTTGTTCTTAGCTCTCAAAACTGCTCCGGTGTGATAAAGGTAAAAGGATGATCTTTGGTCATTTATAAAAAGCCTCTTTCGTAACCACAAGCTGAGTTTATGTTAATGATAAGACTTTTGGAAAGCCTCTACGGATGCGGGGGGGTGGGGGTGGGTGGGCTGATTGCTAGGGCAATTGATCATGTGATTAAAGTATTAGAAGGTTCAGTCCCATCCCAACCACAAGGGAAGGGGGGGTAGGGAGCTTGAAGTTGAATTAGTAATCATGCTGGGACGCCTGGGTGGCTCAGAGGTTAAGCATCTGCCTTTGGCTCAGGGTGTGATTTTTGGAGCCCCAGGATGGAGTCCCACGTTGGGCTCCCTGCATGGAGCCTGCTTCTCCCTCTGTCTGCCTCTCTCTCTGTCTCTCATGAATAAATAATAAAATCTTAAAAACAAAGCAAAACAAAACAACAACAAAAATATGCCTACTTATTGAAGCATCCATGCAACACCCTAACCTAAGACTTTGTTTTTGTATGAAAGCAGTAATTTTAAAAACAACATGGATTCTACACTCAGCTACTTCTCTAAACTCTGATGGGATCCCAGGGACAATTGGGATGTGAGAGTAGGGGAGCGAGGCCAGGCTATGAATGAAAAAGAGAAAACAAGAGAACTGTTTCACAAAAACATTGTCACTTTTTAACTTGATTGGTTTTAAATAGTGCTATTTACTTCACTAAATACCATGTAACTAGTTGTTTTTGGACTTCTAAATAAAATAGGTTTTAGCAAATGGCAAATACACACACACACACACACACGCACAAGTTTATAAACAGGATCAAATGCTTCATGTTGCTTGTATTTGAAATTGCCATTAAAAGATTAATCACTTTATCAGTATAAAAGGAAAGAGCACAGTCTAAATAGGTACTGGCAAATATTTTCCATTTGTATATGTCTTTAAGAAAAGAATAGGACTACATATATAGGCGAGTTCTATACCATTCCTTCCATGTTAGTCATAGAATTGCAACTTTGAAAGTTGTAGCTTTAAAATACATATATAATTGAAATTTTATCAGGAAAAAACTTTCTATTAATT
The DNA here is from genome assembly GCF_018345385.1 of Vulpes lagopus. Lineage (NCBI taxonomy): Eukaryota > Metazoa > Chordata > Mammalia > Carnivora > Canidae > Vulpes > Vulpes lagopus. The sequence goes on along the minus strand of NC_054839.1, from coordinate 39,366,422 downwards.
TGAAAGACATTGAGTAAGATGCTAGTAATATTTTGCAATTCTTAATAATATTTTGTGTTTTCTCCTGTAAAGAATTAGTATATTAAGAGAAAGTTGCAGGAAAAATTGTTTTGGATAGTTTTTTGGGGGTACCCCATAAATAAATTAGCTTATAGATTTTGTTTAGAATAGGCCAATTGAATGTATTTCTTATAGTCCATCTATCTATCATCTACTTATGAACTATAAATATCCTGATGTATTTTCTAATATGCTACTAGTATAGATACATATTTTGTGAGATATCAATATTTATATATCATTGTAATAGTATAGATGACATTATCTAATGTAACATATAATGGTATAGATAGTGTTGCATTCATAATAATATATTTATATTATGGGTTATAGGTTGAATTGTGTCCCCCTAAAATTCATATGTTGAAATTCTAAATCTTCTATGTGACCTTATAAGGAAATAGGGTGATTGCAGATGTAATTAGTGAACATGAGGTATACTGGAGTAGGATAGGCCCCTAATCTAATCTGATTGGTGCCTTTATAAAAAGGGGACATTCGCACCCAAATATGCACACAAGGAAAATGCCACATGTAGCTGAAAACAGAGATTGGTATGATGCTTCTACAAGCCAAGTAATGCCAAAGATTTCTAAGGAAGCACAAGAATCATGGAACAGATTTCTCTTCACAGCCCTAGGGAGAAATCAAATATCTCTGTTGTTTAAACCACACAGTTTGAGGTACTTAGTTACCATGGCCTTAGCAAACTAATATACTATGTTACATAATTTAGAAAACATATCCATCTAATATACTAGTATATATATATATATAGTAATACATATCTACCTATCTACCTATCTGACATAAGACATGCCACCATTCTGAAAGACACAAAAAGTTCTAAGATAAAAATGCAGTTAAATGAGACATAGTTTTATTTTATTCAGGTAACCTAAATGCAAAAACTTCAGTTGTATTTGGACTTGTTGATTGATCTGGCTAATGTTTATGCAAACATAATAGCTTGTAGACAAGTGATAAAAAGTTGGAAATGACCTCTGTGGTTATTTAATCGAGCATCTGTCTCAGTACTGGAATAAGCTCCATAATATCTTTGGCTGGCAGCCAATTACCTTCTTTCAAGGGAGCAGAAAGAGAGGTTGACTGACCACCAAACGGCACAAGGGAAGAGTTGAAAAGAGGAAGTGATAATTAGACCGAGTTGAAACATGGACAAGAATGGCAAAGTTTCCTCAGGCTAGAATACAGCATGAGGCAAAGAGATCAATGAGAGGTTAGTGGGAGAAGTTCACCTAGCCAGTTTGTGGTGTCTTAGGACTATCCAGAGGGGCCTTAACTAGTCTCTTAGGTGAAAGTTTGGGGAATGGTTTACATCTAACAGTACTAAGATACAAAGTAAAAGTGCCTATTATTAACACATCTATATTTTAGGAAGTTCAACATGAGAAAGAATAGAGGTGCTTTGGAGAAAGATCAGAATACTTGATCAATGAGGGAATGTTACTTCCTTGTTTGGTCTTAAATAATTTGCAGTTCCTCATCTGATGTCATTTGATTGGACCTGACTTACACCAGATTCCATTCCAATTGTATCTCATGTCACTCACTATCACACTTCCTATGCCTTGGTCATACTGGAATTATTTAGCATTCTGTAAATACATATTTTCTTCATGGTATTGTGCCTTTAAAAATGTTCTAGGGTCTTAAGAAAAGCCTGATTCTCCTATACTAGTATTTAACAGAAGAGATTTGTCATGAATAAATTTTATTTTATTAAGAGGTTATTTATTTACTTGAGAGAGAGAGAGCACAGCAGGGGAGCAGCAGAAGGAGAGAAGGAGGCAGACCCCCTGCTGAGCAGAAAGTCCAATGAAGGGCTCCATGTGGGACTGGATATTAGGACCCAGGGTTCATGACCTGAGACAAAGACAGACGCTTAACCAAATGAGCCACTCAAACATCCTATGAATACATTTTAGATTGACCTTTTTTTAAACCTCTTTTTATGAACAAATATTCCTAAAGACACCCCTCAAGAGTTATACATGCAATATGGATCTCCAGTTATTAATTGTCTTTGGAATCATGTTCCCCTTTGCTGCCATGAGAAAAAGATTCTATAGGGTTCTTTCTGGATGAGTTTTTTCAAAATACTTCTGAGTCTGATGATCCTTTTTAAGTGTGTTTCTTGGTGATTTGAAATAACAGACTACCTGAGAACCATATCTATGTCGGCTGTCCTGAAACCCAATACAGTGTTTGTGTGTCCATATACCTGTGATAAATATTGTGACCCCTTTAAATATAGGAGTTGGATTAAGTGACTATTCCTATTAATATCATATGTAAAATGTAATTAATCTATAGTAGAGTCAAAGATGCTTTTTGGAGAAACTATTGTCCCAACCTTTAATAGGTTTGTAGTTAGTAATTACTAAGCAATTTTTCTCCTTCATTTATCTTGATTAAAATTGTTCTTAAGAAATTTAGAGTAAATCATAACAACATGGTCAGGAGCAAGAAGATTGCTCTGGATTCAAACTACATGAATTATTTGTAAAATGGAAATAATAATAGTATCTCCACAGGACTGTTGTTAGGACTAAATGAAATGACATTTCTCAAAGATTATCCATTGCTTGATGGCCTGAAAGCAAAAGTATTAACCAATATCATCTGGTTGGGGGAGAAATCTGGGCCTTCAATTTTAGTTTATCTATGTAAGTAGAAATTAACTCTGCTAGTATGTACTTCTTTGGCTCTCTTCCCAACAGACATGTGGCAACCTTCTATTCAGTCAACTGTTCTAGTATGGATCTATAATTTTTATTAAAAAGTTAGTGGTTTTACTGTGAAAGCACACTGCTCTATGCTTGAGCTGTTACATAGAATAGTTTCCCTTAGAGGATTTGTCAGGGAAGTAATCTTGAGCCCAATATTGTCCAATAGCTATTAAATGTTAGTCGAAAAGAAAAAAATAAATTGACAGAGGCTCGCCATAAGGTTATGTACATTGCACCCATTAGTACAGATCATTGGTTTTTAAACATTGTTGCATTGTTGTCATTTCAATAGGCAAAACCATTATTCTCCAAGGAATTCTTACACAATTCAAGAAATGAAACAGATTTTAAAGAATCTGCTCAGTTTGAAGGCTGTGAGGACCACTACAACCATGTGGGCATTCATCAAGTCCTTTTTTGGCTTCTCTACAGAACCCTCTGATTTTGAGGATCAAAAACTACTCCTTTGGATAATTTAATTTCTGCTCTTACATTATCAAGAAAGTCAGAGAGCTGTGTACTCATATTGTGTCAATTTCCCATTCTTTGAATCATTCAAATATTATTATAAAATGCCTGCTCTGAGCCAGACATTGTTCTTGGTTCTGGAGGATAGCAGTGACACAACAGCTTCTTGGGCCATGCTATATTATATTTGGGAGGAAAGGAGATAAATAACAAATAGGTAAAAAAACAGTACACTAGTCATAATCGCATATACTTTTAAGTTCTGTGAAGATGATAAAAACAAAGTATTTTAATAGAGTATGGGTTTCAGAGGGGATCACTTAGGACAGGGTCAGTGAGGAAGTTCTCTCAGGGGAGGTAAGGTTTGGGGAGAGGCCTGAATGAACTGAGTTAGTCAGTTCATTGACTGACTGGGATGGAGGGAAAGCCTTCTGTGAAGAGGGGAATGCAAGGGCAACCACACTAAACTCTGTTGAATTGGGCTTATTTGATAATCAGAAAGAAGGGCAGCATTTAAGACAATGAGTGAGTGAAACAGAGCAGATGCCAGCTCTAGGATGGGATGTAAGACTCAGGCAAGGATGGGTTCATACAGGGCCTTGTAGAAGCCATTTAAGAGGTCAGACTTTCTTCCACATACAGTAATATGCCATCAGAGGATTTGGGGAAGAAAGGATTTGATTTACATCCTAAAAGGAGCTCTCTGATCCGCAGGAAGAGAGACATGGTCCAGGAGCAAGAGAGCAAACAAATAGACCCTTTTTAACATACTTTCACAGACTAGTGAAACTAGCAGTTTGACCTCTCTTGAGAATCGCAAAGTTCTTTTTAAAATGTCTTCAGAAAACAATTAATATATCTAGTTTAAATACTAAGAAGAGTCAAATGTTTGCCAAGCAATTAATTTGTATTTATTTGATGGATGATTATGGATCACATTACTGATAATTGTGTTGCTTCCTGGACTGCAAGTGAAAATGTAAGGAATCCCACGCAGCCCCTTATGTGCACAATCCATATCACTGATGATTCTTAATTTCAGTTCTTTTCCTTGTCTTATCTTTCTCACTTATATTCAAACATGTTACAATGTATAATGCATAGCTATATAGTATGCAGTGTATAGCTTTGGAATCAGCCTATAATCCTTTGTTTGATTGGGTTTTTTAAATTTGAATAAGTGGGAGTAGAAAAAGTCATGGTTGGATGATTAATAACTTAATTAATCATTAAAAATTAGATAGATGTACAAATTCCTAGGCATTATATCAATGTCCCATGTGTCACTTAAATTTCAACAAACTGTGGTAGATTTTTGTGTTGTATAGTCATATTCACTACCAAAATAAATAAGCACTGTGGCTCTAAACAGGAGACAATGAGATTGCAATATACATTATAAAATACTGTTATAGAATCAAATCCTAAATTCTTAGTTTATAAAAAGTTACTTGGGGATCCCTGGGTGGCGCAGTGGTTTGGCGCCTGCCTTTGGCCCAGGGCGCGATCCTGGAGACCTGGGATCGAATCCCACGTTGGGCTCCTGGTGCATGGAGCCTGCTTCTCCCTCTGCCTGTGTCTCTGCCTCTCTCTCTCTCTCTCTCTCTCTGTGTGTGACTATCATAAATAAATAAAAATTTAAAAAAATATATAAAAAGTTACTTAACACCAGAAATTACAGCTCACTATTTTTATCACAATTATAGAAAATACTGCGTTTATTTTAATAAATATTTTCATAATTTACCTATGTATGTGATTTATTTCAAATATCCTTCCCATATTATAACTACATATATTATCATCACTGATTTATGGAGCATTCAATGTGACTTTCTGAACCCACTGAAATTTTATGACATTTGTGGGTTTCATTATATATGCATGTAGAATTATACATACGCAGATGTGCTTATCATATTCAATGTCATGATTGAATATTAGTGTTTTTATGCTAAATGTTTTTTGCAAATATATATAATGACTGAGATTTTTTTATTAAACTTTTAGAATGGTTAGCACCCCATGGGAGACAATAGAAAATCTGCTTAACCAGAAATGCTAGATCAGACTTTAAAAGATAGAAAATAGTGTCAAGAAAATCTACTGTGATTGTTCATAAATCAGTGTGTGTAGAATTAAAAATGTGACAGTGTTTTAAGTTAGACTTCATGAAAAGCCTATATAGTCTTGAGAGCATGTCTTGACATTTAAAGTATATGCAGCAACTCATTGTATAAAAATGGCCTAGTTCCCAAGACAGCAGCTCAGATACGTTCTATACCTGAGAAACATCTGCAAAGCTGCTTGCGTGTTACAAAATTTTGTTTGCCAATGGAAATCAGATCAAATTATTCAAAATAGAATTTAGCCCTGAAAGGCAGAAGGAAAATTAAGATAATATGTCTTCATGATTGTGTGCTATGTTCAAAGGTCATACTTTATGTCAAAAATTTTAAAGATTTATTTAATTATTTGGGGGTGGGGGAAGCGACAGAGGGAGAGGGAGACGGAGAATCTTCAAGCAGACTCCCTGCTAAGCATGGAGCCTGATGCTCAGTTCCATCCCAGGACCCTGAGATCATGACTGAGCTGAGCTGAAAACAAGAGTTGGCCACTTAACCGACTGAAGCACTCAGGTGCCCCTATATCAAAAGCTTTAAATAGAAATTTGCTTTAGCAATTAATGTTTACTTTTTGCAAGTGTTTACAGTATCTAATGGAATCTAATGATAACATGGAATCTAATGATATTTATTATCTATTTGTATCTATTAATATCAGGAGATGCTATAATTTTCATATTTATACAAGTGCATGACATCTCATATAGTGTTTAATTGCTGATTAATTAATTGTTATTGAATAATTAATGTGTTTAATGCTTTATAGTTTTTATATGAATTGTCACTACACTTTCATAACAATTCCATGAATCAGATATCCTTGTTATTTTACTTACAAATAAGAATATTATATATTCAACTACTAAGTTTTTATATGAATTTTCACTACATTTCATAACAATTCCATGAATCAGATATCCTTCTTATTTTACTTACAAATAAGAAAATTATATATTCAACTACTAAGTAGGAGATCGAGGACTAAGCCTGACCTATCTTGGTCAGTGTATATTGAGCAAGTCATATAACATTAAAGAAAGTCCTTTCTAGGTTGAAACATTGAGGTTCTCTTTACTTTTTGTCCTTGTAGTAGATACCGTTCTGTTAAGTAAAATTAATAAGCAAATGAACTTTCTTCTAAGTACAGTCATCTTCCAGATGGCAAGTTATTTTTTTCCTCACTATATTCTCCAAGGCTTTCCTCCACTACCCTTCATCTGGATAACAATTGAATCTTTTAAAACAAAAGTAATCATGTGTTCTCAGAGCTAATAACTCTTAAGTTTCTGCTGTATTATCTATTAGCTTTGTATAATTACCTTGACACTCTCCTTTTTCTTTTGTCTCATATTGCTGCTAGATTAGTATGTATGTAGTTTTTATTTTGATGCATTAAATTTAGAGAAAGTTTATGAAACTTATAAGGATTCATGGTCTTTTATACAATTCAGAAATTATCCACTTTTTAAAAAATTATTCTCTCTTATACACACACACATTTTTCCTGACCATTTAAATAAGGTGGAGATGTTATAAATTTTTCTCTTAAATATTTCAATGTACATTTCTTCAGAAATTCTCTGACATAACCACAGTATATTATCAAAATCTGGAAAGCTATCATTATTACATTATCCCAATCCATACTCAATTTTTTTCAATTGCTCTAATAATGTTTTATAGCTACTCACTCTGTTCCAAAAAATCCATCCAAGATGATGCTTTCATTGTATTTAGCTGCCCTGTGTTTTTAGGCTCTTGAAATCTGGAACATATGCTGGTTTTTTTTTTATCTTTCTTGATATTGACATTTTTGGGCTATGGGCCTATGATTTTGTAAAGTTTGCTTCAGCTGGGGTAATAGATATTTTCTGATGATTAAATCCAGGCTATGAATAGAATGTTAAATTTTATATCTAGGTCAAGATAAAGAACAAGTCCCTCATTCCAAAATCTTTTCATGCTTATTCCCTGTGAATCACCTCCATTCACCCTTAAGAGGCAATAATCATTATTTTTTTTCACAATATATTTGTTTTGCCTGTTCTCAAATTTCTTATACATAATTTTCTAGCAAATTGCTAAGACTCTTTCCATTTTTTCCATGTTTCTCAGTCTGTGGTTTGCCTATTTTCATGTTTCTCAGTCTGTGGTTTGCCTATTTGTTTTTAGTGAACAGAAGTATTTAATTTCAGTGAAGTCTAATTACGTTTTTTCTTTTCCTGTTTTTTTTTTTTCTATGTCTAGTTTAAGAATACTTTGCTTAACCCAAGGTTGCAATGTTATTAAATTAATTTTTTTGTGTGGAATGAGATAAGAGTCTGAATTTTTTCCCCGTATGTACATTCAATTTTTTAGCACCATTTGTTAAAAAATATTTGCCTTTATTTACTGAATTGCTTGGATGCCATAGTAGAAAAACAATGTCAAGTCTATTTCTGGGGTCTGTGTTCTGTTTCATTTATTTATTGCCTTGTTCTTCTTTAGTTTTATTTTAGCTTCATATGAATCTTGATTACAAGTCCTCCAAATTTGCTCTTCAAGATTTGTCTATGTATACTAGGTTCTCAATATTTCCATATGAATTTTAGGAGCTGTTTGTTATTTGCTATTAAATCAGACAAAAACCTCATTGATATTAGGATTAAGACATCAATTTGGAGAAAGTGACATTTTAAACATTTTGAGCCCTTTCATCAATGAATCTGATCACTCCATCTTTTGGGGTCTCTTTAAATTCCTCTTAACCATATTTTCTAGATTTTAATACAGAAAATTTGTTCATCCACAGCTTAAGTTTTCTAATATGTTTATTTTCAGCACTATTTAAAAATCATTATTATTTTTAAAGATTTTATTTATTTATTCATGAGAGAGAGAGAGAGAGAGAGGCAGAGGGAGAAGCAGGCTCCCTGCAAGAAGCTTGATGCTGGATTTGATCCCAGATCTGGGCATCATGACCCGAGCCAAAGGCAGACACTCAATCACTGAGCCACCCAGTGCTCTTTAAAATTATTTTTAAGCTATATTTTTCTATTTTGCTCTAAATTGTAGGAATTAAGTTGATTCTTATATACTGACTTTGTATCCCATGAACTTTCAGAATTTGCTTATAGTTTAGTTGTTTTGTAGATCCCTTAGGATTTTATGTGTTAGGATTCTGTATAAATAATTCTGCTTGTGAATAGGGACAGTTATATTTCTTTTACTTTAATCTTTATTCTCTTTATTTTTTAAATTTATTTTCTCTCCTTTTATTGTGCTCACTTGTAAAATTTTAAACAGAAATGTTGAGAAAGTATTTCTTTGCCTTGTTTATGATATTTGGGAGAAGAACACTAAATCCTTTAGGATTAACTATGTTAGGCACAGATTTTTGAAAGATGCTTTTTATTCATTTCTAATTTACTGAATTTTTTTAAAACATAAAAGTGCTTAGTTTTGTCATGTAATTTTTTTAAATCTATTGAGATGACCATATAATCGTGCTCATTTTTTCTGTTAATGTGATGATTGATTAATTTTTATGAGTTAACCATTTCTTCTTTCTCAGGTTAAACAAACTTGGACTATGTATTATATTTTATTATAGATGGATGAATTTTATTTTCTTATATTTTTGAGGATTTTTCATCTTTATGATGGATATTTGTACTTTTTTAACAATTTTTCATTATATTTTGGTATTAAGGTTATGGTGTTAAAGTTTTAAAGCATCAGAAAATAAGCTGAGACAAATACTCACTTTCTCTATATTCTAAAAGGATTTGGGTAAATTTGATTGTATTTCTTTTTTATTTCTTCATATATTTCATCAGTAAATTATTGATGCTTAAAGTTTTTGTTGTGAGAAGATTCTAATTCATTTGAAAATGAATGAAAGTAAACGTCTCTGCCATCAGATTATCATTAGTTTGGTCTATCTCCTTGTTTATTTTATTTTAAGCTTATTATAATTACTTACCTTGAATGTTGTATAGATCTGAACTCATCTTGAACCTGTGAAACACTCTTTCACTTGACTCCAAATCTTCATTAACAACATTTTAATTATCCTTAGCCTTTGTGTTCTGGAACTAATTCCTAATAAAGCATAACATTGTCATGTGTAAATGGGGGAAAGATTTGATGTTCTTTTGCAGTGGTTATAACGTTATTCTTTTTTATGAAATTTCATTCATTAAATTCATTAAATAGATTTATGTTTCTCTTATCTAATATAATAGTGTTGTTAAAAGTGAGAAGATATAGCATGTTTCCATAAGACTGATTGAAAATGAGTAGTTTTAAGAAAGAGCTAAGCCGAAATACTCTTACTTTGACCTCATCTTACTGTATGACTTTAATAAGGCAAGAATAAGTGCACTGATTGGCTTATTTTTTGAGTCTGGTGTTTTATAATTTGCTAATAACATAGTTTCTACCAAGCTGATATAAAAATATTGAACAAGTGTGAACACACTACTAATACTTCTTATAGACTTCCCTGTTCAGATGAAGGGAACAATTTTGTTGGAAATAAGATGGATCGTTTTGAAGGTTTCTGCAATAAAATAAAAATGATACACTTGTTTCACTTGCCAATTATTAAGAAATTGTCTGCCAACACTACAAGAATAGAAAAAATATGTAAGAGTAGACAGTATGTGAAATGTGACATATAACACTTTATATACTATATAGACTGGGATGTTTGCTATTAATATGGCGTTTGTAAGGGTGTCAAATCAGAAATAGTTCACCTTTCAATAATTGCTATTTATTGTAACCTAGAAGTCAATATAGAGTACGCTTTCTTTGAGACTGCATGTTCAAAGAAAAATGTTAAGTTTTCATTTCAGCAAGTATCAAAATCTTTCAAATTATATAAATCTTATCTTCTCCCTTGGGTTTTTCACTACTTTGGAGATAGTATGGTGCATCATTAAGTTTTGGACTTTGGCTATCTCTGAAGTAGTGCTCATTAAATATGTTATTTGGAAATATTTAAACTTGATCGATTGAAATATTTTGGCAATATGAGTATCTGTTCATCTGTTAACAGACCCAAATTTCTCAAAAGATCCAACATAATCCATGTTAGAAAATATATATTTCCTTCAAATCTGAGTAACTTCTGGTTCCTCCATCAGAAAGGCCCTGTGCCATGATTGACTAAGGTCGTATAAATTATAACAAAGACGATTTACTCACTTGTGAGAACAGAAGATCTGAGTTGAGTTTTATGCTTTGTCTGATCTCTTTCTGAAGACAAATGAGAATAGCAGCCCATTTAAAATGTCTAAAACGTGACATTACAGGCTTTACAATATTTTTTTCAAATTGATTACTGCATCTTTAATTAGAGGTATTGAAATTATTTTCTTGATCCTCTCATAAGAATTTTTTTTATTTATCAATCTTTCACTTGAAATGATCTTGATATAATTTGAAATGTGATTTCCTCTTTTATTAGCATTATATCATATTTGAACCAGATTGAATGACATTCCCAGAAGCAGAATATATCAGATTCTATTGTTTTTTTTTTTCTTTCCCAGATATTGAGTAGAAAGGTTACTCTACTGTTTCCAATAGTGAATCTTTCATTTAGAGGTATGGGCAAAGTAAAATTTATGAGGCTCTTGGCCTCTAGGTTAGTATTGCTATAATTGTATTTTAGCATTTGGCTTCAGTTAATTTTTCCAGGAGGATGCCACAAATTGCAAAGATACTATTCACTTAAAAATGATATCAGATTCTCAAGATGTTTGTTCACAAAACTATTCCCTCAGACCAGTTTTGATATAAATTTCAGAGTACACTCTTACCAGATAGCCAAATATGATTAGCAGTTTTTTCCTTTGTTTATAAGCAAAGAACAAAACTTTATCATTATACAGTGATATGAGACTGAGTTTTGGGCATAAATAATACAATGAGATATTTTATAGTTGATGAATTACACTTTGTTACCTGCAATACTGCTGACACATTTTTGGGAAAAAAATTGTATTTAATTTTAAGGGAAATGTAGAAAAATGACAGCTCTAATTTAATTTGTCTTGATACATAATCATGTAAAGGTAACTAACATATTGAACTAGCATTTTGTCACTTCTGGTGAAGTATAACCATGAAACTGTGCCATGATAATTACTTTTAATAAATTACTGACATTATTAAAGTGCATGAATGCACAACTTTCAGCTTGCCCCAGTTTGTCTACCTTTATGTTACAGACGCCATAATTTTCTCTTTTACTTTGGGATGGCTTTCTGTACAGAGGAACTCTAAATCTTTCCCATCCCATAAATACGTGAACATAAACTCATGATTTATTGCAATTTAGCTTCTGTTTCTGTGGAGGAGGTTTACTCTGCTGAGAAAACTCATTAATCTCATTCATGGTTCGTAGTATAAACATAACCTTTACAATATATAACAGAACAAATTATGTATTTGTGTGATTTACCGTTTCTGTTTTGGAAAGAGAACAAATTGTAGTGTTTTTTCCACTTTTAGTTTCAATATCCATTGATAAATTTGTACTATTAACCCAAACCAGGTATAAAATACAGTATTATTCATTTTGACATGTGTTTTTGCATTTACTCACTATAAAAAGAAATACCAAGATGTGATTTGACAAGAAACAAACTTCAGAGTAAAATTGTCTGTAGCTGTGTTTGTGTGTGATGAAATTGGCTCATAATACTGAGTGATTGTGGACACGATTTTGTATCTGTGTTGATACTTGTAAACTCAGTATTAACTTACTACAGAATTTCTTTAAAAGGAATAGACTTAAAACATACCTTTTTAATTTGTGCAGAATAAAATTTTTATTTTGTGCTCTAAACCGTTTTTGCTAAGTTATTATAGATTCCCCAGAGAACTGCCAGTTGAATTTTAAAGGTGTAACTGTGGTAATAAGAAAAAAGTTCTGCTACTACCTTATGAGCTTTGCTCTAAATCCTTTCTCATCTGTTCCTTTGTCTTTGCAGTTTCCTGGAAGTTGTATTTTGTATAATTTCTTCTCTTTCCAAACACTTGGACTAAAAAACATGATTCTTAATTTCTTACATCAAATTGGACTTTCTCAGTAAAGACATTCTAGTATCATTTATTGGTTTGTAAGGTGATAATTCCAACAATTAGTGGAAAGAAATATTGCTTTTTGGGGCTCATAATCTACAGTATAAACATTTTATTTTTATGTAGCTAAATTTTAAAGCAACAGTTTGTTAACCTATCGATTGTTAACTCATTTTCAATTAAAAAGCTATTTTAACTTGTTAAAAAGCACTTTTTTTATAATAAATTGATAATCATCCAATGAAAGTATAATGTTTTTTTTTTAAATTTACTTGGATAGAATATTCCGAGAGGTATTCATGAGGGATCTTTGCTCTGGGGCTGATGGAGAAATACTGCTCACGAGTACCAGGATGGCTTTAAAATGTATTCTAGTAATCAAGAACATGTAAAAAGAAAATCTATTCATTATTCTTGCTTCTTCTTATTGGTCTGTCATACCTGAAAGCAATCCTTTAACTCTCAACCAACCTGTTGTCCCCAAGCCTGCCAGAAAGGCAGTAGAGGGCACTGTGAGAATGTGACAATACAGCAAAGATATTGACTACTTCCAGCAGGATACTGTGAAATGTAGCAGACAAAGAAGGGGAGTCGTTTTTCAACTTTAAATTACCCTTGATTTACTGATTCTTGACTGGAGAGTCATCTGTCAAAATGTGCTGTTTACCACATGAATGTTTGGTGTTCACTTGGCTCAAATCTCAGCCTCTTGAAGGCTTTTCTCTGAACCAGACTTGGACACTAGGTCAATGTGTATCAGCATATGGCTTAATCTCTATCTGAGAACTTTATCTGTAGTACTCTGATAAACTGTGATTCTTTCCATCTGTCCATTTTCTTGTTCCTTTGATCCTGTGTACATAAGCAAGGTTCTCATTCTGACTGCCAACAACAAATTACTTTTGAAAAAGAAAACTCTCAAATTCAATGTACCTCTATCATTTCCCTACTACCAAACATCCTGGCAGGTTGTACATGACATTGGCAATTTTGGAATGGGATTTGAGCTAATAAGAGCACTATGGTTGCCTCATACGAATGGTCGGATGTCTAATTTCTTAGTTGATTTTTACTTTATGCTCTTAACCAGAGAACAAATGAAGGGGAGGGACAAAATCTCCTCTGACTAACCTACCCTGATTTTGTTATTTAATCCAGTTCTACAGGCCTTATGCTTTGTGAAAATTTGTCCCAAAACATGACAACCAGTCAACTGTCAGCTCTAGTTCTACACTCAAACTATCTCTTATTTTTGGCTTTCCAAGAGTTTTTAGTAGAAAATTCAAAATATTGCACCAATAACTGCTAGCCAGACTCTATTATTAAAGTATATAGAAGCACTTGCTCACAGTCTTCTCTTACAAGATTAATATAAACACAAAAATCACAATTTATACTTTTTAGTTCTATGATTATCTTGATTTCTCTCTGATTCATTGTAACTAGAAAAATAATTCCAAAGAACTGAGAATACACTTCTCTCTGAACATTGTGCAACATATAGTTAAATGTTCATAATAGATAAGAGAATGATAAAAAGTGGCAGCATTGCACGTAAATGCACTTACATCTACTAGCTTACGTATTTTCCAAATTAGTGCTATCAAAGCATGTTGAAAGATAGTTTAAGAATTCCATACTACGTTATCCTTAATGTCTTCATATTTGTAAATAAAGCCTGAAGAGTAGTGAAACCAACTTGCAAAATCTGTTGTCAGGTATTCTAGATTATAGTAGATACACAGATACAGTTAAACTTTAATTCTTGGGACAGAAGAAATTGAGTCATTCAGAGCTAAATATATGTGACTCAAGATCATTGAGAATATACGCAGAAGATATTTTTTGATAGAACGTGGTTGTTTTCTTGTACCTTTATTTCATATAATTAATATGTAATTTCATAAGTGTATGAAATTCTTGATTTCTAAAATTAATGACCCAATGGTAAAATATCACAGGGAAAGAAAAAAAGGCAAAAGATGAATTTGTAATATACTCTTTGTTCTCAGGCTGAAAGATCAGCACATAATTTGATCTGAAACTAAGAGTGTGCTTTACAGTAAAGTAGGTAATGTACTGTGATTATATTTTATATGTGTGTTCTTTTCTTATCACTTCCCTGTTGCATTAGTTCTACTTCCTTTCCCCCACCCCAACAACCTGATAATGGCCAAATTTTCCCTTAGTGATAAGAACACCTGGTGATTGTTCCTCTCCCAGGAGTGACTTTTCAGAAATTGGTGGGATGATCAGTGTGTATGTATATACTATGATAAGCTACCATAAAAAATACCTCCCTAGTCCATGGTATCTTACTGTAAAAACAAAATATGCTGCCACTTGACAATTTCATCAGATCAGCAATTTTACTAGCATTATTTTTGCAAGCATTAAGTTTGCAACTCCATTAAGTTTTTGGAGACAATATTAAATAAGCTTTATTTTCTGTTTAAGTAGAGAAAAATAGTCACTATGAGTTAACTGCTTATCATGCATCAGACACTCTAATGATTGTGTGTACATGTCATCTCTAATCCTCACAATACTATGGTCAGCTAGTCTTATCTGCATTTTATAACCAGGTGAGTGAGACTCAGAGAGCTTAAAACATCACTGAATGTAGAGCCAGTGTGCAAAGCCAGGCCCTCTGAGAGCACATTCTTGCTGTCTCTAATGTGTCCAGCTGCCATTCACTACTATATTCTTCCTTCCTGAGTTCAGGTCCAGGGTTGGACTAAGTTTTTCCCTTACAGATTAGTAGTTACCTTCTTCAGCACTATGTGGAGGACCCTGTTAGGAATAAGGATTCTGTTCATACTTTTTCTGACCTTTCCTCAGTATTAGACCATTCTCTTGAATTTATAATTGTCTACGCAGAGCCCAGACTTAAGTCTGTGCTGAGATTTAGAGACCATTTATTTGAAACAGCAGTGAGGACAAGCCCAAAATTAATTCTGGAGAAGAAATAATAAGCCTGGCCATAGTACATCGACATAAGTACTATGAATTGTGGCAGTCATTTTTCTCTAGACATAGGATTTTTATTTAAGAATTTCCTATGGAAAGATTTCACACTGAATATCAGTAGCAGGAATTCTATATCGGAAAGTTATTTTGATTTTTTTAGGATTTTTCAAAATATTTATATTTTGTAAACAGACATATGTTTCCATACTTTTATTAGTTCCTAGAAATTTTGTAAGCAAATTGTGCCCCCCTTCTAGTTAATATACAGGATAGCATAGCTTACAACTTAATGAATTTTTCTCATTTTTGGTATTTATCTTTTGTCTTTTTGCTCAGTGTTCACTTCACGATGATTTGCCACACATTTATTTTTAATTAACAGTATTTTAATGAAACTACACATTCGAACCTTATACAACAAGGTAAGGCAATAAAAACTCATAAGTACATAAATAAATACAGTCTTGTATCACTAATAGGATAATTTTTCTTGTGTCTTGTCAAATGTTAGAGACTCATGCATATAGTTTCCAAAGACCTAATGTCTAATGCTCAATCTAAGCCAGCATCACTCACCTAAATCATTGCTGTAGCTTTTGAATTGATCTCATAGTCCACTTTCCACAGAGCATCCAAAGAGATGTTTCAAAAGATTAACATTAATTTGTCACCACCTTCCATGTACTTAAATATTTTCCTGACCTTGCAACATAGTTAAAATAAAATCCCCAATTCCTCAACCTGCCCTAGGAGATTCTTGGTCAACTAAACTCACCCATATCTCCAACTTTATCCTAGACTATGCACAATCTACCTTGATCTGCTGCTCAGTGTTTTTGGGCACATATTTTCAGCCTGGAAGTAACTCCCACTCATTTACTTAACCCCAAACTATCCTTTGGGCAACTGTTTCAGCTACACTGGCTCCTTGCAAAAACTCTCATTCTAGATTATCTGTTCTAAATAGATCCCTGAGGCTACTTTCTTACACAATCATACTTTTATTGTAATCACAGCAGTTGGTCACAATTTATCATTATATATTTGTTTATTGGATGCCTTTTTCTAGATTATAAATTCCTCAAAGGAAGGATGAATGTCTGATATCCAGCAGCTATTAGAGCATTCACTTAGCTTGGATCATTAAAGCATAATTGTGGGTACTTACAAATACATTTTCCTAAAACATAGACTACAAATATCTTCTGGTTATTTATCACTGTGTTTCACCACCAATTTAAAACTCAATGATATTTACTCAATTATTTACTTAAAATTAAAATCAAGCATGTAGAGGTGATAGCATCATTTAGTGAATTCCATTTAAAACTGTAGGTTTCACTGTGAGATCACATTATACAGAATTGTTGAGTGATTAAAAATCTGAAATATATGTTTTGTATTTGGAGAAGCGGGTTGAGTATTTGAATGCAATGTTTCTTCAGTATTTGGTATATAAATGTATATTGCAGCTATATTTGTGACAGGATATGGATGTTATAATAGAGACAAATATGGTATGATTGAAAAATGGGTATTATGGTAATCATCAGAATGGCTACTTAGAGTCTCTGCCGTTATGAAGCCTTTAAGAATAGAGTTTGATGGGATGAGCTGTTTATGAAGAGCTTGTTTACACTTGACATATAATTCTACATATTAATTTAATGGCAACAAGCTGTGCTAATCAGGAGACTCATTTTTACTACTTCTTACTTCCATGTGTTTATATACTGTCATTAAGCCTCCTGATTTTCATTTTGCAACCTTGCTTTCTCTTAGAGAACAACTTAGATCTCCCAATCGCTCTAATTTCTACCTCTCAGTTGCACACTTGTTGCTTATGCCATAACTACTTTTTCTTTCTCACTTAATTATGCTGGCTTTTTAAGCAGAACACCTGCTGAGGGGTTAGCTACTTTTGAAAAGATCCAATTGTCTTTGGAGCAAAATGAAATATAGGCACAGAGGCCCAATTATTATTAAGTGTTAGCATAATTGTAATTATAAGTAGAGTGTTTCATTATATTACATCTGTTGAAGTTTTAAATGAATCTCTGTAATGTGCTATATTAATAAGCAGTGAGGAACTGCTGACTTGGCATCCTTTTGGATCACATTTGTGACAACAAAAGAGGTTATGAAAATGAATTCACCATAGGAGCCCTACTGAGTTAGTTACTATGATTCACAAGCTTATTATGGTAATAAAGCAACATGAGACAATAATGGTAGGAACTGGGATAGACAAGAGATGCTCAATATTGCTCCAGAAACATTATGAAGAACGAATAAGAAGTGTTGGGAATTGTACTTAATCTAGTGTAGCAGCTGTCGCACGGCTGAAGAAAATCAGAAGTCCCTCTTCACCTTGCCCTTCTGCTTGATTCTTTCACCTGCAGTTTTCCTGACTCAGAATATATGGATTGTCTCAGTTACACAGAGGAATTATTGTCATCATGGTCTAGAGGTTGCAGATTCACCTCTTCTATAGAAGGACACAGAAAAATGGCACAGATATGATCTTCAAACACAGTGGGGGTTGTAATTGTTCTCTCTCCTTTGTGATTTCCACAGAAAGTGTCAGGGTTCAAACAAGTACATGAAACAGAAGTGACAAAGGTCAACGGATGTTGAAGGAAACAAACTTTTGAGAACTGTAAATCCAGAATATTTCTCTGGCATATACAAACAAGTCAGCATGTGTTTTGTACCAAAGCATAAATAGCAAAATTCTTGCCAAATATTCAATGTTTATTTTAAAAATATTGTTTAAAAACCTTCTTCATTTCCATTAACATGGAATGACAATTCATGACAATTCATGTTGACTGGAGCTAATTCATAGGATGTTTGTAACAAAGTAATTCAATAAACCGCTTCTTTCATCCTTTTGAAGACCCAACCATAACTGTTTAATTTTATTAAAATAAATTTATTTTGTTAACTTATTAAAATATATTTTATTATTACACAGTTTCAATTAGGAGTTTTAAAAATTTATTTTTGAACAGTTCAAATTGAGTCTTAGAAAGCTATGGCCAGACAAATTTAATTCATCTGAGCCCCGTGCAACGTTTCTTTGCAATTGCACCAAATCTATTTGTTTTTATAAATAGATGGAGTCTTTTTCTATTGCTGCATAATAAAGTACTAGTGGCTTAAGGGATGCCTGGGTGGCTCAGCAGTTCAGCATCTGCCTTTGGCCCAGGGCCTGATCCCGTAATCTGGGATTGAGTCCTACCTCAGGCTCCTAGTGCGGAGTCTGCTTCTCCCTAGGCCTATGTCTCTGCCTCTCTCTCTGTGTGTGTTTCTCATGAATAAATAAATAAAATCTTTTAAAAAATAGTGGCTTAAGAGAGCACCCATTTATTCACTCTCTAGTCTGTAGGTCAGAAGTGTGGAGACAATGTGGTTGGGTTTTCTTCTTAGGGTCTCAAAATTCAAGATGTTGGCTAATCTATGTTCTTGAGGATCTGGCAAAGAATTTGTTGTCCCTGCTCATTCAAGTTGTTGGCAAAATACAGTTCCTTACAGCTGACAAACCAAGGTCCCTCTTTCCTTGATGGCTGTCAGATGAGGATCACTCTTAGCTCCTAGAGGACACCTGTATTCCTTTCCACTTGCCTCTTACCCTCTTCAAGGCCAGCAACACAGAATCTCTCCTGCATGGAATTCCTCTCACACTTCAAATATCTCTGACCACCCCATCTCCCAGTCTCTAACTTTGAGACCTAGATTTGAAGGGTCACAAAGTCCTCCAATAAGAAAGCTTTCCTGTTGTAAAGTCAGCTGATCTGAATTTAATTACATCTGCCAAATAGATTTATAGCAGCACCCAGATTAGCGCTTTTTATTGGATTATTGGAAGAACATATATGTATGCTAGAGGCCAGGTTCCTGGGGACTGTCACAAAAATCAGCCTCTCACTTGGTCCTTATTACAAACATATACTCAAAACATCAAGTAAATGCCCGAGAACTTGACTAGAATTATATTACTGGACAGTGAAATACAGCAATGTTTGTAAAGGGAGGCACCACACATTTACATTGTAACTTTTCAGAAACTATTTGATTTATCAAAAATAACAATTTATCGTTTTTATGATATGGTAAGTTCTTTACTCATGCATGCAACAAATATTTATTGCATCCCTTAAAATGCTCAATGGCTACAGATAAAAAGAATATGCCAGACCCCTTCTCTCAGGGAACTAATATATACATTGCATCCGACGCTGATAGAAACAGGAGACGTAGTTGCAAACAAGAATGATTCCTATATCTAAGCATCTTATAATTTTGTTGTGAGAAAGACATAAAAAGAATAACTACAGGAACAATTACTTAATTACAGTTGTGATAAGTATGAAAAGGCGAGAATGTATGATTCATTATACATGCATCACAGACTTCGACTTCTCTGAGAAAGTCACATTTAAGATGCCATTTGAGGACCAGGAAATTGTGATATAATGAGTAGTCAGGGGAAGAAGGAGTACAAAGTGCTGATGGAGAATTTTAGCTCTTTGGTAATGCATGAAAAATATTAGTAACATTTTTTCCCTTTGTGATAATAATAGATTAAGAAATTTTTCTGGGGGATTTTCTGGGTGGCTCAGCAGTTTAGCGCCTGCCTTTGGCCCAGGGTTTGATCCTGGAGACCTGGGATCGAGTCCTGCATCAGGCTCCCTGCAAGGAGCCTGCTTCTCCCTCTGCCTGTCTCTGCCCACCCCCCCGTCTCTCATGAATTTAAAAAAAAACTCTGTAGAATAAAATTTGTGTTCTTTCTATAATTAAATGTGTAACTTCTTGGACTAATGTTAGAAATAATTCTTGGGACAACTGTTATACTTTTCCTTTAAGGCATATGAATAATATGCCTTCTTCCCAAGGTGGAATGCAATTAAAATTGTATTTAACACACACACACACACACACACAGATTTCAGTGTGCATCGGGCACTCTTCTAAATCACTTACAAATAATGACTCATTTAATCCTCATAATAACCCTATTAGGTTGCTACAGTAATTATCTCCATTTTACATATGAAGAAACCTGAAACACAAAAATCAAGAGTGATCACAGAGGGAAAGACCCAGAGTGTGAGTCTAAGTGATTTGACTCCACGGTTCATGATAATGACTCTGATGCTAAGACACTGGCAACACTAGGAGCTGGACCTAAATATACTCTGCTGTACAAACAGTCACTCTTTCATTGTTTTTTATCTTGGCCCATTTGTGTCACTGTATTCTGTCTTTCTCTGCATGATGATGATTACTGATTAACTTTGAAAGGAAATCACACCTAAAAAAAAAATGTTGTTTTCTTCCTGCTTTTTATCGAACTGATATATTATTTTTAGAAAGTTCCCAGAAGTTAAAAGAGCACACATTCTTTTTGAAAGCTTGTCTATATTTGTTAAATATTTTATTTCCAATACAGATAAAAATACATCTGTAGAGACATGTAAAGATATATCAAGTAGCTCGAAATTATTGCAGAAATATTGTATCGAATTTGTCTATTTTATTGTGGGTATGCAAAGATACATGAAAAGGTCTGAGTTGGTTTGTAGAATCAAACATGGCTATAAGTTTTTCTTTACTACTGTTCTCTCCCTTCCCAGTATCAGTCCTATATTCATTTCTATGAGTCATTTCTCTTAGCACAATAAAGAAATGATAATTTTTTAAAATATTTTATTTATTCATTTAAGAGAGAGAATGAGAGAGCACATGTGAAAGAGAGAACATGAGCAGGGGTAGGGGCAGAGGGAGAAGCAGGCTCTCCACTGATCAGGGAGCTCAAGGCACAGGGCTCAATCCCAGGACTCCTGGATCATGACCTGAGCCAAAAGCAGACTTAACTGACTGAGCCACCAGGCTCCCCTGATACTTTTTCCTAAGGTTTGTTTTCCTTTTCGGATTTAGACAAGTAAAAGCAATAAAAGGTATATGGATTAGGAAAAAGTAATTTGTTGATGAACAAAATGAAGAGATGGAGAATTTAAAGAGACTTGGAATCCATATAAAAAAACTATCAGACATTCTAAAACAGAGGTAGCATATTTTTTTTTTTTTGTAATGCACCAATGAGTAAATAGTGTGATTATGTAGTTTCTGCCATAGGTACTGAAGTCCATCACTGTGGTATCAAAGCAGGAATTGACAATATATAAACAAGTGGATGTGGCAGTATCTCAATGAAACTCATTAAAGATAAATTGTAAGAAGGAGAAATACGTGGCAGAGAAATAAAGGCACAAGTTAAGTTTTTTAAAAAAGTAATTTGTTTTCTTTTGTAGAAAAAATATTCATACGCAGAAATAATCCTGGGGCATCTACTAAAATGGACTAGACAAGTGAATTTAGAAAAGTTGCATAATGCAAATTGAAATAATACAAATTAGTTGAATTTTTTTATACTAGCAACAAACAACCAAAATTAAAAATATCATTTATAGTAGCATCAAAACATAAAATGCTTTGGATGCCTTGGGACAAATTTTGAACGCAATATGCAATATTTTTACAGTGAAAAATATTTAAAATTTCTAAAAGAAATTAAACCCTAAAAAAAGGGAGGAAAAAATAATTTATCAGGCAGGGTCCTCCAGCAAAACAGAACCAATAGGATGTATGTAAATAAAGAGAGAAATTTACTTTGAAGAATTGGCTCACTCATTTGTGGGGGCTGGTAAATTCAAAATTCGCAGGCCAGGCCAGTATGCTGGAAATTCTGGCAGGAGTTAATGTTGCAGTATTAAGTCTGAGGGCAATCTTGAATACTTCTTCTTTGGGGGACCTAAGTTTTTTTTTTTTTCCTTAAGGCTTTCAATTGATTGAATAAAGTACACTCATATCATGGAGAATAATATGCTTTACTGATTACAAGTTATTAACATCTTGAAAATACCTTCACAACATCCAGATTGAAGTTTAACTAAACAACTGGGTACTGTAGCCTAGCTAAGTTAACTCATATGTCACAACAAGACATATATCTTGTTCAAAAACTGGGAAACTCAATATTGTAAACATGATCATCACTCCCAAATTGATCTAAAGAATCAGTACAATCCCAAGAGAAATCCCTGCGGCTCTTTTTGTAGAAATTTACAAGCTTTTTCTAAAATCATTAAGTATTTGGAAATGAAATAGTAGAGCAAACAGAATTTTAAATGCAAAGGGCAGAATTGGAAAATTTAAATATCTCAGTTTAAAATCTTACCGTAAAGTCAAAATAAACAAGAAATTATGGTGTTTGCAACAAGATAGGCATAAAGATAGAGATTAGAGAAATACAGCCACACATATGATGTGTTGGTTTTCTAAAAGGTGCCAAGATGATCAGATAGGGAAATAATAGTCATTTCAAGAAATAATTTTGAAACAATGTGATATGGTTTTAGTACTATGTTTCTCAATCTCTACATTATGCAACACACACCATTTAATTAAAAATGAATTATAAACCCAGATATCAAAACAACAATGATATAACTTCTAGAAGAAAACATAGAAGAAAATATTTGGGGTAGGCAAAAAATGGCTTAAAACGTACACTTAAAAGCACCGAATTTGAAGGAAATAACTGATAAGTAAACTGTCAAAATTAAAAAAAATATTTTGCTCTTCAAAATTCACCATTTCTCTAACAAAGTGAAAGTACAAAACACAGATTGGCAGAAAATATATGCAATTTACGTATCTGAAAAAAGACTTACATCTGGAATATACAAAAAATCTTACAAACCAATAAGAAAACAAAAAAAAATGTGCAAAGGACATTAAAGAGACAAAATGAAAGAAACTCTTTAAAAGCTGTTCGACACTATTAGGCTTCAGGGAAATGTGAACCAATACTACAGTGAGATACCACCACACAATTACTGCAGTAGTTACAATTTTTAAAAAACTGAGAATAAACGTTAGTGAGGTTGTTATATAAGTGGACTTCTGTCTCATACATGGCTGATGCATATATTGTGGCACACTTTGGAAATGATTAGACAATTCCTTACAAATTGAATATAACCATCATGTGGCCCCACAATCCCACTTTGGATATTTACCCAAGTAAAGTAAAACATACCTTCTCACAAAAACTTGAGGATAATGCTTCGGAATTGGTTTATTCATAACATCTCAGAATTGGAAATGTCCAAAATGTCTATAAAAAAATGAATTCTAGGAGCACCTGAGTGGCTCAGTCAGTAAAGAGCCCAGCTCTTGATTTTGGCTCAGGTCATGGGATCAGCCATGCATGGGGTTCTGCACTTAGCTCAGAATCTGTCCTCTCTCCTAATGTCCCTCCTCCCATAAATAAATAAATAAATCTTCTTTTAAAAGTTAATTTTTTAAAAAACATTTATCTATGTACTTTAGAGAAAGAGAGACAGAGAGAGTGCACTGGTGAGTGAGGGGAGGAGCAGAGGAAGAGAAACCATCTCAAGCAGACTCCTTGCTGAGTATGGAGCCCCACATGGGGCTCTATTCCATGACCCTAAGATCATGACCTGAACCAAAATCAAGAGTCAGGGGCTTGACTGACAGATCCACCTAGGTGCCCCAAAAAGTAAATTCTTGGGCAGCCCCAGCGATTTGGCACCACCTTTGGTGCCGCCTTCAGCCTGGGGTGTGATCCTGGAGACCCTGGATTGAGTCCCCTGTCGGTCCCTGCATGGAGCCTATTTCTCCCTCTGCTTGTGTCTCTGCCTCTCTCTCTCTCTCTGTCATGAATAAATAAAGTCTTAAAAAAAGGTAAATTCTTAAATTGTGCTGCTTATAAAAAGGAATACTAAGTATCTTTTTTTTTTTTTTAAATGGGGCATCTGGGTGGATTTTTTTTTAAAAGAATGAGGTATCTGGGTGGCTCAGTTGGTTAAGCATCTGCCCTTTAGCTCAGGCCATGGTTCCAGGCTCCTGGGCTGGAGGCTTCCTTGGGCTCCCTGCTCAGCAGGGAGCCTGCTTCTCCCTCTCCCTCTGCCCCTCCACTCCACTCATGTTTCTCTCTCACTCTCTCTTTCTCTCAAATAAATCAGTAAAATCTTTAAAAAAAAAAAAAAAGAACAACTGTTATAAAAGCACTGCAGATGAATCCCAAAGACATTATGCTGAAAATAAGTAGACATAAAAATCTGTGTACTAGGGGCAGCCCCTGTGGCTCAGTAGTTTAGCGCCACCTTCAGAAGCAGGCTCCATGCAGAGAGCCCGACGTGGGACTCGATCTGGGGTCTCTAGGATCACACCCTGGGCCGAAGCCGACACTAAACCGCTGAGCCACCTGGGCTGCCCAAAAAAGACTTTTATATATTACTCTGTAAGAATTTATGGAGCACATTTCTCCCACGTTCTGTCTGAGGAAAAGACAATATTTATGTTTAGCACATGAAGATTGATTTTGATACAATGAATTCATTTTTTTTACTCAGAAATTTCTGCTTATTTCACTGAAATCCATCCATATGCATACTGTTCTAGTTCTATATAAATCTGGCAAGAACTTTCCAAATCAAGCACTAAGGTGGATCATTTCATGTGGATTAACAATTATCAATTACTGGTAATCAATTACTGCCAAGGATAGTTTGATATAGTCATACTTCTAAGAACAGTATTTAAAGGTTTTGTTCTGATGACTCATTGCTATTGTGTTTCCAGCTGTGTTGAGCCTCTTTCGCTGGCCTGTTCACATTCATTTTAATTTGCTATTTTAATCAATAATATTGAAGTCGCAGACAGGAAAAAGAGTTGGCTTAGTAATGACTGTCAACCCTGTTGATTTGAGCTAATTATGCCTATTTCACAGAAACACACAGAACCAAGTTAAATGGAAGCTTAATCCCTTGCCTGTATACAGTAAGTATTTTGACAGTGACATCTCATGATAGAAACTCTTTTCTAACTCTAACTGATTTTGATTTTGTTTTGTTCTTCTCCCTTCATGTCCTTTTTCTTCCTTTCCTGGTTTCTGTAACTCTGGGAACTAAATTCGGATGTGTTCCCAGAAGACATACATGCTTTCCTGTTTGTATGCCTTTTCTCATGCCATTTCTCTGGATGTTTTAAGAAGTGGCCAAATGGGAAAGAGAGTTTTAAGAAGAGGAAAGGTTGAGATAACATTGAGTTTGAAGATGAAGAGGTAATGGATTACTTTTGAAAGAGCTTCCTTAGAAGTCAAAATATTTTAAATGTTTCTAAAGAAGTTGAGAGTTAGTGATTAAATAAATGCAGTCAATACATACCACTTGTTTAAAAAATTCAAAAGAGAAAATGAAATAAAGGAGCAGGAAATCAAAGTATCATATAAACATACTTCAAAGCTTTAGACATGGGAGGGTAAAAGGTTAGAGGCCAGTTGAGAGGACAGGTTAAATATTTTTTATAAAGTTCAGGGATAATTGAAGAAGCAGGTCCCCAGAGGATAAAGAAGAAAATGGAATTGAAGAGACCTTACCTTAACAGACAAGTATATCAATGCTTCTGAGAACATGAAGAAGGAAAAAAGAATATTATAAAGACTGAAGTGATTTGGATGGTGCAGATGTATACGGGGGAAGTCATGTCAGTTAAACTCGAACAATTAGCAAAGTAAAAAAAAAAATGTTATGTATATATATGGAATCTTTGTATCTCTCAGTTTTGCCGTGAGCCTAAAACTGCTCTAAACATGGTCTTTTAAAAATGGCATGAATGCAAGCATGATGTAAACAAATCTTTTAAGCAGCTATCATCGTTAACATTATAAGGACTCAGTCTCAGGGTTTAATAAAAGGACACTAAAAAAGAAATAAAGTTCCAGTTAAAGTTATGACAATATGGTTTTGCAGTGGGTTCCATATCTTTTTTCACTTTTATAATTCCCAAAATAAAACTCAAAAAGGAAGTGTTTTGCTTTGTTTTTTTGTTTTGTGTGTGTGTGTGTGTGTGGACAGATACTATATTAACTGATGAACAAAATAATTAGAGGCAAGACAGGCTAAAGTGCTAATAATGGTGGCTAATTATTGAGCACATACCAAGCACTGTGATGGCTGTTTCATAGAACTTATCAACAACCTGGAGAACCTCTTGTAAGATAAATGTTATTGTGCCTTAAGACTGATTATTACTATCATTATTGTTATTAATTATAGAATTTGTTGAGTACTGTGTGGCAACACTGGCTAAATACTTCATAAGAATTATCTCACTTAGTCCTTGGGACTTAAATTGAACACATATGTACTGGGCTCTCTAAAGCGCTTGATACTCATCGTCTCCATTCACCTTTTCCACAAGTCTATGCAGTAGCTCTCTCTACTTTATATCTCTGGGATTAGAGAATTCAAAAACAGAATTGCTACATAATTTTGAATTCAAGTATAGATCATTTAACTTTAGAGGTTACTTTCTTAAATACTGTGTGATATTTGTTGGATTCAAAGATACATTTGCCTTCCTCCAGAATTTTTACCTCAAAAAGAAGGCTAAGAGTAAGTTAGTTGACAATAGACATCAGGCTAGTAAGAGTCAATTATAACTAGACTGGAAATGAAATGGGAAAGTAGGAATTGTCATACCATTCATGTTTAAATATTAGATAAAATCAGATTTGGAAGATGTGGTTTATTAAGAGTCAAATGAATTTATGTTTAGGGAGGGTGTTGGAAGTGAAACATGACAGTGAATGTGTCCAAATTATTGGCATTTATCCTCACACAAATAGCTGAGTTAGAATAAGATGACTATTAGAAAAAAAAAAAAAATAGAGAAAAAAAAAAAAAAAAAAAAAGATGACTATTAGAGGCTCGATAAAATGGGTTTTGAATTTTTGAAAGTAAAAATGTGCAGTGGGATATATAGTAGCAGGGAAATCCAGATACTAGTGCTAGCTAATAATATAGCAATGATTAAGGCCATTCGAGAAATAATATTGATGGGGCTTTTGAGAGGACAGTACTGATGTGTCACATAGGATTTATAGAAGGGGAAGCCAAAGGGAGAAAAAAAAAAAAAAAGAAACAAGCATTGTTATCTTAGACCTGTTGCACTATGTGTTTTCATCTCAATTTTCTTTTGTGTAAAAAATTAAAAAGATCTAATCACTGTCATTCATGGTGATGTAACAGTTAAAAGTGAATGGTCAAAACAAAGTGAATGAATCATTTCTGAAAACCACTGGGTACATGGTTTTCAAAGTGTTATTTTATGAGTT
Organism: Vulpes lagopus; assembly: GCF_018345385.1. NCBI lineage: Eukaryota > Metazoa > Chordata > Mammalia > Carnivora > Canidae > Vulpes > Vulpes lagopus. The sequence goes on along the minus strand of NC_054839.1, from coordinate 39,338,757 downwards.
TGATAAATTAAGAAATTTAAAAGAAGATAAGCATCTACCTTCTCACTTGTCATTAGGGAAATCTTCTTCTTACATTGGGAGAAAAGATTATGTAATGCTAGGACACAAAGATTGTGGAGACAAAAGAAGTAAAAGAGATCTGTGAATAGGATAAATAAAATAGGCAGATAAAATCCAGATTTGCATTGTTTTAGAAGACCTTTCCCTTATCCTTGATTTTTTTTTTTTTTTGCCTTGTTTAAATGACTGGGAATGAATACATTAAATACTAACTGCAGATTTTTCCCTTGAGTGCAGAGTCTATAGTCATTGAAGGTGACAGTCCCAGAGGCCATCAGGATGTAGGCACAGCAACCATTTGCTATGTCACCTCATCCTGGTCCTGATGAACCAAGGGTGAGGTGCTACCGCTCCATAGCTATATCTGCGTGCTTAAGTGCTCTACTCCATGAGGCTCGTGGCCTCCCTCAAAGAAGCAATTTGGATTAAACCCTGCACTCCTATTTTTATTATTAATCTATTCATTTCCAAAGTATATGTCTCCAGGCTCCTAATTCACTTCCACACCACCATCCTGATTATGGTCTATACTTCCAGTTCTTTACTTCTTATCCTCCCCAACATTCTACTATGTCCTCTTCATTATCACCAGACTTCTCTATTGTTACAATACCTTCTCAGAGACTCTACTCAGAACACATTTCCTCACCTACAGGCCTTCAATGTGGGGGCTGTTGATTTTCTTACATATCATATACACCTCACTGTGGGAAAATGGGTTAGTGCTCTCCTTACTCACCTTTGCTATTTCAAGACTCTCATTTCCCTAATCTCTTGTAAAAATCATCACTTCCATGAAGCTAATAAATTTGTTTTTACCATCCTCTCCTCCACTCAGTAACCATCATAACTTACATGTATGTAGCACTTATTAGGTGCTAGATGCTGTTCTAAACATTTTGTGTTTGTTAAATTGCTTAATCATTATAAAAGCATCCTTGCTTCCCAACTCCTCTGGTTTCTACCACACTCATATAGATGCATTTCTCAGAGGATGTGAGATAGCACCAAATAATCTACTACAGTGAATGTAGCTAAGACCAACCTGATTCTTAATATGAATTTGTCCCATCAAGAAGCATATTCTTCAGGAATCTTATTGGTCTTATATCATTCTAAACCTTACAAGGAAAGGAGTTGATATGGAATTGATCTCAAGGATACAGCCATACTCTCCTTTATCACCATTGTATATTCCTCTCACCAGTGATGAGCACATTTGCTGGTCCATATGACTTGTCTGGTGATATAATCCAGATGCTCAATACTAAGACATCTGAGCCTGTGTTTATCATATCTTGTTGCCAAACTCTGCTTGCCACTTTTGTCTGTTTACTAGTAAAGCTGGGCACAGGAGGGTAATAGCCAGGTGGAAATCTAAGTTACAAACATATTCTTCTGGTCAGTCTGGCTCTTGGCCTGCTGCCTGAGGATGATGTTCTTGATCGTACATAGACTATCATTGTCTTGATACTTACTATACTCTTTTCAACTCGATGGATATCCAGATGAATCATCCTTGATGTTGAGCTTCATTAAAAGAAGAAATTTTGAATTAAAAGTGAGAGAAATGCCTGTTAGGCATGGACAGGTCAAATGGTTCTAGCCTTAAAATCAAGTAGTGAATTTTAAGAAGTACTTAAAATTAAGTAAGCTTTTCAACTGCTTCCAGAGCTGCAAAACTCAGCAGGATTTGTTGGTTTTTCCAAACAACATTGTCATAATAATTAATATTACCTGTTTTCATTTTGTAGGGTTTTTTGGGCGAGTGGGGGGGGATGTGCTGTTGTTATGTTAGAAGGTGACATCTCTATGTATCAGTAAGAATTAGAAATTGGTGAGGAATGAGGGATGAATCCCCATGTCCCAATCAAAAGAATGGATTTCAGAGGGCCATCACCCAACATGCTCTGGGCCTGATGACAGAGAATGAAATAGAAATAGAATAATGCAACTGTACCATAGTAAGTGCTTCTCTTAGAGATGGTATTATGTAGACCATTAAGCATTAATATAATCCTTTCCTTAGTCTAGTGATATAAAATAGGTGTCAGCAAACTTTTTATTTAAAGAGCTAAATAAGAAATATTTTAGGCTTTGTGGACCATATGGTCTCTACTGCAACTACTAAGCTGTGCTGTTGTAAAGTGAAAGCAAGCATAGACAATATGTAAGTGAATAGACATGGCTCTGTTCCAATAAAGCTTTATTTACAAAAACAGGTTGTGCATCAGATTTCACCTGTGGACTGTAGTTTGCTGACATCTAGTTTGAAAGGAAGAAAATCAATAGTTTCTTGGCAACTGTGTTCTATGGATACCTCACTCTTCATGAGATTTATTGAAGAAGGATGTGTTGGCAGGCTTCCATCAGGAATAAGGGAGGCATAAGTGGATAGTGGCCACTCTTTTTTGCATGCTTATTCATGAATGCTTTGCACTACAATCTGCTTGTCATTATTGCCAATCTTTAAATCCATGCTACTTCATTACAGTAGTGCTTAATTCATTTTTGATAAATATTTCACAAATTAATGAAAAAATAAAAATATTAGTCTCTCATATCTTTATAAATATTTTCAAAGTTATTAAAATGATAATATTAGTTTTCTTCTGATGCTTAAAATGTGATATTAACATATAACTAGTTATATTTTAATTTTAAGTAAGCTAGGAGTGATTCAGTGATACAAACCATTAGATTACAAATGGCTTATGGTGTGGGTACCATTAAGCATTAACTGGTGGTTATCACAAGTTATCTATCTTACCTACAACTTGTTTTAGAGGACCAGCAATAAGAATTTGTGAAGTTATATGTGTGCAATTCCTGTAGCACAAGCTAAAATATAGGTTTCTGCAATAAACAAGACAGGAGCAGCATTTAAAGTTGAAAAAGTGCACTCTATATTTTATAATTGGAATTTAAGGATAGATTTAGAGACTTTGTATTTCCAAAGCATAGTCTCTCTCACAATCAGTACAATATGAAAATTAAAATGTTATAGTAGAGCAAAAAAAAAATCCTGACTTGGTATAGGCATACATTAAATATTTATTTTATTTTTGGAATGCATAAAGATGCACTAATAATCTATTCAGGTGTTTAAAAATATCTTCAGAGATGTGTACATTACACAGTTTATCTTTGGCCACGATGTGACATATGAAGCCAAAAATGTTACCTTTATCTCACTCCCATTAGAATATATTACTGTGTGGTGATATAATCATTTTGATCATTAAAATTTTTTTTCTAGCTTGATTACTTAGCTGTGAAGAAAGGAGTAAAAATGATTTCTTAAAAGTAAACCTTATGTGTATTGGTAATCATCTATGAAGGTAGTTTTCAAATTCCTAATTTCTGGCCTCAATCTAGATTGGAAAAGTACAAATGAAAGACTATTAGCTGAAATTCAGTATTGAAAATGTCAATTGAATTTTTTCTATGCCTGTGATAAAGCTGCCCATAATAATTAAAATTCCAAGTGTCTTTGCTTTTTATCAAATTCAAATGTACTCACTAACATGTAGTTATTATGATGATTGGAAGCTCAGATTTATGGCCATAACTGTCTTTTATTTTTTCATAGGAAATGTGGTTATTTGTTAACAAAACAATGTATTTTGTAGGTTATGACAGTCTGCTGAAACAACTCTTGTTTATAGGATTGGTATACATACTGTACTGTCTTCAGATTAGTCTTGCCATCATTTTTTTAATGATTTTCTGATTTTCCTCTTTGTATAGATGTTAAAATAAAAAGCAATGGTAACACTGCCAGCGCTAATACCATAGCAAGTTGTCCCCTCTCCATATTCTCTTCAATTTATTGGACTTTGCTGTCATATCTGACTTAGATTTCATACTATGTCAGATAAAGAGTATGGTTTCAAGAGATAAAGGAGGTTAGCAATTTTCAGACACATTTTTCTCTCTTCACCTTGCTAGAGATCTAGGCATACTATTCACCCAAAGACAGTTTATATAAAGTGCTTATGTTTATACAGTTGAAAATATTTCAGTTGTCAAATTCAATCTATTCCATAGAGGAGAATGTTTAAAAAAAGAAGAAAGAAAAATAAACTTAGGAGTCGCTGCCGTGAGATTTAAAAAATCATGAAGATTATTATTCAGGTCAAGTGTCATTTAAAATTGCTAAAGCCTTCTCACTTTGCAACAATACAACTGATTCTGTATTCTCCTCCAAAACACAGTTTACTTGGTAGGGGAGCGCATGGCTCCACTTTCTGTTTTCCTCTTGAGTCCCAGGCTATTCAAGGCCAGAGGTTCTGAGATTATCTCACGTTCCTTTTATAGGTCCTTCTGGAGTTACAAGTGCAAACGTTTCCAGAATTATTACATTTATTGTTACATTTATAGCCCACCACCAAAGAGCCATCTGTTAATTAAATCTACCTGTTTCCTGTCTCTTAAATGTGGTGCATATATTAGGCACCCATTCACCTCTCACATACACATAGTCTTTATGTTCAAAGATGCAATAAAAAGTGACTATATTAAAAAGTAATATTAAAGTATATGCCTCCCATACTGAAATAAATTAACTTCACAATGGAATATTGTGGATTTACAAATAATCAGATAGTCTTACTACAAATAAGCACTTATTACTTTATTATATCAAGTAAGGTAAGTAAACAAAAAACATTCTCGAAATTTTAAATGGGAACATCTGTGTTCTCATGCACATAACTGAAAAATTTAGCTTCCACTTTTATGTACACTATTAAATTCTTGATAGTAAGTACGGATATTGATTCAAACAGAATTCTGGTAACCAATCTCACAAACATAGATCATTGAGCACTAACCTCAGATTAATGATATAAAATATAGCTTTATTTAATAACCGATGCAACAAATATGATAAAAATAACAAAACGATAAAACCACTTTTATCATTAGGCTTAGAGTCTCATGTATGTGTATTCTTACAAAGATAAATGCTACAAGAAAATATTGAAGAATGTATTGCAATTTCATTTAAAAATGTGCAACAATTAAATTTATTTCAGGAAAAATAACAGCAAGGTATAATACAAGGAAATCATGGAATTCTTTAACAAAAGCAGAAACTACTACCCAGGAAAGAATGAGAAGTACTTTGTGGAGATGCTCAAGGTATAATTTTAGTAAAAGGCTGTATGTACAGGTTTTACCCTTTTTATTTTAGCACCCAAACCAAACACAAAACTAGGCTATCACTTGCTCTAATGGATAAACAAATAATTATCCAATATCTTCTTCAGAGTTGCTCTCTAAGGATAGAAAAAACATAGAGTACATACATACATACAACATTATTAAAGTCTAGAAACATGCAAAATATACATCAATCAGCTGATTAGGAAACTCTGAGCACATAATGAGCAAGTGAAAAAAAGGCAAGTGCTTTGGTGAAGGATCCCACTGATGTATTTTGGGGTTACAGTGACAGGTCTGTTGGAGAGACTGGAATAACGGGTTAGCTTTTGTTGGCTTAGACCTGAGTCCCAGGGAGAAGGAGGTACAACCAGAACTGAAGACGTCTGTCCAACACAGTCCCAAAGAGGTTTTAAACTGAAACAAGGCTCTCCTTTCGAGTACATAAGGACAGTGTGTCACACAAACTAAGGAGCCTCAGGATCCAGAGAGGATGTCTTCCCCTCTTAGAAGATCATATCACCACATGACTTGAATGATTAATGTTTAGAGAAAATTTGTTACTCCAGGAAGGCATATCATCCTTTTAATAAAAGTCATATTAACATGATTTTGCATGCACAGAGCTATCTAATGTTGGTGGGTGGTTTGAGAGAGACTGAACAAAGTGCCGAAGGAGTTAATGCCTTATGTGTCTACACTAACCAACTCTCAGCTTTAGACAAATTCTTTATGTTAGCTCTTTGGGAACTTGAATTTCACATTTTTATTTTATAACAAACTAAATTAACTTTATCCTTTGACTTAGGATCTCTGTATTTAAAACTACAACTATTACATTGATATGTGTATTATTGAAGATAAAAGTGGGGTATCCCTGGGTGGCTCAGCGATTTAGCACCTGCCTTTGGACCAGGATGAAGTCCCACATCAGGCTCCCTGCATGGAGTCTGCTTCTCCCTCTGCCTGTGTCTCTGCCTCTTTCTGTGTGTGTGTCTCTCATGAGTAAATAAATGAAATAATAAAAAAAAAATAAAAATTTTCAAACTCAAGGGAACTTTGGTCCAACATTTTTTGAAGTAACCACTTTAATTTATAAAATGGTACATATAATTTAAACCTGACTAAGCAAACATCATGGGTTATTAAATCAGAAGGATTTTTTTCTATTTCATGTACATATGTATATATCACTTGTCTTTACACACTACAGAAGTACCAAGATAACAAGTTTTAGCTTAATAATATTATTTTTTTCAAAAATTTAACTATAGTACCAACTCCTACTTAGGATTCTATTTACTGCTTCTCAAATATTTTCTTCCATAAACTTAGGGTTATTAGATAGTAATTGCAATGTAACCTTTGAAGAATTCTCAATAAGTTATAGTACTTTGAGATTTTTAGTAAATAATTTTCATATTCAGATCATGGTCTATTACAAAGAGACTGTGGCATATCAGTCAATAACTGTACTTTCAAGGATTGTGTGGAAGTAGATTTTAGATTTTATTTAGTCAAAGGACTCTGATATGAATATTAATATAAGGGTTGGTTGGAATTTAAGTACTCACTGTCTATTTTTTAAAGCTGAGTTCATATGGAACACACATATTCTTAGATTTATTCAACGGTATATTTATGGCCAGACTGTCACTATTGTGTCATTTTATAGGAGTGAGCAAAAATTCAGTGAGGCAAGCACTCTCCAATTTAGAGCTACTTTACAAATGTATTAAACTGACAGGAAAAAAGTATGGCACAATCTGTCAGTTAAATCAAACAAACAAACAAAGTCAGTCAAACAAGTTTTGGCATTTTATATACAAAATAATTGTTGATGACTTCCAGACTTTATTCTTTAGCATAAAGTCTAAGTAGTAGGTAGAGATTATCAGAGAACTATTTTTCTTGATAACCCCCTCCCATCAATTTTCTAAATTCTCTTTAATTGTTCAATTATCTTGTGTGATTTTCCCCCTTCACCATTTAAGAAGCATGATGATTCCACAATATCAGTTGGATGAACTATAATTTGTTACTGTGTAAACTGTGCTTGTGAGAGGAAGGAAATTTTATAATCATGATGATAATGACGATGAGGATGATGGTGTTGAGTAATATCTTTTTTTAATATTGTATTCCTCATGATTTTGCAGTATTTCCCTGGCAATCAAGAAATAATCTACATTGTTCCAACCATTCTCCATGGGTCATTTTGATATATTACACATTTCTATAGTAGCAATCTATATATCATTCTCCCACATTAACTGAGTGAGGAATTTGAACTTGAATAGTCTGTCCTTCCCATTTGACTGAACTTCAGATCACATATTTCCAGCAAGGAACAGTAATAGAGGATATAATTAGGAATAAACAGGGTTTGTGCAGAGAGAAAATGTCACCTACTCACATTAAACACTGTGTTTATATCCGTCGCTTGTTTTCTTTTTGCTTTCTATCCTCCCTTATAAATTAAATGTTAAAAGCAAAATAAACAAAAGCCAAAATCAATGAAAAGGTTGCAAAATAATTAAAGAAGAGATTAACTATGCACTTACATGGCCAACTGGAAGGGCAACTAGCCATGATCAAGAGGTTGCCTGTGACTAAATCAATATCTACTATATAAAAAAATCTATCTTCTTATGTCAATATCAAAAAGAGAAAGGAATGGAGTGTTGTGTATATTCCTTACTATTCCATATGAGTTTAATAATTGAAACCCGAAATGAAAAAAAAGTGAAGGAAGTGCAGCCAAATTTTCACTATTAATGTGTTTTTCCCCTTACAGAGTTTGGTCTCTCAATCATACATCAAAAGATCAGACTACTTCAGCAGCAGTACCTAGATGGAATAAAATTTTCACTTTCTAAAACTTGTCTCCCAAATAAGATAAATTTGTTGAACAGACATTAGTTAATCTCCTGTTCTGTTGTTAGTAAGATGAAGGGAGGAAAAAAGCCAATTCATATAGGAACTTGATTTCTGGTCCTTGCAGAAGAGAAGTGAGTATTAATATTGTTATGCTCCTACAGAAAAAAATCAAGAAGGCACTTAAATGTTCTGAATCCTATAAACAGATGGGAGCTACTGTAGTTGATGAAATCCATACTATCATAATGAAGTCCTGAGATGCAGGACTACTCTTCTACACTTCTCCACAGCTTAGGAAAAATGGGGAAGAATGGACACCCTTATGATGAGCCAAGATACCAAAAGAACCATTACTATTGTGTCTTAAAGGTGAAATACATCCAAAGTAAGCATACTAAGAACAAAGAGCCTTTTATTCTGAATCTTGGGATGGAGAACAGGAAAGCTGGGCAATTATGGCTATTTCTGCCTTTGTATTAAATATTAAACTCCCGTTACATTAATTACAGCCAATTTTAACAGGTTTAATTAAGGTGAACCATTGTGATGGCTGGAAAAAATTTAAACTGGTCAATAATGTTTTAATTTTATCTATAACAGAAGAGAAACAGAAAAGTTAGGAATAGGTTTTGTTAGCACATGAAACTTGGTGTGCCATGCCATCCCCTCATCACTCTCCAGAAGAAAGCAGCCAACATCTTTGAATACATATTTTTATGCTTTGGTCACATGATTCATTTCTAGTTATCCCAACAGCAATTGAGGCCCTCCCAAAAGCTATCATATATATTCTGGAAATTGACAGCTATGGTATATTCAGTAGTCTGATATGAGCTGATAGGAGAACTCTACTTGCCAGTCAACTCTATATCGAATAGATCAAAATGATTAGCTAAACCATATCCTTTTTTTTTTTTTTTTACTGTAACAAATACAAAGAGTTGATAAGGAATAGAAAACAGGAAGAAAATCGAGATGAGTAAATTCATTAGTATGGGGAATTTGAGAAGGAAGCAAAGATGCCTACTTCTGAAGGTAGAAGCAAAATAACTACCTGAAGTTATGGTAAACTGAAGGTATGGTAAACTGCCATAAATTCTTAAAATCATCCTTGAGATCTAACTAATGGAGAAAATGTAGAGATGATTTTCTATTCTCCTACAATTTTTGGTTAACCTTGCAATAAACACCTATCGTATGAAACCATTTGCTAATGCTTCTTTCTACCTCCTGAAAGAACCTAATCAATCAGGAAGTAAATGTTCCCACAAATTACAAATTATTAGTTTAGGTTGTGGCCCATTTTAGTAGTCACAGATTACAATCCGATTGTTGTTATACTTACTTCTGAATAAGAAAGAATAAATTCTAGTCTTTCTTATACAGAAAGCACAGAAATTCTGGGAACCTTGGAGAAAATGACTATGGAAGCACAGTAGATGATAGGATTAATTCTTATCATGGAGTGGGGAAGGAGTCATGGAGTGAATACTACATATTTGAACCTACTGGAATTTGAAGGATGAGTTAAAGAACCTTATCATGTGAAGTAGGGGCTCAAGGGAATCCCAGAGACAGAGGAAAATGTGCTGAGTGTGAAGATACATGAGTGAACCATATGTTGAAACAGCTAAAAAAAACAAAAAACAAAAAACAAAAAACAAAAAAAAACCACACAACTCTTCTAGAAAGATTAGAGAACTAAGGTTTGAGTATTATAAAGAAATGCTATTTGTTCAATAGGTAAAAATCACTCTCAAATAGTTTTAACATTTGGAAAGTCATTATCTACTCTTGGGAATACTTCTACCCGATAACTTGGATTTCCCAAATAGAAGGTCGGTCTTCCTTAGGAATATTATGCTATTATATCATATCATATTATATCATGTCACATTATACATTATAATAATATCTTGCTTACATTGGAAATAGTACTAAATGATCTATATGACCTTCCCCAAATCTAATATTCTATTGCTTTATTCTGATTTATGACTGAGTAATCAATTAAATGTAGCATTTTAATGTAATATGGTCTTTAGAAATATACCAGACCAAAACCAAACATCAAACCCTTTTTCAGATCACACTCTGACATGTCCTGGTACTGCAAGAGGCATTATTGAATGATAATGGAATTCTATCTTGTATAAATTCTATTTAAGACTATATTTTTCTAAGAAAATTCATCTTCAGACATCCTATAAGGTCCTAACGTGTGAAATACTTTAACAATTTGATATATATTCTTACTCAGTATTCTATTCCTTGTATGTGAAAAAAAAAAGAGGGGGGGAAAGGTTCAAATTAGTTCAATCTTTGTAAAAAGAGGTAATGGTGAATTTGTTAGCTTATGTAATTGAGAAGTCCAAGGCAATATCTATAGGTTTGGCAGTAAGAAAGAATGTATAAAGTTTCTTCAGCCTCAACAGTAAAAGAAGAATGAATTTGGAATGTTTGCTTCAGCAAAAGGATATCAAGTTATGAATTCAAGAAATAAAGGTGGTAAATAATCTGTTCCAAATATTGCCAATAAAGAGAAAGTTAGGAATTGTTTAGGAATAGGAAGACTGTATCTTATTTCACTTAGCTTTAATAAAAGAAACACACTATTTTGTTTAAAAAGTGATTATATGTGGAGATTTTATTTTGAAATGTATGCATCTTGACGTCATACTAACTAATATTACTTTACCTCCTTTGTGTTATAATTATTTAAGCTGCAAAACAAGTGCTTGGTGCTCTTTAAGTCATCTTTTAAATTTCATTTTATTTTAGTTTTTTAATAGGCTGATATGGGAAGCAGCTTCACTATATAGCTATGAATTTGAATCCATGCTTTTTTTGCAAACATACTGAAGCCATTAAATGATAACTGTTACACTGAAAAAACAAATACCCTAGGAAAAGTAAAAGTTCCACTTCTATAAAGTAATATTAATTCGTTGCTTACTCTTTGAAAAAATAGGTGGTCATAAGGTAAAGGTGAATGAATTTAGAAATTATGTTTTTCAGAATGTTACATGTAAAAATATGTAAATATTTTTTCAAGAGGACTTGAGGAACATTATTATATGAATGAAGAAAATATACAGTTAATGCCAAGATTGAATAATTGTATTTTTAAAAATGAGCAGAGTAGGTTGTAGTGTGATGTGGGATCCCAGAGACTGAATTTAGGAGCAGTCCAACAAATTACATTAGAGTTCCTGGGCTAGTCAGGCTGATATAAGGGAAGCTGGGCTGATTACATACAACTCAGAAGTTCAAGGAGGGACAAGTCCAAGAATAAAAGGTGATCACATTCACTGATCAGACACGAGGCTATTACTTCTCTGAGAAGAAGGAGAAGGCTGAAGTTTGAAGACAGAGGTCAATGGCAGGAAGACCCAAGATGTGTCAGATAAAGATTTGATATTTACAGCTGTGCTGGGGTGCAGAGTGCTGGAGCATTGATCTCATAGTGACTTTTATTTTCTTTTAAGTTTTTCCTTACTAGATTCCAGGAGTTGTATCAAAATCTTAGTAAAAATTATGATCCTTAGAAAAAAAATGTATATGACGACAATAGGATAAATTATTTTTCTCTATAATAAAAAAAAAGCAATTAAAATCGTAATTTGACAGAGAAAACGAGAAATAGAAGGCTTTAGTTGATTGGCAGTTAATCTTAAAATTATTTCCTGAAGAAGAAAGTGTATGCAAGTTTAACTAGCATGATGGAATCCGTGTACTCATAAATCTAAGGACCACTTCCCCTACTATTGCTTTGTGTTCAGCCACTGCTACCATCCCTGAGGCTTCCTGTACAATTTCATGTGACCTTTAGTTAGATCTCATATCTGCTAGGGAACCACTTTTTAAAAATTTTCTCTGGGGTTGCATCTGAATAAAGACTTAGCTATAATTAAACAGGAGTTACAGGGGAAAGAGGATATAGGCATGCTAATGAGATTTTTAAAGAAATGCTTTGGGATTTATCAATTTAGTAGTTAAATTATTGATGAGAAAGATTTCACTAATCAAAATCAGATTTAAGTGTGTTTTCAAAGTTCAATTATGTTCAGTCAATTTGCTTTTTAATTAAAAATAAATAAATGATCTTAGACTTCTTTGGTCTATTTATACGGAAACCAATTATTAATAAAATGTAATCACTATGGCTTTCTAAAGGTGGAGATCTTTGGTATGTTGCCTTTCTTTGTATAAAAAAATAATAAACATGGCACTAAAAGAGGGCAGGCCATTTTCACTATAAAGTGAGCCTCACTAACGCATGTATAGAGATGTTATTAGCAGACATTTCAGAAAAATCTTTCAAAAAAATCCTTATCATTATACAAAAATGATCAAAATAGATTATTTAATATTTAACATGTCTTTTATAATTTATCTTTTCATTTTATTATTTATATTTAATCCCATTTAGTAAGCATTTATTTTTGTATTTTAACACTTCCAATTACACTGAGTGCTCACTGGGTGATGCATTTTGTATAGTTCTATTTATTTAAAATGGTTGAAGTTTAAACTTTCTATAGTTAGTTGACTATTTTTCTGAGTGAAAATGTCCATGTATAGGGCATCCATTTACTAATAAAGAGCTTTTTTTTTTTTTTTTCTGGTGGCTTTATGTAATTTACTTGTGCTCTCCAGACACTTCTATTTCTTTAAACATAAAATAGAGATAATGTTATTAGGCTACATGGCTACTGAGTAATTAGAATTAAATGAAATAATGCTTTAGTTAACACTGTTGTCCTATTTTTGTGAAACTTTCTTCTATTCAGTTTCTAATTTCAACCTGTGTTTCATTTATTTTAAATTACCAAACTTTTGGACTCCGCTTTTGTTTCCACTCCACTAAAATCGGTCTTTCTGTTAACTTACCATCCTACTTGCTCTTTCTTTTAAAAATCTTGTTTAATAATCTCAGTATTATAAAGATTACCCTGTCTTTCAATGATTGGAAACTTTTTTTTTTTAAGATTTTAATTTTTTTATCTGACAGAAAGAGAAAGAACACAAGCAGGGGGAGTGGCAGAGGGAGAGGGAGAGAGAAAAGCAGGCCCTCTATTGAGCAGAGAGGCCAATGTGGGGCTCAATCCCAGAACCCAGGAATCATGACCTGAGCCAAAGGCAGACACTTAGCCAACTCAGCCACCCAGGTGCCCCAATGATTGAGAATTTTTAAAATAGAGCATGCCTCCTTAATACACGTGTGTGGTTATTTGTTTATTTATTTATTAAACAAAAAGGTGAATCCCTCTAAATAATAAACTTCATTATTTTATTTTATTTTCAAGATTTATTTATTTATTGTGGAAAGAGAAAGACTACAAGCAGGGAGTGGGGGCAGAGGTAGTGGGAGAGAGAATCTCAAGGAGACTCCCCACTGATCATGGAACCAGTCATCAGGCTTGATCCCTCAATCAAGAGTTGGACACTTAACTGATTGAGCCACCTAGGCATCCCTAAGCTTCATTATTTTTCTTTAAAACTTTACTTTGTTAAATTAAAATCTGATTCTCATTCCAGTTTCTTTAAATACTTTTTTAAATATTTCTCAGTGCTAAAAAGATAAAATATAAATATTAAATGGAAAAATCATGTCAGTGATTGTTCATATTTTATCTTGAGTCACTCTCAAATTACATTTACTAAGATTTATTTTGGTTGAAATTTCACAAGAATTCATTTTTTTCTTTTAGTTTTGTTGAAAACTTCATATATTTCTTGTTATAAATCAGCTGTTCTTTCAAACTAATCACGTCTTGCACTTTTATATTTTTTACATATGGTTTTAGTAAACTACTGATAGTTTTTCAAAGATTTTTTAAACAAGTTAGGTGTACATATATAATTTTTTAAATGGGGTGATGCACACATGTTATTACCAACAATCAAGTAGCACAACAAAGGAAACATTTCCAAATACCTGTTTTTTAAACGCCACGTGGCACAAATTTCTTTCCAAGAGCATTTACCTTCTTTCTGTTTGTTAAAATGTTCCATTCTTCTTGGATATACAGATTAAATTGTGCTTTTTTCAAGAACTGATGGACAGTATATACTGTTGATAATGACTACCTTGTTAGTATCTATCACAATAGTAATGATACGCCAATACATTTGGATATCCTTTGTTTTTTTTATTAATAAAGGAGAAACATATAATCTATCTTTAAGTTCTATAACCCATCTACTTTCCCTACTGGATAACTGTAGTTGTCTATGTGGGGAAAAAGTAGTTTCTTAGTTAATCCTTATCTTTCAACAAATTACTATAAAGATTTAACTATATTTTAAAGGTGTTGACTTTATATAATTAGCACATCAATGATATTTTGCAACTCTTGCAGTGAATTCTTTGTGAAATAACTGATCTATGAATAATACAATAAATGAATTTCAAATATAATATCCTTACTAGATACAGTGGACATAAATCATATTTCAAATAGTGTTCTTGATAATAGTTTTCTAAATTTTTTGAACAACTTCATTTTATATCTGATTAAGTTGTAATCATTTTCACCTGAACATTCAAATGACTGTCAATGCTGTCATTTTCCTGTTAGGAATGCTTGTATAATTGGTCTTATCAGTCTGTATTCTAGAAGGAGGGATAGGAAGCTTTTAAGATGGTTTTCAATTTTGTGACTGTTAATTTGGTTAAAGTTAAATAGAATAATTTGCAAACTTCTTAAGTGGGAACACATAAACTGCTATAAATTGCCATGCATGCAATGAAAATGAATGGTGAGGTTTTAAGTGCTTGTCTGCTGTAAGACTAAACTTTTTTTCAGCATATATAACTTATTTTATAATGTGTAGCCATTTGATACCTGGAATAAAAAAAGAGACGACAGTTATGGTCCATATATCTAATATTAGCACGGCTTAATTTCTTTCCTTTGGTAAAGATGATTATAAATAACAGTTCCAACTATTTTCCCTGCTTCCCACTGAATCATATGTAACTGTTCTCTTATGCATTCCCTTCTCTCTGAAGGCCACAAAGATAGAAGAGAGATTTGGGCGAATTTTGAGATTAAGGGTCATTTTCTCAAAATACAATAAAATAGCCTTTGCTAGGGACCACTGAAGTACTTAAAAAAAAAAAAAGACAAACCATAGTTTGAAAAGTATTATTGATTGCACTTTGGTTTTTTACTTGTCTATAGAAATACACACAGAGCACTTGTTGTCAACACAAAGAAAATCCCATGAGGTAGTGGTTGTGTATTTATGTAGCACACAGCATAATGTGGGTGCTTGATGAATGTTGGATAATGGTCACAATAACTATTAATTTAATTATACATTCTCTGAAATAATACCATCTTAACCCACCTTCTTTTCAAATACTGTTGTCAATCTCTTGGGAGAGGAAAGAAAATAATCTGCAGAAATCTTTCTTTTATTTAAGTTTGAAGGGAAATGACAACTGGATGTTCAAGGTTTTTTATAATGATCTATATTTATTATAGTTGTAATACCATTTTAATACTGTTGAGGAAAGGGACACCTGGATGGTACAGTTGGTTAAGCTTCTGGTTTCTGCTCAGGTCCTGATCTCATCGTAGTGAGATCCAGCCCTTTGTCAGGCTCCTCACTTGGCAGGGAGTCTACCCAAGATTCTCTCTCCCTCTCTCTCTGCCCTTCCTGCCTATGCTCTCTCTAAAATAAATAAATAATTAAAAAAATAATGTTGAGGAAAGAATAAAACTAAAGGTTGTCTTTTATAGTGGGCATACACTTCTAGGAATCTTTGAAGACCCCAAGATTTGTATTATGAGAAAAGGGAATCAAATTTTCTAAAAGAACACTCTAATATAAATAATACTGCATATTTATGGTTTTTAAGTTTATACGTAAAAATTGCTCTTGGTGTAAGGGCAGCTTACTGATTTCATCATTTCTTTATAACTCACTGCAGTGTCCAGCTCATGGGCACCTGGACACAATAAGATAGAGTTATACTACATTCCCATGAAACACATTGTTTTAACTTGATATTACTATCTTTTATTACTTTTTGTTTGGGTACCCTGGTATGGAACTGATAAGGGGAACTAACATTTTGTTATATTCATTGTGTATTTATGCCCTCATTATCTTAGCTTGAGTATATTATTTCCTTTGTGTATACAGTATAATCCCATTAGGAGTTCTTGTTCATCTCCATTACAACTACAGTACATGCCTACTCTCTGTAGGCATAGTTACTGTCTACAGAATCTGGATATAATTTTTATCTACTAATGGGGCCATCTTTAAAAGAAATTTTGAGTAGCCTTTGTCATATCATTTCCAATGAAGAAACAAAGGCATTTTGAAAACTTTTCTGGACAATAGAATATGGTTGACATAATGGCAAAGATTCGATTATCATCAATTATAAATGTAGGGTATATATTTATTCATCCAGCTTTTATATATATATATAATTAATATATTATAATTATTAGTTATATATAATATATAATTATAACATAACATGATATATATAATTATAATATAATTAGTTATATATAATATATATAATTATAATATAATAATATATATATATAATGATGATAATAATAATAAAGTTCAGGGTACTTTATAAGACAATACAAAAAAAGGAAAGTAGAACAGTTTCTGGGACATGATAATACACAAAAATTGTTAGTTATTATTTTAATGGCCTATTTATATTCACATCTTTTAAAATTCTAAACAATGGCATTATATACAGCACGTTGGAGAGATAATTGTATCATTTTTAACTAATAAAATTGAGTTTTATTAAATTTTTTATTTGTGGGGCCACAGAGAGAGAGAGAGAGAATCTTAAGAACAGGGCTCCATCTCACAACCCTGAGATCATGACCTGAATTGAAATCAAGAGTCAGATGCTTAACCAAATGAGCCACCCAGGTACCCCTAAAATTGAGTCTTAGGCACTAAATTACCTAAATTGGTTCTAAACATATTGCATGAGTGTCAGAGAGTATTTTCATTTTACAATAATATTCCAAAATGTGAAACTATACTTCTTTTAATTTGCTTTTTTGCAAACACAATTTCTTTCTAAATGTAAAAGAAGGATGGATATTATGACAAATTGTGGTTTAAGAAAGTGTGCTAACTACTGAATATTAATATGCTATTTTTTTTTACTATTCTTTGAGCTAGTTGTATCATTTCTTTGTTACTTTCATTTAGTGCAAATTTCTGTTAAATTTATATAATTCCATGATTACACTTTATGATACTTCTTTGAGTATTTTTGGCATAGAATTGAAAGATAATATTTTGGTTCATACATTAGACTTTTTGATTTTTATCCTCATTATCTTTACTATTATTTTTATGATGGGGAATATGGGCTGTGAACAAATGAATGTAAGAGAGAATGAATTCAATTAAACAACACTCTGAAGAATTTGGTTTGGACATTTAGAAAAGCAGTACCAGTTAATTAAAGAAGAGACATGGGTATTTAAGAAATTTAAGGGGAAATATATCATTGTAAGATAACTGCAAACATAATGATATAGAGGAGAGAAAATTGTCATGAGTCTTATTTGGAGTTCAGATGAAGGATAAGTTGATATGATTACACACCAAGAAGTGACATCTGAGGATGGTTTACAAGGTGAGATGGAAGGAAGGTTGATTACATGAGAAACAGTGAGATGATAAACTTTTTTAAAATAAAGATTGTATTTACTTATTCATGAGAGATACACAGAGAGAGGCAGAGACATAGGCAGAGAGAGAAACAGGCTCCCTGCAGGGAGCCCCATGTGGTATTCGATCCCAGGACCCAGGGATCACTACCTAAGTCAAAGGCAGATGCTCAACCAAGGCAGATGCTTGAGCCACCCAAGCATCCTGAGATTATAGACTTTTAGAACTGTACATGCAGAAATAATAAAAGGTCAAATTTGTATAGTGCTTCACATTCCCATGTACTTTAAAAATTGAATCCAGTATTTGGAGTTAGTTAGGGAAACATTAGGAATTATTCTCCCCATTTTATAACTGAGAAAAGTGAGGTTCATAGAGGGTGAGATTTTTCAAGATCACACTGCTTACATTGTCATAGCTGAAATGAAATCTAGATTTTCAGGGCTAAAGCAGTGTTCTTTTCAGCATGCCCCACTGCTTCCCTAAAAAAACAAAATCTCTTGTCTTTGTGTCCAAATTGGGGTGTCAGTGGGAGTCTGGACTCCTGGTCATTTTATAATCTCTGGGGTGTGGAATAAGGCAGGGGCTGATATGAAGAAAATCAAGGAAATTAATGGCCAATTTTCTCAGGATGGCATACTGCAAACAACTTCTTAAAGTAGATTAATGTATATAATTTATACTTATACTGAAAACTTTGAGAAAGAAGGAAAATAACAAGCTTTTATAGCCTTAGCAATTTTTATTCCTTTCTACTTCTCTTCCTCATATGTCATCTTACCTCAGAAATCAATAAAAAGGATTCTCTTTTAAATCCATTTATGTTCAGATTCAACTCTGAATTCAACAAGTGCTTCAAAAAGACAAACTAACCTAGTTTTCTAGACCCCATGAATTTGCTCTGCTGGATATAGATGCCATTTTAGATTCTTGTATGTCCCAAAGCTTATTTCAGAACATAGTTTCTCTTTTTAATACAATCTCCATCTTTCTTCTCTTATCCTTGCTGACATTTCATTTCAATCAGGGTTGAGACCTCGTCTTCAATCTTTTTGAACCAACTTTTGATGGATATAGGTGGTTTGTTAACAGCAGCAGCACCTATTAGGAACAGTGGTGTCTGTCAGTCTTTGATTTTCCCCCTACAGGTCATTGTTTATCTTATTTCTGTCTACTTTAGAGACTTCAGTGCATTTTAGAAATATATTTAAAGGCCAATTTACCGTTTTGAAAAGTGATAGTTTTCTTTCATTGTTGTTGTTTTTGTAATATTCAAGGACATAGTGTTATATTTTGATGGAAGTTGTTCTGCTTTATTATCTGCTAAAATCATCAGAGAAATGAAAAAGAATGTTCCCAGTGTGTAAGCTATACCCTGGAAGTGTGTTAATATTTTTGGAAGTTGCATTATTCTTTAAATCCAATAATGAAACTTCTAATAAGTAAATGCTTTAAAAAAGTATTTTTAAGGAAAGAATTATATTAAAAATGACACCATTCAATATGTCCTATTGTTTCTGACATTATAACTAAATAAATTAATGAATTGTAACCTTTTCTTAATTATGAAATTTATTAGCTGAGCCCTCATTTAATGACAGATGTTAATTTCTTATTTCTAGAGGATATAAGGAAATCACAAATCTCAAGAATTTAAGAACAAATTTCAGAGTCATTTGCTATGGAAATTAGAGTGCACAGACAAGATATAATGTCATAATAAAGGTTGGACTAGTTAAAGCGTGAAGAATAAATCCTAGATTGAAAGACCATAAACTATGGACACGGTCTGGGGCTTATATGTCTTTGCTTGAAAATTACAATTTAAACAGGATAAGAAGACCAAAAAGGCAAAAGCTTAGAGATTTTTTTTGTTGATGGCAGTGGAGGTGTATATTTTTGTGGGTGGTAAAATGTAAGATTGACTGGATTAGAGCAGATGGTATCTCCTGAGTCATAGTTTAAAAGATTGCTCAGAGGTTGGTGGAATCTCATTAATGTGAAAGATAAGCATTATAATTTGCTCATCAGCCAATGTGAAACCTGAGTTTTTATTATTATTTTTCATATACTCACTAAATGTCAAAATCCAGTTGAATACTGTAGCATCCAGAATAGGGAACTAAAGGAGTATGAAATGAAAGAAAGTAAAATAACTAGAAATAAAAGTTTTTTTGTTTCATAAATTTTCTTTTCTTTTATTTTTTTTTAAGATTTTATTTATTTATTCATGAAAAACAAACAGAGAGAGAGACAGAGACATACGCAGAGGGAGAAGCAGGCTCCCTGCAAGGAGCCCAATGCAGGATTCTATCCCGGACCCTGGGATTATATGCTCTGAGTCAAGGGCAGACCCTCAACCGCTGAGCTACCCAGCCATCCCTAGAATTTTTATTTTAGGATTGTTTCCTACCTATCCTCTGAGTCATATAATATTTGCTGAGAAATATTTATAGTTCTGAAATAATATACCACGACAATTTCAAAATATTAACGTAAAAATAAGGAAATAATGAAATTACAGATAAAATGAAGAAAACTATATATTTTCATAAAAAGATGATTTCAAAAACCTTAAGTAAAGCCCGCCTTGAGAAAAGTGATATATGTTAAGAAAAGATCTATTAGCACTGAATTATGCTGAACCAAATAAATGAAATAAAAAATATGTAAGAAATACTACTTAAAATACCAAAAAAGGAACTTGGAACACATGAAGGCAAAAATATATGTAAACTTATCAAAAGATTGTGTTGTACGTGTATTAAAATAGATCAGTAAAATGAAAGAAGTGAAAACAGACTCCAGACTATGAATCTATATATCAGTTTTATAAATATAATGATAAGAATGGTATTACAGGTTAGTGGCTAAAGGTGAATTACTGAACAGTAATTCCAAATAAAATGTATCTACATGAAATATAATCAAATAATATCATTATTTCACAATAGCAAGTAGAATTAAATTTAGATGAATTAAAGAGAAACATGTAACATAGGGATTCATACAAAAACTAGAAAACCTACGTCAATCAGATAAAATAAACACTAAGGAGAAAAAAACACAAAAGAGGACATGAGGAAGTTTGACTTTATAAATCATGTAGTTCATGTACCGGCAAGTACCACAATTGAAATTATATAAATATTTTAAATGAACAGTATTTACGAGGGGTTATTATCACAACATATAACAATATATAAATACAAAAAGAAAATGATCACGGTAATACGAATTTTTAAAAATTAGAAATAGTTGCATTAAAGAAGTCAGGAATACTAGTAATATGCAAAATTTTAACACTAACATAGGAAGACTTCTGTATATTAGTAGGCATTGGAAATATAAATTAAATTAGTGGCAAATGTCAATTTTCTGTCTGTCAAGATGACAAAGAATAAAATCAGTTCTATCTTTTGTTGATATTAGCTCCTTAAAACTCACTCTTTCAGTGGTAGCAGGTGATGGTATAGATTGGTCCACAGTCCTAGTGATGAATTTGACAGCATGTAACAAAACTTCTAAAATACTCATATGCTTTGAGCCCTGGTTCCATTTATAATTTTTATTTTTTTTTTAATTTTTTGAAATTTTATTATTATTTTTTAAGATTTTATTTATTAATTCATGAGAGACACATACAGAGAAAGAGGCAGAGACACAGGCGGAGGCAGAAGCAGGCTCCATGCAGGGACTCCAGGATCACGCCCTGGGCCGAAGGCAGGCACCAAACCACTGAACCACCTGGGGATCCCCTCATTTATAATTTTTAAGGAAATAATGTTAGGTTTGTAAATATTCTTTATGAATAGGATGTTCACCACAACATTATTTATTATAATGAAAAATTGGAAATAAGCCATCTGCTCAATAATAGAAGACTACTTAAACTATTATGCACTCTTAATTTTAGATATGCTTCCATTATGTAAAATGATGTAGATAATTATTTACATACTTGGAGAATGTTTACAGAACATTTGTCTTAGTCTGTTTGGACTTTTAAAATGAAATACCATAGATGGGGTGGTTGATCAATAATAGAAATGTATTTCTCACGGTACTGGAGGCTAAAAGTCTGAGTTCAGGGTACCAGCATTGTCTGGTGAGGATCCTCCTCCAAGTCATAGGCTGTTTGAGTCCTAACCATGGTAGAAGGAAGCTTTTTATAAGAGCACTAAACCCATTTATGGGAGCTCCACTCTCAGACCTAGAGGTAAGCAGAAAGAGTTAGATGTAACCAGAAAAAGAGAGAGAAGTCATTTAGATGCCCAGCTACTTTCTGTGATCCAATACCTTACCAGCTCTACTTGCCCTAGCACACTTCCTATGGAACTTCCTAGGAGATATCAGAATAAATAAATGCAAAAGAATTTTAAGGGATAAAGGGAATGCAAACACTTACTGTCAAAACCAGGCCAGGAACTAGCCTAACCCTAATACAGGTGATGAATCAATAGTAAAACTCCCAGTGCAGTTTCAAAAACAAGCAAGGCCCTGCATTCCTTTTTTAAGATAAGCAGCCCAAGATCTCATCCAGTTCATACGGGCTCTAGGAGCCTGCTGCTAGTCCTTTCATGTTCCACAGCTACCTCTAGTTCCTTGTGAGGTTAAAAGTCTCTACCCTAGAAGGAGCATAAGCTTCATAAACGTAACATAGGATGTCTGTACAGGCATTTTTCTAAGTTGGCCCTGGGTCAATCTTATGCCCTCCCCACCTCCTTTACTTGTATATGATGACAAAATTCCCTGTTCTGAATATTCATCCTAATCCTAAATAAAAGAAACCCACTCCTTGCTACTTGGAAAATCATAGTTTTGGAAATTGTTCCCTGTGAGTTTATTTGCTGCAAATAGTTTCTTTTGTGTGGCAACTCCACCTGATGCAGACTCTATCTGTAACTTGCCAAGAGTGAACTCAGAGTAGTTCTGTTACATAGGCACCTTCCAAAAGCTCTACCTCCTGATAACATCTTATTGTGTATTGAGATTCAAACACATAAATTTGTGAGGCACACAAACATTCACACCATTGCAACACTGTTAAGCTAAAGATAGTTTATAAATTATAATGCACATGATTATATCCAAATGTAAGTTTTAAGGAAAAAAACTAGAAGGGATATCCCAAAATATTAACAGTTGTTACTTCTGAGAAATAATTAGAATACTCAATGTGACACCCTACTTAAAACTAGGAGATGTTAATAAGCATCATTTTAAAATTTTGGTTGAACTGTTTCATAAAATACAGCTAAATATATTTTTATATAGTTTTTCATAAATTCTAACTTTATCATTTTGAAGAATCACTCATTCTGTAATTTAGTAATTTATCCTTTCATTCAATCTTCCATATTTACTATTTCTTAAATGGCAAGCATTATCGTAGATACTGGGGATGCATAGCGAAGAGGAAAACAGGCAATGTTTTGTTCAGTGATTTTACAAATAATTAGAATACCACGGTGAGTAAGACAATGTAACTACTCTCAAGAAGATGGTCTATTTTTTTCAGGTAGCTACTCAGATATTAGTAGAGCTTTAACTTTTGCTTGAGTTTTGGAAAACATTTCCAAAGTAGATTTGGCACAATTCTAGTTTAAAATATTTTAATACGTATCATGAAAAGAAAGAAAGGAAAAGAAAGAAGGAAAACACTGAAAGAAAAAGAAAAGAGATATTCGTGCTTACATAGGTTCCATAAGCGAGAAAACAATTGTTTTCTTGCAAGAAATTAGCACTTTAATATGCTAATTTATGTCATCAGAATTAAGAGGGATATATTTTGTAGAATTTCCCAATCTTCCAGAACCCTGGAACTCCATTTTGATAAAAATCTTCCATATCTAGTGTTCTGTGCCCTACACTGTAGAAAATACTTATTTAGAAATTATTTGTTTGAACGGAAAGTCTGCCATTTACTATGAAAGAGCTTTAATACCTCTAATTAAACAAATACAGGAATATCAATCAAAAAGACATTATTGCTCAAATCCTTTTCTAATATTGCTGTGGAGAAAAAAGAAACCTCTTTAAGGCAGAAACTGATGAATACCAAAAATATTTCCATTTACAAAACTGAAAATACATTATTATTTTTAAATACTTTGTTGCTTATAATTCAATTCTAAAGACAGTGAAAAAAGGTTTTTAAGGGAATTTGATGCTGAATATGAAATGCTATTTGGCTTCTTGTATTTTTGCAATAAACTAATAAAAAATTGAAATTATAAGACAACTAATAACCTATTCATAATAGGAATCTATAGGAAGAACAATGAAGGGGAATTGACTTCCATTTATCAGTATACATATTCAGAAACGGTGGTATGGGAAGTGGAAGTAGCAGAATTAATTACTGGAGGAGAGAGAGTCCAGATACTGTTGTATGAATTAATAGAAAATTTTATGTACCAAATTGTGGTATTTTAAATCAGAGGAAAAGAATTGACTATTTTACTATTATATTGGTATGATTGACTAGCTATTGGCATTTTATACTAAAAATATCAACCTTTCTCATAAGAATACACAAATTTCAGATAATTTAAAATTTGAAAATTTAAGCTTAATACAACTAAAAATACCAAATAAAATACTTATACACTATTGGAGTGCAGAAGACATTTTTTTACCAAACTAGTTCTAGGAGAAATATACTAATATTATTTGGATTTTTTGTATGTTTTTGTAGGTTTGAAACTTTTAACATGAACAACGTTAAAAATAGTAGGCTTTAGATTTACAATAAATGCAGTCCTTAATGTGTATAAACAAAACAATAAATATAGTACTTATAACATGTGTACAAAGGTGAGTATATAGAATGCATAAACTACTTCCACAAGCTAATAAAATAATAATTACAATAAACATGGGTAAAAGATATGAGCAGGCATTTCAAAGAAGAAATAAAAATAGTCCAAATAATTATGATAATACATCTAACCTTAAAACTATATGTGAAAAGGTAAATTAATCACAACAGTAAAATATTAAAACATTTCAATATATATGGAAATGGTTAGCAAAGGACATATTCAAAGAGTGCTGGTAGATGTATAAATTATTATAGATTTCCAAAGGGCAAGTTATTAATATTTGTTAATATTTAAATTACATATTTTGATTTCTACTTCCATTTTTAATATTATATTATACAAAACCGTCAGCATATGATCAAAGGTATATGCACATATATTAATTGTATGCATAGTTGGAAATATTATCTATACTATTGGATATTTGGCAAGGAACCAAATATTCACCACTATGGAAATAAATAAATAATGAACATGTTAATGTGAAGAATTATATATGTGCACTTTTTAATTGGGAAACCACCATAATATTTTATTAAATATCAAAGCAAGTCACAAAACAAGTTTGCCATATGATTCCTTATTTATACGTAGGTTTTTAATTAATGACACAAATATAAAGTATGGAAAGATACATGCATAGCTGTACTATCTGCCTTTGCATCTGATGATAGGAGTTCATATATATATTTGTATATATACACACATATACAGTCATATATATATATATATACACTCACATATGTATATTAGAATAGCACTTGAAAACCAGTGTGTGTATATATACATCCATATAGGCATATGTATATATGCTTAAGCATACATATATGTATATATATACATGTTGCAGCAAGATTTCAAATGCTTTTCTGTATACTTAAGTAGTACATGAAGTTTACATAGTGAGTTTTCATTATTTGGGTACTTTTTAATTAAAATTATAAAGGTAGGGGCTCCTGGGTGGCTCGCTGGTTAAGCATCTGACATCGGCTCAGGTTGTGATCTCTGGGTCCTCGGATGGAGCCCTGTGTTCAGCTCCCTGTTCAATAGGATGTCTGCTTCTCTGCCTCTCTCTCTCTCCCTGACACTCCCCTTACTTGTACTCTTTGGCTCTCAGATAAATAGATAAATAAAATCTAAAAAAAAAATTAAATTGTAAAGGCATTTTTTTGTAATTTAAAATGACCATTTGTTCATATATTCCAGACTGTTGACATTAGCATATATTTGATAACTTCAATCATATAGAACACAGACATTTTTCAACTAAATTCCCAATCTCAGCATTGTATCTTTCATATGAACTTATTTTTGTTTTACTTCCCCAAATCTCTAAATTTAATTTCAAATTGTTAATAGATGTTTCCAGGACAAACTGTAATATAGAATTAAATATTGTTTAAACACTGCCAAAGAGGAACAAAGAAACAAAATATCATTTTACTACATCACTCCAATCTATCAGGTAATTTCAGGAATTGGGTATCAAGTTCATCAAACTGGACACTCTTGTTCTGGTCAGTCACAGACTGTCCAAACACATTATTCATATAGATATAGATATAGATATAGATATAGATATAGATAGATAGATAGATAGATAGATAGATAGATAGATAGATATACAGATATGGAGACTATCCATATATATATAGTTTTTTATTGTTAGGACTGTGGCAAATCAAAAAAAGAGCATAGTGCTTCATCAGGGAAGGACTTTATGTTCTTTCTCCCACTCTCAACACAAAATGATGGTTTATTAAAAGGCTTACTGAGGAGAGAGGAAAGGTAGAAAGCTTCCAGAAAAAAAAAAAAAGTCATTTGTGTCCCAATCACATTTTGTCCTGGAGCAAAATTATGTCTTTACTTGTTTTTGGCAGATAATCAACATTATCCACTAACTTGTGTTGCTATCAGTACAGCAGGTGAGCAGATGGATAGCAGGAACAATTTGATAGATGCAGAGTTCAGGAAGAACAGGCAGCTGCTCTGAGCCATACTCACACCAGGTGAGGACTTGAGGGGAGATAACAATGACTGCACAGGGCTTGCTTTCTTGGCAAAAACTGTTATTTGGCATGGAAGAAGCAATTTCAATATGTTGGTTGATGACTCTACAATGGAGACTCACACTTACTACAGGGATGAGCTTTATCCAGTAGATTTTCCAGGAGCCTTGATATATAGATTTCTCAGTAGACACATTTGCTCAGGAAATTTTCATTTCTTATGTTTGCACTAGAACTCCTCTGTTATTTTCCTTGGAATCACTGTGACAATGTGAGGACATAGATGATTTAAAAGGATTTTTTTTTAGTTGATAAGATTTTAGTCACCCTTAATTTTCTATCTGTGGTGCTGAGTTTCAACACCTGAGAATCAAGTTAAGTTTTATCATTGCTTTCCTGTAATCAAGTCTCAATTACGACTGCTTTTCAGTATTATTTTCTTATATACTCTAAACAACTGTAAGAAAGCTCTAAATAAAAATAAATAAATAAATAAACTGTCCCTATTTTGTGGAGCATTTAAAAACGTAAAGGTTCATGAAAAAATATATACAAAAAGCTTTTTTCATATATAAGGCTTTCCAAAGTCAGTGTCTTGGATCACAGGGGCTCAGAATCTCAAAGGACTGCCCAACAATAAAAGTAAGAAATTGTTGAATAATCATAAAATTTAAAGTGTTTAAGAAAAATAAAAATAAATATATGAAATGATATGGCAGCATTCAAATTATTGTAATTTTAAAAAAGATATTTATTTATATAGAGAGAAAGAGACAGAGGGTGCATGTGAGCAGGGGGTAGGGGCAGAGGGACAGAGACAATCTCAAGCAGACTCCCTGCTGAGTATGTACCCCCCCTCAAACAGGACTCTATCTCATGACCCTGAGATCATGACCTGAACCAAAATCAAAAATCCGATGCTTAACCGCTGAGCCACCTAGGCCCTCCATCAAATTACTGTAATTTAAAATATTATATTACTTCTTACGCAAGCAATTGAGAGACTGAATCCCTCCTCTGAAAAGTTAACAAAAGCAGGTGGACTGCACAGGTGGAGAGAATGTTAAAACCTGTAGAAACATATGCAAGGTGATACGTTTTCATTGTTTTTTACTCCCTCTGTTCCTTTTACAGCCTTGGCCTGAGGGTCTCATCTTGGGACTGCATGGGAGAACAATGGTGTGAGTAGCTGAAATTCTAAAAGAATCTGAACTTCTTTGCCAGAGGTACCTGTAAATATTGGCCTGCGGACCAGAGAGTATGGGGAAAATCTCAAAGAAAAGTGATCTGAAGAAGGAGATTTTCTGGTTTTGTACATGTTCCCCCCAAAACCTTAGACTCACCCCTCTGAGCTGTGTATGTGAAGGATAGACCCTAGAGTCATAGAAAAAGGTTTCAGAACTGAACTAAGATTTAAACCATGATCCAAGTCTTTGACAAATTCCTGAGTGGAGAATGTGTTGAGCAGAACCAAAGTAGCATAATAAAGCCTTGACAGCAGCCACTTCTCACAAAAGGCAAGACAGAATTTGCAATCTGAAGGTAATTGTCTGCTAAAACTGGCGAAGAAACAGAAACAAAACAAAATCAACATTTTTTACAAGATTGCAACAGGACCCAGATTCCAAGCAACTTAATATTCGAAATGTCAGAATACAGTTCAAAACTTCTTGACATACAAAGAACCAGGAAAATGTGACCAATTCTGAAATGAAAAAACAATCAACAGATGTCAATCTTCAGACGACTCAAAACCTGGAATTGCCACAAAAAGATTTAAAACAGCTATTGTAACTATGCTACATGAACTAAAGGTAAATACAAATGAAATGAATGAAAAGGTGTATGTTCTCAGCAGAGATATAAAAATCATAAGGAAGACAGTACAGAGGTTCCTTAAGAAATTAAAAATGGAATTACCATATCATTCAGCAACCTTTTGGGTATATAGCCAAAAGCATTGACATCAGAGACCTCAAATAAATGTTGCTCCCTGTATATCATAGCATCATTCATAATAATCAAGATGGGAAACAAACCAAATGTCCATCAACAAATGAGTGGATAAAGATAATATGGTATATACATACAAAGGAATGTTTTTTTTTATTTATTTTTATTTTTTTATTTTTTTTTTAGGAATGTTATTTAATCTCTTAAAAAAGTATATTTTGCAGTGTGAAACAACATGGATATATCTGGAGGAAATTATGCTACGTGAAATAGGCCAGTCACAGAAGAACAAATATAACATGATTCTACTCACATGAGATATCTAAAATAGTCAACCCATAGAAAGAGAAAATAAAATGATAGTTGCCAGGGACTGGGAAAAGAGAAAATGGGACCTTGCTGTTCAAGAGATAAGAAGTTTCAGTTACACAAGATGAATACATTCTAGAAATCTGCTGTATAATGTCGGGGCAATAGTTAACAATACTGTATATGTATTTTATTTGTTAAAAGGTAGATTTCATGTTAAGTATTCTTGCCATAATTTTTTTAAAAAGAACCAACTGGAAGTAGTAGATGAAAATTACAATAGCCAATATACAATTTACTAGATGATGAATGGAGATAATAAGGAAAGAAGCAGTGATCTTCAGTAAGTTAACAAATTATCCAATCAAATGAAAAAACAAAAAAGATAAAAAAACTGTACAGAGCTTCAGGTACATATAGGATAATTTTTAAATGTTTAAAGTTTATTCATTGGAATTCTAGAAAAAGAGATAGTGGAGCAGAAAGATATGTTTGTAGAAATAATGATGGAAAACTTCACAAATGTGGTGAAAGACATCAGCTTAAAGACTAAAGAAGTCTAATTCAGGAAGCAAATTTCAAAAAAGGATAAATTCAAAGAAAATCATTCTTAGGCACACATTATAATCAAGCCTTGAAAACCAAAAATAAAGAAAAATATTCAAAAGCAGCTAGAGAAAAATAGACTGCATAGAGGGGAATAGCGATTTGAATAACTATGGATTTCTCATCAGAAATCAAGAGACCAGGAAACAGTTGAATAGATATATTTAAGTTGATGAAAGAAAATATCTGTGAAACTAGAATTCTGTATCCCTGTGTATATATGTGTATCTATCTATATCTGTATGTATAACATCTATGTTTTTATCTCTCTCTCTCTATATATATATCATATACTTCTCTTTCAGTCCCTCAGGAATTAAGTGAAATAAATCCACTACTAAAAAATGAAGTAATTTGTTAGAAAACTTGTTCTAAAAGAAATGCTAAAGGAAGTTCTTCATGCAAGTTCTTCAAATAAGTCTGTAAAGCACAAGGCCAACATAAAGCAATAAATTATATTTTTGGTTACTTGGGTATGTGGAGGTTGTCTATTTGGATTTTGTTGTGTGTAAGTATAATAGCAATAAAATACATTAAAAACTTAGGCATAAATCTAATAAAATATATGTAGGACTTATATGCTATAAAAACAAATCACTAATGAAAAATTAAAGAAGACTTAAGTAATTGAAATACATATCATGTTTGTGGATCAGAAGATTATATATTGTTAGAATATCAATTTCACCACTTGGGTCTTTACATTCAATGTAAAACCAATCAAAATCCAATTAAGACTTTTTGTGGAGTTTTATAAGCTATTTTTAAGGTTTATATGAATACTCAATGGAAGTAGACTAGCCAAAACAATTAAAAAATAAGGCAGGAAACTCATACTACCAAATTTCAGGATGTATTTTAAAGTTATGTCTATCATAACGGTGTATATTAATGAAAGAATATGAGATAAAAGCTACAGAATACAATTCTAAGACTAGACCTGAAGATATATAGCTAGCTGATTTTCAACGAAGGTGTTTATACAATTCAATGAATATAGGATAATCTTTTCAGCAAATGATGTTGTAATAATTGGATATCCGTAAACAACAACAGAAATAACAAAATCTTTCACAAAAATTAACTCAAAATGATTATAGACCTAAATCTATAAAACTACTAGAAGAAAACATATGAGGAAATTCTTGTGACATTTGATGAAGTAAATATTTCTGAGACCTATTAGTAAAGCGCAATCTATTATAAAAATCTATAAAGTCATTATTTATGGGAAACAATAAAGATAAAAGATTCTTAGAAAAAATAACTGAGAAATTGTACTTAATAAAAATTAAGATTTTTATGAGAGAATAAAAAGGTGAAAATGTTTGGGGAAACTATTCGCAAAACACATATCGGATAAAGTACTTGTATCAAGAATATGTAAAGACTTCTTCAAATCTCAGTAGTAAGAAAATCAGCAACCCTTTAAAATTAATTGGCCAAAGATGAACAGTTACCACTACAGAAAAGATATATAGATGATAAGTAAACCCCACTATTGAATTGGTAGTGGATAAGATAAGCAGAATAAAACAAAACTGGATTAACTATCTCTGTGGAATACCTAAGGGTTCATTAGTTTGGGACATGTCAAGATATTTCCTGTGCATAATGCTTTTGGTTTACTATTAGACTTTGGTAGAGATTTAATGTTTAACATCAGGTTGGGATGCTACGAACTGGGCTGCCCATAATGAATGTAGTGTTATCGTACCCTTCAAGCCATGGCACTGGAAATGCTCCTAAACTCTCCATCATCAAGTATAAGAGCTGTATCTAAGATTGTTATTGAAAGCACATGCGAATTTCAGGAACAACTGACTTTGACTCCCATGCCTCCTAGTTCTGCTACTTTGTTCATTCTCTATGGCTACAATTTCTCAAAGAGATCTCTATAAACCCACTGATGGAGTGAGGAAAAACAAAACAAAAATGAGACCCAGAAAACAGATCATTCTGCACAATATACTAGCACTATCTGAAAGTGGCACAACAGCACTAAAGCATCACACGTAGAAGGACCCGAAGAATAGTGGCTAAAGAATTAAGAGAAATGAGATTGAAATTGCTAAGAAGATCTGAGGAAAAAAAAATATGTGAATAGGCCTCAGAATTGGAACAAGGTGTCAAAATATTTCTTTTCAATGTGAATATTCACCAACAACAACCACTATAGAGAGAGATTCTCAGTAATTTGTTAGACAAGATGACCTATTTTTTGGACGTCTGCCAGACTGCTTTCCCACACATTCCTTAAGTGTGAGCTCCTTAGCATGGGGTTTTGCCTACTAATTTTGATCTGGCTAGCCATTGAAGAAATGATACTTCTGGAGAATATGCCAGCCACCACAAGAGAGGATGTTTACTATAGCCTGAAACTTTCATGGCAGGAGCAATGATTTCTCTTTCTAAAGACATTCAGTTTGGATATGGATTTCTCATCACAATCTGGAATGCTTATCCCAATGCACCATTAATTGAACTTATAGGTAACATCCAGTATCACAGAACATACATAGCATATCCTCTGATCAGGGAATTCACCAAAAGTGAGTGAACTTTGGCAATGTGCTTTTATCCATCAAATTTATTATTGTTTTAATATCTATTATCTGACTACTGACCTAATATAACAATGAGATGGCTATCAGAGACTCAGTTAAGATGCAGGCTGTGTGACAGCATCTATCAAGTGGAGTATTTTCTTTTAAGTTGTAAAATGTTCTGAATTCATGATCAGCATATCATATTTCTCTCATAGCAGCATACTTAAGTCCAGGAGTCAAGGCGTGGAAATGGAAGTGACTTTGTCACTGTAAATGTAGTAATTCACTGCAAAATGTTTGCTTCCCATCCCTACAAATTCAGGCTTTTCTGTTTCCCAAAGGAAGAATGTTCTAACTAGGGAACTCAACACAAATTCCACTGAATTGGAAGATTACTTATGTCTTGGTCACTTTAAAACCAACAGGCACATATAGGATTTGATATACTGGCTGGTCTGATAGATCTTGATTATCCAAGGGAGATGGGATTGCTAATATTAAATGAGGTCAAGAATGACTATACCTGGAACCAGCGATGTTTCCTAGTAATTCCAAATCCATTGATAAAGATAGATAAGAAACTATAGCAATTGCATACAGGCAAGACTATTAATGCCAAAAAGTCTTCAGAAATGATAATATGGGTCATCTCCTCTCTCTCTGCCAGATAAATAACCATGACCATTTGAGGTGCTGAGGGCAAAGAGAATATTGAAAGGTAAGGAAAAGGAAGTTATAAATATCAACTGTGGTCACTGTGGTCACAGGACAAAAAAAAATGAAGACGGTCGCAATTATGCACTTTTCTTTGCTTTGATTTATATATTTAATATATATTATTTATATATTTAATATTTATATATTAAATAATCATATCCCTTTATTCCGTTTCCCTGCAATTTAGCAAAAGGTGTGTTAATGATTAACCATATTTCAGCATTTAAATTAGAAGATATCAAAATAAGGCCGTGATTTTGCTATGACAGGTATGAAAAGTCTCAAGGGGATTGATAACAATGACGCAAAGGTTTTGTATCTTCCCATTTGAATTACCTGTTGGCAACTTGCTATCACCACTACCTCCTTCTAAGGTTGCAGGGACAAGATGGTAAGTACATTTCCCAAAATCCATTTTTCTGTAAAGTTCCAGGATAGATTTTGCCAAAAAAAGGTACTTGAGTTACATATTGAAGGTAGAAAAGAAATCATTTTCTTCTGAAGTCATCTAGACAGATGTGAGATTCCTTATGGCTTCCCCAAAAGCTCTTGAGAACCATCTACCTCACCATTTAGAATAAACCAGATGACAAGAAATCAAGAGATTTCTCCTTCCTCTGCCCCCCGCAAGCCTCTGAGGTGAACCTACCTTAATGCTATATGCTGCATTCTTTTACTGTATTCTTTGACCTCTCTGGCAGTTTCTCTGATCTTCAGTAATGATTTAATGGCTTCCTGACTTGACTTTAGCATACCCAACTCTTCCTCTTAGCTGCTAATTTCTATACTAAACTACATTCCCATATTACATAAACTGGTCTATGGGTTTGTTGTCATTTTCTTTGTTCCTTTTTTTTTTTTTTTTTTTTTTACTCCTGACCAAAAGCTGCTTCAAAATTCTGTGGTAGAGTTTGTCAGAGCATGTCAGTTAACACAGAGCCAATTATTCCTAAGGTGGTGAGCATATGCAGATCACTACCAGTTTAATCAATACATTTGAAAGAAGTCAAGTTGATTGCTGAAAATAAAAACAAACAAAACCCTGATTTTTTTTATTCCAGTTTTTACAATATCTGTATATTTTTGGAGATTCTGCTTCCCAAAATATTACTTCGAAA
Organism: Vulpes lagopus; assembly: GCF_018345385.1. Classification (NCBI taxonomy): domain Eukaryota; kingdom Metazoa; phylum Chordata; class Mammalia; order Carnivora; family Canidae; genus Vulpes; species Vulpes lagopus. Next base: position 39,304,879 of record NC_054839.1, on the reverse strand, counting down.
TATCTTGTTAAAAAACAGAATTCAGTCAGGTAAATTCGAAGATCTAACTGGATTTATTATATGACTCATGAAATGGACAGCATTTCATCCATCAAGTAGAAGAGAACTCTGAGTTCTACAAAATGGAGGGGTTTTTTAGGAAGGAATGTAGGGCAAGAAATTTATTAGCAGAAGAAGAGGATCATTCCAGGTGAGGTTACTTTCCCTTAGCAGGAAAAGTGGAGGATTTTATCTTCCTTTGGGTGGGGGATGGAGAGGGCTCAAGCGGCAGATTATCTCCTTGGTGCTCATCAGAAAATTCCTGAATGACTGGTTAAGACTTACATTTTTAAGGAAGATTGAACCTGCAATTAGATTAGGTCTTAAGCCAGTTTGATGACTTGACTATGTGATGCCTTTTTGGGCTTGTGGTTTTCTTTTTAACAATATGAGCATTTATTGTTGGGTCAAGGCAAGTCATTTGTTTAGACAAAGTGGAATGGGGTATTGGTTTATCTGGGTGTCTTGTTTGACTAGGGAAATTGTGGTTGAAATTGATAATTATAGGGCCTACCAGCTAAGAACCTTTCCACATATCTTGTTTAGAAGAAATAATTTTAGATATAAAAATAAATGGTGACAAAGGCAAACTATAATTCTTTGCCACTTATTTGATACATTTATAAAATTAGGGTAAAAATAGCGCCTGATGTTGTGAAAATGTAAAGATAAAGTACTTAAAGATAGATTACACAGCGCCTGTTGTAAATATGTAATACATTCTAATTTACTAGGAAGCAGCAAGATTATAGGGACTGAGTTCATGCTTGCTAGCATTTTATGAGAAATTCAACATTCACATCCTTTTTTGAATTTGTTAAGCAATCCAGAAAAATATTGTATTTGTATTGACTTCGTTTATTTCACTTATTTTGGTTATCATTAGATTGTTGAAATAAGACTCCTTCTGAGCCTTCTAATGCTAGTCTTTGCCTCATAGTCCTCTCAGCCAGGGCCAAAGTTCCTGGAATGCTTCAATTGTGTATGATCATCTCCTAAAATAATTGGTGTCTATCTCAATTTGAATTAAGTGTTTGCATTGGCTGGCAGAAATTCAAAGAACTAAATGGTTTGTTTTGTGGGGAAAAAGCAGATGTGAAATAATCCTTAAAATAAGCAACATGATGCTTTCTTGTTAATGTAGTATAAAGATAATTATGAAAAATATTTTTAAAAATCTACTTGTTTCTTGGAATCTTATAAGAAAAAAATGACTTCTACTTTATTTAGAAGTAAAAATTTGCTAAATTAACTAAAATTACATTTCAGCATATGCTAATACCAACACTAACTCCACCTAAGTAGAGGAAACTCAAAAATACATTTTGATGACCATAATACAGACTATATTAAGAATTCACTGCTGAGCTCTATTTAATGTCTAGTTTGCTTATATCAGAAAGCTCACCCAGCCTTGCACAGTTTTTAAATAAAATGTATAGGATGTATTTTTTCACTAAAGTGTAAGAATTATAATGAGGTCAAATATGACTGTGCAAAAGAATGAAATATAATAGAAAATAGACAATATTGGTATTAATTAAAAGTAGTCTAAGCAATATTTTTGATCTGAAATATATAGTGTGTCTCCAAATAGTACTTTTATTTTTTCTCTTTCTTTTCTTTCTTTCTTTCTTTCTTTCTTTCTTTCTTTCTTTCTTTCCTTTCTTCTTTTCTTTCTTTTCTTTCTCTTTCTTTCTTTCTTTCTTTCATTTTCTTTCTTTTCTTTCTTTCTTTCTTTCTTTTTTCTTTCTTTCTTTCTTTCCTTTCTTTCTTCTTTTCTTTCTTTTCTTTCTCTTTCTTTCTTTCTTTCTTTCTTTCATTTTCTTTTCTTTCTTTCTTTCTTTCTTTCTTTCATTTTCTTTTCTTTCTTTCTTTCTTTCTTTCTTTCTTTCTTTCTTCTTTCTTTCTTTCCTTTCTTTCTTCTTTTCTTTCTTTTCTCTTTCTTTCTTTCTTTCTTTCTTTCATTTTCTTTCTTTCTTTCTTTCTTTCTTTCTTTCTTTCTTTCTTTCTTTCATTTATTTACTTATTTGAGAGAGAGTGCAAGCTCCAGCAGGGGTGGAACAGAGGGGAAAGGAAAGGAACAAGCAGGTTCCATGCTGAGTACCATGTCAGGCTCCAACACAAGATCCTGAGATCATGAGCTCAGTTGAAATCAAGAGTGGAATGCTTAACCAACTGAGCCACCAAGTTGCCCCTCAAATAGTAGTTTTCAAATATTAATCATTGTCTTTTTCTTATCTTTTGTTCTCACATCCAATCAGCCATCTATTCTGTTATTTCCGTGTTTGTCTCTTTTGTACCTTAATTCTGATTTTTATCATCACACTTGAAACCCTACAGTAATATTCCAGTTGCTTTTCTTCCCTCCAATTATCACTCCATTTGAATCCATTTGACCGGCTCTAAGATTATTTTTTCTAAAATAATAATTTTATTAACATAATTATCTGGTGATGGCCTTTAAATAGTTCCATTGTTTTTGCTCTTTATTTCTCTTTAGCTTTTTTGACCTCTCTCAGACTTCACCTGTGTCCTACTCTTTGTGGATCAAGCTGCTAGTCTTTGGTGGACTTTGCAGTAAGACAGACCTGATTTGACAGCTTGGTTTACCTTTTGGAAAATAAAAAGGTTTTACTTATTTGAGAGAGAGAGAGAGAGAGCATGTGTATGCACCTGCAAGCACGAGCTGAGGGAGGGGGCAGAGGGAGAAGGAGACTCCCGGATGAGCAGGAAGCCCTAAGCCCTACTTGGGGGTGACCCCGCGCTTGATTCCAGGACCCTGGGATCATGACCTGAGCCAAAGGTAGACAATTAATAGACTGAGCTACCGAAGTGCCCTTTGGTTTACTTTTAAACTGTTATTTCGTTGAGTTCCTCAGGCTAAGTATTATATGATTTTTCTGCTAACTGGGAGAAAAATAATATGGATGCCTTAAAAGACTGCTGTGAGAATTAAAATGAAATAAGCATATGCTGGCTCAGTGCCTGGCAAGTAAATAAACATTAACTATTTAAAGTATAATTTGGTCTAAAATTTTTTTAAAAGCTTAATGTAACTCAATGTTTCAGAAGACAGCCCTTGTACTTGATTGGTCATATATAACCAACCGGAGAGTTTGCTCCAATCTTTACCTCTGGCTTTTCTGGTCAAATTACTCTCTCTTGGGCAGCCCCGGTGGCTCAGCGGTTTAGCCCCGCCTTCGGCCCAGAGCGTCATCCTGGAGACTCGAGATCGAGTCCCACATCAGGCTCCCTGCTTTTCCCTCTGCCTGTGTCTCTGCCTCTCTCTCAATCTCTTTGTCTCTGAATAAATAAATAAATAAATAAATAAATAAATAAAATCTTTTAAAAATCTTAAAAAAAATTTAAAAAAATAAATTACTCTCTGTTATGCTTTCTCTTCCAGGAACAACCACTAAACCTATTAGAAAATTCCAAAACTCTGTACTCTCCCACATAGGAAGCAGGTAGCTAACTCAGATCTTGCGAACCACATGGAATTTTCAGTTTGGTTTTACCACCCCTCCAAAATCTTCCCCACCCTGATTGCATCTTGTTTTCACTACTTCCCAATGTTCAGATCTTGTCATTCCAATCACGTTGACCCATGTCATCTATTATGGACTGAATATTTGTGTCTCCCTATAATTTAAAATATTGGGTGCTACAAATATAAACTGAAGGAGTAAACTTATTAAACCATTTGAGCCTGTGATTGGTTGGTGTTTTCCTGTCATTCTCAAGAGACTAAGTATGTCTGGGGGTGGGGGTGGGGGGGCAGATGTCAAAACACTTGTCCAATTTTAAAATGTCAAAACCACAATGAGATACCACCTCACACCAGTGAGAATGGGGAAAATTAACAAGGCAGGAAACCACAAATGTTGGAGAGGATGCGGAGAAAAGGGAACCCTCTTACACTGTTGGTGGGAATGTGAACTGGTGCAGCCACTCTGGAAAACTGTGTGGAGGTTCCTCAAAGAGTTAAAAATAGACCTGCCCTACGACCCAGCAATTGCACTGTTGGGGATTTACCCCAAAGATACAGATGCAATGAAACATCGGGACACCTGCACCCCGATGTTTCTATCAGCAATGGCCACAATAGCCAAACTGTGGAAGGAGCCTCGGTGTCCATCGAAAGATGAATGGATAAAGAAGATGTGGTCTATGTATACAATGGAATATTCCTCAGCCATTAGAAACGACAAATACCCACCATTTGCTTCAACGTGGATGGAACTGGAGGGTATTATGCTGAGTGAAACAAGTCAATCGGAGAAGGACAAACAGTGTATGTTCTCATTCATTTGGGGAATATGAATAATAGTGAAAGGGAATATAAAGGAAGGGAGAAGAAATGTTGGGAAATATCAGGAAGGGAGACAGAACATAAAGACTCCTAACTCGGGGAAACGAACTAGGGGTGGTGGAAGGGGAGGAGGGCGGGTGTTGGAGGGGAATGGGTGACGGACACTGAGGTGGACACTTGACGGGATGAGCACTGGGTGTTTTTCTGTATGTTGGTAAATTAAACACCAATAAAAATTAATTTAAAAAAATAAAATAAAACAGACACAGGTGGATTCTGGGGAAAAAAATTAAAATGTCACAAACGAGCTGGTTTCAAAAAAAAAAAAGTATGTCGAAATCTTAATCTTAATTGATTGTTTTATAAAATGTGGTTAATAAGTACATTTCTGTGAAGAAAGTTTCTTAAATTATTGATTTTTTCCTTGATTTTAATATTAAATGCAGAATTACCAGGCATTTTGGAGCATGACGTTTATGGACGTTTGGAGCAGACATTACTAGATCTGTATTTAGAAAATCTCTACCAATTTGTACTCAAAAAACATTGAAATTGCCACTTAAAAAAATCTTTGCTAGTTTGGTATTTGTAACAATTATTTTACTAATTTTTAAATTTCAGTTTTCTATAATTACATGTGATAAATGCTAATAAACATTTATTTTTCAGTACATTTTCTAAACATACTTCAGAGCAGTCTTTCCATCTCTTTTCACAAAAAGTTTTCATTAAATTTAGTTGTAATTACATGAAACTTATGAATGGTTTAGAAATAACTGACAAATTTATTATAATATCTATTTAAATTTTTATTCAGCACTTTACATTTGTATGCCTTAAAGAGTCTATACATTTATTTGTTTGCTCATAGTGTGTATATTGTATTTTTTATTCATGCATATCATTCCACCCCAGTTTTAGAAATCATTTAAGATATCTTACATTAATATTTTCAACAAAGATGAAATAAAATATTTTAAAGGAGAAATTATAGAAGTCACAAGTTTCAGTGTAAAGAACCACATGGACAATGCATCACATGTCTTTATGATACACGGCATTTCTTAATATGATGTAGTTGTTAAAAAGAAAACCACAGGCCTAAAGTGACATCACTTCGGCTAAGGTCCCAAGTCAATAAACCAAGATTTAAGACCTGCAGTTTCAACTCCCCTGAAATGTAACTTTGAACCAGTCAACATTTTTCTAGAAGAAAATTTCCTGTAGGAAGGAGATCTTGCCTAAAACAATAGATTCTTTGCTAATAATTTCCTTTGTTGCATGCCCTTTTTACCTTTGAAAATCTTCTCTGTAGCTGTGTAGAGCTCCCATCTACTTGCTAGAAGGGATACTGCCCAATTCATGAATTGCATAATAACGCCAACTGGATCTTTAAAATTTACTCTTTTGTTTTTTTTTGTTGTTGTTGTTCTTGAACACAGTATAGTAGACTCAGTGAAGATTCAAGTCCTAGATTAGTCAGGAGACTTTTAAACCCACTCTTACTGTGCTCTCTTCTGTAATTTTTAGCAAAATATTTAAATTCTCTAAGATTTTTCCTCATTTATAACATGGGAATAATAAAAGCCATAAACTGTTATTAAGGCATTATAAATCTTTTATGAGGATTAAGTGAAATCAATAATGTAAAATGTTAGAGAAGGAACAATCAATAGAATTTAGCTATTAATAATTGTTATTAGTCTATTTCTCTAAATGTTTTCCTTTGCATTTCTTTTTAGAATATGAGCCTCCACCTCTCCCCTTCACATGCTGCCACTTAACCCTACTTAATAATTATAAAGCTCTTACTGCTTGGAGTGAAGTGAAGCTAACTTGCAAACAGGTTTTTATTTCCTGACTCAGTCAAGGGTCTATGCTTTAGCTATAACAAATGCAGTGAATCTTGGACATTTGCTGTAGAGGGATTATAATCTATACTTTTTACCTGAAAATGCATGGAGAAAGTTAAAAGTAACACAGTTTATAATGTCCAGAAGGTTAGACTATATCAATCTTCAGAGGAAACTTAAGTATTGCTATGGTGGAGTTCAGAGATTTCTTTTTTTTGAGGGGTGGGTGTCATAATGTGAAGACAGCATGTATTTCAACAAGCAATATCCTCAACAACATCCATTCATTCTGCAGCACAGCAATAAAACTGCTTCCTAGAAATTCCATCTCTGTAGACTGATATGATGACAATGGAAAAATCAATAAAAGTAATTCTAAAAGAACCACATAAGACATGTGGTTCATGTAAGTTCTTAGTTCCTTGCTGATATAACTTAATTCAGAGCCGTTCTGTCTTCTTTTCCATGTAGTTTCCAACATTTTATTTTTGTTGAAGTTATATCTACGTATTATATGTGTATTTTTTAAGTGCCAGTAAAAGTAGAGTGCATAAAGGGATGTCCTTGCCCTTGAGAAACTCACAGTCTAGTAGGGAAGTCGGAACTGTGAAGAGATGATCCCAACACAATGCCTTAAAAGCTATCGGTTATTAACACCATACTTGGCTCACAAAGAGGGAGCAGCTTCTGCCCTGTGGTGCAAATGGATAAGATTTCACAGAGGAGGTGACAGCTGAGCTTCAGTCTTCAAAGATGAGTAAGAGTTTTGTGGGCAGAGGAAAAAGTAGGTCTCCTGGCAAATAGCGGCACTTTACTTACTCTTCTGGAAAAAATACGCTTAGGTTTTTCTTAGAACCTATAAGAATTATATGAAGTTAGCGACATGACATAGATAGGAACTCTAGAATTTGATGTGCACCTAGAAAATACAGAAACAAAATTAAGGTGATGTATAGCTTATTTACATACCTGTAAAAACATACATACATACATACATAGAAACAAGTCAATGTAAAGATTTCATTGGAATACAGTCTTTAGATGCTTAACAATAATTAATATTTAAAAAACCTTTTATTGAAATATAATATCCATATAGAAGCCTGCATATATCCTCATAATACAACTTGATAAATTTTCATTAACTGAACACACTTGTGTAATCAGCACTCAAATCAAGAAACTGAATGTTATCAGCATTTCTGAAATACATTCAGAGTCCTTCTTATTCCATCTTAAAGTCACTATGCATTTCTTCAAGGCTACCATTATCCAGCCTTCTAGCATAGGTTGTTTTCACATTTATTTTTTTTTTTCATTTGACCTAAAGGAAATCAAGCAAGACATATATATTCTTGTGTGTGGCTTCTTTTGCTCGACATTTGGGTTTTGAAATGGATTTGGATTATTAAGTATAGCAATGGATGGTTTGTTCTCATCATTGTATAGTATTTTGTTCTATAATTTATTCACCATTTCCACTCTCAATAGGAATTTCTGTAGTTTTAAATTTGGGGCTATTCGGGGTAGTGCTGTCATGAACATTTAGTACTTATTTTCTGGCTAACATATGTATGTGTTTCTGATAGAAATATAGATAGGAGTGAACTGCTACATCATGCGGTATACATATAATCACATTCATTTGACCTTTTGCTGCAGGTTCAAGCTCAATTTGTGGAAAGGGAGGTAATAAGAGTTTGGACAGAAATAGCCAGGAGATCAGTATTGACTGACACTTCACTCTCCACCTCTAATTCTCTTACTAAATGAAGTAACTATTTCCGTATATTGGATTATCTTCCAAGGGACTACTTAGCCTACAGAAAATCAGTCTGACTGGATCCTTTTACAAATGTGGTTTACAGTATCAGATGGACCCAACATGATAAGCCCAATCTCTCCCCATCCAGTCCACCACTAAGCGAAAAACCATTCTGCTTTGTGTGTGTGTGTGTATATATATATATATATATATACACATACACATATATAAAATATGAATCCAGATGTTAAATTATATTCCGATGTGAATTTGGAAATAAACTGTGCACAAAAACAAAAGTAACATGAAATATTTTGAATTTAAACTGAGAAAATGAAGCACTATATTGCTTTCTTGTAAAATATAATGAAGTATTCTTTTAAAAATGAGGTGATTCATTTGTATGTAGATCATAGACATATTTGTACACAGGATTTATTTCTGTAACTGAGCCCTGGAAAAGATTCAGTTTGTGCTTGTTTAAAAAAAGAGAGAAGTAAATGTTTAAAATAACATTGATAGTCATACAATGTGGTATGTAGCCACATTGGTAAATAACTAGCAAGGTGGTATAAAAGAATAGAAGGGAGGTGAGGAAAGGCTAGGGTCAAGTAAAGCAGAAGGCAAGAAGATGGAGTAGATGGAAAAGTGACACAGAGTCTTAGAAAAACAATGTGTCGTTTGAATAAATAATTATTGCTCACCCACCACATTCAAGATTGTGTATTGGTAGATTTTATTAACAAATAAAAGCAACATCTGTTCACAAAAACTGCAAAATCAGTTGGGGAAAAAGCCACTGCAGTAAATGGCTTGGACACAAAACAGCATGTGATGTGCTTTATGAGAGAGAGAGGGGCATGTGGGAGGTTCAGTTGGTTAAGCGTCTGCCTTCCACTTAGGTCATGATCCTGGAGTCCTAGGATTGAGTCCCATGGAGGGCTCCCTGCTCGGCATGGAGTCTGCTTGTCCCTCTCCCTCTCCCTCTGTGATCTGTTTCAAGTAAGTGGATAATATCTTTTAAAAAATGGGGAGGCAAAGTATAATGAGTGCAGAAGGATAGGAGGTAATAAGAGAATGTTGAGAGCACCTCACTAGCCAGTTTGTAAATATGTTTACAGCAGCTTTGTGGGAAAATGTGTACAATTCTGATGGAAGCTATGTCATGAACAGCTGAGACTTAAAATCGAGTAGGAGAGGATTTTGCCATTAATTCACAAGACAAGAAATCTTGGTTTAGACTGAGGAGAACATTGTGAAATTTAAAAATATTCCAAAGTAAAAAAAAAAAAAAAAATTCCAAAGTATAAATCTGGAATTCAGTCTTAAAACTTTGCCCTACCTCCTGGGTTAAGTATGCTGAAAACCTGAAGCCAGCAGAGGAGAAACTGAGGCAAGTGTCATGTTGACCATAAAATAATCAGAAAAAATGGAATTGATTAATTATCTGTGGCTTTGTGTTGTTGTTGTTTTTTTAAGTATATGAAGTCAATATTTCTAGGACAGTTGTTTTCAAGGTAAATTGATTAAAGGCTGAACAGGAAGATGATGATGATATGAAAGCAGCAGGAATTATATGTCATGGTAATGAAGTAAGAAAATGATTTTTTATGATCACCAATTATTACATTAATGAGGAAATTAATCAAATATGGGAAACATAATTGGAAAACTGATGAGTGAATATGATTGACTATATTACATGGGTAATAAGTTATGACACAGAATAGGAGGTTTTTATATGTTTAGTGTTAGAATCTTATCCTGAATATCTGCCTTTAGGAAGGGAAAATTGGAAAATGATAATTGCTGAGAACTGAATGTTGATTTTCTGAATAATTTCAAGGTTTATTACCGATGGCCTGAAATATACTGATAAATGCCATTTTCTTTTTGGCACATAAAATGTTGACTTTTTAAAAGATTTTATTTATTTATGAGAGAGAGAGAGAGAGAGAGAGAGAAAGGCAGAGAGAGAAGCAGGCTCCATGCAGGGAGCCCAACGTGGGACTCAACCCTGGGACTCAGGGATCACACCCTGAGCCAAAAGCAGATGCTCAACTTTTGAGCCACCCAGGCATCCCAAAATGTTGACTTTTTATTGCATTTTAATCAACTTCATCAGAATATCAGTTCTTTTAAAAGAAGAGACGGCAAATTATTATGTTTAGGATCTGGCACAATAAGATGAAAGCGTGATCATCTTGCAAGAAAGATCACTCTACTAAGATAACTTAAGTGAAAATTTGTCATAAGGCCTTGAGGGCATCTAAAAGAATCAAAGGGAAAGAACAAATATTTAGTAATATTTTGTATTTTAGTAATATACTAGAACCAGGGTCAGGCAAAATTTTAATGTTCTTTTTGTATGTTAACACTGTGTATCTAAATTTATACTGAATTCTTTTCTCATTCTTTGGAAAACAGCTTTCTTTATCTATTTTGTCCCCCTGGTGAAACATTCTGCTCCAAGTGTTGAAGGACCATCCAGTCTAGGAGAGTTAACATACACTTTTTGTAGCACCAATTTGAGTTTGCCCAGGAAGGGGCAACTATATGAATAAATTTAATACAGGTGCCCAATCCTGGGCCAATCAACTGTAGCCCGGAGGGAAGGAGGGGCAGCAACAGGTGGTTCCAACTTGGTGCCTGCCCAAAGAACAAACGTTTATAAAGGAAGGAACAATACCTTATTGTGAGTGTGTTAAATGAATAAAAAGAAAGTCGCATTCAGTTTTCCTCTGGTAATTCATTTATTCTACTTGGGCAAACATTTTTAGTATCCAAGCTGTTTTATGAGCAACATAATTAATAAAAGAGCCAAAGTTCTTTAGGATTAAAGGAGACCACTAGATTTTTCTTTTATCCTCAAGCTATTTGACTAGAAGAACTAGATGCTTAGATGTTCAAATCGCACCCCTTCCACTTGCTAGTTTTACATGCTTTGGATATGTTTTTTCCCTCCATAAGACACATTTCTGCATCTGTAAAATGGGATTAATAATTGACATTAAGTATCTCTTAGTGTTATTGTATAGATGAAACAAGATATTTCCTGAAAAGTGCTTCACATGATGACTAGAATGCTTTAGTACTGTGTTATTCTTACGACTTTTATTCTTCTCATTAGACAATTGCTTTAGTTTTCTGTAGTGCTATGCCAAATTACCACAAACTTAGTGGCTTAAAAACAATGTAAATTATCTTAGAGGAGGTCAGAACTCTGAAACAGGCTTCACTGAGTACAAATGGAACTGTCAGCAGGGCTGTAGTACTGGGGCAACTGGGAGAACATTTCATTGAATTTCCAAGCTTCTAGAAGCCAGCTACCTGCATTCCTCAACTCATGACCCCTTCCTTCATCATCAAACCTAACAATGTTACATCTCCAATTTCTTTCTCACACCCATACACTCCTACCCTCCTTACATAAGGACCTTTGTAATTGAGTCCACCTAGATAACCCCAGGATAATCTCCCATCTAAAATTCTTAATCACTTTTGCTGTGTAAGTTAGCATATTCACAAGGATTAAGATGTGGATTCATTTTAGGAGGCAATATTTTGCCTACCACAACAATAATGTTCCTTTGACAGTAAGTCTCTATTTTATAAAACTTCCTCTATGAGGATGTCAGTTGGTTCTAAATCAATTTTTGGTCTACAAATTTATTTCCTAACTAAAGAGAATATAGTAATGGAAGAGAAAATACTAACAAAGTCAGATCTATGGAATAAAAAGAATAAAATTATTGATGCTGGCATTAAACTATTATGAAAATATTTCTCATGCATATATTCATGAGTATCTTTTGATATTATGTTAATACATACAAAACAAGTTATAGGCAGGTACACCATGTTGCAGAAAATATTATTCCAAACAAGGTACTTCTCACTTACAAGTTGTTCGTTATCATATACCCATCGGTATATGGAATTATATTACCAATGACCTATATATTGCTTTAAGAAGATCAAATTAGTTGATAATATATAAACAACAAAAGAAACTATTCTAAGCATATTGTGAACACATATTTTTAATTTTATTTAATTCTGTTAAAATAAATTTAGGTTAAGAGAAAGACTATTTAGAAACCCTTGCTTCTTAGTTCCAGAATTGTTTAGAATATGAGAACAAATCTGCAGCCTCCAGAATGTTTTTCCTTTATATCATTTTATATCACATGTAAAACAATTTTGCTCTTGAGTGAAGAAAACAGAAACTGTCTGGCTCTTTACAACTGAGGCAATGCTTTCTGATTTACTGTTAGATGCAAAGTAAAATTCAAAAGCAAGTTTTTTATTTAAACTGACTAATAAAAAGAAAGTACATAGGTCTAAGATGAGTTGTTAGTTTGGTCTTTTTTCCACTGTTTTGTGAGCTGATTCTAAATGTTCATTCAGACTTGGATAAATCATTAATTATTACCCAGAGGATGCCTCCTATTGCAACACAAGTGTCCAGAATTTAGTCTTTCCTGGGCCTCTCAGGTGAGTCAAATTCTGACTGGCTTTAAAGTTTAAGCTTAAAGCTAGTTTGATTTGATTTAATCTTGGATTATGTGAAAGATCATTGATTTTTCTGACTGTGTGACTTTTGTTTTGTTTCCAATTTTGACAGTGCTTTGAGATGGCTTTTCCTCCAAAAGCACTCCATAAAATGAAGTTGTGGTAAAAAAGCCTTGCTTTAAGGTTACCTGGTGATATCCCCACATGACATTTGCTTTAAAAGAATTCTGTGAGAAATAAACAGCCTTGCCAAAAGGAAAATCGCTCTTGAAAAAAGAAAAAAAAAACCCCTGCTACTGAAGATAAGCAAAAAGGATAATGAATGTTATAATCTCCAAAAATTACTGCTCTATTTATCAAAGTTTATATGTCAGATGAAGGGATAGTAGATTAAAAGAACTCACTTGTTTTTATGCACAAAGATGCCAAATTAAGTCCCCATTTTCTTGTGCTAAAACTTGATTAAGCTGTTCTGGACATACTCCTTTCTGAAGGTTAGAAAGGCAAATAAATAGTAGGTGAAAGGGTTATGTTTGATGACCTGACAATTGAAATGAATGAATATACAAACACATCATTTATTAAATCAACTGATATAAAACATGAGAGCCCATTTCGATTAAGAGGCTAAAGTAAAAAGAAAAAAAAAAAAGAGGCTAAAGGAGAGTATTTAACTGAGGGTTTAATTTCTGAGTAGGCAATTTGATCATGGAGTTAACAAAATATTATAAATCACCCTTTATTCATAATTCCATTCAATTAACAATTTTTGGTAGATACAGTTCTAGGCCCCGGGAATAAATATGTGAAGGAGATTGAGGAGGTCCTCTTCCACATGAACCATAAAATTCATTGGAGAAAATGAATAATAAACAATTAATTTCAAATATAATGATTATGAAAACAGTAGAAAGAAATGCTATGGGACCACATGGCAAAACAGTCTACTCAATTGTTTCTACTTCATGGCCATTCAGATTTTTTAGTGTGATCTCCCACCATCCCTGAGGGTAGCAAGTAGGATGGTAAATGCTTCCTTTCTTCTTTCCTTTTTTTTTTTTTATCCTCCATTTCTTTTATCTATCTAGTCTCCCTTACATAAATATCTATGTAAACTATGTACTCATCTTTCTCTGTTTGGAATGGGCACATCACAGGGAACACACAGACACAACTCTATACCTTCACAGGGTTTAAAATAAACAAGGTTATGCAAATATTGAAGAAACAAATATTTGAATGATCAATTAATTAATTGCTGACAACTTATTTGAATGAGAAATACAAATTGCTATGAGAGAGAAAATTAATTAGTCTGAAGTGATACCTGAAAAATTGTTTTGAGGCGGTGACACTTAAATTGAAAATTTTTCAAGAATAGAAAAATAAAAGCTTTCTAGGCAGACAAAATAACAGCATATGTGAAGACCTCACCATAGGAAAGAGTTGGAAGAATTAAGAAGGCTGTTATGAAGAGTTCAAATCAGGAAGAGAGTAGGGAGGTGCTTCAGAGACACATGAACCTTTAATAGATGAGGATGCTAAGTACTGAAGAGGCAATCTAATACAGCATTTCATCATATGGTAATAAATGATAAGACTAGAGAGTATAGAAGTTGGAGATGATGGGAATAAAATGATACTTCAGAAGGCTGATCTGGTGACAGGAAGTAAGAAAGTATTAAGGTTTTTTTGTGCCTATGTACATAGGTTTTTACAGGTTTTCTGATCTGTAAAACAATGTGAAAATGGCATATATGTTTATAGACTCCCATATTATTAGTGTTTTTAGTCTTCACATATTTTTATAGAATTCAGTTTGTCTAGGCAATACCTCAGTATAGCCTTGGTGGAAATATCAAGGACCAATACCTGTTGATCCCTGATTGAAAGGTACAGATTTTCAATTGTGTTAGTTTATATAGGCTGATAGCTAAAATACAATCATATCACTAAACAAAAAAAGACACACTATGTGTGTCTGTGTGTGTGATTCCCTCTAGAGCACCTCAAGAGAAGGAACTATGCCTCATTTATTTTTGTGACTTCTTAAATATAACTGATATATAGGCCAATAGAACAGAACAGAATGCCCAGAAATCAACTCAAGCACACATAGTCAACCAATGTTTGACGAGGGTCATATGGGACAATATGACAATTCATATTGACAATTCATAATGGGAAAGAGTAGTTTCTTCAATAAATGGTGTTGGAGGGATCCCTGGGTGGCGCAGCGGTTTGGCGCCTTCCTTTGACCCAGGGCGCGATCCTGGAGACCCGGGATCGAATCCCACGTCGGGCTCCCGGTGCATGGAGCCTGCTTCTCCCTCTGCCTGTGTCTCTGCCTCTCTCTATCTCTCTGTGACTATCATAAATGAATAAAAATTTTAAAAAAAAATAAATAAATGGTGTTGGAAAACTGGATGTCAACATACCAAAGAATGAAACTGGACCCTGTTCTCATGCTATTAATTCAAAACGGATTAAAGACTTAAATATAAAACCCAAAGCCACAAAAATCCTAGAAGAAAGCATAGGGAAAATTTTTATTGACACTGATCTTCGCAATGATCTATTGGATATGACACCAAAAGCACAGGCAACAAAAGCAAAAACAAGTGGGATCACATCAAACTAAAAAGCTTCTTCACAGCAAAGAAAACATTCAACAAAATGAAAAGGCAACCTATCAGAGAAAAATTGCAAGCCATATATCTGATAATGGGCTAATATCCAAAATAGTCACAGAACTCCTACAAGCTAAAAACAGCAAAACCAAAGATGAAAATGGAAACAGTTTTTTTTTTGTTTTGACATTTTTAAATGTCAGAGAACAATAATAATTTTCATCATTGATGATTAAAATTACTTTGTGCAGTTTCAACTTGTATGACAATTTTTAGGGTCCTGGACTACTATCCAAAGCAAAAAAAAAAAAAAAAAAAAAAGAAAAAAAAAAAAGCTTTTTCACAGCGGGTTTGCCGCCAGAACACAGGTGTTGTAAAAACCATCACTAAACCTAAACCAAAATGGGAAAGGAAAAGACTCACATCAGCGTTGTCATCATTGGCCATGTAGACTCGAGCAAGTCTACCACTACTGGCCATCTGACCTACAAATGTGGTGGGATCGACAAAAGAACTATCAAAAAATTTGAGAAGGAGGCTGCTGAGGTGGGAAAAGGATCCTTCAAGTATGCCTGAGTCTTGGATAAACTGAAAGCTGAACGTGAATGTGGTATCACCACTGATATTTCCCTGTGGAAATTCGAGACCAGCAAGTATTATGTGACAATCATTGATGCCCCAGGACACAGAGACTTTATCAAAAACATGATTACATCTCAGGCTGTGCTGTCCTGATTGTTGCTGCTGGTGTTGGTGAATTTGAAGCAGGTATCTCCAAGAATGGGCAGACCCGTGAGCACGGCCTTCTGACTTACACGCTGGGTGTAAAACAACTAATTGTTGGTGTTAACAAAATGGATTCCACTGAGCAACCCTACAGCCAGAAGAGATAGGAGGAAATAGTTAAGGAAGTCAGCACCTACATTAAGAAATTTGGCTACAATCCCAATAACAGTAGCATTTGTGCCAATTTCTAGTTGGAATGGTGACAACATGTGGAGCCAAGTGCTAACATGCCTTGGTTCAAGGGATGGAAAGTCACCCATAAAGATGGGAATGCCAGTGGAACCACACTGCTTGAAGCTCTGGATTGCATTCTGCCACCAACTCGTCCAACTGATAAGCCCTTGTGTCTGCCCCTCCAGAATGTCTACAAAATTGGTGGTATTGGTACTGTCCCAATGGGCTGAGTGGAGACTGGTGTTCTTAAGCCTGGCATGGTGGTCACCTTTGCTCTGGTCATTGTTACAACTGAAGTGAAGTCTGTTGAAATGCACCATGAAGTTTTGAGTGAGGCTCTTCCTGGGGACAATGTGGGCTTCAATGTCAAGAATGTATCTGTCGGGGATCCCTGGGTGGCGCAGCGGTTTAGTGCCTGCCTTTGGCCCAGGGTGCGATCCTGGAGACCCGGGATCGAATCCCACATTGGGCTCCCTGCATGGAGCCTGCTTCTCCCTCTGCCTATGTCTCTGCCTCTCTCTCTCTGTCTCTCTCTGTGACTATCATAAATAAATAAAATTTAAAAAAAAAAGAATGTATCTGTCAAAGATGTTCATTGTGGCAATGTGACTGGTGACAGCAAAAATGACCCACCAATGGAAGCAGCTGGTTTCACCGCTCAGGCGATTATCCTGAACCATCCAGGCCAAATCAGTGCTGGATATGCACCTGTGCTGAATTGTCATACAGCTCACATTGCTTGCAAGTTTGCTGAGCTGAAGAAGAAGATATTTCATCGTTCTTGAAAAAAGCTAGAAGATGGTCCCAAGTTCTTGAAATCTGGGGATGCTGCCATTGTTGATATGGTTCCTGGCAAACCTATGTGTGTTGAGAGCTTCTCTGATTATCCTTCTCTGGGCCATTTTGCTGTTCGTGTTATCAAAGCAGTGGACAAGAAGGCAGCTGGAGCTGGCAAAGTCACCAGGTCTGCCCCGAAAGCTCAGAAAGCTAAAGCTAAATGAATATTATCCCCAATACCTGCCACCACAGTCTTAATCAGTGGCAGAAGAATGGTCTCAGAACAGTTTGTGTCAATTGGCCATTTAAGTTTAATAGTAAAAGACTGGTTAATGGTAACAATGTATCATAAAACCTTCAGAAGGAAAGGAGAATGTTTTGTGGACCATTTGTGTTTTTGTCATGTGTGGCAGTTTTAAATTAATTGCTTTTAAAATCAGTACTTTTAATTTTTTTAATGGAAACAACTTGACAAAAATCTGTCCCAGAATTTTGAGAACCATTAAAACAAAAGTTTCATGAGAAAAAAAAAAAAAAGAAAAAAATGCCTATAGATATTAATCTATTATTTTGAATTTTCATTTTAGCACCCTAATCTGAGCCATCATCATCTCTCATTTGGACAAATACAGTGATTTCTCCACATTTTCTTTTCCTTTCTAGGCTCTGACCCATCCTCCACAGGGTAGCCAGATTGATATTTGACAAAAAAATTAAAAGCTCATACTATATTTATAACACTGGGACTGGGATCCCTGGGTGGTGCAGTGGTTTGGCGCCTGCCTTTGGCCCAGGGCGCGATCCTGGAGACCCGGGATCGAATCCCACATCAGGTTCCCGGTGCATGGAGCCTGCTTCTCCCTCTGCCTGTGTCTCTGCCTCTCTCTCTCTCTGTGTGACTATCATTAAAAAAATATATATATATAACACTGGGACTAACACCATCCCTCTCCCCTTAAAAATTCCCTTCATTTACAAGGATAATAGGATGCTTTCCAGGCTTGACATAACACAAAATTCTTCCCACATTCCTCATCTCCACCAACAGTGGTCAAAGGGTGCATACACACTAGGACAAGACCACTCTTCACATGTGCATCCAGAAAAAACCCCCCAGACTAAAACCATGAGTCCTCAGGATTCCTCCTCCATCAACATAAGTCAGGGTCAGGAGAGATTCCCAGACTTTTAGCATCCTCTAACACTTAATAGCCTTGCCACGTTTTTCTGCCTTGATTTTACCAGCACTTAGTTTTTAATCAGTCTAACAACCAAAAATGCTGGCTTCCAGTGTTATCCCGCAGCTCCTACACACTCGAATCCCTTTCCATTGCTACTTCACTATCACTCTTGAAAACCTTCCATTATACTCTCTCGAGAAAAATCTCCTAGACCCTCAGTCGTTGTTTTGAAGTATCTTCTTGTTATGACAGAAGACACTATTTTACCTGCAGCCTTCTCAATTGATGAAGGGTTTTTTTTTTAAGCTTCTTACAGCCTCAATCTACTTACTCCTTCATTCCATTTCCAAAGTATTCTCCTCTCCTCTCTAAAAATTAGCTTTGAATCCATGTAATCTGAGTCTCTCAGTTGCTACTTCTTATTCTTGTCTCCTACCAAGCCCTAAGAAGACTCTCCTAGTTTTTAACCTTTTTATCTTTGACTGATGAGCTCTTCAACATGACGCTGGTAACTTTTCTCAGTGATTTCACTAGAGCTTATCTTCCTGACACTCGGACATTCAATGTCTTGAATTTCTCTCCTATTGATATCATCCTTCACCCTACCTGGGTCACTCTCAGAAGTGTATGCTAGAATTTGTCATTACCTATAACGTCAGACCCTTCACTCTCTTGATATATCCTGTTCTCTGCTCACTACAGTCTTTCTAGCTCATTTCATTGAATATTTTAAGAATCCTTTAAACCCTATTGAAACTTTTCACTTTCCCTCTTGCCTTTCATGTTCATTCTTTCCTTTTATCTTTTATCTTTTATTTTAAAGATTTAATTTCTTTATTCATGAGACACACAGAGAGAGGCAGAGACATAGGCAGAGAGAGAAGCAGGCTTCCTGCAGGGATCCTGAAGTGGGACCCATTCCCAGGATCCTAGGATCATGACCTGAGCCAAAGGCAGATGCTCAACCACTGAGCCACCCAGGTGCTCCCTATCTTATGTTTCAAATACATTTTCATTAGACTCATTCTTCCTAATGATCTTGATTCTCGGTGAAAACTGCAGGTAGCTTAGCAGAGTTTCCCCTAAATTCCCATGATCTTATCTACCCACCTACCAGGATCTGCACCCATTTCATCTGCTATGTCACTGTTACTCTTTCCACACACAATCAGGCTCTCAACATTGGCACTCAATCTCATCTCCCCCCGCTACTCTAAAACATTGCTCCAAATATTGGTGCTTCTTTTCTAACATCACATTTTTCCTGTCTATTAGATCTCTTTATACTATCACACGAACTTGTTATTAGTTCCTCCTCTTTATAAAAGGAAACAAATAAAACAAATGCAAACCAAAGTTTTCCCTTGATCTTTTCCCATCAGCTACCTTCCCATTTATTTTTTACATCTCTTTGCAGGAAAACTCCTTGCAAATATTATACTTACTCACTGTGTTATTTCAAATGCCTCCCCTTCCATTATTTAAAACACATTCCAATCAGATTTTAAGTCCAATGACTTTACTTCACTGAGATTGTTTTTGTCATGGCCACTGAGGTACTCCATGCTATGAAACCTGTGTTTCCAGTCTTCAATTTACTTGATCCTTCAATCTGCTTTTTATATCTGATTTATGATCCTACTTCCTTTTGGTTTTCTTCTTACATCACTGGTCACTCCTTTCAATTTCCTTTGTTGGTCCCCTCTCCTTTATTCTAGAGTGCCCATGATCTCCTCTTCTTCTCTGAAATCACTCCCTTAGAGATAGATATATTTCATTCCTTGTATGACTTTCAATACCATCTATATGCCATCAGCTCTCAGATTTATAACTACACAAAAGCAATCACTTGAATTTATATATCTACATGATTATTTAATATTTGCCTAAGATATTAATAGATATAATTAACATTTCCCCAGGATGTCTAATACATATCTCAAAATTAACATGTCCAAACCTGAACTCCTGTTGTGCAGGCACTGCCAAACCTCCTTTACACAGTCTAATGCAACTATGTTAATGGAAACTATTTTTTTCAGTTTTCAACCCAAGATTCTAAACTTCTTCCTTTCTCTCATACTCTACATCTAGTTGATACAAAATGCTGTTGAGTTAATTTTCAAGTTCCATTAAAAATTGGCCTGCTCCTAACCTCCTTTGCTGGAACTGGATTTCAGGTGGATGGCTACAACTTCCTAATTGTCCTCCCTTCTCCACCTGCTCCCTTGCCAAGCAGCCAATGTAACCTTTTAAAAATGTAAAGCAAATCATTCTACTTCTCTCTTCTAACCTGGCTAATAGATCTCCATGTCAATCAAAGTAAAAGGCTAAGCCTTTCTAATTGCTTACAAAGCTCTACAAGATCTGCCCTTCCTCTTCTTTTCTTCTCTCATCACATTCTGAGCTATTACCTTGTTACAGCTCCCTCCCACTCTACTCCAGAATGCAGGCTTTTTGGCTTGATCCAGAACACAACATATATCCTCTCAGCTGAAAGCTTTTGCGCTAGCCGGAATGGCCCCACCACCGTCACTCCAATATCCAGATGGCTTTCTCCCAACCCAGTTTCAAGTCTTTATTCAGATCTTGTGTTCTCAATGAGGCTTATCTTGAACATTTTTTTTTATCCTGAACATTCTATTTAAAAATTTTACTCATTTCCCTTACCAGCGTTTTTAACTCTTCATATAACTTAGTATAGCGCCTGGCTCACGGTAAATGCTCTCTCTCTCTCTCTCTCTCTCTCTCTCTCTCTCTCTATATATATATATATATATATATATATATATATATATATATATATATAATTGGAGTTCAATTGGCAACATATAGCATACACCCAGTGCTCATCCTGCCAAGTGCCCTCCTCAGTGCCCATCACTGAGTCACCCCAAACCCCCACCCAATTCCCCTTCCACTACCCCTTCCTTGTTCATTTCCCAGAGTTAGGTATCTCTCATGTTTTGTCACCCTCACTGATATTTTCACTTGTTTTCTATCCTTTCCCTTTATTCCCTTTCACTAATTTTATATTCCCCAAATGAATAAGACCATATAATGTTTGTCCTTCTCCGATTGACTTATTTCACTCAGCATAATACCCTCCAGGTCTCTCCACATGGAAGCAAATGGTGGGTATTTGTCATTTCTAATGGCTGAGGAATATTCCATTGTATACATAGACACATCTTCTTTATCCATTCATCTTTCGATGGACACCGAGGCTCCTTCCACAGTTTGACTATTGTGGACATTGCTGCTATAAACATCGGGGTGCAGGTGTCCCGGCGTTTCACTGCATCTGTATCTTTGGGGTAAATCCCCAGCAGTGCAATTCCTTGGTCGTAGGGCAGAACTATTTTTAACTCTTTGAGGAACCTCCACACAATTTTCCAGAGTGGCTGCACCAGTTCACATTCCCACCAACAGTGCAGGAGGGTTCCCCTTTCTCCACATCCTCTCCAACATTTGTTGTTTCCTGTCTTGTTAATGTTCACCATTCTCACTGGTGTGAGGTGGTATCTCATTGTGGTTTTGATTTGTATTTCCCTGATGGCAAGTGATGCAGTGCTTGTTGGCCATGTCTATGTATTTCTCTGTGAAATTTCTGTTCATGTCTTTTGCCCATTTCATGATTGGATTGTTTGTTTCTTTGCTGTTGAGTTTATAAGTTCTTTATTTATTTATTTTTTATAAGTTCTTTATAGATCTTGGATACTAGCCCTTTCTCTGATAGGTCATTTGCAAATAAATTCTCCCATTCTGTAGGTTGTCTTTTAGTTTTGTTGACTGTTTCTTTTGCTGTGCAAAAGCTTCCTATCTTGATGAAGTCCCAATAGTTCATTTTTGCTTTTGTTTCTCTTGCCTTCATAGATGTATCTTGCAAGAAGTTGCTGTGGCCAAGTTCAAAAAGGGTGTTGCCTGTGTTCTCCTCTAGGATTTTGATGGAATCTTGTCTCACATCTAGATCTTTCATCCATTTTGAGTTTATCTTTGTGTCTGGTGTAAGAGAATGGTCTAGTTTCATTCTTCTGCACGTGGATGTCCAATTTTCCCAGCACCATTTATTGAAGAGACTGTCTTTTTTCCAGTGCATAGTCTTTCCTGCTTTGTCGAATATTAGTTGACCATAAATTTAAGGGTCCACTTCTGGATTATCTATTCTGTTCCATTGATCTTTGTGTCTGTTTTTGTGCCAGTACCACACTGTCTTGATGACCATAGCTTTGTAGTACAACCTGAAATCTGGCATTGTGATGCCCCCAGCCATGGTTTTCTTTTTTAATATTCCCCTGGCTATTTGGGGTCTTTTTTGATTCCACACAAATCTTAAGATGATTTGTTCCAACTCTCTGAAGAAAGTCCATGGTATTTTGATAGGGATTGCATTAAATGTGTAAATTGCCCTGGGTAGCATTGACATTTTCACAACATTAATTCTGCCAATCCATGAGCATGGAATATTTTTCCATCTCTTTGTGTCCTCCTCAATTTCATTCAGAAGTGTTCTGTAGCTTTTAGGTATAGATCCTTTACTTCTTTGGTTAGGTTTATTCCTAGGTATCTTATGCTTTTGGGTGCAATTGTAGATGGGATTGACTCTTTAATTTCTCTTTCTTCAGTCTCATTGTTAGTGTATAGAAATGCCACTGACTTCTGGGCATTGATTTTGTATCCTGCCACACTACCGAATTGCTGTATGAGTTCTAGAAATCTTGGGGTGGAGTCTTTTGGGCTTTCTATGTACAGTATCATGTCATCTGCGAAGAGAGAGAGTTTGACTTCTTCTTTGCCAATTTGAATGCCTTTTATTTCTTTTTTGTTGCCTGATTGCTGAGGCGAGGACTTCTAGTACTATGTTGAATAGCAGTGGTGAGAGTGGACATCCCTGTTGTGTTCCTGATCTTAGGGGAAAAGCTCCCAGTGTTTCCCCATTGAGAATTATATTGCTGTGGGTTTTCGTAGATGGCTTTTAAGATGTTGAGGAATATTCCCTCTATCCCTACACTCTGAAGTGTTTTGATCAGGAATGGATGCTGTATTTTGTCAAATGCTTTCTCTGCATCTATTGAGAGGATCATATGGTTCTTGTTTTTTCTCTTGCTGATATGATCAATCACATTGATTGCTTTACGAGTGTTGAACCAGCCTTGCATCCTGGGGATAAATCCCACTTGGTCATGGTGAATCATCTTCTTAACATATTGTTGGATCCTATTGGCTAGTATCTTGCTGAGAATTTTTGCATCCATGTTCATCAGGGATATTGGTCTGTAATTCTCCTTTTGGTGGGGTCTTTGTCTGGTTTTGGAATTAAGGTGATGCTGGCCTCATAGAACGAGTTTGGAAGTATTCCAGCTCGTTCTATCTTTCCAAACAGCTGTAGTAGAATACGTATGGCTTCTTCTTTAAACGTTTGATAGAATTCTCCTGGGAAGCCATCTGACCCTGGACTTTTGTGGCTTGGGAGGTTTTTGATGACTGCTTCAATTTCCTCCCTGGTTAACGGCCTGTTCAGGTTTTCTATTTCTTCCTATTTCAGTTTTGGTAGTTTGTGGTATCCGGAAATGCATCTATTTCTTCTAGATTGCCTCATTTATTGGCGTAAAACTGCTCATAATAAGTTTTTTTTTTTTTTGCTCATAATAAGTTTTTAAGATTGTTTGTATTTTCTTGGTATTGGTGGTGATCTCTCTCATTTATGATTTTATTTATTTGAGTCTTTTCTCTCTTCTTTTTAATAAGGCTGGCTAGTGGTTTTGAGAACCAACTCCTGCTTTTGTTAATCTGTTCCACAGTTCTGGGCTCTATTTCATTGAGTTCTGCTCAAATCTTTATTAACTCTCTTCTTCTGCTGGGTGTAGTTGGGTCTATTTGCTGTTTTTTCTCCAGATCCTTTAGGTGCAAGGTTAGCTTTTGTATTTGAGTTCTTTCCAGTTTTTGGATGGATGCTTGTATTGCGATGTATTTCCCCCTCAGGAGCTCAATAAATATTTTAATAAAAGAACTAAAGACCATTCAAAAGTTTCCCAAAATTTGGAGAAAATCAAATGCCTTATCATGATCTTAAAGCATCTGCCTAGATTTCCAAACTGAACTGACACTCTATCTGCCTAACTTGCTTGGTTTCAGTTACTCTATCTTCAGTTCCTTGAACACGCCAATTCTTTTTCACCTTAGAACCTTTGTACCAGCTATTCTTTTTTCCAGGTCATTATTTTCTTGAGATATTTCATAGTATACTCCCTATTTTTCTGATGTCAGCTCAAGGGTCATGTTTTTAATGGTTTCCCTTAACTGTTCCCTAATTGTTTTCCTAATGACCTTGATTCTCTGTGAAAACTGCAGGTAGCTTAGCAGTTTCCCCTAAATTCCTATGATCTTATCTACCCACCTACCATGATCCGCACCCACTTAATCTGCTATATCACTTGTTAACATCCTAATGTTAAACATCTGTGTTTTTCTACATCGTAAGGTCATATTCTTCATTTCTTTGTGGTTCATTTTTTATTATCCATTGTTTCTCCTCTCTAAAAGAATGTAAATTCAATTATATTAACACATGGTCTACTTGTTTAAAGATGAAGACCCTCACTGAGCACAGTTTCTGGCAAATCATGTGGCCCCAATAGATGTTAGCTTTTAGTTTATAAAAAGACAAACAAAACAGAACATTTTGGGAAAGCAGCCATGGTGTGACCTCCTATGGTTGCCCCTCCCAGGCTTGTCCAGCTAGAGTCTTGGGCCTGGAATACTTCTACTGAGAGATAAAAGCCCTCATTGCCTGTGAAGGGCTTATTTCCATATGTGGTAATCACTTATCTTGTTTCAGACTCAATGCATATTCTTTTGTTCTGCTTAAGTGTGTGCATCATAGGACACATGGCCAACTCCAAAACTATCCAGACCCTGTGGAGAGAGAATAGGATCCTCCTTCTAGAGCACTAGAAGAGTGTTGTGTAGGCTAATTGCCCTACATCAGCTGTTGGGAGGATATGACTGATCATGGAATACTGTTGCTCATCACTGAAGCTAATTTTGCTCTATCTTCTATGTGAGTAAAGCACTGCTTCATCTAGTACTTGGTTGTGTTGTGTTTTCTTGGTGACTCTGATACCAAGATGCAATGGGCAAAAGTTTTAACGTCTGTTCCTGATGGTTGGCATAATGATGATCTTTGCTATTCTCCATGTAAATGGAGTTCTACCCTAGCACTGGTAACCAGTATATACTATGTTTGAAGAATGGAATAAAATACAAAGTGTGACTCATAAATTAATGACACTAGTTTGCAGGTAGTAAAGGATAAATTTAAGGGTGCAGCTACACGGTCAGAATGTTTGGATTTCAGTTCCAGTTTCGCCATGTACTTATTGTAAAGTGACCGTGCATCTGAGTTTTCTAGGACAGTCTCTGATTATGTTTGCTGAACTCATTTTTCTACTTTCAATATTTAAAAAAAAAAGATTTTATTTATTTGACAGAGAGAGAGAGAGAGAGAGAGAGAGAGAGAGCACAGGCAGGAGGATCCAGAGAGGGAGAAACAGACTCCCTGCTGAACAGGGAGCCCAATGTGGAGCTTGATCTCAGGATCCCAGGATCATGACCTGAGCTGAAGGTAGACACTTCATCCACTGAGCCATCTAGGCACCCCTGTACTTTCACTCTTAAAGGTGTCCTGGGTTGGAAAGAAAATAGTATGTCCCTCCAATCCAAAGTAAGCTTTTCTTCTTGGGACAAACCTTTCTTGTTCCAGTTCTTTCACTTGGAAGTAAGAACAAAAGTGATACATAGCTCCTATAGATGTTGAGAAGATTAAATAACCATGTATATATATGTATATATATGGAAAGCATATAGTTTTTTTGTGTTTACTAAACACACATACAATATGAAAGTCATAGAGCTTGGACTAATCAATATATTATTCAAATATATATCACTGACATATTTTGCTGTAAAATTCCCTTCATCAGCCCATATTTATATTAAATATAAACTTTGTAGAAATATAGTAATTTAAACAACAAAACATCATCTAACAAGACAAGTGCCTAATCATTCCTTTTATAAAAGGACAAAACACATTGTACATTTACACTGGACATTCAATAGTATACTTCCCAATGACTACCTACTTCCTTGTGGGTAGAGACACCAGGAAATAAACTATTAAAGCATTCCCCATAACATTATCAATCAGAAAGGGTATAGGTTTTTCTCTGAATATAGGGTATATGTCAGTAGTAAAAATTGGGTCAGATATACAAAAAGGCATTTAAATTCCCATTGTAGGAAATATATTTGTTGCATAACCTTAGTTTATTCTTTTTATTACTCAAAAATCCCTTCCTTATTAAAACTTGTTTTGTGACCTTTTTAATTCTTATAATTTAACTTTTAATTTTTATTTTCTAACAAAATCACAAGATTTCTTTTACTTAATTTATTTATTTAAATCACATAATTGGAATTATCATCCTACATCAAGAATATAGAAAAAAAAGAAAACGTTACTGTTCATTCAACAGCGAAGGTTATGAGCTAAAAATTCTGAACATCTAAAATAGAACACAATTAATTTTAATAAGCTAAAGTGCAACAGTAAGGCAAAAAGACAAGATATGTGATAAGCAGCTGTGGGACCTAAAGGTCATCACTAAACATGATTCTCATTTACCCTTTTACTTTTAGTGTCAGGATCTTGTTCTGGCAACATAAGCCCCTGAGACTTCTCAAGCCATCCCTCTATATTGAGCTACCTTGCTAATTTAAAAGCCTTAGTGATTATGCTCTGTTATGATATTAATGGAAAGGTCAATGAATTCATGAAAATATCTTTTTTTTTTTTGCTTTTATGACATTCTGAACCTTTTCTGCTTTTACAATTTTCAACAAGAAACTGATCATCTGGGTCATTTTGCATAATAAATGAACATAAGCAGTCATCGTTTGTGATAATATCACTTTCCCTGTCACATCCTGAATGCACAGAATGAGGATCTCTGGATTGTTTGATACATTCTCTTGTTTTTAATGAAAACAAGAACTTTCATGGGAAAAGAAGAGAGAAAGTGTTTTTAATAAGACAAGCTACAATTTAGAAGCTGAAAAGGTTAAAAACTACCTTCAAAATCTCATATTAAGTCTTGACATAGTGACTGTTAATACCTTTCAGAATGCTTTTAAGCAGTGTTTTACATTGAAATTGTCTGTGTGTGGTGTCCAGAGTAAAATAGCACAAACAAAGACCAGAGAGGCTTAAGGTAATAGAGTAAAGGAATGGAAATATTGCATAAGATAAAAAGGAAAATAATATGAAATACTATTTCTGGCATAGATCCAATTCTGTAAGCCATAATCATACTTATATTTTCCCATCTACTACACTCATATATTAAAAAGAAGGATTTTAATATTTTTCTCATTGTGTGACAAGAGACATATCTTTCACATTGAGCCAGGACAAACTTTCTTTTAGAGATGGATCATATAAAACAGTGGAATCCTGCTTCCGCATTTGTGCTAATACAATAAGAAAACAACATTTTGGAGAAGGTATTGATTTGGATATCTTGTGATTTTTGGTGTGGGTGCTAATTGTTGCTTTAAATGGAGTTTGTAAGCAAAAGCAATTTTGAGGACTTGGCCTGCACTTGAATAATAGATGAGCTTTTCATTTCATTTTATGTATATACAAAGCCAAACTAAACTGTAGTCTAGCAAGTTTTATTTATTTTTATTTTTTTAAAGATTTTTATTTATTTATTCATGGAAGACACAGAGAGAGGGGGGAGAGAGAGAGAGAGAGAGAGAGAGAGAGAGAGAGAGAGGCAGAGACACAGGCAGTGGGAGAAGCAGGCTCCATGCAGGGAGTCTGACATGGGACTCGATCCTGGGTCTCCACGATCATGCCCTGGGCTGAAGGCAGTGCTAAACCACTAAGCCACCAGGGCTGCCCACTGGCAAGTTTTAATAGTATCTAAGGACAAGTTCTGGCTAAATATTTTTGATGGCCCATGTTTAGGGAGTCCAAGATTTTTAGACACATGTTACCATTTTAATCAGCAAAGGATCACTGTATAATTTACCATGTTTCATAATATGTTAATTCCACAGCCCTGGACACAGATAATCTGATTAGAGTTTATAGCCTGAATTTATACTGTTTGAGTGCTCAGAAATCACTACAGCGGTCTGGTGGTGATCAAGTGAAAAGGGCAGATCAGAATCAATTGAAAATTAAATCTGGAAGAATTTCATCAGATCAGCCCCACATATTTAATTCCAAAACTACGAATACAAGCTCAGTATGTACACCCCGCCCCCCACACCAGAATAAAGCACCATGAGTGAGACAAAAAGAGTACCTGGAGAAAATAAGGAAACACAGATCAGAAGCCTGCTTAAGATTCTAAGAAAGAAGCCACAAATAAACTTAAATGAATAAAAAAGAAAATAGAAATAAAATGCTGTACAATTTTTAAAAAATGATAGGAAACTACTTTCAACTCTTTGATAATTAAAATCTATATAAAAAGATAAATTTCTAGAACAAAATCATTGTAACTATAACTGATCTAGATAGATATGTAAAATCTATCACTAGATTTTATGAAAGAAATTGAAAAGATAAGCTACAATGGCCAAACAATATTTGTAAGTCACATATCTAGTAAAGAATCAGTATCTACAGTATATAAAGAAATTCTATAAGTAAAACAAAATAAATGTAAAACTAAATAAAAACATAAAAACATAAATAAAAAACTGATAAAAATGATCAAAACCATGAAGACCTCAGAAAAGAGGAAACCGGAATTATTTATGGTTATAATTTCATAATTTACATATGGCACATGTATTTACATTTACACTGATGATCAAGGAAATGCAAATTGAATCCACAGTGAGAAATTATTTACATATACAAGTCTAGAAAACATAAAGGCTTATAATGTCAAGTTTTGGAGAAAAAAGAAGCAATGGAAACACCTATGAAGGGCTTCCTGCTGTACAATTTGGTATAATCATTTTAAAAATAATTGGGTTGGCATGTACTTGCACATGTAGCTTAAGAATAGGGATAAAATAATTGAAATATTCTAATATTCACAAGGAGAATGAAGAAATAAATTGCAAAACATTAACTTATCCTACAAAATATTATTCTACAAATACAGTTTAGAAGAGTGGTAAAATGAATCACTCTCAGTTATATGGAACATCAAGTCAATAGATACCATAATTATAAGGTTGAGGGATAAATAATTTTTTTGAGAAAACATAGGACTTCATTGCATTTACATAAATGTTTTCAAGTTAACAAAATGGCACAATATATTATTTGAGGATACAAACACATACAGTAAGTCTATGAAAAATAGCAAAAGGATGTTGTATGAATGGTTTAAAAGGAAGATTTCCTGTGAGAAGGAAGAGAATAGAAGGGGCTTGAACAAGTTTAAAGAGAATAGCATTTGTCTTTTAAATGGAATCTTGGGTCAATACATGGGTGTTTCTTATATCTTTTTTAATATACAACTGTAATGTTTTTTGAAATACTATGTATCTGCTCAAAAACAATGAAACTATGCTGAATATTTTTTCTTTTTAGCTTATAGTTAAAAAGAATAAGTTATTAGTTGTAAAGCACATGATCTTTTAATGCAAGTCCACACATAGCCTAATGTTGTTAGACACACATGGGCAATGTGTCTCAATATATGTTACCTTGTAGAATTGTAAAATTAAAAAGGAATAGTTTGTAGATTTGATTCACTTGCGATGCCATGATTCCTTTTCATACCAGAATGTAATTTATTACATAATTTATTAATTAATTTTTAAGTACCTACTGACACATTCATTTTAAAGAACATGAAATGTTTTGTTCAATTTTTATAGACCTTTGAATTTTTTATTTTTAAAATTAAAACAAATTTTTAATTCCAGTGTAATTAATGTACAGTGGACATTATGACCATTGTATGACCATTAAAAATAAGTTGAAAATTATCTCATAGATTCTAAAGTAAAGATATTTACAAGTTTTTTAGGATTAGACACACATATCCCTTAAACATATGTCAAAGGAATTCATAAGAAATTCTTCCCATGATCTACAATTTCAATTATTGTATATTTAAGCAAATGACAAAATTTAAATTACATATAACTATTACAACACAAAAGTGATTTTCCACAGAGAGATATTTTTTAAATTAGATCTGATTCTCTTGCATAACTTCTAACTAAAAATGATACAGAAATGGGCAAATATAATGGGAGGCAGGGTACATGGGAAATGTTTGATTTCTTTTAGGTCAACTTGAATTTCAAAGAGAGAATATCTTTAACTTCTGATCACATCAAAGTTATGTCTTAAGAGAAAAAATTTGCAGAGCAATACCATAATTGTGGTCTAAGTCAATAAAACTCTCAAAGTTGCCAACACGATATTCAAGATCTTCCTGAATTTATGATAAATACTAAATTTTATATCTGATACCCTCCCTGTTCATTTTATTTCATCTGCCACATCTTTAAACACAAAAATCAATATGAGTTACTATCTCCTACTTATGCAAAAATTTACAACAAATAAATAGAGAATATTAGTACTGGCAGTTTACCTAATGAGATGCTGCTTCAAATGTGCAAGCTCGGCAAATGACTTGTAAAGTGTCACTGGAAATTAAAAGTAACAACATTTTGTGAAAAGTTGCAGCGACCAATCTGAAAATGTCTCCACTCAATTCAAATTCCTAAACCTCTGCCTGTCTGAAAAGATAATAGAAGTACGGAGGCCAAAAATAGGCACAGATTATGCTATAACATCTGATACTTTTCAAGAGAAAATTTGGGAGAACGACAAAGTGGAATACTGTTTATAATGTGATTTTGAGGCTGTTGTGTAAATTGCTAAGATTTATTTTTATGAAAACTTCCAATTCCTTAATTTATACCTTTCTAAACCTG
This sequence comes from Vulpes lagopus, assembly GCF_018345385.1. Lineage (NCBI taxonomy): Eukaryota > Metazoa > Chordata > Mammalia > Carnivora > Canidae > Vulpes > Vulpes lagopus. Next base: position 39,273,857 of record NC_054839.1, on the reverse strand, counting down.
CTCAGATAGTGAAACAAACACAGTAGGCTTAGGTTTCGATCTACAATAAAGTATATAGGACTATTTTAAAAATAAAAGATAGATTAGTCAATGTCACTTCCTTTGGTTTTAGCTTCAAATCATAATTATTTACATTCATCAGTTTATTCTTCTGTACTGAAAGAGAGGATTTTTCTTTAACCCCACTTGACACTTACATTTTGAAATGATTTAAGGACTCTCACAGATGAAAGATTACCTTTATAATCATAAAGAAAGACTGATTATCACTAACCTGATTAAAGAAAAAGGCTGCAAGCCTTTTGGGTAGTGAAACGAACACCTGTACTAGTTTAATGTAAATTGTCACAGTCCTACCCTTGCCTCCATTTTTATAAGTTTATTTGCTTTGTTTTTAGAGCAAGTAAAGAAGCCAATTTTTAGGTAGATAGTTATTACAAAGGATTACAACTTACTTAGCAAACTTATCATCAGAAATCTGTGGATATTCTGCTGAGACTAAATGGAAACCGTTCCTATTCACTTAATGCAGAAACTAAATTATAAAAGGTTTCCTAAAATGAATAGCAGAGAAAATGTGAGGTCACATATCTGAGCCTAGGATATAAACACCAATAAAATCAAGTTTTTTTTTTCAACTATAAAATCAATTTTAGAAATCATAAACCACAAATCAGCATTTAACCAATTATATAAATTACTTAGTGATTCAAAAATTTGGAGGCGTAGGTCAAGAGTGATTATTTACATTAAATTTGTGTGTCATAGTATTTTCACCTATGTCAGCTCTCATTTCATTAGATACAAAGCACACAAGGTATCTCTTTTCTAAAACTATTATTGTTTTGTATGTCATGGGTATAGAGATTTTAATGATTACACTTTTAGAAACTTCCATTTCAGTTTTAATGCATCATTTTATATTTCTTGTTAGAATTTTATTTCCCACAGAAATTTCATGTGTTCTTTCCAACAGAACACTTCCTGCTTTTTCAATCATTCAAGCACTGTTCCAGTAGATTTTTTTGACTTTGCAGACCTTTAAAGGGCTATTAAAACTGGAGCTTTGAATAATTCTATTTACTAAAGATTTTACGACTTCTTCACAAATGTAATAAAGTGGTTAAAAAAATCTAATTTCAGAGTATTTTTCTTGGCTTTTTTTAAAGTTCTTTTTGTGGGATCCCTGGGTGGCGCAGCGGTTTGGCGCCTGCCTTTGGCCCAGGGCGCGATCCTGGAGACCCGGGATCGAATCCCACGTCGGGCTCCCGGTGCATGGAGCCTGCTTCTCCCTTCGCCTGTGTCTCTGCCTCTCTCTCTCTCCCTGTGACTATCATAAATAAATAAAAAATTAAAAAAAAAATAAAGTTCTTTTTGTATGATTAGTTATTAATGTGAATATTTTCCCTATAAATTTTGCAATATTTTTTAAAGTATGTAAACACATTCTTATAAAACTTTAGACAATATAGAAGTATATTACATGAATATTGAATGTTTTTCTTTTTTCTAATTAAAAAAGTTTTTTTAACAAAATTATTTATTCATTGATGAGAGACAGAGAGGCAGAGGCATAGGCAGAGAGAGAAGTAGGCTCCATGCAGGGAGCCCGATATGGGACTCGATCCCTGGACTCCAAGGATCACTCCCTGGACCCAAGCCAGGCTCTCACCCACTGAACCACCCAGGCATCCCTTTAAATTTTTTTTTTTTTTAAGATTTTATTTATTTAATCATGAGAGACACACAGAGAGAGAAAGGCAGAGACATAGGCAGAGAGAAGCAGGGTCCTTGCACGGAGCCCAATGAATGTTTTTCTTATTTTTCCCTATGCCAATACTCACTATCATGCCTTTCCTCAGAGATACTAAGATATTTAAGTTTAACATGTATTTTCTGGAACTTTTCAGTACGCATATATTCTTTTCCCTAAAATTTTGGTTTAAGAAATTTAAGTAAGATCAATACACAGATTGTTTTTTCCCCTAACATCTCACCATTTCTTCTTCCTTTCAATAACATTGGTAGCCTTGTGTATCTGACTCCACAATTTTTCCATACTTATAAAAAATGCTATTATAATGCATCTTGTACTTTTTTGCTTTTTAAAAATATGAGTTCACATTACAAACAATACTTTGAAGCTTAAAGTTTCTCATTTCAAATGAATATTGCCTAAACCTTCAGATAAGTCTTGAACTTCATTTAGAAACCTACACAGCATTCCACTGTGAGTATACCACTCGTTATCTACTTATTATTCTAAGACAAGCATTCAAATTATTTTAAGGTTTCTTTCCTAAGGTAAAATTGTGACTATATAGCTTTTTATATTTTTATAAAAGATCACAGACCTATTTTATTCCTTGGTGATAAAATACCAAATGAGGGATTAATTTTACTTATACTTTAGTATACTTACACTACTTTAGTTTGAATGGATTTTGCCAAATTTTCAGTTGTTTTCATAGCTTTAGCAGATTTTTATGTAAACATAGTTATATATTTATGCTAATTCTGATATAGTCTATTTTTTTATTATTTAACTCTTGCATCCAGAAATATGGGAAGTCTCTCCATCTGTTCGGTGGTTTGTTTTTGTTCTCTCCACATGTAGAGTAAGATTTTATATTTAATTTCAATAGAATATGTACCTTTTGTTAAATTTACATTTCAGTTTTTACCATCGTTAATAGACTTCATGTTTTTCTTTTCATTTATGACTGGATGCTATTATTCTAGAGAAAACTCTATTTTTCTCTATCAAGTTGCCATTCTTAACCAATATAGGACTTTGTATTATTATCCATTTGGTTAATTTTTCCTTGCCAATCCACTAAGTGGGAAATATTTTATCATTTACATTTCTTTTATCAGGCTTAGGGACAACCATATCTTCATTTGTTTATTACAGAGCCACTGTCTGAGGAATCATCTTAAACTCCATGTATAAGTTAATATCTACTTCTTCACCACTGCTTGTTGCTAAAGATACATTTACTTCCTCATTTTATTTTTTAAAAATAAGGTACAAAATATACTTGGCTCAGGTTTGGAATAGAGTCGGACTCCATTTTTGATGTTTGACTGCTGATAGACTTTGGGCCCCACTCCCTTTTGCCCCACATCAGAGAAGGCCTGTAAGAAAGTCCCAGTACAGTTTCCTTTGGCTCAAATTCTGGCTTACCCATACCCCCTTATCTGGTCCCAATCTCTAAACACAAATGAGGCCAGAGTAACCTGACCATGCCCCAGTCTTCCTGTCTTACCCCACATGGAACCTGAACTCTCCTTACCAAATCATTTTGCAGTTTACTATAGGAATAATAAACTTCACTTCTGATCCATTGGTACATGTATGTCATTTATTCCAACATCCATAATTCCCTGGGGGAGAGGGCGGGTCCCCAGCCTCCAGCAGGTAATGATGAAAGTCCAAATTAAATCATGCTTGTTTTAGTCTGATTGGGCTGTTATAACAAAACACCATAGACTGGGTGGATTATAAAAAACAGAAATTAATCTTCCACAGTTCTGGAGGCTGGAAGTCCAAGATCAGAGTGCCAATTTGGTTGGGTGAAGATCCTCTTCCAGGTTGCAGACTTCTTGTATCCTCACATGGTAGAAGGGGCATGTGAGGCTCTATTATGAAAGCATTAATCCCATTCATGAAAGCTCTTCCCCCATAACTTAATCACCTTCCAAAGGCCCTCCTAACACCACCATGTTGAACATTAGGATTTGAAGTATGGATTTTGGAGGGACACAAACATTCAGATCATGGCACTGTTCTATCTAATAGTCTTTATTACTATTCCCCAGACAAACCATTGCTTTTCTTTGGGATTCTATACACAATGTAGGATGATGGACTCAGACATAAAAACTTAGGACCTAAGAATATCCAGACATGCTAATGAATAGTATTGTAAATTTTTTATGCTATACTTTGAAGTAGTTTTGCCATTTTTTATTCATAGTTCAGTTTTTAAAGTCCTCAAGCATTCATCAAATGACAATTTTTAGCTGTATTCTTATTATAATAATGATAGAGTATACTTTAAGATTTTACCACTAAATTTATATATTTTAGCTCATTTAGACTCCTAAGAAACGATACACTAGGATTACTAGTAGTATGATTTTACAGATTAATAAATTAGGTACCAAACAGGCAAGTTATTAAGGACACACCTGGAATCTCAGGACAGATTGTCTAAAACCCATTCTTAAAGCACAACTAGATAAAAATGTATCGGAATCCCACACTTGACATTAAAATGTACTGTCTTCTCACATCAGATAGTCTTATAAATATTATCCAACAGGATGATAACTGGTGTAATATACATAGGAAAATCATAAGGTGTAAGTATCAAGAGCTAGTATGTACTTCTTGGAGATAAAACCAAAGAAAGACAAATAAAACAAGTGAAAAAGCAAAAAGGGAACATTTTATGAAAATTCAATTGTTCCTATATCCTCATAAGATTTTACTATCTTTTAAAAGTGTAGTCCAGATGCTTCATTCATTTTGAGCCATTGAAATATTAAACCACATTACAATAAATGCATCATGGCCAGATTTGAGTAATTAAAATTAGAAAAGGAATGCTTTGTCTTCTCTTTCTAGGTACCCATGATTACATTTCCTGGATTTGCAGAAGAGATATTTGTAGTTGTCAAAAATTTAACTAAAATTTGAATAATCCCCTATTTTTCAGAGGTAAAAAATTAAATAGTTCTATATTATTGGGCCCCCAGTAACTTATGTAAGACTAATTCTGCAGTTAATGCCCTTTCCTGTCTATAAATAGTGCCAATATTTGATAGTTTCATTAATCAAGGGCAAAATCTTGACCACAATTTTAGAAATGTCAAGTTGCAAGTGGCATGCAGTTTTGGTGATGAATGGAATAATTTCTCCATGAGTACAAATTGAAATGAAAGCTGATAGAATATTAAAGCATTAGGTTTTAAATATATTTGAGAGATCAGTTTATAGCTAATAAAGTTAAAAATCAAATAATTCAAGTGGTGTATGTTTAATCACACAGATGATGACTGTCATAGTAAGGATTACAACACAAGTTTCTATACCAGGTATTAAAGCAGCTCTCTAATATTGATGGAGCATAGGCTAAGTATCAGGGTTTTAAGCTCAGAAATCTCAGTATGAAGTGATGAGAGAACGTATCTCCCTTTGTACTATACAATATTTCTGGAAGATATGGATAATTGACTGTATGTAAGTCCTCAGTTAAATGGTTTATCCTATGAAGATAAAGTAACAGAATGACCAATTTGAAAAAGAAGTCAGATACTCTGTGATCCCCAGACCTGGATTCTGTCTTTATTTTTTTGTTAAAAGAGCTTGATCCTCTGCTGATTTTAGCTGATGATCTCATGGTACCACTTGAAAGATTATAACTAAGGAGAAGCTAAGTTAGTGCAGTTAAAAAAAGGCAAAATAAATAGATATATTCAACATTTTTTAATCATCTCAAATCCTGGGCATTTTTTTCTCTCTCAACTATTGCCCAACTAAACTGGACAAAGTCTCAGTAGATCAGTGTCTGAGTTATTTCCAAGGGTGGTAGGCAACCATGTCTTGCTTCTCCTACCCTGAAAAATTTTGAATTTTAGTCAACCTCATCACTGCGTATAATTGTATGTATGTAATTTTCTTTTTTAAAAGCATATGCTTTAAAATTAATTATTTATTTATTTTTAAAGTAACCTCTATGCCCAACATGGGGCTTGAACTCAGGACCCTGAGATCAAGAGTCACATGCTCTAATGATTGAGCCAGCCAGGTGCCCCTGTGTAATTTGGCTATAAATATTAATTAATTAGAAAAATGCTTAAGAATCAGGAAAAATCAAAAGGGGTTAACAGTTTATTGTTAATTGTAGAGAGATTTGCAAAAATATGACCTCCAGAAAAATTCCCTCTATTTGCATTTGGATACATTTAATATAAACACTAAGTAGTTGACAGTGTTTAATTTATTCTGATTATAAGGCAGATTTGACTTAAATGTATCTTTATATGAGAGGGTAATGAGGCATAATGAGAAAAATACATAAGGATTCAGGACAATGAGTATTAAACTTTGCTTGTATCTAATTAAATAAATGGGGGCCAGCCATTATCACCTCTCTATTACTATGTTCTCTCTCCTGTAAAAACAGAATTATTTAGACACATAATCTTTCAAGCCCCTTCTTTCAATATTTTGTCAGAGAATAATACTTGTCCTCTTTTTTTAGGACATTCATTTATCATGTATATATAATTCTAAATCATGCAACTACAAATCTTTCTGAATTTAAATGCAGATTGATTTTGCATGGCTACCAATGAGAGAAGCAGAAGTTCTATCCTTCTCATTGTAGCAGAACAGGCAGGTAAAATTATAAATTCACAGCCATTTGTTGTTTAACTGTAAGTTGGACTTAACTTTCTTAACATAACTGAGTTGCCAATAAACTAGCACAAGGGTGACTTACTGGGCTCCAGAGCTCAAAATGTTTCCATAGGCTGCCCATCTGTTACTTAATTTTAATGATGTCTATGTATTTAAATAGATAATAATAAACTCTCCTAGTGAAAGTGAAAGTAGGTCTTGTGCTTTTGGTTTTCCTAAAGTTAAGTTTAAAGTTAGTAGAGTATGAGCTGTATAAAAAACCATGTTGATACCTTTTGTCTTCATTCATGGTCATATAACAACTTCCATGCAAGTAAATCAGTAGATTAAAAACAGCAGTATAAATTTATTTTAGAATCTGAAACTCAAGTAGTGATTTCAGGACAAATAATTTTTTAAAGTTATTTTAAATTTGGGGCAGAAAATTAATGTTTCCTCTCTACAACTGAGAGGTCATGCATTTATAAAGCTATTCTACACCATATATCTGAAACACTAAAATAGTATAAACTGAAATTTTCACTGAAAAATCACTGAATTATTTTCAGTGTATAAAGAAAAGAAATAACTGTGATCCAATTTTTCTCATGAAGAACTTTATGACTAGCTTGTTAGTTTACATTTTAGATAGATTTTCCCCCAGTTTTATAGAAATAAATGACATATACCATTGTATAAGTTTAAGGTATACAGCATGATGGTTTGAGTTACAAATATTATAAAATGATTAACACAATAAGTTCAGCTAACACCCATGGATACATTTATTAAATGTCAACTGACAGCAAGGCAAATCAGTGGTGAGTTGCTTGGGATGTATAAAATAGGAAGTAATTGTAGTAAGTATGGTAGCTAACTGAGCTCTCTACACAGAGCGCTTTACATAAACTGTGAAATCAAAATTGTAACTTTGCACATAGTATATAACAGATTTATGTGTAACTTCCCAAAAAGTATACATACAACATAATATGTGTACACTGCTACTATATATAGTACACATGCATTCAGTGAGGAGAGAGAGTAGGGAAGCACCCTTTACTGGCACAGAACTCATCAACACTAAGCAAATGTTGGAAGTTAGTCAGAGAATAGAGAATATGAAGAAGCAGCAAATCCTTAGCAATTGTGCTTATGTCAGTTCATGGATTAGGATCAGCAAAATTCATTCTAACAATTTTCATATAAAAGTTAAATAGGTAACAGTGTCTTTTATATATTAAATAACTATAATGTATTTTTAAATAGGTAACAGTGTCTTTTATATATTAAATAACTATAATGTATTTTTAAAGTTATCAGTAATGAATTGGCTCAAATGGTAATCTTAATCTTTAGGAGACTGAGAGAGACCATTAAAATTTTACCCATCTTCTCTTTTAGCCAACTTATACAACATCTCGATATGTTTGTGCTTATCTTTTCTAGAGTATAAAGACTAAAATTTGTGTGACAAGAAAATGAATTTTGAATACCCATTACATTGCTTAAAAACCATTAGCATATGTATATAGGTATAATACATACACACATATGATTTTAAACTTACTGAAGAAATTGAGTTCAACTTTAATAAATGACTTGAATAAAGTAGGTATTTGCCTAACTAACTGATAAGATTAGATTTCTGGACAATGAGATATATAGCAGAAGGAATAAGAAATTTTGACAGAAACAGAAATTTAGAGACAAAGGCCAGATTTCTCAGCATGTCATTGTCAAAATAACGGAAACTGGATACTAAGCTTTAGATAGTGCATGCTTTGGAAAGTGATATGGAATTTTGAGAAAGACATCATAAAGTTAACAGCACTAAAGAGATAATGTATATGAAAATACAAAGCCTATATATAGTTAGACACAACTCTAAATAACAATATTAGAGAAAGCAACCTTAGGAAGCTGAATCAAACAAGGAGCAAGTAAACACTGAATGAACTAAATTACTGCCTTCCTCTGTTTCAGCTCCAACATGTCAAGAGTTTGGAGTGTGTCACTCCTATACTTATAGCAACAATAAAAAAGCTGGACAAACCAAAGAAAACAATGACTTATTTTAGACCCATCAGAAATCTGAGGTGTGACAGGGCAAATGTCTATTCTGAAATCTGGAGAGACAGGTGTATCCAGAGGGACACAGTCAATATATGCTTAGCTGGAGCAGAAGCCCCTAGAGATAACAACTGGTAAGAGCACATAAAAGGTAATTTTGATGAGGCTAGAGGCTGAGTTTATACTTAGACTGAGAAACTCATTGGGAGCTGCAATCTTAGTGGGGGCCCCAAACTTCTATGGGTTCCTCTTGGAATCTCATCAGATTTTAATGGAGAAAAATCAAGAAAGATCTCCTTATTGTTCTGGCAGGAGAAGGGGAAGAGTAATCATGGTGAAATAGATTTAGAGCTTTTCCTATAAAAATATATACTCTCCAGGGAAAAGATTTTGCAAGTGCCTTATTCTAGCTGGGTGAAGTGTGTTTCTTTTAATCAGATGGCTCTATCCTAGCTCTGTCATATAAATGGTGGGGGGCACAGTGGGGGACTCAGCTGAGGTCATGGCTTCAAGGTAATAGGAAGGCTACAGCTAGGGAAAAGAGTGAGAGTTTGGGGCAGGATCCAGGGGCTAAAGTGCTGCAGAAATAGTTGTAAAGATTACATCCCAGGGGAAAAAAATAAGTGAGCTTAAAAAAAGACCAAGAGAAACTTCTCAATCTGAACTGCACAGAGAAAAATATATTGAAAACTGGGGATGTGGGGCAGGATATTGCAACATACAAGAGCTGTTGGACAAAACCAAAAAGTGTAACATGGTGACACAGATAATTGGGATTCCAGAAGGAGAAGAAAGAGAAAATAGAACAGGAGAGAATTTAAGTAACAGTGTTTGAGTATTTTCCAAAATAAATGATAAATATAGAACCAGAGATACAGGAAGCTCTAGGAACATATTGCAGAAAAAATATTTACATATGACCCCCCCAAAACAAAACAACAACAAAACAAAAAACTTAGCTATTTTATATTTAAATTGCAGAAAAGCAAAGATGAAGAAGAAATTCTTAAGGCTCAAGAGCTGAAAATACCTATAGAGGAACAAGAATGAGATCATAGTGAAAATTTTGTTAGAAACCATGTAAGCAAGAAGAGCAGAGGGGGACAACTGGATATCCATATGCAAAAAAAAAAAAAAATGAACCCAGACACAGACCTTACACCCTTCATAAAAATGATTTCAAAATGTATCAAAGACCCAAATATAAAATGCAAAACCAAAACTCTTAGAAGATAACACAAGCAAATAGTTAGATGGCCTTGAGAATTCTGATACTTTTTAAATACAACATCAAAGGCACAATCCATGAAAGAAATAATGGATAAACTGGACCTCCCTAAAATTAAAAACTCCTGCTCTGCAAAAAGACAATGTCAAGAGAAAAAGAAGAGAAGCCACAAACTGGGAGAAAATATCCGATAAAGAAATTTTACCTAAAATATACAAGGAAATCTTAAAACTCAACAATAAGGAAACAACCGATCTCATTTAAAAATGGGCTTACACCATAGCACTCACCAAGGGAAATATATAGATGGCAAACAAATGTATGAAAAGATGCTCTACATTATGTGTCATCAGGGAAATGAAAATTCAAACAATAATGAAATACCACTACATACCTGCTAGAATGGTCAAAATAAGTTTACAAATTGATAAACTCGTGTCACTTGGGGGCACAGGTTAACAGTTCCACAACTACTACACAAGTGTACTAGACTTGAAAAAAAATAACTAAAGATGGTGGTAGCAGATTCATCACTATTGGAGAGGAGATAAGCAAAGGGAGCATGCCAGAACGCTCCATGAGGTATTTGGTTTAACTTGTACTGCGTAAGAACTTATGTTTAGGTTAACATAGATACCAATTTTTATTGCTTAGAGAATATTTACAAATATGTGTGTATGCACTGGTTAGTATACACATATATTCTGTGGCTGTCACCTAAGAGGACCTAGAGGCACAACACCTCAGAAGTAGTACCAAGCACACTTAGAACCAGATAGTCTTTTTAACACCGTTCTCCAATAACAGGAACTAGGGCTCCTTGGAGAAATGGCTGATTCTAGGTCTGGGGCAGGAAACAAGGTGAGCCTGGGCCATCTTGTTGCACCAGAAAGTAAAGAAGTGCTAAATGCATGCACACACACATGCGCGCACGCGCAGGCACACACTCAGAAACACACCTAATGAGTGGGTTTGTCAAAGGGACGCAGAAATCAACTAAAAGAACTCAGAATGGACAAAGCTGGAACAATTTGAGCAATTTGATTTTAAGTCAAAGCATGAAATAAATATCCATAGGACCATACTAATTTTAATTAAATGACTGAGTAAATAAATAAACCAATGTTTATTTATTAGGTACTACACCCTAAGGAGGTAGAAAGTAATACCCACCACTGCACTGTGGCTTGTGCATAGTGACTTCCTTTCAAAGATCACAATCTGGAAAACACACAAAAAAGTAACTTTATAGTGGAGAAAACCTGACAAACACTGTCTCAACAAAGTGATTAAGGTCGACATTGACAGCGATAAGTCATGCTGATAGTATGTGCCCTTGATATGCTGTGACGAAAATGGAACTTTACAAAAATACATAATCCAATTCTAAACATGAGAAACACATCAGAACAATCCAAATTGAGGGAAATACTAGGAAATACCTGATCCATATTCCTTTAAATGCTCAAAGTTATCAAAAGCAAGGCAAATCTGAGAACTGTCAGAGCCAAGAGTAGCTTAAGGATACAGATGATGTCCTTGATCCAATCTTAGGCTCCTCTGAGCCCTGGGTGTCTGTCCATGTAGGGTCTACATTGCCAAGTTATAACAAGGATTTTGTAGGAATGCCTGGGTGGCTCAGTTGGTTAAGCACCTGACTCTTGATCTTAGTTCAGGTCTTGCAGTGGATTCAAGTCCTGTGTTGGGCTCCATTGTGGGCATGGAGCCTACTTAGAAAAAAAAAATTTAAAAAAAGAATATTAAGTCAGTTAGAGGTAATCCCCCACCTTCAATATCTCATCTCCCTCAATATCTGATCTAATTCTTCATCCTCCAGGAATCATCTATTTAATCATCCTGACCTACCTACCCTTTGGAACCTGATGCCTTTTATCATCAGACTTCTCCATCCAGTCCCTGGCTGACTGCTTGGAGGACCTGAATTATCTATGTGGTTGCTGATGGGCCAAAAGATGAGGTATACTCCAAATGTTACTCACCAGTTCCACGTGAGCCTGCCACTGCTAAAGTGGTGGGTGGATATGTGAAGTCACAGATGAAGCAAGTGGTCCCTGAGTTTTTAAGACTTTGTCAGGGCCAGTGTCACCTATTTGGGCCAAGCCCCTCCCCAGCCATGTGCCTCCAAGCTTATTAGAACATGTACCCACAGAATTCTGACCCTATCCTTGACAACGATGGGGACTTTGATCTGGACGACACAATGGATGTACCACAGAGTGTGGAGGAGATCCTAGGCTGACCTATAGACAGCCAGTGGATCCCTCACACATAGTCATGGCCCCTTTGGTACTCCCAATCTCTACCTTAATCTTCTTTATCCCCACCAGAGGAGTTACTCTTGTGGATATTTTAATTCAAAAAAAAAAAAAAAAAAAGCCTATTAACCAGAATCCTCCCTTACCCCTGATGTTTCCTCTTAGAAATTTTCCATTCACTGACTTCTACCCTGCTCCTTGACTACAAATCCCCAATTGCCAGGCCATATTAAACCTAGTTCTGTATGGAGGACTCTTCTCCTATGACAATGGTTCCTGAATAAAATCTATTTTATTGTTTTAACTATTGCCAGGCTCTGGTTTTTCTTTGATAATGATCAAGTGTAATGTGGTAACATGAATAGGAACCTAGAACAGAAAAAGGACATTAGGTGAAAACTGAGGAAGTATGATAAAGTATGGGCTTTGATCAATAGCAATTTATCAGCACTGGTTCATTACTTGTGATAAATATACTACACCAATATAAGCTACTATGTTTACTAATGTATATAGGAACTCTATATTATCCATGAAATTTTTCTGCAAATCTAAAACTATTCTAAAATTAAGTTTATTGAGAAAAACCAATGAATCTACCAAAAAGTAAATAAAAAATACTGAATGAATTTTAATGTTATGTAGATTTGGCTTCTAGCTCTTAATTCAAGCCTCCGTTTCTCCAGCCATAAATGTGTGTCATAATACATCCATTTGTCACAAGGATTTACTATCATAACTTTTTGAGTATCTGCATATCAGATTATCAATGAATATTAATTATCATTGCCATTTTTATTGTCTTGATTAAAAATGATTACAATTAGTGAAATCTAAACTCCTCATAAAAATTGATACATGAATTGCTAATATACTTTTCTTTTATCTTCCTAACAATTAAGTTGACTGATTTGATAGTATGTTCATTTTGGTAAGTCTACCCTGAAAAAATAGGTTTGTCTGTAAATTATTTATGAAAGATACAACATAACTATAACTCTCTGTTTTACTTTTCTGAATATCCTTGAGGAGTTAGAATCATAAACTATTTTTCTTATGAAGTAAAGCTTTATGGAAAACAACTGGGAGAAAATATCCTAGAATGAGGAATAGAAAGGACTAATGCCAAGGCAGATGAGAGGCCAACAAAAAGAAAAATCACCAATTTCACATTTTTAAAATATAGTAGTACATGGAAGTTATTAGTTAGAATGAAGCAAAGCAATGGCAGCTATAATATTTTATTCCTTTAATACTTTATTGATTGTAAGCTTTCAGAAATTTGCAAGAGATTTTAGATGCATTGAACTACAATTTGAGTTGAAAATAAAAGCTTTTATAAGTGAAAAACTCTGTTTCAAAATTATGTTCAATATTTGATTAATTAGGGATCCCTGGGTGGCGCAGCAGTTTGGCGCCTGCCTTTGGCCCAGGGCGCGATCCTGGAGACCCGGGATCGAATCCCACATCAGGCTCCCGGTGCATGGAGCCTGCTTCTCCCTCCGCCTGTGTCTCTGCCTCTCTCTCTCTCTCTGTGACTATCATAAATAAATAAAAAAATAAAAAAAAAATATTTGCTTAATTAGCATTCTGGTATCTCTTAACCCCATCTTAATGTCCTTCCTGCTATATTCCCTATTTCACTGAAAGAGCCTTCCATCCACTAAAGTGCCCAAGTTGGAACACTTGTCCTCAACACTTGGCCATTCCATTTCTTTTTCCACCATATCTAATCTTACAGCAAGTGTTCTGTTTTCCCTTCTATATATCTTCTAAATCTTCACTATGCCAGATGGTAGCCAATAGCTACTTATGGTTATTGAGCAACTAAAATGTGATCAAGGTAAACTGAAGAACTGAATTTTAATTGTTATGTGATTTTTCTCAATTTAAATTTCAATGTTTAAATGAAATTCATGGTTCTAGTCACTCAATTCCAACTTACACCATTGACAATTATCTGATACCAGCCTGGTGTCCTACAATTCAATAAAATTCTGATACTCTCTCCCTGGAGATAACATCAGATCCCACAGGTTAAGTATCAGTTCCACAAGGCCACTCCCCACCTCACACACAGTTACACTTTGGAGGCCACTTACAAGTCCAGGTTGTCATCTATGCTTCTGATCTACTGGGAGATGGAGATCCCCATGACCTCCTCCTGGGTTCAATTAATTTGCTAGAGCAGTCAACGGAACTAAGAAAATCATTTTCATACTAGATTGTAAGTTTAATATGAAGAGATATAACTCAGGAACAGTCAGACGAAGAGATGCATGGAGTAAGCTGTGGGGAAATGGCATGGAGCTTTCATGTTCTCCAAACCTGCCACGTTCACAAATCTCCATGTATTCAGCAACCTGGGAACCTTCAAAATCCTGTCCTTTTGAGTTCTGAAGGAAACTTCATTACACAGGCATCATTTATTAAGTCTTTGGCCATTGGCAATCAATGCAACCCGCTGCCCACTCACCTCTCTGGAAATCAGGGTGGTGGCACTGAAAATTCAACCCTCTAATCACAAGATTAGTTCTCCTGGCAACCAGCCCCATCCTTTGATTCATCCAAAGTCATCTTATTAACATAACAAGAGGCAACTTTATAGCTCTTACCCCTTGGGAAATTTCAAGAGTTTTAGGAGTTCAGGGCCAAAAATGGGAATGAAGACCAAATACATATTTCTTTTTATAAATCACAGTATTACAATATTGGAAAACTTTTAATTGCATTTTGAAGAAGTAGGTTATGTGAACAGCCTTTTCAAGTGTCTCATGAAATCTAAGTACTGATAAATATTTCTGATAAAAATTAGTGTCTGAATTGGTATGTGAGTTTGGAATACTCAGTAACAAAAATATATGTAAAATATCTCCTTAGGAATTGTTTTATATTGATTACTTGTGAAATGATTATATTTTAGGTTAAATACATTACTATTATTAAAAGTAATTTCACCTGTTTTTCCTTTTTTAATGTAGCTATAAGAAAATGTAAAAGTACCTAAATAACTTGAATTGTATTTCTAGTGAATTGTGCTATTCAAAATTACTCAATTGTATCCACTACTTCTTTTAATTCCTTGATCCAAATGAGAGGGAGAGGAATACACTACCAAAGTGCTGTTTTGGCATGTGGATTGTCCTTAGTTGAAGGCAATTAAGACCTGGCAGGAAAAGCTTTTTAACCTTCCCCTTAACAGCCTAAAAGAATTTAGATAGGGGGCCTGTACCAGATAGAGAGCTGTTGTCAGAGATAAATTTCTATAAAAGAAGGATTTATCTGCATGTCATGGCAAGCATTTATTTACCAAACATTTACTCTTTTCGTCTTCCTATGAATTGACTTCCTCCTCTTTGAACCCCTAGACCTTGACTCTTTCTCCTTAGCTCAGGATGGTATACATAGAAGCTTCAGTTGCTTGATGCCTTGAAGTCTCATAATATTTTTTATGGGGCTCCTATACATATGAAATTAAATTTGTTTTCTCCTGTTAATATGTTTTATGTCAATTTAATTATTAGATGAGCCAAAGAACCTGAGAGGAAGAAGGGAAGTTTTCCCTCCCTAAATAGGACATCATTATCTTAACCTTGAATTTTTACTCTAGCCTCTTAATTTTTCTTTGTCTTTAATGTTAATTCCCCAACCCCACATTAATGTCTTCTCCCTCTCCTCTCTGCACTTCCTCCTTCATAGACTTGAGAAAATCAAATTCTTTATCTCATAGCAGACACAAGTTTCCAATTTTGATTTATTTTATATAGTGATCTTTCTAACTAGGAGATCATATTACACTATTGATTAAAAAATTCATCTCAGAACTTCATAGCTAATGTCACTCATAATCTTTCGCGTGTTCACCACAGCTGTCTCATTTCTAACACCAGCCTCTAATCCTCATTCTATACTCCAACCAAATTGATTTTCTTGGTTTTATCAAATGTTCTATGCTTAAAAAAAAGATTTATGTATTTATTATTTGAGAGAGAGAGACTGAGATCACAGTCGGGAGGGGCAGAGGGAGAGAGAGTATCTCAAACTGACTCCCTGCTGAGCTCAGAGCCTGACATGAGTCTCAATCCTATGACCCTGAGATCACAACCTGAGCCAAAATCAAGAGTTAGATGCCTAGCTAACTGAGCCACTTAGGTATCCCTGTGCTTTCTTTTGCATCTGGATATTTCTATGTGCTATTATTCCTTTTATATTGTTCATATTTTTACTACAATGCCAAAGCAATGACTGGCATAAAACACTCAAAAGAAAGTGAGTAAATGAATGAATGACTACTGTACTAGAAAGAAACTATTCTAGGAGTTCAGTTAACATATACATATATTTCTTGGAGTAGAATATGGGTGATCTTTAAACCGTTATTGTTTACAAAGATCAATAACTATATTAAATATCTTTAATATTGCAAGTTGTGATTGTAATGAGTCTCACAGAAATCAAACTGCTGATCTTTTCCTTTCTAAAATGTTTACTTTTAAACTTTCAATTGTTACTTTGTAAAATATTCACAGCATAACATGGAAAATCTTCAAAATATTTTAGCAGTTTGCTTTAGAATCTAGGAGTGAAACAAAAATTAACTTCAAAGCAAATTAGCAGTTTTTCTCATCTATTCTCATCAAAGAAAGTGCAAGAGGATTTTAGGCCCTCTGAGAGTATATATTATAGTTCATTATGCAGAGAAAAAAGGTAAAAATGAATCCAGGAACAATTAATATGTAAAGTTAGTACTCCATAATACAGTATTACCACTACTATGTAGAAGTCTTTGTGAAAAGTAAAGGCATATTAAAATTAATATGTGCTATACATATATATTATTAGTAGAATTTTATTATTATATCATTGACACAATTCAAGTTTCTATGATCTGTTCCCAGGAACATGAGTAGAGATGTTCCTTCCTACTTTTCTAGGTTCCTCAGGGTCTTAAAGGTAATAAAAAAATAAGTGGTAGCATTAGAGTAAAGGGTTAATTATATTGCAAGTGAAAATACCAGGATTAAAATTCATAAACAGTAGAAGCTGCTAAGATCAAGACAGTCTCAAGAGTATCTTTCCTCAATGGGTTGGTACTCCAGTTCTTCAACAGTTTAGAATAATATGATTATAAAATAACAAAATTGAAAATAATTTTTTAGGTCATCCAGCACAATCTCTAACCTACTGCAATAGCCTCTCTACAATAATAGAAAATAATTGTGTCTGCTTTTGGATTTTCCTACTGATGTGATGCTTCCTCTAGAAAAATTAAACAATTTTGTTTAGGGCCCTTCTAAAGGTCAGAAATTAGGCCCTGGTCTTGCATTTTGAAAGTAAAAAGAATAATTTAATCTCTCTTACACATGGTAGGGTTTTTTAAAATTAAATTTTGAGAATGCTTATACTATTCCACCCACAAAATCTATTTTCAGTATAAAGTTCCCTAATTCTTTCTAGGATATTTCAAAATACATGGTTTTTCACAGCCGTCATATATGTTGGCACTCATTTTCTGCACACACTTCAGTTTATCATCATTATGAAATGTGGCATCCAAGTGTCTGTATGTCCTGGATAGTAGCAGACATTTATGTCTTTTGGTGTGGGTTATACATTTGGCATAAATCTGTTAAAATAGCATTTGTTTATAATTAAGTACAACTAATATTTAACAGATACCTGTTTTGTACAAAATACTGTGCTATATTTCCAAGAGTATGTAAAAAGCCAAAAAGACTGAGATATCTACTTTAGGCTTTAGTTATTCATCACCTGATAGTAACGTACAACATGCTGAATTTTTGTACCAGAACTATATTTCAAACTTTATAGTTCAAAACCATACTTCTTATTTCATATAAAAATTCACGTCATTAGTTCAGAATATATCTAGTGTGGTGACATACAAGTAAAACTTGAATCTTCCTTATCATATTAGCAAGTATTTGCTAGCTTTATGTCATTAACATATTGCCAAGGTATACAATGCATATTGATTTTAGCTATGTGCTGGTTTGTTTGAAGCTATAATGAACATCACATTTCTTATAAAGATAAAAAAATAAACAAAAAATTCAGTGGCATATTTTTTAAGAATAAGCTATGCTGATATTGAACTAGTACTCTTGAGATGTGGAGTGCACTCACTATCTTGATGTAATTTATATATATATACATACATATATAATATTTTTATCATTGACAAGATTTAAGTTTCAATGGTTTGATGTTGTGAACTGAGTTAGCATTTCTTCTCCCTTTTCTAAGTTATTCAGGATCTGAAAAGTAATAAAAGCTGGGGCACCTGAGTGCCTCAGTCAGTTGAGTGTCTGACTCTTGATTTCAGCTCAAGTCATGATCTCAGGGTCATGAGATAGCACCCAGGTTGGGCTCCATGCTCAATGGGGAGTCTGTTTGCGATCCCCTCTCTCCCTCTCATTCTGCCTCTTCCCCCTGCACTCTCCCCCCCAAATAAATATTTTTTTTAAAAAGTAATAAAAGCCAAGAATTAGCATTAAAATAAAGGGGTTAATTATTATTAATCAATGTGTATGCATTTGTGTATATGTATAGCAGTTCTCCCCAGACTATCAGTCTAATAACAACCACAACAACCACGGTGGCTTATTGGGACTGCTATTCCAAATAATGAAAATCTTCTCAGTCCCAGTAATAACTATTTTTAAATGTTAATGATCCTTCTATTTAAGAATACAGTTTAGAATTTTGCAAGTCTTTCAACAAACTTATATTCTCTCTATGGTTCCTCAAATATGATTAAAATCTATTGTATTTACCTAAAATTATCAAAATTTAATAAATGAATCCTCTGCTATGTGTAAGACATTATACCAGATAAATGCTTTCAGTATTTTCACATGCAATATATTTCATTCTGGAAACTTTAAGTAATTTAATTAGGCTAGGTGCTTGTTCATATCTCTTTATGTACCATGGATTTCAAATTGCACTTAGGATAGTTACTTTTCATGTTTTCTGATTATTCTTCATATTTTCTAATCCCAATGTACTTTAATCTCTTTGAAGGAAGGAAGTGGCATATGGTAGGTGCTCAGCAATTATTTCTTATTTAATTATTGACACTGAAATAATTTTACTTTCTCCATGTGTAGGTGCCAATGTGTTTTTTTTATCCTCTTGCTTCTCATTATTTCTCTCTAGTACTGTCTATTTTGTTCTTTCTTCTTTGCTGTATATGAATCAAGAATCGTAGAATATGAAAAGCTAATGGTAAAGGTTTAGATTAAAGCTAAATTAAATTTATTTCTATTTTAAAATTTTAAGTATGTTTTTAATGACATATTTATTTCTGTATGGATATTTATGAGCATAGAATTGTTTATCAGTTTTACTGGCCACTTTTATGTGTACTTTTCTAAGATTAAATTTGTCAAAAAAAATTTTTTTGCCTTCACATAATTTATTGGTGAACTGGTATGGGCTATTCATTTCACTTGATAAATAATTATTCTCTACTATATACTAAGGACGATTCAAGGTTCTAGAGATAAGTAATAAACAAAATTCCTGCTTCATGGGACTTACGTTCAAACTGGAGAATAAATTGACCTTTTACCCTTCAACATTATATGTATGTTAGAGGGAATAAGTAACTGTGAAAAAAAAAAAAACAGAAAAGACAGTAGGAAAATAGTTCAAAGGGTGGGGAACACAGTGGTGCTCTTTTATAGGATGGTTAGGAAAGACCTATCTAATAAGATGATGTGTAAGCAGAGACCTCATCCTCATGGATGAGCCATATGGATTAAGAATTTTCCAGAAAACAGGAAAAGCAAAGATCCTCCACTGGAAAGCATTTGGATAGCTTAGAAAAAACTGAAGAACTTAGTGAGGTATAGCAGTGACTGGAAAGTAGTAGGAGGTCAGATTCGGTCAAAAATAGGTGATCTTTTAGGTCATGTTGAGAATTTTGGGTTTTCCACTATGTGATTTTGAAGGTCATTTGAGGATTGTGAAGAGAAGAATGGCATGGTTTGCTTATGTTTTCAAACAATCCATCTGAGTATATAATAGACAAGATGGAGTGTAAGGATGAAGTGAGTCAGGTTGTGTGCTATTCATTATCTTGCAAGGGGGATGATGATGGCTTTGAAAAATGTTGAATCGTATCTAAGACTTGTGCTCCTGAAAAGAAGCAACAGTTAAGAAATCCTTTCATTTGTTTGTGTTCTGGAAAATAGAAAACTACAAAAGACCACCTTGTCCTCCTATAACTCCAATAAGACTCAACCAGGACTCCCTTGTTAATTACCTCTATAGAATGCCATTTCCTTGACATTATTCCTCACTGACTGTCCTAGTTATTGAATTAGCCTTAAATAAATCATCTCCTTAATTGTCCAATACCTTTAGTTCTTCACAGATTGGAGGGTATGTAGTGATTTGAATGGCAAAATGAATTTTCAAAGTATTGCTTGGAAAATTGGCAAATATATTTGCTGTGAAACATTCGAAAAAGAGAGAAGTCAAAAATGGCTTCAAAGGATTTGGCTTGAGTAGGGAAGAAGACAAATAAATCTAAGGAGGATCGTGAGAAGAACTGTTTGGAAGTGGTTGAATATTTCAATCTGAAGACATAAAGGGTGGAGATGGGACTGAAGGTATTAAAAATTGAAGTCACCAGCCTGTTAAAAGGTTTAGACTAATAGGTACAGATGCTGTTACCCAAGCGGGGCTTCTCGAGTTTCAGCACATGAAAGAACCACTGGGAGAGATTATTAAACACTCTACTACAGATTCTGATTCTGTAAATTTTGGGTGGACCTGAGAAGTCTGCACTTCTCACCAGTTCTTAAGTAATGTTGATGCTGGACCATATAAGGACTGTATTTGGAAAATGAGTACAGCTTGGAAAGGAAGAGATACTAAGACTTAAAGAGGTAACATGTCAATGTCTAGAGGTTGGAAGCAAAGAGACCTGAAAAAGAGCATTCAGGGATTTGAGAGAAGAACCAAAGAGTGGTGCCATGGAAGCCAAATAGGAAAGTCAAGAAGAAAGAAGGACTGGGGTGTGTCCAAGCTACTGATTGATTGAATAAAATAAGGACAGAAATTTTATTATTTGATTTGGCAAAGCAATGCTCTAGTCGTACAGTTAAGCAATGTTTGATACCCTTATTAGATAATACTAGTTCTTGATCTTTTCTGATTTTATTAGGCAATGTCAAATCCTAATTTCACCTATAATTTTTTTGTTTCTTACATCACTAATTGACATATATATGACATGTATATCTCCCTCTCAACACACACACACACACACAAACACACACACACACACACACACACACACACACCTCTAAATGATACTCTGAATGAACAAATCCTATCTTCTAATCACAAGAGTTTAAGTAGTTTTAGTGACGTACATTATATAGTGTAGGAAAACTTTAGTCCTTCTTCTGTGTTTCACCTTCAATCTCAGACTCCTACTATTCTTACAACACTTCTGCCACAAGATGTGTGGGTTTTTTTCCCCCACACCAAGCAATTCTGCAACACCAGCTGGGTGTCCTACAACTTAATTATGACACTATCTGCTTATAGTTAGTCAGATCCCACAGGTTAAGGGCTCAGTTCCACAAGATTGCTACTCCCCAGGAAAAGCTTCAAATGCTAATCACAAGTCTAGGTTGTCACCCATGCTTTTGAGTGATTGGCTATAAATCAGAAGTTCCCATCACTTCCTCCTTGGGTTTAATTAATTTGCTAGTGATTTGCAAAGTTTAGGAAAAAAGAAAAATACTTATTGCTTATCAGTTTTATTATTAAAGGATACGGATGGAATCCAGAGGGAAGGCATGTGTAGGGCAAAATATGTCAGAAGAGGCAGGGAGGATCCACACCCTCTGAGAGTCTTGCCACTCTCCCATGCTCTCTGAAGAATGGGATTGGAGCTGAAAATACTAAACTTCTTTTTCTTTTCTTTCTTTCTTTCTTTTTTTAATTATAAGCCTCTAATCATGGCTTAGTCTTTTTGGTAACCAGCCCCCATCCAGGAACCCATGAAGAGGTATCACATTAGAATGAAATACACTGATACTGACCTTGAGATTTCTAGTGAGTTAGGGATTCTTTGTCAGGAACTGGGGTCAATGACCAAATATTAGGAAAAAGATGTTCCCAGTATGCTTATTCTCACCTGGTAAGGATTGTGCTGTCTTGATACACAGTTTCTATTATGCAAAATAAACATTTATTATCTAATGACTCATTTTCCTATTTAAGAAAGCCACAAATTAAAATGCTTATTGTGTATGGAAGTCAAAATACATATGATCCTGAACTACAGGCCTTAAGCAAATGCTGATTTTTTTTTTTTTTTTTTTTTTTTTTTTACTTATGATAGTCACAGAGAGAGAGAGGCAGAGACATAGGCAGAGGGAGAAGCAGGCTCCATGCACCGGGAGCCCGCTGTGGGATTCGACCCCGGGTCTCCAGGATTGCTACTTAAAAATCTGGATCTCTATTTGACAGAAGACTGCTTTACTTTTAATAATATCCCAATCTTCATTGTTGTACATGGAAATAAATTGGTTTTGCATTAAAAAAAAAAAATGTTTTTTTTGGCCCAGGATTGCGCCCTGGGCCAAAGGCAGGCACTAAACCGCTGCGCCACCCAGGGATCCCAATGCTGATTTTTCTAAAGAAAGTATGTCCCATTATGATTTTGTGTGTTGTTTAATCTCATTCTCAGAGAAAATTGTTTTTAATCTACAGTAATAAATATATCTAAATAATACATATAATGAATGCCTTAATGAAACAAATAATTATCTAATTTAATATATTTCTTTTATTAATTTGAAGTTGCATGAAGTAACATCTTATATATGTAAGGAAGAAAGATCATAATAATAAGACAAATGAAAGATGGAAAGTCAAAATAGTATAGATATAATTAATTCAATTAAAAATAAACAATTTTCCCTTAGCCAAAATGTGAGGAAAACTGAAATAAAGAGAATCCATGGAGACACCAGGGAATAGCATGATGTTTTTAGTTTTTCCCAATAATTTTCCTAAAACCACCCTAAATAAACATATTTGAAGTAAAAGTAAATACTTGCTCTGCATAAGCTACCTTGCTTAAATCTTATCATTGACCTTTCAATGAGAATGAAGATTTTAATCGCTAAAATGTAACAGATATGGAACCTCCACTGAATGGAATAAGATTGTAGAGAGGGCAACATTGTCCTTTTCAAGGAATGCCAGTTGAATATTCTCAAGAAAGCACTCTGGTGAAGTGAACTTTTTACTGCTATACCAAGGCAGCTATGGCCTAATAGCTGGGGATCTCGAATAAGAAACAATAAGGCTTGAATAACTCATCAATTCACTAATTGCAAAAATAATATCACAAGGTTGTATGTCACAGACACTAGTATCATACAGATCTGGGAATGATATTTGATTCTCCTACATACTAGACTGTGAAAGGGGATATACTCTTTAAATTATTGGAACTTCCATTTTTCATATATGTTTTAGTTGGCTAGGGCTGTCATGACAAAATATTACAGATTTACTTGCTTAATCAACAGAAATTTGTTTTCTCACAGTTATGGTGTCTGGATGTTCATGATCAAGGTTCCAGCTGATTTGGTTCCTTGCTAGGGCTCCCCTTCTGGTTTGCAGATGATGGATTGTTGCTGTGTGTTCAGGTAGCCCTTCCTCTGTGACACCAGCAAGAGAATTCTGGTCCTTTACCAGGACAGCAATCTTATTACATTAGGGCCCTACTCTATGACTTCATTTAACTTAGTTACCTCCTTATAATTCTAACTCAAAATATAGGCACACTGAAAGTTAGGGCTTCAACACATAAGTTTTGGGAGAATACAATATATTCCTAACAATCTTCAAAGAAAAAAAAAGAAAATGAATGCAGGTTCACCACTGCCCATTCTTTACCCACTATTTTGCCTTGACCAAATTTTAGTCAGGTTTCTTTTTTACCTACAGACCCTTGAACTCTGCTTGGCCCCAAGCCTGATCAAAAACAAAAAGTGAAACAGGCCTACCTTGTCAGCTTCTCCTGGGAATCAGCTGATTGCAGGAAAACCTTTTTCCTATCAGACCCTACTGGTCATTTTTAGTTTCCCCACCAAAGATTCTGCTTATATGTGCCAGTCCCTATATGAGAAACCCCCCCCCAAAAAAAAACCCCAAAAAACTACACCTTGTTCTGTTTCAGTTTGAGATGGTCACAGATTTCTGAGGTTAGAACAGTCTCCCCATTGCAATATTTAATTTTTTTTAATTAATCTCTCTCTCTCTCTCTCTCTCTCTCTTTCTCTCTCAGTCCAGATTTGTCCAATTTAACAAAGATTAAAGGTCATTTCACTGACTTATTTTGAGGTTTCCAAGCCATCTGGCATAGTATCTAGTACATCGCAGGTGAATAGTTATGTGTTCCTGGGCATTTGGCTTACTTATTAAAGTCTGTGTAGTTTGACAAATAATAATTTGAAACAGATGTATAAAGTTTGCTCTATTTCTAATATTCTCTCAAATCAATAGGCAGACTTTGGAATTTTGTGTCATAAGAGGTTACATTCCAAAGACTTGATGGAAAATTATCATACTTAAAATTTGTAGTTGCATTCCAATGTATGAAGTCAAATAACATCAAAATTTCCTAGGGCAACAAATACACATACGGAATTTTAATGTATGATTTTATTACTTTGACTTCTAAGGCCTGTCAAAAAAAATCTTTACCATATGCACAATGATGAATATGAAATGAATGAATAATACATTCCTAAAGTGTCATTACACTGATTTTTTTTGGCACGCACAAAGCTCCTGGTTTATCTTAGGAGAACTTGCTGTAAAGTAGTAGGAGGGAGGAGGTAATGAACTCATATTTATGAAGTGCTCATTACTGATGTGCTGTCTGATGATTTAATTACAGTACATCATTTACCTTTGGGGCAGGTGCCATTATCTCCATTTATACATCTAGGAATTAAGGATCAGAGAAGTCAAGTTCTTTGCTCGGGGTCACACAGTTGTTAAAAAGACTAGTCAGGATTTAATCAGAGTTCTATTTATATACCCCATAAAGAGTTATATTTTTACTATAATATCCTGTATACCAATGAAAGAATAATTCATATCCCAACAGGCACAAATGAAAAGGCTTGTGCTTTAGGAAATGAAGAGGTGAGACAGGAAAAAGAAACTTTTAGGAAATAGAGAGCATTTGCACTGCATTATGATCATAGAAATGGAGTTTTACGTAGCTTGAAACAATTGATATTGCATTTTTATTAGTACAAATAACCATAAATGAAAGTTAAATAATTGAGAGAGCCCATTTCAAAATATTCATGATGTAGTCTCTATGATTAATCTCACACAGAGACCACTGCGTTACTTTTTAAAGTTAAAATGTGTGAATTTTAAATTCATATGTTAATATGATCAAAATTATTTTGCATAATTAGGACAAAGCTTTCATGTCTTTGTGTTGACCATGAAACCTTCAATATTTTTTCTAATTTATTTATTCATGAGAAACACACAGAGAGATTGAGAGAGAGAGAGAGAGGCAAAGGGAGAAGCAGGCTCCATGCAGGGAGCCTGATGTGGGACTTGAACCTGGGTCTCCAGGATCAGGCCCTGGGCTGAAGGCGGCGCTAAACTGCTGGGCCACCGGGGCTGCCCCGAAACCTTCAATATTAAAAAAGAAAGAAAATCACATTCAAACTTGATCTAAATTAAAGGGGCACAAAAAACTTTAGCAAGAAAGAAATCACAAATTTAATAAATAAAATAAAATAAAAAGTAACTTTTTTACATGGGGGGAATAATGCTTAGAACATTTAAATATAAGCTTGATATTTTATAGAATGATTCATTTAATGTTGTCAAATATAAATAGTTTTGTGCTTTTGTTAATTAACTGATTAATTCAATTTTGGATGTATAGTCCTGCATAATGACATACTGTCCTTGAGATGTAGGTTAAATTATACATGAATTTTAAAATTTTTACACAGCTTCCCTTACATACTAAGCAATATGATTAAATTAAAACGGAGCTTTTGTCACCTATATCTTCAGTCTGTGGACCTGTCACTAACCTTCATTATTAAAAAAAAGAAGAAGTAGTATAAGGAGGAGGAGAAGAATCAATAATTTATTTTATGCTCTTCAAAAGGAACAGATATCTATCAAAATACGATTTATTTTATTGCCCCAAATAACATTTAAAAATCTTGACTTTATTTATAAAGTAGTTTATGAAATATTTTCTGAAAGTAAGTTAAACTGGAGAGATTTACCTTTTTGTAGTATATGCCCACTCTTGCCTGAGCAGAATAAATGGTAACTTGGATAATCTTATAGTATTGCATATCATTCAAAATTCAAACATTTTCTCATTGTCTTATAAGCAATGTATTATGATGATTATGATTATAATTGCAGTGATCTTGCTTCTAACTCATACTGTTATTTTATGATTTTACACCAGATTCCTCTCTTAAGCCAAGTAAATAATAAAGATGCTGTGAATGTAGAATTCCCTCCCTTATATTTCTTGCCTTTTTCTTTAACCCTTCTTCCCACATTAATTTCCTCCTTTTGCTTCCTTGTTGTCCATCTTCTAATGGTATAATATCAATAGGCTCTTTTGAGTTTGCCAGCTACTAAATCATCCTCTATAAGTAGTATCTCAAGCATCCCTTTTCCTTTTGTGTATCACATCCATGTGGATCCCTGGAGGCTCAGTTAAGACTTATTCTTATTGAAGCACAGTAAGAATATTATCTGAAAGCCAAAGTGCATCAAACTCAACTGATAATAAAGCGAAAGGATTTCAACTTTCCTTACTTGCATAGCAACTTAGTAACCTAACGTCAGTGATTACATGTCTAAATAACATTCACATACAGCAAGCTACTTGACAGCAGAAAGAAAAAATACATAAATATTTCAGTACCTTGGAGTAAACTCAACTTATAACAGTAAGTTGTGCCTGTTTAAAATCTTTCCCAAAATGTATCATTTTCAATTCTTCCCCCAAGCCTGGCTATATCTACAATGGTTTAATGAAGTAGAGTTACCCATCGAATTTCATCTATGTCAAGGGAATCTAAGCATTTCAATTATAATAGGATGTTTCTCTTCTTGATAACTGAATTTTATTCCTTGAAACAAAACATTTGCCACTACCTCTGTGTCTGCTTGCAAAGAAACACAGAGACGTATTATGAATATACATGATGCACAGTGATTTTAAAGAAAACAGGAAAGGGCTATATGCTCTTGAAAACTAGTTTTATATCGCATAAACAAACATTTTGAAACCTTCAAAAATAAGTGATAAAAACATGAAATAAACGGAGAATAAGGTACCTTATTAAGAGAAGGACATTCACAGAAGAAGTATTTTTTTTTCCCACTGATAAACCTTGCCACAGGTAGCTCTAGCTATACATGGGAGGTAACACATGTAAAGTACCTAGTATAGGGCCAGTTCCTTCAGATATGCTTAATAACTGGCAGCTATTCTCTGAACTGATGATCAGTTGGTAATGCTGATTTTTTTAAAGATTTTATTTATTTATTCATGAGAGACACACTCACACACACACAAAGAGAGAGAGAGAGAGAGAGAGAGAGAGGCAGAGACACAGGCAGAGGGAGAAGCAGGCTCCATGCAGGGAGCCTGACGACCCAGGATCGAGGCCCTGGGCTGAAGGCAGCGCTAAACCGCTGAGCCACCTGGGTTGCCTGGTAATGCTGATTTAAAGTCAGACAGATTGGTTCCACATTTTTAAAATGTGTTTATACAGAAAAATTTCTGTCTACTATGTAATATACATAATTAGATAATGATTTGTGGCAATGGGTACTAATTATATACTAATTATATATATAAATATATATATTATATTATATATAAGACAATATATAAATAAAGATAAAAGAATAAAAACTTTCTCTCAAAGAAAATTTACGCAAGGATTACTTTCTTTTTTCTGTATTATATTTTCTGATTTTTATTAAAATACACAATCACTTAATTATATTTCTTATAATATAATTAGGAAAAACAAGTAAATCTCTTTAAAACACAGTCTAAGTTCATAAATATCTGTCTCAAAATAGACATACATGCTGTTACTTGATGTACTTTTTCTACATTTCTAAAGAGTGTTGACTAATGAAAAGCAATGAAATAAGTATTCAGAGGTCAGGAACACTTTAGTTCATAGCACTGCTGCTCAAATACTTAGATTGTCTTTAATTCAAATTAATTATTAGATCATCAATGCTTTTGAGTGCTGTACACTTTAAAGGTTTTGCTGGTACCAATGTATTCAGTGAAGAAGAAAGCATATATATAAGCATATATATATATATTACATTTTCTGAATATCACTTTTAAAGTCACCTTCTTAAAATATAGCTACTATTTGAGTATTGGGGAAATTTGAATGCTGTTTCTTTAGATTTTAATAAATAAGAACTCACATGTCTAATTTACTTTGATGCACAAAATATTAAGTCAGGGCACACAGAGCTAGTTTTGTGGTCACAGCAGTAAGTCATTTCACTTGTGGTGCGCTTGTGGATTTGTTACAGTTGGTAGAATGAATTAAAAAAATCAAACTTGAAACACTGTGTTGGGAGCACATGACATGGTTTCTTACAACAGATTTTAAAGGTGGAGAAGAATCTACTAAGGAAGAGTACCAAGATATTGGATGCTGACTAGTTAGATGCTGGACACTGTATTAATAAGGGCCAATCTTGAACATATTTTTTAACCTTTGAATAATACTCAGGGCTACCATCCTCCAGGCTGATGTGAATCCTTCACACTAACTCCTGTCTTGGTGAAGAAAGAGCAGGGACAATTACAGATCTCACTACTCTTTGGCAGTGAACACCCCTGAATTGCTGGTAGTGTTTTAATTCATGCCCTCTTGTAGCTAGGATGCTAATATTCAAATTCTGACTCTACTTTTATTGGCTATTTAACATTGGGCAACTCGGCCAACCTCTGAAAACATCATTTTTCTTGCATATAACTAGGGATGATGAGAATGCTTTCCACATTGGATTGTGTGAGATAAAAAAGGGAAGAAAGATAAGTTTTACCATAGTAGTGCTAAATGAATGTTAGTGATTATTTTAGTCTGTAGAAAAAAGCCACGTCCATGATGATGCTATTTGCAGGGGCTCATGCAATAAGATGGTTATAATATTATGCATTGTTTTCTATAGCAATATTATCATCACATCTTATTGCATGAGTCCCTGCAAATAGCATGGGCATAGACATGGCATTTTTCTACAGACAAAAAAAATCATTAACATTAATTATTTAATATAAAGTATGTAAAATGTTTTCCACTAATTGGCACATGTGAGAAGGTATATAGAATAAAAATTCTGTGGTTTTAATTTAAAAAAGAGAGTGGAGTTTGAGCCTCTTTCAGTCTATGAGGGCCAGGGTTGGAAGATGTGCTCCATTTTCCGTAGAGGGAGCCAGTGAGCTCTCAGATCATATCTCTAGTTAAGCATCTAGGTAATAAAACCTCACTAATATGCACTGTATCATGAGGATATGGAAAATATAGCTCCACAAGTTAAATCACCGAGTACTGGGGGGAAGTCACTAAAGAGGGCAATTATAATATCTCAAGGACTTAAACTCAGTAACCCTTGAAGTTTATCAATGGCTTTCTAATCTGAACAATAAGCTTCCTCTCAGTGATCAAAGAGATAAATGATTTTGAGAAAAATATGGTATTTTAAAATAATTTTATTTTAAATTAATTTGAACTGAGAAAATATGCTGCTATTAAATATATGTGGATTTGGTGGTGAGTTTGAGAAAATAATCAAGAGGTTAGAATGTTCCAATGTTCAAGAGTTTTACTTAATAAGTTTTGTATGTGTGGGTAAAAAATAGGTTATGCTTCAGATGGAACAAAGTTAAATTTCTGGGATGGTGTTATAATCATGCTCAGACTATTGACAGGGGAAAGTTACAATGATCTATAAGGCAAATGTAAAATTACCAGGATTTTTGTGATTTCCAAGAGATAGCTATTGGAAATATTTAATTTTTAATAACAAGCATGGCACTTGATTAATGTACTATAATATAATTTAAGGATAATATTTGCTTACATGATAATATTCAATTATAAGATATAAGTAATTATTTTAAGATTGGCAAAAGGATATATGCCTCAATTATGACTTCTTCCTGGGAGAACTAATTTACATGGGTAAACCAAACTAATAAAATAGTAAAAATGATACATTACATAATCTCTGGAATTCATGAAATCAAAAGCTCATTGAAAAAAATCACGTTTTCCTTTACAGAAAACATTGGCATCTTAA
This sequence comes from Vulpes lagopus, assembly GCF_018345385.1. Taxonomy (NCBI): domain Eukaryota; kingdom Metazoa; phylum Chordata; class Mammalia; order Carnivora; family Canidae; genus Vulpes; species Vulpes lagopus. The sequence goes on along the minus strand of NC_054839.1, from coordinate 39,243,448 downwards.
TAGTTATTTCTACCCTGAGCAGTAAATAAGTTTTTTCTACAGGTACAATGAAACTGATAGGAAAAGAGGATTAGTTATTCAGATATTTTCAAAACATTTTTAGCAATTGTTCTAAGTCTTCATTATAATCTTCTCTTTGCCCCCTTCCCCCAAAATGAATACAACAAAGTATTTTCTCTTTTCTTTTATTTCTTTCCTTTTTTTTTTTTTTGTAACTTGTTTTGGCCTATTACTACAATAATTTCAATATTCAGTAGCAAGTTTTAAAAAATCACAATACTGGTAAGAACATTATAAGATAAACATTAAGTAAATGCATTTATTACTTCTGTCTTCTGGTCCCTCCCTATGCTTTATCATTTGAGAATGCACTTCAAATTTCTCTCCACACAACCATTTCCACTCACTTATCATGCAATCATATATTTAGCAATATTTACTGAGCATTAAGTAGGTGTCAATCACTGTGCCAGAATAAGCATAAAATATACCCTCTTTGAGCTTGGAATCATGTCCTTATTAAATAAAAGCTGCTGGACTTAATATGCTAAGTATAAAACCAAAAGTTGTTAAGATGAATTCTCTAGCAAAAAATATAAGGAGATGACATGAAACTTATATTGTAAGGCAAATAAAGGATTTATATAGATTATACATTATTTAGTCATATTCAAATTTTTTTTATTTTAAAGATTTTGTTTATTTTGACAGAGAGGGAGCACAAGCAAGAAGAGTGGCAGGGCAGAAGGAGGAGTAGACTCCCTGCTTGATCTCAGGACCATGGGATCATGACCTGAGTTGAAGGCAGACATTTAACCAACTGAGCAACGCAGGTACCCCCATATTTGAGAATGTTATAGCTTATTATAAGAAAAATATTTGAAGAATTTCTAGGATTCTTTAAAAGGCAATTTTGTATGGCTTATGGAACCGGCAAGCAATTTAGCAAAATAAACTTTTACTGCTATAAACACTGCTCTGGGCTAATTCTGTCCTAAATCATGGCAACATACAATTACAAGGACTTTCATGGATTAAAAAACATTTGGAGTGAATAGAACAGCACCTGGCATACATAACAGATTTGTTTCAATGCACTGAAAATTTCATTTTACTTCATTACTTAATCTTCTGCTGTGCTGGTTGGCTTTGATAAAGTGAAAATTAGCCCTTCTGACAGCTAGAGTGTCAGGAGGAATTGAGACATGTAAGAGAAACCACAACTTTTCAAAATGGACTACATTATAACTTATAAAACAGATGAACTGTTTCAAACCAAACCGGGACGTTCCTCACAGACTAAGCTTATTAAATTCATTAGATGCATGTGTTCCAAGAAAATGTTACAGTAACTCCTCATAGACTCCTGTGTTCTAAAGACAAGTCTACTGTTCTCAAAAACTCTAGTTTGTAATTTCTTACAATTGCTGACAAGATCAATTTATGACTAAATTCTGCCCCCCAAATCGTATTTATTTTTTTCCAAACTTTATTAGTACATTTTCCAGAGTGTACATTTGGGATGCCCCAGAATTTCCCATACCGTGGGATTTTTCTTGGAATAGCATGTTCTAAACCTAACTATTAATCTGTACGTTCCTGTTAGTCGCTGCCTGGTGGGTATATACAGCTTATTTAACTGCAAATGTTTTGGTTTTTAGTCTTTACACATGTTAACAATGAAATCTGATATCAGAAATATACAACAGGACATTTTATAGGCTTGCCCTCATGTAATCTAAAAATAAAGGTTTGAATTGGATTAAAGGTAGGTCCAAAATAAACAGCAGCATTTGTAGGTCTCCCTACAGCTTGAACAATAATATGTCTCACCATCAATCTGCTTCTTTTGGTGCCTGGACTTTTGCTTTCAAATTGTGTTCTTTATTCTTTGTATCTTTCATATTAAAGAAATACTATGGCAGCTTAAAATCTTTGGAAGACTTTCTCTACGTTTTTAAATAAACTATTTGTTTTGAAAATCTTCTTCAAAGAAAAGTTGAAAGTTGTACAGAGTCCCTTATAGCTTATAGATTTTTCCCAACGTTAATGTATTATGTAATATTGGAACGTCTGTCAAAACTAGAATATTATCATTAGTACATTACTATTGACTAAACTATAACTTTACCAAGGCTGCCACTAAAATCCTTTTGCTGTTCCATAATCCAATCCAGGATATCATATTACATTTAGTCATCATGTTTCTGAGCTTTATCTGTTCTGCTACAGAACAGTCTTTCTGCTCAGTGTTTGTTTCTTATGGTTTTGACAGATATGAAAAACACTGGTCAGGTATTTAGAATGTTCCCCAGTTGGGTTTGCCTGATGTTTTTCTCATGAAACCTCATGGTATCAATACGACTCATTTCTGGAGATGATAACCTGGACCACTTGAGGAAGTAGTGTTTGCCAGATGCCTTCACCTCACTATTTCACCCTTCACATACTCTAGCATTTGGAAGTAAGTCATTAGGTTCAACCCACAATCAAGAGGAGGAGAATTAAGCTCCACCTCTTAGGAAGGAGGAAGTGACTGCCTATAGTATTTAGATTTTTTCTCTAACAAAGATTTTTCTTTTTTCTCTAGTTATTTATTCAATCAGTGTCATTTTGGACTCGCGTATACTTATTTCATAATTTGAGCTATAATCCAATGTTACATCATTTAAATTGTTACTCAAATATTTTCTGCTTGTCCATTGAGAGTGTTTTCAGGTGATCCCTGTGTGTTCCCATTCCTTCCTCTTCTTCCCCTCACCTTGTACTTCCTTAACTTTCTGGCATTACATTATGTTCCAGGCTCTTGTATTTTCCCTACCCTGGCCCTAGGATCAGCTATTTCTTCAAGGATACCTGATTCCTTTTTAATTGAAAACAGTATTTAGAAAATAAAATCCAAAAATTGGCTTCCTGTATTTTGATATCTTTTGATAACTTACCGTAGTACAAATTATACTTTTCACATATCGAATTAAAATAATAAAATTACATTTCACAGCCTACCTCACTTCTAGAATACCATCATATGGAAGCTAATTATATGAGGAACATTTAGGACAAATAAAATCAATTTTGTTGTCAAGGGTGATACTGATATCTGGGGTCTGGTGACGGCAATGGCATCCACTGACTTTCCAGTTGAGTGATCGGTGTGTTTCTGGAAGTCGCTCTTGGAAGGATCTGGTTTCTCCAGCTCTTAAATGACTTTTTAAACTGCCTGTTAGTTAACCTGTAATAATCTCTTCATCCTTAAAATAGCTGCAGAGTTCCAATGTCTGAAACCAAGAATATTAACCCATGCACCGACTGTGGGAGATAAAGTGCCAAATACAGGTCATCAATTCAGGACATATACTATATCCTAGAGTGAGAGCCAGTTAATCTGAGAAGCCATGACTGTGAAGGAAAGAAAATCAAATTCAGACTAAGTATCCAGCTATAATTAAAAAGACCTCTCAATTTCATCATTTTTAATCATGGATTTGAGCCATCAATGTAAGTTCACCATGAAGCATACCACTTTGCAGGGCATACATATTAGATAGTAAGCTTGCACACATGAAACATCCATACCTTCAAACTTACACAAGCCACGTCCTTTCTGTAGCTTTTGGCTCAATTTTATAGGACCTACTTGACATTAGGAAAATGTTGATTGGTTTAATTAGCATTACGTTGTGATGAACACCTCAAGTAATATGGTTATAATTTCCAAATGGTTAGATATTTAGTTTCTGCTGAAATCCCAAAGCAATTCCAGAGATATTTTTAATGGCAGAGGATATTCTTGCTGAAATATACATAAAATTGGTCCAAAGTCTCTCTGGTTTCTCTTTTATAATTCTCTTACTTGAGACACGTCTGCTCTGTGATATGCCACTCTTTTCACTTTGTAGGATCTATCAGATCATAATGCTGGTAATGCTGAGATGGTCAAGGGTCCTAGGTTCTGTGCACATGTTGTGGCACAAAGTGAAAGAACTGATGTATCACTGACGCAGTGGAATAAAACCTGTTCTTCCATTTTGCAAAAAAGGCAAATGGGTCTGGTCTGGTAGCTCTTGTTTACAGAATAAAATTGTTATCCTCATTAACAGCTCACTCTGAATATCAGAGGCCAATAACAATTTTCCATTTTCTCCCATAACAAATTACAACAAAATTAGTAACTAAAATAAAAAAATATAATTCTGTACAACAGATATCGAAAATGAAGCTCACTGGGCTAAAATCAAGGTGTCAGCAGGACTGTTTCTTTTTGGAGGCTCCAGAGGACAATTTACTTCCTTGCCTTTTCCACATTCTAGAGGCTGCCTACATTCCTTAGCTCATGGTTTCCTTCCACATATACAGAGCCAGCAACATAGTGTCTCGCTGACCCTGTTTCCACCTTTACAGCTCTTTTCCTACCAAAGCTGGGAAAAATCTCCACTTTTAAAGATTCACGTGGTTAGATTGGGCCTACTTGGATAGTCCAGGATAACCTCCTCAAGGTCTTAAATTTAATTTCATCTGTAAAATTCCGTTTTCCATGTAGCATAATATTCTGGATATTAGGGCATGAACTGCTTAGCAGAGGAATTATTTTATCTATTACACCATATTTAGTGATATTTGTAACAGCACTCATATTTGAGTCTTCTATTATTCTCTAGGAATATACAAGTTTTCTTTACTAACCAATCTGAAGAACTGAATCATACTGAAAGACTGTTATACATGTCTCTCAAGCCTTTGAAGATTAAATTGATTATTTATAGTTCCTCAAGAATGATGATGATAATAATGACAATAATGATGATTTGGCTGGGATGGGCTACTCTACTGACTTCCAGTTGTTTCTTCACACCATAATATTATTTACAGAATAAGGAACTGATGTTGGAAAGACCCATTTTTATTATATTTTCAGGAACCAGAAAAATGATCAGAGATTAGGGTCAAGGATCAAAAGTTCTTACTCCCACAAATTCTTACTCTAATTTGAACCTCATAATAATATTTTAGATTTCTAGCAATTATAGTTGTTTGGAGTTCAGATCATTTTCTCAAAATCTTTATTTTTATGTCTCCTTAACTTACTTGTCTGTGGGAAATGTGAGCAACATAAAGGATCCAGTGTCCCCTATAAGCAAGGTAGGCAGTAGGTAAACCATAGGACTGATAAATGAAGTCAATCAAGTCAATCATATAATTTTTGAGAGGTTGTGACTTTTTTTAGTGGTTATTATTCAAGTCAAAACAGAATTATTTGTCAATCTTCAATTGTTTTGGTTTTACAAACCAAGAAGCTTAGTTGTGTTTCATTTTAATTCCTACAGATCCATTGATTGTCAGAGTACTCTATATGCCATGCCATTCCCTAAAGCCCTGACTACTGAGCGTGGGCTGAGGGTGATTGTGATGACCACACACATTTCACTTCTGAAGAAAGTGAACTCATAAAGCTAAGAGTCCCTCTGATTACAATTAAGAATAGAAATCCCCATTGAAACATATAATCCCTGATTACATGTTCTACTATCACCATTTCTAATACAGAGAGAACAGTGACAAAGCACGTTTCAAAGATTCGTATGCTCCCCTCATCAATTTATTTCATATATATATTATCTCTCTATATTTATATATATTTCATATCTATTTCTGCATATCTATCTATCTATCTATCTGTCTATCTATCTATTATCTATCTATCTATCTATCTATCTATCTATCTATCTATCTATCATCTGTCTGGAGAAAGAGACAGAATTTTCAGAGCCTGTAAGCCTGGAAAGGATACAGATTGGGCTGGGTAAAAAGACCACAAAGGACAAAAGAAATAAAATATCCCTGAAATAAAATATCCCTATCTCTGAAGACTAGCAAGCCATCCCTCTATATTATATTATTTCTAATCTTCCAAGGCCACAGAGCATGTGCTAAACTTTGGATAAGATTCACGTTACCTATCAATTAGAGTAAAGGCCAAAGGGATTTTCTTTTTAAATTAATAAAGTACATGGATTCTATAGCATCTGTTTTGGTTCTTCACAGACCTTTTCCACCTCCCTTATTTCTTACATCGCAAACTGTGTTCAGGACTGATGTGTTCATTTCATAGCTAGTTTTTTAAGAAAGTAATGTATTTTTCTCTATTTGGATAGTTCTCTTCACTCACCAGTCTAAAGGCTGACATTGGAGTCACTTTTGGCTCCCTTTTCCCAGAAGGTTTTAATGACAATGGTTCTAGCCTCACTGAGAACTCACTGAGACCTTGTGACTTTCTCATACTGAGATGAAAACACATTGATCTGAAGATGACAACACCAACACTAAAGGACAGAACTGGGTTATAAAATGTTCAGCATAAGAGCTTTATTAGAGTCACAGAGGATAGAGATTGGAGTATGAGGAAGAAAAGGTAAGATAGAGTGTCTAAAGCAATCAGTGTATCATTTTTAAAGCTTTATTTTTATTATTATTATTTTTTACCTTTTGACCTCCATCCATTTTCCCACCTCTACACCTCACCTATGGCAACCACCAATCATCTGTTCTCTCTATCGATGAGCTTGGTTGTTTTGTTTGTTTCTACATATGGGAGAGATCATATGGTATTTGTCCTACTTTGTCTGACTTATTTCATTTAGCATAATGCCTCCGAGACCCATTGATGTTGTCATAAATGGCAAGATTTTTTATGGCTGAGTAAGATTCCATGGTGTGTGTGTGTGTGTGTATGTGTGTGTGTGTACACAGGCATATATGCTATATATATAAAACAATTTTAAAAATACCAATATTTTCTAATATTTCTTTTTTTTTAATTAAGTAGGCTCCATTCTCAGCGTGGAGACAATGCAGGGCTTGAACTCACCACCCTGAGATCGAGACCTGAGCCCAAATCGAGTCAGATGCTTAACTGACTAATATTGGAGTCCCAATATTTTCTAATATTTCCACTTCATCTGTCTTAAAAATTTCTCAAAATTTCAAAGGGTTATCTAGGAGTGTGCTTAGTATTTTTCAAGATCAGATTGTTTTGGCCCATAATGGTGATTCTATTATCATTTAAATATTAAGTTCATTCCTTTAAAAATTATTTAAATATTTTAGTTCAAACTTGAATATATCATCTTAAATTTTTTTCCTAATTTTCCTCAACTAATTTTAAAAAGCAGTTGAAAGCAAATTGTTCTCATATCCATTATATTGGCAAATTTATAAAAAGGTATTTTTTTCTTTGCTTATGCCTGTATATAATTTTTTTTTGCTAGTTTGTATTGTTTGAAACAACTTGTAGTCTTGCTGATTCTCTCTCTCTCTCTCTCTTTTCTTTTTTTTTGGTGTATTTTCTAACACATTGCATTATTGTAACATAATTAATGCTTTTTAATGGTGGCTCAAGTTTAGTAGCATCATATGATACCAAATGCAAAAGTCGAAATATAAACATCTAATATTGCATGCAAACTTGAGAATGTTTGGCCTGTAATCTTTATCACTGCTTTTTTCAACATTCCCATAAAATAATATAGTAAACAGAATGATTCACAATTATTCACAATTAAGGTGCACACACCCTAATTCCTGGAACCTGTAAGTATGTTTTACTACAAGGCAAAAGCCATTTTCCAGTTGTAACTAGGGATAAAGACTTAACCTAGGGAGAGTAGCCTGACCTATCCGGGTGGGCCCAATCTATCACCTGAGCCCTGAAAGCAAAGAATTTTCTCCAACTAAAGGAGAAGAGATGACACAGGGGGAGAAAAAAGAAAGAGTAATTCAAAATGTGGGAAAATCTCAATGCCCCATGGCTGGTTTGAAGATGAAAGGGACCAAGTGGAAAGAAATCCAGGTGGTCTGAAGGTGCCCAGAAATGGATTCTCCCAAGAGCCTCCAAATATTAGTCCAGGCCACACAACTTTTTTATTTTAACATTGTGAGCAGAGAAGTCAAACCCACCAGACTTCTAGTCTTCAGAACCGTAAGATAATAAATAGGTATCACTAAAAAAAAAAAAAAAAAAAAAAAAAAAAAAAAAAAAAAAAAAGATCTGTATTGCCCAACTCAGCCAATGGAAAAAAACTATAGCTAGCTTTCCAAACTATCATATTATATGCAGAATCTATTAATGTGTGAGTAAGTGTGTGTGAATGAATATATATGTATAGCTATAGCAATGAAATAATTTTAAAAACTGCATCTTTGATTAAGGACCTTGAACATTGTACTTGTAAAATTTCCCATTTTTTAAAACATATAAGTTAGGTAAGTCTTATAAGCCCTTTTTGAATGTGACCTTTTATTTCCTTCTGGATATTTCACTTCATCCTGAGTGTCATACTGAATTAAATTCTGATTAAAGTTTAGTGAGAAAAGAATTGTTTATGTTTTCCAAGACAGAAGGAGCTGCAGTAGTAATTTCAGAATACATTAGTATAGAAAAGGAGTTGAGAAAGTTACTGAACTTATACATCCTCTGACATAGCAACATTCATTCAATTTTTCCATCCTTTCTAGAATAATGTTATAACATTCATCAGAGAGAAGTAAAATGTTTGTGAACTGAGGGTATATTGAAGTTTTATTTTCTGATTTTTTTTTTTTTTTTTTTTGCTAGTCTCGGCCCCGTGACTATAAGCAGTAAGTAATTCCTTCCGGAGAAGCACATGAAAGCCTTACATTTTACTCTTTACTTGAAGTAAACTTCTGAGAGTTGAAATAGTCATTCTATTATTTTGAGTTGTTTAGAAATATCAGAAGCAACAACCCGACCCTGAAATCTGATATTTCTCATCTTACAGATCTCTGGCAGCAGGTTCTTTGGTTTGCTAGCAACAACTTACCTTGACTCACTTGAGTGAAAAAGGAAAAAAAAAAAGGATTTTATTGGAAGGTTATTGGAATGACTGAAAATTTAAAAGAAGTGAACAAATATGCTTTTAGATATAGCCCCAAGACCTGAGCCACGGGAGCTCCTGGAGATTTTCTGTAGGCCTCTCTGAAAGCAAGTCAGTGCTAAACACCTTCTTTGAAATTATCAGCTTAAGAATCAATTTCCCAGGAAAAGAAATCTGATTGTTCTGTCTGGAATTTTGCCCTTGTGTCCATCATCCCAAATTAGAAGAAAAAGTGAGGAGCCTGCAGTTAATCATCAGCAGTGCAAAGAGCACAATGAATGACCTTGTCATTTTATGGAGTTTTTCAAAACAGAGACAAAATTCATTATATACATTAAATATCAAATCCAATCAGTTCCTTCTAGCCTTGTATATATTGATATTATAAGAAAACTTTTTATATCCAAATTTTTTCCACCTTTCAATTCCTAAAGCAACTAAAATTTTTCCTTTCTCATTTTTTTCTTGAATGGTTTTTCAAATTTGACCCAATCTGACATTTGAAAAGAATCAGCTTTTCATTTAATAATAATAATTTAAAACTTTGAAAGCTTTAAACATTTTCTATTTTATTGATTTCACATTTTATAATTATTACATCCTTTGTTTTGCTTTCTTTAAGCTTATTTTTTGTGTTCAATTATTTCATACTTTACTTCTATCTTTTAATAAACTCATTTGATTCTAGCTAGAAATTTTTCTTGGACTGTTTTATGGTGTTTCTTTGGAGTTTTCTAGTTCTCTTCATTTTTTCTTGATAGGTTACAATTTCAACTATGTTATCTCTTTTTCCATGGGTTTTGGGATATTTTCAAGGAGACTGGGTTCAAAGGGAGGGTGGAAATATTATCTTTTCCTGTTGACATTTAGTTGTAAATCTATGTTGTGAGAGAAAGTGGTCTAATGTAATTTTTTATATGTGGAATTTATAGAGATTTTCTTGTTGGTATAATAAATATAAAAACTATACATATTCTACGGAGATTTGTTAAGAATTTGTTTTCTTCATTACCAGAAAAAAATAGGATATTTCTAAACTTCTGGATATACTTTATACATTTTAATGGCTATGAAGTCCAGACAGTCTCTTTCAATTTTAAAAAATATGCAATGAACAAAGATTATCACTGCTAGTGTTCTACTAGTGCTTATTTTACCAACATTGCACAGATTATAATATAGTGCTGTTTCTTTTATGTTATGGTGGACATGACAAAATTAAATTAAATTAAATTGATGCCTTATCTTCTGTAAAGTATGGCTGAATTATAAATAATATCAACTAAGTCAAGCTTATTACTTGAATTACTCAAATCTTCCACATGCCTGGTAATATCTTAGTCTCATATTTATCTGGTAATGCATATTGAATTCAAAGGGATCTCCTCTTATCTTCTTTTTGGTTCTATAGTATGTATTTTTGGTATTATATATTTCTGAGATAGGGTTCTATGTGTTAACTTGTCTGTCTCTCCAGATGGATGTAAACAAGTTGAAAGTGACACCACTATTTTGGAGCTCTTATAGTCATAAATGACAAATAAATCACAGCCCCCTTCCTCATCATAGTTCTGAAAGCAATAAATAGTAACATGGAAATCCAGTAGATTACCTTTATAACAGATAAAGTGGTCAAGAACTTGTTTTGGAGGCACCTGCGTGGCTCAGTGGGTAAGCGTTTGCCTTTGGCTCAGGTTGTGCTCCTGGGGTCCTAGGATTGAGTCCCATATCGGGCTCCCTGTAGGGAGCCTGCTTCTCCCTCTACCTGTTTCTGCCTCTCTCTGTGTATCTCATGAATAAATAAATAAAACCTTTAGAAAAAAAATTATCTTGGGAATACAAAACAAGTAGGCTTGCAGATATTTCCCAATCCCCCAGTCAAGTTTATAGCACAGTCCCTCAGGAAAATGAGGATCTGCAGAGCAAATGCATTTATTTAGGATTATGGAGTTACACATCTAGTGCTTAGAACAACAACAACAAAAATTTAAAGAAAAGAGAAAGACTGAAAACCCAAGATTTATAGCCTCTTAGTGGATTGTCTCCATCCAGCGTAGCAACATAGGCCAATGAACATCATTTACCAACCAGGTAAATCATTCTTTCACCATGAGAAAAAATAAGTAATGTGTAGGTTAAAGTGGATATCACTACATAATAATATAAGAAATGTGGAGAAGTCTTCTCTCTGACATTATGCAGTTTTTAAATATTGACATGTCATTCTGATGGATATAAGAGTCAGAAAAATTTTTTGTAAGGTACCACATAACAAAAATTTGGGGCTTTGCAGTCCATGTAGTCTCTGCTACAACTAAACAGCTTTGTCTGGGTAGCATGAAAGCATTCAAAGATAACACATAAAGATTGAGTGTGGCTGCATAAAAACAGGCAGTAGGCTAGATTTCTCCAGGGGCATTAGTTTACCAACCCACGTGCTTTGGTAATGTTAACTCAGTTTACAAAAGTCCTTCATATATCTACACATCTATTTTATCTTGATACGTGACTTTAACAGATAATTTTGAAAGCTTCCCAAGGAAATGACAGATTCACATCAATTTATAGAGCTATTGAACTGAGAGCTATTTTTCGTTTTTTGCCTTTCCACGTGACTAGATTCTAGATATTGAGAAATGTTATTATTAGAGGCTGCTAGTTGAATCAGAGCCATCAATCCTCAATTAGTATCTTTAGATTTTGGAAGTGGCTTATGAACAGCAGTAATTCATATATCAAATAGGATTTTGTTTCCTGACTCCTTTCATCTATTTCAACCCTGCTGAAATGGTTCTGGCTTGGTACTTTGGTGGATTACTTTTAAAATTCTTGTTCAATAGAAGACTTCTTCTCAGAGCATTCTTTCCATGTGGTATCTGAGTCATGCTGGCACTTCTTTAATCAGACTATTAATTCTGCTTTTGCTTTCATTGACTGCAAATGTGAAGCGACCAATGTGCTACAGGATCGATTTGTCCAAGGCAATTAACACTATTTATCTCAGTGACCTCCCAAGTGAACTGATTTTCTTTTCACAAACACTCCGACCCCTCAATAGCAAAGTATGACCTCTCAATAGCAAAATATGACCCATCATTATGTAATTGATGAAAATGACTGCAAATATGTAACCCAAGGTAATTGGGTCTATCAGATGGATATAGATCTGTTCAAATACTATTAGATTTACTTCTCTGAAATACAATTTAAATGCATGATTCTATATTTATACAATTTAAATGCATATTCTATGTAAGTCACATGTGGTATTTTCAAAATACAGATGGATCTCTATTTTCATCTGAGAAGTATTAATCACATGCACATTTGAAGCATTGTGTCTAAACTAATGGTTCACAAACAGATATCAGGGTATATTAGCATCACCTGAAGACTGCATCATTTCTGCTTTGCTGAGAAGAGATCATAAAATGTGTAGTTACACTGTACTTTTGCAGATTAACTGAGACAATGTATACAAGCCCTTGCCATAATGACTGGAAAATAATGAGAGCTTAAAAATGTTGACTTCATTGTTATGATAACTCCTGGTGCTGCAATTTGCTTTTTCTTAAACTGAGAGAATAAAAATTTTTTTCAATGTTCCTTTGTTTTCAATAAAATGACTTGTCATGAAAGCACTAGTAAAATTGTAGGCATATTATGACATAATTAATAGAGTAGTGACTAAATATTCAAGCAGTAATCTAATTTTATATTTCATAAGGAATTGTGTTCAGTTTTGCTAGAGACAACTTAAACATTATAAAATAATAAAAATGCCAGGCATTTTATACATTCATCAGTAAGTGAAAAATGGCTGAATTAGCAGTTGGGAGGTAGCTAAGGAGAAAAAGAAATTTCCTGTTAGTGGGGACTTTCTGCTTAGTATAGAGAATGTTAGCAGCTGGTATAAAAAAGAAGACTTTGATGTAAACAATTGTTTTCTAGTTTGATGGTTAGACTCTGTTGTCACTGCCTAAGGGTAACTGAACTCCTTCTGCTGCCCTTCTGGCCAACTGGACATGACATGTAGGATTAATCTTCTAAAAACACAGTGGTTGGGGGGGAGGGGCAAGATGGCGGAGGAGTAGGGTCTCCAGGTCACCTGGTCCTCAGCAAATTACCTAGAAAACCATCCAATCATCCTGAAAACCTACGAATTCGGCCTGAGATTTAAAGAGAGACCAGCTGGAACGCTACAGTGAGAAGAGTTCGCGCTTCTATCAAGGTAGGAAGACGGGGAAAAAGAAATAAAGGAACAAAAGGCCTCCAAGGGGGAGGGGCCCGCGAGGAGCCGGGCTGAGGCCGGGGCGAGTGTCCCCAGGACAGGAGAGCCCCGTCCCGGAGGGGCAGGAGCTGCACCGACCTTCCCCGCGGAAAGGGGCTCCCCGGGAATTGGAGCAGGATCCCCAGAAAGGCGGGGATGCCCTCGGGCTCCCTGGGACACTAACAGAGGAACTGCACCCCGGGAGATGCGCCGAGCTCCCTAAGGCTGCAGCGCTCGGCGGGGCCCGGAGCAGCTCGGAGGGGCTCGGGCGGCGGCTCCGCGGAGGGGGCTGCGCGGCTCCGGGAACAGCTCAGCGGCGGCGGCTCGGGCGGAGGAAGAAGCTCCGCGGAGGGGGCTGCGCGGCTCCGGGAACAGCTCGGAGGGGCTCGGGCGGCGGCTCCGCGGAGGGGGCTGCACCGCCGGGAGCGCGAATCCAACAGCGCAGGCCCCGGAGCACAGGGCGCCGGGACACAGCCCAGGATCCGGCCTCCCCCGGGACAGGCAGAGGCCGGGAGGGCCCAGGACAGCAAGGACGCTCCTGCCTGGAACTGAGCAGATCAGCGGCCCCGCCCCGGAGCCCCCAGGCCCTGCAGACGGAGAGCCCCGGAGCTACTGCGGGGGCTGGATCCAGGGTCCCAGAGCTGCCCCCGCCACTGTGGCTTCCTCCCGGGGCCTCACGGGGTCAACAACCCCCACCGAGCCCTGCACCAGGCAGGGGCAGAGCAGCTCCCCCAAGTGCCAACACCTGAGAATCAGCACAGCAGGCCCCTCCCCCCAGAAGACCAGCGAGACGGACCAGTTCCAAGGGAAGTCAAGGGACTTAAACTACACAGAATCGGAAGATACTCCCCCGTGGTTTTTTTTGTTTTTTGTTTTTTTGTTTTTGTTTTTGTTTTTGTTTTTTTTTGTTTGTTTTGTTTTGCGCTTTTTTTTTCTCTCTTTCTTCTTGATTTCTGATTGCTTCCCCCACCCCCCCTTTTTTCTTTTTTCTCCTTTCTTTCTTTTTCTTTCTTTTTCTTCTCTTTTTCCCCTATTTTTTTCTTCTTTCTCTTTTTTCTTTTTCTCTTTTCTTTCCTTCTCTCTCTTTTTCTCCTTTTCCCAATACAACTTGTTTTTGGCCACTCTGCACTGAGCAAAATGACTAGAAGGAAAACCCCTCAAAAAAAAGAATCAGAAACAGCCCACTCTCCCACAGAGTTACAAAATATGGATTACAATTCAATGTCAGAAAGCCAATTCAGAAGCACTATTTTACAGCTACTGGTGGCTCTAGAAAAAACCATAAAGGACTCAAGAGACTTCATGACTGCAGAATTTAGATCTAATCAGGCAGAAATTAAAAATCAATTAAATGAGATGCAATCCAAGCTAGAAGTCCTAACGACGAGGCTTGACGAGGTGGAAGAACGAGTGAGTGACATAGAAGACAAGTTGATGGCAAAGAGGGAAACTGAGGAAAAAAGAGACAGGCAATTAAAAGACCATGAGGATAGATTAAGGGAAATAAATGATAGCCTGAGGAAGAAAAACCTACGTTTAATTGGGGTTCCCGAGGGCGCGGAAAGGGACAGAGGGCCAGAATATGTATTTGAACAAATCCTAGCTGAAAACTTTCCGAATCTGGGAAGGGAAACAGGCATTCAGATCCAGGAAATAGAGAGATCCCCCCCTAAAATCAACAAAAACCGTTCAACACCTCGACATTTAATAGTGAAGCTTGCAAATTCCAAAGATAAGGAGAAGATCCTTAAAGCAGCAAGAGAAAAAAAGTCCCTGACTTTTATGGGGAGGAATATTAGGGTAACAGCAGACCTCTCCACAGAGACCTGGCAGGCCAGAAAGGGCTGGCAGGATATATTCAGGGTCCTAAATGAAAAGAACATGCAACCAAGAATACTTTACCCCGCAAGGCTTTCATTCAAAATGGAAGGAGAGATAAAGAGCTTCCAAGACAGGCAGGAACTGAAAGAATATGTAACCTCCAAACCAGCTCTGCAAGAAATCTTAAGGGGGACTCTTAAAATTCCCCTTTAAGAAGAAGTTCAGTGGAACAATCCACAAAAACAAGGACTGAATAGATATGATGACACTAAACTCATATCTATCAATAGTAACTCTGAATGTGAACGGGCTTAATGACCCCATCAAAAGGCGCAGGGTTTCAGACTGGATAAAAAAGCAGGACCCATCTATTTGCTGTCTACAAGAGACTCATTTTAGACAGAAGGACACCTACAACCTGAAAATAAAAGGTTGGAGAACCATTTACCATTCAAATGGTCCTCAAAAGAAAGCAGGGGTTGCCATCCTTATATCAGATAAATTAAAATTTACCCCAAAGACTATAGTGAGAGATGAAGAGGGACACTATCTCATACTCAAAGGATCTATCCAACAAGAGGACTTAACACTCCTCAATATATATGCCCCGAATGTGGGAGCTGCCAAATATTTAAACCAATTAATAACCAAACTCAAGAAATACCTTGATAATAATACACTTATACTTGGTGACTTCAATCTAGCTCTTTCTACCCTGGATAGGTCTTCTAAGCACAATATCTCCAAAGAAACGAGAGCTTTAAATGATACACTGGACCAGATGGATTTCACAGATATCTACAGAACTTTACATCCAAACTCAACTGAATACACATTCTTCTCAAGTGCACATGGAACTTTCTCCAGAATAGACCACATACTGGGTCACAAATCGGGTCTGAACCGATACCAAAAGATCGGGATAGTCCCCTGTATACTCTCAGACCATAATGCCTTGAAATTAGAACTTAATCACAACAAGAAATATGGAAGGACCACAAACACGTGGAGGTTAAGGACCATCCTGCTAAAAGATGAAAAGGTCAACCAGGAAATTAAGGAAGAATTAAAAAGATTCATGGAAACTAATGAAAATGAAGATACAACCGTTCAAAATCTTTGGGATGCAGCAAAAGCAGTCCTGAGGGGGAAATACATCGCAATACAAGCATACATTCAAAAACTGGAAACATCTCAAATTCAAAAGCTCACCTTACACATAAAGGAACTAGAGAAAAAGCAACAAATAGACCCCACCCCCAGCAGAAGAAGAGAGTTAATTAAAATTCGAGCAGAACTCAATGATATCGAGACCAAAAGAACTGTGGAACAGATCAACAGAACCAGGAGTTGGTTCTTTGAAAGAATTAATAAGATAGATAAACCATTAGCCAACCTTATTAAAAAGAAGAGAGAGAAGACTCAAATTAATAAAATCATGAATGAGAAAGGGGACATCACTACCAACACCAAGGAAATACAAACGATTTTAAAAACATATTATGAACAGCTGTACGCCAATAAATTAGGAAATCTAGAAGAAATGGACGCATTCCTGGAAAGCCACAAACTACCAAAACTGGAGCAGGAAGAAATAGAAAACCTGAACAGGCCAATAACCAGGGAGGAAATTGAAGCAGTCATCAAAAACCTCCCAAGACACAAGAGTCCAGGGCCAGATGGCTTCCCAGGGGAATTCTATCAAACGTTTAAAGAAGAAATCATACCTATTCTACTAAAGCTGTTTGGAAAGATAGAAAGAGATGGAGTACTTCCAAATTCGTTCTATGAGGCCAGCATCACCTTAATTCCGAAACCAGACAAAGACCCCACCAAAAAGGAGAATTACAGACCAATATCCCTGATGAACATGGATGCAAAAATTCTCAACAAGATACTAGCCAATAGGATCCAACAACACATTAAGAAAATTATTCACCATGACCAAGTAGGATTTATCCCTGGGACACAAGGCTGGTTCAACACTCGTAAAACCATCAATGTGATTCATCATATCAGCAAGAGAAAAACCAAGAACCATATGATACTCTCATTAGATGCAGAGAAAGCATTTGACAAAATACAGCATCCATTCCTGATCAAAACCCTTCAGAGTGTTGGGATAGAGGGAACTTTCCTCGACATCTTAAAAGCCATCTACGAAAAGCCCACAGCAAATATCATTCTCAATGGGGAAGCACTGGGAGCCTTTCCCCTAAGATCAGGAACAAGACAGGGATGTCCACTCTCACCACTGCTGTTCAACATAGTTCTGGAAGTCCTCGCCTCAGCAATCAGACAACAAAAAGACATTAAAGGCATTCAAATTGGCAAAGAAGAAGTCAAACTCTCCCTCTTCGCCGATGACATGATACTCTACATAGAAAACCCAAAAGCCTCCACCCCCAGATTGCTAGAACTCATACAGCAATTTGGTAGCGTGGCAGGATACAAAATCAATGCCCAGAAATCAATGGCATTTCTATACACTAACAATGAGACTGAAGAAAGAGAAATTAAGGAGTCAATCCCATTTACAATTGCACCCAAAAGCATAAGATACCTAGGAATAAACCTAACCAAAGAGGTAAAAGATCTATACCCTAAAAACTATAGAACACTTCTGAAAGAAATTGAGGAAGACACAAAGAGATGGAAAAATATTCCATGCTCATGGATTGGCAGAATTAATATTGTAAAAATGTCAATGTTACCCAGGGCAATTTATACGTTTAATGCAATCCCTATCAAAATACCATGGACTTTCTTCAGAGAGTTAGAACAAATTATTTTAAGATTTGTGTGGAATCAGAAAAGACCCCGAATAGCCAGGGGAATTTTAAAAAAGAAAACCTTAGCTGGGGGCATCACAATGCCAGATTTCAGGTTGTATTACAAAGCTGTGGTCATCAAGACAGTGTGGTACTGGCACAAAAACAGACACATAGATCAATGGAACAGAATAGAGAACCCAGAAGTGGACCCTGAAATGTACGGCCATCTAATATTCGATAAAGGAGGAAAGACTATCCATTGGAAGAAAGACAGTCTCTTCAATAAATGGTGCTGGGAAAATTGGACATCCACATGCAGAAGAATGAAACTGGACCACTCTCTTTCACCATACACAAAGATAAACTCAAAATGGATGAGAGATCTAAATGTGAGACAAGATTCCATCAAAATCCTAGAGGAGAACACAGGCAACACCCTTTTTGAACTTGGCCACAGTAACTTCTTGCAAGATACATCCACGAAGGCAAAAGAAACAAAAGCAAAAATGAACTATTGGGACTTCATCAAGATAAGAAGCTTTTGCACAGCAAAGGATACAGTCAACAAAACTAAAAGACAACCTACAGAATGGGAGAAGATATTTGCAAATGACATATCAGATAAAGGGCTAGTTTCCAAAATCTATAAAGAACTTATTAAACTCAACACCAAAGAAACAAACAATCCAATCATGAAATGGGCAAAAGACATGAAGAGAAATCTCACAGAGGAAGACATGGACATGGCCAACATGCACATGAGAAAATGCTCTGCATCACTTGCCATCAGGGAAATACAAATCAAAACCACAATGAGATACCACCTCACACCAGTGAGAATGGGGAAAATTAACAAGGCAGGAAACAACAAATGTTGGAGAGGATGCGGAGAAAAGGGAACCCTCTTACACTGTTGGTGGGAATGTGAACTGGTGCAGCCACTCTGGAAAACTGTGTGGAGGTTCCTCAAAGAGTTAAAAATAGACCTGCCCTATGACCCAGCAATTGCACTGTTGGGGATTTAAAAACACAGTGGTTGGGGGGGAGGGGCAAGATGGCGGCGGAGTAGGGTCTCCAGGTCACCTGGTCCTCAGCAAATTACCTAGAAAACCATCCAATCATCCTGAAAACCTACGAATTCGGCCTGAGATTTAAAGAGAGACCAGCTGGAACGCTACAGTGAGAAGAGTTCGCGCTTCTATCAAGGTAGGAAGACGGGAAAAAGAAATAAAGGAACAAAAGGCATCCAAGGGGGAGGGGCCCCGCGAGGAGCCGGGCTGAGGCCGGGCGAGTGTCCCCAGGACAGGAGAGCCCCGTCCCGGAGGGGCAGGAGCTGCACCGACCTTCCCCGCGGAAAGGGGCTCCCCGGGAATTGGAGCAGGATCCCCAGAAAGGCGGGGATGCCCTCGGGCTCCCTGGGACACTAACAGAGGAACTGCACCCCGGGAGATGCGCCGAGCTCCCTAAGGCTGCAGCGCTCGGCGGGGCCCGGAGCAGCTCGGAGGGGCTCGGGCGGCGGCTCCGCGGAGGGGGCTGCGCGGCTCCGGGAACAGCTCAGCGGCGGCGGCTCGGGCGGAGGAAGAAGCTCCGCGGAGGGGGCTGCGCGGCTCCGGGAACAGCTCGGAGGGGCTCGGGCGGCGGCTCCGCGGAGGGGGCTGCACCGCCGGGAGCGCGAATCCAACAGCGCAGGCCCCGGAGCACAGGGCGCCGGGACACAGCCCAGGATCCGGCCTCCCCCGGGACAGGCAGAGGCCGGGAGGGCCCAGGACAGCAAGGACGCTCCTGCCTGGAACTGAGCAGATCAGCGGCCCCGCCCCGGAGCCCCCAGGCCCTGCAGACGGAGAGCCCCGGAGCTACTGCGGGGGCTGGATCCAGGGTCCCAGAGCTGCCCCCCGCCACTGTGGCTTCCTCCCGGGGCCTCACGGGGTCAACAACCCCCACCGAGCCCTGCACCAGGCAGGGGCAGAGCAGCTCCCCCAAGTGCCAACACCTGAGAATCAGCACAGCAGGCCCCTCCCCCCAGAAGACCAGCGAGACGGACCAGTTCCAAGGGAAGTCAAGGGACTTAAACTACACAGAATCGGAAGATACTCCCCCGTGGTTTTTTTTGTTTTTTGTTTTTTTGTTTTTGTTTTTGTTTTTGTTTTTTCTTTGTTTTGTTTTGCGCTTTTTTTTTCTCTCTTTCTTCTTGATTTCTGATTGCTTCCCCCACCCCCCCTTTTTTCTTTTTTCTCCTTTCTTTCTTTTTCTTTCTTTTTCTTCTCTTTTTCCCCTATTTTTTTCTTCTTTCTCTTTTTTCTTTTTCTCTTTTCTTTCCTTCTCTCTCTTTTTCTCCTTTTCCCAATACAACTTGTTTTTGGCCACTCTGCACTGAGCAAAATGACTAGAAGGAAAACCCCTCAAAAAAAAGAATCAGAAACAGCCCACTCTCCCACAGAGTTACAAAATATGGATTACAATTCAATGTCAGAAAGCCAATTCAGAAGCACTATTTTACAGCTACTGGTGGCTCTAGAAAAAACCATAAAGGACTCAAGAGACTTCATGACTGCAGAATTTAGATCTAATCAGGCAGAAATTAAAAATCAATTAAATGAGATGCAATCCAAGCTAGAAGTCCTAACGACGAGGCTTGACGAGGTGGAAGAACGAGTGAGTGACATAGAAGACAAGTTGATGGCAAAGAGGGAAACTGAGGAAAAAAGAGACAGGCAATTAAAAGACCATGAGGATAGATTAAGGGAAATAAATGATAGCCTGAGGAAGAAAAACCTACGTTTAATTGGGGTTCCCGAGGGCGCGGAAAGGGACAGAGGGCCAGAATATGTATTTGAACAAATCCTAGCTGAAAACTTTCCGAATCTGGGAAGGGAAACAGGCATTCAGATCCAGGAAATAGAGAGATCCCCCCCTAAAATCAACAAAAACCGTTCAACACCTCGACATTTAATAGTGAAGCTTGCAAATTCCAAAGATAAGGAGAAGATCCTTAAAGCAGCAAGAGAAAAAAAGTCCCTGACTTTTATGGGGAGGAATATTAGGGTAACAGCAGACCTCTCCACAGAGACCTGGCAGGCCAGAAAGGGCTGGCAGGATATATTCAGGGTCCTAAATGAAAAGAACATGCAACCAAGAATACTTTACCCCGCAAGGCTTTCATTCAAAATGGAAGGAGAGATAAAGAGCTTCCAAGACAGGCAGGAACTGAAAGAATATGTAACCTCCAAACCAGCTCTGCAAGAAATCTTAAGGGGGACTCTTAAAATTCCCCTTTAAGAAGAAGTTCAGTGGAACAATCCACAAAAACAAGGACTGAATAGATATGATGACACTAAACTCATATCTATCAATAGTAACTCTGAATGTGAACGGGCTTAATGACCCCATCAAAAGGCGCAGGGTTTCAGACTGGATAAAAAAGCAGGACCCATCTATTTGCTGTCTACAAGAGACTCATTTTAGACAGAAGGACACCTACAACCTGAAAATAAAAGGTTGGAGAACCATTTACCATTCAAATGGTCCTCAAAAGAAAGCAGGGGTTGCCATCCTTATATCAGATAAATTAAAATTTACCCCAAAGACTATAGTGAGAGATGAAGAGGGACACTATCTCATACTCAAAGGATCTATCCAACAAGAGGACTTAACACTCCTCAATATATATGCCCCGAATGTGGGAGCTGCCAAATATTTAAACCAATTAATAACCAAACTCAAGAAATACCTTGATAATAATACACTTATACTTGGTGACTTCAATCTAGCTCTTTCTACCCTGGATAGGTCTTCTAAGCACAATATCTCCAAAGAAACGAGAGCTTTAAATGATACACTGGACCAGATGGATTTCACAGATATCTACAGAACTTTACATCCAAACTCAACTGAATACACATTCTTCTCAAGTGCACATGGAACTTTCTCCAGAATAGACCACATACTGGGTCACAAATCGGGTCTGAACCGATACCAAAAGATCGGGATAGTCCCCTGTATACTCTCAGACCATAATGCCTTGAAATTAGAACTTAATCACAACAAGAAATATGGAAGGACCACAAACACGTGGAGGTTAAGAACCATCCTGCTAAAAGATGAAAAGGTCAACCAGGAAATTAAGGAAGAATTAAAAAGATTCATGGAAACTAATGAAAATGAAGATACAACCGTTCAAAATCTTTGGGATGCAGCAAAAGCAGTCCTAAGGGGGAAATACATCGCAATACAAGCATACATTCAAAAACTGGAAACATCTCAAATTCAAAAGCTCACCTTACACATAAAGGAACTAGAGAAAAAGCAACAAATAGACCCCACCCCCAGCAGAAGAAGAGAGTTAATTAAAATTCGAGCAGAACTCAATGATATCGAGACCAAAAGAACTGTGGAACAGATCAACAGAACCAGGAGTTGGTTCTTTGAAAGAATTAATAAGATAGATAAACCATTAGCCAACCTTATTAAAAAGAAGAGAGAGAAGACTCAAATTAATAAAATCATGAATGAGAAAGGGGACATCACTACCAACACCAAGGAAATACAAACGATTTTAAAAACATATTATGAACAGCTGTACGCCAATAAATTAGGAAATCTAGAAGAAATGGACGCATTCCTGGAAAGCCACAAACTACCAAAACGGGAGCAGGAAGAAATAGAAAACCTGAACAGGCCAATAACCAGGGAGGAAATTGAAGCAGTCATCAAAAACCTCCCAAGACACAAGAGTCCAGGGCCAGATGGCTTCCCAGGGGAATTCTATCAAACGTTTAAAGAAGAAATCATACCTATTCTACTAAAGCTGTTTGGAAAGATAGAAAGAGATGGAGTACTTCCAAATTCGTTCTATGAGGCCAGCATCACCTTAATTCCGAAACCAGACAAAGACCCCACCAAAAAGGAGAATTACAGACCAATATCCCTGATGAACATGGATGCAAAAATTCTCAACAAGATACTAGCCAATAGGATCCAACAACACATTAAGAAAATTATTCACCATGACCAAGTAGGATTTATCCCTGGGACACAAGGCTGGTTCAACACTCGTAAAACCATCAATGTGATTCATCATATCAGCAAGAGAAAAACCAAGAACCATATGATACTCTCATTAGATGCAGAGAAAGCATTTGACAAAATACAGCATCCATTCCTGATCAAAACCCTTCAGAGTGTTGGGATAGAGGGAACTTTCCTCGACATCTTAAAAGCCATCTACGAAAAGCCCACAGCAAATATCATTCTCAATGGGGAAGCACTGGGAGCCTTTCCCCTAAGATCAGGAACAAGACAGGGATGTCCACTCTCACCACTGCTGTTCAACATAGTTCTGGAAGTCCTCGCCTCAGCAATCAGACAACAAAAAGACATTAAAGGCATTCAAATTGGCAAAGAAGAAGTCAAACTCTCCCTCTTCGCCGATGACATGATACTCTACATAGAAAACCCAAAAGCCTCCACCCCCAGATTGCTAGAACTCATACAGCAATTTGGTAGCGTGGCAGGATACAAAATCAATGCCCAGAAATCAATGGCATTTCTATACACTAACAATGAGACTGAAGAAAGAGAAATTAAGGAGTCAATCCCATTTACAATTGCACCCAAAAGCATAAGATACCTAGGAATAAACCTAACCAAAGAGGTAAAAGATCTATACCCTAAAAACTATAGAACACTTCTGAAAGAAATTGAGGAAGACACAAAGAGATGGAAAAATATTCCATGCTCATGGATTGGCAGAATTAATATTGTAAAAATGTCAATGTTACCCAGGGCAATTTATACGTTTAATGCAATCCCTATCAAAATACCATGGACTTTCTTCAGAGAGTTAGAACAAATTATTTTAAGATTTGTGTGGAATCAGAAAAGACCCCGAATAGCCAGGGGAATTTTAAAAAAGAAAACCTTAGCTGGGGGCATCACAATGCCAGATTTCAGGTTGTATTACAAAGCTGTGGTCATCAAGACAGTGTGGTACTGGCACAAAAACAGACACATAGATCAATGGAACAGAATAGAGAACCCAGAAGTGGACCCTGAAATGTACGGCCATCTAATATTCGATAAAGGAGGAAAGACTATCCATTGGAAGAAAGACAGTCTCTTCAATAAATGGTGCTGGGAAAATTGGACATCCACATGCAGAAGAATGAAACTGGACCACTCTCTTTCACCATACACAAAGATAAACTCAAAATGGATGAGAGATCTAAATGTGAGACAAGATTCCATCAAAATCCTAGAGGAGAACACAGGCAACACCCTTTTTGAACTTGGCCACAGTAACTTCTTGCAAGATACATCCACGAAGGCAAAAGAAACAAAAGCAAAAATGAACTATTGGGACTTCATCAAGATAAGAAGCTTTTGCACAGCAAAGGATACAGTCAACAAAACTAAAAGACAACCTACAGAATGGGAGAAGATATTTGCAAATGACATATCAGATAAAGGGCTAGTTTCCAAAATCTATAGAGAACTTATTAAACTCAACACCAAAGAAACAAACAATCCAATCATGAAATGGGCAAAAGACATGAAGAGAAATCTCACAGAGGAAGACATGGACATGGCCAACATGCACATGAGAAAATGCTCTGCATCACTTGCCATCAGGGAAATACAAATCAAAACCACAATGAGATACCACCTCACACCAGTGAGAATGGGGAAAATTAACAAGGCAGGAAACAACAAATGTTGGAGAGGATGCGGAGAAAAGGGAACCCTCTTACACTGTTGGTGGGAATGTGAACTGGTGCAGCCACTCTGGAAAACTGTGTGGAGGTTCCTCAAAGAGTTAAAAATAGACCTGCCCTACGACCCAGCAATTGCACTGTTGGGGATTTACCCCAAAGATTCAGATGCAGTGAAACGTCGGGACACCTGCACCCCGATGTTTCTATCAGCAATGGCCACAATAGCCAAACTGTGGAAGGAGCCTCGGTGTCCATCGAAAGATGAATGGATAAAGAAGATGTGGTTTATGTATACAATGGAATATTACTCAGCAATTAGAAACGACAAATACCCACCATTTGCTTCGACGTGGATGGAACTGGAGGGTATTATGCTGAGTGAAATAAGTCAATCGGAGAAGGACAAACAGTGTATGTTCTCATTCATTTGGGGAATATGAATAATAGTGAAAGGGAATATAAAGGAAGGGAAAAGAAATGTTGGGAAATATCAGGAAGGGAGACAGAACATAAAGACTCCTAACTCGGGGAAACGAACTAGGGGTGGTGGAAGGGGAGGAGGGGGGGTGTTGGAGGGGAATGGGTGACGGGCACTGAGGTGGACACTTGACGGGATGAGCACTGGGTGTTTTTCTGTATGTTGGTAAATTAAACACCAATAAAAGTTAATTAAAAAAAATAAAAAAATAAAAAATAAAAACACAGTGGTTTCTAAACCTGGATGATAATTTGAAGTATCTAGGAAATTTTGAATTATTTTATTTTAAAATATTCAACCAATTCAGATAGCCGATTTTTTCCCTCAGTGTCTACTAGAAGCAATCCTATACCAGGTACATCTTGTAAAAAATTCCATAGGCAAGAACTCTTCTGCAAGCAAAACACGTAGTGTGTCTACCAGGAGGTTTGTCCTTAGTATGTTTATAAAGAGATGAGAGCAGATCTTCTGCAATTCTGTGGCTCTCTTGTAATGAGAGCTTTTGTTATTAATATTTTCGTCTATGTTTATCAAGAATAGAAGTCTAAAATTTTCTTTTTCTCTGTTGTCTTTGCCTTGTTTTCATTTTTAGATTGTGCTGGTCTCATAAAGCAACCAGGGAATATTTCTTCATTCTTTATTTTTGAAAAGAGTTTGTGTAAGATTGACTTTAGTTCTTTTTTTAACATCTAATATAACTATCAATAAACTGATTTAAAGAGATCTTAGTAGGGAGGTTAGCTCTTAACATTATGGATAATCCAGGACAGATCTGTGTTCTGTTATCTTCCTGGGAAGAATGTCATGCAGACAAATTGGCTGAACTCAAATTCTAAACTCTGTTCTTCCTATGGTGTTCAGAAGCTAAAATTCTCTGCTCTGTTGTTTTAACCTTCCAGCCATTACTTTCTGCTGAGTACACTGGAACCTCCTCAAAGCATGTATATAAATCATATAAGAATGTGGACAGAGTTCGTATGCAAATTTTGTATCTCCTCCTCAGTTGTATTTTCTTTCTAGAATTTTCCCTGTCATTTTCTAGCCACCTCTGACACCTACAAACATCAACGTCTGGCTCCTCAAGTCAGTAAGATTAGTTTTCTGATTGTTTTTTAATTCTCCTAGGCAGGCCCACTACAAAGTACCCTTCAGAAAAAAGTGACATAATTGCAAATTGTACCAAATTTGTTACCCTTTTTCAAGGTTAGACTGCCAGTTTCCTTCTACTTATAGTCACTCCCAAGAGTGTTCATAAGGTTGTGCTATTAAAAATAATAAAAATTGTTCAGAGATTTTAATTTTTAGCTGCAAGAGGGATAAGTCTGTTATAGGCTAATCTGTCATTGTCATACATGGAATTCTCTTCTATGAAACACTGTTTTTTTAAAGATTAATTAATACGAGAGAGAGCAAGAGCAGGGGGTGGGGGGAGAGAGAGAATCTCAAGACTTCCCATGGTGCATGGAGCCTGTCATAGGACTCGATCTCACAGCCTTGAGATCATGACCTGAGGTGAAATCAAGAGTCAGACACTTAACCAAATGAGCCACCCAGGTGCCCCATCTCTTCCATGAAACATTTTGGAAAGCATAATCTTAGACTTTACCTTAAGCCTCCTAAGGCTTAAACTCTGTATTGTTTAAGATTTCTGTAGTTTATTACAGCCATCGGCCAGGATTGAAATCTTTCCTATGAGCCTAGAAAATTCTAGAATATTTTAATAAATCCTTGAGGGCATCAAGAAAACCTTAATAGATAGAAAAGTTTCTATCTCTTTGTGTTTAGAATTATAAGTAGCACTTTTCTATGATTTTAAGAGCTATAATTTGAGGTAGAAAAAATAGCAAAGGCTCTTCAAACGTATCTAGGAGAGTCTTGAGGCAGTAATTGTCATTACATTAATACTTGCTATCTGTCACCAGGACTTCTGACTACAAGAAATACTCATTGGGTTATATTGTCATTATGTAAAAGGATAGTGTTAGAAAAGATATTCTCCCAACCTGTTAAAATTCAATTGCATATATGCCTCAGATCTTGGCTCAAACAAGGCATTTAGGAGACAGGAAAGGAAAATTTCCAAAACAAAGCAGAAAATGCTCAAGAGGCAATACTTTTATGATCAAAGAGCAATTCCAACCCCACTTTAGCTGATTATTTGTAACAGAACCATTTTAGGAAAGCTTAATCTGGTTTGAACTGCCAGAGCTCACACTTAAGGAAGCTAAAGATCAAAATATCATTTACCATCCATTAAAATGTCTGAAAATGAAGTTACCAAAGACATTTATTACATGATACTGAATTTTGGGCATCTTATAATATCATTATTCTTAAGTTG
Organism: Vulpes lagopus; assembly: GCF_018345385.1. Taxonomy (NCBI): domain Eukaryota; kingdom Metazoa; phylum Chordata; class Mammalia; order Carnivora; family Canidae; genus Vulpes; species Vulpes lagopus. Next base: position 39,216,163 of record NC_054839.1, on the reverse strand, counting down.
AATGTAATAAAATTAAAACAATTTTGTTGGAATAATTTGGGAACTATATACAAAATAATTTTCATAAGGATAATATTTTTAAATCCTGTAAGATGTCTTCTGACATCAAAGACCTCAGTAAATTGGCCTTCCTACAACCATACAATGCACTTCCTGTGGTACAAGTATACTAAGGTTATAATAAGACGTTTGTCAAGATAGTAATTGAAGAATCAGGCAAAGGCTAAAATTTGACAAAACAAACAATAACAACAAAACAAAAAACATATGTCTTTGCTTAACTGAAAGCTCACTTTACTTATTTTAAAGAGTAAAGCTTTTTCTTTGTTTAATGTAAGCTCCATGCCCAATGTAGGTCTTGAACTGATGACCCTAATCTCAAGAGTTACATGCTCTACCAACTGAGCCAGCCAGTTTTTACAGTAAGAAGATTAAGCCTATTTTTACAGTAAGAAGAAAAAATATTGGTACAATAAAAAAAAAAGAAATTTATTTTTTTTAATGTGGGTTTTTTTTTTAAATTTTTATTTATTTATGATAATCACACACACACACACAGAGAGAGAGAGAGAGAGGCAGAGACACAGGCAGAGGGAGAAGCAGGCTCCATGCACCGGGAGCCCGACGTGGGATTCGATCCCAGGTCCCCAGGATCACGCCCTGGGCCAAAGGCAGGCGCTAAACCGCTGCGCCACCCAGGGATCCCGAAATTTATTTTTAATCAGAAAAAAACTTGGAAAAAATTTCTAATAGTTATGAATGAGGAAAATGTAAAACTTCAATATAATAAATGTCTAATATAACAAGGCATTATGAAGGGGAGCAATGATAGAAATAATTTATATTATTTCATATTTATAAAATAAAATTTCAGTTTTTGATTATTAATCATCAGTATTCTCATCTATGAACTAGAGATGATAATAATAGCACATGTGTCTTATAAACTTGGGTAAAATTACATGTGATAACGTATGTAAAGTGTTTAAATGGGTGCCTGGTACACAGAAAGATTTTAAAAAGGTCATTCTATTTTTTGTTTCATTGTTATTGATATTGTTTTATTTTTACAATTAAGACTAGGCTGAGAATTCTGAACCAATAAAGAAACCATTTCTGACTCATTACATTAAAAAATCTGTTGAAGTAGACTATTTATAAACTACAATTGTATTTTACAATTTATTGTGTTCCAAAAATGTACCAATAATTGTATTATAGACTTACACTGAAATTTATGTCAGGAAACTGGGGTTGTATTTGAGTTGATGTCATTGTGTCATGTAGGAAAACATATTAACCTTTGGGACCTTTGTTTTGTATCTTTTAAATTATATAATTGACAGTGACATGAAATTGAAGACGATTTCCCAATAAAAGCAAGTAGACAACCTGTAATAGTCGATTTTATTTGCTGTGCTGAATGTGTAGCAGATTCTTGATGATTCACATGAGTGTGTAAGTGTCCTCACTCCAATTTGATGACTTATGGTAATCAGACCATATTTAGGCTTAGTAGCCTAAAGCAATGACAAACTAAAAGAAAAAAAAAATGTGCATGCTTTCAGGCTAAATTTGCCCAGTGTTTTCTTTTGAAATTGAACTATATTATTTGAGACTTACTAGAATTCCTATAATGCAAAGAAAATTGCTATTAACATCTTGGGCTCTAAATTTTGATAGATCATGATTTACAACGTGATCTAGTAAGTAACCCTTTAAACCTTGACCAGATTTAAAATCTCTGTAAGCTTCATTTGAAAAAATTTGATGCTATTACTCATAAAACTAGCCTTGTAACTTTGTTGTGTGAACTGAGATTATGTAGGTTAAAAATAATCTACCTCTAGTACAAAGTAAGGGCTCAGTGAATTCTAACCTTTATTACTGTTATCATTACCACTATTATCAATATAATCATCATCATTTACTAATGATAATATTTATTTCTAGCCAGTCTCCTTAGCAAAGGAAAAAAGAGATTTCTGCAGTTAAAATACTAGATATTGCTTGGGAAAGTAAAATAATTGATGAAGTGTGAAAACATTTTATGAAATTTGTCTAAACTTTTCATTTATCTCTTCAAATAAGTGTTATCTGTTGCTAATGGTCACTTATTTTATGAGTAAATATAAATTTTTTTCCTTGGAATCTCAATGGTATAATTTTTGCAACTATCTGAGATACTTATTCAGGTTTGCATTTATGTATCTACATTTACATTTATAGTATCCATATCCACATTTATATTCTAGGTCTTTATCTATCACTATCCCAATCTTAAAAATAGTGTGATCATATCACCCTTATAGATTGAACCTCTCTGAGCTTAGAAGCTCACATTTTTATAAAACCACAGTTCTTAGCGCAAAGGTTTCATGGACAGTAATTACTCAGTGTTTTCTGAAGAAATAATTGTAAAAATTACAATAAAGCAACAAATTCCTGAATTGTATAGAATTAATGAAGAATTTAAAGATATATAAAGAACACTGTAACAGATTTTTAGAGAAAGAGAGCCAAAATACATATATTGACCTTAAATATCAGAAGTTTAGGATCAATGGCATTATTTATAAACTAACAAATTAAACTTTCATCTGTCTTTTGTGTAAATATACTATAAAAATACAATCCTGTACTTGCCAAATGTTAATAAACATTGTCTCATATTTATAAATTTACCAAAATTATGGTAAAATATTTCAAATTTGCTGAGTATATGTATATATTATGTATGTATATGTATATGTATGTATATATGTCAATCTTGCTGTGGGTAAAGACAAACTAGAAGAAAGCAAGCTTATAACAACTTAATGACAGTATAAACATCACAGGACACAGTATCATACTTTACTGACACTAAGTGGAACAAAAAAAAAGTTCACAAGATTTGCTAGTATTACTTTCATTGACTGCCATTTCCATCAGCTCCTTTCATGGTTCCGCAAGCTGATTAAATAAATGTATAGAAATCTCTAATAATAATAATAAAAAAGAAATCTCTAATAAGGTAATTTCCTCTTGTGGAAAATGGAAAAAACTCTTTCAGATTTTATTTTATTTTGTTTTTTTAAAACATTTTATTTATTTATTCACACAGGCAGAGGGAGAAGCAGGCTCCATGCTAGGAGCCCGATGTGGGACTCGATCCCGGCTTCCGGGATCAGGACCTGAGCCAAAGGCAGACGCCCAACCTCTGAGCCACCCAAGCATCTCAGATTTTATTTTATTTTGATTTCTAGTTTTAGTTTAGTTTTATAGAAAGAGGGCAAATGATGCAATAGATTACCAATTGAAGGTTTAGCTTACCTTTAAACCCAAATCTTAATGATGACTATATATATTTAAGACATGGTTTATCTTTGATATAGATAGAAATGGTTGTGTAATTTTTTTTTTCATTTTAACTGATAAAAGCCCTATAAAACTATTGGAGTACTTTTTTTAGGTTGGTTAACTATTTAAATCTTCCCTTTTGGGATCCCTGGGTGGCGTAGCGGTTTGGCGCCTGCCTTTGGCCCAGGGCGCGATCCTGGAGACCCGGGATCGAATCCCACATCACGCTCCCGGCGCATGGAGCCTGCTTCTCCCTCTGCCTGTGTCTCTGCCTCTCTCTCTTTCTCTCTGTATGACTTTCATAAATAAATAAAATAAAAAAAAATTAAAAAAAAATAAATGAATCTTCCCTTTCTTTTTATAAATACTGAGTTTTGGCATAAGTATACAGAAGAACTACAAATAAATTGTCAAAAAGCTATTCTTTACATGTCAATAGATATTCTAATTTGTGGGGGTTCACTTTTTAACATTTCAATATTCAAATTCCTTTCCTTTCATTCACTTAGCTAATTTAAACAAGGCTGACTGTAACAAGGGGTTAATTGTGTAAATATAAGATTGTTTAGAACCAATGTACATTCTAATGTTATGGCTTAAAATCACAGGCAGTTAATTCATAGAGTCACCTGTGACTCATAATAAAATCACATCATAAAATACATTTAAAATAATCCCTGTGAAGTTATTATGTTTTTACTAATACAAGTTTGACTTTGTTATAAAAAGAATTTAACTCTAGAAAAAAGTGTTTTGATATGCTGAAAACCTTTAAGAACCAATTTTTAAATTCTTCCTTTCTCAAGCTAGATAAAACATGATGCTTTAAAATACTAAGGGAGAACTTTCACAGAGATCACCCATGTCTAGGCAAACACTCAACATGCAATTTTATGTGGAATTGGTTGCACCCCACTTCTGCCTCTGTCACCATGTTTAATGTTTACTAAAGGGATAACAGCAAGTCATAGACTAGAGATTAAATTCTAGGTCTTAGGATTCAAGTTGGGAAGTGAAATTTCAAATTACATAAATGTAAGTAGTTCTGGAGAGTTTTACAAGTATATAATTGAAAGCAACCTTCTGTATTTTATAAAACCATAGGAAGCAAAGGAGGAAAAAGATAAGCTGCTAATGAGAGGAAATAATCTTCTACAGATATGGATTCTGGGCCAAAAACTAAAATGCTATACATGAAAGTTAAAGAAGGGGCACTTAAGAGATTTTCTCTATGGGCACACTAATTAAGATGTAAATTTGTCAAGGAAGACAAAAAGATAATATCAGATAATAAAAACAATAAATTCCTCAGTAGCAAATTTAATACACAAATAACCTAAGTCAAAGAAGGGAGCCCTGATAGGTAGACAACTTAAAAGAGGGCATAGCATAGTCTGGAGAAAATTAAATCCAGAGATTTTTCTGGTTCATAACAAAATTTCTTTTTAAAGTTAAACTACAGTTGCACAATGAATAGCTTTTTGAAGAAAAATTGTAGATTTCAGTGATGATATAGATTTAAATGAGCTTATTTATCTGAACATAATAATTGTGGCAAAGTTGACGATTCTTTATCACAGGAGTGTTTGTTGACTAATTAGAAAAAATGTAGTCCATGTGAAAGGTGATATATATTAAAGAGGAGTAGACACACTTTAATTGTATGTGTATGTGTGTGTTTAAGATTGCCCTGGCTCCAGTGTAGTGAACTGCACTGTCAGGAGGAAAATACAGGCAAGAGATGATGGTTGATTTGACTAGGGTGGTGACAGTGGAAAAAAGGAACTATGGTTTCAGTTGAGAAGATAAAGAAAAACAGAAAGGTTACATCAAATTATAAATATTACATTTATCATAAAATACTTGGGTAGAATAACCAATGATTAGGGAATGCATGACATGGAACTGTGTGCATGTACTTGGGGGAAACTATATAGCCTGAAACTGCTTCCATCCATTCCTGACAACAGGACACTTCAAATTCTAAACAGTTCTCTTGCCTTCATTTTCGTGTCTATGACACGCTAACTTGGGCACCTTTGTGGATTCATTTGATAGTTTCTCTTATCTATTAAAGTGATTAACAATTAAAGTTTAGTTTTTCCTCCAATTTTTATATATGCCAGTATGGTAGATCAATTGTGAGAATGGCCCCAATTCTTCAGCCACTCTCCAACCTACTCTAAGATCTACACTCTTGGCAATGTGATTTTTCAGTTCTTTATTTCAGCTGATGCCTTCTTTTACCCCTGGAATCTAGACAGGCCTTGTAACTTGTTTTACATAATAGACTATTAGGAAATGATGCTGCGCCGTTCTGTGACTCACCATTCAGAGGTCTTGCATGTTTCCATTCTTTCTCTTGTTCTCCTGCTTTCATCTTGAGACCACGCCTGGTTGTCTTTCCCCAGGAGATGTATCAAGTAGAATCAAGTCAGTTCAGTTTTTCTAGCTGAAAGTCCAGACATGTGACTCCATCTAAGATCAGTAGAACTGAATAGTTAGCTGACCACATGGGTGGGCTCTACTGTGCCCAACTCAGTCAGGAGAGCTGCCCAGCTGCTAACATAAAGATTCATGAGTAAAACTAATTGATTTACTGCCTTGGAAGTCTTGTGACCATTTATTATACAGCACTGTGGTGGCCCATAGACAACTGAGATAGTAACTACTCCCAATAATATTAGTGATTTATGAGCATATCATGCTTTTAACGGCAAAGATCTATATTATATGCTGTCCTTTTTATTTTCTAAAATAGATTTGAGAATGTTGGGTATAAAGCAGATGATCAAAAATATTAGTGACTAGTTATTTGATATGACAACAGAAATATCTCAAATTTTCCCCAAATTTCAGGAATCAGAGTTATCACCTTAATATTCTGGACTTTGATGTTTCATAGTGCCTAGAAAAGGCTTCTAAAATGTTTACTGAAAGAATAAATTCATGACTGAATAAATAGACTGACACATAGTGCCTGCATTATAGTATAATTGTGTATACTAATATATCCTGTGTATAGTATAACTGTGCATACCACTGCATCCTCTACTCTCCTTGTTTGTAATAGATATTTAGAAATTGCCTTGAAATAAATAAATCAAATAATAAATATTGGTATATTCTATGGACTGAATTAGGTCCCCAAATTCATATGCTGAAATACTAATCCACAATATTTGGAGGTCAGGCTTTTAGGAAGTGACTGAAATTAAATAAAGTCAAAAGGGTGGGGGTACTTATTCGATAGGATTGGTGGCCTATAAGAAGAGGAAGAGGGGCGTCTGGGTGGCTCGATCAGTTAAGCATCTGCCTTTGGCTCAGGTCATGATCCCAGGGTTCTGGGATCGAGAGCCCTCTGTAGGGCTCCTTGCTCAGGGGGAGTCTGCTTCTCCCTCTCCTTCTGCCCCTCTTCTCCCCACCATGTTCTCTCTCTCTCAAATAGATAAAATCTTAAAAAAAAAAAAAAAGAAGAAGAAGAGGAAGAGAGAGAAAGAGATCTCGTTTTCTCCACATTCAGATACTGACGAAAGGCCATGTGAGGAAACAGTAAGTTGACTGTCTAAAGCTAGAAGAGAGGCTTCACTAGAAACCGAATCTGTTGAACCTAGTGCTTAGACTCCGCAGCCTCCACAACTGTGATAAACTAAATTTCAGTTGTGTAAGCCAACCAGTCTATGGTATTTTGATATGGCTGTCCAAATAGACTAAGGCTGTGTAAAAGAACAAATGAAAAAAATGATCTTTCAAATTTGCATTCATGATAATATGGTATTGGAAGCTAAAGAACACTAATATGAATGTTCTGAATGGGAATAAAATGTGTCAAGGAAAAAATAAACTTGCTATTTTTTTAGCTGACTATGAAAAAGACTGAAATACGTAACTTTACTTACATGTTTTTGTAAGGCTTTATCCTATCTATACACTGCCTTCAGAATCATAATGGCATCACAATCACATCTTACTTCAGGCCTACTTAAGAAAGCAGAATAGAAACAGTCTGCTAAAGGGAAAAGGAACAATTTAACATATGGAAGGATAAACAGAGATTTTGGTCTCTTCATGTTGCTTCTGGATCTCCCTCTTAACTCTATTTTGAATCAAATTCATTTACTCTGGTTTTTGTCCCTATTTATACTAGCCTTTCCCTTATATGTGTCTGCTCGCTGCTCTGTGGATAAGAATTTTTATGAATATGTTTCAAGTTTGTGGACATTGAAAACAATTAGCAGGTTTTGTGGCATAAAATAATTATTCAACAGAGTCGTCTCATCTGTCTTCTCCAATATATTTAGTATATCTTTTTCAAAAACTAATATCCTGTGAAATAGTTAATACTTAATAAAAAGCAATAAACAAAGGTAACAAAGTTGGAAATGTAGAAATTGTCTTAGGTGACTTAGAGACAATAACATTGTGGTCGGAAAGCTGTTTTGTGCAGAGGGGTAAAGCCAAATACGAAGGGAATTAGAGTCCCAGGACCAAGCATGTTAAAGATTAGGAGAGATATAGTGCAAAACATTTTCCTCCATCAAGGTCATATCCACCTACTGATAAATGACATTTAGATGGTAGCAATAGATTCCTGCAAAAAATTAAAAGAACTTATATTGATTGGATATAGAGAATTAGAACAAAAAGTTATGTTTTTAGTATATACTATATCTTTCTAAAATGATACCTTCGTTCAACTATATACATATTAAATTTTTTCTTTTGTTTGACGTCATTTCCAAAAGTATGAGATTATATTTAAAACATTTTAACTTAATCGTTTCCACAAAAAAGTCACAGACATCTTTCCATACTGATATATTAGACAAACATTTAATTTGTCATCTTTTAAGAGTTTTACAGTTTTCTATAAAATGAATTCAGAGCATATTCAACTATTTTTCTATATAGACGGTTCCTGTCCAACAATGGTTCGACTTATGATTTTTTGACTTTGTTATTGTGTGAAAGTGATAGGCATTTAGTAGAAACTGTACTTCAGATTTTGAGTTTTGATCTTTTCCTAGGCTAGCAGTATGTAATAAAGTAGTCTTATGATGCTGAGCAGAGGCAGTAAGCCACAGCTGCCAGTCAGCCATGTGATCAGCAGGGTAAACAACTGATATACTTAGTATCATTCTGCACCCATACAACCATCTGTTTTTCACTTTTAGTACAGCATTTGATAAATTAAATGAGATATTCATATTGTATTCGATGATTTTTCCCAACTGCAGGCCAATGTAAGTGGTCTTAGCATGTTTAATGTTGGCTAAGCCAAGTTATGATGTTCAGTAGATTGGATGTATTAAATGCATTTTCAAATTATTATACTTCAACTTATAATGAGTTTATCAGAACATAACCCAAATATTAAGTTGAGGAAGATCTGTACTTGGGTATCAACGCTGTTACTAGAATTTTATACTAATTGCAGTCATTCCTATATCTCTTAATTATTGATGATTTCATATCTGCAGAAAAATTTCACAGAAGAAAAATGCTAGATTCAAAAGTACATACATTTTAAACTTTAATAAATACTGTCATATTACTTTCTAATTTATATAATTTACAGTACCACCACCAATGGGTAAGGATATTTATTCTTCTATACCTTTCAGTGTGATTGTGACAAATGATATTTCATTACTGGTTTAATTTGCATTTTCCTGACTTCTGGTAATGCTAGACATCTTACCATATGTTTACTGTCCTTTTATATTTTCTATTCTGTAAGTAATTTGTTCATAACCTTTACTATTTTTCAACTGAGTTATTTTACTTATTAATTCATAGGAGCTGTTTACATTAATTTAAAATTGTTCTTTGTATTTCTCTGTCATATACATTAGCAATATTTTTCCCAGTGCTCTGTCCTGTATATTTTAATACCATTTACGGTGTCTTTTACCAAATTAATATTTTCACTTTAGTCAGTTCTTTGATCTGTTTTATTTATATGTCCTAATTATCTGAAAAGGTAATCTAGGGTTTAATTTTTTATGATTATTTGCATTTCTATCAAAAACTAGAGAGAATAAGAGGTATTATCCCTCTGCTTCCTCAAGTTGGGATCTAAATGTTTACATTTTCTTACTTTCTATGTTGTAAATGAGTTTTGAGTTATAGTACCAAATGATGAAATTGCCCAGTGCCCAGAAATTAACCTCATTTGGTTTTTGTTGTGGACTATCTTGGGGGAAAATGTTATGTGATAACATTCTACTAGATAAAATATAATCTTATTTAACTATGAGAGATTTTCCTGCTGGCATTGAAGAAGTAAGGTCAATGTTGATGTTGTCAGAGAGCCACATGGTTGGGACCTTAGGGGAGCCTTTGGGAGGCTGAGGTGATCCTAGTTGACAGACGGCCAGGTAATAGGAACTTTGATTCTATAGCTGAAACTAACTCAATTCTGCGAACAATCTGATGAACTTGTATGAGTACCCCAAGTTCCATATAATGCAGCCCAGCCATCATCATGATTTCAGCCCGGTGAGGTCCTGAACAAAGGACCTGGTTTGGCTATGCCTGGACTTTTCATCCATTGAAACTGAAATAAGAAATTTGTGTTCTCTTAAACTGCTAAATTTGTGGTAACTTGTTATATAGTAATAGAAAATAATATAGAGTTTGTCATTTTTAAGATTTTGGGAAAAGTCTTCTCTCCAATCACTGACTGAATTTCCTACCACTCTGAAGAGTGGATTCCGAGATCCATTTAGAGATTCCAAGTAGATTAATTTTGATTTAGAGAAATAAAGAAATTCAACATTTCTTGAATCCTCATTCAGAAAATTATTTACTCCTACTAAAGATATTAAAATACTCATATTTTTCTTGTTATTTTTTTAGATTTATAACAAAATAATTGTTAAGTGCAGAATATCTGCTCTAGATTCAAAATTCTAGCTCCATAGTTATCAACAAGCATTTAGATTCTCTGTACTTTAGTTCCCTAATCTGTAAAATAAAGATGGTTGGAACATTAATTGGCTAGATTGCAACAATGCTTTATAACACTGCTTGGAAAAGGTAAAAATAATTATTAGCTATAATTGTACTATTAATCATCATTGTTATTATTTTAAGATATTTATACAGATTTTATTTTGGAATATTGTGTAAAGTAGGGATATAATTTATTTTCTTGCAAATGAGTCATCTGCTGGCCCACTTAATTAACCTGTATAATCTAGCCTATTTGCCTATATTTCTGCTGATATCATACTACCTTTTTTTTATTATGGTGACTTATAATGACTTTTAATGTCAACTATGGCAAACTATTCCACTTTTTCGAGATTTTCTTGTCTACATTTAATTTCCACATGAACTTTGGAAACAAATTTTTAAAATGCCATTCTAATTAATATATCATTAATTCTTTGTATTTCCATTTGGCATTTTATTTTATTTATTTGTTTTAAATTTTATTTTCTTAAGTATTTTATTTATTCACAAGAGACAGAGAGAGAGAGAGAGAGAGAGGCACAGACACAGGCAGAGGGAGAAGCAGGCTCCATGAAGGAAGCCAGATGCAGAACTCGATCCCAGGACCCCAGGACCACGCCCTGGGCTGAAGGCAGTGCTAAACCGCTGAGGTACCTGGGCTTCCACCACCTCATTTGGCATTTTAATAACATTATATCTTTACTTCCTAGAGAATGGTTTGTTTACCATTTGTTGAGAACTTTTTTTTGATTATTCAAATTAAAGGATGTCTCTATGGGAATCTACATCCTTCTGCATTCTCAGTGTCTATAGTTTTGATAAATTTGACTTCATCCCAGGCTCTAGGAATGCAACACATAAACTAGACCTAACCTTGCCACAGTGACTGGCTAGTATTCATTCAAAGCAGATCAGTTGGGTTTCACTGAACTTCAAAACTGAGAATGTGCAGTCCTACAGTTGATGTTAACACTGTTATTCTGTGGAATCTGATTTGATGACCAAGTTCAGAAAACCAAATGAACTTTTTTTGAATACTACAAGCTTTATTTATATAATCACATGGGATATTTCTGTGAACCTGTCTCAAAGAGGGAAGACAGTGCCTTTTCTCTCATTTCCATTACCGAAAGGTAAAAAACACAATCACAAATCAAACTTAAACACTGTTGAGTAATTTTTTGCCCTTGTTTTAATTGTTATGATCATCAGAGAAAAAAAGTATTTTCTTAAGACACACAGCTGCAAAGGGTAGGCACAGCATTGGGTATCCCTCTCATTGGTATTGAACCAATATGGAAAATAAGCCTTGTAACTCTTTCCCTTCCTCTAAGGCAGCAGCGAATCCTACCCTTGACTCCTTTTGGCTGAAGAAGTCAAAGATTTAAAAGTCTTTGGTTCACAGATAGCTAGATCTTCAAGAACTTTCAGTTGTGCTCCACCTGGCAATTAAATTGGCAACAAATGCTGGGTATTTCAGGCTGTGTTCCTGGGAGGCAGATGCAATTTTATTAATCCAGAGGGTCCTAGATAATGGCTGGAGGCTCTTCAATTGTTGTTTGTTTATTGTTTTTAAGTGCTACTATAATGAAGTATCCTTTAATCTGCTGTGTTCATTTTACTTCCAAAAGCCAGTATTGGTTCTTCCTCAGACCATCCCAGTGTCCACAGGGTTTTATCTCCTCCTGAAGTTATTGACTCTTTCGGGTTTTAGAAGGATAGAGTACACATCTGGTTATAAAAAGAAGACAGAGCAGAATCTAAGCTAGGCACAAACAAGTTTCACTTCTGAAGGATAGAAAATAAGAAAGTTGATGGATGGAGTTGGAGGGGGGTCTTCTTCAGACATTGATGGAGAGTCACCTGGCAGAGGTTCTGTGAGCAGGTGGTGGGAAATTCTCAGGTATAGTGAGATTTGGTGCATTATTAGTGAATGATGTCTCCTATGGTTAATGGTCACATGAACCATTTTCTCAGAAAGTGTCCTAGATTTACTCACCTGGCAGCTTATCCTCTCCTTTCTTGTGCAACTTCTGTATAAATAGCAAAAGCTCCCAGTCAGGAAATACTGCTATTAATGTGGTTCATTTATTTTTCTTCTCCCCTGTACTCAGATTTCCTCTCTCATTTTCATTTCACTGCCTCAACTCACTAAATACCTGTTTTCTATTTTTTTCTGCTAAAACATATTAGTGTTTTGTTTTTCATAGACTTCAATAGATCCTTAACACAATGGTCTTAAATCATTAATGAGTGAAGAAAGTATAGCTTTCTTTTTCTTGAAGACAGAAAAAAAAGAATGTTTGCAGCCTGTTAAGAGGTAGAAAGAAAATGCCATCTTTTTAGTGTAAAAATAAAGGAGAATAAAAGTAGTGTTGTTTACTTTCCATGAAAAAAGCCTTATATATTCTTAGTCAGCTGCACTAGCAATAACCAACTAGAAATGACAAAATAAACTTATCTTGATAAAATTTATGTAAGTCTCAAGATGACATTTAGTGAAAAAGGTGCAAGATCTAAATAAAGATAAGTATATACATTTTAAATCCACTTTCCAAAGGCAAATCTTATATTCTAGAGACAACTTTTTAGAGGCTATTAGTCCTTATTATTTATTATAAGCTTGGCAAAAAGGGAAAAACACAAGATATGGAACATAAACAAATGACTGGGGACGGTACAAAGCCAATTAGAATTGAGGATATATTGCTGCTTAAAATCCCCTATTATCTGTGACCTCATATATCTACTTTGTTACCATATTGACTTTTCTCTGCCTGGTGAAATCCATCCCAATGTCCTCATGTTCTGGAACTTCTTTGGAGACCTTCTGCAGCTGAACATTTCTACTAGACATGAATATCTTTGCTGTTCAGTCTATTACTTTGGTTTCACTTCACTTCTCTAAGTGAGGGAGGTCTTTTACTTTCACTCTCTGTTTTGGGTCTGGTTTCAGCATGTATGTCTGAACTTGAGTCTTAACCAGAACCATAAAAACTCTCATCTCTTTCTTTTTTTTTTTTTTAAACCAAACACTTCTACCAAAATCAAATAAGGAGAGTCTTAGTTTCATGGTTTTTCTTTCTGTACTGTGTAGATATTATATTTGTGTATGTGTGTATGTACACATGCACTTGTGCCTGTGTGTGTTCTCTTTCTAGTGTGTATTTGAGGAAAATAAAGTTGACTCTTCATATAAAATTACCAAAGAGTGATTCTGATTATTTGAAGAATGGAATGAGATCTTTTGTATATTTGTATTCCATTTATATTTATGACACCTAACAATTAAATCTGTCTGTCATCTGAGTCTCTCTAGGGCTGGTATTTTTTACGTTTATTTCCCAATTGTAACTCATATGCCCAGAACAGTGCCTACTGAAAAGTAGTTGATTTAAGAATATATGGGAATTTATTATGAATGAAAAAATGATGCCTGACTCTCTAGGCAGACTTCCAAATTCAAGCACTTACTGGTGAACATAACTGTTACCACTTAATGAGTGTATATCATGTTGCAGATTTCAATAATTTACATATATTTCTGTTTTTTTTTAAATCCTCACAAATTCCCTGGAGGATATTTCCCAATTTTATCAATGGAAATTTTAAAGAAATCCTCTAACTTGATTGTGGCCAAATAATTAAAGAAAAAATCTGGAATCAAAATCTACTTCTGCCCAAAGAGTGTTTCCTCCACCAAAGGTCATATTGCCTATTCAAAAATAAATGCCATTTCCTAGCTAACATTTACACACTAATTGCTTGATATAAAGTAAATTATTTAATTTTGACAATGACACATTTAAAATATTCAATCGTCAAGTAGAAGACAAATCTTGCCTCCCTTTTGCAATCTCATAGAAGCTCAGGCAATTCGCTTTGAGTCCTTTCTGACAAGACCACTAAAAAGAAGTGTGAAAATAAAGATGTGAATACCCTACTTGTCATATTTCTTTAGAAGATAAGCTTCTACTCCACTCTAGGGTGGGTATTAGAAGACTCTAAGCTATTTTCATCTATATATCCCTTCATCTCTGCCATTGAAGGAGCAACTTAGTCAATTGATGAGCTGGGGAGAAGGAAGTTCTTATATTTCTTAATCTATTCAGGCTGTTATCATGGAATATCAAACTGAAATTTATTTCTCATAGTTATGGCAGCTGGAAAGCCCAAGATCAAGCAGCTGGGAGGTTCCTGTGTCTGTGGGAGCTTGCTTCCTAGTTGGGAGGCCGTCATATTTTCATTATAACCTTAGGTGATGGAAGGGGTCAGGGAGCTCTCTGGAGTCTTTTATAAGGGCACTGATACCATTCACGTAACGTAATCACCTCCCAAAAGCTCTCAACTCCTAATATCATCACACTGGGCATTAGGTTTCAAAATATGAAGTTTGGGGGAGCACAAATATTTGGTCTATAGCATAGAGGGTTTAAGGCATTCTGGATCCTCACTCTTTGGAATGGCTTCTTGTCCGAATATATGTGTTTTCTCTTTCATGATAGGGTTTCTGGATTATATTGATGGGGAAATCTATAATTCAGGCTATGCTTGTGGCCCAAGGAACAATCTGGACACCAATCAGCAGTAAAGTGTTAAGATCCCTCCTTTTGGGGATCCCTGGGTGGCTCAGCGGTTTAGCACCTGCCTTCGACCCAGGGTATGATCCCAGAGTCTTGGGATCAAGTCCCACATCAGGCTCCTTGCATGGAGCCTGCTTCTCCCTCTGCCTGTGTCTCTGCCTCTCTTTCTCTCTCTGTCTCTCATGAACAAATAAAATCTTAAAAAAAAATCTCTCCTGGTGTCTAGAAATCAAAGACAATTTTTCCAGTTCAGCTTTTACCAAATATATAACATATTTTGATCTCCATCTGTGTGACACTTGCGATAGTTCAGAAGTTGGAGGAGAAACAGTGGGATTCTTAAACTTCCAAAAATTACCACCTTTTTTTTCTAACCAGACAATTTTAAACTCAAAAGGTCTTTCACAATTCCTTGAATATTGTAAATCTCAGTTACATAAAGATGAATTAATATAATGTTTATAAAATAACTTTATAAACAATAGTGGCTATGTAATTTTTAGTTATTTTACATTGGGTTTGAGTGAAGACAGGCACTTAGAAACAATGACATGTAGTCTTTCTTGGTCTATCCCCAAGAAAGAGAATTAGATTTGAAATAAAATAAAATAAAAATAAATGTTGAACTATATTAAAACCTGCCAAAGAAAGAACAGGCCCTATCATAGACCATGATACTTATAATAATATCATTTTTTCAATAAAGTTATGATATCAATAACCAGTTTTATTATAATTTTAAAGGACATAAGCTTTGAGCCAGAGCAATTAGCTGGCACTTAAGGTTGCACTGCTGCTTGCCTCAGAAGCAAGAATAAAACCATGGCCTCCCTAAATGAAAGTATATATAGATGACATGTATCACAGGCTCCAACACACTGCCTAGACTTTAATAAGTGTTAGTATGTTCTCTTTCCCTCTTCAAAGAGTAGAAGCCCCATTTTCCATTTGCCTTTACTTTTCTTAAAA
This sequence comes from Vulpes lagopus, assembly GCF_018345385.1. NCBI lineage: Eukaryota > Metazoa > Chordata > Mammalia > Carnivora > Canidae > Vulpes > Vulpes lagopus. The sequence continues at coordinate 39,200,309 of NC_054839.1, read as the reverse complement.
GAGTCCGAGATCTAACACTTTCCATATGGTCAATGAAAGCATATTAGATAAGTAATTCTCAGAGAGAGAGAGAGAGAAAGAAAGAGAGAGAGAGAAAAAACAATTTTTATTATTAAAGTTGATAATGTCTCAGATGGAAAATTCAATATACAAACATTGTATTTTTCCCAATTGTAAAGCTGCCTCATTCTGCTAGATAGCTGTGTTCCAAAAATAAGTTGAGATTAGCCGAATTTGGAAAATAGAATTGTATTCCAAATAGAAGGGGGAAGCCTGGGTGGCTCAGCGGTTGAGTCTGTCTTTGGCTCAGTGCATGATCCTGGAGCCTCAGGATTGAGTCCTCCTTGGGGCTTCCTGCATGGAGCCTGCTTCTCCCTCTGCCTGTGACTCTGCCTTTTTCTCTGTGTGTCTCTCATGAATAAATAAATAAAATCTTAAAAAACAAAAAACAAATAGAAGAAAGTGGCTCAATATGGACTGAACAATGCTAGTAGATATTGCTATAACTGAAAATCTTTCAACATGTAAATATTAGGTCTATAATCCATCTGTTGGCAATTGAAGATGTTTACTTTTTTCCTTCAAAGGAGAATTTTGAGCAACTATTTTTACTTTCTGTAGGATTTAGATCAGTGTTTTTCTACTAGCCTTGGAGTGGGAGTGTGATTGAATGCAGGTGTGAATGTGAAAGGCTGTGTGAGTAAATGTGAGTGGAATGGGCTTGTGTGAAGACATAAGAGTACATGTAGGCATAACTGTGGGCTTACGTGTGAGTATGTGATCAGTGAAGGCTTATAGATACATAGGGATGATGTTCAATGTATCAGTGACAAACAGAATCTCCGAGCTTCCTATACCTCTGCCAGCAAGTAAGTTCACAGATGAACATTGCTTCTGCTTATAGTTTGAGAAAGCCCCCGATGTGTTTCTGACACTGCTCTGTTCTTCCCCTGAGAAGCCCTCCTTTATATTATGATTCTGATGAGATCATACCACTGTTTTGATTTATTCTTTTTTCTACTTTTCCTTCTTATTGGCAGACACTACTGTTGACAGAATCTTTTCAGTTGTGCAAATGTTGCCTAAGAGATAAATCTGACTTACAGTTAGATGACATTATATGCATGCAAAAGATGCTGCTTTAGGCTTTTAATCCATAGCATTTAATTTTTTAAAAGATTTATCTACTTGTTTTAGAGAGACAATGGAAAGAGGTTCAAAGGGAAAGGGCGAGAAGGTCCCAAGTAGACTCTGCTTTGAGTGTGGAGCCCTATGTGGGGCTGGGTCTCATGACTCTGAGATCACACCTGAGCTGAAACCAAGAGTCTGAAGCTTAACAGACTGTGCCACCCAAGCACCCCTGTAGCACTTAATTTTGTTCAAAATGTACTCTATCTTTGATTACAGCTGCTGAGTTAGTCAGGATTCTTTTTTTCATAGCTCTTTGCTATTGCTCAGCATCAATAATATTCTTTTGTAGGTATACAGCTAGTATTCATTCTGTTAAAAAATACTTTTTTACTTAAAATTTTTTTCCTTATTTAAACTATACAAAAAATAAATAAATAAACTATACAGATAATTCTTTTTTCCCTCTTTTGCCAGTTCTTTCTATTACTGGATTTCTGTCGCCTCAGTGTCCCTAGCTCTTGGTCACACCACTTCGAAGCATGAAGAGGTACAGCAAAAGTGGTAGGCAGCAAAGCAGTTTATTGAGTAATAGTACAAGGCTCCCTGAGAGGGAGGGGACCCGAGAGGCTTGCCATTTTGGTGTTCAAATGTAGAGGTTTTTCTAAATTCTTTGGAGGAAGAATCTTGAGCATCCTAATTGTGGGCCCCTGTGGATTGGCCACTAAGGTATGCCAATCAGGGCTTTGACATGCCTCATCTACCTATTGGGTTCCCATGTTGCTGGTCTTTTGGGCTGACATCTGCAAACTAACTGCTTCAACTTGTGACAATGACCAATGTTTTATGGTTAATTGTTTTGTTTCAGGGTGTTTTGCGAAAGTCACTCCTGCAGATGCTGATAGACAGGATGCTATTGTGGTCTTGTCTAAGCTGTAAAACAGGATGCTATTGCAGTTTTGTCTTAGTTGTCCTGGCCTTTTTGCTTTTTTGTTGGGGACCCTGGTCCTGATTACCTAAGTGTCCAATTAATCTCTAACATTTCTACCATGTGAATCAATCCTGAGTTTATGACTTAATATTCAAATATTTTTTGTTTTGAGCCATATGTAATTATATGAGACACTTTGTTTTATTTTTAACATTGGGACACCTGGGTGGCTCAGCAATTTAGTGCCTGCCTTCGACCCTGGAGTTCCAGGATTGAGTCCCACATCGGGATTCCTGCATGGAGCCTGCTCCTCCCTCTACCTGTGTCTCTGCCTCTCTCTGTGTCTGTCATGAATTAAAAAATAATAATAATAATTTTAATATTGATGAAAAGCTCTTTACCATACAAAAAATAACTTTCACCTGAAGTTTTAGTTATTTGAGGCAGGCAAACTACTTGTGTGTTTGTGTCTACTTTTAATTGCATGTGGGTCTATTTGATCCTCTATAAATTACTTTATACCAGGAGTATATAAATAGTATCAGCACCTTATGCTTAATTTGACTAGTATAGTGTTTTTCTAGGAATTTGAATTTGAGGATTTTAGAAAGGACATCAACTTCCAATTCTCCAGGTTTCTCATCACTCTATATTACATGAGCTTGCATGTGAATGGATGACTGGCTTGGCTTCTCAAAACATTTAAGATTGAGACTCCTAAATTAAAGGGATATTAGTGTCCTGTTAAGACAATATAAAGAAATAGGAAGAATACATAACAAGCTGAATACCATCAACAACATGAAAAACTGAGATTCTCCTAATAATTTAAAAATAGCTGTTATTCCTGATGAGCTCATAGGTCATAAGGCAGCTGAATAATTAAGAAAAGGGAAATAAACAAGGCCCAACTTCTTTCCAGTCTAGGAAGCCTCTTATAAGAAGTGGAACTTTAAAATCTGTTACAAGGAGAAAATACTGAGAAGAAAAGGCAGGCTGCTCCAAAAAGTTACTTACATAAACTGAAAAGAAAAAGAAAAGGAGACAGGAAAAAAAAACAGACTAAAGAAAAATAAGATGTTGGTAAGAAAATATGGAAAGGAGACACAGAGTAAAGAAGAATATAGAAGCCAAGAGATCCTGAGGAAACTTATTGAAGATAATGAAGCAATTCTGTTTTATATTTCAACTTACTACTTTGTTTATCCATTCTTATATTTCTTATATTTTTCTAGCATTTCCCCTAATAACTATGAAGTTCATTTTTATTGAAATAAAAAATCATCTCTTATTTTGTCACTGAGTCATTGCTATATGTCAGGGCAGAACCATCCAACTGGTGTCCCATATTTGACTTGGCAAAATGTGAGGGCACAACATTCAAAAAAATTTACATATCATAATATTAGACAATGCCAAACATAATCCACAATCCATGTATACTTGGGTACAGGGCACAGAAAAATATACCTATGACCTCATTTGCAATGAAATAGACCAATAAATATATAATCTCAAGGTCAAGTTGCTTGCTAACATCTTTTTCTTTTAGGCCAAATCATCTATTTAATATTTTTTGAGTTCCCAGAGGTGTAACATGTCTTTTTCCCTGATGTTATGAAAAGACCATACTTGCTATGTTGTCTCTCAAAACAGTGGTTAGAGAAAACGTTATAATGACATCAGTTATATATTATTTGGCCTTATTAGAGTAGTACATACAGTTGCTGCAATTAGAAAAATATCTGAAGTAATTTAAATCTAATTTGAAATATGCTTCAAGTGAGTTCATAGACACAAAAGAGGATCTAGTAAACAAAGCAGTTGGTAAAAGGACATGGGATATTGAAATCTTTCCTTAAATTGCACTATTTTCCTTTTTATTCTGAGTTATGATATATACAACACAGAGGTTTTTTATTTTCTTAAACTCTTTTGGGTAGTGATCTAACCTTTAATGAGCTAACCTTTTGAGTTCAAATTCAGTTCATAAAATGGCATTTTCCAAAGAGCAGGAAGAGTCATATTTAGAAAATATAAGTACATCAGCCAAAAGTCAATTTGTGTATTCGCTATTCACTTTCCTCTATGTTCTCAAATCATCCAAAAATATCTTCCTAGGTGCTGAAGCCAAACTTTTTTTTTTTTCCTTCATATATTAGCAAAATATCCCTGCTGGATAAGAATATTCAGTGTTTCTTTCTTCAAAATATCTTAAAACTCAGCTGGCATTTCATACTTTTTTTTTTTATATGCTTGTAAAAAATATACAGGGGAAGTATATTCTGTGGATACAATCTGATTATTAATCTTTTGAAATAACTACAACAGAAAACAGAGAAAATAGAGAAAATATTGAGAGGGATACATAAAAACCATTCAAATTCTAAATTAAATTAAACTAACTTCCTAGTGAAAGTTTGAAGACATTTAATAATGCTCAATACTTTAGTGTCCTCAAAGAACTAAACCAGTCTCTGCTACTTCACCAAAAACCTATAATTTGCAGGTATCTCAACTCTGAGGGATGGCGTTTTTGAGTAGTTAGCTTTTGGGCACAGGAAGCCAACAGAAAGCTTAGCAAATGCATCTTAATTCAACTAGAATCTACTTAGTATCAACAATTTACCTGACCCCCCACCAGGTGTCTATGGGTTGAGACTGAAAGAAAACAAAAATGAAAATAAACAACAACGACGAAAAACCCTACCAAAAGCAATTTCCGAGAGTTGCAAAGCAATAAACTGCCAGAAAATAAGAGCTGTTGGTGGTCCTCACTTGGTTTGTTGCAATCAGAGGTGGGGATAGAGTTAGGAGAATCAGGAAAACAGCCAATGGCACAAATGTCTGTGTGATTATTGTTTTGTAAGTACATACATCCTAAAAAGCAAACATAATTTCGACAGCTTGCTTATATAGGGACTGCAGCTCTCCTTAATCACAGTTGTAGCATATTATGTAAATCTCTTTTATTTTAAGCTTCAATAATGAATTATTTTAGTACTCTTTTGAATAAAATCTAAAGAACCCTGCTTTCTATAATAATTGACAGTTTATCTGAGCAGCATTCCCCCAAATTTCTTTCATATTTTTACCATGATTTGTATGCTTTCTCTCCTCTTGAACTCATTTCTGTACATTTATTTGAAAAAAAAAAAACTTAAGTACTGTACTGTGCACATGGATGTGAGTAACAGGCCTTTTGGACAACCAGTCTGCCAAGGCACTGGCCAGTCAGGCCTTGCCAGCAACATTAAGGGAACTTTAATGGTTGGCCTTGCCATACACTGAGCTATGAGCTAGACACTGGGGAAAAAAGGATCATATAAAATATTCTTCTGCTTTGCAGAAGGTCCATATATAAACAGGATATATACATATATATTTTTTCATTTTCTTAAACACTGTGTTTGTGTGTACACGCGTGGGATTGTGTATGGGTAAAAACAGGGACCTGGCATTTATTTATTTTATATTTAAAGATTTTTATTCATTTATTCATAAAAGACCCAGAGAGAGAGGGGTAGAGACATAGGCAAAGGGAGAATTAGGATCCCTTTGGAGAGCCTGATGTGGAACTCGATTCCAGGAACCTGGGATCATGACCAGAGCCAAGGCAGATGCTCAACCACTCAGCCACCCAGGTGCCCTGGGACCTGCTATTTAGTGTTATCTGTTTCCTGAGCTCTGCAGCAGATTTGAGTGCACAGATTTTGAAGAATGGACAGAGATAGGGCTAACCACCCCAGTATAATTAAGGAAGGAACAGTGTATGGAGACTCAGAGAAGAGATCAGGCAAAGTGTATAAACAGAAGGAGAAGGAAAGAGAATAAAGGAACCCTGGTTACGGTTAACCACGGAATGGATTTTAGGAAATAATATTTATTGAGGATAGAAGTTATTACGGGTATTTAAGACCTTCTATTCCCATGTATATAATCCTCAGTGTATTCTATGTTTCTTGTTATTGCCTTTATGTATATTTCAGCCATACAAAGCATTCAGCAAGTGATGTAATAAACACACATGAAATCATGACCCAGCTTAAGAAATTTCATCTATACAGTTATAATTGAAGCATATTTTGTATCCTTCCCTTCTTAGAGGTAGCCACTATCCCAATTTTTATCATACATCTGCATGTTTATACATATGCAGCATTTTATTTGAATAAATATAATAGATGTTTTAGAGTACCTATTTTTTTTTAATAGACTTTACCTTCTAGAGCAGTTTTAGGTTCATGGTGAAATTGAGTGGAAAGTACAGAGATTTCTCATGTACACCCTGCCCTCACACGTGATTGCTTCCCCCATTATTGCTCTCCAGTGTGGTATTTATGTTACAATTGATGAGCCTACATTAACACACCATTATCACCCAAACTTCGTAGATTCCTTTAGGGTTCATTTTGGGTGTTGCACCTTCAGTGGGTTTGGATACATGCATAATGACATGTATCCACCATTTGTAGTATTATAGACAGCAAATCTTCATGCTTTGCCTAATCCTATGTGCCTTGCTCATCCTTCCTTCTCCCCTAATTCCTGGCAACCACTGATTTTTTTACTGTCTCCATGGTTTCCCTTTTCTGGAATGTCATATCGTTGAAATCATACAGTATATAGCCTTTTCAAATTGGCCTCTTTCATTTAGTAAGATGCATTTAAGTTTCCTCCATGTCTTTTATGTCTTGATGGCTCATTTCTTTTCAGCATTCAATGATATTCCATTGTCTGAATGTATCACAGTTTATTTATCCATTCACTCACCGAAGGACATCTTAGTTGCTTCCAAGTTATGCAATTATGAATAAAGCTGCTATAAATATCCAAATGCAGCTTTTTGTGTAGACATTAGTTTTCAACTCCTTTGTTCAATAGCATCGAATCAAACAGAAAAAATTCTTTTTGATTCAGAATGTTAGCTACATGTCATCTATCACTTCTGGGTATTTTAGAGCAAGACCATTGTTTTTGTTTTAAGGATAGTTACTATAGTGTATTGCTGAAATGACTCCCTTTTCTCTCTTTAACCAAATACATGCATTTAAACTTTGGTAAAATAAATTTGGTGAATCAATGAACACATTTCTAGTATGGTAGCAGGCTCAGAATTCCCAGGTTCCCATTTGCCTTCTTTTCTCTTTCTTTTTTTCCTTCTTTCTTTTATTTTCTCTTTTTGCTTGAAACATTACTAATAATTTTAGGCTTTTTCTGGATTATTATCTGCATTAATGACCTACATTAGCTTTTAAGATTATACTGACTCTCTGGAATATAAAATATTTATCATATTGCACGGCATGTTATAGGTGTCCTATAAATAATAATTATCTATTTATTTTTCCTCTGCCATGAAACAGGGCAGGTATTTCTCTATCTTATTTTGCCGCAAAATAATAATATAATTAACTATACAAGAAATAAAAGTGTCGTAAAATATTGCATGGTAAATTGTGCTGCCCTCTGGGTATTGATATTTCTTTTAAGTTTCAATTCCTTATTTGAAGGTGAATGACCAATCTACTAATTGCCACGAATTGATCATTTGCCTCTCATTGTAGTGCTGTGTGCTTTGCAGCCATATATCTTCCTTGTTGAACGTCATGACCACAATAAGATCTCTCTTCTGTATTAGGAGCAACTCTGTAAGAACCTCAAGGAATTTTCCAGGAATTAACACAGGGACTGGTACCAATGTTTTTGAATTAATTAATTAAGGTTGATATGATCAATTTTAATAATTCATTATTAACATGCTGGGCCTATAACAGGAATCTGTTATATGGTAGAGAGTCTGTCATTCAACATGTGGCATGTCTCTCTGAGCTTATTTTTCAGTAAAGGATAAACTACCTCTGGCCCTAGTATGTTCAATATAGATGACTTCTACTTTACTCAGGTGTGGTTTCTTCCTTTCCCTTTGAACACAGGACAGGAGAAGTAGCTTTAAGATACTATATTAAGTCTACTTGGGCTGCCATAACAATACCACAGACTAGGTGGCTTAAAAACAAAAAATTATTTTCTTACGGTTCTTGTGACTTTAAATCCAAGATCAAGGTGCCAGCAGGGTTGGTTTCTGCTGGCAGAAACCAGGGGTTGCTGGCAGAAACCAGGGGTTGGTGAAACTTTCCTTCTTGGCTTGTAGATGACTACTTTCTTACTGTGTCTTCACAAAGCCTTTCCTCGGGTGTGTTTGCATGAAAATGGAGAGAGGTATTTCTGGGGGTGGCTCTTCCTCTTCTTCTAAGGATTCCAGTCCTATCAGATTAGGGCAGTACCCTTATGATCTCATTTAAACTCAATTACCTTCTTGATGTCCTAAGCTTCAAATACAGTCCCATGGGGGGTTAGGTCTTTGGGGGTTAAGAGGACCATTCTATAAAAGATTTCTTTTCTTAAAAACACTTAAATACAATTCTCTTTCCTGAAGCTCTATAGCATATCATGCTAATTCAACTAATGGAATCATGGATTACATGATCATAAGATAATTTCTGCAATTCAGTGTTAACATTTGTTCATTTGATCATGCTTTATTCCCTTTTTTTTTTTGGTCATGCTTTATTTCCATATGTTTGCTGTACTCGTCATAATAAAAAATACAAATTTTATAAAATCTTGGAGCTGTGGTTCTCAAATGGCATTATTAGAATCACTTGAGTTCATTATTCAAAGCATATATGCCAACACCCACTACCAGGGACACTAATTCAGTAGGTCTGAAGTGAGGCTTGAAGAATCTGTTTTTGTTTTTTTTTTAAGATTTTATTCATTTATTCATGAGAGAAAGAGAGAGAGAGAGAGGCAGAGACACAAGCGGAGGGAGAAGCAGGCTCCATGCAGGGAGCCTGATGTGGGACTGGATCCTGGGGACTCCAGGATCATGCCCTGGGCCATGCCCTGGGCTCAACCACCTGAGCCACCCAGGTGTCCCATGAATCTGGTTTTTAAAAGCCTCACAGATCATTCTAAATTTAGCAACTACTTAGATAGTTTGCATATTCCAATCTACTGAGTGGTCAATAGTTTATATTATAGGTGATCACTTTTTACAAGTAGATTATGTGGATATTTCTTTTTCAGAAGAAGTTGCTCATGCATAATACTTTTGTTATGTACTACAGAACATGGTATATAGCAAGCTATCAAAACTTGTTGACTGAATTAACAGAGGAATTAATAAATGGATGACAGGACAGTGATGAAAACCAGTGAGGGACAAAGATGTACTTCTGAAATGTGGCAGTACAAAATAAGTTCTACTATTCAGCAATTTTGATAGAAATTTTGAGAGAGGCAAATAAAGATAAAAGGAAATATGTGACCAAGTCGGAAGGAATCATATTTAAGAGCCCCAGAAAACCTGAACTGAAAATTGGAATGATAACTTAATAGAACAAGAAGGTGACTCTGTCTGGTGCAGATGCTTTATTGTCCTTTAGCATGAGTCACAGACTGTTGGTTTATTTATAACTCTGCTGCCATGTTCTGCAGTAATGTAAAATCCTTATAATAAAATAGAGTAGGGGTATACATGTTATGGTTAACGCTACTTTCCTACACATTTTGTTTAATAAGACCTGGGGACTGGCAGAGGCTAGCTCCTTATGTAGCTGACTTTGACAAGGCTCAGCACAGCATTACTCTTTACTTTTCAAATGCTCTGATTACTGACATCAGCAATATATTGCTTTTTATTGCAGAAAAGGAAGGAACATTAGTGATTGGGCATCCTAGCTCTTTAAGAAAAAAAAAAGAATTCAACAACTTTTGAACCCCATAAAGACAAGGAAATAAAAGGTAGGAAATCTCTATGATACCAACAACAATATCAATACTGTGGAAAGAGGACTATTTCTCAAAAAAGGCCAACAGGTTAAAATTGATACTTAGGGAAGAATTGGTTCTATAAGGGGCACCTGGGTGTCTCAGTTGGTTAAGTGTCCGACTTTTGATTTGGGCTCAGGTCATGATCTCATGGATCTGGGATTGAGCCCAGCGGCAGGCAGGCTCTGTCCTCAGCGGGGAGTCTACTTCTTCCCTTCTCTCTCTCCCTCCGGCCTTTCTGCGCTCTTTCTCTCTCTCTCTTTAAATAAATAAATCTTAAAAAAAAAAAAGAATTGGTTCTATAAAGAGGTTTTCTGCTTGACTAAACTATATTTTCACATTTAAAAGTCACAGTAGGAAAACAAGTACTAGACATTAGAAAACTTTTTTTTTTAATTTAAGGATCAATGTTTGTCTTTAATCAGGAACAAATGACCCCTTTGAATCCTAAATGGGGAAATAAATAAATCTGGCTTTCTCAGGAGATTAGTAATAGGATACAAAGACGTTAACTTCTAGCTCACAGATGCATTAAATTCAAACCAAGCCACTGGTGACTAAACATTATAATATCCAATAGCTTTTTCAATGGTCTAAGTGAAATTACTTGATAGTGCCAGTTCAATTTCCAAACATGGTTGACACATAAATACAAAACATGGCTCAATTAGTGATTCCTGTGTTTAGCTTGGGCCACACATTAAAGGAGCGTTTTTTGAATCTGTAATGCAGTTAGGGGACATTTCTTTGTGATTCAAGTAGTGATTTTAGAGCAAAGACTTAAATCAGAAAATGAAGGTTGGGAGCAAGTAAGAATTTAAATATTCTTGTTAAATCTGTATTTGTCCCAACCAGTTTTTGAACATTTCAGATGACCCCTTTAGAGATTTCTTTTTATAAGATTATATATGATTTCTGAATAAATGTTTTCTTTTTTTCTTAGGAAATTAATAATAAACTTAGAGCAGAAGCATAGCATTACAAAATAACTTTCATCAAGCATAAAAATAGGATAATGCTAAACAGGAGGAGTTAATACCATCATCCTGGGAGGTGACCCATTTATTTCAAAATATTTCAAATACATCTAGTGGATATTAAATAATTTTCAGTGTCTACTTTCTTATTTACTTATTCTACTTATTTACTTAATAATTCAGGTCCCCTCCATATACAAAAAATAAGAGAGATGCAAAATTATTGCATAGTAAAAGATCCTGAAATACCTGTAGTCTTAAAAATTACTACAGTTATATTAGAATCTATGGAATATGTTTATTTTCTAAGTGACTTTCTGTTTAACATTTTCAGTTTGTCAACTCAGAAATGCTTTTTAAACTAGCATATTCATTCAATTGGACAGAATAATTATTTAAATTTTTATCACAAAAAACAATCTTTCTCTTGATATTTATGAACCAATTCCCTCCAAATTTATTTCCTTTCTATCTGCACAGTTCAACACAGTAGGCATTAAAAATTCAGTCTCATATTCTCATTCCCCATATTGCAACTGCTCAAAGCCGCACATGGCCAGTAGCTACCTAATCGGACGGAGAAAAAATAGAGCATTTTCATCATTGCATATTTACTGGACAGCATAGCTTAGATTACACTACAATGATTCATGTGACATACATATCATATATGATATATATTATTACATTTAGGTCATGTATTTTAGCTTCCTGTTACTCATGCATAATTTGCGTTTGCCTCAATACATTAAAATTGCTTGCAGGTTAGTATGCTTATGGAATATAAACCCTTTTTCCTTCTGGCTGATGCCCTAAAATGTAAACCAGGAAGTTGTTAAATGTACATATTTTGCATGTGTTAGATTATAACAATGGAGAAAACCAAATGAAATAGATGGAGAGAGAAAGAGATGGGAAGAAATATAGGTGGGTAAAGAGAGAGAAGAGAAAGAGGGAGAGAGAATAATGAGAAATATCAAGTTCTATCATTATTCCATTCATCTCCTTAAGCTTTCCTATCACTGTGATGACATTGAGGTAATAAATAACTCATTTTCTAAATTAGTATGCATGTATTATTGTTTACCTTATTTAAAGGTTTGATATAAAGGCCAATAGGAAAACCTATACAGGAATATAAGCATTGTTTTCAAATAGTAAAAGCAAAATAATACACTCTGGGATTTTCATATTTATTTCCATAAGCAAGCATCCATTATTTTTTCAGGGGGATTCATCAATTATGTCAGCTGCCATAATTTTTAATGCAGCTTGTTAAAGGTATTTTGAAAGCTGATGTGCAGGTTCAGTTAGGGTTTTCTTTTTCATAAAAGAGGATCCAGGGAATGAGTGACTCTAGCAGTTTCAGTACACAGCTTTGGTGATATGCAGTCAAAGACTGACTTTGCACAATTCCCGTAGCCTCCCTGAGCCCCATGTTTTCTTAGTGGTAATAATAATACCATCATTGGGTTGCTGTAAAAATTAAAATACAGTAAACTATATTTCACTTACCACCTTGCCCTTAGAATGAAGGTCAATCAAAAGTAGATACTTCTATTTCTCTGGAAACGATTTTCTTTACTGTCAAATTCTGTGTACATGTGAATTAAACAACTTTATTTAAAAAGGTAAGTTTTCTTTGGATCCAGTGCTAATTATGACATTTAAACATTTGTACGGTGTAAAATAGAATGCAAAGGGAATAAATTGTAAAATCTGCCCATGTTCATTAGTCAGAAGTTTAGCTTGTCTTCCAGTAAAGTAAGTCTAAATTGAGCTAGCTTAAAAAAAAATATTAAGGAATACTGAGTTAACTCAAATAATCAAAGGGGAAGTTAATAAGTCTAACTTTGGGATTACAAACACTTGGCAGTGCTAGGAATTCCTTCAACTTGAATCCAGGGTTTAGAACTTAGCACTCTTTTTTGCCTTGCTTTTCGGCTTTGATTTTCCTAAAGTTGATTAGCGTTCTCCTTGTAGCTGGGGAAATGGTTGCCAGCAACTGCCACAGACATCTTTTAGAGGATAAAGTGATCTGGAATCAGGTAAAATGAATAACTTGCCATAAACCAGTTTACACAAGGTGGATATGAATCCCCACCAAATTAGTGCAAAAATTACTAAGTCTCCATTTTTCTCTCCTTTGACAGTAATTTTAACTGCAGAAGCTTATTGTAATACACATTTTTCTGTTTCAAAGGAGATTTCTTTAAAATTTAGAATATTGGGGATCCCTGGGTGGTGCAGCGGTTTGGCGCCTGCCTTTGGCCCAGGGCGCGATCCTGGAGACCCAGGATCGAATCCCACCTCGGGCTCCCAGTGCATGGAGCCTGCTTCTCCCTCTGCCTGTGTCTCTGCCTCTCTCTCTCTCTCATTGTGTGACTATCATAAATAAATAAAAATTTATAAAAAAATAAATAAATAAGATGAAATTTAGAATATTGAAATTTCAGAAAATTGGGAAATATTTTGAGAATAAGATGTCTCATTCTCACCCAAGAAATTGTACCACAGTACAAGATAGTATGTGTATGGAATACTAGATCAAGTGCTTTTAGGAAAGAGATAGTGACATAGGCTGCCCAAATTAGGGATATAGGCCTTTGATCCTTAGGCAAGGTTGTACATCAAGTCTTCTGATTGCAAAAAATTGGAAATTAAAGATAAGAATTCATTTGCTATCTGTCTAGACAGATCTTACTAGTCTAGTTCTCTGCATGAAGGTATAACTACTCATGGTTCAAAAAGGCATTTGCTCTTCCTCTGATAATCTGCACTGTGGCAAAAGGATAGATTTACATGTATAAATCATTTTTTATTTGAAGAAATAAAGAAATATATTAATAAAGGAAGACTTTCTTCCTAAGGTATCTAAAGATATCACTCGTGCTCATCACTCATTGAATAAGGGGAATTAATTGCTTTAAAGCACATATAGATCTTAATACAGCTTTAGTAAGCTGATGGCCAATAGGTACAACCTATATATTACACCTCTCTTTTATGAGAAATAAATGACTCATGAACTAATGTAAGAGAATTATGCATGATATTTTGCTTTATTTGGTTGCATTGTTTTTCCCCCCAAAAGGCTACAAAGTTATGTATTCATTGATGCTCAAATAGTCATGGACAATGTGGCAAGTTAGACCTAGAAAGATTGCTGGATTTGAGTAGAAAATATAAGTGTCTTGTATGTAATGTAAGGTAGAGTTGGATGATAAGAAATGTGTAGGAATAAAAATACAGAAAACATTCTTAATTCTGGTGCTCTATAAAAGGGTTTGAAAAAGGAAGAAAATGTAAGTCGGGGTAACTGAGTATAAAAGGTGGTACATGTCATTGTCATTGGTGTTTTGCCATATTATTCTTGCTTCTCCTTTAAAAAAATTCCATTCCATCTACATTTTAAATAAGAAAAAAAAAAATCAAAGGAGCCAAGTATTTGTCTCATCGTTTGAATGCCATATTATATAATATAATGTAATCTACATATATTATGACAGGCATTATATATAATATATAATATGGATAATTATAATATGTATTATATACATATAGATGTATTATATATAATATATATGTAATGTATACACATATACACATTGTGTAACATAATTCATATATTATAAAAGTTATGTTTGAACTCATACTTTAATACTATTTTCTCTATTGTTTTGCAGTAAAAATACAAAGACTGGTTCTGTATGTTTAAAACACTGACTCTTCTGCATATACTATGTGTTCTTGAAATATTTATTTATTTATTTATTTATTTATTTATTTATTTAGAGAGTACATGCATGTACACGTGCGCTCACACTGGAGAGCACAGAGAGACGAACAAGTAGACTCTGCTGAGTGTGAAGCCTGCTGCAAGTCTCCATTCCAAGACCCTAAGATCATGACCTGAGCCAAAATCAAGATTCAGATGCTTAACCAAGTGAGTCACTGAGGTGCCCCTATTTCTGACTTTTTATATTGATTTTTCTGTATTTTCTTCAGATGATTCATCCACCCAACTAATTATTTCTTTAGCTGTGTCTTTTCTGCTGTTTAACTCTTATACAGAATTTTTAATTTGAGTTATCATGTATTTGAAAATCTCTACTAATTGGTTTTTAGTGAGCTTTCTTCCACAAAAAAATTTCCTTACACATACTTAAAGTTTACTCTACTCAGGAAAACTTCAATTCATATTCTAATAATTTAAGGCCTAAAGTGTTCTTATTTCATATTTACATGTTTATTAATTTCCTATTTCCACCATAACAAAGTATCATAATAATTTGTGATAATTATTACAATAGCTACCATAGTGAATTGAAACAAAACAATTTTATTCTCTTACAGTTGTGGAGGTAGAAGTCTTAAATAAGTCTTAAGGGGCTAAAATCAAGATGTTGGCAGGTCTGGTTCCTTTTGGCGGCTCTCAAGGTGAATCTGTTCCTTAACTCTTCTAGCTTTTAAGGCTGCCAGCATTCCTTGATTCTTTGGCTTAGAGCTGCATCAGTTTAGTCTCTGCTTCTGTTAACACATCACTTTCTCCGTGACTGTAACTCTACTCCTTCTTATAAGGACTTTTGTGATTACAGGATGATCCAGCATAATGTCTTCATTTTTAACGTCTTTAACTTAATTACATCTGTTAAGCTCCTTTTACTATGTAAGGTAACATATTCACAGATTACATGGAGTCAGACATCAACATATTTGGAGGCCATTATTCAGCCTACCATAATATGCAATAATTCTAATACATAATCTATGTATCTAGTTTTTAAATCATTTTCCTTCATGCATATAACTTATGGAGCCTTGTTTCTTACAATATTTTATGATTTTTAATTGGTATTTGTATTTTTTTATGTCTCTCTGGTACTTCTATGAGGCTTAGTTTTAAGGTTGATTCCCTACAGAAGATGTGGGGTTTTTTCCTTTCTCTGCCTGAGACTTGGAGGAAATACAAATCCAGTCTGCTTAAAATTAATTTTTCTTTCAGACTTTTTTGACCAAACAATATAAATTCATTTCCCACTCCTAGCCAGTTGCCATAAAATCTTAAGAGAAGCAATTTCTAGTTTACTTTTACCAAGAATCTGGAAGATGAGAGATAAATATTCTTTCCTTTCTGTGTTCAAAATTATTTTAGTTAACTATTTTTCCTTACAGTCTTATGGTCTTTCTCCATTCCTAACTTTTTGTATGGTGGATTCCTATTTAGTTCCCCACCCTGCACAGGTACAGGTTTACTGATTCTCAACACACCCTTTCAGAGTAGACAAATTCAGGATTTACAGCAGCTTCAGCAATTGCTTATTTTCCTATCTTTGTCTTCTTAATTTGTTCTGAACTCAAAGAAATTCCATTTCTCTGTAACATATAGAGCCACTCTTTTAAAAATATGATTTTTATTTTGTCTAGAAATTTTAATTATTTTGTAGTTGTTGGTCCATATTGAAATAAACACAACTATGCCTCAGGTTTTGTAAATATTAGTTCATTAAAAAGTGGGTTCCATTTCAAAATGGTAATTTGAAATACTACTTTAGACCTACTGCAAGTAAACAGATCTTACAAAATAGATTTTAGAAATTTATTTCCATGTTCTAAGTCTTATTGCAGTAATTACTGCTTATTGAGAGTTTGCCAATATGTGTTTGATAATTTCTGATAATTATGTTTTTTGAAGTAGTATATTACAAAGATACAGTTTCAAAGTTTCAAAGATACAGTTTTGTCTTTAGTCATTTGAGGTCAAAAAGAATTTGT
The DNA here is from genome assembly GCF_018345385.1 of Vulpes lagopus. Lineage (NCBI taxonomy): Eukaryota > Metazoa > Chordata > Mammalia > Carnivora > Canidae > Vulpes > Vulpes lagopus. The sequence goes on along the minus strand of NC_054839.1, from coordinate 39,183,662 downwards.
AGTAGCTTTTGGATTACATGTTTATGATGGTAATACTCTAGTGCAACTCTCTGCATGGTGTGGATGAAGAAAAGAAGCTCCATATTCATTTTTTAAAAGCTAACCTCTGTCAGAAATTCTGTGTCAGAACATTTCACATAAGCCAACATTTACCCACATGTTTTGATTATATTTCACTTAAACCAAAATGTGCAATCCAAAAAAAAAAAACTTATTCTGTTTTTTAGTGAACTACAAAGGAATTATATTTTAAAAATAAGGATATATTTCCATATTAATTGGCAAAAATATAATTGTAAATTTAAGTGTAATAGTAATTTCAAATGATTTATATCCTGTATATTTGGAAATACATTTTCAGAGTAGTTTAGAAGAACTGGTTTAATGTATTTTCACTTATGCCCACTAAGGCCAGTATTTGATTTACTAATGTTTCCAAGATGGAGTCTTTACTGTAATCCATAGGTGTTGTTCTATTTTTTTTAAGATTTTATATATTTATTTATGAGAGACACACAGAGAGAGGCAGAGACATAGGCAGAAGGAGAAGCAGGCTCCCTGTAAGAAGCCGATGTGGGACTCGATCCTGGATCCTGGGATCACGCCGTGAGCTGAAGGCACATACACAATTGAGCCACCCAGGTGGCCCAGTGATGTTCTATGCTTATCACTGATATTGAAGCAAACAGAACTTTGATGTTTATACATCCATAACCAGATCAAACACCAATATGAATTAATCTCTGTGACCAAAGGACAAAGCTTCTCTTGAATATTAAATCAGAGCGTTGCATTGTGAATTTCCTTATGATGCAGTGATGAGTTACTTTATCACATTTTAAATTAAAAACAGGGGATCCCTGGGTGGCTCAGCGGTTTAGCACCTGCCTTTGGCCCAGGGCATGATCCTGGAGGCCCAGGATCCAGTCCCAGATGGAGTCCCACTTCGGGCTCCCTGCATGGAGCCTGTTTCTCCCTCTGCCTGTGTCTCTGCCTCTCTCTCTCTGTGTCTCTCATGAATAAATAAATAAAATCTTAAAAAAAAAGAAAAAACTTGATTTTTAAAAAATTAATTAATTAATTAAAAACAGAGAGAATGACTATTTTTGTTTATTTCTCTGGGAAATATACTTCTTCCATTACTCATTTTAGTGAAAGGCATTCTTTATTTTGTTTTCACGAGAATTTTTTTATTGTCCATAAACAATATATTTGTAAAATTGACCAATGATTCCTTTTGGGATCCATAATTTATGAAGTCTATAAAGACTTGGAGTAAAAGAATGGCAGCACTTGTCTAGAAGATCTTAAAGAATAATTCCAAGAATGTGACTTAAAGTAAGATTACAGAACTAGATAATCCATGAAAAATACTACTTTAGACCTATTGCAGGTAAATAGATCCATATGATGTAGGATTTATTGTTTTCTTTGTCTGCATTTGGTTTTCTATCTATATTAGCCAGGATATATTTATAGTTACTATTTTTTCCTAGAAATGACATTATTTTTGTAAGCATAGTATGATCCAGCTGATCTAGTCTTGATTAAATCATTTATGTACATATTATTGTTAACATATTACTTTCACACAATATATACCATAGTATTCTGAGGCTCGCTATGTGTGTGTGCATGTAAGTCTGTGTTTATATTTCTCCATGTAAAGAAAAAAGTCCTTCTATTACTTAATTTCCTAAACTTCCTTGTTCACAAGCTAAATAAAATAAGTCTGTTTTACATATTATTTATCAGAACAAATCATGTTATAGTGAGGTCATGTGTGTGTACACGTGTGTATATTTATGCATGTATGCGTGTGTGTGTGTGTGTGTAGTTTTTGCACACTTATAGATAGCCACATAGGTGCATAAGGTATATGATTGTGCCACTCAAGATTACATAAAAATTTTAACTTACAACACTAAAAAAAAAAAGCCCAAATAGAAAATAATCTCACTCTTTAATGTATCCAATGTCATAAATAAGTCTTTTGCATTTTCAATACTCAATATATTTTTGTCTAATTGACTTGAGGAACTCTAATTTCTATGATATAAGTCCTAATAGTCACAAATTTACAATATAAACCAAATTCAAGGGATAAAGAAAAATTTCTATAGCTATAGACCAATGATCCAGCTCTAGAAATATCTTAAAAACTTGCAGTAAAGCTGTTTTAATGTTGTGTTTCCCAGATTCTGCTTCATTGCTCATTTGTGAAAACAAACATTTGCCATGAAGACATAACTGCCAATTTAGCCTAAATAAGACAAATGAGATAATGAGACCAATGGCAAATTCGAGTTGACAAATCCTGCAGAATGCCCAGCTTCAAGTAAAAAGCTTTCCTTTTCTGCCAAAAGGTCTATATGCTAATGCTAACTAATTTGCCAACCTTGGCCCTACATTGTTTGACAATAGCTGAGCATCCCAATTTGTTATAGTTGTGACATTAATTTGGATGTAAAATGTGGCTTGATCTAGTAATCTATGCAACCTCTTCACCCAGCAACCAATCACACAGATGTATACTTTGTACTGAAAAGGCTTAGAAATGCAGAGAGCTCTTTTTTTTTTTTTTTTTAAGCTGGGGATGTATTAATACAGAGAGGGTATTGGTATAAAGACTGTAAGTGTGACTTTCACCCTTTCACCCGCTCATATCCTGGTTAGAATAATCAAGGTGAAATGAAGTATGTTATTTACTTTAACATTATGGGATCATTCAGAATATTTGCTCCAAATCAGTTATTCAAATATCTGTAACTTAGTCACCAGTGTTAATGGATATTGAAAAATCAATTTAAAGGATTAAACAAATACACATCCTTTGAGTCTTTCCACAGAGTTTCAAAATAATCATAAACAATTTAATGGTTTAGAGCTAGAAATAAGTTAAAATTTCAGTTTGGAGACATCTGGTATTTTAAAAATAAGCTAGGTACTTAGAGTTAAGAAATGCTTGCTTCATGCCTTTAACTAGAGTAAGCAATAAGAGTACTACAATTGTATACAGGAAAGATAGACTTTTTCAAAAAGTTTATTTTCAAAGAGTATGAATTGGTGTGATTCATTCATTTAAGAAGTAGACTGGAAACTCAGGGATTTAATTCAGACTTTGTACATTGCACTAAGACATTTAGTTTCTGACAGATGGATAAAAATGAATATAAAACATTTTATAATTATAAAGTTATACTAACACTTCCATTATGAAATCAATTAATCAAAAATATTTACCTAGCTTTGGAAAACTACATTAAAAAATAAATGTATCAAACAGATTTGGCAAAAAATTTGACAATTCATGAGAATACCTATAAATTTCTGTAAATAGCCATTTAAATTTCATTTAAGATACATTTATAGAAAACATGGGTGCTTAAAATATTTTAAAATTACAAAAATAGAATTTCAAGAAAATATTTTGAATTCTTATATTCTAGGTCTATTGAGGGCAAAATAACCTAAAAATATAGAGGTCTATTCTTTTTTTTTTTTTTTTTTTTTTAGATTTTATTTATTTATTTATGAGAGATGTAGAGAGGGAGGCAGAGAAAGAAGCAGGTTCCCTGTGGGGAGCTTGATGTGGGACTCCATCCCAGGACCCTGGGATCATGATCTGAGCCAAAGGCACTTAACCACTGAGCCACCCAGATGCCCCGAGTTCTATTCAGATTTTAAAAAAAACATTAAAATGTTTCTCTTTATGGGTGCCTGGGTGGCTCAGTCGGTTAAGTATCTAATTTGGGCTTAAGTCATGATCTCAGAGTCTTGGGATCCAGCCCCGCAATGGGCTCCCTGCTCAGTAGGAAGTCTGTTTATCCTTCTCCCTCTGCTCCTCTCTCTGCTTCTACACTATCTCTCTGTCAGATAAATAAATAGATAAAATCTTTAATTAGAATAAAATAAAATGTTTCCCTCTAACTCTGCTATTAACTTATAAAATTACAGAAATATAGGATTGCAAAGAACTTAAAAGCCATATGAACTCACTTCCAGACAAATGCTAATTTGATTCTTGAATGTTTTCTATTACAAATGTAGGCAGCCTCTAAGATGACCCCAGGGGATTGTCCTTCCTAATATTCATGCCCTTATTACATATAATTCTCTTTCTTTGTAGGCTGGTAATGTGCCACTTCTAACAAATAGAATATGGTAAAATTTATGGATGTCACTTCTAAAATTAGGTTACAAAAAGACTTTGACTCCTGTCTGGCTTACTCTTTTTCACTTTCTTATTCACTGGAAAGCAGGGAATACATCAAACTGCAAAATCACAGTTGCATCCACAGGTCTCATAATAGCCACGGCTCTCCAGGTTCTCCACGATACAGAACATATTTGAATGCAAAAGAAGTGGAAGAGGGTCCAGGTACAACTACTCAGAGAAGCAACCTTTTCAATTCCTCACCTAACTTTTATATTATTTTCCCATGAAATTCTTCTAGTAGTATTTACCAAGATGTATCATTTCAAGGGCAGCCACAACTCACCCATGGAATTTAACAATAAACAATTCTGATAACCAGGTATAATATGCTTGGTATATCATCATTTAGATTGTCAACACATTCTAGAGTAGAGTTGCAAGAAGGTAAATCCAGGGTCATATTATCAGCTTTTTCCTGGTATGAGTGTGAATACTCATACTATTAACCCTTTACCACTAGTATTACTGAATTCTGGATACAGTCATATCACATATACTTTTAACACCTTTTTATATCTCTTTTGAAAGATATACTTTTGATATTGCAAACAAAAAGGCAGTTTTCTTGTCCATAGCCAATACAACATGTAAAGTTCAGTGAGTGTTAGTATGATTGACTAAATATGTTAGTCACATCTTTTAATATTTTTAAACTAATTTTATTTTTTACCCCTTTATTACTAGTTATACTTTTCAAAAAATAAATGTGAGATGTGTTTAAACATAAAACTAATTATTCTGAAAATAAGTTTATTGCCTCTTCAGTCAAGTCATTTTCCATGTGAGCTACATTAATTAAAGATTGAAAACCAATTTTCCTAAATAATATTCCATTCTGTGATTTCTCATTTGAATATATCCTTTCCTACTCAATTTCTTTCAAACAACCAACAAATCTTTTATAATACCAAATACCAGTAGATGTGTTATTACAGTAATGTTCTATACAGCAGATATATATTCACAATATATCAACAGTATTTTCTAATGAGACAAGTAATTATTAAAAAGTCATCATTCACTGAATTGTTCTGGGACCTATCAAGTCTGTGTTCCTAGCCACAGCCCAGTTACAAATAGTCAGCTCTGACAGAGATATTTTAAGTACCATTGTGTACCATATCCATCTCATTCCCACTGAGATGATATACATAGACTATATTTTGCCCTGTTCCTACCAATTGTGTTACCAAGAAGCCTTTCCTATCAACCCCGACATTCTTCACAACTTGCGCCTGTAAGACTATTTCCATGAGTAAGGTCATCCAGTCTAGATTTCCATGATACCCAGTTATTCTCTCAACCATTTGACTCCATGGTCATCAACATATAAGACACCCATCCTGAACAACTGATCATGCCTTCTCCCAAAATGTCACTCACTCCCAAAATGTCACTCAGGAAAATTGCCCCATCATTTTATGGATATTTGTGCTCCACATACCTATTGTTCATCATCTTTCCAAGTCTTGCTAAACTCGGCTAGTTTCCTTCCAAAGTAATCCCTCTAAAATTTCTATATGGGGCAGTATGTACTTTTCAACATGTGGCTTGCTTCCAAAAATGCTATTTCTGCTTAGCTCAAATACTTTGCTATAAATCAAAGGTTTTTGAATCCCTTCAAGACCATTGTGGTCAGTGTTAACTTCATGACTACACTTGTCATTGCTACAGTTAAGGGTGAGTATGGTCTAGAGAAAATGGATTAATACACCCCACCCCATATTGGAGTTATTAGGAAATCAATAATCACACATATTCTATTCAATCTATGTTTACCATAAGAACTTCCTAAAGAGAATTTGTTTGGAACTCTAGAAGAGAACATCAGTGAGTATGAACCTACATATTTCCTAGATTATTAGCCCCCTCATTATCACCAACCTCTTTCCAATTCCCATTCTTGAGTTTATTATGATCACATTTAGTATATTCAGCACAGCAGAAAGGCTCTAGCATCCTAAACAAGCTAAAGCAATATAATACTCCTCATATCCTGGCAACTGCTTCAACAATGTGTCAGCCTGGTTTGCAGTTATTTAATGCAGAGGTGATCAGATATTGTACAATCATTGATCTGTGTCATGTAAATATAATACATCCTTCAGTGTGAAAATTTGATTAGTGAACACAGTCTATAAACTTTTAACTAAAAGAATGTTTCAAATGAACAAGACTTAGTAGGGTCATCAATGAGTGATGCATCACATTGTTTTCCCTCTGGATTACACAAGAAGAATTTGTTGGCAAAGTTCCCACCTCATTTTCAGTGTAATGTTTTTTTTTTTTTTTTTTTCAGGAGGAAACTGCTGGTGGTCTTCCCCAGGAAACAATAACTTTGGTCATTTTCTTGCCTTGAGATACTCTTAAAGGAACAGAACAATGCATTAGCAATTTCTTGGTGTTATCACTCACTTCCAAATCCCTTTACTTTAAGCTACCATTACTCTGTTTTTCATTATCCCAAGATTTGCCCAAACCTTTTCTACTTGGATTGGGTTGAGGGGTTCAGGCATGATCCACAACCATAAAATTGGCAAAAGGTGTGACTGCACAAATGCCCTTTTTTTCATCTGTTCACATTCTTAGATTTGTGAGCTATAGATATATCCCTCACATAAAACAAAGTCAGAGCTGTGTATATAAGGCCTACTCCACCCAAGAATTCTTTTGGAATAAGTGCTGCAAGATTTGAGTCTTACTCTCTTGTGCCAAAATGTCTCTTTTAATAGGAACTAACAAACTGAAGCAAGGCGTTGGTACCATGGGATCATGTTACACTATTAAAAAAAAATGTGAAGTGGAAAAGACAGAGATTTGTATTATGGCATCATCTCCTATACATGGATTCTTATTTCTGCACCCCAAAACATTTCATTTTGTATTCTCCCTATTTAAGTGTTAAATCTAGTCATCCAATTGCAGACAGGCTCCTTGTTTCTTTTTCCATGTTCCATTTTTTTTTTTTTTTTTTGGCAAATGTTTTAATTGCCCCTTTAAATTTCTTACCAAAATACTACTCTGAAGGTGAGAATGAATGAAATATCTCCAAATAATATGGAGCTTTTAGCAGATCAGTATATCATAGTCATTGTGAGGTAAGTCCTTTAAGCTGAGGAAATACATATGGTTGCTCCAAACTGAAATGATTCACACTGTTCCTATCTTTCTATAACATTCCTGACCATTGCTTCAGTAAAGATATTTACAGGAAAAAGGTGGAGAGTGTACCAATGCCTATCAGAACCCTTACAAATCCTCTAAGAGCTATAAGTAATGGTCCCAAATGATCTACCTGATAGTAATCAGCTGGACTCTATCCTATAGAATTCATTCCACGGCAAGTAAAAATAAAAATATATTTTCTTGTTATCATTCTAAACAGTCATAAGTAATTATTGCTACCTCAACAGGGAACAAAGAAAGAAATCTTCATTCATATGAACTGCATAGCTTGGTAGCCCCCGTGAAAACATATCTCTTATACTCCGCCTGCTATTACAAATACCATTTTAAACATCCCATTCCTTCAGAACTTTCCTCTAAGTTTTTTAGGGATCATTCAGTGTCTACTATCTTTGCTTCATTCCTTGGGGTTCCAAGTCTTTCCAAAATAAGGGTCTCCACATGTGTGTATTTTTATTTATCTAATTGTCTATGACTTAGTGTGTGCCATTTTAAATAGGCAATAGGATTCCAAAAATTAAGAAGGGGTACAATTCAGAATTAAATATATCCACTAAATGCTTGACTGTCTTATTAGTAGCCAAATTCTTCAGAAATAGTAATTCATCTATATTTTTGGAAAGATTTCTTGAGGCACCAAATGATTCCCAAAATTTTCTAGACTTAGCCAATTTCTGAAATTTTGAAATTTCTCAACCATTCTCTAAAACTTATGTGAACCTTTTTTGTCAAGCTTTTTTTTTTTTGCTTCCTCTACTCATTCTGCTACTGTTATAATGCCCAAAACACACTGATTTAGTTTTCTCTTCACCAATATCAAGCCCAAATCTCTCCTCACAAAAGTATGATAGTACACAGTAGAATTTTAATGCCTATGACTATGAGGTAAAAATATATTGAATTTCTACCCACGTAAAGGCAAATGTGAGTTTTATTTTCTTCTTCTGAAAGTATGAAAATAAAGCATTTGCACAATCAATCACAGTTTACCAATCTCCATTAGTCTGCTGCATTTTTTGGATAGTTTGCATCAGATACTGCTATCAACTGCACTACATTATTCATTCTTTGTTAGTCTACCATCAGTCTTCACAACCCTTTTTCCTTTCTCATTAGTCAAACTCAAATGGCTATAGGGTACATTGATATTATTATCTCTACTTCTACCATTTTTTAAGTCAAAGTTGAAATTTTATGTTGCCCTTTGGGAATTCTATATTGCCTAATACTTATTGACAAATAACCCCAGGAAGTTTCACTTTGGATATCCAATTTATTCTGAATGGGGACAGACTTGGCTGAAATTGACCTAAAGAAGGTAATAGCAATGTTTGCCAATTATATCACATTTATTGCAAGTATGAATTTAGGTAAATACTTTTTAGCTTCCAGTATTTTGATCTACAATTTTATTTTATTCATAAATAATTTCATTCACTGAATGCCTTTCAAGAAAACATCCCCATAACCACCCTGTCCTACTGAAGTCCCTGTGGAGTTTCCTCCCTCTTATAGATAGGGATGCTGGTATATTAGATATATTTATCCAACAAGCCAAAGAGAAAATGCTCCACATACCCTGATATTTAACCTAAAAATTTAACATAGCCTTAGAGATCATGCTGGGGAATTCAGTTACAGGTTCCTGGACTAAATCATACTTCACAGAGGAGATTAATTTTGCAACTTGTTTCAGACCTTCTATTTAGTTCTTCTTTCATTTTTCTTACTTTAAACTTATCCAGGTAAGGATAGATTGAATATGACAAGATCCTTTAAGCGAGATGATTTGTAAAGTAGATGCTTTGCGGGTACCTGCCTTTTTTTTTTTTTTTCCTATTTTAATTATCTTTAAAAAATACATATATAGGGCAGCTCGGTGGCTCAGCGGTTTAGCGCCGCCTTCAGCCCAGGGTGTGAACCTGGAGACCTGGGATCCAGTCCCACATCAGGCTCCCTGAATGGAGCCTGCTTCTCCCTCTGCCTGTGTCTCTGCCTCTCTCTCTCTCTCTCTCTCTCTCTCTCTTTCTCTCTCTCTCTCTCTGTCTCTAATAAATAAATTTTTTAAAATACATATATATGTGTATATATATATATATAAAACAACTCTACCTGACTTTAATCTTTCTTCTTTTTTCAACCACTGCCCTTAGGCTTAGTTTCCCTTTCTCTTTTTTTGCCCTTTTAAAAATTGCTCTAACATTTTTCACATTATCAAATTCTATAGAAAATAATTGAAGATGTTAATCCTTCACTATATTATAATGCTCTTTTGTCTCCCAAATAGAAATATTGGAGTTTCTCTGAGTTTTTTTTTAATATTTTTTTCTGTATTTATAATAGTCACACAGAGAGATAGAGAGAGGCAGAAACACAGGCAGAGGGAGAAGCAGGCTCCATGCACCGGGAGCCCAAAGTGGGATTCGATACCGGGTCTCCAGGATCGGCCCTGGGCCAAAGACAGGCGCCAAACCACTGTGCCACCCAGGGATCCCTCTCTGAGTTATTATACCCAACATTGTTTAGGGAAGGAGCATGTCATTAGGGGCAACTCTATTTTGATTACCATATAATCAAATCCAATGGCATTGCCACTATCAGCATTTTATTGTTCAATAGCGATATTCCATTTTAACATGGCTAATTCTCATATTTTGTGAATACTTACAATGTGGCTTTAACCACCTTGAAGAGGATAGATCTACCACATTTTGACCATTAATGGGTTGAATGACAAAACCACAACAATTTTAGATAGGTATGCATTCCAAATAGATCTTTTTATTCTGTAATGTCTAAGCATCAAATTATTAGATTTATTAGATGGGCTGGGAGGGTCACTTTCACCGTTTGACTCTTTTTGCCTATTCAATTGTAGTCAAGTTTGCATCATATAATTTCCATGGCTAAATTTTCACCATCTCAGACCTCAGATGGACTGGCTACCACCCAAGGATCAGTCTTATCAACTCCTTTCTTCCCATGTTGTCACTTCATAAATCTTTGCTATATTGAACAAGGGTTTTTGTGTCAATTCCACATCTTTCTCTAATCTGCCTGTGACACTAATATTGATTCAACATCAGATGAAACTAGGTTTAATCCATGAAAATTCACAGGAAATTTTATGTCCCCAATCCATTTACCTCCACTGAATAACACACAATAGGCAACACAGTACACTGACCTGCATTGCTCTGGGTGATTAGGCTCCATCTCAAGCAGCACTTGGAGATCTCTTCAAAGTATAGGTGCATTTTGCTATAAAAGACAAGGTTGAAGACTGTTTTGTCCACTTCAATTAATTAAATATATCCCTGATATTTCTTTCCTATTTATTATACTCTGCATGTCATGTAGCCCATGAAGGAGTGTGTCAAGGCACATGCCTCGCATTGCAGCAGCTGCAGTTCACCAGCAGAAGATCACAACAAAGAATACTGACAGCAAGATACAATAGCCCAGCTTGGTAAAACATAGATAACATATAACTTCACATTTATTTCTGTAGTCAGTAGCCCTAGATCATACTTTCAGGAGTTTCTGAGTCTAGGATAATAGTTTAGAGCAGCTATTATTTTTTAATCTTCATATGTTTCTGAATACGTCATCATTATGATTATCAGCCTTTAGACATATGTTGTCAAAGATATTTTGCAGTTGTGGAGTTCAAAAATAGACTCAATATTCAAGATGCATCTGATTAGTAAAATCACAGAAGGCTTAATAAAATTTTTAGGAAAGATTTCCTGCATTACAATCCACTCCAAAATTTAGTACCTCTAAACAACCATCATTTGTTTGCTGACATTTCTATCAGTAGGCAGTTTGGTGAGCTGGGCTCAACTGGGCAGTTCTTTTGCTGGTCTTGCCTATGTTTGACACTTATGCAGGTATAGTTATCTGGGGCTGGGTGGTCCCAAATGACCTCCCTTACATGTCTGAGCTTCTGCCGCTGTGGCTGGATATTCTTTGTATGATGTCTCTCTTTACATGATTTCTCATCTTCAAGGAGGTTAAACAAGTGTTTATGTGCAAAATGTGGGTTTCAAGTTCCCTAGAAGATACATCCTATTGGTAAAAGAAAGTTGCAGGACCATCCAAAATTCAAAGGGTACGTGGCTGATCTCACTTCTTGTTGTGGAACAGAAAAAAGAAGAAAAAAGAGAAAGAAAGAAAGAAAGAAGAAAGAAAGAAAGAAAGAAAGAAAGAAAGAAAGAAAAGAAAGAAGAAAAGAAAAAAGAAAAGAAAGAAAAGAAAAGAAAGAAAGAAAGAAAGAAGAAAAGAAAAGAAAAAAGAAAAGAAAAGAAAGAAAAGAAAAGAAAAGAAAAGAAAAGAAAAGAAAAGAAAGAAAGAAAGAAAGAAAGAAAGAAAGAAAGAAAGAAAAAAAGAAAGGAAAAGAAAGGAAAGGAAAGAAAGAAAAAAGAAAAGAAAAGAAAAGAAAAGAAAAGAAAAGAAAAGAAAAGAAAAGAAGAGAAGAGAAAGGAGAAAAGTAACATTTTAACCCACCATAATCCCCTCAATCAGCACGTTACATTTCTACCAAAGCAGAATGATGTTATACAATGAAGGATAATATAGTGGTTAAAAGTGAAAAAAAAAAAAAAAAGTGAAAATACTGGTGCCTGGTAATTAATTAAAGAGAATAATATATAAGGCCATAGAGCATTGTGGCTATGATTTCAGACTTCAGAAGCAATCTACACAGGTTAGATTCTTGGTTTCTTCATTCTTGATTTCAAATCTAATATTTACGTGCTTTGGTCAGGTTATTTAAACTACCTGTGACTTGGTTCCTTTGCACAAGAGAAATGATATTTGTTATTCATTTATTTTAAAGATTTTATTTTAAAGATTTTATTTTTTAAGTCATATCTCCACCCAATGTGGGGCTCAAAATTAAAACCCTTAGATCAAGAGTAGCTGAGCCAACTGAGCCAGCCAACCACCCCAAAACAATAATTATTAATAACACATGTGTCATAGGCTTGCTGTGAGAATCAAATAGACTAATGTATAATATATGAAGTGCTTGGTCTAGATCCCGAAGCATTTTAAGAGCTGAATAAGGGATCCCTGGGTGGCGCAGCGGTTTGGCGCCTGTTTTTGGCCCAGGGCGCGATCCTGGAGACCCGAGATCGAATCCCACGTCGGTCTCCTGGTGCATGGAGCCTGCTTCTCCTCCCTCTGCCTATGTTTCTGCCTCTCTCTCTGTGTGACTATCATAAATAAATAAAAATTAAAAAAAACTGAATAAATGTTATTTTTTGTTACCTAATTTACATTGCACATTGTTCATCATATAGTTCTTTCTTTATATATTTTATAAGATTTTTATTTATTTATTCATGGTAGTCAGAGAGAGAGAGAGGCAGGGACACAGGCAGAGGGAGAAGCAGGCTCCACGCTAGGAGTCCGACCGACGCGGGACTCGATCCTGGGAACCCAGGATTGCGCCCCAGGCCAAAGGCAGGCACCGAACCGCTGAGCCACCCAGGGATCCCCTATAGTTCTTTCCTTAAATATTTTATGAATGTCTATTGAGCTTGTGGTCAACTCCCACATGTACCACAGTCTTTTCCCACATGTACCACAGTTAATTTAAAATAGACTCTTCAAGTAATATTTGAAACTTAGAGTTAGTGTATTGCTTTGCTTTGATAAGTTATTGATTTTATACATTCATTTTAGCTTACAGATATGTTTTTGATTCTGTTTTGCTAGTAACTCTAATAACTCTTCTATATTTGATATTGTGACATTCTCAAGTGTTCGATAAAAATATGTACAGTTTTTGCCCAAAGAAAGCAGAGCACTACCAAGGACTTTTTATTCTCCTTTTTTTTTCTGTGTCTGTTGGGTTAAAAGTTATTTCTTTTCTCCTTTCATTTTTACTATGCCAGAAAACTATATAAATCTACTCTTACTAATTTTTCTTATATTTTAAAGATACTTTATTTTTTTTTATGTTTTTATGACTCATCCATGTCAAAAAGGTTAGCATGTTTTAAAATTTCTTGGAATATTCCCCACCAATTTACTAAGTTTTTGTGTTGCAAGAATTATATTTCTACTTTGTTTCAAAACAAAAAATCCATTTATTTTATAAGCTTTCAATACTATACTAACTTGACTTTCTATTTATGTTTTTTGCTCACTATTATTTCTTGCTCCTCATTTTTTAGTGGGTTTGCATTTTTTTTCTTGCCTTGTACATCATTCAGTAAATTTCTATTAAATGTCTAGAATTATAAACACTATTGCTGAAAATGCTTTTTTTTTATTTCTCAATAATATTAGTTTAGCTGGATATAGAGGCAAATACTGGGCTTTATTTTTTTCTCCTATCATGACTTGGATCTATTGTTTTGATAGAATGCCCTACTTCCGATTAAAAACTTCTAATCTGGTAGTTTTTAGTATTTTGTCATTTTCTTTGAGATTTATAATCTATTTTTTGTAAGTTTTTATCCTTATGTTTGTTGGTCTCATTCAGCCGTGGAATATATTTTCATTTTAATGTATTTTTTTGTTGTTAATTACAGAAAATTTTGAAGCATTGTTTATTTGAATCTGGATACTCTTCCAACTGTTCTATTCTCTTCTACTGGAAATTCCATTAAATGTAATTCGTAACTACTCAATATGTCTTCTATGTTTAAATTTCATAATGTCTTGGATGGCTATCTCAATTCTAAATTTTGATTCATTAATTCTCTCTTTCCCTGTTCTCAGACTACTATTTATCCTTCCTCTTATTTTCATTTCAGTATCTATAGTTTTCCATTTCCACAAATTTTTTTCTTTTTCTTATTTTCTGGTCTTGTTTTCTTCATAATCACTCTGAGCTTAAAAAATACACTTATTTGTATATCTTCAGAGCATTTTTGGTATTTTTCAATTCAACATTGTGAAATTTATGTTTGTCATGAGTTTTTCTCCATGGCTTTGGGTTTTCTTTCTGTATGTTTTAATTTTGTTCTGCAGGCCCACATTTCATATGTTTTTCTTTCTTTATAATTGTTCTTCCTCTCAAACATTTTTATAGTTGTCTCACACCTCAGCTACTTCCTAGAGACCACACCACAGAAGCAATATTGCTTTGTAGATACCTTCAAGGAGACTGCATAATAATCTTCAGCAGTACAGACTTGCTAGGCTTCTGGGCATAAAATTAGTTCTGTTTTCTCCCTTTCTAAAGGCAAATTGTGGATTATAGACCCAAATCTGAGGACAGAGTTGGATCTTCTTTTGCTTCTTTTCTCTTGTAGGTAAATATAATACTAGTCCCAGTCCTCACCCAGAGTGCAACTACCTCTAGCCCTCAGCATTTGTGCAGCCTGTTCCAGGCCTGAAGTTCCAGGACTTCATAGTATCCAGGGATCTGCTTTCAGCTCCCACTCACTAGTTTGAGTTTTCCTCTGACCCATAAAATCAGTTCTGTGGGATGGAAAACAGTATGGAAACCTTGAATATCACATGTTGAAGATGACAGAAGCTAGAGTCTCTGAGTTACTATGGAGAAGACCTACCAGGTGGACCTGTTTATCTGCTCATCCTTGTTACATGAGCAAGAGGCAGGCTGGCCTTAAGTTGATCTTTTACATATTTGAGACTTGTTACCACAGGCTAGCCACTTTGGTTAATGAATTGTCTGATTTGAGTGTTTAATGTCTTATAATAATTTATTAAGTGCTGAATTTTCTGCTGCACTATTAGTGATAAAAAGAGGATTGTGCTTTTTAATTTTTTCTCGTCTGTTTCAAAATTCTGTTGAAGTCTCCTCTAAACCAAATTCATCACCATTAAAAGATGTAAAAAGTATTATATTTCTTGCATAATACTATTAAACATCCCCGGAATTCATTTAGAATTAGATCAGTGTCATTGATATTTGTTAACATCATTCTCCAAATGGTAGAAGTTTGGCTTTGCACATACAACAATCTAAAAATCTTTCTCCAATGTAAAGATTTTGAAAGACTTCTTGCTATCCTTATCGTCCATTCAGAGGTTACAAATCCTTATCATTCCTCTCTAAAAATATGAATTTCTAAATTATATGACACTTCTTTATATAACAGTTTATTAAAGCCTCAGAAGATTCTTTCTAGTTCTATTCTAGGTAAATTTACATATTTGTTGTCTTTTATTGTTCATCATATGATTTACATATAGTTTTTAAAGATTTGGTCTTAATAGTAGTGTCTTTTTTTTTTTTTTAGTAGTGTCTTTATAGTAACATGGATATGTTCCTTGAAGGATGGCATTCATGTCACATTTTATATCTGTGGACATTTATAACTTATCATCAGTTATTAGTGTTTGAACATACCTTCTGTCCTTTTGAGATTAAAAAAAAAAAAACCTTAGGTAAAATCAGACAAATTTTATCTGAATCTTTAGAAAGCTCTTGTGCTCAATTAATAGGGGAGTATGTTGTTTGTTGGAGGTTTCTTAATTTTACTATTATAATTTCTGTAATGATATGACTATTACTTGGTGCATTTATTTCACTTTTCTATCACTAGTCTGCTCTGTATTTTTGGTCAGAATTAAGTCCAATGTATGATTGTTCACTATTCCTAATACTTTTTGCCTTACAAAGTAAAATTATTTACTATGGTAATATAGTAATGTTGCAAATCTTGTTTTTATCTTCTTGAAACTGCTTTTAGAAGACATGCAGACTTTTAAAAATTCCCTTTTTTTTCTAAAACATATTTCACATACCTATTTTTAACTGTGTTAGAATGGCACATGTTCTGTCTACCTAAACACATTGTATTGTGGTCACATGTTAATGTTTTATAATTCTTACCTATCCTTTTCCTTTTTTCCTTTGAAATAACTTTTAGAATGCACTATGTCTTTGGATTTCTCTGCTATCTATTTATGCATTTATGTGTGTATATGTATGTATGTATGTGTGTGTGTGTGTATGTATGTATGTATGTATCTATCTATCTATCTATCTATCTATCATTTTTTACTTCTATGCCCTTACTCCAAATAATGGATGAGTTATTCTTGGGAGAAAATTATTTTTCTGTTATCATACATCTGTTATGAATTCCGTATACTAGAATCATTTGCAACACTCACCTAGTGGATGAACCCATGAGTTTTGGGATCAGCTCTTAGCTAGGTGTGAACTTTAAGTTACTGAACTCTAATGTATGTATTTGTGTGTGTGCATAAGTATATACTTTTCATGTAATTATACATATGTGAAGTATATAGTATGTCAGATAACTTCAACAAATGTTACCAATTTTTATTTTCTAGGAATTAATTGCAATATTTCTTTTGTTAAAATCCCATACAAAGAAATATTGACATCTGGAATATGAAAGATTTTACCTTTTTTTCCTGTTGTTTTCATCAAAAAGTTACTATTCACAATCTTCATTTCTTTTCTAAATGTATTTATATATTTATTTATTCATTTTAAGAGAGAGAGATATTAAGAAAGAGAGAGAGAAGCGGTAGGGGGAGAATCTTAAGCAGGCGCCATGGCCAGCACAGAGCCTGATGCAGGGCTGGAGCTCACAACCCTGAGATCATGAC
This sequence comes from Vulpes lagopus, assembly GCF_018345385.1. Taxonomy (NCBI): domain Eukaryota; kingdom Metazoa; phylum Chordata; class Mammalia; order Carnivora; family Canidae; genus Vulpes; species Vulpes lagopus. The sequence continues at coordinate 39,166,687 of NC_054839.1, read as the reverse complement.
CTTAGCCAAAATCAAGAGTCAAATGCTTAACTGACTGACACACCCAGGTGCCACTCATTTCTTTTCAATTCCTGTTTCCCCACTCATATGTTTAATTTTATCTGAGTCTATTTCTCTATGTTCCCTAGATTAAAATTGTTGATCAGAGACTAAAATAGTAGACAAAAATTCCCCTTTCAGTTGTTGCTATGTGTATTTCAGTCCTTACCTAGAGTTCATATTTTCAAAGTAATACCTTTTATCTTATTTTACCTATTCTAAATGCTGTTGTGAGCATTTTAACCAATTTCCTCTATTTTGTCTTTAGTACTAGAGATAAAGACTAATATCAAAGAGATTTGCACATATAAATTCATATTATTTACTTCTAAGATTTCTCTTCTTGAAATGTCAAAAAAGAAAAAAATCAAAACAATAAGAACAACTAATGATGCCTTTGAAGTTTGTTTTTCTTTTAAATCAAAGAACTTACACATTTTGTCTACTTTTCCAACATTTACAAAATTCTTTACAACTCTTTAAGAAATATTTAAAATTTTGTACTATGAGGCAAAGAGCTGAAAAACATACTCAGAAATGGTAATCAAGTCTAACCATAAATGATAGATTGCTTTATAGTATTTCATTTTGTACTCCCAATTGATATATGATAGAACACTGTAACTGCAGAGAACTCATTCATTGAAGTCAAAGCAACAAGTCTTTTTTATTTCCTTTTCAGTAAAAATGTACAATGCCAAGTTTTATAATAACTTTTCAATGTAATACCTTATGAATCTTGTGTATAAAATAATTATTTAAAATTATATAATAGTTTATGTAGTACTTTCAAATACAATATGTCATGTAATTTTTAAAAGTTCTTGTCTAGATAGGTATTTAACATTTAAAAAAACTAGAAATAAATTTAAAAACCCATCTTACATTACAAGTAAGAAAATTGAGGTACAGAGAATAAGTCATTTTTTTTTCCAATGAAGCACAGCTATTAAGTGGCAGATCCCCCGGCAATTTGGAAACTATAAAGTTAGATGATTTATCTATTGCCAATTGACTCCCATTTTTTTTTTGTTTCCATACTCATTAGATATAATGTTTGCTAAAAAGTTGTCAAAATTTTGAAGTTCCTGATACATATCATTATCACTACATTTCTTTGTCTCTATACCACATTTACTTCCACTAGTTAACTGAATTTTTCAGTTACCAAAGAATCCTTGTTGTTCAGCCTTCGTGGTTGAGTATTGCTGTTCCCTCCTTAAAAACATTTGTCCCCTAGTATCTATCCATCATAAGATAAAACAGGAGATAGGCTTCTGTTTCACATAGTGAGAAATTTTTAAATGAATATGATCAATGACTTTAGAGTGTTCTATGCATTATTAAAATAAAGTATATACTAAGGATTTTACTAAGAATTTATCTGTTGGTTAGGAAAAGGTTGGACCAAAACATCTTAAAAATCTTTCATTTTAGCCTTCAGACAATTACCTTATTCAGATCTGTATCTGAATAAGTACTTGCTTTATTCATCTTATTCCCCTTCTAAATTGCATATCTTTATGGAGGGAGGGGAGAGAATTCACAGATCTTTGCATCACTCATGGCCTCTAAAGCTATTTTACTGACTTTGATGATTCCATATATTTTTGTCAAATCCCTTATCTTTATAGGAATAAAGTGAGTTAAAAGCACAATTAATAGAATGTCTAAAAAATAATCTAATGGACATAGCAAAAGAAGATAACAGGAAAGGCTAAGATAACAATAGAGAATAACATGGACAAATATACACACAGATACATAATAAAAACCAAACAAGACAAACACTTAAAAATTTAAGTGAGCTAATTATTGGACATATATTACTCCCCAACTCATAGTGGCATACTTATGGAACATCTCATAGTAAATTAATTTTGTGGGTAGTGGTGCTTTGACATTATTGGGAAATTTATATTTGCCTATTTGTAGTGCTTCTTGACATTAAACATTTCATAGAAGTTTGGATACCAATACTGTTAGTTTTGCAGGGAATTCTGCAGATTTCTTTTTTTTTCCTCAAAAATTTACCCATGTTTTTATGAAAGCAGGGCTGTCTACTGACCTTAAAACTGCTTTTATGGTCAGCAGTGACATTTAGAGACTAAATTGTGTTGCATGACAGGAAAATTATATATATATATATATATATATATATTAAAGATTTTATTTATTCATGAGAGACACAGAGAGAGGGGCAGGGACACAGGCAGAGGGAGAAGCAGGCTCCCTGCAGGGAGCCGGACATGAGACTTGACCCCGGGACTCCAGGATCACACCCTGAGCTAAAGGCAGACACTCAACCACTGAGCCACCCAGGCATCCTAGAAAATATACAATATTTAGTTTAGGGTTTCTTTCTATTATTTAACTTTAAAAACAATTACTTTCCATAATGGTTTTACACAATCTTCCTTTTCTAATGCACTGCCAGTGCATGGATGTAGCTTTTCAAAAGGTTTTCCTGAGAAGCAATGTCTTCCTTCTACAATGATTACATTCACAGGATGTTTCAAAACAGGAATTAATTGTAATTTTCCAAAGAATTTCAGAAGCTTCTGGTACTGGGCTATGATTATGTAACATAGCATTTCTTACAGTTTGCAAAACATCTTCATGTATATAAGTGATCAAGTTAGATAAACAACATTATATCAAGCACAGTTTGTCCCTACAGATTTTGTAGAGCATGTAAGAGAGATTCTGATTCAACTGTTAACTTGAGTAACTTAGAGTGGCTTTAACATTTTTCTTAGTTGGTTGACTAAAAGCTGGTCTCAATACTCACCTACGTTATGAGATTGATTGCCAGAATTTGCTTAGTGTACTGAAGAAGGAATTCAAATATCTAGGGAATAGCCGTCTTGACATAGATTTATCGTGAATGATATGTCCCATGGGAAGACCTAAAGGTCACTCACTATCTTGAAGATGTTTAAAATGTCTTGAAAAGTTCCAATATCCTCATAAGGCTCTGTGGTGTCTATCATTTGCAGGTCTGCGATATTGATGTCAATGTTTCCATTGAGCTGCATACTTTCATTTTAGTGCGTTTGATTTGAATTCTGGAGAGATAAATAATAGTGACTGCAATGGCCACAAGACCAGAGTGACAACTGCAATATTTTGATCTACAAGGATATGTAATGGTGATGTAATTAACCGTAGTGTCGTGGATGGGGAGCCTATTATTGTATTGCTTGCATATATAACCAGAAAAACTGTAGCTCTGGTAAGCACAACCACTTTCAAGTTACCATAAAAGGAGAGTGACTTTATAGCTTTTTATTTATTTTATTTTTAAAAAAGTTGTATTTATTTATTTGAAAGAAAGAGAGAACATGAGAGAGCAAGAGAGAGGGAGAGAGAGAGCATGAGCAGAGGGGAGGAGCAGAGGGAAAGGGAGAAACAGACTCCCTGTTGAGCAGAGAGCCTGGTGCAGGGCTCAATTCCAGGACCTTGGGATCATGACCTGAGCAGAAACCAGATGTTTAACCAACTGAGGCACCGGGGCACCCCACTTCACAGCTTTTATTGATGGTCCTATTATAGGAAGGTCTTGTAATGATGCTAAAATATAATATTTGATCTTTATGGAATATGGAGATAATATTGTAAATAGTCTAGTAAAGAAATCAGCTTTATATAGAAAAAATATAATAACTGATATGACCTTATTGACACTCTCAGGGAAGATGAGTACTTCATTTGTATGTGGATACTTACATCCTGTGAGAAGTAAGCATGATGTTATCGATATAGTTGTTGTATGGAAGTTTATACATGGAGAGAGGGGTTTACATGGATACTGAGTGTCCATAAAGGAAGGGCGTCAAGCAGTCTTTACTGGCTCTCATCCCCCTCTACCCATCCATTTGTTCCGCCTGTATCACAAAGTTGAATGTGTGTGAAAGAGTGTGCACCTAATACTGTAGAATTCAAAGTTGAAAATAAATCAGCATAGCTTTAATAAAATATTCAAAGCAGCATTAACATTTCTTGAAGCATCTGGAAATGTTTTAATATGAACGTATACTTAAATTTAAATGTAAAGGATTTTAGGAGGTTTGTGAGGTAGTTGAGAGGAGAGAGGACAGAGAGATTTACTACAAAAAAAGAGAAAAGCACGATAGAATTTGTACTAGCAGGCATAATCTCTGTATTCACTATTCTTAGGTTTTGCACGACTGCATGACTAGAACACCTGTCAGCAGAAGTCATGTTAAAAAATGGTGTCTATAATCTTTTCTGCCTCCCTGTTCATTTACACTTGAGCATATAGTTCCTAAAATTCATTTTTAAACTAACTACGTTGCATAGACACTCCTGAAATCTTACTAGTGAAAAAAAGAATTAAAATGAATTTGATATGAAATAATATAACTTCCTAATAAGTTTTGTCTCCTTTCTGATTTCAGCTTTTAGAGTCCATAACTTCTTTTTTTTTTAACTTCAAGTTTTTATTTAAATTCAAGTTAGTTAACATGTTTGGTAAAATTGGTCTCAGGTGGAGAACTTAGTGATTCATCACTTACATATAACACCCAATGGTCAACATAACAAGTGCCCTCCTTAATGCCTACTGCCTAATTAGCCCATCCACTTCCACTTCCCTCCATCAACCCCTCAATTTGTTCTCTGTTCTCAGTTTGAGCCTGTTATGCTTTGCTTCATGACTTCTATGCATCAGAAAAATCAGAGTAGTTTTTCATTTTTTTTCTTATTAATACAATATTTATTTGTCTTTCTCTTGTCAAACTCAGTGAAACTGAGGTTTAGAAAAAGGACATACATGAAAAATGAGACATGAGAGAAAGACATCAGAAGTAGAGACAGCTCCTCACATGGTGAAGAGCCCCATGGCCTCTGAGAGGGCAAAGTTCAGAATGGCTTTGGAGAAGAACTGTTGCTTCAGAGAAGGGCTTCTGGCATAACCAATGATGAGGCTCCCAAACACAGTCCCAATTCCAGACCCAGAGCCAGCCACCCCTACCATGGCAGTCCCAACCCCAGTGACCTTGCCTATGTCAGTGTCCCTTGAAATGACAGTGGTTCAGAAGCTGAGTCTAGGAGTGAGTGAAGTCGGGGACATGAGCCACCAACCTGCGAGGCTCTCATCTGTCAGTGTCTCTGGTGATTTTAGCATCATTGCAGACAGTGATTGGCTTAACAGCTGAGAGGTGGTCCTGACCAAGAAGGGGATGGAGAAGAACTTTGCACAGGCATACATTTTCAGGGGATGAGGGGCTGTGGCAGGAGAACTGCTCCTTGTGCAGAGAAGACACCCAAAGTAATTTTTCTGATACCTTAATCCGACAACAAGGAGCAACCCCCTGCTATTACAAGGCAGGCTCTCAATAATACCTTTATAGCCTTAGAAGCTTTTAATATTACCAGGTAATTAGGCATTCAAGGAACTCTGGCTATAATGACAGGCTGAGAAATATTCAATTTTTTGAAGTTACCTAAAGATGTAGAGACCTTTGTGACTTTGTACTTGTATGGTCATGCATTCTGATTTTTTCCAGAATATGAAATGTTCCCTGTGCTATTCGTTCTAAACTTCAGTGATGATGACCACAGTGGACTGACAGTTACTTTTACTGATCATTTTTAAAGTCCTCATGAATGGAGAGAACTTTGTATAGACTATTTAAAAATTATTTAGCAAGAACCTTCTCAAATAATTTTAAATTGTACATTATTACTGTCAGGTTTTAAAACCTACAAACAAAATGCTGCATTTGATTCACTAATATAAATGTTAATGGTGGTGATAGGGTAGTGTGCAGCAGCCTGAACTTCTCTTTCATATTTCTATAAAAACAGGAGAATTGGGTACCTTTTAACAAGAGATTTGAAATTTAGTAAGTGATATTTATTACTTCTGATTTGCATTCTCACCTTCTTCACATGTGAATAAAAAGACCTATGTGTAATAGAAAAGTATCTTCAGTTCTGTTGTCAAATGCTTGTTAAATACAAAGGAGCAGAGGAACTTTTACTAAGGTCTAGCTGAGAGTCCAAATGCAATTCTATTGAAGACTGCTTTAGTCATCATTTTCTCAAGCCAGGTTCAAAAGGGTGAAGTCAGTTTTTTAAACAAAATTTTAATTATTGCATCTGCCCTTTCAAGTCAATGAAAAACAAAACCTTTCCACTCATCAGGTAATTGTGTTCAAAGTCTACAGAGGACACTGAGCTCCAATAGTTCTAGCTGATATGCAGACAAGTTGTGCTTGTGTTGAATAATGTTCTTATTTTGGATGTGTCAAGGCCAAAATAGCAAGCTTAATTTAAACATATAGCAAGGCATCAGTTTGTTTTCATTTTAGAGTTACCAAATTGAAGACCTGTTCTATAATAAAAGTGTTAAAATAAATTGACAGTCAATATTCTTAAACTTTAATTTGATTAATCCTGCTCTTAGCAATTGCACTACTGCATTATATATGATCCTTGGTTATTCAATGAAGGAATGAGTAGAGTGTTCTCATAGGTAAATTTTTAGATGCATATTGAACTTCGCAAATATCAGTACTATTTGAGATTATATGTTCAACATGCACGGTATTATTGTATTTGCCATGACTATAAGAAGGATGACATAATATTCCCATGTTTATATTGCTGTAACTTTAAAAGGTATACATAAATAAACTAATTGTATCATGAATGATAAGAAAGTCTTTAATTTTAAATATAATTAATTTATGTTCCTAACCATGCTGTATAGATTGGTAATTTTATTTAACACAATATTAAGAAAAACAATCTTAAAAAATAAATAAGGAATGTTTCTTAAATGATCAGAATAACTTTAATTCTTAAATATAACTAATTTATGAATCTAGTCATATGGTAGTTTGTTAATTAATATTGATTTATAATGATAGGAAGGAAATAAAAATATAAGTAATCTTAAGATACTAAAGTGACATGTTTATCACAACTATGTTCATAAAAAATAATAATATGATGCCAGTGAACTAATTGGGTGCTCTTGGGATATTATATTATTAATGATATATGTCATTTTCTATATTTGATAATACAATATTTACTCAACTTAATAAGCCACTGCCTATTCAGAAAAAACAAGTGTTGTTTCAAAAAGCCTAAGGCAATTGTATCAGTATGTATATTTTCAACTATGTATAGAGCAATGATTTTGACAGATTAGAGGAGTAAATTCATATAATAGAGTGTCATGATCCAAATAAAATCTAATCACTTAAGGTAAAATTAGACCCTATCTATGGAAGGAAGACTAGAATCTTAAAGCACTATTCTTATAAAAGTTAATTTACATCCAGGCTGATTTTTGTATTTATATTTTTCAGTATATTACTGAACTAATGGAAAACAAAACTGATGTGTGGGCGATTAGTTACAGTTATACTACATTTGCCTTCAAATTATGGATCTTTGAAAAAATAGACTGATGTGCAATAAACTGATTTTCATGTCTTTTTGGCATCCTTTATTTAATAATTTGTCTTTTCCATTGATATATCACTTTGTTACTTAAATTCCTTAGTTTTAAATCAATAGGCATGGTAAAAAAGAAGAAAATAAACAAGTGTTTGAATTAAGCATCAGCATTGTCTGTTTCTATTATCCCTTGCCTTTGTCATGTCACCTGAGCTTGTAGTTGAACAAAATAATACAATAATACATTCTGTACTTACTAAAATATAGACATAAGTAAAGTAGATTAGTTTAGAGATGTTTCCAGATTGGCTATTCAGATATTCAAAGGAAACAAAATCATCTTACAATAAATCTAGATAGATAGATAGATAGATGATAGATAGATGATAGATAGATAGATAGATAGATAGATGATAGATAGATAGATAGATAGATAGATAGATGATAGATAGATAGAGATAGGTAGAGATAGATATATCTCAACTGACCACTCTCAGCAGCTCAAGTTATTTGTAATATATTCTGCTATATACACATTTATTTATTTTTTTATTGGAGTTCAATTTGCCAACATATAGCATAAAACCCAGTGCTCATCCCGCCAAGTGCCCCCCTCAGTGCCCATCACCCAGTCACCTCAACTCCCCACCCACCTCCCCTACCACTGCCCCTTGTTCATTTCCCAGAGTTAGGTGTCTCTCATGTTTTGTCACCCTCACTGATATTTTCACTTATTTTCTCTCCTTTCCCTTTGTTCCCTTTCACTAATTTTTATATTTAATAAAGGGAATATTTTAGGTTGAGAGGAGAGATAAAACTAAATCAAAACAAATACAAAGATTTAAAACTGTTAATCCATTGGTAGTCTATTCCTGAAATGTGAACAAGGTGAAGGTGAGGGCCAGGTCAAGGCCAATGCCTAGTTTCATCATGCATAGAATGAAGTTGCATTAATATTGTATTTGGGACATAGAAATGAAAGTTGACTCTTGTGCACATAGTATTTTTCCCATTAGTCAAGCCAAATACTTCTTTGCTTCTTTGTCTTTGGAAGGTTGTTCAGCTTGGTAAGACTGAATACTTAACCTATACTTTGGATAATATTTATATGAATCCATAGTCAACTACTCTGCAAACCGCAGGCATGTCTGGCCCTTTGCTTTCAAACCTATAAGTATGAACCATTCTGCTTATATATACTTTTAAAAATCAGTTGCATAGTGGTTCGGAGGCACAGGTAAATCTCATAAAGTCTTTTGTTGGGTCAGGTGATAATAGTTCCAAATGAACACCACCTTTGAGCACCTTCATTCCACTTCATATTGTATGTTCAATTCACAAATGCTTAGGCTTGTATGCTCTCCATGTTGTCAGTATTCTGAGAGACGAACTGATATTTTCCTTAGAAATGATCCAACTGAATGCTATTTGTTACAATGAAGGGCAACTTCCAGACTAACTAACTTTTACTGAGTGTGAGTTGGAATTTTCTTTGTAGTAGCAAAATTGAGAAGCATTTCTAGTAGGCCCAAGGGATGGTGTTTTTCTCTCTAAAATTATTTTCTTGATTTTTTGTGGGTTCCACTCTCAAAAGTTGTAAATGAAACATAAGAATTTATTTTCAAATTAAATTGGCAGAAAATGATTGCCAAAGTAGAAGAAAGGCTATTTAACACACATTCCCAGAAATCAAAGAACTAGTATTTTAATTATTAAATAATAATGTGTAGGACATCTAGGGTGAAGCTCTATGGAAAAATGTTAATAGCCCTTTAACAACTTTAAAAACAATGTCCTTGCTTATCTCATTGATATTCATGTTTATATTTGGTACTCTGTTGCAGTACCAATTCTATAATGGATTAGTATCTTATAAAACGCAAATAATTTTTTTTAAATAAGCAAATAATGGGGCAGCCTGGGTGGCTCAGCGGTTTAGCACCGCCTTCAGCCCAGGGCCTGATCCTGGAGACCGGGGATCGAGTCTCACATCAGGCTCTCTGCATGGAGCCTGTTTCTCCCTCTGCCTGTGTCTCTGCCTCTCTTTCTCTTTGTGTCACTCATGAATAAATAAATAAAATCTTTAAAAAATAGCAAATAATGTATTAAAATGCAAACTACCAATCCTAATATAATAAACACTATCTTTGAGTCAAGTTTTGTTCAAACTTGGTAAAGTTAATTTATATTAATTATAATATATATTATATTATATATAATATATATATTTATATATAATATATATATTTGTATATATTTATATATTATATATAATATATATATTTAAATCTATATCTTTCATTATATCCTTTTCTGCTTTACATAGGGAACCCTACATGTAACTTTACTTGTTTTAAAGGAGAAAGATGTCCTTAATCAATTTCTTTAGTAACCATATTTGAACTACTTTCAAATAAACAACGAAGAATAGAGTAATTCAAGTTGTATCCTGGATTCTGCTTCTTTCAGACCCTTTCTGTAGGATCTTGGATTAGTAGTTTTGACTAGATGTGATTTATGGAGTCTGTTATGATGCAGTGCCTCCAGCACCAAGATCCATCCTATGTGAACAATACAAAATTAAACAAATGCAATTTAAAATAAAGAAAAACATGTTTGATGAGACCATTGGGCATCTTTTTTAACTCGATGCTGTTTAATGTGACCAAAAGCAATATACTTTATTCAGATGTACTTACAAATTGTATAATTGTGTGACCTAACATCTTCTTTGTAAGGCCTTTATCCATTTTTTTCTGCTAACAACTACTTCTGTGTTGGCAAATCCCTCATATTTATAATGTATTAATGATTTTTATTTTTAAATTGAATATGTGAGAAGGAAGATAATTTTTTTAGGATTAAGGAAATATAATATGTTTGATGCTAACTAGGTGGGAGAAAAATGGGGAAAATTATTTTTGCTTATAGGCAGATTAATTTTGTTACCTATTTTTCATGGGAGAAATCAGAACAAGTTCAGGACGAAAAATGTGAATGATTTGATCTAAACAGATTTGGGAACCTTCAGTAGCTAAATTGAGTAGCTATTTTCAGTAGCTACTATATATATAATAAAATATAAAATATATTTTATAATATAAGATTTTATTTATTTATTCATGAGAGACATGGAGAGAGAGGCAGAGACCTAGGCAGAGGGAGAAGCAGACTCCATGTGGAAAGCCTGATGTGGGACTCGATCCCAGGACCCTAGGATCATGCCCTGAGCCAAAGGCAGATGCTCAACCACTGAGCCATCCAGGTGCCCCCAAAATTATATTCTATATATGATGGGGGATGTTATAAAAGAGACAATAAGCTCAAAATAGAGTTACTTGTGCTAAGCCCACATCACCAAACTGAGACTTAGTAGCTTACCAAATTTCAGTTTCGGCCTCTACCAAACATGCAATCTTAACTAGTCAGTCTAGAATTTCCTGGTCAGCACTGGTGAGATAATGTGCCTGATGGACGCTTGCCATCTTCCAAAGGAAGGTAACTCTGCTTGAAACAATTCCTTTCTTAGTAACTTTTTTGTCCTACCTCTTTCTACCTATAAAATCCTTTCATTTTGTGCAGCTTTTTGGAGCTTCTTTCTATATCCTAGATGGGATACTGCCTGACTCATGAGTCATTGAATAAAGCCAATCAGATCTTTAAAATTTACTCAGTTTAATTTGTTTTTTTAACAGGAATTCCCCCGCCCCCCGCCACCTCTCTCAGGATAGCATTGTACTTTAAGAAGGAATAAGGAACAAGTTTTGCAGGAAGTCCAGGAAAGCTGAAGGGAATTGAAGGAAGTAATATGACAGTTACTGAAGTTTTTGGGTGTTTCAAATGTGGGACCTAGGTGCCCAAAGACAAAACATATCAAAGAGAAACATTCCTGCTGGCCTGGTGCTGCAAATCCCTGAAGTATATTCATGTGGGAGAAGGCAGGTCCCACATTATTAATAAGCTTAAAAACAGATAGAAATTGATCTCCTTTAAGTTATCTGACTTCCTTTATATTCTGTTCTCTCCCTTGTGTTTCATTTCACTGGGTTTTAATCAGATTACTTAAAAATTTTCTGAACCCAGGTTAGGAGTTAGCATGAAAATATCAGAAGAAGAGAGAAGGCAAGTTCTCTAAGTAGGATATTTCAAATAACTCATCACAATTAAGATGATGAGGACTCCTGAAGGGCAGAGAGAAGTGGAGGAAACTCATGCATTTGACACAAGAAAAGCTGAGTAGCCAGAAGAGTTAGTCAGAGGGAAGGCACTGGGGATGAAAGGTTGGCAACATCTCCCTTAGGAATTACGCTCTGAAAATCCAAGGTTTAATACAAGCTTCTTTCATTAGTCTAAGTGTTTCTGCACAAATAACTTGTCATTATGATTCACTTTAATCTTAGAAATTGGAGGGGCAAAAGACCTGTTAGGTCATAGTGCTTGTCACTCCAGTGCAAAATAGAAACAACAGCTCTCAGGTATGGGATTGCTTAAATTAGCACAGAAATAGAAAATATAGAACTATTTTTTTTCTATAAAAAGATTTAAGAAGTACAATGTTTTCTTTAGATTTATTCTTTCTTAATTGAGATCTTTGGGCATAGGGCTTTTCAATAAGAGCTGAAGCTGAGGGTTTTAGGACAAGATAGTTGGAATGGTAAATGGCATCATGGTGTAAGGACCCATGGATAAGAGATTGACCTATTTACTCTGTAACTTTGATGATGATGCTTAATCCTTCCCTGCCAGAGTTGCAATTAAAAATAGCAGTAGGATGCTATCTCAGATCATTGCAATAGAGAGCATTGGGCTGTAAACTACATTTTAAACTACTCTTTAAGTGTATTCTGTTCAGAGAAATCCAGATGGTGTAATTTATTTCTGTTCATATACAGTGGAATACAATTGGTGTAACTGATAAGAAAACATGACTGATTGATAGGCATATTCAGATATGCTGATTCAAAATGCTCTGATCTTATGGTAGCTTTTGTTTGTTGTTCTACATTTAGAGGGAAGAAAAGCAAAAGTGTTAAATCACAAACAACAAACCACTGCAGAAATATTTTAGAAAATATATGAATTATCTGAAAATTGTTTCTATGCCTTGGACTGTAAAGCAATGTGGCATTCATAAATAGTTTTACCCTCAGTATTGTTCTGTCTTTGAAAAATTTAAGTTGTAGAATCTCTTTTCATCTCTAATTTTAGATCCCATTTCTTTCACTTACCTCTTCATTTAACTGACAGTGATAATATGCCTGTAAAATATCATTTTTTTGATCTTATGTATTTGATAGACACATTTTTGTTTCTTTCCCCTGTTTCTGTAGGCTAGTGTTCTGTCTAGATGATGTAGCCCTGCTGGTGATGTCAGTCATCAGAAACTATAGCAAATGATGGGAGATCAAAGCAGGAGATGGTTTAAGTGATCAATCAATTTAATATGTAGGTTGTTGAGGCATGGAAACATTCCAACCAACTGTAACATTCCTAGTCAGATTTAGATATATGTATTGCATGTGTATAAGCTTAACTGAGAAATATGATTTGATGATTTATATACTATTTTTTTCTTTTTATGGCAATTTAATTCAACTACTGTCCTACTGATATTTTTGAAGCTTTTCCTTTGGGAGATGTAGTGATGTCCCCATAATTTACTTTTTATGGTCTATTGAAGAGAATAAGACAGCCCAGAGGTTTTTTTGTTTTGTTAATCAAGAAAATGTATGATGACAATACTTCAAAAAAAATAATAAAAGTGCATGCAAATCTCAAAAGTGTCAACACTCAATTTTCTCAGTAATTGAATAATATGAATCTAAGAAGCAAGATTTCAGAGAAGGCTATACAAGAGAACTACTCACAAGGCTTTACATTGAATACTCTTAAGATGGGCGCAAGAAGCAGGGAATTTTAAGGTTAGAAAAATTAGATCTGGGGATCCCTGGGTGGCTCAATGGTTTGGCGCCTGTCTTTGGCCCAGGGCGTGATCCTGGAGACCAAGATCGAGTCCTGCGTCGGACTCCCTGCATGGAGCCTGCTTCTCCTTCTGCCTCTCTCTCTCTCTCTCTTTCTCTCTCTCTCTGTTTCTCTGTGTCTCTCATTGATAAATAAATAAAATCTTTAAAAAAAAGAAAAATTAGATCTTAATGCTAAAATCATTGAGGTAGAGCAACATAATTACAAATGGAATAAGTGTTTTTTGAGCAAAGTCTTAAGAAAAATTGTGAGTTTAAGTGATTAGAGTCGGCAAACAGCATCTTTAGCTGCATATGAAAGCAAAAGTGCAAACTGTGTTCCTTCTAGTATGGGCTGTTAGTAATTTATCACTCTTTCATCTTCACAGATAATGATCTTCATCTTAAGTATTCTAGTTGGATTTGAATAGCTACAAAATAGGCATGTACATTTGAAATTATTTTGTACTAATTGATTAAGTGCCTTTTGTTGTTGTTGTTGTTGGGATGAAGTCCCTCTCTTAACATTAAGATCTCTATTTAAAAATATTTTTTAGGAACGCCTGGGTGGCTCAGTGGTGGAGAGTCTCCTTTAGCTCAGGTCGTGATCCCTGGGTCCTTAGATCTAGTCCCGCACTGGGCTCCCTGCATGGAGCCTGCTTCTCCCTCTACCTGTATCTCTGCCTCTCTCCCTGTGTCTCTAATGAATAAATAACACAGGCAGAGAGAGAAGCAGGCTCCATGCGGGGAGCCCGACGCGGGACTTGATCCCGGGACTCCAGGATCACGCCTTGGGCCAAAGGCAGGCGCTAAACCACTGAGCCACCCAGGGATCCCCCAAATATAATCTTTTAAAAAATTTAAAAAAAATTACATTTATTTATTATTTGCATAAGGCTCTTTGTGTGAAGCATCTTGGAGTCTCATCCAGATCCTAGCAGCCTTTACCTACCTTCTCCTCTTAAGAATTAGGTATCAGAGCTTTCATAAATGAAACTTGAATGGGAAAAAGCAGTCTCTATTTTTTTTTGGCCTGAGACCTTCTACTTTTCTGGATGTGGCTGTGGGATCTTCTTCCTGATACAGCTAGCTTGGGCTAATGTGTTGGTGGGAATGTTCCCCTGTATACTATGTCGATTATCCTGGAGTGAGGATTGGCAGATTTATGAAATTTGTTCCACGTGTACTATGAGACATGCTTATACTAAAAATATTTATGTGAAATTCAAACTTAAATGGGCATTTTGTATTTTATCTGACAACTGAAAGGACAAATACAAATTAAAAATAAGGGGTGTTACCCTATCTCTTGAAAATAAGAGAGGAAAAAAAAGAAGGGAGATATTTCCCTCTCTTCCTTTATGTTTGAGCAATTTCCTTAGATAACATGTAATTGTAAGCACTTTCCCATCTCTTTGAAATGTATATACTTTCTTTTGAAGACTAGAGAGGTCCTTTTTTAGCTGGCCTTTTGTCATTTTTTATGTTCCAGCAATGTCTTTCTCAGGAATCTGGGAGTCATCTCATTGAAACACAGACATCAAGGGAGATCCCAGTTTCTGTGGGAAGGCAGAAGCTTAATTTCAGTGCACATCTTGTTTCATATTGCAAAACTACTTCCTATCATGAAGATATGAAGGGCTTGTTTTCTCCTCTGGAGAAAGGCACCAAATTAGCACAGATGGTCCCCTCCATTGCCAGATGAGTCCAGGATGAAGTATGGTGTTGCCAAATCCTCTTACTTGAGGACTAGTTAAAAGAGATACTATGTCAATAACCTGAAACCAGGATTGACAGATTTACCAAATTTATCCCCAGTGTGGCATGGGACATACTCATATTAAAATTATCTCAGAAATGCTCAATTTATTCTCAGAAATTTGTCTTTTTTATTCAGTATTATTTGTTGAGATTAAACCTTGTTCACATGGGCAATTGTGATTTATTATTTTTCACTGTCATATAGGTTCCACTGAATGAATAAGCTTCAATTTTTCTCCAATCTTTATTAATGATAGAGAGTTAAGATGTTGGTCTAACTTACCAATTAATTTATTATATTTTGAATATTTTAATAATAAAGAAAACCCATGAAAAAATATGTGATGTTTATAAATAAGGTTATTAAAAATTTATAAAGCATTAGTTCTTCTAATACTGACTTATGATTCAATTCAATTTCAATTAAGTTCTAAAAAATAAAAATTATTCATGGTACTCGACCAAATAATTCTAAATTTTCTTTGGATGTATGAGTGGTCGAAATAATTAGGAAAATCCTGAAAAAAAAGATAAAAAACAAAAGCAGAGAACTTGACTTATTAGGTAATGCAATTTGTCATAAAGATTTTATAAAAGGCTAGAGGATTAATATGAACAATGTGATATTCAATTATTAATGTGAAAATAGAAATAAAACAATTGAATAGGCTAGGGAATCCAGAATAGACCCATGTTTATGTGGAAATATGCTACACAACCAATTTACTCTGCAGAACACTGGAGAAAGGATGACTATGGACTAATTGATATTGAGAAAAATTATTGTTGGGAAGCAATGCTTCATTAATATTTTCATATTTCAGTGTAGTCTAATATTGAATGACTAGCATTCCTTGGAATTTGGAGATAATGAACTGCTCAGGAGAGATTCAAAGATTCATCTTGCCTTAATCCATTGGTATAATTTCCAAAGGTAAAAGATCTAGAAATCTTTTTCTCCATCCAAGGATGATTTGTCTATTTTATAGAGCAAAAGTTTCTGTTTGTCCCTTCAGAGAGGCAAAGGTACAGATCTGACAGATGCTCTATCTAAGATATGAACCTCGTAATTTTAGGGTTCTTTTTCTGTGGTACAAACCCCACTGCACATATAAGTATGTCTGAACCTCATTCCACCACTCTGTGTGGAAATGCATGCTGCTAAGACGCTTTATGAGTAAATGGTATGTTGTGTGCATGTGTGTGTGCATGGTTATGTGTTTACCTGTAGCAGGTAAAATTGTTAATTTTTCACACAGGGTAATATCTCAGACCTTTTATGGTTTCAGACTTAATAGTTATCCTTTAATTGGAAAAAAAGATTTCTAGCTCATTTTGTATGCAAAAATCATTTCAAGATCGATTATGACTTAAATGTGAAAGGCAAATCTCTAGTGATCTAGAATGTATATATTTTATTGTGTTGTGTCATGAAAGAATTTCCTTAAGTTCTGTTGTCATGGAAATTTGACAAAATACTAGGAAGTAATATTGTCATTGCAGCATGGTGCATGGGGGTATGTTTTGGAACGCCACATAGCTTCAATCATTTAGAGTTTTTAGTGTATATTTGAGAGCACTGGTATATTAAACAAGAACAGTTTGGAAAAATCTGACATATATATGTCTTTAGTTTGTACTAAAGACAAATAGAATTGTAAAAATCGCTGAGACAAACTGGGACTAGAGTATACAATGGGTCAGAGTACAGAGAGAATGGTATAGGATATATAAATCAGTTGCCTGTTGAATTAATACAGGTAAAATATAATGACAGCCTCAAAGTGTTTGCAGTAGTAATAAAAAAGAGAAATAGAGACACAATTCTAAATAAAGTAATAAGTGTAAAGGCTCAGTCTCTTAACAATTATTCCAACCTGGGAAATCTCATTTGCAAATAATTTTTTTTATTCTTGCACTTACTTTTAGATAACCAAATAGAATTATTACTTTGTCACTCAGATTATATCTAAAATAGTGATATAAATTCTGAAACTATCAAAATGAAGACTGTGAATATAAATGGAATTGTTTAGGAAGCATAATCTATCACAGAGTAAAGAGAACTGAGAAAAAAACTGACTCTTAATCTCTTCATCATTAGAAGGCCAAAAAAGTTTCTCTCTCTTTTTCGTTTTTCTTAAGATTTTATTTATTCATGAAGACACACAGATAGAGGCAGAGACACAGGCAGAGGCAGAAGCAGACTCCATGCAGGGAGCCCAATGCGGGACTTGATCCTGGGATTCTGGAATCACGCCCTGAGCCAAAGGCAGACTCTCAACCTCTGAGCCACTCTGGCGTCCCAAGTCAGAAGTTTCTAGTTCAGGAAGTAAAACACTTAATTAAAGCATATTATTGAAATTTAAAATTTAACTAAAGAAAAAGAAAAATATGTACACTATAAAATATTGGATAGTAAAAAGTCTCAGGATTAATATAGAGCAATTTGGATCTATTTACCATTATTTATTAACTCATCAAAAGCTGAGTGGCAAGTACTATTCTACTATTGATAATACAGCAATGAAGAACAGGAACATATATTTCTGCTTTCTTGAGACCTGAAAACAGTATGTGAAGATAGGTAATAACTTACAAACAGGAGAGTTACAGATAGTGAGGGGAAAAATAGATCTAAAGGTCTACAGTGGACATACCGATTTATAGGACATAAGCCTGTTATTTAAACTTGTGGATGAAACTGGTGAATAATTTACAAACATAATTTAAAATAGTTCACAAGGGAGGGAAGAGGGAGTTGGGGGGAACTGAAATAGGATATTATTATTTTAAATTTTAAATACATTTGTGCTTTCAGATTTTTTTTTTACTACTTCCATGTATTTTAAGATTTTAAGAAAAATAGAAAACATGTATGCTTTGGCAAAAGATGGCAAAAGAACATTGAGAAAAACTCACATTAGTATAGTATTATGAAAATGAAGATGGAGGAATTTTTTTGTAGTAAAAAGTCATTTTCTGCTTAATTCCTCAAGAATATTAGCCTTCTTAGGAAAACTTTTCTCTCCTGTGTTTATGGCTCCATGACATTCCTGTGGTAATAATGCTAAAATGTTGTTAGATGATTTTAAAGCTTTCTTCACCTCAGAATAACTCTTATCTGAGGTTACATTAATATTTCCTAAGTTACAATTAAACTTTCCCTGGGGCACATGACTGGCTCAGTGGTTGAGCATCTTCCTTTGACTCAGGTCATGATCTCGGGGTCCTGGAATCAAGTCCTGCAATGGGCTTCTCCTTCTGAGTATGTCTCTGGCTCTTTCTCTGTGTCTCTCATGAATAAATAAAAATCTTTAAAAAATATTAATCTTTCCCTAGGACTAGGTTCTTTTAGAGTCCCAATTCCTCTTCTTTCACAGATAAAATGATTAAAAATTTTAATTACCTTATTTCAGGATGATGGGTGATGTGGCAAAGTATATATTTACCTATTAATTAAAACATCTAATACTATAGATACTGAAAATCACATAAGGCCATGCTTTTTTTTTATAAGGCATGTTTTAAAATGAAAATAAATATAATTTATCTAAGGATAAATGTAATCTTAAAATCCTTGAATGTTGTGATATTAAGGCACTATTCAATATTTTTCACAGTGCATATGATATCCTTTATTCAATTCACATAGAAAGTCATGCAGAATTAATGTAAAACAGTACAGTATAAATGTCAAATATTCAATGCACACAAGGGGTAGAAATTAAAATATATTCAACAGTTTTATCTGGGTAAAAACATAAAAAGTATCTCCACAACATGGATATAAATAGGAATAGTTCTCATTTATTGAGAGCCTATCATGTGCTGATATAAACCATTCACATATGTGGAACTCCATTCTAAATTGCTATGAATCTGATAATATCCTCATACAAATACCCAATTTACAGATAAAGAAACTAAAGTCCAAAAGGATCATTTATTTTGAGAAGTCACAAAACTATTAAATGGAGGGAATCAACTTTTAAACAAAAAGCATCAGGCTTCAGAGGCCTCCCATAAATGGCCTTTCAGATGAAGATTGAGCCTCCAGACTAGCCTCTACCTATGGACTGATATTCTAGAGCAGTGCTTCACAGATTTAAATATTCATATGACTTACCTTTGAATCTCACTACAATTCTGGTTCCTACTCCTCTAGGTGTGAGGTAGAGCCTGAGATTCTGTGCTTTTTTGTTGTTGTTGTTAAAGATTTTATTTATTTATTCATGAAAGACATAGAGAGAGAGATAGAGACATAGGCAGAAGGGGAGGCAAGATCCCCATGGGGAGCCCATTGCAGGACTTGATCCCAGGATCCCGAGATCATGACATGACCCAAAGGCAGACGCTCAACCACTGACCACCCAGGTGCCCCAGATTCTGTGCTTCTAAGAAGTTCCCAGGTGCTGGTGTTGCCCGTGCTGGTCTAGCTTGAGCCTTTCCCAGTCAAGATTTCTCAAGAGAATGAAGAATTATGGAGAATGATTTTAGCAACCATTCTTTCAATTCTCCCAGAAATGATATATAGCTAGTATCTTCTAGATGCATGTAAGTTAATTATATACAATGGAATCAGGGAACCATGATTCAGAAAAGACTTGAATAATTTTGTTTCAACAGAATTCCAACAGTGCTCCTAACACACAGTGTTAGAGTGGTAATACAAGAGGGGAAAAACAAGATTAAGATAGAGGTCTAAAATTTTGATAGCATTGTGTTATTACTGTTTTGGGTGGAGTGGAAGTATTATCATTAATTACCTATAAGTAGGTCACTGATAAGCTAAAAGTTCAGTTTTAGCTATTTCCCACCTAAAAGAACAGAAAACTATTTTATGCTCGGTTTTCAAAAATTATATATTCATATATATATAAACAAAATGATAGCTAACACATATATAGCATTTAATTATGTGCCAAGAATTATTGAAAGAACTTTAAATACATTAACCTACAGAATCCTCTCAACCATAAGTGAGAAACATCTGAAACCTGAAAATAGGCAACAATGATTAGATTATTTTTCTGTGCAGTGGTAGATTAGACTTTCTATTTATCGGACTATTTTACAATTTCTAGCACCAGAGTTTATCCTGACCATGTTGTTGTGGTAAAGAGCCAAAAGTTATGGTTTCTATTCCAATTCAACATTAACAAGTTCTGCATCTAACCCAGAAATCTTATTCTTCTCTAAGTAATTTAACTTCTCATAGATTCTTTAAAGGAGTCACAGTAATTTTCCCACTACTCTCTTAATTAATGAATTAAAGGAAATCTCTGATACATGTTCATTTTTATATTTGTAAAATATTTATGTTTTTTAAACTTTTTAAAAAATGTTTTTTAAACGAAGATGCACAAGAAGTCATACCTAAAAGATTCAAGGAAACTGCAAGCTTAAATGTCCTTGTCAAGAACTATGATTTTATCCTACAGATTAACAAGTTAGCCAGCCACAGTTTCACTGATGCTGGTGAATGTTATGAAATTCCTGTATCACAGCAAAGAACTTTATTATAGCGCAATAGGTAGCATCTACTTCATGTTTGCATGGGTTCCCCTTGCACACACACCCCCCCCGCCCCGCCCAATCCATGAGGTGATGCAGAGACAGACCCAGGTGAATTCTACACACAGTGAGTTAGTATCACAGGCAAGGAAACACAATTTCAGATAACTCTAATCCTTTACAGTGGCTCCTGGCAAACCGGTCCAAATTTTGTCCTGAAGGAACGTATTATCTTCCTTATCAAACAGATATTTAAACTGACCTGGACTGAAAGAGACACCCTATCTTCCAAGGCCATTAGCTCTACAAACAGCTTGAACTGTTAGTCCATAATAAGTTATTGACTGTGCTGAAGAACTTTGAGAACACATGAAGAACTGTTTCCCAACAAGCACTTCAAGGGCTCTTTGGTGCAGTCATGTTTTTCTCTTTCTTTCTCTTTGTTTCCTTCCTTCCTTCCGTCTTTCCTTCCTTCTTTCCTTCCCTCCTTCCTGCCTTCCTTCCTTCCTTCCTTCCTTCCTTCCTTCCTTCCCTCCTTCTTTCCTTCCTTATTCCTCCCTCCCTTCTCCCCTTCCCCCTCCTCCCCTCCCCACTTCTCTATCTTTCCTCCCAGAAAGAATCTTGAGAAGTGATAGAATTTGAACTTTCCCCTTTCCTCTCCTTGACTTTTGGGTTTCTTCATCTTTTTATCTATTTTAAAATTTTTATTTGTGTTTACTCTATGAAGAATTTACTTCAGGGTCATAAACTCTTGTTTCTTGTTTCTTCTGGGATATCTTTTTCTTCTGTGCAACCTTCTCTTCAGGTTTGGGAACAATCTGCTCTTTTTCAGTAAGGATCAAAGTGTCAGGGAAAGCTCATATGTGGGTTAATCTGACCATGAGCCTTGTAAGTTCTATGCCGCATCTTGAGGGCTTTGCTCACATGGATGTGCTTAATGACCAGAGAATCTACATCTAAATGCTTAAGTTCAGCATTACCCTGTGCATTTTTAAGCATGTGCAATAAAGTTTCAACACTTTTCTTGAGCTACTGACCCTGTCTCCAGTGCCACTGTTTGGCCTAGGCACACCCGCCAACTCCACCTTTGTAGTCACAGAATGGCACACACTGCTTCTGCAAAGTGATGTCTTTCATATACTTGGTGGCTATTTGGATATGCATATGTTTGATGACCTGGGCAGTTTCAAGTGTGTTCTTACAGTGAACACAAAGAATTGAACCTCTTAATTTGCATGATTTTGTAGGGTTTTCTGGGCCAAGAGAATAATGAACCATTTTCAGAGGTTATTTCAGGTCCCTTAGGGGAAGAGTGCTTCATCTTTTTAAATTCATACTCTGTTAATAACTTATTCCTCACTGATTATAGCAATGATTGGGTCTGGTTTTATGATGTGAACATTTGGTAATCACTGTAGAGCAACTGATGAAGAATAATTCTCTGTTGAGTGAGAGATGATAGAGAATCCAATCTGTTAGTCTTTTTGTCTATTTATGAGCTCAAATCAATTAATTTCATGTCACAAGAAAAGAAAATAGCCTTTAGCATCTGGAGTAGGCAACTATTGTATTTCTATGTTTGCTTTTGACCTATGGAAGATATCATAGTACTGACATATAGGGACATCTGGGTGGCTCAGTGGTTGAGCATCTGCCTTGGGTTGAGGGTGTGATTCTTGAATCCTGGGATCAAGTCCCACATCAGGCTTCCTTCATGGAGTCTGCTTCTGTCTCTGCCTGTCTCTCTCAGTGTCTCTCATGAACAAATAAATAAAAATTAAAACAAAAAAGAAAAGAAAACATGAGCAGAACAATAGCCAGCAAAGAAATTGAATCAGTAATCAAAAAAACCCAACAAACAAAAGCCCAGGACCAAATGGCTTCACAGGTGATTCTGCCATTTATTTATTTATTTATTTATTTATTTATTTATTTATTTATTTTAATTATTTTAGGGAGGGAGAGCAAGAAAGGCAGAGTATGGGGGGAGGGGCAGAGAGAGAGGGAGAGGGAGAATCCCAAGCAGACTTTCTCCTGAGTGGAGAGCCCAAAGTGTGGGTCAGTATCACAACCTGTGAGATCATGACCTGAGCTGAAATCAGGAGTTGGATCTTTAACTGACTGAGCCACCCAGATGCCCCTCTACCAAATATTTAAAGAAGAGTTAATACCTATTCTTCTCAAACTGTTCCAAAATATAGAAATGGAAAGAAAACTTCCAAACTCATTCTACAAGGCCAGTATTACCTTGACTCTAAAACCAGACAAAATAAATAAATAAATAAATAAATAAATAAATAAATAAATAAAATAAAAAAATAAATAAAACCAGACAAAGACCCAACTAAAAGGAGAATTATAGGTCAATATCCCTGATGAACATTGATGCAAAACCTCTTTTTATAATTATTTTTAAGATTTTATTTATTTATTCATGAGAGACACATAGAGATCTGCCTGACACAAGCAGAGGGAGAAGCAGCCTCCATGCAGGGTGCCCTACGTGGGACTCGATCCGGAGACTCCAGGATCATGCCCTGGGCTGAAGGCGGCGCTAAACCGCTGAGCCACCCGGGCTTCCCTTTAGCATCCATTCTTGATTAAAACCCTCAACTAAGTAGGGATACAGGGGACATACCTCAACATCATAAAGGCCATGTATGAAAGACCTACAGGCAAAATTATCCTCAATGGGGAAAAACTGAGAACTTTTTTTCTACAGTCAGGACGATGCAGATGTCTACTCTCACCATCGTTATTTAGCATAGTATTGGAAATCCTAGCTTCAGCAATCAAACAACCAAAAGAAGTAAAAGGCATCCAAATCCGCAAGGAAGAAGTCAAACTTTCACTATTCACAGATCAATGGACAGAAATCTGTAGCATTTCCATACATCACTAATGAAGCAACAGAAAGAGAAATCAAGGAATCAATCCCATTTAAAATTGCACGGAAAACCATAAGATACTTAGGAATAAACCTAACCAGAGAGGTAAACGATCTGTACTCTGAAAACTATGGAACACATATGAAAGAAACTGAAGAGGATACAAGGAGCAGTGCAATAGCATTCCATGCTTATGGATTGAAGGAACAGATATTGTTAAAATGTCTACATTACCCAAAGCAATCTATACATTTAATGCACTATCAAAATATCACCAGCATTTTTCATAGAGCTAGAACAAACCATCTTAAAATTTGTATGTAACCACAAAAGACCCCAAATAGCCAAAGCAATCTTTGTACAAGAAAAGCAAAGCTGGCAGCATCTCAATTCTAAACTTCAAGTAATATTACAAAACTGTAGTGATCAATACAGTATAATACTAGCACAAAAACAGACACATAGATCAATGGAACAGGATAGAAAACCCTGAAATGAACCTACAACTGTATGGCCAACCAATTTTTGACAAAGTGGGAGAGAATATCCAATGGAAAAGACAGTCTCTTTAACAAATGGTGTGGGAAAACTGGACAGCAACATGCAGAAGAATGAAACTGGACCACTTTCTTACACTACACACAAAAATAAATTCAAAGTGAATAAAAGACCTAAATGTGAAACAGAAAGCCTTAAAATCCTAGAGGGGAACACAGAGAGTAACCTCTCTGAACTTGGCTATAGCAACTTCTAGGCATGGGAAACAAAAGTAAAATAAACTATTGGGACTTAAGGTAAAAATCTTCTTCATAGTGAAGGAAACAAGCACCAAAACTAAAAGACAGCCTACAGAATGGGAGAAGATATTTGCAAATGACATATCTGATAAAGGGTTAGTATCCAAAATCTACAAAGAATTTATCAAACTCAATACCTAAATAACAAATAATCCAGTTAAGAAACGGGCAGAAGACACGAATAGACATTTTCCAAACAAAACATCCAGATGGCTAACAGAAACACATTAAAGATGCTCAACATCACTCCTCATCAGGGAAATACAAATCAAAACCACAATGAGGTATCACCTCACACTGGTCAGAATGGCTAAAATTAACAACACAGGAAATGATAGATGTTGACAAGGATGTGGAGACAGGGAAACGCTCTTATGCTGTTTGTGCGAATGCACAGCCATTCTGGTGCAGCCATTCTGGGAAACAGAATGGTGGTTCCTCTAAAAGTTAAAAACATAACTGTCCTATGACTCAGCAATTGCACTATCAAGAATATAGCAGCGTTATCAAGAATAGCCAAATTACAGAAAGAGGCAAATGTCCATGGACTGATGAATGGATAAAGAAGAGTTGGGATATATACACAATGGAATAGTTCTCGGCCATAAAAAAAAAAATGGAATCTTACCATTTGCAACAATGTGGATGGAACTAGAGTGAATTATGCTAAGTGAAATAAGTCAGAGAAAGACAAATACCATACAATTTCATTCATATGTAGAATTTAAGAAACAAAACAGATTAACATAGGAAGAAATAAAAGAGAGAAACCATAAAATGACTAACTATAGAGAACAAATTGAGGGTTGCTGGAAGGGAGGTGGGTGGGGGATGGGTTAAATGGATGATGGGTATTGAGGAGGGCACTGTTGTGTTGAGTACTGGGTGTTCTAAGTAAGTGATAAATCACAAATGCTACTCCTGAAACCGACATTATACTATATGTTAACTAACTAAAATTTAAATAAAAACTTGAGGGAGGTCTGGATGGCTCAGCGGTTGAGCATCTGCCTTCAGCTCAGGGCGTGATCCCACGGTCCTGGAATTGAGTCCCACATCGGGCTCCCTGCATGGAGCCTGCTTCTCCTTCTGCCTATGTCTCTGCCTGCTTCTCTCTGTGTCTCTCATGAATAAATAAATAAAATCTTTAAAAAATAATAAAAACTTAAAAACAAAACAAAAAATTCTGTGTGTCTGTAGGTCGGCATGTTTGTTGAGAAAAGATTCTCTTTTGTTTAGGTTTGAAATGATTTTTCACTTATATTTCCTAAATGAAAGGAACTCTGTTTTCATTGATTTATTGGTATTAGTAAATACTTAAGTAAATAAAACATTACCAAATTCTCAGAGAATAAAGAAATCAAATCTAAATACTTTAAATGTACAGGATTAAGGAAAAACAATACTTAGAGCAACTAACTGTTGATTCAGAAACATTTTCAGAATCTATGCTCATAATTAAGACAAATCTTATATTGGTATAACAATTTTGTGTGTTTTAAAAAATATTAAATGGCTATGTGTATTTTTCCTGAGTATAATACATATGTATATCTTATCTACTTATTTATCTTTAACAAATTTGTGTTTGCTTTAAATGAAGAGTCTGTTTAGTTACATCTGAACTTCTTAAGTTTTTAATACTGGTTATCTGTTCAAGTAAGCTAACATAAATCTTAAGAACACAATAACTATAATAAGGTCTTACATCAGTATTTTTTTCTTTGTCAGCTTAAACTATTTCCAAGATCTTCAGATAATCTAAAAAGTTAAATTACTAAATTGAATTAATCAGTAAATAATCTTGGATATCAAGACTCTCTTAGTAAAGCTGAATAATAAAACATTGATTATGAGGCATAGATTCAAATTTATATACCTTCTCTTATTTTTATATGCTATAGGTTTTTTTTAGTTATGCTAATGAACATATTCATTTTTACCACTTTAAAAGAGGTGAAAAGAGGAGGTGTATGGCCACAGAGAGTTGTGGTAAGTGTATTTTCACACTTTGCTAACCTGCTAAAATACTTGATTATGGCAGAGTTCTGAGCTTTTATCTCCTACTTGTCTGTGAGTTAGAAGTTAGCTACTTTGATTAGAAGTTATTCATGTGGGTGGTTTAAAGCATTCATGGAGCAATAATGACAAAGAAAAGCACCATACGTGCAAGATAATAGAATTTTAATTTTTCAAGGGTAAATAATTTTGTCCTAAGGTATAGAAATAGGTAGTCTCAGAATATGTAAGAATATGATGAAAGACAAAACTTGAGGAAATATAGCAAGTTATAAAAAGTATGAGAAGAGTGGGTACTATTTTCCATGATTTATTATACTTTAGTTTTCTAATGCCACTGTAAGAAATTATCATCACAAACTTGTGGTTTAAAATGCTCCAAATTTATTATCTTATAATATTGTAAGGCAGACTTCCATTTTGGGTCCCACTTGGCTAAAATAAAGATGTCAGCAGGGCAACATGTCTGCTGGGACTCTAGGGAAAATTTTGCTATCTTGTATTTCTCAGTTTCTAAAAGCTATGTCCATTCCTTGTTTCACGTGTTCTTTACAGCCAGCAATCACGTCATTCTGACCTCTGATTCTGGAGTCAGATCTCTACAGCCTGGAAGCTCGCCTGCATCAGGGCATAAGCTAGAGTATTCATAGAGCTCATTTTATTTGTTGTTCTTTGTTCAAGGATCAGTCCTGAGCTGCCAATTGTTCAAATTCCAAAAGCTATTTTGCAAAAGTTCTGATTTTTTCATTGTTTCTCATGAGACATTAAGTCTAATCATTCTTATTCCATTTTGGTCCAGTGAAAGTCCTGGAATACTGTTGGCGTTATTTTTCATGTTCTGCTTCCTATGGGTATACAAAGAAGTTCCTTTTCTTTTTTAAAAGCTCTCTGTAGCCCACAATTTAGTAGATTGTAACTTTTTTAAATCTAAAAGAACCATTCTAAGTTAATTTCTCATTTTCACTATCCCCTCAAAAATCAAAAACATTTTTTCCCCGAGTCTTCTTACTTAAAATGATAATCACTTATTTGCATACAACTTCATCCTCTTTCTTACCAGAGTATAATTGGACAAATGACTAGTGCAGTCAAGGTTATACTTGGAGTGTTACATATGAGAAAAATCTCATTTAATTAGATTTGACAAGCCCATATTAAGAAATAGGGATTGACTTAATATTCAGAGCCAAATTCTATAATATCCTCCCAAGAAATCTGACCTGTTACCTAGGTTATAAAGTCTTAGTCTCACAGTTTTAGAATTCGCAGGTAAATTTCATAGTAAGAAATTCAATATCTAGTAATCTAGGGATCTTAAGACATCTTAGAAATCTCAATTCAAGACAAATTTACCCAAATACATTGATATAGCAGTTGAAGTCTAATGGAGAGTGTGTATTGGGCTTGGCTTCTTAGCCTCAGGAATAAAGAGTAAATCATATAATTTTGAGAGTCAATCTACAATTCTTTATGAAACTTTATAGACATAAGTCAATTATTTGGCATATTAGTTGTCAAAACTATTCAAGACTGATCTGCAGAAAAAAAACTCAGAAGTCTTAATTGAGTTAAGTAACACTTTTGCTTTACCTATGCATATAATCAGGTCCAATCTGACAAGATCAGCTTTTTGTGAACAAGAATAACTTTGGAGATTTTGACCACAACCAGAGAAACTGTCAAAACAAAATATCTGCAACTTTAATGTAGGTAAAAGAGATTACTAGGCATTTTAGTGCAGTGCTGGGTTTATTTTATTGGTGATTTTCAACCTCTAGAGGCAGTGTTAACATTTGGAATTTTGCATGGTATAGATGTAAGTAATTTCTGTCCAATAGAAAAGATAACATTAAGTATTATAGCATATGGATTTGTTGGACATTAGCCAGTTTTGCATTTTACCCTGCAATTTATTAAATTTCATATCTACATTATTTGTTTCTATCTATATATTTAAATGCTCTTTAATCTGGTCAAAACACGTTACTGCTCCTATTATTAAATAGTAAGTTAAATATCAGTTTTGAGAAATGTTTAGTTCATATTCCCTTGAGGGTCATGTTTTTAATTTTTTGAGAATAACACATTAAAATATTACATTAGAAAGTTCCTATTATTACCCTGGATTTAAGATGTATACACTTATGTATTTTTAGGCTTTCTATTTTAAGGTCACATATTTATAATTAGAGTAGGGCTTGAATACAGGCATCTGGTTCTATAGGATATATTCTTATTTAGCATTGTATATAAAGTCACTAGAACAATAGATTCCATTTCATAATACCTCCTAATGAAAAAGTTGGGATGAAAACAAGCATGTTTGCAAAATTTCCCCACATTCAAATGATTAAAAAATTCTATACCCTCAACAGAATGTTTTAAGTTTAGCTTCTAATGCAATTTCAAAAGCTATTTGCAAGAGAAATTATAAAACCATAAATCTCGTTTGATGGGTAAATCTGGTACTTGACCTCAAACAATACTTTTTGTATTTATATATTTTTTACTATAAGGTCCTCTTTAAAGAAACTGTATTATTTTTAATAAACAATTTAATAAAGATTATCAATTAGAATACATGTCTTTCTAATACAACCAATAGGATTTGAGCATTTTTATTATCTTAAATCAGAACCATCTTATGTAAACAATCAATATTAATTACATCAAACATAAAATTTTATATCAGCAGACTTTGAATGAGGAATCATAATTTAGTTACTAAATAAATAAAACATTCACATGCTTAAGATACATTATACCCTAAAATCATCACAGTGGCCTCATAAAAATATAATCATAATATATTTAAAATCAGACATTATAAATTTCTTCAAAGGAAAACCTCATTAATTAGCACATTCCATTTAATGAGATTAATATTTATGAAGCCAGTATGTGTTGTATTTTTCATTAAACACACAATATAACACTGATATTTAAGACTAAGTTCAGTAACAAAGTTACATAAAATTCAAATAAATATATTTATGCATACTCCTTTATTTAGGTCTTACGCATGGTACTACAATTATGAGCCCTTGATTTTACATTTATTTCTTAAAAAAAGCAAATTACCTTTTCTTCTAGATGAATTGGTGGAGTTTTGGAACTCTGACAGCACCCACATAACCCACATTGCTAAAATAGTGAACACATATTACATTGATTTGCTGAATGTACTTTGAAGTAACAGTAACTTCTGAATGGCCTCTGCAGTATATTTTCTTATTTGAAGTGAATGGGATATAGACTGTTCTTGTACTATATCACAAGAATTAGTTTCTTGGGATTAGCATAATGCAATTCTCTGAATCCTCCTTTCCACTTTACTGTTTCTATGTGCCTGTTTGTTTATAAAAAAGCACTATCATTCACTCCGATTCATTAAAGAAATGCCTAAGCAGCATAGTTCTGTATAATTTTGAGCATCACTTTAAAAATTGTGCATGAGAAAACTGGATCTGTGCAATTTTTTATTCAGCTTTAACACTTTATGTTGAGACATATACCAGATTTATTTCAGGGCTGATTTTGCCAAAATATGATCAAATTGCCATACAAATGTATAAAAGCAGCTATGCTTTTTATTAAATAAGTTTATTTTGATATGAATATTGTTTGTTATGGGCTAACAGGGAAGATATTTTGCTATTTCTATCATGAAAAAATTATATCCAACTTCTATCGAGCATTTAATTGCAAAATAGAGTTCAAAATGGAAATACAGTGCCAACTGGAGTGCACACTATGCCTTACCTGAATATTTTGATCAATTTGGACAATAAGGGACCGCAGTGTAATGTATTGTTTTGAGTATTCATAACATCACTTTGCATTGATCAATTATCTGGAACATCTTTAACAATCACTTTTTTATGCAGAGTTTATCTTTGATCGTGTATCTGTCATTTAATCTTTTTTTGTTGTCTAACGGGCTTTCTACACATAATCTATTCTTGCATTAAACTGTTGAAATCAGATTTTAAAACTGTCCAAATATCTGTAGAGTCTGTGTCTAAAGCTACACATATTTTCAGATGAAAGGCCTTTTAAATTCAGTTGGTAGATTGTCAGTGGACTCAAGCCAGCTACTTCAAAAAGTAGTGGATAATTTGAAAAAAAAAAAAAAAGGCAAAAAAACCTTTGAATTATGTTCAAGTTAGGATAAGGTTACAATGTTACTTGCTAACCTTTACTTCCAGTATCTCTGTTGATTCCTAACCAAGAGTCCTAACTAAAATTCCAGCTTTAAGCTAATCAAAGATGACTTAATTTTTGTCTCTCCTTACCTCTGCTTTCAAATATTCTGTATGGATTTATTAATTCTTTCAAGATCCTCTGCTGACCTTGAGTGACTAATTCCAGTATCAGCTCACCTATGTCACATGTTTATTACATAAATGCATGTTTGAGCATACACATACATTTGTGCTTGCTAGAGCTTTTCTTCTAGAGACATTTATCACTTATGTTATATGAAAAAAAATATACAACATCCTTATGTTCAACAAGCTTACCATCAAGAATGAAAAGGGTTGGGATCCCTGGGTGGCGCAGCGGTTTGGCGCCTGCCTTTGGCCCAGGGCGCGATCCTGGAGACCCGGGATCGAGTCCCACGTCGGGCTCCCGGTGCATGGAGCCTGCTTCTCCCTCTGCCTGTGCCTCTGCCTCTCTCTCTCTCTCTCTCTGACTATCATAAATAAATAAAAATTAAAAAAAAAGAATGAAAAGGGTTTATGTATACATGGTATGTGATATGAATATACACACATAATTGTGAAGACCACAACTATGAATAAAGGTTAGAACATGCTGATATAAACTAATCCATTAAAAAAAATCATTAACACCCATACTCTGACAGTCACTGTTTAAAGCACAGGAGCTAGAAAGATAAACAATTATGAAAATACAGAAGAAACTTTTACTTTGGATTAAAGAAATTTATAGAGATGTTACATGGTAAATGCCATTTACCATGATGGGATTGAATGATAGAATGTCATTTACCATGATGGGATTCTATCATGGTAAATGAGATTCTATCAATCCCAGAAAGTAAAGTAGGATTTTCCTGGAAAATAAAATAGTAGGATGAAGGTTTATTCAGATAGCTGGCAAGATAGAAGGCATATTGCAAAAACATTTTAAAAGAAGCACTAGGAAGCCAGAAGATTTTGAACCCTTCTTTCTGACCTTTTAATGCATGAACTACAGAATGCAGGCTGGGGTAATAGAGAAAATCACATTTAAGCAGAGAGGAGAAAGAGTGAACTTATTTTAAAGGCTAAATATTGATCAAGGAATAAAACTATATGGGGAAAAATTGCAAGCTAATACATGTCTAGAAGAAGTATAATAAGATTTCTTACAGGAAAGGAAGCTAGACAATTCAGAGAGAAAATGTTCAACATTGTCAATAAAGGTAGATTAAATAATTAAATATTACTTCACCATTACATCTCCAAAATTTTATTATATATATATATATATATATATATATATATATATATATGTGGTTAAATATTTCTAACTATATTACAAAACCCTCAAATCAATTCAGTATGGTATTTGCACAAAAACAGATGCATAAATCAATGAAACAGAAAAGAAAGCCCAGAAATAAACACATGCAAATATGCTCAATTAATTTATGACAGAAGAGCCAAGAATTCACAATACAATATACAGTATAATCAGGGAAAATACAGTCTCTTTGATAAGTATTATTGGGAAAACTAGACAGCCACATGCAAAAGAGTGAAACCATGACCACTTTCTTACAACATAATACAAAAATTAGCTCAAAATGGGTTAAAAACACAAATGTAAGACCTAAAACCATAAAACTCCTAGAAGAAAACATAGGTGTTATCCCTCTGGCATCAATCTTGGCAGTGGATTCTTTTGGATTTGATGTCAAAAGCAAAGGTAACAAAAGGAAAAATAAACTAGTGAAACTCAACCAAACTTTAAAAGATTCTCCACAGTAAAGGAAACCATTAACAAAATAAAAAGGCAACTTGCTGAATGGGAGAAAATATATACAAATCATACATATGATAAAGGGTTTATATCCAAAACATATAAAGAACTCATACAACCCAACAACAAAATTGCAAACAATCTGATTAATAAATAGGCAGAGGATCGATTTAAGATTTTTCCAAAGGACACACAGATGGAGTATAAGGACATGAAAAGATGTTCAACATCAGTAATCATTAGGAAAGTGCAAATCAAAAGCACAGTGAGATATGACCTCATACCTGTTAGAATGGCTTTCATCAAAGGCAAGAAATAACAAGTGTTGGCAAGAATGTGGATAAAAGGGAACCTCCATACACTGTTGGAATGTAAGTTGGTGCAACTGCTATGAAAAACAGTATGGGGGATCCCTGGGTGGCGCAGCGGTTTGGCGCCTGCCTTTGGCCCAGGGCGCGATCCTGGAGACCCGGGATCGAGTCCCACATCGGGCTCCCGGTGCGTGGAGCCTGCTTCTCCCTCTGCCTGTGTCTCTGCCTCTCTCTCTCTGTGTGTGACTATCATAAATAAATAAAAATTAAAAAAAATTTAAAAAAAGAAAGAAAAACAGTATGGATATTCCTCAAAAATTTAAGATAGAACTACCATATGATCCAGTAATTCCATTTCTGAATATTTATCTAAAAGACCAAAAACACTAATTTGAAAAGATATCTGCACCTTCATGTTCACTGCAGCATTGTTTACAATAGCTGACATATGGGAACAACCTCAGTGTCCACTGATGATTGAATAGATAAAGAAATTGTGAGATATATCTCTCTCTCTCTGTATGTATAATGGCATATTATTCAGCCATAAAAAGGAATGAAATATTGCCATTTGCAAAACATGAATGGACCTGGAGAGCATGACACTAAGTGAGATAAGTCTTTGAGAAACCTCCACACAGTTTTCCAGAGTGGCTGCACCAGTTCACATTCCCACCAACAGTGCAAGAGGGTTCTCCTTTCTCCACATCCTCTCCAACGTTTGTGGTTTCCTGCCTTGTTAATGTTCCCCATTCTCACTGCTGCGAGGTGGTATCTCATTGTGGTTTTGATTTGTATTTCCCTGATGGCAAGTGATGCAGAGCATTTTCTCATGTGCGTGTTGGCCATGTCTGAATTATCGTAAGTATATAAATATGTTACACATACATGCTGACAATAATTATTTATTGGTAATAAGATTATGGGTAATTTTGATTTTGTAAAACTTTTATGTGCTTCCTTAATTTTCCACATGGGATATATATTATTTCTAAAGAAAGAATTATCATTTTTTCCCCACGCCTGCACCCGCATGCCAGCCTCCTCTACAAACTATCATTTTTAAGATGAACATAGAAGAAAATGTCTGACAGTATTGTGGCAGTTGAATTTTTGCTTTTTATAACAAGTGAGGCAGGAAATTGGAAAGTAAACAAGGAAGAGCTGACTTCTGCAGTGGAGGAGTGTATATAACGGTGGGAGAGACAGATATGCCTACACCTCTAATTATAATGCAGGGGGAGCAAAGGAAATATGCTAGTAAATATAACAGGTTTTGAAGGCAGTAAACTGGAGAGCAAATTTACATATGGAAAACTAAATGTTTGAAATAGTTCAAACTCTTACCTCTCTAAGACTTAACCTCATCATCTGTATAGTGGAATAATAAGGTAATGAAGGAACATCTGATACAGGTTGGCCCTAGCTTTTTAGGATATGATAGGTATAAGGCAAGAATGCTAAGATAAAGTGCTTTAAGGATACAGAAGAAGAAGCAATTAATTTTTTCTGGATAGCTTAATAAAGAGATTACATTAGTCAAGTTTCATAGAACCTTGAAGGTTCAAATGGAAATCAAAGCAAAGCAACAAATAAACAATGCTGTGTAAGTGTTTGTCAGACTCAGGAATTATATGGGTCCTTAGAACTGTGGATATGGCAAGAGAAGGTGGAGGCTATAGAAAAGTGGGCTGAACCTGGATATGAAGCATATGTTATGTTTGGTATTTGTTGTGTATTAAGTAAAGACTTCACTGTATATTTTAAAGCAAATTCTATGCTTTTAAAAATATAACTTTAGTAGCTTGAGGGTATAAAGACTAAAGTGGTGGGAGATTGTAATCTTAAATCAGTTAGACGTACATTACAATTGTCCATGCTAAAGATAATGAAGCCTTAGGCTAAGTCGCTACAAATAAAAATTAAGAAACAAAGGGAACGGTCAGTAGTTGGAAATTAAATATAAGTAAAAAATATGATCTAGGTATAGATGGAAAAAGTTTAGCCATTTGTTTTGAGATGCTTTTGAAATATCCAGATGGATAGATCTTATTTGTAGTTTGTGATAAGTGAAAACCTGACCCTGCTGGCTGCTAAACTTTTAGGAGAGAACTGAGAATTGAAAAATAAACCACAACTTGTATAATACACCATGACTTTCAAAATCATAAACCAAGTCAAACCAAAACCATAATGTTCTTCACAAAATATCTAAACTCATTAAAAAAAAAAGTTTGTTCAGAGCCATATGTATGGTCCAGGATGATCATAGACAAATTGATCTGAAATTTACTCTGCAGAAGTTCATGTGTTCTGAGAGACTGAATATAGAAATGGACATGGCCACACTTTAAATGACAGTAGAGCTCTAACTCACAACCTCTGCAGCAACCAGACCAGGAAGCCAAGTCAATGACTGACAACTTCTCTATTTTTTGTCCATTTTTCCAACCAGAAAAAAAAAAAAAATATATATATATATATATACATATATATATATATTCCTCAAATCAATCACATAGGATGACTGACTTTTAGTTACTCTGCCTCCAGCTTCCTGATGCAAACATCCTCCAGTCAGAGGATATTTGAAGATTTCTCTTTTTTTCCACTATATAAAAATAAATACTTTCCCATTATTATGCCTGCCATTGAGTCTCTTTGAAACTCAAGTGATTGTGGCTGACTCCCTTATCTAACCAGCTCTGAATAAAAAAATAAAAAAAAAGAAACCTGTTTTTATTTGGGTTGTCTTTGCTTCATACTAGAGTTTTAAAGGTAAGATCACTGACTTCTCCAGTTACAAAATCTGAACCATCCCTTTCAAGACTCTCCTATACTGGACTCCTGTGCAAAAACAAAGTGCTGTTTTAACTTACTCCATATTTTTTTTTAACTTACTCCCTATTAAAGACAGCCAACAATTATTAAATTAAGTAATCTCCCTTATTATAGTTAGTAAGAAATTGTTGATGACTGCTGTCTTTGGCTGATGGGCATCTACAGTTGAATAACATGTATGGAACAAAGTATAGATATTGGGTGAAAAGAAAATAGAGTTGAAGTAGTCAAATGTAGAGCTCACTTTAGAAAATAAAAATAATGAACATTTCTTGAGTGTTTGTTATGTTAGATACCATAAATATTCTCCTTATATATTATTTCATTTACTCACCAAAACCAACCACTGAGTAGGTTCACTAAACCCATTTTACATATGAGAAAAATGAAAATCCAAAAAATTAAAGGACTGAAAAAGTATGCACCAATCATAATCCAAGCGGTTTCTGCACAGAGACTGACTCCAAAGAATTTAGTTGTAAGACTGAAACACTTCAGAAAGTCAAAACAGAATGAAATCTGAAAGGATCACTTTCAATTCAGCTCTAAATCATTAGTAAATTTGGAGAGAACACTTTCAGGATGGTACTGGTGGTCAAGGCCAGATTGCTGTTGTGGACCCAAGGGATACAAGAAAATAGGGGCATTGGATACTGACTTTCTCAAGAAATCTGATTGGATAGTATCTTGAGGAGAGGCATGAATATGGGTAGTCATTTCCAGATGAGAGATGATTGAGATGATCATAAATAGAAAAAAATTAGAACCAGTCAAAATGGAGTAACTGAAGATACTTTTTAATAAAAAAATGAATGTATTCAATAGAGTTATACTTTGGAAAAGCCAAGGGAGTACAAAGGAGTCAATGATTAATAAGAGAGCTTAATGTTTACTCTTGTTAAACAGGGGTAAAAATTAGTCCTGTGAGACTAAATTTGATTTTGGGAAATGTCAAAGTACCAGCAGTTAAGTCCATATTTGATGATTGTGATAAATATTATCATTTGATGTTCAAATTAAGGTTTGATGATATCTTAAGACATTTTGACTCTCAGAAATCAAAAGTAATTTCAGGATTTTCAGCATTAGAGAAGCACTATGTATTGTTTCTAAACAAACCAACAATTATTGATACATAAACTGTAAAATATTCCCACACATATAGTTTAAACTATGAATTTAAGGAAACACACGTGTGTTTCAGTAAAGTCAAAGCTTCAGAAACATTCATCTGACAAGAGGGCAATGAAATAGCAAATATATTTGTCTTACATCTATATATACACACACATATATATATGTTTAATCAAGACATATACATGTGTACATGAATATACTCAAGACAAAAAATTCTGCATTTTATTCATCTTCGTGAAAAATTGTAAACACTGCAATAACCATACTCAAACCTTGAAAATTTAATATTTAATTTGTTTTTAGGATGTAAATTCTAATATAATCAATGCCATTGCTTCAATTTACAAATCTATAGTGTATTAAGATTGATAGACTCTGACAGACTGAGATCCTTACCTTTTCTAGATGATCCAGGCAATCATTTTCTTTTTGATATAGACATAAAAATTTCTGCTTCAAGTTTTCTTGGTTAGTAGGGAGTTTGAGTTTTAATCTTTTTGACATTCTTTACAACACCCCTTGTCTTCATCAAAAAGAAACATTTATTGAATTTCTAGGATGTGTTAAATTTTAGTAAAGATAATAAGAATCTGAAAAGGAAAGTCACCTTTAAAACAACAACAACAGGGAAACATTTCATTTTTTATGGCCCAAACCTGGTTCTGTTTATACATTCATTGTGAGTATTTATTGTAGAACTAAAAAAACTTACTGATGAGTTGGAGTTTCTCCTCTCATCTTATTGATCATAAGAAAAACTTAAAATGACTACTAGGCTGCCAAAAAATCTTTATTGTTAATAACAATTTGTTAGTGTAATAAACTATGAATATTGCAAGCTCCAATTTCCAGAATAAGCATAAAAGACCATTAAATTAAAAAAAGTGACTAAACAGAAAGATACATTGCACTGATAATTGGAGGAAACATTGTGCTTGAGAATGTATTTACTTTAGATTGAGAATATAACCTTACAAAGTTACACTGTTTCATTTTCAAAGGACTGATTTTAATGGAGCATTGTGTATCATAAAACAACCTTGGGATGTACTCCTCTTGTCATTCTAAAGTGCCTGATGCATGCTCTAGTCAAAATAACAACTATCCACAGATATTGCCATAGACCATTTACTCTGTTAAAGAGTTTGGTCTCCTTCAAGAGTTTCACATTTCACTCTTATTAACATTTTTTTTCCTATGAATCTCGTTGTGCCTAGCTATATGCGAGAGGTGTGATTTGGGAAAAAAGGCAACCATGAGTGGCAACAATAAAACTTGCTTTGTGTGAGCTAACCGAGCTAGACCAACAAACATCATCAAACCACTGTTCAAAGCTTTCTTAGCCAAAATCAGCAAGCATCATACTTGTTATGAGATATTTTTCCATTTGTAATTACAAAATATATTCTTCTATATGTTGATTCTCTTTCTCAAATGTTACCTTATGATTGTCAAGTAAATTTAATCTTTGTAGATGATGGTGATCTTCTGATTTAAACTTGTAGATGGTAAGGATTTTCTGATATTAGCATCATACTTGGAGGTGGAATACAAACTACACTAGGCATTACTGATAGTTCTCACATACGAGCTCCAAAAATGCTTGGAGAGCTAACAAATTGTATTTAAATTTGAAGGTGGTTTGTTCTCTTTCATCATCCTTGCCACCTCTCACCTTTGGGTAGGGACATATTATCTCAATACTAAATAATTTATCCAGGGATGATTGTAGCTGAAATATAAACTTCTGAGAATACAGGGAATATTATTTCCCTTCGATACATATAATATCTCTAGAAAAGCATCAAGCTTCCTCGTAAAGAATATCCCAAAAATATGAAATCCACAAAGCAAGGGAATTTCTTATATTTCAGCAAAGTTTATTTTTACTAAAATTTTCATTTATGAAGAGAATATTTACAGCAGAAAACATAATAAAAATTTAGGAAAGTACATCAAAATGCACAGTGGTTAATAATCCTAGAAATAATCAATACAGTATTACAAATATATTTTTATGATTCAGACCAGAAAACTTAAGCAATATTCTCAGACTCACACAGCAATCTCACATGGGTGAAAGAGACAGGATTTAAGACCAGGACAAATGTAGCAAATAACCTATTTCTCTTTGTCCTTCTTTCCCTTCTTTTCTTACCTCCTCTAACAAATGATTTTGGCCTCAGGAATGAAAATTTGAGTCAATATTATTGCATTATTTTAGTCACGTTATAGGATTTTGTGTGCCCAATATTCTGAAACCAAACTATTTCATGAGAAAAATGTGTTTTGAGTTGTGAATAATCAATATGCAAACACTTATTGGTTACAATTCATAGGTAAGACATAGTATATGCTCTGATTAAAAGATGGATCCAATATAAAATGTTCAATATGGGAAATCAAATAACCCCGAAAATTACATCATTTGAGAGTGAGTCATCAGCAGGTATGTTTCACAGGGAGTGGATTTTAAGCCTTTGAGCTATAACTTGTTTTATGGCAAGTTGTTAATACTGTAAGCACATCAGAGACAATATGATGCTATTACGAATAAAATCTTGGCAGAGCCTCAGCATTCAAATTTCCTGTTTAGAAGTCAGTAAGGAAGATATTTTTCTTCCATGTGTATTAAAGAAAAAGGAGACGTAACCACTTATACAGAAAGAAAGAATGCTGAAATGGGGGCATACAGATAATGCTTGCTGAGATAAAGCAAAACTAATCTTTCTTTTCAAACAATATCTTTTGACTAAAATTTGCAATTTTACCTAAGATAAATTAAATTTGTCCTTATAATTATTTAGTCGGTCTATAGAATTATGTCTCAAATCCCACAAAATCCAGCACAAATTTAAGTTTAATGTAGGTATTTAATTTTTTTTAGGTATTTAATTTTTGAAACATATACATTGTCTGACTATGTTACCAAAACTAAAATTTATAAAAACATAAATTCCGGGGCATCTGGCTGGCTCAATCAGTAGAGTATGTGATTTCAGAATCATAAGTTCGAGCTCCACATTGGGTGTAGAGATTACTTAAAAATAAAATCTTCAAAAAAAAAAAAAAACAAATTATTTCATTGGATACATTTCTCTAAGTGTTTTGATATGTATTTCTAGAAATTTTTAGAGATAAAATTAAAAATTAAGAAATGTGATTATCAGTTGATAAAATATGAATTATAGTTTACATTTTGTAAAGCTATTGATAATCAAACAAAATTAGAAAATATTTAATATTCTTTCTTTTAAATACATGCATATGCAATATATTTTCATATATCTATGCCTCAAAATCTCAAAATATTTGTTTTGTGTTTTTAACCCTTAGAATTAGGAAGCCTCATAACAAATTTAATTGATATCAAGACAGTATAGTACTCATATATGTATTTAAATCATCCATTAAATTTTATACTGTCATTGATATCACTAATCATTGAATTCTAGAATTACATATTAGACAATAGATAGGATTTAATAACAGTAGTCAGTAATCTAATTAAAAAGAATTAGTAATTGTAATTTCACCTAATAAAAATTAAATCCACAGTTAAATAAAGAAAGAACTATTTTTGAAGGGGATAAGGAAGTCCCCCTTATTTCTATTAATCTCTTGAATAAATGTATTATCAGTATAGTTATCTTTATCTATGTGGTGCAAATATATAGGCTTTAGTAAGAAATATGGAGTTAAGGTTCAGAAAGAAACTGCAAAAATGTATTAATAAAAATATAATAATTTACTTTGTTTTCCAGATTTATTGAAATATAATTGACATATAATGTGTAAGTTTAAGGTGTACAATGTGATGATTTGAAATATGTATATATTGTGAAGTAATTACCAAAATAAGGTTTGTTGACATTTCCAGCATCTCACATACTATATTTTAATTTCATTTTTTGAAATTATACTTATGATTATGATTATACTTATGATTGTAACTATAATTACTGATAAATGTTAAAATATCTATAAATGTAGAAATATGAAAATAAAAAAATAAGTGAATGAATTTTCCCAACATCAAACATTTCTTTTCCCATAAGCAAGGAATATGATAATTGGATAAATATTCTTTTGGACATTTTTCTATCCTTAAGTTTGTGTGTGTGTATTTTTAAATTTAAAAAACATAAATAGAATTATATATGTTCTTAAG
Source organism: Vulpes lagopus (assembly GCF_018345385.1). Taxonomy (NCBI): domain Eukaryota; kingdom Metazoa; phylum Chordata; class Mammalia; order Carnivora; family Canidae; genus Vulpes; species Vulpes lagopus. The sequence continues at coordinate 39,125,818 of NC_054839.1, read as the reverse complement.
TAACTGATCTTTTCTAAATCAAACTTTATTATGATTCTCTTTCATGTCAGTATATAGATACACATTTCATTAATTTTAACCATGGCATAGTATTCTATCCCATGATTATAACATGCTTTCTTCTTTTTTTTTTTTTTTTGCATAAAAACAGTGTTGCAACCAACACCCTTAAATATATATGAAGGTTTGTATAGGATAGATCTCTAGATAAATAACTTCTTGAATCAAAGGGCACATGCATTTAAACTTTGATGGATATGGCCAGTCTGCCTATACACCATTGGATGTCTACAGGTGTACCAGCGAGATTTGATAGAGCCAGTTCACATATCCAAAACAAACTTAGGTAGAATGAATGACTCATCTTATAACTTTTGCCAACAAAATAAGAGCAAAATCATTGATCCAACAGCAATAATTATTATTTTAAATTGTCTTTGACATTAATGAGGTTATTTTCAATGCATTTTTGGGCTTACATGTTATGCATATTTGTTGTTCTTGGATTGTTTATTCATCTTATTTTGTTCATGTTTCTATTAAGTTGTTTCATGTATTTTATTTTAGGACTTTCAGATACTATATATTACAACCCTTATCTGAAATAGAGTTCTCATGTACGTCTGTAGGTTTTGTCTGTGTAGCTTTTTTTTAATTTTTTGGTCCAGCTTTGTCTCTTCTTATTTCTCAAAAAATCTGATTCTCCACTTCCTAATTTCTAGTAAAATTCCCTAAAATTTCTGGCAAACTGGTGGTATAGTTTCATGATTTTCCATGCCAATTATATGTTCATTCTTAAATACATACAAACATATTTGTCGCCTCAATAAGATCTCATGAAAGTAGGGAGTTACATATATGTATTCAAATACACGTTAAGACCAAGTCTGACATTAATGATTTATTTAGAGTGACATATTTTCCTGTTGAAGGACATGTGTATGGGCTCTTGAATGAGTTAGACTTTGCCTTGAACAATAGTCCTTTCATTCAGCATGCATCTAAATTAACCTGTCCAGGACTTATTTTTTGTGTGAATAAAGAATATAATAATTCTAATAATTCTACTTCACAAGATAGTAAAGACTAAGTAAAGTGTAAAAACAGCCACTTACAAAGTTCTAGAAATAGGAAATATCTTTATTCTTCAGTGGGTTTCTTGTATATATTTGGTGGAATATACATAAAGGAGATGTCTATGTCCATGTTCTTTGCTTTACTAAACCACCAGACGCAAACATTATATATGAACTTGTCCCAAGGTGTGAAGATATTTAATCATATCCAATTTTTATTATATATATTCTAGTAAATAAAATAATAATCTTTCAATAACAACTCACCTATATCTTAATTACAGCTACACTATGTATTCCTTTCTTACCAAAAATTTACATCTTAAACCACTTACTGTGAACCAAGAAGGCTATGTGCTATAAAGGGACATGCAGAAGACTGAGCATGAGAGAAATCCCATGTGAACATACCACTGGTTTCTAGGAACTTAAAAAATGAGGTCTAGATTTTGATTGCAAAAAGCTGATTGCATTGGAAAGGAGAAAGACACTGTGCATCTCTAATTACAGCTCTGTTAAAGTGTTAATTATGTGTTACTATTCATCTTGGGCTCATTTCCTATAGCTCATATTGTCTCTGTTAGTGCATAAATATGTGTAAAATAATTAATAATTAGTGGCCAAATAAATTATGAATTTATATTTAACTGTATTTAATTTCATACATTTCAAATGTATGCAGAAATAAGCATGTTTATTTTATAAGCCTTATCTTGCTTTAATGAATTCTACCTACCTGTAAATATTACCATCTAGAACTTTCATTTATGTTTCCTGACTACATACAAGGATTCATATTTCTCACGTTATGTATGTGAAAGTAGCAAATGGAATCCTCCTAAACTTTCTTTTGCTCAGAGTACAGGAAATATTCACTTTGTATAATTTGTGATACACATGGATTTCCATTTATCAAGATTTAACAACATCAGTCCCGCAACAAGTTGCAAATTTCAGGTATAGTAGTAAATTGACTATGAACAGTTGCATTAAGCACCAAATTTGCTGCTAGCTTTTCAGTCCATAAATCGTTATGTAAATAACAGATGCACATCATGATGATCTGTCATCTGCATTACTTTTTTCAGTCTATGGATGACTGATCACTGTGCATCTGTTATTTGGTACATGCACAGACAGCAATACATACAGTTGTGTTGCCTCCTTATAACCCAGTGATAAACCAAGGTGACATTTTAGAAAAAAGAATAATCAATAGAGGAAACTGTCCAAAAAAAAAAAGATGAAAGTACAACAATGAAACAGAAAGTCAGAATTCTGAAAGTGAAATTTGAACCAAATACAAATGAAGTTGTAGAAGACATGGATGACCATACACATGTTGGCATTGCCGCTATTAGAGGGATTCTAGATTTGCAACTGGAGAAATTTAGTGAAGGTGAATTTATCAACATGACTGAAAAAAGTGGTGTGGTAAAAAGAATGAAGATACACCAGAGGCACTGACACTGGCAAAATCTTTACATTAAGGAAATTCCTATGGCACCTGGGTAGCTCAGTCAATTAAGTTACTGCCTTGGGCTCAGGTCATGATCCAGGAGGGGTCCTGGGATTGAGCCCTGTGTCTGGCTCCCTGCTTAGTGGGAAGTTTGCTTCTCCCTCTCCCTCTGCACCCCCCCCCACTTGTGTACTCTCTCTCAACATAATTAAATAAAGTCTTTCAAAAATAAAAATAAAGAAATAAAGAAACTCCTGGAGATATTTCACAACATTGAGAGGGCAAAGAATAAAATGTCGGAAGCTGATCTAAACTTATATTTGATGAGAAAAAGGGGATACACTGTTCAAGCTGCATAAATGACTCATTTTTCTTTTTCTTTTTCTTTTTTTACCAAAAAGGGCACTTTATTCTCAATATTTCCCATTTTTAAAGTAAAGTGTACTACAAATATTGGCTTTTATATATGATTTTTTAAATGTCCCTATATATTTATAACTTACACTATAAGACATTTTAATGGTTTGATTAAAATTCTTAGAAGTCATACAATAATTACAATGAATGTTTACTAAGGCAAATGGTAACTAGAATTATTATGATCATTTCATAATGTGTAAAAATATTGAATCACTTTGCTATACACCTGAATAGAGTATTGTATGCCAATTACATGTCAATTAAAAAAATATATTGCTTTGTATGCTTTCAGCTTGCAGGATAATTTTCAGTTCCCACACTATAATACAAATCAGAGACTTGCTACAAATATTCACTAGTAAAATGTTGTCCTTAAGCTCCAAATATAATGCATCAGTAAATCTTGTTGACTCAATCTTTGAAATATATCCAGAATATGTCCACCACTTTTGACCACTTTTCATATCAACAGCAATGATAATTAACCATTATGTCTTGATTTTTTTATTATAACCATCTTTTAACTAACTTCTCTCTGTTTTTATCTTCTCAGACTATTTACATCAAATCAACCAGAATGGTTTTGTTTAAACTGGAACCTGACCATGTTGCTTTCCAGTTTGTAACCCTCCTATGGCTCCCATTTGACTCAGAATAATAGCCGAAGTGCTGAAAATGGCCAGCAAATCTTTACTGTGATCTGTCTTCCCAGGTCTTTAACTCACTGGCCTTGCACCATTCTCTGCATAAATCACTGCTGCCACCATATTGTCCTCATTGCATTTCCTTGACATTTGTAGATAAGTTAGAGCCTTATGAAATTTTTACTCATTGTGCTCTTCCTTACCTAGAAAGCAGTTCAAGTACCCATTCACAATCCCTGTTTCTCTCTCATTGTCATCAGTCTTTTACCTAAATGCCACCACCTTCATAAGGCCTCCCTGAGCACTTTTTAAATTGTCACATCTTCTTCTCAAGATGTTATTTTCCCTTCTTTGTTTTCCTTTTCTCTAAAGCACTTATCATTTTCACAATATGCAAATATTCTGTAATTCACACACCAAAACCACATATTATATTGTTATGCTAATTGCATTTTGTTATATTGTTTTTTTTTCTCCCATGAGAATGAAAGGGCTATCATAGCTTTTCCTCAACCTATATTTGATGAATACATGAATAAAAAAATGAAAAACTGGGTCCTCATGGGAGATTTCTCACATGACATTAAGAGGTCTGATAATTCTGATTGACTATTGTGAAGATTCTCTAAGATGTGTCTTGTAAAATAGGGCAATCCATTTGGGATTCTCCAGCTGTGGTCAGAGATATCTGCACAATATGCTTGCAAAATCATCTACCTAATTCTTGTTATTATTCGTTCATGTAGTCTAAGGTTGTATCTAGGCTTTTTTTCTTGATGCTATACATTTTTGGAACACAGTGAGGTTGCTATTGACTCCCAAAGTTATTTGTTTGTGAATATAGTATTTTAAAATTAAATATTTATTGGTGGAGGAGTGAAATAAAAGGCTGAGATAATTTATCCTGTAAGGGAAAGCTGAACTAACTAGGGATGTTTAAAGCAGAAGCATACTTAGGTGACTCTTTGAGTCAGGTTCTACAGCTGTACTAGAGAATTTGCTAGGATTTTAACAATTCTCTCAATTCTCTCTAAAGTCTCTAGAAACCGAAACATGTCTGATTTCCTTTTATTTGTACACACATACACAAACAATAACATGCACACCCATGTATGAGTATACATTTATACTTGTAAAAGAAGGTAACATAAGGAAATAAACACTTTTGGAATAATCAGATGATGGTTGACTCTTTCTGAAGGAAACTGTGCTGACACTAACTAAATCAAACATGGCAATTGTTAATATTTCACTACATGGGCAAAAGCTAGCACAGAAGGGAGGGGTAATACTTTATCCAAAGCAATATAGTATAAGAAGTCCAGGGAGAAACAGGCCAGGAATAGTGGGAGTTCCAAGGAGAAATCATGATAGACACAAATTTAACTTGATATTTAGGAGGTATAGATATTAATGGAACTGATTATAAAAATTATATGTTAAGTTTACCCTCTCAGTAAGAGACTCACCAAAATATATGTGCATTAAAGTTAAATTAGTGTTGTACTTAAAAGAAAGTGACATGATTTAGAAACTTATACCTTTTTAAGAAGGATGAAGAAAAAAAAAAAGAAGAAGGATGAAGATATCTTCAACAAAATAAAATAATTAAAAAATATTTTACGAATGCAATTGTGATTTCAGGACACCTTTTGGTTGACACAGGAGAGAAAAAAAAGCGAAAGAAACATATGCTACTGAGGCTAAATAACATACTTTGAAGAAATGGCAAATTCAGATCTTTTGAGAAATAATACTTCAACTCAAATGAACAACACAGAACACAAAATCTGAACTGTGAAAAAAGAAATCCTAATCTGACCAGGTAGAGGGGACTTCCTTATTGTCTCTGCTAAGAACAACAAGGCAAGGACAACTGGAAGGTGTACTGTTTTCCTGGGGGGATATACCAAGTCATGATTAAGAGTCTAAGAATATAAACATCCCGATGGCTACTGTATCTTACTGATCCAAGATGGAATGGAGAATTTACCTCATGAAATCTGTAATATATAATCCATTGTTTTTAATTTCCTGGTTACATAAGTGTGGACACTCGAGAAGTTATGCAGCAATCTTTATCTCTATCTCTATCTATCTCTATCTCTATCTTATCTATCTCTATCATCTCTATCTCTATCTCTATATCTATATCATCTATATATATATATATATATATATATATATATATATATATATCTTCCTCTGTCCTAATTGAAGTTTTTATTTAAAGACAAGCTTTTATTTAACTGAGCAAATTAAAACCTTACTGGATAGGTGCGGTTTAAAAATGATTTGATTTTTGGATCTATATTACAAAACTAGAATTAGATTCTAAGAGATATGCTGGGGAAAAGATTGCACATATGACTGGTGTCTGCCCAAATCTGTCTGAGGATAAAAACAATTGTGTCATAGTAACAGTAACGATAATTCTCTGTCTACTCTGTAACCACTAGATAACTTCTTAAGAAAACTTTCAGCTAATTATTTCTGGGAGACTCTAGAGAATATCTCATAAATACAGGTTATTTAGCTACAGTGTGATATCTATTGTTTTTTTTTTCTGATTCTGTCTCTTTGTTTTGATATCTAATTCAAAGCTTCAGATACATATAAAGTCAGGTTTATGCCGTGTTTATGAAGTTGTCTATAGTTTTGTCACTTGGTGATACTACCAAAAGTTCACTGTGTTGACCTTCCAGGAACACTACTATTCTGTGGGCAAGCTTCTGAACTCTGTCAATTAATACCACTTATGCAGCTAATCAGTTTACATCCTTGCCTAGATCATGCTATTTTTTTCCCCACACAAGTGCAGATGTATTTTTATCTTACTTCTGTTTATCCTTGTCTCTCAATGATATTTTAGAATGGTACAGAATTGTTGGTGAATCTATTCTTTCAAATTTATTTTACACTTCTCCCTCTTTATGACCAAATAGGAGGTAAGTAGAGATGAGTCTGAGGTCAGTGTGAAGTGTTCTATCATGCACTCAAAATGGTCCTTGCTTGTCACAGTTGAGGCATTGCTATGACACCCACCTTCTGAGCTTTTCTCCTTCTTATCTTAGCATATTGTTACTTAGCTTATTGTTTAGAAGCTTAGTTTATTATATAAATGGTTTCCAAATAGACACACTAAACCAGTCTTGCAGACATACTCAGGCATATTGAGATCCTAGGAAAAGCTCTGGTTAACCTCACACTTGAATGCTGCATTATAAAATAATATTATCTGGCTGCATTCTTCCCAAGAAGAATTTCATCAGGCAATGTTAAATGGGCAAAAAAGACTTTATTAAAAGACTATTGCAAAAGAGGAGAGAGATTCAACTCAACTCTGCTGAAACCAAAGGTAGGGTGAGCTAGTGGAAAGCAGTGGAAGATATTAGAGGGAAGTTAATACAATTAGGGTGTCTCTGTTTTCTAATTATTCCTTATTGGTTAGGTTTCTACATTCCCACAGAGCCTGGAAAATTGGGGTGCTCTCTTTCTTGATAATTTTAATTTAAAGAGATGACTCCTAGGCCCTTGAGAAAGACATTCCTGAGCTGTAAAACTTACAAGATGCTGAGAGAAAATTTACATCTCAAAGGGACAGAAAAGGAATTTACAATTGCAAGTTTCTAAAGCAAATTGTCTAAGAAAAGGATGGTTTGAGACCCCAAATCAGAAGGAAAGCTGTCTAAAGTTTAGTTATGCTGAGAGGAACATTAAAGTTGTCTCCATCATAGGTAGGATCCTGAATCTCCAAATTCCATTTGCCATAACAACCTAAGGAGAAGTCCTAAAGAAATATTAAAAGAAAAATGATGATGATGATGATGAAAGAAAAGCTGCTTTATTTCTATGTGCCTAGTACTACGCTAAGCTTTTTAGATGGATATTTTAATTATTTAAAATAAACTACTGAGATAGTGACTATCTAATTTCCATTTTCCAGTAAAGATACTGAGTTTTAAAAAGTTATCCAAGTTCACACTAACAATAGGTGGTCGGGTCAAAATTCAAACCTAGGGATTTTGGTAGGTGAGCTAAAGGAACATGTATCACCAGCTGAATGCTAACCATACATGCTTAGTCCTGGTAACCTAGATTGGGTCAAATGGGCTGCAAGGATCCAATTAGAGTCTACATATTCTAAGTCACTTGTGTCCTAACTTCATAATTTTTGTCTTTGCATTTGTAGTTTTGCATTTGTAGTATATTTGCATTTTGTAGTGTATTTTTATTAACTTATTTTTCTCATTGTCTTCTTTCTTCTCCCCTACCCTCTCTCTTTAACTTAATCCCATCCTAAGAAGTAATACACCCAAAAATCATCTTCAATATGATATAAAAGCATGCCACTAGATTCTAAGTTCAATAAAGGTTTTTTCCTAATTTATTTCCCGTTTATACTATTAACATCATTTGCATAAAATAAGTATATGATAAATATATATTGAATGGAAGAATGAGTCAGTGAGTAATCCACCAGTGAGAAGTGTGCAAGACTTTGGGAAGCAGTGGTCTAAGATATGTCTGTAGGAAAGAAAGTGGGTCTAATAGCTTCTTTTGTCAATATTCCCAAATTCACATTCTAATGTTAAATCTCTAGATCTCAATATTTTGATGCTGAGAAAACTTGAAAATACAAAAAAAAAAAAAGAATGAAAAAAAGTGTAATCTGCAGAAACCAACAGCAATAATTTTATTAGGCCATAAGCCTAATGTAGGTGTGATTTAGTATCATAAACCTACTACAATCTTGGGTTGTATAATCGGTGTTTAGTATAAGTGAAATATTTGCAGATTTGAGGAATGGGAGTGAAAACCAGTGCGTAACTACCTGACTTTAAATATTTGAAGATTTGTCATGTGAAAGCAATTACATTTATGTTAAAGGACTAAAATATCAGAAGCAAGATTGATAAATTATGTAAACTAAAGAATATCTGATTTCAGTGAAAAACAAAGACTTCAAAAATAGCTTCATTGCCTAAGATAGAAATAATTGTCTTTGGAGTCAGAAACCTTTCCATTATTAAAGATATTCATGAGAGATTCTGACTAGAGCATTATAGGATAGAATGGAGAACAGAATGAAGAGTGATATAAATATATATTTTTAGATTTGTGATTTGTTCATTCTGTGATTCTGTATGGTGTCACTTTAGGATCCAAGATACTTTTGCTGTATTTTGTTCTCTCCTGGGATATATCAGTCATATCACCTTTGAAAAATTCCGTAGTACTACAACCAGGATAACATTGGGCCTAGGAATTGGGGGAAAATAAAAACTGTTGTGGGTACTAGAATCCCATATAATGGGTTAGAAGAAGAGATTAGAGCATGATTTCCATTATCAAAGCACAAAAAAAGGACTGCCCCTATAAAGGGATGAGACTTAATACAATACAGAATAACTAAAAGAGACTTTTAAATTCAACTTTTAAAAGGAAGTTTTATAAAAAAGAAGTTCTGTTTTTGTTTTGTTTTGTTTTGTTTTAATGAAATTACATGTGGAATACCAATTTACTCACCCTTGCAAGATTTTAAAGAAAGGATGAACAAGAACCTTTCAGAATTTTGTGACAGTATTCTATAATTTGGTAGAATATTGAATGGGATAACATCTAAATTTTTGCTCTAATATCAAGATTCAAATTTTGTGGTCTTTTACATTATAGAAATAGATATGTTTCAGACATTCTTTATACAGATAAGAGACTTCCCATGTGTAATGATTTTTCAAAACACCATCTGCCTTAAGATTCTATTACTGTGTATCCAATGATATATTGATGTGGAAATTAGTATGCCACCTGGCTTACATAGTTTGAATGAATTCTCCTGTATTTTGTTAGGAGGCAAACACAATGGACTAGTTGTGCTAGACAGCCACAGTCCATTATGTTAGTAACTAGGATATGGCTCTCATACCTCCTGAGAGGTATGATTCTTATTAGTTTACTAGATCAATAAAATGAAAAGACGACTTGTAAACTCAATTATTATTATGCTATTATTTTTCTCCTTTCAACTTTTTCGTCATACAAGGTATTATGTGAGTCCTTTTGAGTCTGTCAATTTGATAAGTTAATGATTATAATCTAATGTCCTACTATTAAGTTTACCTATCACAGCTTATCAAAAAAATTTATTCATGTTATCAAAACAGATTTTTCAAATTGTTTTAAATAGTTTAAATATGAGTAGTATGGTAGTAAAATACTATATAATAGATTTTAACAATAAATCATATTAGAATGCTCATAGAGGATATATATATATATATATATATATATATATATATATATATATTTATCTGTCTATATGTATAAATTTTCTTCACTTTTCCGGGGATTACACAGTCATATGTCTTTTCATGATGAAAAAAAGAATGTAAATAAATAAATCATAATTGTGAATGCACTTTGGTTTAAAATGCTATATTTTAATGAAGATGTAATATTTGTTACATTTGCAACTTATGCTTGACACATTGCCACCATGGAGCAGATATGGAAATATAAGAAGAAACTCAAAAACATTTAAATATAGAGTGCTAAGAGTGACAAAGTTGCCCTTTTTGAGAAGATAAACAATTTGAAAGTTCCAGTCATCATATTAGCTGTGTGGATTTTATCATTAAGAGCATTACATAAGAATGGCATAGTCATAGTAATCATAGCTAGCTTTTATTGAGCGGTTATTATATGACAGTCCCTATACCCAGCACTTTACATATAGTATCAAATTCTCAAAGCAAATTTAGAAATAAACTATTTCCTCCATCTCAAGCTCCTTCCCCTGTCCCCAGTTTATGGATGAGAAGATTGAGCTTAAATCAAGTAAACAGAGTCTTTTGCTCTTGGGCAGGCATAAAACTTGATTGTGAATAATTGTGGCACAAAGCGAAAGGGGTTTCTATATGGAAGGATGGCAATTAACGTAAAAGGAACAAGATGGAAAGAGGTAGGGCCGGATAATGAGGAGCTTATATACCATGGTAAAATTTCAGACATCATTTTGTGCATGATTAAGAGCTATTTTAGTACTGTGAAAAATGGAAATGCAAGATTAGATTTTAATGAGCAGGACAGACCAGTCCTGATATTACAAAGCGATAATTGCTATAAAGAAAATAAAGTAGATAATAGGACAGAGAGTGACAAATGGTGATGACATTGTGGGTTAAGAAGGTTACATTTGGACTGAGACCTCAATAATGAGAGACATTTGAGCTGAGATCCGAATGTTGAGAATGAATAAGTCATCTGAAAATCTTGTGTAATAATGGTCAGGAAAAGATCAAATATCCTAAGATGGGGAATAGTTCAGCAGATGTTTTTAAGGACAGGCAGATGTCTGGTATACATAAAACATAGTGAAACAAGGGAATGTGATAGGAGGTAATGTCTGAGATGAAGGGCCAAGTCATGCATGTTTTTGTGACAGCATAGTAAGTCTTTCGAATTTTATTCTAATAGCATTGAGAGTGGACAACCATTGGATGATGCTTTCCCAATGGCTCCCCTAACTTGAGTTGGAATAAACTGAGTTTTAAGTACCACTGGAGCAGTTACCTGGACATCTCCTAAGGAAAAATCATGCACTCTGTGGGTCTGTAATGCAAGGAATGAGGTTGAAATCTTGGAAATAGATCTTGAGGTCAAACCAGTGAACAAATGGAATGGAATGAGGCCTAAACATGAAACTCTCAGGGATGCAATTTTAAAAGGTGTCAAGAGAAATGGAGAGTTAGTAGTCAAAAAGATGGGCAGGGAAACTGGAATGTAGAGGTGAAGGAATACAGTGGAGAAGTACATGTCAAGAACAGAACATAAAATGTATCAAAACTAAAGAAACTTCAAATCAGATAAAGTCTAAACATTTTTTGTCATTTTTGGCAATGGAGAGTTAGAGATTGGGTGAGTTTGATATCTTAAGAGGGTACTGGGCATTCATAATGCTCATGAAATACCATTATTCAGAAAAATTTTAGAATATTTTAAAGCTTATAGGAGAATGCAGAGAATTTCTGACCCTGTTTTATCTAGGGCAGAGGCCTGTAACAGGGATAGCCAGAGCTGCTCTCTAGCCCTGGAAATGTTGGAAGCCTGCTCAAGCATTATGCCACAGAGACTATGAAAGCTAAAAGGATGTCAGTTTATGTTTTCATAGTCCTTAGTCACTCTTCTACCTTTGTCCTTTTGCTTAAACTACCAATCTCAGGGTTTGCTTCTACTTATTTCCCTCTTCCTTTTGTCTTTTATTTCTGTAATTCTCTAGTCTTATATTTTGCTGTCAATATAATTACCTATTGTGGGTTGACTTGCATCCCCTCAAAATTCATACATTGAAGCCCTAACCCCAGTACCTCAGAGTGATTGTACGGATAGAGGGCCTGTAAAAAGATGATTGAGTTAACATAAGAACCATTGGGGTGAGTCCAAATCCAATCTGACTACTATTCTTACAAGAAGACGAGATGTGGACACAACAGAAGAGATACCAGTGATGCACAAGCACGAAAGACTATATGAAGAGGCAGCAAAAGAATGGCCATCTGTAAGCCAAGGAGAAAGGCCTCAGAAGAAATGAACCCTGGGGCACCTTGATTTTGAATTTCCAGACTCCACAAACAGTGAGAAAATAAATGTCTGTTGTTTAAGTCACTCAGTCGATGGTCTTTGTTACAGAAGCCCTAGCAAATAATAAAGTGCCCTTCCTTACTTGTGTGATTCTTCACTACCATCTTTGGTCTCCACCCCATACTTTTCCCCCATTTGTCTCCTTCTTTTAGGTTTTCTATTCTGCATGTTCTCTTACTTCTGATAGCCCTAAATAATGCACTGATATTTTAAACAACATAGACAGATATTAAGTCCCCATAGTGTTATATCTAGAGTAGCGAGTTAGACAGATGGATGTAAGGCTAAATTAAGGAGTCTTTATTAAAAGCCAGTGCCTGCGAGGGGGCTCATGCTCTCCAAAATCTAGCAGCCCCAAGTAAGCTCAGGGGTAGGTTAATAAAGGCATAAACCACATCCTGTTGACAGCTTCTGTTGAGTCCTATTCACTTGCTAAGCTTTGTACAGAAGCCAAAAAGCTGGGTTAAGCGAATGTCTAGGGTATACTTCCTGAAACCCTGGGTATTGGGACATTTTGCTGTTTAAACAGACATAAGGTTACAATAATAGCGGCTATATACAACATGGCATTTCTTATGCTAAGTCCCTGGTATTTCAGTAGTAATCTTATGGTAATCACCCATAAATATTTTAGACATTGATTTAGATGAAAATAATAATGTTGTGATGATAAAATCTGCCAATTGATGTAATTAGATGCAGTGCTATAGTGAATGGTGCATAGCAGAAGGAGTGTCCAAGAAAAGATCTAAAAAAAAGGTAAATCCAATGAAGCAAAATTAAATACTGTTGAATGTAAAATCTAGAGCTTGTCTAAAATCTAAATTTATAAATATAGAGATTATACAGTCAAAAGCACAAAATGAAATGTCCCACAAAAAAACTTAGCTATTTTAATTGACTGTTACTGAAATATTTATCAGTGCAGTTAAGTTTGTAATAAATGCTAATGTAAAGTTAGAGGTAAGGGAAGCAACCGTCTCGCTTTTTTTCTGTTTATATTGTATTCATATAATTCCAGCTGCCATGCTTTAAGAGGGATATTAACTAACCTGATCAGGTCCAGAAGACAGGATATTGATATAAGGATTTTATTTAAAGATTAAAAAAAAAAAAAGGAGAGTCTTCATAATAGGTATCCTAAAATATTTAAGGGATGCTATTAAGGGATGCTATGTGAAGAAGAAATTCATTTTTTTTTCAAAGTGATCACAAAACAAACACAGCCCATGGAGAAAAACTATAGAATGGCCATTTAAGAATTTCCAAAAGATAAATTTGCTTAAAAAATAAAATGGTCTAACAAGTTAAGAAGTTAACAGGACTCAAATTTGGGGTGAGCAAACATATGTTGCTAGTGGGAATAGAAAAGCATTTACTGGGGCTTTCAAAATTAGGCTCCATGATACTTGGGTGATTTTCTGGAGTTGCTTAATGAACCACATATCACAGCAGAGGCAAAATGAAGGGAGCTAAGTAGCTGAGATCCTTCAACTCTGTCTTATTTCAAGAATAAAAGGCTTGCTTTTAAAACACCATATACTGGGACGCCTGGGTGGCTCAGCAGTTGAGCATCTGCCTTTGGCCCAGGGAGTGATCCCAGGGTCCTGGGTTCTAGTTCTACACTGGGCTCCCTGCTTCTCTCTCTGCCTATGTCTCTGCCTCTGTGTGTGTGTGTGTGTGTGTGTATGTGTGTCTCTTATGAATAAATAAATAAAATCTTTTAAAAAAAAGACACCATATACTACCCTTCTCAATATGACTATTTCATATCTTCTCTTCCTCAGCCTTCATCATTGCAGCAAGTGTCAGGATTTAGGTAATAAAACAGAGGTTACCACTCTGTATAGTGCACACAGAAAGAGATACTGTAGAAGGAAATAGGTTGCAAAAATGTTGGGAGGTCTGAAATATTTAAAAAGGGAAGGTTGTGTTACCTGGAAGTCAGTAACTTTAGGGGACTACTATTTGTCTTGAAAAAGCAGACGCTAGTCTGGTGCAATTGCTACAGGAAAGCAAGCTTATGTTTTGCCCCTTCAAAAACACTGTATCCTGTTCTTCTCACCAGCCCTGGGGGCTTCCCACTGGCAAAATATCCCAAAACTCTGATAGTAAGGATCCCTGCAAAATGTAATTTCTGGGTTATAGCACTTCTGATACAGGAAATAGCATCACAGTGGGGCAAGAACCATGTGAATTGCTAGAAACTCTCAACTGATGACACAATCTCATCCATTATGAAGAAAATAGAAATAATCACACAAGCCTACCAAAAGTGCATCAATCTAAGAACATCCTTATTCACATCTTTGCCTTCTTTCCTTTTATAATGTAAGAACTGCCCTAACTATACTTTTAGGCTAACTCCTCCTCTGTAGAGACAAGTCTCCCTGTAATTTTCCAGAATGTCTCACCCTCAATTGTTCCCATTATCAATATTTCAATACCTCACTGAATTATTCATATAGGAATACAACATACTTAAGAATTTTCTATATTAATAATATCCCTTGACTTGATATCCCCTCTCTACCTAATATTTTATCCTTTTGTTACCTGTATTAAGAAAAAAAGTTCTGAAAAAGTTGACCAAGAAACTATGGCCTCATTTCACATCACATCCTCCCCTCAATCTACTCTAATCTGTTTTCCATTCCCTAAACTCTATCAAGATCAAAAAATTCTATGTTTCCAAATGTAGAACTCAATTCTGTTTTTATTCTTTCTCTATCGTATGCATCAGAAACAGTATTGTTTTCTTTTCCCGTTTTTTATTCTCTTGGTTTCCTTCACACAAAATTCAACATTTCGTCTGCCATCTCTCTTGAACTCATACCAAATCTTTTGTGCTGGATCCTCTCTCTTGACTTCTAAATGTTGTATTTCCCAGTATGGCTGTTCTTCTGTTGTCTATCTTAGCATAATTTTGAGATTAGGTCATGTAATTTCACATGTTCCAATACAACTATCACAATCTATAGATTGTATAGATCTATAGATTGCCTAATACCATTCTCTTTGGAACTACAGATAAATATCAAATCAATTACACAACTTCTCCACTAAGATATAAAATAGTTTGTCTTGACATTGTTAAGAGAATCTTTGATTTCTCTCCACAAACATATCTTCTCCAGTTTTTTAATAATGTGCTTCCTTAAAGTTCTATTTCTATTTTCAAATCTACTAAATGGCTCATTCAAAACCAAAAACGTTATAATTTGTTCATTTATATTTCTCATCCTACTTCATTCATCAGCAAATGCCATTTCTTCCATTACTTAAAAAAAATTCCAGAATCAGTTCAATTTTCTCTCTCTTCCATCCACCTAAATCCACACCACTTCAACACTGGCCTTAGAAATCGCAATAGCTTTCTAACCTGTCTCCCTATTTCTACTCTTTGTTCTGACAATCTATTCTTCATCTGTCTCCCCACAACTCTACATAGCAGCCAGTGACTACTTCAAACTAAATCAGACCACCTCCCATACTTTAAAGAATGCAGGGGGGTTCTTTTAATTGAAATAAAACTCAATCTGCTATCCTGATTTACAAAGTGTTACATGAAATGACTTTTATCTATCCGACTAAACTAGTCTAAAATTACTCTCCCACTTGTCTGATAATTCCAGGGAACAAGCCTTCTTCCTGCTTCTTAAATATGTCAAGATTGGCTTAACTTTAGGGTCTTGCCTTTATTAGTCCCTCTGCCTGGAATGTGCTCTAGTGTATTGGGGTCTTTTTTTATGCTGAGGAAGCCTCTCTGAAGCCCATCTACAGTACCTAACTCCTCTTCTCACCAAATTTTTAACCTATGTAGATTTAATACTAATTGTATATTGTACTTGCTGAATTTTCCTTTCTACTAAAATGTAAGCTTGTTAAGTACATAGACCTCCTCCATTTTTTGACATAAATATTCAGTGTCTAGAAAATAGCCTGACACTTTGGGCTCAAAAATATTCATTAAATAAATGAGTTGCAAGTTTGTCTGAAGAATTAATTATGCATCTTAAAATTTTTATTCTGATTATAATTTTACTCTATAAATTTTTTCATTGTTTTAATTTAGGTTAGGTTATCACCAAATTTTTTTGTGTATATTTCTAAATAGCATATATTTTTGGTTTTGAGGCTCATATGATTTTTGTGGCAACTTTTCTTTTTCTTTCTTTTTTTTATAAAGACTTTTTTTTTTTTTTGAGAGAGAGAGAAAGAGAAAGCATGGGGAGGGGGTGGAGGTAGGGAAGTGGGGAGGAAGAGGGAGAAGCAGAACCCCTGCTAAGAAGGGAGTCCAATCGGGGCTCTCTCCTAGGACCTGATCATAACCTGAGCTAAAGACAGACCCTTAACCTACTGAGTCACCCAGGTGCCCCCATTGCAAGTTTTCAATTCTATTCTAGCAGCACAAAAGAAGCCATAGACCATATGCAAATAGATAGGCTTTATATAAATGCATTCCAATAAAACTTTATTTACAAATATAGCTGATAGTTCAATTGGCCCATGAGATGCAGTTTGCCAATCCACAAACGAAACTTGAGACTTGTAATTAAATGATATTCAAAATTATGTCAGATGGATTAATTTAAAGGGGAGAGCTCATGAAACTCTTTTTATCTTAAATGTATTTTCAAATATTTCTTTCCATTTTATTTATCCTTTACAGCTACTATTCCAGTTTTTATATCATCATTTCTTTCTTCCTTATGAGTATTTTCACTTTTATCCATTCCGACATTCTTATTTGTACTTTTCACCCTCCCAAAGTACATATCACTTGCTTTTTTAGAAAGAAGTTTTCCTACTTTTGTTAGAGATGCACTACTCTTCTTATGTGAAAAAGCGATGTGTTTACTTTCTTGGCAAAGCTCTAACGATAGATAAATTCAGCCATTGGTTTTCAATAGATGAACCAAGCAGAACAAGGTTGGAAAAAATAATACTCTCTTCTCTGAACATTTGTGTCCATAATATAAACGGTGATTAATATTTATTGGGCCTTCATTATTTCCAGTCAATTTTACTGTTTATCTTGCTAGCTAGCCTCTTTGTCCACTCTCCTGAGAAACATTATTAAAAATTTTCAACCTTCTTTTATATCTCATCTCCCTTATTCTCACTCACTCTTCTCAGATGATTTTTATTTTCATCATAGACAAAATAAAAGTTATCAAATTGGGATTTCGTAGCTTCCTTGACACCACATTTAAAGTAATTTCCATTTTTGATCATCCTTCTATTCTGATACAATAAAGTTTAGATGCCTTATCTGTTGTTTTAATTCTATTCCTTCCCACCTCCTAAACTTTGTACAATTGATTATTGTCTCTATTTCCACCATTTTCCTCTTCACTAGATCGTTTCATTTCCACATGTTTTAGTTTATCACATCAATCCATAAGTGATAAATTAATAATATATAGATAATAAACAATACATTATAACACATGACAAATAAGTAAATAAGATATAAATTACTCATTTGTACAAATGCTTCCATGTATTGTACATGGCTCTAACTATTCCTTTATCTCATATTTAATTTATAGTTAACATTCTCAAAAGAGTTTTCCAAACTCCTAATAAAATTTTCTCTTCTTTATTTCCCCAAATATTCCAATCTTGCTTTTTTCTGTAAGTTACCAATAGCATCCAAGTTGATATACCGAACTAATGAAAGATGAAAGATTATATTTCCCTGAAATCACTCGAGTCTTCCTATTTTTATAACATTTTCCCAGGCCGCATTTACCCATATGGAAAATTCCACTCTATCCCAAATTGAAGCAGTCACTAGATATTAACAACTTGTACCTTTCTCAAGGAACCTGCAGGGGTCCTTTTGTTCTTGCTCATACCAATTGCTGTCTTATTTTGCAGAAAGCTTGTATGTCAGAATGCTTAAAGACTAGCAGTCTATTTTTCCAGAATCACTCCTACTTGTCCTTAGCGTGGCTTCATCTGCAAAAGCCCTCTAAATCCCTTTCCTTGTTTAATCTCTTTGAAGCAGTTTCTTTGGAGGCTGTCATCCCTGCTGTGCATCAGCTTATAAAATGAAACTTTGTTCTTTCAGATCTCCTTGTTTAATTTATCAAAAGCTTAATTATTTTATTTTTATTTTTATTGTTTAGTTTCTTCACATCATTAGACACTGCGAGATACTCTTTTCTTGAAGCATTTCCTCATGGAAGAAAAAATATCAGACTTTTCTGACTTCCATCTTGCCTCTAGTCACTCTTTTGGTTTATACTTTTAGTTTTATTCTCTTTTATCTGATTTCTATATTTTGAATCCCCCCTGGTTTGGCTTTAAAATTGCTGTCTTGTCATTTTAATCATTCTTCCTAATATACCCTATCCATTATAACTTCAAGTATAAAATACATCTCAGTGAGTCACAAAGTATATCCAGAGCACAGTCATTGACACTGGATGCCAGAATCATATACCTGTTTTTCTCTCTGCCTGCCTCTGCCAGTTTCACTTTCCATTCACCATCCTTTACTTTCACCACCACTTCTCTAGACCAGCCACCAGCACGTCTATGGAACAAAATCTTTTTCCCTGGTCTCCGTATGGCCTCTCTGGTTCTTTTTACACCAATCTTCATAGATATACTCTCTTAAAATCCCCACAAAGTTTCCATGTCTGCCTTGTTTATGCTGAATTTCCCACATTGAAAACAGGACTTGGTACATAGCAGACACTCAATGAATTATTAAAAGAATTATTAAACTCAATGAATAAATGACTGAATGGATTTATGAATTCTTGACTGTAGAGAAAATTTTAATATCTGGATGCTATTGGGAGATGCAGTCATTCAACCAGTGGGTAATGTTCCCAGTGATCAAAATCTGTACTCTTTACAAGTAACATTTCTGCATTCATTTAGTAAAATCTCTAAGAGTAGAAAACTATATTTATGATTTATAAAAAAAGAAAACTTTTGTTATAGATGTCATTCATTACCTGCATGAATTCAGTATTTCAAAACCATTGAAAACTGTAATAAAACTTGTTAAAGACTTCAGATTCCATCCTAAAAAGTTCTACTTAACTAGAAACAAAACACAAAAGAAGATGAATTCTCATGTGCTCACATTTAATAACAATTATTCTTATGGAAAAAAATTTAACAATTCCACCATCTTTATTCCATCCCATTTCAAGATTTATGTGCAGGATAATAGTGCTTTATATGCTCATGCCGTTAGATTCATATTTAAAATTTTTGCACACCCTTAAGTAAAAACAAAGAAAGAGCTTGCATATAAAGCTGACTTAAGTGCGTTGTATTACATGCTCATGCCATCTGCTTTCCATTGAATTAAACCCACTTTTCTTTGGCCAAGAAAGGTATGGTCAGACTAAGTGAGTAACAGAAGAATAGTGCCCTGAATTTAATGCTGATCAAAATACATTTGCCATTTTCAAAACTCTACATTTCTTCAGCAACTCCTGTTTAAAACCAAACTGTCTCAAAGCAGAGAAGGGGCTCAAAACTCTTTCAATTCAGATCAGGCTGAATAAAACCTTATCTTGCCACAAGGGAGCGCTTTGCTTTTTCTATGGATGACATTGTATCACTTATTCTATGCATTATCCATTAATGAATTCCCTGTGCTAGAAGTGAGATTATACATTATTTGAATACCCAGTTGTTGTCATGCATAAAACTAGGATATAGGGAGGAGGGAAAACAGTTTTTACTGTGAATGTACTAAGTCACTTAAGTGGCTGTCATATGTCCCTCAGTTCAACAAAATCTTTTCTCAATGTCCCCTGGGAAGTTCAGAACATTCCTTTGGAAATGAAAATGTTTTTCTTCCCACTCCTACTGCATTTCTTTGAAGCCCACATACAAGCCATTATTCAAAGAATGAATAATCCTGAAAATTCTCCTGGGAGTATTATGCTGATGCATACTGAATATAATGCAAGACAGAGGACAGAATGAGGTACTTTTTGTAAATAGCTTGTGTAGTTTTTTTTTTTAAGTTAAAATTAAGAAGTTTTGCTTCAAATTATGTGCATGTTTATTTCACCATTATACTGCCAATTTCTTAATGACATCCGAAGCTGCTAGAATAATCTTTAACCATCCTTTATAAGCATTATAATCTGTACCATATTTCATTTTCATATTTTCACCATCCTGTGCCATTAAGTTATTTTATAAGGCTTCCTAAAGTATTTAGAATGTATTTGAAATTTACTGGACAGGAAGGGACTGGGGACTGTTCAGAAGCAAAAGGATGTTGTCAGACCAAATCTAAAATATGCCATGTTTTAATAATTGACTTTTAACAATCCAAACCTCATATGAAAGAATAAAATGGGAAAGATCCACCAATACTCAATCATTAACATGATTAATACAGATTTTGCTGAATGTAACTGTTTTTTACAGTAAAATATGACAAAAAATTCTCTAATACATTTGGAAATAAGTAAAGGTTGCATTCCACAACAGTGATAACAATGAATACTGAATTTTTTTATTAAAAAATATTGAAAAGGGATCCCTGGGTGGCGCAGCGGTTTGGCGCCTGCCTTTGGCCCAGGGCGCGATCCTGGAGACCCGGGATCGAATCCCACGTCAGGCTCCCGGTGCATGGAGCCTGCTTCTGCCTGTGTCTCTGCCCCCCTCTCTCTCTCTCTGTGACTATCATAAATAAATAAAAATTAAAAAAAATAAAAATAAATAAAAAAAATAAAAATAAAAAATAAAAAATATTGAAAATGTCAAAAAGTTCTTTCACAAATAACTCTTTCAGGTTTTTGCTTATGTCATTTAAAATTGGCCTAACACCCCACTCCCAGGCTCTTTGTATCCCCCCTCCTGCTTTATTTTTTATCACAATAATCATATTGATGTGACAAATTGCATTTTTTTCATATTTGTGATTGTTTACTGGCTGTATCTTCAGCACTTAAAGAATGTACAGGTTCTTATTAACAGAAAAATAATGAGGAGTATGTTGATGTATTGGGACTTAAATGGGGCTTCCAAAGCAGATGAGGTTTAGAAGACATAATAAATTAATTTATAGTGAGTTTTTGATCCCTATTTTTATGGTAATTGTATGATTTACTCGGTAGCCTTTTGCAGTTCCATCACAACAGTTATGGCATTGGGAGGCAGTGTGGCTAATGGAAATGTCTCGAGGATTTTAGATACACATAGAATATTATTCACTTTTATTATTTTGGGCAGATTATTTTTGTAATGTCTCATCTCTAGAAAAAGGGGTTTGGACCTGGTGATTTTTTTAAAAGATTTTATTTATTTATTTATTTATTTGACAGAGAGAGAGAGAAAGCACAAGCAGAGGAAGAACAGAGGGAGAGGAAGGAGCAGGCTCCCTGCCCTGATGCATGGTTAGATCCCAGGACTCTGGGATCATGACCTGAGCTGAAGACAGATGCTGAACCAACTAAGCCACCTAGGCATCCAGATTGGTGATTTTTAATGTATATCTAGTTTTCCTTGATTCTTTATTTCTTCTATTCATTTGTGTTTTTTGTTTTGTTTTGTTTTTTAAGATTTTATTTATTTATTCATGAGAGACACAGACAGAGAGGCAGAGACACAGACAGAGGGAGAAACAGGTTCCTTGCAAGGAACCTGATGTGGGACTCCATCTCGGGACCAGGATCATGGCCTGAACCAAAGGCAGATGCTCAACCGTTGAGCCACGCAAGTGTTCCTATTCATTTGTTTATCCATTTTCTCCTTCAGCAAATATTTAGTAAGAGCATGCAATTTGTCAAGGACCTAGGAATAGAGTTGTGAATAAGACAGACAAAATTCTGATCTGTAATCAAGTGGAAGAGTAATTAACAATACAAATAAACATATAAGATAAGGGTAAAGAAAATAAAGCAGAATAGGGAGATAGGGTGTGTGGAGATTACCCTAGTGTGGATGATATCAGAAGGTACATGTAAGGAGGTAATACTTGATCTTGATCTGCAGCTGGAATGATGAGGTAGCCAGTCATTTGAAAATTTTAGGGAAACATATTTCAGGGTGAAAAAAAAAACAAATCCTAAATCCCTAGGACAGAAATAAGCTTGGCATATTCAAAGAACAGGAAGAAATTCTATATAGTTGATGCAGAGCATGGTAGTGATAATACAAAAGGTAGACAGTACTAGGCCATGTTAGACTTTGTACCCTAGAATAAAGAGTTTGAGATTTATTTTAAATGAAAAGGGAAGCCATTTGACATATTTTAACAGATGGACGATTGCTTTTGATATCTGGGGATAATGGATTGTGAGGCAAGAGTAGAGGCTGAGAGGTTAGTTAGGAGATTGTTGCAATAGAGTTTGAACTTGGGAGGTAACAGTAAAGATGGTGAGAAGTGATCCAATTTAGAATACATTCTATAGATAGAGTCTATGGAGTTATCTGTTGGATTACATGTCAAGTATAATGGAAAGAGAGGATTCAAGAACACCAGAGTGTGACTTTCAGGACAGGGGTTTTAGTTCTGAGATTAGGAAAGAAGCAAGCTGGGTAGGGCAGTTGTGAAGGCATTTGGCAGTAGATGCCAATGCCTTGTAAGAGGGTGTCTTATGGCCAGCTAAGGAAGTGTAGGTAAAGTACTAGAATAAGTCTGAATGGCAATTCCTATTACACTTTCAGCATTATGGGACATTTAAATATGCCATTTCCTACAACAGTCACTTCATTTTTTGGTCTTTCCTCTGCTTTTGTTTCCTTTCTTTTCTTTCTTTCTTTCTTTCTTTTTTTTTTTCCTTTCCTTTCCCTTTCTTTTCTTTGTTTTGTTTTGTGATACTCATTACAAAAAAAAAAAAAAAATGGTGATTTTAATACTCTGAAATATTGTCCCTGGCCTGACAGTTGTTCTGATAAATATCTCTCATCTCAAGGACTGGCTAGGAGGTCCAAAGCCAGAGGCTTCTCTGGGAAACTAATTTAGTCTAATTTAAGTCTGATGTTGTATAAGGAAAAAAAAAATCAAATTCGAAGATAATGGTTCTTTCTGGGAGAAACTATGTTAAGCATATGGGTTCTAGGTGGAAATCCTTTCAACGACCCAACAGCAGCCACCAAGGCAACAAGATATATCCTAGTGCTGATAAGCACACATTCTCAAGGTTACTTTGATATATGTACTTAGTTGCCAAGAATCACAGTTGACATATTCTCAAGTTTAGGCCTAATTTTTCTTCTTTTTAAAAAAGCAGTGAGTCTGAATTTTTGGGAAACCAGGAAACCCAATGACTTGGCAAGGAGAGGTTTTGCATAGGATTCAGATTTCCCACATCATTCAGAATTTACATTAGTTTAATTTCTATGCATGTGAGAATTGTTGCTTGTTGTTTTTTGGAAGGAGAAAGTCGGTGGGGGGCAGGCAGAAGCAGAAACATCTGCTTTAAAGAGGGAGAGCTTCATGTCCTATTCATACCCTCTATGGACAAACATTATTAGCAATGATGAAATCAAATTTTGACTTAATAACATCATTTGAAGTATGATCAACAGGCTGGCCTCTCCCCCAAGTAATAGCTCACACTTACATGACACTTAATACTGTCCAGGGATTTTGAGTTCTGCATATACTGATTCATTTAAGTATGCTTCACAATAACCATACGAGGTAGGCCTTATGATTATTCTAATTTCAGAGCAGAAGAGACTGAGGCACAGAGAGGTTAAATAAGCTATGCACATAGTATTAAGTATTAGACCTGTGATTAAAACCCAGCTTGACTCTCGACCAGTATGAGATTTAAAAACAATGAAAAACAGCTGGCGCAAGTTTACAGACAACATTGTTTCAGAAATCTTATAAGCATGACATACTCCTTTTGTAGTAAAAATGTAAAATACCTTTCTAAGATATGTACACATAGGCAATAGCATGACTTTGTTTATTAAAAAAAGATTTTTTTTCATTTTATATATTCAGATAACAATTGTCTATTGAAATCTTTGTTGCAGACTTTTGGGACTCTTCAGCAAACAAATAGATTCCTACCCACACTGAGTTTACTTTCTAAGAGAGCGAGTTGTTGAGAGACAAAATTTGTTTATTTCTATCTCTTTCTTAAGAGATAGGGAATAACCAGCGTTGACTTTACAGCAAGTGAATGCCAGGCAGTTTCAAGCCTATAGGGGAGGAATTCGACCAAATAGATCTCAGAATACTAAGGCATAATCCATTTCATGGGCTCTAGCATATCAGCCCCATACAAATAAGCAATGATTGTTCTTTAGTGCCTGCGGAAGTGAATTGAACTTTTAACCCACTGGAAATCTGTGAGAACTGCATGGAGGAGGCCATTCTCTAATTAAACATCAATATCGTTTTATAGGAAAGGATTTTTGTTACTGTTTTTTTCACTTTCACTAACACTTTGCAGTGTCTACAGGATATTAAATCAAGTAGGAATTTCTACAGCTTTTGGTTAGTTATGCTTGAGAGGAAAAAATCATTAATGACAATAATCTTTTGAGACTTATTTGGAGTGAAGAAAGCTACATTTCAGCACTTCCCTGAATTCCTTCTATTTTGGGCTAAGCAGTACAAATGGGCTGCTGAATGGTGTTATTGCATCTTCAGCCACGGAGAAAATGGTATTCTGTGCTGCTCACTTAGATAGGATACTGGGATATCAAGTAATCAGACAACCTTTGTGTCTGGAATATCTTCGTTCAGGTTTTACACAATGAACGATTTATTGTGCAGATTAGATAGTGGGTTCACGTAATGTTTTGCTGTTGTTTTGAAGTGATAACTTTTAACGTGCTGGTTATTTGTCTTTTTTGGTTGAGGGTGCTTATTTATGAATGCTTTGCAAAGACTAGATAGAGGAGGTTGTGTGGTTTAGACAAATCAATAAAAATACACATGCATAAATAAATGAAGCACATCTGTAAAACTCTTTTACTATGACCTAGTTAACGCTTTTGTTTTTATCACCTTTAAAATGTTTTCAAAACATTTACGATCATTAGAATTTGATATCTGAAGCTTGCAGGTTTTTATGCTGCTGCTTGGTTGGGAAGGATAGTGTGAGTTCTTAGCAGCACAAAGTCAGACATCTCAGAGAGCCATTTTTAGATCTCTTTTCTTCTCTATTTTTTATTAGTAACCTTGTAGCTCAGTATGAGATCTCCTCTGTGTAAATTGACAGTGTGCCAATGCTATGGTGTGAAATTGCACTATGCAACTTTGCCCCAAGGAATCTAGCAGCCTGGAGTTGAACTTTGATAAAAATGAATGGATTATTTCTCCCCATTGGGAAAAGCTGAATGGCCTGGCATGCAAGACATTATATGGTGAGTCAGAAGTCACAGCCTCGTCACTTACTTGCTGTGTGACCTTGAGCAAATCAATTAACTTCTCTGTGCCTCAGGTTCTCCATCTGTATAATGAGGACCATGATACCTACCTCAAAAGGAAGATGGAAGGATTAATGAGGCAGTGTCCGTAAAACACATTAAGTTCCATGGAAGAGAGGTGCTCTATAATTACAAGCCATTATTACTGAATTTAAAAGACAGTAAAAGGGAACCATTATTTTATCTTCATCTGTAGGAGTTATTTACCTGAATTAGTATTAGAGAAAATCTTAAAGCTAAATGGCTTATTTAAAATGCTTGAAATTTTGAAAGATTTCTCTCTATCATACAAAATACCAAAACTTCAATATAATAGATCTAAGAATTAAACCAATGCTGTACATTGGTAGAATACAAATTACTAAACATTGGGCTTTGGATGGTTTCGTATTTATTGCACCGTATAGATAACACTGAGCCTAATTCATCTCAGAGAGATCATTATCTATTTGATCTTTAGTGCCTTAAAACAGAGTGTTTCTAAGATTTCTCCTATTAACCTGCTCCAGTTTTTAGCAAAACAGTCTTTTAAACTTAGTTAAAGAGTTCTTGCTCAATTTAACTGCATTTTTGAAATTCTCAATGGAAAAGAGAATAGTCATTTTACATATTAAACTTTTGTATGCTTAAGAAGAATTACGAAGTTGTATTTTTGTCTCAATGCTAAATAAATACTTTTTCACCATTCTTCAAAAGTCCTTTTATTGTTTTTGTAATATTGATATCTCTTCCAACTCTGTATCTTGAATTTTTCACAATACCTCCCTGTTGCAAAGTCCAAGCTTTGACTAAATACAGCTTCAACTGGTTTTGCCACCAATAAGCTTTTGAGCTTTTTGTAAGTTCCAGTTGGTTAATTTACTTACTGGCAACTTGAAAAAGTAGAATTATATCATAAGGGTTGCTTCCAGCATTCCATCCTACACTACTATATATTTTTATTTTCCCACTAGTTTATTGAGTATCAATCAGGTACTCCAGACCTTTCATATGATTTGCCATATTTAATTATTTCAAAAATCCTGAAAAATATATGACCTCTTCTTTATTGATAAGGGAATGAATTCCAACATGATTTCAACAATCCTGAAAAATATATGACCTCTTCTTTATTGATAGGGAAATGAATTCCAACATGAAGCCCCATGTTGCTTGTAGTTAAGACTCAGGCCATTGAGGTCAGGCAGACTGGTACTGAATCCCATTAATCAATTCCCTAGGTTTCATTTTGTCCATACATTCAAAAAATACCTATTTCAAAGGTTTAATGAGTACTAAACAAGATAAGATCTAAGTATTTAACATAAAAATTCCTGGTATGTTAAATACTTGATCATTGGTAGCATCTTGGTTTAATTATGATTAGGGTTATGTTTAATGTTACTGAATCATCATCCTAGGTAAGGTATCTAGAAGGTAGAACCATAGTTTTGAGGCAAGTTTGTCCAAAGCCTAACTCTAGTCACTAATCCAAAAGGTATTTAGCTAGGTTTTAAGGTGTCAGTAATGGAAATCTTGTTAGAAACAATAGGTAGTTTCTCAATTTCTTCTTGCCTTCCTTTAAGGTAACTGAAACTCTATATAAATCGGTTATTGGGTTAAGTTCCTGCTGGGAAATTTGCTTTATCCATTATCCATATACATGTATATCTACATATGTATATTTATGTATATGTATATATTTAAATTACACAAAATATTATATATTTAAAAGATTTTTTAAAAGCTTGATATTAATGGACAATCAGCTAATAAAATGTATAACAAATAAGCTACATAACCAATTAATTCATTTATCCATGGTATCACCAATACCATGCTGGGAGTATGAAGACTATAAAGTTGCCTCTTTATTCCCAGACTGTCAGGAATTTTATACCAAGGATCCTATCTTCTCCTCCTCCTCCTCCTCCTCCTCCTCCTCCTCCTCCTCCTCCTCCTCCTCCTTCTTCTTCTTCTTCTTCTTCTTCTTCTTCTTCTTCTTCTTCTTCTTCTTCTTCCAATCTCCAATAACTCATATGAATCCTGATCCTTAAAGAGATATCCATGAATTCTGAACAAACCTGAATTCTTGAGGAACATATAGCTAAGTAGGAGTAGAAGACATGTACCAATCTACTCTGCTACAAAAAAAAAAAAAAGAAAAATGTTATGGTTTTGCCATAAAGGAGATGGAGAAATTGGTTTTTAGAGCTCAGCAGTGAATGAAATATTTCTTTCAGAATACAGAAACAAAAATTTCCTGAAGAGGAAGGAATTTAAGTGGAGTACTGAAGGATAAATAGGACTCAGAAATGGAGAAGCAGAATTTTGCTCTTTTTGTCCTCCATGCCAGGAACTATACTTTTTGGGCATTTCTATATTCTTTCACTTCAATGAAGTAAGCATGATTTTACAAAGCAGGAAAGTGGGACTCAGAGAGGATACGATATTTGACTGGTAATGATAAAACTGGATTTGTTAGGGGTTAGTTTGACTGTATACACCTGTCCTGTAGGTTCAGAGGCACAGGGATTGATATATGCGCAGTGTTCAATATAAAGGAAACTTATATTGAGAAACTTTGCATTAGGAGCTAAGCTAGGAACACAATGAGAATAAGAGGAAAGTTCACTTTGGAGAAAGTTGTTCTGAGTCTCTTTAATCTTATCCCCATTAATAAAGGACAGACTAGAACTGACTTTGCCCCGAGATAATAAAAAAACAGATTACCTTGTCTTGCATTTTATGAATCACTGTGTGGCCATGGATCTCTTGCTACCTCTCCTTGCCTTATTTTCCTTCCATAAAAAATTTGATACTCATTTTTAGTTATAAAGTCAGAGATATTGCGGCTCAATTTTTTTTTGGTTCAATTTTTTTATCACAATTAGAGATGTGTGACCCTGGGCACTTTTAAAGGCTTCCCTGAACTTCCTGAGCTTTAGTTTCTATTTCCACATAGTTGTGATAGTTTCATTTACCTTTTATTATTTTATGAAGATTAGAAATAATACATGATAAAATTTAACAAACATTCTGTCAAGCGAGGATAAATAATTATCCTTAGGATTATTTAGGGGATTAAAATAGATGAGGTAAATGAGAGTGTTTTGTAATATAAGCATTTGGATACTGAGAAAAAAGTATCACTACCACAAAAAGTATAAATAATATATATATGTTGATTACATATGTGAAAGCCACACACATTGCCTAATACACAGCAGCTGGTTAATAAATATTAACTGGTAGGCCGTGAAGCTCTATATTAATGCTAAAAATAAGGGATTATTTTATCAGTTTTGATATCCTACTTTAAATACACATATAAAGGATGCCTGGGTGGCTCAGCGGTTGAGCGTCTGCCTTCGGCTCAGGGCGTGATCTGGGAGTCCCAGGATCGAGTCCCACATTGGGCTCCCTGAATGGAGCCTGCTTCTCTCTCTACCTACATCCATCTCTGCCTCTCTGTGTGTTTCTCATAAATAAATAAAATCTTAAAAACATATATACATTTAAAATCAATTCATGATTTCTCATGGAGTTTTCAGAAAAAAGAATGAAACTCCATAATTCTATCATACAGAGATACTGTAGTATAGATGACAGACATACACACATATGTGCAAAACACATGTGCAACTGTTGTCATATTTAAGTCCATTTTTTACTTACCATTTGATAGTATTCACTTTTCTTGACATCAAATTGTTATATGTGACATATCACTTACTTTAATTAAGTAATCATTTATTCTTGAACACTTGAATTATTAAAAAAAATTTTCTATTGTGTTTGTGCATTAATCTTTGACTTTCCCCCTCATTGTTCACTTTTTAGTAAAAAAATTCCCATCTCAAAAAGTGAAATTGCTCCACTAATATGTATGTATAATTTTCAAGTTTTTTCACATATCATTTCAAACTGCCTTCCAGGAATGTTGTCCTATCTTGGTTAGCATTCTTCACCTTTAAAAAGATATATATTTATATTCCATTTAGTTAAGATACAGTGTAACAGTAGTTTCGGGTATACAACATCATGATTCCTTTTTTTTTTAAAAGATTTTATTTATTCATGAGAGACTCAGAGACATAGGCAGAGGGAGAAGAAGGCTCCATGCAGGAAGCCCAATGTGAGACTCGATCCCAGGACTCCAGGATCATTCCCTGAGCCGAAGGCAGATGTTCAACCGCCAAGCCACCCAGGCGTCCCATACAATATAGTGATTCAATATTTCCATACAACACCTGGTGCTCTTCACAACAGGTGCCCTCCTTAATCTCCATCAGCTATCTAACTGCCCCTTCCTTCCCTGCATGCATCAGTTTGCTCTCTATAGTTCACCTTTTCTGTACTATTTGGAAAAGACTTCAGTTTTCCTCCTTTTGTTCTTTTTCATACTGGCCGCTACTCTGGAATTTCATGTAAATTATGCTGCTGAATGTCAAAGCTCTGAAGATCATTCACACAATTTTCTGTGTATTTAAGATCCTTGTCATTTATTGGAGCAGGAGAAATGGTTTTATTTTTATTTACTTATATCTTATTCTTTATTTTCATGATAATATGCATTTAAAAGTATGAAGAGAGTTTCTCTGGAACTGCAAATCCATTTTCCTAAATCCAAAAGTGGTTTAATATGCCAAATTTAGCAAAGTATACACATTGATTCATACCCACTTTTATTGAGCTTAGGTTGAAAATATTTCTGCCACTGAAATGCCTATCAACATTAGTGCCAAAAGCCTAAAATTATGATGGGAAGAGTATTTTGGAAGTTGGGACTCCTGAAGCCTTTAAATCTCTTTTAGCATTGACTTAAAATTTAGTCTTTGGGGATGTAATTATTTTGTGTGCTTGTGTCACTCTTCTAAAACCAGCTACCTTTATCTATAGCTCTCCAAAATTAACTTTGCATTAGGAGCTAAGAAAAAATACTATGAATAGCACATTTACCAGTTCATTCAAAATAAAATTATAAGTGGAATCATCAGTATATATTAAAACTTTTTAAAAAATGGATTTGTATTTATTATTTTGGTAACATACTGCTTATGACTGGTATGTGCTAAGATAATCAAGGATAGCATGAAGATATGTAATGATGCCACTGACTGAATGTTTATGTCCCCTCAAAATTCATAGATTGAGACCTAATCCCCATTGTGATGATATTTGGAATTGATGCTCTTGGGAGGTGATTGAGTTGTGAAGGCAGAGTTCTCATGAAGGGAATTTGTGTCCTTATATAAAAGATTCCAGAGGGGTGCCTGGATAGCTCAGTTGGTTAAGCATCTGACTCTTGATTTCAGCTCAGGTCATGATCTCTGGGTCCTGGGATCAAGCCCTGCATTGGGCTCAGTGGGGAGTCTCCTGTCTCCCTCTGTCCCTCTCTTTGCTCATTGTCTCTTTCTCAAATAAATAAATTTAAAAAAAACCACCCCAACCTGAAAACCAAAACACAGGAACAAAAAGACTCCAGAGAGCTCCCTTACCCATTCTGCTATGTGGGGACATAGAGAAAACATAGCTTTCTGTGAACCAGGAAGTAGGCTTTCACCAGATACCAAATCTACTGAGGCCTTGACCTTGGACTTAGCCTCCAGAATTGCAAAAATAAATTTCTGTTGTTTATAAGCCTTTCAGTCTTTGGTATTTTGTAATAGTAGACCAAACAAACTAAAAAAAGTGATCATTTCATAAAGACTAACCTTTATAAAACTTAGCATGTTCAGGAAAGCAGTATTGGACATTTGTAGTTTATAGTAATAATGTTGAGCTAATATTTATGTTTTATTCATAAATAATCAGTGTTGAATAATTTGGGAACTTTTTTTCATTTTGGTTTCAATGAAATTTAGCCATGTCAGGCTTTCTTGTAAGCCTCTTTGGCTTCATTATTGACTTATTTTTGCATGAAAAGCCCATCTTCCTAAAATCAAATTCATAATTCCTCTGTAGAAGAGGATCGTCTCTTAAAAACAGAATAGCTTTATGAGATATATGGTAATGAAAACTTAGGACAATGTGCAGGTTCATGGAGAAGAGAGTTTATTAAATATAACCTGAATCAAACTACTTGACTAAGAATAATGTAAAATTATACAAGTGTTTTTTTTTTTTCTCTTCATTATGAAACCATTTGTGGCTCAAGCGAATTTGAGAGGGATATAGGGAAGAGCTAGGTAAAGCTCAGCAAGGGGCAGAAGATTAAAGCAAAATAAGCAAGGCAAAATTCAGCTATTTTCAATGCAAACTTGATATATGTGCAGTGTTCAATATAAAGGAAACTCTAGTACTCACCACTCTCTTGTATTTAAGTAAAAGTTAGCTAAACACATGGTCAGTGTTATTTTAAAGACAGATTTATAGAGGAACCCTGTTGGGAAGGAGGTGTGAAATTGTGTAGAAGGGAAATAACATGTGCAAAAGGCGAAACATACAAGTGGAAATTGAGAATTCAAGAACATCATGAATGTGGATACAGGTGTTAAGGGTAAGTGGCAGTCCTCCAAAAATTCCCATACTCATTTTGGAAGGACAGTAAATTTCCTTTGAATGCACTGGATGAGGTTATCATAATTGTACTTGATCTTAAATCTTAAATCTTAAAAGATAAGGTGACCTCAATCATGTTGAAGGAGTTAGGACTGATATTTGAATTTTGTTATAAAATAATATCTTATACTAAATCCAGCCTTACAAAAAAATCATATCTTTTTCTCACATATATGATTTTCTGCATAGAATATTAAAGGATGTTATATTTCTTAAAATATTAATATGTTACTTTACTGTTTTGATACTATGAGAATATAACTTGGCTTTTGTTAATCTATTTCCTTGCCTAATTTCTTATTTATCAAAAATAGACAATAAGTATATGCCTTATATTAAAGTATTGACTAGGTCATTCAACAAATATTAAAGATTTACTAAGTACCAAGAACTGATCATAAAATAGTGAGAAAAATAGGCATGATCTCAGGTCTCATAAAGATCACACTCTACTGAGAGAGACATTAGCTAAATAAGAAAATTAAAATAAAAAATGTAACCCATACCAAGTGCTGCAAAAAAAAAAAAATTACATGTGTTATGACAGCATAAGATTCAGAAGGTCAGAGAAAGCTTCCTTAAATAAATTTTGCTTGGGCCAAAATCTTTGTTGCATAGGAGATAACTGATGAAGAGGAAAGGGGAGGGGATCCCTGGGTGGCTCAGTGGTTTAGCACCTGCCTTCGCCTCAGGGCATGATCCTGGGGACCAGAGATAGAGTCTCACATCAGGCTCCCTGCATGGAGCCTGCTTCTCCCTCTGTCTATGTCTCTGCCTCTGTGTGTGTGTGTCTCTCATGAATAAATAAGTAAAATCTTTTTAAAAAGAAGGAGAAGAAGAAGAAGAAGAAGAAGAAGAAGAAGAAGAAGAAGAAGAGAAGGAGGAGGAGGAGGAAAGGGGAAAGCGGTACTAGAAGAGGGAAATAGAAACATAAAATTGGTGTTACAGAAGGGTGAAGGTAGCACTTTCCAGAACAATAAAAAGTTCTGTATTGCTACAGCAGGTGGTGGAAGGGAACATAAGATATAAGCCTGTAGTTATTAGGGAGGGTAAGGTCCCATTTCATGCTGGACTTTTCTGGCCTCTTTCAATAGTTTTGGTTTAATTTTATTATAAACCACTAAATAATTTAAATGTACCTAAAAGAAGCAGGGAAGTTGATACGATTAGATTTGCAATTCAAAGATAATCCCTATTTCTGATTTTAAATATAAATCAAAAGTATGAACAAGCAAAATCATCCAGGAGTCTATTATAGAAATCCAAATGGATGATACAGTAACTTGGGTTATGATTATTGATGCAAATGGCTACTGTGAACAGATTTGAGGTAAACAGTTAAACTTTAAAACATAAAAGTAAATTGGGTATTTGGAGGGGTGGACAAAAGAATGTACATAGTTAAGAATGACATTGTGTTTCTTTCTTGCAGTACTCGATAGGAGGTAGAGTCATTCAGTAATACAGGTATCTCTGAAGAAAGGCAGATACAGGAAGAAAAGATCATGAATTTAGTTAGAATGGGTTGAACAACTGGTGGCTTTGAGCCATTTAAAAGGAGATATTAATAGGGAGTTGGACATAATAATCTGAAATAGAAGAAAAAGTCTAGGCTAGTTGCAATGAATTCTGACATCAATTACCCAGATTTAAGACACATCTCAGAGGTTAAGGGCATAATTCTCCATAAGACTACCCTCACGTCAGACATCATAGCTGTGCAAACAGGGGTCCCCAGACCACTCCCACTTCCTACCAGCTAACTTCTAATTTGAGAGATCCCATTATCTCCTTGGATTCAACAATTCACTAAAACAACTTACATAATTCAAGAAAATGCTATTCTTACAACTATGGTTTTATTATAACAAATTGGTTCAAGTTAGAACCAGTCAAAGGGAGATGCATAGTACAAGATCTGGAATGGTTCCAGACATGAAGCTTCTATTGTCCTCTCCTCATGGAGTCAGGACACTTTAACCTCCCAGTACATTGATGTGTGACAGTACACAGAGTACTGCCAACCAGGGTTTACCTAACCTTCTGTATCTATTTTTTTTATTGATGTTTCATTATGCAGGCATGATTGATCAGATCATTAGCTACATGATTCAAACTTAAAATTGGCCTTCCTCCCTTCCTCAGAGGTCAGACAGCTATCACTTGGCTCAACATCCCAACCCTTTAGTCACATGGTTGGTCTTTCTCTCATGGCCAGCCCCATCCTGATGTATGTCATTAGCACAGACTTTCTAGGGATCCCCCAAAGACACCCTGTTAGCATATATCATTAGTTGTGGTATAAGGGACCACCATGAATAACAAAGACAGACTTATCACTCAAGACATTCCAAGGATTGGGGCTCCTGGGTGGCTCAGTTGGTTAAGTATCTGTCTCTTGATTTTGGCTCAGCTCATGATCTCAGCATTGTGAGACTGAGCCTTGCATTGGGCTCTGCACTGAACTTGAAGCCTGCTTAAGATTCTCTCTCTCTCTCTCTCTCTCTCTCTCTGTCTCTCCCCTTCTGTCCTCCTAAGAAAAGAAAAGAAAAGAAAAGAAAGAAAAGAAAAGAAAAGAAAAGAAAAGAAAAGAAAAGAAAAGAAAAGAAAAGAAAAGAAAAGAAAAGAAAAGAAAAGAAGAAAAGAAATTCCCAGGATATATATGTTCTTACTCAGGAACCAGGGACAAAGGTCAGACATTTTATTACACATGAACAATTTAACTTTGTGAGGAATATACATTTAGACAGTTGTCACAGCTGAAGGTAAGGATACGCTTATCCAAGGATTTGCGGGTTGAATTTGGAAATGGTTTTAATACACTGGAGTTTGAGAATCTCCAACACTGAATGCTTGTGTTAAGGAAGGTGGGCCAATAAGGAATGGAAATAAGGAATAAAGAGGTAAGATGGTTCTAGATTTAGTCTCCAAAAGTTTGAAGAAATCAGACATGGAACCATTGCTGAGATATCTTACAAGAGAAAGCCTAAGAATTTTTTTTTTATTTTTATTTTTTATTTACTGACCTGGATGTAATGTTGACTTTTAGCAATATGGTTTGTGTAGCTGTATGGGGGCTGGAAAGTAGATGAGATGGCTGTGAGATTAAGCAAGCATGGACAACTCTGAGGGACATGTCACTGTGAAGGGAAAGGATAAAGTTACACATAGGTGGAAGAATGTGAAGAGTCTGGAGCTTAGATTTTGTTGGATTTGGTTTGTTTTACTGAGGGAGAACTGAAGTGGTTTAAAAGCTCATGGAAAAGAAGTAGTAGGAGAGGTTGATTTTGAAATAAAAGCAGTAGTTGGTTCTAGAGGATTTGGAAGAGAAGGAAGTGAAGCATAAATGGAAGAAGAGCTTTATGTTAGAGGGAACAGGAAGAGAGATTGGGCTCAGTACCCTTAGTGTTGCTTATCAACTAGTTAGGAAACTAACTCAAGAGGCGAATAACCAAATACATGCATAATTACCAATGAGAACAGTGTTACTGAGGAAACAAATAGTATAAGGAGGTAGAAAACAAACATACAAACAAGTGGGCCTACACAGTCAACTTTGAGAGATGCTGAAAGTTGATATTTAGATTGAAAGTTGAAAGGGCCAGCCTTGTGAGGAGATGGGATTTGGAGAAAGAATGAGAGTAACATATTTGAGGAAC
The DNA here is from genome assembly GCF_018345385.1 of Vulpes lagopus. Taxonomy (NCBI): domain Eukaryota; kingdom Metazoa; phylum Chordata; class Mammalia; order Carnivora; family Canidae; genus Vulpes; species Vulpes lagopus. Next base: position 39,089,985 of record NC_054839.1, on the reverse strand, counting down.
TGAAAGGAGTCTAATGTCATGAGGTTATAGTGATTGTAATGGGGGATGGAGTAGAGGTGAAGTTATTTAAAAGACATGAGGAAAAGGATAGTCTGTTAAATGTAACCATATATATGATCTTTCTATCATTCCTCTTTTCTTCCTGATACTCCAAATTCTTTTATCATTTCTTTTTCTGTTCAAAGAACATTCTTTAGCCTTTCCTTAAGAGTAATTCGCTAGCAATAAATTATTTTAATTTTCCTCCATATGAGAGTGTCATTTGTCCTTCATTCCTAAAGGTTAGTTTCTCCATATGTAGAATTTGCAAATGGCAGTACTTTTTTTTTTTAATATTTTATTTATTTATTCATGAAATAAATAGAGAGAGGCAGAGACACAGGCAGAGAGGCAGAGACACAGGCATAGGGAGAAGCAGGCTCCATGCAGGGAGCCTGATGTGGGACTCGATCCTAGGGACTCGATCCTGGGGACTCGATCCTGGGGACTCGATCCTGGGGATTCGATCCTGGGGTTTTGATCCTGGGGACTCCAGGATCACACCCTGGGCCGAAGGCAGGTGCTAAACTGCTGAGCCACCCAGGGATCCCCTTGGCAGTGCTTTTATATCAGCACTTAAAAGGAGTTAGGCTACCTTTCTCTGGACTCCATGTTTTCAGATGAGAAATCTGCTGACATTCAAATTGGTATTCCCATATAAGTTGTCTTTGCTGGCTTTCAAGAATGTTTTCTTTGTCTTTAGTTTTCAGAAGTTTGATTATGCTATGTCTTAGTCAAGATTTCTTTGAGATTATTGGTTTTGAATTGGGTTTCATGCAGTTTCTTGAATCTATAGCTGAAGAGTTTTTTGGTTTTTGTCTTTGTTATTTTTTGTTTGTTTGTTTTGTTTTACTAAATATGGAAAGTTATCAAGGCATTATTTCTTCCAGTGTTCCTTCAGCCTCAATACTCTTTTGTAGTCTTTTACTGGGTGCTGATGATAAACATGTTGGATCTTTTACTCTTGTCCCACATATCTCTGAGGTTTTGTTGTTGTTGTTGTTGTTGTTTTTTTCTTTTTTCTTTTTAGACTACTTTCTCTCTGTTGTTCAGCTAGGATAAATACTATTGATCGAGTTCATTAATTCTCTTCTCTGTCACTTCCATTCTTCTACTTAGTCCATCAGGCATATTTTTAAAATTTGGTTACTGTACTATTCAGTTCTATAATTTGCAGCTGTTTCTTATTTAGACTTTCTATTTCTTTGCTAAGATTTCTGTATTTTCATTTGTCTCAAGAAAGTTTGTAATTGATTAATAAAGCATTTTATAATTTCAAGTATCTGATTTATAACAATGTTTGTGTCCAGTTGATTGCCTCTTCTCAAAGTACACTTTTCTTGGATCTTGTTATAACAGGTGATTTAAATGTATCCAGCACATTTTGTCCATTTAGGGGACTCTAGGTCCTATATAAATCACTTATTTTAGAAGGCAGTCACTCCATATAGATTTACCATACATATCATGGCCTATTTTTGTATGTTGTGGTTCTAGTGGAAGTTTAAATTTCAGAATCTTTGTGATACTATTGGTCAACTTGGTCTATCTGATGCCTGGAATAAGGTCTTATCTGGGCTGGAAATCTAGGTGCTGCTTCTTAGCAGGGGAAGAGGGCCCCAGGCTCCAGAAGATAAAAAGATAAAAAGACTTCCAGAAGATCAAAAGACTTCCTTGGCCAGAGGGTCCAAGGAAGGATCCCCTCCTCTACCCTGGTATCTCTGGACAGAGAAGGGGAGTACCAGACCTGCCACTTCCTCCTGCTAATTCACCTTAGTGCTTTCCCTAAGGGTAGGGAGGATCAGGCTGGTGAGGGCTTCTTTGGCCAGGTACTCATAATGGAATTCCTCCTGCTTATAAGAGACATAGAACACTTTCAGGCTGAGCTATTTGTCCTATTCCCCCCACCCCCAGGCTTCCTCTAGCCTACCCTCATGTCTCCTGCTGAGAGGTGGGGAGTGAGTCTCAGAGATTAATGAGGCTTCCCAGACCAGGGTGCTTGTTGTCTCTCTTGCTAGTGCTATCCCTCTTGGTATTATCCCACCAGAAGGAGATTTTCAGGCTTTGTGGGGAAAGAGGTGGCCTCTCCTGGCCACTTACTGTTAGAAGGTCTCCTGATGATCTTATAGGGTCACCTGGTGTTTTTGGCAGGGCTATCATTTGCTCTGTGGAGGAACAGACCTACCTGGTATGCCTTCTCTTGCTAGGCTGAGAGCGGGGGGGGGGGGGGGGGGGGGGGGATGCTGGCCAAGGAGTCCTTTTGGTGGATGGAGGCCATTACACCCCCAGCCAGTATTCTTCCATTCTTAGGATCCTAAACTACTTAGCCTCCTTCTTAGCAGCTTTGAGATATTTCCTTTGATTGTCTCTGGCATTATTTCAAGGACTTATAACTGAACTTATTAGAGAGGAAGGGGGAAAATAAGACTATGCCATCTTGTCTGCAGCAAAAAATCCCAGTGAGTTAATAGTTCTTGCTTATACTGTGAGTCCGCCACTGTGCTGTTTCTCTCTCTCTCTCCAAAAAAAAAAAAAAAAAAAACCCTCACATTATGCATGTCTAATTACGTGGTAGTTTCTTAATCTATAAAACTATAATGAAAAATATAAACAAATTTTTCATTGGATATAGATATGAAAATTAATGCCATTACCACAGTACTTTTAATATTTGAAAGAGAATTATTTAAATCATACCTCAAACTACATATATTCAGAAGTCATTCAAATGTGTATGTGATCTTAGAGGTCTGAATCTGTTTCATAATGTTACTAAGTTAATTGAGTTAATTAGAGAACAACTTGAGTGTCTAACATTTGCTGGTCTTTATTCTATAGTGGATAAAACAATAAATTAAACAGATAAAACCCTTTGCCTCACTGGGTATACATTCTTGAGAAAGGAATGTTTTTTTTTTTTGTTGTTTGTTTTTTAATTTATTTTTATTTATTTTTATTTTTTTTGCAATTAGCAAGAGGGTTTATTGGACGTTTGCGCAAACGGGCTCTCCGCCTCCGAAGAGGAAGAGAGCCCCGATTAGCAATTACAGGTATCTTTTAAAGGCAAAAGGAAAAGAAAAAAGTCAAAAGAACCTCGGGAGTCGCATAGCATTCAGGTTATTGATTTCACAGAGGGTCAACATGAACCTATTCAGGGACATTCCAATCAGGGTGTGGGGGGAAATGGTTTTCTTATTGTAAACAGAATGCTTTTAGTTGCTAAAATTTCAGGAAGACGCCTGGATGGGCTGCCTCTGGATTAGGGCTGGCCCTACTTACAAGGGGGGAGGTTTCTTCATTCCCTCCTCTTGTTTGGGCTGATTTTAACCTTAAAATCTTAGGGAACATTTATTTCTTCAGTTTGGAGGGCCCGACATTGTTAATACCAGAGCTTGGGTAATAGACAATTTTTCTCGGGTGAACTGGAGCAGCCGGTTAAGGATGCAGGGGCCGAAAGTCAGCAGCAGGAGCAGGATAACTAGAGGGCCCGTAATGGTAGAGATTAGGGTGGTCAACCAGGGAGACTGGTTAAACCAGCTTTTAAACCAGCCCTGCTGGGCCTCCTGGTCCCTTTGTCTTTTATTTAGCCTATCCCTGAGTTTGGCCATGGAGTCCCTGATGACTCCAGAATGGCCTGCATAGAAACAGCATTCCTCTCCCAGGGCCGCACACAGTCCTCCCTCTTTCAGGAGTAGTAAATCCAAGCCTCTCCTGTTTTGGAGTCCTACTTCTGAAAGTGAGGTGAGGGACTGTTCTAACTTAGAAACGGACTGCTCTAGTGTCCGTAGATCCTCATCTACAGCTGCCTGGAGTTCTATATGACGTCGTGAGCCCTGGATCAGAGCAGCTGCGCCAGTACCCACCCCAGTAGCGACCCCTAGTCCCAACATAACGACTAGGGTTAGGGAGACAGGTTCGTGCTGAAAACGGGTGGGATGTTCATCATACTGATTTTCTAGAGTTTCAGCAGGGTGAGAGAACACCCTGGGTATGATCTGCACCATGACACAGAAGTCGTTTGAGCTATTTAGAACCTTAGCTGACACACAGGGGGTGAGGCCTTTGTTGCATGCCCACCAAGTTCCCGGCTGGGGCTCCAGGTAAGAGTCAGTCCCTAAAATCGGGGCGGTAGTGTTGCAGAGTTCCTGGTAACCCCGGGTGAGTATAGTTAGCCTTGACAGTGATGTAATCCCAGGAGGAGGAGGGCCTCTCATCCTGTGTCTCCCTAGTCTCGCACCCCCAATTTTTACAATAGAAGTGTTCCCCTCCTCCACAGGTGGGATTTAGCCTGCGATCTCTGTGGTACCCGGGACAGACATAAAAGGGAAGAGTGCTGAGCATGGCCCTTCTGTCAGGCGTGCCACGTCCTCCCCATGGGTCTAATCCCAGTCGCCCTGAGGGCTTTCTCGGTTACGGGCTCTAGAGGTGTCGAAGTATCCCTCTAGGTCCCATGGGCTAGGGGCCCCTATGGTTAGCTTGCATAGGTCAGGATATAGGTTAGGCCACCAGGTTCCCACAGGGGCGGTCTTAGTTATAGACCAGACCTCGTCACCCCCAGACGTTAGTACCTGCCAGGGTCACCTTTTGAGGGCATGAGGGTCACCTTTGGCGGAGGTGAAGAGCGCTAGGAGAGGTAGGAATATAACAACTGTCATTGAACAATTTTTGAAAGTCTTATCTTGAGCGGGTTTTGGGTGCGGTGGAGCTTCCATTGGGGTGGCTCGCCCGGTCCGTCCTGGCTGGCGTCAGCGGTGCTCGTTGATGGGGCGCGCTTGACGTGTGAGGCGTGGACCCAAGCAGCAATGCTGTCTACCTTTAAGGCGGTTGGGGTGGTCAGTAGTACAGTGTATGGGCCCTTCCAGCGGGGCTCAAGCGTCCTGGACTGATGTCTCCTGATGTAGATGGAGTCACCGATCTGGAACGGGTGTGGGCCGGTTGTGTCTCCGGGGCGGTAGACAGCTGCAAGGGGTTTCCAGACCTGGCGCTGGATAATCTGGAGCGCCTTTAGCCTGTCCTGTAAACCGGGAGTGTTAGCAAGAGGGTCAATAGCAGAATCTAGTAAGTCCGTTACTGGTGGGGGACCTCCATAGAGAATCTCGTAAGGAGTTAGCCCATGGTGCGCGGGAGTGTTCCGGACTCGGAATAGGACCATGGGGAGGAGTTGGACCCAGTCTCTAGTGCCAGTCTCCAATGTCAATTTGGTTAGGGTCTCTTTAATTGTTCTATTTATTCTTTCTACCTGCCCTGAGCTCTGGGGTCTGTATGCACAATGTAATTTTTAATTTATCCCCAGTAATCTGGCCACCAACTGACTTACCTGGGAGACGAAGGCGGGGCCGTTGTCCGACCCTATTACCTTGGGCAGTCCAAACCAGGGGAAAATTTCTTCTAGGATTTTCTTGACAACCACCTGGGCAGTTTCTCGTTTGGTGGGGAAGGCTTCTGTCCATCCTCCTGTGGGCCTAGTGCAGCGGCCCGTGCTGTTTCATCGGCCATCCTGCTCCCCTCTGCTACTGGGTCGTTGCCTCGCTGATGCCCCGGACAGTGAATTATCTACCCCAGCCGCCCCGGCTTTACGTTCACCATTTCGTAGAAAGCTACTCCCCTCGGTGTACCAGGTTGCTTCAGCATCTGGCAAAGGCTGGTCCGTCAAGTCCCCTCTGGTGCCATGGACCTCGGCTAGGATCTGGTGGCAATCATGCATTAGCAGGGAGGGGGACTCGGCTTCTGGAAGCAAGGTGGCCGGGGTTAGGGATGTAGCCGTTCCGAACCGTATCCGCTCGGAATTCAGTAACATGGCCTGATAATGGGTGGCCCGAGCGTTTGAGAGCCATCGATCAGGGGGCTGGCGGATGACTGTCTCTACGGCGTGGGGGGGCCACCACAGTGAGGGGTTGGCTGAAGGCCAACTTATCTGAGTCTTTTACCAGGACTGCCACAGCCGCTATTATTCGGAGACATGGGGGCCATCCTGCAGCCACTCTGTCTAATTTTCTTTTGAAAAGTATGCCACGGGCCTTTTCCAGGGTCCCAGTTTCTGAGTTAGGACCCCTTTGGCTATTCCTTGGTGTTCATCAGCATATAGCGCAAATGGCTTGGTTACATCTGGGAGGCTCAGGGCAGGGGCGGTCAATAAGGCCCTTTTTATTTTGTCAAAAGCCAATTGTTGCTCCTTTCCCCAGTGGTAGGGGGTGTTGGATTTCGTGAGAGGATATAGGGGAGCCACCAGCTCTGCAAACCCGGGTACCCAGAGGCGGCAGAACCCGGCACTGCCGAGGAACTCTCGTAGCCCTCTGGCACTAGTGGGTGCTGGGATCAGGGCTACAGCCTTTTTGCGGCCCTCCGTCAGCCACCTCTGGCCTCCTTCCAGGAGATATCCCAGATAGGTCACTCGTCTCTGGCCTATTTGGGCCTTTTTGGCAGAGGCCCTAGACCCCAGTCCTCCCAGTCTCTCGAGCAGGGCCCCCGTACCTTTTACACAATCCTGTTCTGTCTTAGCCGCTAGGAGCAAATCATCCACGTACTGCAGGAGAACGAGGTCCGGATGGCCAACTCGGAAGTCTGCCAAGTCCTGATGCAAGGCTTCGTGGAACAAGGTGGGGGAGTTTTTGAATCCCTGTGGTAGCTTTGTCCAAGCGAGTTGTCCTGAGAATCCCGTCTCAGGATCTTTCCATTTAAAGGCAAAAATAGGCTGGCTTTGAGAACTTAACTTTAGGCAAAAGAATGTATCTTTAGATAGAGCTCAAGGGTCCTTCTGCCTCAGTTAAAACTGAATGTTGAGCTCCTGTAGCAACCAGGAAGGTCACTGGTTGACCCCCCCACTTTAAGGGTTATCTGAGGCTCGGGGGGGGGCTCCTGGCCCTGACATCCCTAATCTTCATTCTCTAGGGACAGTACGGGAATGGGCTTCTTAGGTCCCTGCGTTTGGCCCTTCTTTGGACAATCTTTAACCCAATGTCCTTTTTCCTTGCAGTAGGCACACTGGTCTCGTTCAACCCGTGGTCTTCTTTTGTCTCCCAGGTCCTTACTCTGTCCTGACTTACTCTGCCCTGAGCCCTGTACTATGGTGGCCAGTATCCCAGTCAGTTCTTTATTGCGTTTCCTTTATCTCTTTTATTTTGTCTCTCTCTCTCTCTCTCTCTCTCTCTCTCTCTCTCTCTCTCTAAGTATACATACGGTAGCCCTTCATTAATCTTTCCAGAAAACCTGCCGGCGTCTCATCTTTTCCCTGCACTATAGCACGTACCTTTGCCAAATTGGTGGGTCGTCGCCCTGCCCCTCTGAGACCCGCTAGGAGTACCTGGCGATAGAGACGGAGCCGCTCCCTCCCAGCAGCAGTGTCGTAGTCCCAGGTCGGGCGAACCAAGGGGAAAACATCCTCGATTTCATCAGGCAGCTGGGGCGGCCTCCCATCCGCCCCGGGGACGTTTTTCTGTAGACGCGCTGTCTCTCCTCTGTGGTGAGGAGAGTCTGCAGGAGCTGATCAGGGTGCCCATGGGGTCCTGGCTGAGAGACCGGGGCCTTCACCTGCAAGATAATATCAATATTAAAAGTTCCGTCCCTGGGCCACCCGACGTTGAGAGTCGGCCACTCTGAGGAGCAGAAGGTGACCCATCTTCGTCTTCTGACTTCAACCGAAAGGTTGTGTGCTCGGCCGGCGACTTCTTTCCAGTGATCTAGAGCGAGGCTTAAAGGGTTAAAGGCGTGGTTACAGTTTGTCCCACGGGTATAGAAAAGAGGTGAGCGGTGAGGAGGAGGACAGGAAGAAAGACACAGAACGAACACGCACACGAATGACAGGACGGGCGCGGCGGATTCGGATGGGAGCGGTCGCGAACAACGACCGTCCCTGAAGAGGAGGGAGTGCCGGGGCTCCGTTCCTCTTCCAGACCACTCCGGAGTCTGACTCCAGAGGGGGACCAGGGGTCTCGGGCATGTCTGCCTCCCCCACTGGTCCAAATACAGAGTACAGCGTCCTGCAGGCCAGTCAGACAAACGGACGAGACAGATATGACATTTAGCGAGCTCGGTCTTACCTCCTACCGGTCTTAGGATTGAGCCTGGGGCGTCTCGGATCCCGGACGAGCCCCCAAATGTTGGACCCTGGCTCACGGGTGCCAACGTGTCCCGGCGGACGCCCCAGAGACTCAGACCCCAGACAGGCAGATGCAATTAGCAAGAGGGTTTATTGGACGTTTGCGCAAACGGCCTCTCCGCCTCCGAAGAGGAAGAGAGCCAGGAATGGTTTTTAATATCTTTTCAAAATAATACAATTATTACATCTTTAGTAACATTTTAAGGTTATTTTAATTTAGAAACTCATCAAGTTTATACTTAAAAATAATCTATTCAGATTTGTAATTCTTAAAATTCACCACTTATTTAGCAATCCGTAATTTAAAATTCTGTTTTTATCTTGTTTTTATTCTTATTTTTAATCTTGAATGAACTTGTATTTGCTGGTTGGATTACTTTAACCAAGGCATTTCAAGGCAATTTCTAATCTTTAAGCTCAAAATCAAGAGCTAATCAACTGAGGTATAGTTTGTGCCACATTATTGCCTAAATAAATGCTTGAAAAAACAACCATACAGAGTTATATTTTTTAGATATTCTAAATTCTTCTGTGTTTAATTTTCAAATAAAATTGCATTTCTCACTAGTGATGTGAATCAGCCCCATAAATATCATTTATAGAGAATGGGTAAGTAATTAATTTTAGATGCGTAATAAGGGCAAATTTAATTTGACCTTAGAAAAGTAAACTTTATTAGCAAAAGCACAAATATGACACTCTAAGCCAAAAAAAAAAAAGTTCAGGGAACTTGATTTTGTATTGGCACATCTACTCTCTGGGTTATACCAGGCTCTAACTCCTGCCTTCAGCACCATAATTTAACACTAGGAACTCACTCTTTCCTAATGACACAATCTTTTGAGCAATACACTAATAGATCATGGGCTGATGATGTTCATTAATGATGAATCACACTAATATATCATTTTCTCTGTCACACAGGTGTTTTATCAGATTAATTTCACCGGTGCAATGACCTGTGATGATGATGCATTGCTTAAGGATGGTGCAATTCAGAAAGAAATGGAATTTGAAATTAAACCTGTATTCAGTAACTTTGAGGCTCTATTGAAAAAATTTATAGAAACAATACATATGAATGGGATGTGCATTTAAATATTAAGCATATATCTAGTATTTAATGGACAGAGTAAAGCAGCTATTATTTCTATTTACAAATTATTTTTTAAAAAACCATTAAAATCCTAAAACCATAACATCTGACTCCTTGACAAATAGTTTTTTCTGGGTATGAAAGCGTCAGACCCCTATCAAATAGTTTTTTGTAAAAATAACCTGTATCTATAGTTACGTAAAATTATTAAAGTCAATGATTTAATTTTTAGGTTTTTTCTTATGTAGGACATTTAGCAAACTATACACTTAGTGCTTTACATATTAACTAAATAAAGTATTCTACATAGTGGATTTAGGTCAATTTAAAGAGATTTTTGAAAGCTTACTATACACATCTAGGCAAAAAGAATATATTAGAATGTTATTTTCTCTTACTAAATGAATAAAATTTTTAAAACATCATTATGATAATTTTAATTAGACTTCTCATGGTGATAATGAAAAAATGCTAACTATATTCTTATTATTACATTTTCATTTTCAATTATAAAACTGAATCTCAATTAGTAGTCTACTAAATTACTTTTATATGATTATCACCTATATACTACTGAAGATAGTACTAAAGATATATTTAATCATACATTTTAGAGTATTTTTTATGAAACAACCATTTTATTTTTCTTCAGATCAAAACCCAATATTTTAGAGTATCATGTAAATGTATCATTTACATTATAATTCTTAAATTCATTTTTAATCCTTCAGCATTTGCCATAATGTTCCAAACTGATCTAAATCCATGCCTGAATATGCATGGTTTTCCTATCAATCTAAAATAAATGCTATGTTTATCATATTGATATTTAACATAAAACACCTTGCATCCTTAAAACATTGAGTCTATTGATTTAGGACACATTTCAATGTTGATTAAAAAACAGAGATTACATTATCATTTCCTACTAGGTATTTGATCTCACCCAGAAGGAATTTAATTTGACACCAAATCCAAGATTTTATAAAGATGTTAACTCTTTAATTTTCTTTCCTTAGATCTTTATTTTCAAATAAGTGCAACCATCTCCTATTTTATGATTCTATCACATTGGTTACCTGACATATGGAGGGAAAGTGGAAGCTTGACATTATCCCACTCTTGGTCAAGATGGTAATCTGAAGAAATATTCCATCTTGGAGGTATTGAATGAAGTTAGTGGCTCAATCAAAGACTGAAAATAATGCAAAGATGATGTCTTGTCATATTACTATTTAATTTTTTAAAGGTGTTTACTGAAATCTAGTTAATCTACAGTGTAATAGTAGTTTCAGGTGTACAATTTAGTGATTCCTCAGTTATATACAACACTGGTGCTCATCACAGGTGCATTCCTTAATCCCCATCACCTATTTAACCCATCCTCTTTACTCACCTCCCCTCTGGTAACCATCAGTTTGTTCTCTATAGTAAAGTCTGAGTTTTGGTTTGCATTGTCTTCCTTTTTTTATCTCTTTGCTCATTTGTTTTGATTCTTAAATTCTACATATGAGTGGAATCACATGGCATTTGTCTTTCTCTTACTGATTTATTTCACTTAGCATAATACCCTCTAGCTCCAACCACGTTGTTGGAAATGGAAAGAATTCATTCTTTATTATGGCTGAGTAATATTCCAGTGTGGTGCGCGCGCGCACCACATCTTCTCTATCCATTCATCAGTCAATGGACATTTGGGCTATTTCCATGATTTAGCCACTATAGATAATGCTGTTATAAACATCCATGTGCATGTATCTCTTTGCATTAGTATTTTTGTATCCTTTGGGTAAAGACCTAGTAGTGCAATTGCTGGATCATAGGGTAGTTCTATTTTTTAGCTTTTTGAGGAACATCCATACTATTTTCCAGAGTGGCTGCACCAGTTTGCATTCCCACCAACAGTGCAAGAGGTTTCCCCTTTCTCCACATCCTCACCAATACCTGTTGTTTCTTGTGTTTTGATTTTTACCATTCAGACAGGTGTGAGGTGATAGCTCATTGTAGTTTTAATTTGTATTTCCCTGATGATCAGTGATGTTGAGCATCTTTTCATAAGTTCTTCATACTAACACTTATCAGATATGCCATTTGCAAATATTTTCTCCCAAATATCTTCTGTAGGTTGCCTTTTTGATTTGTTGATTGTTTCCTTCACTGTGCGGAAGCTTATTATCTTGATGAACTCCCAATAATTTATTATTTTTTTTGTTTCCTTTCCTCTGGAGACTTATCTAGAAAGAAGTTGCTATGGCCAATGTCAAACACATTGCTGTCTGTGTTCCCTAAAATTTTTATGGTTTCAGGTCTCACATTTAAATCTTTACTGAATTTTAAATTTGCTTTAGTGTATGGTGTAAGAAAGTGGTTCAGTTTCATTCTTTTGCAGGTTGCTGTCAAGTTTTCCCCATACCATTTGTTGAAGAGATTGTCTTTTCCCATTGAATATTCTTCTCTGCTTTGTTGAGGATTAATAGACCATATAGTTATGGGTTCACTTCTGGGTTTTCTATTCTGTTCTACTGATCTATGTGTCTGTTTTTGTGGCAGTACCATATGTTTTTATCACTACAGCTTAGTAATATAACTTGAAGTTCAAAACTGTGATGCCTTCAGCTTTGTTTTTCTTTTTCAAAGTTGCTTTGACTATTTGGGGTCTTTTGTGGTTCCATACACATTTTAGGATTTTTCTAGCTCTGTGAAAAATGCTGTTAGTATTTTGATAGGGATCTCATTGAATATGCAGATTTGCTTTGGAGAGTATAGACATTTTAACAATATTTGTTCTTCCAATCTACAAACATGGAATGTTTTTCCATTTCTTTGTGTCATCTTCAACTTCTTTTCACAGTGTTTTATTTTTTTCATAGTATAGGTCTTTCACATCTTTGGTTATATTTATTCCTTATTCCTTTTGGTGTAACTGTAAATGGGATTAATTCCTTAATTTCTCTGTTTTTTTTTTCATTATTGTTGTATAAAAATGCAACAGGTTTTTGTACACTGATTTTGTGCTTGTGACTACTAAACTTGTGTTATCAGTTCTAACAGGTTTTTTTTGGTGGAGTCTTTCAGGTTTTCGACATAAAGCATCATGTTGTCTATGAATAATGAAAGTTTGACATTGTCCTTGTTGATTTGGATACCTTTTATTTCTTCATGTTGTCTGATTGCTGTGGCCAGGACTTCTAGTACTATGTTAAATAACAGTGGTGAGAGTGGATATCCCTGTCTTGTTCCTGACTGTAAAGGAAAAGCTCTCAGTTTTTCCCCATTGAGGATGATATTAGCTGTGGGTTTTTCATACATAGTATTTATTAGGTTGAGGTATGTTCCCTCTAAAACATGGTTTGTTGAGGTTTTTAAATCTTAAATGGATGTTACAGTTTATCAAATTCTTCTTCTGTGTCTATTGAAATGATTGCATAGTTCTTATCCTTTCTTTTATTAACGTGCTGTATCATGTTGATTGATTTGTGTATATTGAACCCCCATTGCAGCCCAGGAATAAATCCCACTTGATTATGGTGAATGATTTTTTTAATGTGTTACTGGATTGAGTTTGCTAGTATTTATTGAGAATTTTTGCATCCATATTCATCAGGCATATTGATTTGTAGTTGTCTTTTGTAGGGGCGTGCTTATCTGGTTTTGGTATCAGAGTAATACTGGCCTTATAGAATTTTTTTCAAAGATTTCCTTCCTTTTCTATATTTTGGAATACCTGAGAAGAATAGGTACTAACTCTTTTTTAAATGTTTGGTAGAATTTGCCTATGAAGCCATCTGGCTCTGGACTTTGGTATATTGGGAGTCTTTTGACTATTGATTCCATTTCTTTGCTGGTTATCAGTCTGTTCAAGTTTTTTATTTATTTCTCTTTTAGTTTTAGTAGTTTATATGTTTCTAGGAATTTATACATTTCTTCCAGGTTGTCCGGTTTGCTGGCATATCATTTTTCATAATATTCCCTTATAATTGCATTTCTTTGGTATGGTTGTTTTTTTTTTTTTTTTTGGTATGGTTGTTATTTCCCCTCTTTTATTCATTATTTTATTTATGTGGGTCCTTTTCTTTTTGATAAGTTTGGTTAGAAGTTTATTGATTTTATCAATCTCTTCAAAGAAACATCTCCTGATCTTATCGATCCATTCGATTGTTTTTCTGTTTTTATGACATTTATTTCTGCTCTAATCTTCATTATTTCCCATCTTCTGTTGACTTTAGGCTTCATTGTTTTCTTTTTCTAGCTCCCTTATGTGTAAGATTAGGTTGCTTATTTGGGATTTTTCTTGCTTCTTGAGGTAGTTGCCTGTATGGCTATATACTTCCTTCTTAGGACCACTTTTGCTGTATTCTGAAGGTTCTGCACTATTGTGTTTTTATTTAATTTTGATCCCATTATGTTTGTTATTTTATTTTATTTTTTAGAGAGGGGGAGGATGAGAGGGTCAGAGAGAAAATCTTAAGCAGGTTCCATGTCCAGCACGAAGGCTGACATGGGGATGAATGTCAAAACCCTGATATCATGACCTGAGCCAAAATCAAGATTTGGACCCTTAACTGAGTGAGCCACCCAAGTGCCCCCATTAAATCTGTTATTAAAAGTTTTATATAATTGAGTGCTCCTGTGTTGGTGCATCAATATTTATAATTGTTATATCTTCTTGTTGCTTTGTCCCTTTTATTATGATATACTGTCTTTCTTTGTCTCTTGTTACAATCTTTGTTTTAAAGTCTAGTTTTTCGGTATAAATACTGCTACTCTGGCTTTCTTTTGACATCCATTAGTGTAAGAAATGTTTCTGTATCCCTTCACTTTCAATCTGCAGATGTCTTCCGGTCTAAAACGAGCCTCTTATAGGGAGCATATAGATAGGTCTTTTTTTTTTAAAGATTTATTTATTATTTATTTATTTATTTATTTATTTATTTATTTATTTATTTATTCATGAGAGACAGAGAGAGAGACAGAAACACAGGCAGAGGGAGAAGCAGGCTTCACACAGGGAGCCCAATGTGGGACTCGATCCAGGGTCTCCAGGATCATGCCCTGGGCTGAAAGCGGCACTAAACTGCTGAGCCACCTGGGCTGCCCGGGTCTTGTTTTTTAATCCATTCTGACACTCTATATCTGTTAATTGGAGCACTTAGTCCATTTACATTTTTTTTAAAATTTTTATTTATTTATGATAGTCACAGAGAGAGAGAGAGAGGCAGAGACACAGGCAGAGGGAGAAGCACGCTCCATGCACCGGGAGCCCGACGTGGAATTCGATCCCGGGTCTCCAGGATCGCTCCCTGGGCCAAAGGCAGGCGCCAAACCGCTGCGCCACCCAGGGATCCCCAGTCCATTTACATTTTAATGAATTACTGATGGATATGTATTGAGTACAGTATGTCTTATTTTGTCATTGTTTCTAGAGATTTTTCTGATCTTCTCTTGTCTATGTGATTTTTGGTCTTTCCTTTGCACTCAAAGAGTCTTCAATATTTCTTGCAGGGCTGGTTTGGTGGTCATGAACTCTTTTAGTTTTTGTTTGTCTAGGAAATTACTTAACTCTCCTATTTTGAATGTTAGCCTTGCTGAATAAAGTATCCTTGGCTGCATATTTTTCCCATTCAGCACATTGATCATATCATGCCACTACCTTCTGGATTGCCAAGTTTCTTTTGAAAAATCTCTAGCCAGCCTATGGTTTTCCTTTGTCAGTTATGGACTGATTTCTCTTTCTGATTTTGACTTTTTTCTTATTACTTATATTTTGCAAATTTAATTACAATATATCTTTGTGATGGCTTGTTTTTATAGAATTTCATCAGAGTTCTCTGCCTCTTGGATCTGGATGTCTATTTCCTTCCCCATATTAGGAAATTTTTCAGCTATTATTTCTTGAAATAAATTTTCTGCCCTCTTTTATCTCTTTTCTTCTTCTGGCACTCCTATAATATGAATTTTATTACACTTGAAGGAGTTACTGAGTTCCCTAAGTCTAGTCTTATGTTGCACAATTCTTTCTCTCTTTTGTTCAGCTTCATTATTTTCCATTATTTTGTCTACTGGGTCACTAATTCATTCCTCTCCTTTCCCCAGCCTACTGTTTATTGCATCAAGCCGGTTTCCAATCTCATTTATTGCATTCATTATCTCCATCTCATTTGTCTCTATGGTAAGTGTCTCACTGATCTCCTCTATTCATTTATTTGTATGGTAAGTGTCTCATTGATGTCTTCTATTCTTTTTGAAAGCCCAGTAAGTATCCTAATGATTGTTGCTTTAATTTCTCCATCAGGCATTTTACTTATATCTGTGTCACTTAGATCTCTGGCCATGGTCTTACTTTGTCCTTTCATTTGGGATAAATTCCTCCATCTTGGTATTTTGTCTAAGTCTCCACCTTCTTCCATGTGTTAGAAAAACTGTTAGAAAACTCTGCTGAGAGTAACGGCCTTACAAAGAAAATGTCATGTAAGTGCCCAGGGCCTGGTGCTTCAGGGAGTTTTTCCATTGTGCATTGTGTGCACCTACAATTGTATTTTCATTGCTCTATTCCTCAGGCCAGTCATCTACAGAGGCTATGCTTGCCTTCTGTGGATAATGTTTGGTCCCTAGCCTGAATGTGGCAAGTTTTAACTACGTGTGGTCTGATTGGCTTGTGAAATGAGACCTGACACCACTTCCACCAGAATTGAGGCCCTATAGAACTCTCTGGTCAGGAGATGTGCTGTGATCAGGGGTTTGTACTGGTCTTCTGGAAAAGGAGCCTTCTGTTCTGAGACTGTGGTAAGCTTGACTGAGAAGGGCAGTCCTGAAAGCATTTATGTTGAGGGTTAGGGGAGGGAAATGGCACTGGCCAGCTTCAATGTTTCCTGAGAGGCATCTCAGTGAATGCTGCCTCTCAAGGACACACTCCAAGAAGAGTGAATAATTTTCCCCACTGTGTGCCCCAGTCATTCTTCAGATTGTTGTTTCCATGTCTTCTGCCCCCTTGGTTGTTTGCCTGCCTTCTCCCTAGGAAGAGCATAGTGCTCTCTGGGGTCTATCCCAGGCAAGCTTACTAACTTTAAAACCCCAGGTTTTAAGTTCTGCTGGTTGTGAGCACTTAGGAAATTCAGCCCCTCTCACTTTCCAAGCCAATGGCTTTGGGGAAACACCCTTCTTGTGTGTTACCTTGTGTGCTCTTCTGTCTTTCATCCTTCTCCACAACCACAGCTCCCTCCCTTCCACATGTCTCCACATTTCCCACCTTCTTTGATATGGCTTCTCTCCTTTTAGTTGTGGAGTTTGTTCTTTCAGTCTTCAGATTGATTTCTGAGGTATTTAGGATGATTTGATAGTTTTCTAGTTGTGTTCATGGGATGAGACAATCCTAGGGTCTTTCTACTCCCCAGCCATCTTCCTCTTTTCTCTCAGGAACTGTGGGGAATCACCAGGAGGAGGAAGCTTCAGATCCTGGCTACTGCAAGTGTCCAGACTGCCTTAAGGAGTTGCATCATGGAATGCCAACTCCACCAACCCTCTCCCCATGAAGTCATGCACTCCATTTGATTTTTTTGTTTGACTTAGAAAAATCAACTGGATTGTGGTAGATGATGATAAACTACCACAAATTTTACCAAATGGCAGTCTCAATCACAAGTGCTATGTTAGAAGTAGTATATTTTCTGGAACAGAACAATATAGCCTTAACACTTGCTATATATAACTACTGACCTGGAGAATTCATTCATCTCAAACTTCAACAGTAATGAGAATCAAAAGCAATAGATATACTGCTGCCGCAATAAAGTCTCACTCAAGAGTGTCCCTAAAGGACAGTGGAAGAAGGATATCTTTCTAGATGGGACGGTTGAAACAGATGCCTTTGCTTGCTCATTTTGTATGGAGAAAGAAGTAGAAAGGTTTGTGGTTTTGATTTATATAGACTCCTGAATAATGACAATTGGCTTGGTACATTGTCAGTGACATAGAAGGAATATAATTAGAAAATGGAATGAGAAGTCTGAGAAAGAGGCGTGTGGATAGTAAGAGAGTGAGGACAAAGTGAGTTCATTTTTTTTCTCTTTTTCACTAGAAGTCAATGACCTCTAGAAGAGGAACTCTGAAACTAAGGGGCCGGGATTCCACACTCTGTAGAAGTCAGCCAACTTCACTTTCAGCCACCTCAATTCTGTCAGATAGGTATACATATAAATAGATTTGCCATGGTGGCAAATGGTGATGCTCATACATGAGCTTGATAGCATGGGTTCCCTTTTATCAAGGATGTTTTAGATATTGATACCACAGACATTATTGCAGATTGCCAGTAACTGAGACTGATGCCCTGTACTTAGTGTGTACTACCTTTTAATGAGTTAAATCAGTCACTTTGCAATAGATAGATTACCTTGGGGCAATATTTTTTACTCTCAAGTGTCAATGATTTGTCCTTAATACAGAACTGGTCTTATCTACAAATGTAAGTTTGCCTTTCCTGACCTTGATGTGTCTCCCATCCAAACACTTATAAATGTCTAGTCATTTGGCATGGTCATTCATATAATGTTGATTCAGATTAAGAGATTCCTTTTACAGCAAGGAAGATGTGACTATGAGTATATGATGGTGGTTTCTACTGGTCTTAAAGTGGATCCTGCATATCTAAATGAATTGGCCTAAGAGTGAAATAGCCTGTTAAAGGCTCAGCTGAGGCACTAGTTTGGAATATCGATCTGTAGATACATGGTATGTTGCCAACTCCTGATAAATAGTGACATTTAACATTCTAACAGCTAGAGAATCTGGGAACTGGGATATGGAAGTTGTGTTGGTTCCTCTTATGATAACTTTAAAAAATTAACTTGAAAATTTTGTTTCTGCTTCCCCCATTACCTTACACTCCACTAGATTATAGGTCCTTGCTCCCACTGGCAAAATACTTCTTCCAGAGAACATAGTAAGAGTTCCACAGAAATTGAATTTATGGTACTACTTGGTCACTTGGGACTCCTCCTTCCAGTCAACCATTAAACAAACAAACAAACAAGCAAACAAACAGAATAGCAGTTACTATATTGAGGAGGATAATATCCAGTTTCCATAAGGAGCCATAGTTCCATCATGGGGGAAGATAAGAATACATCTGAAAACTGAGGAATTTACTAGGATTTCTCTTGGGTTTTGCTTACCATGTAGTAATTGTAGATGGGCAAATGAAACAATCACAGAAAGACAATGACAGGGCAAATATAGGTCATAACTTTTGGGAAGAAGATCTGAGCCTACCCACATTGGTGGTCAATCTTACCAGACAAAATAAAGCCTAAGAATGAGGGAAATTTAGTATAGGCAGTGAAAAAAAAAAGATAACAAATATTAATCATCACCTGTGGGGACATCTGCTATTGCTGGAGAAGAAACTATTTGATTTTTTTCTCTATTAATTGATTTGTATTATTTCCTTTAAGAGTTGGGTTACCACTTTGAAGAGGCTCTGTGGCTGATTAGCCTTAATATGGTTGAGTGGTACAGTTAATTAACTGCATCAGACACCTTTTGGTACAATGTAAACCCTGAGGCTTTTACTTCTTCCTAGCACTGCTGAGGCAACTATTTGAAGTAGCCTTCTGAGAAGCTTTGGAGATAAAATGCATAGTGTCTCAGCCTGAGACTTTTACTGCCTATTATTTCCAGCCCCAGAAATTCTCACCTCTTTTATCTATGTGTAATGCCTGTGGGAATCTACTTAGTACCAACACATATGCAGTCCTAAACATTAGGGGCTTCATTGTCCTTAGCCACTAGGGAAATAAAAGCAACAGGTAAATATTTCCCCTGTGTCCCCAAAGGGAATTATTTTAAGATGTATTTTAAAGATCTCAGGAAGGCCAAACCCTAGTCACCCTTAGCAGTGGTAAACCATACTATATTTTTTGATTAGTTGTCTGTCTTTCTATCTTCCAATCTCCCAAATGCTCGTTGAACCAAAATAATAACTAAATGCTATGCTCCTACACTTCAATTTTCTTCTATCTTGCATACAAAAGAAATTACACATATTGCCTGCTTTCTAAGTGTCTGTGACTTCTACTTTGAGCCACTGTACAAATTTTAATACCTTTTATATAGCCTGTAAGAATCATACATAAGGGAATAATTGTTAACTGTCAGATCACAATGTATTTCTAATCATATTCCATCAGTGATACATGTTTTACATTGTTAAGACATCCTGTCTGAAAAACAAAACTCTGGAATGGAATGTAAAAAGCCCATTCTTTTAGATGGTTTGAATTATTCATGAATACAACACCTTGTCCGCACTTAGGATGTAATCAAAATATAAATGATGCATGTGCATGTCGTGTACAAATTCCATACTGGATATTTCTGAATTATATACAAGTATCACTATCTTTTTAAATAGGAAAGTAAATTTTCAACTATCTAAGATAGTTTCATTATTTCAAGTATTTTTATATTTAAATTCATCTATCAAAGTCTTAAATATAAACCATTCAAATGACTCCATTAAAAACTCAAGTACACTATTAAGTGCATAATGAACTACTTCACACCCTTTCAGAAGAATTTTGATATACTATTTTTGTATTTTTTGATAGGCTTTCATGAGATTTCTTGAAATTTTACTTTATATTAATAGATCACCCAAAAGAATACACTACTCTATTTCACTATGTCTAGGAAATTTAAACAAAAGAATGTGGTACTTGAATTGTGATACATGAGGACATAATTTTACATTAACTTATTCTGTAACTAATAAGTAGTGTTTATTATAAAAGCATACTGTGCAGTGCAACTAGTAAGTAGATTTTATGAATATATGAACCTAAACTCCATTACCCAAATCATATCAATTTTGAAACTAGATAAGCATGTAAAATATGAAATGAGATGTGTATGTATTTCAACATATGTATGTATACATATATATATGTATATGCACGTATCTGTGGATAGATAGATTAGATAGATAGATAGATAGATAGATAGATAGATAGATAATGAGCTCAATATTATATGGAATAAAGAATTACTTGACAAAATAGTTGCTCTTAAGGAGCATAAGGACAGATAAGGAGAACTGATTACCATCTGGGAAAAAAAGAAAAAATTGATAAAGGAAGTGATAACTGATGCTAAGATAACTAGAATAAGAGCTCATGATTTCTGTATTTAGATATTAATTCAATTACGTTTATTAGAATTTCTTTATGCAAGGTATGATGTATACATAGAGTATGTCATGAAGAAGACACATAATATCTCTGACCTTATACAGAAGCTTCAAGAATAAGACTGTTGGGATGGGTCAGATTATAAATAATTTGCTTATAAGAGACATAACATAAATGTAAGTATCTAAAAATATCAAAAATGAAAAGATGGAAAAATACATATTCTGCAAACAGCAACCAAAAGAAAGCTGAGATAGCTATATTAATAATGATAAAACTAGACTTTAAATAAGCATTATTAGAGATAGAGGGGGATGCTTCATAATGATTAAAAAGGTTTGCCCAGGAAAATAAGTTTAAATTTGCATGCAGCTAATTTCATGCTTTTAAAATATATCAGGTAAAAATAGCCATTTCTGAAAGCTTGAATAGACAATTCCACAACCATTGTGAAACATTTTCAGTACTTCTCTAAGGACCTCATAGAGTAGTAGACCTAAAATTATTATAGACAGAAGATTGACCAACATAATTTACAAGCTCAACCCTAATTGACACATATAGAATAACACGCCCAACAACTGGAGAACACATTGTTTTCAAATGCACCTAAAAGTTACCAAAATTGACCATATACTGAATCATAGACTAACATTTCAACAAATTACTAAGGGACTTAAATGATATAAAATAAGGTCCCTGATCACAGTGGAACTAAAACAAATAATAATTTCAAAATATACCTAGAAATATTTGAAAACTAGGCAATACCTTTCTAGTGTGAATAGTGAAGTGCCTAGATATTTGATTAAAGGTTATTTCTGGGTGTGTTTGTGAGAGGGTGTTTCTGGGTGAGATTAGCATTTGCATTGGTATATTAAGTAAAAAAGACTGCTCTCCTCAGTATGAGTGGGCATCAGTTAATCTGTTGCAGTTCTGAACAAAGTGAAAAAGTGGAGAAAGAGAATTTGCTCTCCCTCTCTGTGTGAGCTGAGCCATCAATCTTCTTCTGTCTTGAAACTGGGACTTACACCAATGGCACTGGGATTTTCAGAACTATACCATCAATTTCCCTGGGTTTCCAGCCTGCAGATAGCATTTTACATACATAATGTAAAGATACATTGTACTATTATATTATATATAATTATTATGCAATATATTTTATAGTGTTATGTTAATATTAATATATTAGATATTATCATATATATTATATGTTTTTTTCCCCAAATATCTCTAATACACAGGGAACAAATGCCATTGGAAATTAAATTTAATGACAATTACAACGTAGAGTCACTTGTGCTGGGATTAACCACTTTTATTCTTTTTTACTTTCATTCCACAACCTATTGCCCAGTTATGTATAGTTCCTCCTTTAAGTCTCATCTGCTCCATTATTTCTAAGGCCACAAATCATCTCAGGTCTTAATTATCTCTACCTTAGTGAAAACTGCTGAAAAGTAATTCCCATTATGCTCATTCATCTTAGACATAGCTGCCAATATAATCTCTCTGTGGTAGTGTTTGTACATGGCTTCTCTATTTGTAAATGCAAGTAAACTTAAATTCATCTCCAATTTGTATTGTGCAAGTATCATGTGATATTTCCTTCATATACCTAGATTCATCCAATACCCACTGTGCTCCCCCTTCTAACATTCCTTCTGGGTTAATGGCTGCTCTTCTCTGTTAACATTTTGTCCATACTTTCCATTTTTATTTCACCTGTTACCTTCTCAAGAAACTTTGACTAGTTACTTCCAAACATCTCTGATCTTCCAATTCCTTAACTCCTTGAATAAGCAAGTGCATTTTAAATTTTTTGACAGTGTT
This sequence comes from Vulpes lagopus, assembly GCF_018345385.1. Taxonomy (NCBI): domain Eukaryota; kingdom Metazoa; phylum Chordata; class Mammalia; order Carnivora; family Canidae; genus Vulpes; species Vulpes lagopus. Next base: position 39,067,736 of record NC_054839.1, on the reverse strand, counting down.
TGAATGCTACCACAGAATGATTTGGTTATTCCTCTCATAATCTATTTTATTTTATTTTATTTTATTTTATTTTATTTTATTTTATTTTATTTTATTTATTTATTTATTTATTTATTTACTTATTTATTTATTTATTTTAAAATTTATTTATTTATTCAGAGAGAGAGGCAGAGACACAGGCAGAGGGAGAAGCAGGCTCCATGCAGGGAGCCCGACATGGGACTTGACCCTGGGTCTCCAGGATCACACCCCGGGCTGCAGGCTGCGCTAAACCACTGCGCCACGGGGGCTGCCCCTCATAATCTATTTTACTGCAACTTTAATTTGATTAAATGATATCTTACTTATCTTTGTATCATTTTAGGATATAATATATGAGGAAGTACATGGAAATGTCTAAAGATAAAACAGTGTGCAGAAATTTATCTTGTCTTGTTTTGACATATTGAAGGCTACTTAATTTTTTTTTTTTTTTTGAGGGTAAGGTTCAATGAAAGCTGGCATTTAACCCTTATAAATACATGTGTAAAGACAAAAATATTTGGAATGAATAGATCTGTATCATTTGAAATACTATAAATTGAGTTTTAATTTTGAATTACTACACGTAAGACAGTTACATTATTTTACTTAAACTATTTTTTTTTTTTTTTTGGAATTCATTTTCTTAGGGCCAAATCAAACCCGAAAATGTCTTGCATGAAATGTAAATCAATGAAATAAAAGCTTCTCTAGAAAAATTCTAAATGTATTTTAGGCTACTGGAGGCTCCCTTCTCCTTTGGCTCTAGTAATTCAGTGAATTTGATTAACGGCCCCATATAACACTTGTAGTGTCTTGCTTTAATTTCCTGAGAACTTATATAGTGTAGGTGAATATTAGAAGTTTGAAACAGGTTAGAAATTGTATATTCTAATGATTCAAAGTCCACCTAAATGTTTTAAATGAATTATAATTTCATTATAGAACAATAAATTTCAAGTATTGAATGCTTCCTCCAATTATACTTAATCAGAGAGGCTATAAATTTTAGTCTTTAATCCTAAGGCTCTCCAAGTATCTTTTATGTAGAATATATTTATAAGAAAAAAATACCATTTACTTCTAATAAAGCATTTACACATATTCATTAGCTTCTACAAAAGGACTATTAGGAATATTTTTTATTAACTCTTGAATCATCAGTCTGAAACTATTATTTAAAAAAATAACTGAACAATAGATATATAAAATGCAGGTTCTTAAAGTTTGAAATTACAGATTAATATAGTGCTGGAACTAAGGAGGTCAAAAGGATCTAAATTAATAAACTTGTTTATTTTTTATTTTTGAGAGACTAAAAACAATTCTTACTATCATTCTAGAAATAATAAAAAATATATTCCTAAGTAAAGCTTTGTTAATTTTAATAAAATGCTCTTTTGTTTTCCTCCTGAATAATTTATTTTCAATTAATTTTATTTACTCCACTTGATGAACAGGAATTCTCCATGCAAAAAAGAAATTTTCTTTATAAAGTAAAATAGTCAATATTAGGTATTTGATATATTTAACTATGGTGATTCATCAAAACTGTTTCCAAAGAAAGTTTAAAAAAAAAAAATCATTAAACATCTCATTTTTAAAATGTCATCAAACCTACTTCACATTTAATTGTTCTAAGAGCTTTAATTCTGCCACAAAATGTTTTGAGGGTTATCTCCCAGAAATAAATTTCAATTAAGTTGAAAGCAAACATTTGTCTCCAAACACTACTCTATTTCTTAAGAGAGTAACACATTATCATGGAAAGTAAGACCAGAGTAAAAGAAAAGAAAAAAAGTAAAGCATAAAACTAATGTCTTCCAATTTAGACAAATGAGGATTGTTTTCATGGGAAAAAATGGCAAATGGCAGCTATAATATGTAATGAATTGAGAAATGGTTTTTGTAATGAATCTGGAGAAATGGTTTTTCAAAATCTTTCTACTTTGTTTTCTCTATCAGACTTCATTATAGTTCCATATACTCAACTGAATGATAGGAAACAATGCTCCATGACCAAAAGTGACACGGTGTAAATTTGAATATAGATGGTAGAAAACATGATCTGAAATCTCCCGGATGCCCATTTCAAGTGTGTAAAAACAGTAAAAAATCAAGTTAAAAATACATGAAAAAATATGACTGTGCTAACCAAATATATAGTCAGATGTCTGCTAACAGTTAATTTATCTAAGTGTCCTTTTTGCTTATCCCTAAACCATAGAACAAGTTGCAACTGGAGTGGTATCTGTCAAAGGGACATCATGTTTCTCATGACTCTTACTGGAAACTGTTTATTGATGCAGAAAGTACCCAGAGATAAAGCATGTCACCAAGCTCCTTTTTTCCCTTTCAGATAACTGAAGATTGGAACTTATGAAATAGAGAATTTAAATGTTGTTTAAATAAACAATAAGAGGTAAAAACACATGGAAATTATTATTTGTTCATTAGTTCTTAAGGTAGTAGGAAAACTAGTACATAGATGAGCAATATTAAAAAAAAACTGCTAAAAGGAAGAGAGAATACATAATAATTCTAAATTGGATAAAATTTCCTGTAACAGTAATCATTAAAGGTTTATATAATGACTTGTAATTTGAATAAACTTAAAGTAATTGTTCTGAGTTCTATTAAGTAAAACATGAAAAATTAATAAGAAAATTAATTTAAAAGAAAATAAAGCCGACGGAAATAAAAGATGGTGGATAATGAAACTTCAAATCTTTCAGTGCAAACTGTCTAAAGATAATAAATACACTAATACTGTAAATAAATATATCTATGTAAAGACACAATTATTCTATACATAAATTGACTCACTATATGGTCAGAGACTTGGTAGAAGCAAAACTGAAAGACTGTAATGAGTACAGCTACACAAAGTTATGTGAATGGGCTTCTCAGAATAAACACAGTTTGATAACATGTATTGCTATGAATGCTACCACAGTGTACTCACTAAAAAGGTTCTCAGGAATCAGGTGGACACTGTGACCACCAGTAGACCATGCAGTCAGCCTCTTTCCTCAGCCGTACTTGTTGCTACCTCAATAGGCTGGTGACCCAAGTGGCTGATGAACCATGGGCCAAGGATGATGCATAGTTGCAACAACAGAAATTTCTCAGAGCCATGCTGTGGCCCAAACTTGAGTTCCCAACTGGTTAATAGCGGGGGACTCTCCTTTGACTCTGGTAGATATTAGTCTGCAGGGTGTAAATTTGCCACAAATCATAAATTAAAGGCAATGGTTTTCCCTTAGTATTAGAGATACAAATTCTAGAAACATTTATCTTCTCAATAAGCCATGTTCTTTCCCATCATTCTTTGACTTACCTTACACTGCATTCATCTTCTTGGTATTCCATATAATATTGTTTCAATATTGTTTCAATATTGTTTCTAATTCTGCAGCAAACAAAGTAATGCAATATACACTAACACAGACTGGGTTTATCATGCTCCATATTACTCAGAAACAATTGGATTTACTGCTTGTGGGTAGCTTTTTGAAGATTCAGTTAAAAAGCCAGCTGTTGGCATATAACCTTAAAGTTTTATTATTTTTTTTTTAAGATTTCATTTATTTATTCATGAGACACACACACACACACACACACACACACACACACACACACACACACACACACACAGAAGCAGAGACAAAGACAGAGGGAGAAGCAGTCTCCATGGCAGAAGCCTGATTTGGGACTCGATCCTGGGATTCCAGGATCACACCCTGGGCCAAAGGCAAGCGCTAAACCACTGAGCCACCCAGGCCTCCCTAACCTTAAAGTTTTAGATGCTTTCTTACAGAATATAGTATTGTGCTTTGAACCAGCAACCCACATATACTTCTGTTTCTTCCCATTGCCAGAGTATCTGGCTAAGGGAATCAAAAAGTTGGGAATGCACTTGGCTCAATAACAAAGTTTTGTCTTTGTTACCTTCACCCAGGAATGTGCTGGTTTTCAGGACCTAAACCCAATGGAAAAATGTCTCCACTTGGCGACCTAGTTTAAAAGTTTAACCTTATGGAACTGAAAATTGAGGCAGCCACCAACCTTTTGGATAGAATTCCTTATTCTACTGGAGAAAAAATAACTTGTTGGTCATAGTAATTGAGATAATATGAATAAATATTAGAATTTCTATTACATAATGTGTCATGGAGGTTACGTGCAAGATCCAGGGAATTCCCTAGTCCTCTCTAGTACTGCTCTATTAATTGGACGGTGTTAAAGGAAGATTACAGAAACCCCACACAGGCAAGTCCACTAAGATTTCAGATACTTTGGAAAAAGAAGGAAACAAATTCCAGCTACTTAGGTCCTCCCAAGGGTAAAAGGACCCAAATAAATGGTTGCAGTACCAAATAGGCCTTGTGACCAACTAACAAAAAGAATATTGAAGGAGCTTCTCAGGTTTCCTTTGTTTCTTTCCAAATTATGTCTGTTTATATATATTGATTTATTTTTCCTCACTTAAACTTTTATGTTGATGATTATCACTATAATTTAGCTCATAGCTTATAGTACATGCAGTTCAGAATATAATTATATTTAAGGAGAAGAGAACATCATGCAAGAATGGAAACAGTGAGTAGAGTTTGGTCTCCTTATTTACAGAGAGAATGAGTAGATTTTAGTATGTATAACATTGAGGGGTTTTGCTATAATTGTGTCACAAGCAGTAAGAAAGAGTATTCTATACATCTTTGAATTTTCAATATTTTAACAATTGGCTGACAGCTTTATTTTTTTTTTTTTTGGAAGAAAATTATCTATTTCATTAAAACTGGAAAAAGCTTTACATGTGCCTAAATTTTTTTTTTAAAAAGAGAAAACCAGAGAGATACATTGGAAAATATGAAAATATTTCAGATGTCAGAAAAGCAAAACAAGTGAAAATTTTGAAATTTTATACTTGATATTCTTGATTTAGTACTACAAAAATTATTTTTAGTTTCATGTTGGTAATTTGTACTATTATCTTCTTTGGTATATCCTTATAAAATATTTTTCTTAGCCTTTAAGTTTTTTTTTATAATCAATGTCCAACACTTGTTATATAAAATTATCTATTCATTTTCCCAAACACTTAGAGGAAGTTAGATATTAAGAAATATTATAAATTCTGTGTGTGTCATACATGTGTGTCTCAGACATGTCTACAGCTTAGGTTTTAAAAAATGTGAATGAGGGATGCCTGGGTGGCTCAGCAGTTGAGTGTCTGCCTTCAGCCCAAGGCATGATCCTGGAGTCCCAGGATCAAATCCCACATCAGGCTCCCTGCATGGAGCCTGCTTCTCTTTCTGCCTGTGTCTCTGCATCTCTCTCTCTCTGGGTCTCTCATGAATAAATAAATAAAATCTTTAAAAAAAATGTGAATGATTCTGAAAAAAACGGTTGATTATGTGTTAAAACTCCTCTGGACTTGCATGTAAAACTAATTGAAAAATGAAAGTTACTAAATTTTTTTCTAGAGTTTTTTATGGGAAGTTCTATTTAAATATGTATCCACCTATTGATTGATATTCTAATATTAATTAATTCATTATTAATATTCTTATAAACCTCACCATAGTTTATGGAATTTTTCTCCTGATTATGTGTGAACTAATCAATATTTTTATGATGTACCTAGAAAGGTGAACTAAATATCAATTTACTTAATATTCCCCTAAGGTTATTTTAGTAATATTTTGACAGACTTTATATTTTGAATATGGGATTTTAAATTCAAATAGAATATTTGCATATATAAATCACATTCCTTTAAGATATAAATTTTGAATATTAAAAATTATTTGAGTTACATATTATATAGACCTCAATGGAATATGAAAAAAAAAAACAGTAAAATAAATTTAATTTATAATTATTGTGATAGGCAAGTTCTGGGAACTTCTCCAAAAGTTGTTTAAATATTTTAATGCAAAAGAGCATTCATGAAACCAAATATTGGCTTTAGAGTATCTATGAACATTTACCATAAACCATATCTAAAATTTAAATGCAGTTAACCAAGTTTTGACATTTATTTATTTATTTAGTAAGAATTTTATGTATTTTTTTGTGAGAGACACGCAGAGACATAGGCAGAGGGATAAGCAGGCTCCCTACGGGGAACCCCATGTGGGACTCAATCCCAGGACCCGGGGATCATCACCTGAGCCAAAGGCAGATGCTCAACCTCTAAGCCAACCTAGGTGTCCCTTGACTTCATTTTAATGATGTGTGCATGGTCTGTTTTAGGTAATACAGTGTAGCCAGGAGTAATACTAGAGCAGGAAATTTTATGTTCAGATACAAATTAGGAATACTCAAGGTAAGGAAGTATTTAGGATTCCCTCCAGATTCCTTCTGGGTCCTCTTTCTTTTCAAACTCAATTAATATTGTTTCATAACAATACCTCAAAGCCAATAATTTAAAATGAAAAGAAGGGGAATCACATTAATTTTCTCTCCTTTTGTGAATTCCATTTTCTTTATTTCCATTTTATTTTCTCCTATTCTTCTTTGAACATGCCTTAGGCATGCTAAAGTGATCTTTAAATGTAAATTAAAAGAGAACATGCTTGTACTTACATAAAATTTTAGTGTGATAATTTAAAATGTGTAGCAATAGAAATGAAGATTTATGTATAACTATAATAGTGTTGGCCTTTTGTAAGAATGTGACATGTGTCTGTAATTCCTTTAACTTGGATTAACTAATACAAGTAATATAAGGAATATATGTATGTCAATAAAAGAGAAAACAGTTTGCTTTTGGCTTTGGAATTATCAAGGGGAATACTTGATTTCTTTTTTGTATTTATTAATGTGGAGTGACCCATGTTTTTTCTATATAAAGTACTCTGTGTTGAAATACATAACTTTCTTTTCTTATAAATATTCCTCTATACCATGATAGTACTACCTGTAGGCTTATGTATTATTGTCTAGTGCAATCTAGTCAAAAGATTTTACATCCAACTTTCGTCAATTCTGTGATTATGTGTTCAACACTGATATATGAGATCACAAAATACCTGAATCTTTTATTCATTTATGAGGAAGGAAATACTGGAAGGAAATCATATTCCCTATAGTTTAATGCTTCTCATAGTCAACCAGTTTTCTTTTCTAAATATAATTGCAGCGTCCAAGGGATTTCTGATAAAGCTTATCTTAGCTCTGAAAATAAGAATACAAAGTATGTATAATACAAAGCATTTTTCTTACATGATTTCTATTATAATGCACAGTTTATTTTATTTTTTTAATGTACTGTTTAAAACCACCCCATACATATACTCACATAAAAAATTAATTAAAACCACCACCTAGCTACTTCATTTTTGAATCCATATATGCCAAAGTATTTTGTTAAGTCATTCTGCGAGGCTGTTATATATGTCTATTATTTTGCTTCCTTATCATATCCCCTTGAGAGAAGCTTATTGCCATCATGAGAATTTAAAGAGACTCAGAAAAGTCTAGTGAATGTGTTAGTCACATAGTTAGTGAGTACTGATACAGGCTGCATGTAAACTTAGTGTTTATCATACTTTCTTATAGGAAAGGCTTCATGGAGAGGAACTGCATACCATTTGAAGATAAGAAAGGAGGAGGGCACTACGCCTAGCTAAGTGAACATCCTCAGTAAATTCATGAATTGACATGAAATTTGAATGAGAACAGAACAATCCGGGAAAATAAAATCAATTTCCAAATTTGCATTTCTTCTAATTTCCCTACAAAAACAATATATTTTGTTTCTGTTTTGGAGGCTGGTAGCAGTAACAAGGAAAGAAGAAATTTTAACATTCAAATGAGATGGTAAGTCCAACCTAAATATCCGTGGCAAAGAGGAAACACCTACACAAATCCTTATTAAAATTTACACTTACCATAGAAAGTAGACATATGTCAACTCAAAAATAAATCCAATTTGAATGTGGAATGTTCTTTCAAGTAGGATAAAATGCAATTAAATGAAAAATTTCTCCACCCTTGACCCTGTATCAAAGATCAGCCCAAATCATTTGTGAAGTATCCCAGAAGTGTAAATGAAGCCACAGTCTTACTGTTACAATCAGAGCAGAGACTATCATCTATAATTAAATTATGGATTATGATAACTTTATTACCCATCAACTTGGCATTAAACAGCATGAATCACAGCATGGGGTCTCTATTGGCTAATGCTCCTGGGATGAGGATCCAGATGAGACCATTAGAGCTGAAAATAAAAGCTAGCTTCCAGATTTTTGGCAAGGAGATAATGTCCTTCTGCACTGTTTAAAGGAAATGAGAAGGCCCAGACATAGGCAATAATTTTCCCCTGGGACATATATGTATTTAAAAACATTCCTCAACTTTCTTAGAAACTAAAAAGAAAAATAAATGATTTAGTTGCCATTGTCTTTTACAAGATATATTTAATAAAAATATGCCCTTAAAGAGGACAGACTCTGGGATGTCTGGGTGGCTCAGTGGTTGAGTGTCTGCTGTTAGCTCAAATCATGATCCCTGAGGTCCTGGGATCAAGTCCTACATGGGGCTCCCCGCAGGGAGTTTGCTTCTCACTCAGCCTGTGTCTCTGCCTCTCTCTGTGTGTCTCTCATGAATAAATAAATAAAATCTTTTTAAAAAAAGGGAATAGACACTAAATGATGAACAAGAAGAGAGCTATCCTCATATCTTACTTCCAAGACATGTGTAGCATGGTATAAATAATATAAGCAAAAAAAGAAATTATCCCTGAACAAGCCAATCGCTAGTTATTTTTTTCTTATACATTGTACTATTGAGTTGTTAGTGAAACTCATTAATATATCTTAAAAAATCAAAATATCAAATGCCAATGATTTCTTGCAACTTCTGCCTAAGCATTGTTTTACTATTAATGACTTTTTAATACTTTACAGAATAATTTCTTAATGTCAAAAAAGACTTTCTGAGAAACATTTATTCTCTGTTTTATGTGTCAAATGATTATATAGCTATATGTCTTATGATTTACTTACCATTTTAATTGAAGTGAGTGATCATTGCCACTTTAGAGATAGAAAGCTGAAAGAGAAAATTTATATCATAAATACACAAAAGACATAAAACAGATGTTGCAAATGGCACTCAAAACAAAGTCTGCTAGTTAGTATGTGTATATTATTACTTCACTGATGCTGCTCATTTGTTCATAGATCATTCAGTTTTGTTTGATTTGTAACACTCATGGGTGAAATAATGATGTAAAGACTAAAAAAGTATAGATTTCATTTTTGTTGTGATTATTGCTCTTTGTTTTTGAGAGTAAAATATTCTGTGTGTATTTATTTTATATATCTAAATATGTGAGAGAGACAAATATTTGAGAAAAGAAAATATATCAGTTTTTACAGATTTTTAAATATTCTATTTAGGATAATCATTTTATATTAAATAATATAAATAAATGCTAAGAGAATAAACTCTATTATCTTAATCATCAAAGTAAATTTTGTATCATGATGGCTTTTTTAGGATCAATTTAAACTGTAAAGGATCTCATAGCTGCTTATATGACACTAGGTAATCTCAAAAAGAAAGATCCAATTTTGAGAGACGTATTATCTGACAGAAATACCATGAGTGCATTAAAATTTCAGTTTCACTCAAACATATTCAAATTCTTAGTTTTATACACTTATTTCTATTGCTTTTGGTCAAGTAATGAAAACTGCAAAATTACTCGTATTACTAAATAATATGATTATTACTATTACTAAATAATATGATTAGTATTACTAAATATATAATATGATTATTATTATTATTAAATCATATTATTTAGTATTACTAAATACTAAATACCATACCTAGTTAGAGATCTGGTTACAAAATATATTTTGATTAGTTACTTGACTCAGTCTTTCTGTGCTATTTATACTCAACATACACTTTTTCCAATTGTCCTTCAGGAGTCAAGCATCCAGTGCTAGTTGATTTTGATGAAGGTGAGTTACTCTGCATCATCTGCAAGGAAGCTTGTGCTATTCTTAGTTGTTATAACCAGCTGCGTTACTGAAAGCAGGCTCTGTCCTTACACATTATAAATGGATAGCTTCAGATAAGAAAAAAGCTATGTTGGTGAATGGTGGCCAGAATTTTGATGTTTCTGTCTAGTAAGTGATAGGGTTATCACTCACATCTCTAGGTGATTTGGGAAGGTGTCTGTCTGGGGCAATAGATAAAGACTCATTGTACTGTTGCAGAGGAAAAGAAATCCAAGAGAAGCAAGTGAATTCATTACAAAGTAACAAGTACCATGGTTTTCAAGCTATGGGGAAAAAAAAACCCTGTGTGAAAAATTAGCTGTGTTTTCTTTTTGATAAGCGTGTTCTCTATTACTGAAATGTATGTAAGAAATTAGTATAAAAAGGATATATCAAGCTTCTTGTTTATTTCTTTTAATCAAGTAACAAGGTGGCATATTTGGAATAAAGTTGTAAAGTAGCTCAATACAAATGAGAAGATTAACTGTAAATGATATAATATACACAATCTGCTTTATAATAGAATGGAGGTCACAAGTGCTAGAATCAATATTGTGTCCAGAGGATTGTTTCCTCTTTCAATTTATTTAGTTTTATTTAGTAGAATAATGTTAAAGGAACTAATTATCTAATAGCTCCTGGGGATGTTTAAATTGCATAAATAATAGAGATAAGTGTAAGTGTTATTTCTTGACTAAATATTTTCTAAAGTATATAGAGAGGAGTTCATTAGATGAAAATAGAAAATCCAATCTATGTTGGGAACTGCAACAATAACAAAACTTCTAAGAAAGTAATGTGGTAGGGGCAATTGGGTGGCTGCAGTTGATTAAACAGCTGTGTTCGGCTCAGGTAGAGATGCCAAGGTCCTAGGATCCAGCCACCTTAGGCTCCCTGCTCATGGGGAGCCTGCTTCTCCTTCTCCCTTTGCCACTCCCCCTGCTTATGCTCTCCTCTCTCAAATACATACATTTTTTTTTTTAAGTAAGTAATGGGTAAAAATATTACCAAGTTTCTATTTGAACAACTGTGGAATTGCCTCAGGACTCTGATTAGGAGTGCATTTTAGAGATATACTTACTCTGACGATTACGATTCACCAAGGATTATGGTGAATGAAACCATTCATCACAATGTCTGACATAGTAGGTATCCAATGGGTATTAGTTATATTCTTTTGTCTTTCTGGAGATTTTGTAATCATTTCTTCTCATGCTTGCTAACTGTAGTAGGGTAGGGAAATATTCCTAAAGTTTGCTTTGGACACAGGTTCAATTTTGACTCCAGTTGTTATTATTTCAAAAAATCATGGAAATAAGTAGCTGTAACTCTCGGCTTTCTAGAAATACAACCTCTGAAACCCTGATCAAGTTTTTTTTTTTTTTAATATTGTGAATTAATCTGATCTCAAAGTTAATTAGGCCCCATAAGTGTTAACAGCTGAATCTAGATATGAGCGTTATCATGTAAATGTTTAAGCATTTGTATTGTTATTAAGAAGTTCTTTGTCCTTTAAAAATTATTTAAGGGGATTATTGGGTGGCTCAACCGTTTAGCTTAGCGCCTGCCTCTGCCTGTATCTCTGCTTCTCTCTCTCTCTGTGTCTCTCATGAATAAATAAATAAAATCTTTAAAAAAAATAAACATTTTAAAATAATTTTTATGTTTGTTCTAATGTGAGTGAAGTAAAAAATTCTAAGCCTATAAAAGACTGCAGCTACACACATTAAAAATTAGGTGGCATATTTCCTCTTTTTGAGATACTTGCTTTATCCACTTTGTTGCTGGTAGGGTTCTTTATGGCAGGTAATATTTTGTATAACTGAATTAGCCGACCCTCCCATTCACTTATACAGACTATAGTCTAAGAAAATGTTATTTTTTCCCCAAAATCAATTTATTATTTATAATATGTAATTATTAGTGAGCTATCATTAAAGGATGGCATGCAACTGAACAATGTAGTGGAGTAATAAAATTACAGTCCCAAATGGAATAAGTGTAGTATATTTCCAGACATTCTCTAGAAACTGTTAAATCTTGGAATAAAACTATAATCTAGGGGCTCCGGGGTGGCTCCCTCTATTAAGCATCTGCCTTCAGATCATGAGCTTAGCATATCTGGCTCTGGCTGAGCAGAAAGTCTGCCTCTCCCTCTCCTTCTAGCCCCCCAACCCCACCCCTCGTTTGTGTTCTCTCTCTTTCTCAAATAAATAGATGAAATCTTTAAACAAAAATAAAGATAAAAAAACTGTAATTTGTTTTACTATTTGTAGGTCACTTGTGGAATAATTGCTATTTTTTCTAACGGTTCTGAAATGCAACTTTAAGTCAGCTCTTTGGTGTTCTAAGCCATTAAATATTTAGGATATTTCTGAATTGCATAACTTGGAAAAAAGACAGAGTATATATATTCTTTAGGATAATTCCTATTTCCTCTATAACTTAGCTATTTATTTTATCTCTATGAGAAATCTGAACAAGTCACACTAATTTTCTACCTATGCAAGTCTTGTTTAGACTTTAAATCAAGCTATAATTTCACTATGTGTTTTTAATAAAGTCAATACATATTCAATTTTTATAAAACATGTAAAACATATAAAATTAGAAAAGGAAATACAGTCATTCATATCTCTACTATAAAGATATATCTATGATAACTGAAAGGCCATTTAATATATATATATTTTATGTAAATGATCATTCTGAATTTACTACTTGGAGTTAATATTACAACACAAATAGTTTCCCAAGCCAATTATTATTTTTTAACATCATTTGAAAAGGTCCTTAATGTTTAGGGTAACCGTATGTTTTGGTTTGCCTAGTTCAGTCCATTTACACCGGTTGCTGGCCTTCTTTCAAACTATTCCTTTTAAAAGTATTTCCAGCTAAGTGAAAACTTTTATACTTACTTCAGTAATATTATTCTGAGTTAATATCTGTATGTTTTGAAATCTTTCATTTTTTATTCACTTACATAGTTTTCCATGTTTGGTAATGCATAAAACAATACTTTGATAACACTTTTAAGTATACACATTATATTTCTTATGCAGAATTATTCTTTGGTAGAATCTCCAAGGTAGACTAACTGACTGAAAATAGTTTTATATTTTCAAACATTTCTTGCATATTGCTGAATACCCTAGCTATTGATTTTCTCATTATGGAGTTGAGAGTCTTTCCAACCTGTTTTCCGCTACATGTACGTTATGCTTTCCCTGCATAATCCTGTCAGTGAACACAAACTCAGCATGAATATTGAACTATGGTAAAATCTACAAAGTATGGAAACTTCTTTGTGTTCTGTAGATGACAAGAGCAATGTGGTTCTCATTTAATGAATGCTTTGCAGCTCAAACACTAATTAGAGATGTTCTTTTTCAAAAAGATGTTGACCAATTTGTACTTCAGTAATTGTGAATATAAAATGTATATACACACCTAAATTAGAATAGAATCAAATAAAAATGAATGTAAATGGATAATACTAGAATATTAGAATATGTAAAAATTAAATATTAGAATATAAATGAATATACAATTACTATATATAAGAATATATGCAAAATTCATATATATGTGTATATATATATATATATATATATATATATATATATATATAGGCTTTCCAAAGTGGTCCAAATAAATTTTTTGTTAGTGTGTTAAAACACTAGATTTACCCTCTTAAGAAAGTTTTTTAAGTGTTCTTTACTGTACTGTTATCTATAAACGTGCTGTTGTACATCAGCTCTCTAGAACTTATTAATCCTGCATAACTGAAATACTGAAATGTTGATTAGCAACTCCCGATTTACCTCTCCCATATCAGCCCCTAGCAATCAATATTCTATTTTTTGCTTCTATGAGTTTGACTATTTTGTTTTATTTTAATTTTTTAAAGATTTTATTTATTCATGAGACACACACACACACACACACAGAGAGAGAGAGAGAGAGAGAGAGAGAGGCAGAGATACAGGTAGAAGGAGAAGCAGGCTCCATGCAGGCAGCCTGACGTGGGACTCGATCCTGGATCTCCAGGATCAGACCCTGGGCTGAAGGTGGCGCTAAACCGCTGAGCCACCTGGGCTGCCCAAGTTTGACTATTTTAAATATCTCTTATAAGTGGAATCATGCAATGTTTGTTCTGTAACTGGCTAATTTTACCTAACACAATGTTTTCAAGTTTCATCCAACTTGTTGCATATTGCAAGATTTCCTTCTTTTTAGAGGCTGAATAATCTTCCATTATATGTACATACCACATTTCCTTTAACTATTCCAAAATATCAAAGAGAAGAGAACACCTTGAAGCTCATTTTATGAGGCCAGTATTGCCCTGCTACAAAAACCAGAAAAATACACCAAAGAAAACTATAGGCCAATCTTCCTGATAAATATAGATGGAAAAATCCTCAATAAAATTCTTAGCAAACCAAATTCAACAGACATTAAAATGATCATTCATACACCATGACCCAGTGGAACTAATCTTGGATGCAAGGATGGTTCAACATATGAAAATCAATCAGTATTATATACCACATTAACAGAATGAAGAATAAAAATCACATGATATCTCAATAGATACAGTAAGAGTATTTGACAAAATTCTTTTTCATGATAAAATCTTAACAAAGAAGAGAGTTACTTCAGCAAAAGAAAGGCCTCATACAAGTAACTTTTGAACAGAGATTATACGGTATCCAATGTCTGATGGCTGACAAAAATGCTAGAATTTAATTGTACAACTTTGCAAGAGCTCAGAGAAGATTCTGATAACAAACATAAATAGTCCTACCTTTCTAAGTAAATAGTGTGGACAATTGTTTTATATTTTGATCAAAAAATTACAAAATACTCAGAATGTTCTTGAGACTTTTTTCAGCGTCAAAAACTTTTGCTTTTCTTTGGTAAAATAACAAACTGGTTTAAAAAATGCAGAAATATTTTTTCATGCTAAATTCTATCAATATTTAAGGGCCAACAAAAGTGGTCTCTTTCTTGATTAAAATTTTAATGATATTTCAAGTAGAGGTATTACTTCATCCCCCTGAATCCTCTTATATTTTGTCTTCTATTATGATCATGCATATTTTATTTTGACATAAGAAAAAATTTAAATGACTTTTTCTTTCCACAAAATTACAATTACTTCCATACTCATTCATCTTCATTTACCTTATATCATCTAGGTCAGATCTTTATACAGTAGAAGCAAAAGCATGCCTTTTTTCCATAAGTGAATAGAACTAGTAAATAAAATCAGTATTTGCATTTGTTGAACAGTATGTGCATTTAGCAGATAATCATTGCTAAAAAGGAAAAATAGTATGTTTACTTTTTATAAGTGATTAGAGAGCCTTATTAGGTGGAAAGAGCACTAGATCATTCAAGTATCTCACTATCTGGGTTTTGTTTCTTATTGTACAATAACTATCCATATAAAATTGGATGACTTTTAAATACCTTTTGGTCTCAGTATCCTCATGTTGGAATTATCAGAAGGATACAGATATCTCTAAGGGACCTGTATGGTAAAAACAAAATACAAAACAAAAAAACAATACCCAAACAACAACAACAACAATACCCTGTAATTTTACGTCTAGATACATTTTATTGCAAATATGTCAATTCATCTGTAATTTGGATCCGAAAGTATCCAAATACTTTATGTTCCAGTGCTTAAGTCTCCCAAAGCTTTTTCAATATAATGATTTATGACATAAATTCTGTCTGCTAAATAAACAGAATTCTATGAAATGTTTCTTATTTGAATTGAGCCAAATAGTACTTTTATTTTTAATTTTATTATGAAATACAACAATAATAATCTTTGATGGAATTATCTGTAGATCATTCACTATCTTGAGATAGCTAGGCAGGAATGAGTTATTTTATTTTGGAAAAACTCTGATAAGGGAGAAGAATCTGTCCTTTTTCTGAGTGTTAAATAAGTCTGCAAACCTGATAGCTCAAGGTTTATCTTTTTTATAAAAATATATGATTTCTACAAGAGTGACTAGAAGAGAAAGGCTATTCAACCATGAGTTGGTTTACTAAGTATCCTTCAATGTCAACAGTATGAAATCCATAGCAAACTCATTTTTTTAGAGAATGTTATGCTTGTTCTAGGTTTATAACTGAGTTCAGAGACCAAATCATAATATTAAGCCAAAGTTATTATATATTTTTAAAAATCTACAGACATACATTGTTTAAAAATGTTTTTATCAAACATGTTAAATACTTATGAAAAATGATATGCATTATGCGCAATTTCTAATTCAACACTAGGCTTGTGAATCCTTCTGTTGAATTAAGTCTGAAAATCATTCTACAAAAATATTGGTAGGTTCTGTATCTCTTGGTTGAACATGTTTGTAACTATATCTTATATTATAACCATCACTATAACTAGAGTTATAATGACCCATTTTTCAAATTTAAAATCCTAGTGTGTGTATCTAAATATCCATGCCTATGTATTTTGATGCCACAATATTTTCAAGCGGCTTTCAATGCTGATCCCACCTGTTTACACTGGAAAAGTTGACTTTTATGTAGTGAATAATCTCGGAAATCTACCTATATAACCTCACAACCTTATCATAGATTTTGTATTAAAACATTCCAAAGGTCTGCATGCTACTGAAGTATATTTTATAGGGGAGACTTTATTTCTGCCATGGTTTTCTCTTATACAGAGTACTTTAGAAACCTTGTCAAAGGTTAAGTTATGATTATGTTTTGTGACTTTATAAATTATCTGGGTGTATACTGTACTTAGGTCAAACAGGTAAAAAATATTTGCTTGCAACAAAAATTCATTTTATTTCTTGCACATGGTTAAATATGTGCACATTTAAGCACATGGTTAATTAGTGGCTTCTGGGAGGATGAAAAATGATCTCAACTTGTTATAGTATTATAGTTTACTGAATATTATGATTGTCACTTTTTTATGATTGATGATTGCCATTTTTAATGACATAGTCTACAAAGGCTAATGATACACTGGATAGAATCACAATACCAATTAAAGGGTAATGGTCATTCCAAAGGTTAATGCTTATAACTCTTAAAAGAGAATACATTGATGGAATACAATCCATTTTAAGGAAAAACTTCCCTTCTATGATGATGCGATCAATTTTACTATTAGCAGTTCAGTGGACATAATAATTTCATCCATTACCATTAACATTCTTTAAACAAGCTTTGGCATATGGAAAATATTAATCTTTTCATTTAGCATTCTTTAAAAAAGGATTTACTTTGAATATGATTATTTGAATGAGAGAAAAGGAGAGCTGTTTAAGGTTTTTGAGGAGTTAAAATGCACCCAATAAAAATGCCACAGCTGTGTGATGATATTGAAGTGGTAAGCTAATGTCATTGCCAAATGTCCTATTAACATGCATACACATATTTATACAGTAACACCAACTAGAATTTAGTTTCCTTTTGAAAAGCCCAAGAATTTATAGAGTGACACAGAACAAAACTGCTGTGTAAATAATAGGTTAGAAGAAAGAACTATCATATCTGAGCATTATGAACCTTACCTCATTCTGAAAAGGAGCTGAAGTAAAGCAAGAGAAATGGTCTACTGGCTCCTAATTCATGAAGTGACAATGATGAATGAATGGAAGTTAGCTCCAGCTGTAGCTGTATTTTAGCTCCTAGATACTTTTGCTGCTAAAGGCACCGAGAAAAAGAAAACCCACAAAATTTCTGATTAATAATAAACAAATGCATTCTTTAAAGTGGTATCTACATAGTGTCCAACAGGGAGTCCAATCAGTTTTCTGAAAGAGAACCTTTCTTTGTTAACAGCTACAAAAACGTACAAAGACATGTAACTCTTTGGGGGACACCTTAGATATCTTGGAAACATTGTATTCAGCAGTTTTAGCTTTCCCAAAGTTAAGCAAGTTCAACATCCTATGATAAAGAAAATAATATTTGGCTTAATGGCATTCTTCTCTGCAAAAAATCTTGAAAGCTAGGAAAAATGCAAAATTTAGGAGACGAAAATAAATGAGTAATATTTACCTGTTGCCTAATTTTTTTCAGGACAATTTAGCCCCAATTTTATATAAAAATGTTGCCTTAACAAGTCACCAAAATCTTACCAGCAAATCCAAAGTCCTTTCTTAATCTCTCTCCTCATTCATATACTCATGGTTGAAATTAAAACCTATTATTTCCACAGCCATAAAATCAATGTGCCCACAGCCACATTGGATGGATAGATAGATCCATCACACCTGAAAAGTAAACATATAGGAAAATCAGGAATTGTAGACCAGAAGAACACTGCTTAATTTTATTAATTTCTAATTCTGCAACTATAAAATGGGAATTAAAATACTTGCCACATAAATCTATTTGAATATTAAATAAAAATGAGATAACTGATAAACCAGAGCTACCTTGATAAGTACTCTAACTATATGTAATATTTTACCACATTAATTGCCTTAACTTTTTTCTTTCTTTGATATTAATTTTGAGTACTTAATAATTTCATGTTCCAAATGGAATTACACATATTTATTTTTTAATAACTCTCTGTCTCTTTCTTTGCCTCTCCCTCATACATATACACTGACATATTTCAGAAAAATATTCTTTCCACTAACAACAAATTATTGCCTATGGAAGATGTAACATGCCTACATACCCATTACCTAGTTTAAGGAATAAAATATTTCATCAGTAAAATTGAGTCATCTATACATACCTCCTCAGTTCCATTACTCTCTTCCCTATCTTCAATCTCAGAAAAGATAACCAATCTCATTAGTTTCTAAAAGATCATTTACATTACTTTCTTTTCTATATTTATTGTATATGTTCATACTATATATCCATAATATACTTGCTTTAAATTTTAAATAAATATCACCATACATACAGTAAACATACTAGTAGACATTTTTCTGGGGCTTTCTTTTCTCACCTATATTGTGTTGGTGAAATTCATTTGTGTTGTTACATGAACATTTCTTTCTTTTTAACGGCAAAACAGTATTCTGTTTTTTAACTATACCACAATTTATCCATTATTATTTGAAGTTTATCATTTTAAATTTATTTTCTAATTATAGGTGTCTTAGTTTGTCTTTGTTGCTGTACAGAAATACCATAGACTAGATGGTTTATGGACAACAGACATTTTTTTTCCTACAGTTATGAAGAGTGGGAAGTCCAAGGTTATGATGCCAGGAGATTAAGTGTTCCACTTCCTAGATGGCACCTTTTTGCTGTGGGAACTCTTTTTTATGAGGAGCCAAAGAACTCTCTCTTATCTGGGATTTCTTTTATAGGAATACTAATTCCAATCAATTTTGTGTGTGTATTGTTGGATGTGTATGTATATGCATGAACAATATATTATTTAAAATTGATTGTTTTCTAATTTTATAGAATAGATGCTTTATTTAGTCTGGGGCTTTATTTAGTTTGGGACTTCACTCAAAATTGTACATATATTCTAATTAGGAATTGGGAAATCTATATATTCTGGACACAATTCTTTTATAAGATATGTGATTTGCAAATATATATTTTCTGAGTCTATGGCTTGCCTTTCATTTTCTTAACAGTATCTTTTGTAGTGCAAACATTTTCAGTTTTGATCAAATCTAAGATTTTCTTCTCAATAGGGTGGTCCTGGTGTCATATCTAAAATTTCATTGCCAAACCCAATGTCACATAAATTTTATCCTGTTTTCCTTTAGAAGTCTAATAGTTTTACAGTTTACATTTAGATATAATATGCACTTTAAGTTTTCTTTTTTTCTACCTGTTTCTATACAAGGCAGGTGATGGGGAATGGGATGAGATCATGGGTTTGACAAGGCTTTTGGTAATGCCTGTTATTTTCTTCTGGATGCAGTTGGTTTCAATTAAAGCAGTTTTTCTGTAAGAAAGGAGGGAAGATGGGCCAGGGCAGAATTTTAGCAGTGGCTGCTTTTGCCCTATGCTAGCTGGCACCTTAGAAGCAGCTTTCTCAGAATATTCCACAATCTGTCCCATGAACCTATAAAGTCTGTGAGAGGGTGAGGACTTCCTATGTCATGGCTCACAGGGTCCACACACTTTTACTCTAGTGGACATACTGCCATTTCTAATTGTTAAAAATTTCAAGCTGAATATTTCTTTAGTCTTATGATTTGTCTATTTTTCTTTTATTTCTGTCAATTTTTGCTTCATATGTTTTAAAGCACTTTTACTAAGTCTACATATATTGTGATTGAGTTCCTATGTGAGTTCCATTGTGTCACTCAAAATTGCGTTCAAGTTTATCTCATCTATTATTAATATAAGCTGCATTAGCTTTCTTATGTTCAGTGTTTTCATAGTATTTTTGCCTGTGTTTTTACTTTCAAACTATCCTTATCTTTATGGTAAAATGGGTACATTCTCTCTCCCTCTCTTCATTTTTCTTTTCTCTGTCTACTAAATTGGAAACATAGTTTATTTATTTTCATCTTAATAATGACTAAAAAATGAAATCCATACAAATCCTTTTGCTGCTTGAATTGAATCTTATAGTTTCTAATATATAATGGAATTATAATTAGTTCTTAGTGTTTACATTACTGTTCTTTTTTTATTTATTAATTTGAGAGAGAGCATGAGCAGGGGAGAGGGACAGAGGGAGAAGAGAAGAGAAGCAGACTCCTCACTGAGCATGCAGCCCAATGTAGGACTTGATCTCACAACCCTGAGATCATGACCTGAGCTGAAATCAAGAGTGGGTCACTTATCCAAGTGAGCCACCTAGGAGCCCCTACATTGCTATTGTAATTGCTCTTGATCTATGAGTAATTAATAAGTATTTTCCTAAAATTTAAACAGCTTGGTATTTATCTATTAAAAATTAATATATATTTATTATGTTATGATCAGAAAAATAAAATACAAATCTTTCTTTCACATGCCTAAAAAAATCCTGTTTTCTCTATCTATTACATGTCCTTTAATAAGTATACTTGCTTTCTAATATTTTACACATATCTAGTTATTATATTAATCTTGTTATTATTTAAGTCACTAGATTGAAGCAACAATGGTAACAATAAAATATAAAATTTTTATAGGTCCTACTCCATGTCAGGAAGAGCAGAGTAAGTTTTACACATACTAAGTAATTTGATTGTTAAAATGAATCTATGATGCTCCACGATTATTATTATCACTTTAAATGAAGAAATTGAAATATAAAGTAGTAATTTGTGAGGGACAGAATAACCAGTAAAAGGAGACAATTACATTGAAATATAGAATAATCTGAAAAATATTTCTAGAGAATACTTTTCACTTCTCACATTTCTAGTTGGTGATATTTTTTATTTTGATTTTTATTTCATATGCCAATCTTCCCTTAGCTTTTAAAATATATTTATTTCTCTATTTTAAATTTTTGATTTTGATAGACTCTCTAATCATGTGTATGTGTATATGCACATACACAAACACATTTCCTTTGAAATGATTGTGTTACTAATATATCTTGTTATTTAGTCTAGAGCTCGTTGCCCTCTAGAGATACCAGTTATTCTCTCAGCCAAAATATATAGGCAAAGGCCAGAACCCAGTGCTTGTGATAGCCAATTAATTCAGTGTTAGGGAGAAAATAAGCTCTAATTTAAAGACCCCCAGGCACCATAAAATCGGTCAATCATTTCCTCACACCACAAAAAATTTTATCAGGTCAAGGCTTCATCCTTTGCTAATGAGAAAAAAAGCAACAATGGTGCTGTGCTGATTGTCTTTAGATTACTTTTTTTCCAGGCCAGGAGGTTTGTATAGGGTAGAAAGCAACATCCCTTTTGTCATCTGCTCAACTGCTCAAAACTATATGAAATTCTGTACTGGTTTTGTTATTGAAGTATCACAAACAGGTCTAAGGCAAATCAGGTGCAGGGCCAGATGCTGTTTCTTCCAAGTTAATGACAGAAGAACAATTATTTCTTTGTTTCCATTATTTCATTCATTCATTGCCTCCAATCCTAGGCCAAAACCACCATTCAAATATACATTGCTTTAGGGCAGCCCAGGTGGTTTAGCGGTTTAGCGCTGCCTTCAACCCAGGGCAGGATCCTGGGGATCCAGGATTAAGTCCCACACAGGCTCCCTGCATGGAGCCTGCTTCTCCCTCTGCCTGTTCCTCTGCCTTTCTCTCTCTCTCTGTGTCTCGCATGAATAAATAAATTTTAAAAATCTTTAAAAAAATATACACAAGTTCAAAGTAGTTTCCCTTGTGACCCAGGTGACTTCCTAGACCACAGTATCATCTTGTTTCCTTTCGTATTATCACTGGGATTTATCTTGAAGAATGGAAAGAGTAGTTTGGTTCAGAATCTTTATAGTAACACATTAAATGTCCACACACACACACACACACACACACACACACACGTCTGAGGAACATAAATTGAGGAAAAGCAAAGAGTACCTGTGTGAGAAACAAAGCAAAATAATATCATGCTGTTTGTAAGAAACATACTACAATGAATTAAATAAAGTAAAATGATACTCAGGTAGCAAAAACTAACCCCCCCCCCCAAAAAAACTAGTATATTAATACTAGACAAAATAAATTTTTAAAAGATTTTATTTATTTATTTATTTATTTATTTATTTATTTATTTATGAGAGAGTGTGGGGTGCAGAAGAAGCAAGGCTCTCCACGGAGCAGGGAGCCCAATGCTGGGCTCAATTCCAGGACTCTGGAATCATGACTTGAACTGAAGATAGACACGTAACTGACTGAGCCACCCAAGTGTTCTGGACAAAGTAAATTTTAAGATGCATTTTATGAAAGGTGAGCAATTTTATAGTGATAAAAGGTTTAATTCGCTGGAAAGATATAAAATGAATAAATTTGTATATAAATATAAATATAATGCAAAATATAAAATATAAAGCAAAACTTGAGAGAACTAAAAAGGAAAATAGGCAAACCTATAATAATGGGAAACCGTAACACTTGTCTTTGAGTAATTGATAGAAAAAAAAATGTTAGCATAAACATAGAAGATTTTGACTTCAATCTGATATTTGGCCTAATTGTCTAAGTAGCATTTTACTCAACAATGGTAGAGGATTTATTCTTTGCAAATACATGTCAAAAAAATTGCCAAAATTAACTATATGCTGGACCATAAAATAAGTCTTGACAAATTAAAAAGGATTCAATTGTTAGAGACTATATATTCTAACTATCATGCAACTGAGGTAGAAACTACTACTATTATTGTCACTACCTTCATTGTTATTACTACAAGTACTACGACTACTGTTGTTGTTGTTGTTAGTAATACAATGAAAATAAAGACATCTATTTGGAAATTTAGTAATGCACTTCAAACTCACTCAGGGTGTCTGGAATCAATATGGAATTTAGAAGTTATTTTGAAGGGGTACTTGGGTGGCTCAGTAGGTTAAGTGACTGGCTCTTGGTTTTACCTTAGGTCATGTTCTCAGAATTCTGGGATAAAGCCTCACTCACTTAGTGCTCCACACTCACGGTGGAGTCTACTTGAGGATTCTCTCCCTCTCCCCCTGCTCCTCCTGCCACGTGCTTTCTCACTCTCATAAATAAATAAATAAATATATATATATATATATATATATATATATATATATTTTTTTTTTTTAAAAGAGATTCTGAAGTAAATTAGTATGCAAATGTTAATGTGGGTATTAATAAAATAATGGCCTGCCATAAATCCTCCCATCCCATTTCATCATATCTGTCTCTCTGGGAATGTATCATTTGCTTCTTTTTCATGTAGATTCTATTTCTCCTTTCTCTGTTTTAAATCTGAGCTCGTCTTTTTTGGTAACTACTCTCATAGATGCCACAATGAACCAAATTTCTCAGTATTCAAATTTTTGTGTAGATTCTCCCGCATTGAATCTAGGTTGACCATGTTATTGTTTGGGAAATAAGGCCAATGTGGGAAAAGGCCACTATAATACTAATGTACTTAGTTTATACTTTAAGAAAGCCAAGAAACATCTCTTTTAGTGATTTTGGGAATTCTGAGCTGTGTAAGAAAGCTAACTAGAAAAACCACATGGGTGGCCATGTAAAAAACAAAGCCTTACTATTATATGAAGATAGAAATGCATACCTCCTTCAGGACCCCGAGTCCAGCTTTCTTAATGCTTTTGGAAGAGATTGTCCAATGTGAGTGAACCATCTTGAAGCTTTCACCTTAATCAAGTCCCCAGATGACTGCATCCC
Organism: Vulpes lagopus; assembly: GCF_018345385.1. Lineage (NCBI taxonomy): Eukaryota > Metazoa > Chordata > Mammalia > Carnivora > Canidae > Vulpes > Vulpes lagopus. The sequence continues at coordinate 39,043,406 of NC_054839.1, read as the reverse complement.
CAGTTGATGTCTCTTTCTCTATTTACCCATCCATCCAATGAGAAAACCTCAGCTTGCCTTTTTTTTGCTGTATGACTTTATGCAATCTATTTAAACTTCTCTAAGGGTCAGTTTCCCTCTTTGTAAAAGAATATATTATTTGTATCAATATTATTTTGGATAAATTGAGAATTAAATAAGAATATGTTCAATGTTTGTATTATAACATGTGCCAAAAGTGCTAAATAAAATATATTGTTAGCATAATTAAAATTAAGTATCAAAGAAAAATCTATAAAATTTTTAAAAATCACAATAACTAAAACAGAAATATTTTATTGACTTCTAAATACAGTGAAGAACTTGTAAGAAATTGTTTTATTAAGTTTCCTGTGCATGCTCAGCAGAAATTACTAACTATATTTTATATTCTATTCTACAATGTCTTTATATAGACCCACTGGAGAAAGCTTTTTCAGATCTAGATACCAAAAATCATTTTAGTTGTGAAGAACAACTAACATACTTATAGCATTTACATGTTTTACATAAATTAACACAAAATTGTTCTTTGCATTGAGTGTTAAAAATTTCAAAGCCAAATGGAAGTTTCTCTCAATCAGGTAAGTAAGTGTACAGCACTAGCATTGCACACTCCAGTCACACTCCTGGTCTTAGGCAATAAAGCTTTACACTTAAGAAGTTTGTCTCTAAAATCAGACTGAATTATATTTAGCTCCTATTAACTTAAATATCTAATAATACTTCATCCTCTTAAGTGGGGGGTAATGGTAGAATTTACAGTCCAATTTGAACACAGTGAATATGAATTTCATCCTATTGCTACTCTCTGGCTCATGGTAGGAACAAAGTAAGTCCATGTTTACTAGGGAATATAACATAGAGCATGACATAAAGATAAGAGCTCAAGTCAGGAAATCTTGAATTAATCAATTTAGTTTTTTTTGGTTTGTTTGTTTGTTTTTGGGAGTTTTTTTGGAATTAATCAATTTGTAAATCTACTTTTGACTTTTTTTTTCTTTTATTTTCAGTCAATTTTTAACCAAAGGTTTCTCAAGGTTTGATATTTGTGAATCGCTGTTATAAAAAAAGGATGCATTATATTTGGATAATGAATATTATTTTGCTTTCAGAGATTGCACATAACCACATAGGGTTGCATTATACAGATATGGGAGTTCACACTAGTAAACTGGCTAATCTGAGAAAGTAACAATCCATGCAAAGTATCCTGAAATATTTTTGCATATCCTGAAAATTTTGCATATCCTGAAAATGCAAATCTGGGCTCTGTCATTCTGCTCATGACCTTGGACAGCTCCTTAAACTCTCTGGGCTTGAACGTCATCAAATATAAAATAGTAATGACAAAAGCAAATGTGTTTTGCAATATGAACACTTCCCCAACAGTTGTTTATATTTTCTTCTCTACAACTTTTATGTCTTCTATATTCTATTTGGTTCTTTGGGAAAACACACAAAACATGGTTCACACACAAAAGAAAACAAACAGTTAAAATGTAGACCTATTATAATAATAATCATAATTATTATGAAAAATAACATATATAAATAATCTTGCAGTGGAATTTTATATTGTCAATTTAAATTAGAAATTGTATACACATGTGTGTGTGTGTGTGTGTGTGTGTGTGTGTATCTTGGGAGATAGAAGCTGAAACATGTTGAAGGGTCCATGTGCAGTTTCCTCTGAGTAGGAATAAGGAAACTGTCAGGATTATTTATGTTCTCCCTCTACAAATATAAGACACATAAGAAGGAATCCTAGATCTGTAGATCATTGAGTATAAATAAGTTTTGTATCAAAGTAGCTAACATAATTTTTAAAAAGTGAGGGGCAAAATATATAATTATTTTCTCCAAATAAGTACATAATGGAAAATTCTGTGATTTTTGATGCCTTGGGCAATAAATAATATGTGCTTTAAATATCTTATAATTATCATTGAACTTTCCCTGTATCTTCCCTAATTCACTTTGAAAATGTTTAAGATTACCACATACTCCTTAGATAAGTCATGTGTACATTGTATAGTATGCTATCTAGTTACATGTACACTGACTTATGTATTTCCAGGAATACAGAAAAGCTATACTCATTTTTCTAATTCTATAAATCAATGATAATATGCCAACTTCTCTTTTTAGTGTGCTGTTTATTACTATGTGCATTGATCATGAAATACTAGTGAAGATCAAATAATGAAATATGACAATTTTGGTAGTTTTTAATGTGGGAACATATTTTTCATTGTTATAGATAAGTTTGAGATATACAATGGAATATTACTCAGCCATTAGAAACGACAAATACCCACCATTTGCTTTAACATGGATGGAACTGGAGGGTATTATGCTGAGTGAAGTAAGTCAATCGGAGAAGGACAAACAGTGTATGTTCTCATTCATTTGGGGAATATAAATAATAGTGAAAGGGAATATAAGGGAAGGGAGAAGAAATGTGTGGGAAATATCAGAAAGGGAGACAGAACATAAAGACTCCTAACTCTGGGAAACCAACTAGGGGTGGTGGAAGGGGAGGAGGGCGGGGGGTGGGGGTGAATGGGTGACAGGCACTGAGGGGGGCACTTGATGGGATGAGCACTGGGTGTTATTCTGTATGTTGGTAATTTGAACACCAATAGAAAATAAACTTATTAAAAAAAAGATGAGATATAAAGTCTTGTTTACATATTCAGAGCAAAATCTAATTCTAATTCTAAGTCAGGTTTTTAAATGTTTTGTGACTTTTGTTGCTTCGTGATGGTTGTAGTAGATATTTTGCTCATCATGCAGTGTAACTGGCATTCTGCTGCAATTACTTAACCCAGCCTTGGATTGTTAGCTCTAGGGAACTGCCAGGACGAAGTAAAGCTTTTTCAAACACTGAGTAATTAACAGAAATGTTTACAAGGGGGAAAAAGTGGTTATTCAAATTTCCTTTTAAACAGTAGATTTTGAACTTGCTCTAAATTTGAATATTTCAACAGCTGCACTAAGATTTTATTGTAAAAGTATCCTATTGCCTTAAAAGCCTTGCCTGAATTTGTTCTTTAGAAAGATTACATAAATTATATCGATAAAGATACACAGAATGACATTTAAGAAAATATTGTATTTTGCATAAGAATACAAGGTAATGTGGTTCTTAACCACATATAAACCACATATAAAAACGATTGAATTAAGTGTTACTAAGTGTATATGTAAACTGCTTAAAGTCATGTGTGATAGGAATTGCTGGTGACAAGGTAGACTTTTTAAAATCTGAGTTTGGGTTACTATCTAAGATAAAATGGGCTAAGCTCATCATACCTGTTCATTAGGTGGTTTCAAAGTTGACAGATTACACCAGAACCCCTCAAGCTTATATACCATTTCCATCTTCCTCAATTCACAGAAAAAAATTAATTTGACAGTTTTGATTTCTCTCTAAAGTAGGTTGACTACAATTAAATGCAATGCAAGCACACTGCTTAAATCTTAATTGATATAACCTACTAAATTAAAAGTGCTTCATTATTTAAAAATTGTTTATTTTGTATAAATAAGAATCAACAGAAGTTTGTAGTCAGAGATTCCAAAGTATTAGAAAATGAACAAGAGCTTTCTAGTTTAACTTCTCTTTGTTTAAAGAAACATTACTTGTAAAATAGTTAAATCTCTTTGAGTCCACATAGGTAAAATACAAAGGAGTATTTAAATTTTGCTTGTTAAATAAAAATATTTTATAAATGTGCATGTAAACAATGAGGAAACTTTTTTTTTTGCTTAAATTAGATGCATATAGTAGGCATTCATTTATATCTAGTTTTTTTTGTATTGGTTGGTAGATCAATTGATAGATGATAGTACACAGAGAATCAGGTGAAAATATTTACATATGGAGATAAACTGAATTGTTACTCATCTATTAGGAGCTTCTTCTCTAGTTACCATTTACACATATGACCTAAAGTTGATTGTCTAGTCTTTAGTCTTAGTTATCCATATTGATTATATTTTTTGTATTCAGTATGTTTTAGAAGGAATTTTTTTAGTTTATATTCTTAAAGGAAATTAAATATAAAATGACATATTTATTGAAATAACTTATGAAAAACACTTAGTCCAATGTACTTTCAATATGAAAAATACTAATAGAAGGAGAATGTAATCTCTCCATAAACCAAATTGCTCAGGAAAACACTAACATGAATCCCCAAAATACTCTTTTGAAAAACATCTTCTATTCTTACATTTATTTAGTTTTTAAGATTTTTTTATTTATTTGAGAGAGAGAGACAGTGAGAGAGAGAATGGGCAGAGGGGAGAGGGACCCCCTTGTGGGGATTGATACCAGGATCCTGTGATCATGACTTGAGCCAAAGGGAGGCACCTAACTGACTGAACTACCTAGTCACCCCAAACCTTTTTTTAAAAGATTTTTTTTTTTATTATTTGAGAGAGAGAGAGACACAGTGGGGAGAGAGGCAGAGCTCAGAGTCTGACACGGGGCCAGATTTCATGACTCTGCGATCATACCTGAGCTGAAACCAAGAATCAAAGGCTTTACTGACTGTGCCACCCAGGCATTCCACTTTTACCAAATTTTTATCAATTTATCTTATTTACTTTTCTAATAATTTAAGGTAGATGATTAAAAACATTTCTTTCAAATCATTCTGGTTAAGAGGTATATCTCTTATCTGAGAAGCTGTGAAGGAACATTAGAGCCCAGTTTTTTCATTTACTTATTTATTTCATTATAGAATAATCACTTGATTTGTCAGTAACTTTTCTAGATCCTCTTCCATGAACATTAGCACAGTTTAATTTGTCTAAATCTGTCATTGCATTTGGAAGGTACTAAGGTATAATATAAAAGATTGATACAATATAATACGACAAACACAAAACAACATGGCCTGATAAAACAGAGTAATTTAAGAGAAAGGTTAAATTTTAGGTAAACAAAGAACTTGGAGATGCAAGGGACAGCAAGTGATATAAGGCCGAAAAGAATCATTTGTTGATACTTGACAAGGTGAGCACCTGAAAGTAAAAACAATCTCTAAATTAATCTAGATATTGGATTATACACTTGGAATTAAAGCATAGGGGAGAGCGCTGTGGTTGTTGTTTCCACTGCTCTATATCTGGTTCGACTCTCTAGTTTCCTTTGCCCTCTTCAGGGAGAGATTATTTGCAAGAGGAAGCTCAAAATTCCTCTAGAGGCACACTCTGCATTTAGTCAGAAACTAAGGAAAAGTCTAAAAGGCTCCTAGAACAGAATGTTAAACCATTAGGAATGACTTGTTCAATATCCAGAGCAAACTACGAAAATCTGTAGAACAAAACTCTGGTACATATAATATTATTATAAGAATATTTCACCAAGGAAAATAAAATAAACCTTTATATCAGGTTTAATTTGTCCACACTGGTTAATTTTTGGATCACTTAAACATATTCTTAGTTCAGTGTATGTGCAACAATTTGTTGGAGTTGGTTAATATAAAAAAACTGGTCCAGGGATGCCTTGGTGGCTCAGTGGTTGAGTGTCTGCCTTGGACTCAGGAGGTGATCCCAGAGTCCTGGGATCGAGTCCCACATTGGACTCCCCACAGAAGACTGCTTCTCCCTCTGCCTGTGCCTCTGCCTCTCTCTCTCTATGTCTCTCTTGAATAAATAAATAAAATCATAAAAAAAAAGACTAGGCCAGGAGACGAAATTTGAGATAGTAGAAATGTTTGGTGTAATTTAAGATAAACCATTTAAAAATCATTGGGATGCAAGAATGCTAGGGTGAGTCTATCAAGAGACATAATAACAGTGATTTAAGAGCATAGATTCCAGAGTTAGAGTGCTTGAATTTGGCTTTGTCACACACAAAGTAGGTAATATACTGAGCTCTGATTTGAAATGATACTGAAACCATTTGAAACAGTGTTTGCTAAACTTCAGTCTGATTTTAAAAAGTCCTGTCCATATCACCATATTTTGATTTGATAGATCAAGGTGAATCTGGTGCAATTGGCAACCATATCAAAATTTACAGAGTATTTATTTAAAACGCTACTTTTTTCAGAAAATCCATTTTGAATTATTTAATAGTTTTCTAAGTCAGCTGCTGAAGGAATTACTCCTGGGAAAAGGCAGATTATTGCACAAACTTGTAAATTACTAAAGATAATATATGTATAACAAAGATTCTCCTAAGACAATTTGTATTGTGCGAGCTCTATATGCAAGCAACTCAAAATCTATGATGTGAGAGTTTACCTTACCAATTTGTCAGATTGAATTATCAATCAATATTGACTAGGACCTACATTGTAGAATGCATGTTAATGTATATTATTAAGTCTAATGAGAGATAAAATAAAAAAGATGATAAGCTTATTATTCCTGAGAATTTTACAATTGTGTTATTTTTAATAATAGCTCAGAAATATGTTCGAAGATTGGGATTTTAAATGATGCATTTATTTAGTAGTCTATGCCAGCACATCACTGATTAGCTGCATACACCCCAAAAGTGGATCATGACTAGCCACTGTGATACAGAAAAAAAAAATCTCTCCCTCTCTCTCTCTCTCTCTCTCTCTCACTCTCTCTCACACACACCATTGGTAACATAAAGATATTAAACTTTACTAGAATTTAATTCATGAATTGATATTAGTGCCCTCTCATATCTTATAAGAAGGTGATATATCATTTATGATAAGCAGAGAAGGGTACTGGCCCACTGCTGTTGCCCAATAAAACTTGGGTACTTTATGCCTTTGGGGGATCATTTTAATTTGTATGGAAACATGTATTCTGATGTGAAAATGAAGGATTTTTTTATTCTAATGCTCTTAGTTTGTGTATCTCAAGGTACACAAAGTGTGAAGAGCTTTTTCTCCAGTTATTTCAATTTTTGACCAAACCCCCGCCTCTCCCCCCACCAAAAAAAAAAAAAAAAAACACACATTGTGGGGCCATTGACAATGGTGTCTTCATTTATTCATCTGCTTTCCACATATTACAGTTTGCCTATTTCTGCTTATGAGGATTTACAGATTTAACATGTAACTAATCTAACATGCACAAATCAGCACAGGACATAGAGAATTTTGCAATTAAACAGGGTTTCAGGGCAGCCTGGTTGGCTCAGGGGTTTAGCACCACCTTCAGCCCAGGGCGTGATCCTGGGGACAGGGCATCGAGTCCCACGTCAGGCTCCCTGCAGGGAGCCTGCTTCTCCTTTTGCCTCTGTGTCTCTCATGAATAAATGAATAAAATCTTTAAAAAAAATGAACAGGGCTTCAATGTAAGCACAACAAAACAAGAAAATAATAAAGTTGAACATTTTCAATATTTGTATAATGAATCAGCAAAGTTGCAGCATAAAACTAATGGCAAATTGTAGTACATATTTTAAAATGTTTCATCATTCTCTTTAAGATTCAGATGGTGTATTTTTTTTAAGATGTATTTATTTATTTATTTATTTATTTATTTATTTATTTATTTAAGAGAGAGTGTGTGTGTGAGTAAGGGGAGTGACAGAGGGAGAGATTCTTCAAGCAGACTCCCTGCTCAGAGTGGAACCCAACATAGGGACTGATCCCTCCACTCAATGAGATCATGACCTCGGCCAAAACCAAAAGTCAGAAGCTTAACTGACTGAGCTATTCAGGTACCCCAGATGCAGACGATGTTTTTAAATATGAATGTGAATATAATAGTTTTGCTTTATTTTTTTTTAAGATTTTATTTATTTATACAAGAGAGACACACAGAGAGAGAGGCCGAGACACAGGCTGAGGGAGAAGCAGGCTCCATGAAGGGACCCAGATGTGGGACTTGATCTCAGGATTCCAGGATCACATCCTGAGCCGAAGGCAGATATTTAACTGCTGAGCCACCCAGGTGTCCCAGTTTTGCTTTTTTTTTAGTAAAAAACACATTTTATAAGGAGAGAGATAGAACTTTGAATAGTTACTTAGAATAGTTTTCTTGGTGTTTCACTTTGTTATTTACAATGATATTTCTGTCATTTATAAAAACCCTCTCATAGTCACATACGTAAAAATCTGTAAACAAAGAATTTTTTATCTATTTAAAGTCTTTCAAAGAAAGATGTGCTCTAAATATAAAAACAACAAAAAACATTGTATTTCTTATTAGTTTATAAAGGAATTGAATGACATGAGAGGGTTTGAAACTTTACAAGCAAAATTTTAACAAAAATATTTGCATAATCGTTATATTCATTTGGAACCTGATGATCATAATTTAGGAAACATAGTTAATAATGTGCTTCTACTTGGATCCATTTATTTATGAAATCTACTTTTCAGATATGGTAGCCATTAAATACAATTATCAAAATAAACCTCCGAAATACAAAGTTTTATGCTAAAAGTTTAAAATATTATGAAGCATATTTAAGCATGTTGCCATTTAATAATAAACTCAACATGATTTGAAAGTAAATTGGAACACACATGTGTGGTGATACATAGAATGGAATAAGTCACATGTGAAACCGGAGACTTAAATTCAATGAGACTTTTCTATAGGAAAACGGACTTCATTTTATTTTTATAATGGATAATATTTTTAAGGATTTATGGTACTTTTATCTCACCCATTTTAATTTATATTTTTGGTTATCACCCAAAATGTAAAAAAATTTTAACACATTTCAAGTATAGAATAAAGCATTTTAAAAATAAGCACATACATAGACATATTTCTGAGGTCATTCTCTAAGAAATTTTACTGATTAAAAATAAAAAAAATGTCTGAAGACAAAAGACTGTTGGCTTAATTTCTTTAGATTGTGACAATGATTCAATAATCAAAAATTTCTCTAAATTTCAGACTAAGCGACATGGCCATGTGAAAATGCGTGCCTTATGAGTATACAAAATTTTTGTCTACTTATGCAACCATAAACCCTGGAGGTAAACATGATATAAAATAGGTTAAAAAATGAAATGTGCATCCTTCTGAACTAAATATTAGCATGTCTAGATACAAACATTAAGAACATTATTGAGAAAATATTTATATTCATTGGAATCTACTTTGAATATTAGCAGACAATGATTAAAAAACACAGCAGCATTACATGTAAAAAGGACTTTTAAAACAAAGTAATTGTAATTCTTGATTATTTCCCACAGGCCTTTTAAAGCACAAAGATTTTGGCTAACCTTCTGAACCTTAAAGCCATCATAAATTAATTAACACCAATACAAATAAACAAAGCTGTGTGTAGAATGTCTCTGAGTATATACTCTCTGTGTCTTATATGTAAAATATTTTAATAAGCATGTTGCTGTGAGATCCTGAAGTATGAAAAATAATCCACGTGTCTGCAAATTCTAAAAATGATGAAGAAACTTCCATCAGACTACCCATACATAAATCATACATTATAAATCAGGCTAGAGCACATAGTTCATTATTTGTTTTTAAATGTTTTACTACAGGGGGATCCCTGGGTAGCTCAGCAGTTTAGTGCCTGCCTTCCACCAGGGTGTGATCCTGGAGTCCCGGGATCAAGTCCCACATTGGGTTCCCTGCATGGAGCCTGCTTATATCTCTGCCTCTCTCTATCTCTGTGTCTCTTGTGAATAAATAAATAAAATATTTAAATAAATAAATAAATAAATGTTTTACTACAAAACAACGTATAAACATTAACTTTCAATAATATCAATATATTTAAAAATGTAGCAAATGTATGCTTATTTAATATAATATAGTACAGTATAGAATATTATAGTATTATATATGATATAAAATAATAAGTGAATAATGTGGAATCATGTAAAACAGGGATTACAAATCCAAATGTCTATATTTGGACATACATTAAACATATGGGGGTATTTTTTTTAATTTCTGGAAAGAAATATGCTCTCTCCAATTCTTCATGTAACATTAACTTTGGGGTATATCACTCATTTCCTAACTTTTGGTAGATATAAATACATCAAACTTTTCTAATATACTACAAATACCAAGGAAGAGATTAAAAAAAAAGACAGTAGACTGTTAAAAGCAACCTGAAGAGGTGGGGACTCTGGTAGACAAGCAGCACATATGTCTAGTACTGGTGACCACTCAGGGACATGGAAAGAGTTTTGACAGATTTTTCTTTTCAACAGATACATGGATATATATATGAAATCTGATTACTTTTTCCAGCTCCAGTCTTTATGATGAGATAGAAGACAAATGATATATTCTGTTAACTGCATTTATTCCATGGACATTAATTTCTATTTCCAGGTAAAGCCTCTGAAATACTGACTGATGACATTATTCCCTCTGTGGAAAGATATTACAGGCTTTTACCACATTTGCAATAAACTTTGTTCTCCAAAGTAAAAGCTGAATAGCTGTTAATAAAACATAGGTATCATAAAGAGATGATCCTCTATTATTGGTCAAACAAGGTAGAATAGAGTGAAAGAGAGTCCTCCCAGAAAGACAGAACCCAGGAAAAGAAACTTGTTCCAGGTGTGGTTATAAAGTTAACATATGTGGTGGAGATACACATCAATTCTACTTATGTATGCAGCTACAGTTCCCATCTAATTTACTTCTCCTGCACTTTAACATTTTTCAAATCCATGAGAGAGTGACTCATCATTTGTGTGGAAAGGCTGTAGGATGAGGTGAAAAGAGCATCAGCTCAGAAGTTATGTATCCTTGGATTTGAATGTCACTTAGCTATATGGCCTTAAACAACTCACTAAATCTCTGTAAGTTTCTATTTCATTATCATATCTGTTTCATAAAGTTTATTGTGATGATAAATATGTGAAGCCTCTGCACCATGTAGTGTTCATAATGTCCTTGATGAATAATAGTCTTCTTCCAATGCAGATTGTTTAGATACCTGTAGAAGTTTAGATGTTGAAAGAACAGATATTTGCATATTACTAGGGTATGTATTCAAATGTAGATATTGAGGAGAATGATTCAAATTGTCTGTATGACAAAGAGAGAAATGGGAATGATTTAAGTAAATTAAAGTGAGAGATTATAAACTGGTTACCCTATTCTCATACATTGCTGATGCAAATGCAAAATGGTACAGCTGTTATGGAAGATAGTTCTGTAGTTTCTCACAAATGTAGTATAATCTAACTATGTGATCCAGAATTTGCACTCTTAGATAATTACTAACTGAATTAAATGCTTCTGTTCACACAATAACCTGCACACAAGTGTTTATACAAGCTTCAACCATAATTACCAAATGGTGGAAGCAGCCAAGATGTCTTTCATTAAGTTAATGGATAAACTATGGTACAACCACACAAGACTGTTACACAGCAATAGAAAATGAGTTTTCAAACCAGGATAACAAGGAGGGAACCTTAATGTCATTAAATGAAAGAAGTTCATTTGAGAAGTCAATGTATTGTAAGATTCTAACAATATGACATTCTAGAAGAGGTAAAACTCAAAAGACAGTAAAAATATCAGTGAATAGATTGCTCATGGAGGGAAATGTGTGGAGGATAATTGAATATGTGGATTAATAAAGAGTATGATTCCATTTATAATGTCTGATACTGAAAGCTTTTAGGCTTCACTCCTTCTTCTTCCCTGTCGCACATCTAGGAAAACTGATAAGAAAATTTGGTTACTCCTTCTTTTAGCACCAGTGAGAATTTCAAATCATAAAAGTCCCTGCATTTGGGGAATTCTCAATCCTGCCATAGCCCTCAAGCTAGTTTCCTTATGTTTTTGGAACCATTAGGAAGCCACTCTGCTTTCCCTACAAAGCCTTAACTTTTTTACAGTCTCTTACAGTGTGTGTGTTATCATCATTCTCATCCCCAGAACCAAGTTTTGGGTGGAGGTTCCATTTTGTATCTGTAGGATGTTCACAACAGTTAGTGCTGTGAGCAAGTTGTCCAGACAATGACTACTACTACATACTAGTTCTGCTGACTACTGACAAGTACAGTCTTTGGGCTACTGCTTAGTAGCTACCTTGCACTTTGAGCTGCACTGCTTTGTGCTACATTTTCGGAGTTTTACCCACCTTCTGTTTTAACTAACATATTATTAGAAGTTTCAAGAACTGTCATTTAGCAGTAGGAGTGTGAATTTAGGGCTCTCTTGAAAATGAACTAGGTTCATATGTCTTACCCCAGAACTATCTCAATGTTTTAGATTGACCTGTGTGTCTTGGTCCCAGCATAAACCATGACTGAAACTACATTCAAGTAAACAACTCTTACCCTGTGACTGTTGGTTGTGTGTGTAAACCAAGCAATTTTCACAGTGCTAGAGTAGGGCATCCCTCTCTCAGAAGCCCTGAATACCTTAGGAACCCCTTGGGAACAACTGAGCAAAGAGCAGTAAGAGTTCATACACTATATGGTTGTCATCAGCACCATTCCATGTTATAGAACTTCCTGGAGAGCTGCTGTTTTTCACTCATTAACTAGAAGGAATATTAACATACTTTATAAGTCTGCCCTTTGTGCTAGCCACGTTATGCTTCTCTCCTGACCACTTCTTATGATTTTATCTATTGGTGATGCCACTAAATCTGCTCTGCTGGGACCAACAGTCTTGGTAACAGATGGCAAAACCCCTACTCCAAAACCATGGATTGGCATTACTTATTAAAGGTAAGCTCTCTCTAACTGTACTACATATATAAGGTATATATGTATATATATATATATATATCTTATATATATGTATACATATATATCTTATATATATGTGTGTATATATATATATATATATATATCTATCTTATATATATATAAGAAAATAGCTTCAAACCTGATGCACTCAATTCTAATAATGCTACTAAATTTCTTACCAGTGGTGGGAATAAAGAATGCATGATATTGCTAGTTACCCCTACATTAACATCAGGACAGTGGGGCATACTTTACTCATCTATCCATAGAAATACTATTGCAATCTTTGAACCTCAATGTGTAGAGCCTCAATTCTTCAGAGAAAATGTGATATAGCTCTTCACCAAACACAAAAGGCCTTTCATTGTTTCTTACGCAGGATGAATAGCAGTAGAGAAATGTCTCTATGAAAGAAAATTTTACTCCAACCTCTCAAAGTGGCCCATATGGACCAGAAAAAAAATCCTAATAAGTCTCCAATATCAATTTATTGTTTCTCAATGACATTGTTTTTTTTTTAGTAAAATGTGGACATTCCTTGTAAATTAAAACATTTTCTTATAACAACTCTGTCAGGGATGATAGAAATGGGCATATTTAGGGTTTTAAGGCCCAAGAGTATTTTGTCTCAGGAATTGCTAGCACTCACACATGAAGTAATACTTTACTGAGTGGATCTTATGCAAGGGTTTAGGACATATACCACTAGAATTAAGAGAAGATATAAAGCAGGAGTAGAGAACTCAAAAACACATAAGTAGTAAAGTATACACCATGCCTTGAACTTTTAATATCCTAAAATATAGGATGGTCACAAATAATCTATATACAGCATGACTTCTATTTTAATGAAGACCTACAATCAAAATGACACTTCACACATTTAATGGACTGGGAGGCAGAGTATGTTAACAAGCTATGTAGCAATAGAAGCACCCTGGTTAGTGATGTGATTTTCCTAGAAAGAGGGAGTCTTAGCAACCTAGTGGCTGTTTTTGATCTGTTCTGCTGAGTAAGTTCAGATCTGCTCAATCATCAAAAGGAAGAAGATATATATCATCAGTTCACCCTGCAACTTTTGAGGACTCTATATGTATAGGTATCTCCATCTATTTTAATTGACCACCAGGTTGGGTTGTAAAATGGTTTCTGTTTCAGAGAAATTTCTGTAATTTGCCTGAAAGTTGAATATAATAAGATCCCTAATGTTTGGCCAGAGGAGAAGTGGTATATCTATCAGCTTTAAGAGGTCTGTTTTGAAACAGCAATGGAAAACCATTTGTGGCAGATCATCCACATCTTTAATAAGGAAAGAAAGAGCTTTTTACTCATTCATTTCCTATAATGAATTCCCTACATTCATTTTTCTACAATGTTTATAATAAACCAATTGAAGCCTGTTATCTATCCTTATGGAGCTTATCCCACCAGAAGGATAAGCTAAACTCTCTTTTTTTTCATTTTTTTTTTCTCATTTGAAGAGGCTCACAGGATCCAGAGTCACAATTTTTTAATCATAACATCTGGGAGCAGAAGAAGGGTCTGTAGAACTTCCAAGAAAGAAAGAAAAAAAGGAAAGAAGAAAGAAAGAAAGAAAGAAAGAAAGAAAGAAAGAAAGAAAGAAAGAAAAAGAAAGAAAGAAAGAAAGAAAAGAAGAAAGAAAGAAAAGAAAAGAAAAGAAAGAAAAGAAAAGAAAAGAAAAGAAAAGAAAGAAAAGAAAAGAAAAGAAAAGAAAAGAAAAGAAAAGAAAAGAAAAGAAAAGAAAAGAAAAGAAAAGAACAAGCAGTCTTGGCCCGTACTGGTTAGCTTCCACAGTGCCATTTTCTAGAATGTACCCCCCAGCCCTGGGGGCTGGGAAGAGCTACATCACCCTTGCTGATGGGGGTCACCATGTAAGTTATTTTTGTACATGTTCAGGTGTGGGTTCTATGGCCCTGTCCCCCTCAACCCCACCATATGAATTGTACAGAATATTTGAATTTGAATCTGGGACTGTCTTTTCCTTGCCTTTATATACATTAAACACATGTGAATCTTCAAAAAAATAAAAATAAAAAAAAATAAAAAAATAAAAAAATCACGTCTATACAGGTGTTCTTGATATGAGTAATATGACCTACCTAATTTTTCACTGATTATGCAAATTGTCTATCTACCTTCTAAGGCCAAAGCAAAGGTGAGGTAGGAATTATGTAGAGAAGAGGAAAGAAAGGATGAGGGTGAGAGAAAAAGAAAGAGAGAGCTGCAGAGGGAAAGAAAACACACATAGCCCCTAGTGACTCAGCTACCTGAAAGCTCATCTAAGACAACGAGGATAAGATCATATACAACACAAAAATGATTGAAAAAAATTGAAATTCGTGTTCTTGTGGAGGTTATTGATAGAGAAGCTGGTATGGCTGGGACTATAGTCTGCAGAGCCATGTGACTCACACATTGAAAAATAATTTTCCTTTGGACATTCTAGTCCATTGTTGTGGTTTCATTACTATGATAAGACTTATTATTGATCCAGTGGGCTATAAAGATGATGATCACAAATTGATTTGTATTTCTCAGTACAAATGTTTTTCTTTAAATGTGTGCTCATATGTACACATGTGCAACATAAAGACCTAGCATATGAGTCTGTTGCTGTATCTGTTTTTATAGAAAGAAACCTTATATGAGCATCTTAGTAATTCAGCGCCTGTTGGACCATTAACCTTATTTGGTTTTGACCTATAAGTTGTTTGTTTTGACCTATAAGTCTGTATAAATGTAGAGATAGGTCAGTTTATCTATAGCTGACATTATAAAGTGATGTTCAGCCTATTACAGAAAGAATTCAATGTTGTTTGCTTTTGGCAATTCATTGCCATTATGAGGCAGCATTTCATTGGTTTATCCATCTCAGAGGTGCGTTATTAGATTATCTCTGTTTTTAATGAGTACCTAGCCACATTTATAAAAATGGCTAAGGTTTTAGGGGTCGATTTTATCTCTTAATCAGAGGCATAATTTTCTTATACTGGAACTTTAGGATTTGTCCCACATTATATGATTTTATATCAGAAAGACTCATTTCAAAGTGAGACGGGTTGGAAAACTATGACTTTAAAAATTACTTAAATTGAAGTGTGGTTGACATATATGAGTTTTAGATATGCAACGTACTGATTTGACAATTATATACAATGGGAAAGGCTCATCTCGCCTGAGTATAGTTATGCCTGAGTATAGTTAGCATCAGTCACTAAAATTATTACAATATTGTTGACTATGTTCTGTATGCTGCACTTCCAATCCCAATAACTTACTTATTTTATAACTGGAAATTTGAACCTCTTAATCTCCTTCACCTATTTTGCCTATTCCTCCAACCCCCTCCCCTTTGGCAACTACTAGTTCTCTAAATTTACCAGTAGAAAGGCATCCCATCTATACTACACCTCCTATATTTTTAGTTTGAGGGGAACAGAAATTACTCATATAACTACATCACAACAAAAACTGCCTGGTCAGAGAACTCTCCTGATTAAAAACAAGAAGGCTTGGGAGCACAGTAAGTAATACTAACTCATTCTTCTATTGAACTAACTCAGACCTGATGAGCCAACTCTCTGCTAAGCCACCAAGAGAAGGGAAATGAAACTTCAGGACCATTTATCTAGACTTGCTAATTATATACATGCATTGCTACCCATACCTGTGGCTTTTAGGGAAATCAATTTTACACATAGCCAAGAATATTCTGTATCCATAAAGCCTGTCAAAATTATACAATTGAAATAATACAGTCAGGAGAAGAAAAAAAATTGATCCTCTCTCAGAAGATTTATTAAAAACAATGATGCCATTCAGTGTGGTCTCCAAGTGTAATAATTCTGTCTGATGCTTGAAGAAGAGTGGTTCTTGAAGCTTTCTGTGGACTGTAGAGGCTTAGAGAAGAAAGTATTATGACTATTATGTCTTACACTACTTACCCCCTAGCTGTGAGTGTGTTGTTGATACTGCAGTACTGGTATTTCACTTTGGATATTGCTAATTCTTTTCTTCCTTTCCTTTCTTTTCTTTCTCTTTCTCCATTATGTAAATGCTGTTCACTGCTAAGCCATGTAGAGTACCATGTTTACTTTTCCTTTTCTTTCTAATTTTCTGTTTTCTGTGTAGCTGAAGTATATCTCGTTTTTGTTTAGTTTTTTTTTTAAGTGTAACTTCCCAAAATTTATCTCCAACTGCCATATCCCGCCCCCTATTTTACATAATAGTCAATATTTCTTTCTTGCTTTGAATCCAATGTCTTCTTATTTCTTATTTTACTTCCTCATCTTAGGAAGCATTTCATTCAGTAGCTTCTTCTAAATGATGCACAGAAGGAAAATTAAATGTGCATGTCCAAAAATATCTCTAGTTGATCACAGCACTTATCTGACATTTTAGTTTGGTATAGAATTATGGATTGGAAATTATTTTCCCTTATGATTTTGAAGGCATTATTTCACTTTTCTGGAAACTCAGGAGCCAAGAATATTGGCTCAGAAACTCAGAATAGCCAAGAATATTCTGTCTCCATAAAGCCTGTCAAAAAGAATAAATTTAAAATAATTTTCCATAACCAAAAATCCTGAGTTTCCAGATTGAAGAACTCTCTAAGAAACTGAGCACAAGAGATGAAAATATAGCTAAGTCAAGGAATATCAATGAAAATTTCAGAATATTGAGAATAAAGAAAATATCTAAAAGATTCTACAGAAAAAGAAAAAAAAACAGCTCATATGCTAAGAATCAACAACTAGATAGGTTTAAAGTTAATCAACAGCAATACTAGAAATCAAAGAAAAGTGAAATAATGCCTTCAAAATCATAAGGGAAAATAATTTCCAATCCATAATTCTATACCAAACTAAAATGTCAGATAAGTGCTGTGATCAACTAGAGATATTTTTGGACATGCACATTTAATTTTCCTTCTGTGCATCATTTAGAAGAAGCTACTGAATGAAATGCTTCCTAAGATGAGGAAGTAAAATAAGAAATAAGAAGACATTGGATTCAAAGCAAGAAAGAAATATTGACTATTATGTAAAATAGGGGGCGGGATATGGCAGTTGGAGATAAATTTTGGGAAGTTACACTTAAAAAAAAAACTAAACAAAAACGAGATATACTTCAGCTACACAGAAAACAGAAAATTAGAAAGAAAAGGAAAAGTAAACATGGTACTCTACATGGCTTAGCAGTGAACAGCATTTACATAATGGAGAAAGAGAAAGAAAAGAAAGGAAAGGAAGAAAAGAATTAGCAATATCCAAAGTGAAATACCAGTACTGCAGTATCAACAACACACTCACAGCTAGGGGGTAAGTAGTGTAAGACATAATAGTCATAATACTTTCTTCTCTAAGCCTCTACAGTCCACAGAAAGCTTCAAGAACCACTCTTCTTCAAGCATCAGACAGAATTATTACACTTGGAGACCACACTGAATGGCATCATTGTTTTTAATAAATCTTCTGAGAGAGGATCAATTTTTTTTCTTCTCCTGACTGTATTATTTCAATTGTATAATTTTGACAGGCTTTATGGATACAGAATATTCTTGGCTATGTGTAAAATTGATTTCCCTAAAAGCCACAGGTATGGGTAGCAATGCATGTATATAATTAGCAAGTCTAGATAAATGGTCCTGAAGTTTCATTTCCCTTCTCTTGGTGGCTTAGCAGAGAGTTGGCTCATCAGGTCTGAGTTAGTTCAATAGAAGAATGAGTTAGTATTACTTACTGTGCTCCCAAGCCTTCTTGTTTTTAATCAGGAGAGTTCTCTGACCAGGCAGTTTTTGTTGTGATGTAGTTATATGAGTAATTTCTGTTCCCCTCAAACTAAAAATATAGAAGGTGTGGTGTAGATGGGATGCCTTTCTACTGGAACTTGGCTATAACATTCATAGATCATCTGTGCTCTCGCTAACCCACAGGATAATGAGTTTGGGGGATCAGGTGTCCTCTGCTACAAAGTTTTTCCTCAGCAAGTCCTGTATTTTATGCCTGTATTACTTTGTACTAGTAGTATATATCCATGAACATTTTACATGACAGTATGGCGAGGCCTTGATAAGCTGAAGTACCATTTCAGTCAGGTAAACACTCAGTAATGCAAATGACTACTTGTCAATTTTTTCCTCAAGAAGTAAAATCCATGGTTCCCCTATTCATTCTGTTTTCTTTTATTTCACCGAAGGGATCAGCTTGTTTCAAAGGAAACAGCCCACAGGTTAAAGCCTGTGAGTGACCTGACTGAATAGTTTGTTTTATAGAATCTATCCTTTTATTCACTGACAATCCTCCCTATTTTTTGAGTTGTATAGAGTAGTAATTTTCTAAAATCTTTGTGGAACATAATCTAGGATATTATAAAAGATTGGAATCTTTATACTCATACTCATTTGGAATGAGTAAGGGCTTGGTGTACAGCTAGTATTTATAAATCTATAGCTAACATACACTGTTTTATAGCTAACGTACACTGAGAACTTCTTTTTTGCCATTTATTATATTAAACTCATCGCAAGGAAAAATTTGGTAAGTTACCCAACAGCTCTATGAGAATCAGTAAATAAATGATACCCCTATAGTATAAATAAATCTAGATATATTAATTTACAATTTTAATATAAAAAGTTATATTACTAATAAAAATATATAGGTATCTCACCTTTGGTGAAGATCTAAGTATAAGAAAATGTTTATACTTAAAAAGAATAATCTCTTTGGACACAAAAATATAAAAATTCAGCACATGACACTGTAAACAAGGTTTATATGTTAAACTGAAAAAAATCACTGTTAGGCATTTGACAATAAATTTATATGCTTGGGTTCTAATATGTTGATAAGAAAATGAGGAACGCCAGAATAGAAAAATAAATGCCCCTGAGGGGGGCACTTGGCAGGATGAGCACTGGGTGTTATGCTATATGTTGACAAATTGAACTCCAATAAAAAAAAATTTAAAAAAAAGAAAAATAAATGCCCAATTCATAACAGATATAAAGCAACAAATGCACGTCAGTGATAAAAACACAAAACATTTTGGAGCACTTGCTTTGCGCCTAAAAATATGTTCAGCAAAATTTTTCTTGAGCAAAATATGCTCACTGCTTTTAATTCTCACCAAACCTCTCCATAAAGCAGACAGAGTCACACCAATTTTTCAGATGAGGAAATTGAAGCAGACAAAAGTTAAATAATCTGACAAAAACTATACAACTCGTAAAGATTGTAAAAAAGAAGAAAAACCTATTTGACTTTGGCATTGGCAAATTGAATTACCATGCTTTGTTGAGAGTAAAGAGAAGTCTGTATTTTCAGATACTGTTGCTGGAAGGGTAAGTTATAAGAACATTTTTATGGGTAATATAATACCATATTAAGACATTATATTATATTAACATGTCATTATAATATTAACAATTTTATCAATAGTTATATTTTTGAACCAATAATCTGACTTCTAAGATATCTTAACAAAATTAGAACTATAAAATATGTATAAAATGTAAGATTTAGCTTTATTAATAATATTTTAAAATTAAAAGTACGTTAAGATCACAATAATAAGTATTTTGATAAATGTGTTGTTGAATTAAAAGAGAGTTTCATGGGATCCCTGGGTGGCGCAGTGGTTTGGTGCTTGCCTTTGGCCCAGGGCACGATCCTGGAGACTCGGGATGGAGTCCCACGTCGGGCTCCTGGTGCATGGAGCCTGCTTCTCCCTCTGCCTGTGTCTCTGCCTCTCTCTCTCTCTCTGTGACTATCATAAATAAATAAAAAAAATTAAAAGAGAGTTTCAATAATTTTTAATTATATGGAGAAATGTTTGTGATAAGGAGAATAATAGATGTGCATGGGTATACGTGTGCATATGCATGCATGTATGCATATGTATGTTCACATATATATGATATACAACAAATGTATATATAAGAATATATATACAGTATAAAAATGATAGATATGTATATATAGTACATTCTCAATTTTTTATCATGTAATCACACATGTATAATTTTAAAAATTATTAAAATATTTGTAAGATTCTCATCAATGTGAGTATAGATTAATAAGAAATTTTTCATGTTTTTCATTTCTTGTAATCAGAAAATATAAAATTACTATAATCATGATTTATCCTTTTTCACTGATTAAGAAGGTAGCATGAGTTTAATAATTTATTTTGCTGAACTACAGGTATCTCTCAAAATTCATATCAATCACTACGTGGCATTAATTGTGCCAATTAAAGATCTCCTAACTCTTAATACTGTAACTTTTAGTGTCCTCTCATTTTGACTCTGGGCTTATCTATGTGAATCGTTTGGCCAACTGGTTATTATTAGGAAGCATGAAATATGCAAGGGCTTGCAGAGTATGTGCACTTACCCTGTTGCTGCTCATTGAATGAGTGGGCATGCTCCTTCTTGAACCTCTGCCATAACCATGAGAATACAGCTAGAATGTTATAAGAATGTAAACACATGGAAAAGAGCCAAGTGTACCGACAGAGACCATTCTACCTGCCAGTCATAGTCAGTAGTCTACTGCCAATCAACCTTAAATGCATGAATAAGCCCAGCTAAATTCTACCCCAAGATGGCCCATATAATCACAACTCCTTACCCACCCATACTTCCCATGAGAAATAATAAACTATTTTTTTATTTTAAGTCACTTCATTTGGGTTGTTATGCATCATTATGTTAGCAATAGACAATTGATCTTGTTTGCATGGGAAGTCTATGTTGGTCAATATAGTAGAGACAGGGGAAGGATTGGGTTATTTTGTTTATAAAAAGCAGACAGAGAAACTGAAAATCTAGGATACTGGAGTTAAATAAATGGAAATATTCACTTCTAGAATATATGCAGATACATCAATGTGTATTCCAAGAATGTGTCATCTTGCTAAATGGTCAAATAGCTGTATACTGTGAATATTTTTAATTTCCAAGATGTTTTATATAGTTTATTATATATGTCTAACACTCTTAAGAGTAAATACCTTATTATTTGTGTGGTTGCTTTTTATGTTTCACAAAGAATTGTTTCTCTTAGCCCTAAATGTGATACTCTGTAGAATCAATTCCTTTTGTATTTCAGGTGGATATTTGACCCAAAGAATACTGCATCTATTTTGTACAAATTTATCTTAAGACAAAATTGTTGAGTAAGTCTAATTCCTCAAAAGATAAAATCCTGTGAAGTCATTTGAAGTCATTACTAAAATACAATATCTTGATGAAAAATCAACATAACAAGAAGATGCTGTAAAAAGTTTTAAAAATAACACATGCCTGAAAGTAAAGGCTTTTCATTTATGTCTATACATTTCCAGACTTGCATTATTTGTCTGATAACTAACGCACACAGACTTGGGTTAATAATTCACCTTGTGGTTTTTAAAACAGTGTTTTAAACTGTATTTTAAATCACTGACTTATATCCATAGTAATAGGAGAAGTATTGCTAATTCATCAAAAACATTGGTTCATACAACACTAGGAGATATTTAATTCAGCTTAACTCTTGCTGTGCCTGGAGTCACACTGTTGGTGCTAGTTTAAAGCTCGGATTACTATTCTGGTCTCTTGGCTACTCATTTGGTGCGTCTTGCACTAATCTTTTCTCACTCGTATATTATTTACATTTCAGGGCTAACCTAAGGCAATTAAATAATATTTTAAGTGTATCCTCAACAAGAGGTATGGCTATATCTATATGTTAATAGACCACAAGTCAAACAAAAAAATATTTTGCAGAGAAATATAATTGGTATGTATATTTATGCTCACTTTATTATGATTTGCTTAAGAAAAAAACTGTTTTTTGTTTTGTTTTGTTTTACCTCAAATTATCACAATGAAGAGTTATCTCTTTATATTTTCTAATGGGTAAAAAGAACATTCCTTCCAGAAAGACTACTTTCCTACTCCTCCCTTAGCCATCTGTTATTTATATAGATGTTTTTAATCTATTTGTCCCATATCATCTCCTATAGAGATAGAACATAAAGTCCTTTCATGTCTTTGGATTGTGGATGATGATTCATGTATTAGAAGGCATGTGTTGAAGTGCTTACAAACTCTTAACTCATTTACTCCTCATAAAAACCATATGAAGTAGGTATTGATTTTATCCTAATTTCACTTATGTGAAAACTGAGGTACAAAGAAAGTAAATAACTTGACTGATGTTATACAATTAAGAAATGGGAGAGAATAAGAAAGTCAGACTGTCTGTCTCCAGGGCTAAGCTCTTAACCTTTTTCTCTGTGACCACTGAAACGTTACTCATCTTACCTATCTTTGGCTTGTTTATATTTCTATAGAGCTTCACTTTGCATTTTACTGTGAGGGCTTCAGAATTTTAAGATTGTTTTTCAAAATTATTAAGTGAAGTAAATATTTTCATTTGATGCTGAGTTTGCAATGGTAGGGAAGAGCATGTTTTTAGTTTTCCGGTATTGCTATGTTATTGAGAATTATTATAATCTGTGCCAGATTTTTTTTGTCTCTAGTTGTCAGTATATAGGCAGTTTATTAGATAGTTCTGTTAGAACATTTGTAGAGGCTCAAAGATTAATAAAGGGTAACAGCTCCTTTAGATCATTAGAAACATATTGGTATCCCTGTGCAGATGATTAGTTTCATTGGTTGCAACAGACAAAACAGCCACAACAAACAAAAATCAACTTTCAGTTTAACTACTATAGGTAAACGCTCAGATTGCCATTGTCACCACCTGAGAACAAGCCTATATGAAGGCTGCCTCTAATATTCACTAATGTTACTATACAGCAAAAGGTGAATATAAATTTACTCATCTCTCCTGAAAAGTTGTCTTTTTTAATCATTTTACATTTTTAGGAAGAGAGAGAGCAAGAGCAAGAAAGAAAGGGAAAAGAAACAGAGCTGATAAACCCTTCCATATTTATGAAGCAACTATAGTAGGTTGAAACTATATATTTTCAAAAAATTCTCACTCTAGTGTTGTAGAGTTTCTATATGAGAAATAGCACTGAGGTTAATTAGGAAAGAAGCTTCAGATGCTTAGCTAAAATAACTTGAGATTTCACTATGGATACTGCTGTAGGGAGACTAGGTTCTGTCAGAAGTTACTAGAAGTTAACTGTAGGGGAGGTGGGGAGGTGGACAGGGTAATTGGATGATGGGCATTAAGGAGGTTACTTGATATAATGAGCATTGGGTGTTATATGCAGCTGATGAATCATTAAATTTGAGCCTGAAATTAATAATACACTACATGTCAACTAACTTGAATTTAAATAAAACAAAACAAGAAGTTAACAACTGTATTGGATGGAGGTAAATTACGCTAAGAATATTGTAAATATGTTAATTAAAACAATGTAATGTTATTTTTATTTTACATCTACATAGAATATCAACAATATATACAAATATATTTCACTGAATGTAAGGTTTGTTTGGGAAAGTTTGGGTAAATGTAAAAACTGGTATATTGAAACAATTTTGAAATTTTAAATGACTGTAAAGTCTTACTATAGAATTCTTGCAGGCCTATTAGGTTTAGCCAGTGAAAAATTTCTGTTAGAGTAGAAAGAGAGGGATAAGCAGAAAGACATAAGAATTAAAGAAAAACCATGGGGACAGCAGACTCTATGCTTTCTGATAAAATAATTCATTATTTTTCTAATAAGGTAATCATAATATATGCCAAATATGTAATCGTATTTTGGGCACACACATATAACTTACATTAGTTGCTTTTTTATTTAAAAAATAATTTTATCTATTTTTGTGTTCAAAAAATGGGTCAGTACTCTCATACTAAATCTTGATGCTTGCTTGTTATTAGGTGAGGAAAGCATACAGTCACATTATTGACTTGGGAATCAGGGCTGTATTTAAAATAGTTTATCAGATTTAGATTACTAATTTAATTACAGTGCGCTCTGTGATGAATAATTACATTGTGTCCCATAAATTATCTCATGAATCTCTATATTGATACCTTTGACATATGTGCAGAGCTCAAGCTTCTCCAAGACACTGCTAATTTATAACTACAATATCTTTAAAAAATAAAACCAAAAAGAAGATTTTCTTCACGATCATTAGGATTTTCTGGGACTAAGAAATAAAATATTAATATAGAAAGAGAAATTCAGTGTAACATAATCAGGTATGGAATAGGATGTATTATGCAATGACTTCGCCATTGACCTACCTGAGGTAGGTGTTAATTAAGGAAGAGGCCAAAGATTCTTTTTTATTAAGAGGACACAGCAAAGAACAGTATTAAGTGGACCTTATGAATAAGATTAAAATGAAATATATTTTTATTGCAAGTTACACTTTAAAATTCTATCAACTTTTATGTCAAACTAAAATTCTTGCAAAACATGATAGAAATTCCTACCTTATCAAATTCTTTTTCCACCAAATTATTTCCATAAATCCCAGGTGCTCCCAATGAAAGCAATCTCAATCTCTATGAGATTAATATTTTTCTCAATTTCTGCAAGATTAATATTTTTCTCACACTGCTTGAAGTAAGTTGAAAGGACATTAGGTTTGGGAATGAAACTGAAAACGGCTGCTTTCAGACTTGTATTATTCAATTTTTTTAAAAAGATTTTATATATTTATTCATGAGACACACAGAGAGAGAGGCAGAGACATAGGCAGAGGGAGAAGCAGGATCCCCAAGGGGAGCCCGAGGTAGGACTCCATCCTGGAACTCCAGGATCACACTGCTGAGCAGAAAGCAGAACTTAACCGCTGAGCCATCCAGGCATCCCTCAGACTTGCTTTAGTTTCCTATTGGTATATATAACAAATTAACACAAATTTAGTACTTAAAAATGACACAAAATTATTATTTTATAGTTCTGGAGGCCAAAACTCTACAATCAGACTCATGGGACTCAAGTCAAGGTGTGGCTAGGATTGATTCCTTCCAGGGTTTTTTTCTTTTTCTTTTCTTTTTTTAAGATTTTATTTATTTATTCATGAGAGACAGAGAGGGAGGCAAGACCTAGGCTGAGGGAGAAGCAAACTCCTCAAAGAGAGAAAGAGAGCCCAATGCACGACTTGATTCTGGGATCACTCCTTGAGCCAAAGACAGATGCTCAACCGCTGAACCACCCAGGTGTCCCCCTTCCAGAGTTTCTTAAGGGTGAATCCATTTTCTATTTTTAGCTTCTAGGAGATTCTTGAAAATATGTTTTCTCCTCATTTTATTTCAGCTCTCACTGGCAGGGATTTTAATATCCATATTTCTACAGTCTATTTATTTACAATAATCTATTTTTCTCTTAGTAGCATACCTTCTGCTCATTATGGAATTCCAAAACCACTTCCACATTTTGAAGGTATTCCTTACAATACTGTTCCATTTCTGATTTAGGATTTAAAACAGATGAATTGGACAAGTGGATTAACAGGATGAATAGGGATAGATAAGCTATTTTTATAATTATATGAATGGAATTGATAAGGCTCTAGCCTTGATATCAATGATGAAATAGGATGTCAACGATAGATTGAATGTAAAATTAAGATAGTAATGCTGTCTAAACTTGTAAAAATATAAATAAGATTAGAAATAATTTATAAAAAGTATCAGGTACTAAGAAGTATTTAATTAATTGTAGTTAAAATAATCATTCTACATAGTCTGGAGCAAAATTTTCATTTCTACATAAATCTTAATTTTTAAAATGATAGTATAAGAATTATTACAATAATCATGTTTACATTTAATGAAATAAAAGCAATACCACTTGACTTTAGATTTGTGATTGTAGTTGAAGTCAAACTAGTTTCATTATTTTATAAAAGCTGACATTGGATACACTAAATATAAATCCTTCAAGAAAAGAATTATTACATGTAAGTTATTTAAATATCAGAAGCTGAATTACAATTTTTTTAGAATTTTTGTATAGAAAAGCATATTTTATCTAGTCTCCTCAGATTCATAGCAGAGAAGACAGCAAAAAAATATGCAAGAGAAATTTCGATGTTTTTAAAAGTCTTGTGAATTTGAAACTCCTTAAGATATTCAATAATGATACAATTAGTAATATTTTAATGCATTTTACATTGATATGGTGCACAGTTCTGCTATTCCTCTAAAATGTAAATATTACATTATATTACATTATTATGACTATTTCACATAAACCAGTTACAAAAAGGGCTCTAAAAAATTAAAAAAAAAAACTTTGCCTCATAATTAACTTGACATTCCTTGAAAAGTTTTTAAATTGAAGGAATGCTTCAGATTCGAAGACTCAGTTTAAAAAGAAGAGAAAACAAACGAAATGCTTTGCCTTTGAATGTATTCAAATTTTTTAAGAAAAAAATATTTAGAATTGGTTCATTGCTTAATTTTTGTATGTATCTTTTCATTTATTTTTCACATTTAGTTTTTTTTTTTTCCCTAGGCAAAGAACTTTATTAACCTTGTTTCAAACTTTATTCCCAGGCTTCTTCAGCTTAATTGGCTGCAAAGAATGAATTGCGTATAAGCAAAAACTGAAAAGAGCTGCAGTGTCCAACGGACTCGGGCTTAAAAATATTAGAGATCTAGATTTTATCAGATCCATGAACACAATTTTAATAAGCAGTCATAATATAAAATAGCAGCTCCCAGTAACTTCTTCAAGTTTTATCTTCTTCAGAAGTTGACTCAATTCAGTTTGCTTCATTCTTGGAAGCTTCATCAAAATTCTCCACAATATCTGGAACTTCATCATCATCCTCCTCTCTGGTAGCAAGTGATGCTTTTCCATCCACAGACTGTTTGGGCAGAGCTTCAGCCAGTCTTCTTAAACGAGTCAGACTGTCTGCACCAAGCTGCTTTAAGATCCTGGGTAGCATTTCTGTCAGCTGCTTTGTCTCGGTATGACCTGTAATGGTGAAAGTGTTCGCTGCCAACGATGCCTGAACTTTAGGGTTGTTAAAGTGGATCACTGTTCCTTGGTTTGTGAACATATTCACTTCTTCAATACCAGAAATAATTGTTTACCCCTAACTTCTTTAAGGAGAACTGAAGTTTTTTTTATCATCTGCTGAGCTGTTCTATGAACCACCTTCTTCTTTTTGGGGAGCAGTTCCTTTCCCACCAATGTGCACTTATGCTTGCAGTTTGGCGAGTTTCTCCTGGTTGATGATAATTTCTTTCATCTTGTTGGAGCACAAATGGGAGCCCAAGGGACTAGGGTTGGCCCTCAGGGGGACTCAGGGGGACCAGCTGAGATTAGGTGCACACACATGGGGACACAAGATACACACATTTAGTTTTAGATTTTATTTTTTTAGAGTAGAGGTTTTTCTGATAGATCCTGTAGGGACCAAATTATACTATAAGTGTACTACTGAGACTTAGTATTATACAACTTCACTCAAAAGTATAAGATATCTATATGATGTAACCCATTTACTTCCCATCCATGTGCTCATTTTTAATGGAAATTAACATTGTTTGTATTTTAATATAACCCACAATACGGCTGTTGCTTGCATTTGTCCTATGCTTTCAAAGAAATTAAGATGAAAATGATAATATCTTATACTTAACCCAATATTTACTATTTATTGTGCTGTATACCTGAGGTTCAATCACCTGTCAACTCCTTTTTAATTGAAGAAATTCCTTTTACATTTCCTGTAGTGTTGGACTGTTGCTGCTGAGTCTCTCAGTCTTTATTTTTTCTCAAAATATCTGAATTTCAGTCTCATATATAAGTCAGTTTTTTGTTGTTGGATGGAGGATTGGGGTTGCCTTTTTTTTTTTTCAACACTTTCAAAAACTTGGTCAATTGTCATTTGACTTCCCTGTTCCTGTTAAAAATTCAGACATCTTTCTTATCACTGTTCTCATATATGTAATGCTGCATTTTTCTCTAGCTGCTTTCAAGATCTCTTTTTCACCTGTAGTTATCATGAATTAGTTTGGCCCTTAAATGCCTCAATGCGTTAATTCTTTCTTTCTTTTTTTTCTCTTTCTCTCTCTCTTCCTTCTCTCTCTTTCTTTCTTTTCATGCTGCTTGGCGTCAGCTAAGCTTTTTGTACCTTAAGTTGTTGTTTGCCACCAAAATGGAGAAATTTCCCTCGTTATTCTTTAGGTATGTTTCCGCTGCATTTTTACTCTCCTCCCTTTGTGGGAGTCTAATGAACTATGATTAGATAAAGTGATATTGTCACACAGAACCATGATGCTATTTTTTTTTTGTTTTTTAAAAATCATTTTTTCTTCATTCCTCAGATCAAATAGTATCTTTAAGTCTATATTCAAATTCACTGAACCTTCTATTTTCTATGGTGCAGTCATTTACTAATTTCAGTTTTCATTTTAGCTACTGTAATTTTTATTCTCAAAATTTCCATTTGACTACAAAAAACCTGCACATAAATATTTGTACGAACTTCATTCATAATTATCATTAACAGCAAGCAACCAAGATGTCCTCCAATAGGTGAATGAATAAACTTGGTACATCCAGAGGAATAAATATTATTCAGTGAGAAAAAGAAATGAGCTTTCAATGCACAAAAACACATAAAGGATCAAAAATGAATATTGTTAAGTGTAAGAAGCCAGTCTGCAATGACTACATAATATACGGTTCTATTTATATAACATTCTAGGAAAGGAAGAACTAATTAAAAGATTGTGGTTGCCAGGAATTTGGAGGGAGAGGGACATATAAATAGGAGAAAGCAGGGAATGTTCGGTAAGTCAAACTATTCTATATGAGACTATAATAGTGAATACATGAAATTATACATTGGTCAAAGTCCATAGTACTGTATAACACAAAGAATGGAGTCTAGTGTAAACTATGGACTTTGTTAATAGAAATGTATCAATATTGGCTCATCAATTTTAATAAGTGTACAATAGTAAACCAAGACATTAAAAATGGGGAAAACTGAGATGGGAGAATGGGTAGGCATATGGGAACTGTCTTTACTGTCTGCTCAAATTTTTCTGTAAACTTGAAACTGCTCTAAAAATAATCTATTAATGTGAAAATATCTTCATTTTGTCTTTTTTTTTGGTGTTTTCATTGTTCTGTTGAGACTTTAAATATGTTAATTCATTACAAACATTATTTTCTTCAAGTCTTTGAGCATATTTATAATAGGTTCTTTAAATTCGTAGATTTGGGGATCCCTGGGTGGCTCAGCAGTTTGGCGCCTGCTTTTGGCCCAGGGCGCGATCCTGGAGTCTCGGGATCTAGTCCCACATCAGGCTCCTGGCATGGAGCCTGCTTCTCCCTCCTCTTGTGTCTCTGCCTCTTTCTCTCTCTCTCTCTCTATGTCTATCATAAGTAAATTAAATATTTAGAAAAATAAATTCATAGTTTTAACATATAGATTATTATGCTGTCAGGTTGATTTTTTTAACTCTTTTTCATTGACTGTCAGTCCTAATTTTCATGTCTAATATTTCATTTTATACTAGCTATTGTGAATGATACAATGCAGATACTGTGGATTCTGCTATCTTCTGAAGAGTTTTGACTTTTGTTTTATCCAATAGTTAACTTGACCTAACTTACACTCCTAATTCCATTTTCCCTATGATGAGACACAGCTGAAACTGTCTACTTCTTTAAAACTTTGGCTGTTACTCTTTTGCTTGGAAGAGAGGAATCTATCCTATGCATGCCCACTTTTGCAGTTAACCAATGGCTAGGGGAATGTTTGAATGCAGATTCTGCAGTTCCTCTTCCCTACCTCAATTTCTTCCTTGATTTTTTTCTCTCACTTTCTAGATGCTGTGGAAATGCCAAATTCTATTCTCGGGATCTTCAAACAAGTCAAAAGGTATTGTTTTCTTGGTCTATCCATGTTGTGCTCCTTGATATGGAGAGTGTACAAGCAAAAATTGTATAAGAATTTTATCCAGTGTAATTTTTTTTCACAGTAGACTTCTTTCTGATTTCCCCTGCATTTATTCACTCTTACTTCCTCAAAAGGTTGTTACTATATTCTATCCAGAATTTACAATTGTTTTCTGTAGAAGGGTAAGTACAACACAAAATACATACCTATTATTGGGAGTGAAAATTTAACATTGGTTTAATTGTAGGAATTTATTC
Source organism: Vulpes lagopus (assembly GCF_018345385.1). Taxonomy (NCBI): domain Eukaryota; kingdom Metazoa; phylum Chordata; class Mammalia; order Carnivora; family Canidae; genus Vulpes; species Vulpes lagopus. Next base: position 39,012,582 of record NC_054839.1, on the reverse strand, counting down.
TATAAAAACTTTTATTAGTAGTAGTATTAATATCACCTTATTAGCAATTCTTAAAATTTGGAGTCCTGTGAGAAATAAAAAAAGACAGAAAAAGTCAATATATAAATAATTTGGAAATTAAAAGTCACAATCAAGATAAAAATGTGGTATATCAAATTTGCCTCAGAGTAATACATTTGGACTAAGATACAATTAGGTTGCAGCAACTTCACTCCCTAATAAAATATTTTAAAAACTGAATTTCATCCCACCATAAAGACAGGACATACCTGCCAAAAGGTTACAACATGAGAGATGCTGGTGATGAAACAATTAGAAGAGATGGGAAAGATGAGCACAAAACTACAGCCACTATTTTTTGTTGTGAGAATTTGTTTCCTATTTTCCTTATGTAAGTTTTTGGTGTTTGGTTGGTACCTAAAGCCTCTAAATGAAAAGTTTGGGGAAAACATGACTGGCTTTAATACAGTTCTTCCATATGCTAGCTCTGTGACCTTTGAAATATTGACTCCTGTGAATCTCAATTTCTTCTGAATTCCTGTGAGGACAAAATATCATAACTTAAGTAAAACCTTATAAACATGCAATTAATCAGTGAAAAATGTTAACATTGTTAAATGTCTAGAGCAGTTTCTAACACATAGTAGAAATTTATTTTTCTCTTCCTTTCATCTCTCCAAAATGATGAGCAATTACAAGCAATCTTATAACTTGGAACTACAAACTGCATTTTTCTCTGTTAATAATAAAATAGAGAAAATCTTCTCATCATAGTTTTTTTCTTGCATTTCTTTAGTAACTATCTTAATTCGAAAGTTCTGTATTTTAGCTGAGACTATGAGGATTAGGAGGAAAGGAAATAATTTCATCTTATTTGCGCTGCCATCTTCTTTTTCCCTCTTATAGAGAATATAATCTCATTATGTCATTTTTATCCATATTTCATTTTAAATTTCCTTCCCACATGCCATTCTGTACCTGATTTTTGACCTATACTTTCAGAGCACTGTCTGAGTCTCTAAAGTCATTCTTTGAAGTGGATCATTGAAGGGACGGAGTGCAATAGGGCAAGCCAGGTAAGGAAAACCAAGAAGATCTCTGTGTTAGTCCTTATCTATTCTGAATTCATATGGTAAACTTTGACAAATAATCTAACCCTAGTTTGACATCTTTGAAAGTTCCCACGTAAGGCTCCCTGCATGGAGCCAGCTTCTCCCTCTGCCTGTCTCTCTCTCTCTCTGTCTCTAATAAATAAATAAATATCTTAAAAAAAAATAAATGTTTAAGAAAGTTGTCATAAAAATACTTGTCTCACAAGGTTCATTGTAATGAAAAATTACAAGCCCGTGATATTATTGGATCCTTTCTTCTGTGCATGCAGCAAATTACCAAGTTTTTGAGGAAATGCCAATTTATTATTATTTTTCTAATCTTACTGTTTTAATATGCTGTGAATAATACTGAATTCTATATAGGTAACATAACATGTTACAACTTTAACATAATTTTAGTTTTTAGGTTAGTCCAATATTATAGATGTGTCATGTCAAGATAAAGGAAATGCCACACCATTAAAGTTAGAATTGTTTTAGCTTTATTCTGGACAGTTGTTATCAGAACAATTAATTATGTATTTCATCTGGCAGGAATCAAATATTATGAAAGAAGAAAAAATTAAAAAACATTTTTAAATAAAAAATCTTGTTAAGATATTATTTGATTGTCAACACATACTAAAACAACTTTTTATACCATAAAAGTCAAAGGTAATATTCAAAAATATTAAAAATGACTGAATTATATTGTAATCCAATTAATTTATTTTGTTCATTATTATAATTTCCTCAAAAGATTGAGATATATATCACTCTAAAAATGTGCACATCAAATATAGGGGTTTGAACTTGGTTAAACCCAATAATTTCAGAAGACAAATACCATGCTTAATTGATTTTATTCTAATATACTTTGACTTCAGTGTGATGTTATGACCTTCAACTGTAGTCTTGTGGCTGTTCCCTATTATCAGTTGGAGGCACTAGATTAAAACATGACCTTTAACAATTACCAAAAGAGATCATCTGTGTTTTCTCTATTCAAAGAGTTATGGGTTCTTTTAACCTTTTGAAGAGAACTTTTATTCATCCAGTGTTATTTAAAAACCCAAATGACTTTTTGAGACCCTTTTAATTCTAAAGAGGGGAGATATTTAAAGAAGGACAAGGTAAGTATTAAAATTAAACATTTGGTAATCACTATATAGACTCTTGCCTGTGATGTATTCAAAAGCATGGGAACATTCATTGTTACTGCAAATTGATGTCAACCCTACCGAGAGAACCAAAAGCCCTGCAAATCTGTTGAGTTTCTGAATATTACTGAAACCTCTGGTGAAATGTTTGAATTAGAGTTTGCCAGACAGTGTATAAAAGCAAAATACTTGGTTTTACTTCCCATATTAATATCCAGAGACTTTTATTTAACATTTCCAACAGACTAATAAATAGAATATGAGAAAATTTGAGCTATTTAGCACTTGGATTTCATCAGAAATTAACTGGTAAGTGTAGAGAGCTACCTAACTCTAGAAAGGGGCTGGTCTATATATTTGGTTAAATTTTATCATGACTGCAGTAAAGAAGAAACTGTTAGCTATCCTAAATAACATGTAAAATAAGATAGTTAAAAAATACATTAAAACAAAATGAATAAAGTTTTAAAATATGTGGATGAGCACATAAATACCACATTCTGTGAATACAAAAATATAACAATATCAGACATAGGAAATTTAAGAACACTAAATAGTACAGAAATAATATTATGTTGCGATAAGAAGTGCAGATTTTAAGAAAATTAGAATACATATATACCTATGTATGCCAAAAATATATAAACCAATTAGGGAAAAGAAAATGTTTAGAAATGCAAGATATTAGTAAATATTTCTATGAATTTGAGAGACCTAGTATGCCAAAAGAAGGGATTGCATTAAGTGTACACTACTCTGGGTAATACAGACATTTTAATAATACTTGTTCTTCCAATGCATGAGTGTGGAATGTTTTCCATTTCTTTGTGTCTTTTTCCAATTTCATTCATAAGTGTTATACAGTTTTCAGAGGACAGATCTTTCACCTCTTCGTTAGGTTTATGCCTAGTTATCTTGTGGGTTTTGGTGTAATTATAAATGAGATTGATTCCTTTTTCTACTGCCTCATTATTGGTGTACAGAAACGCAACAGATTTCTGTACATTGATTTTATATTCTGTGACTTTGCTGAGTTCCTGCATCAGTCCTCACAATTTTTTGATGGAGTTTTTTATTTTCTACATAGAGTATCGTGTCATCTGCAAATAGTGAAAGTGTAATTTCTTCCTTGCCATTTGTGTGTGTTTTTTAAAGATTTTATCTATTTATTCATGAGAGACACACAGAGAAAGAGAGAGGCAGAGACATAGGCAGAGAGGGAGAAGCAGACTCCATGCAGGCAGCCTGACATGGGACTCGATCCTGGGACTCTGGGATCATGCCCTGAGCCAAAGGCAAACGCTCAACCACTGACCCACCCAGGCATTCCTCTTCCTTACCAGTTTGGATGTCTTTTACTTCTTCCTGTTCTCTGATTGCTGAGGTTAGGACTTCTGGTACTTTGTTAAAAACAGTGGTGAGAGTGGACATCCCTGGGTTGTTCCTGACCATAGAGGAAAAGTTCTATGAGGATATTACCAGTGGGTCTTTTATATATGGTTTTTATGATGAGGTATGGTCCCTGTATCCCTACTTTGTTGAGTGTTTTTATCTAGAATGGATACTGTACTTTGTCAAATGCTTTTTCTGCATCTATTAAGAGGATCATATGGTTCTCATCCTTTTAAAAAATAAATTAATAAATCTCCATGGGAACATATGTTTTATTATTATTTAAAAGTATTTGACAGGATCATATGTTAAGTGTTTAACTTTATAACCAACTTTTAAATTGTTTTCCAGAGTTTCTTGACATTTTATAGTCTCATTGTAATGTATGAAGTTCTCTTTGATCTGAATCCTATCAGCACTTGGTATTGTCAATGTTTTTCATTTTAGCCTTTTGTCTTCTTTGAATGGGGAATAGTATCTCATTTACAGCATTTATCAGAATAACTATTGATGATAATAAGCATCTTCTCATGTACTTACTTACCATTTGAGTATTTTCTTTTGTGAAGTGTAGGTTTTAATCTTTCACTCATTTTACTTTGTTGTCTACCTTCATAATTTTTAGTTGTTCTTTTTAATAAATTCTAGATATAAGTCCTTTGTGATAATATGCATTATGAATATTTTCTCAGTTTCTGGTTTCCTTCTCACTTTCCTTATGCTGTCCTCAGATTAATAAAACTGTTTAATTTTGATGAAAAAAATTGATTGATTGATTGATTGATACATTGATTCATTGATTGATTTGCTTATACTGAACCACCCTGTAGCCCAGGAATAAATCCCATTGATCATGATGAATAAATCTTTGAGTGTACTGTTTGACTAGCTAGTATCTTGTTGAGAATTTTTGCATCCATGTTCATTAGGGATATTGGCCTATAATTGCCCTTTTTAGTGGGCTTCTTGTCTGGCTTGGGAATCAAGGTAATACTGGCCTCATAGAATGAATTTTGAAGTTTTCTTTACGTTTCTATTGTTTTGAAACAGTTTGAGAATAGGTATTAACTCTTCTTTAAAACTTTGGTAGAATTCCACTCAGAAGCCATCCAGCCCTGAAATCTTGTTTCTTCGGAGATTTTTGATTACAGATTCAATTTCTTTCCTCGTTATGGGTCTGTCCAGATTTTCAACTTTTTCCTGATTCAGTTTTGGTAGTTTACATGTTTCTAGAAATTTATCATTTCTTTCAGATTGCCCATTTTTGGCATATAATTGCACATAATATTTTCTTATAATTGTTTGTATTTCTGTAGTGTTTTGATCTCTCCTCTTTCATTCCTGATTTTATTTATTTGGGTCCTTTCCCTTTTCTTTTTGATAAGTCTGACTAGGAGTTTATCAATTTTTATAATTCTTCCAAAGAACCAGTTCCTGATTTCATTGATCTGTTCTATTGGCTTTTTGTTTTGTTTTCCTATATTATTTATTTTCGTTCTAATCTTTATTATTATTTATTTCTGTTCTAATCTTTATTATTTCACTTCTTCTGTTGTCTGTAGGCTTCATTTGTTGTTCTTTTTCTAGTTCCTCTAATTGTAAGGTTAAGTTATGTATTTGAGATTTTTCTTGTTTCTTTAGGTAGGTACCTGTATTGCCATATACTTTCCTCTTATGACTGCTTCTGTTGCATCTCAAAGGCTTTGGGCTGTTGTGCTTTCATTATCATTTGTTTCCAAAGATTTTTAAATTTCTTCTTTTATTTCCTGGTTGATCCATTCATTTTTTTCAGCAAGATGTCCTTTAATTTGTGGTCTTTCCAGTTTTTCTTATGGTTGATTTTAAGATTCATAGTGTTGTGGTCTGAAAATATGCAGGTATGATTTCAATCATTTTGTACTAATAGAGGCCTGATTTGTGATCTGTTCTGGAGAATGTCTCTTGTGCACTCAAGAAGAATATGTATTCTGCTGCTTTAGGATGAAATGTTCTGAATGTATCTGTTAAGTCCATCGGTCTAGTGTGTCATTCAAAGCCATTGTTTACTTGTTGATATTCTCCTTATATGGTCTGTCCATTGCTGTAGGTAGGGCATTAAAGCCTTGTACTATTATTGCATTATTATTAATGAGTTTCTCTATGTTTGTTATTGATTTATATATTTGTGTACTTCCATGTTGGGGGTTTAAATATTTATAATTGCTAGATATGCTTGTTGGATAGACTCCTTAATTATGATATAGTGCCCTTCTTCATCATGGTTATAATCTTTGGTCTCACTGCACTGTGGCTGGTGCTGGGTTTGTCCAAAATGGCCATCACACGACTATGCAGGGGCCTGGAGTTTACTACACTTGGTAAAGTGTAGTAAAAAGCTGGTGTTCAGGTTAATTGCACTCAGCAGGGGTCTTTGCTTTTATGCTAATGAATGGAGTAAGTCAATGGAGGCAGCCAGCTCTTTTGTCCCCAGGGAAGCAGTGCCATGTCTCTCAAATGCATTCCAAAAAGGGAGAATGTCTCTCCCATTGTGACCCAGGGGGTCCTCAGAGCATATTGTCTGTCCATTCTACCCTTCTCCTCCATGGGAGCACCTCTATGTCAGCCAGGCTCCACCCTGGCAATGGTGCAGACTTCTAAAACTTCAGACTTTGAGCTTTGCTGCTTGTAGAAACTTGCAATTATCAGCCCTCTCATTTTCAACACCAATGATCTTGGAGAAGTGTTTTTCTTGTGTAATGCCCTGTGCCCTGCTTGCAAGCATGTGCTCTCTCTCTCTCTCTCTCTCTCCTTTCTCCATGAGAATCCCTTCTTTCCACAGAACCTATGATTCTTATCTCCCCCAAATAATGTTTCTGCACCTCCTACCTTCCACAACATGGTCTTTTTCCCCTTTAGTTGTGCAGTTTGTTTTCTCCATCTTCAGACTGATTTTCTGGGTGTTCAGAATGATTTGATATTTACCTGGCTGTGTTCAAGAGACAAGGCAAGCATAAAGTCCTCCTAATACTCCACCACTTAAGCTCCACTCTATCATGATTTTCTTAATCCCTAAATGTATTAAGTGTTTATTTATGGATTAGTAAACACTGTATGTGTTTTTCTGATAAAACTTACATATAAATGTAGTTTGAAAAAGTGTATTTATGCATTAGGACTTAAAAAAGTATTCTGACAAAAATGGGGCATGTCTTCTTCATTTTATGTCTGTATTGTGTCTTTCAGTATATTTTCAATAAGTGATGATCAATATTTAATGAAATAAATGACACTGCCTTGAAACTTTCTTTTGTTGCTCACTGCCAATTTACCTGTGGCTTCACATCTTGTCTGTTATTAAATTTCCATTCTCAAAGAATTTATTTTGTTTATCTGAATTTCCTGACAATTTCACAAAATTTTAAAGTTAATACATTTTTATACTTACAGATTTTTACCTTACAAAAGCTTACAGAATTTTATTTTCTTAAAAATGGGTTTTATTTCAAGTCTCTGTACTAGTTTTGAAAAATACGTAAACTAGATACTTTGTTCTTTTTTTAACCAAGGCAGAAGAATATCAACTGATTAAACACAATTATTTTAACCTGAAATTATTCATTATAGATAATGGTAAATTAAGAATGTGTGGTTTTAATATTTATGTTAAAGAATAAAAATAAAACGTTCTCTAATATGTGGATTAACTAATTAGGATAATTAACTAGTAAGGAAGTCATAAATTATTCTATGACATATCTCATTACAGTACTACTTTGAATACACATATAAAATAGAGAAATTGCATATGAAGCATCTACCAAAAAAAAAAAAAAAGATTTTATAAGATAAGGTGGCAAAGAAATCTAAACTAAAATAAGGGGATCCCTGGGTGGCGCAGCGGTTTAGCGCCTGTCTTTGGCCCAGGGCGCGATCCTGGAGACCCCAGATCGAATCCCACATCGAGCTCCCCCTCTGTCTGTGTCTCTGCCTCCCTCTCTCTCTCTCTGTGTGACTATCATAAATAAATAAAATAAAATAAAAAAAATTTAAACTAAAATAAGTTATTCCTGTTGGAAAGCTGACATCTTCAGTTACTGTATTACATATTGATCCATTTAAGTCACAGAAAGTAGACTCACAACCTAAATAAGCTATACATAAGGAATTACTTAATCAATTATATCAAAGGGATATGTCAAATTACCTAACAATTATTCTATTACAAATGCTTTTTGTAAAGTACTATCCTAAACAATTTGAGAGCAGGGATCATTTAAAAGTAAGGGAGAGGGACGTCTGGGTGGCTCAGTTGTTGAGCATCTGCCTTTGGCTCAGGTCATGATTCTGGGGTCCTGGAATCAAGTCCTGCATTAGACTCCCTGCAGAGAGCTTGCTTCTCCCTATGCCTATGTCTCTGCCTTTCTCTGTGTCTCTCATGAATAAATAAAGAAAAAATCTTTTAAAGAAGTAAAGGAGAAAATAAGAAAAGATTATAAGAGGAAAGATGCATTTCCTTTGTTGGTATTTAACATAACTACTATTTTTCTTAATTATTCTTGACTTTTCACCCATTTCAACAGTTTTCCATGAGCTCCCTGAGAGCACAATTAAAAAAAATAGAACAGTTACTTTTCAGAACAAATTGTCTATTGCTGTCTTTCTAATCTTGATCCTACCCCTCATATATAAGCAGATAGTATGTGTTTATAGCAGGAATTTCTGTCAATATATTAATGAAGATTGAATTAGTTTCTTAAAGAAGGCAGCGAGGCACTTGCTTATATGCATTACTTTATAGGTAATTTCTTTGAAATTTGTATCAGTTACAAATTGTATTCATTTTAATATATGTCCATGTACTTACAATTGCAAATTTATAAATTAACAAATATTTCAATATTAAAATGAGAATATACTATTCAAATTAAAATTGTGAAGAAAACAAGTATTGCATTCAATCCATAATTATCCATATGTGAATCAAAACACATGAGAACAAATAGTAAGAATGCATAATGTCCTACAATTTTTTTGCATTATGCTGGAGTTTTACGATTGTTTTGGTGATCCTTTAAAATGATCTTCAATATTTAAAAATTGTCAATTATTTCTGTAGAGCCAACAACACAAATGAAATTTAATGATTGAGTTCATGTTACTACTTAAAGTGCTATATATATGTGCTTATATTTTAGAAATACTCGTAGGAGAGGTGTTAAAAATAGAATCTAGATATGTGGTAGATTAGTATTGTATTATTTTAAAATTACTTTCTAAAATTTAAAATTATTACTCTAAAATATTGGGATAATTGTTATATATTTTGTAGAAATCAATGACATTTTTTAAAAATAAAACATACAGTAAATAAAAATAAATGTGCTATTTGCCACAAAGTATTTACCATAAAAATATAATATTTTAGAGAATGAATGGGAAGCAGATTGAATACTTGATTTTATGTTTAGAAATCTATATCAATGCCAAATTGTGTTTTGACAGAAAAACATCAGCTATTTCTTAATAATCTCCTCACACTCAGAAGACACACCAATAATTATATTACTGAGTATAACTGCTTCATCAAAATGTTTCTAGAACTTGACTAAATGATCTACTACTAACCCATACAAAACTAACCTGAATATTCTTCATTAAATACACTATTTACCCAGATAAATTGCCATCCTACAAAGCCTACAAAAGGTTAGGTATACTTGAATGATTATAAGACTGAAAAAAAAATTCTACCAAAAATAACTTAATAACTTAATAAAACTATATGTAACAGAAATTACACGATGGTCTATTAATATTGTTTTGAAAAGTGACTCAAAATAGAAAACTTTCATGAATACTATTAAAATACTATTGTTTTCACCATTTTAAATCAACTAATATAAACTTAACTTTAGTTTAAGTTCTTCTAAATATTACAAGATTTTTATAATTAGTGGAAATTCTCTGCTGAATGTTTAGCAATAAATGCAAACCAGAATATCTGTTGATAAATAACATTTATAATTGTTAAAGCTTGTTAACAAATTGTTAAAGTTTATGATGTGACTTAGAATCAGACATCTAATTCTATATGATAAATAAAGAAAATGATTTGATTTAACATATATGTTTTAAATGAGTATTTTTCTGAATATAAAATTATGTTAAATCAAAATGGCAGCAAATAAAGATTTCTATTCACTTTAATGTGTCGGATCCCCTGAAATCACACACATACATAAAATTATTCATACATGCACACATATGCATATATACACATACATTCACATATACATAGATATGTACACATATACCTATGCATATATACATATAAAGATAACATATAAAAAGTATGTATAAACATTAACTGATGTAGAAAGTAGAGTGCCACAAGTAGATGAAAAAGTTTAACTATTTCCTGCATAGTGAAAATTAAAAAATGAGAATGACATTTTTTTCAGGGATGGAGGGTAAAGAGTCCATGGTACTGCACCAAAGAATGGAAGGAAAACTTGGTTACAACTAATATGATTATTAATTAGAAAGATCTATTTGGAGAGCTGTCAGTGGGACACTTTTGCTCTTTTTTTCTTAGAAGCTAGATATTCATATTAGTCTGAGCTAGAGCCCAGCCCGAGTTGGATATTGATCCCTTAGCGATACTCTATACAAAAAAGATAAATTATTGTCAAGTTAAAAATGATTTACTTTTCAGTGAAGGCTTATATATTCTATATCAAAATGCCTTGCGGAGGTTAAAAATAAAAGCTTAAGGGAAAAATTCCTGGCAATTTACAACAGCAAAAAAAAAAAAAATAAGATCTAGAAAGGCTATTCCATAGTTATACAAGATAAAAAGCACTATAAAGACAAATAAAAACAAAAATTTACCTAACTTCATGACTTAAAAGTATACAAAACAAGCACTGTTAATTGATATAAGAAAACATTGACATCTACACAAGTCTAGTGGAATGATTTAACTTTTCTCTCTTACAAATGGATGGAGGAACTTGATGAAAAATTAATTAAGATATGAAGCACTGAATGACAAAAAATAACGAACCTGAGTTAATGGACATGTGAAACATCATTCCTAAGACAGTATAAAGCATTTTATTTATATACTCAAGAAGTATTTAGAAGTTTTGATTGGGCATTAGGCATTAAGAAAAAAAAAATCACAGTTTAAAAAGTCTCAAAATATATATAAAAATCATTACTGTAGAAAGATATTCTATCCAAACTTCCTACTGAAAATAGTGGTAATAATAATAAATAATATAATTAGAACCACTAATTAATTAGAACATAAATGTAATAGATCTAATCAAAAAGAGAATTTGTTCTTTGATAAAACTGATAAAATTAACACAAATATGGAAAGATTGATTTTAAAAAGCACAGCTGATCAATATCAGCAATAAAAAATGAATTATACTTGCTATAAGCATTGATATAGTTAGAATCATAAAAAATATGTAAATACATCTGAACAATTAAAGGAAAGGAATAAATTTCTAGAAAAAATATTTCTTGATAAATTAGGTACAAAAGAAATAGCAAAAATAACATAAAATTATATCAAAATATATTAACAATTAAAATATTCTGAAAAAGATCCCCAGATCAGGATGACTTTTCAATGAATTATGTCAAATGTTTAAGAGCAATAAGTAAATAATTACCAATAATATTATTAATAACATAAAATTATATAATAATAAACAAATATCACATTGTTCCCAAAAAATAGAAAAAGAAGGAAGTCTTCCACATAACATTATGAGTTTAAATAAAATTTTTTTTTAAATTTTAAGTGTTTAAAAAACATAACAAGGACAGTAGTAGTAAAATAATTAATAGGCCAATTTCACAAGGGAAAGAAACTAGATGCAAATACCTTAAAATATTAGCAAATTAAATCCAGCTATATGAAAACTTGAGTTTATTCTTAATTAATAGAATTGAGCTTACTATAAATTAATCTTGGGTGCCCTACAAACTTGGTTTAAAAGCAATTAAAGTAATCAACTACATTAAGAAATTAAAAGAAGAAAAAAAAAGAACCCTACAAAATTATTGCCCCAGGAAGCCAACTCTGAGATGGAGTTGTGCTGCAATTCATGCCTAATGGCAGCCTTAATCAACTCCTTTAGAATTGTTCTGGATTATATCACTGCATCAATCCATTATTTTGGTATGAGCTACCCTAATAGGAATGTGCCCTTAGGGGAGTTGTTCTCTGAAGCTGAGGTATCCATGAAGGAGCTGATAGCTGAAGATTGTCTGCTGACAGCCCTTCCAAACTTGGTTTTTCCATCAAAGCTGAGTAAACTCCACACAGAATCTTTTCCTATCACCTCTATTACCACTGTCTGCTGAAATTTAGGGCTCAAGCATTGAAGGTGCTTTCACTATTACCTGAGCCTGATAAAAAGTCCTTTCCTGCTCTGGACCTCACACAAAGCTAGCAGCAGCACCCAATATATGATATGGAGCAGTGTTCCCAAGTATGTGATATTATGCCTCCAGTACCTAAAGAGGCCTAGCCGGCATTGTGCTCCTTTTTCATAGTGACAAGTGCAAGATATGCTGTTTTTTCCTTTGGAAAAATGTCTCAACATGCTTCTACTGACCACTGGTCTCCTAAAAATTTTACTGATTTTGTAGTCAAATCTGTAATATCTCCCACTCTCAGAGGCTTGTGTCATAAGATCTCCAACTTGGCACTCCATTCTTCCTCAGCTGGTCTAATTAGCAAGAAGTCAACAATAGAGAGAGTCCAAGTGATATTCTGAGGGATGACCAAGCAATGCAGATCTTTTTTGGACTCAATTAATACAGAGGGTGAGTTAGAACCCCTTGGTGTTAACATGCGATATATACTGTAGCCCATTCCATGTGAATATGAACTGCTTCTTAGCATTTTTTTTCAGACAAGAAAGAAGCAAACAAAAACACATTCAACAAACAAAAGGACACATACTATGTACCCATGGTTATGTTAATCTTCTCTCGCAAAAACATCACATCTCTCACACTGGTTGCACCTGGGGATATTATTTGGTTATATTTGTGGTAATCTGTCATTCTTCAAGAACTCTCCGGAGAATTAAATAAAGACATGACCTAAACTATAATCACTGCATATTTTATACTCAAAAGCAGTCATATATTCTATAATATCCTCAGGAAAAGATACTAGTTTTTATGTATTTGTTTTGTTTTTAAATGTACTCTTTCACTACTGCTGGAGGAAGAAATGACAGAATCTTCCACCTTCCCGTTGCCATAATGGCAGTTCTTACTTATCCCATAGGCTGAAGACCCTATACCAACTTACCAATTATGTCTATTCTAGTTATGAATTCATGGGCCAGGAAAATGACCACTGAGTAGATTACAGAACTACTGGGGACAGTGAAAGCTAAATCGTGGACACAATTCCATTTATTACAAGTACTCTGTATGTGCCAAATCTAATAAGGGTGCTATTATAACTACATGTCCTTCGTTATTAAGGGAATTTATCTCTGTGTCCTAGAGTCCTTAAATTGCTTGAGCATTTCCCCTTTTCCAGCACATAGTTATGTAAGTTGCCCGTGTGCTCTGGTATTGCAGGATCCTTCCTCCTGAGATTCAAACTCTTAAATCACAGAATCCGAGTCCAAAAACAGTCTTAGTTTCAACAATTGGCAAAGAGATGCTACTTTTGTTTAGGTGATATACCTCAGCCTCCAAGTAAGTCACTTTTTCTTTTACCGAATGTTAAAAAAAATGAGTAGTATACATGCAGAGTCCCCAGTTATTTTTCTCTGGGGTGTCATATTCTATAATCGCAGATGCTTTTTCTAACACTACTTTTAGGTTAGGCTCCAATGGTTGCTTTTTTGACCTTGCCATATAGCACAATAATTGTATCCACTTGATTTGTCAATACTTACGTACCATAAGTTCAGAGTCTTATCATGCTGATTGCTATCAGTAGGCCTACTTCCATAATGGACTGTCATATATTCAGGAGTGACCTACCTGGACAGACATCATCAAATTTTGCTGATGCTAGTGCCCTTCTCACAAACATATTCCTAAGGGACATGATAAATTGTGTACTAACTGTATCTTCAATATAATCGTCACACAAGTTTTAAGCCCTTATATAAAGTAGTCACTCTAGTAAACCCAATTTCTGGATATTTTTATCCTTCTTTAGCTGTATGAAATGTCAGTTTTGACACTTCAGTGATACTCAGAGTATGCTACCACGACTTTTTTCATGTTTCTATGAAGTTATACTAGTAGCAAGCCTATACTTTGATTTTTTTCCCAAAGGTATTAAATCCTATATTCCAGATCAGTGCCTAAATCTAAATTCTCCCCAGATTAAGGAACTTGAAAAGTCAATCACATATTCTCCTACTTGCTGGTGGTACATACTAGCTCAGTCTTGCAGATCCTTTAAGTTTCAGTCCTTTTCTCTTTCTTTTCTGATAAGGTCCAGCATATTTTCTGCAGGGTGTATTACAACTTAATACTAGGTATAGGCCTTATGGGAAGTGGGCACAGATCCTGATTAGGAAAGGGGTTATACGCCCCTGCAGTAGAAGGAATTCTGTAATATTTCAGGGAAGAAAAGTGTGCTAGTGCAGAATGTGGAATAATGGCCCATTTCTGCAAGACCGGTAAATTCAGAAGGACTGGGATATATAAGATTTTCTAAGGAATCAAACCAGATATCTGTACCTTGTGTTAAGGTTCTAATTTCCTAATCAAGGCCTTGACCTTCATATAGAGACCAGCTTTGTTTGGAAGTTTAATTTCCTTTGGAATTAAGCTATTCTAACAATTAAATCTTATGCACAAGCCTCAGTTTTTTCTGCTTTCCCACTGCAGGACATAAGAGCTTTGCATGCTGCCTATGAGGCTGGCATTAGCAGTTTAAAACCAAGATTCTAACTGGCCTGTTCTCTCAATCTGATAATGATGAAAATAAAAATAACAACAACTGGCACTTACCATATGCTGGATACTATCATAAGTACTTGGAATGTGGTAAAAGTTAATTTTCAAACAAAAAAATAAGATTGTCCTGTTGCTAAGCTTCTGGCAAAGGTTCAGAGAATAATCCTGATTGTTCAGTTTATACCTTCTACCCATCCCTGGATTAACCAACTATCTCCAAAGGTTGCATGAGAATATGACTGTTCCATAATCAGACTTTTAATTAGAGTATCAAGTGAAGAGGAAAAGCAGTCCTCAAAGGAAGAGATTGATGATAGATACAGTTTTAGATGTCCAAGATTAATAAAGGACGATGCAAAGGGTAAACAACATTGCAAAAAATTATACATTTTAACTACTCATTGTAAATATTTACCAATTTGTATCTTTTAAGAATGTAACTATTCAAACCAAAAAATAGATTCTATAACTCTATAACTATAGAAAAGAAATAGGTGGTTCCCAAAGGGGAAGTGGTGAGGAGGATAGGTGAAATAGGTGAAAGGGATTTAGAATACCCTTATCTTGATGAACACTGAGTAGTATATGGAATTGTTGAATCATTTATTGTGCACCTGAAACTAATATAACACTGTATGTTAACTACACTGGAATAAAAATAAAATTAAAACAAAAAATGAAAAAGAGAAAAAAAATCTATTTAGACACAATAGGGCTAAATTATACTATAACCGAAATAGTTATATACATTCTAAGAGTATCTACATTTTTAATACTGGAAACTATTATTTTTTGAAACTATTATTTTAAAGCATCATTAGTGTTATGTAAATAACATAAATTCTTTAAAATATATTATCTAAAATATTTTAGTTGGTAGCTTTTGTTTTCAGTAAGGGAGCATCATGAATTATATATTTGCATTAATGAGTCTACAAAAATACACACATATTAAGATACAGTTTTTCACAATTCTAAATTAGTCATAAATTCAAAATTGAGTATTTAAGAGATTTATTTTTACATATATTTACAACATATATTTACTTATAAATATAAATATATTTATTTATAAACCAAAGCATCAGAACACATAAATACTAAAGAATTCTGCATTAATTTTGGATGAGTTTGAATCTTTCTATTTCACTATTGATTAGAATATGTGAAACTGTTAAATTTTTATCTTCTTCCTTTACTATTCCCATTCATGCTTGTCATATGTAATATGGTCCTGATATTTACAATGAAACTTGGCTAGCAAATGCAGATGATTATCGGATGTGACTTCCATATTAAAAAGTAAACACGCTGCTTTTTTTAACCCTTCTATCTACAAGCGTTCTTTAAGATTCTCATACCAATATCATGTCAATTAAAAAGAAAAAGAAAACTTGTGGCTATACATAGCCAATATAATTGGAGTTTATTGCTGAGTTACCTTTTTTGAGGTATGAACTGCAAGTAACAGACACTAAATGGTAATGTATAACTCTGAATACTATTGATCAATTCGCTTGATATATGATAGACTAACACATCTTTTTCTATGTGGATACAAATATATACAAAAACATACATGTACACAAATATACACACACAAGAATGTTGCATAAAAAGATTTTTTACTGTATTATATGTGTTCTAATTTCCTCAACTATATCAACTACTACCTTGAAAAGATTGAAGTTTAATTCATTTATTGTAAATCATGTTAGAATGCAAACAAGTCTATTATTCCTCATAAATATGGCTTATTTTTTATAACTTACTGTTTCTTCTTAGTTCCATGATAGATAACATACATAAAATAAAACAGTTATTGTATAATTATGAACAACATTTTAGACAATAAAGAGTAGAGTATACAAATAAGCAAACAAAATTCAGTTTTGCTTCTGACCTGTGGATACAATTAAAAAACCACAATCTTGAAATCTAACAGAATTGGCAAATACATCAAAATGTGTAAAACATTTGATCATATCACCTAGAGCCCAATTTTTCTAAGCACCCAGCATTGACCCCAAAGTGCTAAGGTGAGTTAGATAGAAATACCTGATGTCAGTCAAGGGGAATAGCTTGATTGCTCAGCCATCCTTTACAATCTCCCACTGAAACAGGTAGAGGTGAAATGGTGTGTATAGCAAAGTCATGAAGATTGATGGCACCCGCTGCTTCCAAATGTACCCTATCTGCATGCAAACCACTTGACACATGAACTGATGGAAAACAAAGAGTGTTTGCCCAGGAAAAGTGCTTCAGCAAGCTTAATTTCCATAGCCATTTGCACAGCAAAAGCGAGATCTAATAGGTCCCAGAGAAATCAGAAAAGCCATAATAAGAATTCAAAGCCACAAACTAAATAAAAAGAGATTATTAGCTACATTGCAGTAGGCAAACAGTAAAGTCTTAAGTGATCAATACTTGACAAGAGACATGCCACAAACTTCATGTATAGGTCAGGCTCACACACCGTTTTTTAAATAAATCGACTGACTCCTGGACAAGGCACATAAAATGTCACTTTTTATCTTTCAGTTGATATTTTCCTCCAAGAGGAAAAAACCTATCTATTCACCTCCCTGAGAGATTTGATCGAAAAGATAGTCACTCCTGATATAAGGTTTAAAGGGGAAAACTGCAACCAAGTGGAAATTTTTGTCAGTACCTTAATCTCTGATTTGTAGAAGGTTTTGCTTTGGGATATTTGGTATGTCTGAGGATTGCCACCAAAGAGCCCTTCTGTTCTTTAATGGCTGCACTAAATCTTAACAAACGTGAGCATGAAAACTATTGTGCTGCACTTGTGAGGCATATATCAAAGTTATATTTTTTAAAGCTTGGGAAGGCGGTTGAATCATGCATGCTCTTTATGGAGCTCTGATCAGGCTGATAAAGGCAGTTCAGCTTCAATAAATGCTTTTTAAGTGAATGTTTTGGAAACTGAATAGGAAATTCAAAGCTCAAACTGTTGCCAAACTGCTCCCACAGCACTTTGATCACTTTGTTTCTGACATTTTGTTGAAAATGTCTTGTTTTTATTAAAATGTTGGCATCCAGAGACCAAGAAAGTTAACTGTAGTCACTGAAAATATAATATACAGTAAATCAGGGGATGACATGACTTATTAAGTACTTTGTACACATTCCTTAAAAAGAAAACTATTTCCCTATGGGGTCACACACAGCATTGCACTTGTCTGAGAAAAAGTTCATATTGTTAAAAGAAAGACAAGTACAGAAGATAAATCAAATACTAGCATTTTGCTTCAGGCAAAAAGTAAAAGAAGTTATACAGCTTCACTATTGAAAGGAATAGGACTACTGTAATACAAAAATTAATAAAATTAAAGAAATATGCTGAATTGAGAAGCATACATTTGTATGCTGCCTTTAAATTATGATCACAGGACATATCTTTAACTCCAAGGACAAAGAAGATGGAATATTATGGCCTTCTCCAATTTACATGCCAGGAGACTGCTTCTGTCATTAGTGATGCTGATTTCTCTGATCTCAGCATCATGGTTTAAAATGTATGGCATCTGCAATTTAGGTGTTGAGTTTATCTGAAGACTAGGAGATTTGTGAAAACCAAAACCAGTGAGTTGAAAGTCACCCAAATAGAGACACACACATTAGTATGAAATCAAGCGGACAATTTCTTTATACATTCAGATATATGTAAAAGGTATAGAATAGCCTTTTATGTTTCTATTGCCAGCAAAATAGTAATGTTAATTTGAAGAATAAGTACTGTATAGCTTTCTTTCTTGTTCTTGTTACAAATATAACCTCTCTAACATTTACTTAGATAACACTAGCTGCAATTTTTAATATCTTTCTTGAATTTTTCATCCCATTACCTTAACCAATGATATCCCCTTGGCCACTATATTAATCTGTGATAATTTTCATAGTTGTTCTCTGTTGTGTCAGAGAACATGAAGAAAGATGATAGTCTGAAGAACTGAGGACAATTGGTATACAGAGATTAAACTCCAAATCAAACTAGCAAGTGCATACCAAAGATAGTATGTGTGAATGTGTGTGTGTGTGTGTGCGTGTGTGTGTGTGTGTGTGTGTGTACACAGTTCCTATTAAGAACTGGGTATTTAGGATAATCCATTGACATGTGTCACTGTTATATGCAACTTAAATTAATTTTCTGATTAAATAATTATAAAACCAGAAGTTTGATTGAAAACTCTAGTCAGTTCTCTCTTTTACAATGAGGAGTAAGTAATTTGAAACAAACCTCACTCAGAGGATTATAGCTTAACAATAACAACAATAATCTTCTTGAGTAATTGAAGACACTGGAGAGTTAAGATATCGAAGAATTACCAAATGTGCTGGAAAGGAGAAAAACCAGGGAGATGAGCCTGGCAATAGAGACTGCTTTTCTCCTGAAGGAATTAAATCATGGAGGTGGTGGCTGGAAATCAAGAGGCAGAGAGATGCTTTTGACAGCCTTCCAGAGACAGTGGGGAGGATTTAATTCTAAGTCTTACAAAGAAGGGGATGGCCTGGGCAGCCCGGGTGGCTCAGCGGTTTAGCACTGACTTTGGCCCAGGGCGTGATCCTGGAGACCTGAGATCGAGTCCCACGTCAGACTACCTGCATGGAGCCTGCTTCTCCCTCTGCCTGTGTCTCTGCCTCTCTCTGTCTCTGTGTCTCTCATGAATAAATAAACAAAAATCTTAAAAAAAGAAGGGGATGGCCTGGTGTACCCCTTCAACAATGAGTTGAGACACAACAGGCTGAGACTAAAAAAAGAATAAATCAGAATAATATAGACACTACAATGAATTTTCAAATCATATTAATTTCTGATATTGGTTTAAAATGATACTGGGTGATTGCTCTGTTTCCTTGGAATAAAGAAACACATTTTCCCTGGAGGATGATACCATTCTAGTCTTCAAAATATTTCTAGAACAATTTTCAAACTATAACATCTGGACACAAACATAGCCTACACACATGAAAACATAAGACAATTTATAGAAAATCAGTAGAACAAAATGACTCTACATGAATTGCATGTATGGAACTAAATATCAATATAGATTATAAGAAAATATGTAGAATGAATTACTAAAGGACAGGAAATTGAAAAATAATTAAGATATGGCAAGAGATATAAAACACAGTGAAATAATCTACATTACACACAATTAGAGATCCAAAAGGAGAGATGAGGATAGAAGAGATTATGATCAAGAATGTTAAAGATGACCCACAGAGTCAAGATTTGCATACTTCAAACAGGATAAATAAGAAAGAAATCCACATGTAGACACATTATAATAAACTTTCCGATTAATCAAGATAAAAGGAAAATCTTAAAAGCAGTTTTAGAAATATATAGGTTACCTTACAAAAAGTAAAAGTCAGATTGACAATTGATGACTCAACACACACACACACACACACACACTCACACACACACACACATTCTCTCCCTCTCTCTAAGCCAGAATGCAAAGCTGCCAGCGTAGAATTCTAGGCTGAATGAAGCGGAAATAAAGACATCTGCAGACATGTCTAATGATTTCTATAGTCCAATAGTTTAAATATTATTCATATGCTGATTACCAAATATTTATCTCCAGCCCAAAACTATATCTAACTGTTTATGTGACATCTTGACTTGAATGATTCATAAACATCTCAAACACTACATCTCATATCAAAACTGAATTCCTGACCTTATTATCTAAACATCCCAAGTGCTTACAATTGCATATGTCTTGACAATACTCTTTTCCTCATATCCATTAGCCAATCGCCATCCATCATCCTATTTACCAAATATACTCAGTAAACTGCTAAAACAGAAGCTAGAATGATCCTCTTTTAACTTCAGTCACATCACGTCACTTGTTTCCTAAAACCTTTCAACAGCTTTCTATTTCACTCATTAAAGATATGGTTCCTTCCAGTAGCCTCCACTTCCTTCTCTGACCTCATCTCCTAATACCCCACAGCCACTTTTCACTCTAATTCCCACTGGATTCCCCACTGTTTCTCAAACACACTAGACACTTAACAACTGTGCAGGGCCAGAGATTTTACCCTACTGTCAAGCTAACAAGTTAGCCTTCTAGAGTTCTATAGAAGCTGGCTAAAAATCTAAGAGTCTTATGTCAGAAACAAACAAAAAAAGTTTATTACAGTGATAGCAATTGCCAAAATAACACATTTTCTTAACTCATTCCCCAAGCCACAAGCCCAGCAGGCAGCATGCCAAAACCAGATGATGCCTGCACATAGAAGGCATTGTGATCTGAAAATGAAACTCCGAACTTAAAAGATCCTAATTTTTAAAAATGGCTATAAGCCAGATGCTTATTTTTTTTTTCCAGAGGGAGACACTGACATTATACTGCAGAGCAAACAAACCTAGACATTTCTATCTTCCAAGGATGTCTGTCATACAAACACTATTGTAAATATAATTCAGAATAAAAATGACTTGCTTATGAGATGCACAAAAACATTGTTGAATCATGAAGAATTGTTTCCTAAAATAAGCATATTATTTTCTTTTGAAAAAGATTTTATTTACTTACGGGGAGGGAGAGCATGCACAAGTGGAGAAAGTGACAGAGGGACTAGCAGACTCCCTAGTGAGCAGGGAGCCTGACATGGGGGGAGAGAGGACTTGACACAGGGCTTGATCCCTCAGGACCCTGAGATCCTAACTCGAGCCAAAGTTAGATCCTTAATCTACTTAGCCACCCAGGAACCCCTAGGCATTTTCTCTAGGGTAATGTCATCCAAAATGGTAGGGTAGGAAATTCAAGGGGTCTGTTCTTCCACCATAGTAACCAATAAGCTAGAAAGAGATTGGAATCAAATAATTCAGAACTCTGAATCAGACTTATTTGGTCACTTATAACAACTAGGGAAGTTAGGATGAATGGACAGAATGCTATTCCAAGGAAAGAATATGAACATGATCCTTTCATCTATGAACAAGTCACCATATCCCTCAGCCATGCAAAAGCTGGCAGCTAAGAGCTGACTGGGGAGAAGGGCAGGCAGAAGGGCCCTAATTCTCCAAAAATTTGGAGTTGTGTGCTTCTTAGCATAGCAGCACTTTGAGGGACTGGCACAGATGCTTGCTTTAGTTTCAACTCTCTGACCACAGTAGTTGGTAGCTAGAGATATGGCTCAAAAATTTTTAAAGAGACAGTGCACTTTTTTTTCCCTTTTTTGGAACCAGACAATTAAGAAACTCTTAGTTAAGTCACTAGCAGACTGCAGAGGTAACAGAACAGAAGCATCAATGACTGCACACAGCAAATCATATACACTATGCAAAAATAGTTTGGAAAAGTCAAAAGTAGATAGCTCCAGTCTTTAACAAATGGAAATCAGAAATCCCTGAGGAGTTAAAAGACTTAGATTTCCAGAGTTACTATAATATCCTGAATGTCCAATTCTCAATTCCCATATATATATATGATATCATATATGTATGAAACTAGAAAATGTGGCCAGCTCATGGAAAAACAGAAATGGTGGAAACCATATCTGAGGAAAGCTAAACATTTGAAATACTAGTCAAGGACATTAAAACAATTCAAATATCTTAAATATGCTCTATGAGCTCAAGGAAATCACATACAAAAAGAATTCCAGGGAAATGATGTATACAAATGAAAATATCAATAAAGAGGTATAAGTTATAAAAAGGAACCAAACAGAAATTTTGAAACCACAAAGCACAATAACTGAAAAAAAAAAAGATGTCTTGAGAGGGTTAAGTAGTGGATCTTAGCAGGTATTTAAAAAAAAAATCAGTGGATTTGAAGACAAGGTAATTGAAATGATTAAGTCTGAGGATTTGAAATAAAAAAGAATGAAGAAAAATAGGCAGAGTTTAAGAGATCTATATGACATAAATAAGTATAGCAATATATGTTTCATAAGAGTTCTAAAAGAAGAGAGAAAGGGACAGAATAAATATTTGAAGAAATAATGGCTGAAAAGTCCCCAAATCTGATGAAAAATGTGAATATATACACTCAAGAAACTAAAAGCAACAACAGCAAAGTCCAGTTAGTATGAATCCATTGAAGTGCACACTAAGAAAAACAGTCAAATTGTTAAAACCCAAAGGCAGAGGGAAATTTCAGAGCAGCAACAAAAGAAATAATTCATCATATAAAAAGAATAGGTAATCAAATACCTCCTGGTAAACCAGACTTTCAGACCAAGGTGCTTCATTGATGAATTCTACCAAACAATAAAGAATTAACAATTCTTCCCAAACTCTTCTAAATAATTGAAGAGGAGGGGACATTTATTAGCTCAGTCTATGTGGCCAGCATCATTTTTTTTTGTTTTTTTGGGTTTTTTTTGCATCATTTTGATATAAAAGCCAGATAAGGACATTACAAGAAAAGAAAATTGAGGGAAATATTCCTAATGAATATAGATGCAAAAATCCTCAATAAGATGATACCAAACCATATCCAGCAGCATATTAAAATGATTATACTGGGGCACCTGGGTGGCTCAGTCAGTTAAATGTCTGATTTCAGCTCAGTTCATGATCCCAGGGTTCTGGGATCGAGCCCCACATTGGGCTTCCTGCTCACTGAGGAGCCTGCTTCTACCTGTCCTTCTGCCTGCTGCTCCCCCTGCTTGTACTCTCTCCCTGTCAAATAAAAAAAAAAAACTTTAAAAAATAAAAAAAGTAAAATGATTACATGATTATACACCATGATGAAGAGGTTTTTTTTTTTTTTTCTAGACATTCAAGAGTTGTTCAACATACAAAAACCAACCAATGTAATAATACATTAATAGAATGAAGGGTTGGTATACCTTTAAAACATTTGGCAAAACACAAAACCTCTTCATGATAAAGAAATTCAACAAACTAGGACTAGTAGAGAAATTACTCAGTGTGATGAAGGCCATATATTAAAAACCCACAGCTAATATATAAATGGTGAAAGACTAATAGCATTCCTCTAAGATCAGGAACAAGGCAAGGATGCCCACTATTACCATTTTAATTTAACATAGTACTCAAAGTTCTAACTAAAGAAGTTAAACAAGAAAAATACAAAGACATCCAAACTGAAAAAAAGTAAAAATTTCTGTCATACAGAAAACATGATCTTACATGTAGAAAATCCTAAAGTGATGTGGTTTATGTATACAATGGAATATTACTCAGCAATTAGAAACGACAAATACCCACCATTTGCTTCAACGTGGATGGAACTGGAGGGTATTATGCTGAGTGAAATAAGTCAGTCGGAGAAGGACAAACAGTGTATGTTCTCACTCATTTGGGGAATATAAAAAATAGTGAAAGGGAATATAAAGGAAGGGAAAAGAAATGTTGGGAAATATCAGGAAGGGAGACAGAACATAAAGACTCCTAACTCGGGGAAACGAACTAGGGGTGGTGGAAGGGGAGGAGGGCGGGTGTTGGAGGGGAATGGGTGACGGGCACTGAGGTGGACACTTGACGGGATGAGCACTGGGTGTTTCTCTGTATGTTGGTAAATTGAACACCAATAAAAATTAATAAAAAAAAAAAGAAAAGAAAATCCTAAAGTACCCACACACACAAAAAAAATCCTGTTAGACCCAAGAAACTAATTCAGCGAAGTGTAGAATACAAAATCGACACTCAAAAATCAGTTGTGTACACCAGCAATGAACAATTCAAAAAGAAAATTAAGAAAACAACTTCAGTTACAATAACATTTAGAAGAATAAAATATTTAGAAATAAAATTAGCCAAAGAAGTAAAAGACCTCTACACTTAAACTTAAAAAATATTGTTGGAAAATTAAAGAAGGCACAAAGAAATTAGAAATAAAACCCATATTTATGGATTGAAAGACTTAATATTGTTAAGATCTCAATACTTCCTGCAGTGACCTACAAATTCAATGGAATCCCTATTAAAATCTCATTGGCAAATTTTTGCAGAAGTAGAAAAATTGATGCTAAAATTTATATGCAGCTTAGTCACAGGCTGCTATACCAGGATAACATTCCTTGGTGATTTAAGCAACAAACATCTACTTCTTATGTCCTAGGAGCTGCAAGTCAGAGACCAAGGTGCTGACATGATCAAATTTTTTGTGAGGACACTCTTCCTGCCTATGTCCTGACACGGCTTTCCTTGGTCTGTGCACTTGGACAGAGCAAGCTTTCATGTCTTTTTTTTTTTTTTTCGTTTTTATAATATCATTAATACTATCATGAGGGTCCCGTCCTTATAATCTAATATAACTGTAATTATCTGCCAAAGACCTCACCTCTAACTGCCATCATACTGTGGAGTTGGGTTTCAACATATAAATTTTAAGAAGATACAAAATTCAGTCTATAGCAGTACAAAATCACAAGGGAGCACAGAAAGCAAATGAAGCAAAGCAAAACAAACAAAACAAACAAACATAAAAAAAAATTTGAAAAAGACAAAGTTGAAAGACTTATATTTCCTAACTTCCCTGATTTCAAAACTAACTACAAAGCTACAGTAATCAAAACTGGATGGTAGTAGCTTATACACCAATGGTATAGAATAGAAACTGTAGGAATAAACTCATACATATATCATCAATTGATTTTCAACAAAGATACAAGACTGAATAATTGTGGAAGGACAGACTTTTCAACAAATTAATCTGGGAAAACTGCATATCCACATGCCAAAATAAATAAATATGATAAAGTTGGACTCTTATCTTAGAAAAAAGAATGAATTTGAACCCTCACATTATATACAAAAATTAAAATGGATCAAATAACTAAATTTCATAAAACTCTTAGAAGCAGAAGATAAATTTTTCATAATCTTGGCTTTGACAGTGATCTTGAATATGACATCAAAATCAGAGACAACAAAAGATAAATTAAACTTTACCAAAATTAAAAACTGTGCATCAAGGAGATTATGAAGAGAGTAAAAAAGGTAAACCTACAAAATGGGAGAAAATATGTGCAAATCATATATCTGGTAAGGAATTCATCTGCAGCTTTATAAAAAAAACTTTTCAGAATTCAACAACAACAAAAAATCTAATTCAAAAATGGGCAAAGTTCTTGCATAGATATTTCTCTAAATAAGATATATAAATGACCAATAAGCACATGAAAAGATGTTAAACATTATGAGTCATTAGGGAAATGCAAATCAAAACCACAATGAGCAATTAGTTCACAGCCATTAGAATGATTAAAAAAAAAAAAAAGAAATTATGAAGTCAATTTCACTCCTAGGAATATTCCCCAAAGAACTGATAAAGGGGACTCAGATATTTGTACAATAATGTTCAAGATAGAATTATTCAAAATAACCAGAATGTGGAAACAACCCAACTATCCTATCCAACAACAGATAAACAGATAAACAATGGTATATCATTCAACCTTAAAAAAATGAAGATCTGATATATTCTGTAATAGGTGAACCTCATAAACATGCTATGTGAAAAATGACAAATATCACACATCTTTGTGTGATAATCAAGTATTTAAAATGGGTAAATTCACAAAGACAGAGAGAAATTGAGTTTAACCAGGGCTTCAGATAAGGGTAATTGTAAATATTACTTAGTAGTGATTATAGAGTTTCTGTTTTGGATGATAAAACACTTTGGAAATAGTGGTAATGGCTACACAAAATTGTGAGTTTATTTAATTCTTTGAATTTTACATTTAAAAATAATGTATATGGTAAACTTCATTTTGTGTATGTTTTACCACATTAAAAGAATAAGAACTTTGCTTTGGCTATTTCTTCTATTTGGATTATTCTTTTCCCAATATCTACCTGGCTAACTCTCCTCCATGTCTTTGTTGAAACTATTTCCCACTAAAGCCTACTCTAACCACTCTATGTTTAATTTCAAACTCAAACATAACTACTCCTTTTACTTCCTTATACTCCTTTCCCTATTCCCCCCTTTTATAGAAATTATTTTCTAATATACATTGTTATCTCATTTTTTGTTTACTATTTGTGTTAGTTAACTCCACTAGAAATCAAATTTCCACAAATTATCTTTGTTTTATTCAAATGTAAACAACAATGCCTATCACATAGATCATAATCAATAAATATTTGTTGAAAGACTGAATGATTTGTCTTACACTGAAAGCACTATTTATTTTATTTTATTTTATTTTTTTAAAGATTTTATTTATTCATGATAGTCACACAGAGAGACAGAGAGAGAGGCAGAGACACAGGCAGAGAGAGAAGCAGGCTCCATGCAGGGAGCCTGACGTGGGAGTCGATCCCGGGTCTCCAGGATCGGGCCCCCGGCCAAAGGCAGGCGCCAAACCGCTGCGCCACCCAGGGATCCCTGAAAGCACTATTTAGAGGAAATATATGAATGATAGTTTTCATTTGGAAATGAAACATGATTGATCGAACTATGGTAATATGATAAAATGTTGGTGTTTTGTGATTATTCATAGTGAAATAAGAGTTTGTTTATACTTAGCTATTTTTAGCCATTGCTTTTGTTACAATTAAATGGCTGAATAATGTATGTAAGTCCTGAAGTTCATACTGTGGTTTCATTTCCTGGGGATACCCTTGGAAACACAGTATATGAACATATAAAACTGAGAACATTTATTCTTCACTGTTTTTCTTGTCCTATATCATCTGTTATCCTTGCCACATAGGTTGAAAAACACAAATATTGATCAATTTATCTGTAATCACACTTCTTCCACACAGTCATTGGCTTTTGGAAAATGTCTTATTATACATCATAGAAGAACAATATTGTGTGAAGGCTAACCTTAAGAAAAGAGACTTACTTGTTTACTGAATCAAAATTAGTCTCTGTGGGTATTGAATTGAAATCAAATTTCTGTTAAATAGAGCCCCAAGAAATCAATTGTAACCAGCAGTTAATGACCAGTTTGCTAACAGCTTGAGGCAAGGCCAAGGGCAGTTAACACTCCAACAAATTAGTTGTTAACTGTGCTAATGACTGATTTTGCAGGGATTATTGCTATTATAAACAGTCATCAATCTAGCTTTACCACTGAGTCTAGATAAGTTTACATACAAAAAATATTTTCATGCCCTCAGTTTGATACTCTGAATTCTAGTTAATATGATAATCTCAAATCATATAATGTTAGATTTCTTGCTTTTACAGGAGTAAAAGTAATAAAAACTCCTTTTCATTTTCCTTATTTGTAGTATAGATGGATGAATATATAAATTTCTGATAGTTTCTTACAATCAATAGAGAAATATGATAATAGGAATAAGTAAATGTTTTCTCATTTGAAATATATATTCATCATTAATTTATTAAAATATGTGTGTTAAGACCATTGGGCACCATAAAAATGATGCTGATTTACCATTTGTAGCAAAATTTCCAATAAAAAAAAAAGGAGAACAGGAAGAATAAATTAATAAGATTTATATAGAAACAAACTAAGTTTTGGGAAATTAAGTCCTAAAGCATTTTAAGAACAAAATATATAAGCTTTTGGAAATCAATATTAATCTTAAATTGTGAGTGTTATTTTAAAGCAAATTCCTTTTTTACTTACCAATAAAACTAAATGAGACTATCTTTATATTCTGCATTTTAAACCAAAAACAAAATATTAGACTTATCTCTCATTTTGTTTTACAGTATTTTGAAATAATTAACTTTAATCAAGCAACTTTTTTTTTAAAGTGAAACCTTTAATTTTTTTTAAGATTTTATTTATTCATGAGAGAGAGAGAGAGAGAGACAGAGAGAGAGAGAGAGAGAGGCAGAGAACAGCAGAGGGACAGGCAGGCTCAAAGCAGGGAGCCCGATGGGAGACTTGATCCCAGGACCCCAGGGTCACGCACTGGGCTGAAGGTGGCGCTAAACCGCTGAGCTACTTGGGCTGCCCAATCAATCAACTTTTAAGTCTAATTATTGCCTATATCACTGTTTTTTTAAATATATATTTTTACCATATGGTTGAATAATGTGGTTAAGCAGTCATACTTTTAATTGTTGAATTTCAAGTACAGTTACAGAAATGTCATTATTTAAATGTTTCAACATAGCTTCCTTTAAATATTTCACAAGTACAGATACATCCTCTGGGAATGATAATAATAAGATGTTTTTATTGTTATAAATATATTTTAATTAGAGGTCCATAATAATAAATAAATTATTAGTGCTTTCACTATACTCTCCATAGCCGGGTCTCTGCAGTTAAAATTGCATTTCAAGCTAAGTAATTATTGTAAAATTAAAATGCACATTCTTTGTTTTTCTTATACTACAATGAAAGAAAACTATGGTTACTTTTGTACACCCTGCATTTCAAAATATAGTTTTCTATTGAACAAAAATATATATTCTAATTTGGTTATATAAAGACAATGCCTATTAAAATAACAGAATTTTAAAAAGTTATGCTTAAGACCCACATAATTAAAGATAATTATAGAGTATATTTAAGCAATTATTTTACTCTAATTTTTATATGGGCATAAGGAATAAGGAAAATAATGTTCACCTGGAATAAATCTATTTGATTCTCTGCTTTTCAATCTCCTTGAATCTTCTCTGTAATAAAATTAAACCAAAATTTGAAAAGTCATTTGAAAGGTTTTTACAAAATTTCCATTTACTTCAACACTGTTTCATGGATTATGTATTTTTTAATATTTTAAGCAATCTTTGTGAACTTTAATCAAAAATATATAATTATTGCCCTAAACTCTTAATTTAGAGTCTCAGCATATTTCTAACTACTTCAATTTAGACTTATTTTCAATTAAACATATTATCCTTGAAGAGAACAACTTTATTCATTTTATACTCTCAACAAAAAACATAATCTTCTTTACACATGATCAATTTTCTTCCCAGGTTTACTGAGATATAATTGGCCTACAATATTATGTAAGTTTAAGGTGTACCAATGGGATGACTTGATGAATGTATATGTTAGGAAAAGTTTACCACAATTAAGTTAGTTATCACATTCTTCATCTCACAAAGTTACTATTTGTTGTTGTTGTCATGTTGTTATGGTGAGAACATTGAATATATCCCTTAATACCAACTTTCAAATATACAATACAGTATTGTTAACTATAGTCACCATTCTGTGCATCAGATTCCCAGTAATTTATCATTTTATAACTCAAAGTTTGTACCCTTGATCATATTATATTTATCTTTCTCTGTTGGACTTATTTCACTTAGCATAATGCTCTCAATTTCATTCATGTTGTCACAAATGGTAGGATCTCCTTCTTTTACACCTGAATATTTCATTGTATAAATATATACCAAGTCTTATTTGTCCATTTATTTGTAGATGGATACTTAGATTGTTTCCAGTTCTTAGCTATTGTGAATAGTGCCATAAGGAACATGAGAGTGCAGATATCTCTTCAAAATAGTGAGTTCAGGTGAAATAGGACTCTGGATTTACCTCATCCCATGAATACAACTAGATAACTACCAAATCATCCTATATATCCAAGAAATCAAGCTGAAGACTGGCAGAACAAACTCCACAACTAAAGGTAGAGAAGAGGCAGCACTGAAGAAGGTAAGGAGTGCAGAAATTTGGTTTGGGAAAGAAACAGATAGTGGCTACTGCAGTGGGGAGGGAGCTGCGATCATAGAGAAGGATGAGGGAGAGATAGAACAAAATAAGCACACAGGGAAAATGAAACCCCATAGCAATTGGCTTGGAACACAAAAGGGCCTAAATTTCATGAGGTCTTGCAACCTGTAGGACTTAAAGTCTAGAGTTTTAAAGACTCTAAGGGAGTCTTTAAAGGTCAGTGGGATAAATAATAAATAAGTAAGTAAGTAAGTAAATAAATAAATAAATAAGTCAGTGGGCTTGGCTCTAGAAGAGCTCAGAGGACACTGGAGTTGCTCTTGGAGAAAAGGTAGGGCAAATATACTGTGACCATACAGCCTGAAAACAGCAATCTGAAGATCTGGGGAAACATACTGGGGCACACAGTGGGGAGGTTAGTTGCTCATCTTGGATATGTTCCAGAGAGTCAGCATTCTCAGAAGAGATCCCTCAGGCTACAAAGGAACTGGAAGGTACCATTTCCCTCCCCTTCACCTCAGCATAAACACAAGGCTCCCTGCAGAAAACCCACACAGTGCTGACACTCACTACCTAACTTGCTTACCACAAGCCTGACACCCCACACTCTGGAATAACTGCCCTTCCCAGTCACACTTCCTTAAGACCCAGCATGGTGGGCTTAGAAGACCAGCCCAAACCCCTACCAACTCTGTATCTCCCAACCTGGGAGTTTTGCAAAGCCTTGGTTCCAGTGGTGGCTGCACAGGTCACAAACAGACCAGAGCACACCTAGTTAAAACTCACCACATTCAGGTCTGGGACAAAACACTGCCCACAATAGGCAAAGAGAGCCTCTGTAGCCAACTATCTTGAATAATAAAGAGGTAAGGGCCCAACAACAGAACATGTACACACACACACACACACACACACACACAGATATACTCCCAGAAGTGCCAGGCCCTGAGGAACAGGGGACACTATATGGCAGTGCACCTCAGGACCTCTTCTTTATAAGGTTGTTACCCTGGAGTACAGGACACATAATGACTTTCCTAATACAGAGAAATAGGCACAGAGACTTAAATAAAATGAGAAGACAGGAATTTGTCCCAAATGAAAGAATAGAACAAAGCCATGGCCAGAGATCTAAGTGAGACAGATAAAGTAACATGCCTAATGGATAATTTAAAGCAATGATCATAAGGATACTCACTAGACTCGAGAAAAAAAATGGAGGACATCAGTGAGACCATTAATACAGAGATAAGGTATATTATAGCAGAGACAAAGGGCTCAATAAAATGAGAAACATATTTGATGTAATGAACAGCAGGACGAATCAAAGGAAAAATTAATGACCTAAAAGACAAAGTAATGGAAAGTAATTAAGCTGAACAAAAGAGAGAAAAAAGAATTATGCAAAACAAGAACAGACTTAAGGAAATCAACAACTCCATCAAATGTAATAACATTCGTATTATAGAAGTCTCAGAAGAACAAGAGAGAAAAGGGGGCAGATAATTTATTTTAAGTAATAGAGCTAAAAATTTCCCAATCTGGGGAAGGAAACAAATATCCAGATCCAGGAGGTACAGAGAACTTCCAAAAAATTGAACAAAAGCGGATCCACACCAAGACATTGTAATTAAAATGTCAAATAAATAATTAAATAAATAAGGCACAATGTATTGATGAAGAAAAATATTAAAAGACAGTTGCATACAAAGGAGCCCCATAAGGCAGATTTTTCAGCAGAAACTATCCAAGTCAAAAAGAAGTGGCATGATATATTCAAAGTGCTGAAAGGGAAAACCTGCAGCCATGACTATTCTATCTAGCAAGGCTATCATTCAAAATAGAAGGAAAGACAAAGAATTTCCCAGAGACAACGTTTTTCCATAAAAACTAAGGAACTTCAGGACCACTAAACCAGACATGAAAGAAATTTCATATGTGAAAGGGAATATAAAGGAAGGGAAAAGAAATGTTGGGAAATATCAGGAAGGGAGACAGAACATAAAGACTCCTAACTCGGGGAAACGAACTAGGGGTGGTGGAAGGGGAGGAGGATGGGTGTTGGAGGGGAATGGGTGATGGGCACTGAGGTGGACACTTGACGGGATGAGCACTGGGTGTTTTTCTGTATGTTGGTAAATTGAACACCAATAAAAGTTAATTAAAATAAATAAATAAATAAATAAATAAATAAATAAATAAATAAATACTTGAAAAAAAAAAAAAAAAAGAGGACTCTGGGTGGAAAGAAAAGACCAAAAATGATAGTATCAAGGGAAGAAACACAAAAGCAGTAAAAATAAATATTTCTGTTAAAAAAATAAATCAAGGAACTCACAAAATAAAAGGATATACAACATGACAACATATACCTAAAATGTGATGACTAGAGAAGTAAAGAATGGGTTCAAACTTAACCAATAACTTAATATAGTCTGCTCTATGCAGAAGATGTTATATACAAACCTAATGGTAACTGCAAATCAAAAACCACTAATAAATATGCAAAGAATAAAAATAAAGAAATTCAAATATATCATTAAATAAAACTAGCAAACATTATAAAGAGAATGACAGGAAAGACTCAAGGAAAATATTCAGAAACAACCACAAAACAAATAATAAAATGGCAATAAATACATATCTATCAATGATTACTTTGAATGTAAATGAACTAAATGCTCCAATCAAAAGACATAGATGTCAAATGGATTACGGAACCCAAAAGGACACCAGGGTGGCCCAGTGGTTGAGCATCTGCCTTTGGCCCAAGTCATGATCCTGGAGTCCTGGGATCAAATCGCACATTGGGCTCCCCATGGGGAGCCTGCTTCTCCTTCTGCCTCTCTCTCTCTCTGTTTCTCATGAATAAATAAATAAATAAAATCCTTTAAAAAAAACTGAAATCCATCTATATGTTGTCTACAAGAGACTCATTTTTAGACCTAAAGACACGTATACAATTGAAAGTGGCAAGATGGAAAAACATTTATCATGCAAATGCATGTCAAAAGAAGGCCAAAATAGCAATACTTACATCAGACAAAATAAGACTTTAAAACCAAAACTAAGAAAGGGCAAGAAAAAAGACACTATATAATAATAAAGGGAACAATCCAACAAGAAAATATAGCAATTATAAATATGCATCCAACAAGGGAGTGCTCAAATACATAAAAAGGTTAGTAACAAACATAAAGGAACTAATCAATAATAATGCAATAGTAGGTGTCTTGAACACCCCACTTACATCAACGGACAGATCATCTAAAGAGAAAATCAACAAAGAAACAATGGCTTTTAATGACACACTGGACAGGATGCATTTAACAGATATATTCAGAATATTCCATCCTTAAACAGCAAAATACATTCTTTTTCAAGGGTACATGGAACATTCTCCAAAATAAGCAACATATTAAGCCACAAAACAAACCTCAAAAAATTAAAAAAGATTGTAAGTCATACCCTGCATCTTTTCTGACCACGACAACCATGAAACTAAAAATCAATTGCAAGAAAAAGTCTGGAAAGACCACAAATACATGGAGGTTAAATAACATGCCATTAACCAATATTGCATCAATCAAGAAATAAAAAAATAAATTGAAAATACATGGGAACAAATGAAAATGAAAACACATATATAAAACTCTTGAGATGAAGAAAAAGTGGTTCAAAGAAGGAAATTTATAGCAATACAGGTCTGCCTCAAGAAGAAAGAAAAATCTCAAATGAATAACGTAACCTAGAGATGGTTCTTTGAAAAAACTAATAAAATTGATAAACCTCTAACCAAACTTAACAAGAATAAAAAGAGAAAGGACCTAAATAAATAAAATCACAAATTAGAGAGGGGAAAAACCTACAAAAAAAACACAGAAATACAAGCAATTATAAGAGAATGTTATGAAACACTATATGAAAAAACAATATGCAAACAGATTAGATAACCTAGAAGAAAGAAAGAAATTCTTAGACACATAAACTACCAAAACTGAAACAGGAAGAAATGGAAAATTTGAACAGACCCACAATTATGGCAAAGAAATTGAATTAGTAATCAAGGAACTACCAGAAAAAAGGAAAAAAAAAGTTCAAAGCCAGATAGCTTCACAGGCAAATTCTACCAATCATTTAAGAGGGGTTAATACCTGTTCTCCTCAAACTATCGTAAAAAAATAGAAAG
This sequence comes from Vulpes lagopus, assembly GCF_018345385.1. Classification (NCBI taxonomy): domain Eukaryota; kingdom Metazoa; phylum Chordata; class Mammalia; order Carnivora; family Canidae; genus Vulpes; species Vulpes lagopus. The sequence goes on along the minus strand of NC_054839.1, from coordinate 38,978,206 downwards.
GGAAGAATAACTTCCAAATTCATTCTACAAGGCCAGCATTAGCTTGACACCACAACCAGATAAAGACACCAACAAACCAACAGACCGACAAACAAAATCAAAACAAAAGATCTACAAGTCAATACCTCTGATGATCATAAACGCAAATATAGTCAATAAAATACTAGCAAACCAAATCCAACAATACATTTTAAAAAATCAATCATCATGATGATGTGGCATTTGTTTCTGGGGTTGGGAAGTCGTTTAATATTTGCAAGTAAATCCACAAAATCTCACAGTAAGAGAAAAGATTAGAACCATATGATCATTTCAATAGACACAGAAGAAGCATTTGAAAAGTAAAGCATCCTTTTGTGATAAACCTTCAAGAAAGCAGGTTTAGGGGGAATTTTTTAAAAAGATTTTATTTATTCATGAGAGACATACACAGAGAGGCAGAGACACAGGCAGAGGAGAAGCAGGCTCCCTGCAGGGATCCTAGGACCCCAGGATCTTGACCTGAGCCACCCAGGCTCCCCTGGCTCAGGGGGAATATACCTCAACAAAACAAAGGTTGCATATGATAACCCACAACTAACATCATCCTTAATGAGGAAAAACTAAGATCCTTTCCCCCTAAGATCAAAAACAAGACAATGATATCCATTCTTACCACTTTTATTCAACATAGTAGTGGAAGTAGTGGAAGTTCTAGCCACAGAAATCAGAGAACAAAAAGAAATATGGGCATCCAAATCAGTAAGGAAGTAGTAAAACCTTCACTATTTGCAGATGACATGATACTATATATACAGAACCCTAAAAACTCCACCAAAAAATTGCTAGAATTGATACACAAATTCAGTGAAGTCACAAAATACAAAATCAAACTGCAAATATCTGTTGCATTTTGATACCTAAAGATAAAGCAGAAGAAGGAGAAATTAAGAAAACATTCCCATTTACAATTGCACCAAAAATAATAAGATATCTAGGAATATGTCTAACCAAAGAGGTGAAAGACCTGTACTCTGCAAACTATAAAACTGATGAAAAAAATTGAAATGACACAAAGAAATGGGAAAATCATTCCATGCTCAAGCATTGGAAGAACAAATATTGTTAAAATGTCTATCATACTACCCAAAGCAATGTACACATTTAATGTAATCCTTATTAAAATACCACCAGTGGGGTATGGCTCAGGTGGTTAAGCCACTGACTCTTAATTTTGGCTCAATTCATGATTTCAGGGTCTTGAGCTAGAGCCCCACATTGGGCTCCACACTCAGTGGGGAGTCTGCTTGAGATTCTCTCTCTTCCTCTCCCTTTGCTCTTCCCCCCTTGTTATCTCTCTCTCTCTAAAATAAATAAATATATTTTTAAAATTCTACAAAAAAAATACCACCAGGATTTTCCACAGATCTAGAACAAACAATCCTAACATTTGTATGGAACTACAAAAGACCCTGAATAGCCAAAACAATGTTGAAAAAGAAAAGCAAAGCTGGAGGTATCACAATTCCAGACTTCAAGTTATATTACAAAGCTATAGTAATCAAAACACTATGGTACTGGCACAAAAAATAGCCACATAGATCAGTAGAAAAGAATATAAAATCCAGAAAAAAATCCACAATTCTATGGTCGATTAATCTTTGCAGAAGTAGGAAAGAATATCCAATGGAAAAAGACATTCTCTTCAACAAACAGTGGGGAAAATTGGACAGGAACTTGCAAAAAATGAAACTAGACCATTTTCTTATACAATACGCAAAAATAAATTCAAAATGTATTAAACACACAAATATGAGACCTGAAACCACCAAAGTCCTAGAAGACAGCATAGGCAGTAATTTCTCTGACTCTGGCTTTAACTTTTTCCAAATATGTCTTCTGAGGCAAGGCCAACAAAAGGAAAAATAAACTATTGGGACTTCATCAAAATAAAATTTTCCTTTAGAGTAAAGGAAATAATAAACAAAAGAATCTATGGAATTGGAGAAGATATTTGCAAACGACAAATCTGATAAAGGATTACTATACAATACATATAAAGATTATCAAACCCAACACCCATAAAACAAAGAATTTCACAATAGGCAGAAGATATGAACAGACATTTCTCCAAAGAAGACACACAGATGGTCAAAAGGCACATGAAAAGCTCCTCATCATCACTTACATCACTCAAATCAAAACTACAATGAGATACTACCTCACAGTTGTCAGAATGCGTATAATCAACAACACAAGAAACAACAGATTTCGGTAAGGATGCAGAGAAAGGGGAAACCTCTTACACTGTTGGTGGGAATGCAAACTAGTGAAGCCACTGTGGAAAACAGTAACGAAGTTCCTCAAAAAGTTAAAAACAAAATTACCCTATATCCAGTAATCGTACTGCTGGGTATTTACCAAAGGATACAAAAATATTAATTCAAAGGGACACATGCACTCTGATGTTTACAGTAGCATTATCAACAATAACCAAACTATGGAAAGAGCCCAAATGTGCAAGAGCTGATGAATGGATAAAGAAGATGTGGTTGGTATACACATATAGTGGAATATTACGCAGCCACAAAAAAATCTTGACACTTGCAATAACATGGATAGAGCTGCAGAGTATAATGCTAATAGCAATGCCAGTCAGGGAAAGACAAATACCATGTAATTTCACTCATGTGGAGTTTAAGAAACAAAATAAACCAGCAAAGGGGGAAAGAAAAGGGAGAGGTGGGTGGGAGGATGGGTGAAATAGGGGATGGGGTTTAAGGAATGCGCTTTTTTGTGATGAGCACCAGGTATTAAAATAAAAACTTAAAATAATACATTTTATACAAAGTGACGGTGAAATACTAGAATGGATAACGACAATAAAAAAGTGATTTCATTTTCTTCAGATATATAGCCTGATACAGGATTGCTGGATCATATGATTATTCTATTTTTAATTTTTTGAGGAAACTCTATTCTGTTTCATATAGTGGCTATACCAATTTCTATTCCTACCATACTGCACAAGAGTTCCCTTTTCTCTACAACCATGCCAGTATTACTTTTTTTTATATACAGGTGGGAGATGATATCTCATTCTTTTGATTTGCATTTCCTTGATGACTGGTGATGTTGAGCATTTTTCCATGAATTTGTTGATTATTTGTATGTCTTCCTTGGAAAAATGCCTTTTTAGTTCCTCTGCCTATTTTATAATTAGATTGTTCTTTAGCCATTAAGTCATATAAGTCTCTTATATATTTTGGATATTAATCTCTTATCAGATATATGGTTTGGAAATATTTTCTCCCATTCCTTGTGTTGCCTTTCCATTTTGTTGGTTGTTTTTTTCTTTGCAGAGATTTTTAGTTTGATATAGTCCCAATGGTGATTTTTGCTTCTGTTGCTTGTACTTTTGGTGTCACGTCCAAAAAAATCATTGCCAAGATTACATAAAGAGGCATTTTCCAAATTTCTTCTAGGAGTTTTATGATTTAGGTCAAAACATGTAATTCTTTAATCCATTTTGAGTTATTTTTTATGAGTGGCGTAATAACAGGTTTCCAATTTCATTTTTTTTTTTGTATGTGAGTATCCTACTTTCACAAGACGATTTATTAAAGAAACTATCCTTTCCCTATTGAGTATTTTTGGCTCCTTTGTGAAGCATTAGTTGGCCATATATGTGTGGGTTTATTTCTGTTCCATTGGTCTATGTATTTGTTTTTATGCCAGTTTCATACTGTTTTGATTTTCTATAGATTTGTATTATTATAGTTTGAAATTGGGAAATGTGATGGCTCCGGCTTTGTTCTTTGTCAATGTTGCCTTTGCTTTTTGGTATCTTTTGTGGTTTTATATGAATTTTAGCATTGTTTTTTCTATTTCTTAAAAATTCTGTTGGTATTTTGTAGAGATTGCACTGAATCTATAGATAGCTTTGGGTAGTGTGAAAATTTTAATAAAATTAACTCAATTGATCCATGTGCATGGATGTCTTTCCATATATCTGTTCTTTAATTTCTTTCATCAAAGTTTCGTACTTTTCAATGTAGAGATCTTTCACTTCCTTGGTTAAATTTATTCTTAAGTATTCTATTCTTTTTTAATGCTATTGCAAATATTAATGTTTCTTTATGAGTTTTTCAGATAGTTTATTGCTAGTGAATAGAAATCCAACTGATTTTTGTATGCTTATTTTGTATTCTTCACTAAAGGATTCCTTTATTAGGTCTAGCAGTTTTTAGGCGAATCTTTAGGATTTTCTATATACAAGATTATGTCATCACAAACAGAGACAATTTTCCTTCTTCCCTCTCAATTTGGATATATTTAGTTTATCTTTATTGCCTGATTGCCCTGGGTAGGACTTCTAATACTATGTTGAACAGGAGTGATGAGAATGGAAACTTTGTCTTGTTACTCAAAGTGAGTAACAAGATTGAAGAAGCTTTTGATTTCTCACCATTTAGTATATCATCTATGGGCTTTTCATATGTGGCTTTTACTAAATAAGGTATATTCCTTCAATACACAATTTGTTGTGCTTTTACTGTGAAAGGATGTTGAATTTACTTATCTGCAGATGAAACATCCCAGCGATAAATTTCACTTGATATGGTGTCTGATCCTTTCATTGCACTCTTGAATTCATTTTGCTAGTATTTTGTTGAAAATTTTTGCATTTACATTCATCAGGGATATTTGCCTATGGTTTGCTTTCCTTATGGCATCATATGTGGCTTTGGCATCAGAGAAATTCTGGCCTTGTAAAATGAATTTGGGGGCATTCACTCCTCTGCAATTTTTTGGAAGAGCTTGAGAAGAGTTGGCATTATTTATTTTAAAAACTTGGACAGAATATACCTACGGAGAAAAGACATTCACCTGTGAGTTGGGATATGCTTGAGTGTGCTGTGACTCTGAGTTGATTAAGGTACCAATTGTGAGGGTGTGAAGTGGCTCTGGGTCCAGGGAGTGTGGTAGCACATCAGCTCAGGTGTCACTGGGTAACGAGAGCATTGACAACTGTGACAACTTCTATAGAGGCATTGAAATCAGGTACTCATTTTTCATGTATCCATCAGTAATCTAATCTGTTGTACTCATTTATTAATAATTCTATTGCATTTACAACTGTCATTATATCAATTGTATGATTGTATTTATACAAAAGAATGTTATGTTAGCAGCTATGAATATATAACATTATATAATAAAACAAGGATCCCTTCAGTGCATTGGTTGTTGATCATAATAAATGGAAACTCAAGGTCATTGTTCTACACTTTTTTGGAATATATCAATTAACTGCATTTTTATCAAAAGTTCTCAAGGGGCACCTGGGAGGCTCAGTAAGTTAAGCATCCAACTTTTGATTTCAGCTCAGTGTTGTGAGATTGAACCCTGTATTTAGCTCCACGCTCAGCTGTGACTCTGAGATTTTCTCTCTCCCTCTCCCTTTGTCCACTACTCTCTCCCTCTTAAATAAATAAATAAATAAATAAATAAATAAATAAATAAATAATATATCTTTAAAAACAGCTCTCAAGATTCAGTTGGGGAAAAAGATGACATACATCATTATCTTATTTATTATACATATATTAAAGTAATAATGTTACCTTTTCATTGTCATGTCATTTATACAAAAAAGGTCTTGCGTTTTGTGTGTTATATTTGTCCCATTATTAAGTACTTATTCATGATACTTTTCTTGAATTGTCACTTCAGAGACTAAAGCATAGATTTGGGCATCTAGCGTCACATCTTGAAAGCAGCACTACTAAAATATTATGGCAGATCGTCACTATAGAAAAATGGATTATCTATCCAGGTAATAGTGTCATTCATCTAGATTTGAGGTATGTTCAGGTGTTCATGAAATAAAAACTAATTTTTTCTCTCTGAGACATCAAACATCTAGATTAAAATGAGATAAAAAATGGCCACTGATTCAGATGCATTTAAAGGTAGATGTTTATAAACATTTTACAAACTGCAATATTCCCCCTTTAACCAGAATATTTACATTTCTAAATAATAACTTTATGTTTAGATTTACTCAGAGTTTATAATTCTATGAACATTTGCGAATTTTAAGGAATTCAAATATTTAAATTAAGCAGAGATAATGGACTTACCTGAGAATAATTGAAATCGTAGTGAAGCATATGCTCTTGTAAATGTTTTCAGTACTATTGTGTCATCATAATAAAAACACATACCATTTCAATCTTAGATTAGAACAAATTGCCAGAGATCTGCCAAATTTTGTGTTGATCCTCCCACATGCGTTAGCAATTACTATGTCAATAACTGATTTAGATGAGATAGAATGAAAATATGATTACATAACATTTATCTTTACAATTCATGGAGTAGCGGCTAGTCCTAACTCTATAAGAACTAATAACGTGGACTAAAGAGATTTTGCCACCTGATAATTTCTAAATTTACAGTAATTTTTGTCCTGTATTTTAACACATATCAAAATATAGTATACATTTCATATCTTTTATACAGTTTTTTCCTACTACTCAAAATGTCAATTATCTCCTCCCTTACCCAAATTTAATCCTCACAGATATTCAACCTGTAATCCCCAGAAACTGAATATTTTATCTTACATAGTTAAGGAGAATTAAGGTTGTGTAGAGAATTAAAGTTGCTAATCAGCTGTGCTTTTAACCAGGAGATTACTTTGGGTTACCTATTGCTGGATCAATGTAATCAAAGGGTCCTAAAAGTGGAGGTACGAGGCAAAGAGGAAGTGAGAGGGATGTGATGTGAGAAATCAACTCACTGTTTCTGGCTTTGAAGATGAAGTCAAGTGTTAAAGAATGTTTGTGACCTCTAGAGCCTGGAAAGGGTGAGGAAACAGATTCTTTCCTACAGCCTCCAAAGGGAAAGAATACATGCAGCCTTGCTGAAACCTTAGCCCAGTAATACCCGCCTCAAACTTCTGACCTACAGAATTGTAAGATAATAAATTTGTGTTCTTTTAAGCCACAATATTTTGGGTAATGTTACAGCAGCAATAGGACAGTAATATAGTACTTTAATATGTAATTGGTAAACTGTTATATTGTTTTCTTATTGCTTTAGATATGTGAATATCTTTTCTCTATGATGTGCTAATCTCTAACAGATTTTTTTCTTCAAAGTTTTTATTTAAATTCAAGTTGGTTAACATGTAGTGTAGTATTGGTTTTAGGAGTAGAATTTAGTGATTCATCAGTTACATATACCATCTAGTGCTCATCACAAGTTCCCTCCTTAATGGCCATCAACTATTTAGCCCATCCTTCCACTGACCTACCTTAATCAATCCTCAGTTTCTTCTCTATAATTAAGAGCCTTTTATGGCTTGTCTCTCCATCTGTTTTATTTTCCTTCCCTTCTCCTATGTTCATCTATTTTGTTTCTTAAATTCCACATATGAGTTAAATCACAAGGTATTTGTCTTTCTCTGACTGACTCATTTCACTTAGCATAATACACTCTATCTATATCAATCTTATTGTAAATGGCAAGATTTCATTACTTTTGATAGGTAATATTCCATCCAATATATATACCATATCTTCTTTCTACACTCATCAACCGACTTATATTTGTGCTCGTTCCATTGTTTGCCTATTGTCGATAATGTTGCTATAAATATTGAAGCACATGTGCCCCTTCAAATCAGTATTTTTGTATACATTTGGCAAATACCTAGTAGTGCAATTACTGGATTGTAGGGTAGTTCTATTTTAACTTTTTTTGGGGGGAACTTCCATACTGTTTTCCAGAATGGCTGTACCATTTTGCATTCCTACCAACACTGTAAGCAGGTTCCCCTTTCTCCACATGCTCACCAACATCTGTTGTTTCTTGTGTTGTTAATTTTAGCTATTCTTACAGGTGTAACGTGGTATTTCATTGTGGTTTTGAGTTGTATTTCCCTGATGCTATATAGTATTGAGCATTTTTTCACGTATCTTTTAGCCATTTGTATGTCTTCCTTGGAAAAATGTCTGTTCAGGTTTTCTGTCCATTTCCTTATTGGATGATTTGTTTTTGGTTTATTAAGTTTGATAAGTTCTTCATAAATATTGGATAGTAACCCTTTATTCAATATGTCATTTGCAAGTATCTTCTCCCATTCCCTTTTGGTTTTATTGATTGTTTCCTTCACTGTGCAGACACCTTTTATCTTGATGATGTCCCGATAGTTCATTTTTGCTTTTGTTTTCCTTGTCTCTGGTGACATATCTAGTAAGAAGTTCGGTATGGCCAAGTTCAAAGAGATTGCTGCCTGTGTACTCTAGGACTTTGATGGTTTCCTGTATCACATTTAGGTCTTTCATCTACTTTGAATATTTTCGTGTATGGTATAAGAAAGTGGTCCTCGTTTCATTCTTTTGCATGTTGCTGTCCAGTTTTTCCAACACCACTTGATGAAGAGACTGTCTTCTCTCCATTGGATATTCTTTCTGCTTTGTCAAATATTAGTTGACCTTATATGGTTGTGAGCCCATCTCTGGGTTTTCTATTCTGTTCCATTCATCTGTGTGTCTGTGCCAGTACTATACTTTCTTGATGAATACAGCTTAGTAATATAGCTTGAATTTTGGAATTGTGATGCCTCCACTTTTCTTTTTCGACATTGCTTTGACTATTCAGGGTATTTGTAGTTCCATATAAATTTTAGAATTATTTGTTTTAACTCTGTGAAAAATGCTGGAATTGCATTGAATATATAGATTACTTTGGGTAGTATGGACATTTTAACAATATTTGCTTTTCAAATCCCCGAGCATGGAATGTTTTTCAATTTTGTTGTGTCTTCTTCAATTTCTTTCATATGTGTTCTAGAGTTTTCAGAGTACAAATCTTTTACTTCTGTGGTTAACTTTATTACTAGGTATCTTATGGGTTTTGATGTAATTGTAAGTGAGGCCAATTCCTTGATTTCTCTTTCATTACTGGTGTAGAAATGCAACGGATTTATGCATGTTGATTTTATATCCTGAGACTTTGTTAAATTTATGTATCAATTCTTGCAACTTTTTGGTTCAGTCTTTCAGGTTTCCTATATAGTGTATCATGTTGTTTGTGAACAAAGAAAGTTTGACTTCTTCTTTGCTGATTTGTATGCCTTTTATTTTGTTGTTGTTGTTGTTGTTGTTGTCTGATCGCTGAGGCTAAGACTTCCAGTACTATGTTGAACAGCAGTGAGAGTACACATCTCTGTCATGTTCCTGAATTTGGGGGGAAAGCTCTCAACTTTTCCTCACTGAAGATGACATTAGTTGTGGGTTTTTCATATATAGCCTTTATGATTTTAAGGTATGTTTGTTCTATTCCTACTTTGTTGAGGATTTTATCAAGAACGGATGCTGAATTTTGTCAAATGCTTTTCCTGTATCTATTGAGAGGATCTTATGGTTCTTTTCTTTTATTAATGTGGTGTACCATGTTTATTGATTTGTGGATATTGAATCAGTCTACAACCCAGGATAAATCCCACTTGATCATGGTGAACAATTCTTTTGATGTACTGTTGGATTCAATTAGCTAGTGTCTTGTTGAGAATTTTTGCAACCATGTTAATCAAGAATATTGACTTGCAACTCTCTTTAGTGAAGTCTTTGTTGATTTTAGAAGGTAATGCTGCCCTGAGCATGAGTTTGAAAGTTTTCCTTACATTTCTTCTTTTTGAAATAGCTTGAGAAGAATAGGTATTAACTCTTAAAGTGTTTGATAGAGTTCCCATGGAAGCCATCCAGCCCTGGACTCGTTCGTTGGAAGATTTTTGATTACTGATTCAATTTCTTTGCTGGTTATGGGTCTGTTAAAATTTTCTATTTCTTCTTGTATCAGTTTTGGTAGTTCATGTGTTTCTAGGAATTTATCATTTCTTCTAGATTGCCCAATTTGTTGGCATGTAATTTCTCATAATATTCTCTTATAATTGTATTTCTGTGGTATTAGCTATGATCTCTTTCATTTGTGGCTTTATTTATTTCAGTCGTTTCTCTTTTATTTTTGGTAAGTATAGCTAAGGGGTTATCAATTTTGTCAATTATTTCAAAGAACCAGCTCCTAATTTTGTTGATCTATTATACTGTTTTTTTTTTTTTTAGATTTTATTTATTTATTCATGAGAGACATAGAAAGAGAGAGGCAGAGAGAGAGAGGCAGAGGGAGAAGCAGACCCCATGCAGGGAACCTGATGGAGGGTTCGATCCCGGTACTCCAGGATCATGCCCTTAGCCAAAGGCAGACATGCTTAACCACTGAGCCACCCAGGAATCCCTATTATACTTTTTTTTAATTTCTATGTCATTTATTTCTTCTCTAATCTTTATTATTTCCTTATTCTGCTGGCTTTAGGCTTAATTTGTTGTTCTTTTTCTAGTTCCTTTAGGGATAAGATTAGATTGTATATTTGAGATTTTTCTAGCTTCATTAGGCAGGAGCCTATAATGCTATATTCTTCCTTGTTAGGACCACCTTTGCTCCATCCCAAAGGTTTTAGACTGTCATATTTTCATTTTCATTTGCTTCCATCTATTTCTTAATTTCCTGCTTAACCCATCATTCTTTAGTAAAACATACTTTAACTTCCATGCATTTGTGGTCTTTCCAAAGTTTTTCTGTAGTTGACTCTAAGTTTCATTGCCTTGTGGTATAAAAATATGCATGCTTTGATCTCAATCTTTTTGTAGCAGTTGAGGCCTGTTTTGTGACCAGTATGTGTTCTATTCTGGAGAATGTTCCATGTACACTCAAAAAGAATGTGTATTCTGCTGGTTTGGGATACAATGTTTTGCATACATCTGTTAAGTGGATCTAATGTAGTGTATTAGTCAAAGCCCTTGTTTCCTTGTTGATCTTCTGCTTACATAATCTGTCCTTTTTCGTGAGTGGGATGTTAAAGTTCCCTACTATTACTGTATTCTTATCAATGAGCTTTTAAATGTATTTTCTATAAATTGATTTATAAATTTGGGTGCTCCCATGTTTGAGGCATAAATATTTACAATTATTGTATCTTCTTGTTGGATAGACCCGTTTATTATGATATAGTGTCCTTCTTCATATCTTTTTCACAATCTTTGGATTAAAGTCTAGCTTGTCTGATATAAGTATGGCTGTTCTGGCCTTCTTTTGATGTTCATTATTGATAGATGTTCTCCATCCCTTCATTTTTAATCTGAGAGTGTCTTTAGATCAAAATGAGTCTCTTTTACATAGCACGTAAATGGGTCTTGTGTTTTTATCCATTCCAATATCCTGTGTCTTTTGATTGGGGCCTTTAGTTCATTCACTTTCAGAATAATTATTGATAGATATGAATTTAGTGCCATTGTATTACCTGCAAAGTCAGTATTTCTGGAGATTTTGTCTGTTCTTTTCTAGTCTTTGTTGCTTTTGGTTTCTCCTTCCCACTCAAAGTGTCCCCTTTAATATTCCTTGCAGAGCTGGTTTAGTGGTCAGGAACTCCTTTAGTTTTTGCTTACGTTGAAAACTCCTTATCCTTCCTTTTATTCTGAATGACAGCCTGGCTGGATAAAGTATTCTTAGGTGCATATTTTTTCCCATTTCACATGCTGAATATATCATGCCACTCTCTTCAGGCCTGCCCCTTTTTTTTGTGGACAGACCTGCTGCTAACCTTATGTGCCTACTCTTGTAGGTTAAGGACTTTTTGTCTCTGGCGGCTTTCAGAATTCTCTTTTTATCTTTGTATTTTGTATGTTTAATTATGGTACTTCTTGGGTTTACCAATTTTTGTCAATTTTGAGGGGAAATCTCTGTACCTCCTGGACTTGAATGCCTGTTTCCTTCTCCAGATTAGTGAGGTTCTCAACTATAGTTTGTTGAAATACATCTTCTGTTTCTTTTTCTTAGTCTTCTTCTGTGACTCCTATGATTTGGATTTCATTATGCTTTATGGAGTCACTGAATTCCCAAAGTTTACATTTGTGATTTAATCATTTTCTTTCCTTCTTCTTTTCAGCTTAATTATTTTCCATAACTTTATCTTCCTTATCACAATTTATTCCTCTGCTTCTCCCCCCCTCAATGTGATTATATCCAGTTGGTTTTGCATCTCAGTTAATGCATTTTTATTTCAGTCTAACTAGTTTTTAGGTCTTTTATCCCTTCAGCCAGGGTTTCTTTGGTGTCTTCTACACTGCTTTCAAGCCCAGTTCTAGTCTTTCTTTTTTTTCTTTCTTTTTTATTTGTAACGAGAGAGAGAGAGAGAGAGAGAGAGAGAGAAAGACAAAAAGAGACTTAGCAGGAAGGAGGAGAAGAAGGAGAAAGAGAATCCCAAACAGGCTCTGTGCCCAACATGGAGTCAGATACAGGGCATGATCTCACAACCTGAGATCATGATCTGAGCCAAAATCAAGAATTGGGCACTTAACAGACAGCCAGTGGCTTGAGCCACTGGTGCCTCAAGCCCAGTTAGTAATTTTATGATAAATTATTATTCAGATATACTGCTTATATCTGTTTTGAGTAAATCCCTGGGTGTGACTTCTTGATCTTTCTTTGGGGAAGAATATCTCCATTTTATCATTTTTCTAGGCTTCTGTCTTTCATGTGTTATGAAAGTTTCTTATACTTCCTTCTCTTGAGAATAATGCTATGTTAAGAAGGAGTCATACACAAAGATAAACTCAAAATGGATGAAAGATCCTAATGTGAGACAAGATTCCATCAAAATCCTAGAGAACACAGGCAACACCCTTTTTGAACTTGGCCACAGTAACTTCTTGCAAGATTCATCCATGAAGGCAAGAGAAACAAAACCAAAAATGAACTATTGGGACTTCATCAAGATAAGAAGCTTTTGCACAGCAAAAGATACCGCCCAAAAAACTTAAAGACAACCTACAGAATGGGAGAAGATATTTGCAAATGACGTATCAGATAAAGGGCTAGTTTCCAAGATCTATAAAGAACTTATTAAACAGCAAACAAACAAACAATGCAATCATGAAATGGGCAAAAGACATGAACAGAAATCTCACAGAGGAAGACATAGACATGGGCAACAAGCACATGAGAAAATGCTCCGCATCACTTGCCATCAGGGAAATACAAATCAAAACCACAATGAGATACCACTTCACAGCAGTGAGAATGGGGAAAATTAACAAAGCAGGAAACCACAAATGTTAGAGAGGACGTGGAGAAAGGGGAACCCTCCTGCACTGTTGGTGGGAATGTGAACTGGTACAGCCACTCTGGAAAACTGTGTGGAGGATCCTCAAAGAGTTAAAAATAGATCTGCCCTACGACCCAGCAATTGCACTGCTAGAGATTTACCCCAAAGATACAGATGCAGTGAAACGGCAGGACACCTGCACTCCAATATTTATAGCAGCAATGTCCACAATAGCCAAACTGTGGAAGGAGCCTCGGTGCCCATCGAAAGAGGAATGGATAAAGAGTATGTGGTTTATGTATACAATGGAATATTACTCAGCCACTAGAAACGACAAATACCCACCATTTGCTTCAACATGGATGGAACTGGAGCGTATTATGCTGAGTGAAGTAAGTCAATCAGAGAAGGACAAACATTATATGGTCTCATTCATTTGGGGAATATAAAAAATAGTGAAAGAGAATAAAGGGGAAAGGAGAAAAAATGAGTGGGAAATATGAGAAAGGGAGACAGAACATGAGAGACTCCTAACTCTGGGAAACGAAGTAGGTGTGGTGGAACAGGAGGAGGGTGGGGGGTGGGGGTGACTGGGTGCTGGGCACTGAGGTGGGCACTTGACGGGATGAGCACTGGTTGTTATATGTTGGCAAATTGAACACCAATAAAAAATAAATTTATAAATAAAATAAAATAAAATAAAAGTATATAGTAAAAAAAGAAGAAGAAGAAGAAGGAGTCATACACTGCCCAGGGCCTTGTGCTTCTGTAGGTGTTTCCAGTATATGCTGTGTGCACTCTGCTGTTGTGTTTTAGCTACTCTTTCCCATAGGTCAGTCCTCTGCTGAGTTCCTTGTTGCTTGCAGTGGCGAGTACTTGGATCTTTATTTAGCTTTGATTTGTTAAAATAAGCTGGGCGGAGGGGGATGGGGAACAGGAAGAACCTGATTCAAAAAAAGAGAAAAGGAAAAAGAGTGAAAAAACAACAAAGAATTATAAGCCTGATTCCAAAGAAAAAGGAAAAAAAAAAAAAGCTTGATCCAAAAAAAGAGGAAATTTTTGAAGAAAGGAAAGAAAGAAAGAAAGAAAGAAAGGAAGGAAGGAAGGAAGGAAGGAAGGAAGGAAGAAAGAAAGAAAGAAAGAAAGAAAGAAAGAAAGAAAGAAGAAAGAAGAAAAGAAAGAAGAAAGAAAGAAAGAAAGAAAGAAAGAAAGAAAGAAAGAAAGAAAGAAAGAAAGAAAGAAAGAAAAGAAAAGAAAAGAAAAAGGAAGCCTGGTCCTATATTCATCAGAACAGAAGCTGACCCTTTGGAGCACTTGATGATTGGTAGACTTGATGCATGCTGGCGGCATGTGCTGGTCTTTTGGGGGAGAGGTCTGCTACATGGGCTCACAGTCAGACCTGCCCTAATAAATACACACCTGCAGGGCATCTGGGCTCCAGGAGGAGAAGGGGGACAGGGTTTGGTGTAAGGGGCTTTATCCTCCATTGAGGGTGCTATATTGCTTACTGAAGTCCCACTTTGCTGGGAGTGGGGGAAAGAAATGGCATCACCATACTTTCCCATCCCTGAGAGGGAAGCTTGCACTTGCTGCTGTTAGGAAGCCTTCACAGAAAAGTGAACACCCACTCTCTCCTCTTGTATCCAAGGTTTCTGTCTGACCTCTGCCCTCAGCCTGTCTGTTCTTGAGACATTAGCTTGCCTGGTACCACAGTTCTCCTTTGTTTTATTTTTGGTGAACAATCGGAATTTAAAACTCCGAATCTTAAAGAACCTGGTATGGCACAGACTCATTCCTGTCCTCCAGAGAAGAGCCTCACTGGGCTGTGTCTGTTACTGTTTCATCCCAGAAAAGCAGTCACACTACTGCTCAGGTGCTTATAGTTTATGGTGAAACAATGAGAAACAGCAACCAACTTATCTACCCTCCGCACATCCCTCTGTCCCCTGATGATGAACAGCCACTCAATAATACCTACTGGATCTTTTGTCCTTGGAGAGACAATACACCCTCTTCCAAATGTACTCCGGGAAGGGAAACATTTTCTTCCAGTGTGACCTATGGAATCTCTATACCAGGTTGTCTGCTTCTGGGCCTCCGCCCTGCTTCTCCCCAAGAGAACCACACTGCCCACTGGGCTGAACTTCAGTTAATGGCACAGACTTCCAAAACCTCAGAATTTTGCTTGCATGCTGCTCTCTCTCTCCTCTCTCCACTGACAGGGCCCCTCCCCTCTGCAGCACCATAGCTTTGCTCCTCCATCCCTCCCACCAATTCTGCACCTAGTACTTACACATTCTCTCCCTCCACCTATGCAGATTGTTTCTCTAATCCTCAGATGGATTTCTTGGTATTCAAAATAATTCAGTATTAATCTAGCTATGTTTGAGGGATAAGGCAAACTCAGAGTTACCCTACTATTCCACCATCTTAACTCACTTTCCTCTGTGATAGATTTTATCTTTACTTCATCTTCACCTTCCCATGTGTCTCGTATATAGCAGGTCCTCAGAAGATACTTTTGATTTTACACACAATGTGAACAAGAAACTAGATAGACAAATAGTTATGCAGAGTTCAGAACACAAATTTATGACATACATGCCCCAAAAGTGCCTGGGTTGAAACAAACGAAAGTTTTAAGTCATGATGCTAAGGCAGTGCTTATCTTTCTCTGGGGGCTATATTTTAAAATAAATATTGATATTCATTTGTGCAATTAAATATGTACACTATAACATCATATGAAACGATTCTCTTATGGATTTTGTTGATTTGTACTCCACTTCTGCACATCTTTAGTAGAATAAGAATACAGTTATTCTTGATGACTTTTACTTCCTGCCTACATTCATGATATTGTAAAATTGTATACAACATTAGGAGAAGCATGTGTTAGTATTCCAACATACATTTTTTTTTTCAGTTCATCCTCTAGAGGTTGGTTGGGTTTGTCCCTAAGTTTATGTGCGTAAACATAACTTATTTTTGGC
This sequence comes from Vulpes lagopus, assembly GCF_018345385.1. NCBI lineage: Eukaryota > Metazoa > Chordata > Mammalia > Carnivora > Canidae > Vulpes > Vulpes lagopus. Next base: position 38,962,060 of record NC_054839.1, on the reverse strand, counting down.
TTAATTGATTTGCCTCTGCCCAGAAGATAGGCTTTTATGTTGGCCACATGCAAAAAAACTGTTAATGCTAATTAATATCACCAAAATCCTGTATAAATTCTTATTAATTACAATATATAGAACCAGAAAAATAAAATTACAAGAACCCTTCTGGGCTATATGGTCCCTCCTTACTTTATAATTACTTCTCCTTCAATACCTTCCTCTATATCTTTCTTTATAGCTTCTATTGCATCCTAAATATATTACCTCTTTGTGGGATACTTTTACTATTTTCTGCTGCAAAGTTTTAAGTACATTTAGTCAACAGCACAATGACAGTTATTTCATCTTTTATCTCTTTCTTATGAAATTATGTCATGATGATATTTACTCTGTCTCTTTAGAGAAGAATTCTATATTCCTTTTTAGAAGAAACTCAGTGGGCTCAATTTGGATATTACCGTGTTGCATTGCCTTCTATAGTAAGGCAAATTTCTAAAAATGTATTTATATACACACTCATGTAGTCTTTCAGGAACTGCTGAGAACATGGAAGTGTTGATCAGAAACTCATCAGACCTGAGAACACAAATTGTTTTATAACATCGCCTTCCCTTTTTTATGTAAATATTAAAGGAGTCAGTTCTGTTAACTCTTTCATATAAACTTTCATAACCAAAGTTTAGTATATGTATGGAATGACATTTAAGATTTTTAATCCAATATACCTTGTTTATATCTTTAGATTAGGCATTTTACTATTTGTTCCTGTCTTAAAGACATCTACCAAATGTTACTGAGAATACAAATTTCCATTTCAATTGTTTTGATAATAATTGTCATAATAATGGCAGCTTCCGTTTTGAGTGTTTTCTATGTTCAACTTTACTTGCATTATGTCATAAGTACATGGACTGTAGTGGCTCTCAGAGACCACAGGTTCTGAGCTTGAACTGTCTGTATTTAGTGGGTTTAAATGCTCCTTCAAAAAAAAATTAAAAAAAAAAATAAATGCTCCTTCATTTACTTAATATCTACTTCAAATACCTCACTTATAACACAGAGTTAGTAGTGGTTGAATCATCATTATGTAACTTTTGCATACCTCTCATCTGCCTTCTGACCACCCAAATAACAAAATTCCTTCAGCACAATTCACAATTCTTAAAGACATGGTTGTTTAATCCCAGAGTGTACTAAAGTTTTATGTCACCACTATCAACTTCCTCAAATCCCTACTCAATCCTACTAGGTCTAATCATTGGGACTCCTCATGAATTGCCTCCTTCAAATTGGGTAGCATGCCTTCTGCCAAGATGGTATGCCAAAATGTAATTTTTTCACAACCCTTTGTTGTCATGTAATTTCATAAGGCAGGTTGCTCTACTTGTCTTCATATGGCCCCACAGCTCAGAATTTTAAAACCAAAGGGCTGGCTTCATAGGCATGCAACCTGTGTAATCACAACATTCTTAGTTTAATGCTCTGTCATTACTATTTTGAATTTCTTAATTCAATTTCAATTCAATGTCCTAATTTCTTAAATGTTTTGTATACAGACAATGGACCATGTGCATGAGCAGAGGAGATACATGTAACATGCATGGCTGCCATTTAATGTGTGGAAATTCAGCAAAACTGAAAGCCAGTATGAGGTCAAAAGAAATGATACTTTTCATTCATACCATAACTTGCTTCAACCAGAGGAAGCAATGGCATTCTAACAAACATGAAGCACCAAGAAATCCTATCATAACCTTTGTTACTTCCCTGTATTAGCCAAGTACTTATCCAGAATTAAAGACATAAAGGAAAGAGAAAGAGAGGGTAAGCCATAATTACTTTGTTTTTTTTTTTTTCCCAATCCTTCCTTAATCTTTAGTGAGCTTGAAGTAGAGAGCTGATATACTCTATGATCTATGCATAGATCATGAAGCAAAATGAGAACAGTTCAGTTAATTTACTGCAGCATTTTCACTGTTCTGGTAATAATAAAATACATATGTATGTATGAGTTATCATACATAGATGATATATTTTTGGTGATTTTGCATATAAATTAAGTGCTTTTCTATTTGCCTTTTAAAATCACATTTCACAATTTAAAAATGAATAGATAATTATTTTTTTTCCTTAGAACAATATTAAGTCACAAATTAAAGACATTCTGACAATCAAGGAAAAAACACAGAAAAAAGGAAAAATTATATTTTAATATCCTTAGAAACAGTTTTTTTTTCCATGCTTGAACAAGGTAACTCCATTTTCAATTTGTTTTGTGCTCTTCAAATTATGTAGTTGACCCTGAATGGCAATGTACTCTCACAAATGGAGTATGATTTTAGAAATATTTAGCCTTAGGTTTGATTTATAGCTTGTGCCTATGGTTGTGGGTACATGGATAAGTTACTGAATCTGAATTTCTGGGTTTCATTTTATTATTCTTAAAATAGAGACAAGAGCATTTTCTTCTAAGAGTTTTTGTAATGATACAGTAAGATGAGTATATCCCCTAATACAGGGCAGAACAGGTCCTCATTAACTTATATGTTCCATTTCCTCTATTTTGTCTTGCCTTCACTTAAAAACTGACTGAACATAATCAAGTTTTATTCTAATTATATAGTAGACACCTTACCACAAGCAATGATGTGGGAATGATACTTGGGAATAGTCTCATCAACCCAACTTATTTACTCTTTACTCTTAAAAGCAAGAGAATGCAACTCCTTCTATCATAAAACAAAAACAAGAATAAAAGAGCCAGGTTTTTATTGGGTCTCAAGACTCTTGCTGTATTTGAAAAGTTCCATCAGTCCTTTGTAATAAACAAAAATTGTGACGTTTCTCTGCTCTATGCTCCTGGCATTTGATATGGGTAGATGCTAGAGTTAAACTTTTAAGGGCAATGCTTGAGTTTGAAACTTTAATACCAACTGCACTTAGCCTTGAATAATATGAGGGTTAGAAGCACAAATCCCCAATGCAATGAAAAATCCATGTGTAACTTTTGACCCATCAAATCCTAACCAGGACACTATATAATCATACATGGAATAGTCCAACAAGAAGATATAACAATTCCAAATATTTGACCAAATTCAGAGTGCCCAAATACGTAAAACAGGTAATAAAAAACATAAAAGAAGCAATTGATAGTAATACAATAATAGCAAGGAACTTTAACACCTAATTTACATTAATGGATAGATGACACAATCAGAAATTCAGCAGTGAAGCAATGGTTTTTAATGACACATTGGACCAGAAAGATCTAACAGATATACTTAGAACATTCCATCCTAAACAGCGAAATACACATTCTTTTCAAATGCTCATGGAACATTCTCCAGAATAGAGCACATGTTAGGCCCCAAAACAAGCATCAACAAATTAAAAATGACTGAAGTCATACCATGCATCTTTTCCAACTGCAACATTATGAGTCAGAAATCAACCACAAGAAGATGTCTGGAAAGACCACAAATACATGGAGGTTACATAACAGGCACTAAACAGTGAATGGATCAATCAAGAAATCAAAGGTGAAGTAAAAACATTTATGGAGACAAATGAAAATGAAAACAGAAAGTTCTAAAAATCTTTGGAATGTAGCAAAAGTGAATCTAAGATATAAGTTTGTCGCAAAACTGGTCTATCTCAAAAAGCAGGAAAAGTCTGAAATAACCTATCTAACCTTACATCTAAAGTAGCTAGAATAGGAAGAACAAACAAAACTCAAAACCAGTAGAAAGAAGGTAATAATAAAGATTAGAGCAGAAATAGGGGATCCCTGGGTGGCGCAGCGGTTTGGCGCCTGCCTTTGGCCCAGGGCGCGATCCTGGAGACCCGGGATCGAATCCCACATCAGGCTCCCGGTGCATGGAGCCTGCTTCTCCCTCCGCCTGTGTCTCTGCCTCTCTCTCTCTCTCTGTGACTATCATAAATAAAAATTAAAAATTTAAAAAAAAAAAAGATTAGAGCAGAAATAAATGAGAGAGAAAGGAAAAAATAATAAAACAGGTCAATGAAAACAGAAGCTGGTTCTTCAAAAAGATCAACAAAATTGATAAAACTTTAGGCAGAGTCATCAAAAGTGGGGGAGGGGGGCTGTTCAGATTAACAAAATCAGAAATAAGAGAATATTATGAAAAATTATATGCCAACAAATTGGACAACCTAGAAGAAATGGATAACTTCCTAATAATACATAACCTCCTAAAACTGAATCAGGAATAAATAGAAAATTTGAACAGACCAGTTATCAGCAATGAAATGGAATCAGCAATCAAAAAACTCCCAATAAGCAAAAGCCCAGAGTAGAAGGCTTCATAGTGAATTCCACCAAAAATTTAAAGAAGAGTTAATACCTATTTTTCTCAAAACTTAAAAAAAAAAAAAACAGTAGAGGAAGGAAAGTATCTAAATTCATTCTTGAGGCCAGCATTATCTTGATAACAAAACCAGACAAAGGCACCACAAAAAGAGAGAGAGAGAGAGAGAGAGAGAGAGAGAGAGAGACAACTACAGGCCAATATCTCTAATCAATAGAAATATAAAAATCTTCAACAAAATATTAGCAAACCAAATCCAAAAATACATTAAAAGAATCATTCACCACAATCAAGAATGGTTCAATATTCACAAATCAATGTGATATAGCACACCAACAAGAGAAAGTATAAAAATCCTATGGTCATCTCAATAAGTGCAGCTAAGGAACTTAACCAAGTACAACATCCACTCATGATTAAAAACCCTTAACAAAGTGTGTTTAGTGGAGATATATCTCAACATAATAAAGGCCATATATGAGAAATACAGCTAACATAACATTAAATGATGAAAAACCATTTTCCTCTATGATCAAGAGCTAAACAAGGACATCTTTCACCACTTTTACTCAACATAGTACTGGAAGTGCCAGCTACAGCATTCAGACAAAACAAAGAAATAAAGGCATCTAAGCTGGTGAGGAAGAAGTAAAATATATTCACTATTTGCAGATGACATAATGCTATCTATACAAAACCCTGAAGACGGGATCCCTGGGTGTTGCAGTGTTTGGCGCCTGCCTTTGGCCCAGGGCGCGATCCTGGAGACCCGGGATCGAATCCCACGTCGGGCTCCCAGTGCATGGAGCCTGCTTCTCCCTCTGCCTGTCCCTCTGCCTGTGTCTCTGCCTCTCTCTCTCTCTCTCTCTCTATCTCTCTCTGAGACTATCATAAATAAAAATTAAAAAAAAAAAAACCTGAAGACTCTGACAAAAATTACTAGAACTAAGAAATGAATTCGGCAGGGTCACAGGATACAAAATCAATATGCAGAAATATCCTGCATTTCTATACACTAATAATAAAATAGCAAATAGAAAAATTAAGAAAACAGTCCAATTTACAATTACACCAAAAAGAATGCAATATCTAGGAATGATCTTAACCAAAGAGGTGAAAAATCTGTACTATAATGATCTGGAAACTACAAAATATTGATTAAATTAAAGATGACATAAACAAATGGAAAGATATTCTATGCTTATGGATTAGAAGAAGAAATATTGTTAAAATGTCCATACTACCCAAAGCAATCTACAGATTTAATACAATCCCTATCAAACACCAATAGTATTTTTTCACAGTACTAGAACAAATAATGTTAAAATTTGTACGGAACCACAAGCAACCATAAATTCCCAAAACACTCTTGAAAAAGGAGAACAAAACTGGAGGTATCACAATCCCAGAATTCAAGTTATATTATAAAGCTGTAGTAATCAAAATATTATGGTATTGGCACAACAACAGACACATATATCAATAGAACAGAATAGAGAGCCCAGAAGTAAACTCATGATTAAATGGTGATGAATCACTGACAAAACAGGAAAGAGTATGCAATGGGAAAAATACAGTCTCTTCAACAAATGGTGTTACAAAACTGGACAGCTACATAAAAAAGAATGAAACTGGGTCACTTTCTTACACCATACAGAAAAATAAACTCAAAATGTGTTAACGACCTAAATGTGAGACCTAAAACCATAAAAATCTAGAAGACGGCACAGGCAATAATTTCTCTGACATTAGGTGTAGCAATATTTTTCTAGATATTTCTCTTGGGGCAAGGGGAAAAATGGTGAAAACAATCCATCAAGACTACATCAAAATAAAACTTTTCTGTGCAGTAAAGGAAACAACAAAAGTAAAGGATTAGCTAGTGAATGGGTGAAGATATTTGCAAATGACATATCCAATAAAGGTTAATATCCAAAATATATAAAGCACTTATACAACTCTACACCAAAAAACCAAAAAACCAAAATAAAAAATGAGTAGAAGACATGAACAAACATTTCTCCAAAGCAGACGCCCAGATGGCCAATAGACATATGAAGAGATGCTCAACATCACTAATCCTCAGATAAGGACAAATCAAAACCATGATATCATCTCACACCTATCAAAATGACCAAAATAAAAAACAAAAATAAAAACAAAAAACAATAAATGTTGGAAAGGATGTGGATAAAAAGAAATCCTGCACTCTGTTGATGGGAGTGCAAAGTGGTCCAGGCACTGAAGAAAAGAATATGGAGGTCCCTCAAAAAATTAAAAATAAAATAAAATCACCACATGATCCAATAATTCCACTACTAAGTATTTACTGAAATAATATGAAAACACTAATTCAAAAAGATATATGTGTCCCAATGTTTACTATAGCATTGTTTACAATAGCCAAAATATGGAAGCAACCCAAGTATATCAATAAATAAATAGATAAAGATGTGATATCTGTCTATGGATAGATAGATTTAGATTTCATATTCCATCAAATATTTTATTGTGTGTGTGTGTGTGTGTGTGTGTGTGTGTATATATATATAGTGTGTGTGTGTGTGTGTATGTATATATTCCATTGTGTGCAATATATATAGTTTCTGCCATAAAAGAAATGAAATCCTTGACATTCACAATAATATGGATGGATCTAGTGGGCATAGTAGCAAGTGAAATAAGTCAGTCAGAGGAAGAAAAATACTATATGACTTCACTCATATATGTAATTTAAGAAGCAAAAGAAAGGAACAAAAAAAAAAGTGACAAGCAAACAAAAAACAGATTTTTAAGCATATAGAAACTAATGACCAGAGGCAGGTGGGGTGATGTTTGAAATAGTTGACAGAGACTAAAAATACACTTATGATGATGAGCACTGAGTAATGAATAGAATTGCTGAATCATTATATTGTACACCTGAAACTAATATAGCATCATATGCAATTACAGTGGAATTAAAATTCTTAAAATAAAATAACACTATTTCAAGATACATTATGCAAAAATCGATAGAATTCCAGGAAGAAATAATCAATTTAGCAGTAATAGTGGAGATTTCAAAGTCCTACTTTATGTTTTTCATATTCCACTAACATATATAAAATACTCTACCCAACAGGGGAATATACATTCTTATCAAGAGTTCACTGAATATTTTCTGGAGTAAAATATGCCTTCATAATACTGGCCTGATAAATATAAAAGGATTACAATCATACAAAGTATATTCTGAAACCAGATATACTGGAAATCGATAGAAAGAAGTTTAGGATTCATGATGAATGAAATTATGTCGAAATATACCAACTTAGTTGCAGCTAAAGCATCAGTAGCAAAATAACTTTATGTCTGTGAATTCCTAAACTTAAAAAAAAGAAATATTTCACATGAATATTCTCATATTCCACTTTAAGATCCTGGACAAGTAGAGTACAATAAACCCAAAGCAGCAAGTGGAATGAGATATTAAAGATGATAGTGGAAATAAGATGAAAAGAGAAAAATCAATAAAACCAAAGACGTTTCACTGTAAAGATCAGGGAAACTGATAAAACTTCAGATTGATCAAGAAAACTGAAGAAAATTCAAAATTATCAAAAGCAATAATGAAGGACAGGAATATCTCTACTGATCTTAGAAAAAGGCTTTTAAGGCAAAACTATGAATAATGCAAGGCTAACAAATTAGATAAATGAAATGAACACAGTTAAAGAAAGACAGAAACCCTTGGAAAGAACTCAGAAAGAAATATGAGATATGAAGGACCTAAAAGATATAAAAAGGTCGAATTAGTCATTTAAAACCTACCCAGAAAGAACCCAGAACAACGTTGTTTCATTGGTGCATTTTATCAAACCTTTAAAGAGTAAATACCAATTGTTCACAAAATTTTCCAAAAAAACGGAAGAAGGGCAGCCCGGGTGGCTCAGTGGTTGAGCACTGCCTTCAGCCCAGGGCCTGATCCTGGAGACCTGGAATCGAGTCCAACGTCAGGCTCCCTGCGTGGAGCCTGCTTCTCCCTCTACCCCTCTCTCTCTCTCTCTCTCTTTCTCTCTCTCTCTCTCTCTCTCTGTCTCTCAGTGTCTCTCATGAATAAATAAATAAAATTAAAAAAAAAACAAACGAAAGAAAACAATTCTCAACTCTTTTAAGAGGCCAGTATTACCCTGATATCTGAATAATAAAAAGGCTTTCTAAGAAAACTATCAATATCACTATCAATCATAAATACAGATGCAAAATTCTTTTAAAAAAAGATCGTAAATTGAATCCAGCAACATATATATAAGATTATACATCATGACCAGGTGGGTTTTATCCTGGGGGTGTAAGGTTAGCTTAACATCCAAAGTCAGTTAGTATAATGTATCATATCAATGGGATAAAGGGGAAAAGAAACCCTACATGCTCATGTAAACAGATGCAGAAAATTCATTTGACAATTTCAACATATATTTATGATAAAAGCACTCAATAAATTAGGGAATAGAAGGGAGCTTCCTTAATATAATAAAGTAAATCCACAAAGAAAACCCCCACAAAAAAGAAACAGCAAATATACCTAATGGTGAAAGACTGAATGCTTTTTCACTAACACTGGGAACAAGGTCGGTTCTTGCCACTTCTATTCAACACTGAATGAGAGGTCCTAGTCTGGGACATTAGGCAAGAAAATTAAATAAAATACATCCAGAGTAGAAATGACACAAAACTATCTTTATATGCAGATGATTTTATATATATTTCTAATATTTATAAATTTATAAACTATATATTTATTTACTATATAAACTATATATTTATAAACTAATACATAAATGTATATTTATAAACCATATATATTTTAACTGTATAATTTAAAATTTATAAATATATATATATGTATATATATATTACTGAGAGATCCATAAAAATATCAAGAACTAATAACCTAGTTCAACATGGTTACATGCTACAAGATCAATATGCAAACATTAATTGTATTTCTATAAAATAGCAATGAACAATCCAAGAACTAAATTAAGGAAAAAATCCCACTGGCAATAAAAAAGAGTTAACTATCTAGGAATAAATTTAAGCAAGGAAATTCATAATACTACAAAACATTTTGAAAGAAATTAAAGATCTACATAATGGAAAGTCTTTTTATACATATGAATCGGAAGAATTAATATTGTTAATATTGAATCTATAGATTCAAGGAAATTTCTATAAAGATATAAGCTGACATCTTTCTACAAAATGATAGACATATCCTCAAATTCACAGATACTCATAGAACCCAGAATAATTTAAAAAATGTTGAAAAGAACAAAGTTGGAGAATGCACTTATTTGATTTCTAAACTTACTCATCAAGTTAGTATGGTATTGATTAAGAATAGACAGATCATCGAAAGATGAATGGATAAAGAAGATGTGGTCTATGTATACAATGGAATATTACTCAGCCATTAGAAACGACAAATACCCACCATTTGCTTCAACGTGGATGGAACTGGAGGGTATTATGCTGAGTGAAATAAGTCAGTCGGAGAAGGACAAACAGTGTATGTTCTCACTCATTTGGGGAATATAAAAAATAGTGAAAGGGAATATAAAGGAAGGGAGAAGAAATGTTGGGAAATATCAGGAAGGGAGACAGAACATAAAGACTCCTAACTCTGGGAAATGAACTAGGGGTGGTGGAAGGGGAGGAGGGCGGGGGGGGGTGGAGGGGAATGGGTGACGGGCACTGAGGCGGACACTTGACGGGATGAGCACTGGGTGTTTCTCTGTATGTTGGTAAATTGAACACCAATAAAAATTAATTTAAAGAAAAAAAGAATAGACAGATCAATGGAATAGACTAGAATTTCCAGATGTAAATTCTCATATCTACAGTTAACTTATTTTCTTGACAAAGATGACAACACATTCCCATGGGGAAAGAATAGTTAATTCTAACTATTTTAAGAATAGTTAAAATTTTTGAGGAGATCCTATCCTGTATGCTCCTTTTGGCAACTGCAGGGCTGCTCATTTTCACAGCTGCCATAATTATAAGGCTGTTGCTATTCCAGGCTATTGTGGATTTGGGTAGAAGCAGATGTGAATAGAGCAAGTAAAAAAGCCACAAATTCAGTTGTTCTTACAAGGTTCAGCACTTCTTCTTGGATAAGTACTTCTTAGATTATCACAAGCTCTTGGTTAGTTTCCTAGACTTCTTAAAAACACGATTTTGAATATTTTTCCAGAATTTTTATTGCTTTTATGGATGGATATCCTTACTCTGTTATCACAAAAATCTTTATAAGTCAATTCCTAAAAAGTATATAAATAGCATGTAATTAAAATACAGGAGTTCTATTTTACAAAGTGCTGTAGTGACAGCCTTGATGTGTTAGTGATGACTGTTATAACTTAAATGTATTCAGGTTCGACGTCAAGGAATATGATGATCTTGATAACATTAGTCTAAAGATTAAATAAAGATTATATAAAAAATGGTTAGTACCCAAAAGTATATGTTTAAAGATTCTCCAGAAAAGAGAAGAAGCTGCTATAAAGTGAAAATCAGACTTGAGCCAGTTGAGTAGCTGTGAAAATTTTGGCAAAGTCATATTAACAATCTAGTAGTTTTTCAAATGTGTTTGGGAAATCTCAGGTTTGTCTCCTTCAGGTGGGGGAATGGAGAATAAAACAGTAGTTTTTACATTTATTATTTCATCCAATAAACATTAAACACATAATGTATGTTAGGCATTATGTTAAGAGCTACATATTCAACAAATATCAGATCTTTTTGTTTTGAAGTCTTAATATCCATTGGATATTATTAGTATCAATTGTGTATTGAATATTTGGATGACCTATAATTAAGTCTGAAATCTACTAAAATTTTCTCCCCAAAACTCACTTCTTCTCCTGCAATCTCTATATCTTCTTTAGCTACCGTCTATTCTGTTGTTACATCCACAAACCTCACATACTCTCTGGACTCACCTAATTAATCATGAAATATATTTAAATACTTCATTCCAATATGTCCCAATATTGTTCATGTCTTCATCTTTAGCTCATCTTCTTTAGCTCAGTCACTAAAGTCTCTGAATTGGATTCCTTATCTGATGCATTAAATATAGTCTTGCCTATGTCAATTCAAACATACTATCACAGTCAAAGTGGTATAATAGAACACCAGTATAATTATGTCAAACTTTTTACTCTGTTCTGTTCAAGGTTTCTCAAAAGCCGCATTATTGACTTTTAGGACTAGATCATCATTCCTTGTGTGTCCTATCCGTTGTAAGATGTTAGCTGCATTCCTGGTTTCTATCTGCTTAATATCAGTAGCACAGTCATCCCAACTGTCTTGAAAAAAAAGATCTCTGGATATTGCCCTGCTATAGGCAAAATTGCCCCCTCATTAAAAATCACTCCTCCAGAAAATCAGGAAAAATTATTTCATATCCTTGAATATGGTGTATATGAGTCTTCTTAATCAGGTGGCATTTGCCAATTAGAGAATTTACTACCTTTCCCTCCTCATTTACTGCATGATTGCTTGTTCGATTTAATGTCCTTAAGGAAAGGGACAATTGGATGACTCACTTATCATAATGTTCCAAATATATAACTTGTGTAGAAATAATCCCAAATCAATCTAGAACTGATTCTCTAGCAAAACAAATAAGCTCAGTCTCCATCCATTGGGATGAAACTCCGAATGATTCCCTCCTTCCCATTAAGGAGATCCTCATGCACTGAAAAGCTATGATTTATAGATGTAAAGATTTTCAACAAGAATGCGAGGCTGATGTCAAACACTTTTCTTAAAGGAGAGGGCAGGTTTACACAGACAATAGATAATACTGAATTAAAATTTTATATCATGGGGTGCCTGGATGTCTCAGTCAGTTGAGCCTCTGACTCTTGATTTCAGCTCAGGTCATTAGCTCAGGGTCATGGAATTGAGCTGCTTTAGGTCTCCACACTTAGTGGGGAGTCTGCTTGAGATTCTCTCTCCCTCTCTCTCTGCCCCCTCCACCCCCTCTCAAATAAAATAAATACATCTTATAAAAGTTTTATACCATAAAAGAACAAATTAGTACCTAAAAATATCGGGTAAATTGCTCTATGTCCTGAAATTTTTATTGGACTGTTTGAGGCCCTGTTTATTCGAACAGTAACCTATTACTGTTCAATTAAAACCATTACTATTTCAACTAAATCAAAAAATGTTTTGAGACAATACAGAAATAGTAATTGGGAACTTCTCAATAAAGGAAAATATCTCTGCATGGCTTAAGAGGTCCCCCAAATTATACTGCATTATAGTGCAACCTGGTAAACCATGGTTTATTCATTAGGAAAGATAAAATAATTTTAAAGTATACTCTGTTTAAAGCAGATAATATTATTTAGAACATTTTGTGTAAAATACTGAGACACCTGGGTGTCTCAGCGGTTAAGCGCCTGCCTTCGGCTCAGGGCATGGTCCTGGAATCCCAGAACTGAGTCCCACATCAGGCTTCCTGCATGGAGCCTGCTTCTCCCCCTGCCTGTGTCTCTCTCTTTCTCTCTGTGTGTCTCTCATGAATAAATAAATAAAATCTTAAAAAATAAAAAGAAGAACATTTTGTGTAAAATACTCAATAAATACAAAATGATTTGGCCCTTTTCAGAAAATTAGAAATCAACTTTTATGGAAATAGCATCTATAGAGATAATAAGTTTTTCTTTGAGCAGAGGATAAAAAACAAAATTTCATTTACTCCATTGTTAAAATGAACAAGTATGATAGAGAGTCAACTTTTGGAAATATAAATTATTTAAGTTATGAATTGTGAAAGGAAATAAAGCTTCATATCATAATATAGTAACTTGGAGTAAGTTTATATTGTACATATATACATCTTAAGCCATTAAGTATATGTTAAAAATTATAATCTATCTACCATGTAAAATAAGATCTAGTTTTACACAAGTAAATTTATAATACCAGTAGTTATATGAATGCTTGATTTTAAAAGACAGTACTGACAAAATAGCAAAGTCCTTGCTGAGGCTAATTTATGGATACAAGGTAGGAGGTGTTAAAACTATAAAGCATTTGGAGACTCCTGATGCCATGGCAACTCATTTTTTAAAAAATTCACAATAGACCTAATAAAATACTATCCTCACAGGAATTTAGTTGTCTGAAAATTAGGGATCTTTAATTTTAACACTTCTTAACATTCCAATAGGACCCTGCTAATTTTTGCTAATCTCTTTATGAATAATTTCTTAAAACCATAAAGTGATAAATGGTAGTAATTACAATAAAATATCAGTGCTATTTTTTTCAGTTATACCAAGCAATGTTATTTTAATATTTTAAAAATTACATGTGTTAATATTGTGTGTTTTTAGTGTTACATAGTAATAGCAGGAACTTATTTTTTGAAAGAATAAAAGATTACATAAATTATTTAATTAACAAACACCACTTAATTAAAAATGTATTTAGGGCAGGCACTGTGCTACGTACCTTACAGTGGACATTTGTTGACAAATCTTCTTTGGTACCTGGTGAGTGCTTTATATTAATTATTGTACCCAGTCCTCAGAACAACAGTCTAAGGTGAGTTTAATCATCCTCCTTTTTTTTTTCTGAATAAAAAATTGAAATGAGAACCTCAAAAAGACTAAATGATTCCTTATGATTACACAACCTATAAGAAATAAATTAGGATGCAAATTCTATTTTTCCTTCTTCATGACTACTGTATCAGTCTTTTCTACTATAATACATTGTTTCTGAGTGAATAAATGAATCAATCAATATTCTTGACCTATTAAGGAATACACTTTTAGAATGTCCTTATGTATGAATTAACTTCCTAATTTAGTATGGTAGATAGAATAATGTCCCTCCCCTCCAAAGATGTCTGTGTTTTAATTTTCAGAATCTGTGAATATAATATGTTATATAGATAGGAGAATGGATGCAGATGGAAGTAAGATTACTAATCACCTGAGTTTAAAATAGGGATAATCTTGAATTATCCAGAGAAGACTAATGTAAACAGGTTTCCTTAAAAGTGGAAGAGCTAATTAGAATGTGAGAAGTAATGCAATGTGATAAGAAATCACTCACTGTTGCTGGCTTTGAAGATTGAGGCAAGAGGTGACAAATCAAGGAATGGGTGTGACCTCTAAAAGCTCAAAAAGATCAGGAAGTGGATTCTACTCTAGAACCTTCAGAAAGAATACAGTCCTCCTGACACCTTCATTTTAACCCAATGAGACCCATGTTCCCTACGGGTCTCCCAAGACAATGAGTTTTTTGCTGTTTTAAACATTCAAATAATTTGTAACAGCAGTAACAGGAGATGAATATAGTTAAGCTTTGTATATATTAGTTGTTTTGCTTTGATAATGTACATCTTTATTTCTAAAATAAATAAAAACATGTTCTCTCTTTTGTTTAGCTTATTGTCTTTTAAAAAAGCTGGCATATAGTCTAACTTGGTGATTATAAAGCCTGAAAAACAGATAAGAGTTCTGACTCTTTAAGGGGGTCTGGCAGTCCCAGTGATGCTTTTATACCTCAGTTGAACTGATTCTAAGGAAAAAAAAAAAGATTTTCTCAATGAAAGTATTTATCATTGAATGAGAAGTCCTGAAGTTTCAGACTTGTCTAAGTATGGTACTAAAAAAGATAAAATCTTGACTTTTATAAGAATAGAGAATAAACATATGCCAAATCTGTTTTACAATTCAGTAATAAGGATCAAAAGCATTTTAAGGGAGTAGAAAATATATGCTTTTAGAAACAAATATTAGAATCAGATTACTAGGTTATATACAAAATTATTGGTAATATCCTACAGAGCAATAAACCTGAAACCTTGGGAGGAGGAGTTAGGTAAGATTGCAGAGCAATTGGGGGACCTTATGCTTACCTCATCTTTTGCAACTAGATAAGTATCAAATCATTCTGAACATCCAAGAAATTGATCTGAATGATGAGAGAATTAACTGCAGAGCTAGAGGGAGAAAAGAAGCCACATCATAGAAGGTAGGAGGTACAGAGACATGATTCCAGGGAGTAAAGAATTGTAGGTGCTGTGGAGGGGAAGTAGATTTGACCTTGGAGAGAGAAGACAGAGAGAGACACAGAGAGAGAGAAACATAAAGCTGTGTGTAGGAGATTGCACAAGAGAAACACTTCCCCAAAACCACAGAGAGGAAAAACTAGAGTGGCTAATTATCTCAAGTTTTACAAGCAGTGGAACTCAAAGTTTGAAGTTTCAAAAGTCCACACCTCTGCTAGGTGACACCTGGGAGGTATAGCAGTGCTCCTGTGGGGAGGAGGGCAGAGGCTTAGGAGCAAATAAAATGGTGTGAGAATCCCCTGGGTGGCCCTGGAGGAAACAATTTCCCTTCTTGGAGTGTATTTGAGGTGGCATGGCCTCTCTGGGGCAAAAGAACTTGTGGGTGCCAACATGCTATCCTGTTTATTAGTAAAGGAACAGATATACCTGCTGAGGGTGGAAAACCTTAGTGCCCACTTTTTGCTGTGCCTTACCATAAACTCTGAACCACTGCGTGGTATGTATAACTGTTTTTCTGAGACAAACTGGCACCAGCCACAGCACAGCAAGACCCAGGCTCAGAGGATCAGCATGGTCTACACTGTGTTAGGTCCCTAAAATTTGAGTTTTAAAACCCAGCCATGTGCCTGAGAAAAAAATATATGAGTACTGTGCTGCTGGTAGGCAGACAGCTTAAATGCAGACAGGGTGAGGGCAAGGATCTTATGGAAACCAGGGACATATGAGGGGAGAGATTGTTTGCTCTTCTCTGAGGGCTTCCTGAAGAGTAGTGGGCACAGATTCCCCATTCTGGAGATAAGAGTGTGGAGTGACATCATTTTCCTCCTGCACATATGACTGACCAACTTCAGTGAGCAACACAGAGACCTTAAGTGAAGGCTGGAGCCACTTACATGAAGCCCTACCTGCCTGCAGGTGCATCTTTACTTGGGCAAGTCCACCTTAGAACCAGTGCAGCAGGCCTCTTTCCAATAAAACAAGCACAAATGATTCCCATGCACCAGGTTTAATGATCATACAATGAAAAAAAAAAAAAAGAATAAGAGAAAAGAAAGAAAGAAAGAAAGAAAGAAAGAAAGAAAGAAAGAAAGAAAGAAAGAAAATGGTCATACAATGCTGCAAACCTTCACCTCAAGGTGAAACAAAACAGAGCTTCTTTAATACGCAGACCAAAACACACATAGTTAAAACTTGCTGCACAGTGGGCAAGTTCCAATCACTTTCCACTCCATGGAAAGAGAAGTCTAGACGACTGACCTGAGGGAAGGACCAGCCAAGATGCAACATCAGAGTACACACTCTGAAACACTTCCTGAAGCACCAAACCCAAGACTGTTTAGGACCTTTTCTTAATATAGCCATTACTCTGGGGGGCAGGGTTTTAACAGGCTTTCCTAACACACACACACACACACACACACACACACACACAGAGTGACCCAGACAAAGTGACAAGATGGAGGAATTAACTCCAAAAGAAAGTACAGGAAGAGATCATTGTTAGAGATTTCATCAACACAGATGTAAGATGCCTGAACCAGAATTTAAAACAACAATCACAGGGATACTAGCTGGGCTTGACAAAAGCACAGAAGATACTAGAGAATCCCTTATTGCAGAGATAAGAGAACTAAAAACTATTCAGGCAGGAAAAAAAAAGGCATAAAACCAAGATGCAAAACTGACTGGATACAATGACAACAAGGATGGATGAAACAGAGGAATGAATAAGTGAGATGGAAGACAAAATTATAGAAATAGTGAAGTTGAAAAGAAGAGGGAAAGAAGAGTACTGGATCTCGAAGGTAAACTTAGGGAACCTACTGACTAAATAAAGCATAATAGCGTTTGTATCATAGGAGTACCAAAAGAAAAAGAGGGAAAAGGGGGCAGAAGGTTTATTTGAGCAAATTTTATAGCTGAAAACTCCCCTAATCTGAGGAAAGAAACAGTTATCCAAATCCAAGAGGCATAGAGAATTCCCACTAAATTCAACAAAAGCTGGTCATCACCAATATATATTGTAGTAAAATTTGCAAAATACAGTGATAAGGCAAGAATCCTGAAAGCAACAAGAGAAAAGAAATTCCTAACCTATAAGGGAAGACAAATCAGGTTAGCAGCAGATCTATCCACAAAAAACTGGCAGGCCAGAAGAGAGTGGCATGATATATTCAACAAGCCGAAGGGGAAAAATATGCATTCGAGAATACTTTATCCAGCAACTGTCATTCATAATAGAATGAAAGATAACAAATTTCCTAGACAAAAACTAAAAGAGGTCATGACCACTAAACTAGCCCTAAGAAATATTAAAGAAGCACCTTTGAGTGGGAAAGAAAGACCAAAAGCAACAAAGACTAGAAAGGAACAGAGAAAATCTCCAGAAACACTGACTTTGCAGGTAACGCAATGACACTAAATTCATATCTATCAATAATCACTACAAATGTAAATGGACTAAGGCTCCAATTAAGACACAGATATCAGAAAGGATAAAAAAACCAAAACCCATATATATGCTGCTTGTAAGAGACTCATTTTAGATCCAAAGACATTTCCAGATTGAAAGTGAGGGGATGGAGAAAAATCTATCTATATCAGACAAGCTAGACTTTAAACCAGATTGTGAAAAGAGTTGAAGAATGGTACTATATCATAATAAAGGTCTATCCAACAAGAAGATCTAATAATTGTAAACATTTATGCCCCCAACATGGGAGCACCCAAATTTATAAATCAATTAATAGCAAATACATAAAGAAACTCATTGATAGTAATGCAAAAATAGTAGGAGGCATTAACATCCCACTAAGCAAAAAAGACAGATATCTAAGCAGAAGATCAACAAGAAAATAAGGGCTTTGATTGACAAACTACATTAGATCCATTTAACAGATGTATGCAGAACATTACATCCTAAAATCAGCAGAGTACACATTCTTTTTGAGTGTATATGGAACATTCTCCAGAATAGATCATATACTGGTCACAAATCAAGCCTCAACTGATACAAAAAGATTGAGATCATAACATGCATATTATTTTCAGACAACAAGGCTATGAAACTTGAAGTCAACCACAGAAAAACTGTGAAAAGACCACAGATACATGGAGGTTACAGAACATTTTACTAAAGAATGAATGGGTTAAGAGGAAATTAAACAAATAAAAAAATTAAATCAAATGAAAATGAAAACATGACAGTCTAAAACCTTTGGGATGCAGCAAAGACAGTTATAAGAGGAAAATATAAAGCAATACAGGCCCTCAAGAAGTAAGAAAAATCTCCAACAATACACAACCTAACCTTACATCTAAAGGAGCTAGAAAGGAAACGAGTAAAGCCTAAATCTAGTAGAAAAGAAATGATAAAGATTAGAGCAGAAATAAATGTTATCAAAACAAAACAAAGGAGTAGAACAGATCACTGAAACTGAGCTTTTTTAAACAATTAATAAAATGATAAATCCCTAACCAGACTTTTTAAAGAAAGTGAAAGGACCCAAATATGTAAAATTACCAATGAAAGAAGAGATCACAACCAACACCACAGAAATATAAACAATTATGAGAATATCAATTACACACCAACAAATTGGGCCATCTGAAAGAAATGAATAAATTCTTAGAAACATATAAACTACCAAACTACTGAAACAGCAAGAAATAGAAAATTTGAACAGACTCATAACCAGCAAAGAAATTGAATCAGTAATCAATAACCTTCCCCCAAACAGAAGTCCAGGGCCAGAGGGCTTCCCAGGGGGAATGCTACCAAAATTTAAAGAAGGACTAATGCCTATTTTTCTCAAACTGTTCCAAAAAATAGAAATGGAAGGAAAACATTCAAACTCATTCTATGAGGTCAGCATTACCTTGATCCCAAAACCAGAGAAAGATCTGACTTTAAAAAGAGTTATAGGCCAATATCCCTGATGAACATGGATGCAAAAATTCTCAACAAGATACTAGTTAATTGAGTCCAACAGTACATTAAAAGAATTATTTACTACTATCAAGTGTGATTTATTCTTGGGATGCAGCAGTGGTTCTATAACCACAAATCAATCACATGATACACCACATTAATAAAAGGAAGGATAAGAATCATATGATCCCTTCAACAGATAAAGAAAAAGCATCCACTCTTGACAAAGTACAGCATCCATTCTTGACAGAAGTTCTCAACAAAGTAGGGATAGAGGAAACATAACTCAACATCATGAAGGCCATATAGGAAAAACCCACAGCTAATATCATCCTCAATAGGGAAAAACTGAGAGCTTTTCCTCTAAAGTCAGGAACAAGATAAGGATATGCACTCTCATCATTGTTATTTAACATAGCATTGGAAGTTTTAGCTCAGCAATCAGATCACAAAAAGAATAAAAAGCATCCAAATTGGCAAGGATGAAGAAAGCTTTGACTCTTTGTAGACAACATGATATTCTATGTAGAAAACCTATAAAAATCAGTAGAACTAATACATGAATTCAGCAAAGTCACAGGATAAAATCAATGTACAGAAATCCATTGCTTTTCTATACACCAATAATGAAGCAAGCAGCAGCAAATCAAGGAATTTATCTCATTCACAATTGCACCAAAATCCATAAAATACCTAGGGATAAACCTAACCAAAGAGATAGATGATCTGTCCTCTAAAAACTATTGAACACTTATGAACGAAATGGAAGATGACACAAAGAAATGGAGAAAAATTGTATACTCATGGATTGTAAGAACAAACATTGTTAAAATGTCTATACTACCCAAAGCAATCTATACATTTAATGCAATCTCCATCAAAATATCACCAGCATTTTTCACAGAGCTAGCACAAATGATCCTAAAATCTGTACAAAACCACAAAAGAATCCAACGAGCCAAGCAGTCTTGTAAAAAGAAAAGCTAAGCTGGAGGCATCACGATTCCAGATTTCAAGCTATATTACAAAGCTGTAGTAATCAAGACAGTGTGGTACTAGCACAAAAACAGACACATAGATCAATGGAACAGTATAGAAAGCCCAGAAGTGGACCCACAGCTGTATGGTCAACCAATCTTCCACAAAGCAGGAAAGAACATCCAGTGGAAAGAAAGAGTCTTTTCAACAAATGGTACTGGTAAAACTAGGCAGAAACATGCAAAAGAAACTAAATGGGCCACTTTCTTACACTACACAAAAATAAATTCAAAATGGATGAAAGACCTAAATGTGAGACAGGAAGCCATCAAAATTCTGGAGAACACAGGCATCCATAGCAACTTCTTACTACACATGTCTCAAGAGACAAGGGAAACACAGCAAAAATGAACTATTGGGACTTCATCAAGATAAAAAGCTTCTGCACAGTGAGGGAAACAATCAACAAAACTAAAAGGCAACATATGGACAGGGGAGCTATCAACGTTAAAAACAACATAAAAAAACTTGTAGTGCATGTTTTACAGGGTCTGACATTTAATAAGAACTTTACTGTTAGCTATTATTAATTATATATCTTAAAAAGGGTGCATGAAGTTAAGATATCCTCAAATGGAAAATAACCATTTGAGATTAGAAGTTTTGTGGTGTTTTGTCTGAATGACACCTTCAGTTTTAAAAAAAGGCAAATTACTAAAGAAAAAATTTCACAAGCTTTGTTAAGATGGTGTCAGAAAGGGTACATGTACATATGCATCTATATTGGGGGAAAAGTAACAGGGACTAATGAGAGTAGGAAAAAAATTGGTGAGCAAGTGACTCAACAATAAAAATTGAAATAAAAACTCATGTAATAGCTAAGCTTAAGCAAAATTATCTGCGCATTTTTTTCAGAAGTAGTAAGAAGAGAGTAAGAGAATGGGATATTGTGTCAAACACTACTAAAAGATTAAAAAAAAAAAAATGGGCCCAGGGATCTACTGCAAAGAAGAAAACAGAAAGCAAGAAATCAGATTGAACCTCTGCAGACTTTAAACTCAGGTTTCAAAAATACCACAGACGCTGTACCCCAGCATCCTGACATCATGTTCTTAGGGACTTCTGAAATATTTAATCTCCTTAATCTTCCACTTTGTATGGACATTCCCATCCATTTCGTTGACTAAACAGGTACTCAAATTTCTCCAAGGATTCTGTGTTAACTCTTCATAGGACATAACATTTCTCTACTAAAAAACAACAGGTGGTTGGCTGCTACAAATTCCTGGATATTAATAATTATCATCAATGACTTCTCATATCCTTTCAAAAGTACTTATTTATGCCACTCTCTCGATTGATTTCTTTCACCAGCTGCCAGGGCACTGCAAAATCTTGCATGAAGGCTTTTTGTTATCATTTCACTTTCTAACCTTGCTCATAGACTTCAGTTTTCTCACTGTTCACCTGTACCAAAAATGGTTTTGTAATTCCTTGAACTCTTATTTAAGTAATTTTTACATTCTCCACATTTTACTTACATGCCCTCACACTGACCGTCTAGTTTACCTCTTCAATAAAAATATGGCTGTTCTAAAATGCAGTGCACATCTGATGTCTGCAGAGTTCAAAGCAAAAGCATGCAGACTTGAAATTTTGTTTAACTCTATAGGTTTTCTATGAGAACAACACAGCATGCCTTTGTTTTACATCATTAATGCACTCATAAAGGCTTTCCTCATCCTCTCTCTATCCGGCATCAAGGACATATAAGCTCTTGTTTAAAAGGAGTATATAAAGAATCTGTTAAAAGTAAAAATTCTTATCTATTAGTAACAAGTTACAAAATATTAAAAAACTACATAGAAAAAAATAAGTGCTTTCTCATAGTCAGTCATCCCTTTCTTGGGAATGTGACATTTTTATTTTCTTTCCTGCCTTACTGATTTTCTCCATGTAGGACCATCATTACTTGAGATTTCAATTACTACAACAATTTTTAATGAGTCTGACTTTAATTCCTCTATTTTCTAATATGTTTTGAATACCAAAACTTTTGTGACTTCTTACAGTAACTATGATACTATAATTTTCTTGCTAAAATGTTTATAAAAATAATCTTATGTTTATATCATTTATTCATTCAATAACTATTTGATGCTCATTACAGTCTATTTCCTACTCTTCATCACATGAAAACAATAATATATAAGGCATAAAATTAAAAACTTAAAATTTTAGTTTTAAAAAGTAGAGAGTAATATGTAGAGTGATAGTGTAAATGAAGGCATTTCTATAAAGGTGGTCAAGAAAAGGGCTTTTAAGCTGTTATCATTCTAGTTAATTTATCTAAAAGAGACAGCCAGGAAGCAGAATATTCTCGACAAAGTGTAAAAAACAGTGTAGAGACTCCAGGGCAAAAACAAACTTTGGGGCTGTGGAAAGTAAAGATGATCTGTTCTGTCACAAAGAGTGAGGAGGAGACTGGAAGATGAGGTGAGAAAGGAATACAGGACCAGATGGTGTTGGGAGGCCATAAAAAAAGCTTTGTATTTCATTCTTTTTTAAAGATTTATTTATTTATTCATGAGAGATACAGAGAAAGAGAGGCAGAGACATAGGCAGAGGGAGAAGTAGGCTCTCTACAGGGAGCCCGATCTGGACTCGATCCTAGATCCCAGGATCAGGCCCTGAGCCAAAGGCAGACACTCAACCGCTGAGCCACCCAAGCATCCCTTTTATTTCATTCTAAGTACAAGGTGATACTTTTGGAGGTAGGATTCTTCTGATTCCAAGTTAATGAAGGGCAATTTAAACAACTGCTAGGGAAAGACCCCAGGAAATTTAATGAGAGAATATTGGGGTATCTCATAAATGCAACTCTAGCAATAGAGCTGGTCTCAGGAACAGTGTCAGCGATTGGAGATCTGCTATCAAGAGATGATGTAATCTCTCTCCATTTTGCTTCTTTCAATGTGTCTGCTTCATCATTCTTTCTTTGGAATATGTTTTTTGCTCCTTGTGGAATATGGCCATCAAAAACTCACAAGTGGGGGTGGCCCA
The DNA here is from genome assembly GCF_018345385.1 of Vulpes lagopus. NCBI lineage: Eukaryota > Metazoa > Chordata > Mammalia > Carnivora > Canidae > Vulpes > Vulpes lagopus. Next base: position 38,938,683 of record NC_054839.1, on the reverse strand, counting down.
GGTGGCCCAGCGGTTTAGCACTGCCTTCAGCCCAGGGCCTGATCCTGGAGACCCTGGATGGAGTCCTACATCAGGCTCCCTGCATGGAGCCTGCTTCTCCCTCTGCCTGTGTCTCTGCCTCTCTCTCTCTCTCTCTCTCTCTCTCTCTCTCTCTCTCTCTCTCTCCTGAATTAAAAAACAAAACAAAATAAAACAAAACTCACAAGTGCCATAATGACAATACTGGATTTTCCTCTACTTTCTGCCTTTTCCTCTCTTTCTCTCCATCTCTTTTTCTGTTAGTTCTAAAATTTGTAAAAATAAGTACTACTGTGTTGCACATCCAGCAACGCCTGAAAATGAGGTAGATAAAAAGGCAAATACTTGCATATTTTTATTAAAGCAAGTATTTTACTCTAGCATTTAAAGTATTCCATAATATTTTCCCAAACCATTCCTATGTGAACCTTCCAAGAAATTTTTAATGGGTTATTCAGAGGTTCTTTTTTTTTTTTCTCTCTCTTTTTTACTCAGAGGTTCTTGAAGGGAAACTGTATTCTACATCTCCACCAAGACCAATTCCATTAGGTCTTGTATTCCTGTTTACTTTAAGGATTACTTAAAGTATAAGTCTCCTTGATAATCAATTGTTATCCACATATGATTCAGTATTGCCATTAACCTCAAAATGCTTGCCAATATACTTGCTCTATACAAACTTCCAGTTCTTTCCTCAGAATTCTCCCTTAGTGAATAGAAAATTCCAAGATCTCCTCATGCAATTCTCATACCTTCTCCTAACACCTTTGTTTAACTGTATGTGGTTACTCTTTGATGATTTTTTCAGTGACACACAAAATTAGAAGACATTTACTTCTCTGACATCATATACTTTTGGGAGGAGAGGAAATGAGAGCTGCCATCTTTCTAAGATATATTTATGGTTTGTAGTCTTCCTATATACTTCTATCACCATTCTTGGTGAATTCAACATCCAGGTTAATGAGCCCCTCGAAACATATTTGCATCCATCTTCCTGTTCAACCACTATGTCTAAGTGACTATTACTATTAGCCATTAAATTAGATTTTCTACTGCCTTATTTTCCCTTCTTCAGTTCATCTATTCATCACAGATCATCTTGAGTATTCCTTTTATATCCCAAACAGATCATACAAATACATCTCAAATTTTTTACAGGAGTCTTTATATTATGTAGAACAATATTTAATTTTGTGCCGTATTTTAGCCAGGCCTTACAAGATCTGGCAATTCCAAACTCTCAAACTCACCTGGTGTCTTTTAGAGGTCTCTCCATTCTCTTGATTTTTCTTGTCTTAAAAGCCCTCTGGCATTCCTTGGATCATGCCATGTTTTCTTCTTGCTTTAAGGTCTTTACAATAATTTTTCATTCTCATGCTGTCTCTGAAATACAGAATATAGTTCCCAATTTTTCCAATATATAGATAGTGATATAGTTATACTGCTCATCCTTCAACTTAAATATGAGCCTTTAGAAAAACTTCACTCATCACCCTGGTAAGTCCTTCTACTCAATGTTTTTATCGCACTCTGTTAATTTATTGTTTTATTCTGTTGTAAACTGCCATAAGACAAAGAGGCACTATATTACTGTTTTTTCATAAATATCTGATCCTTTAATAGTTGGAGGGGATTTAAAAAATATATAATATATACATAAGATATATCAATGTATATGATAAATTATATTATATATTTATATATATGTAAGATATATATAAATATAAATATATATAAAATCTCCTAACTTCATGTGCTACAATGAAAATAAGCCACCCAAGTGTCCCTCTACCTGATATTCTATCATATGGCTATAATTAGCAAAACCCAAACAAATAAACTCCAAAATAATTTAGCATTCACTTACAAGACTCTGTAATTTAAAATTGCTCATTGCATAGAAGGTGCACCAGAATCATATTAAACAGTATACTATTTGTGATGACCAATTAACCATACAATAAAGGTAATTATCAATAATATTCTATTCAGTGGCAAATGCATTATTATTCCAGGTTTAAATGTTAAGCTTCAGCTGAAAGAATATAAATAACTAGATTCATCAAATCCTAATATTACTCTTCAGGTAAGGATAGATGTTTCTATTCAATACGTCCAACTAAAAGGCTTATTTTAAACACCACTCACTTCATTGACAATAATTAATTTCTAACATTGATTATGTTCATCAATAAAATACATTGTGTTGATAATAAATATAGCTGGTGATGTTGGTTCTTGTCTCACGGAGTTGAAAAATGAATCTCGCAGAGAGTGAGCAAAGTGATAGAAGTTTATTAGGTAGAGATACAGAGAAAGCTCTCAGAAGTGAGAGGGGTCCTGACAGGGTTGCCACTGAGGATTTTTATGGTCTTTTACAGGAAGCTTACCAGGGTACTTGGTAAATTTCTAATCAATATCAGGGTAGATATTTAGGAGAAACATGGTTGGCTTATAACTGTCATAATAACAAACAAGATGTTTTTATAAATACCATGAGCCTAAACAAGGGGTTCCCTTCTTTCTGGTTAATATCTCCTCCATAATATTTCTCTACATCTAATATTTCTGTGATTACTTAGTAGCCATTAAAGGGGGATATTCCCTAACATTTTGGAGCTAGGTAACTAGGTATATTTTGTGTTTTTTACTGTCTTATCTCTGTGTTCTTGGGATGGGTAGGAGCCTGACTCTGCGGCCTTTCCCTTATGTTTCCTTGCCTAGCCCCATCTGTTCCTAACTCGTTCCTACATCACTGGGACACCTGGGTGGCTCAGTGGTTGAGTATCTGCCTTCTGCTCGGGTCGAGACCTGCATTGAGCTCCCCGTGGGGAGCCTGCTTCTCCCTCTGCTTATGTCTCTGCCTCCCTCTGTGTGTTTCTCATGAATAAATAAATAAAATCTTTTTAAAAAGAGAAATAAATGTAGCTGAATTAAAATATTGTTGTGGTTTCTTCTGGAGTGTTTTGAAGACACTAATAAACAAGGCAGAATGTAATTCTGATCAGGATATTGAACAGTTTGGTGTATATTAGACAAAAGTGTGTGTATGTGTGCATATTGCACATATATATACACAAACAGAAACCATTAATATCAGTATGACACAACATACCCTTATATTACCCTTATACCCTGGTACAGATTTTTTTTTTTTAGATTTTATTTACTTGAGAGAAAACAAGTGAGAGAATGCACAAGCTAGGTGGGAATGGGGCAGAGGGAGAAGGAGAAGCAGGCTCCCCACTGAGCAAAGAACCCGACTCCAGGCTCAATCCCAGGATCCTAGGATCATGATCAGAGCTGAAGGCAGACACTTAAGTGACTGAACCACCCAAGTGCCTCTCTACCTGGTATAGAATTGAATAATATTTGGGAAATGAATGCAGACTTAAGTTATTTCTATCTCTTTCATTATACTACCTTCCAGGTTTTCTTGTATAATCCAAATTTTATTGTACAAGTTTCAAAGTCTACTTGATTCAAAAGTCTTTCTGGCTTCTACATTCAGAATTTCTTTTATTGAAAAAAATTCTTGTATTGTTCTACTACATATTGTGGCATTAATTTACCACATGATACATTTTTGTGTTACTATGCTTGCAAGCATGGCATTTATTTAAACAATTATTTATATTAGGAGATTGTTGAGACCAACATTGTTTTTTACACTTCTTGACCTTTATAGCCACAGCGCAGCTTCCATCTCCACTCAATCCTTCAAGATTTTTTGCAATCCTGAGGATCCAAATATTATTTTTTAGAATTTAATTACTGATATTTCATCTTCATTTCCTGCTTGTGATTTGCTCCATCACAATTTCTAATAAAAGAACAGTTGAATATATGTATCTTAATTAAATATATCTCTAAATAAATTTCATCTAGTTAACTCAGTTACAGAATCCAGATAATTATCAAGTACTTATGCTCCCAGATATTATTATAGGTGCTCTTGACTTGACATTTATGCTAGGAATGGTTATGAGTGTCAGAAAAATTATTCAAAGTTCATAAATAGACAAAAGAGAATGCTGGATGTATTGTCAGCAGAGTGTTGGGGTTGAAGTGTTAATTGTCTATTACACAACTGTATACAGAAAGAAGTTAACTTGCATATTGTTGTCCAGTAGAGATGGAAGTATTTACTATCCATTGGGACCAATAACAATAAAGATAGTAATTTTTGGCTCTGTCGGACATTAACCAGTTTTGTAAATAATCCAAAAATATCTTTCTAATATTTCTTTGTTAAACTGATTAAGTTTTTAAATATTCTTTGGACTGGTTTTCACATCTTATAGATTCCTTCATTAATTGAGTTAAATAAAATCACTGACATGTCTTTATACACTTGAATTAAAGTCACAATATTACCTTTTTGAAAATTATACTATGAAATTAGGACACTTTTAATGGATACTGGTGTTTTATCAAAGTATATAATCATTTTATAAGCAAGATAAAATACAGACTGCACAGTAACCTAATTTAACAATGGTGTTAAAGATACCTTCCTCATGCAAGTTGTAAGAATAAGAGAAAGAAAATACTGCTATTTAAAAGGCTCTAGCTGTATGAGACATAATTCTAAGAAGATTGTGCAATTCATCGTAGGGAGTAAAGAGCTCATTGTTTGGGAAAGCTTTGTTAAAATCTTTTGATTAAACAGAGACAGACAAAATGCAGTTCTTCTAGAAGTGTTTCAGGTGCTTCTCTAGTTTTCCAAACTTTTTTTTTTTTAATTTTTAAAATATTTTCTTTGTTTTGAGAGAGAGAACATGAGCTGGGGGAAGGGCAGAGGCTGAGGGAGAGAGAAAATCTCCTACAGACTCTGCTCTGAGTGTGGCGCCTGACTTGGATCTGGAACTCACTACCCTGAGATCATGACCTCAGTCAAAAACAAGAGTCAGACACTTAACTGAGCCAAGCCAAGCACTCCTCCAAATTTTATATGCAGAAATTCAGCTTGGTATTGTTTGTAAAATGCAGATTCTTGGGTTATGTATTGGAAAAACCCATAGCTCTCTTCCTGCATGTCTCCTTTGCTTTCACATAGAACATTTCACTTTGGTCACTTCTGGTGTTTGTGGTTTTTTTCTCTTCCACAACAGGCAATTCTCTGCAATATTACCTGGATGCCCTACAATTTAACCCAACTCTAACACTATCTTCCTGGAGATAAGGGCTCAGTCCCACAAAACTACTCCCTACTTCAGATGCCATCATAACTAGTAGGTCCTGAGGTTACTCAGAACTTCTGTCTGACTTTGCTATTAATTGAAGGTTCCCATGACCTCCTCCCTTTTTGACTTTCTCAGAGTGAATTACAGAACTGAGGTAAACACTTATGTTTACCAATTTATTAAAGGATATAATAAAAGATACTAATGAACAGCTAGATGAAGAAATACATAGGGTGAGGACGGAAAGATTCCCAAACATAGGAGCTTCTGTTGGCATAGCATTTAGGTGCATCACCCTTCCAGTACAGGTATGTGTTCACCCATCTGGAAGCTCACTGAACCCCATACTACTAGAATTTTATGGCTGTCTCCTTATGTAGGCAGATCATTTTTTTTCAGGTGGTAACCAATGGTCATACATTTCCTTTCTTTTTTTTTTTAATTTAAGTAGACACACAATATTATTAGTTTCAGGTGCACAGCATAGCAATTTGATAATTCTATGCATTACTCAATGCTCACCATGATAAATGTAGTCACCATTTGTTATCATAAAACATTGTTATGATATTATTGATTATATTCCCTATACTGTTATTCATCTTGATGACTTTTTATAAGTGGAAATTGGTACTTTTTAGTCCCCTTCACCTATTTCACTCATTTCTCCACAACCCTCCCCTCTGGTAACCACTAGTTTGTTTTGTCTGTTTCTGTTCCCGTTTTTGTTGTTGTTACTTATTTTTTAAAAGATTCTACATGTAAGTAAAATCAGATTGTATTTGTCTGACTTGTTTCACTTAGTATGTTGCAGAAATATATAAATATATATATATAATATATATTTATTGATTCATCCTGTGGTTCTAAAAATAGCTGCACCCCTCTATAACTGTAGCTTCTAGAAACGGTTTCTGGCTGTTACTAATCCCTGAGTAACTTGAAACCTCCTATGAAATCACTTAATTCCATCCATAACACTATAAATAGTTACTTCAATTAAGGCTTTTAAAAATACAAGATGAATATGCTATCTTTTGAGGCAACAATGACTGATATAAAGAATTCAGTTTCAGGTGACCCTTTCATTTCCTAGGATATGCACTGAGATACCTCTGTATACTTCAGCCAATTTAAAGAGTTCTCTTTTCTCATATCCTTATGCTAGAATGCATAGCCAAGTAATTTTAATTATGGCAGCTCCACAATAATGAAATTACTTTAGAGATTACTGGTTCTAAGAATATTGTTGATTTATTATCTTTCATAAGATGATAATCGTATATATTTTACACTACACACACACACACACACACACACACAGAATTTTGCATGAAAGTCTGAAGACGTCAGGTATCTCAGATTAAACAGAAGAACTCTTGCTTAGGATATAGTAATTCAGTCCAGCAGGAAAAAAAAACAAAAAACAATCCAGTCATGAAATGGGCAAAAGACATGAACAGAAACCTCACAGAGGAAGACATAGACATGGCCAACAAGCACATGAGAAAATGCTCCACATCACTTGCCATCAGGGAAATACAAATCAAAACCACAATGAGATACTACCTCACAGCAGTGAGAATGGGGAAAATTAACAAGGCAGGAAACCATAAATGTTGGAGAAGATGCGGAGAAAGGGAAACCCTCCTGCACTGTTGGTGGGAATGTGAACTGGTGCAGCCACTCTGGAAAACTGTGTGGGAAGATCCTCAAAGAGTTAAAAATAGACCTGCCCTACGATCCAGCAATTGCACTGCTAGGGATTTACCCCAAAGATACAGATGCAGTGAAACGGCAGGACACCTGCACCCCAATATTTATAGCAGCAATGTCCACAATAGCCAAACTATGGAAAGAGCCTCGGAGTCCAAAAGATGAATGGATAAAAGAAGATGTGGTTTATGTATACAATGGAATATTACTCATCCATTAGAAACGACAAATACCCACCATTTGCTTCGACGTGGATAGGACTGGAGCGTATCATGCTGAGTGAAATAAGTCAATCGGAGAAGGACAAACATTATATGGTCTCATTCATTTGGGAAATATAAAAAATAGTGAAAGGGAATAAAGGGGAATGGAGAAAAAAATGAGTAAGAAATATCAGAAAGGGAGACAGAACATGAGAGACTCCTAACTCTGGGAAACGAACTAGGGGTGGTGAAAGGGGAGGTGGGTGGGGGGTCGGGGTGACTGGGTGATGGGCACTGAGGTGGGCACTTGCAGGATGAGCACTGGGTGTTATTCTATATGTTGGCAAATTGAACACCAATAAAAAATAAATTTATAAAAAGAAAAAAAGAAAAAAGTGTATACAGAATAATGAAACTTTAAATCCATTTGTGTGTGTATGTAAACTTTAATAATATCAGTTTCATTAAAAACATTTAGATAAATATGTTAAGACAAAGATTTTTTATCCACACATATAATAAGCATCTAAGAAATGTCTAGATAAATTGAAAGAGAGGTCATGGTACATTTCTTATCAAATCAGAGACTTCTTTTCTAATAAGAATTTTATGTATCAATTCCTCAAATTTGCAATTCTAATTACATTAATATAATATTATTATATTTCTTAAGTTCCTCTTTTAAGATAATACAGTGGTGTAGGAGTTTATTTTTTATTTTTAAATTTTTAATTCCAGTATAGTTAACATACAGTGTGATATTTATTTCAGGTGTACTATATAGTGATTCAACACTTCCGTATTTTACTCAATGTTCATCAAGATAAGTGTACTCTTAATCCCCTCCATCTATTTAACCCATTCCTCCACTTATCTCTCCTTTGGTAACCATTCATTTGTTCTCTATAGTTAAAAGAGTCTAGTTTTTGGTTTTTCTTTTTTTTTTCCTTTTTCTGTTTTTGTTTCTTAAATTCCACACATGAGTGAAATCATATGATACTCTCTAGATCCAACTATGTTGTTGCAAATGGCAAAGGTTTCATTCTTTTTTATGGCTAATATTCCAAATATTCCAGTGTGTGTGTGTGTGTGTGTGTGTGTGTGTGTGTGTATGTATGTATCATCTCTTCTTTTATCCATTCATCTATCAATGGACACATAGGTTGCTTACATAAGGGGTGTATGTATCCCTTTGAATTAGTGTTTTTGTCTTCTTTGGGTAAATATCCAGTAGTGTCATTACTGGATCATAGGGTAATTCCAATTTTATTTTTTTGAGGAACCTCCATATTTTCTCCTATTGTGGTTGTACTACTTTGTATTCCCACCAACAGCACATGAGGGTTTCCATTCTCATTGCAGGAGCATACGGTATAGATATTTTCTCTTTCCTCCTGAACTACCAAATCTGTATTTTATCATATTGATATAATAGAAATCAAGAGAACAATATTTTTCTTAAGGATTTATTTGAGAGAGAGAAAAGAGAGAGAGAGAGAGTAGGAGGGTGAGGGACAGAGGGAGAGGGAGGGAGAGAATCTCAAGCAACTTCTCCACTGAGCATGCCCAAATGTGGGGCTTGATCTCACAACCCTGAGATCATGAGCTGAACTGAAATCAAGAGTTGGCTACTTAACTGACAGAACCACTCAGGTGCCTCTCTTTTTAATGTTTTTTTTTTATAAAGATTTTATTTATTTATTCATGAGAGACACAAAGAGAGAGAGAGAGAGGCAGAGACACAGGCAGAGGGAGAAGCAGGCTCCATGAAGAGGGCCCCAGGTGGGACTCCATCCCAGGTCTCCAGGATTATGCCCTGGGCTGAAGGCAGCACTAAACCGCTGAGCCACGTGGACTATCCTCTTTTTTATGTTTTTAAACAAAACATAATAGTACCTATTAGTTCCCATGTATTCTTTGCTTTTAGGGGAATGTCTTTGGTGTAATCTTGGCTGGAATATCAGCTGTACTCACACACACATGCACACACACACACACACACACACACAAAACCAAAAAAAAAAAAAAAGCCAAAAAAACAAAACAACAACATGGCATCCACAATCCTCTTGTCCCTGCAACTTCAGATAAATTCATTAGCAATAATTTGAATTAATAAATCTCTTTTAATATCCTAACTCTGTTAATATAAATATAAAAGTCATTTAGAAAATATTACTAAAGTGTGAGGTGAGACTGATATAATCTTGCATATTATAAAATAGTCTCAACTGGGAAAGGATGAGATTGGGGATCTAGGTAGCAAATTAGATTGATGTGCTGTCCTCGACATAATGGCATTTTCATTTCTGAGCCCTACCAAGACCAAAACAAAACCATTTTTTATGGTTGCTCAAAATCCCAGGAGAAATGAGTTCAGGTGGTCTCGACTTAGTTTCTCATGTACAAAGGGACACATCAAAACGCTGTCATACACTGATAGTAATTTATCACTTTCACTTTTAAGAAGCTATGGGATTACAAGCATGAAGCAAATAACAGCAAAAAGAAGTATTTCTAGAAGCATTTTTTTTCCTTTTGCCTCAGCTTGGAGTTTCTATTTTATTAGAAGAACGGTCTTATAAAACAAAAATTACATTTGTCATGATGTAGTCATTGAAATTTTCTTTAAATATTCAATTATTAACACTTATAATATGAAAATTATGTCACTTGTAACCATTGCTCATAATAAATAGAGCAGCCACATAAAGTTATCATTCATCTTTAAAGTCATTATAAATCAGATATCAAACAAAACTTAAAAAAAATTTTATGCATTTTTATCACTCAGATAAAATACAGTAGGCCTCTTAAGTATACAAAATTTATAGGTTTAAATGTTCTGAGGAATTCAAAAGTCTGTTATGTTTCAAAGAAAACAAGTGGTTGAAAATATTATAGTTAATATAAATAATTAAGTAAAACCTTATAGAGTTTGATGCCTTCAGAAGTGCAATAATGTGACATTACAATGTGGATACATTATTTTAGATGTTTGCTGTGGATATTCAACTCTTCATTCACCCTAAATATTTCCTTGACATATTGGTCTCACGGAAATCTGAAATGTCAACAGTGTGACAGTCAAGAGAAGCATATCAGTATTTGAATCATTACAGAGATGTGGGTCACAAGAAGAGGACACAGTATAATTTATTAAAATATTATTAGGGGCCTTTCTCAGATATTGACTAAGAATATTAAATCAGATAAGAAGTTAGATGAATTTTTGATAATATAAAATCTAAAAGTTCGTATGTATATGATAGTGCATTTCAATTTTGAATACAAGAAATAGAGAACTATATTTAGGTGTCCTTTAAAACAAATTAAAAGAAAGATGGAGAATGTCAGAGCTTATTAAGAAGCAATAGCTATTCTATCCCATTGAAAATGTCATAAAAAAGATAATACAAAAATTAACTCTTGTTAGCTGATATTGAAATAGATTTTCAGTAGAAATTCACTATGATTATCAGGCTGATGAGAGTAAATTTTTTTGATCACATAAACAAGTTTTCTTATTATGAAAGATGTATGTTAGAGGTAAACTTACAAACATTTATCATATTTTACTCTTATAAAGTTTCAAAAGAGCATGAGGTTGAATGGCTGAACTCATGTAAAATAAAATGTAGCATTAATACATCAAAATACATCATTTAATAAATGTACATTACAAAGAATGTAGTAATGTTTCATACATTATGGAATTTTTTAAATTCTTTAATTAAATTTTATCAACTTTGCTAAGCAGTTTTATTATTCTTTACAAATAAATAACTCTCACACTTTCTAATTGAGAAATGAGCATCATTATATTCACAAGAGAATGAGAAAGAAAAGAACCTTATGAAGAAAAAAGAATAGGTGATAAGCAGATCTAATGTTTCATTTAAAAATTAGATTTAAAAAAATTTTCATTTCAATCAGTATCCATAAAAATCAGGAAAACTCAAAGAAGAGGCAATAAAATGACTTTTTAATTATTTCAATATTCTCCAAATGAGGTAAAAGAATCCCTTTTTCCATTACAGTGTTATAGAACTAAGATAATAAACTTCCATTAATAAATCAGTAATTGTGAAAAGAATCTCTTCATGAATCCTAGAAAACTATACATTGTTATCGCTCACTGGAAAAGCTAATTTTTAAAATTCAGTAGAGTCCTCTTCATTTTTAAGATTTTTAAAGACTAACACAAAAATGTAAACAAACACATTATTAAATTTAATATTTTTATTTAAATTATTTCTCAAAAACTCTTAAGGTATTTCATTGTCTTCACAACTGTCTTTATTTTTTTTCACATCTGTTTTTAGATATAATTAACCTCATCATGACTCAAATATCCTATGATTACTTTCAAAGCTCAATATCTTACTGTATCATTTTTAGTCCTATTCTTTTAGTCTTAGTATTAAATTCAAGTTTATTTGTCCTGTTGCCTCAATTAAACTCAAGAAAGAAATTTAATTGTAAGAATAATTTTAATATAAAAGATAACAAAGGGTATTTACCACAAATCTACATTATTTCACTATTGAGATCAGGAAGTAACATGATTCACATAGCCTCCATCCATCAACACTATAATAATAACAATTTGCAGGGATCCTTGGGTGGCTCAGTGGTTTAGCGCCTGCCTTCAGCCCGGGGTGTGATTCTGGAGACCCGGGATCAAGTCCCATGTTAGGGTCCCTGCATGGAGCCTGCTTCTCCCTCTGCCTGTGTCTCTGCCTCTCTCTCTCTTTCTCTCTCTCTCTCTCTCTCTATATATATATATATATATATATATATGTGTGTGTGTGTGTGTGTGTGTGTGTGTGTGTGTGTGTCTCATGAATAAATAAGTAAAATCTTAAAAAAAAATAACTATTTGCTCCAGGAAAATCCAAGAAAGTCCAGGACAACAGACTGCCATAGTCACTATCTTTGCTCTTTGCTTCAGGAAATGCTTATAATTTATCTGGGTTAAGAGTTTGCTCATTAGGGCAAGTTGTTTTATCAAAACAATTTCTCACCTGTATGAAAAGCTCAATTATCAGAACACAGTTTTCTTTACCATATTTAAGACCTGCATCTTTCCATGTAAACCAGTATTCACCTACTGTGTTACAAACTTCACCAGTCACCTGCCTTGGATGATCTATGTTAAATCCATTGAACTCCTACCTCAAAACATCATTAATATTTTCCCTAACTTCCCAATTTTGAATCATTACTAAGATTCTGCCAAGGTATATTTCTCCCTTGAGCATAAGTTTATACTTTTAGACCATTTGATGAGTAGGCTTTCTTTTCTTTTCTTTCTTTTTCTTTCTTTCTTTTTTTTTTTTTTAATTTTTATTTATTTATGATAGTCACACAGAGAGAGAGAGAGAGAGAGGCAGAGACATAGGCAGAGGGAGAAGCAGGCTCCATGCACCGGGAGTTGGACGTGGGATTCGATCCCGGGTCTCCAGGATCGCGCCCTGGGCCAAAGGCAGGCGCCAAACTGCTGCGCCACCCAGGGATCCCTCTTTCTTTCTTTCTTTCTTTCTTTCTTTCTTTCTTTCTTTCTTTCTTTCTTTCTTTCTTTCTTTCTTTCTTTCTCTTTCTTTCTTTCTTTCTTTCTTTCTTTCTTTCTTTCTTCTTTCTTTTCTTTCTTTTGCTAATTTAACTACTCAGCAGTAGACAGCTTGAAAGTCTTGCTAAAACTGGCTATTAAGATTTGATGCTTTTATGGAAAACTGCCCTTAAGGCCCCATGAGTCTCCTGCTTGGAGTGTCTTTCTGATAATGAGGGTGAAATAGGGTCCCACTTTGAGTCTGAGCCCCTATTTCTTTAAGATCCCAAATTCTGCGATAATTTTGTCTCTTAGAAATAAAAGAAACATTTTTTAAAGTAATCTTCTTATTTCATCAGTTTTAAAAACCTTTTCCTTGGACTCAGGTCAGTAAAAATCTGTCCTTTTACCACAGCATCATTTATCTCTTGGATTGTCCTTTTCATTTTCTGTTGTGAGTTTATAAGAGAAAGTTCATAGACAAGAAGATAAAAATAGACACAATAAATCTGTCTCTTGACTCAGTACTAAGGGCCAACAAGTCCCAAAAGCCTTGTCAGACTGGCATCTTTATAGGACACGCTTTGCCTTTGGCCAACAATCTTTCTAAATTTCAAATTTTCAAAATTACAGTGGCCACTGGGGAGATTTTTGATGTGAATGCAATGATTCATTAGAGAAGTGTCTCAGCACACAAAAAAATGGACAAAATTTAAAATATCAAAAGGTTTGCCTTATAAAAATTTTTTGAGGAAACCTCCAAAAGAAATCAAAATTACTTTATAAATATATTTCTTAAAGAATAATTTGACAAAGGAGATTTTTTTAAAGTATGAAATTTAATAGTCTTACTCTTTTAGATCCTGTGATAGTTAATTTAATATGTCAACTTGGCTGGGCTATGGAGCCCAGATATGTGGTCAAATATTGTTCTGGATGTTTCTGTTAGGGTGTATTTGGATGATATTACCATTTTAAATTGGTGGATTTTAAGTAAAACAGATTGTTTTGCATAGTATGAATGGGCCTTATTCTATCAGTTGAAGGCCTGAACAAAACAAAAAGATGGACTCCTCTGAGCAAGAGCAAATTCTGCAGCAAATGGCTTTTCTACAGAGCTGTGACACTGGCTCTTCCCTGGGTTTTCAGCCTGCTAGCCACTCTGCAGATTTTGGACTTGTCAGCCTCTATAATCACATGAACTAACTCCTTTAAAAAAAATCCATCTTTCTCTCCCTCTTCACACACACACACACACACACACACACACACACACACACACACACGCCCCTGTTGGTTCTGGTTCTCTGGAGAACTTTGTCTGATGCAGATCCCCACAATTCTGCAGTTGTTCTATGCTAGCCAAGAAACTGAAAGACAAAAAAATAATGTGGGTAAATGATGCAGGTACTCTGAAAAAGAACTAAGCACTTAATCTAGTTTTCTCTTAAACTCCTCAGAAGAACTTTGTCTAAATATTAAAGAACAATCAGAGTAAAGTTTTTATTGATATCATGTGTTATAATATATTAACCTTAAATTTTGCCACTATCACAAAATCTCACCCTAGGAAAGAATGACTACTCTGAAAGTAGACATTGTTATAACAAACTTCAGATGTTACCCATTCATTAGCCAATAAAATCTTACCAGTGTGCTTCTAACCAAAGAATATTTTTTCTCTTGTGAAACCATACTTAATGACTTAATAGGCATGAGTTTATGTTGTGAATGGAACTATCTATTTAAATGGAGACCTCTTTCTTGAGATAAACCAAGGACTCTGTTATTCACAATCAAGTCATAGGTAATTTGAATATTGACCTATTAGCTTGCTTGTTCTAAATGAAGCTCCAATGGAAGATATCCAGAAGTTCATGGGCTTTGTATGGTGCAAATATTCTTCTGATATTAACTGGAGACCCGGGATCGAATCCCACATCGGGGTCCCGGTGCATGGAGCCTGCTTCTCCCTCTGCCTGTGACTCTGCCTCTCTCTCTCTCTCTCTCTCTGACTATCATAAATGAATAAAACAAAAAAATTAAAAAAAAAAAGAGAAGGCAAAGAAGGATCCAACCAATCATTGAAAGCCTAGTAGAAAAAAGACTTACCATATTTGTACCAATCTTTGTAATACTTTCATTCTCTAAGTCACAAAACACCCAGAAAAAGATGCTGATTTGTTCAGTCCTTCAGGGCCATAAAAAGAAAATAGTAATCTCTTGTTTTCCATGATACCGAATCCAAGTAATATTTCATCTACAGTGCCACCTAAGCCTACACATTTTACAATTGTATACCTGCACTTTGCTTTTCTTTTTTTAGTGGCCTCCTCATTAAGTTAATTAAGTAGCTGGCCTTTTCCTGGGAAGGTCTAAAATATACCTGCAGTATTATGTCTTAGCAGTTTACTAAGACACCATTTTTCACAACTAAAACCTTAATCATCTTAAATATTCCTAAGATTCTTTTATCCCGTACATGGATCACCTCTTACTATGTTTTATTGATAATGTAATGCCTAAAATTCATTCCATATCTTTCATAAGCTCAAAAAGAACATAATGCTTTTAAGGAAAATTACACTTTGTCAAAACAAAGGACACAACTTATCCCAGGATATATTCCAAGAATCAAATCTTTCAGTTATGACAGACTTGACACCATTAAAATTTTTTCATTCTGGTCAAGAGATAATTAGAAGATTCATTGGTCTCATTCATCAGTGCAAGCAAAGGGTTCATTACTTTTCTCAGACCACTATGTATATCTATAATTTAATCAGGTTTTCAATGATTAAACCCCTAAGCAGAAGTAAACATTTTATGATTTAAAATGAGGCCTTCAATAATTTCCCATCCATTCATGAATAAGTGATCTAAACAAGTCTTATATTCTGACTCAACTTCATGGGAATCATCAGACACCAAATATTAACATTTATTTTTATTCTGGGCAAAAGCTTGCACTGTGTGTCACATCAATAAAAGCTTTAGTTCAAATGATGGAAGCTTCTAGGCATTGGGACTTAGATTTTCCTTTAAACTTGATGGTTCCTCACACTGAGCAATCTTTGTTGTTATTTTAAAAATTCAGTATTTATAAACAAGTGGGTTTACTTGCTTGTTAATGAGTCTTATCTTAGGATCAGACAGGAAGTTTTCAGGATTTATCGAAACAGAATCCAACTTATCCATAGAATATGACCCTTTTTACTAGAGACCAAATCCGCCCAGATGGCAGAACACATTGCATACCCTAGATCTTGGCAAACGGGTAGAGATAAGAGAGCTAACATTTATTGTAGTAGCAGACATGTTTTGCATATAGTATGTGATTTTTTGTTATGCTTTGGAAACAGCAAGCATTCTCAATATCACAGGAATTCCAATTCAGAATATCCAATAGATTAAAGAACTCTTTCTGCCCTGATACTTTTGAAGTATAGTCATTATAAATTAGAAGTCTGCACACAAAAGGATAACTTGAAGGCAAAGGGAAATATTTTAGGTAATCATTATGAAAAATAGGAGCTTTAATTAAGATCTTGGCCCCTTAACACTACAAGCCAATTCTTTAAAGAAGTTTAAAGAAGCTATTGTGGAATACCAGGGATTGATACCAAAAAAAAAAAAAAAAAAAAAAAAAAAGAAATACTAGGAGAAATCTGGCTTTATATTAAATGAAAATAATCTATGGCACTTTCAGATCAGTCACTTGCTGTCCCCCAAAACTTGCAATAGTACAGTAAACTAATATTGGACCAGGGGTGTTTACTAAAATTACTGAGGAATATTTGCTTTGGGTCCTATCTGTCATCACCATTATCCTGGTAAACACATAAAGATGGGGTATGGACAAGAAGCCCAGGCTCAGGGTAACTTCGGACACATTCAGAAGAGTTTCATAAAGTATTCCCTGCAAAAAATTTTAAATATGTCTGTTCACTGTTTGCTTACTGCCACAATCTGACTTGATAGAGGGTTACTGATTAAATTTTAGCAAAAATATTTGCTTCATTCCCAATCTAGGGAAAAAGAGCATCAATTTAGAGTGAATAATATTAAAAAAAATTACAAAACCTTGCTACTTAGAAATATTACTGTTCAAATTATAGTCATCTTCAGAAAAGTTAGGAAGAAGAAATGCAATTCTGAAACTAACCTTTGCAAAGCACTTAATGATCTGATATTGTGGGAGAGAAATCAAAGAGCCTGAAACTCCAATGGGAGGGACATTGCCAGTAACTGAGCAAAACTCAAACAGGTTGGTTTTTATAATCATAACTATTTATTTAGGAGACACAAGCCATCCTCCTACTAGTAAAAGGATGTTTTGGCTGGAGACTTTAAATTGTGAATTCTTGGAAATTTTCCAGAAGCAGACACCTTCATGTTCATGTAAGTCATGATGTAAAGCTGAACTTTTTGCCTGAGACCCAGAGAACAAGATACAGATGACTGAAATAACAGACTATCATGCTTTTATGAATGTTAATATTCTTTATTTTTATAACCATTTTATTTTATTTTTACTGGTTTAAGATTTTGGCTACAATAGATCATACTAGCTCTTAACTAGTATAGATATAGATAGATATAGATATAGATAGATAAATATAGATATATAGATATAGATATAGATATATATATAGATCATCTAGCTCCATTATAATGAAACAAATAACTTCAAGTTTAATATTATCAACCAGTAAACACAATTTTAGAAGCAAATATCACAAAAAGATAGCTAAACACATAAAACTCCATTTAACATCTCACATAGGACTTTTTGTAGGAGCTCTGTTTTGTAAGCAAAGTTTCATAAATGTAGAGCTTGGGAAGACACTATCATGACTGATACTCTTACTTTTATAGACTTTAAAAGGAAGGTTCACCTTTAGGTAAATTTTCTGACTCTGATCTTTAACAGATTATTTCTTATTATCTGGCACCTGACTGCTTTGTTGAATGACACTGCAAATGTAAAATACTAGTCAGCTACCTATGGTGGTATTTTTGCTACACAACCAGAGAGTTAGGTAGCCCTCAACGGGTGATATTTGATTTGTAGGATCAAAGTCTATAGGTTTCTGTAGGCAAAATGGGGCAAGGACTTATCCTGATGGACTATTGCCAGTCTTTCTGATAGTCTTATTTTCAAAGAGACCCAGGGTCCATTTTGATACTGATTTCTCCTACCAAAAAATATAAATAAATAAACAAATAAAAGGAAGGAGAGAGATTATTTGATAACATAATTCAAGAAGAAAAATCACCCTTGGCCTGTGACTCCAAAACTAACAAAAAAGGAATTCCGGATTGTCTTCAACTCTTTGCTTTGCACTTTGTAAGAAGCCCAGAAAATGGGGACAAATTCTTTATTGTGTGATTCAAATCATAACTAAGAAGTCAAAAAAGATCATAGAGGCTGGATAATTACCTGCCTTAAGGTGAGAAACTTTCAGCTATAAGAAGAATAATGTCTGAGGATCTAGTATATAATATGGTGTCTATACTTAATTATATTGAATCATACAATTGAAATTTTCTCAGAGAGTAGGGCTTAAGTGTTCTCACAAGCACACAAAAAAGTAGATATATGATAGCTGTATTGATTAATTTGATGGGGAAATCTTTTTATAATGTTTATGCACTCAAAACATGTTGTATCCTTTAAATATATATGACAATTTTATATGTTAATTATACCTCTAAAGCTTTAAAAAGGGAAATTTAATTTAATTCTAGATTGGAATTAGAGCTGATATAAAGACCTTATACTGCCCTAGCAACTGAAACAAGGTGGAAAGTGATACCATTAATAAAGGTAAAGCTTATACAAAGAACATGTAAATGTTGTGGGGAAATTCTTTCACTTTTGAGATTCTCTGCTTGGAAATATCTATACTGTGTGCAGTTGGTTTGTCCACTGGATTGGATGGGAAATAGCAAGTTGAGAGTGATCAGTAAAAAAGATGATTATAATGGTAAATAAAATGAAAAGAGAAGAGAGAAAACACTATTCCTCTGGGAACAACAGATTGGTGACTAGGTAGTAGAGGAGAATATTAAAAAAAAAATACTATGCAGGAAAGACTAGTGCAATGAAGTTATAGTCGACTTTGAATGCCGATCAGACTAGTGCCACAGAAACACAGAATTTGAGAAAAAAACTGGTGAGACTTTAATTTGAGCATATAATTGAGTTTAGGGAAAACTAAGCATGCACATGTCCAAGGCAGAAGAAAGAGTGAGAGAAACAAAGACAGGAATTTAGGATGGGAAGCATGCTAGATATGGGGAAGCAATAATGCAAGGCTACTCTAGAGCAGTAGTCTATGGAAAACAAAGGAGAGATTTGAGTCAGGTTGTTCAATATAGGAACAAGGTTAAATTCTGATGTACTTACTTTACCTATACAGCCTGTATTCTGCTCCACATTTTCTTAATTCCATTTTCCTGTTTCTCCACTACATTTAGTTGATTTAAATTCTTCTTCACATGTTAAGCTTTCATTTAGAGATGAAATAGGTCATTGCCTATGATCTGTTATACTGTAAGCAATAAAACCTCATATAAACATTAACAAATATAAAATACTAATCTTTAATAAAATTATTCATTTACAGATGAAATATATAATAAGAAAATGAATTTAAATATATTCCTGTATTTGTTTAAAGATTTATCTATTTCTTTTAGAGAGAGAGCAGGGGAAAGGGCAGAAGGAGAGAATCTCCAAGCATAAGTCCCCACTGAGCTGGGAGCCTGATGCAGGCTTTATCCCCTGACCCATGAGATCATAACTTGAGCTGAAACCAAGAGTCAGTCGCTTAACTGACTGAGCCACTCAGGTAGTCCTTCTATACTTTTCTTTTTGACTTTTGGTGTTGATGCTGTCTTCTTAACCTTTGAGTGGAGAGGGGCCTGATGAATAGAGAGAAGTTAAAAGGATTGCCAGACCAGAAAGTCAAACATAAAAAAAAAAAAGAGTGAATATTCAGTTTCTGACTTTGCAAATAATAGACAGGAAACTTCAAAGTCAGACTTCATTGGGAAATAAAGGATTTTCAATTTCTATATCTACCCTCACCAAATGGCATAATAGTTTTACTATTTACCCAGGAAAGGAATAAAGAAGACATGATTACAAAGGAATTAAAATGACAAATCCATTTCTTACTATTTTAGCATCCTGCAGAAAGGGAGAACGGCAAATGTATGAAACCCCTGATGATATAGCAACTAATGGTAATACTGGCTATAAGCTTTTAGGAAAAATTACCAAAAAAAAAAAAAAAAAAAAGGTCATTTACAATAGTGTGCAAGAAAAATGTAGTGATTTTATCAGGAGAAATCAATTTAGGTGACCTTCGTTCTTCATGGCCAGCATGTGGTATGCCTGGATCCTAAATCTCCTAATATGCCCTAAGGGAACATGAAGTAGAGAAGGATTTGTGGTCATGGTGAAGAGACTACTATATGTGTGAACATGAAAAACAGAGGCAGGTGCCTGGGACCATAGATGCTAGCTTTGAATAAAATAATACATCTTTTTTCAAGCCAAGAACCACATGTACCATTTTGAAGCAGAAAGAGAATCACATGGATTTGTACCCCTCATTTCTTTTGCTCTGCACTGAGACATGTTAGATACATATCTTTAAAACAGCCAGCAGGTCACCATCTTGGCTAGGAGGCACACCAGGTAGGACCAGAGTTCTGAAAATATACGAATTCTGCATGATTCATTCAAACATTGGGGTAAATTCTATAAAGATGCTAAAGGAAGTATTAGCCTAAACTAAAATTATTGGTTAGGTCCAAGTATTATTTTGTCTTTTTTTTACTACCTTATTTAGTGAAATTCATTAAGGAAAAACAGATTAACAAATAGGAAATCAAATTTTAAGAAAACAATTCTTTGTAATCTGACTGAATTATAAATCCTGCTATATATTTTTCTTCTTTTGCTTTCATTATAATCCATGCACTTGGTGGAAGGCAGTAGAGATCCCAGTACTTCACTGTTAGAATTAATCACTCTACCAAGGTAGTAAATTGGAAGTAGTAACTGAGCAAAAGAATGTCTTATTTTTACCCAGTTTCAAGTAGCATTCGATATTATAATTGTGACCAAATTCATGTTTTTGGCATATTAATATCTCTCTTAAAAGCAGATATAGTGATGGTTCCATCCTTATAAAATTATCTATTCAAGACTGTGCTTTGAAGTTCACAATCTGGGAAAGGCTAAGGGATAGAAAAAAATGTGAATTTGAATGGCTGTTTTCTTTCTGCTTCAAAAAGAGTAATCTATATGGAACAGTTTTAGCTAAGCGAGGTTCTAATCAATTTCCATTATTGGTAAAGAAGAAACTGTTCATATTTTATTTAACATATCATGAAACATTTGGGTATAAAGTTAATCTGCTTTCTTTGCAAATCTTCAACATCACCAATATCATTCTATTTTATCACTGTCATGTGAGGGAACAATATGATGGGAAGTTACATTTGGCTCTAGAAATTTTTATTAATTTTTAAAATAATAATATATTTTTGCTTGTTATAAAAGGTTATTGTTTTTCAAAAGAATAAGGTCTTGTTAGACATTTTAGAGGCATCTTCTGCATGAAAGTAATAAAATGAGATGCATCCAATGTTTACCATTATTTAGATAATGCTTTGGGATACATTTAAAAATTATGGGGTGCCTGGGTGGGTCAGTCAGCTAAATGTCTGACTTTGGTTCAGGTTATGATCCCAGGGTCCTGAGATTGAGCCCTGTGTCAGGCTTTCCACTCAGCAGGGAGTCTGCTTGTCCCTCTCCCTCTGCCCCTCTCCCTGCTGTATTTCTTTGTCTCTCTCAAACAAATAAAATCTTTAAGAACATTTTAAAAATCATTCATAGAATGCTATGTGAGTCTAATGGATAATACTTAAACTGTCTCTATAAATTTAGTGTTATTTTGTGGCTATTTTTTCCAAGTTGCTCCAAGCTGAAGTTTTGTACAGCTATGTAGAGGAGAAAATATAGAATAGTCTTTCTTAAAGTATCATTAGGGATGACTAAAAAGAAGGTTTTTATAATTCTATAATTTTTGTATTATAGTACAGCTTCCTTAGAGGAAGCCATGCTCCTTTACACGAGACAAAAATTGAACGTTACCAAGACATCTTCCTCTGAAGCCATATCCCTTTATTTGTATGCTTATCTTAAAATGCCAATTGCCAGAAACTCCAATGATAGATTAAAGTGAAATATGGATGCTTTATTAGCCAAGGAAAAAGAAATTGTTGTGTTTGAAGGCAAAGATATAAGGAAAATAATAAAAAAAAGATGTAAGGAAAATAGTTGAATGGAACATTTGGCAATGATAATGAAGAAAATCTGGGAATAATGTTATGACTGATATAAATATCATCAATTCCCCATTATATTGTTGACTTTTTGTGAGCATTGGGTAGTGGAGGGCAGAGTCTCAACGGGTAGTGGAGAACAGAGTCTCAAGACTCTGCAAGACTTAGTCTTCAACTTTGGTCATGTCACAATACCGAATTTGTTTCTAGTGTTAACTAAGCTATTAAGACTCTATCTTTTACAAAATCCTTCAGCTCTGAGATGATAAGATACAAATGTATTTTCGTTTTGTTATTTCATTATGTAACTCTTGCCTCACTTTCAAAAATGTTCAAGTGATAGTAAAAGAAAAATTTTAAATGAACCTTAAGATAGCAACATGAAATTTCAAAACTAGGACATATGATTCTGATACTTTTTATTATATTTTTCTTTGAAATGTCTTCCTTGTATGAACTAGAATTGCTGTTAGAGGCATTCTTTTAATGCCTATTTCATTTATTTTTGCAGAAATAAATGTGACTGTGTGTGTGTTTGTGTGAGTGTGTTCTACCTTGGTCCAGAAAGTATTTCAGGCAATTTGGTAAGATATAAAGCATTTCAAGAGGAAGACACTAGCTGTGAATAAAGTAGTTCAGGTGTTATTTCAACTCAAATATCCTATTTTTATTTTTTCCTGTTAGATAAAAGTTAATGTAATTGTCAGTCATATTGGGATAAAATATTGATTGAACCAGAGTATACTTCTTTTCTGCAGTGACTAGATTTAGAGATTTGCAAATAATCAAGAGATTATTAGATCCATTTTATTTCAGATAAGCACAAAAAAGTTCAGCCATTTATAAGAATGCACTGTCAAATTTCCAAATCTTAACATTTATCTGGCTTTAACTTTATTTTAAAAATATTTCTCTTGAAATAACAATTTGTAATGTGCCAAACTGTATAAAATGTGCTAAGTTGTGAGAGATAGACTATTGGTAGAAATAAATAATGAAATTCATGTCCACCAGGAGCATATGACGTCAATCTGTATGTTTCAGGGTCATATACTCTCTATATACATGTATGTTGTAAGAATTAACAAGGATTCTCTCTCTCTTTCATGACAAAGATATATATTTATTTATATATGCACATATTATATACATTATATACATATACATGCATATATATATATATGTACGTGTATAACATATTCATTTATAATATTCAAATTATGGTCTTTGGTGACCTTAAAAGTTTCAAGTGAAAGCTAGTCAAGACCTATTCAGTCTAGAAGATCTAAACATCTTTTGAATTTACTTTTAAAATATTAAGCTAAAAGCAAAAAAGAGGAAAGATAAAGGACGAAAAGATTTAAGTTCACCTTAAATAATATTTTCCCTTTGCTAATTGCAAATTCTAAGGTATAAAATCAGAACCTATGGCTTGTAATAATGAAAGTAAGAACTGACTTTAATTGAGTTCCTACTAGTTACTAATAAGGTTGTGTTAAATTAGGAATGTGAAATGACTCACAATCCTTTAGAGTACCAACCAAAATAAGCAAAATAGCAAACAGAGATTTAAAGATCAACTTTTTTTTTTTATAGGAATAGATTAGAGAACAGACTAGAGTACAATGACACAACCAAGATCCCTAACAGTCCTCTGAAATCTTGACTCTTAGATGGAATACCTGATGGAATGCTTGTGACTACAACCTCCTGAACGGTCTCTTACACATATTTCTCACATGGGGATGGTTAGAGAATTGCCTCTAGAGCTTCCCATAGAATGTTTAGTGTCTGACCACATATCCGTAAAAATGAAACAAGGTCTGAGAATATCATTCCACTCTTTATCATTCCACTTTTGAAGGCAGACACAACACAGAGAACACAATTACTTGAGGCATCTGTGCTTTGTTATTTTTCTCCAGTTTCCCAAACAGGTAAGTCATTCTTAATTCCATGTGAATAAGAATTTGGAAATTTGAAAAAAAAAAGAATTTGGAAATTTGGAATTCTATTTGAAAATTTTGAAAAAAATTACAGAGAGCTGTTGGCTCTTCACAAAAATTCCACTTTAATAGAGTTAAGCGCGTACCAGGTAAGAGGTAAGAGGTGATTTACCTTAATACTTTTTTTTTGGTGACAAGATCTGAATCTTGGAGGTTTCTACTGAAGTGTTCAAATACCAAATATTGAGTATTAAAGTGGTATGTGTACCAATACAACTTTATTAACACAAACAGGTAGTGGGTTGCATTTGGCTGGTGAACATTACTTTTCTGATTCCTGATCTAGAAAAAGGAAAATAGCTGGCTAGATGTTTTAGAAATGGAGTTAAGGAAAGTGTCACTGTTTGGGAGTTATCTTTCTTTCCTATAGTTTTTTGGATCAAGATTGAGCCTAAGAAAATATGGAGAGATACCACATGAGGGGAAAGCCAAGTTGATTCATTTTACATCCTACCAAAGGAACCACTTAAGGGATATGGAATCCAAAAAGACAAAGAATTAGTATGGACTTGATCTCAGTAAAAACCAGTAGCTGAGATGGTAATAGCCAGTTAGAGGGAAATGCATCATCAGCATTTATAGAAAAAGCAAAATTTATTAAAATATCATAAGAGCATGAGTCTTTTAAACACTTGTCATCTTGAGACAGTACCACCAGAGTAAAATTTTTTTTGTCACCCTTACTTCTCCCTCTGGCTCTGGCGGAGTCAGAATAACTATTAGCAACATGGAGGTGGAGGAAAAATACTAGTCTGTGAATGAGAGAAAAATCATGTAGCGCATTTGAATATTCCACTATACAGTGATAGAGTTACAGTCAGTTCCAATTACTTGGGAAATGTTTCTGAATAAACAATAGAACTTTCAAATAAAACTCATTATTGATAGTTTTAATTCTATGGAACTTACTAATAAAATAAGTCCTCAGGCATTTACTCACAGCTTTTTCTTTTTTTTTCTTTTTAAAGATTTATTTATTTATTCATGAAAGACAGACAGACAGAGAGAGAGAGAGAGAGAGAGAGAGAGAGAGAGAGAGACAAAGACATAGGAGAGGGAGAAGCAGGCTCCTCGGAGGGAGTCCAATGCAGGACTCAATCCCGGATCCTGGGATCACACCCTGAGCCAAAGGCAGATGCTCAACTGCTGAGCCACCCAGGTGTCCCAACTCACAGCTTTTTCACTTTGTATTTTGTCATGCCAACAACTTTTACTATAAGGATTTCTTGCCTAGTATAGATTAAAAGCAGGCAATTTAAGAAGGAAGGGAGTAGGAAGTGGGACTGCTAAAAATGAATAATAAATATTCACAGTTTAGCACTTTGGAAGAAGGAAACCCTCAAGCAAGTTAAGTGCCCCCCTCACCTCAGTGCCCATCACTCAGTCACCCCAACCCCCCCGCCCACTTTCCCTACCACTACCCTTGTTCATTTCCCAGAGTTAGGTGCCAGAAGACAACCTATTAAGATACATTTCAATATTGATTTATCCTGTCAAATATTTTTTCACTTGTTGATATGGTATTTTAGGTGAAGCACATAACAAAACCTATTTTTCAAGTGTTCTGTAATGAAAGACTAATTTATATTTAATTGAAATATTGACTTACAGTAAAAAACTCAAGTCTTAAATGTCCCTGATATATATATCCTTTTGCTTAGGATCATAACCATAACTTGTTTTTTTTTTTTCCTGCCTTCCTTCCTTCCCTCCTTCCTTCCTTCTTTCTTTCCCTCCTCCCTCTATCCCTTCCCCTGTCCCTCCCCTCTCTTTTTCTTTTATTCTCAGACTGAAAAAAAAAGTATGTTAGAAGTCAACTGACTACTTGCAAAAAGAACAGTTTTTATGAGAGCTAGGATTACTTAGAAGTTCCCTTTACATCTTGGGATTACATCAAGGTAAGTAACTGGGACTAATAGAAGATTTTGTCATCCCTTTGTTGTCAATTGGACACATAGAAGACAGACAATATGACCCTAGATGGTTACCTCAAATGCCTGCCTCAAAAATGTCCAATAATCTTATTTGTATCAATAATTATGTGGCTCTTGGACACACTACTATATAATATTCTCCCAAATTAGTTCTTTATCAAATAATTATTTTTATCTTAAAACTGGGCAAGGACGTATGGAAAATTTGCCAAGAAGGCCAAAGCAATCTCCAATAACTGTGGTGGCAATCATACCTTTCTCCCTCCCCCCTAGTAGGTTTCCTCCTGTTTCATACTCTGAGGTCTTGTCTAAACTGCAATCTTATCTATCTGTCAACTAGGAAAACTTGGGTTTTACTAGGAATCTTGAAGTTTGTCCTATATAGCTATAGCTAGATAAATACTAAAATTTGATTAAATCTACATAAAGAAATTTGGGAATCATTCAAAGACAAAAAAATGCAGCTATTTCTTAGTAATTCAATTTAATGGAAAAGGCACTGTTTATAATATTGCCTCATTCAGAATGAATAGTCTGATCCTAGAACAGCTTCAACTTTAGACTCCTAATGCCTAAGTAGCAAGGCCACATTATGTCTGTTATTTTAACTGTGCCTATTCTAAAAAAGCAACTTCTGAAGCCCACAAAAGCAGTGACATTAAGGGAAAGGTAGATCAAATCCTCTCCAATTCTTCCTTTTTTTTTTTTTCACTATGCCACATTTCCCCCCACACTTCCATCTGGATTGGTGACCAATTTTGTAAGCCAAACTTTTATGGAGACCTTAATATATAAACTTATGAAAACAATAATTTAAAACATTCATTTTGTACATTCAAATTTATATCATTTCTCTAATAAAGTCAATGAGAGAAAAGCTACAACTGTACATACATATACATCAGCATATATATGCTACATTGTTTGTAGACTATATTGTTTGTATTGTAAAAGACTACCTTGTTTATATTTGGTAGATGTAACACTGACCATTACACACTGAAAAGAATAAGCAATAAGCTCATGCCTCAGCTTTATTTACTATTTAATTGGGTACACTAGGTGAATACTTCAATAAAGGACTTGCTGGTTAATTTTAAAGGTGTTAAAATGCTCACACGAGAATTAAAAACATTAAAAGATTAGGGCAGAGCTTCAACTTCACTAATCAGTACACATTATAAGACCTTCAAATATATTCACAGAGATAGCAGTGGTAACTATTGAGGAATGCACAAAAGCAAATTAACCTTGCAGTTTAAGTTACACATTAGTGGTCTCTGCTGTGTTAAATTTGACCGCACACTTGAGTATTTTTTTCACCACCACACTACCAAATATTATCATTATAAGCAATGTTTTAGAATCTTGAATCATTTCAGTGGTATCCAAATCTCCAGGAAAAAAGGTTTGGAAAGTACTGCATTACAGTGTGTTGCTGGTGGGCTTAAAGAAAGCCCTGTGCAAATTGCCCCCAAATTATTTCAGTGAGAGGCAAGAGAAAAAAGGCCAGCTTGGGACAGAGACATATGATGGAAGAGCCAAATATGGATAACTATGTTTATCTTATATGAATATTCATTGGGCATTTCTCTGACATTTTCTAAGATTTTCAGTGTTTATATAATAGAATCTTGATCTGAAAGTGTTGGAGAAACAAATTAGAGATAAAACTAGGTGCCCAGGGAACTTGGAATAACCTTGTAATACTAGGTCAAAGAGGTTTCTTAGACATTTGCCCTTTGAAAAATCCTTCCTTCTTCTGAACATAAGGGGTTAATAGACCTTTACTCTAAAAGCATGGTTTAATAAGGCTCAGATTGTTTTATTCCCATGCAATAATTTTTATAATTATAATAAGGGAACAACAAACCTGTGAGCTTCTTCATACTTTTGATGTTGCAATATATCTTGATAATTTTGCATTTTTCTATTTTGTAGTATTTCTGTTAGCAGGTGGAGAAAGTCATCTCCTCAGTATCCCAAAAGAGAAAAACAAAAGAATAATTCAGTGTTTTCACTGTCATTCAGGTAAAGCACAAAAGAAGTCTGGTCACTTAGGGGTAGAAAACAAACAACAAACCAGCAGTGAGTGTCATTTTGACTAAGCTTGATTGCAGATGAAATTGTACTTCTTTCCTCTTCTAAAATAGGGAAGAGTTTCTAATTTTGTTTTCATCAGTTAAAAATGAGAAATCTCAAACCAAACAGTAATGGTTAATTATTTATTATTATTTTAAGTAGAATGCTAAGGTATTTTAAAGAAAAAAAAATTGCCAACCTCTTAGAACACAGACTTGTTCACCACTGTATTATAAAATAACCAGAGTTAATTTGGGGTTGGGAAATAAGGGGTTTCTTCTGAGCTTTGGCTAAAAATTCTTCTAAGGTACTCTGTTATTGTGATATCAGGAAATTATCCTGATATATATAAATCCCCATACCTAGCAATTGGCATTATAATGATTATATCATTGAATTGAGACTTTTGGGAGCAAATCCTTCAGAATCAGATTGTCTGAGTTTTCTGACAAAATTAAAATCCTATGTTCATATATGAGTTCCAACAAGGCTCCAGGTAGAATTCACACTGGAGTAATGTTGTTGATGTTATCAAAAGCCAGTTTGCCTCTTTGTCAAGGGTGCATACTAGGGTAGCCAAGGGTGTGCCTAGATACAATGGACGTGGAAAGAATCCACTTTTACATAGGTATGGGCCCAATGTCCTCCTATAGCAATCACCATACAACCTGGGGCAGCACACTTTGGAATACTGTGGCAGAGTGAGGGTAAAACAAGTTGTTTTTTAGGTCTTCTCTTTCCCTTCCCATCACACTCCTATGCCTAAAGAGCAATCATATATCCTTTCAGCAGTAAATTCATATTTGGTTTAAGGCACTGATTTCCTGATAAAAGCAGCCACTGCTGCAAATACCACTAGAGGTCTTATTCAGGAAGTTGTTTAGAGATGTAGCAAGTCTGTTCTCTAATAACTTATTAGTTATATATATATAACTAATTTGCATATATATGCAAATTAACCTTGATATATATATATATCACTCCAAGTAACAGGTGTACTAGGGTCAAAGTGTGTTCTAAATATCAATGAATAAACTGTAATTTCATCTTGGATCATTTAAACGTTCAATACTAATGGCATTTGTAAGATTTATTCAGTCACAAATTTCCATGGTGTACCAGTACAAAGGAGAAGAAGGAAAGAAAAAAAAAGGTGATCTGGTTCTCAAATGTGTTTGGCTCTGATGAAGAAACCTGATGATTACAAATTAATCTTGAATTTTAGTTTGAGTCAATAAAGGAAAAAAATAGGGAGCAGAGTTGGCTTTTATGTTAGATTAGTATAATGATACAGAAATTGTTGAAAAAAGAAACCTAATTGGGTAAAAAGAAAACAGATTTTCACAATTCTATCTCTGAGATATTTAATGACTTTAAGTAAAATAAACCAAAATATCAGTGGTAATATGATTTATATTTTTCAAAAGTGTTCTGGATTCCAATCAAATCAGTGTTTGAAATACATCTGTGACATAAATAGAATAGTGACCTGAAGGCATATCAATATTACTTGGCCAGTTCTATTTTCATTGCATGACATCAGCTGTCAAAAGAAAACTAAAGAAAAAGTAGAACACATATACTTGAATTCAAGTGTTTGCAATCTAATTATATATATACAACAAAACTTTAAATATGTCACTGTATAACTTGAGTATTTTCTAAGGTGGCTAAAGAAAGAAAGAGTTCAAAGACATTGGTGTTAATCTTAGCTTCACTGAAGGTTAGGTAATATGCTTGTGTCACAGTCTCCATCTTAAAAATGGTAATAATCATATCCACCTGCTGTAGTTCCATGTGAAAAATGCCTGGGAAAATATAAGACCAAATAAAACTTAGTGAAATAGTCTAATATGGCAATAGGCTGTTTTCAGTGATGACAGTAATGGGATGGTAGATAAATATTACATAAAATATAAAGAAAATTGTATTAAAATAAAAATGAATCATTAAAATAAAAATGAATTAAGACTGATCAGTTTAACCAAGAGTAATTATAGCCCAAAGTAATTGCTTTGATGGACTTGTTGATTAGAAACACAGTTCTGGGAAGAATAGTGTCTTTTCAAGAACACTAAATCTATATGAAATAAAGACTGTTGGTAGATAACTGTGATTTTTTTAACATAAATAATTTAATGACTATTATTTTAGGGAATAATTAATGTTGGCAAGCTTTATTGCTAGATTAATTGGAAAATGTACTTTTTATTACCATTTTTAGAACAATTTTTATCATTTAGAAAATAAAACTTTTATGAAAGTTTCAACACCCAAGAATGAAGTTTTACCAAGATTATTGTATTTTTAATTCTTAATTTTTAGAATTTCTTTCAGTCTAATGCTTTACATGTAAAAGTGCAATGTGCTTCATATTTAGAAGTTTAGTTTAAAAAGAAATAGAAAATAGCTTATTAGATGAATTCCTCAATATACCAGTTTTTGCAATACTCATTTTTAGTTATTCTATCACTTTCTACCTTGCCTTTGAGAACACAAAAGAGATAAATGTGATTGCACTGCATAGAGACACTGCGTGACTATCTCAGATATAGTGGTATAATCCCCCCTTTGGCTATTTTTATGTATTCTGGTTTACAAAGTGTGAAAATCTTTGGATATTCAGTCACCTAGTTTTCTTATATTAGTCATTATTATATTTTTTATTTTATTTCTTCCTAAAATTGAGACATAATGGACATATATTAGTTTCAAGTATACAACATAATGATATTTTATATATTGCAAAATAGTCACTACAATAAGTAACCATATATAGTAACAAAATTTTGTGTGAGTCTGTGTGTGTATGATGAGAACTTTTAAGATTTATTCTCTTACTATTATTCAAACATACAATAATATAGTATCATTAACTATAGCCACCATGTGGCACATTAATTATTTATTAATTCTAGTATAATAGCAATAAGAGTAATAACGCGTAAGGCCCAAACAGTGAAAAGATGCTCAACATCACTCATCATCAGGGAAATATAAATCAAAACCATGATGAGATACCACCTCATACCTGTCAGAATGGCTAAAATTAACAACACAGAAAACAACAGATATTGGTGAAGTTGTAGAGAAATGGGAACCCTCTTGCATTGCTGGGAGGAATGCAAACTGGTGCTCTTGCTCTGTAAAACAGGAAGGAAGTTTCCTCAGAAAGTTAAAAACAGAACTACCTATGCCCTGGCAATTGCACTACTAGGTATTTACCCAAAGGATACAAAAATGCTGATTTGAAGGGACACATATACTCTCAGGTTTACTATCAACAATAGCCAAACTATGGAAAGAGCTCAAGAGTCCATTAACTGATGAATGGATAAAGAAAGTGTTTATACACACACACACACAAGAATATTACTCAGCCATCAAAAAGAATGAAATCTTGTCATTTGTAACAACATGGATGGAACTGGAGTGTATTATGCTAAGTGAAATAAATCAGTCAGAGAAAGACAAATACCATATGATTTCACTCGTATGTGAAAAATAGGAACAAAATAGATAAACATATGGAGAGAGAAAAGAGGGAGAGGAAAGCAAAACATAAGAGGCTCTTAGTGATAGAGAACAAACTGAGAGTTGATAGAGGGGAGGTGGGAGGGCTAAATGGGTGATGGGTACTAGGGAGAGCACTTGTTATGATGAGCACTGGTGTCATATGTAAGTGATAAATCATTGACTTCAATCTCTGAAACCAATATTACAATATATGTTAACTAATCAGAATTTAAGAAAAAAATGGGAAGAAAAAAAACCCCTACAACTTCCTTTACAGCTACAGTTTTAGGAGGCATATTAAAATAAGATGCCTAGAATTTGCCACAGAAATTCTGATATAATTAGTCTCAATGTGGTCTGGGCACTGGAATTTTAAAATAAAGGATGCAGTCAGTGTTGTCAGCCAATGGGTTAGATGCACCAAGAGTAAGTAGCTTTCCCATAGCCCAGAAACCACAGCAAGAGTTAAAACTAGAAGGGGGCTAGTGAATGGGAACTGGGGCCATGAAGGCAATGGATCCACTACTGAAAGCACAACAAGAGGCAAGGATACAAAGAGGAATACTTTGCCTTCTTCCTTTCTTTCCATCCTCAAATATTCTACCAGTGGAACCTAATGACTTAAACAATCTGGAAACCAGAAAGCAAGGGAGCATGGGAAATGTAGTTTCCTATAGCAATGAGGAAAGGAAGTAAAAACATTTGAGATTTAAAAAAAAAAAATTGATCACTCGCCAGTATTTTCTAAATAATCATTTAGAAAATCCTAAAATTGAATATATTATTTGAAATTGGCTTCTGATTTATTCTGCTTTTGATATCAATTATTTTAGTACTCTGGTTATATTAAATGGTTAAAAATCATACCATTTCAATTTTGTATTTATATATGCATACAGATTTATAATGTAAAAATAACGTCTAAATGTAATCAATTCACACATTTCCCTTTTCTTTCTTTTCTTTTCCTGTACATTTTATTCCTGAAGAAACATTTATCATGTTTTTATATTTAATCAACTAAAAAAGATTTAAATAATATGAGTATTTATCACGTCACATAACAGGGAGACCAAAAAACGGGGCAGATTCTAGGGTTAACTTAATTGTTTCATTGATATTTTCTTCCCATCCTCCTCCTCTGCTCTTATTTTACCAGTGATGTCACTTTCTCCTCTAATTGTTAAAACATCAGCATGGCTGCAGCAGTTTCTGGTGTCATATCAACAAACAATTCCTGAAAAAAGGTGAGCACTTCCTCCTATGAACCTCTTCTTAACAGAGAAGAAAATAATTTCAAAAAGTGCCATCTTAAATTTCCCTTTATTATCTGAGATTGGGCCATGTGCCTCGACTTTAGCCATAATGGTTGGTGAGAAAATTAGTATACAGCAGTTTCAGCTACTAAATTAAAAAATGAAATGTTGAGTGGACAACAAAGAGTATGGACTACCCTATCTTTAGTTTCCACCACATCTCCATTCAGACCTCTCCAAGGCCAACTCCAACATAATCCATGTTAGCAATCTAGATAATCTCCCTTCAATAAATGTGTTTCTCTATTAGTCATATGCTCCTATACTGATACACACACACACACACACACACACACACACACACACTTATACACATAAGTTGATGGTCTCATTTAACACAATTTAGTGGAAATTCTCCCAGGGTGACTGGTAGAACTCTAATCCATTCCCTTTAATAATGTGATTTAAAGTTATTAGATAATAAATTGTTATTCAACATAATATTTGATCTGATTGACTTGACATAATACTATTCAATTATTACCTTTTCCTAACTTCTATTTTTTTCCAATATAAACTGCTGTAATAAATATGTGTAGGAAACTACATAATATATATATATACACATATATATATATGTGTATATATATATATATATGGTTTATTCCTAAGCACAGATTTATCAAAAAAGATTGCTTGGTCAAAGAGTATGTTTGCATGGTTGACAGATGGTAGCTACACTGACGATGAGTATAGCATAATGTATAAACTTATCAGATCAGTAGGTTTACACCTGAAACTAAAGTAACATTGCATCAGTTATACTCCAATGAAAAAGAAAATTAAATAATTAGAAAAAAAAGGCATATGATTTGATTATTTATAGATATTGTTACATGTCTTTATTTTTTTATATTTCTGTCACTGATAAAAGTTCCTGGCAGAATTAGAATCTAATGTTTTTCTAAATTTTTGTAAATTTTGTTTAATTAGTGTGCTAAATATTGGTAAAGTTGAGCATCTTTTTTTGCATTCACTGACAATATCTATAAATGTTGAACACACATGTGTTTAGCATTATAAATATTTTCCTAAATTCTATGGTATCTCTGATGACTTTTTTTTTTTTTTTTAAGATTTATTTATGATAGACAGAGAGAGAGGCAGAGACACAGGAGGAAGGAGAAGCAGGCTCCATGCCGGGAGCTTGACGTGGGACTCGATCCCGGGACTCCAGGATCGCGCCCTGGGCCAAAGGCAGGCACTAAACTGCTGAGCCACCCAGGGATCCCTCTGGTGATTTTCTTTAAGGTATATTTTACTATGCAAACATGCAATTATATATTTTAATATAAATATGTTTGTCTCTCATAATATCTGGGATCCTAATCTTAGTTGAGAAGGTTTCCTCTCCTATATTGTAAGAGCAATCTCCTCAATTTCCTGGTAAAATGTTCTTGTTTTTGTTTTTGTAGTTTTTGTTTTTTTAACATTTTAGTTTTACTCATTAGTACTATATCTTATGTTATGTGACATATGTCTTTCAGATAGACAATCAAATGTATCAACACCATTATTCAATGATTCATATTTTCCTTACTGAAGTGGACATTCACATATTTTATTTATTAAATAAACATTTAGATTGTAGAATTTATTCCCAAATTTGCTATTCAGATTCCCCAATCTCTTTGGCAATTTCCAGACTGTGGCCATACTTTATTTTCAGCTACTATATATCACTTTTAAATTTAAAAATAAAAATCGGGGCAGCCCGGATGGGTCAGCGGTTTAGCGCCACCTTTAGTCCAGGTCCTGATCCTGGAGACCAGCAATCCAGTCCCATGAGGCGCTCCCTGCATAGAGCCTGCTTCTCCCTCTGCCTGTGTCTCAGCCTCTCATGAATAAACAAATACAATCTGAAAAAAAAAAAAAAACCCACCAGTTATAGGCCTCACCCTAGATCAGCTAAATCAGAATCTTTGGGTGGGCAGCCCCGGTGGCGCAGCGGTTTAGCACCGCCTGCAGCCCAGGGTGTGATCCTGGAGACCCTGGATTGAGTCCCATGTGAGGCTCTCTGCAGGGAGCCTGCTTCTCCCTCTGCCTGTGTCTCTGCCTCTCTCTCTCTCTCTCTGTGTGACTATCATTAAAATAAATAAATAAATAATCTTTGGGGGGAGGGGGACCAACAATTCAAAATAAGATTGCAGTCCAGATACAGTTTTCACCAGTAACATGTTCTAATTACCCAGAGTTGAAACCTTTAAAATACTATCACTTTCCTACTTTTCTCTTTAAATCTGTCTTTTCAACTGAGAACTGAGACTTTTGAAAAAATTGTCATTTTATTCACCATTCCTATTCATAAATACTCTGTTACTCTGTATTTAATTTAAAGAGATAATGCTAATATGTTACCACATGTTTTTTGTTCTTAGGCTTTTTTTTTTTTTTTTTTTTTTTGCATTTAACCTCTTTGAAATTGGAATGAATCTTACAATTGATGATATATGTCATGGTTTAAATGGAAAGAGTTATTCTTTCTTAGGATTAATTACACAAAATAATAATGTGTCTTACGCTAAGTACTTTTTGGCTTTGATTAAAAAAAATTATAGTATTAGAATTTTGCATGTACTATTTGGCTTCCATGTCAAGATATCTCATTTGGTACTCATGTTCCATTTATTCAATTACTCTATTATTTGAAGTCAAATGTATTTGTGTGTGTGTGTGTGTGTGTGTGTGAAATATGACAGATATAGAAATATGACCATCTGTCTTGCCGGCGCCATCCATCAGACCTGAGTGACCCCCAGTGAGTCAATGAAGGAAAGCTACAAATGTCCTAAGTGACTCCAGTCTTTCACAATGAGAATAAATACAAACCCAGTAAAATAAAACTAGGGATACACACACAAAAAAACCCCACTTGAAATAGAGTAATGATAACAGTAATACCACCTGGGAAGGTATAGAACTCTGATGGTCAGGCCTTCCAGCACCTGCTGCCTTCCATCTTTTTTTTTTTTTTTTTTTTTTTAAGATTTAGTTTATTTATCCACAAGAGACACACGGTGGGGCCGGTTTGCAGAGACACAGGCAGAGGGAGAAGCAGGTTCCATGCAGGGAGCCTGACGTGGGTCTCGATTCTGGGTCTCCAGGATCACCACCTGGGTTGAAGGCGGCACTAAACCGTTGAGCCACCCGGACTGCTCTGCTTTCCATCTTTTAATCCTTGGATCAGCACACTGACTAGACCATTACACTGGCATAAAATCATCAGAACCCAAATTCTCCAATACGTAAGGCTGCCTAAAGACTAAAATCACCAGAACCCAAGTTCTCTGATACGTGAGGCTGCCTAAGGACTCTTGAAGTCCTTTGAATCAGGAATGAAAAATGGATTGAAGGGAGAAGTGGAGGTAGAGAAAAGCATGACCAGGTTACCATGTTCCCAGAATTCTGTCTTAGCCTGATCTTTTGAACCAACACCTATTAAGTACTTAAATTTTTTCTGGCATAGGTAAATTCCTTAATAAAATTAGTTTTCTAGGGGGAAACTAGACAGACTCTGGAGTGAGTCTTCTATGTTCATTTCCTGCCTCTCCAAATAACGGTTGTTTGACACTGGGACAGTTCTGCTTATTATTTCAATATCTGCAAATTGGAGAAAATAATAGTACCTATCTATAGTGTTGTTATGAAAATTAGACATACAAATGTATACACACACAAATCAGTTTCTGGAAAATATTCAGCACTGTGAAAATATTACTGTTATTACCAAGTTATTCTCAATACATACATAGTAATTATCAGTAGTACCATTTCGTTGTTGTTGTTATTGTTGTTACTGTGGTTCCAATAAGAAAACTGAGTATCAGGGAGATGATGTAACTAGTCCAAGTTTAAATAATTATATCAGGGCAGCCTGGGTGGCCTAGCAGTTTAGCACCTGCCTTCCGCCCAGGGTGTGATCCTGGGGACCTGGAATCGAGTCCCACGTCGGGCTCCCTGCATGGAGCCTGCTTCTCCCTCTGCCTATGTCTCTGCCTCTCTCTCCATCTATGTCTTTCATGAATAAATAAACAAAATCTTTAAAAATAAATAAATAATTATATAAGGTAAAGCCTAAGTTTGAAACCAGAATATTGGAATCTACAACCTTTGTTCACGAATTTAAGCTATAAAACAATCCCCTGTCATTTGCTATACACTAAAATAATTCACTTAAACATTTGGTCAAATTACATTTTGGTATAGGAGTGAACACATTTCACAGGAAGAAATGTGTGGAAAATATATTTAATGTATTTGTTGTTACTTTAAATATTTAAGAAACAGACAGAACAAAATAATCTGAGAGACCTTCGTAACACAAATTAAAGTTTTAGTTCCTCTTCTACCTTCACATGTGAGACTCCAAACATTTGCTTCATCAGTATTGACTAACCTTCAGCTGAATTTGTGACTCACTTTCCATAGTATTTCTTGCAAAATCAATTGGAACCTTTTTTGGCTTTCCCCTTGACTATGATGCCAAATTAATAAAACTTGTTTTTTTCAAAGAAATTGAACTAAGGCCATTGCACCAAAATTCCTTGAAATTGCTTTACTTAACTTGAGAAAGTATAAAATTGGTTGTTTTCCATATCTTCTCTGATCTTACAGCTTGAATTGTTCTCAATGCCTTTATCCAGCTCTAATCCACATATTGTTCTTGATGAAGAAAATACAAATTTACCATGACTACACCTTACATATTTAGTCTTTTAGGGAAAATTCCCTATATAAAAATAATCAGCCACTGGTCCTACTTACTGATATGTAAGTAGATATGTAAAAAGTATTGTGAACATATTAAAGAGGATGCATATTAAAATATTCATGTCTTTGGAAAATGATTTAGCTATACTACATTTATAAATGTTTGCCAACTAAAACAAAACATTGGTAGGGCTAGGTGGGAAAATAATGGAAGAAAAGCACTAAAGCACTCTTGTAGCATGAAAAAAGTATATGAAAAAACTTACTATAGTGCAGCTTGGGTGGCTTAGGGGTTTAGCACCGCCTTCAGCCCATGGCCTGATCCTGGATACCCAGGTTCGAGTCCCACATCAGGCTCCCTGCATGGAGCCTGCTTCTCCCTCTGCCTGCATCTTTGCCTCTCTCTCTCTCTCTCTGTGTGTGTGTGCCTCATGAATAAATAAAATCTTAAAAAAAAAAGAAAAAGCTTACTATGTAACTACTTGGTAAATCTAATTTTCCCACCCATATATTTGTTAAACCATATGATGAATTTATTTATGGAGCATTTATTACTAAGCACTCCAAAGTTTATTAATAACTATAAATGTTTTTTAAATTACATAATAGATTTTCCATAGTAAATGAAAATAACTTTATATAAAATGAATATGGCCAAAAATTTGTTTAAAATGAGAATGAACTTTAACAATTTTGATCAATTAAAAACTTATGCTCATTATTTTAAAATCCAGAGGTTATTTTTCAACTAAAGTTTTTGCTTTTTGTTTTTATTCTACCATTGAAGCTTAACTGAAAACATGTTCCTAGATCTACTCATCAGATACACATTCAGAGGTCACAGCAATGAATTTATAAAGTAAGAATGTAAGAGAAGTAGAATTCTAAGTAGAATTTAGTAGTAAATTTGGGGGCAAAAAGAATAGAAAATGAGAATGTAATAGAAATCATGTTTCTCTGCTACCAATAAGGAAGTGTTAAAAAAAAATCCTGATAGTATAA
The DNA here is from genome assembly GCF_018345385.1 of Vulpes lagopus. Lineage (NCBI taxonomy): Eukaryota > Metazoa > Chordata > Mammalia > Carnivora > Canidae > Vulpes > Vulpes lagopus. The sequence continues at coordinate 38,900,074 of NC_054839.1, read as the reverse complement.
AATCCAAAAAGTGCCAATTTTTTTTTTCTAGGAAACTTTTCTTTTTAGATTTAACCATCAATCTGTCATTAAAGCTAGGCTTATATCATTTTTATTTATTCTATTGTCTTGTCATATGACTATTAAATGTCTTTTAAAAACAAGTAATTATTCTAGAAATATAATCACTTTTATTTGCTAATGATTTTAATAGAAAAATAACATATAGCCTGAGCATCACATTAAAAATTATAATTTTCATTCCTTTTAGTTCAGGTTTCTGGAAGTCTTTTCTAAGGCTGGGCATATATGAGAATGTTGATTTTACTTGAGTACTAAAATTGATATAGTATTGGAGCTCCCAGGTGTCTCAGTCTGTCAAGCCTCAGACTTTGGCTCAGATCATGATCGCAGGGTACTGGAATCCAGCCCTGAATTGGGCTCCACACTCAACATGGAGTCTGTTTCTTCCTCTCCCTGTCCCCCTTCCTCACTTGTGCACTCATGCTTTATCTCTCTCAAATAAATAAAATCTTTATAAATAAATAAATAAATAAATAAATAAATAAATAAATAAATAAATTTGCTATAGTATCAACAAAATAAAAGTCATGTTTTATTCTTTGGTGAAAAAGTTGCCTCCATTTTAAGTCTAAATATGTGCTAGTCTCAATCAGAGAGAAAATCAGCAAATATACATTAATATACTTTCAGGACAAATTAGATTAAGTATACTACAATGAGTGTTTCCATAATGCTGATCAGCTTGTATATAAAGGGTGAACAAGGAACAAAGTTAAGGTAATGCAAATATCATATTGGATCACATACTGCTCATCCCCATTCATTAGTATTTGGTACCACCATGTAGCAATGAAGAATTGAAGAAGACCATACCATATACACATAGGACATTCACGTCATGCTCTTCCTAGAAGTTGTTTGGCCTCCTTGGACTTCAGAATGTTTATTCTGAAGATTTTGCTCCTCTTTGAATATTTTGCCTTGGTTTCCACAACTCAGCAGCCTACATTCTTCATGAAAGCCTCTTATCTTTTTAAACATGTAAATTTTATGTTTACTGAATATTTTTGTGTCCACTAGAAAGTTAACATGTTTTAACTATGCTAGTATTTGTTTTAGGATAATTATTGTTTTTCTTAATGTTATGGTTATATAATCACATAGTTTTTGAGTGAAGTGCTCCAAACCCATTTTAGGCATTAGCCCTGATATTTTTAGACTGTAAATTTGCAGAACACAAATTTTTCAGTAATTTTGTTGTACATTGAGTTGTAGCAGAAATGCCTGTATCAGACATTATAGGATATATAAGGAGGAGTAATTGTGACTCTACTTTCAACATTAAGTGCTTCTTTGTAACTTTTTTAGTGAAGCCACTATATTGTATAGTATATATAGTATTGTATAGTATATATTTATATACACATTGTATTGTATAGTATATATAGCCTACAAAATATATACATACAATATGTATGTATTGTATAGATAATCCTATAGTACACTTTTCATGTAATTTATCACATAAGATTATGGAGGAATTAAATTTACATGCTTGTTTATAAAATGTTAACATAATAATTTTAGTTAGTCAAGAGCTTTTAGGGTTTTATTTGTTCATTCACCCAAAAAATATTTATTGAGTCCTATTTCAGTATATTACTTCATATGATTGCCTTTCCAGAGGAGCATAGTCAGCTCCTGTTTGTGGATTATGGAGTCTGTTTCCTGTAATGTGACTATCAGAAGACCTGGTCTCTCTCTTTTACACATTAACATGTAATCTTAGGATCTAATTCCAACCACAGTACTTCATATCCAAGTTCTAATAATATTTAAGACAAATACATGTTTGGCTAATTAGGTCTTACAGAATATTCTGACAAGGTCATAACTTGTATGAACAATTCTAATTTTGTCTTATCTCCAGGATAGTCCTGTAGAAGAATATGCTATTTAAAAAAATCTTAGGGGAGGAGTTAAGAAGGCAGAGAAGTAGGGAGACCCTGGGCTTTCCTTGTTCCTGAACACAGCTGTATTCTGTGTTAATTTGGAACACCCACGAAATCATTCTGTGGATTGGGAGAAGGATCTCCATGGTTGGAAGAAGACAGTGTGGCAGGTATGAGGCACATGGAAGTGAATTGGCAGGGCAGAAAAAACTGTGGGGCCACAGAGGGAAGAGAGACATTTTTTCATGGAAAAAAAGGGGGAGAAAGAGATAGTTGTTGAAAGAGTGTGGCATCAGGTTCGCACAAGAAAAAATAACATCTCTGGATCATCGACTGGGGAGCTAGGAGTACTGAGTGTTGAAGCTTTTTTGCAAAGAGCATGTGCAGTGCAAAACAGGTTTTGGAAGTATATAACTTTGCCAAATTGGCACTGTGGTATGTGATCCTGGGGAGGAGGTTGCTGACAGAGGATCACACAACATGGTATAGGGATCTTCTGGATAGCATTGGGAGAGAACATTCCTCTTTGGAAGATGGTATATATTGCCTCTATAAAGACACATACCCTTTAGGCACCAGCAAACATCCTTTCATTGGCAGGGTACTGAGGCATGGGCAGAGGGTGGATAACCTGATTGCTGCTTTTTGCTGTGCTACCCCATAGATTCTGCACACCATGCAGACTGTACACCATGAGACTATTTATCTAGGACAAAGGACACCAGACACAGCTGGTGGGGAAGCTCTACTTCAGAGGAGGGAGTGGATTCACATGGTTTGGGGTCCTTTAAAATTTGGAGTTTTGAATCCCAGCGCACACCAAAATTAAAATGCAGGGTATGTGTCATACAGAGCAGGCTGATGGTCCCTGCTATTCTGTGAGAGCTTCCTAAACAGCAGGGGTGTGAGATTCCCCTGTCAGGATGAGAATAGGCTGGTGTACTTTTCTTCCTTGCCACCAGCTTGATGGGACTTCAAAGGCCAACTTAAGGGCCCCCAGTGGAAGCAGGATCCCCTTATGCCAAACTCTGCCTCCCTATTCCTGGCAAGTGCATATTTACTAGAGTAGGCCTGACTTTGAATTACCACAGTGGGTCTCTCCTCCAGAAGAAGAGCAGAGGCAGTACCCCATGTGCATTAAGTCTACGGATCACAGAGTGCTTCAAAGTGTCACTTGCAGTTCTGGGCTACATAGGAGCATGCTTTATTTTTTTCTCCCTCCCTTTTCTTTAGAATCAAGCTTATAGTTTTTGATTCCCTACTTGTTGTTTTTTTTTTCTCATTCCTTTTCCTTTTTTTAATGAATAAATCAAAGCATACCTAGTTAAACGTCCAAACACTACCTCTTGCAAGAACGAAGGAACTCTGCAGAAGACTGAATAGTAGGAAAGAGCAGCCCAAATGCAACAGTACAGTGCACACAGCATACACCAGAAACACTTCCTAAAGTGCCAACCCCTAGACATTTGTATGACTACTTTTTAATATAGCATTATTCTCAGGTGCAGGAAACATAATAAGCTTTGAAAACACACAAAAGACAGAAACTTAGCCAAATGACAAGATGGAGAAATTCTCCTCAAAAGAATGGTCAAGAAGAAATCACAGCCAGGGATTTATTCAAACAGATATAAGCAATATTCTGAACAAAATTTAGAACAGCAGTCATAAGTTGAAGATGAGAAAGCATATAAGATGTTGGAGAAACCCTTATGGCAGAGAAAAAACACCTAAAAAGTAGTTAGGCTGAAATAAAAAATGCTATAACTGAGATGAAAAACCAATTGGATGTAATCACAATGAGAAGGAAGAAAAAGAGGAAAAAATTGGTGATATAGAAGACTAAACTATGGAAAATAATAAAGCTAAAAAGAAGAGGGAAAGAAAACTATTAGATCAGGAAGGTAGACTTAGGGAACTAAGTGATTTCAGAAAGTGAAATAATATCCATATCATAGGTGTCCCAGAAGAAGAAGAGAGGGAAAGAGGGGCATAAGGTTTATTTGAACAAAGTATAGCTGAGAACTTCCCTAATCTGGAGAAGGTAACAGCCATTCAAGTCTAAGAGGCACAGAGAACTCTTCTCAAAATCAACAAAAATAGGTCAACAGCATGCCATATCATAGTGAAAATTGCAAAATACAAAGATAAAGAGAATTCTGAAAGCAGCTAGGGACAAAAGGTCCTTAACATATAAAGGTCATAAAGAGTTCCCAAGAAAAGCAAAAACTAGACAGATTGTGATGACTAAACCAGTTTTTCGAGAGATATTAAAGGGGACCCTCTGAGCAGGAATGAGAAACCAAAAACCTTCTTCACAGCAAAGGAACAGTCAATAAAACCAAAGACAACCAACAGAATGGGAGAAAATATTTGCAAATATAAATTTGCAAATATAAAATCTTAGTATCTAAAATCTATAAAGAACTTATCAAACTCAAAAGCTCCCAAACAAATGATCTATTTAAGAAACGGGCATGAACAAATATTTCCAAAGAAGATATCCAGCTGGCTCACAGATGCAAAGATATTCAGCACCACTCAGCATCATGGAAATACAAATCAAAACTACAACGAGATATCACCTCATACCAGTCAGAATGGCTAAAATTAATAAGACAGGAAACAACAGTTGTTGGTGAGGATGCAGAAAAAGGGGAACTCTCTTAAACTGTTGGTGCGAATGCAAGTTGGTGCAGCCACTCTGGGAAACAGTGGCTGGGAACAATGAAGGTTCCCAAAAAAGTTGAAAATTGAGCTACTCTGTGAATCAGCATTTGCACTTCTATTTACCCCCAAAATACAAATGTAGTGATTTGAAGAGACATCTGTACCCCAATGTTTATAGCAGTAATCTTCACAATAGCCAAACTATGGAAAGAGCCCAGATATCCATCAATAGATGAATGAGTAAAGATGTGATATATAAAATGGAATATTACTCAGTCATCAAAAAATGAAATCTTCCCATTTGCAACAATGTGGATGAAACCAGAGTATTATCTTAAGTCAAATAAGTCAATCAGAGAAAGACAAATACCATATGATCTCACTCATATGTAGAATTTAAGAAACAAAACAGGATCATGAGGAAGAGAGAGAAAAATAAAACAAGATTAAATTAGAAAGGGAGACAAACCATAAGAGACTCCTAATCAAAAGAAACAAACTGAGGGTTTCTGGGGGAGTGGGAAGGGAGTGGGAAGGTGGGGTAACTGAATGATGGACCGTAAAGAGGGCATGTGATGTAATGAGCACTTGGTATTATAGAAGACTGATGAATCACTGATCTCTACCTCCGAAACCAGTAATACACTATATATTAATTATATGAATTTAAATTAAAAAAAAAAACAACAACAACCAACCAAACAAAAAAGATTGTATGAGAAAACTCACCATTCTTCCTGTACTCAGGAAATGATATAACCAGATTTGGTCGTTAGGAATGTTGCCAAGGTATGATCCTGAAAGTAGTTACCTCAACTTGCAACTATTGAGAAGACTGCATTGTTTTCCTCCTATTATTACCTTTGTGTGGTTACTATGCAAGCAGATTTTCTGACTTGAAATTATACCAGCATTCCTGGAATAAGGTGTATTTGTCTGTGATGTATTGTTTTTAGAATATTACTTTGATATTTAATATAGTCTTTTTTGAGAATTATGGTAAAATAATGGAAAACATAAAACTGTTCTTGGATTTATAATGGATATTGGCTAATAATATCATTTTTCATGTCAAAAACGATTAGGACATAAATAAATAAAATTACTATTAAAGAAGAGTCAATACCTATTGTTCTCAAACTGTTCCAAGAAATAGAAGTGGAAGGAAAACTCCCAAACTCATTCTATGAGGACAGAATTACTTTGATTCCAAAACCAAAGATCCCACTAAAAAGGAGAAGTATAGACCAATATCCCTGATGAACATGGATGCAAAAATTCTCAAAAAGAAACTAGCTAATTGAATCCAACAGTACATTAAAAGAATTATTCACCACAATCAAGTAGAATTTATTCCTGTGCTGCAGGGGTGGTTCAATAACTGCAAATCAATCAATGTGATATTCCACATTAATAAACAAAAGGATAAGAACCATATGATCCTCTCAATAGATGGAGACAAAGCATGTGACAAAATACAGCATCATTTCTTGATAAAAACTCAAAGAAAGTAGAGACATAAGGAACATACTTCAATATCATAAAAGCCATATATGAAAAACCCACAGTGAATATCATACTAAACAAGGAAAAACTAAAAGCTTTTCCTCTAAGATCAGGAACATGAGAAGGATATTTACTCTTACCTCTGTTGTTCAATATAGTCGAAGTCCTAGCTTCAGGATTTAAACCACAAAAAGAGATAAAAGGCATCCAAATCAGTAACGAAGAAGTCAAACTTTTACTCTTCAGAGACAACATGATACTCTATATAGAAAACCCAAAAGACTCCACCAAAAAATTGTCAGAATTGATACACAAATTCAACAAAGTTACAGTATATAAATTCAGCATACATGTATCTGTTGCACTTCCATACACCAATAATGAAGCAGCAGAAAGAGAAATCAAAGAATCAGTTCCATTTATAATTGCACCAAAAATATAAAATACTTAGAAATAAACTTAACCAAAGAGGTAAGAAACCTGTACTCTGAAAATTCTAGAACACTTGTGAAAGAAATTGAGTAACACACAAAGAAAAGAAAAAACATTCCATGTTCATTGATTAGAAAAACATCTACTGTTAAAATGTCTACCCTATCCAAAGCAATCGACATATTCAATGCAACACTTATCGAATTACCACAGCATCTTTCACACATCTAGAACAAAAGATTTTACAATTTGTATGGAACCACAAAAGACCCCAACTATTCAAAGCAATCCAGAAAAAGAAAACCAAAACTGGAGGCATCATAATTCTGGACTCAACTATATAACAAAGCTGTAGTGATCAATACAGTGTGGTACTAGCACAAATACAGACACACAGATCAATGGAACAGAATAGAGAATACAGAAATGGACTCACAACTATATGGTCAACTAATCTTCAACAAAATAGGAAAGAATAACCAATGGAAAAAAAGACAGTCTCTTCAACAAATGGTGTTGGAAAAACTGGACAGCAATATGTGGAAGAATGCAAATGGACCACTTTCTTACACCATTACAAAAATAAATTAAAAGTGGGTGAAATACCTAAATGTGATATAGGAAACCATCAAAATCCTAGAGGAGAACACAGGCAGCAATCTCTTTGACTTCGTCTGTAGTATTTTCTTACTAGATATGTCTCTGGAGGCAAGGGAAACAAAAGCAAAACTGTAGTACTGGAACTTCAACATGATTAAAAGCTTCTGCACAATGAAACTAAAAGACTACCTTTCAAATCGGAGAAGATATTTGCAAGTGACATTGGATAAAGCACTATTATGCAAAATTATAAGAACTTACTAAATTGAACACCCCAAAAATAAGAAATCCAGTTAAGAAGCAGGCAGAAGACATGAACATACATTTCTCCAAATAGGACATACAAATGGCTAGCAGACACATGAAAAAATGCTCAACATCACTCATCATCAGGGAAATACAAATCGACACCACAATGAGATACCATTCACACCAGTATGAGTGGCTAGAATTAACAACTCAGGAAACACTTGATGTTGCCGAGGATGGGGAGAAAGCAGAACTCTCTTACACTGTTGGTGGGAATGCAAAGTAATTCCACCACTCTGGAAACAGGAAGGGAGTTCCCCAAAAAATTAAAATTAGAACTACCCCATGATCCAGTAATTGCACTACTCAGTATTAAGCCAAAGGATACAAAAATACTGATTCAAAAGGGCATATGCACCCCAATGTTTATAACAGCAGAGTCAATATTGAGCCTAAGTGGCCATTGACTGATGAATGGACAAAGAACAGGTGGTTATATATACACAGGGGAATATTACTCAATCATCAAAAAGCATGAAATCTTGCTATTTGCAATGACATAGATGGAGATAGATTTTACTATGCTAAGAGAAAAAACTCAATCAGAGAAAGACATGATTTAACTCACATGTGGATTTTAAGAAACAAAACATGAACTTAGGAAAGGGCAAAAATAAAATAAGATAAAAACAGAGAGGGAGATAAACCTTAAGAGACTCTTAACTATAGGAAACAAACTAAGGGTTCTGGAAGGAGGTGGGTGGGGGGATGGGGTAAATGGGTTATGGGCAATAAGGAGGGCGTTTTTGGTAATGAGCTTTGCATGTTACATGCAAGTTATGAATCACTAATTGTACCCCTGAAAGTAATACTACACACACTGTTAACTAACTTGAATTTAAATAAAATCTTGAAAGAAAAAGAAATAAACAGGACTACACCAAACTGAAAACCTTCTGCACAGGAAGAGAAGAAATAAAATAAATAAAATAAAAAGGCAACCTATGAAATAGAACAAAATACTTGCAAACTACACATTGGATAAGTGGTTAATATCCAAAATATGTTATAAGAAATACACAACTCTATAACAAAAATAAAAATAATCAAATTTTAAAATAGGAAAAGTCCCTCAATAGACTTTTTTTAAATTTTTTTGTTAACTTTTATTTATTTATGATAGTCACAGAGAGAGAGAGAGAGAGAGAGAGGCAGAGACATAGGCAGAGGGAGAAGCAGGCTCCATGCACTGGGAGCCCAACGTGGGACTCGATCCCGGGTCTCCAGGATTGCGCCCTGGGCCAAAGGCAGGCGCTAAACCGCTGCGCCACCCAGGGATCCCTAGACATTTTTTTTTCTAAAAGATATTCAAGTAGCCAATAGTTACATGACAAGATGCTTGACATCAACAATCATTAGGGAATTACAAATCAAAACCACAGTGAGATATTAACTCACACCTGTTAACATAGCTATCATCAAAAAGACAAGAGATGGAGCGCCTGGGTGGCTCAGTTGGTTAAGTGTCTGCCTTTGGCTCAGGTCATGATCCCAGGGTCCTGGGATTGAGTCCTTGGGCTCCCTGCTCAGCAGGGAGTCTGCTTCTCTCTTTCCCTCTGACCCTACCACTCTGCTCATTGCTTAACCCCTGCCCTCAAATAAATAAAACCCTTTTTTTTTTAAAAAAAAAAAAAAAAAGGAAGACGAGATAACAAATGCTGGCAAGGATATGGAGAAGAGTGTTTGTGTACTGTTGGTGAGAATGTAGTGCCACAGTGACTGTGAAAAACATTATGGACCCTCCCCAAAAAATTAAAGATAGAGCTACCATATGATCTAGCAATTCCACGTCAGGACATATATCCAAATGTAAAGAAATAATTATCCTGAGTAGAAGAAAAAAATCTTACAAAAGATCAGACTTGATAATACTTTGTAAGCCTCTGGTAAGTGCTCCATGATTGGAAGAGAATATTTGTATGTCCTTCATATGCCATGACTAATCAGATACAAATAGGAACAAAGCTTTTCTAATAAAAGTATTTTAATATATGATAGTTGCCTTCAACAAAAAGTTGCCTTCTGTATACTTGGTATTTTTAAGCCAGCAAAATTATCCTAAGAGCATAAGGAAGCATACTTATTGGTAGACTGAGCAAATTATTCTTTAACATAGACAGTTTTTCATAATTAACATGCATTAATTTTGTATATCATATCTATAGTTAATAGGTATTTCTCTTATTGAATTGAATTGGGCTTCACAGGTCAATTATTTTTACTTTATTTCAACGCATAGTTACAAAAAAATGACTGTATCTGTTATGCTCAAATGGCTGAACTTCACATTTGAATCCTCTAGACTGTTGTGGGGAAACAGTTTTTAAATTGAGCTTTTTAAGATTGTCTAACATATTTTAAAATATTGCATTTTTGTAGAGCATCAGAGGAAAGGAAGTAGAACAAATTATCCAGTTACCTAAGATTTCAAGTTCATTTTAGGTTCAATCACTGAAGTCAATTGCATTTGGAATTTTTAGATGTAATTCTGCAAATTTTAGATCCCAGGTGGTATCAAATATAGTATTATAGATCCAAAGCTTTTTGTTATAGAAGACTTGCAGCATTAATAGGTTGACACTGTTTGGATAACCTCAATCATTCATAAGCCTTTTAAAAAAAAATATATATATATATTATCATTCAGAGTCTAATAAACTAGCATAATTCAATTTTCATATTACTTGGCTCTTTGAATCTCTTATCAGAATTCTGACATCCATTAGCCATTGTCTGAATTAGGTGACTGCTCTGGTAAAAAAATAAGCCATAACAAATTATCTTCTTACAAATATAATATACACAACAGCTGGAGCTTTTCTTGCTCTTATTCTTATTCTGACTGACAAAAGCTACTAGCTGTAGTTTCCCATTTTCTCAATAAGGTGTTTGGCAGGTTTAGAAATCTATGTACTTTATTAAAAGTTTTCTATGATGCAAAGAAATAGAAACCTACAGGTTCTTTTGATTTAAGTTTCTTTCATTTTTTCCCCGTTTTGGCCCATGATAATCAATTATTTATTTTAATGTCCATGTATGATGTTTCTGTGCTTTTGCTTATGCTTCACTTATTTTACTTTTAGAAAATGTCAATAACAAAATTGCTTAGTGCCAAAAATAACTTTTATGACTTTAAATGACTTCATATAACACAATATAAAGTTTTTAAAAATTCTTAAAACATTAAGACTTGAATAAAGCTGAATTAAACAATATTTGAGTGAAGCAACAGGAAAATCTAGGATGAAAATTATCTCTTATTTTAGGATGTAGAGAGTATTTTTAAAACCTCTAGAAGATTAATATATATATTATATATATATTTTTATTATATATATTATATATATATTTGGTTACATCACTATACACATAATAACTGTTCTCTATCATCACCCTCAAAAAGGGAGCATGATTTCAACACTGTTTATATATTGAATATACCTTCATATGTTTTCTTTCTAAGCAATGCTGTCAAGCAGAAACAAACACGTATAACCTATTTAAAAATTATCAGGTGTTCACTGTTTGTAGAAATACCAAATTATACAGTAAGTGCAAGTATCATTGCTCCTTCTCCTCCATCTCTCTCTCCCTCCTGTCTTTCTCTCCCTTCCAATGATGCTCATGATACAATGATCCATGCCTGGAGGGAGTGTCTCACTGACTTAACTAAGAAACGTTAGATATAATCAAGCCACAGAAGACTTAAGACTGTCATCCCAGCTTTTCTCTGTAATTGATCCCTCTATACACAATTCAGCCTCAGGAAGAAGCATGACATAAGCAGAGGCAAAAGAAATCTGTAAGGATTATCAACTGTGGGAATTAGTGTGCTTTTTTTTTTTCTCAAAATTTTCGCCAATTATTAGGGGTGAGAAAGGAGTAAAAATAGATATTTTATTCTTAAATGTATAATGACTAGGAAGGAAACAAAGATGGAAAATAGTCACACCGAATAACACAACAGAAACTGAAAAAACTGAATATCAACTTATTACCTTTTACATTTCTCTATCAATGATTACTTCTTTCCTTTTTGAAATATTTTGTTTTTCATATGATGATTTACCAAGGTAATTTATACATTATTCCCTCTGAATTGTTTTATTACAATTACTCTTTATTTATACTATTTTATTATGTATAAAATGTTTCTATTAAAATTTTACGTTATTTTTTTTGTTAAAAAAGTATTTTTAATGATTTTGAGGAAAGCACAGTACATACTGTGAAAATAAAATGCAACTTACAAATTTTATTCACATTATAATACTAATATTTTTAAATATGATTTTGATTCTATAAAACATACAGAACTATGTTCAGTAGGTAGTTTGGGAAGCAAATCCCAAAAAACTTTTTTTTTTTTAATTAATTTTTATTGGTGTTCAATTTACCAACATACAGAAAAACACCCAGTGCTCATCCCGTCAAGTGTCCACCTCAGTGCCCGTCACCCATTCCCCCCCACCCTCCGCCCTCCTCCCCTTCCACCACCCCTAGTTCGTTTCCCCGAGTTAGGAGTCTTTATGTTCTGTCTCCCTTCCTGATATTTCCCAACATTTCTTTTCCCTTCCTTTATATTCCCTTTCACTATTATTTATATTCCCCAAATGAATGAGAACATACACTGTTTGTCCTTCTCCGATTGACTTATTTCACTCAGCATAATACCCTCCAGTTCCATCCACGTTGAAGCAAATGGTGGGTATTTGTCGTTTCTAATTGCTGAGTAATATTCCATTGTATACATAAACCACATCTTCTTTATCCATTCATCTTTCGATGGACACCGAGGCTCCTTCCACAGTTTGGCTATTGTGTCCATTGCTGATAGAAACATCGGGGTGCAGGTGTCCCGACGTTTCATTGCATCTGAATCTTTGGGGTAAATCCCCAACAGTGCAATTGCTGGGTCGTAGGGCAGGTCTATTTTTAACTCTTTGAGGAACCTCCACACAGTTTTCCAGAGTGGCTGCACCAGTTCACATTCCCACCAACAGTGTAAGAGGGTTCCCTTTTCTCCGCATCCTCTCCAACATTTGTGGTTTCCTGCCTTGTTAATTTTCCCCATTCTCACTGCTGTGAGGTGGGATCTCATTGTGGTTTTGATTTGTATTTCCCTGATGGCAAGTGATGCAGAGCATTTTCTCATGTGCATGTTGGCCATGTCCATGTCTTCCTCTGTGAGATTTCTCTTCATGTCTTTTGCCCATTTCATGATTGGATTGTTTGTTTCTTTGGTGTTGAGTTTAATAAGTTCTTTATAGATTTTGGAAACTAGCCCTTTATCTGATATGTCGTTTGCAAATATCTTCTCCCATTCTGTAGGTTGTCTTTTAGTTTTGTTGACTGTATCCTTTGCTGTGCAATTTTACGTTATTTTTAAGCCTTCACATTTTAGAATAATTTAATTACATGTAAATGTTATACGTGATTGTGTATAGCATTGTAAGAAATATAGTATAGCAGATGACTATACTAACAGAATTGAATCTTGTGATTTTTCTGTTCAGTCATTTTGACTAGAGAATGACAGATATTCACCTGTTTTTCCAATCTAATTTATTCTAGAGCACGGAAGCTGAAAACATATTTCTGAATCTCAAACTTCTTTTAGTTCTTGATTGCATTAATTCTTATATTTACTTGAGTGCTAAGCACTGTGTGAGGTTTTAGGAACACATTAGTAGGGCAGCCCAGGTAGCTCAGTGGTTTAGCGCTGCCTTCAGCCCAGGGCCTAATCCTGGAAACCTGGGATCAAGTCCCACGTCGGGCTCCCTGCATGGAGCCTGCTTCTGCCTCTGCCTGTGTCTCTGCCTCTCTCTCTCTCTCTGTTTCTCTCATGAAATAATAAAATCTAAAAAAAAAAGGAACACATTAGTGAAAAAATGATGTGACCCCCTTCCTTCAAGTTGCTTTTATTTATTTATTTATTTTTTTATTTATTTATGATAGTCACAGAGAGAGAGAGAGAGGCAGAGATACAGGCAGAGGGAGAAGCAGGCTCCATGCACCGGGAGCCCGACGTGGGATTCGATCCCGGGTCTCCAGGATTGCACCCTGGGCCAAAGGCAGGCGCCAAACCGCTGCGCCACCCAGGGATCCCTCAAGTTGCTTTTAAATATAGTTGTACATTCCATTTCATCTGCTACAAAGTCAAGTTTAGCTCTATGGCCACTGACATAATTGAGTCTATGCTTGGTCCCTCGCAAGAAATGTCCAAGTAATGTCCAAGTAACTCCCAGAGAGAAGGAAAAGAAATTAACTTAGCTCTTTTTTCAATTTCATCACCATCTGTTTGTTTTCTCTTCCTTTCACATTCTTGCAGAATGTAGTAACACACACACACACACACACACACACACACACACACTATTCATGCTATTGCATACTACAAGTAATTTAACAGCCCTTCAAAATAAGGATTTTATTTCCTTTGTAAGAGACCTAATGATTTCTTTCACCTATAATTTATGGTGACTATTAATAATATTTATTTTATACATATGTATACAGACATTACAGTATTCCAATATCCAGTAAGGCCTACAAACTACTACTATAACTTATACAATATTTATACAAAAACAAGTTCCTTTGTAATTCACATATTCTTCCTATATTTTTTCAGTTGCACTGGGCTTTTTTAACCTTTTGTACCCTGTAATGTGCAGGGTACTCTGCACATTGTTAATTTTTTTCTCTTAAATCCATAGTTACACATGAGAATCTGGAGCAGATTGCCTCTATAAATTATTAGCTATCTGCCTTTTTCAAAATTACTTCACTTTGATTATTCAATTTCTTCATCTATATCAGGGATAATGAAAACACTTATCTTACAGAGTTGTTATGGGAATTAAATCAATTAAACATGTAAAACAGTTATAAGTTTTCCTGGTAAATAGTAAATATTAAGCAAGTGCTAGCAACTTACTATTTTTAAGACCATAACATGTGGCTGCATTATAGTAGGTGTTAGAAATGTTGAAAATAAAATGCTACCCCTCTCTTCACTGTAACTATTGAACTTCCAAGATCCAGAGCAAAGTGTACTTCCTGTTCTATGAAGTTGTTGCTAGCACATCAGAAAAGCTAACTGCCATTGTTCTTTCACTATTTGCATAGAACATTTTTGTCTTACCTTTGTTGAAATAAGTATCACAACCCAATATTTCAGACTGTGGGATGGAGACTCAGAAAATATGGCTGAAAATACTGGGTTTGTTAAAGTCAAAACTTCAATTTCCTCACATGTTAAATGAAGATAATAACAGTATTTTTTTCATAAAGTTTATTTAAATAAATGGATAAAAGCATGCTTTAAAGTACCAAATGTGTCATGAACATGTATAAACACCAATTATGTCATTATAATGACTGATCTGTCATTTCAAGTCTTTGTCATCCAATGGAATTGTGGTAAATAAAATTGCTGTGAGGAATTAAGTTTCTTAGGAAATTTGAGAATTGTTGGGGGGTACTTGACCTACCACAGTTTTAGCCAGTTTTACCAAGAGTCAATTTTTCTGAAAGATTCCAGGTGGTATACAAATTTTACAAGTTGAAATGGATTGCACTGTGTCTTGGCATCCTGTGGTATGTCATAAAACAAATCAAGTTACAAATAGTGAACAATAAGAGTGGGAAATGTGGGTAAAACCTACCTCCTAAACACCTCAATGATCTATCTTTTCTTCCTTCCTACCATCCTTCCTTCTTTCCCTTTCTTTTTACTCTCCTTCCTTCCTTCTTTCCCTCCTTTCTCCTCTCCTTTTCTTCCCTTCTTTCTCCTTTCTTCTTGATTTTATTTGTTTCAACATGAACACCTAGAAGACTATGCAGTACATTATATCTTCAAAATAAAGTACTTTGTAGGAGGTAATTTTTAATAACAAGCTATTTTACTTCAAAATACAGAAAATATCAGACCCTATACTCTAATAAGGTTAAATAAAAATTTAAGTTTTTTTTTAAATCCAACTAAATGAGCATGACTTCTCAAATGATTACTGAGTAATAAAGATGGAATATATCTACTATCGATTTTATTACATAAAATGGAATGTGCATTTTCACTTTAATGGTTTAGGATTTTTAAAAATTTAAAGGTAATGGTAAGATGGTCATTAAGTTTTTTCACTGCTACTATATGTCTGTTCATCCCATTCCCCAGACTAAAGAAAATAAAGTAATGCCAATCAGAATGCACAAAATATTGTTTAATTTGCCTTATTTGTCTATGTGTGTTGTAGAGCTTTTTGAAAACAATAAATTACTCTCTTTGTACATCTCTCAGCATTTGAAAACTGAAACATACATGGTTTAAGCTCAATCTTTACAATTTCTAACTTATATTACCCTGTGTCTCTATCCTGGATTAATTTTATGTGAATAATTATTCAGTTTTGTCATTTTTAAGTTCCATCGTTCTTTTCAGTACTCAGTATATTTCTAGTTTGATTTTTTTTATTTACCATTAATTATCTGTTCTCAAATGTTTGTATGATAAAGCCTCTTGGTGTCCTAGGAGAGAGTAAATTATAAAGTTAGATTGTGAGATGTCTGAGTCTTTGGTCAATGTTGGTTGGATAAGAGCTTCTCATATTCCTTAAGAGAGGAAACTGATATCACACTGCACATCAGTAACATTTTTTTTTCCTCTAAGAGACTGGCAAACAGCCAGTGAAACACTCAGTGGAGTTTTCTATTGATTGTCCTGTGGCTTGCAGGAGAGTATATATCTCTGTGTCTGAGGCAGTATGATTCTATTGTTGGAGAAGGGTAAATCTGTAGACCAATAAATATAAAGATGAGAATTTTTTTTCAGAATTGAAGTGATGTAATCATGGTTTTTATATCTTAGGCAAGAAGAAAGAATTTGGTACAAGTTGGGGCTGATGTTTATTACATGGATATCACATGGTTCTATATCCTTTATTAAAGAAGATGCTTTTTAAGGGCAGCCCATTACAATTATTTGACTAATGTTCTGTACTTTACTTCATATATTATATAATATCAGCTACTTGGGGAGGGTGGACTTATCTGGCATGAAGCTTCAATGTTTCTAATTATTTGAAGCTTCCTCAAACCTCTTTGCTTTTGAGCATACTTCTTCCACTCCCTGGGTTGTTCTACCTGTGGTTTTAACAAGTCAAAACTTATTCTTTATTACTGACTTCAAACTATATTTTTGCAATTTAACTTATAAGGTGGAAAAGTGACAAAATATATTAGTATGCTCAAGAATAAATAATGTTCAATAATTAAATAAGTAGAAATTCCAGAAAAAAATTTGTATAAGAATGTGAAAGTGTTTTATATGAAGTTATGAACAATTAGATAAAAAGAAAGTAATTCACTGGTTCTTTTTTTTAAAGATTTTATTTATTCATGAGAGACACAGAGAGAGAGAGAAAGGCAGAGACATGGCAGCGGGAGAAGTAGGCTCCATGCAGGGAGCCTGAGGTGGGACTGGATCCCAGGTCTCCAAAATCACGCCCTGGACTGAAGGCGGTGTAACACCACTGAGCCACGGGGGCTGCCCAATTCTCTGGTTCTTTATGGAAGATTAATCACAGAAGCATAATTTTTTGTGTGTATAGTTGTGAGAAAAGTCAATAAGCATTAGGGTTATCTCTAAAGAAGAAACATGTAGGTAAGAATCGGGATAACTTAAGAAGTTACTCCTACACTTCAGAAAATAACACATTAACAATATGAGAATTTGAATGTTCAAGTGCACAGAATTTTGTAGGTGGTAATCTGGTGACAGAATTTAAACCTTCACTATCCCAGATGAAAATGGGTCAATATGTGGTAGGACTAAAAGAGGAAATAAAAAAGGGAGGATCTATTTTGTACACATTTGTAAGTTCAGGCAAATGTTTTTAATGCATTTGGAATTCACAGATCTCCAGTGACATCAGCCAGTATGGTTGAAAAATCAAATCATACGTAAAATATTCATAACTGTCCTCATAATTAGTCAACATTGCTGCATGGGGAAACATGGAATTGGAAAAATTAGAAATCCCCCTCCTCGAGTCCTATATAAGTCTACTTGTTGTTGGGAGCCACAAGGCTGTCAGAAACTTGTACAGAACAGGGCTGAGTCAAAGACAGGATAGAATGGAAGGGGCATCACATGCTTCCCATCTCCTTTAAAACATATTCCTTATTCTGTGGCAGCACTTATGTGGTCAGAGCAAATCTATCACTTGATTAATCAATAAAAAAAGTTCTCTGAATTTCTTATAAACACTACAGTAAGCAAGAGAAAGTGAAAAATATTTTAAAGCAAGAAGTCCTCCATTAAACAGTAATGAAAAAAATTATCATATGAGAATTAAATTTATTACACTCAAATACTGATTGTAGTTTTCTCCTAAAAGCAAAACAAAACAAAACAAAACAAAAAAGAACAAAACACTCCCTCAAAACCCAGAAACAAAAGACCCCAAATTATTATTTTCATATTAAAAAAAAGCAGGAGTCTCTAGAATCTTCATTTATGTGACTGTAAATACTTGGAAAATGGGTATGATAACACATCAGCAGGACCACAGCTTTAGGTTAATGTCAATTCAGAAAGGTATTTTTTCCCCTGTAGTGTGGGAATAAATAAAAAGCATTACACTATACAGATATGTAAGAAGACCAAGAGCTTTACTGAAATTATATCTTGGAAGTCCATTAAAATTGAAGTCCATTGATAAAATTAAGCTCAAAGAAGTTATAAATGTGTTTGTTCAAAAGAAAAAACAACAACCAGGTATCTCAGATATATGCCTTTTTTTGTTTGCTTTCCAAAGAAAAGACTTTTTAACCCCTATCAACTTCTAGCTTCATCCTCCAAGGTAAAGTTTTATTCTGAAGCAAGTTAGGACTAAAATATAATATTTTCTTAAGGGCATATTACCGTAATGACTCTTAGTGACTTTAAAGTGTCTTAATGACTTCTGAAAAACATTTAAGAAAATGAACCATCATGGATAGATTATAAATTTTTAATGTTCGTACTTTCAATTATATTAAAAAGATGCACTATATTATTAGGCTGGCACTTTGTCACATTTATTCAACAGATAGTGTGAATATATAGTTATAATAACCAAAACTGAGTATAAAAATCATTCAGAGATATATGAAGAAGTGGTCTGTAACTGCAAGGCTCTGTTAGCGGAGACCAGCATGATGGTGGTAAGTAGTGATTATAGCTCATATTCCACTGCTGTCTCTACTGCAACCTTCTCTCAGCAATTAAGTGCTCCTTTTCTGTCTAGACACATTAAAAAGGACTTTAAGTTGCTCCAAGGTCATTTTCAGACTTCTGCACAAATTCAATTGAACTAATTTTGAGCAGGACAATACAAATTTTGGACTTTATTATTTTCGTGAAAATTAAATTTTATACCTCTAGTAGATATGTCAAAACAAATCAAGCCTCCTTTTACTGTGTGTACACTGTTATTTTTACTTCTCCTCCTTGCCTACTTCTTCATTATCATAGCATATTAGTTACAACTGTTTACGATATCTTATTTAGATAAAAGGGAAAGGTTGAAAATAATGGAATTCCTTTTTGTAAACTTACGCATTATTTAATAAACACAAATTATATCTGAGTTTTTACACCTCGCACTTATAAGGCATTAGCTTTAAAGCCCTAAGAAAACTTTAGAGTACTTTTATTTAGCATACTTCTGATTGAACATTTTAATAGATTAAGAACTTTTGTCTAAAGAAACAAATATTTTTGAAACACATTTCAACTCCTATTTAATTAGATTAGACACCTTAGAAAGCTATTTTAAAATCTATTGGGAAATTCTACATCAGAAACTCAAAATAGTGCATATACAAAGGATACTCGATATGAGTATTTTTGGATATCAGGGTGATCTGGCTTAAACATCTGTTACTCCACTGATTGCCAGGTTGCTTTGGCCAAACTGGCTGGCTAGGCAGGCATCCCCTTCTTCCCTCACCGCTCCCTGCATATCCCTCCTATAGCTATGTGCTAGGTTGAAGAGGACTACCTTTCCAAATAGAGGGGGACTGTTCTGTCAAGGGTGTAGGAGTAGCTATCTTCTGCTAGAACTTCCAAACAAGATCTCAGTATGAGAATTTTACTTTATTCTAATATCTTAAGAATTACATGATATTAAAGTAGTACAAAATAATATTAAAGCCTAGGATTTGAATAAAATTACAAAGGCTAGAGAAAAATATTTCTAGGCTGCAAAAGGAAATGATAACTGCCATGTGGTTTATCAAGGCTAATAATTAAAACTGAGTGACATTTGGTATTCTAACACATGCCTCTCAAAATAAACTGATTATAATGCATATTTTACTTAATTAAATAATTAGTGCAGTGAAGAAAAAAAACTACAGTATGAAGGTGATTTCTTGCTTACATAGCTTTTAGCTTCTTCCAAAAATGAAATTATATGTGATCATGTTATTGTCTTGGACAAGTTCTGCTTTTATAATAACAATGTTAACACCAAAGTGGGAATTCCTTTTTATTGGAAATCCCAATCAGTTATCTTTAAGTTTAAACAAAAGATTTTCCTAACTTATTTTGAAAGGATTTTATGCTAAAAATAACTTATGTGAGCTATATTATTATTAGACATAAAACATCCACTGCCTTGCTAATAGCTGAAACTAATGTTTTCATAGAGAAGCATGGAATATTGAGCTGAGAGATTAGAGACCTACATTCCACTGCCATTCCTATCACTTGTTAATTATGTCAGAACGGATAAACTGCTTCACCTCTCACTGGCTTTCAGTTTTCTTATAAATAAAGGAAATCACACTAAGTCATCTCCAATATACTTCCAATTCCTTCATTTAAGTTTGGAATTATGTAACCCTGATAAGTTTTCAAATATGCAAACAAGTATTTAACTCCATTTAGTCATTGATGACTTGCATAACCTATTTGTTATGTTAGATCTGATAGCAATTATTTGCATCCCGTTTTATGTGAAATGTGCGAATTGGGATTTGAATAAAGGCTGATTTAAAAAAATCAGTAAACTCATCACAGACTTTTAAAAATTAGTCTTATTTTATGATTATAAAAGGCAATATATTATCACTTAAAAGATTTTTTTAAAAATTAGAAACTATACAAAGAAAATTAAGATAATTTCTAATTCAATGACCTAAAATAATCATTGATGACATTTGCATATTTTTCTTCTTTTTCTATCACACTTTTATTCAACAAATAATTATTGGATACTCTGTTGATGTTTTTGTCTTTTTCTTTATTCCTTTAAAGTCCTATTGCTTTTCCTATTTGTGTCTGTGTACATGTGTACCACAAGATTTCATTCTTTTATGACTGAATAGTATTCATTCAACTTTGTGTGCGTGTACCACAATTTCTTTTTTCATAACCTGGCTATCATAAATAATGCTGCAGTGATTATCGGGGTGCATATCTTTTTGAATTAGGGCTTTTGTTTTCTTTAGATGAATATCCAGAAGTGAAACTACTGGATCATATGGTACTTCTATTTTCAGTATTTTGAGGAACCTCCATATTATTTTCCATAGCAGCTCTACCAATTTACATTCCCACCAACGCTGCACAAGGATTCCAGTTTCTCCTTACTAACGCTTATTTCATAACAGTCTTTTTGATAATGGCTATTCTAACAAGTGTGGTCTTGTATATTATTTATATAGTATATTATTTATATAGTAATAAAAGCCAAGTTGTTGGCTTTTTTTTTTTTTTTTTTTTGCTATTGAGTTGCAGGAGTTTATGCAGAAAATTTTAGTTTAATGTAGTGTGACTTGCTATCTTACTTTTGTTGCTTTTACTTTTGGCGTTAGATTAAAAAAATCATCATGAAAACCTATGTTAAGGAGATTATTACCTATTGTTCTTCTAGGAGTTTTATGTTTTCAGGTCTTACACTCAAGTCTTTCATCCATTTTGAGTTAATTTTTGTGTATGGTATAAAATAGTGGTCCAGTTTTATTCTTTTGCATGTGGCTGTCTGATTTCTCACATCATTTATTAAGAATACTGTTTTTTCCCCACTGTGTATTCTTGGCTACTTTGTCATAAATTAATTGACCATATACGAATGGGTTTATTTCTGAGCTCTCTATTCTGTTCTATTCATCTACCTGTCTGTTTTTATGCCAATATTGTGGCATAATTTTTTTAATTACTATACTTTTTAAAAAGATTTATTTAGTTGGGAAAGAGAGAATGTACATGAATAGGAGAAGGGGCGGGGGAAGAGAGAGAATCTCAAGTAGACTCCCTGCTGACCACAGAGACTGACATAGGGCTTGATCTCATGGCCCTGAGATCATGATCCGAGCCGAAAGTGTTGGATGCTTAACCAACTGATCCACCCAGATGCTTCCTAATTACAACAGATTTAATTTTAATTACCGAAGCTTTATAATACTTTTATGTTTTAATTTTAATTACTATAGCTTTATAATATAGTTTGAAACAAGGGAGAAAGGCATCTAAGCTTTATTCTTCTTTCTCAAGATGGCTCTGGCAATAAATTAAATTTTTGATACTTTATAGAATGCTATCATATATGTCAGTTATTCCATGGGCCATGTCTTTATCTTAATAAATATAGGTATAGGTAAAATAAATTATCCTAATTTATATTAAAGAGAACTAAAATAAGATGTATTCATTATAATCAGTATACATCAATTTTAAAAGGATTTGGAAATTAATAATAGTTATCATCTTGTTATGAATATTATATATATTTTGAAACTGGCCATGATTCCCTAAGGGATCTTGGCTCAAATAAGAAAAGAACAATACCACTTTAAAAGTTACTTAATCTTTCTGAAGGTAGAAATAATCTATAGTTCAAAAAACAAAAATGATCTGTCTTTTTAAAGAGCATGGCCCATGTGATCCAAAAAAGTCCCACCTTTTTTTAAATGGCTGGACTTCCCTGAAATATACTATGATAGTCCAAGAATAGAGAAAGTGAAGTTTCTTTTAAAGATTCTTAAGCATAGTCCTCAAGAGGTTGAATTTTAAAGTAAGTTGTATTCTTTCTCTACTCTCAGCATGACCTCAGAGACAGTTAAACTGCTTTAAAGTTTTAACTTTGTTAAAGAGACTTAGAAGTTTAAAATAGTCCAACAGGAAGCCTGGAAGTGGGTGGGTAAATGGAGTATTTTCAGGGTTGGGCTAACTTTGAAGCAATACATGAATGGTATTAAAACCCAGTATCAAAGACTCCGTCTGTAGATCAGTAAAAATTAAGACAAACTTCAAAGCTTTTGATTATTAAGACAAATAGTGCAATTCATTATAATCTTTTATTACCACCAAACCAAATAATCAGCTTTAATCATCTTGCTAGTGTTACTTGAATATATACAGTGTAATTTTCACAAAGATAGATAAGATTGGTTACTTAACATACAGTTTGTCTTTCTCTTAAATGATGTTGGGATATGGCTATAAAGTTTAGAATGTCCTTAGGGTGTTATGCTTTTATAATCAATTTACTATCTTAAAATATTTCTAGATAAGGTAATACTGATTCTAAGGGAACCAGAATTTTTCTTTTACTGTTAGGTGTATTTTAAGGGTGTCTGTGAAGTGGCACCAACAGTGTTTGTTTGTTTGTTTTATCTACTCGTCATTTGTATTGGAGTGTTTTTTTTTTTTTATGAAGACTTTATTTATTTAAAGGACAAAGAGAGAGAGAGAGAGAGGAGAAGGGGCAGAGCGAGAGAGGCTCCCATGCAGACTCTGTCCCCAGGGTGGAGACTGACACCTGGACCAGGACCAGGTGAGATCAAGACCAGAGCTTAAATCAAGAGTTGGAAGCTTAACTGTCCTGCACTGAAGTGTTTCTTGTGGAGTTTACAACTGTGAAAACAGAGATTAGAAATGCAATAATAGGGATCCCTGGATGGCTCAGTGGTTTAGTGCCTGCCTTCAGCCCAGGGCGGGATCCTGGAGACGCGGGATCCAGTCCCACATCGGGCTCCCTGCATGGAGCCTGCTTCTCCCTCTGCTTGTGTCTCTGCCTCTCTCTCTCTCTCTCTCTCTCTGTGTGTGTGTGTGTGTCTCTCGTGAATAAATAAATAAAATCTTAAAAAAAAGAAATATAATAATAGCAGGATTTTAAGTTAAAAACATGAAAAATAACATGCATCCTGTTAGAAAAGTAGGACATTGTTAATTAATTGAATCTCTTCATTTGGTACCTATTTTAAAAATTAATGCCTTAGAGCATAGTTTATCTGGATTTTTCAATCTGCAATACAACAAAGCTAAAGTGCAACTGATATTTATCTTATGTGATTTCAACACATTTTCCTCCTATTTTTCTTGTGGTTAAGTAAAATTAAACTTCCAGGTAAGTTTACATAGAAACTATTAAGATTTTTCTTAATCATCCGAGATAACTGATATGTAGACTTTAAATGGTGAATCCAGGCATTCTTCTTAAATTCAATCTCATTGATTTCCAATGAACTTCCTCAGCATATTAAGATTATTTTGAATTCTAGATAGTTATATCACAACCATGTATATCTATTAATTACACAAATATGTGTTTTCATATTCACCCAAATCACTAAAGAATATACTAAACAAGTTACACAGTTCATAATACAATTTCACAGACACACCTTCATCATCTCCCTTCTTTACTCTTTGCTTCTTTTCAATGAACTATTAATTGTAAAAGATTTATGAGGAATTAATTACAGTCTATTTTCACTATTTACCATAATCATGTATTATGAAGTCAGTCACAGGGACACTGAATTAGCAAATGAGAGTTCACTGTCCTTAGGGAAAATATAAGATTAGTTTTCCTCTGAGCTTCTGGTCATAATATTTCCAATGACCAATAAATATATGACCTCATTTTATGTGTGTTTCTGTTTAACACCTTCTTTAGTACACTGTTTAGCAGTTTGACATCTTGTTTAGTAGTGTTGTTCACTCAGTAACAATGAATTCACTGCCAACAGCACTATAATTCATGCCTGAAGGAAGATTACCTAACACAGGCATTTTCTCCATAAGCCTCCATAACAGACTAATTGCATTTAGGAACCCTAGACAGCACTCACTTGGAGGCAGTTTCAAACAGGAAAAAAAAAAAAATCATGAAGAAAAGATCACAAAAATGCAAAAAACATGGCACTGTAGACTCTGAAAATGACACTTATTTATAATAGGAGAATTAAACAAGCAGACAGACAGAGAACAACCATGTTAATCTCATGATGAGGGGTGCCTTGAGTGACTCATATTTTTTGCTGTTCTGTGTATGCACATGTTCACGAACTAACTGTATTGATTTTGGAGGTACAAATAACTTTTAGCAAGTAGATGAATTTACAAATATAAAATCTGCAAACAGTGAGGAGCAATGGGACATGTTAGGTATCATTCTTATGGGTTTCAACATGAGGTCAAATAAAACCTGGTCCATTCCTTCAGAGATCTTTAATCTTTGAGGATACTGGAAATCTCAGTCATCACAAATATTTGTAACCTATTTCCTTCTCTCTTTACTCAATCATCACAAATATTTGTAACTTATTTCTTTCACTCTTTACTCAAATATTTATTAAGAAGGGAGAATGTTGGGACACCTGGATGGCTCAGTGGGTGAGTATTTGCCTTTGGCTCAGGTGGTGATCCCAGGGTCCTAGGATTGAGTCCTACATCAGGCTCCCCGCAGGGAGCCTACACTTCCTCTGCCTATGTCTCTGCCTCTCTCTCTCTCTCTGTGTCTCTCGTGAATAAATAGATAAAAACTTAAAAAAAAGAAGAGTATGTTAATCACTTTGCTATTTGTTGAGTATATAGCAAGATTCAAAGAATAAGTGCAGTCTGGTCCCTAAGGAGATCCCAATGAAGGATATGGGCTAGTGAAAATATTAGTAGTATGATGCTCTGAGCTGGAAAGCTCAAGTTGCAATTGGGACGCATGGCGGAGGCACTGTGTGTTACTTATTTACAGGTTAGTAATAATGTTTTGGTAGACATGACCTTAAAGCTGAAACTCGAAGAAATGTGATTTTTAAAAAATTAAAAAAAATCACTAGTAGAAACTGAATAGGCATAATAAAGTAAATAAAAATATACACCCAAAGTCTTAGAGTTGATAGAAATTTAAAGTAGTTTGGTATACCAACTGGCAGTGAGAAATGAGGGAAGTTAATGTAAAGGAATTATTCTTACATGGAAAAGAAATGGTAAAGAAGAAGTGGTGAAATATATTTATCTAGAAATGTAAGCAGATACCAGATGATGAAAGGCATTAATATCAGTTAATTTAAGAAATTGTCTATTCTTCCTGAGGGCAATGAAAACAATAAATTTAAAAGTAGCATAATAGGAATTAATTTTTATCTTGATAGTCTGGCTCCAGATATGAGATTCATCGGGGATGTGGGGAGTGAGGCAGAGTTCTGATAAGCAAGGAGATCTGTAACAGACATTTCAATAATTCTAGTGGGAGATGAGGTGATATGACCTGAAATAGGATAGAAACAATGAAGATTGAGACCAATGGATTAAGTTAAAAGATATTTAGGAGTGCTTGGGTAGCTCAGTCGGTTAAATGTCTGCCTTTGGCTCAGGTCATGATCCCAGGGTCTTGAGATGGATCAAGCCCCAAACAGGGCTCCCTGCTCCATAGGGAGCCTGCTTCTCTCGCTCCCTCTACTTGTTACTCCCCCGCTTATGCTCTCTCTCCCTCTCTCATGAATAAATAAAATATTTTTAAAAAGATATTTAGAAGTTGGAATCAACTGGAGTTGGTGATTACTTGGTTGGGGGTAGTGGTTGTTGGAAGAGGCATTCTACATTGGACCAAGGACTAGGTTTGCAGAAAGCAATCTTTATGGATGAGAGAGCATCTTCCCACAGAAAAAAAGGAGGATTGCTTATTATCACTATTAAGCTCAGTGTTCTTCTCTTTTCACACAATCCACTGAGTATGCATGTATCAATCTAGAGTGATTTATATTGCCCCATAGAATTTGGAGGGTTTTGGAGAACTGGTGTTAACACTAGAAGTTCTAGCTACTTCTTTTGTCTTGAGTAATAAAGTCCTTTGTCTCTAACCCCATAACCACACATCTTCTGCCAATATCCATTAAACAGTAAGAGACTGATATGTTAGCTTGCAAATAAGGTAAATTCCAACACCATTCAGAGTTCCTGACAGTGGTCAAATAATTCCATGGTTTCTGACTTGTATAACTCAAAATCATTGGGATAGAAGATATAAAATATGAATTTCAGAGAAAAGGAGAGAAGATCTGTTTTAGAAATGCTGAACTGAAATTATCTAAAGCACACACAAGAAGAGAAATCCAGTAAATAATGGGATATGTTGATTTGGAGACAAGTAGGTAAATAAATACTAAGAATTTTCAGATTATAATTTAATTAATAAAAGAATATGAGAAGTACCAGACTGAATGTCTAGACTGAGTAAAAACAGTTTATACAAGATGATGCAGAATCATACATACATTTAAGGGATGGTTTGGAATTTGGAGCTACTAGAAGGCAGGCCATGAAATGGTTTAAAAAGAAAGTAGTCTAATGAGTTTAAAGCTGAGATATCAAATGAGCTTTGTATTTGACAACAAGGCTTTTTTTTTTTTTAGTTCCAAGTTTTTATTTAAATTCCCATTAGTTAACATACATTATATAATACCAATTTTAAATGTCAAATTTAGTGATTCAAAAAAAAAAAAATTTAGTGATTCATCACTTACATACAATATCCAGTGCTCACAAATGGCCTCCTTAATACACATTGCTCATTTAACCAGCCCCCTGCCCACTCCCCTCCAGGAAGCCTCAGTTTGCTCTCTGTAGTTCAGAGTCTGCTTTATGGTTTGCCTCTCTCTTCCCCCCTCATGTCACCTGTTTTTCTCCTTAAATTCCACATATGAATGAAATCATATGGTATTTGTCTTTCTCTGACTGATTTCATTAGCATAATACACTGTAGCTCCATCCACATTGTTGCAAATGGCAAGATTTTATTCTTTTTGATGGCTAATATTCCAGTGTATATATGCCACCTGTTCTTTATTTATTAGTCAATGGGCATTTGCGCTCTTTCCATAATTTGGCTATTGCTGATTATGCTGTTAGAAACATCAGGTTGCATGTATCCCTTTGAATTAGTTTTTTTACACCCTCTGTGTAAATACCTAGTAGTGCAATTGCTGGGTTGTATGGTAGTTCTATTTTTAACTTTTTGAGGACCCTCCATACTGTTTCCCAGAGTGGCTGCACCAGTTTGCATTCCCACCAACAGTGTAAGAGGGTTCCCTTTTTCCCACATCCTTAACAACATCTACAACAAGAAGGCACTGGTAACTTGATAATGTAAATAGTTTTTATAGATTTGATGGAAGTAAAAACTAAAATATAATAGTTTATGCAAAGAATAAATTATAGGAACAAGATATTAAAAAGAAAAAGAGATGATGGTGGAAAAGAATATAGGAGGAAAAGGAATATATTTCTTAAAATGGGAAATATTTTAGTGTATTTGAGTTTTTTTGGTTTTTTTGAGGGGGAGGGGTTTAGGAGGTGGAAGATAGCAAAATTTATTTAAAAAATGCTTCTGAAAAATGGCAGGAGAACTATTAGCTTTTAAATAATCTTTACTATCATATACCAATGAAGTGGGAAAAGGTAAATAAAGAAAAGTGTGTGCTGTAGCGAAAAAAGGAAGGAGGCACTCTGTTGCCTTCTATTTTCTCAGTGCTGTGAAGACTTCTTCAGAGAGAGAAAAAACGAGCAGTCAGAAGTGTGAGACTATGGATAAAATTTAAAGGAGCTGCTATTTAGAACTGCCTGAACATGGAAGAGTTGAGTACTTTGAGAGGATAGCTGATGTTGAAGACCATGAATTAATACAGGAAGCTGTCTTTGAGATTTTGTGTTGATATTTCTAGGGTAGTCCTCAGCACTGTAGTAGGGAGATTCTAAAGTGTATATTAGAGATGATGGACCGTTCAACTGATGGGGTGGAAGGGCTTTTCATTAACTGGTGAGATAGAAAAACAATAAAACTGCATACTCAAATATAATGGCAAAAAAAGGATGCCAGTAAAAAAGGAAGAGGAGAAAGCCAAAAAGAAAAAAAAAAAAAGAAGAAGAATAGGCTTGGATATTTTAAGGAGGGAGAGAAAATTACTAGGGGGAGTAATTTAAGGAGGAATTTAGATGATAAATTTTCTCATGGATTGAGATATTTAATCATGGAGTCCATAGGAAGTAGTTCTTTTTTTTTCATATGAAGTATGAAACTATTAAACAAAATTTACTGAGCTCCTCTTATATTCTGAGAACCGTCCTTGTGTGTTAAAGATATTCTAGTGTAAGGAAAAGCTAAAACTCCTACTGTCCTGGACCGTATATTACAAAGAGGAAAAAAACACAATTTCATTTAGTGAATATGCTTCCACGTATTTTTCATTGTGTGACTCTAATTTATATTGGCTTTTTAAAAGATTTTATTTATTTATTTAGAAGAGACACACACAGAGAGGCAGAGATATTGGCAGAGGGAGAAGCAAGCTCCCCAAGGAGAGCCTGATGCGGGACTCCATCCTAGGAACCCGGGATCATGACCTGAGCCAAAGGCAGAAACTCAACCACTAAGCCACTCAGAAGCCTGGTTTTCTTTTCTTTAAAGTATTATATTACATGCTTTCTTTTCTCCATTCTGCTTTACCCCTTTAACAGTCTCTTGTGCATATCTAGATCTAATTTATCATTTTAAAGCCATAAGGTTATGGTGTGACAAAAACATAAATCTCTTCTTGTCTTTGTCCATATTTTCTATTTGACTGTCATTTTTCTTAGTGATTCATTAAAAAATATATATATAATACTTATATGATGCAATTATATATAATTCAGAGTACATTTTGATCTAATGATTTTTCTATAATATATTGGCATTTCAAAACATGTTACTTATATTTTAACTTCCTGTAATGTGTTTCCTTTCTCTGAAGAAACACCATCTTTTTTTTTTTTTAAAGGTTTTATTTATTTATTCATGAAAGACACACAGAGAAAGAGAGAGGCAGAGATACAGGCAGAAGGAGAAGCAGGCTCCATGCAAGGAGCCCGATATGGGACTTGATCCCAGGATCACACCCTGAACCGGAGGAAGGCGCTAAACCACTGAGCCACCCAGGGATTCCCCTGAAGAAGCACCATCTTATAAGAGTAACTTTTATAAAAAACATTTAGTGTACATGTCTAAAATATTAAGTGTCCCCTATCTTCATAGTTATTCAGATACAATTTTGATAGGATGATTTATTTGGTGAAGCAAATCTAAAAGTGTTTCATAAAAGGTATCATCTGAAATCCTACCATACAAATGATAACCACAAAAATAACTTAGGTTATGCATTTTAATTAAAGAATATACCTACAGGGATGCCTTGGTGGCCCAGTGGTTGAGTGTCTGCCTTTACACTTAAATACGGAGAAACTGTCATTTGTGTTATCAGAACTCATCATTACTTCTCCAGTAGATCTGCTGATTTGTTGTGTGATGACCAAAATTCATAAGGGCAATGATCTTCTCTATCTTGTTCACTAACATATCCTCAGTGCCCACACCAGTAGCTTGCTTACAGTAGACAAAACAGTAAGAATTTGGATGAGTAAATTTAACTTGTATTTTTTGCTTTTAATATTTTCTTAATACAAACATGTATGTACATACAATACCATATGAAAGTTGACATATAGTCTGGTTTAGAATGTCACATATAGTCCAGCTACTAATGGCAAAGTTCTCACAACACATAAAACATATATTATTATGAACTTTTTAAAAAGCTGCTAATAGAATATTTGCAGTTCTTTTGCTCTTTTGGCTACTAAGATGTTTACTGGAGGCTTCCTCCTTTATATATATATATATATATAATTTTTATACAGCTAAACTTTGTCTTTTTAGAAAATGAAAGAAAGCACAATACTCTTTGTTAAAAATCTCTCCTTTGGAAAGTGCAACAAGGGTTCCGTGTCTAAGAAAAGATTTAAGGTATCCCACACCTCAAGAGATTTAACCACCATCTCATCTGGTATATTTTATATCCACATTTTATTGTTGTGTAACTTATGGCAAGACCTTAGAGAAGCAATCGTGTCCTTGAATATACTATGTTTTTCTTACTGCACAGAGAACACATAATAATCATACCATAGTAATTTTAATAAAATAAATAAGAATTCATATTTCTACCCTATTCATCTTTACTAGGGAAATTTTGTGATGGAAAATGTTTATTAGCAAAGTTTCTCCCCTTCAAAATCTCAAAGCAATTATAGAGAGCTTTCTATCTACATTCTTTTTTCCACATAATTTAATAGTAATCTAAATAATTATCATGTCAATGTAAAGAGGGATAATGACACAAATTACAATTAATATTTTTAAAAATGTATTACCTTGCCCATTCATTTAAATTCTATCACCTAAAGTTTTCAAACAAGAAAATAAATTTTTCCTATCACTTTTTGTTAATCAATATACTTGTGCTGGCAAAAGAGTAAGAATTTAAATAATTATCTGTATAAATCAGGTAAAAATCATTCTTAGAAGCAAACAATGATTTTCTATCAAGATTAATGTTCATGTTTCTATTGGTAGCAATGATCTGTCAAGCACAAAGTAAAATGGAAGGTAAGCGGTATCTAGAAGATTACATGATATCCAAGAATACTGTATTATTAATCACCCAATTAAATAGAAAACATACATGGCTAAGATAATTATGCAGATAATTCTAGAGTAAATTGCCTCTAATCTTGAGGAAAAAAATATGCTTCCAAGATGAAAAATTTCTAAGTAAATTATCATATTGATAAAACTCATTGGTCTTGGTCAATTTTCTGTATTAGTTTTCCAAGGTAGTCAGCACTTTGGAATTTTCTGTCCTTTATTTTACTTCATTTGAACTGCTAATTGAAAAGTTAATGGACAATGAAATTGCCAAAGGGTAGATGCTATATAGAATTAAAAAAGGCAAATATATAGATTTTTTTCCTTTATGAAAAGGACAGCCTACAGTCAATCAAAGCAAATGAATGGATCATCCTACAGTGGCAATTCTAGTTTATTAGGAAAAAAACCTTTCCAGGTAAGGTCATGTGGTCATTTTTTTTTTTTTTAGGAATTTTTACATCTATTTATTTTTAAAATTTTTAATTCAGTGAGAGAATGTTTAGATATTGTTGAAGTACAATCTGAAGATTATGAAAAGCTGTAGAAAATTAGGAAATGGCCAAAGACAGAAAATACTGAAGTAGAGAAAAACACTGATCTTAGCAATGGCAGACCAATAGGTAATACTCCATTAATCATAGGCCAATGATTATTAATTATTGACATGATTTCTCAATAAACTGCTTTAACAGAGAGATTGTGAAATGTTATTTGGAATGTGAATAGTTTACTGATTAGAAGGAATATGACAGTCTGACATATAGAAAGTACACAATAAATAATTTTTATTTGCTCTAAACTTAAATAAGGAAATTTATTCTGGCTAACTTTGCATTTTATGGATAATTCAGAGCTAAAACCTACTTTTTTTTAATAGATATGGCATATGCTTTAAGCATAGATACTTCTGGTATGTGTTTATGGCACGGTTTTATTAAATAGTTTCTTGGGTACAACATAGAGGGACATACTTATCAAGCCTGAAGATACAAAAAACAATTGGACATAAAAATTAGGCTATCCCAAAGGCTTGAATGTTTGAGTACAAATAAAGACTGAAAATGAGATGTAGCAAAAAATATAGACTCCTTTTTTTTTAAGATTTTATTCATCCTTTCATGAGAGACAGAGAGAGAGAGAGACATACGCAGAGGGAGAAGCAGGCTCCTCACAGGGACCCTGATGCGGGAGTTGATCCCGGAACCCTGGGATCAGGCCCTGAGCCAAAGACAGATGCTCAACCGCTGAGCCAGCCAGGAATCCCATAGACTAGTTTTGATTTCTACCTGTAAATTACCTAGTAGCACACAGGAAAATTTGCTCATGAACAAGGAATAAGTAATACAGTACAAATGTCATGAAAAGTGAAACAAAGTAAAGTCTTTAAATGTATTCTAGTGTTTAGAGACTTTAGAGATTACAAGGTAAAGGTCCAGCTATGTTTTGTGTTTGTTAGAAAACATATGAAATGCTCTGTCCAGTTTGGGCCATCCCATTTTATGGCACCCTTGACATTCAAAATGCATCTAAAGGAGGGTAAATAAATCATATGATGACTAGAAATTGTCACATGGGGAATCAGGGAAGTGGAACATTTATCTCACAGAATATTTACAGAAGAGATATTTCAAACAATACAATATGTGTTATATGGAAGTAGATGTATAATTACTCTAGGGTTTATTAGAGGGGCAACGCAGAGATTAAGTGATAAAAGTTATAAACATTGTACTCATACAGGGAATGTAAGAAATAGTGAAAGAGATTATAAGAGAAAGGAGGGAAAATGAGTGAGGAAAATTTAGAGGGTGACAAAACATGAGAGACTCCTCACTCTGGGAAATGAACAAAGGGTAGTGGAAGGGGAGGCAGACGGGGGGATAGGGTAACTGGGCGACAGGCACTGAGGGGGGCACTTGATGGGATGAGTACTGGTATTATACTATATGTTGGCAAATCGAACTTCAATAAAAAATGAAGAAAAGTTATAGAGAGGAAAATTTTATTCACTCATTATGGGAATGGATTTTCTAAAACTTAGTATTATACAACAGTGAAATTGCCAGTTTTTTTTGCATTGGCATTTTCCTTTAAGTGAATATTTCCAGGAAAAACTGGAACATTAAAGGGGATTCTCAGTTTGAGTAGGAAATGACAACTAAATCTCAAGTCTCAACTCTATTAAATCTTTGAGCGAAATTTTGTTGTTAATAGATTCCTTGTGCACAAGTCTTTACTAAATACTGCATTAGTGTGCAAACATTAAATATATCATTATCTTAAGTATCTGTATATATAATGTCTATCCATATGAATGGGGATAATTTTATTCATATGAATGGTAATTTTAGAGATGCAATTCATTTCATATTTATAATTTATTTGGATGACTCAACTCTAAACCAATATACTTAGATATTTATAATCTGTAGTTATTTGTGACATTCTTTATATTTAAACTAAGATTTCACTGTATTTGCATATCTCAAGTTGAGTCATGTGAAGAAAAAAACAATGTGTATGGGCAATCCTTCATAATTTCTTTTGAGACATCTGGATGCTTGAAGTAAACCAGAAATGCAACTTCCTATTTCTTTCATTGTAAAGATTTACTAACTTCTCCCTGAACTTTACAAACCATTCATTAGTAGGCTAGAATGCTCTATATATGCAGATGGTAAACTTTTGTTTTTTACTTGAAATTGATTCAAAATGAAATATGATACTTAAATCATGTTGTAGGATATATTTAAAAAAGCATACTAAGCTGTACTTTTATTTATTTATTTTCTTTTATTTATAATTTATTTCAATTTTTTCAGCCAAGCGCTACAGTGAGAGACATTTTTCACGGTACATAAAATACAACTTTTAAAATTCAAGCATGCTTGAAATCAAGTTACCAAAAATTACTAAATTTTACTTTGGCTAAAAAGAAAAAAAAATCACTTAAATTTGTATATTAGGGGCAGTCTGAGTGGCTCAGCAGTTGGTGCCGCCTTCAGCCCAGGGCCTGATCCTGCAGACCTGGGATGGAGTCTCACGTCGGGCTCCCTGCATGGAGCCTGCTTCTCCTCTGCCTGTGTCTCTGCGTCTCTCTTTTTATGTCTCTAATGAATAAATAATTAAAATCTTTTTAAAAAATTTGTATGTTAGTTTCTTCAGCTTCAATACGTATAACATCTACAACACAGGGTTTCAAGTTAACTAAAGAAAAAACTGAAATAAAGTGCTTAGCACAATGATTGTCATGGAACAGATCTTCAATAGATATTTTATAAATGTCTTTTCTCTTTTTACTATGATTTTAATTATCTTATTAATGAATAAAGAATGATTACCTGATTTTTAAAAACTATTTTGTCTTATTTTGCGATATACTAAAGATAGACACAGTGGACTAAAGTTATTACCTATATCTAATAAAATTTCCATTTGAGAAAAATTGAAAACACTAAATTTTAAAATATTTTAAAAGCTTAGGATCTGCTAGTGTGAATTAAAGGAAAACTTCTGGTTATTATAACACTTGGATTTGGGTTACTCAAGTAATCTGAACAAATGTAATTTTTATTGTTGTACATCCTTCATTGGATAAGATACCACTCTGTGAATCAATAGTATGACTTATAGTTTTGTTTTTGTCTTTAACATATTTCATAGATTCATTTAAGAAATGTGGATCAATCTCTTTCTTGTGATTCACTTTCCACTTATATTCACCTGTTTGACAACTGACTAAGTTTGACAGTGGCCTTTGCCCTTTGATAAAGCTAATTGGATAAAGAAGATAACCTTACAAAATGTAATTGGGTAGAAATTCATTGGTTCTACAATTTAAGTTCTATCATTCATGCACCATCTCTCTTTAGAAAGGAAATTAGAAAATCTAGATTTAAACAGACATCTGCTTAGAGTAAAATGATATCTGTCAAAAACCTTTTCTTGCTTTGAGATAGCCTTTTGACTTTTCTTTGACTTAGCATGTATTCTATTTACTGTTTATATTTGTTTTCAGATCAATTATATACTTTGTTGGTATGAGGCTGATATCTATAAACATATAATAATATAACAATCATAGCACATATCAAAGTAATGGAAATATTTTATATTGAAAAGAAAGTAAGTTTTCATTGAAAATGTTACTAGACAGAGTAGGAATATTATGCCGATTAGGACTGCTTAATATTTTAGGTCATCATGCAGTAAATCTAGAATAGATACATTAGGTATTTTTAACACAAAATTACTAGAATTTGCAAATATGCAAAGGTATATTTCAGTTTATCTGATCATTTTTAAATATGTTCCTATGCTGAAGAATTGTTTTCAACCATGATCGTATTTATATGACTTGAGTAAGCTGAAAAGCTCTCGGTGATTTTTTTCATTGTTTATATCACTGTTAAGCATTTAATTAGATTTCTCTGTATTTTGTCCTATCTAGGTATATCCTGTGTAAAAATAATAAAAACTAGGTTATTACTAAGGGCTTTTGGTTGCAAGTGAAAGTTCTAGATATCTAGATATCTGAAGCAGAGATGGAATTATTTGTAAAGAGACTGGATAGCTCTGGAATTGATGGGCCAAAAGATGTAGGTATAGAAATAAATGGTAGGGTTGTCTGGGTAGCTCAGTTGGTTAAGTGGCTGGCTCTTGGTTTGAACTCAGATCATGATCGTGGGGTGGTGATATTGAGTGCTGTGGGGCTCCTGCTCAGCAGGGAGTCTGCTTCAGGATTTTCTCCCTCCCTCTGCCCCTCTGCCTGTCTGCTCTCTCTTAAGTAAATAAATCTTTTAAAGAAAGAAAGAAAGAAAAGAAATAGTAGGGAGAGGATAAAAAAAAGGGGAGATAGTTACTTCTTGCAATTTTTTTTTGGATTAGATGTTGCTAGGTGCTCTACAGCCAGCGTACGCTGACATCACTGCTGGCCATGCTGCTTTGGCACAATGTCAAGTGACATATTTTTGTCTTTCCCTACAGATTCAAATTCCAAAGCATTTGATCGGTCAAGTTTAGGTCATGTTCAAGGTTCAAGTCATTTTCAAGGGGAAGGAAGGTGTACCAGGTCTGTAAAGCATTGTAGAGTGGGATGTGAGGGTATATACAAAAGGACATTCTCCCAGATTAGGATGCCTGTTCATGCCCAGAGGTGTTTTATAAAGATAGATATCTATAAGTCCAAGCATTTTTATCTTCCCTCATTCAATTGTGTCTTTTAGTCTAGGAGCACATGCTTATTATGCTATAGAAAACTAGGAAACAAAATTACAAAGAAAAAGACCAAATTCATAATTTACTAACTAAACACAGCAATTAATATTATATTTTTGTTCTGGTCCTTTTCTTATTTGCAGGGACATGTTTGCATGTACATGCATATACCCATACGTACATACCTACAAGTCACATTTATTTTAAAAAATTAGTTGCCACATAAATTAAATCCTGTATCCTGTTTATGTAACTCAAGATTTTATCAAGATCAGTAAAAATTATTTTAAAACATAATTTCTATAGTGTATAACATTCAATTCCACAAATATATCACATTTACTTAAATATTATTTTAATATATAAGCTGCTCTTTTTGTTGTTATATAAATAATGATAAAATAGACAACTTTTCTCAAAAATTTTATGTGCATTTTTTTTTCTTAAGACAGATTTCCTCTAAGGTAAGGAAATTACCTTAAGGATAGATCTTTTAAAATTCCTTTAATATACTGATGTTTTTTCTAAAAATATTAATTATCAGTAGTGTAGGATAATGTTATTTTTAAACTCCTATTTAATGATAACACTATTGAGACTATTTCCCTATAGAAAAAAAAATAATGTAGTGTTTCGCTTTGCATTTGTTTGACCATTTATGTAGTTAATGTGTTTACTTCATAAATATGTATTACATGTGTTGAGACTGTGCTAAGTATTGTGAATACATTGGTAAAAAGAGATTAAACTGATTCCTTCTCTTTTAAAGCTTATAGTATAGAGGAAGAAACTCTCATGAAGTAATTCAAAGCTAGTCTTTAAGAGCTATGAAGTGTAGATGATACTGTGGGATGATATTATATGAGCAGCAGAACCAAAGCTTAGAGAGTCACTAATGCTTCTCAGAAGAAAGGACTTCTAACCTCAGAATTCAACTATACCAAAAAAAGAGAAAATGGAAAAATGTATTCCAGAGAGTGGGAAATGGCATTACAAATTATAAAATTTGTAAATTACAAAAGTTTGGCAATATGAAAATAAGATATAAGGAAGCTAAAATTATTTAAAATGATTACAATGTAGAATGTAAAGGGTGGTGGCCCAGTTTGAGTCTGAAGGAATAAGTAAGAGCAAAATAATATAAAGATTCAAAATATAAATAATAAGTTAACCTAAGGATCTAAAACTTTATTCACTGAATTTATTTTTTTAAAGCAGAGAATGCCATTATAAGATCTGTAGATTAGAAAAACCATTCTTGCCACGTATCTCTAGATAGTGTTCTATGGAGATGGAAGTCAGAGACTGTGGCAATAATCTTGATGAGAGATAATGATAAAAGCAACAATAACCACCACCATAGCTACGACAACAATACCTGGAGCAGGGAAATGGAAAGAAAGAAATATTTCCAAAGATACTTTTGATAGATTTTGTATTGGGAAGTGAGAGAGAGAAAGAGAGAAGGAAGAGGGATCAAATATTATAAATAATTCAGTTCAAAACAAATAGTTTTGAATCATCTTATCTTCAGGATACCAAAGAGGATATGTAAAGTAGGCAGCTAGCATTTTTCACTCTGCTACAAATTAAACCATGTCCACACAAAATTCATATGTTGAAGTTCTAACCCCAACATGACTGTATTTAGAGACAGGTTTTAGGAAGTACTTAATGTTAAAAGAGGTCACAAAAGTAGAGTCTTAATCTGTTTGGATTAATGTGTTTAACAAGAAGAGGAAGAGATCTCCCTCCTTCTCTGTCTCTGCCTCTCCAT
This sequence comes from Vulpes lagopus, assembly GCF_018345385.1. NCBI lineage: Eukaryota > Metazoa > Chordata > Mammalia > Carnivora > Canidae > Vulpes > Vulpes lagopus. Next base: position 38,861,813 of record NC_054839.1, on the reverse strand, counting down.
ATGCATTCACCAAGGAAAGGCCAGGAGAGTACCCAGAAAGTAGCTATTTGCAAGCCAGAATCTTCATCAGAACTTGATCATGCAGGCACTCTGGATTTGGACTTCCAGCATTCAGAATGGTGAGATAATAAATTCCTGTGTCTAAGCCACCATATTGTGCTATGGCATCCTGAGATATAGTATGTTCTATATCTCAGAGGAGATAACTACCTGAACAAACAGAAGAGAGGCATTGCAACAGAAATACCATCATGTACCCAGATATTGTAAATAGACTTAGTCCTTGCTTTTTAAATTTTTCCTATTATGTCGGGTCATGTCTTTTTTTTCTGGTTAAGTTTTAAAGATTCTCATATCTGTGTATACCAGATTTTTGTATGTCAATAATATCAATTCTATTTTTTATTGTTTTCATTTTGTTTTGCTAACTGTGGTTGATTTTCCATGATTGTCAAATTGACATTTATAGAGGAGAATCAGTCAACCATATAGTATTTCCAGTTTCCAAATTGTGGAAGAATTGTTTGCATTTTCTAATATCTCTATTTTGTAGTTAAAATGATTCTGCTTTGTGTAAACTTACTTATATATGTAAAAGCTTTATGAGAGATGAATGTTGGGCTATTTCTCATTGCACTAACAAAAAATTCTTCTCAGCAGTGAATTAGATGAGGTATGCTGCCTAGCAACACTCTTCCATATATACTCTGTGTTGCTTAGCAGCAAACTTTCAATAACGTGCTACCTTGAATTGGTATAATTTCTATTTTTCCTGAGTAAAGAAATATACTGCTGCTTGGATCCAGTTTCCTCAATAGCTACATTATAGAATCTGGACAGGGCAGCAAACTAATATTCCCAGTTCATTTTGGACCCTATTTTCAGAAGGCTATCTCCTCAAACAAATTTTCTTGACCTCCTGGAGGCCTGAGGGTGAGTTTGTGAATAAAAGGACTAATCTTCCTCAAAGTAACTCCTATTTTATTGACCTTATCATGCATCAGAATTATTGGAGCTAGCATATGTCTGAAATCCAGATCCGAAGAGAATTCTTTTATCCTAAGTTTTACTATTCTTATGTCTCCTCTTCTACATCATATAATTTTAAAAAAAACAATTTGTTGCAGTGATGAACTATCCAATAATAACATATTATTTGGCAACACCAGAGGTGTAAGCCATCAACTGATTTCAGTTCAGTGGTGTTTGCCTTTCTGAGTTTTTTTTCTACTGTAAATCTGAATATATTTATAGTAGTTTCTTGGCCTCATTTGCATTGGAAATGTTACCAAAGAGATCAAGTGGTTTAACATCTTGATGGTGATATTATCTCCTAAAAATGCAGTATTGGGGGGCAGCCCAGGTGGCTCAGCGGTTTAGCGCCACCTTCAGTCCAGGGCCTGATCCTGTAGCTCGAGTCCCACGTGGAGCTCCCCACAGGGAGCCTGCTTCTCCCTCTGCCTGTGTCTGTCTGTCTGTCTGTCTGTCTGTCTCTCTCTCTCTCGTGAATAAATAAATAAAATCTTTTTAAAAATGCAGCATTTGGATTTTACTATGTCTATTTAAATAAGAACCTAGTATAAAAGAAAGCATAGAATATTAAAGGGAAGTAAATGTTCTCTAAATAAGAATAGGAGCTTAAATTAGGTGACTTGGAGAAGAAATATGTGGGAAATATCAGAAAGGGAGACAGAACATAAAGACTCCTAAATCTGGGAAACGAACTAGGGGTGATGGAAGGGGAGGAGGGTGGAGGGTGGGGGTGAATGGGTGACGGGCACTGAGGGGGGCACTTGACGGGATGAGCACTGGGTGTTATTCTGTATGTTGGTAAATTGAACACCAATAAAAATAAATTTATTATTTAAAAAAAATTAGGTGACTTGTAGATTGGATGCTTGACTCCATTGATTCCTCTTATTTCTCTTTAAAGCTTATCTAAAATAAGAATATTTAAAACTAGCAAAATAGAGAGAATTCATAGTTTACTTAATATCTAAGAAAATCTTTTCAAAAAAAGTAATTCTCACTTATATGAGGTACCAAAACAATCACATTCATAGAAATACAAAGTGGAACCATCTACTGGTTCTCAGTGGGTTGTCAGTGGGTGGGGGTGTGGGGAATGGTGAGTTGCTGTTTAATGAGTATGGAGTTTCAGTTTGGGAAGATGAAAAAAGTTCTGAAGATGGCTGTGATAATGGTTACATAACAATGTGTATATACTTCATGGTTAAAATGGTCAATTTTATTTTATGTATATTTTAGCATAATACAAAACTAAAAATAAATCACATATAAAAATCATACCTATATAGTGAATCAAATGAACATATATTATTTGTTCTAAAAAAAAAGAACAGGAAATATTTAGAATCAATAATGATTTACAACTATATTATTAAGATAATAATCTTATAGATTATAAGTATTATTATATTCATTTTTCGGATAAAGCAACAGAGATACACACAGATACTATTACTTGTTCCAAATCACAAGGTGAGGAAGTGACAAACCAGAGACTAAAGTATTTATATTCTTAGCCACTGTGCTACACTGCTCATGAAGATCATTTCAATCAAGGGTTTACTGTGTAATACTATGTAATACTATGCATCACTATATTTACATGTATTATCTACTCAGCAGAAGACTTGTTACTGTCTAACAATAACAACTGTTATATAGATATATTAACCCATTAATCCTCAAATCAGTCTAGTGAGGATTTTCAATTTTGTGAAATGTAAAGGCACAAAATAGAAATGGCTCAACATGTTTTTCAAAAATAATCATGTTTGAGATGACATGATCATGTAGCTATGGCTGAGAGTTTGGGGAATTTCTAGATTAATAATTATCAGTCAAATTTTGGCTCTAATGAACCTTTATGAAAGCTTTCCATAGTCACCTATTCTACTGCTCTTCCCTCTAACCTTCTACTTCTAAGACATTAACTTATTTGCTTACAAAAATGTGTAGTAATATACAGGAACTTATTAATTTTTATATAATGCCTGTTTTCCCCACTATAATGTAAACTTGACACACAAGCAAGATTTGTTTCTTTTCCTATCCACTGTATCCTGATCTTTTTTTTTTTTTTTTTTTTTGTATCCTGATCTAAAGGAGTTCCTATCTGAGGAGCTCATGGAGTCTGTGAATGAATAAATAAATGAATAAATGAATATTATCACTATCATCACTTATTTTTCTTATATTTATTACTTCTTGAACTTCTGTAAGTGGGGGGCATTGTAAGTACTGACTACACAACTGCATTCTACTTAAATTTCATTGTTCAAATATGATTATCTGAACTAATACAAAGTTTTTAGATATTAAAATTTGAAAAAAATAACCCTTTTTTTTCTAATCTCTTATATGGAAAAATTACTTAAGTAGAAGACAGAAAAATGTGATGATTTTCATTTGAGCAAATATCACCTTAATAAATCCTAAAATAGTCACATATCCTTACAAATTCAGGATTTTATGGAGTCAGCTTTGTTTTTTATTTAATTAAGTATAGTTATTGCAAAAGTGTGTTAAATAAAAAGCAAAAAGGGAATTATGGACCTTTGATATATCATAGTGATTTTAACCATGAAATTAATTATTTGTGGTGCTTTCTTAACAGATAAATTTGGTAAGTCTCCATTTGCTTGTGAATTTTTGAAATAGGGTAAATTAATATATTACTCATCATTCTCTATGTAATCACAGAAACTACAATCAAATGTGGCATTCTTAAATCCAATTGTCAAGCCTTATCCATGAGTAGGCCTTATGAAGAGTCAGAGTAGGCAGCTGAATGTCATATGATCTGAAAGTACTGAGAAATTATTTTTACTTAAAATATCTTCCTCATTACCTATCTATGTGCATGAAATTTCATCTTTAGAAATCTCTTGGGTTTTAACTTTAGTTTTCACTTAATACTTAGAAGTGTGACTCTTCTTTTACAAATGCTTTTTGAGAGCTCATATGGAGATTCAGGGAAGACATTCCCTCTTATACCTATCTAAAGAACTGTTTTCCTATTTCAGGAAAGTAGTTTCTGTCATGAAATTCAGATATAACTTATAAAGAAGTGAAAAAAGGCCACACTTATAGCTGAGCAGATCAGTCAAATCAACTTGGGGAGTCGCTCACTCTGCACTCATATGCCCTTATCGCGGATTAGCTGACCAAAGTTAGAGGCCAGGAAAAAGATTGTAAGCAGGAGGAGAATCCACACAATCAAATCTTATTATATTTAAGAGAATATTCAGTTTATTCCATCATCATACTAAGGAACTGAAGATTGAAAGGATTATATTTGCTCAGAGAAAAACAGATACTTCTGGATGAGAAATAACACCCACATTTCCTGACAATAATCTCTTTTTTCACTATGTACAATTACCTCCCATCCAAATCAGAAAAGAAAAAATATAGTTAGGGTTTAATTATTCTTTTCTGTGTGTATGTGCTCTTATTTTGTTGTTGTTGTGTTTAATAAACTCATTTTGAATGGGGGCCCCTGGGTGGCTCAGTCTGACTCCTGGTTTTTGGCTTCCGTCACAATCTCAGAGTCCCAGGATGGAGTTGGACTCTGTGCTCAGTGGGGAGCCTGCCTGAAGATTCTCTCCCTGCCCCTCTCTCTCCTTATTGTTCCTCTCTGCGAGTACTCTTTCTCACTAAAATAAATGAATAAAATCTTAAAAAAACAACTTATGTTGGGGGTTCCAGGGTGGCCTACTCAGTTACCTGCCTACTTTCAGCTCAGGTCATGATCCTGGGGTCCTGGGATCCAGTTCCACAGCATGCTTCCTGCTCAGCAGGGAGTCTGCTTCTCCCTCTCCCTCTGTTGCTCCCTTTGCCTTGTTCTCTTGCTCTCTCTGTCAAATAAGTAAATAAAATCTTAAAAAAAAAAAAAAAACTCATTTTGAATGGATTACCCACTGGAATAAAGCTTCTTATTCCATTACTTAAACATTGTCTTACTTCCCAGTTTTAATTTGAGTAATAAATATAAAATATTCAATTACTAATATTTCCCATATTCCTTTTCTCTCTTATTTTACACTTAGCAATTAATTCTTCAACATACCATATGCTTTGTTTATGTATTATATTTATTGCCCATTCCCTGCACCCTCCACCAGAATTAAGCTTTATGAGATTTTTACTTATTTTATTCATTGCTGTATTTCCAGTGCCCCCAACAGTTTGGCACATAATTCAGTATTCAATAGCATTTTCTGAGTGAACAAATCCCTGACATTTGGGACACGAGAAGTAAAATCTTCATTAAACCAAAATATTGGGACACCTGGGGCTTAGCAGTTTAGCACCTGCCTTCGGCCCAGGGCGTGATCCTGGGTCCCAAAATCAAGTCCCACATCAGGTTCCCTGCATGGAGCCTGCTTCTTCCTCTGCCTATGCTTCTGCCTCTCTCTCTCTCTCTCTCTCTCTCTGTGACTCTCATGAATAAATAAATAAAGTAAAAAAAAAAAAAAGACAAAAAAATTAAACCAAAATGTTACCAGTAGCACTCCCACCACTAATACATTTCTAATAGCAGACATAATAAATATACAGGACAAATGTATATGTTTTAAACAGGCAGTGACAAATTAATCAAGAAAACCCCACAGAATGCAGTAATATTTTGGAATAGAGAATCTCATCTTTTAGTGGACTGTTACTTAATAATCCAGATGTCCTTCTTAAGTGAATTCTATTTTATGGCTTCTAAAGTTCATTGCAAGTGACTGTAAGGTTTATAGGATTTATTTATCCATTTCCTCTTATTTTCCTTTTCAAAATTTGCTGTTAAATAAAAGATAAAAATAAAAGATTTTGACTTCAGTCAATCTTCATGTATTATTCAATGATCTTCTGTATATATGTAGTACTTAGATGCTCTTTAATTAGCTACCTTTGGCAAAAAAAAAAAAAAATGTTTCGTTTAGAATGTTAGAAAATAATAGAATCCAGGGAGCAAATAATAAAAGGTACATGTAGTATTAAACTTTCTGATGAAAGGTGAAAACTGCTTGATATTATTTCAGCTTTAATAGTATGTATTATTTAATTATAAGTTTAAATTTGTAACTTGGTTGTGACAGCTAAAAACCTTTGCTCTCCATAACTCTTTTAAAAATGAGAATAATTTGACTGATATAGTGTGTGATCACAGAGATCACAATCAATATTTTATCCTATTTATAATGAAAAAGTTCACTGTGTAATCTAAAGGTGTATAACTATGGTGTTCCTTCCTAAACTTACCAGAGAACTCTCTAAGCCAAACTGTATCAGTGTCTGTTTGGATTTTGGTTAACTGCTTAACATTTTAGCTTGTCTTCAATCAGCACAAAATTTGTCTGGGGCACCTGGGTGGCTCAGTGGTTGAGCATCCACCTTCCACTCAGGTAATGATCCCAAGTCTGGGATCAAGCCCTGCATCGGGCTCCCTGTAGGTAGCCTGCTTCTACCTCTGCCTATATCTCTCTGTGTCTTTCATGAATAAATAAATAAAATATTTTTTTTAAAAAAAAGCTTGTCTAATTCATTGACTCTGTACGTAAGTTTTCATGGTATATGAAGAATGTGTTTTAAAATATAATTTTATTGAACATGTGTTAAAATAATCTTGTAAGTTAAAAAAGAAAAGTTGAGGCAGTTTAGTCTAACAGATAAATTAGACATTAATCATGAGCTAGACATTTAAGACTAAAACCACGGTCACAAGATTGTCTAATTCCCACAATCTGATGGTGCATAATCATGATAGCATGACAAAAACATTTTTTTAAAGATCCTGATTATGAAGGAAGCAGCTATTGGCAGACTCTAACCTTAGCAATTCTATATAACAACAACAGAACAAACTTCAAAAAACAGTTGCAGCAGACAGAAATGTTAAGATCATTATCTAGAAGCTTGAGGCCCTTAATTGTAGGAGTAAATAGCTTCTCTAATAAAAGTCTATATTACTACACTATTAATTTTATAGTAAGCCTTTCTTATCTCTAATTTTTAAAATTTTGTTCATATTTTTCCTTTGGGTTAGCATAGAAGGTTATAATTTAGAAAGTTTTCTATTGGGAAATTCAGAAGAGAAAGCGAAGTATTTTGGCTTTACTTAATAAATGATGATGATTAAAATAAGGTATATAATGAAAAATTATTTTCCTTTCTCTTTCTTCTCTTCCAGCTTCTCTCCTTCCCCCTTTTCCCTTCAAACATTCAAACAATATTTATTGCGCACAAATTATATACTAAAATTCTGCTTGGTACTAATGCTATAAATACAAATGAGACAAAATCTCTGACCCCAAAAAGCTTATAGTGGAGAATATGGAAATTTGCAAATAAAAAGATGTCATTCCTCCTTGCTTAAATCAAATAGACATTTATGAGATTCTTGCCATAAAGAAGTTGCTGAGAGACATGTCCTTATTCCTTTTTTTCCATACCGCATTTGCTGTAATATTTGGCATATTAAAGTTGCTCAAAATATTTTTTAAACTATTATTTTGTTTATTATATGTAAACTGTGTAGGACTCTTCCATGCTAATACTTCCTGGTTCATATTAATGTGGTAAGGACTTTTTCTGTAAGTCTGTCAATGATTAGAAGAAGATATATAACCACTGTTTAATGATATTTAAAAATCTATATGATTAGTACATTACAGAGAAATCAAACATCATTTCTGTCTCTCTTTATATGTCTATTTATCTCTCTCTCTTGACAAATACACATATTCAGTAGGGGCACAAATATAATTCGTACATGAATAGAAGGCAAATGAAGAAAAAATCTTTATTATATTTATCTGAAATCAGGGTATCATTTATGGATGATATTCTATCATTTATAGGCAATAAAGAGGCGATTTATTGTACGAGTTTTTAAATATGTGCTGAAAGAATGGTTTCTAAACCCAGCACAAAATTCCTGATTGACAGTGTGATGCTCTTTACTCTTCTTCACTAGACCATAATCTCTATGAAGGGAAAAACTGATCCATTGAGTTCACTGATGTATTTCCAGCACATAGCATGACGCCTAGTATATAGTAGCTACTCAATAGATGTCTTTTATAAATGAATAGTTTCCAAAGTTTTAAAATTCTTTTAAGTCCTTATAAAAAAACAAATATTACCACATTCTAAGCCAGTTTTAGATGTTGCCCCAAGTAGCTTTTCTATAAATTCCAAAGTAGATTAAGACTCTTGGTAAATGCTCCAGTAATACCTCACAGGTGAGGAGGTAAAATATGACATTTGCCACATTATAACATTTGGTAGGTATTAAGTAACTTTATTATTTTACTTTCTATCTTTTTGTCTAGACTATAAGGTCCATAGGGACAGAACACATCTACTTAGTTCATCATTTGGACCCTGCTAAGTATAATATTCCCAGAAACAATATTAACAACTCAGAAAATATTAATTAAATTATTTAAGGAATTATTGTGCTTCAGCTTATTATAAAGTAATAAAAATGCTAATCAATTTTATCATGTTTTTTGTAATATAGCTATACTATATGTTAAAAGGGTAAAATTATAGGTTTTATATGATGTTTCCCTTCCTTTTCCAAATCTAAAATTTGAAAAGATCACCAATCTGCAATTAAGTTAGCCCAATTAATTTTAATTTTACAACTATTAGATTATCAGCTCTTTAGATATTTCCTTAAATTCATATTTTAAAGTTACTAACTATTTGTTATTAAAATAAAATGCACAAATTTTACTTCATTTAAGCAAGAAGTTATATCAAGATAAAGAACTGTTAGTTTTCAGTAAAGCTTTAAGTTCATCGTCCTTTTTGACTAGAGGTATATTGCCTTTCAACAGCTAAAAATATGAAGAGCAAAGTAACCTTTGAGAAAAGAAAAGAGAAATGTCATCTTTATTGCCAATAGGGCACAAAAACATGACAGATTTTTTTATTGGTAATATTCAGGAAACTGATGACAAAGGTGTCTTGTCAGTGAATGATAATTGTTGAATTTCCATGAGTGTGTTGGAATTTCACTGTTCATATGCAAAGCTGTGAGGCAGAAAAATTTCCCTCTTAGCTACTCATAAAATTCTTCTCTTCTAACATATCCCTTCACATGGTCTCCATGAATGTCCTGTGCACTCATGGTTCCCCTTCGTTTTACAAAGCTCCTCACTTCAGCATTCCACCTCATTGCTATCTCCTCTGAATTATTATATAGGTTATGTATTTCAAATCCCACATACAATGCTCCATAGTCTAGTTTATTTTCTCAGCTATTGTCATTAAACAAAGTAGTCTGATAAATCACACATAGCTGATAGTATATTTTATTATTTTTGCATTTGCATATTCAGTTTTTATTTTTTCATCTTACATAATTACTATTTTACTGTTGTTCTGGTGAACAATCTCTGGTGAGAACATTAAAGCTCTACCCTCATAGCAACTTTCAGTGATACAATTCAGTATTATAGTCATATGCTGTACATTAGATCCCTGGAGCTTATTTATCTTATAGCAGAAAATTTGTACCCTTGGACCACATCTTCCCTTTTCCTACATCGCCAAGTCCTTGGGTCTCTGTTTCTATGTTTGAGGTTTTTAGATTTCCCATAAAAGTGAGATCATCCATTGGTGGACACTTAGGTTGTTTCCATGTCTTGACTATTGTGAAATATTGCAATGAAAATGGGAGTGCAGGTACCTCTTTGAAACAATAATTTCATCTCCTTCAGATATATACTACTCAGATGTGGGATTGCTGGATCATATGGCAGATTGATTGACTCATGATTTATAAGTAATCTCTACCCCCAATGCAAGGCTTGACCTCACAACCCCAAGATCAAAAGTCACATGCTCTACTGACTGAGTCAGCTGAATGCCCCAGTGGTTCTTTTTGTAATGTTTTGAGGAGACTCTGTACTCTTTTCCATAGTAGTTGTACTAATTTATATTTTCAACAACCGTGTACCAGGGTTTACTTTCCTCAATACCTTCACCAGCATTTGTTCTCTTTTTTTCTTTTATTACAGCAATTTTAACTGGTGTGAGTGATATCCCATTGTAGTTTGATTTGCATTTCCCTGATGATGTTGAGCAGCTTTTCATGTACTTCTTGACCATTTTTATGTCTTCTTTGGAAAAATGTTTATTCAAGTCCTTTGCTTATTTTTGGCAAAATTGTTTAGTGTCTATCCTTTTCTTTTTTAATTTATTTTAATTTAAAATTAATTTAACATATAGTATATTCATCTTAAAATTAGATGTGTGAGGGCAACCCTTTCAGGTCCCTTCCCTCTTTGGGATCTTTGTACTATTACTCAATAAATTTTGCTATACCTCAATAAACCTTGCTATGGTGCCCAGTGAAAAATAAATTTAAAAAACTAGATATGTGAAAATGACACTATCTTAACTCAGATTAGTATAGTAATAATCAAGCAATATAAGGACTTTTTGTAGGTAGACTTAGACATATTAGCCAGAACAGAATTCTCACTGACTCAAAATTCTGGATCTTAGTTTTCTATACCATTCTTGTACTTTTTTTGATTTGTTGTAAAAATATCAGTAGTCCCACTTATTAAAATACCTTTCATAAAAGAATATAAGCTTCAATTTTTAAACAGTAGCCTTCTGCAATAGTCTTTGGAATAAAAAAAAAAAGGAATGATGCTTGGGTTTAAGATGATTAACCTAATATCTTATATTTATCATTGATAATTATAATGATAGTACCAAGATTGTCAGAACATTGCTGTGATGATATGAAGCTGCCATCGTGCTACACATGAAGTGTTTTAGAAGTATCATGTATTATTTCTTAGTACATATGAATCATCACAGCATTAACACTGGAACACAGTTTAAGCCTCCAGGCAAGGTAGTTAAATAGTGTCAGTATTTGAAAGAAAACTGTAAAACTCCCCCTGCTGGCAGAAAGTACTGAGAAGATTTTTATAGTAAACAAATCTTTTTTTGCAGGCAACAGAGAGGGGGAAAAATGATAAGAATCAATCAGCTGCCCAAGGAAATATAATAATCAGAAACCAATCAGCAAGTTAACTGCTCTGGGGCGGTGAGTAGCTTTCTAATGGCTGGTAGGTAATGATACATAGTCAGAAAAACAGGCTTATAGGTAAGTAACCTTCATTTTTCCAAAGGCAATGCACACCATTTATTATACTGTCATGATTCCATAGCTGGAGGCTTAGAGAGCTCTTAACTTGTAAATAGATTTTGGATAATGGTTAACTCCAAATGACTTCATTCTTGAGGCAGATTATAGATAGCAATTTTTTAGAAAGATCTGATGGCAAGACTAGCTAGTTGCCTTGCAATTTTCCACTATCCTAACATTTTGACCCTTAGAAAAATGTTGAAGTAGTGCTATTTGACCCTTTTTGTTATTGTTGACAGATTTCTGTTGTTAGAGTAGCAGCATCTTCTCAAAAATCTAAGGTTTCCATGATCCAACTAAATGATTTTCAACGTAAACTTTCAGAGACAGCTTAGAACTGAGTATACATGACTAGTAAGGCGTCAACTGGAACTGTTCTCTTCGGTGGTGATATTTTAACAGAAATTAAAATCTTAATACAAAGACACTCTGATTAGAATGCTAACCACTGGCCACATATTTAAATAGATGTGATTATTTGGGGGAATATTTCTCAAGCAGAATTATTTTTGTTTCATTTTCCTGTTGATAGGTTTACATCAGTATTTCTGCAAGATACAATTTGTACATACAGGGACCTGTTTTCAAAAAAGTTTGGAGAGCACTGCTTAGTGTGTATCTCTTAATGTTCCCAATTGAATCAGTATATTGAGTTATTTGGAATTAATTTTTTGTTTGTTTGGCACAGCTTTTCCAAATATATATGACCATGGAAAAATTTTTTTAAAGATTTTATTTATTTATTCATGAGACACAGAGAGAAAGAGAGGGAGGCAAAAACGTGGGCAGCAGGAGAAGCAGGCTCCATACAGGAGCCCGATGTAGGACCCAATCCCAGAACCATGGGATCACACCCTGAGCCAAAGGCAGACGCTCGACTGCTGAGCCACCCAGGCACCCTAGAAATTTTTTTTATTGTAAATTCTTATGATGTCCAGTGAAATGCTACTTCAGAAATACTGACCTAGAAAAGGACATTGACTGTCTTTGATTAGTTATTTTTCTAAGGAAAATTTAGGAAATTTTCCTAAGGAAAATTTAAAAGGCTATATATAAAGTTAGTAAACATTAGGTGTAAAATTATGTCACGTTGCCATATGTGAGGTTATTTTAGTTGTTCGCGATGGCTATTTCCATGTTTATATCACCCTCCCAAATATTTTACAGTACATACAGCTTATGGAAAGCAGTATGTTCTGATCGTAAGGCAATCTTTCTTCACTTGAAATAGAGATTCAAGTTACAGGAGAGCAGGAAGGGCATAATAGATTGATAGTGTACTCAAATGCTCACAGGTTAAAAAAGAGCATTGCAATTTCAGGGAAGTAAGGATAGCTCAGGACAAACATAGTCTCCCACGTCTGCTGGTATAATGTCTAGTATAAAAGGGAAATGAAGACACAAAGAACAACAGTCAGAACATAAAATGCTTTGCATACAAAGCCAAAGTCTTAGAACATGGCCTATAATCTGTGAAGAGGAGGCTTTTATGTAAGGGGAATAACTGAAGAAAAATAAAAGTGTTCATGGCCTGCATTTTTCTCCTGCAAATTAAAAGAAATTTGTTCAATTCCATGAATAATATATATTCTTATAACTTGGATGGCTATTTTATTGAATAGAAAAATGTTACTGAGAAATTGGCATTGCTCTTTGATAATGAAAATTAATATTAATGTCTAGAAATATTTTAGAAGGAACAACACAAAAACGGCTTTATTATTCATCCCTCTCACTTGTGATTTGCTTTAGAATATATCTGGCAGGTTTACCTGCATGATTTCACTATATGTTCACTTTACAGCAAAACAACTGAAGTTCAGAGACTTCAAGCTACTTTCTCAATTTCACACTTAGAAGAGCTGGAGATTCAAATTGATTCCTTTCAATAATACAGTGTTAACTGAACACCTATTTAGTGCCAGGTACTGTGTGGGCCATTGGGAATAGAGCAATGAACAAAATAGTCCTCCCTCAGCCTTTTCAAAACCAACCCTTTTTATTTTGTAGATGAGGCTGTCTGTCTACTTAGGTTAGCCCATCTGAAGCATCATTACCACCAGAGATCTCCTGGAATGCCCAGATGCTTAGGCATCCTTACTATCATTGAATTGCTCCCCAAATCCTAGACCCAAGGGCCAGGAATGATGAAGCACTGCATCATTCACAGGCTGAGTATCTCTACAGGGTTCCTTTTGTGAAACCCTTCACTCTCAAGTTTGTGGTTAAATATTGGTTGTACCTATTTACTCTATCACCCAGTGCTTTGCCTTTGCAAAAAATGAACACTGTACTAGAAATTAAACTGCAAAGCTAAAAGGTTTATATGCTGGTGGTAGGCATGGAGTTGCTCATGCCTGTGCTGCCTGAGAGGTGCAGAAAAATGTGCACCAGGAGGGCACTGTGACTTAGAAGGATAATTAAGGCTTTTTTGGTATAAATAAGTGCTTTTATTTATTTATTTTTAGGATTTTATTTATGAGAGACACAGAGAGAGAGAGAGAGACACAAGCAGAGGGAGAAGCAGGCTCCAGGCAGGGAGCCCAATGTGGGACTTAATCCCGGGTCTCCAGGTTCACACCCCTAGCCGAAGGTGGCGCCAAACCACTGAGCCACCCAGGAATCCCCAAGCCCTTCTATTTAGTGGAGAAAAAAATCTATAGGAATAAGAATATACACCAATTGGGAGATAAGTTGGAAGGCTGTTGCAGAGAGTAAAATAAGAAATTATAGGGGGACCAGGGTGGCTCAGTGGTTGAGCATCTACCTTTGGTTCAGGTTGTGATCCTGAGGCCTGGGGATGGAGTCCTGCATCAGGCTCCTCATGGGGAGCCTGCTTCTCCCTCTGCCTATGTCTCTGCTTCTCTATCTCTCATGAATAAATTTTTAAAGAGTCTTAAAAAAAAACTTATAGAAGTCCAGCCAAAGTAGAGGAAATAAAGTAGAGAGGGCTGATTAGGAAAATATTTAAATAAGTCAATTGGAGAAGGACAAACATTATATGGTCTCATTCATTTGGGGAATATAAATAATAGTGAAAGGGAATAGAAGGGAAGGAAGAAGAAATGGGTAGGAAATATCAGAAAGGAAGACAGAACATGAAGACTCCTAACTCTGGGAAATGAACTAGGAGTGGTGGAAGGGGAGGAGGGCGGGGGGTGGGGGTGAATGGGTGATGGACACTGAGGGGGGCACTTGACAGGATGAGCACTGGGTGTTATTCTATATGTTGGCAAATTGAACACCAATAAAAAATAAATTTATTATTTAAAATAAATAAATAAAAAGGAAAATATTTAGACTATAACATATAAAGAAATTAATGGCTGACCAGGTGGAAATGAAAACAGAAGAATTTAGCATAACTTCTACATTTCTGAGTTGTACACTGTAACATCTCTTCAAGGTAGGAAGAATGGAAAATGTGACCCTGTTTAAAACGTTGGAAATGGGACTACTGGGTGGCTCAGCAGTTGAGCATCTGCCTCTGGCAGCTCGGGGCATTATCCTGGGGTCTGGGAATCGAGTCCCAAATCAGACTCGCTGTGAGAAGCCTGCTTTCCTTCTAAACTATGTATCTGCCTCTTCTCTCTGTGTGTGTGTCTCTCATGAATAAATAAAATCTTAAAAAATATATAAAATAAAAAGGTTGGGACTATGTGCATCTATCACTATAAAGGTTGCTATTTCCCTTCTAATTTTACTTTCTCATACTTAGAGTCCTAGAAAATTCCATCATTTTTGTGATTTATACTAGTACTTATATACTTACCATGACTCTACCATATCATATGTATGACTAGCTCTCTATACTATATACTAGCTCTCTCTCCTAAGCTTCAGATTCATACCCACTTCCCTACTAGACATCTCTGGGTGAATTTCCCACTGGTAACTTAATTCAGTATGTCCTGATTGTACTTACAATATTTGTATACAAAATTGTTCTCCCTCCTACACAATATATATAAACTGTATAATCTGGGTTGGCTCCCTTTAGTTCTATAAACCCATTTTCTTATCTATAAAGAGGAATAATGTCTACACTAGATTATTTCTATAAAGACTAATGAGACAGAAGTATTAGCATTATGTTCTTATCCTAGTAAAAGCTCAACAATTAAAAATTGTTGATGACTGGTTCATTCATTTATTCATTAATTCTGAAACAAATATTATTGAGTAATTATTTTGTGAAGGCACTATTATAGGTACTGAAGATGGACTAATAAACTAAATAAGGCCTCAACTCTCCTATAGTTTCATTCTAATTGGGGAAAGCCAATGATAAGAAATAAATATATGATGGAGTTAATGGTATAAATGCTACAAAAATAAATAAAGCAAACTCTGTCAACCCAGATAAGTAGGGGTGATCTTTCTAGTAAAGAAATCATTGAAGTTCATTCTGAAGAGGTAACATTTGAGCAAAGACATGGTAAAGTTAAGAAAGAAAGGGATGAAGAGCTTTCAAGGCAGCGACTAGGAACTGAAAAGGTAGAAGCATGCTTGGTATATTTAAGGATTAGCAAGAGGTCAGTTTGGCTGTTGTTAAGTGAGTAAGAGGTGAAATCCACAGGAAATAAGGTCAGAAAGATAGCTATACACCAGATATTCTGGTGTATATTTATTGCATACTAGGGATGGTCGTTTATTCTAGAAACACCAGAAGGAGGTATAAAACGAAGCTTCTTTTAAAAAAAACTGTTATAAAAATAATAAATAACTATAGTAACATAACTGTGTATAGAAATAATGAGAAATTATTCAAAATAAGTCAAAGTGATATTGTGATCAGACAAATTTAAATTTAAAATTATATCGTTTGACAGTTGTTTAGGGCAATAGCTAGCTATATCAGATTTTATTTTATTTTTCTTTATATAGTCTGGCCCTTCTTGTACATATTTTCCTTGAATATAGTTTACTTATTCTGACATTTTTTTAATTTCCAAAATTATTCTTAACAAGTGGTAAAAATTATGTATTTTAATCTACTTTAAGTTTTCCCTTTAAAATGCATTCGGCTCATTGCAAATATTAAAGATGCAACCATGATCTATTTTGAATATCTTCTAGGAACTTTCATTAGCATGTTATATTAAAAGTTTACATATATGCTTGAATTCAAGATTCTGCTCTTCCCGTAAGACATTTTTTCATAAGAAAATACATACTCAATCCAATATAAAAATATTCCATTATTTAAAATTGTGTTTTGGAATGGTGATATGCAAAATATGTTAATATTTACACAAACTACTTGCTGAAGACTATAAATATAGAAATATCATGTTTCTTTTAATTGGCTACAACATAGCTACACCTCAAGAATTTTTAAAGAATTGCTACTTTCATTTTTAATTTTTTTTTAAATTTTGAAGATGTATTTATTTGAGAGAGAGAGAGAGCACATGTGGGCATGTGTGTGGTGAGGGCCAGAGAGAGGAGAGAAAACTCATGCAGACTCCCTGCTGAGCAAAGAGTCTGACATAAGACTTAATTTCACGATCCTGAGATCATGACCAGAGTCAAAATCAAGAGTCAGACAGTTAACTGACTAAAATACCCAGGCTCCCCAAGAATTCCTACTCTTATAAGAAAAATTATGTCTGTATTTCTTTGTATATGGTGTTATATACACATTCTGAAAGCTTGGTTTCATTAGTACTCAAAAAATTTATAGGGAATGATCCCATAAAAACATCTAAACACTTTACTGTGGAAGGAGATAGAAAAATTTCCAGTAACAATTTCTTTAGGGGTTGGTTTAATAATATGCTGGGCAAGAAAGAGTCTTGACTCTCTGAAGAGGTTTAGGGAGTCTCCTCACCTACGAAGTAGGACCATATCATAGAACAAGGCAGAAATACCTCCCAATTATGATAGACTTGTAAAGGCATTTATTGATTGCTTATAGAAAGAAACTGGAAATCTATCATGCTTATTATCATCACAGTATGGTGCTATCCTAGCGGGCAACAGATGAGGCTCACTACTTAAAAAGGTCTGAAATGTTAAGACTGAGTTGGCCTGGGGTCATGGATATGCACATGTACAACACTGAACAGAGATCTCCTTTATCATTACTTATACTCACTTAGCACTCCATAACCTAAAGGAGAAAAACCCAAAGTACGCATTTCAAGATGTTATTTGGTTCAGTAACTGTTGGTCTAGTCAGCATTTTTCTGTTTTTATTCTTTTCTGTTTTTCTTCTATGTTTTGACTACAGTAAATTGGTTGCAATTACTACATCACTGGTATGCTGTAGACACCTAAATGCCTTTGCACATAGTGTTTCCTTTGCCTTTCAATCACAGTGTTAATAAATATCTATTAACAATGTGTATCTAATAGGTATTTATTATACATTAATTACGTGCTGAGAAATAGGATATATAATGGTGAACTAAAATAAAAAACAAGATTTGTTCATTCAATATGTATTTTTAACATATACTTTGTGCTAGGCATTGTGATAGGAAGTAAAGATACCATGATGAGCCAAACATAAATTACCACTATCACAGTATTGAAGGAAACCAGAATATGTCAGCCCTATATATGTCTCTTTGACATAAAAATTATTTTGAGTTGAAGGTAATTAAGAAAGAGCAAATTCAGAGAGTTTTCTCTGCCATCTATGTCCTTTTCTGCTTCAACTCCAAAATAAATTCTTATTTTCTAGAGATAAACTTTTATGAACCAAGAGATGACACCAGAGGAATCTCAAACAAAACTTACTCCATTAGTTTCCTCTTATATATTTTTCTTACCACAGTTTGCCACTCTTGGAAGCCCAAAACTGCTTTCCTTTGTTTTGTCTTTTCTCTACGAATTTAGTTTTCTTTGTTGAAGATGCTATGTAAGCAAGAGTTCCAAGCCACCACTTTGAGTTACTTTCACTTAAGTTTCTCCCATATGTGTGATGCATGTTAATAAACTATTTGCTTTTCTCTTGTTACTCTTTTATTAGAGAACCACAGCTGAAAACCAATGATGGTTTAGAAATAAAATTTTGTCTTATCCAAATATTCACATTCAAGTGGAAGTTTCAGAAGGTAAACAAGTAAGTGATGTAAAGATTAAGTCCTGTTACGAGTATCAAAGCAAAAATTGCACTGGGAAGAGTTAAATAAGCAAGGAAGATTTTTTTTTTTCAAGGGTATTACAACCCTTAAAAATTCTCTCACCCTTTGTTTCAGGAAATTTAGTCCAGATTAGTTTTAAAGGATGAAATGAACCAGTGGAAGTACAGGAAGATGTTTGAAAGGAGGCCAATCAGAGGTATGTGTGGGATGCATTGAGTTATTACCTGAGTTTGCAGATATTTTTCTTTGTGATTAGGCCATCTGTGTTTGCTAACTGGCAGCCATGGAAATCAGGCTCCTAGCCACCTCACAGAAACTGAGTACTATCTTTCTTGATGGTTACATTTGAAAGGGATGTCTCCTATGTCTGTGAGAAAGATTCCTGGGTTGTAAACTGGTAAGAGGCTTTTTTAAAAGGACTAACATGAATCTCAAAGGGGCACAGAAAGAATTCACAATTATAAGTTTTCTAAATAAAATACTTTAAGAGAGATCAGGGGCCTAGAATGAGTAATATCCCTGTCTAATATTTTTACCTTGACCTAACATTCAGTCAAGGTAAAGTTACTGTGAAGGTCATCTTGGCCAAGAGAAAGCAAGCAGGAGAAAGTAATGGAGAACAGCTAGTTAAGAAAAGATTTTAAAGAGATGAATGAGGAGGAGATACTGAGCAGTGGAAAAGAGGTGTGTATTCTAAAAGTATTCCAAAGAGGGGCCAGTTCCCATTCTCGACACTGTCCTAAAACAGCTGGAAAAATTAAGTAGTTTTTCTAGTTTTCTCTTTTATATCCTGGGACTAGAGGACAGCCCTGATCATAAGTACTTGGCTTTTACTCTAGTTTTTCAGCTCTGTAAGATGGCTCCATATTGAAATGTATCAAAACATGATGCTAAATTTCACCACTGCTATTCAACATAGTCCTGGAAGTCCTATTCCCAGAAATCAGACCACAAAAAGAAATTAAAGGCATCCAGATCAGCAAGGAAGAAGTCAAACTTTCACTATTTGTAGACAACATGATCCTCTATATAGAAAACCCAAAAGATTCCACTAAAAAGTTGCTTAGAAATGATATAGGAATTCAGTAAAGTTGCAAGATACAAAATCAATGCACAGAAATCTGTTGCATTTCTATACACCAGTAATGAAGCAGTAAAAAGAAAAATCAAGGAATTGATCCCATTTACAATTGCACCAAAAAAAAACGTTAAGATACCTAGGAATAAACCTAACCAAAGAGGTAAAAGATCTGTACTTTAAAAGCTATAAAACACTGATGAAAGAAACTAAAAATGACATTAAAAAATGGAGAAACATTCTATGCTCATGGATTGGAAGAACAAATATTGTTAAAATGTCTATATCACCTAAAGCAACATACACATTCAAGGCGATGTCTTTCAAAATACCACCAGAATTTTTTACAAAGCTAGAACAAACAATCCTAAAATTTATATGGAACCACAAAATACCACAAACAGCCAAAGCAATCCTGAAAAAGAAAACCAAAGCTGGAAGCATCAAAACTCAGGATTTCAGCTGTATAATATATTACAAAGCTGTAGTAATCAAAACATTATGGTACTGGGACAAAAATAGACACATGAATAGAACAGAATAGAAAATGTGGAAATGGACCCACAACTATAGGGTCAATTAACCTTTGACAAAGCAGGAAAGAATATCCAATGTAAAAAAGACAGTCTTTTCAACAAATGGTGTTGAGAAAACTGGACAGCAACATGCAGAAGAATGCAACTGGACCACTTTTACACCTAAATCTGAGACTGGAAACGATTTAAATCCTAGGAGAACATAGGCAGCAATCTCTTTGACATCTAGGAACTTCTTACTAGAATGTCTCCTGAGGTAAGGGAGACAAAAGCGAAAATAAACTATTGGGATTTCAACAAAATAAAAAGCTTCTGTACAGCAAGGGAAAAAAAATCAACAAAACTAAAAGGAAACATATGAAATCGGAGAAGATATTTGCAAATTACATATCTGATAAAGGGCTAGTATCCAAAATCTATAAAAAAAAACTTATCAAACTCAACACCCCAAAAACTAATAATCCAGTTAAAAAATAGACAGAAGATAGATATTTCCCCAAAGAATACATCTAGATATCCCACAGACACATGAACAGCTCAACATCATTCATCATCAGGGCAATAAAAATTGAAACTAGGATGAGATACCACCTCACACTTGTCAGAATGGCTAGCATTAATAATAGCACAAGAAACAAGAGGTGTTGAAAGGACACAGAGAAAGGGGAACCCTGTTACATTGATGGTGGGAATGCAAACTAGTGCAGCCACTCTGGAAAATAGAATGGAAGTTCCTCAAAAAGTTAAAAATAAAACTACCATAAGATCCAGAAATTGCACTACTAGGTCTTTACCCAAAGCATACAAAAATACTAATTTGAAGGGATACATACACCCCAATGTTCATTTTTATAGCAGCATTATCAACAATAGTTGAATTATGGAAAGAGCCCAAATGTCCATCAACTGATAAAAAAGAGGTGGAGATATATATATTCATATATCTCCATCTGTTTTTTTATATATATAATGAATATTATATATATAATGAATATTACTCAGCCATCAAAAAGAATGAAATCTTGCCATTTGCAATGAAGCAG
The DNA here is from genome assembly GCF_018345385.1 of Vulpes lagopus. Classification (NCBI taxonomy): domain Eukaryota; kingdom Metazoa; phylum Chordata; class Mammalia; order Carnivora; family Canidae; genus Vulpes; species Vulpes lagopus. Next base: position 38,840,862 of record NC_054839.1, on the reverse strand, counting down.
ATGGAGCTAGAAAGTATTATGCCCAGTGAAATAAGTCATTTAGAGAAAGAAAAATATCATATTATTTCACTCATACGTGGAACTTAAGAAACAAAACAATCAAACGTGGGTGGGGGCAGGGAGAAAGGCAAACCAAGACACAGACTTACCTATAGAGAACAAACTGATGATTACTGGAGGGGAGGTGGGCAGGCGGTGGGTTAAATAGGTGATAGGGATTAAGGAGTGCACTTGTGATGAGCACTGGGTGTTGTATATAAGTGTTGAATCACTAAATTCTACACCTGAAACTAATATTACACTTATGTTAACTAACAGAGATTTAACTAAAAACTTAAAGAAAAAAAAAAAAGCAAAAATCCAACCCAACCCAAGCCCAATAAAAAAAACATGAGGCTATTGGAGAGAAAAGGGAAAAGCACTACATACATTTCTTAAAGAAAAGAAATGTTCTCCTATGTGTTTCACCCACTGTGTTGTCTTACACAAGGACAGGATGTTAACTATTATGTCTTTAATCATTGTTACTATTAAGAGTGGTTTAATCTACAATGTCTTTACCTTACATTCAGTACAATTATTTCTGTAAAAATATTAGAATGCAATTCTATACTGCCATTTTTATTGCTTTTACACATTTTCAGTGATTGACAATTATATTTATAATAAACATTGGCCTCTTTAGCCATCTCCTTACAGTAGACTAAAAACTCCAAATCAGAACATGGGTCTCCCTGTCTGAATTGAAAATGTAAACTGAATTATAGAACAAGTTCGACAATAGAATATCATCACTGTTACAGTGATCTATTCCAAACAACTGCTAACAATATACAACCAAGTAGAGGTTCACTAGGTCCTTTTTAAACAAATAAATAAGATTCATTACCAGTTAATTTGTACATTAATAAGAATGAGATACCTGAGTATTCTCTCAGGTATATGTTAAATATTTCTCATGCAATTTTATTTCCTTAGTATTAAAATGGTTTATTTTTTAGTATAAAACTATGGAGGGAAAAGTGAATTACAAAATTCAAATGCAATGAGTTTTATTATTACTTCCTCTCCCTCATAAACACCACACAGTAAATTTTCAAAAAATGGCTTCTAGAACAGCTAGATTTATAAAGCTGAATGCCTTATAAATAACCTGGATAAAGAATGGAAAAATTTTATAAGAAGTAACCATACAAATTAGTTTATGTGATAATATTCTAGAATTATTACTCAATTTTAATAATAATAATTTAATGGAAAAATTTATAGTTGCCCCCTTAGTCATATTTACTACAACAAATACTACTTTTATCTTTCAACAAAGTAAAATTTTTAAATTTAAGTTAAATCCTGATTATTCCACTGAAAGTGGATAGTATGAACGGTAACTGACTGAGAAGTCCTTAATTGTTCCAAAAGTATTTGTTTTTTCAAAGAAATTAGAGTAATGAAAATGTTATGGTAAAACATAAATAAATAAAGCCTTCTGCAGATGTGAGTTAACTGTTCTTTAAAATATTGATACTAGTATGTGAACAGAAAAAATTCTGATATTACAAACTTCCTTGTTTAAAAAATCTTTAATTACACTATAATTTAAACATACAGAAATAATTTCCTAAGAAATGGAACTTGTTCGTCACTAAAAAATGAAGAGCTATAAAACTGATTAATATTAGCCAACATTATTAAAATATTTAGAATGATTTTTACATTTTAGTAATTTGTTAATGTTGACATTTTTAAGTAAATGCATTAACAATTTATTAGAAATAATTGTGTTTATTTATATATAATGTGTTCTCAAATTATTACGCAGCAGTAGTATTCTTATGTAAATTTCGGTTGATATGGTCACTAAGCACAAAGTTTTCTCTCTTAAGATTTGCCTATTTCCACCTTGTCAAGGATAAAAATCCCCAATTGCTACACATTATCACCAGCATAGGGTACAAAATAAAGGCACTTTGTAGCAAGGAGGAAGCAGTCAATATCTCATTAGTCCTGCTGAACAAGATTTACACTGCAACACATCCTCAAGCTTCAGTCTATAAATTATGTAGAACTGTTACCCCCAATTCGGTGACATATTTGTAGCTTCTATTTAAAAGGTAGGCAGAACAATTCTTTCATGTATGGAATTTAACTAGAGGTCTGGGTTCTAAAAAAGGAAATTTTAATAGGAACATTTTACAGGTATGTTAATGGATGAAAGTAATTTTTATAAAGTCCTATGGACTTTTCTATGGTGGATATATAATATCTTTGTAAGTCTTCTTAAGACACAAACTGAATAATTAGATAAGCATTTATTTTGTTAAAAAATAATTGATAACTATTTTTTATTCTATGGTGGATATATAATATCTTTGTAAGTCTTCTTAAGACACAAACTGAATAATGAGATAAGCATTTATTTTATTAAAAAATAATTGATAACTATTTTTTATTACTTCAGATTGTACCCAGACCTTAAGTGTTCATATGTTTTCAGTAGCTGGATTTTCCCCAATTCAACAAGACTTAAAAATAGTAACATGGCATAAAGCCCATTTTATTGAAATAACAGATACTTTAAAAATCAGTAAAGTAATCGTTTCCTAGAGAAAGTACAGGAATTTATTATGTATCTTTTATCATTTAGATAGGAATGATTTCATAGAGATCATCTGGATTAAGAAGCTAGTAGGACCTGACTTTGACTCTTGGTACTTCTATCTATTAAGGGAAGTGAAAATGGGTACATTATTTAAGCTTTCTGATGTTTAGTTCACTCATCTAAAATTTGGGGTAACAGTAATTTTTATTTACCATAAACTTATGTAAAACTTAACATATATGCATTAGGAACCCTCAAAATGCACCTCTAAATGTATAGGCTACTGCTGTTTGATTTTTATTCTTGGTCCTAACACATGCCTTCATCATTACTTATTTGTAATGACATGATAATGTCCAATGTGCATCATTAATTTAATCTTTTTAGTCTCATATTAATCACACCACAATCCTATTCTTTCTCTTAATTTCTTTGATCAAGTGTTTGAGGGCTTTTACTATTTTTCCATTTTTTAAATAAATCTACTTTTTCTTCCCTCTTACTATTTCCCTTTCCCCAAACATATATTCCTGTCAAACTATGTGACTTCATATTTCTTAGATATTTCTGCCTCTGTGCCTTTATGTATGTCATTATTTCCTCATTCTGAATTCCTTTCAGTCACTGCTGTTCTGGCCTATAAAAATTTCTCATCATCTAAGAATCTGTCAAATCCTGCATATAATTGTTACTGACCCTCATCTTTTCTCTTTCTTATATTGTATTATGTGTATAGTATTTACATAGCCCACATAACAAATTGGTTTATGCTGCAATTATGTAAACTTCACATCTACTTTAAAAAAATCTTTTATTTATTCATTCATGAGAAACACACAGAGAGAGAGAGAGAGAGAGAGAGCCAGAGACAGGCAGAGGGAGAAGCAGGCTCCATGCAGGAAGCCTGATTCAGGACTTGATCCCAGGACTATGGGATCACGCCCTGCGCCAAAGGCAGACACTCAACTGCTGAGCCACTCAGTCATCCCTTACATCTACTTCATTAAATTATAAATGATATGGCCCCCAAACTGGTTTATATATCCTTGTCACCCTAACTTCTAGTGTGTGTGTATCTATATCTGTCTAACCTCCTATATATATACACACACACACATATATACATATATATGCATACATATACACACATACATGTATACTAGTGTGTGTGTATATATATATGTATGTATTTGTATATATATACTTTTCTTGTAGAGTACTGAGCTTACCTGAAGCATGTTTTGCTTACAGAAATGAATCAGTTCTCAGATGAAAATCAGATATTTTGATCTGCTCTTCCCCCTCATTAAACATAATTATTAAGTATAGAATGTATATCACAATATATAATAGCATTGTAGTCACAGTTTTCTGTAACATGACTTCCGACAATTTAGAAAGCAATTCGTGAATACAACAGCAATAATCTTGAAACAAGATATTTTAATTATTTTTTTGTATTTACAAAAGTTTAAGATGTAATTTTATTGAGATATAATTTATTTATTGAGCTATAACTTTACATATACTTTAATACTGAAACACTTTTCTGAAGATATTCTATAAAATGAAGGTACAGAATGCTTTTGTAAGGCTTTATTATGAAATGATTATAAACTAACCTTGAAGTTAATAAAAAGTTTGTTTAAGAGTAGTTAAAAAACAAAACAAAAACTTACTAATATTCAATAAGCCAATGTCACTAAAAAGTTTCAAAATTATATATTGTCTAACCCTTAATTTGGATAAAAAACAGAAAGGAACATGAAAATATATTCAGACTGATGCCTTTTGTGAAAAGAATCTGACAGCAACATCCTGTACCAGGTGGAGTTTATGCAGGTTCCTCCTGGGCCAGAAGCCAGTAGAGGACTGCAATAATCCAATCCTGCAATAACAAAGGCATGAATGACCATTTCAAGGTCTAATTCAAATAGACATGATTACTAACTTCATAGGGGATCCTTTATGTGAGAGAAAGACAGAATATCTTCCTTAGAAGACAAAATAGTTTAAAACAAAATAAATCCAGGAAATATAAGAAGCAATAATATTTTATAATTATCATTTTTACCAATAATTGCAGTAATTAGCTCAATAAAAGAAAAATTTAAAAAATGATATTATAAAAGATATTAAGACCAAAAAAGGAGCTTATTGTAGCTTTGATGATTTCCATACATATTCTTCCACAGTGTATAGTGAATATATATCATATACTGTAAGCAACCTGGCTGGCTAAATTATGGAAATCAGGCAAATACAAACTACTACCTGCAAGAGCAGGGCAGAGAGAGAGGGAGAAGCAGACTCCTTGCTGAGCAGGGACCCTGGGATCATGACCTGAGCTGAAGGTAAATGCTTAACCAACTGAGCCACCCAGGCACCCCATGACCATTATTTTCATTATCTGATTGGAAACTAACTCTACTAGAAATACTTAAAATGTATAAAATAAGCAATATATTAAATTGATTAATTAACAGTTAATAATGAAATAATACTTGTAATAAAATGAAAAATTGCATTTTAAAAAGCCAATCTTATAACAGATGTGTAAAGAAGAGAATAAAAGACAGATCCATTTTGCAAATAAGAGAATAAAACAAGGATTGCACATATATATGGATATGAATAAATGATATGATTAATCAGGGGTTATACATATAGGTGTTTTGTGGTGTTAGCACTGTTGGTACTTAAATACAATTTGTATTTACAACATTTTTAAACTTTGAATTTCTGTCCAGTTGAGGCTTTAAATTATTTTCACTTCTTGGTTCATTCAAGTCCGTTTATTTGATCTCATTCTCACTCTATCTTCACATACAGACACACACAGGGCATATAAATATATAACCAGTTTATCATAACTGAAAACTATTAATTTTGTTATTTAACATGTTAAGTTTATCTATAATTCTGTAAATTCACACTAAATAATACTGAGCTGATAGATCTTTCAATGAGTGGCTAGCATTCCAAACTTTATGTTAGTCTGTAGCCTGATGATGCCACACTAGGGCCACGCTGAAGGAATGGAAATGTTTATACCCAGAGCTTCAGTGAATCCTGATAATACACATCTGTTGATATTTCACAGAGTCCTAAAGGATGTAGGTGGATTATATTTTGAAAGCAAGATTAGGAGACTGCCAAGAAACAACCAAAAAACTTTTGGCAAATCTTTAATGTTGACAAAAGGAGAGAATCTTGTCTTATCTATTGATATTATCAAAAGAAGCAAGATTTCCTGACCCTAGAGACAGTCTCTGGTATAGACATATCAGGGTCCTCTCCCCTAGCTTTCGTCATTAATTTATGAACCTTGATAAAGACGTTCAGATTTACTATCAAAAAAAATTTAAAAGAGCACAGTTTTTTAGTTTAGGGAGCGTTGTGTTTGAAATACTAAAAAGTAGCACAACACACACACAATAAATTGTCAACAATGATCTACTAACTGCCTTCAGCAGCTAAGCAGCAGACCTTGCTTTTGTAGGAACTTTTACTGGGAACTACTACAAACTTCAGGGCTGTCATCAGGTCCACATACCTAACCTTCAGGCCAGAGTAGAATAATGCTTTCCTTTTCTATCTTTCAAGTATCATGTAAGTACATTGTTTGAATAAAATGCAAACCACAATTTTGCTGACACCACTGTCTGGAAACATGACTCTAGTTTGCCAGCATGTATGATAACAAACAAACAAACAAACAAACAAACATCAGGAAGACGTAGATGATCACTGAATCAAAATGCAGTACACAGAATTATTTGGTCATCAGCAATTAGAAAAAAATATGGCTACGGAAATTGTGACAAAATATAGATACTGGATGTGAGGAGCAGAGAAAGATCCAGGACTTTTCATTGGCAGGGCATGTTGGTCAGTGTTTGGAGAGGAAGGGCCTGAGAATATGAATAGCATCAAAAGTAGACTTATAAGTGTTACTAGAAACACTTATAACTACTTAAATATTTTCCTAGGACTAACCTTTACTCTTTTGTCACTGAATCAACCATGAAAGAGAGTAAGCGCATTCATATGTAACAAGAGTGTCTACATATCTAGAGAATAGTGGCCAGATATATTTACTGAGGTTGAAAAGTAATTAATAATGATTGGGTCATTTTACCATCATAATTTATCAAAAATGTAAAGAAAGTATTGAAATATAGAACCCAAATTATCTTTAAAGATCAACTATTCTAACCACCTCACTTTAAAAATAAGAGCAAAAAACACAGGCTCAGAGAAGTGTCTTGTGACCACACATCTAGTAATTAGAACGATGTGTAACAACTTTGCTCCCTTATTCCTAATATTCTGCTTTCTTTATGATCCATCTTTAGGGCATGTGGTAGACAACCATGTTTCTATCCATTCAGTATGCATTTTCCTGCTTCTAGTAGTATCCCTGCCTTGGGTTTGAGAATATCCATTTTCTCATTGCATATATTACGTGTTGAAACATTAATCAAGCCATCAGATAACCATCCTCTCCACCAAATTATGTATACTTCAGAAAGCCAAGCTAACTAGATGCTCTATCCCTTAAATTTAATCAGTAGTAAAGTACACAGGTCTGGAAAAAAAATTAGGAATCCATTTCTACAGTGGTATCCTAAAGAGACTATGAATTAAATTCTGCTACCTAACTCATTTCCTATTTAAAAATGGCTATTTTTTCCTTTAAATTCTGTGACATAATTCACATAATTAAAAAAAAAATCCTTTTTGCGTACAGTAGGCTGTATAGTCATTGTTATTTGCAATCAGTTCTAATCATACTGAAATTGTTACCTGGGAATGAATTCTAAGAACAGATTGTCAAGGATATGTCAGTGATCTAGCCAAGTGGAGTAAAAGAGTGGGATTCCAGTTCATGTTTTAGAATGGGCTTAAGAATGTGTGAAATGCAATTGGAGTAAGGGTACTTGGAATATTCATGAGACTTGGAAACTTCTAAATTCCCGCTTCCTTCTATATACTCCACAGTTCATGAAGTGTTCCTTACTTGCTAGATAAAACTAAGAAGGCCTTTTAGGGCCCAACACTGTTTATTAACTATGAAATTACCACATGCTTCTGATCTCAGTATGTGTGTAACATAGTAATGAGACAGAATTATGTAATCACCAAATGAAAATTGAGCAATTTTAATAGGCAGCTGGAACTACATCGTAATCATAGTTACAGTAATGGTCCATATAGCAGACACCTCTAGATATGTATAAATAATTTGTATAAATCCTCTCTCCTCATTGTAAGTCAAAAGTAACACGGATGTTTTGTGAAAATAGCTCTGATTTGAGACCCTCTATGAGATCATTCCAATTACAAATTTTAGGCTTACTTCATGGACCAAACATACCTATGACAAAAGTCCTTTGTATAAAATTACAAGTGTAATATTTCTAAATATTTTCTTAAATTTGTCAAAAGTGCCCTATGGTCACTAACCTAGGTAACTGTACTTTTTATTTTTCACAGTTTCAGGCATAAAACATATATAATGATTTAACAAATCTATACATTACTTAGTGCTCATCAAAATAATTGTACTCTTAATCCTCTTTATTTTACCCATTCCTACTGACACATCCCCTGTGGTAACCACCAATTTGTTGTCTGTATTTATGCTTTTTGTTTGTCTCTTTTTTCCCACTTGTTTATTTTGGTTTCCACATGAGTGAAATTATATGGTATTGGTCTTTTTCTGCCTTACTTCACTTAGCATATACCCTGTAGATTCATCCATGTTCCAAATGGCAAGATCGTATTCTTTTTTATGGCTGAGTAATATTCCATTATATATACATACTACATCATCTTTATCCATTCATCTATGGATGGACACTTGAGTTGCTTCCATATCTTGGCTACTGCAAATAGCACTTCAATAAACATAGGGGTGCATATATCTTTGTAAGTAAGTGTTTTTATTTTCTTTGGCTAAATACTCAGTAGTGGAATTACTATATCATATGGTAATCTTAGTTTTTTGAGGAACTCCCATACTGTTTTCCACAGTGGCTGCACTAATTTGCATTCCCAGTAACAGTACAGGGGGTTTCTTTTTCTCCACATCCTTAACAACACCTGTCTTTTTTATTCTGGTCATTCTGGCGGGTATAAGGTGGTATCTCATTGTGGTTTTGATTTGCATTCTCCTGATGATTAGACGTTAAGCATCTTTTCATGTGTCTGTTGGCTATTTGTATTTTTCTTTGGAAAAATGCATACTCAGGTATTCTGCCCATTTTTAATCAGATTATTTGTGTTTTCCTGGATTGAGTTGTCAAAGTTAATTGTATATATTAGATATTAATTTCATAAGAGATATATCATTTGCAAGTATCTTCTCCTATTCACTAAGTTGTCTTTTTGTTTTGTTGATGGTTTGCTGTGCAAAAGCTTTTATTTAGATTTAGTCCTACCAGTTTAACTTTACTTTAGTTTCCTTGCCTGAGGAGATACATCTTAGAAGCTTGTTTCTATGGCTGATGTCAAAGAAATTACTAAAAGAAGAAGAAAAGAAGAAGAAAGAAGAAGAAGAAAGAAGAAGAAAGAAGAAAGAAGAAGAAAGAAGAAGAAGAAAGAAGAAAGAAGAAGAAAGAAGAAGAAGAAGGAGGAGGAGGAGGAGGAGGAGGAGGAGGAAGAAGAAGAAGAAGAAGAAGAAGAAGAAGAAGAAGAAGAAGAAGAAGAAGAAGAAGAAGAAGAAGAAAAAGAAATTACTGCCTATTGTTTTCCTTTAGGAGTTTTATGTTCTACATTTAGGTCTTTAATCTATTTTGAGTTTATTTTTGTTTACAATGTAGAAAAATGGTCCAATGTTATTCTTTTGCATGTTGCTGTCCAGTTTTCCAACTACCTTTTGTTGAAGACATTGTCTTTTCCCCATTGTATATTCTTGCCTCCTTTGTCATAGAGTAATTGATCACACAACCATGGATTTATTTGTGGGCTTTCTATTCTGTTGCATTAACCTATGTGTCTATTTTTATGCCAGTATCATATTGTTTTACTTATTACAGTTTTGTAGCTTATTTTTAAAATGAATTTTGAGGGCAGTCCGGGAGGCTCAGTGGTTTAGCGCCACCTTCAGCCCAGGGCCTGATCCTGGAGACCAGGGATCGAGTCCCATGTCGGGCTCCCTGCATGGAGCCTGCTTCTCTCTCTGCCTGTGTCTGCCTCTCTCTGTGTCTCTCATGAATAAATAAATAAAATTTTTAAAAAAATAAAAAATAAATAAAATGAATTTTGATACCTCTAGCTTTGTTCTTTTTTTTCAAAATTGTTTTGGGCATCCTGGGGTCTTTTGTGATGAGGCAACTGCACTTTTGAGCAAAGCAAAATACTTAAATCTTCTTAGGGAATATTGGATATTAGTTCTGACCTCACTTGAATCTTTAAGAAAGATGGATACTACTGTATTCTTTGATGCAGAATGAGTATTATAGGGATTAGATGACAGACATAGCTTGATATCACAAGACATCCTTTATCTATACATTGTTATTTCTTCCATTCTTGGGTACACAGTAGAAAAAGATACACTCAGACCTTAGAATAATTCTAGCATTAAATTGGAGTATCTGTTGTGGGAGTTAAATAGAAGACATTGACTCTCTCACTCTCTCTCATGTATATTCCTGCATAACTACTTGAAACATTCAGAAAGTAAAGATTTTAAAAGCTGAGTAAGTCAGTGACTCCAACTACAGGTGTTGTTTTAGATATAGACTTCTTATAAATTAATATGGCCTCTGTCTCCTGGTATATGGTTAACAGTTTGGCAGGTGCTTTTATCTGCATGGGAGAAACATACACATATATTAGTAGGGTTTGATTAAATAAGCTGAACCACTTATATAGAAAGAATGGATTTATTATAGATATTAAACTTTATGCATTTGTAAGAGTAGTGGAGAAGTCTCTAAAAGACTTGCCTCTGCATACCATATTGCATTTTAAGTCACCATAGTTAAGCAGGTTGGTAGTCATGATGTTAATGGCAGGGACCATGGAAAACAGGAACCCACAAAGAAAAATAGGAACACAAAAAATATGGAAGCTTCAAGGGCAAAATAGGATGTCAAAGGAAAAACTAGAACTCATAGATGTCTGGTGAAGTTATGGAGTTGGCTCATATTATCTCATGAAAGGCAAGTGTGAAATTTTAAGAAATTGTTGAAATAGTTAACATCACACTGATAGGTTGAAATAAACCATGATGAGAATATTTACACCATGAAAATTGGCAAATTCTTCCAATTAGTTATTTTATTTTCTGGAAAACAAACTTGTAAGTATTTACCAGTGGTACGCTGCATTTACCTCTGATCACCTCCAATGTCAATGATGCCTCTGACCCATAAAGCACCCTGCATTGCAGAGCAGCACAACTGCCTAGGCCGGAACTCAGAAAAGCTGAAAGAGATAATCCATGTAAGCTACAGTTACAACCTGGGTGATGCCACTGTCAAGAAAATAAGCCAGCAAACATATGTGATCTGAAAAAAAGGTGAATACCCTGACCTTCACAGCATAAAAATAGCTGCTGTTTTACTTCTTCCCCAAATCTAGTTCAATCTTTTCCATATTGTAAACCCTATTTAAGATGTATTCCATGAAAGGAATTATAGAAAATATAGCTCCAAATTAGCTAAGTTGACAAAGCACAAAACCTCCACATAGTCAGATACAATAATATATTGTCACTTGTCTGGAACAGCTATAGCTCTTTTCCATTGTCAACTCTGAATCTGCACAATTTTTCAGAATGTGCTAATTATCTATGATTCTAATGATACTGTGTTGATAGAATCTGAAAAGTGTTTGGTATTTAGATTCATGACCAAGGGTCTCAAAAATAATGTGGTCTGAGTTTTATTCCCATTTCATTTCCCTTTGATAGTACAATAAGCTACACATTTGTAGTTTCACTGTGAGTGAAGGACACTTCAACTTTCCAAAAACCATACTTTCAGCTAGGCAATGGAACTTGCTTTAGCCAATAAGATGAAAGCATCAGTATAAAATAAGTGTGGATATTTGGATTGAGAATTTTTGTGCTTCTGCTATTGAAATGTTGAAGAAATACCCAAGTCAGACACTACCCTATCCCTGGAGCCTGGAATCAAAGCTAGGTGAGCCCAGCTGAGGCCAGATGAGTTCGTAAAAATTTCAGCAAAGCTGTAGATATATGACTTGAAGGAGAACCACACTAGATGATCTCGAGAGCTATGGGAAAGAGTATAAAAGAGGGTAAAAGCTTATTATTGGCAGCCAGTGAATTTTCAATAGTTTGTTAAAAGCAATATTTTTATCAGAGTTAACTAACACACCATACCTTGAAGATTGCAGAACCTCTGTGACTCTAAGTCCTTAAATGACTGTGTGGATTAGACAGTCATTACTGACATAAACCTCTCACTCTGATTCTTATGTGTATGATGTATAATGTGTGTAGAATTCTAATATGATCACTCAATGACCATTACCCAATGTTGGAAGATTCTATAAATATGATGATGTATCACTTTTATGCTTTTGTTATATTCCATGGCAAATGAGAATTTGCAGACGTAGTTTTCAAGAGCAGTTGACTTTCAGTTTGGGAGATTATTTTAGGAGGGCTGTACCTAAGAGGCTCCTTCTGATGAAAAAGATTCAAAGACAAAGATTTGAAGCCTATCAGGGATTAGATGTGAGCAATATTCTCTATTGCTGGCTGTTCTAAGAAATATGGGTGGCATTTAGAAGCTAAGAGTGACTTCTGGATGACAACCAGCCAGGAAGTAAGAATTCCAGTTCTTTAGTCACAGGAACTGAATTTGGCCAACAGCATAAATGACTTTGAAACAGTACTACATGCTCCAGATAACAACACAAATGGCCAAAAGTTTGATGTGAGCATGGCTACACCCTAAGGAAAGAACCCAGACATGCAGAATCTGGACTTCTGACTTACAGGATGATGAGCATGTGTTGTTTTTAATTCACTGTCATTTTCCTTTATTGCACAGAAGAACCAAATGTAATTTTTAAAAATCAATAGACTTTATATTTTAGAGCACTTTTAGGGTGACAAAAGCATTTTGTATAAAGTACAGAGCATTCCCTCTCTGAACTCCTGCAGTTTCCTATTAACATGTTGTATTAGCATGATATATTTGTTACAACTGATGAACCAATACTGATACCCTATTATTAATCAAAGTCCATAGTTCCATTTATATTTTTGGCTATACTTTCTCCAATACCAAAATGTCTTAATCACTGCAGCTTTTATGAAGACTTGAAGTCAGGTAGGGTCATCCTCTGACTTTCCTTTCTTCTGTTTTAAGTGGCCGAGTTTGTGATAATTCCCTACTCGTCAATAGAACAGCTATATAAAGTTAGAAAGGAGTAAACACTGTTATCTTTACAACTGCATATCTGTGTTACTGCAGTAAAATCCATCCTGGACACTTAATATTATCTAGAGAAGTTTGGTATTTCTAAAATCATTTTTTTCATAAATGCCTTATAGGAATCTTTGCTTGAAGTTCTAGCTTTAAGTGTTCCCTGTGGAAAGACTGATTACCGATTTGAATAGTGCAAAGATTATAGAAGTATTCATTTTCAAATATTCATGAGTCAGTTATATAAATTGTTTTTCTAGCTATTTGTCCATTTACTTTTAATATTAAAATACTTCAGCATAAAATTTTTCATAATATCCCACAATTGATTTTTCGTGTCCTCACCATCTGTGGTGATATCCATTTCTCATTGCTAATATTGTTAATTTGTACATTCACTCTTATTTTTAAGGTCATGAAATTTTTTAGGATTATTGTTTTTTACAAAGACTTTATTGAGCAAAGTGCTGAGTTAATTGAAATTTGGGCTATGTTCTTTTTGGTCTTTCTATATTAGATCAATTTTTGTAAATGTTTTATGCATGCATAAAACGAATAGCTATTCTATCAATACTGGATGCATTTTTCTATATATGTGTGTTAGGTCAATTCATAACTTGTGTTGTACAATTCTTTATATCCTAATTATTTTTTTCTTCTGTCAATGACCAGAAGAGATTAATTAAAATCTCCCAATATGATTGGGGATTTGTCTATTCCTTTTTATAGTTCTTTCTTTCCTCTACTTTGTGCTCCTCCCTCTCTGTCTTTTTCTCATTCTCTATTTCATATAATTTCTTTTTGTATTACAATTATTGTATATTTACACATACTATTTTTTGTTTCGAAATTCTGTATCTTTATAATTTCTGCCATGTTGTATCTAAAAAATGCATTTTTGTTTTTTATTGGTTAAGTAATTTTCCTGTTAACTTTATGCAATTAGATAAAATATTGTCTTACCAAGGGAGTAACATCTATATTTTTACTTTTCTGTTTGTTCTGCCTATGTATCTTTCCTTTACATTCAATTTTTTTCTTTTAGAATTGTTTAATCATTTCATTTCTTACCATATTCCACATAGAAAAGACAATTCATTTTATTTTTACTCATTTAATGATAACTCAAGAAGTTACAACATGCATAGTTAGCTTATCAAAGTATAAACTTAATTAACACTTTTTAGTTTCTTTCAGATCGATCAGATTAGCTATATCTACTTCTATTCTACATTGTATTGTTGCTACCTATACTGTCTCATCCTTTTTAATGCCACTAGACATTATAATTTCTTCTTTACACAGTCAATATTAATTTACAATTATCTACATATTTATCAGATTGCATTAATTCCTTCTTCTCATGTTTTCATCTAGAATTATTTTTGCTAACATATATTTTGCATTAATTTACTTTAGTAAGTGTTTACTATTTTCAAACCCTACTCTTGTTTATCCAAATTCATTGTATTTAGGTGTGAAATATATTTTTGATCGTTATCGACCTCTAAATATCAGTTGTTTCTTTTTAGCATTATTGAAGGTATGTCACTATTTATTGACTTCCAATGTGACTTATATTTACTTACTCCATGTCCTTCAACATTTTCTCCATCTTTTTTATTTATCTTTCTTGTTATTCTCTCTTGGATAATACTCCTGATCTGTTTTCCAATTCACTAATCGTTTCCTTAATTGTGTCAAATGGGCTGTTAAAACTGTCTTTTTTTTTTATTCAGATTTTATTTATTTATTCATGGGAGACACAGGGAGAGAGAGGCAGAGTCACAGGCAGAGGGAGAAGCAGGATCCATGCAAGGAGCCAGACATGGGACTGGATCCCGAGTCTCCAGGATCAGGCCCTGGGCTGAAGGCGGCGCTAAACTGCTGAGCCACCAGGCTGCCCTGTTAAAACTGTCTTATGAGTGTTTAACTTGATTCTTTTAAATTTTCATTGCTATATTTCCTAAATGTCACTGGACTCTATACATATCTTTAATTCTGATTTTAGTTTATCACATTTAGTAAATGTAGTTTTTCATGTTTGTGTCCAATAATTCCGATCTCCTAATACACTCTATTAGTGCACCAGTATAATACACTACATATCTCTGCTCTCTCTTCCCTCTGCTAGTTCTCTCCCATTGTTCTATTTTCTTCCCCTTACCCCGTGTTTGCTGTTTTACATATTTTTGTGATTATGTTTGAGATACCTTCGAGGAGTGGGATAAAGATACTGTCTTCAAGAGACTATTTGGATATACTTCTGGTAGACTTAAATCAATACATATTTAGTCTATAATTTATAGCTTGAAGTTTATGGGACATGAGTGGTGCATACTTGAGCTGCAAATCAATGCGAATGCCAAAAGTATTTGATGCTTCTCAGAAACAATTTTCCTTCTTCCTTTCCTATACAGTAACAAAGAATCTAAGTATGAGAAGTTTCCAGCTGTAAAAGAACTAAGCCATATGGGATATTCTCACTATAGATATCTTTGCCTTTGCTTAAATAGGTATTGCACAATTTTCTAGAAACAGTCCCTAGCACGAGGCTTCCAATATGTTAGAATGGACAGTTATTTACCTTTCATATGATAAGCAATTATTTTACAATTTTACTTTCTTTCTCTCATTCTAATTCCTTTCCCATTATTATAATATGAATATTCACTGTAGATCTCTATGATATATAGCATTGCTTTTGAAAAATAATTCACATCACAATAGCAAGCTATTATCCATGAAATACACCTTTTCTAACATTTACCTTATTAGTAGAAGCAATTTGTTTTTACTTTAGAATGTTGGTATGGTATTTGAAAATCAAATAATAGCATGATATATTTGTGTGACAACACATTATAGTCCTAATATTTTCCAGAAGAATGTAAATATGCTAAAAATTAGTAACATATATGATCTTGTTCCTCCCATGTCAAGGAACACGTACACACGTTGCTGGGGGCAAATATATAAAGTTAGGAGAAGAGTCTATTATTATTATTCTTAAATACATTCTCTAAGTATTTGCCTTCTTATCAGGATGTCATGGACTATGCTGGTATTGATGTTCTAATATTAAAACAAGGAATACATTTTACCAGAGATTGCTTTTAAGATAGCAGTTTGGCCATCCTCAAGTCTTCATGACACAAGGGTTAAGACAAAAACAACAACCACACAACAGAAATGCTGTGATGATTGGAATAACTGGCTCAAACTTGCACATGAAAGTAAGGATTCTACCATATAGTGAATACCACCTACAGGAGTACTGATGAACTCTGAAGAGGCCCACCAGTTACCTTCTTATATTTTAATGTAGTTAGAATGACTTTAGTTATTTCAGGATGGCAGAATTAATCCTGAGACCTCCAAGAGGCTTTTTAAAATTTATGTGCCTGGTGTCTTCATGCCCATGAGTTATGGGTTTAGCTCAGCGGGGTCTGATGTTCATATAGACTCTCACATAGATGTAAACATAGACTCTCTAACATGACAGCTTCTGCTTCATTGGGATGATGTTTACCTCAGTTTTATAGCAAATAAAATGGAAACTATACAATGTTTTATGATCTAGCCTTAAAAGTCACATAGCATCACCTCTACATGTTAAGAATTTCTTTATCTCAGTCAGGTAAGAATGTATAAGAGACTCAGATTTTATTCTTCACATACAATCTCTATCAATCTGAAAACCAACAAATGAAACAATTTAGCTTCCTCCTTGTAATCAACATATAATGAAAGAAAGACATTGTTTAATTACAACAGCCAACCCTACTGAAAATGGAAAGAGGGAAGGCACATAGAAGTCACCAGTCCTAGCAAATCTGCTATCAAATCAAGCAGATATGTCCGTTTCTTGCCTAGGCTCCAGTACTGCTTCTTGGGAATGAATATCTGTGTTTTTTGGTTCTATCTTCTGCTTTCTTGGTTCTACCTTCTTAGTCATTCTTCCTTTTCCGTAAAAAACAGGCCAACGTCAGTAGCTGAATAATTCTCTCAGTTTCCTTTTTGCCTATTTAAGTTTGAGAATCGAATGGAATATTTTCACATTGTAATCGTGCCTATCATCCAAGTTGTCATAATTTCTAAAAATTTAGTTTCTTATGAAACTGTTTGTAATTCAATCTATTTAACAAAAGCCATAACCACAAATCTCAAAATGAACTCTTCTTTACCTTAACTCAGAGTTTGCCAAGAGATTACAACTCTAAGATTTTTAAAAATTCTACTCTTTAAGAGACAGTAACTATGAAACATCTTTAAGAACATTCATTTTTCTACTTGAAACATTCTAGGAGACGCCAGCTTAAATCTTTTTCACTATAATGGTGTTTTGAAAATTCTAGCATATTCTACCTTGAATAGCTAAAGTTTTCTTGAGAAAGACGAACAAAGCTAGAGGAACATGATTTCTGATTTCAACTATATTACGAATCTATAGTTATCAAAATAGTAATGTACTGGCATAAAGACAGACACATAGATCACTGGAACAGAATAGAGAGTACAGGAATAAACTCACACATATATGGGTCAATTAATTTATGACAAAGGAGCCTAAAATATATAATAGGGAAAGGGCAGTCTTACCAATAAATGGTATTGGGAAAACTGGATAACCACATACAAAAAAAAAAAATGAAACTAGACCACCATCTTATACCAGATACAAAAATTAACTCAAAATGGATTAAAGATTTGAATCTAAGACCTTAAATTATAAAACTCCTAAAAGGAAACATGGGCAGTAAGCTCCTTGATGTTGGTCTTGGAAATGTTTTTGTTTTTTTGTTTTTTTTGTTTTTGTTTTTGTTTTTGTTTTTTGCATTTGGCACCAAAAGCAAAGGCCACAAAAGCAAAATAAAAGAGTGAGACTATATCAAAGTAACAAGCTTCTACACAATAAAGGAAACCAACAACAAAATAAAAGGAAATCTACTAACTGGAAGAAAGAAAATATTTGCAAAACATGTATCTGATAAGGGGCTAATATCCAAATATATAAAGAACTCATAAAACTCAATAGCAAAACAAACAATCTTATTAACAAATGCGCAGAGGATCTGAACATTTTTCCAAAGAAGATCTACAGATGGTCAATAGGTACATGGCAGATGCTCATCATCCTTAATCATCAGGGAAATGCAAATTAAAACCACAATGACATATAACCTCATACCTGTTAGAATGGCTATTAACAACAACATCAACAACAAAAAAAAGAAAAACTAGTGTTGGTGGGATGTGAAGTAAAGGGAGAATCCTTGTGTACTATTGGTGGGAATGTAAATTGGTACAGCCATTATGGGAAACACTATGGAGGGTCCTCAAAAATTAAAAATAGAAGTATCACATGATCCAGCAATTCCTCTTCAGGGTACTATCCAAGGGAAGTGAGGACACTAGCTCCAAAAGATACATATGCTCTCATGTTAGTCAAGGCACAGAAGTAATATAAGTGTCCACTGATGAATAAATAGATAAAAAGGTTATGGTATATATATATATATACAATAGAGTATTATTCAGACACAAAAAGAAGGAAATCTTGCCACTTGCCACAACAGGGGTGTACCTGGAGGCTATTATGCGAAGGGAAGTAAGTTAGACAAAGAAAGAAGAATATCACATCACTTATATGTAGAATCTAAGAAGAGGTGGGAGGTGGATGGTGGGCAAAATGGATAAAGGTGGTCAAAAGACACAAATTTCCAAATATAAAATAAATAAGTCTTAGGAATGTAATATACAGTGTGGTGAATACAGATAATAATACTGCATTGGATGTTTGAAAGTTGTGCAGAGAGCAGATTTTAAAGTTCTCATTGTAAGAAAAAAACTATTTGTGTAGTGATGGATGTTAACTAGACTTATGATGGTGATCATCTTGCAATATATACAAATATAAATATTGAATAATATTGTTGTATACCTGAAACTAATACAATGTTATATGTCAATTATGTCTGAATTAAAAACAAATCCCCAAAAAACTCTACCATATTATGCCTGTCACATGGTTACAAGCCAAAGTCATATATTTTAGATTTTTAATTATGGAACATCTTATATCCAAGTAACAAATTTAGTTCCAAGTTACTATTTCTGTATAACAAACAACTCCAACCTTACTGGTGTAAAACAGAAAACATTTTATTATCATTTTGGATTCTGTGAGTTGAGGACTTAGGACACAGAGAAAATGTCTTGGCTCTGCTTCATGTCTTAAAACTAAGCTAAGAAGGCCTATGTGGAATGGCTGGTGATAACTTGGTTTGTATGGGAGTGGGTGAATTGGTCCTCGAATATCCATTTCCAAGATAGTTCTTTATTGTTATGTTTGGAACTTTTACAGTTTTGGACAAAAAGCTGAAATTAGCTGGGATTACTGACAGAGTTTGCATATAATATTTTCAGAATGGCAGCAGTAGAATAGTTGAACATCTTTCCTAATGGCTCAAAGTCTGGCAAACAATGTAGAACCTGCATGATCTTTTAGACTTCAAAGTCACTTCTGCAGCTTGCTGTGAGTCAAAGCAGTAGCAAACTCATGTTTAAGAGTGTTTAAAAAAGATAGTGGTCAAGTTTTAAAAGTACCATGTTGGAAGTTTTATTTTTACATATGAAGTATAGTGGTTCTGTTTCTCTAGAGAACTCTATTACAAATTTTGGTATTGAGAGTGGTTCTACAGGCACTGAATTTTTAGGATGAGTTTCCTGAATTGGTTTTAAGGTTTCTGAAATTGGCTAATGTGATTAGATTTAAAGACAACAGTGATTATTTTTAGTAGTAAAGAGAGCACTAGCAATCCACTCTATGAACTAGTCACAGAGATATGCAATACTCCCAATCCACCACTTAAAAGAAGCAAGGATGAACTCAGGAATATGAATTCCCGGCTCAAGTAGCATAAAAAATGACCTGAAGGCTTCTATTTATGCCCTGAGGGAATCCCTCATCTCCTAAAACTGCAAGACTGAGATTTCTGACAATTAAATAGAAAATCTCATCCTGGGATTGGGTGAATTATAATGCAAGTTGAAATCTCAGCTTGGCAGGGGTGTTTATTTTTTTGGGGGGGGTTACTTTTAAAGTGAGGATACTGATTGGGAAATAAATGGTATCTTGTACAAGAAGATGGTGACATATAGGAGGACATGGATGAAGCTGTACACATTAAGTCCCTAAATTCTGATGAGATTTCTTTGTCAATGGAAGAGGCCTCTAGATTTCTAGCGGTATTAGCCTTTCCAACTCCATGCACATCATCTGAGGAAACTCCCATAGCCTCCCCTGAGGCAGTAGCCATGCAAGACAAAGCTGATTCCTCGCAGGTTCCCCCTCCAGCATTATTCTTTCCTCTTAGACCTATAAGGAGATGCAAATCCCACCAGGCCCCTAAAGGTGAGGTACAAAGTATGATCCATGTGCAGATATATCACACTACAAAAGAATTATCTGAATTTCTAATTTATACAGAGAAATCTAAGAAACAAGTGTGGGAATGGATAATAAGTGTACCAGACAACAGTGAAAGCCAGATAAAATTAAAACATACCAAATTTATGAATATGGACTCACTAAATAGAGATCCTGTATTTAATGCTGCAGCTCTAGGAGTCAGAAACCATTGTCATAGTTCGGTTAGTTGGTTGGTTGTTTGCCTGAAACATAGGCTGAAGTGTGGCCTACAGTGAGAAAACTGGAAATGCCGAACCTGCCTTCATTTAATGTAAAGAAGGGATTCAAAGCCTTACTGAGATTGGGATGTTAGAATGGATTTTTCACTTAAAACCTTCTCACTCACATTGGGAGGGCCCAGAAAATATAGTTTTCATCAATACTATGAGAAATAAATTTGTGATGGAAGCCCCAGCATTTTTGATGGTCTTTGTGATTGCTTTTTTCTATAAGACAGACCTTCCAGTAAGAACCATAGCCACTCAACTGAGAAATTTAAGTGCAATGGGAATAATTCTATCCCTGGGTGGTGGGGGCTAATGGCAGCATTCAACCACCAAAGGAAAGTTGAGACTGGTTACCTTAATAAACAGGAGAGTCAAAATAGCAGTCGGAAAAGTCTCACTTATGTAGACCTATGGCATTCCCTAATTGATCTTGGTGGTCCTAGAAGTGAAATAAGTATGAAACCAATTAAGTTCTTAATTTGTATAAACAAAAAATTTCTAGATCAAGTGAACAAAAGTCTAGCTTTAATCAAAAAAGAAAGTCATGATCCCTTGATCAATTCCCAGACTTGACCCAGTTTACAGAACCAGAACCCCTTAAGTGAAAGAGAAGATGGGTCCCCTTGAGGAATGACCCCAATACACTGCCAAAAAATAAGATGACCCATTTTGTGAATACTAGTTAACCTTTTTCTCCAGTCATCCCAGTCATTATATGGCATGCTCATAAAAAACATCCATGGCAGCAGGGATGAAGGTTATGTATGGGCTCAGCAAAATGTTCTTTCCCTCACCAAGGCCAATCTGCCTATAGCTACCCCTGAGTTCCAACTGGCCAACAGCATAGACTAACAATCAGTCCCTGATATGGCATTATTCCCCAGAATGATGCTACCTGGTGGCAAGTTGATTACTTTGGACCACTTCCATCATAGAAAGGACAGACTTTTTTCTTACTGAAATATACTTTCTGGATATAGATTTGTTTTCCTTACACACAGTGCTGCTGCCAAAACTAACATCCTGTCCATGTACTTACAGAATGTTTTATCCACTGTCAAGTTATTCCACATAGTATGGTTTCTTTTTTCTTCTTTTTCATAGTATGGTTTCTGATCACAGAATTCACTTCACAGGAAAAAAAAAAAAAAGCAAACAAAACTTGCCGCAGCAGGGGGTGCATGCTCATGGAATCCACTGTTCTTACCATTACTGTTCATGATCCTCAGCTGCTGGTTTTATAGAATGACCTGAAGATTCAGTTATAGCACCAACTGGGTGGCATTATCTCACAGGGTTTGAGCAAGGTTCTCCGTAGGCTATATATGCTTCAAATAAGCATCTAATACACTGTGCTGTTTGTCTCATAGCCAGAATTCATGGGTCCAGGAATAAAAGGATGGGTATGGGACTTGCTCCATTTATTATTACTATTTTTGTGTCCTGTTCCCATGAACTTATCCTCTTCTGGCCCTGAGATCTTAGTTCCAAATAAAGGAAGGCTTCCACCAGGAGACCTAACAATGATTATACTGAACTGGAATTTAAGACTGCTGCCCAGGCACTTTAGACTTCTCGTGTTTCTTGACTAAGTAAAGAAGGTAGCTACTGTGCTAGTCAAGATGATTGATCTTGTCTATCAAAGAAGAAATGGACCTGCTACCACACAATGGAGGTATGGAAAAGTATGTCTGGAAGGCAGGAGATCCCTTAGGGTGTTTCTCAGTGTTACTTTGCCCTGTGATTATGGTCAATAGAAAATTACAACAACCCAAACTAGGCAAGACTACTAAGGGCTCAGCTATTTGTAAAATGAAGTGTTAGGTCAATAGCCCCAGGTAAAGAATAGCCCCAGGTAAAGAATTGGCTGTGGCCAGCTAATGTGTTTGCTGAAGGCAAAAAACAACCAACCAGGAAGAAACAGAAACAAACAAAACCAAACCAGAATGTGTAATGAAAAAAGGTAGTTATAATTACCAATTAAAACCACCTGACCAGTTATAGCAATGAGGACTGTAACTGCAATGATCATTCCTCATTATTATATAAGTTTGTGTGTGAACCTGACTGAATGGCAAAATCCCCAAGTATCTGATTACTGATTAAAGATTACTTCTAGGTGTGTCTGTGAGGATATTTCTGGACACATTTGAATCAGTAGCCTGAGTAAAGAGGATGGCCCTCCCTAACTGTGGGTGGGCAATATCCAATCCAGTGAGGACATGAATAGAACAAAAAGGTGGAGAAAGAAAGGATTCACTTTCTATACCTGCCTGAATACTTGAGCTGGAACATTGATATTCTCCCTTCAGTGCCCCTGTTTTTCAGATCTGCAGGCTCAGATGAGAATCAACACCACCAATTTTCTGGTTCTTAGGATTTTGCACTACACCTCCAGTTTTCCTGGGACTCTAGATTGTACATGGTAGATTACAGAAACTATCCATAATCACATGAGCCAATACCTTATAATAAATCAGTCTCTCTCCTCATCTACTATTCCAACTGGTTCTGTCCTTTTTTTTATGATAATCTTGATTAATCCTCTAAGGAATATTAAGCGTAAGGACTGTAGACTAAGTTGGTTTCCTCAGGATAACTACAAACATGTGGCAGAGCTAGGGTATGATGCTACATATTCTATCTTTTTGTTTCTCTGTTATTTTCAGAATAGAAGCAATGAAAAATGATGGGTTATGGCTCAAATCAGTTCATTTCATGTTATGAAATGAATTTCATGTTAACGTGACTGAATTCACTATGAGAGGGAGAAAAAATGGTGAGAAAGCCTGAGGTAAACTTCTATCCATTATGTTCTGAGTATTTTCTTTGGATATAGCTAAAGCTTTTTAAAAAGTTCTGTCTTTCTCTTGGCATACTGGATTATATTTTGCTTGGTAAGTCTTTCTACGCATGTATTCCACTCTACAAATAAATTTTATAATTCTCAAGGACAAAGTAACTGTTTTTTGTTTATATTGCATTCTAACATTGTCCACCTGGGTTCATAAATGCTATTAATTCCATTAAGAAATTGTATAAAATGTAAAATTATTTCAAAACAATTTACCTACTATTTATGTCTATTGCTATGTGCATGCATTTGTTTAAATACAAAAACCTTCAAACCACATTACTGAAAGACTTTGCATTTACATTAAATGTTCAAAATTACATATTTAACTGAACCTTGGATAGAAAGTCAGCAAATGTAGTTTCTCAGTTATCACCAGTACTAAATAGACATTCCATAATAATTGGGACAAAACAGAATGTCCATTTAATATTTTAAAGACATTTGTTCTCCTTAAAATAATTATATATGTCTTACATTTGTATTAATTAGCATTGTCTTTTCTTTAAGATTTTGTTTACTTATTTGACAGAGAGAGAGAGAGCACAAGCAGGGAGAATGGCAGGCAGTGGGAGAGAGAGAAGCAGCCTCCCTGTCAAGCAAGGAGCCCAATGTGGGATTCAATCTCAAGATTCTGGGATCATGACCTGAGCAGAAGGCAGATGCTTAACCAATTGAGCCACCCAGGTACCCTAGAACTATCTAGAAACATAATATAATCCTCCATACTGCTTATCTTTTTATTTAAAGTTATCTGAGTCACAAACTATAAATATATACAATTTTATGATTTATAAAACATTCCTTTCCATTTATTTATTGAGTAAAATCAGTGAATTGGGTGAAGTTTCATTAAAGACTGTGGAAAAACAATGCTCATTTCAGCAGTATACAGTTTGCCTCAGTTAACACAACACATAGAATGTGATATGTAACAGATGGTGGTATAAAAGCAAAGTAGTGTTTCCCTTTTGGTACTTTTATATTTATATGCCTGTTTATTGGGGAGGAGAAAACAGCTAATCTGCTAATTTTTTTAAGGAGAAATGGAGTTTTAAGAGAAAATTTCTAAAGACAGGATTGTTATTTTGCATGTTATACTGAAGCTACTACAAAACTATAGAAATAAAAATAAAATTTCTTAAATTCACAGTCTGTAGAATGAAAGAAATGGCAGGGACATTTGTAAAATTTTGACTGTGTTTGCAAAACCATGCTTAAAAACTACACTTCTTCACTCTTTCCACTAAAGCTTGGTATATAATGAATTAACTGATCTGCCTTTATTTTTAACACTGAACAGTATTATGTCAAATTAACTCTTTGTGTATATATGTAAAAGAGGCTCCTTAACCCTAAAACAAATGAACTCAAATACACAAAAATACCACTGATTATCTTGTGTTCCAATCTAATACACTTATATTTAAATTTTTTCTTATGTGATTTCACAATAGTTTAATTTTATTTTTTTTTAGGTAAAGAAATTGAAGTTTAAAAAGTAATTTATCTAAATTTACAGAGCAGGTATGTGGTAGTCCTAGGGTTATGCTTTGCCATATAATTTTCAAAATTATGCCATAAAGTCTAAGTTGCAGAAGTCAACTTTGCATCTACATTTTGGGATCTTATTATTTTTTGTGAGAATTCAGAATGAATTAACTACCCAAGAATGAACAGATGTAGATTCATTATGACATTAATAAAATTTGGACTCCAGGATCTCTTTATACTCCCTTACATAAAACCTTCTAAACTTTTCTAGATGACCCACCAGATTTTAATTCTATTATCCTTCAGAACTCCTGCTTGTAGGTTCTTCATGTTATCATATGGAGATATAAGAATCTACAGTGCTTTACACTGTCCTTGTGCTTTAAAGAATATGTGGCCATCTTGAGGAAATAAAAAAAAAAAAGAGACCAATGTGGTAATAACTATGGATTTTCTCCCTCAGAATATTACACTTTGAATTCCTTTTCAAGTGGTTCTAAGACTTTAGCTTTATAGATCTCTTCCAAATTCTGACCTTGAGCGTAAGAGACTTGAGAGTCAGGATGATATGTTAATCATCATTTTTACTCTGAGTACAGAGAACAGCATTCACCAATAAATATCCTGATAAGTTGACTTATCCCTCTTATTATGGATGTATTTTTTTCAGCCAATAATAAAAAGGTTAGAAGGTTCTACAGCTTTATACGTGAATGAGAACTCCCCAGGGGAAAAAAAAAAAAAAGTAGTTATTTCCAGCACTAATCACCTGAGAATGAAAGCTGTGCATCTTCTCCAATATTGGATAGGGGATCAATATGGGTGGGCTTTAGACAAGAAAGGAAGAAATACTCTGCTAATCTTGATCATAAAATGAGTTTCAAATTGAATATATTCTACTTTATAGAAGCTAACTAGGAATAAGAAACCTGAGACCTGAAGAGTAGGTTACAACCTGGAGGTGTCATTAATAAATTAAATTACATGGTGTCATGCTATTTTCTGTATAAATTTCTACTGATTTCTACTGATCTGTATGTGTGTGTGTGTATATATATACATATATATATATATATATATGTATATATATATAAACTTAAAAATATACTTTCTAGGTTTTATTGTACTATACAATAGTATACATTCCCCCCTATTTCTTTGCTTACTAATGCAAAACTTTTACTACCAACAAACATGCACAAACCTATAACATGCACATACACACTTTTTTTTCATTTTTTCACTAGGCTTTTTATCTATTGGGATCTTTATGCCTTCTAATTTGAGATTTTAGCATTATTAGAGTTACAGTACAATAGCAATAAAAATCTGATTAAGTTTGTAAATTCAAAGAGCAAAAAAATTGTAATGGAAGAAATCTCAAATATATTACTTTTTAAAATCCCTGGTTCATCAACTTTTTATAAAAAGATAATTCAGAGAAGGACCCAGTCAACCATGCAAAAATTTATGAGTGCAGGGCAGGGAGAGTCAGAAGAATTAAAGCCCTAGTAGGAAATCGAATACCATATATACAAAAGGGTTCTTATATTTTAAGGATCTAAAACATGTTGAATTACTTTGGTGAGGTTGACAGGAACAACAGTGTCTGAAACCAGAATTATATCACTAAATATATTAAAATATAAGACATTATGTGACAAAGCAATGATAATTCTTATAGTACTATTTAAAAATTATTGTATTGAATACATGTAGCAGATGGCATCTTATCATGATAACAATAAGATAATATTACAGAATACAAAGTCTTCTGTGACCTGAAGCTGACCAGCCATATCCTTAGACTCAACACCTGAGCAAAACAAACCACATGCTTTCCCATCCCTCTGACTTTGTATAAGATGTTCTCTCTATAGCAAATCATTCCCTGATCTCAGTCTGTTTTGCTCACTCATCATCCACATTATGAAACTTCAGCATCAATATCATTAGGGAAGTCTTTTGTAACACTCATGTGAACTAAATACTTCTCAACTTCCTCTACTAGATTATGAGCTCCATGTCATCACAGGTTATTTCTTTTTTCTTCTAACCTGGAACGTGGTAAAAAGAGAAATATCTCTCCTTACCTACTGATATGAACATTTTTCCTTCTGTGTTTAGGACCCACCTCTTTCCAAAATGAATATTCATCCCTACAGGGAGACAACATCACTTCTTGTGACTTTGCAGGCAGAGCATAAGGTATACATAATAAATGATTAGTTATTATATAAATAAATTACAGCTTCTTCCATATTTGATAAAAGATAAAATGAAGTTATATTAACTTGTTAAGAATTCTGAAGAATAATTTAAAATATTTTATGTCAGAAAATGTGAATTAACCAAATAAATTAAATATAAGTTATTCATGTTTTAGAGATATAGAGTATTTGTTGAGTCCATTTGTTCTGGTTTCCTTCTCTCAGTAGCTATTTTACCAAATACATTAAATTTTAGAATTTTATTCAAGAATTGTGTTGTTTCTTTGCCTTTTTAAAACTATTGGTGGGTAAGCACATTGCTACATCAATTTATGAAAACCATTAAATTACATGGTTTGGGTAGAGTTATTTAGAAAAATTAACATAGTAAAATTAAGCAGTGAGGAGAAGTGGCAGGTAAATCAAGGTCTAAAACCATATTCTTGTTCAAATCTCATTTCTTATATTTATTAACCTGTGACTTGGGACAACATCATATTGAATTTTCCCATCTATAAAGAGGGTATAATAGTAGTCCCTTCTACTTAGGGTTGTTGGAGAGACTGAATGAAATAGAATTATAAAAAAAAAAAAATCCACAGAGCTTGGAACATAGTAGATGTTCAATAAATATTAGCTATTATTCATTATTCATTTTAATAATAAAGAGGTAGCTAGCATAATCAATAATCCAGGAAACAAACAAAACAACAAACCCTAATATCCAGGCTCTCTACTTGAGGATCTCAGGAAATACAGTTATTAGGATTACAGATTGTAAGATGAAAAAAATTATAAGATGAAAGTCTATGTGAAAATTGGAGAGTGAGATAGAAGGGTCCCACTAACGACCTTGGTGAGAAAAAACAATCAGCAGAATCACTGATCCATAAAGCATTGCTGCAAGGTAGCCTAAAGGAGATCTTTGAAAAGAGAAAATCAGCACAGAATAAAGAAGCACAGAATTACAGAAGCAATCGAGAGAAAACCATTTTGAGAAGTTTTGAATTGGTTTTTATTTTTACTTTCAAAGACATCTTGATGAAAGTTCTTTAAATGTATTCTGCAATTATTCTTTTAAAGTCTAAAGGAAAGAAAACAAATGGAATAGGCGCTGACTGCAAAAGGAATTCTACCTATAAGATAGCTCCAACTGAACCATAAAGAAAAGTATACTATTTTATATTCACAAATTCTATATCAAAGAGTATATAAATAGCAATATGCTTTGTTATTGTATCAATGAAATATTAACAGTAACAAAGTGATTTTTTTAGGGAAGGTTAATTGTTAATTTTTTATAGTTTAAAAATGTACTAACTTTTCACTGGTATCTGTTGCTTAAGGAATTTATTCAAAACCACATAAATTTAAAAACAGTGGTAAAATGATAGACTAATGAACACAGGGAGTTGCATACTGTATAAAAGGAAAATATTGAAACAATGTTGTACCTGTAATACAACTGTCATTCCATTATAAATAACCCAAGTTTTCCATAAGTCTGCAGCAGTGTTGAAACTTCTGTCTGGGAATGATTTTCATTGTTAATGGCATGAATAAAAGTTTCAGCTAAAGGAGGTCCAAACCATTCTTCACTCAGATGTCTAAATATTTTAATACAGTAGAGAAGTAAGACGACCCAGAATCTTGCAGTTTCAGTGAATCAGTAAAGACCCAGCTGAATTGTTTGTTCAATATTGTTCAATATTGTAATAACCTCATTCTTAAATAATATCACTCAGTATGCCTTGGGTTTCAGGCAGTAGTGGTATCTCTCTATCCTATAATAGATATGAAATAAGTATTTTATAATATATAGATGTTAGGAGTCATTTAATAAAAATTTAATATAGAAAAGTACTTTTAAACAAAAAAAATAAATAAGTAACAAGTAGACAAATCAAGGTACAAAGTACAAACTAGTTTCAATTTCAAACCAAAAACAGAGAGATGAATTTTTAAAAACCTTTTATTTTTAACAGATTTTAAAATTATAGAAAGATGAAAAAAATAGCATGGGGAATTTTTTTATATCCCTCATTCTGCTACTCAGAGGCAAAGTTTGAAGAGAAACAGATTTATTTATTTATTTATTTATTTTTTTTTTTTTTGAGAAACAGATTTATAACAATCTCTGATTCTCCCCTAAGATACTTACCACCTATCATAGGAGAAATGGTAATTCATGTTTCTGTTGAGAAATAGGACATACACTAACTAAACCAAATGACTAAGGTAAACATCTAATGAAAATGTAGCATCAATGCCTCAAAAGAAAATCTTGGTTTTAATAAGAGGGAAAAGTATTATCACATGTTCCATAGCATTCTTGGATATTAAGTAAGTCACAATTGGTTTAGTAATAAATTTGGCCTCAGAAAACCCTAGAGAAAATCTTAAGTACTATTTAAGACATATGATTTTACTTAGAAATATTTTTATATAATATTAATAAAGTTTTAACAATTACAACATTTTATATTAAATTAAAGGACTTTTGTCTTTTGAAAAGCTAGAAGATCTGGTTATCCTAGGTCTACATTCCTATATGGTGATTGCCTCTTAGAGAGAAACTCCAGTGAATCCTAGTCCTCACTATTTCTATTGCCTTAATTCAGAGCCACTTCATATTTTGCTTTACCGGATTTGTCATGTAGACATTTGACTCCATGCTTCCCAACATATAGTATTATGCCCCTTTGAACCCCACCCCACTCTGCCTCCATTGTGTGTGTATGCACATGTGCATGTGCATGTGTGTAGAGATTAGATGTATGTGTGTGTGTGTGTGTGTGTGTGTCATATACTTTAGCTTGGAGAAGGACAGGAGAAGAAATACAACAGACAACACTTAACTTCAAAAGAAATATAATTAGAATGGGATGGTGGTAAGATTAACTTTTTATATTTCTCCATATTCATAAAGTTTTATTTATATTTTTCATTGTATGAATTATTAAAATGAGTATATATAACTTTTGAATTCAAAAGAATATCTGAAAAATACTATTAAACACTGAATAAAAAAAAAGCACAGAATGATAGAAAGATAGAAAGGAAAAGATACAAATTATACTGGGATCAAGAAGCATGACCATACAGAATCTACCAGGATCTAAAGAATTCCATATAAACAGGTCTAGTTATGTCAAATCCCTGCTACATAGTCAACATTAAAAAATTATATGGAAAAAGGGAAAATTCTGGAGGTTGAAGAATCTAAATCCTTTCCCTTGGGAAATTTATAATACATTGGGAGGATATGAACAACAAATTAACCAAGAAACAAAACAAAAATAAGCAAGCAAATAGATAAGAGCATAGCTTAATAAGTAAAAGAATAAGCACAATTTTCTAAATATGTGTAACATACATGTCTAGTACTTAAAAGTTTTCATTTTTTTGAAGTCTACTTTCCATAAGCACAATTTTCTAAATATGTGTAATATACATGTCTAGTACTTAAAAGTTTTCATTTTTTTGAAGTCTACTTTCCAAGTCTGTAAGTCTGTCAAGTCTCATGCTCACAATACATTTAATAAATAAGGAGATAGCAATCATCATTCTTGTATTTCAAATGAAAAATTTAAAAAAGAAAGAAAGAAAAAAAGATGGTCAGAAAGGAATTTAATTCTTCATGTTTAAACTAAGCTGGAAGTAGAAGTAAAATGATCTGATTTCTCCTTAGACTGCTGACTGTCCCTTTCACTACAATGTTCTAACTCAGAAAGTATTTAAAAAGCTCAGATAATGGCGTATACACTTTCATCTTCATAAGATGGAGATGGAGTCTTACAAAATTGATATGTGAACATCATTGTGAGTGGAGGCCTATTAAGTTATCTTCAGAACATTTTCGCCTAATAGCTGTCTGGCATTGGTCAGCTTCATTAGACTCTTCTGAGGTCTGAAAATCTCAGATTTTCAGTTGATGTAATACAGATTTTTAGCCCCAGTCCCATATCTGATTAGTAGGTCTGGGTTTGGAATAAAAGTATGTGCATATTTAAACCAACTTTCCAAGACTAAAAAACTTCTGATGTTTATACAAATGGAAAAACCTCCAGCTTGCTAAAATAAAAAGGAGAGAGAAGAGAGTTTATGTATGTTGAAAATATGAGGGGAAAAAAAAGGATTCTGAATAGATTTTGTTGTAAGAGAAGAACAATGTGCAAACTTGAGTGGAACAAGTAGGAGTTTAATCTGGACAAGGTTAAATGAGTGGATTTTAAAGTTGCTGTCAACTGGGCTCCATCTGGTCATGATTTTGCCATTCTGATAGTAGCTTCTCTTTCAACTCAAGGTCAGCATCAATGTAGTCTTAAAACATCAACGAGAGTAAATTTGATTCTGCAGGAGCCTGGGGCTATTGCTTGTATTTTCTCTGGTTCTATGTCTGTATCTGTTCCCAAATGCCCATTCAAATAATCATTCACATCATATATTAATAACAGAACTTACAAGGTTAGACTCAAGCTTCCAATGAAAGTGCCCTGAGAAAAAGGAATCTTAAATTTATTCTGTAAACTTTGGAATATATCAGAGCTCCTTAATCAGGGCTTAATATTTATGTTGCATTGTTTAGGTCAAATATTTTTACAAAGTGGAAGGTCAGTTGAAGGAGGGGAGTGATAAAAAGCTGGATTAACAGGAAAGAAATTATTTAATAATCTCCATAAAATATGTCATAGATGTGAACTAATTAAATGGGAATAGAATAAAAAAGGTTTTGTGAGGGTACTTAGGAAGGAAGACTTAAAAATACTTGATGATGGAATAAATATGGAGGTAATTAGATAAATGTCAAGACTGTCATTGAGTTTAGTTTCCTAACAAAATCAAGATGCCTTTTGTTTTAAAGGAGGTCAAGAGAACAAACTGATTTTTAAAAATATTGATGAATTTATTTTTCAACATGTAGAATTTAAGAAGAAAGGAATGCTAGATTAGATGGAGATTAAAATGATGTATAAACGTGGATGTTCAAAATTTACTATAAATTGAAGAAGCAATTATATATAAACTCAGACATAGGAAGGACAAAAGTGGTTCTTAATATTTTATATCAAACTGTGTGGTGGTTTAAAAACACTGCCCCTCAAATTTTTAAGATCCTCCCATTGAAAGGTGGAGTATATGACTGTCTCCTCAAATGTAGGCTGTTTTGTGAATGCTTTGACTAACCAAGTGCAACAGAATAGACATAATATGACTACCAAGTCCACCTGGTTCTCTCAAGATACTCTCTCTCCATAAATCCCCCCCTCATATTGTCCCTCTAAAACATAGCCACCATCATGTGAGAAGTATAAGCCAATAAACAAGCTATATGTGGGCTCTCTCATTCTCAGCCCCAGTGCAGCCCATTCTATAGCCATTTGCCTGGGTTCTGAACATATGAGAGACAAAGACATCTGGAGAAGGATCCTCCAGTCATTGGAGTCTTTACAGCTGCAGTTCCCTTTCTGATTTCTTGGTATACAGGAACTGTGAACTTAATAATTAAAAACAAAACAAAACAAAAACATAACAAAACAAAAACTGTGTTGCTTTAAGCATTTGGGTTAGGATGCTTCATTACGCAGTAATAGTAGCAGAGTATTCTCTGTTTGTAACCCTCAGTCAGTTGTATCTTCTCAACTGAGATCTAGGCATTATGTCAATGGACACAGCCTTAACTGCTATGCCATGTCTCAGGACTCCTGGTCCTCAGAATCCATAAACATTAGAAAACATTTTTATACCACCAAATTGGGGTAGTTTGTTATCCAGTAATAATAACTAAAACATAATCTTTTGAAAATGTGATGAAATTCATGGATGTCTTCCTCTACATTGCACTATACTCAAAATATTGTTTATAACCATTAGGAGTTCTCAAACCCCTTTATTTATTTATTTAATTTTTTTTTAAGATTTTATTTATTTATTCATGAGACACACACCAAGACAGAGGCAGAGACACAGGCAAAGGGAAGAGCAGGCTCCATGCAGGGAGCCCGACGTAGGACTCGATCCTGGGTCTCCAGGATCAGGCCCCGGGCTGAAGGCAGGCACTAAACCCTGAGCCACCCAGGGATCCCCCCAAACCCCTTTATTTTTATCACACTAATAAAAATAACATTGAACAGATTTATGGGAAAACAACTTTAAGAACAATTTATCTGAAGAAATTGACCGGTGTCTCATAACAAACTACATTATCTTAATTTAACATATATATACGAATGCCTAAAATTCTAAAAGATAGAGTATTAGTTATTAGTAATATTATTTCCATATTATATCTAAAAAAAACTTGAAGCTCAAGAAGAGCAAGTAATTTTTCCAATTTTATGTGATTATTTAGTTAGAGAGAAAGTGCATAAACTCACACAACCTAGCTTGTGACTGTTTTTAACCTTCATACTATGATGCCTCTCAACTAATCCTGGAAAAGACAAGTCCCTCAAGTAAGATGAAACACCTAGCTACAGATTGTGTTTAAACTAAATTTAAGTTTGTTAACTCTGATTCCAAAAGTCCTTATTTAGTCTGCTTCAACAAATGATTAATTAATAATTCTACTTTTCTTTGTGAATTGAACAGTAATTAACTTAATTAAGGTATGTTTTTCTAAAAATGTAAGACTGAAAATTCAACACAAGAAGTATGTACATTGAGCATAGCAGGATACCAATCAGGGGTCATTAAATAAAAGTAAGTTAATTAAAGACATTAAACTAGGCATGGTGATCTGACCTAAAAATACACAGCTTTTTCCTGCTCTATTAAATTTGAATTGTGCCCTTGTAGATCTCTCTTCCTTTCGGGAAAAAGCTAAAATATACTTGGAAGTAGAAAATTGGAACATCAAAGGATATTTATTATCTCACAGTGATGTCTTATTATTGAACTTGCCTCAAAGTGTTTTATTATGGATGTTTTAACAAGAGAGAAGTGTTTATCGGGAAGGATGAGTACTTTTTTTTTCAAGGTTGATATTCCTTTAACTGGGAGCTGGAGCGATACTTGTGAACTGAGGAACGACAGAAAAGAAAGAGCCATGTCAGCTAAATCAACTGATTCACATTCTGTTAATAGAGGGACAGCTGTTCATCTTAATCACTCTCATGCCCTCCTTTTCAGTGCTGCGTTTTACATTGTCATTCCCACAGTTCCCTTGGGTATGTGCTATCTCTTCTGCATCAGCATGCTATGTCTGAGTTAACAGTGCTTACTATATAAGGCAATGAATATGACATTTGGTGTTTCCCGGTGCTTTTTCAAGTATCTTTAATATCACGTTGATTCTATTATTTGTGGTCTTGTTCATTTTAATCATGTAGATACAGATAACCTTTGAAAGGTGACATAATTCTTCTTTACATAATGCCCTTTGTTGTCTTCCCTCTACTCGGTCTGTTCTGTGATATAGTCTTTAATGTAATCAATCCTTTGTTTCTACAGTTAAACTTTGAAGTTTTTTTTCTAACATTCTCCTGATTAATGGCTTCCTTCCTGTTATCTTATTCAATAAATTGACTAAATATTATTTATTTCTTGCTTTCTTAAAGGAACTGATAAACTGATTTGTTTCCTAATTATTCCAGAAATGTATTTCCTTTTTGGTCAAACTACAAATAAAGTGATATACAAGAAAACTGGTATCATAGGCAGCTTTTCCAAATCTGTTTTCTTGTAAGCTTCTAAGTCTCTTTCTATTTCCATATTTTATTGTACTCTCATCTTTATATTAAACTGGTTTTATTATTGGTTTTTATTTCACTATAAAGTGTACAATAAGAATTCTCCATGATCAAGTCTTTATTTATTTTGAAGATTTTTGTTTATTTGAGAGGAAGAGAATTCACAAAGGAGTGTGGAAAGGGGCACAGGGGAAAGGAGAGGATCTCAAGTAGTCTCCATGCTCAGAGTTGCTGGACATGGAGTTTGATCTCACAACCCCGAGATCACGACCTGAGCTGAAATAAAGAATTGGACACTTAACCAACTGAGCCACCCAGGCACCCCTTTCTAGTTTTGATTCTTAAAACTTGGGTAGCATGCATGTCTCTCTAAAACTTGTTTTTTAAGGTTTTATTTATTTGAGAGAGATAAAAGTGCATGCATTCACATAAGCAGTAGGGGAGGGGCTTCCGGAGGGCCTGAGTATCAGGGGCTGCTCCCTGCTGAGGAAGAAGTCTGATGCAGGGCTTGATCCCAGAACCCTGGGATCATGACCTGAGCTGAAGGCAGATGCTTAATGGACTGAGCCACCCAGGTGCCCCACACCATTGTTTTTTTGTTTTTTTTTTTAATTCCAGTGTAGCTATCATAGTGTCATATTAGTTTCAGGTATACAATATAGTGATTAAAGAATTCTATACTTTACTCAGTGTTCGTCATAAGTATACTCTTAATGTTATTCACCCATTTTACTCATCCCTCTACCCACCTCTGGCAACTATCAGTTTGTCTTTATAGTTAAGAGTCAGTTTTTTGGTTTGTCTCTATTTTTCTTTGTTTTTTTTTTTTTTCTTAAATTCCACATGAGTGAAATCATATGGTATTGGTCCTTCTCTGACTGATTCATTTCACTTAGCATTATACTCTCTAGATCCATCCATATTGTTGCAAATGGCAAGAGGTCATCATTCTTTTTTTATGCCTGAATAGTATTCCACTGTGTGTGTGTGCCTATGAATGTATGTATATTTGCATGTACATTTGTGATATAGTCTTCAATATAATCAATCCTTTATTTCTACAGTTAAACTTTGTAGTTTTTACTTTGGAGTAATGTATATATACATTATATACATACGGTGTGTATATTACTGTATTACACACTATATATACATACTACACACACACACACCCCACCTCTTTTTTATCCATTCATCTATTTATGGACACTTGGGCTGCTTCCATAATTTAACTATTATAAATAATACTGCAATAAGCATAGGGATGCATAGATCTCTTCAAATTAGTATTTTTATATTCTTTGGGTAAATACCCAAAAGTGGAAATACTGCATCATATAGTAGCTCTATTTTCAATTTTTTGATAAATCTCCATACTATTTTCCATAGTGGCTGTGCCCAGTTTGCATCCCCACTGATAGTTCATGAGGGTTCCTTTTTCTCTACATCCTTGCCAACATTTGTTTCTTGTGTTTGTGATTTTAGCCATTCTGACAGGTGTGAGATGACATCTTATTGTGGTTTTGATTTGGATCCCCTGATAAGTTATGATGAACATCTTTTCATGTGTTTGTTGGCCATCTGTATGTCTTCTTTGGAGAAATGTCTCTTCATGTCTTCTACCCTTTCCCCCACCCCCCATTTTTTTAATGAAAACTTTATTTGGGTTTTAGATTTTTATTTTTTCAAGTTTTATTTAAATTCCAGTTAGTGGGGATCCCTGGGTGGCGCAGCGGTTTGGCGCCTGCCTTTGGCCCAGGGCGCGATCCTGGAGACCCGGGATCGAATCCCACGTCGGGCTCCCAGTGTATGGAGCCTGCTTCTCCCTCTGCCTGTGTCTCTGCCTCTCTCTCTCTCTCTCTCTCTCTCTCTCTCTCTCTGTATATCATAAATAAATAATTAAAAAAAAATTAAAAAAAATAAATAAATAAATTCCAGTTAGTTAACATACATAATATTAGCTTTAGGGTGTAGAATTTAGTGACTCATCACTTACATACAACACCTAGCACTCATCTCAACATGTGCCCTCCTTAATATCCATCACCCATTTAACACATCTCTCCACCTAGATCCCCTCCAGCAACTCTCAGTTTGTTCTTTATAGCTAAGAGTCTGTTTTCTGGGTTGCCTTGTCTTCCCATTTTTAATTGGTTTATTAGTTCTTTGGTGTTGAGTTGTATAAGTTCTTTATGTATTTTGGACACTAACCATTTATCAGATATATCATTTTCGCATTCAGTAGGTTGTCTTTTAATTTTGTTGACTGTTTCCTTTGCTGTGCAGAATCCTTTTATTGATGTAATTTCAATAGTTTATTTTTGCTTTTTTTTCCCCTCTAGAAAAATGTTGCTACAGTCAAAGTCAGAGAAATTGCTGTGTTCTCTTCTAGGATTTTTATGGTTTCGGGGCTCATATGTAGGTCCTCAATTTATTTTGAGTTTATTTTTGTGTATATTGTAAGAAAGTGGTCCACTTTTCATTCTTTTGCATGGAGATGTCCAGTTTTCCCAACACCATTTGTTGAAAAGATTATATTTTTCCTGTTGCATATTCTCACCTCCTTTGTTGATGATTAGTTGACCATATAAATGTGAGTTTATTTCTGGGCTCTCTATTCTGTTCCATTGATCTATGTGTCTATTCTTGTGCCACTATCATACTGTTTTGATTACTATAGCTTTCAAATCTATCTTGAAATCTGGGATTGTGATACCTCTTGTTTTATTTTTCTTTTGCAAAATTGTTTTGGCTATTTGGGGTCTTTAGTGGTTCTATGCATATTTAGGGTTATTTGTTCTAGTTCTGTGGAAAAAAACTGTTGATATTTTGATGAGGTCTCTAACACTATTTAAATAAAGCCTGCCATTTTCATTTGAATGTTTGAGTTATCCTCCTGATTCTGATGATTATATATATTATATATGTATATACATAAAATTAAAATATTTATAATAGTGTATCAATTATATTCATATTACATATTATAACATACGTACATATTAAACTATTTTATTTAAATAACTGCATTAATTCCTACTATGCTAGGATACACTCAACGTATATATCTCTTTTTGGTTCTTGGAGTAATTAGCTCTTAATTCTGACATATGAATGAATGAATTTCTTATGATCAAGGGTACATTATATATAGAAGTAATCAGCTTTATATCAAGATCTTTTCATCTTATTGACTTTTCATTATAAAGTTCTTGTTCATTTATCCAGTCCCAGCTCCAATCACAATCCTTTATTCTTTATGCTAAAGTAACAATGAACTATTTGTAATTTCTGAAATGATACAATTATACCATAAAACTGAAATTATTGACATTAAAAGCAGGGACTGTGTTTTTTCCATTGTTGTGTCCCCAACAAATAGTAGCATGGGGGTATAAATATTTGTGGAAGAAATTAATAAACAGATTGTCATTCATAGTATTTACTACATAAATATTAATTGAAAAATTAATACATGTCTTGCCTTTTAAACATTTTTTGTATCTAAAATATTTTCATATGATCTTTGTTTTCTGCATGCTCTCTCCTAACTATGAGCTATTTACTTACTGATTTGAATTTTATTAAGTTCCATGGTCTTGGAGCATTCAGCTCAGCAAGATGTTTTGAATTATGTGAATAACAAAGTCAGACATATGAGATGGGTTTGTTAAATCTTACTCTTCTAAAATTTCTAGGGTTCCTAGGGTATTTTTTAATATTAACTGTAATAACATTATTTCAATGTATTAGTACATTTAATACATTAATTAGTTGATTATAAAATTCTGACAAAATGTTGATTTTTTTTTTTTTTAATGATAAACTCCTAAGTGACCAACAGTGGCTTCACAATCCTTGTTGATAAAACAAGCATTGGCAATTGTAACTTAGCAGTTTTAATGAAGAAATTGTAGCACTGAGTCTATTACAAGGTTCTTGATAAAAGTGTTGCTCTTTGTGATAGGAATAATTATCACTGTAGAATAGGCATAGTATGTATAGCCCACAATAGTCAAACCATAAATAAAATGCAAGTTACAAAAAATTGTTGAAACATGATTGAATGTACACAAATCGACTTAATCTAGTCCCAATAACTCTTATATTTTAATACCATTTATAATTTAATCAACATATTGGGCTCAAATGCTTTTTATATCTCAAGTCAGTGTAGTGAGACACAGCATTGATGCTCATTGGGACAAATAACTTCACTAATAAAAAGAGCAACACTTGAATTTGTCAAGTCTTGCCCTCTAACACTTTTCTGTCTTCCTTCAGTTCCTTGATTAAATGGCATCCTGTTCTTTCCTAAAACCTAAAACTTGTTGCCAAGTTTTATTGAGGAGAATTAAATGGAACTTACATAATGATACATTTGGGTACCAGTTATGAAAAAAAATACATCGATAAGTGTAATCCCCATGTTCACTTTTCTAATTTTCCCTACTCTATCTTTTTATTAAATATCATCTCTTAATTAGCCTATAATTTATTAATATTTTATAACATATGGTAATGAAAGTATGTGTGTGCATGACAAGCAGTCTTTTTGGTTTTACCCAACTAGTATGATAAGTTAAGCAGATTTTAGTTTATTATTTATTTTAGAATATTTATTAAGTAATCACCTTACACATTTTTATAGTAATATCAGAAATGCATAGTCCTTATCTTAAGAAATGATGTGAGGAAAACTGTATTTTATTACGCTTCATCTGGCAAACTTGAACAGAAAGGATTTGTTGGTAGAAAGACTAAATGCAGAAATTTAGAAGGAAAATGTAGGAACGTGTAATTCTGCAGACAGTATTTGAATCTCAGGCTCCATTATTTTGTCCTTAATCACCAGATTTTGCTTTCATTCAGTCCAAAGAAATTATTTCATTATCTTTCGCAAATACCATTTCTTAAGCAAGGAATCCCACCAACATCTCAGCAGACATTACTTCTTATTTCAGAGAATATGAGGCCATTTCTTGAAACTTCTCTCAATTTTTTTTCTTTTTCACCGTTAAACTTTCCTTGACAGAAGAGTATCACCTTCTATGCACTTGCTTATACCTTCTTGCATCTTTTTGGCAAGTTGATCTTTTAGTTCCTTTATTTTATTTTCAACCTCCTCCCATCAAATGAGTCCTATTTCCTCCTATAAGCATATATTTTATACGTTGAAAGGAAACAAACAACAAAAAGTGCTCACATTTCCAACTTCAATCCACATTTCATGTTCTTTTCCTTTAAACGTCAAATTTTCCCCAAATCCCTCATTAGCTCTCTCTCTCTCTATTCTTTCCTTGGTTTCTTCCTAAATTCTTCCCTTCCATTATCATTTATTAAGTAAAACATATGTAATAAATACTTAAAATGCACAGACTTTCTGTTAGATGCTGACACCATATAACCAAAGGAAAGACCATCCTGTATATCAGAATTACAGAAATCTGACCAATAACAAACTATGATAACACACTGTGTTAAGTCCAATGTGAAAAGATAGAGAAATAAATGAAAACAAAGGACTGATATTTCATAAATTAAATATTCTTCAAAAATCAACTAGAAAAAAACATCCAACATATACTGAGGAGTTATCCACTTATTCATTTCCTTCACTCAATAAACACAGAACTATATGCTGAACATTGTATTAAGAAGTGAGTTTAGATAGTAGAATGAAATGATGATATAGCACTTGGATAAGTAAATATTTAGTGAAAGTGATGCAGTAACTATGGAGGCAAAGAAGAGGTGACTGTTACAGCCTGGAGGTAGCACAGGAAGAGGGAAAAGGTTATTTGTGACTTGAACATACAAATCCTGACAGTTAACCAGGTGAGTCTATGGAGAGGTAGAGGAAAGTGTGATAGCCACAGTGGGTGCCTTCTGTACAGGCTTCTCAAATTTTTCATGGAAATACGTTTAACTACAAAGAATAATGGCTCATACGCTCAGGGGCTCAAAGCGGTTTGTACCAGAAAACTAAATGTCTCCATTTCACTTTAAAAATATATTCAAACTATACATATTCATAAAAAAGAGCTTAGCTTTTTGTTTTCTAAATTTGATAGTGAGGTAGCAGAGGATATTCATATTGAAAATGACATGATCATAGTTGATATTCATATGCATCATTTTGTCAGCTTTGTTAAGGATAAGTAAGTCAGATGGGATACACACCGATATTGAGAAGTTATTTAAACAACACAGGTGAAAATAGTAAGAATATAAATGAAGGTTGTGGCAGTAGTACTGAAGAGAAAGACAGAGATTTGAAGATTAAGGAACTACAATGCACTGTATTTGAGGACTATCTGGGCAAAGATTTTAGGACAGAAGGAGGAATCCCTAAAAACTTGTAGGTTTTTGACCTGCACTTCTGAGTGAAAGAAGTTACTCTTTATTGAACTGAGTAACATAAGAGAAGTTTTGGAGAAGGATGAAAATCACAGTAGAAATACCTCAGAAAAATCCCATCATCTCTGAATGGTTTTTTATTACTGTATGACAAACAACCACAACCTTAGCAACTTAAAACAACCATATACTTGTTAACTCACAGTCAGAGATCAGAAGTCCAGACATGGTATGACTAGATTCTCAAGAAGCTGAAACCAAAGTGTTGGCTAGAGCTATAGCTTCTCCCTGGGCCTTGGGCTCTTCTAACATTACTAGCTGTGGTTAAATTGAAAAATGGCTCCCAGCAGTTAGCCACATCCTAATAACTGAAATCTGGGGATGTTATCTTATCTGGTAAAGTCTTTGCAGGTATGATTAAGTTAAGTATCTTCAGGTTATTCAGGTGGTCCCTATTGAAATCAAGAGAGAGGCAGGGGGAGCTAAGAACCATACAGAGAGGAAAAGGCCATGTAAGATGGAGCAGAAAGAGAATTTAAGATTCTCACCTTGGAGACTGGAGTGATGTAGTCACAAGCCAAAGAATGCTGGCTGCCACCAGAATCTAGAAGAGGTAAAGAGCAAATTGTCCTCTATAGATGCTGGAAAAAGTTAAGCTCTGACACAAACTTGATTTTGGCCTAGTGATACTGATTTTAAACTAATGGCTTCTAGAACTCTGAGATAATAAATTTCTGTTGTTTTAAGCACCAAGTTTGTAATTATCTGATTAGCAGTCACAGGTTGTTGGCATAATTCATATTATTGTAGTTGTAGGACTGAGATCAACATTTTCCTGATAGCTCTTGGTGTGGACCACTCAGCTTCTAAAGGCTAGTCACAGTCCCTTTTCCATGTGGTCTCCATAGCAGTTTACAACATGGAAGTTTGTTTTCTTTCCAATCATATGGAGTGCCTTTTTGACTTTCTGTTATATAACCAGTTGGAGAAAACTCTCTGAATTTAAGGACTCATGC
The DNA here is from genome assembly GCF_018345385.1 of Vulpes lagopus. Taxonomy (NCBI): domain Eukaryota; kingdom Metazoa; phylum Chordata; class Mammalia; order Carnivora; family Canidae; genus Vulpes; species Vulpes lagopus. Next base: position 38,798,522 of record NC_054839.1, on the reverse strand, counting down.
GATTAGGTTAGGCCCACCAGGATTATCTCCTTAACTAAAGGTCAACTGATTTGGAATCTAAGTTATTTTGCAAAATCCCTTCACAAGAATTTTATTTTTTAAGATTTTATTTTTATTCATGAGAGGCACAGGCAGAGGGAGAAGCAGGCTCCACACAGGTCGCCGGTCGAGGGACTTGATTCGGGGTTTCCAGGATCACGCCCTGGGCTGAAGGCAGGGCTCAACTGCTGAGCCACCGGGGCTGCCCTCACAAGAATTTCTAATGTTTGACTGAATAAGAAAAAGTTGGTACACAACTCAAGTTGCCACCTTAGAATTCTGCCTACTACTCTCTTCTTATTATCTATACATTGTTTCCTAAATTAATATAAGAATCAATGGCATCCTTATTAAAACTAATGATTTCCAGATCTTAACTCAGTCTTATAGAAACAAATACCCAGAACTAGAACCTGGGAACCTGTTTTTCTTAGGGTTTCCCTGTGAGATTTTTAACATCAGTTTACTGAACACGACAAATGTGTCTTTGTAAGAATACAAGAATCAATCTAACCTTATAAAACTGGCCAGAGCAACACCCTCAGAGGCTGTTGGAGCCTCCAAAGGAAAGGCAGGATTTTGATTCAACAATTGGAAAAGAGTCACCTGCAGGCCTTAAAAAAAAAAAAACAAAAAAAAAACAAAAAAAAAAAACCCTGAATAGTTACATGAACAAGAAATTGAAATAAACCATTTTGGTGTTTGAGTCATTATACTTTTGAGTCTTTTTTTATAGTAGTTTAGACTATCCTAATGAATATGGTGAGAATTTGTTGTGTATGCTTTTCTGAAAACAAAACTAAGTTCAAGGTTAGATTTTTTTTAGAGAAAACATTAAATATTAACCTAAAATCATACTGATGGAATAAATATTACATTATTCACAATATTGATAATACCTACCAAGATATAGAATTAGCTAATTCTAGGTAAATGCTAAATATTAAAAGACTTTTTTAAGGAAGATGTAGTATCACAATAGTTATAACAAAACTGCATGATCAAATTATTGTATCATGATTGTATGTATAGGATTTCCCTATAAAATTAATATATAAAGTTCTGTTCATAGCACCCAATCTATTGAGTTTTAGGGGAAAATGACATTAGTAAAGCATAATAATAGCTTACATGACATTTATTTTATATTTTTTCATTTACTCAAAATATATTATTGAACATATACTATGAGCAAATAAATGATCGCTTATCACACAGTCTATTAGGAAAACTAAAAAATTAACCAGGCAATTCTAATACAGAGTTTAGTGCTACATAGTGCAAATTACAAGTTACCAAGACCTCAGCAGTAAAATAAATTTGGAACCTGGTGGGATAAGTTTAGTTATGTTCTGTCCAAGAAATGAGGGTAGAGAATATTTGGACATTCGAGTAATAATGTGTGTATATAATATATATACACACAAACATACAATAATAATAAAAAGCATTTTGGCATCAGTTTTCACTAGATCCTCAAGACAACTGAAACTAAAATCCAAAATGAATGTAAAACGATCACAAAGAATATCTCAGGTTTGGTTCCCTGGCAGTACACACACTGACAAAGTTTAGTGTATGGGATTTTTATTAGGGATACTCTAATAGAAAAGAAAAGGAAATGAAGCAGGACTGGAGAGAAGTCATCTTGCAATGCAGGTCCTGCAAAACCTGTCAACCCCATCAGGAGCTCTGTAACAATACAGAATTTCAGAGCTGTCCTACAGTGGCTCAAAATGGCCGCATCTAAAAAAAATCTATTTTATTATGTGAAAATGATCGGAAGAATATAGGATCCATTCTAGTTTTACTCTAGAAAGGGAAGAATTTGTCTTGTAGAATAAGATAAATGGACAATGATAGAAAAATATTTGGTTGTTTTCTGATTATTTTCCATATATTCTATTTGTTCAACAAAATAATGACTCACATTTAGCTTAATATTTTTATGCCTGCTTACATCATTTTGCTTAAAGTATGTGCAAAATATAGTATTTTCCAAATAAGAACTAAAGTTAAATTTATCATAAGAAGTTATTATGATTCATTTCTCCTTTATGTATCCTGAACATCTCTTCTATACTTTAAAAAAGTATATTAAAATGTTTTAAAATATTCTGTAATAATGTAATATTTACTATAAAATCCTTTTAAAAATCCTTTCAAAGTTTTTGTAATATTTACACTTTAAAACTTCTAGAAATACCAAAATTAACAAGATTCAAAACAAATTAAGCAACTTCAAGCGGAAGAAATTGTACTGTGTGCTGAGTTCTGATATTTATCTTCTTATCACTTGAAACCATTTGCCATTTTCCTCAGAGAATAGAACAGGTAGCCTTGTCTTTGATAATGATATAGCTTTGTTTGGACTAAATAAGGAGAGACCTTAATAAACAATAGGTCTCAATAAATAGTAATTACCTGAAAGAATGGCTCTGTAATAGTTTTCTTTCTTCTTTCACACACAATTTTGCCTATCAGAACATGTACTGGTCACTTAATCCTTACTTGACTGAACTGGCTTACTCTACAATCTTAAATTGTACAATCAATAAAAACAACTTGGTTGTAGTTTTAACTTGAAGTGTTTTCAATGACATATTACAAAAAAGTGTAATCAGAAATTTAAAAAGGAAACGGCTGTATATTGTTTTTTTTTCACCCACTTCACAGCTAGTGAATGATATTATTGCTGAGAATATTCACCTTGTATAAAAGTAGAAATCAATCACTTCAGTAATCATATCCTCAGGGAATAATAACACAATAGAGCTGGAAGGATTTTAGCAATTATCTAATCCAGTGGTTTTATAACTGGATCTATGAGAATTAGGTTCTCTCAGAGATGCCACAAGGACTGATCTGGGAAAAGGAGACTGATTTTTGGATCTCAGCTAAAATACAACTTTTTATCTGTTCAATAAATGGGAAAAGAAATCAATTTGATTTACTAGAAAAATATTCAGAATCACAGAGTTCAAAACACATATTATGCATATGAGAAAGTCAAAACTAAGGAGAGGCAGGCTCTTTAAACATGGGTAAAAATTAAATTCTTCTCTACAATAGTGTAGAGAAGAATTCTCTTCTCTAGTGTAGTCTTTTTACCAATCAATATTCTTTGAGACAATTGTAATAGCTTCCTAACTTGCCTTATTGCTTATATCTTTCCTTTTCTAGTTCATTTATACTACCTCTTCTGCTAAAATGCGTTTGGCTCCTACTACCCGCAAGATACAATTTAAACTCCATAGTACAGCTGAGCAATTATTTTATGAACTAGAACCTACTAATCCTTCAAATCTCAACTTTAACCATTCAATTTTATACATTTCATGCTACACTCCCATTGCTCCTTGTTAATACAATGCTTTTCCACATAATACCTGGACAAATTATTTTCACTTACTGGAATAATACTGAGGTATCTCTGCCTGTTTAGAAACAATACAAAGAAAGCAAAATATCTTTCAGAATCAAGTGTAAACTCCTCTACAAAACTATTTCATGCAGGTTTACCGATTTTTACTTCAATGCCCTCACAGATGTTTTCCACATATCCATCATGATGTGGATTATACTATTTAACCAAGGTGTGTGTGTGTGTGTGTATGTGTGTGTGTGTATGCATTAACTCATATTTGTGAAAGAGGTATAAGCTTCCAAGAATAGGAGAATCTTTATCTGATCATTTGCCTGCCGTTTGCCTATTTTTCTGGATACTATTCTTTGCCATTCCAGTGGATGGAAAAAGAGGCATTTTTCTTCTTAGGAAGAATAGAAACCACTAAATGTGGTTTGTAGAGGCAAGCCCATTTTTCCTGGTTATGATATCTTATATCTATAGACTAATGAGGTATTTCCCTGGCCTGGCTTGGCACTCACCTCCTATGCTTTAATTCCTAATGTCCTCTTGGTGTCTATGACAAATTGCAACTATTGCAGAACTACCATTACCCCATTCCAATCTCTCTTCTATTATTTATAGCTCTGTTTTTGAACACTCCATGTTCTTAAGCAACCATGTCAGATGCATCTTTGTTACTGACACTATCTCTGGTGTTCACTAGTGGCAAATTTCCCAACTCACAATTAAGCAATGAGGGATACTGCTGCAGAGATAGTGAGCTTTTTGATTTGAGGGTAAAAGAAGACTTGACAGCAACAAAATGGGAACTAAAGGGTCAGGTCTATCTGATGAACCAAAACCCTAACAAAATGAATCAAGGGGACTTAGCTAACTGTGGACTTGTTCAGGGCTTGGAAACCTTTTGAATAGAGAGGGAGTGGCTAGCAGAATGTTTATAAGATCCTTAAACTAGAAGAACAGCCTCAACCCCCATCATCACAGACTTATATTGATTTGATCTTGTAATATATAACTTATATTTAATCTAATTGTTTTAGTCAAGAAAGGAAACATGATAATGTTATGCTGATTTTTCAGAAACCGATAAGGTACATTGTGCACATGTCTCTGGCAGGAAAGATAAGTATCCTGGAAAACGAAGCTGTGATTCCTCCACCCTGGCAAAATTAAGCTAGCTATTACTAGAATATGCATCCTTTAGAGATTTCCTATTTAGCTTCCTTCATAAGCTGTGAATACCAGTGAGAATTTAACATCTTGGTCTTCAAAAAGGGTACATTTTGTTGTTGTTGTTCCAAACTCTCACATGAAGTATTCTGGCTTATAACCTTTATAAATTAAGGCAAATTAATAAACTTATTTGTATTTAAAAGATCAAGATCACTAAAACTCCTTCCAGATATAAGATTCTATGATAAAACTGATCAATCACTGAAGTTTAATTAATAAGTATTAAAATGTATTAGTACTGCACAAATAATAATTCAATAGAGTAAAGTTTTTTTTTTTTTTTTTTTTAATTTTTTTTTTTTTTAATTTTATTTATTTGTGATAGGCACACAGTGAGAGAGAGAGAAGCAGAGACATAGGCAGAGGGAGAAGCAGGCTCCATGCACCGGGAGCCCGACGTGGGATTCGATCCCGGGTCTCCAGGATCGCGCCCCGGGCCAAAGGCAGGCGCCAAACCGCTGCGCCACCCAGGGATCCCAATAGAGTAAAGTTTTAAAGGAAATTTGTTTTATTTTTCCCTTTCATTTCAAAAAAGAATCATCTCATTGGTGGACTTAAATACTGTGACTCTTATGTTGAAGAAAAATTTCATGAGCAGAACTTTATAAATTATAATAATAAAAAAATTCAGTGTCTCCTGATTAATTGTATAAAGATGTCCTAATTATTTTATTTTAAATATAATATCATTTTAATGTGCACCTCACATTGTCTATTTGAACAAGAGATAACCGTTTCAGCCAACAGTGACTAATTTTCACAAGCTAGTGTAACTATATCAACTATGTCATGAATAAAAATAACAATTCTTAGCTACATAATTTTCTCTGGCACAATGTCTTAAACTATCAGTTTAATCTTTCTGTATCCCCTGTAATTTGAAACATGAAATGTGATATTTTATGAACAGATACTATTGTTTGTTGCGCTTTGTCTCCCAATATAAAAGACATAAAATTGAATACATAAATTAAAATATATATGTATGAACTAATATTGAGAAGCATGATCATTTTAAGTAATTCTAAAATGATTTAAATAAAATAATCTTCCTACTATTTAAGAACTATCATCTTGTTATGGAACACAAGTTTCTTTCAAAAGAACTCAATACTTTACAACTTTTCAACAACCTGGTTGTGTGGTTTATGGATTATTTCTGCAAATATATGTAGATATACTCCAAATTAATTACTTGCATATCCTTCTCACAAACCAGTAGGTAATATATACCTATTAGATTTATAAAGGGATTAAAATCATAAGTGATAAAAAAATCAGAACTGAGACACTGGATAAGTTTTCAGACATGAAGATAAAATATAACTTTTACCAAAGGCCCAATGAGTAGATTCAAACAGGTGTATGGCTGCATGTCAGTGACGTCCAACAGAAAAGCAAAATGTCACTGGAAGTACTTTCAGGCAATTATATAAATATAAGCAGAAAGCAGATATGATTCTGTTCATAGATACTGAGAGTGCAAAATATAACTTTGGTCACAAGGAATACCAGGGTTTACAGTACAGCCCCAGAATCGGAGAAACAGGAATATTAAACAAGTTACAAGTTAAGAAACTTGGATATGGAATAAAAAAGGCAATGATGCAACTATTAGAACTAAATTATAAGGCAAGGGCTCAGCTATAGAAAAACCTCCTCATCCTTCAGTTAATAAACTCACTCAACCAATTTAAGTATTATTAATTGAGAAACTGCTAGTAATGATTTTAGGTACTAAGTATACAAAAATAAACAAGACATACTTCTCTAAAGAAACAATCATTTGGAGACAGACAAAAATGTAGTGGAGTGTGATATGTGTAATATAACTGAAGTTCTCAAAGTATAAGAGAATGTTGTGTTAACAAGAGACAGAAAGTTTCAGAAATGTTTTAAATCTTTAGTCTTACATGAATTTCAAGGCTCCTCTTAAAATGATCGTATCTGAATAATTTTGGAAGAACGCTTAAAGAGTGAAAACAACAATATGTTTAAAGACATAAAAGCATGAAAATTCTTGATATATTCTGGGAATGGCATAACTTGGTATGACTAAAGAAAACTATTTGAGGGATAAAGTGGCAGGGGCTGAGCCTGGGGAGATAGGGCCATGACCAGATTGAGAAGCACCTGTTATACAGAAATAAAGCTACAGTCTCCATCTGTGACCTAAAAGATCCTGAAAGTTTCCACAATAGTGCTAACAAGGGATTAATGTTATATTTTAGAAAATCAATTTAAAAGGCATGAAAGATTAGTCTGGTAGAAAGAATGGAGATAGCAAGATAATTAAGAAAATACTGAAAAATTCAAGGACAGAGATCATGAGAAACTGAATAAATGTGTTGGCTGATTTGATCAAGAATAATGAGTGTATTAGAAATGTCTTTGAATATTGATTATAAGACTTCATTGAAAAAAAAAAGACTTCATTGACTATCGTGGATGAAAAAAAAAGAATTAGTGACCACACTTAGATTTCTGAGTTTTAGGATTTGTGGGTAGTACCATCATTCATTGTCTTAGCACTTTGCAGTGAGGTGGAAAAAGAGATTTCAGAGAGAAGTAATGACTCACTTAAGAATTTCTATTATTGTTATAGCTGCACCTGTGGAATGCACTGGATATATCAGCCTAAAGTCTGTTTGATATCACTGTGATATATATGTCCATGAAGAATGTAAGCCTGGAAATGAAGAGTTAAGATGTGTAAGGCTAGAGCAAGCAATAAAATTCAAGGTCATGTAGTTTCAATTCTTTGCAATCAGAACTGAGAATGTGTATGTAGACTGAAAAACACAACTACTTGTCTGTCAATGTTCTTTTTTTTTTTCTGTTAATGTTTTGATCTTTATCATAAACCTTGTAGTAGGGTCTGATTTTTTACTTTTAAGAGAGTTAAAATATAATGGTTAGCCTATTATTCATCTTGTTTGCTTCTCAATGATTTTTATTTTTAGTTCTACCAAGAACTGATTTACTGTGAAAGGCCAGTAGTAAGCAGAATTCACATGCTTATTTGCTCTCCTGGAAGTGAAGCCCAGATTATGAAGGACAGATTTCTGGAAATGGCTTTTTAAGAAAGTCATAGGCAATCTTTAGAGAAAATTAGCTAATAGCCATGACTTTAGTGTCTAATACACAAACTTTTTGCCATCCTCCATTTTGGCCTCGGTTTTACTAATAACATACATACGTTTAATCATATAAAATAATTAGAATATTTAAGATCATGGGATGACAATGCTTTCCAGGCATATGATCAATTTACCTGAGACTGAAAATCAAAACTGATTATATTTTTATTCTGTAAATTTATCAAACCACAGATAATAACAGCCAATAGTTCTGGGTCATAAACATAAATGATAATAGGAAGAGCAGCTACCAGTCCCTAAATGTGGAGATTCTTGCCTAAATACACTACACCACCATTATATAATGAATACAAACTCAGATTTTTATAAATGGTAATTTTGGATGAACTGGAAATTGGCAGAAAAGAAAACAAATTTGATTGGAAAAACTATGAGTTGTAATAGTAGAAAAACGTTTGACTAAGAAATACTTGTCAAAAAAAAAAAAAAACCCATCTAAGAAAGTCAAAATGAAACAACTAAGAGTCTATTCAAGTATGGAATTTAAGGAAAACTTTTGAGAGGGCTCTCTTTTAACAAGAATAGCAATTCTCTTTTATGAAAAGTAGATGGGAGAGAATGTTCAGTTCATGTTATCCCAGACCTCCCAGAAAGAGCAGTTTCAGTGAAAACATGAGTTCCTTCTCTGAGAAGCCAGGGATAGCAAAATAAAACAAAATAAATTAAGTAAACACTCAAAATACTGTATCTTGTTAGTGGTAAAGTATGATATAGAGAATCTTTGTTATTTTTAAAGCAGTAGCAGGGGAAATCTAATTCAGTAAGTCAAGCTTCTTATTTGCACTGAGTATCCTTCATCAGAAGTTTGTCTGAGGATATTTGAAATTGTCCAAAAGAAATGCCTGCACACCAAATGAGTCAAGTGTCTGTAACAGTACTCTGACTTCTAGTAACTAGCTTCTAGTAATTTTGTTTCTGCTTATTTGTACCTTTTGCAATATCAAAAGTTCCTCAAATTGAACTTGATTTGTCTATTTAATTCTTGTTCTCAGATTAAGTCTTTACCTTTGGTCATTCCTGATTTGAAGCACTTTAATTTTTTAAATTCATCCTTCCTCTAGAGACCTTGATTGATGTCTGAATAATTTCAGCTTCTATGTTCCCATCACTCACCCTCATTCTGCATATGATCTAAGCCTGGGAAATCTCCAGTTTTACTCAATTTTACCACAAACAGAAAGTCCCCTTATATGGTATGTGTTATAGCAACTGGTGGCATTTCACCTGGTCACACGTAGGGTGCTTATCTTGAAATTGCCAAGTCACATTATTATTGGCTGCTTTTGTACTGTCTCCTAACTGCTCTGAAGCCAAGGATGAAAAATGTAAAAGTTCTTAGGAAAGTCTAGGTAAACTCTTGGAATTTCTGCTCTACATGATGTGGTAAAAAGTATTAGAGACAAGGCAATACTTCGTATATTCCCCTGAGACTGACTGGACGACATTTTTCAGTAAGCCAGCTGACAAACCAAAGAAGTGGGTTAGGCCATATAAAGGATGAAAGAACTGAAATTCCCTCAGATCAGTATGAAGCAGCCATGACTGAAAATACAACAAGGTTTTAGAAACTCCTACATCATATGAAACATATAATTGCAAGTACCACAATTATAACATGGGGCTAAGAATCAATCTAGTAAGAGGTAGCACCTTCTTCATACCAGTTCATAATATGACTAAAATCAACAGCTATCACCTACTCTTAGTGAAGAAAATTTTTGATAATTCTCTTGAAATGCTCTGCTCTTCATATAACAAACAATCACCCTAACCTTAAAATTAACACATCTTGGTGGAGGTAATGTTAATATCCTAGATATAAGTCTGAGTCATTATCTTGAATAGCAATATTGTCCAATGAGACTAATTTCAGAGATTGTGCTGATATAGCTATACTTATTTGATTAGCATGTGAGAAGCCTAGCTTCTAGTATTAAGTCCAATACCATTTAGCTGAAGACCAAACTTTATTTTTACTGTAGCCATGCTGATTATTCTATTTGAGTATTACTTCAAGCTTTGTTTCTCTGAAACACAGAATTAGTATGATTAACCAGTGGTATAGGCCTTTTCTAAATAAATGCCTACATCACTACTTGTTCTGCCTACTATAATGTCCCGAGTTCTGTCCATCTCTTGAGAGTTTTCTGGCAAGTTTTCGTTAAGAATCAGAAACTCCCTTATATATGGCAACTGTAACAAAAACAAAGGATCTATGAATCTCTTGTGATTTCTAAGGCATCAGTGTGTTCTGAGTCAAAAACTGCCTCCACAATCACTGATCTGACATTCTGCACACACAGATATAAGGGAACCTAGATTATGCAATTCAAAGTACCACAGCTTTGTGAGGTTTTAGAGGTATGGGTGAATTAATGAATCTCCCAAATATAAATCCTGTTAAATTAGAATGACTGGGAATGCATTTCTGAAAAACAATTAAATCAAATAATTATACTACTTAGAAGTTATAATATACAAATGACCCAGAAATGAATGACGAACAATCACAAACTACTATCGGATATTTTTAGTGAAATAACTTTCCATGTAGTGAGAGAAATGTGAATTTATTCATCAATACTTCAGATTGAAGGCCTCTGGTCACACAACATATTACCTCTATCTACTTGCATATTCTTCCTTGAATAAACCACTGGTTCTGGAGTAGTGACTACGCTCCTATGTTATATGTTCTTCCTCCACAGATGACATAACCTCCCTAATTCCCCATTTTTCTGGGAAATTTAGAATGTAGAGATGTACATTTTCTTTATAAATAAAGGAATATAATTCTAAAAAATTTTTCAAAGAGTATATATTCATATTACCAAGAAAATTATGACTACGTATCAAAACACATCCAGAATCTGATGTCTTACCACTTGCCCTGCCAAAGTCCTGGTCCAAGCCACTGTCATCTTTAACCTGAATTATTTAATAGTTTTATAACTGTTTTTTAGGTTCTTGTCCACACTCTTAGTCTCTAGGGTATTCTCAAAAAGCAGCTAGAGAAATTCTTTTAAAACCTATGTCAGATTGTATTGGTTCTATGTTCAAATAGCTTCTATAGTTTCCCATCATGAACAAAGCTTTCACCACAGCCTACAAGAACGGTATACTCTTTATATTTGCCATTTTTCCAAGTTTACTTCCTTCTAGCACATACTCAACAGCCTCAACCCTACCTTATTCATTCTGCTCCAGTTGTACAAACGTTTCTGCTCTTTGACCTCTGAACACATTCATCCCTCAGAGCCTTTGTACTTGTCATTCCTTCTGCCTAGAATTCTCTTCCCCCAAATTTCTAATCCACCAGCCTCTTTCTCATCCTCTGTGTCTCTGCTCACATACTCTCTTAAAGACAAATGCTTCCTTGACTACTCTAAATAAAACGGTACATGCCCCCAACCCACTGCAAAGCATATTTATACTCATACATGACTGTATTTTTCTCCATAATACGAATGTGACTAAGTCTGGCTTCCTTACCACATTTTAGGCAAGAATTCTGTCTATATTATTCATGTATAATACTGTAGCACCTGGAATGACGCCTAGTATATGACAGGCACTAAATCAATCAATGAATCAATTTGTTCAATGAATGACTGGGATCATTGCTTAGTGATGGAATTACATAACTATTGGATTTAATAACTACTTTTAAAGTAAAATAAGCAAGTTAGGGCAATTTCTTCATTTCTACCAACTTTGAAATCAACTTAATCCCTGGATATAGGAATTATCTGAAGAGAAACCTAAATATATATTTATGTGAAGAAATATTTTTTCAAAAATTTATCTCTACCCACAAATTACAACAAATTATTACTCTATACCCATAGCTTTTGTCTCCATAATATTAAGCAAACTATTATGTGATACCAGAGAATGTTGCAGCAGATGACCACTTCCCCTGTGACTATTTTCAGTATGGTACAGATGTGCTTCTGAGAAGTGCATTATAAATGGATCCTGATTAAGATGCAAAGGAACAATCAAGTGTATCTATTCATTCCCTGAAAAGTCATGTGATTTATAAGGTTAACTCAAAGCCTGTACCATCTGTGACAAAGAAGCAGTGTAGAGGACATTGTGTCTTCTGCTGCTTCTACTGGCCTCTAGATGGCTCTACAGTGCTGAATCTATTTTTTATTCCTACTCCTCTAGCCACAGAGGAAATTGTGACAGGTTTTATTTAGAATATCTTTAGATCTCATTTCCTCCAAGATGGCATAGCTTTGTATGAAGAAAGTCAACTTTTGATAGTCTTTCTTTAAGAATCAAATTATGTCAAATTCTCACCATTAACTGCATTCTCAAGGCCTTCAAAAATGTCTGTACACCTATGCAGTAATAGTGAAAATGTATTGTGTCTACTATACAGTTCTGGCAGATTTACTTTCAATTTTAACATGAACCTGGTGTATCAAGGGATGTCTTCTGAGTCATCTCACCATATTTGGATGCAACAACAATTGGTATTCGTAGCTAATTTCATGGGGAAGCAGAATAAAATCAGAGTGAGCTTGAACAAGAACTCTTCTTTATTTGCACTTCCCAAAAATTATAGTGTCATTCTCACTACACCAATATAGAATACTACCACAAAACTGGTTGGAAAAAAAAAAAAGTTTGGTCTGTGACAAAAACCTTTTAAATAGCTTTTAGTTCATTTTCTCATCCCTGTTGTCATTAGAAACAGGTATTCAATTCATATTAATATATATAAGTTAGCTTCTACTTAAAAAAAATTAGGACTATATTTCTGGTGAGGCATAGAACTCATGATTTAGTGGATTTTTCCTGAAAGTTGTCCAGGATGAGAAGTAATATTTTGTATTTTCTTCATAAAATAATATGGCTACTCTCTTATAGATTTCAGAGAGTTGTGGGGATAAATAGAATATTGATTCAATAAAACCAAATAAAAGCCTAAAAATTAACTAAACCTTATTTTTTCACTGGAAATTGTGATCTGAAACCAAAACCAAACCAAACCAAAACAACAGACTTGCAGTGAGAAATTTTCTTGAGATCCTGATTCTTTTCTCTTACAGAAATCGTACTGTCAGGTTTTCCTGTTGTCCTTTTTTTTTTTTTTTAAGATTTTATTTATTTATTCATGAGATACACAGAAAGAGAGAGGCAGAAACACAGGCAGAGGGAGAAGCAGGCTCCATGCAGGGAGCCCGACGTGGGACTCGATCCCAGTACTCCAGGATCATGCCCCAAGTCAAGACAGACGCGCCCAACCACTGAGCCATCCAGGGGTCTCTTCCCTGTCGTCCTTGACTCAACTCTCAAATTTTTCCTTTGTCATTATCCTACTTGCGCTTATCTGAAATAATGCTGGAAAACATGCTTTCCTTGACTAATCTGACTTTGAAGCTGATCTCTGTCTCGTGTTTAGTGGCCTGAAAGTTCATTTATAGCTCAAAGATTTAAAAGTATTTTTTAGTCTATGCTCATTGTTTCTTTGGTAACATAATTCTTTAATGGGCTTTTGATTTATTCACTTCTAGTCAGTTCTTTGCACAAGTAATTGTTCTCAATGTTTTTCTTCTTGATATGATTCTCAAATCCGTTTGATTGCTTCCTTTCATATCTTTATATTTCTCACCAATTCTGACATGGCTACCCTGAATCCATGAGTCTTACATCGGAAGATTATACCTTACTATATCTTCTTTGACTTCTGTCACTTCTTCTAACTGGAAAATTTTATTGGACCCTTATTATTGAAAGTATTTTTAAAAGTCTACCAAAAAGAAAAAAAAATAAAAGTCTACCAAAAAGCAGTCAAGTTTTCCAAATCTGCAAAGTTCTGAATTTATGTAATGTTAGTTTTGTTTTTGCATTTGTTTACAGACTAGTTCATTTCTATCTCATAAACCTTGCAAAGTATAGCTGGTAATAAGTAAAACACTACTAACAAGTCTTTGAAACATTTCCTCTAAAGCTAAAGTAACCATGTGTTTGCCTCACAAGTGATTGCAGTTTTCGCTTTGTGCAGTTTGCCAGTACACAGCATATACCATGGTCTTTCCAGTGCCTGATATTGATTTAATGGCTCCTTATGATCTCATTCCTAATTAAATAACAAATATTTTTAGGGTTTTTATAGAAGTATACCTTTCAATACCAATTTATGTTTTAAGGTAAGTAATGCTACCAGTCACAAATGAAATAAGCCCTAATTCTATTCTTAGTTTTTTTATTTCCCCCAAAAGGTTGTCACTAATATAAAGTTTAAGGTAGGCTATTCTTTTTTTTGTTTTTCTTCCATTATGTCTTCTGGAATAAGTTGCTTCCAAGATCTCTCTAGCAGGTGAAGTACAGACAGATGACTTCATGGAATGATTTTTAAGAGCCATGCCTGCGAGTGACATTAATTACTCCTATCCAAATCAAATGGGCCAAAATCTAGTCTTATAGAATCAGCACCAAAGCAAGGAGCTTGGGAAATGCAGTTGAATACATGGATTGTTGGTGAGGGCTACAAATGTTTGCACAGTGGTTAATTTATGAAAGAGAAAAAGCAGTTGTAGCTAAAGATGCAAGGTATATTTATTTTTGGAAACTGATTATAAGTTGCCTTTGATATGCAAGGGGAGGTTAAAATAAAGATGAACATAAGTTTGAACTAAAAAACAAACAAACAAGCTGTTTTAGAACACTTAAGTCCAAGGAGCCTTCACAGGCTCTTTATAAACTCATAACCTCACAGTGACAAATGCATATGAAATATTTAAGGGATTCTTAAGACCTCAGAATGATAAGGAAAACCATCTTTAAAGTACAACAAGCTAAATAACTCATATACCAAACCTTGGAAGAAAAAACTATTTAGAAAATATTAAGTGTTAAAGTTGGCAAGACTTTATGAGCTACAACTATTATAACTAAAAATGCATTTATTATATTTAAGAAAGTATATTTCTTTGTTTAGAAATCATCTGGAGAACAATTTTCAACAATAGTAATTTTGAGAAAGTGATGTTTCACTATATTACAGATGGAAAAGTCAGTATACGTAGAAAAATTTAATAAAAAATTTAAATCTCATTTTAGAAGACCATCATCTTTAGAGGAAAACAAAATAAAATCCTACAAAAAGAAAAAAATATACTTATTGCTAATGACAGATGAAAGTCTCCTTCTTCATATGCTATTACATAATATCTTGAATGTACTATATATGTATAAATACATAGATTTTTATGTTAGAAATGTTTAAAAAGTTAGGTTGTAGAAGTATTATACATTTCAAAAAAGATTTTTTACAATTATTCTGTTGTTCTATGAAAGAGAACTGATCTTATAAGAATATACAATATTTAAGAGAGGAGAAGGAAATTATATTCAATCTAGTTTAGGGATATTTGTAAATGTTATTCATATATCCAAGATCAACTTTAGAAAGGGACCAAGAGAACTGAACTTCACTGTGAAACAGATTGCTGAGCAGTAACTTGCAGATCAGGTGTCATCTATCATCCTCTTGAAGGATATTTTGACATGAAGTTTAATTTGAGACATCAGTTACCATCTTTAAAAAATCCCACAGTGCTTGTTTCCTACTACTGCTTTTTATCAATTGTCAGAAATGAAACTAACCCAAAGTGCTTCTATGACCTGCAATTTAAAAAATAATGCTCATCTACCAAACTCAAATATGCATATGGATCTCTAACTTGGATAAGAAAGAATTTTTGTTATTAAATTAAAAGGTAAGCCAACATTTCTTTCTTAGTTAAACTGTAAGTATAAATACAATAGCCTCTAGCTATTTTAGACAACATGAGGAATATGACAGATATTTTCTAGAGCATGACTAGAAAAGGAAAATGAAAAAAGCTTATATGCAAGACCAGGAATGATATTTAAAAGAATTGAGGACAGGCCATAATTTTGCCTTTGAAAATTAAAAAAAAAAAAAGTTTAATTCTAATAAAAGTGGCATTGTGGTATATTACATAATAAATTAGAATTTATAGATTGAATGAAGATAAAATGGATATATCAAAAATACACATATATTAAAAAATCATATTTCAAAAGTCATATTTGGAATTTTAATTAGGAGTAAGAGAACTCTAAGTTTGTCAAAAAACACAAAATATTTTACTGAGGAGGTTTGTATAAGTTAATTTTATATAGGAGAAAACCTATCTAAATTCATTTTGAAAATGTAGACATGCTTTATGTTTTTCTAAGTGAGGCTAATATTAGGATATTTCAGGAAGTTTTTATTCTGAACACATACACAAGAGATAATGATCTTATGTTAATTTCTGGGAATTTTCCAATAGTTTAGAATCACTGTATTCCTGAAACAATAAGTTTCACAATATCCAACCACACAGTTACTTGATTTATGTTAATATAAAAGATTAATGGCCACTATGCCAAGATAATCAAAATTGTTCTCATATTTCCATAGTGATGCCCCATTTCTTGAGCATATCAATATAACCCATTCAAGTGGAAAATAAGCCATCAGTAGCAGTAATTTGTATTCAGAATTTCTTTAAAATTCCAACAGTGAGACAGATTTCCAAGAAACAAATTAGAGAACACATGAAACAATAAACATATCATTTCTTCATCACCACAAGCATTATTAAATGCCTATTTACACATATGGGAATAGGATTCTGGATTTCTATTGATATATTATAGGAACACTACAGAAAACAAAAAAAAATCACTGGATTATGACATATGAGACCTAGTATCGGTCCATGCTTCTACTATCCAGCACTATAGCTTACGGTTTATGATAAATCACTTAATCCCTTGAGATAGACTATAAATGGATGGGCTCATTTAAATTTTTTTTCTTTATTATTTTATAGACTCCTGATTCTCTTACCAAATAATTTATAATATACACATACTACTAAAACTATTATTAAAAATTAATTTGAAGTACCTACATCTAGCTCAATAGATTTAAACACATTATGTGTAATACCAAAAGAATGACATTTAAAAAATATTTATAGCTTTCTGGGAGGCGGCGGCGGCGAAAAAAAAATTTATAGCTTTCCTTCTTAATATTACAGCTTTATTTATGTTGTGTTGCTATAGAGGCATTAAAAAGACAACACAGAGTAGAGGTTAACAACATGAAATCAGGAGCGGGGGCAACTAGGTTTGAATCCCAACTCTGATACTTATTTGCTCTACTATCTTGAGAAAGTTATTTATCCTGTATTCTTAGAGCTTTTTCACCTGTGAAATAGAAATAATAAGAGTATTTAACTCTGTGTTGATATAAACAGTAAGTAATACAGCCTACTGGAGTTTGTGCCAAGTGTTGGTTCTATTGCTACATGTATTTTCCTCCACATTATTAAGGCTTACCTTAAAAAAAAAAAAAAAAAGACGGTTTTTGTCTTAAATAAGTATCCATCTAAGGCAATTTTCAACGTATTTTCATAGAAGTAGACCAATACAAACTTAGTGTTTTTCTCTGTTTCAGAAAGCCTAGGTTATGGAATCATGTAAGTGGATTTTAGAATGTTTCTCTAATTAATGTAAGTTCCATTTATTTTCACTTTTTTTTTTTTTTGCCCTCTATGATATCTAGAGAATGCTGTGTAAATAGTATTCACACTGTGAATACTTATTACTATGTATTGTATTGCATTGCTTTTAATTGGATTAAAATTTCTACATAAAGTAGCTAAGGATTAGATTTATGCATTTGACAAAGGTATACAGGAGTTCTGAAGCTGTCTCTCAGTTAGTAAATTAGATAATATGGAATAAAACTGTCTAATACTTAACCTCATTCACAGACCAGAAACTAAAAAGGCAGAAGCCTATTTCAGTGGAGTTGACAAAGAATGTTAGTGGAAATGGCTGCCTTTCTTTCCCTTGTAGTCTCTGGATGAGATTGTCTTAATTCTTTGAATACACTTGGCTGGCAATAGATGGGGTGGTAATGACTTATTCTGGACCATGGTTTAACTGTATTATGGCTGCTGTGCTTTAGCTATTTGTTCAAAAGAAACACTGAGTAAATGAATTGGATCTTAAAGTATTATATAAAAAAGTCTTATCTGTGTCACAGAAGTCTGTTTTTCTCTGTCCTTTTCAAGAATGTCAACCGTAGTGAGCCCCTATTACCTATTAAAAGTTTCTGTTTTTTTTTAAACTGTATACTTTTTTTTAAAGATTTTATTTATTTATTCATGAGAGACACAGAGAAAGAGAGAGGCAGAGACACAGGCAGAAGGAGAAGCAGGCCCCATGCAGGGAGCCTGACGTGGGACTTGATCCCAGGTCCCCCGATCACACCGGGGGCCGAAGGCCGAGCTAAACCACTGGGCCACTGGGGCTGCCCAAAAGTTTCTCTGTTTTTTATAAATGTCCTAAAATAAACAGAAGATTAAAAATAGGGACTATTGTTTTATACATCTTGAAACGATTATTTAACTAGTGGAAGAAGAATAAGTAAAAATAAAAATGTCAAATATTGAATTGCCCCATTAGATACCCCTTTCTGTACCTGAAGATAGGACATAGCTTCATTAATTTTCATTTGGAAATGTGGACTCTAAAATATTGAAGCTTGATATATAAAGAGTATGTCAAAACTGATTCTGCATGTTACTCATGTTGTAATGTCAATCTGAATATATTTAGCTATGTTCAAGACATAGACTAGTCTGAGTATGGACACACTCTCTCTTTAGATTTTCACTAAACACTTTTATTTTAAGGGTAATCATTTCCTTGATCATCCATTTCCTGGGAGAGTTCTCCAAATGAGAACATGTGAGATTATTTTAGGTTGACAGCTCTCCAGTGGCAGCTTACTTAAACCAGTAATAAGCTCATTAAATCTAAAGATTTCATAGAAACTGTGATAAGAGACACAATCAACTTAAGGGCTTTTCAGGGAAAAAAAATCATAAAAGTATACTTTAAAACAACTGAATAAGAGCTATTTGATTGCCACCTTTCCAAGTACCACCAAGTCATTCTCAGATTGATGGATAATGAATACCAGAAACTCACCAGCCTCACTGTTCATTTTAGCAATGTACACCTTGCCTGGAATGCTCTTCATTCCTTTCATCTATCAAAATTCTGTCCTATCCACTTATCAAGGCTGAGCTCAATATTACTTTTCCATAAAAATCTCTTTGAATATGACAGCCTTCAATAATTTTCTCCTTCTCAGAATTTCTGGTGATTTTAGTCTGCATGATCTTGTCAGCTTTTAGTCACAGGGTTTTGTTTTGAAGTTCTATTTTCAGTGCTACAATCCTGTTTCACGTAATTATTTACTAACTACTTCTATTTAGCACTATATGCCAAATTATAGGAGCTTCTCAAATCTGAAAACATTTATCTTTTGTAGGTTGAATTTCCTGGAAAACAAACTCAGAGGCAGAGATTATTATGGAGGACATTTATTAGGAAGATATTTATCTTAGGATAAACATCTGTGGAAAATGGGGAGGGGAGGTGGGGGAAAAAAGTAGTGTTATGATTTAGTTTCACAATGGTCTTAGAAGACTCCAAAGGGAGCTCTGAAATGCAGATGGCTCTTCACAGGTATCCTACATTGGAACAAAGAAGGTAAATCTTCAGATTCTCTCACTAAACAGTCATTAGAGATAGCACATCCAATGAAGGTGGGTGAGGTAACTCTTTCTACTTAAAGGCTATTTATTTATTTATTTATTTATTTAAGATATTATTTATTTATTTGATAGAGAGTGAGAAAGAGAAAGACCACCAGGAGGGGCAGAGAGAGAGAGGGAGAAGCAGACTCCCCACTGAGCAGGGCGTGGGGACTGGATCCCACTGGATCATGACCTGAGCTGAAGGCACCTGTTTAACTAACTGAGCCACTGAGGCAACCCTAAAGCAATTTATAAAAAGGCCTAAAAACTGAAAGTTGCCTGTTGACAGCCTCAGCAACTAGAAAATTAAATCTTTCACTTTTGAATAGAAATGTAGGTGGCATGTAACAGTATCCATTACATAACCTTAAATATGAAAACTGGGAAAACAAAAAAGAAAAAAAACCTGAAAAGCAACTCAAGTGGATGCATCAATTAACAAAGATGCAGTATTGGGGTTATAGAAAACTACAACAAAGCAAATAAAGGCTGCAAAATAGATATATATTTGCTCCTCTCTATAAATGTGGCAGGATTGTTTTGTCATCAGAATTCTCCATGGGATTGTATGAGTTCTTTATCCAGAGTATATTGCAGCCCAGCTTCATCTGCCCAGATCTGCTGCCTTTTTGCTATTATACACTTATTCCCCAAAGGCATGCTCCCTAATAAAATTTCTACTAGAGAGTTTGCATTTCAAAATTCAATGGCATATAGATGGCTTCCTGGGATCAGAAAAATAGAAATATGGTTTGGTTGCTTCTTTTGAACTTTCTGAAGCACTTAGATATCTGAAGAACCACTCTAAAATAGTGAAGACGTTTTAGTCTAAAATTACTACATTCAAGATATAAAATGAAATAATCCATATTACACCATGTATTGCAAATCATATTTAATAGAAAGGTAGACTTTGAACTATGAATTCTTCCCTTAATGCACTGTCAACTCCTAATGATAGGACAATGGAAGGCTACAACCATATGGTACCTGTTTCTAGAGCACAGGCTAGCTGATCAGTATCACTCTAATGAAATGTCAAGACTCAGTGATAGGCTGCATGTAAGAGCCTCACTGGTGATCTGAGATAACAATGCATCATGAGAAGGGGAGTATTGGAAATTGTAGGTATAAGGAGTAGAAGTAGATTATGAGACATCTGAAGAATTTAGAAGGGGAGATGAATTCTCTTCACTTAAAAGAGAATTTAGCAGTGGAAAGGTCATATTAAAGGTTTAAGGGACATTGCTTCAATGGAAGGGAAAGAATTTGATAAAGGGACTAGGAACATAAAGGATATGAGAAATCAGTTTTGAGACATCATGGATATTAAATGAATAGTAAAAACATTAACATAGATAATAGGATGATATTCTCAATTTGGTTTTAAAATTGTATGTATGTGTTGTGTGTGTGTGTATTTGCTATGTATTATGAGAAAGTAAAAATTTGGTAAAAAGTAACAATACTATATAATTTACTAAACATTGGTTATTCAACAAAATAAGCACTAATTCAACAAATATTTGCCTACTATGAATTAGCATTCTTAAGGATGAAGATATGGAATGAGCAAAATATGCATTCCTTGCCTTTATGACATTTACATTGCAGTGGGTAATCAAATTTTGCAGATCTCTTATTCAATAATTTTCTAAAGTGTCTTCACATAGCACAAAAGCTATTAAAAACTGAATGCTAAACTCTGTAACTAGCATTCTAGATGAAAATCAACGTGTACCTCTTAGATGAACTCTCATAAGATCCCTGGGTGGCGCAGCGGTTTGGCGCCTGCCTTTGGCCCAGGGCGCGATCCTGGAGACCCGGGATCGAATCCCACGTCGGGCTCCCGGTGCATGGAGCCTGCTTCTCCCTCTGCCTATGTCTCTGCCTCTCTCTCTCTCTCTGTATGACTATCATAAATAAATAATAATAAAAAAAAAGATTTGGAATAAAATGAAACAAATTATCTTCTGCACTTGTTCAGCTTCTTTTCTTCTGTAAGTAAACTGATGGGGAAGTTTTTCTACAGAGTTCCAGTTCAAAATTGGATGCTGAGAGGCAATTATAATAGCAACAGAACCAAAGATTTTTGATTCTAGCTTTGAAATTGTAGCTAAAGGTCTATGACCTCTTGACCTCGTGACTTGCATCACAGTCTCATAGGTAATAAATTCTTAGGACAGTGTATTATTCTTATTTTCCAGGACTCATCCTAGAGACTCAGTTTTGGCTGCTCTTACAGATATAACGATTTTATTATTATCCAATTAGCTACAAAATCTCTTCTTACTCAAAATACCTAGAGTGATTTCTGTTTCCTTCAGTGAACGTGTACTGATCATGAGTAGATTATTCTATCACCTAAGATGTTTATAGTATAGGGAAATAGATTAGAACATACCTCTCAGAGGCTAGATATGCTCTTTCTACTTTGCTAATTTAATTAGACTGAATCAATCTACCTGACAATAAAATAATACAAATAGTCTGACTTGCTCTGTTAGATGACTGCAAATAAACATCTTTTTTTTGTTAAAACTAGACTCAATTAATTTCAGTAATAACAAAACAATACTCAACATTTCCTCTACTCGTTATCAATGGATTTTGTTTTCCAATGCAACAAAGTAGTACAACTGTCCCTCAATTCCTAAGAGGAATTCTTTCTCACTCACTAATTGACCTTGGCTAACACATCATCCTAGAGAGTATTTTACATGTGAATATACTAGAGTCCTCTTCTTCTACTCTAAGTTTCTTTTTAATCTTATTTAAGTTCAATTATTTAACAAAGAGCCTATCATTAGTTTCAGATATAGAGTTCAGTTAATCATCAGTTGCGTATAACACCCACTACTCATTATATAATGTGCCTTCCTTAATGCCTATCACCCAGTTTCCTGATCCTCCACCCACTTTCCTTCCAGCAACCCTTATTTTGTTTCCTATAGAGTCTCATATTCATGTTTCAATGATGTCTCCATTTCTAACATTATTAATCCTACCTTCATTTATTTCTGGTTCAAATGAATTTCATTTCTCTTTTCACAGTTAAATATTCATTGTATTTAAATAGAATTTATCAGACTTCCTGCAATTTTGTAACTGAATGAGTTCTGTTTGGCCATAAAATTTTTCAAATTTCTGCAAGGTCCAGGCTTTATTATTGAATGTCAGACATGACATTTGCTTATATACTAACATAAGAGACCTACATGTGACTTTATCTCTCTCGGAGTCATTTGTTTATATTCCAGGATAAAGACTCTCTCCATCCCTCCCTAGATGTGTGTTTAACTTAGAGAATAAAGTCTTTTTGTTTCTCTCTGGTAAAAGAATGGTAGTTTGGACAGGTGCTCTATTTAACCTCTATGTCTTTTAACTTCATCTTTTGTGGTGCAAGCATTACTATCAATCCAAGGACATCCGCCTACATCATGTTACCCACTGGAGAATTGCAGCAAGAGGAACCAGTAATGATAAGATGATCTATGAGTAAATAAAATAAGTCTCTTATGATCGAGAGATCATAAGAGTAAATGTAGACATGGAAAATCTTAATGAAGAACGCTTAAATTATGATGATTATTTTCTCCTATCAACTTGTTAAGAAGTCAATAGACTTATAGAGACTTATATGCTTTTTTACTACTCTTATACTTGGTGACACTTTTTAAAAGACTCTAACTTCATATAAAACTAAGATATATTTTCATTATGAGAGAAATATAATATACCAAGACTGGATCTTTAAAAACTCCTAACCCTTCATTTTTGTTCAAAGTTTTAACTCTGCCTAGCATGTGTTCTGTGCTATGTGTTATGTTGAACATAAAAACAAATAACATCTCCTTCTTGAACAATTTCTTATAAGACTCTACAATGATGAATCTTTCTGGCTACTTTAATATTTATATATACTTTTATTCAATCTTCTACTTCTCTTGTATTATCTTCTTCAAGGTATAATTTGTTTTTCAACAATATTCCCTTTCATTCACCTTTCTTTATCATGTTAATGATGATTATATTTATATATATATTTATGGATAAATAATATTTTGTCATTTAAAATTCAACTACCATTTATATATGAATGAATGATCCCATTCCTCCTAAACATCCTCTAAGCCACACATGTCTTAAAACTTTTCATACAGTTCAAAGCATGTTTTGTTTAAGTCTATGCTATAGATCATCCTTGCTACAAATATAAGCCTCCGTTAAATACTGAATTATAAAGGCTTCCCCCTCCCTTAGATGATAGAATATAGGAAAATGGAGAAGCCTCTGGTAAACAATAGCAGAATGAGGATGATTTCTGGTCAAGATAGCTTTTCACATGTTGGCACATCTCTGCTATGCACACCTCATGATTTTTATAGTTCCTCACTCTGTAGCAAAGGACTAGTTGTCTTTGTGGCAAGGTATAATTGGAAGCAAAATGGTGGACTGATTTTCAACATTAGTCCATCAAATAGCCCTGTGGATCATCCTCTTTGGTTATATACACAATGCCCATATGGGGGATCATACAGCCTGTGAATCCTAAATAAGCTGTACAATCTGAAGGCCCAGGTATTTAAGAAGGCACACAGGGTTTTACAGAATGGATGTGTGCTTTTTTTAGTAGTACAAGCTTCTCAATAGCATAACTGGTTTTGAGTTTATCTGCTTCTTGCCTATTAATTATGGGGAATAACATTGACTAGACATTGGTTTTAAGCATCTAAACTCTGCCTATCTTACTCAACTTAATGGAGTCTATTTAGAGTATAAATGGAACTATCGGCTCCCTGGATGCCTATATTATTATTCCTGAATCTGCCAGCCATCTCTTAATCTTTTGTATGGTACTACTTAATTTTAATATCCTGTTAATGCTGCTGCTACAAAGATATTTCTTAAACCTAATTAATTGAGAGAATCATAAGCTGTTGGATTTTCAAACATTTTAAGACTGTAAATTATAGTGTTCTCAATTATCTTAGTTTTCAGACCTCAGGCAGACATTGTCATTTTAAGAAGAAATGTATTCCCTTTCATGGTTGCTTGCTTTGTACACTAGTTATTTCTCACATAAACTTGTTTCTTTTGGGGAGCTTTCCTAAAACTAAAACAGAGAAGCAAACAGCAAATACTAATATTCTGAATATTTTATTTTATTATTCCCCATGTTAAAGAACTTGGTGGCTTCAAATTTGCTTCTGATAATATGAGTCAAATTTACCAAATCTTTTATCTTAGATTAGATCAACAAGAATCATCAGTTTTCTACCTCCAATAGTTTAACTACCAAGACAACACCATTAAAAAAAATCTGTATGTGTATCTGTGCATATCTGTTTTAGGTTTTGTCACACACAGCTCTTCATTTCCAGATTATTTGGGTTATTATACTTGGCGGCATGGAACCAATTCCCTAGGTACAGAATCTTAAGCAAGACAAAGGCTGACATAAAATTCCAACTGTGGTCATTTCAGGTTTGGTAGGGCAATATTCAGTCATTAAGGATCCATAATGCTTTATAGCTTTTTACTAATTCATCTACCAGGATATGGCAATCTCCACACATCAGGATGGAGTTGTAGCCATCACATCCACATTCAAAGCAGCATAATGAAAGAAAGGGCAGGGGAGTAGAGTCTTCAGTTACTATTAAAAGAAATATGCCAGAAAAGGCTACTTCTGTTCATATCCCATGGCCAGACTTCAGGCACATAGCCACACTTAGCCATAGGAGAGATTAGGAAATTCTGTCTTAACCCTGAGTGGTCATTTACCCAGATAAAAGTATATTGCTGAGAAAAGGGAGAGAATGCATATTAGGGGACCATTAATAGTCCCAGCTAAACTCAGATAAAAGATAATTCCAATCTCATATAAATGAACACACTCATTTTTTTCTTTTGGACTAATATAAATGTTTATAACTAAAACCCAATATGGACACTTTTAAGAAAATGAAACACAAACCAATCTAATCAAATAATCAAATACAATGCAAAAAATGCTAAATAAAATACTAATACACACACATAATGTATTTTAGTAATTCATATTGAAGATGGTTCAACAATTTAAAAAAGGAAATTCCTTAAAAGAGAAATTTAATAGAGGAAAGGAGAAAAATGTATGATTATCTTAATAGATGAGAAAAACATTAAATACAATTTAAAGGATATTTAATTAATCAACCTCTAAATAGTATAGGTCAACTTTATATCAAGAAGTCACAATTTTAGGTACTATACATGGTAAAATAAAAGAAAATCTTCCTTCTGCCTTGGAGCTTAAATTCTAGGGGAAAAAAAAATCTCTCAGGATACAAAGGATAAAAGAGAATTGCTTCACCTGCCAGATTATCAAAAACATCAAAAACAGTAAGAGGTTAATCTCCAAAATGTAAGGAACTCCTACAACCCAGTAGCATAAAAAATTTAATAAGCTGATTTAAAAAAATAAGCTAAGGATTTAAATAGACATTTTTCCAAAGAAGACATATAAATGGCCAAAAGATATATTAAAAAGTACTCAATATCACTAATCCTTAGGGAAATGAAAATCAAAACCACAATGAGGTATCACCTTAAATTTGTCAAGATGCCTAAAAACAACAACAAAAAACCCTAAGTGTTAACTAGAATGTGGAGAAACTGGAAACCTCAAATGCTACTGGTGGGAATGTAAAATGGTGCAGCCACTATGAAAAATAGTATGGGGATTCCTTTAAAGATTAAAAATGGAACTATCATATGTTCCAGCAATCCCACTTCTGATTATTTACCCAAAAGAATTGAAATCTAGATATCCAAGATATATTTGTGTACCTATGTTCACTGAATATAGTGAACTATATTCACAATAGCCAAGATGCGGAAACAACCTGACTGCTCATCAACAGATGAATGGATTTAAAAAAAATGTGCTATGTATACATACATACAATAGAATAGTTTTCAGCCCTAAAAAATAAATTCTGTAATATATGATATCATTGAGAACATTAAAATAAGCCAGTCTACATAACAACAAACATTGCATGATTTCATTGATATAAGCTTATTAAAATAGTCAAATCCATAAGATTAAAGAGTGGGATGGTGGTTTCCAGGGAATGAGGTCAAGAGGAAATGGAGGATTAACAATGGACATAAAATTTCAGTTTAAGCAAGATAAATAAACCCTAGAGATCTGCTGAACAACATTTTACCTATTGTCGACTATAGTGTACACTTAAACTATTAATGGGATAGGTCTTATGTAAAGAATAAAATAAGTTTTTTAAAAGTAGATTAGTTATAATACTTAATAATGACACTTTATAAGCTTTCACATCAGAATAGTGAAAAGTTATGCATGATTTCTATCACTGATATTTTGCACATTATTAAAGGAGTCCTGATGAGTAAAATGAGAAAAGAAGATGACTTTGAGGGAGAACTTTTAGGAAGGTAAAGATTAAAGATTCTTTTCCTTTTATGAAATTGAGACAGAAGAATGGTGTGGGACGACTAAAACAACATGACTGTCCCAAATATTTTCCAATGCAATCTACTACAAAGTATGAACCAATGAATGTACCAAAGAGAGTCCTTTCAAATTCGTGGAGAAAGACTGGAGTATTTAAAATATGATAGTGGTACAATCAAGTATTTTTATGGAAAAAAATAGATATATGCCCTATACAAATGGAAATTAACAGCCTTAAATATAAAGATCAATTCTTTGAAACTGGTAAGAAATATAAAAGACTACTTTATGTCCCAAATAAAAGTATAGAGGAAAACACAACTTATTGAGATAAGAATGGATTAAACATAATACTTTTAACATTTTTTTACAAAAATGTCACCATAAGGAAAGTAAAATTATAGACCTTGAAACAGAACAATTTTGCCATGTATTAATACAATCAAAAAATAAAAGAAAAAAAGATATTAATGAATAAAGGAAATGAATAAAAGATTCACCTAAGAGAAAGCTTTTTTTTTTAAGATTTTATTTATTCATGAGAGACACAGAGAGAGAGAGAGAGACAGAGACACAGGCAGAGGGATAAGCAGGCTCCATGCAGGGAGCCCGATGTGGGACTCAATCCCGGGTCTCCAGGGTCAGGCCCTGGGCTGAAGGCGGCGCTATACTGCTGAGCCACCCGGGCTGCCCTAAGAGAAACTTTTATATGAAAAGATGTTTACCTTCATTCAAGAATAGGTTAAAGGCGAATAAAAACCTTGAGAAATCATTTTACATACTTCAAGTATTTAGCTCTCTTTAAAATGTGCAATAAATCTAAGTATTTGAGATATGCCAAGTGGAATTCAGAATTTGTACACATTATTTGGAGAGGAAACTGGAGGTTTATAACACTGAAAGAAGATGAACCACTATATCTACTTAAATAAAGACCCTAGAGAATCTCTCATTCACCTGCCCAAACCAATGTATGCAAATGTGATCACTGGAGCATTGTTTATTGAAACAAAAGTTGCAAATAATTTAGTACAATAGGAGAATGAACTAAAAAGTATATATTTTGTAGTAAATCTATACAGAATTTATGTAATATACAAAGTATATCAATAGATAAATTCCAAAAACATGGTGCTGAATGCAAAAGTACACTTGGGAATGATAAGTATTCTGCAAAATACAATTTTTTTTTTAAAGAATTATCTATGTGACACAGAGTGCAAGCATGAGGAAGAACAGAGGGAGAGAGAGAGAATCTCCAGCAGACTCCCCATTGAGCACAGACATGGACACACGGCTCTATCCAGAGAACATGATCTAGGCTGAAATCAAGAGTCAGATGCTTAACCCAATGAGCCACTCAGGCACCCCAGTTCAATTTCTTGAAAAAAAAAAATCTGATATAGAAGCAGTATGAAGACACACAAGGAAATGTTAATTATTAAATTTACTCTAGAGATTAGATGAAGAAAGAAAAAGAAGAAGGGTAATGTTTGACTGCTTCTATTATATTGTAGTATAAAAAAAAATACCGATACCATGGCTATTTTTCCTCTTTTGAAGATTACTTTAATGAAGATGATTTCAGCAGAGAACAATAATTACAGTTTTAAGATAGCCAATTAGTTACTATGCATTTGCTGGGATGTAAAGTTCTCTAAAAGCAATAAACACTTGCTTCCAGTTAATTTTAAAGACTTTGGTTCATTGTTACAATTTAATTTCTAAAGTAATTTCCAATCTAATTAAAACCTTTAGTACCTGCACTGAAGGATCCTATCAAAAGCAACTTAATTTTTTATGAATTTGGAAAATAAATCTAGCCTTTTGAAGATCTGAAGTAATAAAATGTGATAACTGGAAGCACTGGATTACATTGATACAAATAGTTTTCTCATTAGCTACTTCCTCATTGTACCCTTTCCTCCCAAGTAAAATTAATTATCAAGAATCTATTAAAGATTATGTGAATTTGTAAGAATAAATATTTGGAAACAAGCCCTCATGATCTTTCCTTATTTTCCAAGTAATTGTTAACCCTTTTTCAAAGGAGATACTTATGACTAGCTGCAAATTCCCATATTAAAAAGATATTAAAAGATTTGTATCTAAAAGGCATTCATCAAATTGTTATGAGCAAAAAAGTGATGTACACATTGTGCTGGAACTTGAGACTAATAACAGGTGAAAGTTGTAACCCTTGCCTTCAGATGATCCAATAAAATTAATTTATGTGACTGATGTTGATAATAATATTAACAAAGGTTAGGAGGAATTGCCAAAGAAACACTTAAAAACTTCCACTCCCTGCTGTCCCCTCTCCTCCCACCTCACAGGCATATTCAGAGGATTGCAATTTTAACCCTGCGAAGTTATACTCTGGAGGTGACAGTGAACAAGAAATGAACCAGCTTTTCAGGAACTAAGGCTAAGTTTTGAATCTTTTTAATTTGTGGTTTAATTTGTACATTAGATTGATTCAGTATTGCTAGAATTCTAAGATGCCTATCAGAGAGCAAAGATACATCTGCTTTGGAGAGAGATAGTATGGTCTTAAGTCCTCAAGTATACCTAGATTCATTGATTTTAACATGACTGTTTACTATCTTCAAGGATATAAATGACTAGTTTGAGATTTTCTTCAGTAAACTGGAATCTATGCTACACAACCAAATGCACATTCTAGAACTGAGAAATACTTTGAAATAAAAATCTCAATAGATGTGTGTTTAATGGCAGACACAAGGTGGGAGAACTAGTAAGAACTAGTAAACGGAAAATTAGGTCAATAAGTGCACTGAATTATAGAGAAAAAAAAAGATGAAAAATAAGTAAAGAGAATGAGATGCTGGTTTTAAGAGGGAAAAGTTTTAATGTGTATAGCTGAAATTCCAGAAGAATTTTTTTTTTGTTTCTAGCATTGCTTATAACTTAATTAATGTCTGTTTTAAATAACCTATGTTTAATTACTAAAAACAACTCTTTTAACTGATATTTTCTTTACCTTGAGTTGCTTTATATTCTTAATGTTCCCCTCAAACCTCATTTTCTTTGTAAAGAACAAAGGAAAGATCAGTCTCATCTGCTGAATGTGCTGGGTGAAGCCATGATTATTTACTATTCTTTGGCATAGCTCAGTGGTAGGCACTGACATGCTAATTGTGTCCATTTTACGAGAATCTCCCTTAAAGCCTTCTCTAAAAAGGCAGGGATATTTCTGTGTTTATGCACATTCAAATCTTGAGTCCTCAACAAGTATTAGCTGTTTTGTATCATTTTCATTCTCTCTTATCTCAAATATGATTGAATATATTTCTTCAGTCATTCAGTTTAAATTTTGATTCCTGTGGCTCTCAGGTTTAAACTTGTAGATAGAGTGGGAAAGCCTATAGGGTTTTTGTTATTTTTATTAGTTGATTGGTTGCTTTTTTTTCCTTGTTTTTGTTCTCAGTCTTTCTCTTTGATTATAACTTTTTGTATCCATAGCAAATCTTCTGGGGT
This sequence comes from Vulpes lagopus, assembly GCF_018345385.1. Taxonomy (NCBI): domain Eukaryota; kingdom Metazoa; phylum Chordata; class Mammalia; order Carnivora; family Canidae; genus Vulpes; species Vulpes lagopus. Next base: position 38,768,090 of record NC_054839.1, on the reverse strand, counting down.
TCTAACTAAATATGGCTACTGAGAGTCTTCCTTCATTTTGTCCTATAGCATTCTTCTCTATCTGATCTAGTCTCATGGACAGAAACTCTACAATGTCAATGGAATAAAGGAACAAAACAAGTTATAGTTCTCTAAAATCAAAACTTCATTCACTTAAAAACCACTTCTCGAGTTTCCAGATGTTATAAATCAAACTCTTGAAATTTATATAAAAATGCAAAAAAGAGGGCAGCCCCAGTGGCTCAGCGGTTTAGTGCCACTTTCAGCCCGGGGCGTGATCCTGGAGACCTGGGATGGAGTCCCACATCGGGCTCCCTGCATGGAGCCTGCTTTTCCTTCTGCCTGTGTCTCTGTCTCTGTCTCTCTCTCTCTCTCTCTCTCTGTCTCTCATGAATAAACAAATAAAGTCTTTTAAATAATGCAAAAAAGACAAATTGCTTCCAAGCCAATTACTATCAAGTACAGCAAATAAATAAGTAAATAAATTATTATAGTGTAATAAAGGGTTTTCTTTGGATTAGATGTTGGACAGGACACTATAGAAACATATATGAAAGTCACCTTTCATCTTTAATCCTAAAAACACAAGAGAACTATTGTGTATGTTGGTGTTTCATGTGCTTCCAGGAAATATTATAACAAATGAAAGCTTCTCAACAAAACACCTCCCTCCCATCCTCTACCCTTTTCCCTTCTAGAACACCTAAAGGGCTAAAATTATCTTTCACGCTTGCTACATCTAAGATGATTTAATCACTATAATCCTAGAAATAGAAATCTTTGTTATGAGCTTTGATGTCCAACTCCTAGACAGAGTCTACAGTCACTATCTTTTATATAGGCATCTTGTCCTGGTAGTGGCATTTAATTTGGAACATTTTCATTACAGGAGCAAATTGGCAGACAACCAAGAAAAATGACAATTTCTATGAAATAAAATGTACGGATTGTGGGGAGGTGAAGGAGGAGTATGTACTGCAGATGGGGGTAATGGGACTTATTACATGAAGTTCCTGCTCCTAATCAGCTCTATAATGGATCTGAGGCAGTGAAGGTTTCCAGGGGCCAGTAGCCTGCTCCTAATGAATCTTTGACTGGCTGAAAACCTGACCTTCATTTTAATAAAGTGTATAAATACCAACTTTATCCCTTTCTTGGGAATTTCACCAAGTTCTTTTAACTAGAGAAAGCTTCAAATATTAAATGAAGTTGCCTGGGGAAAGATTAGAGATTATTATTAACATTTGGTCTTAACGAGGTAGCTATTGTGTCACCATTTAAGGGTGAAGCATGCTTTTTTGTTATTGCTGACTGATGGGCCTAGGATTTTGAAATCATTCTGTAACTTTATAATTCATAGTCTGACAATCCAACCAATCTTTAAATATTTACACACACATATTCATACATAGTTGTAAGAGCTTATCAGCATGAACTACGCATTTGAATATTTAGTAAAGGGACAGTTTAATCATATTATTTTTCAAGATAAATAGGTAGCCTATAAATGACTCCAGCATGCCAAGAGTTGTGAAAAGCCTCATATTTTACCTTACTTGCAAACTAATTTGTTAGTCTACCACATTTTCATGGATGCCGCCTGAAGACATGAAACTCCTGGTCTGAGGCCAAGGACTTTATTATTCATGGCATAGAAAGCAACATAAGCATGGACATATTCACATCAGTTGACTTTGCCCCCAACTCCTGGTTGGTCAGTGAGGATGGGCACAGTTTGATGCCAGTAAATAAAATGGACTGTGTTACAGGAAAGGAACACTGAACTTAGGGATCCCTGGGTGGCTCAGCGGTTTGGCCCCTGCCTTGGCCCAGGGCATGATCCTGGAGTTCTGGGATTGAGTCCCGCGTCAGGCTTCCTACATGGATCCTGCTTCTCCCTCTGCCTGTGTCTCTGCCTCTCTCTCTCTCTCTCTCTCTCTCTCTCTCTCTCTCATGAATAAATAAATGGAATCTTAAAAAGAAAAGAAAAAAAAAAGGAATACTGAACTTAGGAAAACTGGCTCTCCTAATGGATATTAAGTATGCTTACCCTCTTCTCCAAAGGAGGATGTCATCTTCATCATACTGGAAGGGAAGAACACTTGTCTTTTCCTGTGAAAGAGGACACTGTATCTTCCAAGGTCGTGCACTGTGCAAACATCTTTAAGAAGATGAACTGGAGGGTAGCCGGTGGCTCAACGGTTTAGCGCTGCCTTCCACCCATGGCCTGATCCTGGAGACCCGGGATCGAGTCCCACGTTGGGCTCCCTGCATGGAGCCTGCTTCTCCCTCTGCCTGTGTCTCTGTCTGTCTGTCTGTCTCTCTCTCTCTGTCTGTCATGAATAAACACAATCTTAAAAAGAAAATTTAAAAAAAGAAGATGAACTGGAAAAAAATGAGATGGATTGAAAACAAATTTTTTAAAGAAGGCAAATTAATGTCTTGCTTACAAGAAATAACTAAACATGAAACATGAGTGGCATACTGTCTCATGCCACTTGGTCAATGATTCTGATTAATCTATCCTACGGAGACTGTGACCATATCTGTTTCAATTGTGTCATACAACATTTAATTAAGGCTACTGTCAACAGGTCTCCAAGTTGCAGGATGAAGCCAATTTAAGTACAAAACTTAACCATCCCCGTAATGTCTTCAACAAAATAAACTGAACAAATCTCATAAAGCACCAAGTCTACCTTAAAAAGCTATGTGACTTTTCATTAAATTTCTGTACCTACTTTCCCACCTTTCCCAAAGTACTAATCCACATTGAGAAGGTTGTTTTAGCAACTGCATGGACCCTGTCATGGCTTAAACCTAAAAGGTTAAGTTTTTGGGCAGCCCGGGTGGCTCAGCGATTTAGCGCTGCCTTCGGCCCAGGGTGTGATCCTGGAGACCCTGGATCAAGTGCCACGTCGGGCTCCCTGCATTGAGCCTGCTTCTCTCTCTGCCTGTGTCTCTGTCTCGAATGAATGAATGAATAAAAAAAATGTAAAAAAAAAAAAAAAAGTTTAAGTTTAGGGCAATTCCTTCATTCATAATAATCCTGTATAAGAAGTTAAAGCTAAAAAAAAAAAAAAAAGAAGTTGAAGCTGACTTTAACACTTCTGGTGCTCAAGTACTTCTGTTGAAAATTTCATCTAAACGGAAAAATTCCATCAAACTTTTAAAATTGGATGACTTTTATTATAGGAATAACTCCCTGTAAGATGCACGTGAATAATAGATTTGTTTTTCTTTCCAGGAAGATTGTCTAAGTAGCCAAAGAGGGCCTCATTTTGGAAAGATCTTTCCGGTTACCTGAGGGTTTGATGATCCACTTGACGGGGTTTACCTAAATATTTCTCTGCAAACTCAAGTTAAGAAGCAAGTCATCACGTTTCCATCAAGGAGAAAAATGAACACTTGGTCTCGTATACAAAAAGGATAGTCCCGGCCTTGCACCCGGTCACCTTGAAACGAAAGCTGTGTTTCCAATAGTTAGGGTCTCTCCAGTGGGACCTCTATCAGTTGAGGTCACGAGTTGACAGGCCTCCGGTGTGACTTCCAGAAGGAGAGTTCATTTCAAATGTCTGAGTTGAGCCATCGATTTTGAAGCGCGGGCCCTGACGGCAGAGGCTGCGGTTTGCGCACTCGGCCTCGGAGAAGGCTCAGAGAAAGGCAGGATCAGGCTCCCGGAGCTGCAGCGACAGCCACGCCTCCCAGCGGAGGCCTGATCTCGCGGGATCTCCAGCGATCTATGGGAACCGCAAGTGGTCCTGGGAAGAGAAACGTTCTCCCTCACGCGGGCGGAGGCTGCGCCCAACGCCTCTTCTTTGATTGGGCTTCTCCGAGAGGCGTTTGGCTCGCACCTTCCCGGGTCAGAGTCGCGAGGCTGCTGCGCCTCGCCCTGAGGGCTCACCTAGGTGTGGGCAGCCCGCCAGTGGCCCCCAAACTGCGCGCGCTGGGGCGGGGGGGGGGGCAGCCTCATAGCTCCGCAAGAGAGCAAAGAAGACCCGCACAGGCTGCCAGCCGACAGCCTCCGGGTCCCGCCCGGCCTCCTGCCGAGTGGAATCCATCCACCTCGCGGGCCTATCCTGTCCCGACTGTGCGAATCCGTGTGGGTGTGGACATGCTTTGTGTGGTAAGTACAGGGGCGGGAACCCTCCCTTGCTGTTTCTGATACGTTTCAGTCAGGTTAAGGTGAAGCACCTTAGACACCTCAGACACCTCGCTGAGGGCAAGTCCTGATCAGCGAGACCGGTCAGGGAGACTTGCTCCAAAGGGCTTTCCTTCTTTAAGGACGGTTTTGTGGTGAACTTTATTTTTATTGTATTTATTCATTTATTCATTTATTCATTTTTTTAATTTTTATTTTATTTTTATTTTTTTTTGTGGTGTACTTCAGATAGATCATTAGTGTTCTTTCCATCCTTTTGTGGTGAACTTTATTTTTTTTATTTATTAATTTATATTAATTAATTAATTTATTTATTTATTTTTATTATTTTAATTTTACTTATTTTAATTTTTTTTTTGTGGTGCACTTTAAAGAGATAGATCATTAGTGTTCTTTCCATCCCTCAGACTTCTCTGGGTCTGAAACACCCCGCTGAAGTGAGTCTTCTCCCCTTTGCCATAAAAAATGAGTGTGTCTCATTTCGGTAAGTATGACCTCACCCCATTCTTCTTTTTCTGTTTTTTTTTTTTTTTTTTTTTTTACCCATTCTTCAGTGATGCCCTACTCACATGAAGATGTTTCATCTGCTATAGTCAATCAAGGACAGGGAAAGTTTAAAAATTTTTTTTTACAGAGTTCTAATATGATCTTACTCTGGCCCATTATAGACGGATTTGGCAAACCCTGTACTTAACTATTAATTATCATCCATGTGATCCAGGACTCTTTCAGTCGAAGAAAATGATCTAGATGGCCGAATCAAGAATTAAATTTGAATGCTTTGGGCCTTCTTTAGGCCGGGCTGACGCCTAACAGGGTGTTGTAGCTAAGGGGGGGAAGCATCATGTCCCGGAATGATCAGGGGAAACACTAATTTTCAAAATAAATTTATATAGGGGATCCCTGGGTGGTGCAGCGGTTTGGCGCCTGCCTTTGGCCCAGGGCGCGATCCTGGAGACCCGGGATCGAATCCCACATCGGGCTCCCAGTGCATGGAGCCTGCTTCTCCCTCTGCCTGTGTCTCTGCCTCTTTCTCTCTCACTGTGTGCCTATCATAAATAAATAAAATAAAAAAGAATCTAAAAAAATTAAATAATTTTCCACTCCTTTTGTTCCCATCATTAACCAGGAATCAATGGAAGTGTGCATTCCTATCCTAGGGATAGATAGGTACAGGGACAAAACTTCCTTACTATAAACATGACGAAAATTTTGTCCTGGGAGAAAATAATAAGATTGTGAAATTAAAACAATCATTTTGCTATTTGCTTGCTTTAATCAGATAACCCAGTAGGTCTAAAATAAACCTGACTTTTTACCTTTTTGTTTTGTGTTTGCTTCAATGAGAAAGAAATTTTCAAACATTGGTTTTAAAAATCAAACATATACCACGGAAAATTATAACATCTACCCTAAATAGAGAGGCTATTTGAGAACATCGAACTTGGTTCTAGCTGTGTCTTAGAAAATTCTATTTGCTTCACTATACTTGTTTCCCTGTTTGCAGAATATAGGGAGTGGAAAAGCTGGTCATTAACAGATCTTAATATTTTAATAACAGATAAATAGGTCCTGGAGAGTTTTAACTGAGCCTGCATTTACTTCCCTGTAACAAAAGTAAGTAATTAAGTAATTTATAAGTAAAATAATTATAATTGAATGATTTTATCTACTTAAATTATTTGGCTAGAAATCTTGAAATATCTTTATTCTTTTGTACCCTCCATATTTCCTAGTTCCCACCCTTAATGGTGACACAGTATCATGGTATCTTTTCTTCCAACTATGGAGATGTAAATGACATGTAACATTCTGTAAGTTGAAGGTATACAATGTGGTGACTTGATATACAGAAATATTCTAAATATTCTAAAGTAATTACAATAATAAAGTTATGTATTATCTCACATAATTACTTTTTTGGTGGGGGGGGGTATGAGAACATTTAAGATGTACTTTCCTAACAATTTTCAGGTATGTAATACAATATTATTTATTTAGTCACCATTAGCTGTACATTAGCTACTCAGAACTAATTCATCTTGCAACTGGAAGTTTGTACCCATTGACCAACACCTCTCCATTTCTTTGATCCCAGGACCCTGGTAATCATCATTCTGCTGTTACTCTGAGTTCATCTTTTAGATTTCACATATAAGTGAGATTGTACAATATTTGTCTTTGTCTGATTTATGTCACTTAGCATAATGCCCTTATGGTCCATCTGTGTTCCATGTATGGCAGAATTTTCTACTTTTCTTGTTAAGATTTTATTTATTTAGCTAGTTGAGACAAAGATAGCTCCCATGGGTGGGGAAAGGAGCAGAGGGAGAGAGTGAGATAAGCAGACACCACGTGAGTGCAGAGCCTGACATGGAGCTCAATCCCACAATCCTGAGATCACAACCTGAGCAGAAATCAAGAGATGGATGCTTAACTGAGCCACCCAGGCACCCCAGAATTTTCTACTTTTTAATGGCTGAATAATATGCCATTTTTTATATATATTGCACTTTTTTCTCCATTGATTCGTTGTTGGACATTTAGTTTATTTCCATGTCTTAGCTGTTGTGAACAATGCTGCAGTAAACATGGGGGTGCAGATATTTCAAGAGTGATTTTGTTGCCTTCAGCTATATACCCAGAAGTGGAATTGCTGAATTATATGGTAGCTCTATATTTTTAAAATGTACTTCCATACTGGTTTTCATAGTGAACAGATTTATATTCCCACTAACAGTGCACAAGGGTCCCTTTTCTCCATATCCTTGCCAACTTTTATTGTCTTGTCTTCTTGATAAGAGCTATTCTGACAAGTATGAAGTGATATGTTATTTTTTTATTTGCATTTCCTTGATGATCATTGATGTTGAGCATCTTTTTATGTATCTGATGATCATTTGTATATATGCTTTGCAGATTTTTTGCTTATTTTTTTAATCCAGTTATTTGTGGGGTTTTGCTATTGAATTGTAGGAGTTCCTTAAAGATTTTGGATATTAACTCCTTATCAAATACATGGTTTGCAAAGATCTTTTCTCACTACATAGGCTGCCTTTTAATTTTGTTGATTTTTTCTTTTGCCTCACAGAATCTTTTCATTTTGATGTGATCCCACTTCTTTATTTTTTATTTTGTTGCTTGTGCTGTTGGTGTCACATTGAAAATAATCATTGCCAAGTTCAATGTCAAATACTTTTTCCCTATATTTTCTTCTAAGAGTTTTACAGTTTCAACTCTTACACTTAAGTCTTTAATCTATTTTGAGTTCATTTTTGAAGGGGTATAAGTTAGGAGTCCAGTTTCATTCTTTTCATATAGTTATTCAGCTTTCCCAATACCATTTATTGAAGAAACTATCCTTTATGCATTGAGTATACTTGATTCCCTTGTTAAATGTTAGTTGGTATTTTTGATGAATTAGTTTATAATATAAGCCTATCCTTCAAATGAAGTTGTTAGAAAACAAATGGGAAAGATATAGAAAGGGAAAATATGACAAAGAAAATACGAAAAGTGAATTTTCTTTATTTCCTATGAGTGCAAAGCATCTCTCTTCTCAATTGTACCCCTATTTTTCTAGAAACTCAGACATGGTACTGATACAAGTCCCTCAGTGTTTCACTTACCTCCAGTGGTTTTCCTTAGCTACTCAAGTCTTTATACATGATCCCTTTATTAAAGTATCTTTAATTACCTAGTGAATTATCATCTGTTTTCTCCCAGGCCTCTGATTGATGTAGGTAGATTGCCATAATTATCACCATTTAACAGTAGAGGATCCAAGCATATAGAACTATATGACTAGCCTAATATTCCATGGTTAATGAGTTATGAAATGAGGGTAAGAACTAAGATCTCATTCTAATGGCCTTCCTTTTAACCATGGTGGCTTTTATCTTCAATTCTCTTGGCCTCAGTTTGCTTATCTAAACTTTTGAATGGGAAGTTATTGGAGTAAATACTACAAATGATGCTTTCTCTTCTAAAATTCAGTGATTTAATAATACTAATCAGTGTAATATTTTGCACTATGGAGCTATAAGAGGATCCTGACATTCTTTATATCCTAGCAGTATCTAAGTACATCATTGAACATTAGACTTTTACCATAATTATTGTTTTTGAATTCCCTCATGGCTAAAAAACATATTCCTATAAGGTTGACTTCACTGTTTAATTTGAAGGCAACATTTATGACTGCAACCCATTCCAAATTTCTTTAGTGAATTTTAATTTCTACCTCCTTATTCTGGCCCTCCTTCGTATTCCATGGCAATTTATTAAAACAGTTCAGGTTAATGTTAAGCCAGTTATATCTTAAAGAAAATTTGTTAAATCTAAAATTCAGTAGCAGGGGCACCTGGGTGGCTTGGGCGGTTAAGTGTCTGCCTTCATCTCAGGTCATGATCCCAGGGTCCTGGGATGGAGTCTGATGTCAGGCTCCCTGCTCAGCGAGGGGCCTGCTTCTTTCTCTCCACATCGCTTGTACTCTCTCCTGCTATCATTCTCTGTCAAGTAAGTAAATAAAATCTTTAAAAAATAATAAAATTCATTAGCAGATACTTTGTGAATTCAGTGGTGCTATTCTTTCTGAATGTTTTATAGATACAAAACAGTTATCACTTGTTTGTTATATATAATTTCTAGTTTTTCTTTCACTTTAGTTTCAATCATGATTCAATCATGATATTTTGAAACCCAACTTTTGGTTAAGGAAATGCCAGAACATCTATTGGCAAAACAAGAAAATGGAAGTGATTTCTGGGGTAAGATTGGTTTCAGAATTGTACTTTGGACTTGACTTATATGTGAAGAAATGGAACTTTTTCATCTCTGAAAATGCTGAAGTATAGAACAAATATTCCCTCCCTGCAACTTAAAAAAACATCTTTCATTAAAAACAAATACTAAAAATAGAAGCTTTGATAAAAATAAATTGAAATAGAAATTATTAAAACAAACGTGTCAACTTTCTAATTGGAGACTTGGCCAACATTAATTGTAAACTATTTAATATAAAATTTAAGGTTTTAAAAAATTATTATTTGGGCTCAATATACCATGACAATTGAAATTTCTAATATTCATGTATCTTATATTCAGAGAACTCAAATTCCTTTAAGGTCAGCAAATAATGTAATAAATGAACTATCCAATGTTTGTTTCATAATGGGGATTCAAGAGCATATTAAAGATAAATAGAAATACTTTTCACCTCCCTATATATCATCTATTTTAATTTTTTTAAGATTTTATTTATTCATGAGAGACAGAGAGAGAGAGAGAGAGAGAGACAGAAACACAGGCAGAGGTAGAAGCAGGCTCTGTGCAGGAAGTCTGATGTCTGATATGGGACTCGATCCCGGGACTCCAGGATCACACCCTGGGCCGAAGGCAGGTGCTAAACCGCTGAGCCACCCAGGGATCCCATATTTTTCCATATTAATGTTTTCATATGTTGACACACAATATACCTCAAATTCCTTTTCAGTGTTTGAAAAAGGAAAACAAAAAGAGATCATGAAAGGTTGATGATAAATGATGACTCCAAGCTTCATTGTCTGGGTGACAAATGAAATATTAGAGACTTTAGTAAAAATAAGAATAATGCTTCACATAAAAAATACATGTGCTCCCGGAATCCAGACAATTATTGTTATGAGGTAATAGAGGTCTAATGTTATATGATCTTCCAAAATTTTTGGAATCTACAGTGATACTTAGGATAAAGTAATAAAACAGACAAAACCCCATGCCCTCATAGAGCTCACAGTCTACTGGGGAAAGTACCAACAATGTACATAGTAAATGAATGAGTTATATAATACTTTAAAATATGGCAACTGCTATAGAGAAGGAATAAGGCACAGTAAAGGAGATTGGAAATAATAGGTAGAATTGCAATTTTAAGTAGTCAGTGTAATTATAATTTGAAGGAATTGAAGAAACAGTGCCTGTATTTGGGGTCAAGAACTGTAGGCAGAAGAAGATACTAGTGTAATAGATGATACGTTGAAGGCAGGGCAAAGGAAGCTGGAGTAACTATAGCAAAGTAAAAGAAATGGGCAGTGAGGTTAGAAAGGTTAGGGTATGGTGTGGGTAGTTCTTGTAAATTCCTATGCAGAATTGTAAGGAATGTGATTTGTTTCTGAATGAAATAGAGATCCATTGAATAGTGTAATTTTTTTTTTCTCATGTGGAATCTCAGGCTTTTAAAGGTTGAGGACAATTTTTTTCTCTTAACACCATGAAGGTCAATCTGAACATGGTTGTGTGCAACGAAATTCACGTGACTAGCAGCCAGTTTGTGACTTCTGCTACGAAAATGTTTACTGAGGGCAGCCCTGGTGGCTCAGCGGTTTAGCGCTGCCTTCAGCCCAGGGCCTGATCCTGGAGACCCAGGATCGAGTCCCATGTCAGGCTCCCTGCATGGAGCTTGCTTCTCCCTCTGCCTGTGTCTCTGCCTCTCTCTCTCTCTCTTTCTCTCTCTCTCTCACTTTCGCTCTCTCTATGTCTCTCATGCATAAATAAATAAAATCATAAAAAAAAAGGAAAATGTTTACTGCATCATCCTTTTATAATCATATTTCACATTTAAAATATTCTTTGTCTTACATTTAAAATATTTTCTCCCAACATTTTAAACTGAATTGTTATATAACCTATTTCTATTTATCAGTTAATTCAGAGGATTCCCCAGTCTTACCTACTATGACATCAGATTTTTCCTCCTTGCCATTTTGTGTCCTGGGGCCAAAGTTTGCTTTTCTGTGTGACTTTGACTCCTAATTAGATTCCTAACAACTATCTTTTCACCCTGCTTGCTTGCACTTGATGTTGTGTGGAACATGTTCATTGATATCTGTTACCCCTGCTAGCATGAGCATCTTTTCTTGACACCTATTGGCCTTCTGATTTCTTCCATTATAAATATTGATTCTTCAATCAATCTTTCACTCTCACGTGAAAGGTTTGCCACTCTCATGTGAAAGGAAGGAAATTAATCCAGTTCATTGCAAATCTCCACTGACCACATATGGACTTATTAAAATATTTTTAAACATAGGGTAAATATCGGTAACTTTGGAATTGTTCATTGTTATTAGGAATGTTATATTCTTTTACAGTTTACAGAATTTTCCCTGTAGAAAATGGAATAGTTATACATATAGAGGGCATACTTTTATACGTAATGGGATCGTAGAATTTAAATGAAAGAGACATTTAAGCACTCCTAAATTTTCAAGTTAAATGGTCAAAATAGTCATCACATATATAGCCATCCTCAGGGCAATCAACTTGCCCCAGACCATCAAAGCCAGAGCTAGTCTTCAAATTTAGCAAATAATTCGGGCAGCCCAGGTGGCTCAGTGGTTTAATGCTGCCTTCAGCCCAGGGCCTTCTCCTGGAGACCTGGGATTGAGTCCCACGTCAGGCTCCCTGCATGGGAACTCCTTCTGCCTCTGCCTGTGTCTCTGCCTCTCTCTCTCTCTCTCTCTCTCTCTCTCTCTGTGTGTCTCTCATGAATGAATAAATAAAATATTTAAAAAAGAACAAATTTAGTGAATAATTCATTTTGCTGCTAATAAGACAATACCTCATTCTCAATTAACATGTATAAATTATTACTTTCATACTTAATTTGAAAAGGAATTAGATTGGGGCACCTACGTGAGTCAGTTGATAAAGCATCCGACTCTTGGTTTCAGGTTCAGGTTGTGATCTCAGGGTTATGAGATCAATCCCCAGGCGGGGCTTCATGGTCAGCCCCGAGACTGCTTAAGACTCCCTTCCTCTCCCTCTCCCTCTATCCCTCCCTTCTGGGTTCATGTACATGTGCTCTCTCTCTCCCCTTCTCTCTCTAAAACAAATCTTTTTTAGAAAAGGAAAGGAATTAGATTAAGTGAAACTTTTGAATTTTTACTAAACAAGACATTTAAAAAAAATTTTTTTAAGATTTTATTTATTTATGAGAGACACAGAGAGAGAGATTGGCACAGACACAGGCACAGGCAAGAGAGAAAGCAGGCTCCATGCAGGGAGCCTGACATGGGACTCAATCCTGAGTCTCTAGGATCACACCCTAGGTAGAAGGCACCCCTAAACCACTGAGCCACCTGGGCTGCCCATAAGACATTTTGAAATAGGTAGTATTTTGGGATGTGAGGGTGATCTGGCTACCACATTTGTCACTCCGTTGATCCCCAGGGTTAATTTGGTTGATCTGGCTGGCTAGGCGGCGTCCCCTTCCTCCTCTGCCACTCTGTATGCATCTGCCTGCCAAGTTGCACATTCAAAGAGGATGACCTTCCCTGATAGAGGAGGACTGTTCTTCCATAAAGGGTATACAAGTAGCTGTGCACCCTTGCTAGAACTAGAATCTTCAGAGAAACTTTCAAAATCCATTTGTAGGAGAATGTAGGGTAGTCGAGATTCCAAGACTCCATGACACATCCAAATAAGGTGCTGCATGAAGCAGTCTGCCTTTCTTTTAAAAATAAGAATAAAAAGTAGCTTTTTGAAGATAAAACAATAGTAGATGAGAACTAATCATTTAGATAAGAACTATACTCTATAAAGGAAATCCTGAATCAATATAAAGCAGTAGGGTTTTTTTTTTTTCCCCATATGAAGGCAAAACTGCCTAGTAGATGAATGGCATATAATTATGTAAAGGATGAATTAAAGAAAGAATATAATGAACAGTTTCTTAGTAGAGCTGCAGTTTTAGTAAAATAAAAAATTTCTCTGTAGGATCTTTAAATTAGTTACAGGAAGACTTATTTGAAACATGTCTTCCTGAACATAATTCTTTATGATGTAAGAACAATAGATATTCTGGAATCATTCACTTTGAAATCAAGAGATTTTTATGGAAATCCAGAAATAATTTTTTTAAAATAATAAAGAGGTATTATAACAAAATGTATTTACCAGATTGCATATGAGGATACAGAAATTTTATAAAATACTCAGTCTGAAATGCTTTCAACATTACTTTTGAATGATTTCTATTATGATTGCTTAAAATGTTAGCGGTTACTTTTTATTATTGCTGCTTATTTTTATGCACATAGACTAAGGTTTACACTTAAAAGAGAAAATACTTACCTCAACACTTGATGTCACATTAAGTGAAACCATGCAATTTGAGTTTATGCTAACATGGAAAATCTAATGAATATAAAAGCTAATCCCAGTAGCAAGAGATCAGATTATTGTTATCAAGAAATAATGCTAGGTGACTTTTCAACATGCGAGGTTGTTTTCCAGGAAGAACAATCTGATTGAATTCTTACAGTTGTTCAAATCACAAGGATTGCTTTTTCTTAAGTTATTTATTAGTGTCTCAATCTCATCTTGGCATGACATTATCCCCTTCTGTAGCTTTGGTCTCAAAGAGAAAAAAGATACCTTGGAGAAAATAGAATGTTTGAAAGCTTGTTGATACATCCCATGTGTATCTTTCCTGTTCTTTTTTTCCCCTGATCCTGTCCTTATTTATCATTCATTTATGTATAATTACATTAATTACAAGTCAGTAATTTAATATCTATTAAAAATAGTAAATTCAGTTTCTGTTTGAAATTTTAAAAAAGATATTTTCTTTTGCAAAGTATGAGAGACTTATTCCTTGTGAAATTGCTATTCTTTTTAATATATGGTATACTTCTGCCATAAATACAAAAAACCTTGATGTGAAGTGGTTTAGGAAATTATGTTTATGAACAATTAGGACTTTTTGAGTAAGTTTTACTGAAACTTCAGACCTATGCTAAAAAATAAGGCTTTGAAGTTAATTTTATAACTCATTAGCTAGTAAGAAAGATAGAGATATTTACTTCTTCAAAAATATGAGTCTATATTTCAAAGGGGGATATGACCTGGGAACAGTAGCCATTCCCTGGCTTATGAAGTTAGAAACGCTGGTATTATAACTTCCCTGGAAAAGTAGATTTGTATTCCAAATAGGATCCAGAATCCCTCCCCCGTACAGTCTACCCACCCACACACACACAAAAGACTCTCTGAAGGGGATAGGGGGAACTTTCTTATGTAAATGTCCAAATATACCTTTTTGTTGTTCTCTTTCCTTTCTAAAATTAATATTTTTTTCTTGTCCCTCACTTACAATATAGACCCTGTATGTGTACGGTGACATCTGGTTTTCATTGTAATACATAAGTGGTAAAAATTGGGGCATAGAAGAATCAGTTATTATTTGCTGTGTGTAAATAATAATCTTATTAAAAAGCTAACGCCTACGGGCACCTGGGTGGCTTAGTCAGTTAGGTATCTGATTCTTGATCTCAGCTCAGGTCTTGATCTCACAGTCGTGAATTCAGGCCGTGCTTTGGACTCCACACTAGGTGTGGAGCCTACTTAAAAAAATAATAATACATTTTTTTAAAAAAGCTAGTACCATTTGTGGCAAATGCCCTCTACATTAAAATTAGAAGTCATGGTCTTGAAACAACATTTTACTTCCCAGTTACATTATCTTGCACAGTTGCTTTAAAGAAAAAAACAAAAATACACTTTCTTGGGTTTTACTTGCTTAAGGGTAAAAAAGAGTATTTATTAAAAATTATCATTCCTGTGGCACCTGGGTGGCTCAATGGTTGAGCATCTGCCGTTATCTCAGGTCATGATCCTGGAGTCCTGGTCTCGAGTCCCACATCAGGCCCCCCACAGGGAGCCTACTTTTCTCCCTCTGCCTATGTCTCTGCCTCTTTCTCTGTATCTCTCATGAATAAATAAAATTGTAAAGTAAATAAATAAAAATTATTTCTTAGGAACTATATTGAGAACGGGAAATGCAATGATAATAATCATGACAATGATGATGATATTGATGATGATAAACAGTATGTTGAAATTATTTGGTAAATTATTTTAATTTATCCAAAAGACTTAATAGGCTCAGGTAAAATATTTGGTATTGGCTCCTTCTTTGTCTTTCCCTTCCTTCAAAATTCAAGTTCTTGAAATTAGTACACATGTTCAACTGCTAAAATACTGTCAATCAAAGACCTATACATAATAAACCATCTATAAATGGTTTAGGATGTTGTCTATTTGATGAATAATTGAGACAGGAAGAAAAAAATAACTATTTCAAATAATATTCAAAGATAAATCATTGAGCAGAGAATTATGTCAGTTCCAGATGGCTGGGGTTTAAGAAAACCTCATTTTGGACATATGGAACAAATTGCTGCTATTCTAGCCACTTCTAAAGGAACTTTATTAGAAATATTTGGTTTGGCATTATGATGATTTTGATAGTGAATATACTTCATGTTGACTAATAAACATAAGAAAATGAATTTAATTGAAACTGAGACGTGTGTAATCATGGAATATGTAAAGAAGTAAAGCAACACATCTAATAATTTGAGAGAATAAAGTTTCCTCCATCATTAAATGTTTCATAAACAGGTGTTTACTTTTTTCTTTTGTTGTGTTTTATATTTTTATTTGTATATTATTATTTTCATTATTTATTATTATGTATTTATATTATTTCCTTATTTTACTTTTATTGTTATTCTCATCTTTATGGGAATATAGTATCCTGGGAAGCAGTTCATGCAAAATGAAAGAGAATTCATGTCATTTAATATTAAATACAGATAGTAAATTGCAGGTGTGCAAGAACAAGTTATACTAATATCTTTAAACATATCCACCTCCTGGGGTGCCTAGGTGCTCTCTCAGTTAAATATCTGACTCCTGGTTTCAGCTCAGATCATGATCCTGAAATTGAACCCCACTTTGGGCTCTATGCTAGTGCAGAGTCAGCTTGAGATTCTTTTTCCCTCTCTTCTCCTCCTGTACTCTTCCCTCATCCCATGCTCTCTTTCTAAATTAAATGAATAAAATCTTAAAAAAAAAAAAAAAAAAACCTATCTACCTCCCCATCCACACAGACTGACAATCAGAAACATATAATGACTAATGCTTTAAAAATCACTCTTAGACCCTTCCTTTGGTGGGCAGGGGATGGGCTAAATAATGGGTGTTAAGGAGGCCACTTGTTATGATGAGCACTGGGTGTTTTATGTAAGTGATGAACCACTAAATTTTTCTCCTGAAACTACTATTACGCTATATGTTAGCTAACTAGAATTTAAGTAAAAACCTGAAATGCTGAAAAAAATTTAAAAAAGGGGACACCTGGGTGGCTCAGTGTTGAGCATCGCCCGCAGTCCTGGGATGGAGTCCCTCATCGGGCTCCCTGCAGAGAGCTTGCTTCTCTGCCTATGTCTCTGCCTCTCTCTCGGTGTCTCTCATGAATAAATAAAACCTTTTAAAAAAATAATTACCATGTTAATAAATTAGTATTAAATTACAAAAAAAAATTGACATGAATGATTCTGTTGGCTCTAATGGAGGTGGTTGACTAATCTTATCAAATGGATGTTTGGTCACACCCTCATGTTTTACAATGTGGATAGAGTAAGAATTTTCCAAATCTTTACATTCTGCTTCCTTTTGGTTAACAAGTCATTTTTTTTCCCCTCAAATTTTACTGCAAGCAATCAGGAGGAAACAGGCTACTCCTTCAACTTTGCTTAGAAATTACTTCAGCTAAATATCTATTTTCATTGGTCTCAAGTTCTGCCTTCCACAAAACACTAAAACATGAGTATTCATCCAACTTCTTTGTCACTTTATAAGAAGGATGACCTTTCCTCCATTGTCCAATAACATATGCTTCATATTCACCTTTGACTTAATCAGAATGACCTGTACCATCCATACTCCTCTACCAACATTATATTCAGGATTACTTAGATATTCTCTAAAACAAAACTTTCTTTGTAGCTGCTTTTTTTTTTCTAAGCTCTCACCAGAATCACTCTTACAGGTTTTTTCTTTTTAATATTTTATTTTTAAATAATCTCTACACCCCATGTGGAGCTTGAACACACAACCTTGAAATCGAGAGTCACACATTCCACCAACTGAGCCAGCTAGGTGCCCCTTAGCAGAATCACTCTTAATGCTGTTCTTGGCAATGTAGGGTTTATCTAGCATGGGCCTTCAGATTGTTCTCGGCTCTACCCATTGCCCAGTTCCAAAGCTGCTTCAACATTTTTAGGTATTTGAGTAGCACCCCTCTTCTGGTACCAATTTCTGCCTTACCTGTTTAAGCTGTTATAACAAACCGCCATAAACTGGCTTATAAGAAACAAACATTCATTTTTCACACTTCTGGAGGTTTGGAAGTTTAAGATCAAGGCACTAACAGATTTGGTATTTGGTGGTCTTGCTTCCTGATTCTTCACATAGTGGAAGGGATAAGTGAGCTTTCTGGAGCCTCAATTTTAAGGATGCTAATCTCATTCCCGAGGAGTCTGCCCTCATTACCTAATCATTTCCAAAGACTTCATCTTCAAATACCATCACTGTAGGGAAGGTTTCAGCATACGAATTTTGAGGGGGATATAGCATTGAGTCTATAACAATTACCATTATTATCCCCAAAATTTTGAATATATGTGCTCTTATAATTTAGAGCTAAGGAAACTAAGCTGTTAAGGCGTTCACCTAGAACCAGTTAGTAAATGATATGGATAAAATTTCAATTCAGGTATGTCTAACTATAAACCTACAATATTTTCCTAATACTGTGCTGCTTTTTCATACTCCAAACCAGGGCACAAGTGGGTGGTGATTTTTAAATTTTCTTTTTCTACATTTAACAAACTATAGTTCTCTGTATCTCTCTAAAAAATAAACTAATAACCTGTGCATTGTTTATAAAAGTCTTACACAAATGAATTGCATGATGAATTCTAAAACTAGAGCTGAGATACTTTATTTTCCTAGATAAATGGAAATAAAGGCAATTGCTTTGCAATATGATAAATGGAAATCATTTTTTACATCAAATTGTTTATCTTGTTTGAAAATGTGTCCCTTATCCTCAAATATTCACTCAAATCCATGAAATCTTTCATTAATAAAAAATATGTCTCAGAATGGGAAGATAATTGCACATTTTTTTTAAGATTTTATTTATTTATTCATGAGAGATACACAGAGAGAGAGGCAGAGACACAGGCAGAGGGAGAAGCAGGGTTCATGCAGGGAGCCTGACGTGGGACTCCATCCTGGGTCTCCAGGATCAGGCCCTGTGCCGAAGGTGGCGCTAAACTGCTGAGCCATGTGGGCTGCCCAGTTGCACAGTATTTTGTATTTAAGCACTCTGCACTATAGGAAATGTTTCATGTATTTAGCTTAGTATGTATAAGAACTACCAAGAAGTAGCTATATCGGACTCATCAAAATATACAAGAAAATATCCTAAAAAAAGCAGTATTCCCACTCAAATAAGGGCTCCAAACCTGGGAGACTCAGGGGTCCTTCAGGTTTGAAAACAGTAGTATCATGTTTACAGGGCTTTGTATCCTGGCTCCTTCTCCTTACAGCAGCATTTATTTAAAGATTTAAGATCTAGAACTGCACCTTGTAGCCAGGTTACAAAAGTCATTCCGCCATGTTAGCAGTACGATGTCTGCTTATATCCCACTGCTACCAGTAGGATCTTTCAGTAAAAGGAAACCCTGCACAGATGCTGATAATTCACCATACATTGTCCTGGCTGCTGCTATCACCTTTAAGACATGGATAAACTCTTTTACTGAACAATTGGGGAAAGGGAAAAAATAAACAGGAAGCAGGGTAAAGAGGATGGGGGTAAATGAGCAAGATAGAGAAAAGTGTCTTTGGCTTCATAGCTGTGTTTTTGTGAAGTGAATTTCATCCCAAACACTTAGCAGCTTATCAGAGTTGGTCAGTATTTTTGGTGGAAAGTATAAATTCAGTTATTGAATTAATTAAGGATAATTGAGAAGTTTGGTTATGCAGAGGAAAAAAAATCAGAGACTTAGGAAAGATTCAGCTAAAGTGAGAATGTGTTTTGGGGTGTGGGTGGTTCAGTTGGTTGAGCGGTTGACTCTTGGTTTTGTATCAGGTCATAATCTTGTGGTCCTGGAATTGAGCCCTGTTTCGGGCTCAGTGTTCAGCGGGTAGTTGGTTTGAGGATTCTCTTTCTCTCTGTCCCTCCTCTCACTTGTACATTCATTCTCTCTCGCTCTCTCTCTCAAATCTGTAAATTAAAAAAAAAAAAGTGTATCAAAAAGACTATAAAAGAGAATATGCAAAAGGAATAGATAGAATATAGTTTAAAATGGGAAGCTGATTGATTCACAAGATAATTTATATTCAATGTACAATGTCTAAAATCCCAAGTGTTTTATACTGTTAAACCCCAAAAAACACAAAAAACCACCTTTTTGTAAGTGTAATAAATGAATTTCCCCCCAATAATGGTGCTTTGCCAATCCTTACATTAGAGTCTTTAATAAAAAAGTGTAGTTGGATTTCATGTTTCTTCTTCAAGGACAGAGAGATCATGGTTATTGCATTACAAGGTTATAAAATACCAGTTTAATATTAGAATATAAATATATATGGGGAGGGACTATTTTTCTCTTAACACAAAATGATTCAAATAATGATTTATATTTTTTGTTAAGTTAAATGTATGAGAGACAACACAGTGACAAATAACTATGTACTTTTAGAAAGCCACATTTTTATTCTGTGACTTGAGGTAACTTGATGTTAAAAATGTAACATAACTGGAAAAGAAAGCTTTTGGTCAGACTGTCATTTGTTCAGATTATAGCTCTGTTACTTATTATTTATGATCATGGACAAATTAGCTCTAGGTTTAATTTTCTTATTTAAAAGGGATACTAAGGGCAGCCCCGGTGGCTCAGCGGTTTAGCGCTGCCTTTGGCCCGGGTTGTGGTCCTGGAGACCCAGGATCGAGGCCCACGTTGAGCTCCCTGCATGGAGCCTGCTTCTCCCTCTGCCTGTATCTCTGCCTCTCTCTCTCTCTCTTTCTGTGTGTGTGTCTGTCATGAATAAATAAAAAAATAAATAAAATCTTAAAAAAAAATAAATAAAAGGGATACTAAATACAACCGATCCCTTAGAGTAATTTCTGAGATAAATGAGATAATACATAAAAGGCTTCTGGCATAGAGGCTGTCAAGAAGAAGATATGAATAGCTAAACATTTATAATCATCATTGTCATTATTATTATTTTAAATACTATTCATTACACACACAAATCTTTATACCTAATCTGTTCCTTGAGCTATGTATAGTCTTCAGTGTCCAACTGTCTTTTCAAAATGCCCACCTGGATACAGAATACACAATTCATATTAAATATATCTAAAACATTAAATTCCATTCCTGCCTAATCTGCTGAGGTGATTCTTCTTCCCATCTTGCTGAATGAAACCACCTTTCCATATGTTGCTAAGACCAAAAACCTCAGACTGATCCTTGATCTTTTTCTTATTATGCAAATCCAGTCTATCAGCAAATCCTATTAGCTCTGATTCCAAATTACAGCCTTTATCAAGCCAGTTCTCATCAATTCAACTGAAAAAACACTAAGCTAGTGTCTTTCATATTGACTTAACACAACAACTCTATAACTGATATCCTTTTCTCCAGTTCACAACCACATTTTGTTCTTCATGCAGAAACCAGATAACTTACTATTTTTTTAGGATTTATTTATTTTGAAAGAGGGAGAGATCATGAAGACATGAAAGTGCTGGAGGGGGGCAAAGGGAGAGGGAGAGAGAATCCTAAGCAATCTCCCCACTGAGCACTGTGCATGACTTAGGGTTCTAGATCATGACCCCAAGATCATGACCTGTACAAAAATCAAGAGTCTGATGCTTAACTGACTGAATTACACTGGTGCTCCCAGAGAACTATCTAATATGTGCATATATTGTTTCTGTTTTCAGTTATAATTATATTTAATTCCTAAATATTCATCATGGTCAGCAGGATCATTCATTTCATTTGTCCGCCTCCTCCTCCTCATTTTCTAGTAGAACTCTCTTCTGTGATCACAGTGTTTCAATTGCATTAGCCTTCCTTCACTCCCTTATTTCCCACGTAGCTTATTTCCTTTGAGTATTGATACCTAATGTTTGTTGGATGCTAAATACGTTCCAGACACTGCTCAAAACACTTTGATTGAATTTATTTAATCCTTACAACATCCTAAGAAAGAACTACTATTTTTAGCATCATTTTATGTTGAAATGAATTTGAGTCCTGGAGGAGTTAATAATTTATCCAAGGTCACAAAATTAGTCAATAACAATCTAAATTCAAAGCCGTGGCATTGTTTCCCATAGCCTGCATTATTCACTTGTCCCATATACTATACTCCATTTTATATTTATTTTTCAGCCGCTTGCAGTTCTACATTGCATTCTTGCATTGTTAGTTATTTGTATTCTTTTTTTTTTTTTTTTTTTTTTTTTTTTTTTAGTTATTTGTATTCTTAACATACTGTTGTAAAGGTACTCTGGTTTTGTTCTTGTTCTTTGGGTATGCTGAGACTATTTGACCCACTGAATTCCCATGTAAATTTAAGAATCCATTTGTCAAAGTTGACCAAAACTTGAAATTTTGACTAGGGTTACGGTGAATCCATACATTAATTTAAAGAGAGTTGTGATAACTACTATAATGAGTCTTTTAGAATGTGAGCATGCTGTATTCCTGTTTCATTCATTTGGGTCTTATACTATTTCTCTTACAATTGTTTTGTTGTCTTCAGTATAGACATCTTGCATATCTTTTATAAAGTATATTTCTAAGCATTCAATAATTTTAATGCTATATTTTCTTAGTTTCACTTTCCACTCTTTATTATTGATATATAGAAATGCATTTGTTTTTTTTTTGGATGGGTTATATATTCAACAGTCTTGTTACATTCACTTATTCAAATAAAATTCTTCCTTCCTTTTTCCCCTCTCTCCCTCTTCCTTCATTCCTTCCTTATTATTCCTTACAATAAATACGAGGTTTCTGGATCAAATATAAGTAAGCATTTACTTATAGAATATTTAGTGCCAATTTTTTTTACACCACATGATCCCCCAAAGGTGACCTGGCAAGAATTGGATAAACTGCAGATATAGGTGGGTCTGTTATTTGAGAGAAGAACTCCAGAATTATGAATCTTGGAGCTTATATAGAGCAATTTATGTAGATACACCTCCTCTCCTCAAGAGAAAAGGAGAGGGCGACGTGGGAGAAGGAGCATAGAGGGAAAGGGAGGTAGAGATTGAGAGAGATTGTACCTTCAAGGGAACATAGGCATTTATTTTTATAGAACATACAGAATCCCTATAGAGTATATAGAGTTTATGGAATATCTCCAGGATTAAGAGGGGAATGTCCTTTGTCCAATCAGTTTGAAAGTAAATAAATGGCTCCAGGGTGATAAACCTGCAAATCTCTCTAGGTTCATTTGCTATTTCTAATTTACAAGGCTTGTTTGCTTTCAGTCATCCTTTAAAGCCAGTAATTTTTGCTCTGAAAGCTCTGACCATTGAGAGAATCAGAAATATTTCTGTTGTAATATCCCAACAGGTGTATGTGTAGATTTGTTTTTGGATTTTCTTTGTACACACTGTTTTATTTCTTCTGTTTCAATTATGTGATTTTAAAAGAATGTTCTTCCCTTGTTATACTGTGTTGGACCAGTACAGTGTTTAATAGAAGAGACATTTTTTTCTCATTCATCATCTTAGGAAAAGTGTTCAGTATTTCACCATTAAGTATGATGTTTATTTGAGGTTTCTGTAATTCTTTTTCATATGATTTTGTGAGTTATCTTGTTTCTCATTTTTAAAAAAATGCTGTGTATTGCAAATAGGTGTTAAATTTTGTTTTTTTTTTCATGTTTAACCTCTTCTCATTTTTTCCCATAAATATGAAGAATAATTTTGTTTACTAACATTTGAATATTAAACTACTCTTATTCTTGCATTTATAGAACAAATCCCTCTGGTCAAAGGATTTTATTATTTTATATATCACCAGAATTAACGAGCTTATATTTTGTTTAGGATATTTATATGCAATTGATGAAAGAGTCTGTAATTTTCTGTTCCTGTGACATTCTTATCAATTTCTTATCAAAGCGATGATGGATCCAGAAAAGTGTTTGTAGAGTGTTTCTTCTGTTACTGGCTTCTGGATAAATTTGTGTAAGATTGATGTTGTTCTTTCTTAGATGCTTAGAAGATTTTATTAGTGAAGCCATGTAGACATGGTTTCTGCTCTTATTTTGATAATTTTCTTCTTTTGTTTTTCTGGGTTTCAAGCTGTCCTCTGTTGCTAGCTTCTTAAGATATAAATTAAATCATTGCTTTTCATTCTCTCCTACCCCAGAATGTGTGTTTAAGGCTGTACATTTCCCCATCACTTAGCTGCATTTGTTCAAGTGTTCACATTTTGTGTTTTTATTAATGTTCAAAATATTTTCTTTTTTTTTAAGGTTTTATTTATTTTTTCATGAGAGAGAGAGAGGCAGAGATATAGGCAGAGGGAGAAGTAGGCTCCTCACAGGGAGCCTGATGCAGGACTTGATCTCAGAACCCTGGGATCACGCTCTGAGCCACAGACAGATGCTCAATCTCTGATCTACCCAGGCATCCCTCCTCAGAATATTTTCTAATTGTTTTTCACTATGGGTTAATTCCCCAGGGGTTGAAATTTTTTTAGTGTTTTTTTTTTTTTGTCATTTTTACAAGTTTAATTATACTGTATATAGAAAATAAGGCATTATGAAATTTTTGAGGCTTTATATCATTATTGATTATTTGTATGTTCATGTATCAGACCACAGATTTATTTAGAGTATGTGTGTGCTTGTTTTTGCTTTATTATATTCATTTGTGGACAATAAGGGATGATGATTTATTATCAGAAGATATTGGCAGGAATTACCAATAGTCTTTCTGATTATTACAGGTCTGAAAAAAAGTGAGAACTGAGAATCAAGAAGAAAAAATAATTAGAAAAGTATCACTATTTGAAATAATACCAAAATGGTCATTTATGGAAAGTGACTAAGCATCATGTAACATAATAATAATGTATATCATTTAATAGGTCTTAGATTATCATTATCATAAACTTGATGAGAACAGCAAATTATGTGCTCAGTTGTGTCTCACAAATCTTGGAATTCCATTCATGATTTAAGTGTGATTATTATTTGTATAATAGGATCAATTCAATATAATACTTAATTGCCTCACAATATAAAATACATTTTAAAATTTAAAAAATAATACAATATGTGAATTACATATAAGAAATATGAACTTTAAAAATTAATTTTAAATTTAAGCAAGTTCCAAGAGGTAAACTTACCTCATTGGTGGTGCTTCTGTTGATAGTGTAGGAGAGTACAAATATCTCTGAAGTTCACTATTACCAGGCCACTAATATTTTTGCAAATTAATATCTAAAAGCTGCATAGTACTTTTTAATTTATAAAATGCTTTCATTCATAATCCTAGATTTTGCTTAAGACTCATAATGCTCAATGTCTGCTGAGCTAGTTTGGAAGAGCTGATGATATAGTATTTTACCCACTAAAGGGTGCTAAAGTAAGAATATAGCTCCTATATTCCAAATAAATAGATGCTTTGATTTGCTAGTTCTCTTGACTGCTGAACTGATAGTCTATTGACTGACATTTAAGTTCATATTCATTTATTTCATGAATATTTATTAAGTGCCTAGTATATGAATAACCAATTTTGGATATTAGTTGGATTGATCATTATTTATAGTATATAATTTTATGAAAACTTAGTTTATTTGCATTTTAGTAACTGGCAATTATTTCCATTTTACTAATTCCCATCATTGTTTTTTTTTTTCATGTTAGTTTTAACCCAAACTCATTGGATGCTGTTAACCCATTTTCAGTGCAAAAATGATTAATGAATTACTCATGTAGTTTTTCTCTTAATGTAGGGTATGTAAAATAAAATGTAATCCTTGTCTCCTTGGATGCCTATACATCTCCTTTGTCTAAAGTCTAGGTCTTTTAATGAGAGGAGTGGTTTTCTATTTATGTTCCATACTGTGAAATGATTTGGAATAATTTTTTGCTTGGGAAATCTTTAATTCAAGAGGAGCACATGACAGGAGGGTTAAATATAAGAAAGGGAAAGAGGAGGACTGTCTTCTTTAGAACTGTTCTGGCCTTTGAGTAAAATTTAAGTAATAAAAAAGGTTATTGCTGCCTTTAAGATCTGTGCATTTTACAAAAGCAAGTTTGTGGGATGAAAAGTTTATAGGAAGAAAAGGGCTAACTTTCCCTGAATAACATTTTATATTGAGTATTTATGATATTAGGATTATGTTGTAACATTCCTAAAATCAAGACTGGTAATTCCAACCTGGCTGTACATTAAAATCACTAAGAAACTTTATTAAAAATATTAATGTCTGAGCCCCACCATACGCCAGTTGAAACCAATTTCCTGTTAGTTTGTGGTTTTTAGGTGTTTCCCCATGACTGAAACTGCAACACTACATAGTGTGAACCAAGATTTAAATACTCTCCCATCTAACAGAAATAAAGCCTAACAATCCTGTGCATATGCAACTCCACCACTAGTGGAAACAATGTGTAGAGTAAATGGACTACTTTGGACTCTGTGTATATGTAATATACATGTTGAACAGTTTTGTACATTGACAGATAAACCTTTATGGCCTTTTAACATCAAAACACATTAATACTTTAAAGAAGGTTATTACTGTTATAACACAAATGTCAATGCACTTCTGATACTTATTAGACACAAAACAATGAAGCCATTTCTGTGTATTTTAGAAAATTCAATTTTTGTGAATTATGCTTAGATAATTTTAAAAGACAAAGATACTTCTCACCTGGAAAGAGATTCATTTATTCTGTTTAACTGAATGTCAGAGCAAAACATCTGATGGTTTTGAATGGGCCTAAATTGTTCTTTAAATTAAATATGTACATGAAACAGTTTTTCTAATATGCAAAATGTAAGAAATTTCCTTTATTCCTCATTTGCAGTGCTCCTTTAAATACTTAAAAAGTCAAAATGTGAGGAAACCAATTTAATGAAACAAGCCAGCAAGATATTCAGAAATTTGCTGTGTTCTCTGCAACCAAGTGTGTGAGACAATTGAATTTTCTTATATAAATGATAAACCGAAAGAGAAATCAAGGCTTTTTTTTCCCCTTACTATGAGCTATAATTTAAAACAGTATGGGCCTTTTGATAGAACTTCTTAATCTAAAACTACCCAAAAAGAATGAGATAAAGATTTCTGTCAACCCATTGATGCTGTGTGACTTTGCCCCGTAGTCTTTGAGAGATTTTGTAAAGAACTATAGCTTTTTTTGCTTAGCAACAGGATTTTCTAAACCTGCATCATTTCCTATTTAGACTTTGAAAGATATTGTTTCAGTGTATTGTGGGATCAGACAATTTTAGGAGATCAGATAGTTTAGAGTCTAAAGTAGGACAGTAAATCACCTATTTTAGTTCTTAAAAAATATTTAGTAACAATATAAAAATAAGTGTCTTTATGAAACAAAGCTACAAAACTGTCACCATTCTCATTTATATCCTGACGGACTATTAAGAAAAGCTCATTTTATTATGAATATTTCCATCAAAAATATTTCTCTGAAATTCTTTCTGAAAGTTCAGACTCATTGAACTATGAAACTGAAGAATAAATTTGAATGATGTTTAATTCATGAGTTCACTTGTATTACATTTATTATTGCTTTTCCTTTAATTTTCATTTTTGTTAAAGTGTATTTTTATACTTTTCAGGTATATTTTATAAAAGCATTATATGCAGAGGTGACACAGTAAGATGAATTATTTTTTGAAGATTTGTAACCAGTTCTCATTTTTAATAAATTAAATCAGAGTCACCTTTGCCTCTGTCTTCTCCATCTAATATTTTCTACCAAATCAAAAATAACTTTTTTTCCTTGATTTCTATTTACTGAGAGTTTCTGTGTATTGGGTGTACTGACAGGGACAAGTGTGTGGTGGTTCTTTACGGAAGGGGCCAAATCATAATCTAGTGGAAAAGGCAACCATCTCAGGTCAGGGCCTGGCTACCAAGCTGCACTGGTGCTGAATGTGAAACTTCTTATAGAACGGAATCTAAGGAGAAAGGATCTCTATAGCATAAGAGGAAGCATCAGATATTTCAGTATTACCTTCACAACAGATTGTTTTGTTTTGTTTTGTTTTTTAATTTCCATTTCTTTGAATTGTAGAATTCTGGCCCCAACCTCAGTGTTTCTGCCTGACCCAGTCAATACATAGGATGTCCTAGATTATGGCTAAGGTAAAGAATAATTAGAAAGCGTCTGCATTTCGATTTTGGATTTCAAAAGAATTTTCATAGTTGGGACTCCCAGTCAGGCAAAGTGAGGAGCTCAACAAAACCTCTCCCCTAAAACCAACTCTAAAATTGGAGAAAATGGTCTATTGCAACAATTCCAGGGCTCTGGAAATTGATCAAAAATTTATAGGAATTGAGACATATTATTCTTGAAAATCTACGAAACTAATTGAACAGTGAGAACCTGTACTAGGTATTCTTGCCTAAATTCTCCCCCACCCCAGCCAGAAAAACTGTCAACCTTGCTGCTGGTACTTTGCTTGATTTGGTTTGGAGATGAAAAAACACCAGTCTAGTTGGTAACAATAGCAATCTCAGTACCTGATGAACATGGATGATAAGTGACTCCACTAGCTTTTAGGTTGTAATTCTGATAGGGAAATTTAAAAAGTGAGATCTCAGAAATGAAAAATCTATACAGTGATATGAGAAGCTCTTCCTACATCCCTGGCTTTCTGAGAAGGTGAATAAATATGTAGTAGAGATGTAAGAGAACCAGAAATTAAAACTAGGAAAGACTTTAAAACTGCCTGAACTTTGAGTGTGCACTGCAATCCATACCTAGATCCACTGGAGTGACAAAAATATTTTAATTTGGTATAATGGTATTTATTGTACAAATCTAAAAATTTACTAATTGTCACTGATTGCATACTTACAGTAGATAATTTTATGCTTTGTTAATAATACTTTAATAGAACTATAAGACGTGGGAAAGGATATTCAAAACATTTTGTTTTGCAGTTAATTCTTAGGGACAATAATTTAGCGTAAAAATATTCTGGGCATCACAGATTTGCCTTTTGAGTTATCCATAAGCCAGGGCAGGGAAAGAGAGTCAGCGATTTGAGTGAGCTTAGCCTTACTGGAAATCCTTGAGACCAGGCTCTATATTCTAGTAATTTCCAGGATAACTGGTAGATGATGGATAGGTATAATGAAGAAAATAGGAGGGAAAAATATCTTTAAAAACTTTTTCTGTTTTTTTCCCCATGGCTCAGAAGATTCATTAAAACAAACAAGTAAATCCTCTGTTTCCTGGAACAATCTGGTGATAAGGCAGTCATATGAAAATGAATATGTGATATCATTTGCAAGAGAGGCCTGCAGCATATTTTGGAAGTCCTCACACTCTTTAGGACTACATGAGCTGCACACTAGCAATTGCCATTAAGGCCATGGATGTCAGGATGGCTGGATGCCAGGATGGCTAAATGTCACAAAAGAAACCAGCAGAAATGAATTTTGTTTTTGTTTTTGTTTTTGTTTTTATTTATTTATTTATTTATTTATTTATTTATTTATTTATTTATTTATTTTTCAGAAAGGAATTGTAACAGCAAATGCTATCAAACATGCCAGCATGAACAGTGGATTATAAAGAACTGTGGATTTTCTCCCTAGCACCTTGGCTATGTGTAATCCTCTCCAGAATTTAGCAGCAACTCTAAAAGCTAGGAGAAACCCTGGATTAAGTTCATCAATGGACATTTATTCTAAATTGAATAATGTTAACTTCCTGCAATAGTTGAAATAGACACTGAGGTGAAAAATAAATTCAGAAATATGAAAATAAAAAGTTAAATATCTTCTACACCTACTTTTAAGGCTAGAGATCCATACCTTGTATATATTAAAATAAACATAGGATGTCTTTCAAGGACACAAGTATAGCAAGACAAGACAATGAGTTAAATATATTTTTATGACTTTGTCACCTCCGATTAGATAAAAAATTACTAAATTCACCAACATACTCATTTTCAGGAAATACTTATTAAAAGTCTTACCTTTCACAAAAGTGTATCATGTTCAAATGTATAAAATTAAACTTTATTTATTTTTATTTATTTTTATTTTTTATTCAGGAGTTTGAAAGACACCAAAGTGAGAGTTAGACAAACCAGTTTCCAGTTCATGTTTTACTACTAATTAAACCTGAAAAAAAATAGCTTAATATCTCTGGGCCACTGCTTTCTTATTTTTGTAAATGGGACATGAAGTAAGATAGTATATAAGCCTTTTTCAATAATGGGATTTTATGACCATAATATAGGCTATATGCTACTTCAAATACATTGTGCAGCAAGATTGAAAATTTAATTAATTAGTCAATTAAATCAGTCCATTTTGTCAAAGAGATAACTGAAGTGACACTGACAAATACATAACTTAAATAGAATGAATTGTTATTTATATTAAATTAATTATATGAATTTAAATTTATTAAAGATATTAAGAGACAAGGACATTTTGTGACATGATTCATAATAATTGAATAGGGAATGAGATTTTGAAGGCAAGATAAACCAACTATTTTTCTGAATGAAAATTCATGGCCAAAATTTCCATTAGTTCAGCTCTTATATATATATTTTAAAGATTTTATTTATTTACTAATGACAGACACAGAGAGAGAGGCAGAGACACAGGCAGAGGGAGAAGCAGGCTCCATGCAGAGAGCCCGATGTGGGACTCGATCCCAGAACTCCAGGATCACACCCTGAGCCAAAGGCAGATGCTCAACCACCGAGCCACCCAGGAGTCCTGAGTTTAGCTCTTTTAAAAAAATATATATTTTTAAAAATATAAAATATATATTTTTATATAAAAAATATTTTATATAAATATTTTTTATATTATAATATTTTATTATATCATATTTTATAATATTATATTTATAATATATAAATATATATTTATATATATTTATATATTTATATATATAAATATATATTTATAATATTTTATTATATTATATTTATAATATTATAATATTTTTATATTATTTTAAAAATTTTTTTTTTCAAATTTTATTTATTTATGATAGGCACACAGTGAGAGAGAGAGAAGCAGAGACATAGGCAGAGAGAGAAGCAGGCTCCATGCACCGGGAGCCCGACGTGGGATTCGATCCCGGGTCTCCAGGATCGCGCCCCGGGCCAAAGGCAGGCGCCAAACCGCTGCGCCACCCAGGGATCCCCTTTTATATTATTTTATATAAATATTTTATATAAATATTTTTATATAAAAAATATTTTTATAAAATATATATTTTTTAAAATATATATTTTTAAAAAAATATATTGTTCACTCTCCGTGAACAATAAAGATAATACACGTTTAGATTGATATCACCTGAGTAAGTAATTTTTGAAAATACACAAACTCTTTTCCAAGTAGGTCCAAATAGATATGTTCACCAATTGCCAGTGAAACAAGGGGAATTACAGACAAAGGTTACAAATGTGGGCAAAAGCTATCGAGGCCACAACTATCTTTACTATGTTCCAAACAATGAAATACAAATGAAGTAAATCTATTGAGGAGACAATTGGATTAGTAGGAGAAAGCTTCTGGAAACCCAGTGATTAAGTCAGGTAAAATAATAAAGTGCTACCCTAGTACTTACTGAAACATGAAAATGCAATTATGCAGAAAAAAAACATTTAAAAATTGTGCTACTAAGAATATGGTACTAATCTTTCTTAATACCTCTTTCTTTCAAGTACTACTTTCCCAATATTTTTGTCATTTTAAATTCTCTTCAAAATATCCTTCATGTTCACTATCATGTAGCATTTAGTGAGTCTGTTTTTCTGTCTAGTGTCAAACAAATAATATTCCTTTCACTAATTTAAATCTCATACATGTTTTTTCCTACTTATTATCTTGGCTAATAATTCCCAAATAATTCCTAATTATTATCTTCCTAATAATGATCTAGACTTTTACCATTATTTCCCATACATGTATAGATTTGGGAACACAGATAATAGAAATGGCTTTTCTTTATTTTAAATTCAGTATTTTTGTAGAATTTTGGAGAGTCATAAATAAGGCACTTTGAAGATTCTGTTTCATGTCTTACACCTAATTCATCTCTAATATCCATCACCAATTATCAAGTCTAACATAAAATACATATTAGTATTTAATGCTGTACAGGATAAAAGTAAGCAAGTGAACATTCTCATGGATGGAATTGAGAAACCAAAGGAATTGGCCTAAATAGAAGTATAGATGGTGACTATCTAAGGGCACCTCAAATGGTAATATCTAAGGCAATGCATAGTCCACTAATTTAGGAGGCTAGCACAATGCATAAATCCACCTGGAAGGAAACATGCTCATAAAGGAGAATCAATTTCCACAGTGAGATATATCATGTTTATAGCTATATAGCTGGTAGTTATCTTATTATTTTTGAAGTCATCAGCTCAATAATTTATTATTTACATTTGGTTACAATGTTGAATAATTTTCTTGTAACAAATTAACAAGTACTATTTTAGATGTTTTGTCTATCCATCTAAATTCTTGATAGATGGTTTTCATTAACTTTGCCCTTGAATCTTGCCTACTTGATTGATCAGTTCCTTTTGAATCTCTTTCCCTCATTCAGGAAAGAATATTTATCTGGTTTAATAAATAGTTTTAAATATGGCTTTTCAAAAAAATATTTAAGAAGTGTTTAAGATAGATAATTGAGTTTAATTAGAAATAATAGGTTATTCTTTGTTAAACTACAGTATTATATATTCTCACTAAAACTTTCAGAAAACTTTATCCTATAAATATACTAAAATTCTTTCTTATATATGACAAATAATGGGCTCCTTATTTTAGAAGACTCTTTCAATGCCCAGCTTATTTCAGTGAAATTTTTTGGGTGTGCTTATTTCATTTAGTTTTAATTAACATTGAAATATAGGAAAAAAGAATATTCCTCTCCTAGTTTACGTTTTTATTAAAAAAAAATACACAGCAGTATAACAGAATGATTGGGGCACAATCTGAGAAGTTGAATTGCACAATTTGAATCTGACTCAATCAGTTCCTAGTGTTGTGACATTACTGATGTAACATTTCTGTGCTGGAGTTTTCACCTCCTTAAAATGGATCTAAGAGAAATTACCTCATACTGTTATTGAGCTAAAATGGTGTATAAAATACCTGCATATAGTGAATGCTGTAAGACATTTGCTATTCTTGTTTTCCCTACTTCAAATCTGTACTATTAAAAATATGTTTTCAGAAAAAAATAAAATGAAGAAAAGTTTGAGAATTAAAAAACACAAAAGTAAAAAAAAAATGAAATAGGCAAATGTGAAGTTATTTTCAAGCTGAAGAAGCCTATGAATGTTAGAAAAATAGATGAAAACACATGGGAGGCTGCTCTTAAAGATAGAGAAGGATAACAAGGATGAAAAGAAAATGAGAAAGGAGGGAAAGGCAATGGATAAATTACCTGAAATAAATGAAATAGAGAACCGAGCTATATAAGCTAGAGAGGTATAAAATGATTCAAAGTAGAAAAATGATAGATCAATAATTTTGAGAAATAGCCATATAGTGAGAGGAAGATAGGTAAAAAGGAAGGAAGTTTCACCCTTTTTTTCTAATCAAATTGTACTGGAAAAGAAAGAAAAAGCAGCCTTGTAAGAAAGTCTTTGATAACGTAGACAGTGCATATGTTACCTTGTCTTTTATTAATGACTGAGTAGTGGTCCATGTTTGAATTCATAGAATTTTAAAGACTGTGTCATTAAGCTGAGTTATTATTATTGTGTTGTGTGCCCTGCCTATTTTTTTTCTATTACTAAAACAAACAAACAAAAGTGTTCTTTTGGGTCATTATTGTAAGAGTTTAGGCATAGGCATATATTGTTGATGTTGTTGTTATTGTTGTGTTGGTTTGTTTTTACTAGATTCCTACAAGAATGATCGTTCATCTAAAGGTTTTGAACATACTTCACTATTTTCAACTTAGTAATAGCTAATACTAATAGCTGTCTGAGAAGCTGACAGTAATAACTGTCTGTTTCCCAGAAATTCTGTCACAACATGACATAATCTGTCCTATAAAATGTTGCTAATCTGATAGGCAATATATAACTCAATATTATTGTCCTGTGTACCTCTCTAGTTCTCACTATATATTGGTCATCTACATCTTTTTTTTTTCCTTTGGGATTTGATTATTAAGCATTTTGTTCAGTTTTTTTTTTTTTTTTTTTTTGGTTAAGGGATTCTGTCTGTATTAAGGACAGTAATCATGGATAATAATTTGTTGTCAATGTGCCTTTTATGGGTCAGTAGTTTTATGTTTACTGAAGTTAATTTTTTTAGTTGATGACATTACTGTTTCAAGAGCTAATACTGATAATTTCTTCTCCTTATGCTCACCCTCCCTCCTTCCTTTCTCCCCGCTTCCCTCCCTTCCTTTCTGTCATTCCATTCCTTCCTTCTTTCCCTCCTTCCTTCCTTCCTTCCTTCCTTCCTTCCTTCCTTCCTTCCAGATATAATTGACATTGTGTAAGTTTAAGGTATACAGTGTGTTGAGTTGCTACATTCATATATTGTAATATAATTAACCCTTATGGTAGAATTAGATAATATTTCTATCAAGTCAGAAATTGTCATTTCTTTCTTCTGGGAAGATGGCAGGATCCTGATCTCACCTCATTTCAGGGATACAACTAGATAACACCTACATCAGTGTAAACCCAGTGTAACCCCAAAACAATCTAAGACTGGCAGAATAGGTTCTCCACAGCTAAATGTAGATAAGCCACGTGAAACATGGTAGGAAGGGTAGACAGAAGATCAGGAACCAAGCTGACTCATGAGACTGAGGAATGAAAGCCACTGTAAGCATGGAGAACAGAAAGGAGCAGACTCCACCGGGCACTTCAGGCATGGGGGATCCACATTGGGAAGATGAATCCTTTTAACCTTTGACTTTGAAAACCAGATGGGTAACTTCTTGAGTTTTTTTTTTTTTTTAAGATTTTATTTATTCATGAGAGACACCCAGAAAGAGTCAGAGACACAGACAGAGGGATAAGTATGCTTCCTGCTGGGAGTGTGATATGAGACTCCAACCCAGCACCCTGGGATCATCCCCGGAGCTGGAGGCAGATGCTCAACCACTGAGCCACCCAGGCATCTCAATTTCTTGAGTTCTTTCAATCAATGGAGCTTAACACATGAAACTAAAAATCAGTGGGTCAGCGATAGGAGAGCCTAAGGGCAGAGGAAAGCCTGATCCCTACCCTTAAAGGGACAGCACAACAAACAGCTCCATAGAGATATAGCATAGAAGAGTAGTTTTAAAAATGCCTGGGATATATGGGAGAGAGATTCGTTTACTAATCTCAAAGCCTGTGCTGGAGGGACAGGGATCTTTGGAAAATCTTTCCAAGAACAAAAGAAATGGCAGGTGCCATTTCCCTCCCCTGTCCCTCAGCCTAGATTCACAGACATCTGTGGGAAGAAGTCCAGCACAAACATTCTACACCTAGCTTGCTAACAGTGAGTGCTGCTTCCACGCTCTTTTGTGGATTAGCCCCTTCCATCTCAACCTCAGTAGCTATCCAAATCAGTGCATGTTATCCTCCCACAGCAGACCTGAGCTAACCTTGCTAACACCGCATGCCTCATACCCATGATTTTCTGAAGTCTTCTATGGACTTTCTTGTTCCTACCCAGACTCTGCAGGAGTACATCCAAAGGAGTACATTACCATAAGTATGGCTTTGTGGAAGCAACTGTGGCAGGGGCCATGACTCCTTTCCCAAGGAGAGGGGAAGATAACTACATAAACTGGTTAGATAAGAGCCCCAACAATGGGCTGAGACAGATATGTAATCCTACTATAGGCTTTTTCTACTAAGAAAAACCTCCCAGAGAATGACACAGAGAGAGTGGACTGCTTGGTTTGACCAACCTAAATCCCAAGGTGTCCCCAGGCTAGCCCATTAACAACACAGGGACCAGACCATGCCCAAAACAGGCAAAGAGAGTTGTTACGGACAACTGGATTAAAGACAAACATAGATCAGCCACAATACCAGGGTGCACACAATACACATAGGGGACACCCCTAAAGTGCCAGGTTCTGGTGAACAAGGGATATATTGAATGACAGGGCACCACAGGACCTCTTCACAAAGCATTAATTAATAGAGCAGAAGACAGCTGATTTTCATAATGGAAACATGCAGAGAGTTAAACAAAATGAGGAGACAGAAGAATATGGCCCAAATGAAAGAACAGGATAAAATCACAGCAGGAGAACTAAATGAAATGGAAATAAGTAATATGCCTGATTGAGAAATTAAGATAATCATCATAAAGATACTGTCCTTGGGAAAGAGTAGAAGAACTGTGTTACCTTCAACAAAGAGAAAACATAAGAAAGAACCAATCATAGATTAGGAACTCAATAACTAAAAGAAAAAATACAGTAGAGGGAATAAATAGTAACTTGAGAAGCAGAATAATGGGTCAGAAACCTAGAGAACAGAGTAATGGAAAACAAGCTGAACAAGAAAAAAAAATGAATGAGAATGGGAACTCAGTGACACCATTAATCATAACATTCACCTTATAGGAATCCCAGAATAAAGACAAAGAGAAAAGGAGGCATAAAATTTATTTGAATAAATAATAGCTGAAAACTCCTCAAATCAGGGGAAATAAATAGATCCAAATCAGGAGTCACATAGAGTCCCCAACAAAATCATTCCAGAGAGGTCCACACCAAGACACATAGTAATTAAAATGGCAAAAAGTACTGATAAAAAGAATTTTAAGAGCAGCAAGAGAAAAGAAAACTTTCACACAAGGGAAACCCCATGAAGATATCAATTGATTTTTCAGCAGGAACTTTTCAGGCCAGAAGGGAATGGTATGATGTATTTAGAATACTGGGGTGGGGGGCAGGGATTTGAACTTGCAACCAAGAATAATCTACCCAGCAAGGCTACTTACTATTCAGAATAGGAGTGTAAAAGAGTTTCCCAGACAAACATGAGTTAAAGGATTTCATGATCACTATTCCAGCCCTCAAGAAATCTTAAAGGAGGGATCCCTGGGTGGCGCAGCGGTTTGGCGCCTGCCTTTGGCCCAGGGTGCGATCCTGGAGACCCGGGATCGAATCCCACATCAGGCTCCCGGTGCATGGAGCCTGCTTCTCCCTCTGCCTGTGTCTCTGCCTCTCTCTCTCTCTCTCTGTGACTATCATAAATTAAAAAAAATAAAAAATAAAATATTTAAAAAAAAAAAAGAAATCTTAAAGGGGACTTTTTGAGATGGTAGGTAAGTAAGGGAATTAGAAAGCACAAAAGCAGTAAAATTAAGTATATCCATAAAAGTCACTCAAAGGCTTCACAAAATAAAGGGATATAATGCATGACAGTATATCCCTAAAACGTAGGAGAGGGAGGGGTAAAAATTTAGTGCTTTTAGAATGGCTTCAAACTTAGGTGACCATCAACTGAATATAGACTGATATACGTACAAGATGTTGTACAGAAACCTAATTGTAACCAGAAATTTAAAAAAAAAAGCTGCTAATAGATTTTCCAAAATTGAAGAAAAGAATTGAAGTATATCAGTAAAGGAAGCCAGCAAACCATGAGATGAGAGCAAGAAAAAAGGAACAGAGAAGAACTACAAAAACAATCACGAAACAAGGAAAAAAAATGGCAAAAAGAACATACCTATGGATAATTATATTACTTTGAATGTAAATGGACTAAAAGCATTCCAATCAAAACCTAGAATGACTTAATGGATAATAATGTAAGATCCAGCTATATGCTGTCTATAAGAGACTCATTTCAGACCTAAAAACACATGCAGATTGAAAGTGAAGGAATGGAAGCATTTGTTACACAACTGAAAATGAAAAAAGATAACTGGGATAGCAGTACATTTATTGAACTATTTATATATATATATATATATATATATATATATATATATATATATATATATAATTATTTTTTAAATTCATGAGAGACACAGGGAGAGAGACAGGCAGAGACACAGGCAGAGGGGGAAGTAGGCTCCATGCAGAGAGCCCGAAGTGGGACTCAATCCTGGGTCCCCAGGACCAGGCCCTGGTCTGAAGGCGGTGCTAAACCGCTGAGCCACCCAGGCTGCCCTGAACAAAATATATTTTAAAACAAAGACTGTAACAAGAGACAAAGCAGACATTACATAATCATACAAGAATAACCCACCAAGAAGATTTAACAATTGTAAGTATTTATACATCCAACTTGAAAGCACCCAAATACATAAAGCAGCTAATAATAAGCATAAAGATAATACAGGCCTACATAAAGAAGAAAGAAGAAAGAAAAATCCCAAATAAATGATCTATCCTTTCAACTAAAGGAGTTAGAAGAAGAACAAACACAACCCCAAAACAGTAATAGGAAGAAAATAATAAAAATTAAAGGTGAAATAAATGAGAGAAAATGAAAACAAAACAACAACAAAATATGCAGTAGAACAAATCAGTGAAACAGATTTTTTTTAAAGATCAACAGAACTCTTAATCTTTAGCAGACTCATGAAAAAAAAAGGAGGGTTCAAATAAATAAAATCACAAATGAAAGAGGAGAAATAACAGATCCCTCAAAAATACAACTGACTGATAATATTATGAAAAATTGTATACCAACAAATTGGACAACCTAGAAGAAATTGATAAATTTTGAGAAACATAATCTCCTAAAACTGAATCAAGGAAAAATAGAAAATTTGAACAAACTACTAGTAATGAAATTTAATCAATAATCAAAAAATTCCAAAAAACGTAGAGATCAGATAGCTTCACAAGTGGATTTTAATTGACATTTAAAGAAAGTCAATTACATATTCTTCTCAAACTATTCCAAAAAATAAAAAAGGAAAGATTATAAATTTATTCTAGGAGGCCAGCATTACCATGATACCAAAACCATATAAAGATAAACCAAAAAAAAAAAAAAAAAAAGATGATAGGCCAATATCTGTGATGAACATAGATTAAAAAATTCTTAAAAGAAAAATTAGCAAACGGAATCCCAACAATACATTAAAAAAAAGAAATCACTCACCACAAGTGAGATTTATCCAGAAACCCAGGAGTGGTTTAATATTCACAAATTAATCAACATGACACATCACATCAGTAAAAAAAAAGATAACCATATGATCATTAGATGTAGAAAAAGCATTTGACAAAGTACAAAATCTGTTCATTATAAAATTCCTCAACAAAAGTGGGTCTAGAGGGAACATGCATCAATGTAATAAAGGGTATATATGGTAACCCCACAGGTAACATCATACACAGTGGTGAAAAACAAAAGTTTTCCCCTAAGATCAGGAGCAAGATAAGGACATCCTCTTTCACCACTTTTATTAAATGTGCTGGAATTCCTAGCCACAGGAATCAGACAAGAAAAAGAAATAAAAGGCATGTAACTGGGTATAGAAGTAAAATTTTCACTATTTGCCAAAGACATAATATTATATATATACAGTAAAAAGTCTACTAGAAACTACTATAACTGATAATTGAGTTCATTAGAGTCATATGATATAAAACTAATATATACAGAAGTCACCACAAGTTTGTTGTTTTTTTTTACATATTAGTAATGAAGCAGCAGAAAGAGAAGAAAACATATTTACCGTTGCACCAAAAGCAAGAAAATACCTAGACATAAAGTTAAGGAGGTGAAAGACCTATACTCTGAAAACTATAAAACCCTGATGAAAGAAATTGAAGATCACATAAATGGAAATATACCCCATGCTTAGAGATTAGAAGAACAAATATTGCTAAAAGTCACATAGTACCCAAAGCAATCTACAGATTTAATGCAATCTCTGTCAAAATACCAACAATAGGGACGCCTGGGTGGCTCAGTGGTTGGGCACCTGCCTTTGGTTCAGGTCTGATCCCAGGATGTGGGATCAAGTCCCACATCAGACTCCATCCGAGGAGCCTGCTTCTCCCTCTGCCTGTGTCTCTGCCTCTCTCTCTCAGTCTGTGTCTATCATGAATAAATAAACAAATCTTTTAAAAAAATACCAACAGCATTTTTCATAGAACAAATAATCCTAAAATTTGTGTGGAGCCACAACAGACCCCAAATAGCCAAAGCAATCTTGAAAAAGAACAAAACTAGAGGTATCACAATCCCATATTTCAAGATATGCTAAAAAAGCTGTTGTAATAAAAACAATATGGTACTGGCATATTCATAGATCAGTGGAAAAAAAATAGACACCCCAGAAATAAATCCATGATATATGGTCAATCTATGATGGAGGAGGAAAAAATAGGCAATTGGAAAAAGACAATCTCTTCAACAAATATTGGGAAAACTGGACAACTACATCCAAAAAAATGAAAATGGGCCATTTTCTTATACCATATATAAAAATAAACTCAAAATGAATTAAGAACCTAAATGTGAGATTGGAAACTATAAAAATCTCAGAGCACAGGCAGTTATTTTTGTGACATCAGCTATTGCAACATTTCTCTAGATGTGTCTCCTGAGGCAAGGGAAACAAAAGTAAAAATAAGCTATTGGGACTATGTAAAAATAAAACACTTTTAAATAGCAAGGAAAACAGTCAACAAAACAAAAAGACACTTACTGGGCAAAGATAATTTGCAAATGACATATCCAATAATAGATTTACATCCAAAATACATAAAGAACTTATACTAGTCAACACCATAAACCCCCAAATTATCCAACCAAAAATGAGCAGAAGATATGAATATACATTTCTCCAAGAAGATATACATATGGTCAACAGAGACATGAAAAGATATTCAACATCATTAATCATCAGGGAAATGCAAATCAATACCACAGTGAGATATCACCTCAGAGTTGTCAGAATGGCTAAAATAGAAAACACAAGAAAGAAATATTGGCAAGGATAGGGAGAAAAAGGAACTCTTGTGCACTCTTGGTGGGAGTGGAAACTGATATGGCCACTGTAGAAAACAGTATGGAGATTTCTGAAAAAAATTAAAACATAGAATTACCATGTGACCCAGTAATTCCACTAATGGGTGTTGACCCAAATACAACAAAATCACTAATTCAAGAATATGTACACATTTCTATGTTTATTGTAGCATTATTTACAATAGCTGAAATATGGAAGCAACCCAAGTGTCCATAGATAAATGAATGGATTAAGAAGAGATAGTATATAGATATGTGTGTATTTCACATAACAGAATATTACTCAGCCATAAAAATTATGAAATATTTGCCATTTGTACCAAGGATGGATCTGAGGGTATTATGCTAAGTGAAATATGCCCATCAGAGAAAGACAAATACTATATGATTTTACTCATATGTGGAATTTATGAAAGAAAACAAAGGGAGTAAGAGAGAGAGAAACAAACAAAACTTCCTAATTATGAAGAACAAACTGATGGTTACCAAACTGGAGATAGGTTGGAGGATGGGTAAAATAGATGAAGTTGGTGATTAAGAGTACACTTATGTGATGAACACTGAGTAATGGATAGAAATATCGAATCACTGCATTATACACTTGAAACTGCATGTTAATCTGGAATTTAAAAAAAATAAGTAAAAATTTTTTTTTTTTTTTTTTTGTGGTAGGAACAAGTAAGATGTAGCCTTAGAAAGTTTTAAGTTTGTTACATGGTATTGTTGTCTAAATCACTACACTATGCATTATATCTCCGGAACTTATTTGTCTGCTAGTTTCTTTTTTTTTTTTAATTTTTTTAAATTTTTTATTTATTTATGATAGTCACACACAGAGAGAGAGGCAGAGACACAGGCAGAGGGAGAAGCAGGCTCCATGCACCGGGATCCCGACGTGGGACTCGATCCCGGGTCTCCAGGATCGCGCCCTGGGCCAAAGGCAGGCGCCAAACCGCTGCGCCACCCAGGGATCCCGTCTGCTAGTTTCAAGTTTGTAACCTTTAACAGTGTCTCTTCAATTACCCTAGTCTCAGTCCATGGTAACCATTATTCTACTCTATTTTTATGAGTTCATCTTTTTTAGTTTCCAGGTATAAGTGATATTATACAGTATTTGTAAAGTTAATATAATTTTATTATCTCATTTTACATTTATCATAAAGTAAAAACATTGTATTTTATTTTAAAAGTTTCTGACCATAACCTTTCATTGGTTACTTGTGAAATTGACAACCAATGTTATATAATATAAATTTATCTTACTATCTATGGATATATAATGTAACTTCAGGATGCAATTTTTCCCCAGTCTTCACTTGATTTTTATCTTCTTTTTAGCCTATAAAAAAATTGAGTAAGGCATTAGGAAAAAATAAGTTCTATTGGAATTTTTACTGAAAATGTTTTGAATTAGTGAATAATTTCAGGAAAATTAAAATTAAATTACAATATCTGTCAGTGAATTTGTTTTGGACAATTTTTGCTATGTTTATTTCTATGTTTAATGAGTTCTCTAAAAGGTTAGTGCATTTTCTGTGTTTTTTTGTTTGTTTGC
The DNA here is from genome assembly GCF_018345385.1 of Vulpes lagopus. Classification (NCBI taxonomy): domain Eukaryota; kingdom Metazoa; phylum Chordata; class Mammalia; order Carnivora; family Canidae; genus Vulpes; species Vulpes lagopus. The sequence goes on along the minus strand of NC_054839.1, from coordinate 38,726,246 downwards.
TTATTACAGAAAAGTGTATTGGATTTTGTCAAATACTTATTATTATCAATACTGACCAGTCCTTAAATAATTTTAGTAGTTAGTTCTCTCGTTTCATTCAGAATTTTTACCTATTTGTCCATACTTACAAAAAACTCTGTGAAACAATGTGGTTTAGAACAGGATCTCTGAGTCAGACTGCCTGGGTTTGAACTCTGCTATTCAGTCCACTTACTGACTTGTGATTTTGAGCTGATATTCATTTCATTTCCCTCTTTCACCATTTTCTCACCTGATAGTAATGACATTAACAATCTCAAAGAGTCCTCTGAATATTGCATAAATTAATTAAAGTAAAATATTTACCAAAGGCTTCAAGTATAGTACAGATGCAGTAGGTGCTAGAAATGATTAACAGTTTAATAACTTCCATTTTCTTCTTTTTTTAATCTTTCTTTTAAAAAGTTTTTCCTATTGGTTAGTTACTGGAAAATTTCAGTTTATTCTCATACAGTGTTCCTGGTGTCTTTTAGTGTTAGCTCTTTGACCAATTATTGATTCCTTTTCTGGTTATTTGTCTATTTGTGTGTTCTAATATTCTTGAGAAAAATTATGATAATTTATATTTCCTATGAAATACATATTTTATCCAGATATTTAAATATCCTGTCATAAAGTAATGTAACACACCCTTGAATATCCAAAGTTGTTTTCCATCGTAAAGGTGGCAGTTTTCGAACCCTCTTATGGACATAGCCACAGTCTGATATAATATTTATGAGGAGCACAGTAAGAAGTTACTTGTGGAATTGTGCAATTTTCAATAAGAAGACAGAATAAACTACCCTAGGTAGAAGGGCTTATTTAAGATCCCTCAGAATGTCAGTGCTGTACATGCTGATCACAGGTAGTAAGGCAATGCCTAAAATGTATCAATGTGACATTAATGGTAGATTTGAAGATGGGAGTTGGGAGCCAACCCTGGAAGAAGAAAAAGTATTTAAGAAACCAGACTAGAATCAGGTACCATAGAGAAGATTACTAGAACTACTTAGGAAAAATTCATCATCTATTAGCAATTTTATTGGTATATTTACCAGTCCTACTGTTGTACTGGGTGAGAATATTACTACATATACCAGGAAATGCAAGATTTGTCTTACTTATGGCATTATACAGAATCCTTTCTTATGAATGCCAAAGTAGGAAAATACACACACACACTACATATACCCTGGCTCACTGTGGTTTTCACTAGATGTCTTCTGATTCACTATCCAAATTACCATTGCTTTATGCAGGCCTGCAGCCTTCTAGAATATATTAGTGATACAAAGCAAATCTCATTGAAACTAAGGACCCCATTTCTGAGTTCATGACTCTCCTGAATCAACAATGACATTAAAATGGGTTTGTTAAAAGATAAAAGGGAAAAAAAAAAAAGATGAACATAATAATGAGATGAGAAATTGAGAATATAAAAAGCCAACTTCTGGAGTTGAAATTCTTATATACAATATGGAAATCTGAGTAGGATTAATAGCAGATGAAGTAGATATGTGGACAACATAATTAAAATTATTGAAACTGAAGCACAAATGAAAAGTGCATAGACTTATTGGCCTCTTGAACTATTTCAAATTGTGTAATATTTTAGTATGTAATTGGACAACCCAAAGGACAGAAAGATCAGGGAAGGAAAAAACATATTTGAAAAAAGTACATAGTCAAAAACTTTCAGATTTGAAGTAAACTAAATACCTACAGATTTAGAAAACTCAAAGAATTTCAGACAAGATTTAAGAAAGACAGGCATAAAGAGAAACAGAAAGAAACAAAGAGGAGAAAAAAAAAATACTAAGAACAATTATACCAAGATATATCATGATTAAATTTCTGAAAATCTAAAAGAGAAAATATGAAAAGATCTTGAGTTTGGGGGAAAGCATTATATACAAGGGGGAAAGTCATGGGAAAAATGACAATGAAATGATACCTGTACATTTTTTATTAAAGTAAAATATTAGCTTTCAAGCTAGAATCTTATAACCAGAAAAAAAAATATTCAAAAATAAGAGAAGATGAAGGTAACTGAAGACAAAAATAGAAGAAAAAATAGTAAGGATATTATTCGGAGATCCATCCTGAAAGAAATGTTAAAGAAAAATCTTTAATATAGAAGAAAAGAAATACCAGATGGAAATAGAAAATACAATTAATTGAAGAGCATTGGAATTATAATTATTGTTACAGGGTTTCTTTTCCTTTGGTGCCAGTGGTTCTCGGTCATGCTGCTTCAAAGAATGAAGAGGTAGACCAGATAAAGTGGTAGGCAGCCCAGCAAGATGTTTGTTTGTTTGTTTCTTGCAGTTTTATACCTTTATTTGACAATCAGTGATTAGTTCTCATCCACATTAACTGTCTGTAGATTTTTGAAAGTGAGTGACAGGTAGGTAGGTAACCAGTGTGTAGAGCTCATTTTGGTGAATCTTCATCCTCCTTATGTTTTCTGGACAACCGCACACAGCTACAGGTATGGAACATTCCTTATTCCTTTGGTCCAGACAGCTTTGTTGAGCTTGGTGTCAGTGCTCACATCCAGAGTTCCCATCTTCCTGGCAAATATCCGGATCTCCTTGAGTGCCCAAGGGGCATGCTTCTTGAAACCCACTCCATGGGTGAGCTTATGAAAAGTTGGTGGTGTATTCTCTGGTCACTACCTCTTTAATGGGAGAATGGTCCTTCTTCTTGCTACCCTTCTTTGTGAGAGCCATTCTTCTGGGCCCTGGTTGGAAAGCCCAGCAAGGTTTATTGAGCGATAGTACAAAACTCCCGAAAAGGAATGCTACCAGAGTTTCTAAGTCTAGGAGTTTTTATGGGCTTGTTGGTGGGCTGTTTTTATCTATTAACCCTCCATGCATCTGTCACCCAATCAGGTTTTTGTCACATGGGAAAGGGTGGAGGACTTCTTCTAGGGTGGTGTAAAATCCTTTTAAGAATGGTTTTCTCGGGATCCCTGGGTGGCGCAGCGGTTTGGCGCCTGTCTTTGGCCCAGGGCGCGATCCTGGAGACCCGGGATTGAATCCCACATTGGGCTCCCGGTGCATGGAGCCTGCCTCTCCCTCTGCCTGTGTCTCTGCCTCTCTCTCTCATTCTCTCTCTCTCTGTGACTATCATAAAAAAAAAAAAAAAAAGAATGGTTTTCTCTTTCGGTGGGAGTCCCTTGTCCCTGACTGCCTTTCTTCCAAGTGTCCCTCATTAATATGTGACACATCTGAAAATATACTTTTCTTTGTAATTACTTATTGAAATGACTGTTAAGGTAAAATAATTAAGATGTAGTGTGTGGTTTATAATTCATGCAGAAGTGAAAAGTATGACAACAATGGTGTAACTGATGTGGGAAACAAAGGTTAAAGAAAAATTATTCAATTTCCTTACTACTTACAGCCCATTAACAAGTCCTTGAAAAAGGCTGAGTGATATTCCCTAGGGACTCAGCTGCCTGCACATTGACACTTTGCTAAGGGCAGAAGTCAATCTTAGCCTGACCCCCAGAATCCTGTAGGTCTACTTTAACGTACAAAAATTCCTTTGGAAACTTCCATTATTTCTACCTCGCCTTCCCAAGGTACATGTTGGCAATCACCCCTCAAGTATACATCTGAAGGACCTCATTGAGGAAGGGACAGATGGGGCTAGATAGGTAGGGGGCTAAGTAATCAGGCTCTCAGAAAACCCAGAAATCCTGAGGCATAACAAAGCTAGAGTTATGGGAATAAACCAGACCACCCTGCCCTGGGTGTCAGAGTGGGGTCTTTTAATGGCAGCCATTTTATGACTAGACCCCTAAAAAGAAGTCATTAAAGACATTATTACCAGTCCTAACTCAAATCAAGATATCACAAGGATGATAAGGCCACAAGCTCTCTGGTCAGTTCTAAATAAAAGACTGCAGTGGAGGCCATGTTGGCAACCTTGTCAGGACTCTTCTCACTCCTCAGAGCTTTTCTGGTATCCTTACTTAATAAAATTCTGTTGGTTTACTCTCTTTTGTCTGTGATACTCATTCTTCAACTAAGCGAGACAAGACCCTTGCTCTACTGCTTCCTAACCATTAAATTTGAGAGTACTGGAGTGCAGTGCTTCAGTACTACCTTATGTAGTAAGGTATTATTTGAAGGAAGATTGTGATAAATTAACAAAGCAAGTTGCAAAACCCAGAAAAATAAAATATTTAAAGTAGCTATTGATAAAATCAATGAAGAAGATGGTCTGTAAGTCAGTGTTTACAAAAATACTCTTAAAATATAAAGATACAGATTTTTAAAAATAGATGATGGCATCTTATTCTAATACTGCTCTAACAAAGTGGTATTGTGGGAGAGCAAGACCTTAGCAGATAAACAAAAATGACAGGGACACGCATAAATGGCAACAGCTTTATGCCTCTTTTTAATATGGATAAACTGGGAACTTCCAACATCAATTCTATTTCCATTTCAATTAAATGCATTTTCTCTACCCTGTGGTTTTCTTAATAACAATCCCTTTTTTTTAGCTTACTTTATTTTAAGAACACAGTACATAATACATATGTTACAGGATCTTTTGTCCTCTGGTGCCTGCAGGTCTTGGTCACACCACTTAAAAGAATGAAGATGTATAGACGAGACAGAGTGATGGGCAGCAAAGAAAGGTTTATTGAGCAATAGTACAGTTTATTGAATGAGAGAGTACAAAGCTCCCAAAGAGGGAGGGAACTTGAGAGGGTTGCCACTGGAATTTCTAAGTCTAGTGGTTTTTATGGGCTTGTTGGTGGGCTGTTTTAATCTTATTAACCCTCCATGTGTCTGTTTTCCAATTAGATTTTTTTCATCTGTATGTGGGAAAGGGAAGAGGGCTTATTCCAGGGTGGATGTCAAATCCATTTAAGGGTGGTTTCTTCTTAGGGTGGGAGTCCCTTGACGCTGCCTGCCTTTCTTCCAGCTATCTGCCAACCCATATAACATACAAAATACATATTATTCAACTATTTATTATTGGTAAGTTTTCCAATCAACAATAAGCTATTTGAGGGTTGTTGGGATGCATGGCTTGCTCAGTGGTTGAGCGTCTGCCTTTAGCTCAGGGCATGATCCCAGAGTCCTGGGATCGAGCCCTACATCAGGCTCTTCATAGGGAGCCTGCATCTCCCTCTGCCTATATCTCTGCCTCTCTCCCTGTGTCTCTCATGACTAAATAAAGTCTTTAAAAAATTGGGGGAGGTGTCAAAAATTACACATGGATTTTTGACTACACAGGAGGTCAGTGCCCCCAACCACTACCACTACCACCTTCCCCCACCGTCATTCAAGGGATGACTATATAGTCAGCAGGCAGGAGAAACCATACTACACCTTCAACATTTGCTTTGAAATTGCTGCAGCTGATTCCATAGTTCACAAGTTATGCACAAAATATTAGAACACAAACACCATACAAACAAGTTCTTTGACACTTTCTTGTTTTAGAGAGAGTGCCCATGAGTGGGGTGAGGCAGAAGGAAAAGGAGAGAATCTCAAGCAGTTTCCATACTCAGCATGGAACCTGTGTGGGGCTCAACCTCAGAGGACCCTGAGATCATGACCTGAGCAAAATCGAGAGTCAGACACTTGACCGACTGAGCCACCCAGGTGCCCCAAGTCCTTTGACATTTTATATCAAGGTTCACTTCTCCATTGTCCAATAACCTTTCCCTTATTTCTGCCTGAGACTTCCATCAGAATGGCTTTTACCATCCATATTCCTACCAGTATAATATTCAGGATTACTTAGACATTTGTTGAGAAGATTGAGGCTTTCTCTATAGTCTTCCTCTTTGCTTTCTTGGATCTCCCCAGAATCACCTTTAATGGTTTTTCTAGTATATACTTTGACGCCCTTCCGGCTTCTATCTGTCACCCAGTTCTGAAGCTGCTTTCACATTTTTAGAAATTTGGATTTTTAGGGGGATCCCTGGGTGGCTCAGCGGTTTGGCACCTGCCTTCAGCCCAGGGTGTGATCCTGAAGACCTGGGATCAAGTCCCATGTCGGGCTCCCTGTGTGGAGCCTGCTTCTCCCTCTGCCTGTGTCTCTGCCTCTCTCTCTGTCTCTGTCTCTCTGTGTGTGTGTGTGTGTGTGTGTGTCTCTGTCTCTCATGAATTAATAAATCTTTAAAAAAAATTCTGGATTTTAGGAGCAACACCCCACTTCTTGGTATCAGTTTTCTATCTTAGTCTATTCAGGCCACAAGGACAAAAACCCTATAGCCTGTGTGGCTTATAAACAGCAAGAATTTATTTCTTGTCATTGTGGAGGCTGCAAAGTCCAAGATCCAAGCACTGAAAAACTTGATGTTTGGTGAGTACCCAGTGCCTGGATCATAGACAGTTGCTTCCTTACTGTGTCCTCACATGGTGTAAAGAATGAGAGAGCTCTCAGGTTTCCTTTATAAGGACACAAATCCCATTAACAACGGTTATACCCTTCATGATCTAATTACCTCCAAATATTCCTGTCTCATAATACTTCACACTGGAAGTTGTCCAGTGACTTTTTCTAACTTTTTTTTTGGGGGGGGGGGGTGGCAGGGAGCAGAAACTATATTCCTGGTAATGTATGGTCACTGACATCTGTGTTCCTTGGAGTATGTTAAGCTTTGGTTCTCTAAAATTTCAATTTATTTATTGATATTTTCTATTTATGAAACACTTTTAAATCTTATGCTACTTCTTTAAGTTTGCTTTCCTTTTCCTGGAATGACTATTCCACCATTTGTGCAGGGCTAGGTGTAAACTCCAAAAAGAGAAAAAATCAAGAAAAGTGAACAGAGTTTAAGTGATCTATAAGACATCAAAAGTGGACTAGCATGTGCATTATTGGAGTTCCACAAGAAAAAAAGAAAAAGGCAGAAAGAATAGTTGAGGAAGTAATGGCTGAGAGTTTACCAAATTTAATGAAAGACTTAAGTATCATAAACATCCAACAAAGTCAAAGAACTCCAAATAGAATAAATACAAAGACATACAAAGGAGGCACAATATGATCAGACTTTGAAAGACAAATGACAGAATCTTGAATGCAAGAAGATAGCAATGACTAGTGGTATACAAGTACTCAGTATGATTAACAGCTGATTTCTTATAAGCTTCTAGAAATAATTATTATGAGAAAGAAAAGATGCAGTTTATTAATGTTAGAAATGATAGAAGAGACATTACTATGGATTTTATATTAAAGGATGATTAGGGATTATTAAGAATAATTTTATGCCAATTCAACAATTTTGGAAATAAACTCCCATCTTTGAAAAACTGGAATTACAAAAACAGACACAAAAATAAACAAATCTGAACAACAGCCTTATATCTACGAGAAAAAAATTAATTCATAATTAAGTGCACTCTGCCACAAATTCCAAGCTTTGTTGGCATTACTAGTGATTTCTACTGGACATTTAAGGAAAAAATAATACAAATCTTATATAATTATTTTTAAGAAAATAGTGGAAGAGTGTACACTACCTGACTCACATTTTGAGGGTAGAATTACCCTGGTAATAAATTTAGACAAAGACATTGCAAGACAATAAAACTGTAGACTAATATCCTTGATGAATATCCAAAAATCCTTTATGTATAATTAGCAAATTAGATTTGATACATAAAATAAATACTACTTTCCATCAAGTCTGGTTGACCTCTGAGTGCAAGGTTAATTTAATATTAGAAAATCAATATATATATATATATTTCACCTCATTGATAGACTAAAGAAGAAAAAAGTAATGATCTCAAAATAGAGTAAAATCATTTGATAAAGCTCAAAACACATTGTCATCCTCATTAAACTACAAATAGCATCTTAACCATAAAAAATAAAATCTACAAAAAGAGCATACGGTAAATACTAAACTTGATGGCAAAAGTCTCAATCTAATTTCAAGAAAAAGGTAAAAATATCTGCTCTTATCATTTCTTTTGACATTTGTTCTGAGCAATTTAATTAGCCAATAAAGAGATGCAGAAATCATTGACATAAGAAACTAAGAGGAGGGCAGCCTGGGTGGCTCAGCAGTTTGAGCACCTGCCTTTGGCCCAGGGTGTGATCCTGGAGTCCTGGGATCAAGTCCCGCATCAGGCTCCTTGCATGGAGCCTGCTTCTCCCTCTGCCTGTGTCCCTGCCTCTCTCTCTCCCTCTCTGTCATGAATAAATAAATAAAATCTTAAAAAAAAAAGAAATTAAGAGGAGTCTTTTTTCATAGACAACATGACCATGTATAAAATAATTCTGTAGAATCTATGGAAAACTGAATAGAATAACAAGGTTGCAAGATACAAGATTGATATAGCAAAATCAATTTTATAATTAAATAAGTTCTGAACATTTGGAAAAGACAAATATTCAAACAAAAGTTTACAATGCCAAAAAAAAAAGAAAATGCCATAATTGTATTGAATTATGTATAAGATGTATACACTGAAAAATACAAATCTTAGAAGACCTAAATAAATGAAAAGATACAGTAATGTTATTGGAAGACTCGATATTCTTAAGAAGTTAATTCCCCCAAATAAAACCGTATAGTTCTTGGACAGTCACATTCACAACTGCAATAGATTTCCTTTTCAAAATTGACAAGCAAATTCTAAAATATGTGGACATGAATGAGGACTTGGGAGAGCCAAAAAACATTCAAGTTGAATGATTTGAACGGCCTTATTTTAAGATTTCTCTTGTTATTGCATCGTCAAGACAGTGTGTGGTAATGGTATAAGGATGGAGATGGGTAAATACAATGATTGAAGATTTTATTTTCAGAATGCATGTGGATTTGACTTCTATTTCCCTCCTTGTTTTCTTCATAATTGTTAGTATGATGTTTACTCCAGTCATTAAATATCTTAATAATAATGAGGTGTCTCTGAAAAGATGTAGAATATTCAAGTTCTTTTCTGACAACCCATTTCAAAGCTGTCTTCGGTTTTTTCTTTAAGAAATAGAATCAGGGGGGAGGGGCAAGATGGCGGAAGAGCAGGGTCTCCAAGTCACCTGTCCCCACCAAATTACCTAGAAAACCTTCCAATCATCCTGAAAACCTACGAATTCGGCCTGAGATTTAAAGAGAGACCAGCTGGAACGCTCCAGTGAGAAGAGTTCGCGCTTCTATCAAGGTAGGAAGACGGGGAAAAAGAAATAAAGACACAAAAGGCCTCCGAGGGGGAGGGGCCCGCGAGGAGCCGGGCTGAGGCCGGGGCGAGTGTCCCCAGGAAGGAGAGCCCCGTCCCGGAGGAGCAGGAGCTGCACCGACCTTCCCCGCGGAAAGGGGCTCCCCGGGAATTGGAGCAGGATCCCCAGAAAGGCGGGGACGCCCTCGGGCTCCCTGGGACAGTAACAGAGGAACTGCGCCCCGGGAGATGCGCCGAGCTCCCTAAGGGCTGCAGCGCTCGGCGGGACCCGGAGCAGCTCGGAGGGGCTCGGGCGGCGGCTCCGCGGAGGGGGCTGCGCGGCTCCGGGAACAGCTCAGCGGCGGCGGCTCGGGCGGAGGAAGAAGCTCCGCGTGGAGGGGGCGGCGCGGCTCCGGGAACAGCTCGGAGGGGCTCGGGCTGCGGAAGAAGCTCCGTGGAGGGGGCTGCGGGGCGGAAGCGCAAATCCAACAGTGCAGGCCCCGGAGCACAGGGCGCCGGGACACAGCCCAGGATCCGGCCTCCCCCGGGACAGGCAGAGGCCGGGAGGGCCCAGGACAGCGAGGACGCTCCTGCCCCGAGCTGATCAGATCAGCGGCCCCGCCCGGGAGCCCCCAGGCCCTGCAGCCGGAGAGCCCCGGAGCTACTGCGGGAGCTGACTCCAGGGTCCCAGAGCTGCCCCCGCCACTGTGGCTTCCTCCCGGGGCCTCACGGGGTGAACAACCCCCACCGAGCCCTGCACCAGGCAGGGGCAGAGCAGCTCCCCCAAGTGCCAACACCTGAGAATCAGCACAGCAGGCCCCTCCCCCAGAAGACCAGCGAGACGGACCAGTTCCAGGGGAAGTCAAGGGACTTAAAGTAGACAGAATCGGAAGATACTCCCCCGTGTTTTTTTTTGTTTTTGTTTTTGTTTTTATTATTTTTTTGTTGTTTTTGTCTTGTTTTGTGCTTTTTTTCTTTCTTTCTTCTTGATTTCTGATTGCTTCCCCCACCCCACCCCCTTTTTTTTCTCATTTCTTTCTTTTTCTTTCTCTTTTTCTTCCCTCCCCCCCCCTTTTTTTTTCTTCTTTCTCTTTTTTCTTTTTCTCTTTTCTTTCCTTCTCTCTCTTTTTCTCCTTTTCCCAATACAACTTGTTTTTGGCCACTCTGCACTGACAAAAATGACTAGAAGGAAAACCTCACCTCAAAAAAAAGAATCAGAAACAGCCCTCTCTCCCACAGAGTTACAAAATCTGGATTACAATTCAATGTCAGAAAGCCAATTCAGAAGCACTATTATACAGCTACTGGTGGCTCTAGAAAAAACCATAAAGGACTCAAGAGACTTCATGACTGCAGAATTTAGATCCAATCAGGCAGAAATTAAAAATCAATTAAATGAGATACAATCCAAGCTAGAAGTCCTAACGACGAGGCTTGATGAGGTGGAAGAAGGAGTGAGTGACATAGAAGACAAGTTGATGGCAAAGAGGGAAACTGAGGAAAAAAGAGACAGGCAATTAAAAGACCATGAGGATAGATTAAGGGAAATAAGTGACAGCCTGAGGAAGAAAAACCTACGTTTAATTGGGGTTCCCGAGGGCGCCGAAAGGGCCAGAGGGCCAGAATATGTATTTGAACTAATCCTAGCTGAAAACTTTCCTAATCTGGGAAGGGAAACAGGCATTCAGATCCAGGAAATAGAGAGATCCCCCCCTAAAATCAACAAAACCCGATCAACACCTCGACATTTAATAGTGAAGCTTGCAAATTCCAAAGATAAGGAGAAGATCCTTAAAGCAGCAAGAGAAAAAAAGTCCCTGACTTTTATGGGGAGGAATATTAGGGTAACAGCAGACCTCTCCACAGAGACCTGGCAGGCCAGAAAGGGCTGGCAGGATATATTCAGGGTCCAAATGAAAAGAACATGCAACCAAGAATACTTTACCCAGCAAGGCTTTCATTCAGAATGGAAGGAGAGATAAAGAGCTTCCAAGACAGGCAGGAACTGAAAGAATATGTAACCTCGAAACCAGCTCTGCAAGAAATTTTAAGGGGGACTCTTAAAATTCCCCTTTAAGAAGAAGTTCAGTGGAACAATCCACAAAAACAAGGACTGAATAGATATGATGACACTAAACTCATATCTCTCAATAGTAACTCTGAACGTGAACGGGCTTAATGACCCCATCAAAAGGCGCAGGGTTTCAGACTGGATAAAAAAGCAGGACCCATCTATTTGCTGTCTACAAGAGACTCATTTTAGACAGAAGGACACCTACAACCTGAAAATAAAAGGTTGGAGAACCATTTACCATTCAAATGGTCCTCAAAAGAAAGCAGGGGTAGCCACCCTTATATCAGATAAATTAAAATTTACCCCGAAGACTATAGTGAGAGATGAAGAGGGACACTATCTCATACTCAAAGGATCTATCCAACAAGAGGACTTAACAATCCTCAATATAGGGATCCCTGGGTGGCGCAGCGGGTTGGCGCCTGCCATAGGCCCAGGGCGCGATGCTAGAGAGCCGGGATCGAATCCCACGTCGGGCTCCCAGTGCATGGAGCCTGCTTCTCCCTCTGCCTGTGTCTCTGCCTCTCTCTCTCTGTGACTATTATAAATAAATAAAAAAAAAATTAATTAAACAATCCTCAATATATATGCCCCGAATGTGGGAGCTGCCAAATATTTAAACCAATTAATAACCAAACTGAAGAAATACTTTGATAATAATACACTTATACTTGGTGACTTCAATCTAGCTCTTTCTATACTAGATAGGTCTTCTAAGCACAACATATCCAAAGAAACGAGAGTTTTAAATGATACACTGGACCAGATGGATTTCACAGATATCTACAGAACTTTACATCCAAACTCAACTGAATACACATTCTTCTCAAGTGCACATGGAACTTTCTCCAGAATAGACCACATACTGGGTCACAAATCGGGTCTGAACTGATACCAAAAGATCGGGATAGTCCCCTGTATATTCTCAGACCATAATGCCTTGAAATTAGAACTTAATCACAACAAGAAGTTTGGAAGGACCACAAACACGTGGAGGTTAAGGACCATCCTGCTAAAAGATGAAAAGGTCAACCAGGAAATTAAGGAAGAATTAAAAAGATTCATGGAAACTAATGAGAATGAAGATACAACCGTTCAAAACCTTTGGGATGCAGCAAAAGCAGTCCTGAGGGGGAAATACATTGCAATACAAGCATCCATTCAAAAACTGGAAAGAACTCAAATTCAAAAGCTCACCTTACACATAAAGGAACTAGAGAAAAAGCAACAAATAGACCCCACCCCCAGCAGAAGAAGACAGTTAATTAAAATTCGAGCAGAACTAAATGAAATTGAGACCAAAAGAACTGTGGAACAGATCAACAGAACCAGGAGTTGGTTCTTTGAAAGAATTAATAAGATAGATAAACCATTAGCCACCTTATTAAAAAGAAGAGAGAGGTGATCCCTGGGTGGCGCAGCGGTTTGGCGCCTGCCTTTGGCCCAGGGCATGATCCTGGAGACCCGGGATCGAATCCCACATCGGGCTCCCAGTGCATGGAGCCTGCTTCTCCCTCTGCCTGTGTCTCTGCCTCTCTCTCTCTCTCTCTCTCTCTCTCTCTGTGACTATCATAAATAAATAAAAATTAAAAAAAAAAAAGAAGAGAGAGAAGACTCAAATTAATAAAATCATGAATGAGAAAGGAGAGATCACTACCAACACCAAGGAAATACAAACGATTTTAAAAACATATTATGAACAGCTGTACGCCAATAAATTAGGAAATCTAGAAGAAATGGACGCATTCCTGGAAAGCCACAAACTACCAAAACGGGAGCAGGAAGAAATAGAAAACCTGAACAGGCCAATAACCAGGGAGGAAATTGAAGCAGTCATCAAAAACCTCCCAAGACACAAGAGTCCAGGGCCAGATGGCTTCCCAGGGGAATTCTATCAAACGTTTAAAGAAGAAACCATACCTATTCTACTAAAGCTGTTTGGAAAGATAGAAAGAGATGGAGTACTTCCAAATTCGTTCTATGAGGCCAGCATCACCTTAATTCCGAAACCAGACAAAGACCCCACCAAAAAGGAGAATTACAGACCAATATCCCTGATGAACATGGATGCAAAAATTCTCAACAAGATACTAGCCAATAGGATCCAACAACACATTAAGAAAATTATTCACCATGACCAAGTAGGATTTATCCCTGGGACACAAGGCTGGTTCAACACTCGTAAAAGCATCAATGTGATTCATCATATCAGCAAGAGAAAAACCAAGAACCATATGATACTCTCATTAGATGCAGAGAAAGCATTTGACAAAATACAGCATCCATTCCTGATCAAAACCCTTCAGAGTGTTGGGATAGAGGGAACTTTCCTCAACATCTTAAAAGCCATTTACAAAAAGCCCACTGCAAATATCATTCTCAATGGGGAAGCACTGGGAGCCTTTCCCCTAAGATCAGGAACAAGACAGGGATGTCCACTGTCACCACTGCTGTTCAACATAGTTCTGGAAGTCCTCGCCTCAGCAATCAGACAACAAAAAGACATTAAAGGCATTCAAATTGGCAAAGAAGAAGTCAAACACTCCCTCTTCGCCGATGACATGATACTCTACATAGAAAACCCAAAAGACTCCACCCCAAGATTGCTAGATCTCATACAGCAATTTGGTAGCGTGGCAGGATACAAAATCAATGCCCAGAAATCAATGGCATTTCTATACACTAACAATGAGACTGAAGAAAGAGAAATTAAGGAGTCAATCCCATTTACAATTGCACCCAGAAGCATAAGATACCTAGGAATAAACCTAACCAAAGAGGTAAAAGATCTATACCCTAAAAACTATAGAACACTTCTGAAAGAAATAGAGGAAGACACACAAAGATGGAAAAATATTCCATGCTCATGGATTGGCAGAATTAATATTGTAAAAATGTCAATGTTATCCAGGGCAATTTACACGTTTAATGCAATCCCTATCAAAATACCATGGACTTTCTTCAGAGAGTTAGAACAAATTATTTTAAGATTTGTGTGGAATCAGAAAAGACCCCGAATAGCCAGGGGAATTTTAAAAAAGAAAACCATAGCTGGGGGCATCACAATGCCAGATTTCAGGTTGTACTACAAAGCTGTGGTCATCAAGACAGTGTGGTACTGGCGAAAAAACAAACACATAGGTCAATGGAACAGAATAGAGAATCCAGAAGTGGACCCTGAAATGTATGGTCATCTAATATTCGATAAAGGAGGAAAGACTATCCATTGGAAGAAAGACAGTCTCTTCAGTTAATGTTGCTGTGAAAATTGGACATCCACATGCAGAAGAATGAAACTGGACCACTCTCTTTCACCATACACAAAGATAAACGCAAAATGGATGAGAGATCTAAATGTGAGACAAGATTCCATCAAAATCATAGAAGAGAACACAGGCAACACCCTTTTTGAAGTCGGCCACAGTAACTTCTTGCAAGATGCATCCACAAAGGCAAAAGAAACAAAAGCAAAAATGAACTATTGGGACTTCATCAAGATAAGAAGCTTTTGCACAGCAAAGGATACAGTCAACAAAACTAAAAGACAACCTACAGAATGGGAGAAGATATTTGCAAATGACATATCAGATAAAGGGCTAGTTTCCAAAATCGATAAAGAACTTATTAAACTCAACACCAAAGAAACAAACAATCCAATCATGAAATGGGCAAAAGACATGAAGAGAAATCTCACAGAGGAAGACATGGACATGGCCAACATGCTCATGAGAAAATGCTCTGCATCCCTTGCCATCAGGGAAATACAGATCCAAACCTCAATGAGATACCACCTCACCCCAGTGAGAATGGGGAAAATTAACAAGGCAGGAAACCACAAATGTTGGAGAGGATGCGGAGAAAAGGGAACCCTCTTACACTGTTGGTGGGAATGTGAACTGGTGCAGCCACTCTGGAAAACTGTGTGGAGGTTCCTCAAAGAGTTAAAAATAGACCTGCCCTACGACCCAGCAATTGCACTGTTGGGGATTTACCCCAAAGATTCAGATGCAATGAAACGTCAGGACACCTGCACCCCGATGTTTCTATCAGCAATGGCCACAATAGCCAAACTGTGGAAGGAGCCTCTGTGTCCATCGAAAGATGAATGGATAAAGAAGATGTGGTTTATGTATACAATGGAATATTACTCAGCAATTAGAAACGACAAATACCCACCATTTGCTTCAACGTGGATGGAGCTGGAGGGTATTATGCTGAGTGAAATAAGTCAATCGGAGAAGGACAAACAGTGTATGTTCTCATTCATTTGGGGAATATAAATAATAGTGAAAGGGAATATAAAGGAAGGGAAAAGAAATGTTGGGAAATATCAGGAAGGGAGACAGAACATAAAGACTCCTAACCCTGGGAAACGAACTAGGGGTGGTGGAACGGGAGGAGGGCAGGTGTTGGAGGGGAATGGGTGACGGGCACTGAGGTGGACACTTGACGGGATGAGCACTGGGTGTTTTTCTGTATGTTGGTAAATTGAACACCAATAAAAATTAATTTAAAAAAATAGAATCAAAAATACCTTTAAGGTGGGTAGCTAGGTAGTCAGTCAATTGATCGATCAATTTATGAAGGGGTCATAGCTTATTATTGTCAATATTTTAGCATAAAAATGCACTTTGCCAAGAATGCAAATACCTGTTCCAGGAAAAAAAAAAAAAACACATTAAAAAAAACTAGCAAATACAAAATTTTAACAGCTCATTAAATGAATTTCACCAGAGGTTATGACTGCTGGTTTTATAGTCACTACTTTAAAAATATAGTTTCTTTTCACAATATGTGATGTTCCTTCTGTTATAGGTTATCATGTATACTTGGCAAAATGTTATCACAAACATAGACTTAACATATTACTTTAAATTTCTCAGATGTCCAAGACTAAAGGTCAGGAAAAATATGGGGTAAAGAAACAGAATGAAGAACACATGGAAAGTGTGATGTAGGAGGCTTAAAGATGTATGATTAATGTCTAAGCATAAATAAGATATTCTGTAGCCTTATTTTCATAATGTAGCATTTCTGATGTAAATAGTTTATCATAATAAATGTCAGATAACATCGGGTCTGTGTGGGATGGAGTTACACTTAGGTCTAAAATGAGGTATGTCTCTTATAATGAGGGACAGTGAGAAATACCGTATGTTCCTTGCTTTCAAATTAGTAGTTCCATCTGTTTAACTAGTGGCAATTTCATCCCAAGATGCCTGGTGATTTGCGAAGATTCTGGAATGTGATAAACACCTTCCTTCTAGTATATGATAACTCCCAGGCCACTGAATCCAGAAAGTAGTTAATGCAAAATGATGATAAGAGCACTAGTAGAATATACCAGAAATTACAAAATTTGAGTCCAAATTCCTAGTTACTAACTCACACATCAGTAATTATGCCAAATATTGCTGTGGTCAAAACTGCTTAAGTTTGATGCTTAGAGTAAAATGAAAATATGTGGCTCTTCCTTGAAAGTTATTAAGAATTTTAAGACAGTGACACTAGTGTTCAAGCAAGAGTGGGTCCCTTTTACACTGAGGATTTGTATAAACTGTACATATTGTATGTCCACAAAGCTAGCCTGACTGTAGTTCTATACTTCAAATATTCCATTAAATTTAAGCTATGACATCAAAACTAAGATATGCCACTAAATTTAAAACAGCTTATTATAGGTTAAAAATCCACCTCAATGTTAAGGGCACTTGAGTGGCTCAGGGAGTTAAGTGTCTGCCTTTGATTCAGGTCTTAATCCCGGGGTCCTGTCTGGCTCCCTGCTCAGTGCTTCTCTCCCTCTCCCTCTGCCTTTTCCCCTAGTCCCACCTCATGTCCTCTCTTTCATAAATAAATAAAATCTTAAAAACACACTTCAATATTAATTTAAAAATTTAAATAAAAGAAGAACCATATTTATACAAATGTTAGGTTGAATTGTGCAAAGTATATCTTTAATTGAATGTGGTGTTTAACATAATTTAACCTCTGAAATGCACACATTAAACTTAATCTATATGAAGTAATAATTTCCCTCTTCCCACCTTTTGCTTGCTTCTACTTCTTTATATTTTTTTGTTTTGTAAACTTGGTAAAGTTCACATGTTTGTTTGAAGAGTTGCGTATCCTTAGATATACTTAAGTGGCAAAGAGCTTATTGGTAGGAAGTTTCAAAATCCTGCAGGAATAGCCACTAGGTTACCTGAGGACTTTGTGCCTTTTGGCAATGCTCTGATTTTCTATGAATTCTATATCTAGTGTGTTCTACAAAATAGGGGGTACACTCTAGAGTTATATTGCTTAGGTCCAAATCCCAACGCAATCAATATCTGTATCTCCGGAGTTGCTTAATTTTTTTTTTCTAGTTTTTCATCTGTAAATCTAACACTTGCTGAAATAAGTACAAATAATACTAGTTATACTTACCTCATAGAATTAATGAGAACTAATTGAAATAATCTGTGGGACTCTTTCAACATAGTTTTAATATAATATTTATTGAATAAAGTTTAGCTAGTATTGTGATATGCATTATTTTGTATTCTTTGTGTTACCCATGAGTCACAAGGAATTAATCCCTTCTACTGTACAGGGAATAATTACAAGTACTGATAGCAAAAGACATAAAATAGTGAAGAATTGAAAGCAATCACCAGTTTTTTGTTTTGTTTTGTTTTGTTTTGTTTTGTTTTGTTTTAAGTAATAGTGCAGATCTGAGGAACTCTGAGAGAGTAAATAGAACTACAGTCTATCTTGAAGGGTTTTTAGAGATTATCTAACTGGGTGTACTTGAGAATGTTACCCAACTAAAATATATTTTGAAAAACTAAAATTTAGAGTCCATCGTGATCATTAATTACAAGTACAAAAAAAATTACAAGTACAACTTAGAGAGTTCTAAAATAAACAGGTAATGCTTAGGAGTGACAAGAGCAACCTATATGTAATTCCATATGTTTTTTTTTTTCAGGATGGGCTGTTTTACCCATCTTCAACCTTGTACCATTGCCCCCACCCCACAACTCTTTTTGCAAGATTAAGACTATTTGCACTGCTCACTTGCCCAACCTTTTCTACTTTTGTTTCTATGAAGTTACATCTTGAAATAATAGGCAATATTGTTCCAAAGGAGGCTTCCCTTCTTGGATAATGAGGTTAGGGGAAATTCATTAGCCTTACTGGTGAATCCCACCTGTAACCTGTAATGTCAGGTTGTTTGTTTGTTTGTTTGTTTGTTTAAAGATTTATTTATTTTAGCAGGGGAGTGAGGAGGGGATGATGAAGAGGGAAAGAGAGGGAATCCCAAGCTGACTCCCCACTGAGCATGGACCCTGGAGCTAGTTTCATCTCAGGACCATGAGGTCATGACCTGAGCCGAAATCAAAGAGTCCGATGCTTAAGGGACTGAGTCACCCAGGTGACCCAGCTGCAATACCAGTTTTTAGCTACTTTTTAAGCTTCATATGTACCTCAAAGACTTGTACACATGAGTCAGTTTGAATGGAGTTTATCAAAGTCTCATAGTATATTTGAACATGATGAGCAAAGCTCTCATTTTAAGTATATGTTACTGAGTGACAAAATCCATGATAACTTCATGGCTTAAAATAATAGGAATTATTATTTCTCTTTGACCTTTAGATTGACAGGGCCTAGGAAATAGTGCTAGCTTAGTATCTCACATGCAGTTGCAGGCAGATAGCACCTGGAGCTGCCGGCATCTGAAACCTCTATGCATTGGATATCCAATATAAAATTTTTCAATGACATTATGGTGCCTTAGTACTCCTTCACCTCTCAACATAGTGGCTTTATTGCTGACACCTTGATGGTCTCAGTATAGTTGCATTTCTTACATGATGGCTGACTTCGAAGGGAAAGTATTATTATAAGGCAGCCAGAAGGAAGATACCAGTCCTCTCGATGACTAGGCCTAGAATCAGCTACGGTCATTTCTACAATATTTGATTTTTCTGTATCAGTCACATGACAGGCCACATCCAGAGGGTAGAGATATTGATGGATTTTAGTGGAGGAAAGGCATGTGTCTATTGAGAGAGTGGGAATGAATTGTAGCATATGGGACACAAGCTACTGCAACTTTTATTGGCATAGACCATAACCTTTTCTTCCTACCTCTGTACTTTCCTTCTTTTCACAAACGTATATTGAGTATCTACTCTATGCCCCCAAATGCATTAGGCACTAAACTCATTTATCCCCTTTCATTTATAATTAGAATTGTGCTACAATATACACACACCAAGATGTTTTTTTAATGACATCAACTATTTCCAATTTACATTAGAAAGTACTGTTTATCTGAACAAAAAAGAAAAAAAATACAATACATTGGCAATAAGTGATTTATTAAATGGAAAATCTCATTTTATTTACTTAGCTATATACATGTATTATTTTTCTCTTCTTGTAATGCTTGTTTTCTGAATTCTATGTAAGCATTATTAGCAAAAAGACTTAAAATAACTTCTTTAAAATTTTTTTCTTACCTAGCACAATGTTCAATACATTTCTATCAAATTGGTAACAAAAAAAGATGTGTTGTTAAATCCTAATAATAGGCATCTTGGTTTACTTGCTTACTTTCCCAAAAGCAATTATTATTAATTTTCGATTGAGAGAATATGCTTTTGAATTTGAAAATCCAAAGAAATTCTACTTTAGAGGTAAATAGGAAATTCGTGGGTAATTTCTATCAACATATCACTGCTAACAAATAACATGTACATGTACTGGCACCATGAGAATTTTGTGAGAATTAATCACATCATGATTCTAAGTCACCTTGAAATATATAGAAGTATGTTAAAAGGAAAAGAAGGCTAATAACATGTTATGTCTATACTAAAATGTTTGCTCCTATGATAATGAATGCCAGTATTTTCTGACAGCTCTTCCGGAAATTCTTGTTTTGTTCCATCATTTTTGTTCCTTTGATATTCAGCTATATATAACTCACACTATTTTCTAACCCATCAGCAAAAATATTCAAATACAAACAGTAGAAATGTTAATGCAAGCAGTGAAGGTTTGTTTTCTTCTCAAAATTCTGTGATTTAATATACAGTTTACAATATGTGGTTATAATTCTTTCTCTCATACAAGCTTTCAAAAATAAAAAGGTATATTTTCCTTTGATCTGAAAAAGGAAAAGTAGGAAAGAATTTATCTTCTTCAACAGACTGTTTTTTTTCCTTAGAGAAATTAACATAGCTATGGATTTGCTTCAGTTGAATAACCTGCTTTTAATGCACAAAATCAGACATGGAAGGTATTAGGCACTTATATTTAGTGAGGGGAAGGGTTTAAGATATCTCAGATTTTCCTGAAAGGAAATACTGAGGCATATTTGTTATTGCTATAGATGGATGTGTATACTAAATTTTTAGCTACATTTACTTCCACAGCTTAATATCATATATTTATAGTATTTAGTTACAGGTTTGATAGTAAAATAATAAAAATATAAAATAAAAAATTTTAAAAACCTGATTTAAAGATGGCAAACAGACTGGGAAAATTCATATTAAAATTACTTCTCTGGCTGTTACATAAGGTTGTGTTGGAAATTGCCTTTTGTTCTCTCTGTAAATAATTTCTAATTCTTTAACCAGAATATGTTGTTTGTTAAATTCATTCTTACCTTCATAGGATTTAGTTGAGGATTTAAGATTCACAGCTGGAAGAATATAATCATGCTATTTTGGACACAAGAATTCTATGGTTATAACTCCACAGGGTTTACTAATAGAGTGAAATTCACCATATAAGCTCTGATTATATATCTGGTTGATTATTAGTAATATCTTTGAAGATAAGATTCTAAAGTTTTATAAACGTAAGTATTATAGTATCTTCATTGAGGGTTACAGATAAACAGAATTTGGAGAAATCTGAAAAGAAATCTGAAAAGACGGTCCCAAAGTGGAGTCCATACTAGCTTGCCACTTGTTTGAACTTATTATCTATTACTTTGTCTTGTGACCAACTGTACACCTAATATTGAGGTGTATGTACTCTAGTATTTACCCCATATTGGATCATAGGGTAAGAAGCATGTGGGTGAATTTGATACATCCTCCTAAAGTATCAATAATAATAACAGACTGAAGAGGGTATACATCTGCAGTAAAGTTAGGGTTGGCAGATTTAGTAAATAAAATATAGGACTCGGTTAAATTTAAATTTCAGGTAAATAATAATTTTTTTTAGATATAAGTATGTTCTTTGCAATATTTGGGGCATACTTATAGTAAAAAATTGTCATTTATCTGAAATTCAACTTTAACTGAACAATTCCTAAAGTATTAACAGAAACAAAATACATTAAGATGTAAACATTTTATATATTTTAAAAATAGAACAAGACAATTTGATAGTATTTTCTTTTAGAGTAACATTATATTCTCAGAACTACCACTATTTCCTCCACCTAGGCTAATTATTTAATTTTACTTTTTTTACGGTAGTAAGAACACTAAACATGAGATCTACCCTTTTAACAAAATTTAAGTGCACAGTACATTATATTATGTATATTATGTTGTGTAGTAGATCTCTAGAACTTGTTCATTTGTGTAACTGAAACTTCATATTCATTAAACAGCAAACCCTACTTTCTCTCCTCTTAGCCTCAGTAATTTTACTTTCTGCTTTATGAAATTGACTATTTCAGCCACCTCATATGATTGGAGTCATATAATATTTGTCTTTTTGTGATTGGCTTATTTTTTTCATCAGGATATCTAGGTTCATATTGTCAATGACAGAGTATTCTTTTATTCAAGCTGAATAATATTCCACTGTATATAAATGTATATAACACATTTTATTTATCTCTTCATCCATTGATGGACATTTAAGTTATTTCCATGTCTTAGCTGTTGTGAATAATACTCCAGTGAACATGGAAGTGCAGATACCTCTTTGCAATTCTGATTTCAATTCTTTGGTATATGTATCCAGAAATGGGATTAATGTATCATATGGTAATTCTATTTTTTATTTTTAAAATATCCTCTGTACTGTTTTCCATAGCGGCTATACCATTTTACCTTTCCACCAACACTATAAAAGAATTCCAATTTCTCCATATTCTTACCAACACTTTTATGGATATATAACATTTTTATAATAGCCATCCTAACAGGTGTGAAATGATGTTTCATTGTGGCTTTGATTTACATTCCTTGATGTAATATACATATACAAAACCTTTTGATTTTCTTTGGAGAAAAGTCTATTCAAGTCCTTGGCTTATTTTTAATTAGATGATGATTTTACTATTGAATTGTATGAATTATATTTTGAGTATTAATCTCTTTTCAAATATATGTTTTGCAAATAATTTTTCCCATTTTCTAGATTGCCTTTTCACTCTGTTGGTTGTTTCTTTTGCTGTGCAGAAGCTCTTTAGTTACAATCCCATTTGTCTAATTTTCTCTTGTTGCTTATATGTTGATGTTCTATCCAAGAAATCACTGCCATGACAATGTCATGAAGCTTTTCTACTACCATTTTCTTCTAGGTGTTTTACAGTTCTGTTCTGGATCTCACTTTAACTTAACCCATATGAATTTATTTTTGTGAATGGTGTAGGATAGGAGTTCAGTTTCAGTCTTTTGCGTGTTGCTACCCACTTTTCCCAGCACCATTTATTGAAGAGATTATCTTTCCCCATTGTGTATTCTTGGCACCAGTGTTAAAGATCAGGTAATCATTATATGGGTGGGTTTATTTCTGGGCTCCATTCTGTTCCATTGGTCTATATATCTGTTTTTCTTTTTTAAATGCCAGTGCCATTCTGTTTTAATTACTATAGCTTTGTAAAATTAGGAAATGTGATATCTCAAGCTCTGTTCTTTCTCAAGATTGCTGCAAAAGCTTCCCACCTCTTTTCCTTTGTTCCTAGCTGACCAGCATCAAGACAGTGCTGATTCTTTCAGTCCTCTATCTTAGATAAGATAGAAGCCATTCCCTTAGAAAGCCCATCGAAGGGCAGGGGACTGTGACCATTTACCCTCTATCCACGTGAGGAGGAAATTACAGCTCAGGGTGCTTTCTGTCCATACTGAGCTTTGTCACCTAGAGGGAGGGGCTCATGTGGGTAAAGTGAAATTGTTCTTGTCTGTTTCAGGGCAGCTTTTCTTGGTTTTATGCCCATTTAGTTACTGAAACTTCTTAACTGGACTCTGAACCTCTCATAAAGATATTTTAGTCCTTATATCATTGTTAAGTAGTGTTTCTGTGTAAGAATAAGGGATGAAACTTCCTATTCTATTATCTTGCTGATGTCACTTCTCCCAGAACTGCTACCATTAACTGTTCATTCTTCTTGAGGAGTCATTTTGGTGAATATTTTTGAGAAGCATTTCCATAAATACAAAATCATTAATTCACGGGTTTAAAAACATGACTGCTAATTTTTTGACACTTCTCTATGGAAATGGAGGATTAATATCTTTTTTCCTTGAAATTGGGCAAATCTATCAGTGTTTGGAGTAATTAAATATACTGGAAATAAAACTAAGGCCGAAGGGATCATTTAGCTTCTCCCTTGGGTTCAAAAGAACATTTTCTGTTTAGCTCTGGGATGCCATGTCAGAAGCCTCACCATCCTGAGGTTAGAATATTGTGAGAAGCTCAGGTTTCTTCGGAGGCCTTACATAGACATTTTGATAAACAATTCAAATACACCTAACTTTGTAGTCATCCCAGTCTAGGTGCCAGTCTTGTGAGTGAAGAACCTCACAGATGATTCCAATCCCCCATCATTCAAGCAAACCCCAGCAGTTTAAGTCTTTCCAGCAAAGTTCCCAAACATTGTGAAGCAGACACAAGGCTTTCTTGCCATGTCCTATCTGAGTTTCTTACCAAATTTTGTAGCAGATTATAACAGCAACTGATAACTGGAAAGGTATATAACTGAAAAGTTTAAAGTGTTAACTGTTGCTAAGATAATAACATACTATTTTAAAAATATTTTTATATTTTCAGAGGGGATCCCTGGGTGGCTCAGTGGTTTGGTGCCCGCCTTCGGCCCAGGGCGTGATCCTGGAGTCCCCAGGATCGAGTCCCACGTTGGGCTCCCTGCATGGAGCCTGCTTCTCCCTCTGCCTGTTCTCTGCCTCTCTCTCTATGTCTCTCATGAATAAATAAATAAAAATTTAAAAATAAAAATATATTTTCAGAACTGAGAGCAGAAAGATGGCTTAGAGTAATTTAGTTTGAGCTATTTAAAATTTAATATGCCTGTCAGTCACCTGACGATCTTGTAAAAATACAACTTTTGATTTAGTAATTCAGTGGTGAGAAAGAAATAATACTTTTCTAACAATTTTCTACGTAATGCTGATGCTGCTGGTCCAAGGCCCAGCTTCTGAATAGCTACTCTACTTTCCTCATTTTTAATTTGAGAAAATTTGAGATTTAAAGTGATTAAATAGCTGCCTAAAATTGGCAACAAATGGTGGTAAGCCAGGTTGTATTCCTTAGCAAAGCCTGTGGTTGTGGATTATCAAGAGAGAATTATAAATGGAGAAGAGCATTCTTTGGGATAACTCATATCTCATATCAGTCACTGTGTTAAGTACTTTTATGTAGGTTATCTCACTTTTTTTTTCCTCTATAGTACTTTAAAACAGATAATTTTATGCTCAAATTAGAGAAGAGAAAGTTAAACTCTAGAGAGTTCAAATGATCTATTGGAGCAGGTTGATGAAGCAAGGCTTGAATCCAGAGCTTTGGGCATTAAGGCTTTGATTGTAACTATGGCATAAAGTTTTCATGGGCACTGGAGAATGGGTGGCCATGCTAAAAATGAAATGAAAAAAGGAAAAGAAGCATCTCATAGACAACAGTGGGATTAAGGAAAATAAAATTTCATGTTTTATAACTCTACCAGAAACTACATCTATTCATACTACTTAGGATTGATCAAAGCACTATCAAAGCATAGTTTTTTTTTTTTTTGCTTTCATCTAGCTATAAATGCTAATATTTATTTATCTAACCATTTATTCATTCAATTAATATTTATTGAATAAGAATACCTTTCACATTCAGTTCCATGTAGATGGATATAAACATGAACAAGAAATCAACGTTTCCTTCATGATAGTCTTAAAATTTTATTTAAAATTTTTATTTATTTATGATAGTCACACACACACAGAGAGAGAGAGAGAGAGAGAGGCAGAGACATAGGCAGAGGGAGAAGCAGGCTCCATGCACCGGGAGCCCGACGTGGGATTCCATCCCGGGTCTCCAGGATCGCGCCCTGGGCTAAAGGCAGGCGCCAAACCGCTGTGCCATCCAGGGATCCCATGATAGTCTTAAAATTAATTGCAATTGTGTGTGATGAATATTAGGATAGGCAGTGTATGGCAATTACCTAGAATATACGGATATGTGCTAACTGATCTCACATGGTTGATAGAATACAAGAAGTAGTACAGATAAAAGTGTTTGCTATATAGAAAACCTCAATACATGTTATTTTTCAATTATACCTCCTTCTACTGCTGCCTCCAACCAGTCAAATTGCACTTACCTGATTTAGAATAAACTCTAATGTCTTCTCTCAGTGAATTATTGAAAGTAATATGACATGAAAATGTGGTTAAAATAGTATAATTAGACTCTTTTAAAAAGAAAATACTTAACTTTTAAAATTTCAGTATTTAAAACCACCATTGAGAAAGCTAAGTAGTCTCATTATTTTTACTGTAGGGAGAATAGGGACAAATATTCATGTACTTTTTTTTACCTGCTAAAGTATAATATTCTGCTAATATTTTATCTGCTAAAGTATAATATTCAAAAACTTAAAAACACGATTCTCATAAATATATAATGAGTATGTGTCAAAGAGTTTATTCAACTAATTAGTGAGGAAACCAGTCAGATATTAAAATTGGTTTAGAGAGCATTTGAAATGCTTATTTTTTATTAGACAATTAATAAAAAATGTTAGTATAAAATTGCTAGATTAGATACAAAACTAGTTAATTGTTCTACATTGGAGAGAATTTTCTTTTTAAAACCAGATCATTAGATTTATTTCCTCTCTGAATGATAATCTCATAAAAATCTGAGTAATAAGAATTTCACCAGATCTGGATACTTAAATGAATTATCTTTTTTTTAAATGAATTACCTTAATATTATTTTCCATTATGTTTATAAACATTTCTAAAAGCTATTTTTGATTGCAAAAAGGGGCAGGTTTCATTCTGTATGGCCTGATTGTCTACATAGATGCAGCAAGATATAGACCTCCTTGAGTTTGAATTATAAATCTAGACCCATATAAATCAATTGAGGAACCACTGAGCCAGAGAATTAACCACTGTCTAGAAAATATAATATAGTATTATTTATTTGTGTATTGGTTTCATTTTGAGATGCCTCGAATTTGCTAAAGTTTCTGGTCTGCAAGAAGTGGTCTTCCTAACATCCAAGAGGTCAAGTCTTACTTAGCAAGCCAGATATCCTGAAAGTTTAGCAGACATTGGCCTTATGTGGAAAACCAATTCTTGAACATGATTAAACCAGAAACAGAAACAAAAATACAAAATCATTAGAGAAGAAAAAAATAAAAGAGGAACGGACTCAGAGAGTTAAAGTTCTACTGCCACTTGGGATTCATCCTTGGATAAGAAAATATGTGTCAGGACTTAAGCAGACCATGAGGCATACTTTTTAAGCAACACTGTTTAAATGATTGTCAGATTACTCCCCTTGGGTGTGTTAACAAGACAAACTCTAAAACTATTGAGGTGTAATCTCCCAAAAGTTAAGAACATAACTCCTAAAAATATGTGATGTGTATGTATTAAAATTTTATTCAAGTCATTAATAGGAGATGCATTAAGATTTTCAAAGACCATAAAAGATATGAGGTATTTACATCTAGTTTAATAAAGGAATTTTTGGATAAATTTCTGGGTTAAGTACAAAACTGGCTAATCTCCAACTGGATATTTAGTCTAACCACTGGTGTTACCATTTTTACTATGTTATATGCATCTTGACTGGAAAAAATATGTGTTTATTATGTAATTTCACAGTCTCTATAATTATTAATAAATAGCCTTAACAGATCTCTTTTTTTTTTTCTGAAAATCCAGTGAAGTTGAATTTTACTTCTTTTTCCTGAAGACTCTTAAAATTCAATACGTCCATATTTTTGGAAAAGCATACAGTGGATAATCACTCCTAAAACTTTCTAAGACAGATTTCCTCCCAGCTTACCATCGCAGTATATTTATCTTTATCTCATTCCACTTTTTGCTTGATTTTGGTCACAACTGAAATCCATTGTCAATGAAGAACCCCTTTTTTGAGACTGTCTTGAAAATTGGTGGGGCAAAAATCAGATTTCACCAGAAGACTTAAAGTTTTCTTAAATTATTTGTTTAAGAACAAACCATATAATAACATTTGCATTCATTTTTAAAAGATGTATCAAGTATCTATTTTCCTTTTAAAAAAGAAGGGTATTGGGGTTCCTGGATGGCTCAGTCAGTTAAGCATCTGACTCTTGATTTTGGCTCATGTCATCATTTCAGGGTTGTGAGATCTAGCCCTGAGTCGGGCTCAGCACTGGGCATGGAGCCTGCTTAAGATTTTCTGTCTCCGTCTCTCTGTGCCGCTCTGTCCCTCCCTGTCTAAAAACAAATACATGAATAAATACATAAAAATAAGGATATATTTTTAGGTACATAATTATTTCTATACTAAGCCTATTAAGAAGCTCCTGAGGAACTTCTGAGAGTTTTTGTGACTTTGTGACTTTGTGGATGTTTATGAGTCTGAATGCCTATAAACTACATAAAACATTCTGAAATTTTTAAACAGCATCTCTGAAATATCCCATACTGGGCATTTCATCTATGGCTTTCTGGGATATTATAGTGGTCATTTAACCCTCAGCATACCAGGAAAAATATAAGTGAATGAATATTGTCACACATTCTTTTGAGAAAATGGAATGGTCCTTGGCCATGATGAAGTTCTTCCCATTGAATGTCTAACTGGAAGTAAATAGCACATTTTCTTTTTGTCCTTAGTTATTCACTGTAAGGTTTACAGATTTTCTTTTTGTCCTTAGATTATATGATTTTGATTTATAGCATTATATGATCAATTTCACTATTATGATTAATGTCAACAGCTGTTTTGAATAATTTTGCATTCATTTTGATTCATATAAGAATTATAAAATGTCTTCTTTTAGTTTTTTTCTCTTTGCTATTAAAAGGATAAATTAAGGCAGTCTCTTTTTGGGGCACCTGGGTGGCTCAGTTGGTTAAGCGTCTGTCTTCAGCTCAGATCATGATGTCAGGGTCCTGGGGTTGAGTCTTTCATCGGGCTGCCTGCTCATGGGGGAGCCTGCTTCTCCCTCTCCTGCTCCCCCTGCTTGCACTCTCGGGGCTCATTCTCCATTAAAAAAAAAAGATATTTTTTTTCTAGGGGTGGGTAGGGGCAGAGGGAGAGGTAGATAAGCAGACTAGACTCGCTGCTGAGTGGGGAGACCAACACAGGGCACAGTCTCAGAATCCTGAGATCATGACCTGAGCCAAAATCAAGAGTCAGATGCTTAACTGACTGAGCTATTCAGGCATCCCTACAGGATAAATTGAAACATTCTAAATTCTCAACTTACACAGTGAAATCTAAAGGCAGAATACATTATTGCAAAGCGATGTAATAATTTTGGCAATACACTAAGAAAGCTGAAAGATGGTCAGTTTCTTATTGTACCGTCTTTCTAGGTGATCCCATCATTCTCTTTCATTTTCTTTTTGTTTTAGACTTATTTTAGCATAGTTGGGAATAATAAATGAGCAATGATTAAGTAATTCTTAAGAAAATTAAATAACAATATTTCAGTGTCTGAGAAATACAGTTAGTTGGCCCTTGGACAGCAGGGAGTTTGGTAGTGCTGACCCCCTGTGCAACCAAAAATGTTTGTGTAACTTTTGACTCTCAAAACCTTGGCTTCTAAACCAAACCAAACCAAATCAAACAAAATAAACAAAACACTTGGCTGCTAATAGTCTACTGTTAACTAGAAGCCTTACTGATAACATAATTAATTAACATGTTTTGTATGTTTATTATATACTATATTCTTTTTTATATACTATATTCTTAAAGCAAGCTAAAAAGAAAATATTAAAATCATGAGGAAGAAAAAAATGCATTTATAGTACTATACTAAATTTATTTAAAAAATAATCTGTGTATAAATGGACCTGCCCAGTGCAAAGCCATGGGTAAACTATATAAGGTCACTAAGATCCAATGTATACGTGTTAGATTTATAAAAAGATGCAGTGAGTGTATATTTTAATTGTGAGATAGGATGAGTTTTATTCAATTAAAAAAATAATAAATTTCTCTTGTTGTTTAGAGGACAGCTAAAAAAAAAAATAAAATGTCACAAAAGATCAGCTCTTATGAAGAGTTAGAACTTTTCAAACAAGAAACTCAAAAACTAAAATTGGGTCCAGTGGACCCTGATGGCCTACCAAATGGAGTGAAACTACCATTGCATAGGTAATAGGGTATCAGTCAGAATTAGTTGCATAGTTATGTTAGAAGACAAGAAGCTGACAATCCATATGGTTATAAATCAATGGGAAACAATTTCTTCTACTGGTCACATATAAATAAAATCCCAGTTGTTGTGAATATGATCACACAAAAAAGCAAAAATATTCTTATACTCCCCTAAACTATGTCTAACCAACATTCTTCATGATAAAACTGAAAGTATCAATGAGATGAGTTTAAGTTGCTAATTTCATGATAAGATAATCATTAGGTTGAACAAATACAATTTTACTTGTGTAACTTTTGAAGCACTGTAGGTAACATTTTTTACTTCTCATTAATCAAAAATAATACAAAAATATGATTAACCATTTTCTGGTATTCTTTGTATCATCAGACTTCCTAAAAATATATTCATTGACATAATCTGATAGGGTATAGTCTATAAGGATGAATTAACAAAGTAATCATGTAAAAATAGTTTTTAAAATAAATCTTAATATTTTCTTCAAAAATAGACTTTTTGTATGCATGTAATGTTATGGAATGGCAATCCATTCAAGTATTGTTTATCATATTATGCATCGTACTTATTATATTAAATCGTAATCATTTGCTTTTCCTCCATATCCAGTCACGTCTTTTTTGATGATGATGATGATGATGATAGAGAGGGAGGGACAGAGGGAGAGAAAGAATCTTAACCAGAATCCTCACCCAGCCTGGAGCCCAAGGTAGGGCTCAATCTCAGGACTGTGAGACCATGACCTGAGTCAAAATCAAGAGTTGGATGCTTAACTGACTGAGCCACCTAGACACCCCAAAATATCCAATCACACTTTGAGCTTTATAAAATCAACTAGTATATCTTGATCTTAAAGCCTGGCACTGAGAGTCATAGTATAGGAGAGACTTAAATACATTTATAATGTTGCAAATAGGATTTCTGAAAATTTAGTTAATTAATTTATTCATTCCAAAAATATTTGTCAAGTCCCTGCTGTGGTTTGGGCACTCTTCCAGACCTAAACTCTAAGAAGTCAATAAATTTTTCTTAGATGAATGGGCATGTAAAATAAAATTTACCTATTGTTTTAATAGGTTAGCTTCTTAGAATGTCAACTTCTCTTTACCTAGGAAAGAATGATAACCCTTGTTTAGATGTGATTACATTCTAGATAAGTAGATGTTAGATAAATATCTCAGTTTGAAGGCCATTTTACTTTATAACCCAAAAATTAGAGGAGAATGTTCTATTTTATTAGTCAGGAAATATATTTTTCCTATGTTTTGGTAAGCTATTTACTTGCTACAGTTACTTTAAATAGTTTTTCTACAAGATCTGTTTATTCAGGCCTTTAGGCATAAATAATGCCATAGAAAATTAATAGGTTTTGGCTACATCAACATATACTTTATGTATATTATCATACCTTTTATTATTTTTTATTGAATTTTATTAAGAGCTTATTTGTTCTTTCTACACAGGGATTTACACTTTCACTGTGTAATCTAATGTCTATGGAATCATCTTAAAGATTCAAATTCTACCAAAGATATATGACTGGAGTCCCCGGAGGTCATTCTGTGCTTAGGCCAATAAAAATAATTATTTTAGGTGTGCTGACATATCTCTTTCATGATACCTTAAAATGGATATTCTTTAAGATGCTATTTCAATTCAGTAGTATCTTAATGGTATTTCACTTTTCCACTTAAAAGTTGTCTTCTAGGAATATTTACTATATGATTAGGACTAAAATTACAGAATTGTAAGAAGGAAATATTTACTAAAGAGGGCTATATGACTGTGTCTCAAAGAGATATTAGGATTCTAGATGTGTATGTGCATAAAAAGGATAATCTTCCAAAATACTGTTCTTAAAAAATATTTTGCCACGCATATTTGAAGAATTCACATTTTTTATATTTCTCAAGTAATACGAGGACTGCATGTGCTTATTTTTTTTATAATTTTAATATTAATGGTAGAGGAGGGAGGGACATATAAATCCTTAACTGAAATCTAAAGCCTCATCTCTGATTTAAAACACATT
This sequence comes from Vulpes lagopus, assembly GCF_018345385.1. Taxonomy (NCBI): domain Eukaryota; kingdom Metazoa; phylum Chordata; class Mammalia; order Carnivora; family Canidae; genus Vulpes; species Vulpes lagopus. Next base: position 38,694,366 of record NC_054839.1, on the reverse strand, counting down.
ACTGTTTACAGACAGTATTTCAGAATGTCAACATGAATGGAAGTGTCAAATTGATGCTTAATACTAATTTGTTTATTTATGCTTGACTGCACTTAGATGGTAAAAAAGGTAGGTATCAAAAATAAAGATTATTTTGAGACACTGAAGTAGGTTTCCCTTTGGTTTCAATGCCATAAATCCCATTAGTGTTAATTGGATATTTACATGTGCATTGAGAGAATAATATACCTCATTATTCTTGAGTAGCAGCTACTGACTTTTAAAGGCCATTTAGAATGTGTGACAGGAAACAAATAAAAGCATTCCACTTTCTGAAAGTTATTGTTGTATAGCAGAACATGAAACAAAAGGCTTCACAAACATTGCACTGCAATAGTTTTAATTTTATAATTTCAACAACAAAACTTTTAAAATTCTCTTTTGTAACTTAGCTGGCTAGTGAATATGTAAAGTACGTCAGCTGGCTTTGTGGTATGTGACCTTGGCTCTGAAGAGCATATGCTATTTACTTTGTTGTTGTTTTAGGTATTTGAAGCATTAGAAATCTGAAAGAAAATGATGCCTCTAGTGTTCAAATAAGATTTCATGTTGTTTGAAAGGAAAGGTTAGCATTCCCCCTACAAGTATAGAAGAGACCCTTAGACCTGACAGTATGCATAGTTAAGGCATTGCCACCTACTTCATGGTATCTAACTATCATTTTTATAGGTGATGGGGTTAAGGAGTACATGTGTGATGCGCACAGAGTGTATAGAAGTGTTGAGTCACTATATTGTACACCTGAAACTAATATATTACACTGTATGTTAACTAACTGGAATTTAACTTAAAAACGTAAAAAAAAAAAAAATTAAGAATTCTTGAAAGATTACCTTGACGGGATGAGCACTGGGTGTTATTCTGTATGTTGGCAAATTGAACACCAATAAAAAATAAATTTATTATTAAAAAATAAAAAAAATAAAAAACTATTTTAAATAGATAATAAAATTAAAAAAAAGATTACCTTTACATATAAATAAAAAATATGTATTGGCCACTTATATGACAGTCACTATTTTAAGCAGATTTCAAGTGTGAACTTATTAATTAACACTAATCCTGTGAGATCAGAATTATTATCTCTTATTTTATAGGTGACATAATAGAGTTATCAAAAGGTGAATTAACTTACCTAAAAGTTATACACATAGTAAGTGGTAGAGTTGGAATTTGAACCCAGGTCACATGGCTCAACAAATGGAGCTCGATGCAATTATAATGATTCAAATGAGTTGGCTTTGTCCTAAAATATGAACACACTAGTCAGCAAATTAAAACCTTCTAGCTAATCCAACTAATTTTTTAGAAGTCATTTAGATAAATTATCATTATGCATAGTTCATAGGATTATTTCATCAATCACCTTACAGTTTTGCAAAATATTTTTTCCAACCTCACACTATAATCTCTCTGAAAAGATTTTCCATTGACATTTTCAGAGCTCTTATAAGAGCTAACATATACAGAATGCTTTTCTAAGACAGATGCTATTCTAAGCATTTATTTTTATATATTAAATCCAACGACAACCTTTAAAATAGATATAGTTACTCTCCTCCTTTTATAGATGATGAAACTGAGGCAGAGAAGGGCAAGTAATGTTCAAATGTGAAAAGAATTTGAACACAAGCAGCCTAATTCCAGAAAGAAAACATTATTATGATTGAAGAAAACTGGATGTTGGATTCACTGAGCCTGGATTCACATCCAACATCATAGTGCCGTTGAGAGAGAGAGAGAGAGGGAGAGCACTGTCTATAGATAAACCAAAAAGAGTCAAGCCAACAAAAAGTTGGTCTGCTTTTAATTATCATCATGCACAGACTATTAAAAAAAAAAATGTTAGGGATAAAATACTCCTCTCCACTGAGGTGGGATGCCCCCACCACCTCTACGTTTCATTCATAACTGTTAACAGGACCAACCGTTACTAGATATTTGAGCCTGAATTAATAACATGAAAATAGGGCTAGAAATAGGTGGTGCACAGGATTGTTGTAAATGAGAAAACACAAATTTTCGCAACTTAAGTTTTACAACTTAAATAAGTTGTAATATAGTCACTCCAAAATAATAGGAGTAATTTAATTTGAGGCAAAAATTCTATAACATTTGGCTTCTGAAAAAGTTCCAGTACTTGGCCAGCTGTATCTCCTTTACATTAACTCACTGCGTACACTCAGGGAGCCAAAACAAAAGTTCATACAAAGTCTGTTGAAAAGGTGGGTGGTGCAGACTCTCATTTTACATCTGTCATACATAGGCTTTAGAACTTGACCTATAATTTTCAAACCCCAAAATACTGATTGTAGAATTTTGTGGGTTTTTTTTTTTAATGTTTTGTGACTCAATTAATTTAAAAATAGAATGAGAAGAAAATATTGAGACCTTAATACCACGTAATAGATATAGCACACCCCTCAAGCTCATTATCTATTTGTTTATTAAGCAAATAGTATCGGAGGCCATGTGTCATGCATGCATGTACTAGGTTTTGGGATTATTTATTTGCTTTCTTTCTTTCTTTTTTTTTTTTAAGATTTTATTTATTTATTAGAGACAGAGAGAGAGAGAGAGGCAGAGACACAGGCAGAGGGAGAAGCAGGCTCCATGCAGGGAGCCCGACACAGGACTCGATCCCGGGGCTCCAGGATCACGCCCTGGGCTTAAGGCGGCGCTAAACCGCTAAGCCGCTAAGCCACCAGGGCTGCCCTATTTGCTTTCTATGACTGTTGTAACAAATTATAACATATTTAGTGGCTAAAAACAGCAAAATTATTATCTATACTTTTGTAGTTTAGAAGTCTAACATGTTACCACTGTTTTAAAGCCAAGTTGTTGGTCAAGCTGCTTTCCTTTTCTGAGGCTCTAAAAGGAAAACCCATTTTCTTGTGATTTCCACCTTCTAAAAGCTAACCATATTCCTTGGCTGATTGCTACCTTGCATCTTCAAACTAGCAATGTTTGGTTTAGTCTTTCTACCATTGAATTTTTTTTTTTTTTTTTTTTTAAGATTTTATTTACCAATTCATGAGAAACAGCAGAGGGAGAGGCAGAGACACAGGCAGAGAGAGAAGCAGGCTCCATGCAGGGAGCCTGACGTGGGACTCATCCTGGTACTCCAAGATCACGCCCTGGGCTGCAGGCGCGCTAAACTGCTGAGCCACCCAGGTGTCCCCCATTGAATCATTTTGACACTGATTCTCCCATCCCCTTCTTTCACTTTTTAGGACTTTTGTGATTACATGACTTCCACTCCTTGTTAATCTAGAACAATTTCCCTATTTTAAGGTGAGCTGATTGCAAGCATAATTCTCTTTGCAATTTTAATTCCCCTTTACCATGTAACATACTAGCAGGTTCCAGGGATTAACACATGGACATCTTTTGAACCATTACTCTGCCTACTGCATCATCTCCGTTCACACATTACTTAAAGCTTGTAGAAGAGAGATGTTGATTACCTGAGTAAGCAAATAAATACATATTTCAGAAACTATGATGCAAGCTATGTATATTTTATGGTGTTATGAGTGTTTAAATCATTGAGAGCTGATGTAGATCGGGGAATTTTTCCTTGGTTGGTTATGTTTGTCTTGACATTTAGAGGAAAAGTGTAGTTCAATTAGTGAAGGAATCAAGGGAGAATTTTCTGAAAGAACCACATGCAAGGGTTTAGAAGTAGGGGGAAGTAAGAGACTTGGAGGAATAAAATAAAAGCCAGTGTGCCTGGAGCAAAATAAGTCTTATAATTCAACTTTAACCAATGATCTGTAAAATTCTACTGACTGAAATTTTAAGAATAAAACAAGGAAGAAAATTTGGGTTCTTCATTTTCTTCTAACCCCAGGAATGACTCCTGCCCTTCTTAAATTATGTCTTTGGCTCTAGGTATTATAAAAGAATTTACTCAAATGTGTACAGTGTGCACTGTCATTTTGTTTTCAGTTCTCTGAGATATTTAAAATATTTTAGAGCATATGCTGTAAGTAAAATCCTCAGTGCTTCTGTAGAATTTAAGAGTGTTTCAAGTCATTTGTCTCTTACTATGCTTATAATTGCTTAGTGATTTTATCATTTGAGTGTATATATTAATATAATAATTCTACCCATATCAGTGTTAAAGATTTGGTCTTTTTTTAAAAAATCAAAAGAAATAAGAGGAAACACTACATATTAAGAGTATTTCATTATCTAAGCTCTTTCCAAAGAGGGTGAGATTTGGGGGTAAGATTACTATTTTGATAGTTTCGATTCATTCCTTCTTTTATCCACTCAAATTATCTCCCAATCTCTGACTTTATCTAAGCACTGTGATAAGTATAGTGTTCTAGTAGTGGATATAATGCATAGTTCCCTTCACAATGTACAGAAATCTGTTCTATTGTCTGTTACTTCAGTGAATAGATTAAATAATTGTATCAGTCTGGTCTGATGAAAAATATTATGGAACATAAATGACAGTATCAGTACAGCCAGATGTGCATGGAATATAAAAAACAACAATAGATACATGTTATCAGTTTATTCTGGAAGGCAGCTGGAAAGGGACCCAAATCCCTAAAATTAAGTTCCTAGCCCCTAGCATGTGGTAGCACTTCTTACAGGTTCTATATTACCATGTAATTTATTACATTAAAAAATTTGCCTATCACCTGTGTTTCATTTAGAATAACAGCTTTTTAGAGGCAAGTACCATAAATTATTTGTCCTTTTCTCTAAGAAATATTGCGGCATATGGAATATAGTACATATTGAGTATCTTTAAATTAAACTGAAATCAAATATCATTTAGAGGAATTAAATCATATTGATGGGCAATTGATTTATGAAAACCTGTGCCATTTCCTTGCTACTTCAACATATAAACCTTAAGAAATAATACATTCATAATTTTAGCCTAGTATGTAATGGTTTAAGATATTTAAAATTATGCTTCAGTAACCCAAGTGCAAGTAGAGTAAATATGATCCCATGCTATTTCAGCAATAAAAATAGATCTGCTCAGATAAGTTCAGAATAGAGCTTTTTTAAAAAATCATAAATCTCATAGCTCAAAGACACAGCTCTCTTATGTTGTGTTAATTTCTATGAACCATGTCATTCATGAATCTATAGCTGAATGAGCTATCTTGTTTCACCATGTGATTCTCATGAATTAGGTTATTACTGATGATATGGGTTGAAATATTTTTTTATAAAAATTATAACAAAATTTCTAATTTTCAAATGATTTTAAACAGTACAATTTAACATTCTTTTCAGAGATAAGGCTGCTTTGGGATGCCTGGGTGGCTAAGTGTTGAGCCTTAGGCTCAGGGCATGAACCTGAGGTCCTCGGATTGAGTCCTCCAGCATTGGGCTCCCTGGAGAGAGCCTGTTTCTTCCTCTGCTTATGTCTCTGCCTCTCTGTGTGTCTCTCATGAGTAAATAAATACAATCTTAAAAAAAGAAAAACAAAATGGTAAGGCTGCTTTATTCCCGTAAACCTGAAAAATAAAATTGATTACAATGAAGAGAATATAAAGGCTTCTACAAGGTGGTGTATGTTTGATAAAATATATTAGGTGAAAAAAAAAATATATTAGGTGAAAAAAAAAATATATTAGGTGTATTAACTTTCCAATAAATGAGAATAAGATGAATATTTTATTTTTGTGCTAAAGTTTGGCTTATAAGAGGAAAGAAAAATAAAATTATACTTACAGGTAATTTAGTAATCATATATATTCACGGTGTTAGTTGCAAATGTCACTGCCATAACACAATTAAAGGAACTTAGAGGTCTGATACACCTATTTCTGAATTTCACTCATTGGTTGAGTAACTCTACTAAATTAACACAAGTTCTTTGATTCTCAGATTCTGTATCAGAAAGGTGGGATAATAGTACAACAGAACTGTTGTGGAAATCAAATGAGATTATATATGTGAAGTGATCAATAGAGAATTCTTACTATTTGGTAGTTGATATGCTTATAATTAAGTAGTTATTATCTGACCATACATTCTTGCTAATATATTTCTATTACTGTATTATCTCCTTAATAGTAGATGTTAAGAAAGCCAAACTAATGAAGAGGGATAGAAAAAGTAATGTAGGGTAGATTTCTAACCTTGATATTTTTAAAGCTTTGGCTGTGACATGATATTGACCTCAAGTCATGTGTTCAGAGCTTTTCTGGGTTTGATGTTTCCTGACCTTCTCTGACATTCTTCTGACCCTCCCAGCAGTTTTTCTCCAGCACTCTTCAACATTTCCTCAGCTTCCTGGCTGTGCTTCAACACTCTTGGAAATTTTCCCAGATGATTCATGAAAAAGCATGTAGAGTAAGAACCTCAGGGTCACAGATTTAGAGGAGGGGATTCTGAAGGGCAAAATAAGACTATCCAATACAAAATTTGTTCATGATAACAGAGAAGTTTTAACTAAAAGAAAATATTACTGTATGGAATAGAATAAATATGAGGATTTTATAGAGTCAAATAAATCATCTAAAGATAAGAAAATTGAAAAAAAATAAAGATAAGAAAACTGAAACCTGAGTAGGAGTGATTTTTGCAGTGGAGTTCCTATTTTAACTGATTTTTTTCAGGTTGCATAGTTCATATAAGATCTCTCTCATACACCTGTATGAAGAAAAGTTGATATGTCCAAAACAAACAGAATCTTTGTACTTTCCATTTGAATTCGATAAAATAGCTATAACATGAATAAGGCCCAAAGATCACAGTTTTAAATTCAAGCTTTACTATAGGAATTTATTTATCATAGTAAATGTTAATAGAGATAATTTTCAAAATAAGTATCTTAAAACAAAACTTTTCGTGGGAAGCAATGTGGCTTGTAAGATAAAAGAGCTTTAAAATGGACTGAAATGGTAACTCACTGTGATTAGGCAATAACTGTAAGTACATTAACACTTGTGTGTCTCAGCTACTACTAATGGCCCTCTTTTTGGTGGTACCGTTTATGTCGGACAGTATGTTTTTCCCTTCATGATTTGGAAAGCTATCATGATTCTTGTTTGTCAATATGTGCCAGATATTGGCTGGCACAAAAAAAATTCAGAAGTAGAAATTCAGAAGTAGAAAATAAGGATACATTTTAAAACTCAATAAAGTTTAGTCAAACTAACATACTTGGGGAACCTCAGCTCCTGTTTTCTTTCCCTTAACTTAAAACCTATCCACTGACTGTGTGGATATCCTCTTGCTTCAAGTTGCAAGGCCCCTGGAATCTGAAGCCTATTATGCCAGCATTTATTTACCCAAAGGCATGGGCAACACTGCAGAAACTGACAAGATCAGTTCGTAAGGTCTAGTTTTATTGAGAGTTCACATAGTTACGGACCTCTGATGTATTGGCACCAGAGAGCCTGCCCCGTGTTCCCAAGTCCTATTTCTGATGAGGCAGAATGACACTCCTACCTTATTAGTCCAGAAACATTCTTTTTCTCTTTTTCCTCCCTCTCCATTACTTAATTCTCTGGACTTTGCTTTTGTGAAAATTTGGAAGAGTCCATGATTCCTTATTATCAAGCGACTCTGATTTTCCAGCCTTCAAAACAAACAACCACATTAGTAAAAGATTTGCAAATGACTTAGCTATTGAAAAGCAGTTAGCTATAATAGAAAGTGGAAGCATGCATATATCTCAGAGGCCTTTTAAGGTTAAGCATTTGATCTCTGAGGAATTGTTTTTTCTTTCTTTGTCCTTGCAAGATATCATCCTGACCCTAAATTCACCCATTTAACAAATACTGTATTTACTGAGCTGCTTTTATAAGCAAGATACTATGTTAAGTGAAGGATATACCATGGTGATCAAAAAACTTGGTTGTTATTTTCATGAAAATCACTGAGTAGTGGGAAGGATAGACAGCAAAGAAATATACATATAATGATCATTTATAAGATAAAAAAACAAAAAGATATAATGATTCCACATCAAAACAAGCACTAATACTCTGTCTTCTGAAAGCTAGAAACCTGGGCTGCTAGGAACTCATATATAAAAACCCTGAATCAAATGAACAATTACAATGGATAAGGCAAGAAGGAACACAGTGATGAGTTAGACTTCATTCCTCATGTCAGGAACTGATAGTTTCTGACTAAGAGGATAAAAAGCTAGCTTTATGGAGAAGATATATTTAGAATGAAACTTTAGGATAAGGGTGATAAAGAAATACGGTAAAGAGCATTGGCTACCAGGCAGAGAGAGTAAACTCCACATCTAACTCTTATTTTATGCCCCTTTGATTCCAGAACTAATCTGGTTTGTTTACATTTTCCATTATCCCTGGTGCTTTATGGTGACTACTCCCTCCCCACCTAAAATGTGCCTGGGTAGGAGATAAAAAGAGCAATACCCATTCTTCTATCATTATTTAGTTGAGAGAGATTTTTTTTAACCCCCAAAGAAATCCTTGACAATTTAAGAAAATATTAAAAATAACCTAAAACTTGGAAGCTAATGAAGTTGGAAAAAATAATGATACATATTAAAACTCAATAAAGTTTTGTCAAACTAATATACTTGGGGAACCCCAGCTCCTGTTTACTTTCCTTTAACTTAAAACCTATCTGAGGGACTTTTATTCAGACTTTAACCATTCCCCCCCCCCCTTTTTTTTTTTTTTTTTTTTTTTTGGGAGCAGCTCACTCTTTATTAATGGAAGGCCCTGGGTCACTTGGAGCTGGTGTACTTGGTGACGGCCTTGGTGCCCTCAGATACAGCATGCTTGGCCAGCTCTCCGGGCAGCAGCAGACGCACCGCTGTCTGGACCTCCTGGGTTGTCAGTGTGGTCCGACCCGAGTACTGGGCCAGCCGGGCAGCCTCACCAGCCAGCCGTTCAAACACATCGTTCACAAATGAGTTCATGATGCTCATGGCCTTGGAAGAGATGACGATGTCCGGGTGCACCTGGACGTTTAACAACGTGGATGGCCATCTCTATGAACTTGATGGACGAATGCCTTTTCCAGTAAACCATGGCACCAGTTCAGAGGACTCCTTGCTGCAGGATGCCGCCAAGGTCTGCAGAGAATTCACTGAGCGTGAGCAAGGGGAGGTCCGCTTTTCTGCTGTGGCACTCTGCAAGGCAGCCTAATGCCCTGGGGGAGGGACATAGCTTTTGTCCCCCCTCTTCCCTTCTATGTGAAACCTACCCCCTCCTCTCCACTAATGCAGTCTAAAATGCTTCAGTACTTGTGGAACACTTGTGGAACACAGCTGTTCTCCTTTGGTTCTGCAGATATGCTCTTATCCTCAGCCACACCCAAGCACTAGCAGAGCTCAGTTGTCGATCGAGCAAAGTTTGGTATAAACTTCAGATGGAGAAGCATTTTCCTCCCAACGTATGTATTGTACCTCAATAGCTAATGCTTTAAATGGCTCCTCTGGTTTGCGTCTGTAAGTTAAGGCCTTGGATGTGGTTTGTTTGTCCTTAAAAGAAATAAAACTTTTCTGCTGATTAAGGGCTGGGCCTAAAAAAAAAAAAAAAAAAAAAAAATCTGGGCATTCTTCCTTTTAGTTCTAATTTTTCAAATGATAGTTGGTACATAGGTGTCAATTTGTTATTATTATTATTAAATATGTATGCATATTGTATATACTTTAGCCATATTTATCTGATAAATATATGTATGCATTCTGTAAGATTTGCATGTCTGATGAAATAATACTTTTCTTATTAAAATGAAAATAAAGTTTGAGAAAGAAAAGGAGATTGGTAGTTAAATGACTTATTCAAGAAGACTTGAGTTCTGTATTCTTATAGCGTAAGTGTTCTTAGCAGAATTCTATTATATCTCAGGAATAGTCTTATCACAATTGGAAAGTTAGCCACTAAAACTTAATTGTCACTATCAAACTGGAAAGACTATTTCAACAAGTTGTCAAAAATTAAAGTTTATAGCATTTAGATGCTCTCTATTTTCATTACCAAAATATCCCTGCAGAAGACATTGTATTAATAATAAATACTGGTATATATAAATGTTCATTGGTGTGTATGCATGTGTGCCTACCTTGTCCCTTATATTAAAAGGTATCTTGTCTTAAAACAAAAATGCACATGCAATACTACTATAACTAATAAATCATGTATGAAAAATGTGAAAGATGGCATTATATATCAGTCAGTGCTTCTTTGTATAATTAGATATATTTTCTTCAGTTTCTGAAGACCATCTATGACATTTTTGTTTTAAAAGTTCATTCATAATGTAAATGAATAATGCATTTTCCCATGATGGACACCCTGAACACTAATGTCATGTCACTGATGATGGGGCTGTCACAAATGCGAGAAGAGAAATGATAACTAGAAGAGTTATTTTTTAATCCACCAAATGTTGAGATAAAAAAATCTCCAAGCATTAACATTGGACAAACACTCTGCCCACTTCTATAATTTATAGGGATCAACTTTCTAGAAAGCTGTGGATGCCTCCCATCTGTTGATTTACTCTCTAGGAAGGAGGAAACTTCAGTTTTGCTATTACTTTTTTGTTTAGAATAGAAGGAGGAATTTATCCTAAGATATTAGGAGCAAGTAAAGCTCTATAACGTGTAACCCACTGGGGAATTTCTTAATACAAAGTGCCATTTTAGAATTAAATAACTGTTTTAATAAGAAAGTTTTTTTTTGTGTGTATGTGTGGGGGGGTATTTTTTACAGAAAGAGAAGAGGGAGGGGAAATGGAAGAGAAAAAGAATCTTAAGTAAGCCAGGCTCAGCATGGAGCCCAAGGCAGGACTCTATCCCATGATCTTGTGATCACGACCTGAGCCAAAGGCAGATGCTCAACCTCTGAGCCACCCAGGCATCCCAAGAGTTGGATTCTTAACCAACTGAGCCACCCATGCACCCATGAAGACACATTTTTAAATCTAAGTTTAAAATAAATAAATAAATAAATTCAAGTTTATTTGACAATTCTGGGCAAAGTCAAATATTTTAAAATATGTATTTGGAAGACATAAGGATATACTGAATAATGCATTTTATTTAATAACTCCTTATTTATATCCTCCCATTCGATTCTGACAATCTTACTATACCATGTGTGCATTTGTAGTATTGTTAACCTGGTTATAGTAAAATAAATCATAGGATAATGAGAAATAAATCACAAGTTTTCTAACTTTAATTTGGTTTTATTATCATGATAGTTAAAACCTTTTCTCTGAAATATTTAAATAATGGAAATACAAAGTATGTATTATTTTAAAATGGTTCAGCAGTATCTTAAATTATCTAGTTATAATTATCATACTTTCCCTGTATTTTAAGTTTCTCATGTGGCAATCTTTATACTATAGAGATCACCTTATATAGCACAAAATGTATACCTAACATACATATATATGTTAAATAAATGCATACGTATTAATGGAATTTGTTTTAGTTTGTTTTACTACTATTTTATCAGTTCTTTTTTTCCCATCAAAAAACAGAGAAACAGAGCTCCCTGTAGCCTTTCTGGCCTCAAGAGTATATAAACATATCTCTTTAATCCAGGTCATCAAACTTCCTTTCATCTGGCTAAATTCTAGGGAATAGTTTTAATCCATCACAAAGTAATCAAAGTAAACTTCCAGGGATGGGTAGAACAAAGTGTGGAGTCCTATATTTGAATATATTACAGTATGATACATGAAATTTTAATGGCTGAGTTTCTGATTGGTATAGGAGTGTCTTAAATGTAATAAAATGCTGCTATGTACACTCACTGCCATAAAAATATATAGCACAAGCCCTCTTGAATAAATCACTTGTGAATGCATTTTTTGCCCCAAAATATTCATTGTTCTAAATTTAATACCACACACACAATACAACCAATTTGTATGATGAGTTCTTTAGAAAAGGTAGATATTGAAGACATTGTAAATCCTTTTCACTTGTGAGACCATGGAGAAATGAATTCCTACTCATTTTACCACCCAACCATGTATTCCTTATCTGTGTTTTTCCCATTCTTGCTACTAATCTTTCCCAAGGCCCATATACAAATAGGTACACACTTACAGGAGAAAGGAACCAAAAGAACGTGTATATACATCCTTTGGAACTGAAAGCACATCTGGAACAATGCTCCTTAGCTTTTAAAAGCTCTTTATGTGTATTCTTGATGAAGTATGGAATGAGATAATAAAAATAGTGATAATTTAATTTTTTTCATAGTTTTTGAAGAACATTTGTGGCTTATCATAATTTGATCATAGGCATGAGTATGAGCCCATTAAAAATACAGATACTCTGTCGGAAAGCTTATGAGTTGGAATTACAACTTTCTACTTACTGATCTTGAGCAGGTTGTTTCTTAATTGTAGTGTTTTAACTAATAAAAATGAGATGTGAGAAAGAGATAATATATTCATTATAGATGTATCCATTATCTATTGATACAATAATACTGGGTAACAAACTACCCAAAAACTCGGTAACTTAACACAATAATCTTTTGTTATTACTTCGGAGTCTGTTTGCTCATCTGGATGGTGCTGCTGATCTGGACTGAGATTGGCTCATAGTGTCTGCATTCACTAGTATATCTGTAGCCAAGAGTGTAGGTCATTTGGACACTGGCTGGTCTAGGACACCCTCACATGGAATTCTTTATCTCTGCATCACATGATCTTCCAACCTGGATTAACCTTTCTTCTTCTTTCCTTTTATAATCCTCTGAGTGAATAAAAGTACTCAAAGGCCTGGGCTTGAATCTAGCATACTATTATATCTGTGATTTCTGTTGGCAAGAACAAATCACCAGGTTCATCGGGATTCAAGGAGTGGGGCACAGATGTTATCCTGTAAAGAATGAGCAGAGAATCCCATTGGGAGAGAGAAGTGGAGAATTAGGGTCATTTTTGCAATAAATCTACTGTTATATGGTTTTTGTGCATTTTAAGTAAGATAATGTATAATATACATAGTTTGTTGTAATGCTGCAGTCTCCCAATCACTATCCTTTACTTTATAGGAGAGGAGATCGATATAGAGAATATAATGGGCTTATTGAAGGTGACCTAATAATAAAAATCCAGTTTGGCTCCAGAACCTAGACCTCCTGCTTTCTAGGTACCTGCAGAGCAGTTCGTTCTTATAGAGTGCCGTAAATGATATTTTGAAATAAAGCAGGTGGAACTTGATTGTTCTATAGTTTTGCCTATAGTATTCCTTACAGTTAACACTATGTATTGGTGATAATTTTGTTCATTCTAATCTTGTGTAATTTAAGGAGCAAATTTTTATTTTATTACTAACTTTTAGTGCCACCCAATCTGTTGTTATTAGCAAGGTGATCTTTAACTTGAAAGAGAGTCCAGGGAATACTCTTTCAATTTTTGTATGCTTCTGGCTGGAAAATAAAAAAACACATCAAACATATTTAAGAAGGTGTCCATTTAAATCCTGATAGAAATATAAGTGATAATTCATTTTTATTTAGGTTTATACTACTTTAAATTCTTAGATTTCACTTTTATCTGCTGTATAATTTTAAAGGCGTCAGAAAGAAACATCTCAAATGATTAACGGTATTGGCAAATCTCTAATTGTCATTTGGAGGAACCACTGGTCAATAATATGCTAGATTCTGCTTTTAATCTTGATAAATCTTCCACTTGCACCAGATAAAAATGAAGCAACCCATGCCAGGGCTAGTATCAATTATATAATAGCCAAGGAAAACAATGCTATTCCTCAATCACTTTATTGTATAAAATATAATTTTATTTGTACCATAATGTTATGCACAATTACAATTATTTCATAATTGTTAGTTCATAATTTTAGTTCTAATGATAGAATACATGTTATTTAAGTGTATCTTGTATAAAGTTTTCAACGTATTTGTAATTCATTTTGGCATATTTTATTTATTGTATTCTAAAGTTACTTTGTACTTTACATATCGTCTTACTTTCAGTTTTTGTAAGAAAAAGTCCCTAGGTTTCATTTTGTACTGAAAAAGTAGGGGCACCTGGGTGACCCAGTCAGTTAAGTGTCTGCCCTCAGCTCAGGTCATAATCCTGGGGTCCTGGATTGAGCCCCATGTGGGGCTCCCTGCTCAGTGAGGAGTCTGCTTGTACTTCTCCCTCTGTATCACCTCACCCTGCTTGTTCTCTCTTTCTCCCTCTCCTCTCTCTCCACGCTCAGCATGGAGTCTGCTTAAGACTCTCTCCTTCCCCTTTTACCTCTCCTCCCTCCCTCCCCCAAAATAAATCTTAATGAAGAAGAAAGAAAGAAAATTGAATTTCAAATAGATCTAGATATGAAGGCATTTGAATTTTGGTGGGGTTAATCCCTCAGCACCTCTTCATCTTTCTGCTCTAATTGTCTGTTTCTACTCTGACAATCCTAGCACATGTTTTACTGTATTATTTTAATAAGACTACTAACCTTAATAAGAACATAAGAGGAAACAATGAAACATTCTGTATTTCAGGTTAATTTCATAAGGTAAAAAGAGATGACACCTCAATTGCTTTTCCCACTCATTTAATCAGTATCTCAAGGGAAGGGGCTTCTGGATCTCTTTAGGGTCTGTTTTTTAACAAGTGTCCTAAAGAATTCTTAAGACCAGGAAATATTTATACTGGATAATTGATATAGTGAACTAGATGTCACTGGATGTGAATCAGGATCTAAACTTAGTTAATTGTGAATTGTCTGTCAATAAATTGACTAATCATACCAGACCTCATATTCTTGTCCTATAAAATAATCAAAAAAACAAAATATCATCCAGGCTTATTACCTTTCACTCAACTAATTTTGGGATCAAAGGAAGTACATTTGGAAACTTCTAAAAAACATTTATATAAACATAAAATATCAGATTTTCTATGCTTATGATTGCTGTTGATATCTACTCTTTGGAGTATAGCCATTTATTTTTCTCAACCCTCATTAGAATTGGTTGATAGCTATATCTTTCTACTGTTCTGTTTTGTTTTGAAATTCAAGTGTGTGATTTAATCATAATAAGAATTAATTTTGCGCAAGTTGGACACAGAAAATGTAAAATGTTAACCAGTATCAGGAATTGTATGCTTTCTGAATAAATGTATTTCAAGCTCTTCTTTAAGTTAGAAGCTTTGACCTAAATATAATGAGGATAAAGGTGATTTTCTACATTTATATGTCATGTAGCACTGTCAAAATAAAATATTTATTTTTCTTGATATAACGTAACTTTCAGCATCATTTTTCTTCCTGCTGAAATATTACCAATTTAATAAAACATGAGCTCTAGAGACGGTTTTTGCTTTCATTTCTCTGTATGGATTTCAGAACTCTGTTCAGTCTCCTAAAGCATACCCCACACTGATTTCTAGTTAGTGTATTTATGCATTCTGGCACTTTGAATTCTGACACAAACCAAATTCCTGAATAAGTTAGACTATCAGGAAGATCAGTACTTGAATTTGAGTTCACTAGGTAAACTTTCATCTTCATCAGGAAAACAGTATGAGGGCAGTTATAAATAAGGTCCTTTCCTAATGAATAATAGAAAAAAATAAGGAAACTCTATAACAGAATTAAGTTTGGCGTGAAAAAGTGAGAAAAAAAATTGAATGTTGTATTCACATTTTAATCAAATTAAGTACATCTAAACTATTCATACTGTATTCTCAAAGATGAGTAAATAAATAATGGTTTATGCTACTTGTCAAATAACTAATCCATTCTGGAACAGACGGATGTTTTTATTTCTCCAAAATTTAATCTTAATTTTGGTAATAGAAGTCTGTATATCAGAACTTCTCTATACTTCTTTAATATGCCCTCTCTACCCTCCCTTAGTAAAAGGAGTAGATACCATGTCTCTGCATGTGTGTGCTCCTCTTGGAGGAGGTGAAGTACAAGGAATATTGAGGAGGACCCCTACCCTTTCCTTGGATCTCTGGGAAGCAATAAGTGTACTGACAGAGGACAAAGTAATCATTGTCTTTATCTGTAGTTAATCATGGCAGCAAGGAAAAAGGAGGACAAAGCATAAATGTGCAAAGTAGACATTTCTAAAGGAGAGAAGGAAACAATCAGGAGGAAAGTCATATATCCTAGGTGTAACCATGCTTGAACGAGGGGTGGGCTCTGGGCACTTGTGAGGGGATAATGTTCAAAAGAGGGGATAATGTTCTAAATTTCCTATGATCTCTGAAACTGTCCTCATGGGGGATCTTTTTGTGGGGAAAAAATGTTGAATGATTATGGTAATATTTGAAATTACAAGGTAAATCAATTCCTTAAACTGAAATTAGGGCCTTTGCTGGTACTAGACTTGAGGGTCTGGTGTGAAAGTGTGAATGTATCTGTGATTGCTGTTTGTTTTTCAGAAGGATCACTAAGTTGAATCTTTGCTAAACTAGTTTTATGTGTAGAGTCTCTGATATATCCATGAAAATGGAGTTTGTACAAAAGTAAAAATTCAGTATTTCATGTTGAAATTGCTAAGGAAGTGAGCCCACCCAATACTAGTCATCATTAGCTGCAGAGTTGTTCTGTTTTCCATGGCAGCATGATGTTATGATGTTGTGTATGTGTGGGGTGTGTGTGGGGCGGGGATGGGGGTGGGGGGCGTGCTTAGGGAAGTGGAAAGATCTGTAAAACAATTTCAGGATGGCTTCTTAATAGCCCGTTGTTTTCCTGTAAGAACAGAATAGAGATCCCTCTTTCATAACCTTGTATATATATGTATATACATATACATATATATATATTTTTTGCTTGATTTTGAGAGAATTTGTGTGTATAAAGATAGAAGAACCACATGAAAAAAAGCTCATCCATCAACAGTTTTTGCAGCTTTATAAACAATGAAAACTTAATGCGAGTACTCCGTTGTTGTCACTTACATTTCCTCAATCTTTGGACATTAAATTATTTGATGTGTTTTTAAAGTAATTATAAGCACAAAAGTGTCTACGGTTGATTATGACAAATGCCTGTCAAGCTGTGAACTATCTAGAGAAGTGTTCAAATCTATTAAGAACTCTAATGATCTTTTCTATAATTTATTTTACTCTAGGCAGAGGCTGATGCAGCAGAATTAAATTTAAGATTACTCAGTGATATAGATTATCCCAGGAGCTAACACTAACAAAAGTCAAAGAAAAAGAAAAAAAGAATTGTTTAAAAAGGATACTACATGTATATTTAAATAAACAAAACTAGAAAAAAACTTTTTAAAAAATATATATTAATTCCTTTCAATTCTTTCAAAGAATCAGAGTGATTAATCACTGTTAGGGCACTATGTTGAGTACTGGAGACTCAGTGAAGAATCAGCCACTTACTCTGCCCTCAGGAGCTTTAAAATTTGGTTATTCTGAAGACTGAGAAGTATAAAATCAAATATAATATAAAAGTGTGATTAGGGTAAGAAGACATGGGAAGGGCAACTAAACAAATCTTAATTGATAGAGTTCCCAGAGAAAGGATTATTTAAATACATGGATGGTATAGAGTTGGTCTGTACAGGACAGTGAGGAGAGCAGAAGAAAAAGCTATTTCCAGTTGAAACTGTAACATATACAAATGACAGCAGAATCAGAGTCTTATGAAATCAATAAACTGAAAATCATTCTTTAAGGTACAACATAAGAGTGTAAAGTAAATGTGTCAAAAATTGGGATGTGAGAGTGTAACAGGATCTTAGGAGATGGAATTAAGTTTAGGAGCTTTGGGAGCCAGTGAACATTTTTAATTAGAAGAGTGATGTGATCAGATATGTATTTATTTATTTGAGAGAGAAAGAGAGAGACTACAAGTGGGGAGAGGGTTAAAGGGAGAAGCAGACTCCCTGCTGAGCAGAGAACCCAATGTGGGGTTCTGTACCTAGACTCTGGGATCATGACTTGAGCTGAAGGCGGACGTTTAACCAACCGAGCCACCCAGATTCCCCAATTAGATGAGTATTTAAATTACAAAAAAGAAAAAAGTCTCTTGCTATTATGAGGAACACTGAAATGAAGGAAGCCTGGATAAAGGAAGACCAGATTTAGCAGAGAGATAATTGAGACAAATTCAAGGATAGCACTTGGCAGTTCCCACTTGGACAACTGAGTGTTTAATGGTTCAAATCACCAAAATCAGAGACCTAGGGAGAGAAAATTTCTTTGTGTGAGGAGAGGGAGTTTAGTTTCAAACATTATGAATTTGATAATTCCTATAGGATAGGCTTATGGGAAAGATTTGGAAGACATTAGTGTGGAAAAAGAGTTAGGTCAACCCAGAGATTAAGAGGAGTGACCACTTGTCAGCCATACTCTATTACAGTTGATATAAGGTGTGGAAAAGCAAAGCGTCAACACTTAACCAATTTCCCTCCAGATTACTGGCAGAAACAAACAGGGAGCAACTAGGGATTCTCTAAAACTTCTTTTTTGCTGTTTCTAAATCTTCTGATTGAAATTACTCAGGTTACTTATTGCTTTTTATTTATTTCATACTTAGAATGCTAGTTTAATTGTGTCTGACCTAAGTGATCTAGGGAGTTTTCTGTTTTATATTTATTATGTATAGCAGCCTATATAAGTGTCTTACCCACATGGTATCAGTTCCCCATTCTTTTTATTACCTTGTGTTTGTGGATCATGTGGCTTCAGAATGCCTTTGCTTTCAACAGCCAGCACCTGCAGCTCCTGACGCTTGCTTCCTCACAAGCCCAGAATGCCAGAAGAACCTAGAATTTTGCATCCTTCTTGGGTGGCCTCCAGCCAAGGGCTGGCAGATGTGGGACCAAGAAAGCTCCAGATTTCTTGGCATAGGTTAGGACAATTCTGAGGCATCGCTTACACCATCTTGAGGATTGGCTAATCTCACACCCTTGGTTGGCTTGCTCCCCACTGTTCTGCTCTTTCAACTTTTTGCTGTTTCCTGAAAGGATTTCTATAATAAATCACTTCCTTACAAATCCCCATCTTAGGCTTGACTTCTGGGAATTTATCCTAAGACATATTATTTTCACGTTTGCATTATCAGTCCCCATGTTCTTCTCCATGCTGGTTCACAAAGACCTATGAAATATCTGTGATTCCTTCTCAACTTATAAATCTGAAACAAGATACTTGATGGTTCCCAAGATAGTCTTGTTTCTTATTTTTGGGTTATATTATAGCATAAGCATTATAAGTTTTGAATGCATAATAGAGGTAAATGTTCTATATGTGTCTGTGTGTGTGTATGTTTATGTGTGTGTGGAGGAGGAGGAGGAGCAGGAGGAAGAATGAATCTACTTTTATCTGTTAGGGGGTTTTCAATTGCAGCTGACAGAAATCAACCTAAAATTAGCTTAAAACAAAAAAGGTAATTTTCACATGCAACTCCTATCTCCAAAAAGTGAGACTGACCTCAAGCATTGCAAAATTGGGGATTCAGTGGTATCATGAGAAAGTAATTTTCCTTTTGCATGTTTTGCTTATTTGCTTCAATTATGTTCATTCTGACAAGTTCTTTCTATGAGGAGACACAATGGCTGCTGGAAGCCTTAAGCCTGCAGTGTCCTCATAAATCTGGTTTGTACAGCTGCTATCAAAAAAATACTATTCTTTATATTCTCTTTGCTGATGACCTAATTTTTTAAATCTTTGTCTCCAGAAGCTTTTAGAATTTTTTCTCTTATTCCTGCAGTTCTGCAATTTCACAATGATTTGTCTTGTTATGGGATCTTTTCTTAATTTATTGTGCTGGACTCTGCGGGCTCTTTTAGTCTGGAAACCTCTATTATTCAGGACTAGGGATCATTTTCATATTATTATATGGACAGTAACTTTACTTCCATTTTCCTTTCCCTTTTCCTGAAGTCCGAATTGTTTTAATCAAGCATAGTGGTAGAATTTTCTTATCATTTACATTTTTAATCTAATTTTTTTTGCTGTTCTGTTTTCTGGCTATTTCAAGTTTTTTTTTTTAAGATTTATTTATTTATTTATGATAGAGAGAGAGAGAGAGAGAGAGAGAGAGAGAGAGAGGCAGAGACACAGGCAGAGGGAGAAGCAGGCTCCATGCCTGGAGCCCGATGTGGGACTTGATCCTGGGACTCTAGGATCTATTTCAAGTTTATATCTCACATTTACTATTTACTTACTTGCCTCACTATTTTTAAATTCTAATGACTTTTTTCTTATTATCGAAAATCTTATTTTCTAGAAAAGTGTTCCTTTTTCTCTTGGATGCACTATCTTTCTAGAATAATTTCTAAACATCCTACTGACTCCTGTATTTTTCTCATTTATTCCAAATTTCATTGTTCCTTTTTGTCTGGTTTTAAATCTCTAGGAACTTTCCTTAAATTCCTAGTGATTCTTGGGTGTCTTGTCATAGTGAGAGTCAAAGAAACTAATAGAAAAGTTCAGTGTATGTGGACAAAATTGTTATTGATGGATGAGCTTTACTCTATGTTGATCAGATATAAGCCTAGCTGTTTCACTGGGAAGTCATGAAGGGTCAGTATCTGTGGGTCTTTGTTCCTCCATTTAGTCTGTTTTATTTTGTGGAATTCCATAATCATTTGTCTGGATAAAACCCTGTTTATCTCTGTTTTGGAAGACAATGTGAAAAATGGGAAAATGAGGCTTCCTCACAGAGGTATTTACTTAATATAACCTAATACTTGTATTTGGTGTCCGTGAAATCAAAACCTCTTTTGGTCATCTCTTTCAGAAACCCAACCTTCAATACATTTGCTTTTTAACAAGTTACCCCAAAGCTTAGTGACTTAAAACATTAATAACCATTTATTATCTCCCAGAGTTTTGGTAAGTCCATGATTCAGGAATAGCTTTTCTGGACAGTTGTGGGTCATCGTCTCTCAGTGAACTTATAATCAGATATCTGCCAGGTTTTAGTCATGTGAAGATTTCATTGGAGCTGGAGAATCTGCTTCCCAAGGTTGTTAACAGACATAGCAGACATTGGCTTTTGGTAGAAATCCTCCATTCTTCTCCAAGAAGGGCCTTCCCACAGGGATTACCTGAATAAACTCAGCATGGTGGTTAAATTCCCAGAGCAAGTGACCCAACAGGCAAGTGAAAGCTGAAATGCCTTTTATGAAATGCCTCAGAATTTACACACTGCCACTTACATAATTTTCTATGTGTCACATATGTCAGCTCTGATTCAGTGTGGGAAGGGACTTTACAAGGTATGACCATGGATGGTGAAAGCCATCTAGAAGGATGTCTACTATAAAGGTTTTATATTACTAGTTTTTTTGTCTTATTTCCTTATTACTAAACATTGGCAGAAATAGGGGCCACATAGATGATTTTTTTATCATTTTATTTATATATAAAATAAAAATATATAAATATACACACATAAACATAGCAAAGACATATTATTGATTTTTGTCTTTAAATATGAAAAGATCAGTATGATAAGAGTGCATTTCTCTGCATCCTCTCTAATCTGCCTACCTTAATGTATCGTCTTTAGTCATATGCTGGCATCTTTCACAAGTACTAAATGTCTGAACCACATTTATTAGTTTTATCCACCAAAAAAGATTGGACCTAGTAAATAAAAAAGACAATTTCAGACAATTGCCTGCCTTTCAGCTTTATCTCAAGATATATAACAGATATTCGTCTAACTTTGCTTCTTCTGGAGAGCATTATTTCAGATTGAAAAATTTGGGGTCTTTTTGAAAAGTGGTCTTCAGTCTTCTTAAGAAATGTTAGGAGAAACATTAAAGCATCTATGTGCTTAAGTCATTTATTTTTCTTTCTCTTCTTTCTTTCTTTCTTTCTTTCTTTCTTTCTTTCTTTTTTTTTTTACCATTTGCATGGTCAAGGGTTCTCCACCCCCTCAATTTTCTGTCTGAAGGTGTCCTTAGGTCTAAAATGAGTCTCTCATAGACAGCAGATAGATGGGTCTTGCTTTTTTTATCCAGTCTGATACCCTGTATCTTTTGACTGGATCATTTAGCATTCAGAGTAACTATTGAAAGATATATGAATTTAGTGTCATAGTATTACCTGTACAGTCTCTGTTTCTGCAGATTGTTTCTTGGGGCTCCTTCTTCTCTTACAGGGTCCCCCTTAATATTTCTTGCAGAGCTGGTTTGGTGGTCACATATTCCTTCAGTTTCTGTCTATCCTGGAAGCTCTTTATCTCTCTTTTTATTCTGAATGACAGCCTTGCTGGATAAAGTCTTGTTGGCTACATGGTTTTCTCATTTAGTAACCTGAATATATGATGCCAGCCCTTTCTGGCCTGCTATGTCTCTGTGAATAGGTCTGCTGTTAATCTTATATTTCTCCGTATAAAAATTAGGAATCTCTTGTCTTGAGCTACTTTTAGGATTCTCTATTTCTGATATTTGCAAGCTTCACTATTATATGTTGGGTTTTTTTATTTTTATTGATTTTGGGGGTCCTCCTCTCTATCTCTTGGATCTAAATGCCCATTTCCTTCCCCAGATTAGGGAAGTTTTCAGCTATAATGTGTTCAAACATACTTTCTCGTCCTCTCTCTCTTTCCATATCCTCTGGAAACCCAATAAGATGAGTATTATTATTTCTAAAACTATCACTTAATTCCCAGAGTCTCTCCTCATGGGCTTCTAGTTGTTTTTCTTTTTCCTCAGCCTCTTTTCTTTCCATCAACTTGTCTTCTATGTCACTCATTCTCTCTTCTTCCTCATTAACTGTAGCTGCTAGAGCATCCAGTTTAGACTGTATCTCAGTTAAATTATTTTTAAAATTGTAATCCTGAATTGTATATCTGACGTCTTACTTTAAATCCATATCCATTAACTCTGTGGCAAAGAGTATTACTTGTTCTTTCTTTTGTGGTGAATTCTTCCATCTAGTCATTTTGTCCAGTGTAGAATGGCTGTATGAGTGAGCAGAGTCAAAAATATTAACCACAACCTAAGTAAAATACACTCTAGACAGTTTTGGAGAGGTCAGGGACCAGAAAATAAAAGAAAAAAAAAAAAAGACCACAAACGTGAAAAACAAATTAAAAAAATAGTAAAAAATTTAAAAAGGAGCTGGGGAGAAAAGGTTGGGGAAAGAAAGAATATAGTCTCTAGAGTGGAGCAAGATGATCCTCTTGGTTCTGAGTGTATTTTGGTCTGTATGTTAGAAGGTACTAAATTCCAAATTTATATAAAAAGCTAAAGCTTACATAGAGAAACAGTGACAACAAAAACAAGAAGACAAAAGAGGGGGGCAGAATGGGAAGGAAGAGAGAATATAATCTCAGAGTGGACCAATACGGTGGTGCATATGTTAGAAGGTACTAAATTCCAAAATTACAAAACAAAACAAAGCAAGAAAAGCACACACACACAAAAAACCCCCCAAACTTATATATCTACAAAAATTAAATTGAAGACGTTGAAAGGGAGCCAGAAATGAAAGATATATCTATGACATGTAATTGTAGAACTATGAAAATAAAAAAGGAAAAACTTAAAAACAAAGCATCGATAAATTATTGTCGTTAATGTGAAAAAAGAAAGAATATTGGAAATTTTTAACCTGAAAGATAAGTGAATCATAAGGAAAAAACCTTGAGTTCATTTCATTCATTATTCCTTATTCCGGAGCTTTTCAGTGCTGCTTGGTCAGTAAACTTGCTGTTCCCCTTGTTCTTCCAGCTGTTCTTCTAGGGGAGGGGTCTGCTGGGCCCATTCTCAGGTGTCTGTGCCTTGTTTGAGAGGCTCTACCCCCTGCCAGGTGGCCGGGCTCAGTGTAAGCTGTTTGTCCTGTGAGGCCTTTGTTCCCTGGAGGCTAGGCCTCTCCAGGTTGAAAGGAGGAAAAAAAATGGCACAGCCAGATCTCCAGCACTGGGAGCCAAGAGCTCCCAGCATGTACCGACCTGAAGCCTTAGTGCGCACTGCCTGAGATCCTCCTGGGGGCAGGCCTGAAGGGAGCCTGCTGCTGGGAGAGCTTTCATCATTCTGTGTGCTCACCAGCTCTGCCTGTCCCGGAGAGAACAGAGGTTAGCCTGCTTCTGCCCACTGCCTGGCCCTGGGGCAGAGGGTTCACCCTCTCAAGCGTGCATCTGCTCCGCCTCTTCCAGATGCCTGCGGAGGGTTACTGGGTTCCAGTCCTTTTCCAGGACCTAGAATGGCATCAGTCCCCCTATCTGACCACAGTTTGCGGTTTATGGCACAAGTTGAGCTTTCTCCTGGGAGCCCCTCTTCTTTCTGTGTCTCCAGGAATGTTGAGACTTCACTGTCCCTCCTGAAATTCCGCTGTATTTCACCACTGAGCACTTTTCAAGAGGGAAGACTCTCAGGAGCTGATTTCTAAAGGTCCTGATTGTGCTTTATATCGCTTTCCGGCAGCCAGCTTACAAAAGCTACCTCTCCACACCTTTTTTCTTCTGATACATCCCTTCCGTGTCTCTTCTGCGCACTCCTACCTTGTAAGAAGCGATTGCTTTTTTCTCTGTAGTGTTCCAGCTGTTCTTTCATAGCATCTCAGGTTGAATTCATAGGTGTTCAGGATGGTTTGAAAGTTATCTAGCTAAATTTGGGGGACCAGAGGAAATGAGGCCCCCTACTCTTCTGCCATCTTGCCTCTGTCTCCTTTTTTTTTTTTTTTAATAAAGATTTTATTTATGAGACAGAGAGACAGACAGACAGACAGACAGAGGGAGAAGCAGGCTCCATGCACGGAGTCCGATGGGGGACTCAATTCCGGGTCTCCAGGATCAGGCCCTGGGCCGAAGGCAGTACTAAACCGTTGAGCCACCTGGGTTGCCCTCTTTTTTTTTTTTTTTTTTTCATTCCTAAGTAATTGGCATACTTTATTCAAACTTTATTTCATTAGTTTTTCCATCATATTATTTTTCTGTTTTGTTCCAGGATCATGTTCTGGATACCTCATGACATTCTATCATTGTATCTCGTTAGCCTATTGTGTACCATCATAGATTCTCAGACTGCCCTTATTTTTGATGACCTTGAGAGTTTGAAAATAGTTATGTATTTTGCAGAATGAATGTCTCGATTCTGATGCATCTGTGTTTTTCTTTTTTCTTTTTTTTTTTTCTTACATACATATAGTTATTCTGGAGTTACAAGTTTTGAAGAGCAAGGTTAGGGAAGTAAAGTGCCATTCTTATCACAACATGTCGAAGGTACATACTTTCAACATGACTTATCACTGTTCCTATTAACTTTGATCACCTGGCCAAGTTTATGTTTGCCTGTTTTCTTCATCATAAAGTTCATATATTACCCCCTTTCCATATTCTGCGATTTGGAAACAAGTCATTAAGTGCAACCCATACTCAAGGAGTGGGGAGTAAGATGCACTTCCTTGTGATACTAGAAAGTACATGAATTATTTGTAATTCTTCTTTCTCTTTCTCTCTATATGCATTTAAAATTTATATCTATCTATATATGTATGTCTCTATCAGTAAGGACTTTTAAATACTACTACATTGTTTACATTGTTGTTCAAATGGTTTCAGGGTTTGGCATTAGAAGTTCTTTTCATTTGATGCCCTTATATTTTTGAGATGTCCTATCCTCCCTCCCTTCCTTCCAAGTTTCCCTCCCTCCCTCCCTCTCCACCTTCTCTCCTTCCCTCTCTCCCTTCTTTCTTTTCTCTTCCTTATCTCTGTTGTTTCAAATACCTCATGTTGATTTTGTGGCCCAGCCCTAAAATCAGCCATTCTCCAAGAAGCCCTGGTTCCTTGTATTGGTGAATTTTATTAGAAACCAAGATCTTAGTACTATGGGTGTTCATTGATATTGGAGTATCATTGCTTCTGGACCCTTTCAGCAGACAGAACTGGAATATATATGTGTGTATACTAATCCATGAAGACACACATATCTGTAATTATTATATCAATTCATCTGTAATTAAGCTAAACATGAGTTTTTTTTTTTAAACTCCTTACCACCCAAGTCATTCTAGCCTTTTCCAAGGCATTCATTTCATTGTAGAGAATCTAAATATCAAATCTGAGTTT
The DNA here is from genome assembly GCF_018345385.1 of Vulpes lagopus. Taxonomy (NCBI): domain Eukaryota; kingdom Metazoa; phylum Chordata; class Mammalia; order Carnivora; family Canidae; genus Vulpes; species Vulpes lagopus. Next base: position 38,668,358 of record NC_054839.1, on the reverse strand, counting down.
AAGACTTCCATTTGATTAAGTAACAGAAGTCAATCCATCAGTTTTGCCTGAAGAAGTCCAAAATCTACTCTCAGGGAAAGAAACATTTTGTATATTGTTTGATTGCTTTTTTTGTTTTCATTTCAGTTTTCTCTCATACATGGTTTTCTCTTAGTTTAGCTATTTATTTAGAAACGTTTTTGGTGGGGGGGACACTTGGGTGGCTCAGCAGTTGAGTGTCTGCCTTTGAGTCAGGCATGATCCTGGAGTCCAGGATTGAGTCCCGCGTTGGGCTTTTTTTTTTTTTTTTTTTTTTATGATAGTCACAGAGAGAGAGAGAGAGAGAGAGAGAGAGAGAGGCAGAGACATAGGCAGAGGGAGAAGCAGGCTCCATGCACCAGGAGCCCGATGTGGGATTCGATCCTGGGTCTCCAGGATCGCACCCTGGGCCAAAGGCAAGCGCCAAACCACTGCGCCACCCAGGGATCCCCCGCGTTGGGCTTCTTGTGGGAAGCTTACTTCTCCCTCTGCTTATGTCTCTGCGTTTCTCTTTCTCTCTCCCTCTCTCTGTCTCTCATGAATAAATAAATAAAATCATTAAAACAAAAAACCTTTTTTTTTAAATGATCACAGTTGATGATTTAGTTTAACTGAATTTCAGTATTCTCAGTCTTAAGATGGAGTCATTAAAATTAACATGCCAGTCATATTCTATGTGTTTTAACATCAGTGACACTAAACTGATTAATATTAATACCATTTTATAAGTTGATATCCCAGGTATCAAGTATGTTAAAGCTGTTTAACGTTAGTGTCTCTTATAGAATTTACCTTTCTTAGCAGTGAACCTTCTAAAGTTCAAATATCTAAACACAAAATTTTATAGGTACTTTTTATATTCACCAGTTATGTGTGTTTAAGTGCAACAATAATCTAAGCATAGCGTCTATTTCATAGTAAGTAAAAGAAGCGCTGCTTTAATTAGTGGAGTCTCACTGGAAAATGGCAGTGGATCTCACTGGAAAAATAAATAAGTAAAGGAATACTGCTACCATCCTTACAACCACAGCCCAGTGATTTTTACCTGAAATTTGATAACAAACTTCAAATACTTGCATTAAGACTTAAAATTATATTGAAATGTAAATATGCACAAGGTTTACCTTTTGAATTTTAGTTCATGTATGCTCAAAATTGTACAGTTGTTGAATCTTATTTATGATATTTTCCCTATAGAGTATTCTAATACAACATTAATAACAATAACCAAACAGCCTTGTCTACTAAAGGAGAAACCAACTCCTAGATAGATTAAAATTAGGGTAGGAAGGAGCTCAGCTTAAAATTTCAGACTAACGTACCGTGTCTGTCACACAACTTAACTACTATGTAAAAATGGAAAAAGAAAATTCCTGATCCTTATTTTCTCATTTGTAATTTAGTAAGAATTGCATGTATTTTAAGGATTATTATTCAGAATTAAATTAGAAAATACGTGTAAACTACCCTGGTCAGTGAGAAGCATGCAGTTCTATAGAGATTGGTTGTCTTTCCTTTCCCCAGTAGCAGTGAATGAGGAATAGATACAGAATAAAAGTTAATCTGTTGTCTCTGATTTCTATGGTATAAGAGCTTTAGATAATATACAAAATGTGTAAAGCACCAATTCAAATAGCCCCATGACTTAAGTCCATTGTACTATGAACCCTTCAAGTGGTCTGTTTAACTTATATGTGAATTTGAAAATACGGAGTAGATAAGGGAATAAATTCTGTCACATTATTTTTCCACACTGCTGCTTAGGTTTTGATTTACTTGTGGAGTGGTCTAGAATAAGAAAGTATTGGGCTCAGCTTCATGGTCCTGGTGGTTTCAAGGAAAGGTGTTATAGTTATAGGGCCTTTAACATAACAGTCCTGGAAGACCACATGCATCGTGCTTCATTTTCAAACTTCCCCATTAGGTTGCCTGGTTCTGAAGAAGACAAGACTATAAGAAAAGGGAAACTGTATGTATATGTTATATGTATATATATTATCTATAATATATAATCTATTATAAAGGGAAAACAAATACAGAGAGAGAGAGAGGACAGAAAGAATTACTAGAACTCCATCATTATCCTTTGAGCATAAAGATACCGTTCTATAAGTATTTCTAAAAATACTATCAGGAACATATCATGCTCAAAATTAGAAAATTATCTATAAAAGAATTTCTTGATTTTCATCCTGATTCTCTTTGGTATGTGGCCAATATTCCAGCTTTTAATTTTCAGAAATTCAAATTTTCGTAAAAATTTTAAAAGTGGAGCTTAACCAAATTCTCTCAAATTTTCACGTTTATATTATTATAGTCATAGAGATATACATTTTAATATGTTCATACAAAGATTTTATCTGTAGTTATCTTAAGATTAAAATGAGATTTTTCACTTGTATCTTTAAATGAGGATGTGCCTCAGTTATCTTCAAATATTTGTTTTAGAAATTACATAGTTGTATGTGTGTTCAAAAATAGCAACACATGCATGCAAATTCATTTGTTTCACTCATTTTTGGAAGATACATCATGATGTTATGTTCCAAATGTTTGCAGGTGCAAATATTTAAAAGATCACAATTACAAGAATTTGATCATAGTCAGTTACAGCTGCAAATGATTATATAGTTAGCCCTTCATTTATAGCAGTTCCTAAAGTTCTAAGAGCATATGAACAGAGGAATTCTGTGATAATGATAAAACAAACAAAAACATTTAGATAATGCTTACATTATAAATAACATCTTTATATGAGTAATCTTATTTGATTATAAGAAATTACATGCATTTGGAAATACTGTATTATCTTTTTCTCTGTCTCTACTGTTTGTACAACTGTTGTCTATGTGTCCATTCTTAGTCATATTGTTGACCAAGAAACCATTGATGTGGTGTACTATTTCCCTTTGGGATACTCACTGGTTCATAGGAGTTTCCTCTGATAAGCAGAAATAAAACTTCTCACATTGTTTCAATAACATCTGACCCTTTAGATGTACTGGTATGCTTCCCATTACTGTGTAGAGGAATGTCCTCTCTCCATTTGTGGGCAAATATATGACTACTAAATAATAATTACCATATCATCTTTTTTCCTCAAGGACAAACCTCAGCAGCTGTTGTATACCATTTCAGTACCATTTCAGTATGTAATCATATCATTATAGTTTTATACACACACCCCTAAACACACACACACAGACATCTCTTACATTATTTTCTGGTTCAGAAGAGAAGTATTATTCTCTCTCAGAGACTTGCTTCAACTCTGTCCTTGACTTTAGGATTAGAAATTTAAATAGCATTTCTCTTTTTAGTAAACTTCCAGAAGCTTGTTTTAGTCTTATATGTATGTCTAACAAACGATCCCAAAGCTTAAAACAAAATCCTTTTAGTTGCTTATAATTTTGTTGGTCAGCACTTTCAGCTGGATTTATTTGGACATTATTGTACTAGTAACTCCTGGGATAACTTATGTGGATTTGATGTCTAACTTGACTAGGGATGAGTGACTTAAAATGACCTCACTCACATGTCTAGATCGGTTCTGGCTATTGACTAGGCACTGCAACCCAGCGGACTTGCACTGGTTTCTTCACATGTTGGTGAAAGAGTTCCAGCCAGCAACATAGGAGGAATAACCTCTGATTAAAACCTGTATAAGTAGGTTTTAAGTCTCTTTTTGTATTATGTTTGCTAACATCTTACTGATCCAAGCAAGTATCAAGGCCAAGTTCAGTGTGGGAGGGAAATATACAAAGACATGGATAGAAAAAGACATTATTAGAAGACATTGGTATATCAATCTCCTGTATGCTTTTATATATTTACCTGGTTACTTAAGGTGAAAACTTCAGGGAACAAAAGCAGCAGGCTATTTTTATTAAGTTGCCATGTGACATTCATCAATTTGGAAAATTTAACAAGGTCAAAAATTATCTCTTTGGGTGTTTTTGTGACAAAATGTATTGTGAAAACACTGAGACACTGAGTTAGATTGAATTTTTCCTGGGTTGATACATACTTACTAAAGTTACAGAATTGATGAATAAAACCAGAATGTCAGTTTGGAGTTTTACAGAGAGAACCATGGCAGTAGTTTGAACTAGCATGATATTAGGTTAAGATCATCCATTTCATAAAAGGCCTGGTATTCCTTATGAGATCTGACAATAGTTTATTATAGTTTATTAACTAAGTTTCTTTAAACCTTTGGATACAGTTTTGCTGGGTATAGCTTTGTCTTTGTGAGTTTTATCTAAATGTTTTTATCTTACACTCTGCTACTAAGAATCATTTTTAAGTACTCACATCAGTATTGCACATTAATTCAGATACTATACTAATATATTTTAAATGTTATAAAATATACAAATGTATTCTAAAACATAGATTAAAATTAAAATTATACAATAATAAATACATATTAGCAGAATTCTAATATTGTCTTCCTGTACTACACTGTACTGCATGTTCATTTGTCACATATAAAGACCACTTGCCTGGGTATCTGATTTTTCCTCATTTCTAAGTTCAATCAATAACTCTCCCAATTTACAGTTGTTTTTTTTTTTAATGTGTGTCTTAATTAATATAAATGTACTTTTTGTGCTAGGTTAAATACAGGGAGTTTGTGAGACTATTATATTTCTTTCAGGTAACTTTGCATAACTATGCTTGAATCTTGTTATTCATTATGTTTTGATCTCAAAAAATTAATTCTAGTACTACATTTCTCTCATTGTCAAGCAAGTGTGACAAAAATACTATATAAGTGTATTTATCACTATTGTAACATTCCCTAAATATTTTTGTAAGTCAAATTACCAGTTTAACCATGTGTTAAAACGTTCATTTTAAAATTGTAAATACCCTGAAAGGTTGAATTCCTTTATGACAAAAGAAGTTCTGTAGCAGCTACACAAAAACTATCAGTGATGTAGAATATAGCTTTCCAACATTGATTAATCCATAGGATTCCAAAGTATAAAAAGGAAGCACTTTGTAGATTAAATTGTCTTTCAACATGTATAACAAGGTGTTGATAGAATAAGTGTTTTTTTTTTTGCTAGTCTAATTTTTAACATGTGGTATTTGCTGAAGTGCAAATGTTTGCAACTCAGAACCCTGTGAAATATGTAAAACAATTCCAATCTTTTCCCAATTTGCAGAAGGAAAAAAATGGGCTACTCTGCTCCTCAAAGTGGCAGTATTTTTTATATGATTAGTTGTTTCAATTTATTTCTACACAGAAGGAAACAGCATTATGAGCAGATGTTTTATTAGAGCCGTATGTTTCAAGACAATATATTTTATACTATATTCAATATTCATTTCTATATTCTGGCTTCATTTTAAAGTAAAGAAAAACAGTGCTGAACAACTGTATCAAATTTTTTAGATTGCCTTATTAGGAATTACTGCATGATGAATAGATTATTTGAGTATGAACTAATTAACCTTTATTCTAATAATTATGAAATTGGAATATAACTTTAATAGCACAGAAAACAAACAATTTTCCAACTTTGATGGGAGGGATATATATCCATATATATATATTTTTTTATATATCCCTATATATATTTATGTATACATAATGTATTATATTTGTAAATTGGGAATTACTTTACATATAGTTAAATGGAAGTAGGTAGCAATGACAGAAAATTCAGGATCTTTTGTTAATGTGAATTTGAAAATGAATGGAGGCACAAATTAAAATCATTATGTCAAGCTATAAATTTTCTCTAAGATCAGTTATTTTTCAGGAGGAAGGTAGACAGATTATATGATTCTCTTAGAATTCAAAATTTTATATTTCACAAAGACTCTTTAAATGCCAGTAACTTGTTGAGCAGTTTTATGGCCTAATAATTGAACTTCCACAGTGTGACTAAAGATTAGTACAATATCTAGAAGTTTTATTTAAATGATAAAAAAGAAACAGTATAACTAAGATATAATAGTTATCAATGAGTTTTTAATATATATTTTTTAAATATTTTATTTATTTATTTATTTATGAGAGACAGACCTAGGCAGAGGGAGAAGCAGGCTCCTCACAGGGAGCCCAATGAGGGACTCGATCCCTGGACCTGGGATCATGCCCTGAGCCCAAGGCTCGACTGCTGAGCCACCCAGGCATTTGAGTTTTTAATATAAAGTAACATACATTTTTAGAATTGGTATAGAGATATGCAGTTGTTGCTGTTTGAGGGAAAATGTTTTTCTTTTGAAATGAAGTAGATTTACTAAGAAGTTAATATAGCTTAATCTTAAGGGTAAAATTAGAAAAACACTGTCAATCACAGTCATTGTGTGTCACCTTCTGTGACAGCCAAGTGAATGTTGCTCTCAGATCTTTAACTGTGAGGAACATATTTAACCAGACATTTATCTTACTGATTTCTAAAATACATAATCTAATATGCTGAGGCCACATTTCTCACAGTGGCCCCTAACCATTGGGATAGCACGGATACCATGACAGACCTTACTGGAACAGTGGGACTCCTCCAGTGGGTAAATTTGCCTCAAGGATTCCCATTTGGCCTTATCAAAATTGTTAAGAACCATACTCCAGTCTAAGAATCTTTCGCCCTACATTTCTTTCATTCTTTTCTTCAAAGGGTCAGAACTACATCATGGTCTGTCAACTCTCCCACTCTCCGTAGGCTCTCTCACCATTTCTCCTACAGGTATTTCATTAATAAATTGGTTGGGTACATAATCCCATATAAGTCTCTGCTCCTTGAAGGACCTTAAATAATACACATTATTACCAGTTAGCCAATAGCACAAAGTGCAGGTTTTTCTGATTGTGTTTTAGTATTTTATTTCTTATTTTTTCAGTATAGTTGACATACAATATTACATTAGTTTTAAGTGTACAATTTAGTGATTTAACAAGTCTATACATTATGCTGTGTTCACCGCGTGGATACCTACCATCTGTCCCATTACTTTGCTTTATAGTATCATTGACTATATTCCTTATATTCAGCTTCTCAGCTTTTTATTCTGGTAATTTACTCATTCCATACATAACTAGAGGCTGTATCTCTCACTCCCCTTCATTCATTTTTCCCAAGCCCCCGATACCTCTCCTCTCCAGCAACTATGAGTCTTTTCTCAGTATAGTTCTGATTCTGCTTTTTTGTTTGTTTAATCTTTCTTTCTTCTTTCTCTTTCTTTCTTTTTCTTTCTTTCTTTCTTTGTTTTTTCTTTCTTTCTTCTTTCTTCTTTCTTTTTTCTTTCTTTCTTTCTTTCTTTCTTTCTTTCTTTCTTCTTTCTTTCTTTCTTTCTTTATCTTTCTTTCTTCTTTCTCTCTTTCTCTTTCTTTCTCTTTAGATTTAATTTATGAATGGAATCATATGGTTATTTATCTTTCTTAGTCTGACTTATTTCACTTAGTGTGAGACCCTCTAGGCTCATCCATGCTGTCTCAAGTGGCAGTTTCATACTTTATATGTTTGTGTAATATTCCATTGTGTGTGTATACACACACACACACATATATATGTGTAAATATATATTTTTAAAAAAATATTTTCATCTGTTGATGGACACTTGGGTTGCTCCATGTCTTCGCTCTTGTAAATAATGCTGCAATAAATGTAGGAGCACATATGATATGGTATTGGATCATATGATATGGTATTTCTAACTTTTTGAGGAACCTCTATATTGTTTTCTGCAGTGGCTGTACCAATTTACATTCCTACCAGTAGTACAGGAGTATTACTTTCTCTCCACATCCTCCAGTACACTTATTGTTACGAAGTGAAGATTTTGATTCTTTAGTTTCACTAGGCAGCATTCTGTCCCAGTTCAAAGGTTTCATGTGTATTTATTAATCACCAAAATCATTGTTCCTTCTCCATTAATACTTTTATCTAAAGAGCCATGTCAGAGACATAGGAAGACCTGGAATCTGATTTCTAGAAAAATAAGTGAGGTACTCTAAAGTTGTTTACATATCTTATTTTTTAAAAAATATCATTGTTCTTGGAAACAATTTGCTCAAAGACTTAAGTTTGTGGGTGGAAAAATATATCAGGTTTTATTTTAAAACTCATTGTAAGGCTATCATTTACTAATTTACTTTAGACTAAGCATTGACTATTTTACCTGGTGATATGCTATGTTTATATTATATATATATATATATATATTTTTTTTTTAATATTTTATTTATTTATTCATGAGAGAGAGAGAGAGAAAGAGAGGCAGAGACACAGGCAGAGGGAGAAGCAGTAGGCTCCATGCAGGGAACCCGATGTGGGACTCGATCCTGGGCCTCCAGGATCATGTCCTGGGCTGAAGGTGGTGCTAAACCGCTGAGCAACCTGGACTGCCCTGTTTATATTATATTTAAGCACATTAAATCAGCAAGCATTTATTTTACATATAATATTTAAAAGGCACTATGTAAGTCATCAAAATAAAATGATGACTGGATGAAACATGAACTAGAAATGTTTCCAGTATTCACAGAACTCACAAAGTAGTGAGTTGCACAAGTTTTATGTAATTAATGACAGAAAGTTGGTTAGGAAAAGTATGGAGCACCTGGGTGGTGGCAGTTGGTTAAGAATCTGACTCTTGTTTTCAGTTCAGATCCTGATCTCAGGGTTGTAGGATCAAGACCTTGTTGGGCTCCATGCTCAGTGTGGAATCTGCTTAAGATTCTCTCTTCTTCTCCCTCTTCCTCCCCCCACCCCCCACACTCACTCTCTCACTTGCTCTCTCAAAATAAATAAATAAATCTTAAAAGAAAAGTTTAAAGTAACTATGCATATGAATAAAATATTGTTCCTAAGAAGCTGTATGTCAGAAGATTACATTTCTAATTTTTTTGTAGAAACTTTCTTTTAATGGCATGATAATTCTAAAAGTTAGAGCGAGTTAGGTTGGAGGAAAGACTTTGGAAAGCATACCTGTTCAATATCATGATATATTTATTTCCTCAATTAAAGGCCTTAATTAAGGAAGCTATGACAAATAGGTGAATGGTCAGAGAATTAATCCTGAAGTGAATATTTATGACCAAAAAGTCTCCCAAGCAAATTGTCTGCTGATGTGCTAATGTTCATCCTTTCTCAAGAGGACAGGGTAATTTTAAAAATATTGTTGTACTCTTTTATCCTAATTCTTCCCTCAGAACATAAAAAGGTAGGCTATTTTTAGGGAGTTAAGAGTGAGGAGATCATTGTATACAGTATTTATGTGTACTACCAGCAACTTTCCTTCTCACAAATCCTTTTGTAAATAAAAGGAATATGAAAAAAATATCAGTAGACAATGACCAAATACCTGTATATAATCTCACATCCCTCCCTTCAGAAACCCTATTTCACTCCACTCCCATATAACCTACAAAAGACATTTACCTTAACTGTGTCTCCTTGTGTCAAAGGAAAGATTTGGACCCAGTATATCTGTTGCTTTTAATTTTCTTACATGAAAAGTTTTATGATATTAGATGAATCTCCAACTAATAATGTGTAAACAGGCTGATATTTATTCTTCTTAGGATGATAGGAACAATGTTCAAAATATTATTTTACTTCTTCCTAGCTCAAATTTGACCCTTTTGTGTATGTGAATTTTTTAAAATTTGACTATAGGTAACAGAGGAAATTTGAAAATGTACACTTCTTTCATCTTTTATCAAATGTATGCTCTTAAGGTCTTGAACCAATACCCATATATATAGAAATCCGTTTAAACAGCAGTGTCTCTGAATTTGTGACGTGTTGGGCCAATCAGTTCCTCTCATTTATCTGGAGCTTTTTTCTCTTGATATAGTGATGTATTCTGTCTTCCATAAGCTTACACTTTGCATTTTCCATTTTTGTATACTACAGAATTAAAATTAATCACATGAGAGATAGGAAGTGAGTCAGAAAGTCCCTTTTCCTTATTCTTTTTAGTATGAGCCTCCAAAATGTCCAATCCCTAAAATCCACCACAGAAGCTTTCTCTTATTCTCTAACAAGATTTCAAATAGTGAATTCTAAAGGCATTACTGCAGACACATAAAGTAGTTTTAAAGAAAATCTACTGGGGAAATAAAATACTATGTTCTTAAGGAGAAAAATGCTTCTATAAAATGGGACCACCGCACATGTTTTTTGGTAATGTCTGAGCTAATGAGTATGTTGCACATCTTCCCTTTCCCTCACCCTGGATATATATTGTTACTAGAGAACCCAGCACCACTAAGGAAGGTATGTGGAATTCACTTTGATAAACACAAACCTGACAGAATTATCCACTGCTGTCTTCCCTTTGCATAGCCTGGAGAGAAGGCAAGGCATTCATTCCTTTGCACAACCAATTTAACTACAATTTTTGAATAATTTCAGGGTATATAATAAGCTTCTTAATAATCACTATCAAATTTTTCAAAAATGTAACACAATACCCATCTCTGTTTGCTAGTCATGTTAAACTTCTGTTTAAACTTATTGGATGGTGTATGCATTTCTATTTGCATCATTTCATTCTCCCAGTATATCAGTGATCCATTTACATTTCATATTGTTGTGTTCTCTTTTTCTTCTCTATTTTTTCTGTTTCATCTTTTCTTACTGTTCTTTCCTTCCCTAAAATTTCTACAGTCCATCCTCTTACTTTTTTGTCATTTATCTTGTTTCTTCCTCCCTTTCTTTATTGCTATATTTTCAGTGATTCTGGTTTTTTCTATAATTCTTCATTCTTCACATCTTTCATTTCTTTTCTCCCCTGACTTCTCCATTTTTTCTCTATCCCCATCTTACATATTTCTAGTGGCAACATGATTTCTCTTTTATCAAAGTGTAAGTACCACATTAAAACTCTATTACTGGTAATAGAGTTAATGTGAAAATACAGATTACCTATAATTTATGACAAAGTAATTCTATGTCTTAGTCACTATAATGAGTTGCCAATTTAATTTAAGCATATTAGATATTCACCAAATGGATACCGAGCTCTTTTTATGCATTTAGCGCAGAACTGATCATTACTGAATACCTAAAAAGTCATCCTGCAAGACTTTTAGCATAATAAAGTTATTTTGGGTTCTAAACCACACGAAAAAAGCATGATTGATCACAACAAACTCTTTATACTAGACAAGGTACTCTTTTCCTTTATTTTTTTAATTCACAGAAATGATTTATTTACCTATTTCAACTATTTTGATAGTGTTAAGATTCTTATAAAGAGATGGCAATAAAGGAAGTTTAATAGGCAGTTCCTGAATTGCCTGTGTAACACTCACATATGCCCTTGGGGTATTCAGTCATTTGTTCAACACTTAGCACTTGCTAAATGACAAAACTCTATAAGGCACCAGGGATGCAGTGATTAATAAGACATCACAATTTTCTGGAAGAGCTTATAATCTAGCTGAGGAAGATGGACAAGTGAACAGATGATCATAACACAGCATGATGCAATAATGAGAAGACACAGAATGATCTGAGCTTCTCCTAACCCAGAATGTTAAGAGTTCAAGGAGAACTTCCAGAAGAAGTGATGTTTTTATTGATTTTTGAAGGGTGAAATGTTGTTAATGAAGTGAGACAAAATGAGATAGAGATGTAAGTGGTTTAGTGAGAAACACTCCTGAGAGAATAGCAGTTCTAAAGCTTAGAGGCAAAATAAATTCCAGAAAATGCTTACAATAAAGATAGTTTAGGGGTGCTTGGGTGGCTCAGTTAGTTAAGAATCTGACTCTTGATATTGGGTTAGGTCATGATCTCAGGGGCTCTGCACTGAGCATGAAACCTGCTTAAGATTGTCTCTCTCACTCTGCCTCTCTTCTCTCTGCTCATGGGCAAGTACATGTTGCGCTCTCTTGCTCTCTCAAAAAAAAAAAAAAGTTCAGTAATTCTGAGACATGAGTTATGGAGTATGTGAGTAGAGTAGGGAGAAAAATAGTGGTAAAACAGGCATGAAAATAATGTAAATAACCAGGAACCAGATAATGAAGGACCTTGTTTGGCATTATAAGGAGCTTTGGGGTTAACCCTGAAAGTAATCAAAGCCATTGTGCAGTCCTAGGCAAAGTAATGTTCTGGTCAAATTTGGTGTTTTAAAACAACAAAATGTGGAAAATAGATTGGAGAGGCAACATCTGAAGCACAGACACCTTTTATGGGATTGTTGTAAGCTGTTGAATGGTGTTGTTGATAGGTTCAGGTTTTGAATGATTCATGTGATGTAGGACCCAATCAATAATAATTATTCCTTAAGGTAGTAGCAGTGGGTGGATTTAAGACAGGTTTATAAAGGAGGTCGCAGAGAGAGGATTTGGCTTCTTCTTGGATGTGGAGATTAGAAAAAGTAAGAGTAAAGGATAAAAAATGGGTCTCTGCTTTAGGTAACTGGGTGTGTCACAGTGCCCATCGTGAGATGGGTACAGATTGCATTAGTAGGTGGAGTTGGTGATGTGTGAGGAGTTCTTTTACGTTCTGTTGATTTTATGCAACTCTTGACTCTTAAAGTGGAGACATTTAGCAGACCATGAGATAGATGTGACAGATATTTTACTGTTTTTTATGTTTTCACTTCCTACTTTCTTCTTAAGACCTCAGTCCCTTCCCAGGACAGTTTCCTTTCGGAGAGATTTCTAGAGCAAAGCTAGCTATGTGAGGGGATTTATGCAGAGTATAAGGCTGGGTCTGCTGGAAACAGCTAGTGGAGAGAGGGACTTTCAAGATAGAAAAAGACTCACTAGTCTACCGATCCCAGATCTTGGAGCAAATCTGTCTTCTGGTGTTACTCTGGGAGCTGGAGGGACAACTGATAGAAATATTATATGTATTGCTCAAACTGAGCAAAATTTGTTTTGTTCAAGAGAGGCAGGCAAACCATTTAATCTCCTCTTTTAAAGAACCATTTAAGTTTGGAAAATACAGATATCAATGACTAAAGCCTAGCAGTCTTCTGTTTCTGAATAAATAGTTCATATTCTTGTGAGTTCCCAAAAAGGTGTTCTCCATCCTCCAAACTCTACGTGATCATAAAACTGATAACAAATATTCTAAGATTCAGATGGGACAGACCTCAAGTTTGACTTAAATTGTTTTAAAAATTGAAGTACTATACTGGGGTGTCTGGGTGGATCAGTCAGTTAAGCATCTGCCTTCAGCTCAGGTCATGACCTCAGGGTCCTGGGATCAAGCCCTTAGTGTCAGGCTCCCTGCTCCACAGGAAGTCTGCTTCTCCCTCTCCCTCTGCCCTTCCCTTGCTTGTGCTCTCTTTCTCATTCTCTCTCATAAATAAATAAATAAATAAATAAATAAATAAATAATCATTTTAAAGAATGAAATACTATGATCTCTGTCACATTCCCAAACATAGAGTAAGATATACACCCAATACATATAGATATGAATGTCAGGAAAAGACTTTTATTAAAAAAAAAAAAAAAAGATACAGTTAGAATAAAAAGTGATAGAATTAAGATATGAGTGACTGAATTTTAAGATTTCAGATGAACACCAGATTTTTGCTTTGTTTTTTGATTATTTTGTTTATTTTTTGCATAATAAAATGGCCTAAATTCAATGGCCACATGAACTACTCATATCTTCCACATCTGGACACGTAGTTTTCACTCCTCTCACCTTCTGTCCATGTTCTTTGTGGATTTCCCCCATCTGTGTAACTCAGAGGTGTGGTCTTGAGATGTATTAGTTTCCCAGGGCTGCTGTAACAAAGCATAGTAAATTGAGTAGCTTGAACAACAGAAATTAATTGTCTTCCAGTTCTGGAGACTAGAATCCTGTGGTGTCAGGTTTGATTTCATCTGAAGGCTGGGAGGGAGAATCTGTTATATACATACCTGTCTTCTAGTTTCTGGTGGTTTATTACAAACTTTGGTGTTTCTTGGCCATAAATGCATCTCCCCAATTTCTGCTTTCATGTTCACATGGCAATCCTGACAATGTCCATGTTTGTTCCTTCCCAGATTTCTATCCTAATGACTTTTTTATAGGTTTATTACCTCTATATAGACTCTATTTTAAAATAAGGTCACATTCTGAGTTACTGGAGTTTAGGACTTCAACACATCTTTTTTGGGGGAGGGGCACATAATTCAATCTGTTAACACAAAGGTTATCATCAGAAAATGAGAGGAAAACCCCTCATGTGTTGAGTTCCTCTTTTTCCAAATATATTTTCTTTTGACCCCCCCACCCCAAAAAGAGGAAAGAAGAAAAAAGTCTTTGCCATCTGTGCCTTGTGATAAATTGCTATTTTGTATTCCATAGAAGTGTCAAGATAGAAAATGGGGAACAATAATAAAAAGAAATTCATCATCAGTACTCTAATTTAACACCACATTTGCTAATCTGTTCCACCTTCCAAAAGGCACTCTCTCTCCCTGACTCATAGAATTAGGTGGTCTAGATGGTTTTAATTTCATCTCTGCTTTCTACTAGCTGTGTAACTTTAGTGAACTTGTTTAATATTTGTGCCTGTTTCCTCATCTGTAAATTGACAATAATACTAATGTCAACTACATGGGGTAATTATGAGAAATAAATGAATCCATATGTGAAAAAGCACTAAGGATCATAATATTATATAATAATACAACAAAATTATATGTTACATAATGATATAGAATAATATCTAATAATAACACAGAAGACTACCACCTGAATATTGCTCTAAAGAACGCTAAAGCCATTACTAGAAACTTCTACTAATGAAAGTTCTATGTGACTGGAGGACATATTTCACAAACCTGTGTTGGGTGATAAGACTTTTCAAAGAAAGAATGCTTAAGTAACAAAATATGAACTACCTCCTAGAGAAGATGAATTAGGTAAAAGAAGGGAATTAATTTGCTGATATCCAAATTTCAGAACAAAGCTGAATCATACTGACCAATTCAAAAGAGGCCAAAGCCACCATCAGCAACCCTTCCTCTCTGCCTTTTCTCACAAGTGCTCAATCTTTTCCCTAACTAAATTTGCGGCAAATCATTAAAGAATATTTCTTTGAGGGATTGCTAACCTATTAACTTGCCTACAATCCACATTTCTGAGCTGCTAGAATATCCTCTTAACTCTGCACTCCAAATGTCAAAAGTGATTCCTATTCCTGGTATTTGGTATTTCTTACTATGCGTGTTTAAGATCCACTGTAGTGTAGACCTGGTATAACCTTTTTCCTATGACTCAAATAGCTTAAAAAATAAGTTGCGAAATATAATTCTGGAACATACCTCATTTGTAAATTAGGGATTTACTTTATAATGTTATGCAATCAATCCGTGTCACAAAAGATGAACAGTACACTTTATCAAATTGATGAGGCATCTTAAAGGATTGAAATAAGTTCCTTACAACATCATGCATTTTTTGTCTATTCTCTCATTCCTTTTCTTCTTTCCTTCTTCCTCCCTTCCTTACTGCCTCTCTTCTTCCCTCTTTTGCCACTCTTTTCTTTTCTTTGCTCCCTTTCTCCCTGTCATCTTGTTTGTTTAATCTATTTCCATTTAAATCTACACTGCTATCTTTAAAACAACTGACTTTGAAAACCACCTCTGGGGGAAAAAAAAAAAAAAAGTGTTCTTCTTAGGAACCTGTCAGGTCTTAGTTCTCTATGTGCCACTTACTAGATGCATGACCTTGGCAACTTAAATAATCTCTCAGGCTTCCATTTCTTCATCTGTAAAATGAGGTGGGTTGAACTGGGTGATCTGTAATGTCCTTTTTTCTGCATTAAAAAGTCTGAGTCTAAATATGGTAATGTGGATCTCTGAAGTAGTGCCAATTAATCATATTAATATTCTTTAAACCTTGGAAGATACTTGGAAAATTAGGGCCTTAAATATAGATTATGTAAATTAAAATATACTTTAGTAATTTTTATGAAAGTTTATTTTTAAAAATAAAAATATACTGATTATTAAAAACCAGAAAATGTTTTTAAAATTTTGAGAAAAATAGTTATTTCTGTAAAAAAGTCATCCTACCCTATGAGCTTCACTGAAGTGGAGTGTTTCTACCAAGGAAATTCCATCATTGTATTTGATTTTCATTCAATTTTCAGACCTTGATAACTGGAGCCAGAATGTAAATTATTAATACTAAAATTAATAGAGATCTGTTGCAGAAGGAGTACCAGAATAAAATGATTTATATTGAATTGTGCTGATGCTAGTATACTTAGATCTTTCTTCTCTTTCAATTATAGTTGGTTTTTAAAAGATTTTTCTGTACACAAGTTTAAATCTTACCGTATGTGACACATAATGCCAAGAGACATTAAACAGTGGCATACCTCTCACATAAATAGATGGGTTGAGGTGAGGGAGGACATTTAAATATATATAACTATTACCCTCAATAAGTATGTATTACATCCTATTAGCCTTAGTGAGGTATTATAATCTAACAGTTCTGTACCATGTTCACATTAATATGCAAATGGAATTAGAATACAAAATTAAATGAAAATGAAATTTGGAAGCTAATTGACATTTTTGTCACAAAAGCTCAGAGAAACACTATTTATGGTTTAATGGTAAAAGGCTAATGTGTCATCCTACGGAGGGGGCCACATCAATCTCAGCTACAGTTATTTCCCGAAGTACAGTGCAAAGCACTGTTTGTGTATGCAAGTTGCCAGCCTCCCTCACGTAGGTGGTCCCATCACTGTAAACCTGCGCTAAATTGCTACCATCCATTATACACAGTGGCTGCCTGGATGGCTGCCTGGCATTGACTTACACAGGCCATCTATTCCTGTCAGAAATATGATATGTCACTGACAAAAGCTTAATTACACCATTAATTAATAGGACAATTTTCAAAATGCCTTGAAATGCAGCTTGACACTCATTAGTGCCATTTATGAATAATTTCTCCCAGGGCATAGTACTCTGAAGAGCACTTTAAAACAAAATACAGTTTTAAAATGAAGGTATCTATAAAACAAAATAAATATGTAGTTTTAAATTGCTTCCCCCCCCTTCCTCAGGTATGACCTATTTGTTCAACAGTAGGAAAATATATTTTTTTAATATTGAAATTATTATTACAGTTTTGCCACAAAATGCCTCATTGCATTTATTTTTGTGCTCACTTTAGAAACCCATGCACTTGTTTTTACTCTTAGAATATTAATTACTTTATAAAAGCATACCATGTTTAAACTTTAAATAGTAACAATGCATTAATCTCAAAATAGGTTTCTCAATATTTATCCGAATAAAATGTATCTTTTTCCTTCCTTCATTTTTCTGCATCTAAGCAATATTATATGTGACAAGAAGAAGAATCAAAAATGTGAATTCAGTGGGTCACAATTTTACAGTTTATTCTTACTTATCCACCCTATTGATTCTTTGACTCACTAAATTTTTTTGTCATATTTCTTTTAGGTCAGCAGCCTACCAACTCTGGGTACTTTGCTGCAATCCATGATAAAAAGTGTAAGAAGTCATTAAATATTACACCATTTAATATATACCTTCCCCCCCCCAAAAAAATTCTCTTTTGACAGTAAAGACAGCATAACTATATTGTTTAAAACCACAGCACACTGTGCATAATTAACGCCCTCTTTGTTACTATTTGTTATTTGGCTTTGGCATTTCTATGATTACTGCACTATATTATGGCAAACTGGATGGGATTGCAAGGTTAAAGCCAAATTAGTTTCTCCTGAAGGATGAAGGGAAGAATTACACATCTTAGATAAGGAACTACAATTGGAAAACAGAGATGGGTGACAGAATGAGAATAAGACCTTTGTCTAGATGTAGATGTCAATGTGTCTAGATGTGACTGGTTTATTGGATGTTACTTTTATCTCAAGGTGGGACAAGATAACAAGTCAGGATCACAATCTAGCACCTATAACATTGTATCAGGCCTTGAAGAGTGATTCTTGGCAGTGTTGAAGGAGGGGTTATCAAATTATCTGGAAAGGTTTTTCAAATAACCTCAGCCAGTTCCCTTTGGAGATTATTTTGTTCCTCTAAATTCCACATCCTTGCTATCTTACAAACCCACGTGCACATTCCACAACTTCCTGAATACCTTAGTTCATCTCATTAAAATCTCTCAGTTGGATTATTGCAACAGACTCTTTTCTGATTTTCTGGATTCCAGTTATGTTTATATTCAATCTATTTCTATATTGTAGTAACAACTAATTTTCTCATATAAGTGGGAAACTAATTCTTGGCAATAGTAATCTTGGAAGAAGATGAAGAAGTGCATGGTCAAATGAATTTGGAAAACACTGCATAATAAATCTCCCTCTGTGACATTGGTAGTGAATGTCAACACATTAATAGCACCATGGAGTTATGAATTAAAGAATTCTGTTTAATTATATTTAACCCAGTGGCTCATTTATGTATTTGATGACAGAAGGTTTACTTTATCCTCTAAGAAATAAATTTGGTCATGACATTGTGATGCTCAACCCAAAGGTTACACATTGATTACAGAATAAATTCCCAACTTTTTGTCATTTTATTCAAAACTTTTTAATATTTAACTTCTTATTACCTGTCCATTATCATTTCACACTTTCTTTTTCTTCACATATTTTGATCCATCTATATTGAACAAATACTAATACATTGATCTTCCCATCTCACTTCTAAGCCTATGTATTCTATCTGTATGGAATGATTTTCCCACCCATTTTCTGACTACCTTCAGGTCTCAGGAAGCCTGCACTGATTACAAAGACCTGGGGTACAATCCCCTTGTATTTGCCTCCATAATACTTCTCGCTTAAAATTTTATTTTTTACAAATATAGTAAATGTCTACCTTTGAGGGCAGGGCATATAGTTTGCTCCACATCATGTCCTTAGAATCCAACATGATGATGGCTCTGTTAGATTCTGGATGAATTCATTTTAAATAAATATGTAATAATTTGGTTTGCAAGATTGAGATAATAAAATGAGTATTTCAATGAAAAGGAAAAACTAAAATACATATATATATTTTTTTCCCTAATTTAGAAGACCTTGGGTTTTGTGTTGGTTAACTATTAAATAACATAAGCAGCTGGGCTATCTTGGGCAATTTACTTAATCTCTCTCTAGTTGTAGAAAGAACCAAAGACATGGAGAGAGAAACAGAGTAATGAAAAACCAAGAAAGAATACTTTGAGTTTATAGATAGACCAGATCAGATTTCTTCAGTTCCATGTTTTTTGTCTTTTTTTTTTTCTATCTCCAGATTTAATACAGGTCTTGTTTTTTCAAGTTAGTGTCTCTTATTTTTTCCTTTTTTTTTTTTTTTTGCAACCTTACACACAGTACCAAAAGAAGGCAAAATTAGGATGTATTAATGGGTGAAAAGGATTTAAATTCTTTGTTGTATGATTCACTGCTCCCTTCATCAGTAGGTTGTCCCCAGTGAAAAGAAAAGATGATAAGTGGCTAAAAATTATCTCCTTATAAATAAGACTCCTTCATAAGTAGACAAATGAAGACACTTGCTTGGAGAAAGAATTAATCTATGAAATATCCTTGGAAAGATGTTCCTGTACAGGCCAGTTATAATAAATAGAACCCAGAATCTATGTAACTGGTTTTCTGGAGAATGTCACATTAGCTATTCAATATTCTAGGATATAGATAATACTAGAAATGCGCTCAAATATGTGAGGGCCTTCACAAACATCATTTAGAGATTTTATTTCTTCTAAGCCAGAGAAGCAGTTCTAATGAAGGAAGAAATAAACTGAAGACCTGTCCTTAGTGTTCCTGTCTCATCTCTGCTTCATATGAGTTTCTTTCTTTATCATCTTTGTTGTTCAAAGTGTTTCATAAAGATTAATACTAAGGTTTCTGATTCATCTAAGGCTGATTTGAGTTGTTAATTCTGAGTTTGCTCAATTAAATTGTTTTGGTTTCTTTAAGCTTCCCAATTATTTTCTCTTTTCCACTCAGAGATGCTGTTCCTTTCCTCTTAACTCTCATCCCTTAAGCACTGATTTAACAGAGCTATTAACATTTTTTATGGCTATTAAAGTAGAGGAACTAGGGAATATAGTGAAATAGGAAGACCCTAAGCTCACCCTGTCCCACATTTACAATTAGGTATCACTCACATCTGAATAAATAAGCCATAGAGCGACCAGAACACTGGCAGAACAAAATCCACAACTAAATGTAGACAAGAAGCTGCATCTGACATGTTAGGAAGGGCAGAAACCATGGTCAAGAGCTACCATAGGAAGGAGGAAGCTGTGATGTGTGGAGGGGAAAGCACTAAGGAGCCTACATGGGAAGACAAATCTCCATAACCTCTGGCATTGAAAACCAGAGAGGCCAAATTCTCTGAGTTTGTATAACCAGTGGCACTTGGAGTCTATAACTTTAAAAGTCAACTGACTCAGCAGTAGGCAAGCCTGGAGGTTGAGTGATATCTAGGTCCCCATTCTTAAAGAGACAACAGCCCACAGAGGCAAAATTGAAGCAACAGTTTGCACAATACCTGGGGAAACTGGGAGGAAGATTTGTTTAAATGGATTTCAGAGCATGTTGGGAGACTGGTATGCACTGTTTTCCTTCTCCACTCTCCAGCATAAACAAGAGCCATCTACAGGAGTTAGGGCTGCACAGATACTTGCTACCTAACATGCTAGCAGTGTGCCCTATCCTTGTGTTCTCCTGAGGCCTTATCCACTTCAAGCCTGCTGAAGAAACAGACACAAAGAGGTAGAAAAGATGAAGAGACAGAGGAATATGTCCTAAATGAAGGATCATTACAAAATTAACTACAGGAGATCTAAATGAAACAAAAATAAGTGTTATGCTTGATGGAGAATTTGAAGTAATGGTCATAAAGGTACTCACTGGACTTCAGAAAAGGGTAGTAAGACATCAGTGTGTCCTTTGCCAGAAAGATAAAAAATAACATATCAGAAACAGACAACTCAGTAAATGAAATTAAAAATAATATAGATGGTATAAATAGCAGGCTACAGGAAGCAGAGAAACTTATAAAGATACATACAAGAATGAAGTAATGGAAAGCAATCAAGCTGAACAGGTGAGAGACAACACTGAGTATTCAGAGTAGACTTAAAAGAACTCAACACCATCAAGCATATTAACATTTGCATTTTTGGGACCTCAGAAAAAGAAGAGAGAAAGGCGGCAAAGAATGTATTTGAAGAGATAATAGCTGGAAAATTTCCAAATCTGTGGAGGGAAGTAGATTCAGATTCAGGAGGCACAAAGATCTCCCAAAAATTCAAGCCAAGGAGATCCATACCAAGAAACACAGTAATCAAAATAGAAAAAAAAAAAGTGATAAAGAATTTTAAAGGTTCCAAGAGAAGAGAACACAGATACATACATACAAAGGAAACTTCTTAAGGCTATCAACTGAGTTTTCAGCAGAATTTTATAGGCCAGGAATAGCATGAATACTATGATATACTTAAAATACTGACAGAGAAAAATCTGCAGTCAAGAATTCTCTATCCAGCAAGGCTATCATTCAGAATAAAAGAGAGAGTTTCCCATACAAACAAAAAGTAAGAGAATTAGTGACCTGCTAAACAGCCCTAAAAGAGATGTTAAAAGAGAAAAATGTTAAAGGGGACTCTGTGAGTGGAAAACAAAAACCATAAGAGTAAGAAAATTAGGAAGCAAACAGAAGAGAACAAAAAAAAAAAAACCACCACCAACAAAACAAGTATATCTATAAAAATCAGCCTAGAGAACTATAATGAAAGAATAAAAATATGACTCAAATAGCCAAAATGTGGAGGGGAAAGGAGTAAAGAATGAATTCAAAATTAAATGACCACCAGTTAATAGAGACTGCTATATGCAAAAGATACTTTATATAAACCAAATGGTAACTATAAATAAAAAAATAGTAGATATGGAAAATATAAAGTATTCCAAGTACTTCCCTAAAGAAACCTAACTAATTATA
Source organism: Vulpes lagopus (assembly GCF_018345385.1). Taxonomy (NCBI): domain Eukaryota; kingdom Metazoa; phylum Chordata; class Mammalia; order Carnivora; family Canidae; genus Vulpes; species Vulpes lagopus. Next base: position 38,646,394 of record NC_054839.1, on the reverse strand, counting down.
AGAGAAGAGAGAAACCACAAAAATAACTCTAAAACAAGTAACAAGATGGCAATAAATACACACATCCCAATAATTAATTTAAATGTAGATAGATTAAATGCCCCAATCAAAAGACATAAGGGGGTAGAATGAATAAAAAAAACAAGACCAATCTATATGCTGCCTACAAGAGATTCATTTCAGACCTAAAGATACATGCAGGCTGAGAGTGACAGTATGGAGAAACACTTATCATGCAAGTAGAAGTGAAAAAAAAAAAAAAAGCCAGAGTAGCAATACTTACATTGCTTATATTATATACAGCAATACTTATATTGGACAGAGTAAGACTTAAACTAAAGACCATAACGAAGGAACAAGAAGGACACTGTATAATCATATATAATATAATATGATAAGATATAACAATTGTAAATATTCATGCACTGAGCATGGGAGCACCCAAATACATAAAATATTTAATAACAAACATAAAGTAGTAATACAGTAATAGTAGAGGACTTTAATAATAAAATAAATAGAGCATTTGATTTAAAAAGTAGCTATTAAAGCTACTGGGCTTAAGGGGAACAATACTGATAGTAGAATTCAGGCCTTCTTTTAGTCACTAGAATAAGTTGTTGTTTCATTATTTTATAAAATATACAAAAATTGTTGTTGATTTCTCTGCAGTTCTTGGGGGATGCGTGGCATTATAAACCTCAATATCTCAGCCAAATTTTGGAGAGAGCCACCTGTCACTGCAAGTGACAATCAGACTGTCATGTTTATATTAGTTTAATAGTCTCTATGTTAGCAAGTTTACTAAGTATTTACCCTTTTAAATTAAAGAAGAGGCCTAGTTAGTCTCTATCTTTTACTCTAGAGAATAGTGCTAGTCATCAGAAGTTTGGCATCAGCTACTTTAAAATATTATTTTAGTGTATTTTAAATCACATTTCAGGGGGGAGGGGCAAGACTGCGGAAGAGCAGGGTCTCCAGGTCACCTGTCCTCAACAAATTACCTAGAAAACCTTCCAATCATCCTGAAAATCTACGAGTTTGGCCTGAGATTTAAAGAGAGACCAGCTGGAACGCTACAGTGAGAAGAGTTCGCGTTTCTATCAGGTAGGAAGACGGGGAAAAAGAAATAAAGACACAAAAGGCCTCCAAGGGGGAGGGGCCCCGCGAGGAGCCGGGCTGAGGCCGGGGCGAGTGTCCCCAGGACAGGAGAGCCCCGTCCCGGAGGAGCAGGAGCTGCACCGACCTTCCCGCGGAAAGGGGCTCGAGGGAGATAGAGCAGGACCCAGGGGGGCGGGGATGCCCTCGGGCTCCCTGGGACACTAACAGGCACCTGCGCCCCCGGGAGATGCGCCGAGCTCCCTAAGGGCTTCAGCGCTCGGCGGGACCCGGAGCAGCTCGGAGGGGCTCGGGCGGCGGCTCCGCGGAGGGGGCTGCGGGGCTGGAGCGTGAATCCCACAGCGCAGGCCCCGGAGCACAGGGCGCCGGGACACAGCCCAGGATCCGGCGTCCCCCAGGGACAGGCAGAGGCCGGGAGGGCCCAGGACAGCGAGGATGCTCCTGCCTGGAACTGAGCAGATCAGCGGCCCCGCCCGGGAGCCCCCAGGCCCTGCAGACGGAGAGCCCCGGAGCTACTGCGGGAGCTGACTCGAGGGTCCCAGAGCTGCCGCCGCCACTGTGGCTTCCTCCCGGGCCTCACGGGGTGAACACCCCCCACTGAGCCCTGCACCAGGCAGGGGCAGAGCAGCTCCCCCAAGTGCTAACACCTGAGAATCAGCACAGCAGGCCCCTCCCCCAGAAGACCAGCGAGACGGACCAGTTCCAAGGGAAGTCAAGGGACTTAAACTACACAGAATCGGAAGATACTCCCCCGTGGTTTTTTTGTTTTTGTTTTTGTTTTTGTTTTTGTTTTGTTTTGTGCTTTTTTTTCTCTCTCTTTCTTCTTGACTTCTGATTGCTTCCCCCACCCCCACCCCCCTTTTTTTTTCTTTTTTCTCCTTTCTTTCTTTTTCTTCTCTTTTTCCCCTTTTTTTTCTTCTTTCTCTTTTTTCTTTTTCTCTTTTCTTTCCTTCTCTCTCTTTTTCTCCTTTTCCCAATACAACTTGTTTTTGGCCACTCTGCACTGAGCAAAATGACTAGAAGGAAAACCTCACCTCAAAAAAAAGAATCAGAAACAGCCCACTCTCCCACAGAGTTACACAATATGGATTACAATTCAATGTCAGAAAGCCAATTCAGAAGCACTATTTTACAGCTACTGGTGGCTCTAGAAAAAACCATAAAGGACTCAAGAGACTTCATGACTGCAGAATTTAGATCCAATCAGGCAGAAATTAAAAATCAATTAAATGAGATGCAATCCAAGCTAGAAGTCCTAACAACGAGGGTTAACGAGGTGGAAGAACGAGTGAGTGACATAGAAGACAAGTTGATGGCAAAGAGGGAAACTGAGGAAAAAAGAGACAAGCAATTAAAAGATCATGAGGATAGATTAAGGGAAATAAATGACAGCCTGAGGAAGAAAAACCTACGTTTAATTGGGGTTCCTGAGGGCGCCAAAAGGGACAGAGGGCCAGAATATGTATTTGAACAAATCCTAGCTGAAAACTTTCCTAATTTGGGAAGGGAAACAGGCATTCAGATCCAGGAAATAGAGAGATCCCCGCAAAAAATCAACAAAAACCGTTCAACACTTTGACATTTAATAGTGAAGCTTGCAAATTCCAAAGATAAGGAGAAGATCCTTAAAGCAGCAAGAGAAAAAAAGTCCCTGACTTTTATGGGGAGGAATATTAGGGTAGCAGCAGACCTCTCCACAGAGACCTGGCAGGCTAGAAAGGGCTGGCAGGATATATTCAGGGTCCTAAATGAGAAGAACATGCAACCAAGAATACTTTATCCAGCAAGGCTTTCATTCAAAATGGAAGGACAGATAAAGAGCTTCCAAGACAGGCAGGAACTGAAACAATATGTGACCTCCAAACCAGCTCTGCAAGAAATTTTAAGGGGGACTCTTAAAATTCCCCTTTAAGAAGAAGTTCAGTGGAACAATCCACAAAAACAAGGACTGAATAGATATGATGACACTAAACTCATATCTATCAATAGTAACTCTGAACGTGAACGGGCTTAATGACCCCATCAAAAGGCGCAGGGTTTCAGACTGGATAAAAAAGCAGGACCCATCTATTTGCTGTCTACAAGAGACTCATTTTAGCCAGAAGGACACCTACAACCTGGAAATAAAAGGATGGAGAACCATTTACCATTCAAATGGTCCTCAAAAGAAAGCAGGGGTTGCCATCCTTATATCAGATAAATTAAAATTTACCCCAAAGACTAGTGAGAGATGAAGAGGGACACTATCTCATACTCAAAGGATCTATCCAACAAGAGGACTTAATAATCCTCAATATATATGCCCCGAATGTGGGAGCTGCCAAATATTTAAACCAATTAATAACCAAACTGAAGAAATACTTTGATAATAATACACTTATACAATAATATACTTATACTTCAATCTAGCTCTTTCTACCCTCGATAGGTCTTCTAAGCACAACATCTCCAAAGAAACGAGAGCTTTAAATGATACACTGGACCAGATGGATTTCACAGATATCTACAGAACTTTACATCCCAACTTAACTGAATACACATTCTTCTCAAGTGCACATGGAACTTTCTCCAGAATGGACCACATACTGGGTCACAAATCGGGTCTGAACCGATACCAAAAGATCGGGATAGTCCCCTGTATATTCTCAGACCATAATGCCTTGAAATTAGAACTTAATCACAACAAGAAGTTTGGAAGGACCACAAACACGTGGAGGTTAAGGACCATCCTGCTAAAAGATGAAAAGGTCAACCAGGAAATTAAGGAAGAATTAAAAAGATTCATGGAAACTAAGGAGAATGAGGATACAACCGTTCAAAATCTTTGGGATGCAGCAAAAGCAGTCCTGAGGGGGAAATACATCGCAATACAAGCATCCATTCAAAAACTGGAAAGATCTCAAATTCAAAAGCTCACCTTACACATAAAGGAACTAGAGAAAAAGCAACAAATAGACCCCACCCCCAGCAGAAGAACACACTTAATTAAAATTCGAGCAGAACTAAATGAAATTGAGACCAAAAGAACTGTGGAACAGATCAACAGAACCAGGAGTTGGTTCTTTGAAAGAATTAATAAGATAGATAAACCATTAGCCAACCTTATTAAAAAGAAGAGAGAGAAGACTCAAATTAATAAAATCATGAATGAGAAAGGAGAGATCACTACCAACACCAAGGAAATACAAACGATTTTAAAAACATATTATGAACAGCTGTACGCCAATAAATTAGGAAATCTAGAAGAAATGGACGCATTCCTGGAAAGCCACAAACTACCAAAACGGGAGCAGGAAGAAATAGAAAACCTGAACAGGCCAATAACCAGGGAGGAAATTGAAGCAGTCATCAAAAACCTCCCAAGACACAAGAGTCCAGGGCCAGATGGCTTCCCAGGGGAATTCTATCAAACGTTTAAAGAAGAAATCATACCTATTCTACTAAAGCTGTTTGGAAAGATAGAAAGAGATGGAGTACTTCCAAATTCGTTCTATGAGGCCAGCATCACCTTAATTCCGAAACCAGACAAAGACCCCACCAAAAAGGAGAATTACAGACCAATATCCCTGATGAACATGGATGCAAAAATTCTCAACAAGATACTAGCCAATAGGATCCAACAACACATTAAGAAAATTATTCACCATGACCAAGTAGGATTTATCCCTGGGACACAAGGCTGGTTCAACACTCGGAAAACCATCAATGTGATTCATCATATCAGCAAGAGAAAAACCAGGAACCATATGATACTCTCATTAGATGCAGAGAAAGCATTTGACAAAATACAGCATCCATTCCTGATCAAAACCCTTCAGAGTGTTGGGATAGAGGGAACTTTCCTCGACATCTTAAAGGCCATTTACGAAAAGCCCACAGCAAATATCATTCTCAATGGGGAAGCACTGGGAGCCTTTCCCCTAAGATCAGGAACAAGACAGGGATGTCCACTCTCACCACTGCTGTTCAACATAGTTCTGGAAGTCCTCGCCTCAGCAATCAGACAACAAAAAGACATTAAAGGCATTCAAATTGGCAAAGAAGAAGTTAAACTCTCCCTCTTCACCGATGACATGATACTCTACATAGAAAACCCAAAAGCCTCCACCCCAAGATTGCTAGAACTCATACAGCAATTTGGTAGCGTGGCAGGATACAAAATCAATGCCCAGAAATCAATGGCATTTCTATACACTAACAATGAGACTGAAGAAAGAGAAATTAAGGAGTCAATCCCATTTACAATTGCACCCAAAAGCATAAGATACCTAGGAATAAACCTAACCAAAGAGGTAAAAGATCTATACCCTAAAAACTATAGAACACTTCTGAAAGAAATTGAGGAAGACACAAAGAGATGGAAAAATATTCCATGCTCATGGATTGGCAGAATTAATATTGTGAAAATGTTAATGTTACCCAGGGCAATTTATACGTTTAATGCAATCCCTATCAAAATACCATGGACTTTCTTCAGAGAGTTAGAACAAATTATTTTAAGATTTGTGTGGAATCAGAAAAGACCCCGAATAGCCAGGGTAATTTTAAAAAAGAAAACCATAGCTGGGGGCATCACAATGCCAGATTTCAGGTTGTACTACAAAGCTGTGGTCATCAAGACAGTGTGGTACTGGCACAAAAACAGACACATAGATGAATGGAACAGAATAGAGAACCCAGAAGTGGACCCTGAAATGTATGGTCATCTAATATTCGATAAAGGAGGAAAGACTATCCATTGGAAGAAAGACAGTCTCTTCAATAAATGGTGCTGGGAAAATTGGACATCCACATGCAGAAGAATGAAACTGGACCACTCTCTTTCACCATACACAAAGATAAACGCAAAATGGATGAGAGATCTAAATGTGAGACAAGATTCCATCAAAATCATAGAAGAGAACACAGGCAACACCCTTTTTGAAGTCGGCCACAGTAACTTCTTGCAAGATACATCCACAAAGGCAAAAGAAACAAAAGCAAAAATGAACTATTGGGACTTCATCAAGATAAGAAGCTTTTGCACAGCAAAGGATACAGTCAACAAAACTAAAAGACAACCTACAGAATGGGAGAAGATATTTGCAAATGACATATCAGATAAAGGGCTAGTTTCCAAAATCTATAAAGAACTTATTAAACTCAACACCAAAGAAACAAACAATCCAATCATGAAATGGGCAAAAGACATGAAGAGAAATCTCACAGAGGAAGACATAGACATGGCCAACATGCACATGAGAAAATGCTCTGCATCACTTGCCATCAGGGAAATACAAATCAAACCACAATGAGATACCACCTTACACCACTGAGAATGGGGAAAATTAACAAGGCAGGAAACCACAAATGTTGGAGAGGATGCGGAGAAAAGGGAACCCTCTTACACTGTTGGTGGGAATGTGAACTGGTGCAGCCACTCTGGAAAACTGTGTGGAGGTTCCTCAAAGAGTTAAAAATAGACCTGCCCTACGACCCAGCAATTGCACTGTTGGGGATTTACCCCAAAGATTCAGATGCAATGAAACGTCGGGACACCTGCACCCCGATGTTTCTATCAGCAACGGCCACAATAGCCAAACTGTGGAAGGAGCCTCGGTGTCCATCGAAAGATGAATGGATAAAGAAGATGTGGTTTATGTATACAATGGAATATTACTCAGCAATTAGAAACGACAAATACCCACCATTTGCTTCAACGTGGATGGAACTGGAGGGTATTATGCTGAGTGAAATAAGTCAATCGGAGAAGGACAAACAGTGTATGTTCTCATTCATTTGGGAAATATGAATAATAGTGAAAGGGAATATAAAGGAAGGGAAAAGAAATGTTGGGCAATATCAGGAAGGGAGACAGAACATAAAGACTCCTAACTCGGGGAAACGAACTAGGGGTGGTGGAAGGGGAGGAGGGCGGGTGTTGGAGGGGAATGGGTGACGGGCACTGAGGTGGACACTTGACGGGATGAGCACTGGGTGTTTTTCTGTATGTTGGTAAATTGAACACCAATAAAAATTAATTTAAAAAAATAAATAAATCACATTTCATAAAAAGGCCTTCCTGTTTACATATTACATCTCTTTGGAACTTCCCAAAGGGAAGTAATTCTTTATCATCAATCCCTGAAATTCAGTCCCTTAATTTTAATCTTCAATCGCTGAAATAAATAGTTAAATTAAATGAATAGATCATTAAAAGAAGAGGAACAGGGGGATCCCTAGGTGGTTCAGCGGTTTGGCGCCTGCCTTTGGCCCGGGGAGCGATCCTGGAGTCCCAGGATTGATTCTGCGTTGGGCTCCCAGCGTGGAGCCTGCTTCTCCCTCTGCCTGTGTCTCTGCCTCTTTTTTTCTCTCTCTAGGTCTATCATGAATAAATGAATAAATAAATGTTTAAAAAAGAAGAGGAACAGAAATAATTTCATTGTAGGAAAGGTTACTGATAAGAAAAATAATAAACAAGATACCTCAAAAATATCTAAAAATTTCAAGAGACAATGCTACAATAAATGGTTGCTGGACATTTTTATGTCTTTAGCACTGGCTATTAAAAAGGATAAAAAATTAAGCAAGACTTAATCGAACGTATATAAGCACCACACATTGAGATTAATTTCTTATAAACATTATCTAATTCATTTTTGAATTGATTTTGAGGTGATTTTATTTTTTTAATTTTTAAGAAGATTTTATTTTTTATTTGACAGAGTGAGAGAGCACAAGCAGGGGGAGTGGCAGGCAGAAAGAGAGGGAGAAGCAGGCTCCCCACTGAGCAAGGAGCCCAATGTAGGGCTCCATCCCAGGACCCTGGGATCATGACCTGAGACAAAGGCAGACACCTGACTGAGCCACCAGTTGCCCCAAGGTGATTATTTTTAACCTTATATTACAGATAAAGAAATTAAACCCAGAGAATTTTTCTTCCTTCAACAACACTTTATAGCTAGCAAAGAATAGAGTTGGGATTCATATCTACATCTTTCTAAATCCAAAGCCCATGCAGAAATGTAACCATTAATTTCTCCAACTACCTAATAGTATGCATTAAAAATAACACTTTATCACCCATAATTGTATTTTAAATGTTCTAATGACTTCTGTGAGTACAGGATAATAGAAAATGCTTTAGTTAAGACTCAGGTTTGGATTTTATTGTACCAAGTCACATGTTTCTTTAACCATTCTATGTTCTTCTCAACTCAGAATCAAATAATCACAGATTTGGCAGGGGCTTAAAGGGTCAGCTGATAGACACTCTTCTCTGGGCAGTGTCTGATATAAAGCATCATCCAAGACCACTGCCTTCTGACCCATTGTTCTTCTAGGTACTGTGCATCTCCATTTTGCAAACCAATGATCTTTTCTGATGCTTGCTGTGTGCTGCAAAACAAGATAAAAGAAACAAACACTTAACATTTTACAAATAAACTCATGCATTTTATTCTTTCTAAGTGAATAAACTCAGTCTATTTAACTAAAAGCAGTTTTGTGATTTACTGGAATTCATTATCCTAACCACACTGTACACTGTCTACTTTTATCCATAGGCAACTTTACTCCCCTTTTTTTTGCATTCCATTTCATTTTCTTTATCATATATTATGCGTTAGCAAGTCATTGCAGCCTGTTTGTCAGCTTTAAGGGAGGACAAAGGATTTGGATTACTATTATAATTTGGGGAATACAATTTATGCAACTTTGTCAAGGTGGTATAAATAAGAGGAGTCACACCAGTCCTTAAGTTAGACTCTCTCTCTGTCTCACTTGTTTTGTCTATCTCTCTGTTTTATTTAGTGCCTTAGCTGGGAGCTTAGTAGAGAAGGGAATTTAGAAAAGAAGCTGCAAATAGCACAGTTTTTATCACTGGCAGATTCTTCAGAGACTGTCTTATTAAAAATATATGCAGGATCCCTGGGTGGCGCAGCGGTTTGGCGCCTGCCTTTGGCCCAGGGCGCGATCCTGGAGACCCGGGATTGAATCCCACATCGGGCTCCCGGTGCATGGAGCCTGCTTCTCCCTCTGCCTGTGTCTCTGCCTCTCTCTCTCTCTCTCTGTGACTATCATGAATAAATAAAAATTTTAAAAAAAGGAATATTATTTAAAAAAATATATATGCATATTTTAATATCTGAGGTTAAGACTAAATTTACCACATAATATTCATATTTCTGTTATACATTGTGAAGTTGTAGATTATTGATCAATATTGTTCGACTGCATTTTAATCTTCAGCAGCAATTTGTCTGTAGTAAATTGTTCCCATTTCATTTCAATTAATTATGTACAATGAGGACCATGCATTTTGACCTTAGTCTTCAGTGAGGGATGCATGATGATTAATAATGTATATAATATCTTTGCTAGGCAATTACAGCTCTTGGTCTTAATTATTAAAAAGAAAACAAGAATGTATAATGCAAATATGATATTCCTTAAAGCTTATTAGATATCTGGTAAGATATAATTGATTGTATATCTAAAATCCAAGTCGCACTAGATAGTTCCATTAGATAGATACTAGATATCTATTTTAGTGGTGTGTCTACATGGCATTATGTTACCTTTCATAAAAAATTTCACTGTACTAAAAGTAAATGCTACCAGTTCTTTTTTGTTATTTTTGAGCTGTTGTTTTGATTAATTTATTGTTTAATTGTAATGCATTCAAGTTAATAAATTTCATAATTGGGAAGAATACAGGAATTGAAACCAACTTTTAGCCAGTTAACTTTGGACTCAATCAGTATTCTTGGGATTCCATTTTACTTTGTTGAGATTTAGAATCAGAGTAACAGACCTACTCTGCTAGATGTTGTAGGGAATGGTTACATAACATCTGGGTTAGTTGTATATTTATTAGAGATGGTAAAAGAAGAGCTTATGAAGTTTGAAAAGTAGGAGGGAATTACATACTGAGGAATAACAGTTAAAATCTAGCTCAATGAATGTGTTTAGCTTTGTGGATAGAGACTTAGACCTTGTGATGTCAGAATTTGCTAGAAACCTAATTTCCTTTTTTTTAAAATTTTTATTTATTTATGATAGTCACACACACAGAGAGAGAGAGAGAGAGAGAGAGGGGCAGAGACACAGGCAGAGGGAGAAGCAGGCTCCATGCACCGGGAGCCCGACGTGGGATTCAATCCCGGGTCTCCAGGATCGCGCCCTGGGCCAAAGGCAGGCGCCAAACCGCTGCGCCACCCAGGGATCCCAGAAACCTAATTTCCTATCATGGTTAAGTTGTAAACTGAGATAAAGTAATGAAAAGCTAAAATAAAAATCTAGACTCTGCAGAACCTCTTTTATTCTGACTTATTCATAACTTCCTTACAACATATTTCATGGGAGAAGCTAGGATGGCGAGATGGGAAATGTTTAATAAAAGCACAAATAGTCACTCTAGTTACGAGGTAAATCTAGGTACAGCAAATGGTGCTATCAGGTCCTGCTCCATGAGGTCTAATTATTGTTTATCCTAAGTATATAGATAGATAGATAGATAGATAGATAGATAGATAGATATAGATAGATAGATAGATAGATAGATAGATAGATATAGATATAGATATAGATGATATAGATATAGATAGATAGATAGATATAGATATAGATATAGATATAGATAGATAGATATAGATATAGATATAGATAGATAGATATAGATATAGATAGATAGATAGATATAGATATAGATATAGATATAGATATAGATAGATAGATATAGATATAGATATAGATAGATAGATAGATATAGATATAGATATAGATAGATAGATAGATAGATAGATAGATAGATAGATAGATAGATATAGAAACAGCAGGACTGTTTCTGCTTAGCTGTGAAAGGAGATAAGATTCTTTTTGTCTTGGCAATCTTTTAAGGTATTGCTTGTGATGTACACCACACTCTGGTTTAACACTTTTCAATAATAAAACTGTTTTATTTTTTTCTCTACTACCTTTGCAGAGATGTTTTCGAAAGTGGGAAAAGTTTCCTTTTTAGTTATATTTCCCCCCCAAAAAGCAATGCTTGTGTGTGTGTGTGCACATATACTCATTTTGGAAAATATCAAGGAAAAAAACGAGAATAGTTCTATATTATTCTATATAGTAGTCAATCAAAATGTCTAATCTATCCTTTTAACTAATATATACATATAGAACCCACTGCCTATGGATAATTAGTTAATAGTTTGATATCAAACTTTTATTTTTGGACATGTATAAAATAAAGATTCCCCTTATTTTAACACATTGGTGCCACATTTTCCAAATGTTGCCCAAAGTCACAGTTATTATAATCTACATTATAAATAGTACCATTATTTACCAACTATCTATTGTTGAAATTTGGCTCAAGACGGAAATACTTCTGCCCAGGTTGCAAGATCATTAAACAGAAACTTAGATAACTTTTGTGTCCCTGTAAATGCTGTGCTTGACCAGAAACACAGGCTATTCAGTCAACCAGTCCCCAAACACCAAGCTGACTCTTAGCTCTGAATTTAACTCTTGTTTCTCCTCACCACAAAGAAGGTTGACTGTATGTTCCTAGCCAATCAGATGTTTTCTACTTGTTTCTTCTTTTTTCATTATCCTATAATAGCTTCTTGGTTTTTCCCCCATTTTTGCAATTCTCGAAATGGAGACTGTCCACTTCAGGAAGTGTTAAATATAGTTTGTATCACCTAACTTGGTATTCTTTAATAATTTTTAACACTATGTAAAAAGAAATGTGTGTCTAATATTGGTATATAGATGAGAACTATGCTAATACAGAAATTTAAGAAATTATATAGTGGTTATTCTTTCTATAGAGAAGTAAAAAATATAGGCTGGCTGTAGGTGGAATTTTAAAATCTCAATAAAAGTTGCTAATTGCAAAAGCTAAGATGGGACATAAGAAGTAAGGCTGTTTCTAAGGTTACCGTATGTTACTATCCTGAATTAAATACACTTTGGAATACTTTGGAAAATATTGTATTAGAAAATACAGTTTGAAAAAAATCTGGCTTTATGTAATGGTGTAAGACTATAGGCCATGTTGTCTAACCAAAAAGACTTAAAAATTTGGAGGGGATAGTTCAAGAAATAGTAATGTACTAAAATCTCTTTAAACATCATATATATAACTATATAACTATATATATACATATATATGCATATATATAACTATATACTATATAGTTTTAAAAGACTGGAAAATTCCAGTTACAAATTGCATATTTACCATACCTTTATCTCTTCCTCAGAATCCTATTAAAAATAAGGATGGGACAGATGAAACACATCTTTTGTTTTTATAAACCTTTTAAATTCAATTTATTGCATGTTTTGCAATGACTTGAAACATCATTTACCAATACCTATTTATTTCAATTCAGTTAACATTTGCTCAAACTATCAGGTATTTTTTCATGGCCTTCTTTTTAACCTACAAGAAAAAATTTATTGTGGACTATTTAATTCTCTTTTATCTTGGATTCCTTTTTTAAAAAAATGGATCTTATTGTTTGATCAGTGGTATTATGTTACTTTTGAGAAATGATACATGAGTGAAATGGAATGATTAAAATGTAACAAAAAAATGTCAGTTTACAACATCTTCAGACCTAGAATTAACTTTTTTGTCCTTCCTGAGTCTTAGTTTTATTTCCCTCATACTAAGAATCAAATGTTCCTATAAAAGAAAAAAGATGATTTGGGGTAGAATATCTACCACTTGGCTTAATCTTGCTGATACTTTTCTGCAGCCATTTTTAAGTTTTCAAAGGATAGATATATTTTATTTCCAAATTATAGTATGAAAAGAACTATTTTGTCTCTGTAAAATCTGGCATATATGGCCCAAATAACGTTTTAATGGGCTTATCATTTGGTTTAATGAACAGAGTTATACACCGAGGAGTACTTCTGTCATAGTGTGCCATATTATCAATTTCATTATAAACATATTAACTAAGAAACTGATATCAGCAGTAGCTTGGTTATTCTATTATAAAATTAATATTATGATCCAAAAGGCTTAGGTCATATGCAAACCTAAGTGTGCCTAAATATTATCTTTAATAAATTTTATTTCATTTTTATGTCATTCATCAAAAATTTTATTTTTTTCACTTTCTTTGATGATTAAAGTAGTTAAAAACTGCAACACGTTTTTTTTGAAGTTTTCATTAAGTTCTTGGTATAAAAGCAGATTTCAAAAGAATATACTTTGAAAACAATTAATATTGGTTAAATTTGCACACATAAATTCTAAAACACAGTCTTGTGATTTCCCCAAGAGTCAATGTCAGTAGGGCCATTTGGATTTGACTAAAAGCATTTAAGATATACTGCCAGTAGATTTGAGATATGAGGTAGATAAAGAAAGTAGAGTGGTAACTGTTTTAGAGAATTTCAAAACAAAAATTCTGGGTCAGGAAACAAGAAGTTTTGAAGTCTGTTGGATAGTGCCCAAATCAGTGTATTGGAGAATCTCTTATTAGTTCTTTGCCTTTCTCTAATATTTAATTTGAAATTTTAAAATATGCAATAAGCCAGTGATTCAAATGACCACATGTAAGGGATATGACACTGATACTTCAAAAATATCTATTTGCCAGCTGATCTGATATTTAAAAACTATAGCACATGCCATGATGAAATATACATTCTGGAGAGTAGTCCCTCTGAAGAAGAATAACATGTTGGTACTAGAAAGAACAATACAAATTATGTTGTCTCACTGTAAATGATTTGTACCTTACATAACCCAATAGAGCATTCTTTTCTTTTCAAGATTTTATTTATTTATTTAGAGAGAAAAACAGCACACAAGAAGGCAGAGGAGGAGAGAGAGAGAGCGAGAGAGAGAGAATCCTCAGACTCCCTGCTGAGCATGGAGCCTGATGTAGGACTCAATCCCAAAACCCTAAGATCATAACCTGAGAAAAAATCAAGAGTTGGCCTCTTAACCAGCTGAGCCACCCAGGAGCCTTTGGAGTAGTCATTCAAATATTTATTGATATCTAATAAATAATCAGCACCTTGTTAAGCTATGTCAAATCATGATAATTAAAAGTTCTAATAGTAAAATAGATGAATTAAAATGGAAATATTTTTAGAATATAATATGTGGTGCATTATTAAACTTTAATGAGTTTTTTTAGGAAGTGAATTAAAAACAAGGTAAATTTTTCATTTTTAATTTATGTTTCTATGGTATTTTAATGCAATGAACATGTATAACTTTTATAATTAGAGAAAAGAGATTTGAGGGACTATTTGAAAGTTATATTATTCTATATAGTACTTCATATATTAAAAGGCATAAATATATAATTTTGAAGAAATTTAGAAGTAAGCAAGACTCCAAAGACTTTATGGGGAGATTTTGCATGAAATTTTGCTTTAGATTTAAGCAATCTGGATATTCTATCTCATAATAAGAGAAGATGAAGTTTTATCCTGGAGACTTACTCAATTTAAAAGTCATTCGAAGGATTCAGTGTCATTATAGGAATATCCACTTAGCCAGGTTGTACCAATGAAAATGAAATTCATGCCCCAGAGGCAAAAGCATTGAGGAAAAAAAGAAATATATTTTTTTTTAAGTAAAAAAAAGGAGACCATCTCCAGAGAGCAAGATACATTATGTTCTTGACCTAAGAAAGCTATAGGATAAAGGCTCTTTGCTGAAGGACAAATGTAGAAAGAGTACATGGCAAAAATATTATTTTTCTATGGGAAAATAAACTATCCAGAGACCTAACAAAACTCAACTGACCACAGGGGGCCATTCAGTCTGAGACAGATTCCTATAGCTAGAGAAGCAGAACTAAAGTCAGTCAAAGGCCAGAGATCCAATCAGAGAAATGTCATTTTGAAAAATAGTGAGAAAAAATACCATGTGAGCTTGGAGTTTCAGAAACTCCTTGGCATTTGCCTGGATAAAAAAGTTAATGGCTTTAGCAGAGCTTATATTTTTTGACAGATAGTTTCAGGTAGGAACTGGCAGATAATAATGAAATAGGGAAGAATGTGAAGGGGCATTCTTTGATGATGAGAAGAGAAGGGATCCAGAACAAATGTGGAGAACATTTTCTTCATTTTATCAAAAGATGAGATTGAACACTCAGGGGAGGATAAAAGCACTAACAGTGGAGAAGTAATTGTAGGGGAAGAAAGGTACTCAGTACCAAGTACAGGTTCTAAGTTAACACTGAGGACAGTGGAAAACTAGGATGAATAGAGAAAATTAGTAACATCACCAGACAGTACTGAAAACCACAAATTTATTTTCCAAGTTAAACATGTCAACATAGAGCAAGAAATTACATTTATGATAGGACAGTGTAGGAGGGAAAGGAAAGCACAGATTTGAGTATTTACAATAATTAACCTAAAATATAAAATAGATGAAGAGGAGAATGAGGAAAGTTTGCAGCTGGAAAATTGGGAAAAGGTTTTTCTAGTGCTGCTGATAGGTTGGCTGTCTTGATTAGGTTGAAATATGGGGTGAAGTGGGGGCGGATCGTAAAACACCTAACAAGCTCTGTAACTCAATATAGTTTCCCAGTACTATTAAGTGTATTTTCAGTTTGTGATGGAAGATGTGGAACCTCAACAGAGTACATGCTTGATTGAACAAGTAGTTAAACCAAAATGAAGTGTTTTATTAGTATTTATTTAGTATTAGTATTAGTCCTGCAACTAAATCTGTCTAAATAAATCCCATGCAGAGGTACCATAATTTTTATTAATGTAATAATAAAAACCATGAGGATTTTTTTATTGTTTTTTGTTCTTGGTTTTGTTTTTGTTTTTTTAAATACAGAATTAGATTTGCCATCAACTTTATAAATTTTCGGCCACATAGATTTCTTAATGTGAAACATAGACTATAAGCTATTCAGTTACTTGTTAATGATGTCAAATTTGATTTCTCTGCCATTCAAGTACTCTCAAAAGTTTGCTGATGCCGCTGATATCTAAGAGCATGGGAAATAGGTTTGCTCCTCTTGCCTTAAAATTTTCCAAGATGCATTCTTGTATTAAGCTAGCTCACTGGAAATTATATACCTGAACCACATTACTCTGTCCCACCCCCACTACAAAATGCCTCTATGGAACAATATTAATTATATTTAGTCTTCATCCAGAGATACTATTAAAGCAGAAAAAAAGAGAAATGTCTTTTATTATCAATAATTTGATTGATTTGAAGGCTCACTGCACCAATATGTTAATGTGTCTATGGCAGATCAATCTAGGAAGCCTACAAGTGGAAGGTTATATTTCTCTTGATGGCTTACTTTACTTTGGGCTGCTAGACAGTGAAGTTTGCTCATGCTGCAGGTTACTTCTGTGCCCTGTTTGCTCAGTTCCTGACCTTTGCCCTTGCCTTCTCTTTCTTGTTTACTTTTATTCTTTTTTTTCTATATTTAATGTAAGCCTTCTTAAATTGATTTTGTTAATGACAATCTACCTATAAACAGCACAGTAAACCAGCAGATCATTCCTTGAACCAAATTAGCATAGTCAAAATCATTCCATTGGTTTTTTTTTTTTCATTTTGTAAGTTTTTATTTAAATTTCAGTTAGTTAATATACAGTGTACATTGGTTATAGGTATACAATATAGTGATTCAACACTTCCATATAATATCCAGTGCTTATTACAAGTGCACTCCTTAATCCCCATCACCTATTTAACCCATCCCTGCCTACCTCCATTTTGGTAATCATCAGTTGGTTCTCTATAGTTAAGAGTCCATTTCCTGCTTTGCTTCTCTCTCTCCCTTCCCTCCACCCCCCTTGGCTTTTTTGTTTTGTTTCTTAACTTTCACAAATGAGTGAAATCATATGGTACTTGTCTTTCTCTGACAGGTTTATTTCACTTAGTATAATACTTTCTAATTCCATCCATGTCATGCCAAATGGCAAGATTTCATTCTTTTCTTATGGCTGAGTTATACACACACACACACACACACACACACACACACACACACACGCGCACGCCCGCACACACACGAGTAATATTTAGAGTTTTCTATTTCTATTTTCTATTTCTATTTATATATATTTGAATACCTTCTTTATACATTCATCACTTAATGCACACATGGCCTGTTTCCATAATTTTGCTATTGTAGATAATGCTGCTATAAACATTGAGGTGTTCAGTTTGTATACTTTCACATAATCTTGTGGCGACTTGAGGTTCAGCACACCAGAAGTTCTCTGTTTATCTCTCCATAGATAACTCTTCTGTTTCCTACTGACAAGTGCCAAGGACAGTATTCTGACTATAGAAGAAAGTTAGTGGGGAAGTGATTCTGAAACCTAGGGTTTCTTATAAAGGTTTTCAATAAACTATTCTGACTTCAGTCCTAGGTAGATGTTTTTTGTTTTTGCCTTTTTAAGATTAATTCATTTCTTTTAGAGAGAGTGCTGCATGTGTGAGTGGGTCGGGGAGGGGCAGCAGGAGAGAATCTTCAAGCCATTCCCCCACTGAGCACAGAGCCCCACCCAGGGTTCAATCTCAAGATCCATGAGATCATCACCTGAGCCAATACCAAGAGTCAGACACCGAACTGTGACTGAGTCACCCAGGTGCCCCACTAGATGTTTTTAACTTTCTTTTTAATTAAAACCAAAATAGAAAATTCTTCTTTAAAAATGTGTAAAGTTTCTTGCTATAAAACAATTTAACTTTTTCTGTTCTTTGATCTTTTTCTTTTTTTAAAAAAAGATTTTATTTATTTATTCACGAGAGACACAGAAAGAGAGAGGCAGAGAGAGAAGCAGGCTCCATGCAAGGAGCCTGATGTGGGACTCGATCCTGGGTCTCCAGGATCACACCCTGGGCTGAAGGTGGCACTAAACCGCTAAGCCAACGGGGCTGCCCTCTTTGATCTTTTTAAACTGAAATAGACTTTAGAAATAATCTAAATAATTTCCATCATTTTATTAAACTAATTAACTTAAACTCATCTGTGTGACATGTACATCATCACATAGGTACATCAGAGCAAAACAATGTCACAAACTTTTAAAATTTTATATGGAGATTTTTTGTTTTGTTTTTTTAAAGATTTTATTTATTTATTTATTTTTATTTTATTTATTTATTCATGAGAGACAGAGAAGGCAGAGACATAGGCAGAGGGAGAAGCAGGCTCCTCAGAGGGAGCCCAATGTAGGTCTTGATCCCAGAACATAGGATCACACCTTGAGCTGAAGGCAGACACTCAACTGCTGAGCCACCCAGGCATCCCTTTAAGTTTTTTGTTTTGTTTTGTTTTTTGTTTTTTTCTTTTAAGATTTTATTTATTAATGTGAGAGATACAGCATAAGCAGGAGGAAGAGGAGAAGAAGCAGAGGGAGAGGGACAAGCAGACTCCCCACTGAGCATGAAGCCATATGCAGGGCTTGATCCCAGGACCCTGAGATCATGACCCAAGTTGAAGTCAAACACTAACCAAATGAGCCACCCAGGTACCCCAAGAGTTATGTATTTAATACTTAGTGGCTATCATTTAAGCATTGACAATTTATTTTCCTTAAAAATTTTAGACATCAAAGTATATTTGTCTATGTGGAAAAAAATGTATACAGAGGAAAAAGTAATGCCTTTCAGACACTGTAAGAATTCACAAATAGTTTTTGATTATTAATAGCAAGTCAGGATCCTGGATTTGGCATTACATTTTGATGTGACAAAATGAGCATCCTCATTATTAAATGCTCATTATGAAATTATTAAATGCTTAATTTTAAGTATAGAAAGATTTATTCTGTTAGGGAAATAAAGAATAAAACTAAATTATTATAAAAATGTTTTTATATTTACTGTGTATTTTTATCTGTTTATGAGTATTCCTGGATTACTCTCTCTAGATTGCAGTTACAAAAAACAAACAAAACAAAAGCCTCATTGTAACCTAATGTGCATTTTTCCTATATCTTTTCCAATTAGTGATAACTTTTCTTATCTTGTCTCTTAGGACAGAACTACAATAATAATAAATACTAGTAATATTATCTGAAGTAAATACTTTCAATTGAGTTTTATAAATATTTTCCTAAGCCCAGGTAAATATGAGTGAGCATAAACAGAAGAATATTATCATCTATTTTATTTGTAGAATATAAATATTTGATTCTTTTAGTGAGTCTTAAATACTGAAAACTTACACTTTGGAACCATTGCTGAGGAAAAGCAATGCCTACGTCTTAATTCTTATCCTTTCAGCATTCAACTAAGATTTATATGTATATAAATTTCCATTTAAGTCAGTCTTATTCTTGAGTCCATTTTATTGTGTTTTAGTAATAAATGGAGTTACTTGTTTTGAAATATGAAGACCAAAGTAGAACTTCTTGTAATTTTCTTTCCAGTACTTTAGGAAGCTTTTTCCAAGTACAGAATGAAATACAGTGCTTTTTAAAGTCAAACTTTACATTGCTATGTTATTTCAGAAAAAGCTCATCTGGTGTTTGTCCAGGGAGATGAGCTCACACAACACAGTATTAAAAAGGAACCATGGAAAAAAAAAAAAAAGAACCATTAAACACTGGTAGACAAAAAAGACAACTTTTTGTTGTTGGATTATCTCTTATGCATATACATGTCAAAACAAAGTTTTCTTTCCCAAATTTAAACTCAAAGAATTTTATCATACATTTGACAATGATGTTTTTCTCATATCATCAAAATTTTTTTTCTTAATTTTCTTTAGCACTATATTTAGTTTTCAAGTTAAAATATCCACCATCGTCATGTGCTTACTTAGTTGTAAGAATATCTCCTTATTCCTCTCTCACTAGTACACATGGCATTTATGTTGTAGTAGCAAAATATAGATATGGCATTTTAATTACAAACATGACTCCTTTTCAGATTTACAAAATTCTTAGTGATACATTTATAGTACTTGTAAAAATATGCTGAATGTTACAAATACTATTATTAAATTGTACTAATCTTAGGAATTTAGCTGCATAGATAACCATGAAATGAAGGATAAAAAAGAAAAAGTGGCTAACATGTATTAAATTCTCATTTGGTAATGTTCCCTTTACATAGATTGTCATATTTAATCTTTATAAAACCGCTTTGAGAAAAGTATTATTTTATGTTTTTAAATTTTATTTGAAAGAGAGAGGGAGAGAAAGCAAGAGAGCACAAGTTGGGAGGAGAAGGAGAAGCAGGATCCCTGTGAGCAGGGAGCCCAACACAGGGCTCAATCCCAGGGCCCTGGGATCATGATCAAGCTGAAGGCAGACACTTAACCAACAGAGCCCACCCAGAAAGTGTTATTTTTAATGAGAGAAACAAAGAAGTTAAATAACATGCACTAACAAACAAACGTGACAAAAGTCAGATCTAGAATACAAATCCAAGATATTCTAACTTTCGAGCCTCACATGACTTCGAGTAAGAATTTTAAATGATGATGAAGAAGAATAGAGAATGAGGTTGGAAGTTAAAGATAAATCAGTTAGGAAAGATGAAAAGAGTAGACTTAAAAGAATAGATGGCAAAATTAAATGTGTTAAAATCTTGCTATATGGTGAAAGAAAGTTTTAAGAAAAAAAATATGTTCTTGGAAACTATGAGGAAAATAAATATGTTTTAGTTAAAGTCAAAGAAGGTCATTATGGATTAGGTAGGACAGGAAAGCAGTTTGTAAAACTACCAAATTTCTCAGTGGACTTTTGCTACCATGCTTGGCACTAACACAAGTCCTCTAATGAGTTTGAAAGAGCATTTGTGTCTGGAGAATACTAAATATGTTGGACTAAACAGGGAAACCAGAGAGGATGGACTCAGTTATCAAACAGCATGACAGACTAACCTGATTTAGATACTTAACTTGCTAACTCCAGTATAACTGGATCATCCCAACTTTAAAGAGTTTCTATAAATTCACTAGTTAACAAAAGTCAAATGAATAGTATCTGTAGTTTTGTTATTCAGGTTCCAACAGGAAAGAGTTCACATACTCATGTAAGGATGCTTTCAATCACTTTTTTTCAAGTAAAGGAACAGATTTAAAGATGTATGCAGTGTAGATGGTAACCATAGGGGACAGTGTTGTAGTCTAGGACTAGTGGTACCAAACATTTTATCAAGCCTAAGCCTGAGAAGTCAAGGTCAGGGGAACCAAATGAAGAAAACTCTGTCTTAAGAAAAGTGATTTCCACTTAAGAGACGCAAACAATAAAGGGGTCCCTGGGAGAGAGTATATTTTGAGGAATTAATACTCTGGCCTAACTTTTGTCTCTTCAGTTGTCTTCAGTGACTTCTCATTGGTTGAATGCAATTCACAACCTAAAGAAAGGGATAAATAAATAAATAAATAAATAAATAAATAATCTCCACATAAGGAGGGAGCCTGCTGGAAATGCATAAGGTTCAGGGAGGAAAAGGGAAGGTATCTGTCTACCACAGTAACTGTCAGCCGTAGCTACATCTCCTATAATTGCCTCTAGGTTCTCTGAGTTTATATCTGTATATTTTCTGCATAACCCTTTATCTTCTTCTCTCTCCAAAACTTCTTATGCATTATGTCCAATCCTCATTCTCAGCTGCTTATCTTAATTTCTAGGAGCAATCAGAAGACAACTTCCACCAGCTCCCAGTAGCAGTTATACAGGCACATCTCATTTTATTGTCCTTTATTTTGTTATGCTTTGCAGATATTGCACTTTTTACAAATTAAAGGCTTTTGGCAACCCTTTGTTGAGAAAGTCTACCAAAACACCATTTTTACAAAAGCATTTGCTCACTTCATGTTTCTGTCACATTTTGATAATTCTTGCAATATTTCAAACTTTTTCATTTTTATTGTACTTATTATGGTGACCTATAATCAGTGATCTTTGATGTTACTTTTATAATTGTTAGAGAACATCATGAAATGTGCCTATGTAAGACAGCAAACTTAATTGGTAAATGTATATATTCTGACTGGTCCACTGACTTGCCATTCCCCATTTTCTCCTTCTCCTTGAGCCTCCATGTTCCTGAACACAATATTTAAATTATGCTAATTAGTAACCCTAAACAACCTCTAAGTGTTCAAGTGAAAGGAAGAATCACATGCCTCTCACCTTAAATCAAAATCTAGAAATGTTTAAATTTAGTCAAAAGCTGAGAGGGGCCAAAAGCTAAGCCTCTTATTGCAAGTAGTTAACCAAGTTGTGAATGCAAAGGAAAAGTTCTTGAAGGAAATTAAAAGTGCTACTCCAGTGAACACACAAATAATAAGAAAATAAAACAGCCTTATTGCTGACACACAGAAAGTTTTAGTGGTCTGAATAGAAGATCAAAGCAGACATAACATTCTCTTAAGCCAAAGCCTAATCCAGACCAAGGCCCTAACTCTCTTTAATTCTATGAAGACTCAGAGAGCTGAGGAAGTTGCAGAAGAATACTTTGAAACTACCAGAGATTAGATTAGTTCATGAGTTTTAAGGAAAGAAGCTGTCTCCATAACAAAAAGTGCAAGGTGAAGCAGCAAGCCCTGATGTAGAACTTGTAACAAGTTACCCAAAAGATCTACTAGGGTCATTAATGAAGGTGGCTATACTAGACAACAGATTTCCAATGATAAGAAACAACCTTCTATGAGAAGA
Source organism: Vulpes lagopus (assembly GCF_018345385.1). Classification (NCBI taxonomy): domain Eukaryota; kingdom Metazoa; phylum Chordata; class Mammalia; order Carnivora; family Canidae; genus Vulpes; species Vulpes lagopus. The sequence goes on along the minus strand of NC_054839.1, from coordinate 38,623,645 downwards.
TGCCATCTATGACTTTTATAGCTAGGGAGAAGTCAATGCCTGGCTTCAAAGCTTTAAAAGACAGGCTAAGTCTCTTGGTAGTGACTTTAAGTTGAAGCCTATGCTAGTTTATCATTCAAAAAAGTCTGAGGGGTCTTAAGAATTATGCCGAATCTACTCTGCCTATTCTCTATAAATGGAATAACAAAGCCTATAAGACATCACATCTGTTTATAACATGGTTTACTGAATATTTTAAGCTCACTTTGAGACCTAGTACTAAGAAAAAGATTGCTTTCAAAACATTACTATTAATTGAAAATGCATGTGGTCACCTAAGAACTCTGATAGAGATGCACAAGGAAATTAATATTGTTTTCATGCCTGCTAACACAATATCCATTCTTCAGCCTTTGGATCACAGAGTGATTTTTACTTTCAACTCTTATTACTTAAGAAATACATTCATAAATCTCTAGCTACCCTAACTGCCATAGTGATTCCACTAATGGATCTGGCCAAAGTAAATTGAATACCTTCTAGAAAGGATTCACCATTCTAGGTGCTCTTTAGAACATCTGTGATTCATGGGAAGAGGTCAGAATATCAACATTAGCTGAAGTTGGAAAGAAGTTGATTCTGACCCTCATGGATGACTTTGAAGAGTTGAAGATGTTAGTGGAAGAAGTCATTGCAGATATGGTAGAAATAATAATAGAATTAACATTAGAAGTGGGGGGGGGCACTGGGTGGCTCAGTTGGTTAAGTGTCTGCCTTTGGCAAAGATCATAATCCTGGAGTACCAGGATTGAGCCCCATGTGGGACTCCTGCTCAGTGGAGAGTCTGCTTCCCCCTGTCCCTCATGCTGCTCGTACTTGCTCTTTCTCTTGTGCTCTGTTTCTCTCTTGAATAAATAAATAAAATCCTAAAAAAAAAATTGAGCCACTTGGGTGGCTCAGTGGTTGAGTGTCTGCCCTTGGCTCAGGTCACGATCCTGGGGTCCTGGGACAGAGTCCTGCATCAGGCTCCCCATAGAGAGCCTGCTTTTCCCTCTGCCTATGTCTCTGCCTCTGTCTCTCTATGTCTCTAAAGAATAAATAAGTAAAATCTTAAAAAAATAAAAAATAAAATAGTAGAGCCTGAGATGTGTCTGAATTGCTGCAATCCCTTAATAAAACTTTAGCAGCTGAAGATTTTCTTCCCTTTTTTTAAGAAAGGAATAATATATAATATAATATATAATATAATATTAATATATATACACACATACATACACATATATAAAACACATCTTCTCTATCCATTCATCTGTTGATGGACATTTGGGCTCTCTCCGTATTTTGGCTATTGTGGACATTGGCACCATAAACACTGGGGTGCATATTCCCCTTGACATGGAATCTACTCATGATGAAGATGCCGTGAAGATTGTTGTAATGACAAAAAAGGATTTAAAATGTTACATAAACTTGGTTGATAAAGCAGTGGCAGCATTTGAAATGATTGACCTTACTTTTGAAAGAAATTCTGTGGGGAAAATGCTATCAATCAACTTCAAAAGCTATAGAAAAATAATTCATGAAATAATGAATTGATGCAGCAAACTTCATTGCTGTTGTATTTTTAAAAATTGCCACAGCCACCCTTAACAACCATCACCCTGATGAGTTAATAGCCATCAATACTGAGGCAAAACTCTCCCAGCAAATGGAGTGCAATTATCTGAAAGCTCAAATGATGGTTATCATACTTTAGCAATCAAGTATTTTTTAATTAAGGTATGGTATATGTTTTTTTCAGACATAAAGCTATAGTACACTTAATAGAATACAGTACAGTGTAAACATAACTTTTATATACCCTGGGAAACAAAAAACTTCATAGGACTCACTTTATTGCCATAATCTGGAAGTGAACCTGTAGTATCTCAGAGACATTCCTTTATCTCACTACCTATGTATGTATATATGTACTCTGCCTTCCTTAGTATTACTATGGATGATCTATTGTTAGAGGACCTGAGGATCAAATCATTCACTTATACATTAAGTTTCATGTACTTGTATCTCCTCAAGTGTATCACTAAAAAATACACTATTTTCTCTGTATCATAAATTTTTCTTTCCATATTGAATTATTTCTATCAGCATAGCAAAGATACAATTCATTTTTTATTAAGATAAATCCTCTGCTAATTGTTGGGAAACAGTTCCTTATGAGTCTGTCAGTTTGTACCCATCTTACAAACTGAAGCACAAACTTACTTTCATAATAATGTTTGTGTGGGAAGCAGATTTGGGCAATAAAGATCATGTCTCCTACTGGACCAAAGGGAACTTTGCAATAACCTTTTATAGAAGACTCAGGTTCCTTAAACTCAGGCTTATTCTGTAACTCAAGCTCCTGCATGTAGGAATCCGGGCTCAGAGGACAGACATAAAAATGATGAAATTACAGCTACTGCCATTGCTATGAATAATAAACTATCTTTCATCTCTGACCCAGTAGTGTTGGGTCTTCTACTAGCATCCATGAAATTGTAGCATGCTAACTTGTAAGATTGAAGTAAAGTAAAATGCAGACCCTTTACTTTTATTACCATCAATCTCATTTATCTGATACACTATCCTTTGAGACAAAACTCATTGAAAACGTTGTCTATATTTGTTATCTCAAATTCGACTCCTCCAATTCTGATTGTATTACTGCACAGAAACTGCTTCTATCAAAATTTGACCTAAAAAACCTTTAATCCAATGATCATTTCTTAGGTCTCCTCTTTCATTATTTATAACCAATATTTGACACTTCTGATCACACTTTTCCTCCAGTCTCAAGGTCTTTTTTCACTTTGCATCCAGATCAGTACCAGTGTGTTTTTGGTCCTTTCATACCAGGTTCTAATTTTCAGTATCCTTTGCAGATTTTTCTTTATTTTTTAATCTCTTAAGATTCTGTTCCTTATGATGCAAGGGCTCAATCTTGAAACACTTCTCTTTGCTTTCTACATGCAATTTCTGGAATATCTATCTCTTTTAGCATCATGACTTTAATTATCTGTCCACACTGACAACCAGCATATTTATATCTACATCCCAGAACTCTTGAGCTACACATTTACTTCCAACTGCTTGACACATTCACTTGGAAGTAAAATTGGCATATCAAACTTAACATGTTTAAAACTGTACTACATGTTTCCCCCATAAGCCTGTTCCTTTCACAACCTTTAATTCCATATAATGTCAGCCACATCCTTTAAATTGTTTAAGCCAAGAACCTTGAAATTTTCCTTAACTTCTTTTTTTCTCATGTCATGAATATAATCTTTCCACAATTTCCTTTGTCTCTTCCTTATATTTAGTTATGTTTAGACCATACACTTTCTTATTACCTCTATTGCTACACCTGGTCTAAACTACTATAATCTCTTATCTAGAATACTGCAATAGTCTCTTAACAGATCACAATATTTCTGTTCCTCCTCATAAAGCTTATTTTCACCAGAGTAGCTAGAATAACCCTGTTACCCTATAAAATGAAATCTTCGCTTCTGTGCTTATACCTCTATTTGGCTTCCCACCTCACACAAAGTATAAAGCGTAATCCTTACAGTGACCAAGAGGTCTCTTTTATCTCACATTATCTCTTTTACTCTCTGACTCACTCTGCCCAATCCATGTTGGCTTCTTCAGTGATCGTTAGATATTCCAGTACATTTATTTTCAAAATATTTAGACTTATTCCAGATATACATAAAGCTTACTCCTTCATATCTCTTCAGATCTTGGCTCAAATGTTATCTTTTCCTTTAAACTTCTAATGTTCTGACCCCTGGGACATCCTATAAATCTTTTTCCCTTCCTTATCTCTGATATCATTTCGCATAACTTCCATTTTAACTTAAATATTAACAGCTAGAATGTAGGTTCTAGGGAGAAATTATTGTGTTTTTTAAAAAATTATTCTATAATCATGACATTTACTCTAGTCCCTGGCACATAACTGCTACTCAGTAAATATTTGTCAAATGAATGATTTACTTTATATATATGTATTTGGACATATCTCAGAAAGCCTTCCATATATTAATCAAATTATTTTAGGGAATATTCTGAAAATGAATAAAACATATTTCTTTCCTTTCAAGTGAAAATCTTTGATCAGTGCTGTTTTCTAGACAGTATTCAGTGAAATATTTAGTTACTATCCATAAGTAGTTTATCATATTTCATCAACTTTTAGTTGTTCATTAGTCTATGTTTTATGTAGTTAAATGACTCTTAAGCTATATTCCTGCCCTCAAGGCTGAAGGTCAGTGCTTGTAAGTGGCAAGTTACCACTTTTATTTTATGCTAACATATTTTTTCTTGGTATTAAGGATCAGATGCTCTCTTTTGGAGTATTCAGAATTTATTTTTTTTTTATCTTCAGTATCCAGGTCTAATTTGTTATGCCTTTAAATGCTGTTTTATGTGTGTGTATTGTGCATGTGTGTGAAATCTGAATTTGTCCAAACAATTATGCGAGTGTTTGTTGAGAGGAAAAAGAAATGTAGAAGGGAGTGAGTGCCTTTAAGGATAGAAAGAGGGGGAGAAGTTTAATCAGATGGAGATTAAGTCTAAAGGTTGTTGTTATGGGTTCAGGTGTATTTGCCAGGAAAACATGTTAAAGTAAGAACTTCTAGTATCTGTGAATGTGACCTTATTTCAAAGTAGAGCCTTTAAAGATGTATTTAAGTTAAGACAAGTCTGGGCAACCAGGTGGCTCAGTGGTTTAGCGCTGCCTTACGCCCAGGGCATGATCCCGGAGACCCAGGATCGAGTCCCACGTCAGGCTCCCTGCATGGAGCCTGCTTCTCCCTCTGTGCCTGTGTCTCTGCCTCTCTCTCTCTGTCTCTGTCTCTCTCTCTCTCTCTATGTCTCTCATGAATAAATAAAAAAAAATTCTTAAAAAATAAAATAAGTTAAGACAAGGCAGTAGAGTGGGTTCTAATCCAGTACCAATCCAATGTAACACCCATAACTGGTGTCTTTATAAGAAGAGAAGACACATATAGGGAGAACATCATGTGAAGATGGACACAGAGGTTGGAATGATGTATGAACAAGCCAAGGAACACCAGGTATTTCCAGCTATCACCAGAAGTTAAGAGAGGCATAGAACAAATTCTGAGCCTATAGAAGGAACCAACCCTGCCAACACCTTGAGAGAATAAACTTCTGTTTTTTTAAGCTACCTGGTTTAAAAGTATTGTGGTATTTTGTTATGGCAACCCTAGAAAACTAATACAATTGGAATGCCTAGAAAACAATGGAGAAACTCACTATGTACCATTGAATAGGTGGTATACCATGATAGCAAAGGGAATGGATACCTACCTAGTCAAGAAGCTATATCTTGGGTACTGTTGTCCAGATCTCACCAGCAGCTCCCTGGCTACCTACTGTGATACGTGAATGGCATACTACTTTACTATACCTGCTTGTATCCCAAAAGCTAAGACAATGAGTTTTTTGTGTGTAACACTAGTGGACAAATGAATCATTGTTTTTAAATATGGCCCTGGGGCCTTGAAAACCTCTAGGGAGAAGGAGATTTTGAAAAGCCATTAGTAATGATGTAGAATAATTTCTTCACAACCTTAAAGTGGGAAAGCTTGAATTTGTGTTTTATTTAAGTTGTGAGCATTTAAAAATATGCTATAGAGTTTATATTTGAGATTGTCATCAAGATACAGATAGGCCGCATATATAAAATCCATATTATTGGAACAGAATATAACTGTTACATTTTCCTTTTAGTTATCTGGATATTATTAGCAAAATTGTTTTATCTGTATTACTTGGATTTTTGCTTAAATAATCCCTCTTGAAAGTTAGTGCCTTGGATTTATAAATCCGTGTATTTAAGACCTCATTGAGTTACTATCATATAACTTAACATTCAGAATTTTTTAAATTTCATTACTTCTGTAAAAATATGAATAACACTATGTAATTATTAGAAATGACAAGGCTGATAATATAAATTATTTTAATTAAAAAGTATCATTATAGTTTAAGCATGAGGAAGAGTCCTCAACCCGGGTAATCTGCAAGAGTTGATTATCTCTTTCGAGAAATTCTGGAAAAGGGTTTAAATCTTTAAGAGTTTAAATTATTTAGCAGAGCATCTCATATCATCAATTGCAACCTAAAGAAAAAAAGCCCTCCAAATGAAATAATGATCAGAATTCTTTATATATATGAAATTATATCATCGTTTTTTGTTCTTAAAGGTTTCCACTCTGTCTTTTTTTTTTAAATATTTATTTATTTTAGGGGGTGAGGGGCAGAGGAAGAGGAACAGTCTTAAGCAGACTCCATGCTGAGTGCAGAGCCCAACACAGGGCTCAATCCCACAACCCTTAAATCACCACCTGAGCCAAAACCAAGAGTCAGATGCTTAACCGACTAAGCCACCCAGGTCCCCGGGTTTCCACTATGTCTTATCCAAACAATTTGAAAGGAATATTTTTGTTGAAAGCAATCTATTTGTGCAGAATGACTATCAGGCCAATTAAACTTGACTATAAATAATGAAATCTATTAACTTCTTCTGAAGAATTTTTTTAAAAATAGTAATTAGGTCAGCCTTCCCACAAGGACAATGAAGAAGCAAAAGGGTAAGTGTTGACAGTATCCTGGGCCCTACCTAGGAGAATATGTTCTGTTTAGAGACAAATGCTTAGGTCTACTGTTATATTGGAGTTGTGAATTTTCTACTGTCTTTGACTGGGGACCTTAACCTGAAATAGGGACTCATGTGCAAGTCACATATTATGAAAATCTGACAAGAGTGGAGGGGAAGTTTGTCAAGGATGAGGAAGAAGCCAGTATAGAGTGAAAGGTCAGGATAAGTCTGATTTCAGTGTCATTTTAGCAAAAGAATTTTGCTAAATTTATACCTGTGACAATATTTAATATTTTGATAACTGGAAATATTTGTTAACACTAAATATACAGTAAGCAGTTACTTTCTTTCAAGATATTTTTGAAGAATTGCAGTTGTATCTCTGAAAGATTCATCAGTTACTTTCTCTTTTCAGCGATTATTACAGAAGTCTACAGACAGCTACACCCATACCAGCAAGTTAAACACTTCATCTTCTACGATATATTATTTGAAGTACTACATTTTTCAATTTATTTCAGGATAAACTGATAAAATTTTTATATTGGCCTTAAAGTCAGCAATTCCACTAAGTTGAATAATTTTATCTTCACTCTGCAGTTGCTTAGATACCTCTGGGTATTTCCTGGTTTTATCTTTTTTGCCAGAAGTATTTATGCATTAAACTTGGACCAGAGATACTTTAACCAACTTGATCTTTATTATACAGGTGTACGGGTTACTACTTAGACAGAGATTAACAAGCCAGTGCAAGTGCTCTCTGGGGATAGTGAGTCCACTATGTTGAGAGGGTCAAATGCATTATCCATTTCAAATTCTAGAGGCTAGAAAACAACTTTAACATATTCTATGTCCCACTGCAACTACTGTTATAATGTGTATCTCTGGGCATGCTGTGCTTTCTATCATTATTTAATTCCAAGCAATAATAACATTTATAAAACTAAGCCTTTAGCAGAATTCAATAATATTTAAATGTTCTATTGTCTGGCTTAGAAAAAAGTCCTTGGACTCTCTCTCTATATATATGTATGAAAAAAGCATCAGGCAGTTATTTCAATGTGTTGAAAGTTCAATATTTTGCAGAAAAAAAATCAAGGTGCTAAAATTATTAAAAGGGAGTGATTAGACAACTGCTTTTCAAGATAAATTAGTAGAATTTTATCAGAAAAGCAGTTGTATTTACTATATAAATATAAGGGTAATGAAATAAATATTAGGATTTGGCATGCATTTTCTATAGAAAAAATAGTCATAATATTTCTCTATTATATTTTCTAGTAGAATTGTAGAAGTTATATAGTATCTTCTTAGTCTAGGTGCATATGCTATAATGACCATGATAAAAATTGAAAATATAGATAAAGCAGATGATCTGAATATTTTAAAAGTTGTGGTATTATAGAACATTATTTAAAATATTGAGTTCCTTTCTAATCAAACTTAGTCTTTCAAAGTATAACATTTGGCTACATTTGTAAAGAAAACAATTTAGAGGTAATTTTTGGTTCTAAAATATGTTTTTCTAACCCCAAAGAAATAAAATTTATCATTGCCGTGATTTCTTTTTACCATATCTGATTTATTGAATCAAAAATACAATGAAACTTGAAATTGTTTCCTGTCAAAACCATGGAATACAAAAAAATTTCATCACGTATTATTGCTCTTTAAAAATAACCTAAGATGATTTAAAATAGTAATTTATACTTAGCGGGTTTTTTACTATGAGATTGCCCTCTATATGCAACAAAAACAAAATGTTGTGTATCTTCTGTTCCCAACTTCTTTCTCTTCCTTTTCTTATTCAAAGCATTCTCTTTCCTTGAGATGTTTCTTATTTTCTGTGCCCTTATTACTGAAAAGATAGTATTTTTAACCTATTTTTTTGCTTTTTCATTAGAATTTCTTAAACTTGTTTATATTCAACTTTTATCCTCCTATCATTTTCAGGATTAGTTTTAATTCTGCACTTTCACATCAGTAAAAGTAAATTTAGTACAATAAGTGAATTTATCCTTCCTAATAAATAATGAAATTATTAAAACTTATTTAGTTAGCTTTGTGGAAACAGCCTATAAAAAGTGTGAAATTTGCTTTACTCTTTTTCATTAAAAAATCCATTAATTCATTTTATGTCCTACATGAAATTAAAGTGATACTTTTTAAAATTATTATTTTCCAAATGTAACACTTATTTTTGTACAATTCTTTTTTTAAAATATTTTTATTTATTTACGAGAGACAGAGAGAGAGAGAGAGAGAGACAGAGACATAAGCAGATGGAGAAGCAGGCTCCATGCAGGGAGCCCAGTGTGGGATTCGATCCCAGGTCTCCGGGATCAGGCCCTGGGCTGAAGGCAGCGCTAAACCGCCTAGCCACCTGGTCTGTTCTGTATAATTTATTCTTTAAATGATCTAAACAAAACAAGACATGAATACATGAATATGGAAATTATAATTACCAAAGCTAATTTCCTTAAGAAAGGTCCTTCTACCTTTCAGTTATAGATTTTTGACACTGTCCATCACCTCTGGCTTCAGCCAGCTCTTATTATTATATACTTTATCTCAGCTGTCACTCTGGAATTATTCTTTCCTCTATAGGTACCATATAAAAACCCTGAATCTTTGGGGCACCTAAGTGGTACAGTCAGTTAAGCAACTGGCTCTTGGTTTCAGCTCAAGTCGTGTTCTCAGGGTCATGGGATCAAGCCCCACACTGAGCTCTGCAGTCAACAAGGAGTCTGCTTAAGACTCCTTGTCCTCTCTCCCTCTGCCTCTCCTCCCCAAATAAATAAATAAATCTTAAAAAAAAAAACCCTCAAATCTTCCAGTTTTATACAATCACTTCATATAAACTTGTGTAGTTATTTTGGCTCAGTACTTGACTTTGTACTGCTCTTTCTCCTAAAATTTGTATGAAACCACAAAAGACCTTGAATAGCCAAAGCAACCTTGAAAAGGCAAAGCAAAGCTGGAGACATCACAATTCTGGATTTCAAGTTATATTAAAACAGTGATCAAAAAAGTAGAAAAACAGACACACAGATCAATAGAACAGAATAGAAAGCCCAGGGTGCCTGAGTGCCTCAGTGGGGTAAGTGTCTACCTTCAGCTCAGGTCATAACCCCAGGGTCCTGGGATCAAGTCTCACATCAGACTTCCTCCTCAGTGGGGAGTCTTACTCTCCCTATTCCTCTGCTCCTCTCTCTGCTTCTACTCTCTCATGCACTCATGCTCTCTCTCTCTCTCTCTCTTTCTCAAATAGATAAATAAAATCTTAAAAAGAATAGAAGGTCCAGAAATAAACCCACTCACTATATGATCAATTAATCTTTGACAAGGCAGGAAGGAATATACAATGGGAAAAAAGATGTGTTTCCAACAAATGGTGTTGGGAAAACTGCAGCAACATGCAAAAGAATGAAACTGAACCACTTTCTTACACCATGCACAAAAATAAATTCAAAATGGATTAAAGACCTAAATGTGAGGCAGAAAACCATGAAAATCCTAGAGAAGAACACAGGCAGAAATCTCTTTGACACTGGCAGTAGCAACTTTCTTACTAGATGTGTCTACTGAGGCAAGAGAAACTAAAGGAACAATTAACTATTGGAACTTTATCAAAATAAAAACTTCTGCATAGTGAAGGAAACAATCAACAAAACTAAAAGGCAACCTTCAGAATGATAGATACATGCAAATGAGAAGATACATGCAAATGACATATCTGACAAAGCATTTGTACCCAAAATATATGAAGAAATTCTATACTATACTTGAACACCCAAAAAACAAATAATCCAGGTAAAAGAGAGGAAGACATGAATACATATTTCTCCAAAGACATCCAGATGGCCAACAGAGACATGAAAACATGCTCAAGAGCACGCACCCATCATCAGAAATACAATTATAAACTACAAGGAGGTATCACCTCATACTTTTCAGAATGGCTAAAAGCAACACAAGAAACTACAGGTGTTGGCAAGGATGTGGAGAAAGAGGAATGCACTGTTGGTGAGAATGCAAACTGGTGCAGCCACTCTGGAAAACAGTATGGAAGTTCCTCAAAAAGTTAAAAAGAGAACTACACTATGATACAGTACTTGCATTACTAGATATTTATCCAAAGAATAGAAAAATATTAATTCGTATGTTTTAGTATTCATGCACCCTGATATTGATAGCAGCATTTCAATAATAGCTAAATTATGGAACGAGCCCAAATGTCCATTGACTAAAGAATGGAGAAAGAAAATGTGACATGCACATACATGCACATGCACGTGCATGCGTGCACACACACACACACAGTGTAATATTACTCAGCCATCAGAAAGATGTGAGAGAGAGATATGTATATACACATTTGGAATATTACTCAGCCATCACAAAGAATGAAATCTTGCCATTTGCAAAGACCTGGATGGACCTAAAGTGTTTTATTATAAGCAAAATAAGTCAGTCAGAGAAAGACAGATACTATATGATTTCACTCATATGTGAAATTTAAGAAACAAAACAAATAATCATAGGGGGAAAAAAAGAGAGGCAAACAAGAAATAGACTTAACTGTAGAGAACAAATTGTTGGTTACCGGAATTGGAGGTGGATGGGGGATGGATTAAATAGGTGATGGTGATTAAGGAATGCACTTGTGATGAGCACTGGGTGTTCTTTGGAAGTGTTGAAATGAATACATACATACATACATATATACATACATAGGAAGTGTTGAATCACTAAATTGTACACTTGGAACTAATATTACACTGTATTAAACTAACTAGAATTTATATAATAACTTAAAAATAATAAAATAAAATGTACAGATATCTTGGTCATTTAGTCTGGACTTTGGAAAGAACTGAGTGTGGCACTGCTCTTCTTTCTAAGTAGTATCTTTGATCTGATTTTATCTACTGAACAACTAAACATGTAAACCTCATCTCTGGTTCTAATCTGTGGTTTTCCCACCATATTAGGACTAACAGCATTGTTACGAATTTTAGTACTGGGAAGAATTTCTGCTCTTTAGTCAGTTTTACTTTTTCCTTGATTATCAGTTTCCAGTACTTTTCTGGGTCTGTACTGAACTGTGTTTAACTTTATTTGCAGAATCAGTTTTCTGTGAACTTTCACAATTCCAGGTTTTCATTTTACATTTGTAATATGTAATGATTCAGACAGTAGTTAATTATTCATAAGCTATTGGATTCTACTTCTAATGGTGCCAGAGTAACATGTGCTCTCCGTATTTAAATAAGCAAACAAAGAGAAAAAATCAAATTTTTAAAATATGCAGCACAAGAGGGATTCTTATGGGTAAGCCTGTTTATTGCCTAGAGAGAGTATCTAGATGATAGTGCATGAATAGGAACTCAGACAGAGCCCAGAATGTTTCTCAGTTGAGGACAGACGGTTAAGAAGTCACAGAGGCCAATTTGGTTAAAATGTGAACTTATAGGAGAAAGAAAGCATCTCTGTAAGGAGATAGTTGCACACAAAGAGAGGTCCGAAGATCTGTACAAGATTCTCTTGATATTTAAGCTAATTCCTAATCAGAACATGCAGGAGGAAAGTACTTGACACAAAGGAAGGAATCACTGGAAATGAACTAGCAGAACAATTATTTGGGGACATTGAAGGCTAGAAATATTTCATGTTCCCACCAGGTACAGTAGAAAATCCTCCTAATAAATGGACATCAAGTGGAATACTCAGAGGATATTGCTTTAGAAATAAGTAGTAATTATCCCACAATAAAAATTTAACTGGTCTCACCTAACGAAATTTAAATTCAAGCCTTGAAAGCATAAAACTGACTCTGTGTTAACTTTATATCTTGAAAGCTCAGGTATATTTAAGAGGACACAAGAGTGTTCAGCAACCAGTAAGATAAAATTTGCCATATCTACCAAACAAAAAAACATTATCACACCCAAAAGTGATGAAAATAAGACAATGGTAAGAAAAATAAGTCTGTAGAAACAGACTCAGGAATGATACAGAGAATAAGTAGACCAAAACAATAAAGAAGTTACTGTAACTATATTTTGTGTTTTCATAAAGGTAAAAAAGTCCATGGGCATGCTAAAGATAGAAAAAAAAAAAAGGGTAAATAAAAGACATACTCAAACTTCCCAATAGAGTGAGTACAGTTTCTGACAGGAGATACCTTTTTTTTTTTTTTTCAAGGTTAAAATGAAGTTTATTATTTTTTGATTTTTTTTGTTTTTTAAATAAAACTGTTTGTGAAACAGCTATTTTATCCCCACGGCAGAGTGACCCCTGAAAGATGCACTAACCCCTTCTTAAGGCCTTAACAAGAATTTTTTTTGTACTTTTTTCTTCTTTTTTTAAAACTCAGATATTTAAAAATTATACAATTTACAAAACAAAACAAAACAACATAAAGAATCATGTAGCGTGGGGCTGCTCACCGGACAGGCCCCCTTTCCTTTATAAAAATGAAAGCAAAAAAAAAAAGGGTTAACTGGGTATTCCTGGTCAGCGTAACCCACATTGGTCACGCTCGGCAGACGCAGTCCCTCCCGTGTCGATTCCTACAGCTTAGACTTCCTGTCCTGACCTTCTGTCCGGGGGGCAGGCTCGGCGGCCAGGAGCGAGCCAGATGTGGGCCACCCCCGACCCTGCCTGCCGCGCGTGCTTAGTGGGGCGCTTGAGGTTCTCACCGGCCACAGTGATCCAGGACATAGCTGTGACCTTGGGACATCTGCCAATTTCACCCCCCAAAAAGATAAAAATTTTAAAAATAATAAATAAATAGTGTTTCTGGAAATGAAAAAAATTTATTTTTGTGTTTACAGTGGATTAGTTACTACAAAAGCAAAGATTAATAGACATGAAGATACAGCAATAGAAACTGTTCAAATAGAAAAAAAAGAAAAGACTGAAGATCAGGACAAAAATCATTGAACTTTGGTCCAGTTTCAAATGGTTTACTGTCTGTATAATTGCCATAACTTAAATACAGAGATCAGTTTGCTTTGAAATGTGGTACAAACAAAATCTTCAGACCTGAGAAATGTAATAAATGCAAATTAAAGTAAACATGAAGGAAATCTACACTAAATTCCATCATAATTAAAATTAAAGACAAGTATTAAAACAATGAAAAAGACAAATATTAAAACAGCCTTAGAAAGAGAGCTGTGTTATATACAGAGGAAAAAATAAATTAATTAAGCAGATTTGTATTAAAATATCACAAGCAGGACATCTGAAACAACACAATTAAATAAAGAAATGAGAGGGGGATGTTGGAGGAGAGTTAATCTAGAATTCTACAGCCAGTGAAAATATCTTTCCAAAGTGAAAGGTAGATTAAAGTTAAAAGTATGAATACATATGTTTTTAGTTTTATTTTTTTGTATCATTATAAATGATAAATGACTATTTAAAAATAAATTAATAATATATTATGGGACTTATCACATAGTTATAAATAAAACAAAGGCACAGAGATTAGGAGACAGAAGATGGAAATATGTGATTATAGCGTAAAGTCACATTATTGCAGAATGTGCTACGTGTTAAGTGGTATGAGATTACTTCTGTTAAGTTAAAATTATATTATGTAAACTAAATCACTGAAAAAGAAAAGATAATTGACTTACATATAAATTCTCCAATATGAAAAAGAGGAATGAGATCAAATAACAGATAAAATAAATATAAAACAAAGACATGATAATTTAAACCCAGCCTTGTCAATAAAAAAAATTCTAAATTTTTCAATTAAAGGCAGATGTCGCACTTTGAATATAAAATCACAAATAGATTAAAAGTGATAGAATGGCAAGAAATAGCAATTTGATTCTAACCAAATAACACTTGAGACACCAACTGAATATCTGATAATAAAGGTTTTAGGAAGAATGGTGCTAAGAATAAAGATCATTTCATTATAATGATGTAGTTAATTAATCTCAAAGTAAGAAAAGGAAGAATGATAAACAGAAAACAATGAAATTGAAAACAAAGTTAATAGCAAGAGTCAATGAAAGCAGAAGTCGGTTCTTCGAGAAGATTAATAAAATACGAAGAAAGAAAAAAAAGATTAATAAAATACTTAAACTGCTAGTCAGACAAATCAGGATAATAAAAGAGACAGATAACAAATTACCAATATCAGAAATGAAAGGATATATTATTATACATACTATAGATATTAAAATTATAATAGAATATTATAAAAATAAAGTTTTGTGAATTCAATAAATTTCTTGAAACACACAAACTATTTAAGCTTACTCAAGAAGAAGTAGATAACCTAAGCATTTATATCCATTAAGTAAAATGGATTTGTAATTACAAGGAATCTCCCAATAACGAAAACCCCAGTCCAAGTTGTTATCCATCACTGGTGAATTCTTCCAAATATCTAAGGAAGATTAATGCTAATTTTACAAAAATGTGTATAAAAAATTGTAGAGGGAGCAGTTTTCATCTCATTCCATAAGGCCAGCAGTATCCTGATACCAAAACCTGAAAAGATAGGGTGAATGGATTTAAAGTGACCCTACAATCCCTATTCCCTAGGTATTCGCATCCTTTGACAATCAACTCCCTTTCTTTATGTGTGAGAAGGACCAGTGACTTACTTCTAAACAATAGAATAAGGCAAAATAAATGGAAAATCACTCCTATGATTTCATTGTGTTACTTATGGCTGTCTTGCTAGAAGACTCTGGGGTTTTGATTTCTACCAATTATGCAATTCCAAAGTCATATTATTTGGGGGCATTTGTTAAAGAGCATCTTACTTCTAGATACACATTTCTATCTTAGCCAGTTAGAGCTGCTATGACCAAAGTATCATAGATTAGGTGGCTTGTAAACAGAAATTTTAACAGGTCTGGAGGCTAGAAGACTGAAATCAGAGTGCCACCATGGTCAATTCTGGTGAAAGCTCTGTTCCAGGTTGCAGACTGCTAAATTCTTATTGTATCCTCACATTACAGAAGGAGATCTAGAGAGCTCTCTTTAGTCTCTTTTTTATACAGACACTAATACCATTTGTGAGGGTTCCACTGGCATGAGCTAATTATGTCTCAGAGGGGCAGCCCGAGAGGCTCCGGGGTTTAGTGCCACCTTCAGCCCAGGGCCTGATCTTGGAGACCCAGGATCGAGTCCCATGTCAGGCTCCCTGCATGGAGCCTGTTTCTCCCTCTGCCTGTGTCTCTGCCTCTCTCTGTCTCTCTCTCTCTCTCTGTCTCTCATGAATAAATAAATTTTAAAAATATTTTTAAAAAATTATGTCTCAGAGGCCCCACCATATAACACCATCATATTGGGGTTCATGATTTCAACAGATTAATTTTGGGGGAACATAAACATTTAATTTGTTGCAGGTATACTGATTATTTTGAGGTGAAGTCACTTGGAAAATAGCATACACCATAAGATCTCTATGCTCTTCCCTTTCTAACTAAAAGCAGTTTGTAAAATTTCCAATGGAAAAGATACCTCTTTGTACCAGGAAGAGAACATTATCCCCAGAGACAGAGTCAATGCTAAAATGGACCTGTACAAACAAATGTAATAGAATAACTCTTATTTTCTGTTAGTTTCCCCTACATATTTCCTAGTTACTGTTTCATAATTTATTGCCCCTCACCTAAGTGCTCTTATCTTCTCAAAACCCAACAATTTATTATTCTTTGTTTTAAAAAGGTGTATAAGCTTTTGAACCTGATGGCTTCTTTGAATATTTATTTTCATTTTGAAGATTCCTTTGTACATGTAAAAATCATAAAATCTCTATGCTTTTCTCTTGTTAATACAATACAATCATTCATGGAATACCTATGTTCCAAAATTAGCCTTATATTTAAAGCTCCTAATTTAAAAAAGAAGGAGTAAATTTACTATTTACCTATTTTACTTTCTTTTTATGAGCAACAAATGAATGTAGAAATATCTGTGTACCTGACAGGGATACAAAGAAAGAAGGCGTGCTGTATAATTTTTTATAGTAATTTGAAGAAAAGAATACCATAGTGTTAGAAAAGAGGTAATGAAAATGTGAAAAACAAAGTAAGCAACTGGTTATTACAGCTGGAAAAAAAATCACAGCATCCCCCCTTCTAAAAGAAAATGATAAAAATGGCAGCTATCTGAAGCTGCTTCTGAATATCTTGTTCATACTCTTGAAGATTAAGCCTTTAGGTCACCCCATGGTAACCACTAACTGTGCCTAATATCTGCTCCTCTATGGTCAGAGCCCACCTTGCAGGAAATGGATTCCTGTCCTGAAGACAGTCTCCATAGAAAAATTAAACATACTAGCAGAAATCCTCCTTCTACTCTGTAGCAATAGGAAAGAGGATCCTGGTCTCTCAAGATGGGAATGGGAATGTACTTTCCCCTAGATATGTCATTTCATACAGAGACAACTGTACCATTGGACATTTGTAGCCATTGCATGCACTATTACTGATGGAACTTGCTTTTGGCATGATGATTTCATTGTCATATGTTATATAATGTTTTGGGGAAAATATATTTAAGATATAACATCCTTAGATATGTAAAAAACATCACAGCTAGGTTTGCCTTTGGAGACTGCCACTCTTTATTCCAAAATGTGAACTTGTAATAAGCTTTTGGAGAAGGTTATTACCTTTTTCATACCTCTCTTTTCCATTGGTAAAGTTATGTTGATATAATTTGTTTTTCTGCTTTGCTTTCATCCTGGTTGGCAGCTGCCCAAAGGTTTCCAGTAAATTTGTTTTAGTGAATTACTTTTTCTCCTCTTGCATTTCTCTTTTCTTACTGCCTCTCTGCTGCTGGCTAGATGCCCACTGTACCCTAGTAAGCTTCACTGTAAGAACAGGTGAAAAAAAAATCTGTTCATGGAGTTTTAGACAAGGGTTTTATTCAGTTCACACAGTTGACTGGTTCTTGTATCTCCTCTCTTTGGTTAGAATGAATCCATCTTCTTTTCAAATGCTGAGTTTAGCAATTTTAGAAGTTTATTTTTTTTAAAGGACACTGAAATACTGAAAGTCTTTTATTATATTTTCTTTAGATTATCTCCATTGCCTTAACCATCTTTACTTAATCTTCTGAATACTGAAGACAAAATAGCTTCCTACGTAAAGTATTTATCTGTGAATTAAGCATATATGGAGACACCTAACATAATGAAATTACTGAAGCAGACAATTTGAGGCAGAGATTTGTTTAAGAATTGAAATTGTTAGGTCTTCAGAAACAGTTGACTCTCATGGATTAATAGGCAATTCTAAATTAAGAATGATGGTAGGTGATTTGATATTTATGTTGTGTATATGAAGCATGCATGCATCGAAACATATTCTTTTCATTTTGTTACAGTCAGGGGGGTACACAATTTTGCTGTGTCTTGTGCAGTAGTTTTGCTTTTCAGTAACCCAGGATGTTTCAGCCCATACATTTACATCATTTAATGTTTTTGACATGAAGAGACATAAAAATAGTTGAACCCTATTGTGGTTCATTGTTTTTAATGTTTTATTATTTTTTTATTTTTTTAAAGGTTTTATTCATGAGAGACTCAGAGAGAGGCAGAGACATAGGCAGAGGGAGAGGTGGGTTCCCTGCAGGGAGCTCAATACAGGACTCAGTTCCAGGACCCCAGGATCACGCCCTGAGCTGCAGGCAGACACTCATCCACTGAGCCACCCAGGCATCCCACTGGTTCATTTTTTTTTTAATGGAGATAAATAAAATGAAAATACTTTCACCCAGTTTGATTATTGAGAGTAACTCCACAAGCCTGTACATTTTGTAAATCCTTTAGGAAATAGTAACAGCATTAAGCTAAATTATATGAAACTATATCTGGTCATATGTTACTAGAGACAAAGAATTGTCAGAGAAATGGCCATTGTTTTTGGCACCCTCTGTTGTAAATATCTGTTAAGTGTTGAAATTGTACTACACACAATTATAAAATAGAACAAGGCATTGAAAAGCTTGAAATAAGACTGAGAAAAAGTGCAACTTCTTTCAGCTTTAGCCTACCATATTAAAACTATATTTTCTGTGTCAGAGGAGATGGTTTTCATAATAAGAGGGGATTCGGGGGTCCTAGGACAAAGTGGAAAAGTATCAAGCCTAAGTCAACGGTTAACCCTCTGACCTTGAGGAAATCATTAGATGCGGCTGTGCTTCAAAAAATACCAAAAATGCCTTTGCTGGTATTTTGATATATTTGTTGAAATGGTCTTAAAATATATAATCTATATTTGTTTCTATAATACTCATTTTTTAAAAACTAATGGTTATTTTAAATTTTCAATGTGACACATTGCAGAAAAATTACTAGGTAGTTTGAGGAAGAAGAGGCATTAGGCATTCTGCTATTTGAAGCTTCAGTCATATTTTATATATAGCAAATCTTCAACAAATGTCAGAAGCTATACACTGCCTGATGGTATACTATTTGACTGGGCATGAGACTAGGAAAAGTGATCCTATCTTAGTAGAAGAGAATTACAGCTGTTTTTTCCCCCACTAATAATTTTATAACTTCATAGTATAGATGACGCCTTAGATAACTAGCAAAGATAATTACTATAGCTTATATAAGAAAAGTATAATATTATACTAACATATGATTCTCAATTCTTTCTTTAATCTAGTGATATTTTTTTTTTTATTTATTTATGATAGTCGCACAGAGAGAGAGAGAGGCAGAGACACAGGCAGAGGGAGAAGCAGGCTCCATGCACCGGGAGCCCAACGTGGGATTCGATCCCGGGTCTCCAGGATCGCGCCCTGGGCCAAAGGCAGGCGCCAAACCGCTGCGCCACCCAGGGAGCCCTAATCTAGTGATAAAAGGAAAAAACAATGCTGAAATTAGGTCCATGTCATTCTTAATTCTTTTATGTAATTTTACATATGATCTGTACTCAGTAAGCACCAATATGTGCTTTTTTATGTTTTATTATTATGGAAAATATTACAGCATTTTATTTTATTTTATTTTTATTTTATTTTATTTACTTGTGTGTGTGTGTGTGTGTGTGTGTATTTTTTATTGGAGTTCATTTTGCCAACATATAGTATAACACCCAGTGCTCATCCTGTCAAGTTCTCCCTCTCAGTGCCAGTCACCCAGTCACCACCCCATCCCCCCGCCCACCTTCCCTTCCACTACCCCTTGTTCATCACTCATATGGGGAATATAAAAAATAATAAAAGTGATTATAGGGGAAAAGAGAAAAAATGAGTGGGGAAAGTCAGAGAGGGTGACAAAACATGAGAGATTCCTAACTCTGGGATACAGCTTTTATTTTCAAGATAACAAAATTGGGGCAGCCCGGGTGGCTCAGCGGTTTGGTGCCGCCTTCGGCCCAGGGCCTGGTCCTGGAGATCTGGGATCCAGTCCCACGTTGGGGTCCCTGTGTCTCTGTCTGTGTGTGTGTCTCTCTCTCTGTGTGTCTCTCATGAATAAATACATAAATAAATCTCTAAAGTAAATAAAGATAACAAAGTTGATAGGCACTGTAGTAAACAGTACAATATCTGACAAATTTGAAAATAATATAAAAGAAAATAATACAAAAAAACCATGAATTTCTCCTTGTTACTACTAAAATCCAGTGCAACAATTTCTTGTTTGAATGTTTTTATTTTGACTTATTTTTCTTAAAGCCAGTGGGTTTTTAAACTTTCAGTAGCAACACATTAATCAAAGTATTTCTTAAGATAAAATAGAATAATACTTTTGAGAGTGCCTATGTTTTTAAGAACATTTTGATTTATTTCCATAAGGCTTTGTGTTGGGGAAGTGTATTGTGTGTGGGAGGAGAGTATTGTGGTGTGCTTACTATTAAAGGAAATTTTTACTGTGGGTCATGATCATAAAGTTAGAAAACTACTATTGCTAGAAAAGTTTGCCTGTGTGAGGAGCAAGAGGGAGAAATGGTGGATGTCATCTTCAGGGAAACAAAAAGTGTATGTTAATTCTGCACACTGTAATGTCTTCCATTCTAGAGAAATATTATAACAGAAGTCAGCTAGTTATCTGAGATGATATTAATGAAATTATGAGAGCTGTCAGACCTTAATACATACCCAATTTGGCATAAATATAATTATTACTAACTATATATAAAATTGATACATAGTAAATATCAGTCATGAATAACTTGCTATGTTCTGTGACCTGTGTTAAATTATTTGCATTTGTATATATACTTCTAGCAAAGATCCTATGCTAGAATTATAGATTTACTCAATTTACAGAAAGAAAATTGTGGGAAGACTACTCTGATTAGATCAGCTGAGGAAACTGAAGTCAGAGACATTAGATACATTGACCAAATTACACAGCCAGAAAGTGGAGAAGCTTTGATTAAAATTCATAATCATCTGATTCCTCTATATTGATTTCAGAAAGCACCAAGGGTTTTCTTCTAGAAAATACTTTTAATTGGGAAAGGCTCCCTAATTATTCATAGATAATCATATAACTAAACTTCCTTACCCTTATATCTTCTGGTTTGTCTCTGGGATCATTGCTAGTAACATTAAATAGAAGATTTTCTGTTAATTCTAGCTTTCTTTCTCTGATTCTGTGATGTAAGTTTCAAGGCTTTGGGTACAATTTCCAAAATCTACTATAAATAAGTGACAACTCTCATTTCTACACCAGTGTTAACCACATTTACACATATGACTTGGTGAAGGTAAGACCTGGTTAAAAATTAAACACTTCTTTTTTTAAAATATAAATTGGAATTCCTACATTTCAAAATTATGAATACTAAGGAAGTGTTCATGCTCCTGTGCATATCATACACTGTTTTGGATTTGAGGTCAGTTTAGATTTTAGATAGTAAACTTAAAGAAGGGTCTTTGCTTTTTAAAAAAAAAATCAATCATATATTGATTTTACCTAATGACTATTTTCAAATTTATCCAGAACTAAAATTTGTGATCTTTACCTACAATGATGAGTTCATTAATACAGTCAGTTGTATTTTTAATGTCTTTATACAGTGAGTTCACAATCATGACTCCTGGTCCTCAGTCTCACAGTGAACACATTTCACCATGAAGTCATGGATATTTATTTATTTATTTATTTACTTACTTTCTTACTTATTTAGTATTTAAGCTAAATATTTGTGTAAGTGAGCCTTGCCCTGCGGTAGCCGGATTTTGTATCTGTTACCATTTTTGGCTCAAGTATACATGTCTTTAAGTACAGGTATAGATGAGACATATGCAGCATTAGCAGTGGTGACCTCCAAAAGAAAAAAAACTCTGCCATATATAATAAACACAACCATTCTCACTCTGTTCATGGAAGCAAAGCCTTTTATTTTATAGCTTTTATTTCATTCCTTTGACACTGAATTAGAATTTACTCACTTTAAACCTTTCAATCACTTACAGATTTGTAATTCCTTATATTGAATTTCAAAGTCTAAACATCTCAGAATTTTTTTTTAATTTGTAGCATGTACATTGGTGTAAAACACAAAGTAACTGATCTGAGTGTATTCACAGTCTTTATATACCTATTCGTTGTGAATACTCATACATTTTAGCACAGAAAAGTCAATATGTTTAAGTGCAGACTGTTGCCCCAGACCTAATACACGTCGGGACCCTAGTGGTGCACATATAGTATGTTACTATCTATTCATATTATTTTTATTTTTTCTAAGATCTGAAAACTTCAGAATTCCAAGTGTAATCTGGGTCAGACAGTACAAAAAATTGGAGGCCAGTATCCATTTCTAAATATATTTTACATGAAATATAAAATATGTTTGGTGTTTTCATGCTAATGAGAATAATTTTGAAAGAATGGCCTAGAGCAGCAATTAGAATTGTTCCTTTATGAAGAGAATTTCACTGCTTTCTAAATATCTGTGGGAATGTAAGGATAATATAATCAGTCTGATAATTCGATTTTAATAGTAGCCTAAAATATAACATGTATGGCACATTAGTTCAAATGTCATTTTTTTGGGAAGGGCTTTCCTATCTGCTTGCTCTGCTGAGGGCAGAATTCATGCCATCTTATCTTGGCTTTCGTGCTATATGGATCTCTCTTACATGTGTAGCGTGCACCACATTACCTATAAAATGTGTGCTTTTAGGACTATGTTCTTCCTCTCTAGTCAATGGGTATCTCCATGTCCCAAATGAAACTGATTCCACATTTGAATCCTCAGCATAAAGCCTGCAGTTCTTAATAAGGACCCCATCATTTAAATACAGAAATATTAAGCTGATTTTTCAAAAGAAAATATCTTCACAAAATATAAATTAAAACTGCAACTCTTCACTTTTGGAGTCCCTCTCCCACTTATTTTATTGAGATACATCACTGTATAAATTTAAGACATAGTATAATGATTTGCTTCATATATTATGACTGAAATTTTGTACCTTTTCATCTCATTTTTTGACAATTCTTGTATGTATGTGTGTTTCCTTGGTGTGTAGTTTCCCAAAATAATTTTAGTATTCCTACATATTTTCTCTAGAATTCTCTAGAATTCCATATGATTTGTATAGGATATTATCAATATAGAACACACTAAGTAAAGTAAATATAATAGTAATGGCCTTTACCAGTTTGAATATGAAGACATAGTGCTGAGAGTTGAA
The DNA here is from genome assembly GCF_018345385.1 of Vulpes lagopus. Taxonomy (NCBI): domain Eukaryota; kingdom Metazoa; phylum Chordata; class Mammalia; order Carnivora; family Canidae; genus Vulpes; species Vulpes lagopus. The sequence goes on along the minus strand of NC_054839.1, from coordinate 38,600,337 downwards.
ATGTTTCATCTGTTTGCTCTTTGCTAGGCAGAGGATAGGACCAATGGTGTGTACCAGCCAAAGCTATCACCTATAGTCTTCCCTGGGTTACTAGACTTTGCTAAATGCTTCAGAACTTAAAGACTAGCAAGACCCACGATGGTCCTCTGAGAAATGCCATTAGAAAGTTAAGGCACTGAATATGAATTGACCTCTTCCCTCCCCTTGTGGAAGCTAGTATCTATGAGTGTCTTCCTGATTAGGTGTGGTATTGCACTGGGAGCAGGGTCTCAGATGAGTCTCTCATATTTCCCTACTGGCTTTGGTGAGTCTGATCTCATTATCCCAGGGTGCAGGAATGTTCCAATTAATTTCTGATTTTTTATGAAGGGCATGTGTCTGTAAATTACTGTTGTATCAGTATGTTTGTGTGGAGGAGGGCCTAGAGCTACTTACTCTACCTTCTTGTTGGCACCACTTCATGGTTTCATTTCTGTTTTTTGTTTGTTTGTTTTTATATTAGGAAAATAAGGGAAAATGTGACTAGCAGACTTACCACCATGCAGTTGGCTGGTAGAAGTGATGCTAAGACAATCATCTCCTAATGTCCACCTCAGTTTTCTAACAATAAAAAGTTTGTAAGTCTTGAACACTATTGACCACCCATCAAATATCTCACTGTGTAATGCTCATTCAAGGTTCTATTTTGCTTAAAAAGGGGAAAATTGTGTACATTTAATTTTGGAGCTTTTTACAAGTTTTTATTGATCTTGTAGCAAACTAGAGTATAATTTTGGGGAAAATACATTGGGGAAGAAAAGGAAAACAGTGAAGTATTTTAGTTGGCAGTGTAGCTCTTGTCACATTATTTTCAATCAGATAGATGTAGAGTGAACTGATAATGAAAACACAACTGTGTCATGCAACTAATGTCAACTCATTCAGTACTTGGAGTCAATAATCATAGTTTTGAATAATCTTTTTGCTAATAACTCTTTAGTGAAATTAACATTAAATTTATGGATGTTATTTAGAGGAGTTTTCTATTGAAATAATGTAGAATCTGACTTACTGTTCTAACTTAGGTCTGTATATTCCAACTATAAATCTGGAGATTGTTGTATATTAAATTTATTTGGTGATAAAATGTTTCCCTATAATTGTAATATAAGTACACTAATAATTAAGTAGTTTTCAAAGTTCTTACAAATGTGTAAATGTGACCATTAAATAATATATAGAATAAATTATAAAAGCTATCTTCTTTTCTATAATAGCCATAAATAAAATAGCATCATTTAAATTATCAGTTGAGGATTTTATTTCATTTATCTCTGATTCTAATCCAGAAAAATATGACCTTTAAAGGTAGATTGAGATTTGCATTCTGATCCTTTTTAAACCAATTCAGAGTAAGCATAAAGTAAAGAAAATCACCAAATGGTTTCACTGTTAGAATGGTTTCAGACAAAATGGTTTCATTTTTTTGTTTGTGAAATATGATACCCATTGATCCTTTTTGTGTTTAATTATTGAAAGAGATTAAGAGATGTTCAGTATTACTGACATTCCCAATTTAATACTTGAATTCACAATACTGTTATGCAGTATCTATGGTATAACAGACAGCTAACTTTTTTGAATACTAGTTACAGATCATGAAAGTATTTTGATCTTAATTAATTGTCCTGTCTTAAAATGGCAATTTTAAATATTTATTTTAACTTTCTTTTAATATTTTGAATAAGATCTCACAGAATTTTGTCATTGGCAATATATGGATATATCATTCTCATTTCCTTACATTAGAAAAAAGCATATCACTGTCAATAGAACATACTCCCCTTTAGGATTAAAAAAAAAAAAGACTATTAAAATTAACATTGGTACTTTACTTACAACTTTGTGACCCCCCACAAAAAAGGCAGGAAGTATGTTCTTTACAATGTGTTGCTGATTTCTTAGTGGCTAGCAACCAAAACACAAAAACCATAAAAGATGGTTAAAAAGAGAACAGAGTTGTCTTCCTTTTAACTTGTACTGATTTTCCAGTTGCAAAATAAGTTTGTAGGAGCAGTAATTGCATGACCTAATGATACAGCTTGCATAAAACTGTATTTTGTGGAAAAACATCAACCAGAGCATTATTAAGCATAAGGCTTTTGTACAGAAAATTGCAACATAAAATGAGTTTAAAGGAATGTTCTAATTTGGGAAAACACACACACACAGTATTTACAGAGCTTTAGACAGAGGTGTCAGTCTAAGTTCATCTAGTTTCATGGATAGTTGGTCAAAAAGGATTTTCCAAAGAGGAAGGAAATATTTTGCAGTTTAACATCTGTTGATTGGGTAATTTGTGTTTAACAAGATGAGGGGAGTGGGGCAGTGGTCAGAGTTAATTAGGGTCAAGGACAAGAGAAGTCTGTGAAAAATAGGTGTAGGGACTAAGGTCATGCAGGAGCCATAGTGACTATAGTGGCATGTTACCCTATAGTCCTTCCTCTTACTTAGTGAGGAAACTTAGTCTCCTTTCATTTTGTAAGCTCATGTGAAAAATATTCAGTCTTTTGGGTCAGTCTTTTATACTTACTCTAAGGCATAAAGGTACATACTTCCACCATAAGACAAAATAATTACTTAATCTATATGTGTCCCCTATATTGAACAATACACCTCCCTCCTTGTTCAATCACTTTTTTTTATCTTCTTGCTAATTTAAAACCTTAGCATCAGAGCTCTAGAAAACACTGTGGCATTGTTGCATTTATTCTTGGCGAGACATAAGGCCCTTCTGACCTTTTTTTTTTTTTTAAGATTTTTATTTATTCAAGAGAGAGCGAGAGAGAGTACATGAGCAAGGAGGGACAGAAAAGGAGGTACAAAGAATGAAGCAGACTTTGCACAGAGCACATAGCGCAATGTGGGGCTCAATCCCATGTCAATGAGATCATGACCTGAGCCAAAACCAAGATTCAGACATTTAACTGACTGAACCACCCAGACTCCCCATTCTGACTTTTTTTATCTTCTAGTTTAATCTTTATTAAAACTGGAGAGGGAAGAATGATTTTCCCTCTTCTCCATTCTTCTTGTTCTTTTCTATATCTCTCCTATCTCAACCGCAATTCTGCTGCATAGGGCTTGCCAAAATGATGGTTCTGTGGCTTCACTTGTGAAAAAGGGGTAGGAAATACCAATTCAAATTCTCCATACATTAAAAGAGCATTATAGTCCAGTGTTAAAGATTTTCTCAGTAAAAACATAGTGATTCAAAAGTGTGTTAATAATCTCTGAACTAAACTGTGCTTACCATTGTTAATTTTTTTTTCAATCCTTGCACCCCAACTCCCACATCACTTATTCAAAGAATAATATCTGGATCCATTTCCTACTTCTCACAAAGATCAGATTTTATCTCCAATTATAAGCTTTCATAGTATTATATGCATCTCTTTTTTATGCATCTCTTTCAAATCATATACTTATCATTATTCTGATTAATTTATTTTCTTAAAGTAGTTTTCCTTTATATATCATGCAATTAATAATCATAAGAGTCATCTTTGCTATATTATTAGGCAGGTCATGGTTTCTGGCACATAGCCTATAAAAATAAATATTTGGTATGAATAATTTTTTACTTTTTTTCTTTTTCATTTTTTCCAGATGACAGAAAATTTATTCTGCCCATATTTATTGATAATAAGTTTTCAAATATTTTGATGTTTCTACATATGTAGTATATAAAAGGATAACAAAGTTATAACAGGATTTCACTTTTTTGTGTATTTTACTATATTTTATTGCATACTTTTTTACTCATTGAATTTTTCTCTTAAGTATACTTAGTCATTAAAAGTTAATATTACTTTGTTCTCACCTTTAGAAACTTATCCTAATTAGCCTTAAGACAGGAAAAAAATAAGTTTAGCTCAAGTTTAGTATTATATTTATAATTTTGTTATATTTTCTTTGACTTTATGTTAGGGGCACTTTGTTACTTTCTATTTTTGATACTGAATTGTACAAATTCTTTCTCACTTTAAGTTATAGTATTTTAAAGTCTTTTTAATTAGGGTTGGGTGCAATTTAAGTGGACTCTCCTTTTATAGTTAAAACATTCCTGAACTTGTGCAATGCTTAGCTGAATGTTTTTACCCTTTGTTGTATGGTTGACAGTGTTGCTAACTTAGAAAAATATCAATTCTAATTTACAAAGTTTTAGAAAGGTTTTCAATTCAAAAGTTAAAATGTAGTCTAAACCTAAATGAAACTTTGGAGTTACTTCTATTCTCTACAATAAAATAAATCACTATGAATTTATTAATATTAGAAATATCATTGTCAATTTGCATTTTAAGAAATAAACAGAAAGACTTATTTGTATTTATACATCTATTGTATCTATATTTCATGACATCAAATCATTTATATATTTCAGGTATGTATAATATATGTAAAATTAGCTATAGGGTATTGTTCAGGTAAGAATAAAGACATGAACCCTCTCAATCATCACACTTGGCCAGATCATTGATCATTGATCATGTATATAAATGTATATAAATGTTATAAAACCTATATGAGCTTCGATTAATATTTAGAATAGAAGAAAGGAGAAAATTTTATATCAGTCTGGTACTATTGGGGAAATTTTCACTGAAGTGATATTTGCTTTAAAGACTATCTGATAGTGTTGTAAAAGTGAAATAAGATTACACATGCATGTTAGAGTACTCTACATATCATACAATAAATTCTCAATAAATATTGGCTGTCCTTTACTTTTACCTAAACATAAAAATACCGTAGTGGGGAAAGACATTTGCAAGGTAAGGATCTCAAAGGGCTTGTGAGGGTAATTCTCTTATTCAGTGTATACTTTAGTCCCTCCAAATTGAAGGAAATAAGTGTTCTCACAGGCTTCACTCATCCACTTACTATGTTTCTTGCGTCATGGAGCCTTGACATTTGTCTGTTGCCAACAGTGTTTGTGTATTCATTCTTTTCTGAACTACACTGAAAGTCTTTAAATGCCAGTAATTTAATTGTCTGTTTATTTCACTACTGAAGGCCCTGTACATAAAGTGTCTGGTACATGTTTGACACATTGTAATTACTCATCTCCTTTAACCTTTTATTTTTTTTTTTATTTTATTTTTTTTTTATTTATTTATGATAGTCACAGAGAGAGAGAGAGAGGCAGAGACACAGGCGGAGGGAGAAGCAGGCTCCATGCACCGGGAGCCTGATGTGGGATTCGATCCCGGGTCTCCAGGATCGCGCCCTGAGCCAAAGGCAGGCGCCAAACCGCTGCGCCACCCAGGGATCCCTCCTTTAACCTTTTAAATCTCTCAGTAGGAGGCACCCAGGTGGCTCAGTAGGTTAAGCTTCAGAATCTTGGTTTCTGCTCAGGTCTTGATCTCAGGGTCTGAGACTGAGCCCTGCATTAGGCTCCACACTCACTACAGTGTTTGCCTGAGATTGTCTCCCTCTCCTTTTCTCCCCCTACTTGGGCATGGTCTCTTCCTCACTTTCCCTCTCTCTTTCTAAAATAAATAAAATCTCAAAAAAGAAAGAAAAGAAAAAAGAAAAGAAAAGAAAGAAAAGAAAGAAAAGAAAAGAAAAAAAAGAAAAAAGAAAAGAAAAGAAAAGAAGAGAAAAGAAAGAAGGAAAATCCCTTTAGGTAGGCACTATTGTTAACCTCATTTAATAGAAGAAGTAACTAAGGCAGCAAGAGGTTAAGTGACTTACACAAGGACACATAGATAGTAATCAATAAAGTCACCAGAAGTCTTTTCAAGATGAATTGCATCAGGCTCACACTGAGGAATACTTGTAACATTAAAGTTTTGTTCATGTAAGAAGAAAACCAGATTTTTATGGGTGTGTGTGTGTGTGGGGGGGGTGAGGATAAAAGAAAAAGCCTTTAGGGTCTTTCTGAGAAGGACAATAGTATGATATAAATGTTTAGAAAAGTACATAGGTTGATTTCTATTTCTTGAAATATAGTGGACTAACATTGCTCCTGAAAACAACTGAAACTCTTGGGTTTAAAAATAAATAAGTAAATAAATAAATAAATCATCTTAAATATAATCACAAGTTGGCAGGAAGGAAAAGACAACTGAAGTGCATATAGGGATCTGACAGGGATTTTTCAAACAATGATCATAAAAATGTCTCAATAAGAAATCACAAATACTCTTGAAAGAGATAAAAATAGATTTTTTTAAAAAGATTTTATTTATTTATTCATGAGGGACACAGAGAGAGAGGCAGAGATATAGGCAGAGGGAGAAGCAGACTCCATGCTGGGAGCCTGATATGGGATTCAATCCCAGGACTCGATCCTGAGACTCCAGGATCACTCCCCAGGCTGAAGGCGGCGCTAAACCACTGAGCCACCCAGGCTGCCCAAAAGTAGATTATTTCAACAAAGAAACAAAAAGTTATTAAAAAAAAACAAATGAAATTATAGAAGAGCAAAATAAAACTAAAATTTTAAAATATATATGGTTAAATAGGCTCACTAGTAGAGTGAAGATAATAGAGAATAGATGCAGTAAATTTAAGGAAATAATAGAATTAATTCAGTTTGACAAACGGAGAAGAGTAGAAAAAAAGCAAAAAGGGACTCTAAGATATGTGGAACAATAAGAAAATATTTGTATCATCAGAGTTCCCAGAAAAGGAGTGAAAGAAAGTGGAAATAAAAGAGTATTTGAAAAAATAATGGCTGAAAACTTCTCAAATTCAGAAAACTCCATAAACCTACAGATTAGAAAAATGGAAAAATGACTTGAGCCCATTTTGCCAGAGATTTTATACAGTTCGCAACATAAAAATATATTCAACATCATTAGGCAAAAGGAGAATGTAAATTAAAACCACAATGAGATATCACAACATACCTATCAAATGGCTAATATTACTGGGGGAAAAATAGTGACACCAAAGGCTGCAGAGGACATAGGAAAACTGGATGGTGGAAATGTATAAGCTACTTTGGAAAACAGTTTTAAAATTTCTTACAAAATTTAACCTGAGGGATGACTGGGTGGCTCAGCGGTTGGGCATCTGCCTTTGGCTCAGGGTGTGATCTTGGAGTCCCGGGATTGAGTCCCACATCGGACTGCCTGCGGGGAGTCTGCTTTTCCCTCTGCCTATATCTCTGCCTCTCTCTGTCTCTCATGAATAAATAAATAAAATCTTTTAAAAAACAAATTTAACATGAAATTACCATAACACCCAGCACTTTTACTCATGAGCATTTATCCTTGACAAATGAAAACTTATATTCACACAAAAATCTGTACACGGATGCTCAGAGCAGCTTTATTCATATTTTCCTAAATGAAAACAAGAACAATGGACTTTTAATAGTTGAATAGCCAAACAATTTCTGGTACATCGACAGCAATGGAGAGGGATATATGATTGATGATTTCATCACCAACTTGAATGAAACTTCAGGGAATTTTTCTGACTGAAAAGAAGCCAATTCAAAAAGGGAACAACATACTATGTGATTTTGTTTAACATTTTTGAAATGCAAAATTATGGGAGTAGAGAATAGATTAATAGATTAGTGGTTTTTATTGGTTAGAATGGATAGGTTTAGGAGACATGTGACTCAGTTATAAAGAACAACAAGAAGGATTCTTTTGACTATAGCATTGTTTTATGTCTTTACTCTGTTGGTGGTTATAAGAACCTGCACATGATAAAATTAGATAGAATTAAATACATACACATGCACATGAATGAGGACAAATAAAATGGGAAATCTGAATAGGTCAATGGATTTTAAAATGTAATATCCTGGTTGTGATACTGTAGTATAGTTCTATAAGATACTACCATGGGAAGACTGGGTAAAATTTACAGTTTCTCTATGTCATTCCTTATAACTGCATGTGAATTTGTAATTATTATTTTTGTCTTTAAACTTTAGCTCAATAAACCTGGTTAAATAGGAGCACTTGCATAGCTGAGTTGTTGAGCATCCAACTCTTGATTACAGCTCAGGTCATGATCTCAAAGTCTGCTTAAGATTCTCTCTCTCCCTGTCCTTTTGCCCCTTCCCCCAACCTCCACTCCCACACATGCTGTCTCAAAAAGAAAAAGAAAAAATAATCTGTTAAAATAGTGTTAGATTAATATTCATATCTATAAAATAATGGTTTCATTTGCTAAATCAGTTTGTGAATGCAAAAAATAACACCTACAAAAACGTCAATTGATTTTAAAATCCTGAAATAACAGATGTTTAATGATTATAAATTTTACAGTACTATAATACTGTTTCTTTATTGGTAGTGATGTTCTAATATGTTTCTTTCCCTTTTAGATTTTACTATTTTACTTATTTATTTTCCTTTTGTTGATTTTTTTCTGTGTCCAAAATCTGAGACAGACCAACATCCATGAGCAGTTAAAAATACAAATAAATATTTTATTTCAATATCAGATAACAATGTAAATTGGAAAATGAATAGTAATGTTTATATTTGTTTACTACTTCGGTTTTGAGTTTCCTCTGAAATCCAAGGTAAAAGTAAGAGAGAAGAAGGGAGTTTCAGGTTATTCTGTAGAATTAAAAGAAATGCACACATTCCTCTGGAACAGGCAGGTTTTTATCAACAACAAAGTTTATCAACCATTTATTGTGGAAAAATACGTAAAGCATTTTGAGCACTAAAATAGACAAAATATTTGTGTACAGTTGTGAAAGACTTTAAAAAAATTTCTTCTGGGCAGCCCCGGTGGCTTAGTGGTTTAGTGCCGCCTTCAGCCCAGGGTATGATCCTGGAGACCCAGGATCGAGTCCCACGTCAGGCTCCCAGCATGGAGCCTGCTTTTCTCTTTCGCTCTCTCTGTATCTCTAATAAATAAAAAATATTTTAAAAAAAATTTCTTCTTAGCTGCCCTCTGAAAAAGATGAAAACATATCATCAGATAATTTAGTAAATTCATTCTGCAGGTTCAGAGATAGTATGATCCAAATATGATTTTGGATAAATAAGCTCCATAAGCTCCTATATAAATAAGGCTTATGGCTTCTGGAACTTAACATATCAATTGTGTGGGCTATCAGACATTTCAAGCAAGCTTTGGTCAAAGGGTATATTGTGTCATGCTGAATTCATTAAGAACTTCCATTAAGTCTAGTATTTTATGCTGCAATTACAGAGAAGTGTATATCCCATAGATACCAGACAAGCAAATGGAAGAGCTGACATTCTTATTATGACAATTGAAAGCCCAACGTTTTACAATAGAAAAATGGACTACAGTCATTGGCATTTTGTATACCTCTTTTGAGGGAAAGAAAAGAATGTCTATATGTGTCTTTTGTCCAAGGTTTTCATCAGATGATGCTCCCCACATACGTAACTCTCTGTGTGTCAGTCTCCCTCTCTCTCACCTCTCCTTTCTATTTTCCTAATCACATTCTCCCTCATTCCAGGACCAGGTGCAGTGACGGTGGCTCCCTGTTATCACATCTGTTTGTCATGTGCCCATCTCTCCTAGCATTCTGACTTTCTGTTGTTAATACCATGCCTAGCACATAGGCTGACACTGTCTATGACATATAGAAGCATTTCATAATGGAAAAATAAAACGCTTCCAAAAACTATCACTATTAATAAATAAAATGATGTTAAAACAATTTAACAATTGCCATATTACATGCTCTAAAATGTAAAGGAAAATAAAACTTTTAGAGATGTTCTAGTCATTCTGAAGTGAATCTGCTTTAGAAAATTATCTTAAAATGAATAAATCTGGGATCCCTAGGTGGCTCATTGGTTTAGCGCCTGCCTTTGTCCCAGGGCAAGATCCTGGAGTCCTGGGATCGAGTCCTGCATTGGGCTCCCGGCATAGAGCCTGCTTCTCCCTCTGCCGGAGTCTCTCTCTCTCTCTCTCTCTCTCTCTCTCTCTCTCTCTGTTTATCATGAATGAATAAATAAAATCTTTAAAAATTTTTTTTAAAAAGTTAAAAAAATAAATAAAAGGAATAAATCTAAAAAAAAGGAATAAATCTGATTTTGGGAAATATTTGTACATTACACTATTTTACAATCTTATTTCAAATATCCTATAAAGTGGAAGCGATCTAGATACCCAATACCTTGTATTATTTTTGTTAGTTATTTATACCCATATGATAAAATACTGTGTAAGCTCGTAGAAGAATCTCAGATCCAATTAAGTATTGTCATGTTTCCTTGGATAACTTATTTGACATTCCTGAAATCTAAGAATAAAACATTATACTTACCACACAGAGAGCTTATAAGGATTAATAAGTTATTGCACATTACAGATTTCACATAAAGGCTAGCACATGGAAAGCAAACAATAAATATTTGATATTACTACTCCTCTCTCTCCATTAAAGAGTTGCTTTAGAATACTTATTTTTAATCAAGAATTCATATGAGAATCAACTATTAAACTTCCTTTGATAAGACATTTTTGGAACCCAACCTGGGGGCCTCTGATTCAGCAGATATTATATGGAGGCCAAGGCACATTGTGTTGTCTAAACTACAGGAAGAACTAATACCTATTCTTTCATAAGATTTGTTTTCTTACATGCTTAGAATATATTGTAAAGTAAGTAAAGCAATTAGAATTTTTATTATCTGATTCCATTTTAGTTGTGTAGATTTCTTGATAAACATTGAAAATTGAAACTCATGCCAATGACACAAAAGGGATTTATAATATAATAAATCCCTAAAATCAGAAAAAAAAAAATCATTACTTTTGGCTTTTATAGATTCAGGCAATATTTTGTTATAAGTGAATCCCAAATAGGTAAAAAAAGAGTTGCTCAGTAATTCAAAGCAAAACAAAACAAAATACAAAACAAGCAACACTTGCAAATATTCTGAGAATTATTATTCTGTAACAACTTATATAGATTCAAATAGTCTCTAATAGTTACCAAAGGGAATTTGAAAGATCATTATGACAGAAATTCGTAGAGCTAGCAAAAAGCCAGACAATCTCAGTTCTGCAATAATACCGTGATAATATTATGCTCATTCTGAAATCCCTGCTGTTTTGAAATTTAAATCTGGTTTGTTTTGGATATTTCTTTTATCTCATATATGAGCAGGTCTTTTTCTAAGGAGACAATTGATCCCAGTGTACAAGTTTATCAATTAGAAAAACCTAAACTTGGAAGCTGTTCAATTTAATTCATCTGAATTGATCAGCCAAACCTTATGATGACTTTTGTGAAATTAACAAAGTAGTGGTGGTATCAGAACAGCCCCAAGAGAAGTGAAACTTTCTACCAGTCGGTATAAGTAGTTTCCCTTCTCTCAAACAATATTTTGGACTGATTTTTCTCCTTAAGTTTTGAACTACTTTTTAGTTTTGCACTTATTAAGGAGGTCATTTACTTAAGTAATATACATTTAATGCCTATTAGGTGTGAAGAGTCAACAGCATAAAAAGAAGAAAGGGACATAGATCCTTGCTTCAGATCAGTAACATTCTTCCAGGGGAAAATAAAACATATGAAAATGTTTGTTTTCAAACAAACAATAAAGAACGATAATGTAGGCTCCAGTCCTCACCCCAAAATACATATCTTGTCATTTTCTGCTGAAAAGAATGACAGATACATATTAAGAACAAAATATACTGAGACACCCAAATGGGAGACTGTATTCTCAAAGACAGGGACCAGGAAAAATTTAACTACTTCTTGAGGGAAATCATCAGTCCAGAAAGGTGAATCCAGTGACTGGTCGCCTAAGGATGATACTTGGGGAGGAAGTATCTATTGGGGATTTTATGAGTTTCTTTTTTATTTGTTTTACTTTATTTTTGTTTTCTTTTAATAGATGAGTTAAACCGTCTTAGTCATACTACAAACTTTTAGTAAAATTCATATGGTTCCCAAATTACTTGTGAGGAATAATTGTTTTTGTCCTCAGTAGAGTTTACATTTATTACAGATTCAAAGATATTGAAAGGAAATACAAGACTAAGTTAAATCAAAGATTTCCAGGCTAGATTCTGCTCTATTCTCAGGTTTATTGTTCACAGTCATAGGCAGCTCTCTCTCTCAACCAAAACATCGCCCTGTGCCCTTACTAAAGGGCCCAAAGCAAAGACCTAATAGACTCTTTTTTTTCTTACCTCTACTCCTAGATTCAATATATGCAGTCTTAATATTTACTCACATATTAAATTATTCTGGGGATTTATAGAAAGAGAAATTAAATTTTGGATACCTCGTCTCACTCAGTGGATAGAAATTTAGACATACCACTATGGCAAACAGAAACATACTAAACATTGCTCTGTTTTGGATTTTTTTTTTTAAGATTTATTTATTGGAGAGAGAGAGAGTGACTGGGGAGAGAGACAGACTCTCAGGCAGACACCCCACTGAGTGTGGAACCCAAGCTTGATGCCGTACACTGAGATCATGACTTGAACTGAAATGACAAGTGTAGGGCTTAACTGACTGAGCCACCCCGGTGCTCCTGTTTTTTGTTTTTTAGTTTTGTTTTGTTTTTCTTTTTTGCTTTTCATTGTTGTTTTTTTAAATATGACTTATTTAATCGTATCCATGATCACCTTGTTTTGTCTTAAATAATCCTGAAAACTGTAATTGAATGAAGGATTTTTTAATGAATAGTTTATCCATAAAGCAATAAGGACCATAGATAAACCCTCAAATCCAAAAAGATAGATTATTTTCGAATCCGACATTCTTTAGGGTGATTAGAAGAAAACTATAATGTATTTATTAAATCTGAAATTTTAGGTAGAAATGGAAAGACATATGTGGACAGATACTGTTTTATTATTTCAACCTTAAGTATATATCTTTAAAATAAAGTGTATGACAGGGAAAATAAATAACTGTTTTTAAGGAAAATAATTGCATGAAATTTTACCAGAAAATGTTTTACTGATCTCTCTCCATGCTGTAGACACAAGTTCCAGAAGAGTTCAGTGAGGTATTGGTAAGTAATCATCCAGGATTTTGAAGTCTATGCTTCATCCTTTTGGATTTGTGTATGAGTTTGGAGTTTTAACTTGGGACCTGGTCTTACACTCTTACTATAGATTTTTCCAACATTAAAGGAAAATGTTGAAAAGAACCTACTTAAGCTTAAATCCAAGACATGGAAATGGCCAGAGTAGACATATTTGTACTGGAATAGGTCAGACTATAGACTGTATAAATATCTGACCTAAATAGTTAAGCATTCCTCTTAGAGTAAGAACACAATGCTCAGTTATTTGATTGATTATGAGAAAAGCATGAATCTCAAAGAAATAAAATTATGCATTTTGTAGCTAGAATGTGGGAGCTAACAGCAATCGCAGCTCAGCATCTCCTTTACCAGTAGACAATTGTGATCAAACTGAGGCTGCTATTCATATAGGAAATGATACGGTGGGAGATGAGGATCTTTAGTGTGGAAGAGGGCAGGAGAAAAAAATGTGTCAAAGATGACAGCTGTTACATTTGAAGAGGTTGTGGTATGAATTGTAAAAAAATATTAAAGAAACAGGATCTGTTGTGGAGAAACTTAGAGTTTACTTTCTAACATATTTAAAGTCCAAAGGAAGATGTGAAATTACGAATAGGATGTATGAGTCCGAAAGCCAAAGGAGAATTTTTCTTAGAGATGTAAATTTCTGATTTTTGTTTTGTGGATGACTACTGTTTGAAACTGTTAATTTTATTTTATTTTTTTATTTTATTTTATTATTTTTTTTTGAAACTGTTAATTTTATAATATGGTTCTTCTGCAGAGGACATGCAGTTGCCAGGAGGAAAAGGGAGAAGTCCTTGAAACTTGAGAAATTTCCATTATTTCACAAATGGGAAAAAAATGAATTTAAACATGTGAATGAAACTATAGAAAGGTGTGTATTGTGTCATAAAAAACACAACAGGAGAAGTATTTGGAAGTTATCAAAATGGTTGATCTTGATAGGAGGTAAAATTAGCAGAAACTTTCAAATTTCATTAGTTTAGGGACTTAGGTCCCTTTTATTATCTTGGTGGGAATGGAAGTTGCTACTGTTATAGGAGCAAAAGATAGATGATATAGCAGGTTAAAGAGAGGGTTGAAATGAGAAAATGCAGATACATCACTGACCATTTTAGATATATAGTTATGAAAGGGATGAGACGAATGTATATCCAGTGGTGGATGTAGGATCAGGTTAAGATTTGTGGTTTTGTGTTTATTTTTATTTATGTGTAATTTTCTTTTTATCAACATACTTGAACATATTACTAATCTAATAGGAACAAATCCAGTTATTAGGGTTCATTAAAAAAGAAGGGAAAAATCTAGAGTATGACAATCTAAAGAAGGCAGAGAAAATGAAATTCAAATCGTGGGCAGAGGGATTAGATTTATATTGGAGGAGCACATTTCCTGTTCTAACAGAAAGGAAGGCAATTAGAATGGTTCAGTGGAAATCTGATTCAGCACCACCAAGGTTTCTGAGCCAATTAGAAATGAGAGAGGAAGGATGGCCATAAACCAAAAAAAAAAAAAAAAAAAATTAGCTTGGTATCTGTCAATATAAGGGCCTTTTTAAAGAGTATTGCGTCTTTCTCCTCTTTTTCTTCCTTCTTTTTTTCTTCTTGTATGTTAATTTCAAATATAGCACTTGAAAAATTACTTATCTTGAAATTATCTTTTAAAGATATGCCCCATCTTTCTATCTACACTTGCAAACTAAACACAAAGTCATGGATCACATAGCAATCCATGACCTACATTGATACAAATGATCCACAATTGTTTATGCAGGTATCATGAACTTCAGTACCTTTCTATCCAGTTCAGAAACTCTGGAGACATCTTACAAAAACATAAATCTGACTACTTTCTTAATAGCTACAAAACTGATTAATTGAATGGAGATTAATAATACACTAAAGAGCATGCAACAGTTAGTGTGATGTTTCAGGAATGACCTTGAATTCTAGAGCCAGACTATCTGGGTTATAATCCTAAATCATTTCGTAAAACTGACTAACATTGGCAGTGTTTGCCGTCTTCATGCCTCAGTTTGACCTGATCAAAACAGCCTTAACATTACCCTCAGCTTAACCAAACTTTAGACAGGTTTGTTGCTAATAAAAGGGCCCTGATCTCTCTTTTCATTAAAGCATTTACTTTAGAAAACTTGTAATTGTGAACTTTTACTCTGTCCCTTTCAGATGTAGATCTCCTAACTTCTTGCCAGTTTTACAACCTAGAAAGACCTTTTTGATGGTCCTGGGGCCATCTCTTTGAAATGTAATCAACAATGAAAATAATACCTCTCGGGATCCCTGGGTGGTGCAGCGGTTTGGCGCCTGCCTTTGACCCAGGGCGCGATCCTGAAGACCCGGGATGGAATCCCACGTCGGGCTCCTGATGCATGGAGCCTGCTTCTCCCTCTGCCTGTGTCTCTGCCTCTCTCTCTCTCTCTCTGTGTGACTATCATAAATAAATAAAAATTTATTTAAAAAAAGAAAATAATACCTCTCACCAGTCCCTATGGAACTGTGAGAGCCAAACTTCAGTAAGTGTCAATTAGCAAACAGATAACAACAGGGATCAACCTCCTTATTGACTTTCTTCAGTACTTTCCACTCATCCCCATCCTTAAAAATGCTTCTGCCTTTAGTTTCATCTAAATTGAGCTCAGTCTTTCGCCCCTATTGCAGGAGTCTTGAATAAAGTTTTCTTTGTTAAACTTGCCCTGAGCAATTTTTATTTGATATATTTTAGAGAGTTATTATGAAAACTGCATGTTAATATATGTAAAGTATTTAAAACACCGGCTGGCATGTGGTGCCATGTAAGATTTACTTATACTTGTGCTTATTCAAAGTGTAATGCTAACCTTAATCATTAGCTAACTTCTCCATCATTCTTTCTCTAAAAGTACCCGACACTATTTGAATTCAATTTCTTATTGTTCCTTAAATAGGACCAGCTCATTTGCACATTTTGGGGGCACATATGTTTTGTTTGTGTAACAGTTGCCTGGCATTCCTCCGTTCTCACTGCAAGGTTCAAATCTGTTAGCACCAACTTTAGGAAACCTTACTTGCCTTCTCAAGGCAGTTACTTATATGCTACTTCTTTGCTCAGTCAAGTCTATTTCCCTCACTAGGCTAGAATTCTCTTGTAGATAGGTAAAATATTGTGTCGCCAGAATATTTGACACAATTAAGGATTTGTTGTGTTAATGAGCACTAGTTACTTGCAAATTGTTATGTTATTAAATGCAGAGTAATGGTTTGTTTCAGTGAGCATTTGATTAGCAACCAGTGAGCAATTTCTTTCTTGCTTTCATTCACCATAAGCATCTGCTTTTTTTTATCCCTATTTCATTCATTCAAGCAGTTCAGTTGAACTGCTCTTTTTTATTGCTGTTTCCAATCTAAAATTTTAGTAATGACAGCTTTAGCAATATTATGACATTAGGATATAAGAATCCTAATGCTGCACAGACATTTTACTTTTGTGGCTAATATTTTTGAAAGATAGGGAAAAAAGAACCACAAAAGCGCATCGCCACAGGCAATTTCTTTGTGCATGAATTCTTTGGTCATTGAAATGTACAAATGTTGCTGCTATTGGTTTTAATGTGATGCATTTGGCATAAAGAAAGGGATGTGGATAAAGAGTAGAGTTCAGAACCTATCTGTGAAACCACCAAAGAGAGGTCTTCTCAAATCCCTTGACTGCATTATCTTGTAAATTTACTCGGATTTGTTAGATTTTAGGTGGAAAGATCTTCCTTCCTTCAGTGACCAAAACACCAAAACAAAACAAAGCCCTACAATATAGGCGGTTCCTATTTCTCAGGGGGTAGGGAGCAATTGCCAGGTAGGAAATAGTTTTATGGCAATGATCTCAAGAGTAGGTAGAGTTATAGAGTCAGATTCTCATGCCAGTTTACCACATATTAGCTGTAAAAACCAGGAAGATCATGTTTTAGAGTTTTAATTTTTAGCATCTGTAAAAATGAATTATAAAATATAATACATTTAGGGTCATCCAAGTAGGAAACAAAATCATGTGTTTGGAATAATATTTGACATATTATAGACATATATAATCTCTCTAGTACTTAGGTTAAAAAATAAATTCTATATTTGCCTCTTTCTATTTTCAATTCTCCTCTCAACTTCTTGTAACATGTTTCTTCCTTTTTAAACTAATTTTTAAAGAACTCTAGTATTCTATTAATTAGTAACATCAGGAATTTTCTTGGTTTTTATATTACTTTTTATTAATAATGTCATCATTATCATATATGAAGTTTCCATGTACAGTTGGATCTTTATGTTCTGCTCTTTAGTCTTGTGCAATTAGCAAACTTTTATTTACATTGGAAAATAACTTTTGATCTATCATATAACAAATCCTCACAATGTAAATAAAATGTCTTACTGCCTTTTGGCCATCTCTATTTCTGGATAAATTTTAGTATTAGTTGCCAGATTTCAATGAAATTAAAAAAAAAAAAATAGCCACTTGCAATTTTTGTTGGAATTGCATTTTCTAGCTAGAATAATTTGAGAAAATTGGCATCTCTGTGCTATTAAGTGTTCTTAAGCAATAATATTTTCTATATCCTTTTATTTCATTTGATTTTTATTTTTTAAAAGATTTTGTTTATTTTACAAAGAGAGAAAGAGAAGGCATGAGTATGGGAGGAGGGTTAAAAGGGGAGGGGACAAGCAGATTTGCACTAATCAGGGAGCCAAGGTGGAGCTAGCTGTCTCATGACCCAGAGATCATAACCTTAGCTAAAACCAAGAGTTGGGCTGCTTAACCAACTGTGCCATCCAGGTACTCCTCATTAGATTTTTAAAGGCCTCTTAGTAAACGTTAACAGTTTAATTCACAATGCTCTAAACACTTACCTTCTGTGTATTCTTCAAAATTTTATAATTTTGTTGATTCTGTAAGTAGAATATTTCTTAAAATTATATTTGCTGTTTCTTGTGGGAATATATAGAAATGAACATGATTTTTATAGATTGATTTCATGATTCAACATTATAAAACTTGCTTATTAATACTTAAGATATTTGTAAGTTTGTTTGATGGTAGAAAATATTATCTGTGGCCAACTTATTTGAATGAGGACAAGTTTTGTTCTTTTCAGCCATTATATATATGATTATAAACATATATATTTTTTAAATTTTATTCATTTTATTCCTAATTTTAAAAAAGAATGAAATGAGATGTCTAAGTATAAAACACTATATTAATCTTGATCAACTTGAAATTATATGATTCCCTAAGCAAAAATAGTAATAATTTAAAAATATCTATATCTATATCATTGTCTTGTAGGGTTTTTGTTCTTGTATGTAGTTGTCATATATATAACATATATAACAAATAAAAGGAATGGTAATTGGGGGCATATATGAACCTGAATAATTACTAGGTATTCAAATACCTAGTTTATGAGAAAAGGCATAAAGTCAAACCAAATTAATAATGAAAGTGATATACATTGTATATTGTAACTGTTAGAGAAACCAATGAAATAATGCAAAGAAGTATATAGCAAATAGAAAAAATGAATTCTAAAGGCAAAATTCAAATAATAGAAAAGAATGAACAGGCAAAGAAACAAAATAAAATGAAGAAACAGAAAACAAAAAAAGTGGTAGATAAATTTAATCATCACTTAGTTTATTAAATGAAATGAATTCAAAAGGTGCCTGGGTGGCTCAGTTGGTTAATTATCTGCCTTTGATCTGGGTCATGATCTCAGGGTCTTGGGATTGAGGCCCGCACTAGGCTCCCTGATCAGCAGGCATATTACTAAGTGAAAGAATCCAATCTGAAAAGGCTATACACTGTTTGAATGCAACCAAATGACATTCTGGAAAAGGAGAAACTATGGAGATGTTAAAAAGTTCAATGGTTGCCAGCGGGTAGTGAGAGATGAATAGGTACACCAGAGTTCAGGGTAGTAAAACCATTCTGTACATTATAAGTATGGATACAAGTCATTATGTATTTGCCAAAACTCATAGAATGTGCACACCAAGAGTGAACTCTAATGTGAACTATGAACTTAGGGTGATGATATGTCAATGTAGTTTCATTAATCACAACAAATATGCAACTCTGTTGCAGGATATTGTTAGTGGGGAAGCTGTGTATTTTAGTGGTGTGGGGGGAGTGATAGAATTCTATGGAATCATTTAGGATTATAATTGAATATAGATCTTCTTGAGGAACAAAGTCACTCAATAAGGATACCTTAAACAAAATTAAAAAGTTTAGATCTCGGTCATGAGGTCACCTGGAATCATGTAGTCAGGGGCTGATATGACATCTCTACTCTCCAAAGTAGGCAGGAACTCTGGCTCATTCTCCCTCACTATTCCTTAGGCATGGCTTTGGTTTTTTCGGCTGAGATGACATCTATTTTCCAAGTAGTGGGACAGAGGAGTAAAGAAGCAACAATGAGTCCTCAGGGATATCCCTTCTAGAAATGTCTCTCTAAACTACCTTATCACATTTACTTGAGTTGCATAACCACATCTAACTGGCAGCGAGGTTAGGGGAAAAAAAAAAACTAATATTTATTCCAGTAGGCCATGTACCCAGCAAAATAGTCTATCAAAATAGATGAAAATGTACATATATTGATGTATAACTCAATTTTTTCAGTCTTTATTATATATCCAAATTGTCTACACTTTCTAAATGCCAGTATAAAGATGAGGTTACTTTTACTTATGTGATTTATACTCTGGTTAAAGGAAATATAGACCAAGTGTTTGTAATGAATGTAATTACTCCTAGCATTGAGACTGTATCATCTACCTATCATCTATCTATCATCTATCTATCTATCTATCTATCTATCTATCTATCTATCTATCGTCATTTATGTATCCATAATACATGGATTATGTACTTTTCCAACTAAACATACTCACAGATTGGCATTTGTTATCACTAAATTATTTTTAAATGGATAGGAGGAAGTTGATCATATAGGAAAGTCTTAGCATATTTTGATTTTCTAAGTGATCTGTGATCAAATATGTTTGAGAATAACACCTACTGAAGAAAAACAAAACAAAACAAAGAATACTGTGATTATGAGCAAAGGTCTAGAATCAAATTCAGCTTGTTTCATATCCCCGGTCAAATACTATTTAGATACCTCAGAAAATATTTAATCCAAGTGTCTCTGACCTTAAATATTATATCTCTAGAAATAAGTTAATCTAAATTAGATATGCTATCAGGATTAAATTATATGATATATGGTTATCAGCTAGGATGATTATTCCCAAATAAGACAAAAGTATAAGCTAAAAATACTTTATTATATATTCGTTAATTCACAGAAACTTCAGGAGGACAAGAATTAAGATCACAGTCTGCAGATTGTTAGAACAAGTAAAATTTAAAAGAAGGCTTAATTCTCTTTATTGAATATAATGGAAGAGACTTCTGCCCCTCCCTTTTTCTTAAGCATTTACCTTAGAAACTGTAATTATTAAGTATTTTCTTCTCTCTTTGAAATATATATATAAACTCTTTTGAAATCAGATAGACCTTTTGTGAGCTTTACTATTATAAATGCCTTCTTGTGGAATCTGGGACTATCTAATTGAAATGTAAACATTAAGGAAGATAACACCCCTATCTCCCAGTCTCTGTGAGAGGGTAGGAGCCTAATTTCAGTGGGCATCCTTGCCCTGTGTTGCAAAACCACCTCCTGTGGTAAAGTATGAGAAGTTTGTTTTTCCTCCAGATAAAGCAATTAGCTAACACAATGGTGACCTCAATACCAGGAGTATCCAAGATGAACTGTGTGTGACAAATGGTACTGTTAAGTCCTCTCTCTTGAGGACTAGTCATTGTTAATCTCAAGAACAAGTATGTAACGAGTTGTTTCTGTTTGGCTATATAAAAGGTGAGATTTCTTTTTGTCTTTGCACTCTCTTGGCAGATTGCCTGTGATGTACATCACATTCTGGTTTAATGCTTATTAGATTATAAAACAGTTTTCTTTCTCTACTACCTTTGTAGAGAGGTTTCTTGGCTTGGAAGATTTTGTTTTTAATTATATTTCTCTCACACTCACAAGATATAATTTCACCAAATACACATGAAAAGCTCCAAGATACTGGCTAGCAGTGTGAAGGAGCAAGGATTTTCAGTTTGCACCACTAACAAGCATAGGCTGATTCTGCTACAACCTCTTATACTACTGCCTGTGAGAAAAAGATGCCTCTCCCCATTCTTCACCACACTTCCCAGAGGGAAATTCTCAAACACCTTTTCTGTGACTATTCTACACATACACCTTGAACAAGTGCGTCTGACTGGCAAATGGTCAGGTTTCTGAATGTGAAGCCTTAAAGAAAGCTGGATGCATGTGTTTTCACATCCTAACTTGAAGAAGCAGAACAAAATGTGACAAAGGTGATGATTTCCGAAAAACATAAATAGTAACTACGAATGTTCACTCCTTGGTTCCAAAATAAGACACCTGAGTTTTGTGTGTGCACTTAAATTTCCAAGCAAGTAAACAAATTTAAATAAAGAAATAAATTTCCAAGAAATAATACCAACAGAATAATTATAACAACAGCATAAAATGATCCAGACTTAAAATGCAATTAACATACCTACAAAAAAAAAAACCTACAAATTTAATTGAAAATTTGATGTCCCTTTTGGACTCCTTTTTCTATTCTTACTGTCAGGGAAATGGCAACAAGTAAAACAACCGTTAGGGTCATATGCTAGAGTGGAAAGTCCCCCTTGGACTACTTACCCTGGACTATGGGCAAGAAAAATCAGCTTTTACTTTTTGAAAAGCCATTGTAGATCGGGTTCTGTGTATTCCCACAGCATAGCCCATACCCTAATGGTAGTTTGGTGTTGCTATAACCAAAATCCTAACATGTGTAGTATTTAATTAGTATTTAAACAATTTGTGGTAAAGAAGCAGATATTATAGTCTGAAAACATAGTAAGTAAAAGTGGAAACTTTGGAATTTACAATTAAGCCCAGAGAGTGTCTTTGAGTATTAATACTTTCACATGAGTGGTTGAAAGCAATTAAAGCCAGAGCTTAATGGATTTTGAGGAAATTGCATTGCCAAAGAAACCACAAGCATGGGCAGCAAAAGCCTGGTATTGTTTAATTCTTAAAGTAAGCTACAATACCCTTAATCTACAGCAGCAGGAGTGGGATGAAAAGCCTGTGAATCCCCAGAAAAGCCTACTTCCTAACATCCTCTTTAGATATGATCATGAAGGATAATAGATTAGGAAGACTCAAAAGTAGAGCAAATCCAAGGACCATAAATGATAAGGTACACATAAGAGTTATTATAAAGCAGCCCCATGAACAGCCCTAAATGGGCCACCAAGGAATAACTCCACTGCCAATTTCACCCTTAGCCCTAGTCACAGAAGGGCATTGCCTTGGGGCCATGGGGTTCAGAAGCACCATATACCTCAAAATACACACACTGGAAAAGTACCAAAGAATGCATGAGTACCTATATAACTCAAGGTGCTGCACTTAAATAAACCGTACCTGCACCAAGATATTTTGAATTTTTATGAGTGGTACTGTCACTAGAGGACACTGATTCTGAGAGCAGGGAGAAAGTGAAGAGTGAAAGCACATAAGTTAAAGGAAACCAAATTAAGGTTATTTTTATATCCTTTCAGACACTAAGAATTCAAGATTCTTTATAACATGTAATTTCTAGGAAATGTCTGGTTTTCAGTTTCTTGCTTCTTTGTGTATTCTACTTCATGTTCCTGGAATTGCTTACAAAATAGGCAGTATTTCCAATGGATTTACATGTTAGCTACAGTGTATTTTACAATATTAAACAATTCATATTATTTCAATGTATATGTATATAAATTGAATTGAATGTGTATAAACACACATATATAAACATACCTATTAAGTGTGATACTATTTTGTTTTTATTTTGAAACTTCATGGACAATGAAAATACAGAGCACATAGCTTTGTTTTGGTCAGAGGAGACATGGTCTCAAATGTGCAGATAGCAGTAATATTGGTTTGGCCTAAGTCAAAGAATAAATATTATCTTTTCTGGATCTCTCCCAAATTGAACATCTTGATCATGCTGTATCACATTTGACATCAAAGTCATTCAAGAACAAATTTTGGGAATGCCAACTAAATGCAATTAAGATAATTAGATTTAATTTAGACTATTTTAAAATTTACATAAGATATAAGAGGATACTAAAATAACAAAACACTTTTATATAAGAGGAAATTGTGGCCACTGGCAGATATAAAAATTAATTTTGAATTCAGTTATTCAACATGAACTGTTGATTATTACAACTATTATTAGTAAAACCTTATAAAATAGATCTAGGCTTGCCTACATTAAAATACACTAACAATTTAGAAAAAATGGCTGTGTATATTGAAATACACTGAATGCTAAATATGCATTGAAAGTGGCATCTCAATAAAATATAGGGAACTTAGAACAAGGAAATGATGAGTGTAAGTGGAATTCATACAAATAAACTACAAATTAAGTTCTATGAAGATTATTTGTAGGGCCACTATTGTTTACAGCATAGTCTTAGTTGAAGAGAGTAATAAACAGATTAAGCAGTACATTCTCATTTTTAAAATAATAGGCTAGCAGTGAACATTTTGAAAGAAAAGGAATATAAAAATATTTTTTGGCTCTGGATGCTTATTTAAGAATTATAAAAATGATCATGGTATAACTAATAGTAATTTACAGAATATTTCTGTAAGTTTTTTTTTACAATAATGAGAAAAACATGTAAATATATGTTAAATTCATGGTCAATTTCAAAATAAAAACTTGCTCTACTAGTTTAATTAATAATTTAATTGGCTGCCAACTCAGCACAGGACTTTATTTCCCAATAACATTTAATTAAAAAACCCCTACAAACTATTATGATTTAAGAATAGTTTTTTAGGGCAGCCCGGGTGGCTCAGCAGTTTAGCGCCACCTTAGGCCCAGGGCCTGGTCCTGGAGACCTGAGCTCAAGTCCCACATCAGGTTCCCTGCATGGAGCCTGCTTCTCCCTCTGCCTGTGTCTCTGCCTCTCTCTCTCGAATAAATAAAATCTTAAAAAAAAAAAAGTTTTTTAACAACACATAGTGTCAAGAGAATATAATTTATTTTATTTGATTACTCATCTAAACATTGATGGCTAATTAGCAGAACACTCAAACGTGCAGTAATACATTTTGTGGTTTTTGAAATATTTAGCTAACAAAATTTTATTTTATTTTTTATTTTTTATTTTTTTAAATATTTTATTTATTAATGAGACGTAAACACACACAGAGGCAGAGACACAGGCAGAGGGAGAAGCAGGTTCCATGCAGGGAGCCTGATGTGGGACTTGATCCTGGGTCTGTCTCCAGGTTCAGGCCCTGGGCTGAAGGTGGTGCTAAACCACTGAGCTACCCGGGCTGCCCTTTGTTTTCCTTTTTTAAAAGATTGTATTTATTTATTAATGAGAGAGAGAGAGAGAGAGGCAGAGACACAGGCAGAGGGAGAGAAGTAGGTTCCATGCAGGAAGAGCTAACAAAATTTTGCAAAGGCAGAGCATCTGGATGGCTCAGTGGGTTAAGAGTCTGGTTCTTGATTTCAACTCAGATCTTGACTTCAGGATAGTGAATTGAAGCCTTATGTTGGACTCCATGGGGCTATAGATTTACATTTAAAAAAATTTAATTGTTAAGAAGGTAGTTTTTCAAGTTGGAACCACAGAACATATTTTACTTAATAACACTGCATATAATTTCTAAATAATTAAATATATTGTAGGTGGTCAACCTTTTGCACACTTGTCCCAGATCCCAAAAGTTTTGAGGGTACGCTTACGTCATTTCAAGTAGTATTCAAAAATCCTGACCTTACAACTGCTGTGAATGGCTGACTGTTGTGTGTCTAAATGCTTTGTGTGTGTGTATCTCCATTATGGAAGGAATGAGCATGTTCAAAGTGAAGGAGACATGGAATTTGGTGGAAACTGTTAACAGCTTTCCATTATCCATAGTTCAGTTCTTCCTATTAATATAAAATACCTCATCTTTTCTCTGATAATGAGTGCTTAGCCTGAGTCTCATTCCCTTGGGCCACTGGCTAACTATGAGCCAGAGGTAAGCAAATGAATACAATAATCTTACAGACTATTGTCCTAGACTTTACTCCTCTCTTCCTAATTGTAGATAAATATTTGCTAAGATATGGTGATGTCTAGGAAACTATAGAATCCTTGCTATGAGGATGACAAAGCTGTCCTATCAGCTATGGACTACTTCCCTCTAAGTTAAGGGTGAAGAAACTATAGTCTATAGACTGTTTTTGTAAATGAGATGTTATAAGACACAGCCATGCTCATTCATTTATTTGTCTACTGCTACTTTTAAGCTATGACAGCAGAATTGAGTAACAATAATAGACCATATGGCCTTTATAGAAAAGCTTTTCTGGTTTCTTCACTACATTATTCAATAAAAAAATATACATTGCATACAAATCATTATATCTCTGGTATCTTTGCCTGACAGATTAGCATTTATCTAAGCTAATACAATCCACTGCAACTGAAAAAAAATTTTTAACAGAATATCAAGGAATAGTTTTCTCCAAAAACACAGAAATGAAAGATAACTGAATTCAAGTTTTAAACTAGTCCATGAAGGCAATAAGTGTGGATACCATGAAGAGCGCTGTGCAGTAGGTGTCAGATTTTGCCAAAAAAAAAGAGAAAAGAGAAAAAAAAAAAGAAAAGAAATTTAACAGCTGTTCCAATGCTGGATACTAGCACAGTGAAAAAATGTACTCTTGGAATTCAAGTTTACTCAGTCCAATAGAAAGGAACATCTATGGAATTCAAGTTCTGAAATACTCCAAAATGTGGAAGCAAAGTCATTCATAATCTGCATAATCAATTCAATTAATTAATAAACAAATAAATACCAGTAGTAACAATGTATGATTAGTAGTATATTATGCTACCATTTGTTGTATAATACAAACCTTTCAAAGAAAAAGGAACTTGCTGTCGAGTACTTAAGGGAATTTCTATTTTATAGTTATTGTGAGTTGTATGACAGAAGGGATATCTCTCACTAATAGTTTTTGTTATGCTCAAAATTATAATTCCTATTATGTGACTTAAATGATTTAAAAGCCTTACTGGGTGCTTATTCTTCAGTTTCCAATCTAACTAGAACTATTTCTGTAAAATAAATATAGTTGCTAATTGAATAAATGCTGGCATCCACTGATGTAAGAAAGATTTAAATTCTTTCTAGAAACAATTGTTTGTTTAAAAAAAATGTGATCTCTAAATGTTTATGCCTCTTTCAATGCCTGTGTATTTCAGAAGGAAATTAGCTTGAAGTTTTTTAGGTTTGTTTGTTTTCTTTATCAAAATTAAACAGACTAGCAGAACACTGGTTGTAGCTGTGGCAAAGGCTGCAGAACACATAGTGGAGGCTGAAATAGGTGGTGGGGAGAGATTTAGGTGACACAGAGGATAGGGCGGAAGTCTGAGATCTAGGTACCAGTAGGATGTTAGGTAGGGCCCTCCTCTGGGTCACAAAGTTTTCAAGGTGTCCTCATATGACTAAGAGTCAAGAGAGGTCTATGGGGTCTCTTTAATTATCACACTTATCCCATTCATGAGGGCTCCACCCTCATGACCTAATCACTTCTCAGAGTTTCTACCTACCTCCTAATACCATCAAAAAGGATATCAGTATTTCAACTATGAATTTTGGGGAAATACAAATGTTCAGATCATAGCAGGGTGCAAATTTGAAGACATGTTCCAGATGCAGTGTATTACCCATGAATCCTGCAGATACAAGTCAGGAGACACACATGGACAGCAGTGTTTCTCAGCAGCCATAATAGCAGCAGGTGGATGCACTTACTGGCACTGATGACTTATTACATAAAGCCTGAGCTGCTTGCTTCATTGCAAACAGTTGACATCATTCCAAAGAGCAAGAACTCCCTCAGAATACATTCTGCAACAAGTAGGTAATTGGACTCCTCAGGCATTTGTTATATGTACTTTAAAGAATTATGTATTTAAAAATACCCAAAGAGACTGGCTTAGATACAATTAAATAGGCAGTCATTGGAGTTCCTGCTCTCTAGGAAACGAAATCCATTGCAGAGTGATGCAGGCATCAGCCAGTCAAAAGCTACTGTATGTTCTAGTAGAAATGTTGTATCTTCTCACTCTTATAAATAGCTTTTGAATTTAGATTTAATAGGTACTTCAAAGAATAAAAATGCTTGCTATATTGCCTGACAAATATAGCACAGTTTATATTATGTGCTCATTTGAATCTCACCAATAAAAATCTACTGCAGATTGTCCCTGGCCCGTACAGCTGCTGCCGTCCTCACGCATTCATTTCTACCTTCAGCCTCCTGCCCGCTGTATTTCGTCAAATTAGAAATTGTCACTCCAATTTGCCTGGCTCTAAAGGACAAGGGGACACAAAACCTGCCTGTTGACAATTGTCTTCAAAATGGTATCATCTAAAAAGACCAGCAAAACATAACTCAAGGATTTCCCTGAAACTTTATCCTTAGGTTAACTAACTGCTAAAGTGTCCAAAGCCTTCATAAGAAAATCATTTAATATCTCACAAAAATTCCAAAAAGATATTAAAAAAACAAAGGACCAAGTAATAGGCTTTTGAGATCATAGACTTCTAAAAAGGAGAGCAGATTGCCAAGCTAAATAACTACAGTCTGAATTTCAATTAAGGAGTTAAAGAGGATTGTGCTTCTTCTCAGGAGCCTTCATCAAAAGTTGAACTCCCAGATTATTTGATAAAATGTATTACTTTTGATCAACATTAGAATTGCAACAATGACTTCAGTGCTGAGTTGGATGAGCATAGGACCTTGCATGAGAGGACAGGACTGTAGCTAGATTTATTAAACTGGATGCACAAGGAAAACACCTTTCTCCAGTTCAAAAGAGTATCAGGTTGTTCATGAAGAGGTCTTACAAACACAGCAAAGAACAAACAGGCTGGTCATAGTTATGATAACAAAAACAGGGCATCTCATATTAAAAGTTAAAAGACAAATAGATTAATTTCACCAAATGGCAAGCAAGGTCATAGCAATAGAACTCTTCTTATATCAGAAGATGTGAATAATTATAAGTTTATTTACTTAATATTAAAAAGAAGCAAAAAATTAGACAAATTCATGTGTTTCAAGAAACTATTTTATAAATGTGTTCCCAGATGTATCTTTTTATGTTTCAATACATTTCAAAAAACAAAATATCAACTGATACTACTGTTGTAGCTGAATAGTTGAGACAGAACATCACAGAAGTCATCTATATAAAGTAAACAATAAACTATACTGAAATAAAAACTTTAGAGATTAGTCAAGAAGGATTCTAAGAAAATAGTTCAACTGAAAATATCATATGTCACATCCCCAAAACATGAACTTTTTAGTAGCAACATAGTGTAGTCAGTTTATGTCAAGTAGAAATACATCAGTTTCTATTATATTTTACATATAAACATAACATTTTTCATATTTTCACTTTTAAACTGAATCATAAAAAGATTGACAATATCCTGGCAGGTTAAAAAAAGTGATAATTTTAATTAGCTGTTACTGCTAGCATGACAATGTTCTACAAACCTTATTTCTACTATCAGAACCTTCACAAGTGAAATTTTTTCCCCATCTTTCTGGAGGATCCTTGCCTGTCTAATCCAAATTATTTTATCATTAATATATATTTCTTCATGAGATTGAGTTTCTCTGGCTTGTGTGTGCCTCCATTTTATAAGCTCTTCAGTGTGGTCTCTATTCTGTTCACCCGAAGCACCTAGAACTGTATTTAATTTCAACTTCTGCAGGAAACATTATTCTCATTGAGGTTATATGCCTACTATATAGTCAAAGTCTAGAAATATGTGGTAAATCACAGGAATGTTGCCCGTATGGAGAGCATGAATGAAAGTCCTAATACTTTCCAGTTTATAATATTGAAAATTTCAATGGTATATAATTATAAATATATTAATATATGTAGTATATGAAATGGTGTATAATTGTATATGCTTTATATTTATACCACTTTTTAAAGATCTACATTGCTTTGATGAGATGTATTCCTACTCCCTGCTTTGAAATTTTATGAGAATCATTGAACCATTCTTTTAATAAAAAAGCTTTGGAATTGGGTATGTTTCCTTAGGAAATGATCTTTCCTACAATTAAGGTACTTCAATTTTTGAGAGCAGCTCAGAAGTCTTTTTCCCAACTACAAAAAGGAAAAAAAAAATTAAGGAAATAAATTCATGCAGTAGGTTATTTTTGCACAATGCTGCATATTAACATAGGGCTGTTTGTATAGTTAAGAAAACCAAAGTATTATTAAATGACACAGTACTTGATGAAAATAGTTCAAAATATAGATATTTTTAAAATGGAAAGCTAGTATAAATAGATTAGGACAAGATGTCTTAACTACATCATATAGTTGCATTATATGCATAGCAAAATAGACTTGGGTGAAAATGAACTTCAGATTTTTCTGACTTTATGAGAGAAGAAACTGGAAAAAAGGTGTCATATATAATTTGTGGTTTTCAACTCCCTAAAAGTTGGAACAGATTTTACCTTTGACGTGGTCTTTATCTTTGTTCTAGGGGGGCGGGAAGAGCCGGTTGGCTTTTATTAATGTAAAAATAAAACTAACAAAAATCAGTATTAATGAAAAATTTGTCTGAAGAAGTTATTTTCCTGTGTAAAATTATAAAAGATTATAAAAATTATAGGTAGAGTTTCATCTTAAGTTGTATTTATAAACATTTATTTTAAAATATGAATTAAATAAATATTCTTCCTGTATGTATTTTTTTCTGTAATTCAGATGAATTTTCACAAAGCAAAGCACAGACCCCTGAATGATTAAAGTGAGATCTGAAAGCTCTTTCTTTTACTTTTTACTGAAGAAGAAATGGAAAATGAACTAAAGTAAGCTGGATGCAGTTGAAAGGAGACATGATTTACATCTCCCATGGCGGATGCTATTTTAAATGAAGTAATCCAGACCTTGGTGCACACTGAATGTGCTTTACAATGTCCCTGAGATGAGTGTAAAACCACACTCTTCAGCAAAGAGGCAAAGATCTCTCCATACTGGGCACAGGATAGAAAATGAAAGATATTTTCATCTCCCCCCAAATCAGCAAATCATATGGTTCCTGAGGGTGATCAACAGCTCTGGCAGAAACAGGGTGTCAGGATGAGTCTCAGAGCATAGGAATTCTGTTACTGTTCTGAGCAAACATCAGCTAAAACTCAATTATTTTCTTAAAAACCTTAGAAACAAAGAATGATAATAATTAAGTGACATGTCCCTGAAATTTAAAATTTAAAAGCTATATTGCATTATGACCTCATTTACCCACAAGTCTAGTGACGAAGATATTTATGGTTGTGTTTCACACAGTGCTTTATCTTGGCATTATCCGTTTTCATTATAAAGACGGACTTTGTTTTTTCTACTTATGTTCCAGAAACATTTTAGAAATTGAGGTCATTATTAGTGACTGAAATCAACAGCGCAGGCCCCGCAGCACAGGGCGCCGGGACACAGCCCAGGAGCGGCCTCCCCTGGGGACAGAGGCCGGGAGGGCCCAGGACAGCGAGGACGCTCCTGCGCCAAGCTGAGCAGATCAGCGGCCCCGCCCCGGAGCCTCCAGGCCCTGCAGGCTGAGAGCCCCGGAGCTACTGCGGGGGCTGACTCCAGGGCTCCAGAGCTGGCCGCTGCCACTGGGGTTGTTCCTCCTGGGGCCTCACGGAAACCCCCACTGAGATTCACAGTGGCTTCACCTGATAAGCAGCTTAAACATCACTCAATGAACCCTGCACCAGGCAGGGGCCTGAGCAGCTCCCCCAAGTGCTGACACCTGAAAATCACAACAGGTCCCTCCCCCAGAAGACCAGCTAGATGGACAGGGGAAAAACATATTATTGACAGAGCAACACTGGAAAGTTCCAGGGGAAGTCAAGGGACGTACAGTATACAGAATCAGAGGATACTCCACCACCCCCCCCCCTTTTTTTTTTTTTGCTTTTTGATTTCCTTTTGCTTCCACACGCCTTTTTTCCTTTCTTTTTTCTTTTTTTTTTCTTTTTTCTTTTTCTCTTTTTTTTCCTTCTTTCTCTCCTCTCTTTTTCTCCTTTTCCCAATACAACTTGTTTTTGGCCACTCTGCACTGAGCAAAATGACTAGAAGGAAAACCTCACCTCAAAAGAAAGAATCAGAAACAGTCCTCTCTCCCACAGTTACAAAATTTGGATTACAATTCAATGTCAGAAAGCCAATTCAGAAGCACTATTATAAAGCTACTGGTGGCTCTAGAAAAAAGCATAAAGGACTCAAGAGACTTTATGACTGCACAATTTAGAGCTAATCAGGCAGAAATTAAAAATCAATTGAATGAGATGCAATCCAAACCAGAAGTCCTAACAACGAGGGTTAATGAGGTGGAAGAACGAGTGAGTGACATAGAAGACAAGTTGATCACAAAGAGGGAAACTGAGGAAAAAAGAGACAATTAAAAGACCATGAGGATAGATTAAGGGAAATAAATGACAGCCTGAGTAAAAAAAACCTACATTTAATTGGGGTTCCCGAGGGCGCCAAAAGGGACAGAGGTCCAGAATATATATTTGAACAAATCCTAGCTGAAAACTTTCCTAATCTGGGAAGGGAAACAGGCATTCAGATCCAGGAAATAGATCCCACCCTAAAATCAATAAAAACCATTCAACACCTCGACATTTAATAGTTAAGCTCGCAAATTCCAAAGATAAAGAGAAGACCCTTAAAGCAGCAAGAGACAAGAAATCCCTGACTTTTATGGGGAGAAGTATTAGGGTAACAGCCGACCTCTCCACAGAGACCTGGCAGGCCAGAAAGGGCTGGCAGGATATATGCAGGGTCCTAAATGAGAAAAACATGCAACCAAGAATACTTTATCCAGGAAGAGCTTCCAAGACAGGCAGGAACTGAAAGAATATGTGACCTCCAAACCAGCTCTGCAAGAAATTTTAAGGGGACTCTTAAAATTCCCCTTTAAGAAGAAGTCCAATGGAACAAACCACAAAAACATGGACTGAATAGATATCATGATGACACTAAACTCATATCTTTCAATAGTAACTCTGAACGTGAATGGGCTTAATGACCCCACCAAAAGGCGCAGGGTGTCAGACTGGATAAAAAAGCAGGACCCATCTATTTGCTGTCTACAGGAGACTCTTTTCAGATATAAGGACACCTACAGCCTGAAAATAAAAGGTTGGAGAACCATTTACCACTCAAATAGTCCTCAAAAGAAAGCAGGGGTGATCATTCTTATATCACGTAAACTAAAATTTACCCCGAAGACTGTAGTGAGAGATGAAGAGGGACACTATATCATACTTAAAGGATCTTTCCAACAAGAAGACTTAACAATCATCAATATATATGCCCCAAATGTGGGAGCTGCCAAATATATCAATTAATAACCAAAATTAAGAGATAGATAATATTACACTTAACTTGGTGACTTCAATCTAGCGCTTTCTACACTCGATAGGTCTTCTAAGCACAACATCTCCAAAGAAACAAGAGCTTTAAATGAAACACTGGACCAGATGGATTTCTACAGAACTGTACATCCAAACTCAATTGAATACACATTCTTCTCAAGTGCACATGGAACTTTCTCCAGAATAGACCACATACTGGGTCACAAATCAGGTCTTAACCAATACCAAAAGATTGGGTTCATCCCTTGCGTATTCTCAGACCATAATGCCTTAAAATTAGAACTAAATCACAAGAAGAAGTTTGGAAGGACTTCAAACACGTGGAGGTTAGGGAGCATCTTGCTAAAAGATGACAGGGTCAACCAGGAAATTAAGGAAGAATTAAAAAGATTCTTGGAAACTAATGAGAATGAAGATCAGCCATTCAAAATCTTTGGGATACAGCAAAAGCAGTCCTGAGGGAGAAATACATCGCAATACAAGCATCCCTCCAAAAACTGAAAGAACTAAAATACAAAAGCTAACCTTACACCTAAAGGAGCTGGAGAAAAACAGCAAATAGATCCTGCACCCAGCAGAAGAAGAGAAGTAATAAAGATTCGAGCAGAACACAATGAAATCGAGACCAGAAGAAATGTGCAACAGATCAACAAAAACAGTAGGTAGTTCTTTGAAAGAATTAATAAGATAGATAAACCATTAGCCAGCCTTATTAAAAAGAATACAGAGAAGACTCAAATTAATAAAATCATGAATGAGAAAGGAGAGATCACTACCAACACCAAGGAAATACAAACGATTTTAAAAACATATTATGAACAGCTATACGCCAATAAATTAGGCAATCTAGAAGAAATGGATGCATTTCTGGAAAACCACAAATTACCAAAACTGGAACAGGAAGAAATAGAAGCCTGAACAGGCCAATAACCAGGGAGGAAATTGAAGCAGTCATCAAAAACCTCCCAAGACAAAAAGTCCAGGGCCAGATGGCTTCCCAGGGGAATTCTATCAAACGTTTTTTTTTTTTTTTTAATTTTTTTTAAATTTATTTATGATAGGCACACAGTGAGAGAGAGAGAGAGGCAGAGACACAGGCAGAGGGAGAGGCAGGCTCCATGCACCAGGAGCCCGACGTGGGATTCGATCCCGGGTCTCCAGGATCGCGCCCTGGGCCAAAGGCAGGCGCCAAACCGCTGCACCACCCAGGGATCCCCGAATTCTATCAAACGTTTAAAGAAGAAACCATACCTATTCTCCTGAAGCTGTTTGGAAATATAGAAAGAGATGGAATACTTCCAAATTTGTTCTATGAGGCCAGCATCACCTTAATTCCAAAACCAGACAAAGACCCCACCAAAAAGGAGAATTATAGACCAATATCCCTGATGAACATGGATGCAAAAATTCTCAACAAGATACTAGCCAATAGGATACAACAGCACTTTAAGAAAATTATTCACCATGACCAAGTAGGATTTATCCCCAGGACACAAGGCTGGTTCAACACTCGTAAAACAATCAATGTGATTCATCATATCAGCAAGGGAAAAACCAAGAACCATATGATCCTCTCAATAGATGCAGAGAAAGCATTTGACAAAATACAGCATCCATTCCTGATTAAAACTCTTCTGAGTGTAGGGATAGAGGGAACATTCTTCAACATGTTAAAAGCCATCTAAGAAAAGCCCACAGCAAATATCATTCTCAGTGGGGAAGCACTGGGAGCCTTTCCTAAGATCAGGAACAAGGCAGGGATGTCCACTCTCACCACAGCTATTCAACATAGTACTGGAAGTCCTAGCCTCAGCAATCAGACAACAAAAAGACATTAAAGGCATTCAAATTGGCAAAGAAGAAGTCAAGCTCTCCCTCTTCGCCGATGACATGATACTCTACGTAGAAAACCCAAAAGCCTCCACCCCAAGATTGCTAGAACTCATACAGCAATTTGGTAGCGTGGCAGGATACAAAATCAATGCCCAGAAATCAATGGCATTTCTAGACACTAACAATGAGACTGAAGAAAGAGAAATTAAGGAGTCAATCCCATTTACAATTGCACCCAAAAGTATAAGATACCTAGGAATAAACCTAACCAAAGAGGTAAAGGATCTATACCCTAAAAACTACAGAACACTTCTGAAAGAAATTGAGGAAGACACAAAGAGATGGAAAAATATTCCATGCTCATGGATTGGCAGAATTAATGTTGTGAAAATGTCAATGTTACCCAGGGCAATTTACACGTTTAATGCAATCCCTATCAAAATACCATGGACTTTCTTCAGAGAGTTAGAACAAATTATTTTAAGATTTGTGTGGAATCAGAAAAGACCCTGAATAGCCAGGGGAATTTTAAAAAAGAAAACCATAGCTGCGGGCATCACAATGCCAGATTTCAGGTTGTACTACAAAGCTGTGGTCATCAGAACAGTGTGGTACTGACACAAAAACAGACACATAGATCAATGGAACAGAATAGAGAACCCAGAAGTGGACCCTCAACTTTATGGTCAACTAATATTCAATAAAGGAGGAAAGACTATCCACTGAAAGACAGTCTCTTCAGTAAATGTTGCTGGGAAAATTGGACATCCACATGCAGAAGAATGAAACTAGACCACTCTCTTTCACCATACACAAAGATAAACTCAAAATGGATGAAAGATCTAAATGTGAGACAAGATTCCATCAAAATCCTAGAGGAGGGATCCCTGGGTGGCGCAGCGGTTCGGCGCGTGCCTTTGGCCCAGGGCGCGATCCTGGAGACCCGGGATCGAATCCCACATCGGGCTCCCAGTGCATGGAGCCTGCTTCTCCCTCTGCCTGTGTCTCTGCCTCTCTCTCTCTCTCTCTGTGACTATCATAAATAAATAATAATAAAAAAGAAATCCTAGAGGAGATCACAGGCAACACCCTTTTTGAATTCGGCCACAGTAACTTCTTTCAAGATACATCCATGAAGGCAAAAGAAACAAAAGCAAAAATGAACTATTGGGATTTCATCAAGATAAGAAGCTTTTGCACAGCAAAGGATACAGTCAACAAAACTAAAAGACAACCTACAGAATGGGAGAAGATATTTGCAAATGACGTATCAGATAAAGGGCTAGTTTCCAAGATCTACAAAGAACTTATTAAACCAACAGCAAAGAAACAAACAATCCAATCATGAAATGGGCAAAAGACATGAACAGAAATCTCAGAGAGGAAGACATAGACATGGCCAACAAGCACATGAGAAAATGCTCTGCATCACTTGCCATCAGGGAAATACAAATCAAAACCACAATG
Source organism: Vulpes lagopus (assembly GCF_018345385.1). Taxonomy (NCBI): domain Eukaryota; kingdom Metazoa; phylum Chordata; class Mammalia; order Carnivora; family Canidae; genus Vulpes; species Vulpes lagopus. The sequence continues at coordinate 38,564,369 of NC_054839.1, read as the reverse complement.
AGATACCACCTCACACCAGTGAGAATGGGGAGAATTAACAAAGCAGGAAACAACAAATGTTGGAGAGGATGCGGAGAAAAGGGAACCCTCTTACACTGTTGGTGGGAATGTGAACTGGTGCAGCCACTCTGGAAAACTGTGTGGAGGTTCCTCAAAGAGTTAAAAATAGATCTGCCCTACGACCCAGCAATTGCACTGCTGGGAATTTACCCCAAAGATACAGATGCAGTGAAACGCCGGGACACCTGCACCCCGATGTTTCTAGCAGCAATGTCCACAATAGCCAAACAGGGGAAGGAGCCTCAGTGTCCATCAAAAGATGAATGGATAAAGAAGATGTGGTTTATGTATACAATGGAATATTACTCAGCCATTAGAAATGACAAATACCCACCATTTGCTTCGACATGGATGGAACTGGAGAGAATTATGCTGAGTGAAATAAGACAATCGGAGTAGGACAGTGTATGGTCTCATTCATTTGGGGAATATAAATAATAGTGAAAGGGAATAGAAGGGAAGAAAGAATACATGGGTAGGAAATATCAGAAAGGGAGACAGAACATGAAGACTCCTAACTCTGGGAAATGAACTAGGGGTGATGGAAGGGGAGGAGGGCGGGGGGTGGGGGTGAATTTGTGGCGGTGGCGGGCACTGAGGGGGGCACTTGACGGGATGAGCACTGGGTCTCTGTTATTCTGTCTGTTGGCAAATTGAACACCAATAAAAAATAAATTTATTATTAAAACAAAAAGAATCAGGATTGCCAGATTACCAGATGCCCGGTAAGAATATTTTTTTGGCTATTAATATGTCTTCCAAAATATTACATTGGGTATACAGTACATCAATGAAAAAGTATTTGGTCTTTATCAGAAACTAAAATTTAATTGGGAATCATGTATTTTTATTCTAAATCTGACAACCCTAACAAGAACGCCTCAGAAATACAGTCCAGGTAATGTAGGACATTATCCCCAAAATGTTTTCGCAATATGCCCTACAAAATGTGAGATAGGTCCAGCATATGTTGGCAAATGGGAAAGAGTGCTTGTGTGTAGAGCTAGTGAGTGAGCTGAGGACTCCCAACTATTTCAGGCTCCAAGCACACCAGTCAGAGTACACAGGTGAGTGAGTCTCCTCTCACGGATATGGAATACATTGCTGAAGGAAAAATATTTGACTTCTTTTACATACAAATATGATTTCTGTTCTATTTGCAGATGTCAGTTGTGTCCTATGTATTTTCAAATATTCTTTCTCATCATCTTATAAGAAATGTAGACAGGCATTTTAATAAAGAAAGTTGAATTTTTGTAATCAGATAGACTGAAATTTGAATTTTAGTTTTTCCAGGGATTCTAGCTGGCTCAGTCAGTGAAGTTTAGTTCTTCCATCCACCAGTTCTGTGACATGGGAAAGATACATATAACCATTTAGGCTGTTTCCTTACCTGTAAAATGTACATGAAATTGCCTAAAATAAGATTAGCGTCAAAATATATGTAAAATCATAGAAAAATATATATGTAAAATCACTAGTATAATAAATGATAAGTCACTGACAATTTAAAGGTATTTTTACTAAATAGCATGAAATGGCTTTCTGTATAGCTTCCTTTAAAGATTTTATGCCAACAAAGAATGATTCTATTGCTGATGTTGGGCAGTGACAATAAATTAGACCTTTCAGTTTAGATAAATGTAGTTTTATAAATTTCCTAAAGAATATGGGTGCTCTACAGTCTTGACTGAATTAAAGAATTTTTTTTTCAAATCTACCTTTTTGGGCAATATTATACCACCAATCTTCCTTGTAGTCACCATTACTTAGGCACCTTGTGATAATGATATTTGCTTTCAGTAAGAGCTGGTTTAAGAAGCAGCTTGTTCAATGAAAATATTCAAAAATGACTTTGCAGATCTCATATGTTACTTAAACACCATTATTTTTATTTGAACCCTTGAGGGAGATTAAATCTCTATATGTATCTATCCTCTATCTATCCACCTACTTATTTGGCCTATATTAAGAACATCTCAACTTCATCAGCTTCACTTGAGATATTTTCTGTTCTTGATTTTATTCAGTCTAAATGGGACTGTAAATGAAGTAACCTTATCATATGCAAAGTAAAGGATAGACACTTAAAAGCTATAAGAATTGAACATTCTTTGCTGTGATTTCAAATCCTGAGCAAGATATATTTGGAAATTTATGTCAGAAAACCCAAATTAAAAAAAAAGGCTAAACACATGAAGATTTGTATTTCAAATTAAAGAAGTTTGGAGATAAAATACTGTGAGCCCAGTATAATGGTTCCATAAAATCTGGGAACCAGATTCCCTTCTCTTCCTGTTCTGCTCTTTGCAGCATGTGTCATCTATTCTCAAGGATGATTCAGGATAGGGAGTAGATATTGACTGCTCCATGCATTTCACTTGCATTCCATCTAGTAGGACAGAAAAAGGAGAAGACAAAAGTGCATAGTAGGCAGCTGAAACAAAATTCTTTAAGGAGTTTTTTTTTTTTTTTGATTTCCTTATAGTTTTTCCACTGATTTCTTTCTTTTTTTAAAGATATATTCATTTGAGAGAGAGCATGAATGGGAAGGACAGAGGAAAAGGGAGAGAGAATCTCAAGTAGACTCCAAGCTGAGTGTAGAGCCCCACACAGGGCTCTATCTCACAATCCTGAGATCATGACCTGAGTGGAAACCAAGAGTCAGACACTTAACCCACTACCACCCAGGCACCCCTACACTGATTTCAAATTAGCAAAAACATTCTTATATGGTTACAATGAATGCAACAGACTGGAGAATGTTGAATTTATTCCAGGTATAAAGGTTTTCAGCCAAAAATTAGAGTCCATTACTAAGAATGAGAGAAAAGCTCTGGGATATGAAACTAGCAGTCTAGTGACATAAGAAACCCAACGATAATTGAGGGTAATACTTTGAGTAGGAACACCTTGTTTACTTGTCAAATATTTCTTGCTATCTTTAACCAGAGATTACTTGGCTTTGTGCTTTTCTAAGTCTGGTTCTTCATGTTGTCTGATGATTCTATGAACTATTCAATATCTTGCTAATAAATTTCTTTCCTACTTAAAACAAGGTTATACAGTATGTCTAATTCATGACAACTAGGGGACATTTGGGGCAAATTTGAAGAAATTCTATTGTGATCATGTATATATTTTGTGCATGGACAAGTACAGCTTTGCAATATTGCCAAACATTGTATGGTAACCAGACCATATGGCAAAAAAACAAATTTGATTGTTTAACAAAGTTTGGTAATTATTGCTTAAAAGATAATATGGAAGAATTAATATTAGATGCGTATTAGCAGAATTTAATTCTGTTGGCATTCGCTTAAATTTATGGGCCTCCATTTCATCACAAATAAACAAACAAAAAATGATGGGAGGAGTGCTAGGAGAAAATATGATAAAACCTGCACTTCTTTCTAAGGATCTTATCAACCTATCAAATAAAAAAATGCATCAAGGTGAACATGTTTTAGTAACTATAGATCTATTTTTCTGGATTAGAATGGTGTGATTGCATATGGAAGCCTGGACACAGGCAATGTTAGGATAATATAAATACATATCTTCCAGGTGAGTTCATCCATGGCTTTCTACACCCCAAGAGCATATAGTGTTTGGAAAATAATATTTCCAATTTTTATTTGAAGTTTTTATTTTTTATTTATTTTTTAAAGATTTTATTTATTTATTTATTTATTTATTTATTTATTTATTTAAGACAGAGAGAGGGAGGCAGAGATACAGGCAGAGGGAGAAGCAGGCTTCTCACAGGGAGCCTGATGTGGGACTTGATCCCCAGACCTGGGATCATGCCCTGAGCCAAAGGCAGACACTCAACCACTGAGCCACCCAGGTGTCCCTTGAAATTTTTTAAAAATAGAGGTTAGTTTCAAAATTTTTAAGAAATCAATAATAGTTTTATGGTTCAATGCACTAAAATTAAAGAGTATTTTATATGTAATCATAGTCAAAGATTTAAATTGTCACCATAAAAAAATAAATTATCACTATAATAATTTCTGCATATTCATAGATTGTTTCATTGGCATCTTTCACACTTACTAATGCTACATTGGCATTGATACTTGTGAATATTGGGAATTTGTTATATCTGACTAATATTCTCTGGTTTCTTTAGTGGACGATACTTATATTAAACTATTGTAGATGAAATGATGCTGGGCCAAACGTGCACATGCTGCTTCTAATCATAAATATGATGACACATAGCAAATACATCTTTTAGAAAGAAAACTTCACCTGCTAGTGTAGAACATGATTATTTTGCTGCTTATATAATTGTACACTTTTTATATGATACAAATTTCTAATTCCTTCACCCTTAGTAGCAAAGAAAAATAATCTGAGCATAAATGTCTCTCATAAATTACAGGGTTATTTAGTGGATGCTGAAAGAACTGCTTACCAATATAGATTTTCATAGAAATATCATGAAATTCTGGATCAAAGTGATTTATTTGGCTTAATTTTTCTGAGTAAAATGCTCATGTAAAAAGGAAAATGTTGGGAGGGTTTCAACTAGACACCACTGTTACTGAGGAACACAGTAGGATAGATAAGTTTTAAATGTGTTTGATAAACACATTTGAAAGTTTTTCCTGGAAAATTTATACTTCTAATATCAAGAAAATCTAGGGATACAGTTTGAGACTTCAGAATTTTCATTCATTGATAAATTGTCATTAAACTAATGAAAAGCTGCTTTTAAATAAGTAAGGGCACATAAAAAAAAATAGCACATTATTGTGTTTTGTTAACAAAACAGCTCCCCCCCCCACAGATCAAAACCACCACCACTAAAAAATAGAAAAAAGGAAAAAAAAGAAAAGAAAAACATCTGAAAACAAGTGTCTGATTTTCATTCTAGTCTCCTCTGATAAATGGCAGAGCAGCTGTGGAGTACTAACTCTCACCAATCCTTTATAAATCAAGGTCAAGTCTAAGTCATTTCAGTCATTAAACAGAGATGGAGAAATAGAAAACCTGAACAGGCCAATAACCAGGGAGGAAATTGAAGCAGTCATCAAAAACCTCCCAAGACACAAGAGTCCAGGGCCAGATGGCTTCCCAGGGGAATTCTATCAAACGTTTAAAGAAGAAATCATACCTATTCTACTAAAGCTGTTTGGAAAGATAGAAAGAGATGGAGTACTTCCAAATTCGTTCTATGAGGCCAGCATCACCTTAATTCCGAAACCAGACAAAGACCCCACCAAAAAGGAGAATTACAGACCAATATCCCTGATGAACATGGATGCAAAAATTCTCAACAAGATACTAGCCAATAGGATCCAACAACACATTAAGAAAATTATTCACCATGACCAAGTAGGATTTATCCCTGGGACACAAGGCTGGTTCAACACTCGTAAAACCATCAATGTGATTCATCATATCAGCAAGAGAAAAACCAAGAACCATATGATACTCTCATTAGATGCAGAGAAAGCATTTGACAAAATACAGCATCCATTCCTGATCAAAACCCTTCAGAGTGTTGGGATAGAGGGAACTTTCCTCGACATCTTAAAAGCCATCTACGAAAAGCCCACAGCAAATATCATTCTCAATGGGGAAGCACTGGGAGCCTTTCCCCTAAGATCAGGAACAAGACAGGGATGTCCACTCTCACCACTGCTGTTCAACATAGTTCTGGAAGTCCTCGCCTCAGCAATCAGACAACAAAAAGACATTAAAGGCATTCAAATTGGCAAAGAAGAAGTCAAACTCTCCCTCTTCGCCGATGACATGATACTCTACATAGAAAACCCAAAAGCCTCCACCCCCAGATTGCTAGAACTCATACAGCAATTTGGTAGCGTGGCAGGATACAAAATCAATGCCCAGAAATCAATGGCATTTCTATACACTAACAATGAGACTGAAGAAAGAGAAATTAAGGAGTCAATCCCATTTACAATTGCACCCAAAAGCATAAGATACCTAGGAATAAACCTAACCAAAGAGGTAAAAGATCTATACCCTAAAAACCATAGAACACTTCTGAAAGAAATTGAGGAAGACACAAAGAGATGGAAAAATATTCCATGCTCATGGATTGGCAGAATTAATATTGTAAAAATGTCAATGTTACCCAGGGCAATTTATACGTTTAATGCAATCCCTATCAAAATACCATGGACTTTCTTCAGAGAGTTAGAACAAATTATTTTAAGATTTGTGTGGAATCAGAAAAGACCCCGAATAGCCAGGGGAATTTTAAAAAAGAAAACCTTAGCTGGGGGCATCACAATGCCAGATTTCAGGTTGTATTACAAAGCTGTGGTCATCAAGACAGTGTGGTACTGGCACAAAAACAGACACATAGATCAATGGAACAGAATAGAGAACCCAGAAGTGGACCCTGAAATGTACGGCCATCTAATATTCGATAAAGGAGGAAAGACTATCCATTGGAAGAAAGACAGTCTCTTCAATAAATGGTGCTGGGAAAATTGGACATCCACATGCAGAAGAATGAAACTGGACCACTCTCTTTCACCATACACAAAGATAAACTCAAAATGGATGAGAGATCTAAATGTGAGACAAGATTCCATCAAAATCCTAGAGGAGAACACAGGCAACACCCTTTTTGAACTTGGCCACAGTAACTTCTTGCAAGATACATCCACGAAGGCAAAAGAAACAAAAGCAAAAATGAACTATTGGGACTTCATCAAGATAAGAAGCTTTTGCACAGCAAAGGATACAGTCAACAAAACTAAAAGACAACCTACAGAATGGGAGAAGATATTTGCAAATGACATATCAGATAAAGGGCTAGTTTCCAAAATCTATAAAGAACTTATTAAACTCAACACCAAAGAAACAAACAATCCAATCATGAAATGGGCAAAAGACATGAAGAGAAATCTCACAGAGGAAGACATGGACATGGCCAACATGCACATGAGAAAATGCTCTGCATCACTTGCCATCAGGGAAATACAAATCAAAACCACAATGAGATACCACCTCACACCAGTGAGAATGGGGAAAATTAACAAGGCAGGAAACAACAAATGTTGGAGAGGATGCGGAGAAAAGGGAACCCTCTTACACTGTTGGTGGGAATGTGAACTGGTGCAGCCACTCTGGAAAACTGTGTGGAGGTTCCTCAAAGAGTTAAAAATAGACCTGCCCTACGACCCAGCAATTGCACTGTTGGGGATTTACCCCAAAGATTCAGATGCAATGAAACGTCGGGACACCTGCACCCCGATGTTTCTATCAGCAATGGCCACAATAGCCAAACTGTGGAAGGAGCCTCGGTGTCCATCGAAAGATGAATGGATAAAGAAGATGTGGTTTATGTATACAATGGAATATTACTCAGCAATTAGAAACGACAAATACCCACCATTTGCTTCAACGTGGATGGAACTGGAGGGTATTATGCTGAGTGAAATAAGTCAATCGGAGAAGGACAAACAGTGTATGTTCTCATTCATTTGGGGAATATGAATAATAGTGAAAGGGAATATAAAGGAAGGGAAAAGAAATGTTGGGAAATATCAGGAAGGGAGACAGAACATAAAGACTCCTAACTCGGGGAAACGAACTAGGGGTGGTGGAAGGGGAGGAGGGCGGGTGTTGGAGGGGAATGGGTGACGGGCACTGAGGTGGACACTTGACGGGATGAGCACTGGGTGTTTTTCTGTATGTTGGTAAATTAAACACCAATAAAAGTTAATTAAAAAAAAAAATAAAAAAAAAAAATAAAAAAAAAAAAAAGAAAAGTGCAAAAAAAAAAAAAAAAAACAGAGATGGTTCTCTTAGTGAGACCTCAGAAATTGACCTTTTTTTTCAATTTCAATATCTAAAAACATGGATCGGATATTACAAAATGTTTCATTACCACCATAAATGAATACAATATCTTAAGTATTACTGAGAATTATTATAAACAATACAATACATTTATTACATTTATTACATTTATTATATTTATTTATTTACATTTATTTACATTTATTATAAACAATACATTACATACAATATATATACACTATATAAAGTATATAGAGTAAGCCTTTTCATTCCCACACACCATATTCACCAGCATTTCTACCACACAGATCCTGAAATTTTTGTTTCATGTGTTAAGCAGTGAATAAGTGATAGGATTAAAAAATAAAGACCGGGCAGCCCCGGTGGCCCAGAGGTTTAGTGCCGCCTTCAGCCCGGGGGTATGATCCTGGAGACTCGGGATCAACTCCCATGTCGGGTTCCCTGCATGGAGCCTACTTCTCCCTCTGCCTGTGTGTCTGCCTCTCTCTCTCTATGTCTGTCATGAATAAATAAATAATATCTTTTAAAAAAATCTTTATAAAAATATAAAGACCGTGATTTATATGTTAGTCTTTGGTATTTGGAGGTTCTTCTGGTTATTCTAGGGGAAAGGGTCTTAGAGAAGTATCATATTGCCATAGGTGGAGTTTTAATAGTCAATAGAAATAATGTGAATATACTAAAAGATGGAAAAAGAATGCACTAGAGAAAACACAGAGAAGAAATAGGGTAAATCAGAGACTTGACTTAGAGTCAAGATACAAATTATTTTTTATGATTCTTTAAACTTAGTGAAAAATCAGATAAAGCTGAGCTAAGTTTTTAGGGGTTATAGGGTGAGAAAGGTTGTACATTGTACTTCCTGGAGTATGTAGGCCCAAATGAAGTGACGTAAATTTCTGAAGCAGCCGAAGAGAATGAGGGGAAAATCAATTATGGAAAAGCACTTCAGGGGTCCCTGGGTGGCACAGCGGTTTGGCGCCTGCCTTTGGCCCAGGGCGCGATCCTGGAGACCCGGGATCGAATCCCACTTCGGGCTCCCGGTGCATGGAGCCTGCTTCTCCCTCTGCCTGTGTCTCTGCCTCTCTCTCTCTGTGTGACTATCATAAATAAATAAAAATTAAAAAAAAAAAAAGGAAAAGCACTTCATATTGATGTTTAGGGTGCCTATGAGTATGTTTATCTTAGTTCAATTAATCCATTTCACTATATTGAAATCTTTCCAAAGTCCAAACTTCCCTTATCTAGAGCTACTTTATTTTTACCTATGGTATTCATCACCTTATATGAGATATAACTTACTTTTAATATATATTATTTATTATCTATCTACTATGGCTAAAACATAAGCTCCAAGATTTAAGAATTTTGTTCTTTTGTTTACTAATATATCTGAAATTCTGAAAAGAGTGCTTGCCACAAAAAGCATCATATTTAATAGATAAATTAATGGATTCCAAAATCTGGGTTTAAATGTTTTTTAGATATATTAAACTGAAAAAAATTATGTTTCTTAAATTAGATACAGTAATTAAAAGTGCTCTGTGAGCATAACTTTATTCAAAAACATTTTTAAGCACACTGTTAAGCACTTTTAATTATTTTTCAAACATAATATTTTTCCTTTTACATTATACTAGTTCTTTTACAATGTTAATGAATTCTATTATTCAGCATACATTGTAATTCTAGCCCTCAACTAAAGGAAATAATTAGCCTCTGCTGGTTAGTCAGTCATTCAGCTAGAGCTTAGGCACTCACATCCTTATTGAACAAATGAATTGCTAAGCACTGTGGAAAGTGATGTATTAAATAAAACACACTGAGCTTAATGAGCCTAGAATAAAATGAGGTGGGTAACACAATTACTAAAGTTCATCATTGGTCAGAAAATGTAGAGTCTGTACCGTATTTTGCCATTACAACCTAAGGGTTTATTTTCCAGAAAGGGGCCTCATTAAGTATTCTTAATATGTTTAAGAAGAGTCATTAGCCTTAAAAACAAATACAGTTGATAAGATTGTCAAACATAGAAAATAACTTTAAGAGAGGCGTGAGGTTGAGAGCAGACATACCAATTACTTGCCCAATGAACTACATAATCCCTTGGTATTCTTTCCTTTTTAAATATTTAGAGGGTGTCTAGATCTCCAGTACTAGAGAGAAAAGAGAAAAGATTATGATCATGTAGGGTGAAATTCTGAACAGAAAAAAATTATCTAAGATTTTTACAAGACCAGAAAATAAAAATCGACCTAGAATTTTATTAATATCCTCTCCATTAGATACTATCAGTCTGGAGTTCCTGGTGCAGTGTGGCTGCCTATAGATATTCCCTGAATGAATGGGTTCATGAATAAGTAGATGCATACAAAAACACTTACTTCCCTTTTTTTGGCAAATTAAATCCATCAGAATTGAATATTTTATATGTTATTTTTAACAAAATTCTTGAATGTATAATTCATTCTCAGTAGATACACATTTAAATTTATAATATTCAAAACAATGTTTTGATAAATTATTTTCTTATTCTCATTTGTGATTCATATACTATTTTATGTATTTCAAATTTAGATAGAATCAGTTTATGCTAACATTGCACTAACAAAATTGTTATAAGATAGGTTGGTAGCAAGTAAAAAAACCTAAAATGTAACACTGTATATCAAGTTACCTGTGTATCTGTAAGGAAATATAAATTCCAAGTTGGTCCACTTAATGAACGTAGAGAAAACGCACATTTATTTTTTTTATTATCCAACTAAATGCAAGTACCATATTTGTACTTCATGTCTTTTTATAGGATCCATATATCCCCAAACCACTGAAATGTTTTCTTAAATTTGATCAAAAGTACTTTCATGTAAATATAAACAGAAGTGAGTCCTTTAAAGTTAGATAATTCTGAAGGAAACGTTTCCTGTGAGAAAAATTTGATCACCAGTTAATTCTTACGAAACAATTTAATTGAAAATTATTTCTAATTCGCCCTGGAGAAAAGTGGATATATTTTGAAAGTCCACACAACAGATAAAGGTCCCAAAATGTATTAGTTATGGATTATTGTACATTCTGTATTATATATTCATATAAAAATAAAGATTAATTACATATGTAATAAAAACCTTCATTATAAAAAGGAGTAATTCTATGATGTAATACTCCTTTAAATTACAAATTTCTATATTTTTAAAACACAATGTAATTAAACTATAGTATGAAACAGTATAAGCAACTTAAGTCCTCTCTTAGGCATAGGCAATATGATTTAGTTAAGGAGAGAATGAATTTTATCTGATTATTCCCAGTCTTATGAAAAATTGTTATTTTAAAACTTGGTAAAATATATAAATAAATGTTCAGATGACTATGATTTTTGGTAATTCACATTGGTTTCATTCAGATGAAAGGCAGCTAATCAATGAGTTATATTTAGTGAAGGAGAAAAAGTGTGGATCATTTCAAACATAAATCTTTTTTTAAGTACATTTGATTTTAAAGATTATGCAGTTTATATGTATTTTTTTATATTGCTAAATTAAACAAGGATGCCATTAGACTGAGGTAACTCATGTGCCCTATCTGCCTATGTAAGCAAACCAAAATTTAAGCCTATAAATGCCTTAGGTGTGTATATATACATACCTAAAAACAACCAATTGTAAATAGCCAATTAAACTTTAAACGGTAACCAATCAAATACTTTTCTTTATTTGTTTTGGCACTTTCTATATATGTCTTTCCTCAAACTCTTGTGGATTGAATACTTCTAACCACTTCTGGTTTGGTATTGCTTTATTGGCATAAGTGCTTAAGTAAACTCTTAATTTTTTTACTATGCCTTGTTTTATCTTTTAGCAACATATTGTATGTAAAAATACACAAAAATTCACATGAGTTAATATGCATGGATCAAAGGGAAAAAAACAAGATATATAGTGAATTATGTGAGCAGAATGGCAGATGAAACCCCAGCCTTAGTTTCCCATAGAAACATCGATTTAACAATACATAGACCAAACTACCTTATGAGAAGTCTAAAATCTAGTTAAGAAGTTTCAGTCTTCAGACAAGCACAAGCCTGAAAATAGTTGCATTGAAGTGAGTGAAGAGAACAATTTTACTTTAGCATGCCAACCCCTATACCAAGCTAGCACAATTTAAGACCAAGAAAACCACCTTGGCCTGCCACTTTATACAGAGGGACTGAGAGTGGAACATTCACCCAATATCTTGGCTGTCTGATGAGCTACCAGGATGGGATGGGATAGTTTTTGTCTCTCCTCACACAAAGTGCTGAAGGAACTGGCATTGTTCTATGACTTTGACATGAAATAACAAAGGAAAAGGGTGGGCATATTGCTGTGGTCCAGCAAGACTCTGATTGGGACCAGGAAAAGGTGCATCACTAGCATTTCTCTTATGTAAGGGATGGAGAAGAGTGAACTATACCTTTAAAGCCCTGACCTTTCAGTGAACTGCTGAAGGGGTCAGTTTTTGTTTCTCCTCGCTCAGAATGCTGATGGAACTGGCAATGTTTGGTGGGGGTAGCTAAGAACAAAGGAAGAGGAATGGGTGGCTTGGCTGTTTGAATGCTCCCAGAATCTCTAGTCAGAATCTCTTCACTGATTTGTAAAGGCCTTCCCTGTTGAAACCAGTCCAGAAAGACTGAGAGATGGCTCTTTCTTCAAATGCCTAGACACCTATACAAAGCTATAAGGGACTGGAAAATATAGAAGAAATGGACAAATATGTAGAAACACATAACTTACCAAGACTGGATCATGAAGAAATAGAAAATCTGAACAGACCAATAATAGATAAGAAAATTGAACCAGTAATCAAAACCCTCTCAACAAAGAAAATAACAGGAACAGATGACTACTGGCAAATTCTACCAAGCATTTGAAGAATTAACATCCTTCTCAAACTACTTCAAAAAATTTGAAGAGGAGAAAACACTTCCAAACTTTCAAAGCTGTGAAACCAGCATTCCCCTGAAACCAAAGCCAGATTACAAGAAAAGATACTACAAGATACCACAATAATAAAAAAAAAAAAAAAAAACTAAATTCAATATTTCTGATGAACGTAGAACCATATTTAACAGTACACTAAAAGTATCATAAACTATGACCAGAGATTTATCTCTAGCATGTGAGATTCAACATGTGTAAATCAGTTAATGTGGTATATCTCATTAATAGACTGAGGGGTAGAAATTAACATGATCATCTCAACAGGTTCCGAAAAAAACATAGTTCAGCATTCTTTCATGCCAAAAATGCTCAAAAAACTGGGCATAGAGGGAATATACTTCAATATAATATAATAAAGGCTGTATGTGACAAACACACAACTCACATCATACCCAATGGTGGAAAACCTGAAAACTTTTCCTCCAAGATCAGAAATAAGTCAGGGATGCCAATCTTGCAACTTTTATTAAACAAGGGTACTGGAAATCCTAGCCAGAGAAATTAGACTCTGGAAAAAGAAAAAGGAATAAAAGTCATTCAAATTAGAAAGAAGTAAAATTATCTTTACAGATGATTTGATACTATTATATAACTATTAAAGTAATTCACCAAAGTTGCAGAATAAAAAAAAAAACATAAAAAGTTGCATTTCTGTAGACCAGCTATCCAAAAATGAAATTACAGAAATAATCCTATTTATAATAGCATCAAAAGGAATCAAATACTTAGGAATAAACCTAACCAAGGAAGTGAAAGATCTGTACACTGAAAACTACAAAATGTTGATGAAAGAAATTAAAGAAAATGAAATGACCTCTGTGTTACTAGATTAGAAGAATTAATAATATTGTTAAAATGTCTATAATTACCCAAAAAGGTCTACAGATTCAGTGTAATTCCTATCAAAACCTAATGGCATATTTTTGAAGAAATAGAAATGTAATCCTAAAATTAGCATGGAACCATAAAAGACTCCAAATATTGTAAACAATCTTGAGATATAAAAACAATCTGATGGCATCACATGTCCTGATTTCCGAATATATTACAAAGTTATAGTAAGAAATTAAAATAGGATGTTACTGTCATAAAAGACAAGGAATAAATGTAACAAAATAGAGAACCCAGAAATAAATATATATGTATAAAATTAACCAGTCAACAAGATGTCACAAATACATTAGGAAAGGGTCATATTTTTTTTTAAGATGTATTTATTTATTTGATGGAACAGTGGCAGAGGGAGAAAGAGAAACAGAGAATTTCGAGTAGACCCCCTGCTAAGCACAGAGCCCAACAAGGGCTCTAACTCTTTGGATCCTGAGATCATGACATGAGCTGAAATTAAGAGTCAGATCCTTAACCAACAGAGCCACCCAGGCACTCTGAAAGGGTTAGTCTTTTTAACAAATGGAAAATTGGATATCCAAATGCAGAATGAAATTACACCACACACAAAAATCAATTCAAAATGAATTAAAAATTTACACATAAGACCTGAACCTGTTAAGCTTCTAGAATAAAACATAAAGGAAAACTTCATGACATTGTCATGGAAATGATTTCTTCATATGATAGCGAAAATACCACAAAAGTAAAAATAGAAAAGTGGAACTACATCAAACTAAAAAGCTTCTCCACACAAAGGAAGCAACAAAATGAAAGGGTAGTGTACAGAATGGGGTAAAATATTTGCAAATCATATCTCTGATAAGGTGTTAACATGCAAACCTTTCTGATAAGGTGTTAACATGCAAAATAAATAAGGATGTTATTACAGAATGGGGTAAAATATTTGCAAATCATATCTCTGATAAGGTGTTAACATGCAAACCTTTCTGATAAGGTGTTAACATGCAAAATAAATAAGGAACTCATACAACGCAAGAGCAAAAAAGACCACCTGATTAAAAATGGGCGAAAGATTTGAATAAAAATTTCTCCAAATAAGATACACAAATAACAAAATGCAATATGGAAAGGTCTTAATATCACTAATCATCGGGGAAATGCAAATGAAAACCATATAACTTCACACCTGTTAGGATGACTGTTATACAAATAAACAAAAGGTAACAAGTGTTAATGCAGATGTAGAGAAATTAGAATACTTGTACACGTTTGGTGAGAATGTAAAATTGTACAGCCACTATAGAAAACAGTATGAACTGTCTTCAAAAAATTAAGCATAGGATGATCCAGCAATCCTTCTTCTGGGCATATATACAAAAGAATTGAAATCAGGATTTTGACGAAGTATCTACACTCCCGTGTTCATAGTAGCATTATTCACAATAACCAAGATGTGGAAACAATTATTGTTCATCATCAACAGAAGAATGAATAAAGAAATTTGATACATACATATAATGGAATATTATTCAGCTTTAAAAAAAATAGGAGGAAACCCTCCCATTTGCAACAGCATGGATGAACACGAGGACATTGTGCTAAGTGAGATAAGCCACTCACAGAAGGACAAACACTGCATTCTGCTTATGTGATATATTTAAAATAGTCAAAATCATAGAAACAGTAAAATGTGATTTCCAGGGGCTGGAGGGAGGGGAAAATGAGAGGTACTGTTCAACAGGTACAAAATTTTGGTTGTGAAAGATGAATATATTTTAGAAATCTGCTGTACAACATTGAGCCTATAGTTAATAATACTGTACACTTAAAATTTTATAAGAGAACAGATATCATGTTAAGTATTTTTATCATATTAAAAAAGTCTTACCAGTACTGAGGTTGAGAAACTTGATCAAAAATATTTCACGCAGTGCAGCCAATTTTCATAACACAATTTGAAATCATATTTGAAATCATTCTTTCTTTGCATTCTTGCATTAGCATCAACCTATGGGGAGTCTGGTCAGTGATTTTTGGTTTACTTTGTCTTCTTATTTTCCTGACAGTTATGACATATAGTCGCTCTGAGTATTAGCCTGTGAAAGAAATTTGAAAATTAAATTAAGATCTCACTTTTTGCAATGGGTATTTACTCTTTGTGGGTAGGTAATGTCTAGCTATGCTGTCTACTGCCACTTATTTTTTTCCTTTTCTGTGTGATTATAGTGTGTTTAAGTACAATTTTAATTTTTTATAAAATAGATGGTTTATTAAAACTATAAGGAACATAATTTTTAAAATATATAGAAGTATTTCTACACCATTAATCAGATGATTTCAGTATGGCCATCCAAAAACTAATTTACAGTGTGATGTTTCTATATCTGTCTAATAAAAAACATGATGAAGTATATTTAACATTCACTGCATGAATGCTGGGATGTCTCTTGAGAAGATTTTGAAGCCAGATTGTCTTAGTCAGAGAACACTTAGTGTCATCTAAACAGAAAGGCAATTTGGGGATTATAATCGTGCCCATCAGTCAAATTGGATTTTTAGCTTGATCTCCATTTGATTCATGCAAGACTTCTAAAAGGATAAAGCTGGAAGAGCTGGAAAAAGAAAAAAAAACCCACTGATGTGTCATTTCACTAAATCTCTGTAAAATATTAGGTAGAATGGAATAATATATTGAGCACCTGTCACAATATACAATATAAAAGGAAAACATTTTTTTAAATTTTTTTTCAATCTACTTTAGATGATAGGACTCCAATCAAACATACCTTCAAACATCAGACATATTTTACTTCAGTAAACTGCAAATTAAAAGAAAAAAGAAAGTTTATTATGCATTTGTATGGGTCTTCGAATTTATCACATCCTGATAAATATTTTCTCCCTTGGTTATAAGTCTCTCAACTAAGATTGTGCTCTGTTTTAGTCCCACACTTACGATTAATAAGGTACATTTTCTGATATTTTTCTGGCTCTTGTTAATTCAAGTTGCAGATGAAAGAGCAATTTTAAGGATAATGCTTAAGAGAATCCAACTTACAATGCATGTCATTTCTCTCTTTTTTTTTTTTTTTATTTATGACAGTCACAGAGAGAGAGAGAAAGAGGCAGAGACACAGGCAGAGGGAGAAGCAGGCTCCATGCACTGGGAGCCCGACGTGGGATTCGATCCCGGGTCTCCAGGATCGCGCCCTGGGCCAAAGGCAGGCGCCAAACCGCTGTGCCACCCAGGGATCCCTGCATGTCATTTCTCAATGCCATTTTTATCACTTTAATGCTACACCAAGTTTTTTTTTATATAATTCATAATCAGAATATATCCAATAGATATAATTGAAAGAAAGACCAACATTAGTCTGAAAATAGTAACATGGAGATTGAACCCAGAAAGACCCAATAATTTTGGTACTCAAATTGGTAAAAACAAAACAAAACAAACAAAAATACAAATTGGAAAAAAGTTATAAGAATATGCAATGTGATGAACAAAATAAATATTTATATATTGTGTCAAGAATAAGTTCTACTTGGCTCTCATCATCAAATACCTTTGCTAGAAATCTAGGAATCCAGTATCATGAAACATTTAAAAAATAACATGTTTTGGAAACAAAATTTTGAAAATGCAAATAACTTATTGCCTTTGTTAATTATTTTATTGAAGTATGGTTGACATACAATATTATATTAGTTTCAGGTGTACAACGTAGTGATTCATTGTTTCTGTACATTACTCAGTGCTCACCATGACAAATATATTAACCATATGTCATAATTAAATATTATTATATTATTGACTAGAGGGAATAATGCTAAGTGAAATAAATCAGAGAAAGACAAATACCATGCGATTTAACTTACTAATAGAATCTAAAAAAAAAACCAAAACAGACAGAATCATAAATAAAGATAATAAACTAATGGTTGCCTGAAGGGAAGGAATTGGGGGAATGGACAGAAGAGATGAGGGGGATTAAGAGGCACAAACTTCCAGTTATAAAATAAATAAATCATGGGATGGGAAGTACAGCTTTTACAAATGTTTGCTAAGTCTTTTCTCTCATTAGATTTACATACCCAAGCAAATCATTATTAACTAATTATATTTTTCTGAATCAGAATTTAGAGGTTATTACAGTGATATTTATTCCATAATTAGTAGAGATATTGAATAATAAAAGATATATTATGACATGTTAAAATGTACACTTCAAAGAAAAATATGCAAATATTTTAGTTTCCTTTATAAGAGAAGTAATTATTGATGTTATATTTTTGAATATGGACAAAATGTGTTTTATCTTAATTTTTCTGGAAAATAATAATCAATGTGTTTGTATCACCTGACAAACTTACCCAAATTATTTTTGGTATACAGAGGAAGAAATAAGAGTAAGTAAAATGACACTAGATACCCAGAAGAAAAAATAAGGGATGCCACTAAGTAAAATGTAGATTGTATAAGACACTTTGAAGAATTATCATCATTATTATTATCACTATTCCTACAGATACAAAACATTCAGAAATGTTAAGGGCCATACCAAAGATTTTTACACGTAAGAGAGAGATTGAACCCAACCTTTTTGGTCGCTTTCCAATAACCATTGCATGATTCTGCCTCTTGTTTCTTTGCTTAGTACACTTTTTATAAGGCATGATACATGTGTCTGAACCTCATGTCTTGGAAGATACAGAACAGAAAATGCAATTATATGATAGAATTTTTCCTTGTAGGGATTTACTTTCTGGGGGTAAATGGTAGTTTCACTTTTTCAGATGCTAAGTAGAAGTTTTATATATAGTTTACTATAATATGACATAATGACACAGTACAATTATGGCATGATATAAATGTTAATAGTTTAGCCATTAATATTTTATTGAATGATAAAAAACTGTGAAATAGGAGAAATGCAAGTTATTCATAACTTATAAAGATTATATTTCCCTTGTGCCCTCTTTATCAGTTAAAACTGTTGTAGCTTACAACTTTTCCTCTTTGCTGTGGGCTATTTGTAGGCACTTCTTTTGCAGTGATTAAAGTGCTAGTTTTAGTGAATCCATTAAGGAGAAAGTGACTAATTATGAGCATTAACAGTAAAGATTATAGGAAGGACAATGTGTTTCATTGTGAATGCAGAAAACCTCTGTGTTAAAGCTGTAATCTGAAATAAATGAATGAATGTAACATGTAATAGATAACCAAAAATATTCATAGAGAAGAAACACAGGCTATTATCTATGAAAACAATAAAGAAATTAGATAGGAAAGACTGCAAAAACAGTTTTCATTATCCTCTTCTCTCTTGGATGGCTGCTAGAGAACAGATAGGAGCTAGAATAGCCTGCCTCTCACATCTCATCCCCTGACATTCCCTTACATACGGTGCCATCTCCCAATAGAGTCATTTGTTTGCTGCCTGTTCATGATGCCCTCCCTCTTCCTCCTCTATCTGCCGAAAGAAGTTTTATTAATTCTTTAGTATAGAATTCAAAAGGCTTATTTTAATAAGCATCCCTAACACTCTAATTCATTAATTCTACTGAAATACATGCATCTTAATATTTTATATCCTCTATTATAACTATTAAACTATCTTTGTCATAAAATTTTGCTTGAGATCAGAAACACTGTATTGTAAAACCAATATATCCTCAGAATCTAGCTCAATACTAGGTATTTAGTAAAGATTAATTTTTTAAAAGATAATTGCCATATTTTATGGCATTTGATATTAGGATGGTGTTCAGAATGTATAGGAATACAATTAGATATTGGAGAAAGTTTAAAAATAAAACCGTTAGTATTAATGATAAAGAATAGCTAAAGATGTGCAATGCTGTAAACATATAACAAAATACTGCCTAGAAATGTATACAGTAT
Source organism: Vulpes lagopus (assembly GCF_018345385.1). Lineage (NCBI taxonomy): Eukaryota > Metazoa > Chordata > Mammalia > Carnivora > Canidae > Vulpes > Vulpes lagopus. The sequence goes on along the minus strand of NC_054839.1, from coordinate 38,544,758 downwards.
AAGTACAGCTAGAGAAATAGAGAAAAAAAAATCACTTGACCAAACACTGAGAGAGCTGGGTAAGACAGTTATTTGAAAGAAAGAAACTTATTTCAAATCATTAAAAAAATAAAGAATACAATAAGAGTTTCTTACAAAGAAGTGGGTTAACTCTTGCATCCAAGGAGGACTTATATAAGAATGTCTCTACCAACTGTATTGAAAATATAATTCCTAGATCAAGCATGGAGAACACTAGAGGTTACTTAAATAAAACAATGAGAGAATTAACTGGAAGTGGGGATGCTAATTAGGGGTTAAATTCTTTATGTGTTTTGAAGGTAGAGCCAACTGCATATGCTGGCAAATGCAGTGTAAGGTGTGAGAGAGAAAAAAACAAAACTCTTAAAACTTCAAGGTTTTGGCTTGATAACTGTAAGCATGGATTTACCATGAAGTTAGATGTATAAGAATGTTAAATGAATAATTTTGAAGAAGGTAGAAGACTGATGATGTTACACAATAGGTAGAAATAATAGTGGGCATCTGTCAGAATCTTCTATTTAATTTTCTTGGAGAAGGAGGAAACAAAATTACCCCTTGTGAGTAGAGTAGAAGAGGAAGTGATGGAGGTTTAGAGAGAGAGGAGAGAAGAGTGTGAAATAGTTTTCAAGTAGAGAGAATGGAATACAGACATGAACTATGGACTCGGTGTCCACAATCACGCAGTTAAAGAGAGAACAGATAGATAGGTTCTTTTTTTCTATTCACATGTAACTAATAAGAGAGTACCCTAAGATTGGATACAACCAAAATTGTGATTTTGCACAGCAGATATGACAAGGGATGTGATGTTGTTTAGAAGGGGATTATTTTAAACGATGACCAGAATATATCAATGATCAGAAAAAAAGAAGTTTTCAAAGAGGGGAGAGACAGTGAAAAATGTAGTTATCAATGCATGGAAGTCCTGTATAGCAAAAATTTTGTTGGTGCTTAAGCACTAGAGATTATAATCTGAAAGAATAAGAAATATGATCAGAGAAGATATAACAATTTAATATGCAGCAATTTTAATTTTGTCAACCTATGCTAATTCTTAAAAATAATTATCTTTTACAAGAGCTTTTCAGCAATACATTAATAATTAAGTGACAGATTTTCGTGTTTTTTATAATTGTATTTGTGAATATATCTAGTTCGCCCACATATTTGATGAAAATGAGGCATGAAGAAAGAATTGTGCATGTTGATTTCCACATTTCTGAGACTTCATATTAGATTCATGCAACATTTAGGTGATGAATCAGCTCTCTCTCTCTTTTAAAAGGGATAATTTGTTGAGGCAGTAAAATAAAATATTTAAAATTAAAAAATCAATAGACTTGTGTAGACATAATAAAAGGAAAATTTTTATTCATTTAGAATAAAGAAGACAAACTATATTATATGGAGGACAGCACTTCTTTTAAGTTAAAGGTCACAATTTACTCAAGAGACAGGGGAATTTCATCTTCCTCAAAATTCGTTTTTTAAGCTTAGAGACCATGAAGAGCTATGATTCATGTTGCTACAGTAGAGTGGCTTGTGATGTATCTGAATTTCAACAATATGTTTTAGAACTAATCCAGAAAAGTAAGTTACAATCCTTGAAGTCAGATTGAAAACAGCTGTCATTTGGAAAAAAAAAAAAAAATTCAAAGCTGTGAGGAGGAAAAATCTCTGCTACATCATAAGTAACTACTACATTTGCAGCCTGATTACCTTTTACTGAATCCAGTATATGCTGCTCCACAGACTATAAATACAGAACCTGTTTTTTTAAAAAAATTAGTCTTATATCTAAGTCATGGATTCTCAGATTAATATTAATCAGCTTAGTTTTGGTAACAAAAAGATTTCTTCTATTTTGCTGAACCTGAAAAACAAATAAAGTGGAAAAATGAAATAGTTTTAGTGTAAACTTTTAAAACTTCTAAACCATCCAAGGAGGGGAAGCCAAAAACAAACAAACAAAAAAGATCTGTAAAACACAGTGTAAATTTTATAATATTTCCTTACTGTAACTTTTAAAATGTTTTTTATAAATAACAAAACACTGATTCATGTTGGCCTAAACTAAGGAAATAATATCCATTGCTGAAAGTCCAGATGGTAGGCTCAAATAATGGCTGATTCATTAACTACCCGATGACTTTAGTATTGCACTTCTTTTTGTATATTCATTCACTATCCTTAACCTTGCTTTTATCCTCAGATTTATGGAAAGATGTCTGCAGCATTTCAAGGCAAAATATCTAGACATTACAATATTCAGAGAAAAGAGAAACGGCCTCTCCCCATTGTGCCCTCTTAGAAGTGCTGAAGCTTTTTTCCAGAGTCTTCCCAGAAGCCCCATGTATCTGCATATTTCTGAGCCAGTTGTAGGCAAGAATATTTAGAGTGTTCTTAGACCAGTGGTTCTCACCTGGCGGTGATTTTGCCCTTGAGGGGACTTTGGACAATATCTAGAGACATTTTTTGGTTATCGCAATTAGGGCAGCACTACTGGCATCCAGTGAATAGAAGCCAGGAATACTGCTAAACAATCTATATTATGTACCCGACAGCCCCTCACAGCAAAGAATTGTCCAGATCACATTGTCAGGAATACTAAGATCGAAAAACCCTGCCTTAGAGTAATCAGGCCTACCCATGGACATCAGCTCTCAGCAAGACACTTGGATGAGTGAGGGAAGAATTTATACACAAAGAAAATTATAGTTCTCTTAAAAACAAATCTGCACAATGAGGCCAGATAGACACAATGCCACTAACTTCACCTAGTAGTAACAGCACAATTACACGGTCATATATTTACTTTTCAATAGAGACAGGGATTTCTACCTTCAGAAGTCTGATTAAAAATGTCATGATGGCTGACCTCATGATATTTTAGTTATGACTAGCTGATTGCTTGATGAATGTGCCATAAAAATGATATCCAAATGCATTTAAAAGATCATGAAAAATATAGCATTTTTCTTCATAGCTCTAATAAAGTACTGGCAACTGGGAATATATTAATAATTTTCTTTTTCATTTTATAGCTGAGCAATACTTTAAAATAGAAAACTGTGTGTATTCATGTGTATGTATGTATGCATGTATAAACTTAAGAAATTTATTTTTCTCTTCAAAGAGCCTGGGGTGTGAACTTCTTGAGGAGTTGGGCAATTCTTATTTTTTTTAAAGATTTATTTATTAATAGAGATGCAGAGAGAGAGAGAGAGAGAGAGAGAGGCAGAGACACAGGCAGAGGGAGAAGCAGGCTCCATGCAGGTAGCCGGATGTGGGACTCGATCTGGGACTCCAGGATCACGCCCTGGGCCGAAGGCAGGCGCCAAACTGCTGAGCCACCCAGGGATCCCCCAATTCTTATTTTTAAACCACCTACCATTCTTCACAGATTTTCTTCATAAGTTATTAAATAATTGTTTTTTGATAAATAAAATTTGAAATATTTTATATTCACTTCATTTTAAATAACAGAATGGTAATACATCTAAGATTTAGAAGAACATTTCATGGGATCCCTGGGTGGCGCAGCGGTTTGGCGCCTGCCTTTGGCCCAGGGCGCGATCCTGGAGACCCGGGATCGAATCCCACATCAGGCTCCCGGTGCATGGAGCCTGCTTCTCCCTCTGCCTATGTCTCTGCCTCTCTCTCTCTCTCTCTGTGACTATCATAAATAAATAAAAATTAAAAAAAAAAAAAAAGAAAAGAAAAATATTTCATTAATAGAATATGCAATGATGTATATCAAGCAAAGTCAAATTACATTTTCTAGAATTGAGACTATTTTTGTTTTAGCTTTATCCTAGCTTTTACCAGAGATTAAATAATATTATAGGCATACCTTGGAGATGTTAATTTAGGTTTTGACCACCACAATAAAGCAAATATCTCAATACCAAATGAATTTTTTGGCTTCCCCATGCATATAAAAGTTCTATAACTTATATACACGGAATATATAACTACAGAATATAAAGTACTGTAGTTTTTTTGTCTGAAAGACATTTTATTTATTTGGGAGACAGAGTGTGACTCACTCTCTCTCTCTGTCTATCATGAATAAATAAATATATAATCTTAAAAGAGAGAGAGAGAGACAGTGAGAGAGAGAGGGATCATGAGTGGGAGGAGGGGCAGAGGGAGAAGCTGACTTCCTGCTGAGCAGGGAGCCACTTGAGGGACTGAGCCACCCAGGCACCCCATACATTATTAAGTATGGTTAGCATTACATTTAAAAAGCAACGTACATACCTTAATTAATATGTGTTGCTAAAAAATTCTAAGCATCATCAGAGCTTTTGGTGAATCATAATCTTTTTCCTGGTGGAGAGTTTTGCCTGCATGTGATGGCTGCTGACTGATCAAGGTGGTGTTTGCTGAGGGTTGAAGTGGCTGTGGCAGTTTCTTACATTAAGACAGCAAATGACGTTTGTCTCATCCTTTTGACTCTTCCTTTCATGAACAATATCTCTGTAGCATACAAAACTGATAGCATTTTACCCACATTAGAACTTTTTTCAAAACTTAAGTTAGCCTTTTCAAAACCTGCCACTGCTTTATCAAGCAAGTTCATGTAACATTCTAAATCCTTTGTTGTCATTACAACACTATTCACAGTATCTTCACCAGGAGTAGATTCCATCTCAAGAAATCATCTTGTCTGCTCATGTATAAGAAGAAAATCTTCAGCTGTTAAAATTTTGTCATGCAATTGCAGTGATTCAGTCACATCTTCAGGCTTCACTTCTAATTCTAGTTCCTTGCTATTTCTACTACGTCTGCTATTCCTTCACTAAAGTCTTCAACACTTCACAGTTATCCATAAGAGTTGAAATAAACTTCTTCAAACTCCTATTAATACTGATATTTTAACTTCTTCCCATGAATCACAGATGTTCTAAATGGCATCCAGAATGATGAATCCTTTTCAGAATCTTTTCAATTTACTTTGCTTAGATCCAGCAGTGGAATCCCTATCTATGCCAATTATAACCTAATGAAATATATTTCTTAAATAATAAGATTTGAAAGTAGAAGTTATTCCTTCATCCATGGGCTACACAATAGATGTTAACTTAGCAAGCATGCAAACAACATTAATCTCCTTGTACATCTCCATCAGAGCCCTGGGTAACCAGGTGCGTTGTCAATGAGCAATAATATTTTGAGAAGAATCTTTCTTTTTTCCCCCTGAGGACTACTTCTCAACAGTAGTTAAAACTATTTGTTAAACCATGTTGTAAACAGAAGTGCTGTCACCCAAGCTTTGTTGTTCAATTTATGGAGCAGAAGAAGAATCAATTTAGCATAATTCTTTTTTTTTAAGATTTTATTTATTCATGAGAGACACACACACACACAGAAAGAGAGAGAGAGAGGCAGAGACATAGGCAGAGGGAGAAGCAGACTCCCTGTGGGGAACCTGATGTGGGACTCCATCCCAGCACCCTTGTATCACGACCTGAGCCGAAGGCAGATGCTCAAACACTGAGCCACCCAGGTGTCCCTAGATTTAACATAATTCTTAAAGGGCCTCAATTTTAGAATGGTGAATGAGCATTGGCTTCAACCTAAGTCATCAGATGCATTAGACTTTAACAAGAGAGCAGCCTGTCCTTTGAAGTTTTGAAGGCAGGCATTGACCTTTCCCCTCATGGAAAGGCCTAGATGGCATCTTTTTCCAACAGAAGGCTGTTTCTTCTACATTGGACATCTGTTCTTTAGTGTAGCCACCTTCATTAATTAACTTTTCTAGATCTTTTGGATAACTTGTTGTAGCTCCTAAATGAGCACTTGCTGCTTCAAATGGCCTTTCTATGTTGTGAGGGTGGCTTCTTTCTTTAAATCTCCTGAATAAAAATCAATCAATCAATCAATCAATCAATCTCCTGAATAAAACTCCACTAACTCCAAGTTTCCTTTTGCAGCTTCCTCACCTCTCTCAGTCTTCATAGAATTGAAGAGAGTTAGGACCTTGCTCTGGATTAGGCTTTTGATTAAGGGAATGTTGTGGCTGGTTTGATCTTCTGTCTAAACCATTGAAACTTTCTCCATATCAGCAATAAGGTCATTTTGATTTCTTATCATTTCTGTGTTCACTGAAGTATCACTTTCAATTTCCTTCAAGAACTTTTCCTTTGCATTCATAACATTGCTGTTTGGTGCAGGAGACCCAGATTTTAGCCTATCTCCATTTTTGACATGCCTTTCTCACTAAGCTTAATCATTTCTAGCTTTTGATTTAAAGTGAGAAATGCGCAACTCTTTATTTGAATACCTAGAAGCCATTGTAGATATTAATCAGCCTACTTGCAAAATTGTTGTTATCTCAGGGAATAGGGGAAGAGAAGGCAAGAGACAAGGAAATGGCCAGTCAGAGGAGCAGTTAGAACACAGACAATATTTATCAATTCAATTTGTCATCTTATGTTGGCTTGGTTTATGCAGCCCAAAACAATTATGATTGTAATATCAAAGATTTACTGATCACAGATTACTATAACAAATATAATATTGTTGAAAAATTTTGAAATATTGTGAGAATTACCAGAATGTGAGACAGAGACATGAAATAAGCAAATGCTGTTGGGAAAATGGCCCCAGTAAACTCCCTTGACATAGCACTGCCACAAGCCTTCAAGAAACACAGTATCTGTGAAGTGCAATAAATTGAAGTGCATTAAAACAATGTAGACTTGTGTAGAACTCCAAAGTCAGAGGAAAACTTTAAATAAAACTCAAGAGAAAACTGTGGCTCAGAGAGATTAATTTTTTTCCAGAGCCCGCCATTAGACTAATCGAGACAAAAATTATAATCTTAGAGATGATATGCCATATCCTGCTGCTCAAATATTCTAGTTATCTCTTTGGAATACAAGGTAAGATGTAGGAAAATAAGAGCTGAAGAGAGAAATTTGCAGAACATTATACATTTGAGATTTCTTGATGATGGATATGTGCAAAGGAATGCTCTTAGTTTTTAATGATGCCAGTGATAGTAGGTTTTGCAGAACTAACAAAACAACGATGATAAATTATATGGAACATTTCCTAGAGTCCACTAGCAAATTTAGCAATCATACCTCCCCAGATTGCTGTTAAAATATGAAATTATTATTTTTACATGACAAGTAAATAACCCGTTTCCTTTAATTAGACTAGATTAAGAGAAGTGAAACGCTTTTGAAAATAGCAGTGGAATGGAATGGTGTCTTTCATCAAGAGCAGAATCATGTTAATGTCTTATGCTGTCTAGTTACCATGACAAATAGGTTGTGGTACATGCACACTTTAATTATTAACACTGAAATCTGCTGAAATTGAAGTATTGCTCTTAGTAAGAGCTATTACTGCTGAAATGACCCATTTAATAGTGACCCACAGTACCAAAGTATGGATTTAAATTGGTAATTAATAACAGTCCATTTCTGAAAATGTTAACACAGGAGTTGAATAAAAATGCTAAGTAGGTTTCAAATATCACAGACAGTGTATTGACATATTAATATATATTACTTATGTTAAATGCTTTGTAAATTTAGATATGGAACAAGATGGTAACAGTAAAAGCATTTCTTTCTTGCCTAGTGTCCAAGGAGTCAGTTAGTAAACTTAGTAGATTAGTTCACTATTTTTAGTTTTTAATTCCAAAATTCTTTATACCAGAATTTGTTTTATCACATTCTATGGAATGTGAAATGATAAATTAAATAAATGGAAGTTAAAAAAAATAAATGCAACTGCATGACACTGAGGAAGAATTTTGGAGTAATGAATGGTAGCTATGTTGTTCATTTTATAAGTCACTTGTTCCAAGTCCCATATAATAATTAGCTGCCCCACACCTACTCTTTTCATTCTATGACTTATCAAAAGGAGAATATAAAGCTCCATAAGGTGCCAATCAATTATATTGTGAAATAACATTTTAAATGATATATTGGTAGAAATAAAAAAATGAAACAAATTTTTAAAATTAAACATACTGAGAACAGCATGATCATTTCCAGTCACTAATATGTGATTGGAATGCATTAATTGGTATTTGGTGCCATCTACTTAAATTGGCTTATCTTAAGCTTGTATCAAAATGGAGTTATGTTTTCTGAATATTTTGATTGACAGCGTCCTAAATATGTTAGAAAGGTTAAAAGAAAATATGTGATTTATAATTTTTATTTTTATTTTTTAAAGAGATGATTCTTTTTATTTTTGTGATTTATAATTTTTAAAAGGTAACTTAAAAACTGCAACTTCCACCTGAGAATAAATGTCTACTATATTATTTTAACAATGATAAATATAAAAACATTTAATGATACCATTCATCTTCACTTGTCTTTAAATTTAAATAAAATTGCAGAAAAAAATTAACAAAACTTAGATAAAATTTCAATATACTTGGCTCAATGATATTTTTAGTATCTAAGTTTACATATAGAAGTATATGGTAGAAAACATTTCAAAAATACTTTGAAAGTTAAGTATACATACACACACACTCACACACACGTATGCACATTAAAAATATATATATTTAAAACCAGAACATTTACTTAGCAACTAATCATCCATTCCTTAAGATGAATTGGATACTGCAACAGCTAACCTCTCAGATTTAGGTGGTGTTTCTTCAGGGAACTTACTCCAGAATCTGCAGTATACAATTTTTAGGTGTCTCACATGACCTATACTCATGGCATTTCTTCATTTAGCTTTGGCACTCAATTTAAACTTTTCCTCTGCACTTAGTAGGTTAGATACATTTGGCCCAAGTCCATTTCTCAAAGTGATAGAATTACAGTGGCAGCACATTATGCATGTCTTATTGAAATGCTAACCAAACACTAATGTTTCCTTTTTCATCTCACTTCTGTGGCCTGGACCAAAGAGCTAGGTTTTTGTTTTTTCTTTAAAGGAGCTAAAAATGTCCTTATTATAAACATGATCATCTAGCTGGTTATATTATGATTAGATTTCTGTAACTCTTCTGTTCAAAAATAAATAATAGAAAAAAATATAAATAAATAAATAAATAAATAATAACAGTAGTGCTACAAATTTCAAATAATACGTTGACGATTTTTCTTGTTGAAAACTATGTGCTTAACGATCTATAAGATGAAGTCTAATAGTTAGAATATTCCAGATTGACTTACTCTGAATTGAAGTTGTTCTTTATAGATTGGGTAGAAAACATTTACCTTGCTAAAAATTACACACACACACACACACACACACACACCAATATAGTTCAGTGACATTGTGATTTAGTCAAATGCTATAGTAGTATGTGTTTGATACCACCTTAAATAGTAGTATAGTAAATTCTGTTAAAGGAAGCTGGTGAAAGAAGAATAATGAATGGAAAATACACCTTTTTAAATTAATCAACTGGCTGCCTTTTCTAATTTTTAGGGGATTTGGATTAATTCTTCTCTGGATAATCGGCTCATTTTATAGAAACATGGTATGGTTACCAAATTTGTATATGAAAACTGTAGTGTTCTTTCCTTTATCAAAAGAGTTAGACCATGGTTGTACACATAGAGATAGGAGTTGTTTCATTATAAAGTAAGAATAACAGAATTTTTAAGGTCAAAACTGTGATGGAATCAAAATAAAGCAAGAAGTAGAATTTTATTTGCTAGAGTTGTACTTATAGGTCCATTTCTTTTCCTTAACTGGATTACATTTTGCTGCTTTAAAAGTTGGTTGGTTGGTTGATCAGTTGGTGACTGAAGTGATGAAAATATTTATGGTGTAATTATTCTGTATTAATAGACATCATTATCTAAAGCATCATCTTTGTTTGAACTTCAGCATCTCCAAGTCTTGAAAGATCTATTATTTTTATTATTGGTCAAATTCAACAGACTTGACTTGACTATTTCTGTTACTTTGAATTCTTTGCATAGGCTTAAGATGGGTGAGTTATTTTTGCTTTTATTTTACCAACAACAGTAATAATAGTAACATAGTTACCAACTCTATATCTTGTTTTTTTAGCTTATATAAAACATTTGGTTGATGATTTGTTAAAAAGGTGGAGGAGGGAGATAAGCAGTTATTCTTTGAGTAATCCTTCACACATTGGACAGAATATCTTGCATATTGTTGCTCATAGCCATGTTCTATACCATTTCAGTTTCTTTTGAATAGTAAGTAAATTTTAGCATTTAGTAGTGGCATAGGCTAGGCAAAATTATAAGGCAAAGACAAACAAAAAAATCTGTCTATTGCTAAATCCAGTAACACTACAGTTGCAAATAGGCAATAAGTTTAATAAGATTTTCCTTATTCTATATTTAAAAGCCAGAATATGGTTATATAACATCTTAAAGGGTGAAAAATTTTAAATAAATGAAATGTACTGTCTCCAACATCCAGAAGGCATCAGCTTTTAAAACCATAAAAAAATAATTTTGTATACAGTGTTACCTTTCCAACAAACCGCCCTCAATATTTATTCTGGAGATTTATTTTAAAAGGATGAAAGATGACAATGACACTGAAATAGGAAGCAGATCAGTAAATTGTCAAATTTAAGAGTAACATCAATTAAGATCAGACAATTTAATTGGCCTAAAACACAGATTTGGTGGCTCACTACTGTAATACTATAAGAATTTGGCCAAGCTGTTCATCTGATGTTAGAAGAAAAATTCATCCTTCACCATTGCTTCTCAGAAACATAGAAACACAAATTATAATGAGAAAACTGCAGCTGCCTTTTTATTGGTGTCCATTTTTTAAAGGAAACACCATTTATTCTGATAAATAAGATCAAAGAACTGAATAAGTGGATAGACATTTTATTTTCATATATAGAATACTCAAGATTGTCAAGACGTCAATTCTTCACAACTTGGTATATAGATTTAATGCAATTCCAATCAAACTTCCAGAAAATTACTTTGTGGATATGGATAAACTAACTATAAAGTTTGTACAGATGGGCAGAAAACACAGAATAGCCAACATGAAGTTGAAGAACAAAGATTTGGAGGCCTAATGCTACCCGATACTGTGGAATTGGCAAAAGAATAGGCAAATAGGTCAGAAAAAGAGAATAGCAACGCCAGAAATAGAACTCTATAAATAGGGTCAACTGATCTTTGTGAAAGGAGCAAAGGCAATACGATGGAGTAAAGATAGTCTCTTAGACAAATGGTGATGGAATAATTGGACATCCACATGCCAAAAAATGAATCTAAACACAGGTCTTACACCTTACAAAAAATTAACCGACAATGGATCCTAGACTAAAATGTAAAATGCAAAACTATATAAATCATATATATATATTTATATTTATATATGGATAAATAAATAAATAAAATAAACAATAACATGAAAGAAAACCTAGATAAGTACACCAAAGATACAACCACAGAGGAAAAAGATTGATAAACTGGACTTCATTCAAATTGAAAACTTCTGCTCTGTGAATGACAGTATCAGGAGAATTAGCAGACAAGCCACAGCCTGTAAGAAAACATTTGCAAAGATATATCTGATAAAGGTTATTTATCCGGAATACACAAAGAAGTACTAAAATTCAAGAAGAAGGAAACCAACCACCCTCAAATGGTCCCCAGAAAAATTGAGTATCAGATATTCTCAGTAGTAACCAACTCAAATAAGCCAACTTAGACTGACTCCTTTTCTATAGAAATCAACTCAATCCCTCCACTTCAGTTTTCTGGAATATCTTCCTAAAACAAGTTATTTTATATGACTGTTTATATCAGAGTGCCTTTATTAAAGGAAAGCAAGTTAAGATATCACTTGAGTTGTCACTTAATGTTTCTAATATGTTTTTTTTTTTTAATTCTCTCTCAGTAGATACTGGTATGGAAGAGCCAATGGTTTAAGTTCATTCAAGTCCAGATTGGAGTCCAAGGGTAGGTTGAGTCTAGTAATAGTCTCAGAGATAGTCAGAGAGAGTAGTACATTCACCCCTACTTAGCCTTCCCTGTTGTATTAAAGACTTCAACAGAATGGAGAGGTCCAACCACATGAAGAGAGGAAATCTGCTTTACTTAGTCTTTTGATTCAAAAGTTAATTTCATCCACATATATACTTATAGACACAATTAAGGTAGTGTTCAACCAAATATCTGTGTTCCTCCTGCCCCAATCAAATTTCACATAAATTTAATCATTAGAGGGAGTGAGGATAATGTTTTATAAGTTCATTGATTTAATCTTTCAGTTGCCACCGTAACCAGTTCAAACAAATGAAAAAAATTAGGCAAAATATTCAAATGAATGTGCAGTAAGTCAATAGGGCAGTCAGGAGGATATGTTGTCTGACAGCTAAATAAAGAAGTTCCAAGGCAGAGGATGCAATTATGTGTATTAAGTGCTACTGATACTTTGAGTTGAAGAGTAAATATTGGCCATTCTGTTTATCAATATCAATGTCATGATTTGACACAATCTGTTTCGATGTAAAAGATATGGTTTTAAGAGGGTTTTTGTATTTTTTTAAGGTGATATAAATAGCAGCATGATTCAAAGAAACTGCTTCTATAAGTGAACTAAAAAGGAAGTCATCAACTGTGAAGAGAGTGCAGGAGTTGTTAAAAATTTGAAAAGGAAGCAAGCAGAAAGTATAGTGCAACAGGATAGGAATGAAAGAAAGTGACTCAGACTGAGTAAATATATATGATTGCCTGGAAGCATTAAGTCTCACTGGAGGATAGTGATCATGAAATTAAAGCAAGGCAAGTCAACAAGGTCACATTTTCCAGCTTCATTTAAATGTATATATGCAGGCATGGAGTAGGCTGAGAGCTGGCTTTAACTAGGATGGCAGTTTACAAATATGAAAGAAGGGGAAAACAATGAGGGGATATGCACAGGAGTGTGTAAGGCAATTGAGAGAATATGCACAGGGATATTAATGAAGGATAAGAGAATCCAAACTGAGTAAGAAGAAATGTGAGAAAATACTGATAAGTAGCAAATTATAATGTATGAGATTGTATGAACAAATAATTGCATATGTATACATATTATTTGCATGTTTATTAGAAAATGTTTCTTTTTAACTTTTAAAACAATATGAGTAAAATATTTTATTTTTAATTAATATTACATTACTTTCTATTTCTTATTACTTCCTCGATTTAATTTTTCTGAAACAGGCAGGTTAATGGGCATTAGATTCTCAAAGGAAAGAAGAGAGAAGACTAGAGAAAAGAGAACAGAATAGTTTTCCATCTATATTCTACAATTGCAGGTATGAAGATCAATGAAGTTCTAGAATGTGACATTATGGTGTTGTGGTTATTTTACTACCATCAGTCTAGGATGTCTTGGAAGAATAAAATAGCTTTGCATTGGGTTTTGACAGTCTTGAGAGATTATAATAAGCTTGCAGTAAATCTTTTGGTATTTGCAAGCCTTGCTTAATTATACTAAAGTTTCTTCAAGCAAGAGATCTGAATTTTCTTCTTAACATTCTCCACCTGGTAGTTTTGTCAGTTTGCTTCAGCGCACATTAATTATTTGACTGATAGGAGTATGTCACTTTGTAGCCAACTGTCACTACTCCTGATCAATAAAGCCCCCTGTAGGTCTCCAGTAAGACTTTAAACCTGGAAGAGTATTTAAAGTCAATAATTATTTATATTTACAAAGCATTTAAGCCAGTGACTTAAACAAATAAAGCTTTTCTACAATAAAGAACCATGTCTAAATGCTAAGAATAATCAGTATGTTAACTTCCATAAAGCAAATAGACAAAAGTATTAGGTTTGAAGCTGCATTTTTCCTAGATTCTTAACACAAAGCACTTACATTAGAGTATCATTAAAATACTGCTATGGATGAGAAGGTATCAAAGCTATCATCACTGCCACTGTGGTTGAAATTAGAAAAATAAGCCATAGTTCTGCACCTGTATTCACCGATGCCCTTGTGTGACACAACATGAAACAGGAGACTGAGCTGTGTTTCTAAATATAGCCACTCATGCATTCCCACAATGTTTAGCAATTTACAGTACCCTAAGACCTCACAAATTCGAGAAATTGTTTTCAATTTTTCCATTTAAATTATAATTTAATTTTTTCAAGAGTGTCTTAGTTTATTCAGGCTGCTCTAACAGAATACCATAAACTGGTGGCTTATAAACAACAGAAATTTATTTCTCACAGTTCTGGAGGCTAGGAAGTCCAAGATCAAGGTATCAGCAGATTAGATGTCTGCTTCACAGATGGCTGCCCTTTCACCATGTCCTCACATGGCAAAGGGGCAAGGGAGTTCTCTGTAGTTTCTTTTATAAGGGCACTAATCCCATTAATGAGAGCTCCACCTTTATGACTAAATCATTTCCTCAAATCCCCAACTCCTAATATCATCACACTGGAGGTTAGGATTTAACATATGATTTTTAGGAGTTCACAAACATTTAGCCTATAGCAAAGAGTCTTATGTTTACATGGGAATTTATAATACAGTCCTCAAATCAATATATGCCACATATTGATAACTTTAAATGCCAATTATTTTTCATACAAGAAAATAAATGCTCCAGGAATGAATTTGTCAGATTGGCCTACTGAAGCATTTATTTATTAGGGGGTGAGGAACTCACTTTTTTCGGAGCAAGTTGTCCCCAAATCTTGATTGTATATTTGGTTTAGCTAGTGCTCAAAACATTACTTCAAAATTAAGTTTAAGCTTTGTCCATGATATGAGATGCTCTATTCATTCAGGATGCTTTATTTATGTTAACAACTAGAAAATCTTCCAATTATTCACTTATTTGAACTGGAATTTTAATTTTTTCCTTAAAACTAAGCAGATTTAGAAAATCTAAGTACAAAATATTGTTGCAGAGGAATTAGACCCCAGCCTTTGTTTTTAATAGGGTTTCAAGATTAATACAAGAATCTAGGAAAACAATAGTATGATCAAATATTACAGTAGTTCTTAAACTAATTAAGGACAGATAATAAGTAAAGAAAAATATAAGAAGCTAAAATATCTAGTTAAGTCTGTGTAACACATTTTCTGTGTAAGCAAAGAAGTAAAATATTGACAGTAAAACAGGGTTCTTACAAACGGTATAATTATGGAAATGATATTAAAATACAAGGCAGGATTTAAATTAGAGGAATTAGAATAAAACACTTGACATATCTATTTAAATACTTTTATTTATCACTTTCCTTTTCCTTTTCAAGAATCTTCAAATAGGTAGCATGCAAGTAAAAATCAATTGAATAGATTTGCCACATTCTCATTGAAAGGGATTCATTGTTAATATCAGACACATCCTGAATGTTACGTAGAGTTTGCTGTATATATTCATGCTTAAATTAATTCTTTTGTGAAATATATGAACTTTTGTACCATAGCAAAGGTTACAATTCCCACGTAGTTCTTTGATTTTTTTTAGCATGTTAAATTATACTTACCTTGAAGTACCATGAAAGACAAGAATCTAAACCAGATGGATTCACACATAATTGCAGTAAATCATCATTGATTCTGAAAAGCGTTGCTTAAATATGCTGCATATTTAACTTTACTCAGTGAAAGAAATGAAACAAAGACAGATACTCTGTAAAAGACACTTTGCTAGGTTCGCTCTCTCTCTCTCCACAAACACATACACACCACACTATGTATATAAAGTATATATACACATATATATTATCTATATGTTACTGAATGTGTATATTCACATTTAATCCCCACATTATAAGAGATTTTTATATATTAGTTATTTATAATTACTTATAAATAATTAACAATAATGTAATTATATATTTGTGTATGTGTATATATATAAAGAGGAGACAAATCTATGTGTGATTAATACCAGTGCCTCCATACATAACAATAAAAATAAATTTAATAAATAGGTTTTAGCATTGTCAAAGATGTGCTGAAATTTAAAAAAATATGACATCAGCATCATCATTAGTGATATAAATAACATTTATTACATACTTTAAATGTTCACATATCCTAATTTTCTCAAGATGGTCCAGTTTACACCTGTTTTTCAAGAATAATTATTAAGAGCACCATACTCAATATTAAATTATGCTGCTTTGGTTGATAAATCATGTGGCCACACTACTGATTATGAAATAAGAATTTTATTATATTTTGAATACATTTAACCTTCACTTCCTAAAACAATAAATACCTTTCCACAAGAAGAAACTAGAGTAGTTTATTAACAAATATGAGTTTATCCAATCAGCAAACTATAGAAACAGGAAATAAACCCAGGTAACTGGGCTCTTCTACCAATGCACACAAGATAATTTAGCTCTTTCAACAGAGTGAATTTGAATGTTTTAATTCAAGATAATTAATTGTGTGTAATTTGTAGTGTGTCACAAGTTCCTTTCCATGCTGGGAGAAATATAAAATCTATGGTAAAACTATAGAGAATGTACTGGGGCAAAGTGAAACTTAAAGTACTCAGTTGTGTTTTATCAAGGGAAGGAAGTGAAAGACACTGAGAGAAGAGCACCCCACATGGAAGTAGAGAAATGAACATATATGCCAAGGTTTAATTTTTAATTTTTTTTTTAAATTTATTTATGATAGTCACACACAGAGAGAGAGAGAGGCAGAGACACAGGCAGAGGGAGAAGCAGGCTCCATGCACCGGGAGCCTGACGCGGGATTCGATCCAGGGTCTCCAGGATCGCGCCCCCGGCCAAAGGCAGGCGCCAAACCGCTGCGCCACCCAGGGATCCCTATGCCAAGGTTTAAAAGTAAGTTTGTGATCAGGAGATAAATATTTTGAATATCACCTTAACTTGTATCTTAGGTGAGAGTGCAAGGACTTTGCCTTTTACATTTGAGAGACTTGAAGAACTTAAATGACGATGTGAATAAATTGGCTGCCTCAAAAACAAAACAAAACAAAACAAAACAAACAAAAAAACAAACAAAAAAAAAACAAATTAACTTTTAATGTAGAATTAGCAGATCTTTGCATTATGCCCCACCACCACCTTTTTTTTTTCTTTTCTTTTTTGAGCATGGAAAAACTTTATGCACCCTTATCATTCCAACAACTTTAATCTGGAATACTCACAATTTCAGTATTTTTTTTCAATTTCAGTATTATAAGAATAATGCCTGTTATATTTTAAATCTTATTATCTTAAATACTTTTGAAGTGCATAAATATTAATATGTTATATTCTATTATATTTTATGTTTTTAAAAGGTATTTATTTATTTAAATACTTTATTTATTTATTTATGAGAGACACAGAACGAGAGAGAGAGAGAGAGAGAGAGAGAGAGAGTCAGAGACACAGGCAGAGAGAGAAGCAGGCTCCCTGCAAGGAGCCCAATGCAGGACTCGATCCCAGGGCTCCAGGATCACATCCTGGGCCAAAGGCAGGTGCCAAACTGTGGAGCCACCCTGGGATCCCTGTGTTTTTAAATAGTATTTAAAACAAGTGTACACATTACAAAAATGGGTATTATGCATTTGGACAAAGGAGGTAAAAATATTGAAAAAAGAGGAAGAAAAGTTATTCTCATTTACTGATATGATAATTTATCTAGGAAACCTAAGACAATCCATTTAAATGCTGTTAGAAATAAATAAACATATTCTGTTAACAGCTGTCTTGTGAACGTCAGTGTTAGGTGTTGAAAATTAGGCATGGTTCCTCTCCTCAAAAATTTTATTTCTTAGCAGAATTAATAATATATTATATCCTTCCTGATTTATCCTCAATTTTAATTCTGTACCTTTAACAACAAGGATTTTATATAAGTATCAGAGCATCAGTGTATTGCAAGAAGAACATACGTATATGTGTGTTTGTATGAATGTTTACAAACACATGCATATGTGTGTGCACATGCATGTATATATACAAATATGTGTGTGTATATATATATGGGCATATATGTATATATCATGATTTGTGTACACATATGCATACACACACAAACACTTGTTTGTACTGGTAAAACTGTGGAACGATAAGCTTTACCATTTTTTGAAAACTTGCTACTTTTTTAAAAAGATTTTATATTTATTTATTCATGAGAAAGAGAGAGAGAGAGAGAGAGAGAGAGAGAGAGAGGCAGAGACATAGGCAGAGGGAGAAGCAGCTCCCTGTGGGGAGCCTGATGTGGGACTTGATCCCAGGACCCTGGCATCACCACTTGAGCCCAAGGTAGATGCTCAACCACTGAGCCATCCTGGTGCTCCAATCTTGCTACTTTATTGAAGTATTCTTCTTTATATATTCATACACCTTAGCACATTTAATTGCCTGTAATATGTATCCTCACATTTCTTACATAAAGGATACAGATTGATATATGTATCCATCAAGTTGTACTTTTGAAATTGATTTTTGAAATAGAAAATATCTGCTTCTCCCTCTGCCTTTGTCTCTGCCTCTGTGTGTGTGTGTGTGTGTGTGTGTCTCATGAATAAATAAATGAATCATTAAAAAAAAAGGGACGCCTGGGTAGGTCAGCTTTTGGGCATGTGCCTTTGGCTCAGGTCATGATCCTGGAATCGGGGATCAAGTCCCGCATCATGCTCCCTGTAAGGAGCCTGCTTCTCCCTCTGCCTGTGTCTCTGCCTCTGTCTCTCATAAATAAATGAATGAATCTTAAAAAAAAATAGAAAATTTCCTCCAAGTTTAGTCAAGATGCACCATTCTTTTGAGTTACACACATACACACACACATAATTTGTAGCTATTATATATACAATGTAATCTTTTCATTCTTTAAAAAGAAAATTGCTATTATCTGTGTTAACATGCAATGATTACTATTAATTCCCTCTACCTTTTTCATTATAATTGTTATTCTTCATTATTTCACCCCATTAGTCCTTCTTGGATGTCAATATATTCAATATAATTGTGAACTTTTCAAGCCTGACCTTCTTGATTTATATCTGGAAGATATGAAGAGATCTTACCACCTGCATCCTTCTAAAATGTAAAATAATTGAATTGAAAGTACAGTGATGGAAAAACAGTTAACCTTCTGTTTGGAAAGGGCTGCTGCATTTATGTCAGAAGAGCTCTTTAATGTGTTCCTGTAAATTTACTAAGGATACATCTAAACACCTGATTTCAGAGGTTATCACAAAACAGAAATCAAAAATACTTTAAGAATTGGCCTAACCCTAGTTGCTTCAGTTGTTTCCAATACCCAATAAGCCAACAATTAATAAATTGGATCCATTACTTCTATTAAAACCCTATCAGAAATCAGTATCTGTTTTTAGTTTGTTTCATTCAGATTATTTCTCAATATCAAGGCAATCTAAATAGGAACATAGTATTTTATTAACTGAAATATTTAAAATGTTTTCTTTTAGAACATATCATTTAATAAAATACATTTTTGAAAACCTAAGTGAAAATTCAAATTTATAATGAAATGACATAATTGTATTTGATAAATATTTTTAGTCATTCCATATGACTAAATATTGTAATTTATCAATTACAATAAAATAAAATATGTAAAATATTTAATTTTAGCAAGTAATCCAGTTAATACATTTAAATTTTATGTTTATTTAATATATTCTATATAGGCATTCTAAAAATGATTTAATTGAGGATATCCTCCTTATGTACAATACGTAGTAAACATTATTTTTTGCTTCATCTTTCTCTTGAGTACTTCTCTTCTCCTGCCTTCTCTTTTCACTGCTTCTCATTTCATCCATCTCATCTTTTTTGTTCAAGTTTTTAATTATTTTCCAAGTTTTTATTTAATTTTTTTCAAGACTTTATTTAATCATCTCATCTTCTGCCAATTCCTTTCTTTGTCTAAACTTTACATGCTCAGCCTTCTCTTGAAAAATCCAGCATCATTGGTTGTCAAAATCAGAAAGAATTTTAGATATTATCCAGTATAAATTTTCATTTAAAGTATGGACAATTCCTCTGATAAGATCTTCTGACCAATGGAATGTGAGCTGAAATAAAGTACAGCTTCCCTCAGTAATCCCCATTCTCTTTTCCAAGATGACTTTGGTAGGCACATGCTGAAAATGATGGTATTACACAATGAAAGAATCCAGTTGACAAGAGGGATCAGAGCCCCTGCTAACAATTTGTGAAACTGAGACATGAGAGCCAGTAAGATTAGAGTAAACCTCTGCTATTGAGAATTTATGTGTTATAGTTTGTTTACCCTAAACCACTTTAGAAAAATGATTTCTTACAGCCTTCTTAAGAGGTGATATTTTCCTTTGGATGGCTTTCAAAAAATTGGGTGTAGACATGGAGTCAGTTTCTTCCCTACTGTTTGTAGAACCTCCTCCACCCCACACACAATTAAAAGCTAGAAGTTTGTATTTAATGTCCTTTATCCAACAAATATTTATATATTTATAATTTTCACAGTCCCTCATTGATTGCACACATCTTTATTAGCTAGGTCACTCCTATATACATACATATATAAGTATACATACTCCTATATACATACATCTTAGGACTTTTCCCACTTTCACTCATTCTAATGCTAATGTCATAATTTTATGAAATTTCAGTAGTCATATAATTGGTTTAAACCTGATTATGCATTATCTTTCAATTACTTTTTCCAGTAATTAAATAATTCTTTTTGCCACTTTATCTCAACCACTTAACTATGGTTTCTTAACCTCATTCATAATGTTCCCCTTGTGTCCCAGAAAGACAACATCTATAAAATGATATACACAGCTCTACATGCTGTATCCCACTTTACATACTTTATGACACTTAGTGAACCTACTACAACCCAATTAGCCTCTTTGTTGTTTTTCAAACAGCCCTAAGAAGCCATGGTTATAGAGCTTTAATAGTTACATGAGTAAATATTTCACTTTCTTCAGATTACTGCTCAAATGCCACCTCTTCATGGAGTTCTACTTTGACAACTGTAATTAAAATTGTAACCACTATGTCTGTTTTTGTGCCAGTGCCGTACTGTTTTAATCACTGTAGCTTTGTAGTATATCTTGAAATCTGGAATTGCGATATCTCTAGCTTTGTTCTTCTTTTTCAATATTTCTTTCATCATTAAGGATATTTTGTGGTTCCATACACTTTTTTAGTATTATTTGTTCTTTTTATGAAAAGTGCTGTTGGCATTTTGATAAGGATTACGTTGAATCTGCACATTGCTATAGGTAGTATGGACATTTTAATAGTATAGATCCAAATGGAACAGAATAGAAGGCCCAGAAATAAAACCACAAGTATATGACCAGTTTATCTATGACAAAGGAGGCATGAATATACAATATGGAAAAGACGGTCTCTTTATTAAATGATGCTGAGAAAACTGGACATCTACATGCAAAAGAATAAACCTGGAGCACTTTCTTACACCATACACAAAATAAACCACAAGTAGATTAAAGATCTAAATGTGAGACCTGACACCATAAAACTCCTAGAAGAGAACATAAGGCAGTAATTGCTATGGCTTTGGCTGTAACAACATTTTTCTTTTTTTCAGATATGTCTCTTGAGGCAGAGGAAACAAAAGCAAAAATAAACTGTTGGGACTACGTCAAAATAATAAGCTTCTGCATAGCAGGGGAAATAGTCAACAAAACAAAAAGGCAGCCTACTGTATGGGAGAATATATTTGCAAATAATATGTCTGATAAGTGGTTAATATCCAAAATATATAAATCACATGTACAACTCAACATCTAAAAAAAAATAATTTAATTAAAAATTGTCAGAGGAAAAAAAAATTGTCAGAGGATGTGAAAATTATACCCTCAACAATGAGAAATGCTCCAAATATTGCTTGTCCTTCATATATTTTTAGATCTTTTCTGTAGCATGCACCACCAGCTATTATACTATATAATTTGTATATATTATACTATATAGTTTTGACATCATTAGTATGTCATTTTTTGTTTATTTTTTATCTTCTCCAGTAAATTATAAAATCCTTTAGGACAGGGTACCTGACTCCTTTTATTTCCTGATATATCTCAAGTGCTTTCAATAGTGTCTTCCTATATATAATAGACACTCAATAAATATTTTCTAAGTGAATGTTGAATTAATGTGTATATATAGTTATGTATATTATCCCAGTAATTTTATAGTATTTTAAAATAACACAGGAATAAATCTGCAACTGGAACATCATAGTAATTCCAGGTTCTTAATTAACTGGTTCTTTGATACTGGCCTACTTAACCTCTTAGTTGTCTCACAATTTTAATATAATTACATTTTATCACTCTACTTCTCAGTATTACAGTAGAAATCAAATGAGCTAGTGCATATGAAGGTGGGTCATAAACTCTATATCAACAAATATTTTAGTTAGATATTTTTAAAAGATATACTGAGGCATATTAAAATTTCTAAGAGCTTATTTGAGCGAAAATTGATTTGAACTAGACAACTTCCAGTCTAGAAAATAGAAAGGAGTTCCAAGGAGCTGTAGAAAATGAAATACTTCTATAGAAGAAGTGGGAGAAGGGAGTGAGAACAAAGAAGTTATAGAAGGCAAAAATGCAAGTTAATTATTGTCAGATTACTTTCCTATAGGGGATGGATGGTAGTGGCCTAAAAGGCAGATTACCTACCTTGTGCTTTTCAGGTGATTCTTGATTGACTGGTTTAAGATTCCATTTCTCACAGAGCTGAAAGTGTAAGTCAGCTTGCTGACAGGGCACTTAACATAATTTTTTTTCATTTTTTAATATAAATTTATTTTTTATTGGTGTTCAACTTGCCAACATACAGAATAACACCCAGTGCTCATCCCATCAAGTGCTCCCCTCAGTGCCCGCCACCCAGTCACCCCCACTCCCCACCCTCCTCCCCTTCCAGCACCCCTAGTTCGTTTCCCAGAGTTAGGAGTCTTTATGTTCTGTCTCCCTTTCTGATATTTCCTACCCATTTCTTCTCCCTTCCCCTCTATTCCCTTTCACTATTATTTATATTCCCCAAATGAATGAGACCATATAATGTTTGTCCTTCTCCGATTGACTTATTTCACTCAGCATAATACCCTCCAGTTCCATCCACATCAAAGCACATGGTGGGTATTTGTCATTTCTAATGGCTGAGTAATATTCCATTGTATACATAGACCACATCTTCTTTATCCATTCATCTTTCGATGGACACCGAGGCTCCTTCCACAGTTTGGCTATTGTGGCCATTGCTGCTATAAACATCGGGGTGCAGGTGTCCCGGCGTTTCATTGCATCTACATCTTTGGGGTAAATCCCCAACAGTGCAATTGCTGGGTCGTAGGGCAGGTCTATTTTTAACTCTTTGAGGAACCTCCACACAGTTTTCCAGAGTGGCTGCACCAGTTCACATTCCCACCAACAGTGTAAGAGGGTTCCCTTTTCTCCACATCCTCTCCAACATTTGTGGTTTCCTGCCTTGTTAATTTTCCCCATTCTCACTGGGGTGAGGTGGTATCTCATTGTGGTTTTGATTTGTATTTCCCTGATGGCAAGTGATGCAGAGCATTTTCTCATGTGCATGTTGGCCATGTCTATGTCTTCCTCTCTGAGATGTCTGTTCATGTCTTTTGCCCATTTCATGATTGGATTGTTTGTTTCTTTGCTGTTGGTTTAATAAGTTCTTTGTAGATCTTGAAAACTAGCCCTTTATCTGATACGTCATTTGCAAATATCTTCTCCCATTCTGTAGGTTGTCTTTTAGTTTTGTTGACTGTATCCTTTGCTGTGCAAAAGCTTCTTACTTGATGAAGTCCCAATAGTTCATTTTTGCTTTTGTTTCTTTTGCCTTCGTGGATGTATCTTGAAAGAAGTTACTGTGGCCGAGTTCAAAAAGGGTGTTGCCTGTGTTCTTCTCTAGGATTTTGATAGAATCTTGTCTCACATTTAGATCTTTCATCCATTTTGAGTTTATCTTTGTATATGGTGCAAGAGAGTGGTCTAGTTTGTTTCATTCTTCTGCATGTGGATGTCCAATGTTCCCAGCACCATATATTGAAGAGACTGTCTCTTTTCCAGTGCATAGTCTTTCCTCCTTTGTCGAATATTAGTTGACCATAACGTTGAGGGTCTACTTCTGGGTTCTCTATTCTGTCCCATTGATCTATGTGTCTGTTTTTGTGCCAGTACCACACTGTCTTGATGACCACAGCTTTGTAGTACAACCTAAAATCTGGAATTGTGATGCCCCCAGATATGGTTTTCTTTTTTAAAATTCCCCTGGCTATTTGGGGTCTTTTCTGATTCCACACAAATCTTAAAATAATTTGTTCCAACTCTCTGAAGAAAGCCCATGGTACTTTGATAGGGATTGCATTAAACATGTAAATTGCCCTGGGTAGCATTGACATTTTCACAATATTAATTCTGCCATTCCATGAGCATGGAATATTTTTCCATCTCTTTGTGTCTTCCTCAATTTCTTTCAGAAGTGTTCTATAGTTTTTAGGGTATAGAATCTTTACCTCTTTGGTTAGGTTTATTCCTAGGTATCTTATGCTTTTGGGTGCAATTGTAAATGGGATTGACTCCTTAATTTCTCTTTCTTCAGACTCATTTTTAGTTTAGAGGAATTCCACTGACTTCTGGGCATTGATTTTGTATCCTGCCACACTGCCGAATTGCTGTATGAGTTCTAGCAAT
This sequence comes from Vulpes lagopus, assembly GCF_018345385.1. NCBI lineage: Eukaryota > Metazoa > Chordata > Mammalia > Carnivora > Canidae > Vulpes > Vulpes lagopus. The sequence goes on along the minus strand of NC_054839.1, from coordinate 38,520,091 downwards.
CTTGGGGTGGAGTCTTTTGGGTTTTCTATGTTGAGTATCATGTCATTGGTGAAGAGGGAGAGTTTGACTTCTTTGCCAATTTGAATGCCTTTTATTTCTTTTTGTTGTCTGATTGCTGAGGCTAGGACTTCTAGTACTATGTTGAATAGCAGTGGTGAGAGGGGACATCCCTGTCTTGTTCCTGATCTTAGGGGAAAGGCTCCCAGTGCGTCCCCATTGAGAATGATATTTTCTGTGGGCTTTTTGTAGGTGGCTTTTGAGATGTTGAGGAATGTTCCCTCTATCCCTACACTCTGAAGAGTTTTGATTTGTCAAATGCTTTCTCTGCATCAATTGAGAGGATCATGTGGTTCTTGTTTTTTTCTCTTGCTGATATGATGAATCACATTGATTGTTTTACGAGTGCATCCCGGGGATAAATCCTACTTGGTCATGGTGAATGATCTTCTAATGTGTTGTTGTATCCTATTGGCTAGTATATTGTTGAGAATTTTTGCATCCATGTTCATCAGGAATATTGGTCTATAATTCTCCTTTTTGGTGGGGTCTTTGTCTGGTTTTGGAATTAAGGTGATGCTGGCCTCATAGAACGAATTTGGAAGTACTCCATCTCTTTCTATCTTTCCAAACAGCTTTAGTAGAATAGGTATGGTTTCTTCTTTAAATGTTTGATAGAATTCCCCAGGGAAGCCATCTGGCCCTGGACTTTTGTGTCTTGGGAGGTTTTTGATGACTGCTTCAATTTCCTCCCTGGTTATTGGCCTGTTCAGGCTTTCTATTTCTTCCAGTTCCAGTTTTGGTAGTTGTGGCTTTGAAGAAATGCATCCATTTCTTCTAGATTGCCTAATTTATTGGCGTATAGCTGTTCATAATATGTTTTTAAAATCGTTTGTATTTCCTTGGTGTTGGTAGTGATCTCTCCTTTCTCATTCATGATTTTATTAATTTGAGTCTTCTCTGTCTTCTTTTTAATAAGGTTGGCTAATGGTTTATCTATCTTATTAATTCTTTCAATGAACCAACTCCTGGTTTTGTTGATTTGTTCCACATTCCTCTGGTCTTGATTTCATTCAGTTCTGCTCGAATCTTTATTACTTCTCTTCTTCTGCTGGGTGCAGGATCTATTTGCTGTTTTTTCTCTAGCTCCTTTAGGTGTAAGGTTAGCTTTTGTATTTGAGTTCTTTCAGTTTTTGGAAGGATGCTTGTATTGCGATGTATTTCTCCCTCAGGACTGCTTTTGCTGTATCCCAAAGATTTTGAATGGCTGATCTTCATTCTCATTAGTTTCCAAGAATCTTTTTAATTCTTTCTTAATTTCCTGGTTGACCCTTTCATCTTTTAGCAAGATGACCCTTAACCTCCACGTGTTTGTGGTCCTCCCAAACTTCTTGTTGTGATTTAGTTCTAATTTCAAGGCATTATGGTCTGAGAATATGCAGGGGATGATCCCAATCTTTTGGTATTGGTTCAGACCCGATTTGTGACCCAGTATGTGGTCTAATCTGGAGAAAGTTCCATGTGCACTTGAGAAGAATGTGTATTCAGTTGAGTTTGGATGTAAAGTTCTGTAGATATCTGTGAAATCCATCTGGTCCAGTGTATCATTTAAAGCTCTCGGTTCTTTGGAGATGTTGTGCTTAGAAGACCTATCGAGTGTAGAAAGCACTAGATTGAAGTCACCAAGTTTAAGTGTACTATTATCTAAGTATGTCTTAATTTGGTTATTAATTGATTGATATATTTGGCAGCTCCCACATTCGGGGCATATATATTGATGATTGTTAAGTCCTCTTGTTGGATAGATCCTTTAAGTATGATATAGTGTCCCTCTTCATCTCTCACTACAGTCTTCGGGGTAAATTTTAGTTTATCTGATATAAGGAAGGCTACCCCTGCTTTCTTTTGAGGACCATTTGAATGGTAAATGGTTCTCCAACCTTTTATTTTCAGGCTGTAGGTGTCCTTATGTCTGAAATGAGTCTCTTGTAGACAGCAAATAGATGGGTCCTGCTTTTTTATCCAGTCTGACACCCTGCGCCTTTTGATGGGGTCATTAAGCCCGTTCACGTTCAGAGTTACTATTGAAAGATATGAGTTTAGTGTCATCATGATACTTATTCAGTCCCTGTTTTTGTGGATTGTTCCATTGGACTTCTTCTTAAAGAGGAATTTTAAGAGTCCCCCTTAAAATTTCTTGCAGAGCTGATTTGGTGGTCACATATTCTTTCAGTTCCCCTCTATTTTAGAAGCTCTTTATCTCTCCTTCCTTTCTGAATGAGAACCTTGCTGGATAAAGTATTCTTGGTTGCATGTTCTTCTCATTTAGGACCCTGAATATATCCTGCCAGCCCTTTCTGGCCTGCCAGGTCTCTGTGGAGAGGTCTGTGTTAATCTAATATTTCTCCTCATAAAAGAGATTTCTTGTCTCTTGCTGCTTTAAGGATCTTCTCTTTATCTTTGGAATTTGCGAGCTTCACTATTAAATGTCGAGGAGTTGAAAGGTTTTTATTGATTTTAGTGGGGGGATCTCTCTATATCCTGCATCTGAATGCCTATTTCCCTTCCCAGGTTAGGAAAGTTTTCAGCTATGATTTGTTCAAATACATATTCTGGACCTCTGTCACTTTCAGTGCCCTCGGGAACCCCAATTAAACGTAGATTTTTCTTCCTCAGACTGTCATTTATTTCCCTTAATCTATCCTCATGATCTTTTGTCATTTTTCCTCAGTTTCCCTCTTTCCCATCAACTTGTCTTCTATGTCACTCACTCGTTCTTCCACCTCGTTAAGCCTCATCGTTAGGACCTCTAGTTTGGATTGCATCTCATTTAATTGGTTTTTAATTTCTGCCTGATTAGATCTAAATTCTGCAGTCATGAAGTCTCTTGAGTCCTTTACGCTTTTTTCTAGAGCCACCAGTTGCTTTATAATAGTGCTTCTGAATTGACTTTCTGACATTGAATTGTAATCCAAATTTTGTAACTGTGGGAGAGAGGACTGTTTCTGATTCTTTCTTTTGAGGTCAGGTTTTCTTTCTAGTCATTTTGCTCAATGCAGAGTGGCCAAAAACAAGTTGTATTGGGAAAAGGAGAAAAAGAGAGAAGAGAAAGAAAAAAAGAAAAAGAAAAAAGAAAAAAAAAAGAAGAAAAGAAAAAAGAAAAAAAGGGGGGGGAAGAAAACAAAAATCAAAAAACAAAAAACAAGGGGGAGTATCCTCTGATTCTGTATGCTGTAAATCCCTCGACTTCCCCTGGAACTTTCCAGTGTTGCTTGGTCAATAATTTGTATTTCCCCTGTCCGTCAAGCTGGTCTTCTGGGGGAGGGGCCTGCTGTGCTGATTTTCAGGCGTTAGCACTTGGGGGAGCTGCTCAGCCCCCTGCCTGGTGCAGGGCTCATTGAAAGATGTTTAACCTGTTTATCCGGTGAGGTCACTGTGAGGCTCAGTGGGGGTTGTTTATCCTGAGAGGCCCAGGAGGAACAACCACACTGGCGGCGGCCAGCTCTCCAACCCAGGAGTCAGCTCCCGCAGTAACTACAGAGCTCGTGGTCTGCAGGGGCCTCGATGCTCCGGGGGCGGGACTGCTGATACGCTCAGCTCGGGGCAGGAGCGTCCTTGCTGTCCTGGGCCCTCCCGGCCTCTGCCTGTCCCGGGGGGAGGCCAGATCCTGGGCCGTGTCCCGGCGCCCTGTGCTTCGGGGCCTGTGCTGTTGGTTTCGGCTCCCGCCCCGCAGCCCCCTCCACGGAGCCGCCGCCCGAGCCCCTCGGAGTTGCTCCGGGTCCAGCCGTGCGCGCTGCAGCCCTTAGGGAGCTCGGCTGCGGGGTGTGGGGCTCTCCCCAGGGCGCAGGTGCCTGTTAGTGTCCCAGGGAGCCTGAGGGCATCCCCGCCCTCCTGGGGTCCTGCTCTAACTCCTGCCAGCGCCTTTCCACCGGGGAAGATTGGTGCAGCTCCTGCTCCTCCGGGCCGGGGCTCTCTTGTCCTGGGGACACTCGCCCCGGCCTCAGCCCGGCTCCTCGGGGGGCACCTCCCCCTTGGATGCCTTTTTTTTCTTTATTTCTTTTTTCCCCAGTCTTCCTACCTTGATCGAAGCTTGAACTCTTCCCTTCTTCCCCAGCACTTAGCATAATTGAGCCCATATTGGGCCTGTTGTCTTATTTTAACAAGATAATTCCCTTTACATTTTCATCATATTACATCTGTAAGATACAGAAAATAGAAGGACAGAAAACATTAAGGTAAGGGTATCCGGGTGGCTCAGTTGGTTAAGCATCTGCCTTTGGCTCAGGTCATGATCCCAGAGTCCTGGGACTCCCTGCTCAGTGGGGAGCCTGCTTCTCCTTGTGCCCGCTGTTCCCCCTGCTTGTGCTCGCTCGCTCTCTGTCAATTAAATAAATAAAATCTTTAAAATATTGTTAAGGTAATGTATAGTTCTTTTTGTTTAACATAAAACCAGAATGTGCTTATATTTGAGTTGTCTTGGTAAAACTAAAAATCAGAATTTTTAGTCATTTCTCTCTTAGAATTAGACGAGTTATAGGGAAAATTATATTTTAAACATGAAGTTCTATTAGATAACCATTCCATATGTAACCTTGGTTTCTCCATTTACAAATAAAATCCAATAATAAAGATACGAGATTTAGTTGGCAATCCATATATAAAAATCATTCTAATTAGTGTAAGTTTACATATATGTCAAGGTATGCATGAACATATATTTATACGTAAATATTAACATAAGTGTATCCACACATTAACATAATGTATGTGTATATATGTCATTATTTTGCTGAAAATGACAAATTTAGTAAAAACCTGACTAGTTCTTGAAGTTCCTGGGGTAGGCACTGAGATGATCATTTGGAGAAAGTTCTAAAATGGCAGGGATATTGGATAGTGGAATGCATGAGTCTATTCATAGTTTCATGTTATTGTTAGCCTGTCAGCGTTGGGGTCGATGCAAGCTTAATTTTAATGTCATGTTCCATTAAGATGGTTCCAAATATGCCCTCTGAATGAGACTGAAATATAAAGAAATCTATTAGGGAATACATAGGATTCATGGCTACAAGAGTAGTAGGAATATATTTTATTTAATTTATTTTAACAATGGGAGAAGATATTCACAATGTAAGAGGTAGCAATGCAAAAGGTAACATGACCTATCCAAAAACAAACCACTAAACAGAAGCAAAAACCATTTTTTTGCCTTATGTCAGTGTTTTTTCTATTGCCCTGTGTTCCCATCATATATGAGACACTGTCCTAAATCCTGTACATTTAGAAAGATGAACAAAGGAATTCTGAATCTGAGAACATTCAGAATTGTGTTTTGTTTATTTTTGTTCGTGATATACAATAATGATAAAAGTGATAAATTGCTTTTCATTCTATTCATTCAGTCACTCATCAATATTTGAACAACTAGGAGGTTTAATAATCATCTGACAAAATATGACTATGTATATAACCATATAATTTTCAGTTATTCAGGAATATGTTATTATATACTCCATTTGATGAACAGAAGTTTCTCTGTTCTCTGTTTCTCTGTTCATCATACCCATTTAGCTCCATTTGGCTATTAAGGCTATTAGGCAACTTAGAAATTCCTGCTTGCTTGAAACTTTGCAATAAGATTCATTTACAGTCCTGATGAGACTTTAAATCTGACTAGGCAAATGAAGCATATGTAAAATGTCTACATGGCCCTGTGATAGAATTTTCTATTTAAAATCAAAATGAGGAATGCAGACAATAATGTTATAAAAGTTTAGAGGAAGGAACAATTAAAGGGAGCAGGTAATCAAAGAGGAGTTTGTGGGGTGGGGTAGTGGGAGTTATTCACAATATTAAAGGGCTGATTTGATTTCTTAAAGTGATGCCTTTATTGAAGCAAATGACACACTTATTAATGACATAGGCTTCCATTATCTGATTAAATGCTTGACTTTACTGACCTGCTACTTTACCTTTGAGACTTCATTTCTCACCTGGCTAGCACAATTCTCCATGTGAAAAGGAAGGTCAATGCTAATCAGAACACTTTCCACAAGGTTATATAAAATGCTAGTTAATTTTTAAAATTTTGCTTTTTTAGATAGAAACCTGTTTTTCTCTTGCTTTTACTTCTTTTCCTGAATAAATTAGTGGTAGGTATTTGTTTTTTTAAAGCTGGATGCAGCAAGTAAAATGCATGAGTGCTTATTTTATTTTAGGTTTGAATTAGATGAGAAAAAAAGATAGGGCATTCAGAATGCCCTTCCTCACCTTGCAATGAATCTGACTCATAGGCAATTTATAGCAACACATACAGTTTTAAAAGTTGCTGCAGTAATAGTCAGCAGTCAAACTATTATAATTTAAACAGACTAAAATGCCCCCAGAGAACAAATTTTACAAGAATGCTAAAATTTATAGAAAAACAATGTCAGTTGGGTCTTTCATTCATTGTATTTTCATTCCTGAGAAAGTCCTGGCTATAACGCTTGGTAAGTTGGCATCCTGCTTGATGCTGTTGCCGTGCAAGTCAAACTTTCAGTTTTAATAACCAAAGACAAGGTCAAAATTTTACTGCTCTTCTGTTCACCTCACTATGATATAATACAGCTTTAAGAATCTTTCCAAATGTTTCCGTATTTCATATCATTGATGAAATATAAAAGTGTAATTTATTATTATAGAAATTTTCTGAAATTTCTGCTACAAATTTCTGGTGTAATATTAGGTAAAAGGTATAACATTAGGTAAAAATTAAGTTGTGACTTACTACTGAAAAGTATGATCAAAGATGTAGTAAACAATGAAAAATTACAAAATGATATAAGAAGAGCCACTAGGGATGCCTGGGTGGCTCAATGGGTTAAGCTTCTGCCTTGGGCTCAGGTCATGATTCCGGGCTCCTAAGATCAAGTCCCACATAGGGCTCCCTGCTCAGTGTGGAGTCTGCTTCTCCCTCTCCCTCTCCCTGCTCATGTTCTCTCTCACTTGCTCATTCTGCCTTTAAAATAAATAAATAAAATCTTCTTTAAAAAGTTGTTATTTAGACGTTCAATGTGTATTCCATCATATATTACACTAACAAATGCATTCATATGTATCTTTAATACAATAGAAATTTATTAAATATGTATTTTATTTTTTAAACGATTTTGTTTGTTACTTAAAATCCTTTGGTAATCCTATATATTTTACAAGAGGGTGAACAAAATTGTTCAGTATAAAATTAAGTTCATGTAAGCAATAGGCTATATATATGTATATTTTACATATATTTTAAAGATTGTATTTATTTATTCATGAGAGATACAGAGAAAGAGGCAGAGACACAGACAGAGTGAGAAGCAGGTTCCATGCAGGGAGCCCGATGTGGGACTTGATCCCAGGACTCCAGGATCACACCCTAGGCTGAAGGCAAGCACTAAACCGCTGAGCCACCGAGGCATCCCTAGGTTTATTTATATATCAGATTTTTAAGGTCAGCTATACACATTAGTTTTCAATGAATGATTTTTTTTTTTCTTCCAGGGTCTCAAGTAGTTGATAGGTAGCTGGGTAGATTTAGATGAAAGTATGATGAAAAAGATCTCAAAAAATTGAAATTATTATATTCTGAGAAACACCCTCATTTTTAGTAATAATTGAGTGTTTAGAATTTTCACAAACATTTTACATAAGCAGCTGAAAGAGAAACTGTAGGCACCAAGGCATAACTAATTGGATTTGATGATGAGCCATTTTATTTCTATCTACATGTGTTATCTGTTATAAAAACCAATTATCAAATAGTGTATAAAAACATCAATATTTTCACATATTTTACTAAGAAAACACAATGGCACAACTAGTAGGCTGATTGTTATTTTGGCAAGTTGTACAATTTAATGTTTTCACTTATTAATCTACTTGAGTGTAATTTTTCAGGAAATTGAAGGAGAAACCATTTAAAGTTAACAAAATTACGGTGAAAATAAGGGAAATAATATATTACTGAGAAATTTGCAAAAGTACTGTAATCATATAGATGATGACAAATCTTATTGGTTGAAGCAAGCAAATGAACCTAAGAGCACTGTTAGATATTACATAATATTAATGATGTGAAATATTTAAGGTTATTTCCTATCATATATTCATACTAATAAATATATTTATTTATAGTTGTTCAGAGCTCTTTTTTATAATGTAATGATAAGGCTTTTGGCTTACATATGGTCTGTATAATAGAGAGATATTCTAAATAATTTCTTTTTTATTTTTTATAGTTGAAAATTCATGTTGCAGATATATGTATATATATATATATATTTTTTTAATTAAAAATACTATGAATCACAAGGCATACTTGAAAAGGTACATTTTAAATCAAAATTATGCTTGGAATAAAAGGCCACTGCTACTAAATTAAAAAATAAAATGTGTCTGAAGGTCAATCCAGACATTATTTATTCAAACCACACTGTTGGTTTTCAATTGTGTTTCCTCATTTTAATTCAGTGTTGGAGGAAATAGTGAACATTGAGAATAATATTAATTTATATCCACTTTTAAAATGCTCTAAGAAGAAATGTACATAAACTATAAAATAGATAGTCCTCATTCGATTTGCTGTTTATCTCTGATTTCCGTAATTTTTGTTTTAATAATATGTAGGAGCCAAGGACAGGTCATCTCAAGATGGACTACTTTGGCATGAAGATTATTTTGAGCTGAAGGCAGTTGAAGCCATGCAGGCTCAAAAGAAATTTAGCCCCTCCCAAAACTACATAGAAGAACCTAAATTGGGGGTCTTTTTCTGAATAAGTATTATTATCCGAAATAAATTTTATCTGAGTCACCCATCTGTATGGCAAGGCAAACATCTAATTACCAACATCTGCTGTTCTTATTGTCCTATAAGTTGCATTTTTTCCTTCTGAAGTCCCAGACTCCTACCAGCCCTTTCTCCTTAGTTCAGAATGACATATATACGTCATTTTGCCTCACTTTGGAATTTCCATGTGTGTGTGGATTCCTTCTATACATGACATTAAATTTTATTTTCTCCTATTAATCTGTCTCATGTCAGTTTGATTCTTAGTCCAGCTAGAAGGATATAGGAAATCTGAGAAAAATAAATAATGTGATGGAATTAAAACTAAATTAGGTGCTGGATATTAGGGAATGTAAAGACTTCTTAATCTGTACTCAGTTGAATTTCCATTATGAAGTTTGTTATATGCAAGATTGAAGAACTATACTGTATGCACATAATTTTGAGTGAGTAAATTTGTAGCACTGCTTCAGATGACAGTATGCTTCATATGCTCCATATGTACACACTAGACATTTAGATAAGGGGGACTGAACATTTAGTAGTTTATTTTCTCTAGGACTTCTCCAGAATTTCCAACAACAAAGTTTTCCAGGATGGGGGACGGGCAGGCAAGGAGGACAATCAGAACAAGTCAGATGGCACTGTGTTCAGAGGAAAGCAGAAAGAAAATAAAAGTAGAACTAAGTCAGTTAGAAAAGGAAGAATTTTTGTTAATCATAGTCACCCTGCTATATAATAGATCCTTGGAATTTATTTATCTTATAACTGGAGATTTGTGCCCTTTGACCAGGATGCTTTAATGTTCTCACTGTAACAATAATGTCAAAATGGTAATTATGTAAGGTAAAATATATCTTAACTAACATTGTTGTAGTAAAGATTTTGCAATATATAAGTGTATCAAATCATGTTGTTCACCTTAAACTTACACAATGTTATACATCAGTTACATCTTAATAAAGCTTGAAAATTCAACCAACCAAAAACCTTTTCATTATTATTTTTAGCATAGGATTATATTTTATATATTATTTTACCACTTTAGTTACAATTTCAAATGAAAGGAATTTCTTTATATCAATAAACATTTTATAGATAAAGGAAAAAAAATAATTATTGCTTTGTGGGTTGGAAGGGGCACTAGATACCAAGAATAAACATTGCATCCCACTTTTTGGATGCATGTCAGCACTGTTACAATGAAATATTACAGAGAAACACAACATCTTATAAATATTTGTGACCCATCCCTCCCCCCAACTTCTAAAGGGGAAGAATGGTTTTCTGAGAAACCACTTAGTCTTTACTAAGCAGACTAATGATTGAACAAACAATACATCAATACATGACAAAGTGTAAGAGATAAAAAGGGATGAAAAAGCAGAAACTTTCCCATAAGTGGAATATATAGAGGAGAAAAGAGGAAAAGAAGAGTAAATAAATTATTAGAAAAAGTACAGCACTGAAGAGAGTTATGTTTCTTTTTTTTTTAATATAATGCCTTATTCATCTCCTGACAGAATTCTACATTAAACTACTTTTCAAAGATTAAATGTCGAATTTACGCTTCTTTTAAATGTTGCACAATACTGGAACTGGCCTTAAGATGGCTCCTTGTACACTTGTGTTACACACGTGTAAAATGAAATATGTATGAACAGTTGACAGGCCAAAGAACAGAATGAGTTTAAAGAGTAACTAAGAGGCAGCCAGGCACAGAGAGCTGAATCATTTTACTAGATGGGAAGTTACCCTAATTGATAGTTATCCTGGCTGTCTGGAGTAGCCAGGTGCTACTCCACCTGAAGCCAGGTGCTTCAGCACCTAGGTGCTGAAGCTATGCAGCTCTCTTATCTCTTTCATGCCCAAACTTCTACAGTTCTTCTTGGGCTCTTAAAACCACAATGTAGGGGATCCCTGGATGGATCAGTGGTTTGGCACCTGTCTTTGGCCCAGGGCATGATCCTGGAGTCCCAGGATCGAGTCTCACATCAGGCTCCCTGCGTGGAGCCTGCTTCTCCCTCTGCCTCTCTCAATCTCTCTCTCTCTCTCTCTCTCTCTCTCTCTCTCTCTCTGTCTCTCATGAATAAATAAATAAAATCTAAAAACAACAACAACAACAACAACAAAAATCCACAATGTATTACTATTTGACTTTTCTGTATCTTAATATGTGTCCTCATAATGTATCTCATAGTGTTATTCTCTATTTTAGGAAAACAAAAAAGAAAAAGAGAAAGAAAGAAAAGAAAGAAAGAAAGAAAGAAAGAAAGAAAGAAAGAAAGAAAGAAGAAAGAAAAGAAAGAAAGAAAGAAAGAAAGAAAGAAAGAAAAGAAAAGAAAAGAAAAGAAAAGAAAGAGAAAGAAAGAAGGAAAGAAGGAAAGAAAGAAGAAAGAGAAAGAAGAAAGAAAGAAAGAAAGAAGAAAGAAAGAAAGAAAGAAAGAAAGAAAGCAAGCAAGCCTAATAAAATAGTTATATAGTTATGCTACTTCATAATGAAGTAAAATTTGGATTTTTTTCAGTCATTCAAAGATATGGTACTTTTGGAATATAATGTTGTAAATACACAGGATTTTCCAAAAGTCTAGAATATTTTACAGAAGGTTTGGTCAAAATTAACTTTGTGGCTGTTAATTTTTCTTATAGACTCTGTTCATTGTACTGAATATTAATGTTTCTATGTCAAATACCATTTTGGTCTCACCAAATAAGATCATGAGCTAACAATATACTGCGGGTGTCTATACGCAGTTTCAAAGAAAGAAAATTCTGAATGATCAGATCAAATCCTTTGCTTTTTTTTTCTGGTAATATAATGAAATATAATATAATCATTTGAGATTCCTGAGTGATCTGAACTTTAGTTTCAGAAATAATTAAATAACTGTTTTACTTTAAAAGATAAAAAAGCTGGAGCACCTGAGTGGCTCAATTGCTAAGTTAAGTGTCTGACTCTTGGTTTCATCTAAGGTCATGAGTCATGATACTGAGCCCCACATGGGGCTTCCTGCTTAGGAGGGAGTCTACTTGAGATACTCTCTTTCTGCCCACCTTTACTATCTCTGTTTCTCTAAAATAAATAATCTTAAAAAATGGTAAGAAAGCTAATAATTAATTTTAAGTCAGTTATTCATAGTGTTGATGTTTTATTTACAAGTACTTGAAATGTAATGGAAATATATGTAATAAAACTATAATATTTTAAATAAGAATCTATTTTTGATATTTGTATTTAAAAATACTGATATGAATGAAAGAAAGTATTGAAATAGCTCATATATCTCCACTCAACTAACAAGCAATGCCCTATTAATAAATACCTAGACTTCTCTGAGCTGAACTAAAATGAAGTGATTGCCTAACATACCTATTAAAGCCAAATCAGTCAAATTCAAAAAGTATTTCAGAAAATTCATGATATATACTTTTTTCTCATATGCTTATAGGTAGAGCTCACCTATTTTTTTCCTATACCTTCACCCACTATACTTTTTTTAAAATTTTTCCCACCACTGTATTTGTTTTATGGCTCAGTGGTTTGTGTTTCTTTTTTTTTTCCACCTCAGTAAGTATACTTTCATGGCAGAAATTTTAACCTTTTTTATCCCCAATACCTTCATAGTTTCCATTGTCTTTGGATCTAATGAAATTGCAGATATTCTTTTTAAAAAAAAAAAAGATTTTATTTATTTTTTCATGAGACAGAGAGAGGGAGAGGCAGAGACACAGGCAGAGGGAGAAGCAGGCTCCATGCAGGGAGCCTGATGTAGGACTCGATCCCGAGACTCCAGGATCACGCCCTGGGCCAAAGGCAAGTGCTAAACTGCTAAGCCATCCAGGGATCCCCCAAATGCAGATATTCTTAAGAGAGACTGATTGCTCTTATTGCAACCCTCTAGAATGAAAACAGTTACTATGCTCCATATGCCATCCAGTTGGCTGAGATGGTTGTGTTCTACATAGCCACTGGAATGTATCCAAACTAATACCTTACAGAGATGAAAGGAAACAAGGGTGAGAGAAGATGAGATGATAAGCAAATTGGACAGTTGGACAGAGACAGTTGAATTGGTATAACTATGAAAGGGAGGGGGTGTTTGAAATAATTTTGTGTAATTTTGAAGTAATTACAGTAATCTAGAAAGAAATCACAATGCACTGGTGATGAGACAGAGATTGATGAATTAAAAAATTGAGGAACAATGGGACACCTAGATTGTTCAGCTGGTTAGTGTCCAACTGGGGATTTCAGCTCAGGTTGTGATCTCAGGGTTATGAGATCAAGCCCTGAGTTGTGCTCCATGCTGAGTATGGAGCCTGCTTAAGATTTTCTCTCTCCTCTTCCCTCAGCCCTCTCCCCCACTACTCATGTGTGCTCTCTCTCTCTCTTTCTCTTTCTAAGAAAAGAAAAGATCAAAGAAACTAAGGAACAAGAGATACAAAACCTCTGATGCTGTTGATGTCAATTGGATTTAATATGGACAGCTTAATACCTTTGTAAAATTAATGATTTATTTTCAATTCTAATAGCTGTCAATTTATGAATCAATATTTTTGAAAAGATACTTTTAGAATCACTTCCTTTAGAGTTGCCAAGATTATATTTATCTGTTTCTCATACAATACCAGTATTGGAATCTGACACACAGAAAAAAAGCACATCTTACTAAATCCCTATTTGGATTTAATATGGACAGCTTAATACCTTTGTAAAATTAATGATTTATTTTCAATTCTAATAGCTGTCAATTTATGAATCAATATTTTTGAAAAGATACTTTTAGAATCACTTCCTTTAGAGTTGCCAAGATTATATTTATCTGTTTCTCATACAATACCAGTATTGGAATCTGACACACAGAAAAAAAGCACATCTTACTAAATCCCTATTTGGATTTAATATGGACAGCTTAATACCTTTGTAAAATTAATGATTTATTTTCAATTCTAATAGCTGTCAATTTATGAATCAATATTTTTGAAAAGATACTTTTAGAACACTTTTTGAAAAGATACTTTTAGAATCACTTCCTTTAGAGTTGCCAAGATTATATTTATCTGTTTCTCATACAATACCAGTATTGGAATCTGACACACGGAAAAAAAGCACACTACAATACAAAAAAAGCAAACATATTAAAGAGGAATTAGCTTTAAGAAGCTCTGACAGATGCAAAGAGCTTCACACACATTGCTCTGTGATGTTTAACATATGTTGTCAATTAAAAATTACTTAAGAAATATTTAGCAAGATGGATCTATCACATTTGAAGTTTGTGGAAATAGTTTTTGCATATTGTTTTATTCTACTTTTACAAATTTAACTTAAAAAAGCAAAGTTTATTTGCTCAAGTCATGCCTTAATTATTTCTTTGGAAGATGTATTTTTTGATATTTGTTTTTCATAGGTGGTAAATACATTTCCATTACCATTGCATGACTGACGCTACATAAAATATTTCACATGATGAAATAAGAGGTGTTTATTTCCATTAAAATTTATTAATACTCATAATATTTAGCAAGATGGATCTATCACATTTGAAGTTTGTGGAAATAGTTTTTGCATATTGTTTTATTCTACTTTTACAAATTTAACTTAAAAAAGCAAAGTTTATTTGCTCAAGTCATGCCTTAATTATTTCTTTGGAAGATGTATTTTTTGATATTTGTTTTTCATAGGTGGTAAATACATTTCCATTACCATTGCATGACTGACTGTACATAAAATATTTCACATGATGAATTAAGAGGTGTTTATTTCCCATTAAAATTTATTAATACTCATAATTAACTTTATTTATAACCTAATTATTTCCTGAGAGTGGAGACTTCATGCTATTTGAAAAGTATTGTTGAGATACACACACACACACACACACACACACACACACACATATATCTATGATATATATTTACTTATTGCTAGAATAGATGTTGAATAAATACTGACAGAATGAATCAACACCAGTTTTGATATATAATCCTGGAGAAACATGTCAACTGCTAACATGTAAAAAGACAGACAAACACAGTAATTATGAGACCAAATAAAACAGTTATAATCTCCACATGCCTCCAACTTTTTCAATGAGTGTTTGTAAATAGGTGTTTGTAAACCCAGATGGAATACTGAGTCATTAAACTGTTTGGTACACATGGATTAGTGATGAATAGATTTATTTCCACATCCTTTTTTTTTTTTTCATTTATCCAGTGGATGTGTTGGGTATCCTAGGTGTGCAAGAAATTCTCTTGAGTACTGCGGATAGACTGGAAACTGTCTCTTCTCATATGTCTATCTATCCATCCTTTGGCCGCTTTATCATTTCTGTCCTATATTAAGTTATGCCTGCATATCTAACAACATGACATAACTAGTGAAGTTTCCCCAGGAAGAGTTTCAGTCCATTATGAAGCACTCAATTTCTCTGTTTGTAAAGGGCTAGTATTGACATTTTAATTTTACTATGAGAAAGTCACATAGGGTATTGATTAGTGTCAGAGAACAGATACTCAAAACAAATACAGATCATTGGTGCTCAGTCTTGAAATCAACTACTTTTTAGAACTATTCATATTGTAGATAAGAAAGCAAAGAAAAAACAAAAAGAAAGGGGTAAGGAGGAAGGGAGAGAGAGAAGATAGGAAGAAGGGAGGAAGGGAAGAAGGGAGGGAGCAGAGAAAGGAGGGAGGAAGGAAGGAAAGAAGGAAGGAAGGAGAAGCAGTAGTCATTTTGATATGTCTGTAGAACAATAAATTATTTTGACTCTTGTCACTTCTCCTATATTTTTAAATACCACATTTGAAAACCTTGGTAAGTAGGTTTTATATTTATTGTAAATACCCTCTTTTTCCAACAAGTTATAATTAATATGGTTTTGAGTTTCCAGGTAAAACTTTTCTTGGTTAATTACTAATATTTTAATTATTTTAACATAGTTTCTAATACAACATGTGCCCAGGCTCCCTCTGAATCTCCTTTATTCCTTAATTTGTGAATTGACAATTTTCAAGGGGACAATTTAACTCAAAAATGATAATTTAAAAATGTCAATAAAAAAAGTCAATAGATTTATGTATTCATAACTTCCTTTATGCATTGTTTCCTATCTTTACCACATAATTCCACTTTGAAATATGAACACAGTATTGTTTTGGAAAATAAGATCCTATGCTTATTTAGAGATTAGAAGCTTCCCTTCACCTTTTATTGAAATTGCTTGTTTTCTAATCAGATGCAATCTTAAGTATCAAGTATATTCTTATTTTAGTGAAATTGATGAAAATAAATCTGTGAACACTTTTTTGGTATTCTTCATCCTCCTTTATTTTTAGATTGTGATACAAATGTCTTTATATTAAAACTAAAGTGAAGTTACCATAGAGGTATATGTAAGTCATCAAATAGCAAAAGACCAAGCATTAGTATGTAATCTCTCTTAGATATGAGAAAATAAATGTAATGATTGGTAACATCTATCATTTAGTGCGTGTGTGTGTGTGTGTGTGTGTGTCCATGTCCATCTCTTGATACATGTGAAAAAACTTTGTCAGGTGTTTCCTCCACTAGTTTTATTTTGAGCTCAGTTCTCTATCAAGTCCAGTAGCAAAAAAATCTTCAGGAACAAAACTGCAGTGCAATACTTTGAACTTTCATTATTTTTATTGAAAAAAATCTGAATTTCATTTTTTTTCACTTGCCAGTCTAGATATCTAACAAAAAGTGAGAGTTTATAGCAGCAGAGAAGTGGCTGAGTAGGCAATGACAGCTGAGGTTAAAATAAATAGATTTCCCATACAAGATCTGGAGCTGTCAACACTGTCAGTCTATACTCATGATAAGCACACCACTCTAAACCTTTGGCAAGACTTTTTCAGCCTTCTCCAACTTTGTTTAATCTCACAGTGCTTCATATAGCTCAGTCTGTCTGCAGCAATGTGCAACAAGTACAATGACTGTTTCTACTCTAAAAATGTGGAGACATTGCTTTCCTACTATCATAGAAATTCAAATAATCCTATATACCCCAAGGGACCTCATGGAGACTCCCTCAGAGTGTAATACTATCCCCTTTGATGTTAATAACTATAATGTTTAAAATATAGAAATAATTTGTGCAATAGATGCTCTTCAGCTGCCAGTACATGGATGAGTTTTTGTGTAACATTTTATTTGTTTTAATTATGCTCATGACCGTAAACTCAATTTTGAGGATACAGTCTTTTCAACTTACTCTCTCTAGTACTTAGAACCTAAGAATATAATACATATTTGTGTGAGTTTTCTCAGAAACAGACCTAGAGGCAAGCATTCGAGTACAAGGATCTATTTGGAATGTACACCAGTCACTGGCAAAGAGTGAGGAAGTAAGTCCATCTAAAGGAAGGCAACAAATAAAATGTAAGTTTCAAAGCCAGCTTTGGAAAGTCAGAACTATTTCTGCACGGAAAACATAGAAAATGTTTTTTAGAGTTACTGCATTTATAAAGGAACTAACTGGGGGATTTGTATATTGTCTCCAGTAAGATAATGGTTGAGGCTACTCTCTGCTCTGCAAATGCCCTTCAGAGAAACATTTCAGTCAAAAAGATGCAGATTCTAGGTGTAGGGAGTCCTTAGTGAACACTGAAAATGTAAGGCTTGAGTATGGGCTAGGGTTTTGGCTGTCTTTGGTATTCTTGATCTTCACAGTCTTAAAACTCCCATTCAATCATCTTTAGTTTTTAAATCCATAAAGAATCCAGTGCAGTCACTACCAAGTCTACATTGCTGTACCAAGTCTCCATCATTTATTAGTGGGATGAAACAACTTGTTTGGAATGGGTTCAAAAGCAAATTGGAGGGAAGTAAAAACAAGGTAATCAGTGGTTCCACTCTTTCTTTTAGTGAAGAAAAGCAAAGATTTAGAATAGTGACTTTAAGAATTGGAATAAAGACTAATATATTTTATATGAATGAGGAAAATTACCCCATGTTGATATGACAATGAGAATTATCTAAAAGAATGAAAAAATAATGACGCCAAAGAAAGAGGGAAGAATTTAGTGAAGGAATCATTATAATACTGGTGGAAAGTTTTGCTTTTGTTAGTTTTGACCATTAGTACAGAATAACAGAAAAGAAGGCAGGATGTATAATCACAGATACAGGTAAATGAGTGGTGGTAGGTGTATGTCGGAGTTCTCCAGAGAAGACTTTAATGTTTGAATGTAATGGTGACTGACCTTATTAGTGTTGGATTCATCTTCTTAAGAATCTTAAGGCTTCCTGGACCTGGATGTTTGTTTCCTTCCCCACATTAGGGACATTTTCAGCCAATGTTTCTTAAATTACCTTTTCTGCCCCTTTCTCCCTCTCTTCTTCTGGGACCCCAATAATGCAAATATTATTCTGCTTAATGTTGTCGTATAAAGTTCGCTTTAGCTACCTTCACTTCTTTTAATTCTTTTTCTTTTTTCTCTTCTGTTTGGCTGAGTTCCATTGCCCTGTTTTTGAAATCACTGATCCTTTCTTCTGCTTCATCTGGACTGTTGTTGAATCCCTGTTCAATTACTGTATTCTTCAGCATTATGACATCTTTTTTGGTACTTTATTGTTTTCTATTTCTTTGTTGAAATTCTCACTATGTTCATCTATTCTTTTTCTCAAGTTCAGTAATCATCTTTATGATCATTATTTTGAACTCTTCATCGGGTGAATTACTTATCTCTATTTCATTGATTTTTTCCTGAGATTTTAACTTGTTCTTCATTTGGAACACTTTCCTCTGTTTCATCATTTTGTTTGAATCTCTGTGTTGTTTCTTGTACTAGGCAAAACAGCTACTTTTCCCAGTCTTGAAGTAGTAGCTGTGTGTAGGAGATAAAAATTATCTTTTTTCCTTGCCCTACTCTTGGTTGTCACTAGAACTTTTGTGATTGTCTAAGCAGCCTAATTTATTCTTGATAGTTCCAGTTGTTGAGGGTATGCTCAGACCTGTCAGTGTTCCAAAGGGAGGGATCTCAGTCAGCACCTAGTTTCAGACTGACTGAAGGCCAGATGCTTAGGCAACAGCTTTTAAAGTATGGGAATATATAGAGCCTGTGGTTCACAATTATAAACCTAGAGAGCCTCTCAACCAGGTGATCTGAGCAACAAACATAAAAATTGGGACTTTAGATGACTTGTATAAGCTACTTTCTGGGAGGTACCAGAGAGCTGTAGTGAGGCTGAGAGCACAAAGATGGTGCCCCTGGCCCACAGTTCCCTGAGAGTACCTCCATATCCTTTATAGAGTTGTGGCAAACTTGAAGTCTAGAACTCCAGGACAAGTAAATAGGACTATTTCACAGAAAGAAGGTGTGTGTTTCAGTCAGCTGTCTGTCCTTGGGGTGGTAGCCTGCCAAAAAACGCTCTCTCCAATTATTACAGTTCTGTGGCACCCAGGAATGCAGACCTCCCTGGCACCTGAGCCAGGTGATCCACAAGGATCCCCTGTGAACTGTGTGTGCTTGCTGGCTTTAGTGAGAAAGCAAGGGAGCACAGAATCAGAACACACTCAGTAGTTTTCTCAGGGTTTTAAGAGGGCACAAGACCAGTACTATTGAGATGGAGAAAGAACACATAAATGGGTACCTGCCATTGCCTCTGTCTCTGGAAAGTCTCAATAGGCCCCTGTCTCTCCAGCAGATGGTTTAAGCTTATAAAGTTAATCTTCACATGTAGTCTCGGAACTTTTCAAAGTGCTGCTTTGTGCTAATTGTTGGAATAAGTCAGTTTGCACATGAGCCGTTAAAAAGCAGTATCTCAGTTCCCTGGGTTTCCTGGACATGAACCTCACACATTTTCAAATGTAGATATTTTAGGGGTTCATCTCCCTGTTACAGGTCCCAGGGTGCTGATGTGGGGCACAAACCTCTCCTCATGGAGAAACTCTGGATTTGTGAGATTCCATCCAGTTGTAGTTTGCTGTGCCAAGGGTGGGGTTTTTCGTGAGACTGTATCTTTGCCTCTCTTACCCATTTCTGTGTAGCCCCTTTACCATTTGTTATGAAGGAGCTGTTCAACCAGCTTCCCAGTCTCTTTTTTTTTAGAGAGAATTTTTATATGTACATTTAGATTTGATGTGTCTGTGGGTGGAGGGAGTTCAGTATCTCCAAACACCACCATCATGCAACACCTCCAAAAAGGTTGTATTTTTTAATGTTAATACCATGCCTTAGTTCTTTAATAACACTTGATAACCAGTCCCATTCTAGTTTCTTTGATTGTTTAAAAGATTCTCCCTGCACTCTTGTTTTGTTCTAATCAGAATTTGAATGATATCCTTGCATTCCACTTGGTAATTATGTTAAGTCACTTTTATTTAAAAGAATAAACTTTCTAGGTCTTTTAAGTGGACAGAACTAAGAAATGCTACTTATTTGTTTAAGTGAATTCTTCCTTACTATTACACAACTTTCACTGAACTATTTTTTAATACCTATATCTATTTTAACTTACATTATACATTTTTGTTCCTTAAAAATGTTGATGCAGTTGCTTATTTGCTTTATCTTAAAAAATACCTACAATAATTTTGAAATAATACCAATAGTACAACTAAAACAGATGATTGAATGAAGTTGGTTTCTTTCTCTGTTTTTAAAGATTTTATTTATTTAGAGGAGAGAAAGAGAGAGAGAGAGAGCAGACAAACAGGTGGGGAGTGAGCAGAGGGAGGCCCTGATGAGCTTGGAGTCCATGGTCCCCATCCCAGGACCCTGAGCCCATGACCTGAGCCCAAGGCAGATGCTTAACTGACTGAGCCACCCAGGCACACCTAAAATTTAAGATTTCTTTGTTATTCTTTTTGTCCTTAGAATTAATCTCATTAGATACATTTAGTCAAATACTTGGTCTTAATGTCACTTGGAAATACTTTTTTTCTGCATGGTCATGCCACAAATTGATACTAAAATAGGATAGTTTGTTTCAGATTGATTTCACTTAGGGGGAACTGAATATTCTTTTCAAAGATCCAATTTTATCTTTCAATTATGGATAGCACCTACATAATACTAACATTAAAAAGTACCTAAGAGAAATCTCATTTCCATCTCTAGCCTCTCTAATATGTACTCTCCCTCTTCCTGTAAGTGGCAGCTTTATTTGCATTTGCTTTTCCCCTTCAGCTGTTTCTTTATTTTATTCAATAGAAGTATATACAATAATCCCATCCTATATATAAATTTTGTATTCATGTATATGCTTGATCCTATATATAAATTATATATATAATGTACATTTTTAAATTATACATATTATTACATTTTCAAAAAATGTAAGGGCATAGTCTATGTGTATGTGTGTGCACGTATTTCCTTCCTCCTTTTGTAAACAAAGAAACATATTCTCTTTTTTATCAACAATATGTTCTAGATATAATTCCTTATGACTATTTGATAATATAATCATTTTTTGCAAATATGTATACATATCATTCTATAGTTAAAGGAGTATATTAAACTAATTATATATGGATGAACATGTTGGTGTTTTCTGGTTTGGTATATTTTAAAAATTGATTTGCCTTGTCCATAAATTGTATTTTGTCTGTATATTTAGGATAATAAATAAGATTATTGGTTTAGGGGTCCCTGGGTGGCGCAGCGGTTTGGCGCCTGCCTTTGGCCCAGGGCGCGATCCTGGAGACCCGGGATCGAATCCCACATCAGGCTCCCGGTGCATGGAGCCTGCTTCTTCCTCTGCCTGTGTCTCTGCCTCTCTCTCTCTCTCTGTGACTATCATAAATAAATAAAAATTTAAAAAAAAATTTTAAAAAAAAGATTATTGGTTTAAAAGGTAAATGACTATAAAATTATGGTAAATATTGCCAAAATCCTCTCCAGTTTGTTGTACAATTTTGCTCTCCCACAAGCAAAGTATGTTGTTTATAGACTTGTTAACAGAGTCTGTTATCCAGTTTTTAAAATTTGTTGTCATTCTGGTGTATAAAAAGTGCCTTTTAAATTTTTAAAATGTATTTTAATGACTACTACATTTTGTTATCTGGAATTTATCTATTTCCATCCTTTGTCAGTTTTTCTGTTACATTGCTAATTTTATTCTTCACTTTTAGTTGACCCATTAGATTGTGATGTAAGTTGATACCAGTTTTTGATTTGTTTTTCACTTAGCTTATTGCATTTTTCTTCAATTTTTTCCCTGTAGTGAAATTTATTAAGCTATTTTTATATCTGGGTTTTGTGTAAGAGTTTAAGAACTTTTCTTCAGTCTCCAACCACAAATGCACTTAAACGTTATCACTATTACTTATTTTTGCAATTTTCGTCTTTCAATTGGAATTTTTAATTATTTAGAGTGTGCAGAATAGATCCAATTTTGTCATCTAAACAGTATATATGGATATCAAATTCTCTCAATAGCAATTTTTAAAAGGCAAATTTTTCATACTTACTTAATATGCCAACCTTGAGTATACTTCCTTTCCATAGTTGTTCCATATTCTGGAGTTTCTTTTTTATATTGATCATTCCACCTATTTCTATACCACAACATTGTTCTGATTATAAAGGTTTTATAAAATGTTTTAATAACTGACTGGTACTGCTAATTAATTCCATCAAGATTTTATTTTTCAGAACTATCCAGACTATTCTTATTTTATGTTCCTACAAACTTTATATTTGTATTACCTAGATCTAAAGATAAAAAAGTCACTTTTATTAGCATCATGTTACATTTACTAAATTAGAAAAAAAACTAAGTATAGTTAGTGTGTTCTAGATTATCAAAAATATAGCTTTTCTTTCCATTTGTTTGTCTTTTTTTTTGCAAATTTCAAGAAGGTTTATAATTTTCTTTCATGTCGATTTTGCACAAATTATAACAGATTTATCACCAGATATTTTATTTTACTTTATGCTATATATGTTAGGTTTTATCTTATATATCTTGTTTTAGATGTTATTATATATATTTAGATAACATTTATATATTTATATATACATCTATATAATTTTATAATTTTTATTATGTATTATATATGTAACTAAATATACAACTGTATTTGTTTTATATGTTACTTATTAATGAATTACTTGATCTTGTGAAATTAGTTTTCAGTTGCCTCCTTCAGGATGTACAGATATACAGACATATATGAAAAGGGAGATAGATTTGTCACTATTTTTTTTTCTAATTTTACACCTATAGTTTATTAGTCTAATTATTTTGACAAGTGCCACCAATACTTGCTGATTAATGAAAGTATTGGAATTCCAGATTTGTTCCTGATTTTATCAAGTTAAATATAGTGCTGAATTTTGGGGTGTCAATCTCTTTCTGTTTATCATTTTCACTTCTGTCATCTATTATCTTTCTAATCATCATGATAAGGAAGTACATACCTAATTTCTAGATGCTTTATCACAAATCCTTGTTCTCACTGTAAATTTCCTTTTTGGTATCAAAGGAAATAATCCAGTTTTTTTTTCTTTATTTCTATGTGTATGATGAATTTTACTTTTGTATTTTTGATATCTTATTTAAATTCAATTTGCCAACATGTAGTATAACACCCAGTGCTCATCTCATCAAGTGCCCTCCTTAGTGCCCATCACCCTGAGTATGATGAAATTTATTAATAGTTTCTATCTATTGAAATTTCCTTGCAATCCTTTAATAAATTTCGTATAAAAGACATTCTTCTAGAATTGTACTCATCTTACTATACTCTTCAGTTCTCTTGATTTTCTGTCCTAAGAATTCAGACTATTTTGTGCACTGCAAATAACCACCATTCAGAATATTGTAAGATACATAATAGGTACTCCTTAAGTACTCATTGAATGGATGACTATCTGAAAGCATTCGTTTTGTCTTAGTTTCATGAGTAATACTTGTCAGCTTTTCAATGCCAGCTTTAGTTCAAAGGATGTTGATATTATTATTGAAAGCTCATTTAGCTTAAAATAACCCAATAATTTAAAATAAAACAAACCATTTAGTCTTAAAATTAATGAACTCAGGCAATTCATTTATTTGAATAATGGTTGAACTAATAAAATTTTTTTCAAAGCCTTTTCTTGATACCAATCTCTTCAAATTATTCTATTTCCCACCTACTACTAATGCTCTAGTTTGGAACCCGGATATGATTTACTTTTTCCCTCTTTACGTATCCAACACATCCTTCTGTTATTCTCTCTGTTCTCACAGATGCTTATGGATTTTAAACTTTGTTCTTCATAAGCTTGCTTATTATTTGTGTAAGAATAAATGGTGTATTTTTATCACATGCCTTATCGGCATTTGGCAAGAAGCTTATATTTTTTTGTTTCTTTTGATACGTTAATGTTATTGATTTAATTTCAAACTTTTCAAATATTGAATGCATTTCATTTAAGTTTGGTGGAGTTCTGGATCAGGCTATAAAACCTGGCTTATGGTGAATTTCTTCATGTCTCAATGAATTACACTTGTTAGCATTTTGTTCAGATTTACTATCAATGTTTATAAATAATATTGATCGCTCATTTTTATTTCCATTTTTTATAGTATTTTAATATGTAAATTATATTTATGCTTTTATTTTCAAATTACTTTTATGAAATTATAATATATTTGATTTTAGATAATTTAGAAATTTCTAATAGTTAAACATTGATAAATATTGTTTTTGTTTGCTTTTTAAATTTAAACCCACTTAATTAACATATAGTATATTAGTAGTTTCAGAGGTATAGGTCAGTGACTCATCAGTTGTAAAAACCACCCAGTGCTCATTACATCACATGCCCATCACCCTATTACCCCCTCCCTTCATCCTCACCCCCTATAGCAACCCTCAGTTTGTTTCCTATGGTTAAGAGTCTCTTATGATTTGTCTCCCTCTCTAATTATGTCTTTTTTTAATTTTTTTTATTTTTAAAGTTTTTTTTTTAAATTTTTATTTATTTATGATAGCCACACACACACACACACAGAGAGAGAGAGAGAGAGAGAGGCAGAGACATAGGCAGAGGGAGAAGCAGGCTCCATGCACCGGGAGCCCGACGTGGGATTCCATCCCGGGTCTCCAGGATCGCGCCCTGGGCCAAAGGCAGGCGCTAAACCCCTGCGCCACCCAGGGATCCCCTAATTATGTCTTGTTTCATTTTTCCCTCCCTTCCTCTAAGCTCCTCTGTTTTGTTACTTAAATTCCACACATGAGTGAAATCATTTGAGAATTGTTTTTCTCTGATTGATTTATTTTGCTTAGCATAATGTCCTCTAATTCCATCCACGTCTTTGCAAATGGCAAGTTTTCATTTATCTGATGGCTGAGTAATATGTATACGTATATATGTGTATATACATATATATACATTCCACATATTATTTTTTGAATATATATATATATATATATATATATATATTTAGGTTTCACCATGTGTACACATACAATTATACTTCAAGGAAAGCAATAGAATGATAGACATTGTAGAAAGGTTTTGGATATATATATACATTCCACATATTATTTTTTGAATATATATATATATATATATATATATATATATATATATAGGTTTCACCATGTGTACACATACAATTATACTTCAAGGAAGGCAATAGAATGATAGACATTGTAGAAAGGTTTTGGATAGAAATTGACCAAGTACGTTGCTACTTTAGTTACAAAGGAAAAAATCTCAAGAGGTGGCTATTTGGTCTACAATATGAATGATTAAAGTTGGAATGGTTGAGAAACAGAAATTTACCCAATGTAACTGGAGCTCTGAAAGAGGAAGAACATAGGAATCATATGCTCAGGTCAGTCCATGGAGGACCTAAATGTGACAATAGAGTTTAGCAATCCATTTTTCCACCCTAAACCTAATACTAATCTCTTACCGTATCTGAAATCTCAACTGTAATTTAGAGCCCATTTACTTTGGTCTAATAAACATAAAAATTCCTTATTTAATATAGTCAACATGAACATACCAGTTAGACACTTAGATGTATTATGTGGCATTCTGTTGTTTTCAGGTAAAAACTAAATAAAACAATTGCTACATTTTGAAATTCCCACAAGGAGATTATTATCTTGCTTTCCAGCTTCATCTTTGTATTTTAACCATGTCTTATTTGCTGGTGCTTCATTGCCATACCTCGACACACTTTGTACTTTCTTTGATCAGATTTGTTGATAAGCAAAGTCGATACCTTTATGAGTTTTTTTTTTTCCAAATGTTTAGTTTTTTAGAGGGCTTTAAAACATTGATGGTAATCTTTGACAAGGGTGTCAAGATAAACAAAAAGAAAAGGATACTCTGTTCAGCAAATAGTGTTGGGAAAACTGGATATCAACATGTGAAAGAATGAAAGTAGACCGTTATCTTACACCACGCACATAAATCAACATAGGATGGATTAAAATGGATTAAAGATTTAAACATAAGACCTAAAACTGTAAAACTCCTAAAGAAAAGCATAGAGGAAGAGCTTCTTGGCATTAGCCTCAGCAATGATTTATTTACTATGACACCAAAAGCACAGGCCATAAAAGCAAAGATAGATAATAGCAACTATATTAAACCAAAATGCTTCTGCAGAGGAAAGGGAAAATCAACAGTATGAAAATGAAGCCTATAGAATGGGAGAAAATATTTGTAAACCATATATCTGATTAGGAGTTAATATCCAAAAGATATAATAAAACTTCTGTAACTCAATAGTAAAAAACTAAATGATCCAATTAGAAAAAAGATGAAGGACTTGAATAGGCATTTCTCCAGATATATAAATGCCCAGAAGTATATGAAAATATGTCCAACATCAGTAATCATTTAGAAAATGTAAATCAAAACCATAGTGACATACTACTTCCCATTTGTTAGGATGGCATGTTACAAAAAGAAGAAGGTGAAGAATTTTGATTCTTGTGCACTGTTGGTGGGAATGTAGAAGATGTATCTGCTATGGAAAAGTATGGAGGGTCCTCAGAAAATTAAAAGTCAAATGACCATATTACTGGGAAATCCTACTTTGGGGTATATACGAAATAGTTGAAATCAGGATCTTGAAGAGATATTTGCACTCTCATGTGTATACCAGCATTATTCACAGTACCCCAAAACATGCAAATAATTAAATATCCATCCGCAGATGAATGGATAAAGAAAATTTATTATATACATACAATGGAATATTATTCAGCCTTAAAAAAAGAAGGAAATTCTGTCATAATCAACAGCATAGATGAACCTAGGGGTCCTTATGCTACGTGAATTAATTTGTCATAGAATGACAGTACTGCATGATTTCACTTATGTGAGATAACTAAAAAAAAAATTGAAATCATAGAAATTGTCAGTAGAATGTTGGTTGCCAGGAGCTGGAAGGAATATGAAACAGGGAATTGTTCAATAATTATAATGTTTTAGTTGTACATGATGAATAAGTTCTAGAGATCTCCCATAGAAAAGTGTGCATATAATTAACATAAATATAATTTAGTACCGTACACTTAAACATTTGTTAAGAGGAAAGTTCTGTAAGAATTCTTCCCATAAATAAAAAAGAAAAAACGAGAGGACCCAGAGGAAATTTTTGAAGGTGACTGATATATTTATTACCTTGGTTGTGATGATTTCACCAGTATATGCATATCTTCAAACTCATACATTAAATATGTCTAGTTTTTTTATATTATACCTCAAGAAGGCTGTTTAAAACAGAAATAAGATTGGCCAAATGGGTAAAAATAAGTAATTTATGGACATCTAGTATTAATTCTGTGGTAAACTTTAGTTCTGGAAACCTCCCAATACGAGGAACAGTGATTTTCCAAATGAATTTATTGAGTACAAAACCATGTACTGAAGATTCAACTCTCTGTCTATATTCTGTATCTATCGTATCTGTCATCTATCTATCATCTATTTATATATCTATCTATCTATCTCTTTTTATCTACTCATGTAAATAAAAGGATCTCTGCATTTTGACAAATTTACCACCAGGTTTGGGGAACTAAACATGCTTCAGAAAGATCGAACCATGTTGCAGTGTACAGCTTCATCCCTCTTTCTCACTCTGTGTCTTTTGCAGACCATAATCTGTTCATTTATTTATTTCTTTTTTTAAAGATTTTATTTATTTATTCATGAGAGACACAGAGAGAGAGAGAGAGCGGCAGAAAAACAGGCAGAGAGAAGCAGGCTCCATGCAGGGAGCCCGAGGCGGGACTTGATCTTCAGGATCATTTCCTGGGCTGAAGGCGACACTAAACCACTGAGCCACCTGGGCTGCCCCAGTCAGTTCATTTACAAGATATATTATTTACTTGACATGCCATCCCTGCTGACAGGTTTAAGCTCTTTCTTCTACCTTTTTTCCTTTCATGTATCATAGTGGCAAACTCCTGATCAGTCATCAGAAATGAGTTCAAATGTAGCATTCAGAGGGAATCTTTCCCATGTTACACCTACATATTGTCTCTCCTTCCTTTGCCTACCTATTGTTTACAAAAATATTGTACATCTTTATCTTTTTAACTCTCTTTTATGTTTGTGAGCCCATTAAGGACTGAAATACAATAACTTCATCTTTATTTTCCTTGTTATAAATGACAACAGAAATATGTATACATACATATTGTTATAAATGACAACAGAAATATGTATACATACACGTACATACACAAATGAGGTAAATTATACTTCAGAATGAAGGTAAGAACTGTACATTACATTTTCTTTATATAGCATATTACTCTTCCCATAATGCCTTTTCCTCTGTAATTTTCCTGTTCCTATAGTTCTCAGACATGAGTGTATATTTGAATCATCTGCAAAGCTTTTAAAAAGATATTTAAAATAGATATTTCTGGCCTTTACTATGAAGAGTTAAATTGTGAGTTTGAACCAGGCACCCTAGATTATTGTGAAGCAGGCAGTCCACAGATAACATTTTGAGAATCATGTATAGGCTACACTAAACATTTTAATGTATGTGGGACTCCATTGAAGCATAAGATAAAATAGGCCATGTATGTTAAGCCAAAATAGTGTCAGATTAATTTAGACTACATTTTTAATGAAGCTTTTGTGGAAATGCTCTTGCACCACTAGGTGTCATTGTTAATGTCTCATTCATTTTGTGATAAATTGTATGTGAAATTTTCCTTCTCTTTGTATCTAGACTTCACATTCATGAACGGGGAGAATTAATTCTATAATTCTGGACAAAACAGAACAGAATATTTTCACATGCATAAATACTTTCTTGTATTCTTTTATTTTTCCAATAAACCTCAAATTCCTTTGTTCTTGGTTATGTCAATAAAAGGCGAGTGAGCTTTGATACCTCTGAAACCAAATATGCCAAGGTAGGGAACTGTGTGTGACTAGAGCTGATGCCTTCTACTCTGTGACATATCAAGTGAAAACCTTTCTGCCTGTCTATCGATCTACACATTTAGACAGCTTTGACAAGCATGCTATTTTAGCAAGAAACAATACAAAGTGCAGAAAAAAACAATCTTCATTGTATTTAAGCCTCAGGTTTCTCTGGGCTTCAAGCCTGAGGGAATTGCATTCTTTTTCATAGGATGCAATTGTTGTCTGAGCTGAAATTTCCAATTGACTGAGAATTATTTTCAATTACATTGAGTTAGACATGACCTCAAGGTAGAATTTTATATTAAGTGGATAACTGATGGTTGATATTACAGGAAAAAGACACACAAGCAGTAGGAATAGCAAATAAAATGAGTTGAATAAAGAACTGAACTGTTATTGAATGTTCAGAGTAAGAGGGTATTCATAGGCCCACTGTCCTTTGGAGCACTTTGGTCCCCTTTGCAGTAAGCAATATTGAACTTTCAAAAGGTTCTGAGGGTTTCATTTGGAAAAAAAAAATGTGTGTTTAGGGATTTATATATAAGTGACTTGAGTCTCAGTTTTGATTGGCATTCTTTTCAATTTTTGTTATAGCACTACTTTCAAAACTTTTAAAGCATGAATTATTTATAGACTGCTTTCAAAACTGATTGCTAAACTAAAAGTTTATATACTCTGCCGAATAATAAAGCTATTCTTTTCCTAAACTTTTTATTCATTCTTGAATTCATTTATTTTTCAAACATGTATTATTCCATAGACAGTTTTATTATATCAGAAATATGTGAGATATTATAATTATTCAGTTTTTTACTACTAATATGTCACATATAATATTAATTTCTCTGTAAATTCTTTGAAGAATCACTACAATGTCTCATGTCAAAAGAAAGAAATTTTAGAAAAATATTTTAATCAATAATAAAATGTCTAACTAGGTAAAAGATAGTGAGTCTTATGCAGATGTACAAATCTAATTAAATCAAATGTTTAGACAATTGAATTTTGATAATTAAGATTTAATTGGTGAATAACTGTTCTTTATATCTATTACCCTTTCCAGTTATTCAAGGAAATGTCTTACTATTTATATCAAAAAATACTGCTTTCAAAAAAGCTAATAATTCCAACTTTTTTTCAGTTATCAATCCATTAAAAGTAGTATAATTTTTTTCTAAATGAATAAAGTTGCTATACAGATAAATATTCAGAAATATTTTTTGCTATGAAGTTTTAACATAACACGTTTTTTTTTCCATTTTATGTGTAGAATCTAAATTAATATCTATTTTCTGAAAAAATCCTTTTGAATTTATTCAATTAAGCTTATACTTCAAGAGATATATGGATAATGCATTTTAACATGTATTGTTTGTTCATACTCTTTTAAAGATATAATTCAGCAATTTACTTAATTTAGGTATGCTACAATTATTAAATTTGTAGAGCAGAATAATACATTTCATCATCATGAATTAATCATTCTTAAAAGTTCATATCTATCACATTTTTTTTAAGTTAGGCTAATTTAAAAATTTCTAAATTGATTTTTCCCAAGCATGATTGAAAAAAATTCTGTATATTAAATAAGAAGTACTATGTTACATTTTTATGTTTTCTCATGATTCACTACTTCCATTGCTTATACAGGGTTGGACAACTGAAAGGAATCACAAGGAATCACAGGTTTATGCTCATATAAAGCTTTAATAAATGTAAATGATAAGCTGCAAGAGGAGAAAGTATAAACAGTCGTGAAGATTTCTGAATATTTGTAGACAGAGGAGCCAGTATCTTTCTTTTTTTTTTTTAAGATTTATTTATTTATTTCAGAGAGAAAGAGAGAGAGCAAGCAGGGGGAGGGGCAAAGGGAGAGGAAGAGAGAGAATGTTGGAGCAGACTCTTCTCTGAGCATGAAGCCTGAGGCAGGGCTTTATCCCAGGATCCTGGGATCATGACCTGAGCAGAAATCAAGAGCTGGCTGTTTAACGGACCGAGCAACCCGGGTGCCCAGCTAGTATCTTCTTAGTCACATGGTATACACTCCATCTTTGGTTTATGAATCATCAAGATATCTGCAGCATATCTCCATTTCAGGGAGCTCAGGCATGAGTTTACTAAGGCATATTTTATACTTCATTGGTCAAGATGCTATAAAGCCCAGCTCTGTAAGTGGTTTGTAGTGTGAAAGCCATTCATCGAAACTCCAGGGGAGTTTCAAACTTTTAATAGTGCATTACAAATCACGAGTTAGCATGCCTCATCCTTAT
This sequence comes from Vulpes lagopus, assembly GCF_018345385.1. Lineage (NCBI taxonomy): Eukaryota > Metazoa > Chordata > Mammalia > Carnivora > Canidae > Vulpes > Vulpes lagopus. The sequence continues at coordinate 38,488,633 of NC_054839.1, read as the reverse complement.
TTTGGCCAGGGGTCAGTACCAGCCCTCCAGGTATACCCAGAGATTAGCATAGAGCTATATTAGTCCCAGTTGTAAAATAATTCTATTCTTACACGGTGCTTAAACAGTGCAAGCCATTTAAGACCTCTGTGGCTCAATGTACTCAGTATTTATATTTTAATATCTTAATAATAAGATATTAATAATATTAATATATTAATGATAAATAAGTCAAGTTTGCCAACCTATAGTTAAGATAGTAAGTTTCTTTTGGCAGCTAGCAATTTCTGCTTATGTTTTTTCACATTGTCAGCAACCTTAAATGACCTTCTCTTTCAGTTAGATAAAATCAGAAGTGTCCTTCCTTGCCCTCTAAGCTGAGCTTTTTGAAATCTATCTATGCAGAGTCAGAAAAAGTATAAAAAAACTTATTTAAAGACAACCATTTCAGCTTTATTACTATCCATTTTCTTGTGTTGTAGACACAAATAGACTCTTTCCTTTTTCTCCTTCCATCTCATATGCCATATCCATTTCTTATCTTTAAATGCCTAGAGGCTGAGTAATGTAGGTGTTGCATATATTTTTAAATAATATGAAATGGAGACTTGGGCAAAAAATAAGTTGATCTTCTCAAATATGTTGCTTTCTTTTTTATCTTTCTTGACAGCATACAAAGTATCTTGCTTTTACTGTAGCCAGTAATTACAATATATATATTTTTTGTGTATAAACTAAATATTTTTATTTATTCAAAAATATTAGTATGCCTAACTCTCCAAACACATAAATTAGATTACAGCTTAGCACTTGCTACCATTTAAGCTTAAGTCACTATTGACTTTACACAAAGAAAAACTGTGATACAGAGTATATGTAAAAGGAGTAGGATAGAGAATCTATTTATGAGTTCTTGTGATAATTCTGTTTGATTGAAATATCCTAAAATAAACATTAAAACATTTGTAAATGAAAATATATATTGTCATAATAATTGGTTGGCTTTGATTTATATTCATGTAGAGTGAATCAAGATAAATTAGATAAGAACAAAGTGATTATAACAAAAATAGTTGATAAAAAGATTTGATTACAAAGATTTTGTATATTAAAGGAATACAAATACATTCACAGTCTTTTACCCTGTTTTGTTCAATCTTATCTTAAAATTCCATTGTCTTTCTTTGTTTAATCATAGTTCTGTCATCCAGAAAGTATGAGTGGCAATGCAATAGCATATATACACACATAGTCTGAGGTATTTGTGTATTTGTAGATTAAAAAAATACAGCATTTTTGTTTCTGTCAAAACTTCTTTGTTAACCATAACAATAATGAAATGATAATTAAATATGTTTTTTAAAGTATCACCAAAGAATATCAAGGAAATTAATGCAGCTAAAATATAAACAGTTAAAATGTATAAACTTAGTGACTGCAAAATAGAGAATTTTTAATAAGTACTAAGATCATGGTCATTATTATCCTCATAATAATAAATGCTAGTGTGTTGACTTTTTAAGGAGGACAGTTATATTTATTGTAATGTTAGGTATAAAAAAATTCACACTAATGTATATAAACTGGAACACTCTGTGTCTTGAGGAAAATAAAATGGGAAGTTAGGATACGGTTCCCTAAACCAGTAGAGGAAAGATATAATTCCCAAGGCCCAAAGTTGGCTTTCAGGAACTAAGTATTGCTAGAGTAACCTGAAGTATGTTGGTTAAAAGAAAAGTAGAATAAGATGAAATGGGAAGCCACAGGCCAAATTATCTAAAATCTTCCAGGCTATCATAGGGGGGCTTGGAATGTTTTCCAAGCATGCATAAAGAGAGCTTGTGTTAAGAGAATAACAAGTTCTAGATTATATGTATTTAGGAGACACTTTTGAACTGCTGGCCAGAGAATGGTTAATTGAACAGTAAGCATAGATTTAAGGAAAACAGAAAGGAGATTAGCACAATAGTCCAAACAAGATATAATATGACTTAATGTTTGTTCTTTGCATTGAAGTTGCACATAAGTTAATGAATTTAATATGTATTTATGATATAGAAATGAATGAAGTTCCCTAATTTGCAGTAGAAAATGTGAAGAAGAAGATAATGAAAGAAACACAGGAGAATATAAAGGAGTAAACCTATAGAGTTGTAGTTGAAGAGGAAAACATTCTACATACTCCGCATAATTATATTTATCCATTATAAGAGTTAAAACCATAACAAACAATTTTAATTTACTGGAGATCACTATAACATACATGGGGATTCCTTTAAAATATAAGTTTTCGGAATAACCCTTTTGAAGTTTACCACCTTTCAACCCTACAGTCTGCTTCCCTCTCCTGCTGATTTTCAGGGTGTTTCATCTTCATTACCTGAATGGTAAAAAACTCATCCTCTTCTTCTGATCACAAAACAATTTTTGGAGTAGGTCTTAGATTGGCCCTAATTTGATATATTAAAAAATCAGTGTATTGTCCCCAGGATCTGGTTTATTAATTCTGTTCCCATTCCATTTTACTACAGGCTATAAGAATTACAAAGTCTTGTAACTAAATTTTGAGGGCTTTTATTTTCTCTTGCTTTACAAGAGAGTCAAGGAAATTGAGTTAATATAGCATGAGTGGGAGTTTGTTAACAACATGGGGATATATGCAAGGATTGAATAAATAGAGGACTGAAAAGTCCCATTATATTATCAGTGTAAAAGTCAATGGTGACCTTAAGAAGAACAGATTAATGGAGAGATCAGAGAGAAAAAGTTAATAGAATGTGTGATGAAAAGGTAGGCATGGCACATATAAGCAAACTTTTTGGATTCTGTCTAGAAAGAGGCTCTAAGAAATAATGCACTGGATAATTTTGATGAGGAAACAAAAGAGTATTATTTAGAAGTATTTTAAGGTACTGTGTTATAAACAAGCCAACAATTAAATGATTTAATCAGATAAGTCAGGTATACCAGAGGCTCTTAATTCTTTCCAGGCAGGAAATCATTTCTGGATGTCTTTTGTCAAGATTAAGGCCTAGTTGAGAGTAGGCATACAGATATTTTTGAATAACTGAATGAATACATTAATTACAGAGTGTACCTAAGCCAAATTTCTTACCTTGAAATATGGCCTTATTTGTCTTATTAACTTTAGAAAATGGTCACCTCCATTTATTAAAGTTCATATCAGAAAATCAGTATCTTATCACCTATTTACTTTGCTGACCTTAGCAATGTTTTAACCACTCATGCATTATATACATTTTATTTTTCGGTGTAATTGGAAGATAACTTGGATGTTTGTAGTATTATTTAAGGAGATATTGGATTCATTTAGATAACAATTGTATTTTCCTAAAACACATACTCTCAGGAATTCTCAAATATCAAAATCCAAATGTTAAAATGCTGGGTGACAGCTTAGATTGCTGGAGTCTCCTCTCACATTGAGAGAACCTATTATTGCTATTACTTAATTCTTTTCAAAGGTAAGTGAATTGTGTCTGGGCCTTAGTACTTCTGATAAAGAAAAATACAGAGCAAGTAAAATTTAGTTTAAGCTTCTGGAAAAGGAATTGAGTCATAATGAGAATTGAAGATAAATTTTTTCAAAGAATTTTAACTAAGAAGAGTTGCCCTTTTACAGATTAATAAATAATGGAACGAGTGCAAAATCATTAAAATTATAACAAAATAATCTTGGGATCTAGTTTCAGTTTATTAAATATAAGATGAATTATATGATTGTAAACTATTTTTACAAAAAAAACAGAAGGAAAAAAGATGCAATTAAATTAATAGGAACATCAGCATATTGATTTGTCTGTGGAACACAATTGTCTTTAGATATTTTTAATTCCAGTATAATTAACATACAGGGTTACATCAGTTTCAGGTGTACAATATGGTGATTCAGCAATTCTATGCATTACTCAGTGCTCATCATGATAAATGTACTCTTAATCCCTTCAGCTTTTTTCACCCATCCCTCCACCCACCTCTCCTCTGATAACACTAGTTTATTCTCTATATTTATGTCTGTTTTTTGTTTCCATTTTTTGTTGCTCATTTGTTTTGTTTATTAAGTTGCACATACGAGTGAAATCATGTGGTATTGATTTTTATTTGACTTATTTCACATAGCTTTACCCTATAGATCTATCCATTTTATTGCAATGGTGAGATTTAATTCTTTTTGATTGCTGAGTTCATTATATATCTATACCACATGTTCTTTATCCATTCATCAGTCAGTGGACACTAGGGTTGCTTCCATATTTTGGCTATTATGAGTAATGCTGTAATAAACATAAGGGCGCATATATATTTTCCAATAAATGTTTTCATATTCTTTGTGTGGATAACACAGTAGTAGAATTACTGGATCATATTATAATTCTATTTTTAATTTTTTGAGGAACTCCCATACTATTTTCTACAGTGACTGCACCACTTTGCATTTCCAACAATACTTCACAAGGGTTCCTTTTCCTCCACATTCTCGCTAGCACTTTTTCCTTGTGCTTTTGATTTTATCCATTCTGACAGGTGTGAGGTGATCTCATTGTGGTTTTGATTTGCATTTACTTGATGATGAAGGATGTTGAGCATCTTTTCAGGTGTCTATTCGCTGTCTGGATATCTTCTTTGGAGAAATATCTGTGTCTTCTGATCATTTTTTAATTCAATTATTTGTTTATTGGTGTTGTATAGGTTCATTATATTTTGGATACTAACCCTTTATTGGATATGGCATTTGCAAATAACTTCTCCCATTCAGTAAATTGTCTTTTAGTGTGTTGATTATTTTTTTGTTAAGCAAAAGCTTTTTATTTTTATTTAGTCTCAAAACTTTACATTTGCTTTCATTTCTCTTGCCTTGGGAGACATATCTAGAAAATGTTGTTATAACTGATGTCAGAGAAATTACTGTCTGTGCTCTCTTCTATGATTTTTATGGTTTCATGTGTCATATTTAGGTATTTAATTCATTTTGAGTTTATTTTTCTGCATGGTGTAAGAAAGTGGTCCAGTTTCATTCAATTACATGTAGCTATTCAGTTTTCCCAACACCATTTGTTGAAGAGACTGTGTTTTTACCTTTGTATATTCTTGCCTCCTTTGTCAAAGATTGATTGAGCATGTAATCATGGCATTATTTCCAGGCTCTCTATTCTGTTATGTTGATCTGTGTGTCTATTTTTGTGTCAGTACTGTACTGCTTTGATTACCACAGCTTTGTAGTATATCTTGAAATCTGGGATTTTGATACCTACAGTTTTATATTTTTCCAGGTTACTTTGACTATTTACAATCTTTTATGGTTCCATACAAATTTTAGAATTATTTGTTCTAATTCTGTGAAAAATGTTGCAGGTATTTTGATTAGGGATTGCTTTAAATCTGTAGATTGCTTTGGGTAGTATGGACATCCTAATAATATTTGTTCTCCCAGCCTATATGTGTGGAAATCTTTCCATTTGTTTGGGTCATATTCAATTTCTTTCATCAGTGTTTTATCATTTGCAGACTATAGGTCTTTCACTTCTTTTGTTTATTCCTAAGTATCTTATTACTTTTGGTGCAGTTGTAAATGAGATTGTTAATTTCTCTTTCTGATACCTCATAACCTATGTTTAGAATTGCAACAATTTTTTATATGTTGATTATGTATCCTATCACTTTACTGAATCCATTTTTCAGTTCTAGAATTTTTTTTTGATGGGCTCCTTAGGATTTCAATACATAGTATTCTGTCTCTGCAAATAATGAAAGTTGTACTCTTTCTTATCAATTTAGATGTTTTTATTTCTTTTTCTTGTCTGAATGCTATGGCTCAGACTTCCAGCACTTTGTTAAATAAAAGTGTGTGAGTGAAAATCCTTGTGTTGTTTCTGAAAAGATCTCAGTTCTTCACCATTGAGTTATGATGTTAGTTGTGAGTTTTTCATATATGACTTTTATTATGTTGACGTATGTTCCCTTGAAATCTACTTTGTTTAAGGTTTTTATCATAAATGTTGTGCTTTGTCAAATGCTTCTTCTTAATCTATCAAAATGACCATATGGCTTTTATCTTTTCTCTTGTTGATATGAAGTATCATGTTGATTGATTTGTGAATATTGAAACACCCTGTATCCTACTTGATCATGCTGAACGATTTTTTTAATGTGTTGGTGGATTCAATTTGCTTATGTTTTATTGAGGATATTAGCGTCTAAGTTTATCAGAGATATCAACCTGTAGTTCTCTTTGTAGTGTCTTTATCCGGTTTCAGTATCAGGGTAATACTGGCTTCATAGAATGAGGAAATTGGAAGTTTTCTTTTCTCTTCTATTTTTTTGAATATTTTAAGAAAAATAGGTATTGATTCTTTTTTAAATATTGGTAGAATTCACCTATGAAACTGATCATGGCCTTTTGTTTATTGGGAATATTTTTTTTATTATTACTGATTCAATTTCATTGCTGGTAATTGTTCTGTTCAAATTTTCTATTTCTTTCTGATTTAGTTTTGGGAGGTTATGTTTCTAGGAATTTACATATTTCTTCCAGGTTGTCCAGTTTCTTTGCATATAATTTTTCATAAGTTATCTTACAGTTGTTTGTATTTCTGTAGTGTCCTTTTAATTTCACCTCTTTCATTTCTGATTTTTCTGATTTTGTTTATTTGAGTTAATTCTCTTTTCTCTCACTCTTTTGTTGTTTTTATTGCTGTTTGTGTTGTTTTGAGTCAGCTAAAACCTGTCATTTTTGTTGATCTTTACAAAGAGCCAGCTCCTGGTTTCATTGATCTTTTCTAGTTTTTTTTTTTTTTTTTTAAGTTTCCATTTTGCTTACTTCTCTAATCTTTATTATTTCCTTCCTTTTCCTGGTGTGGGGTTTTTGTTTGTTCTTTTTCTAGCTCCTTTAGATGTAAGGTTAGGTTGTTTGAGATTTTTCTTGGTTCTTCTGATAAGTCTATATTGTTATAAACTTCCCTCTTGGAACAGCTTTTCCTGCATCCAAATTGTGGAACAGTAATTTTTAGATAATTAGTTTGTAGAGAAAATACCAGTGTTGGCATAAAAATAACAAATGAGAAATAAAAAGGAGACCATGTGCAATTGTTTTACTTAAATATTGTCTGTGAATGTCAAGGATTGGAGAAATAGAACTAACATTTTAATCCATAAGTAGTGATGGATTTTTTTCAAACTTGATTTCTTAGCGAGTGTCTGGCTTCTTGTTAAATATGTCCAGACCTATTTGGGTGAGTGACTGTCTTCTCCACTGTCCTTCTTCCTTGAGTTTTCTCCATTTTCTGGAGCTGATTCTTGAGGTTTTCTCTTTATTTTGAGAGTTTCCTTGGCTCCTTCCAATTCGATTTTTTAATGAATCCAGAATCATTATTAGTAATTGCCAGAAAGCTGCATATATAAAATTCCCCTAGCTTTTTCAGAACTTCTCATTTTGCAGCCCAGATATTCTGAATAATTTGTATATTCATTGTTTGCAAACCAGTTCCTTTGTACATTTTACTCTTTCCATCTAGATTGTTATCTTTCTTTCCCTCCTTTTTTGCTACTTCAGCTTTTCACTTAAGTATTTATTCTTCCTTAAAAGAAGCTGTTTCTGATACCCTAGGCAAAATGATGTTTTCACTTTTAAAGTATTTGCTGTTTTTGTCTCTGTGTTCCCATCAAATGGATAAGTATAAATAAATACTGTCAGCATCAATGTTATAAATTCAAAGTAGCCAAGAGTGTCTGGCATAGTATGCACTCAGTAAATGATATCATCATCATTATTATTAAACATATATGCAAGTTTAAAAACCAGTGCCTCACATTTAAAAGATTTTTTGCTCTGCATAAGCATTTTCCTACAAAAACTCAATGGCACCTATATATTTTTCCTGCTTTCTCTAATTATTTTTATTCTATCTCCTTCCTACTGCCAATCACCATATAAAAGATCTTTCAGCAGTATATGCAAAGACTTTCTAATCCATTTAACATCTCCAGAAGTATATTATAGATTGACACATTTAAGGCAATAGAATAGAAAAATTCTGGGCCATGACGTTACAGTAGTCTCCAGTGGTTTCCATGTTGTGGAATGACTGTGAGGTTTAAATTAGTGGGAGACTTTACCCAAGAGGTAAAACCCTTATGTGATTGTCAGGAGAAGATAATGAGCAATGGAAAAACACCCCTGGCAAAATAAATTAAAACCTCCACAGACTGATCCTAGCTTGTGATTTTGCCTAAGGCCAATTTTGTTTTAACACTACTCTAGGTATATTAGGAAATAGGTCTCTGTTTTATCCCTTGCTATGGGAGCCATTGGTAATGCTAAGGCAAATATTAAGTAACAGTTCAGTTAACCTATGAATGTTTTCCTGGGGTGATTTCTATTATTTTTCTAAGCAGGGTAAGACAGTAAGGTGAAAAGACAAACCTGAAAGCAGAACAACTTCTATTTTTGTTTTCATTTTGACTTCTATTTTATCTCTAGGTTTTTGTCACTGGGAATTTAAGTTCATCTTCAATTCTGAAACGTAAATTAGGAAGGTTATATTAGATGTTCTCTCAGTTCACATCTCCCTTCCCCAATTTTGTTTGACATTCTATATTCACTTACAATTTTAAAAGAAAATTATGTCATTAAATAACAAAGTTCATGACAAACGTCAGACATCCTTAGAGGAAACATTATATTGAAATGTGTACATTTAATAGCATATGTGCTTTTTACAAATATGTAAATTCAAAATTTTCAAATGTTCTTCTCAATCAGAAACATCTCATTTCTGCCTTTTCTCAATCTTAAACCTAAATCAGAACTGTAATCTTGTATCCTCTAACCCTGTAAGGTAAAATACTGTTAAAGTTAATTTGGTTACATCATCACATAGAATGTTACAATTATACTGATCTAGTCATCCCTTGTAAGTGGGTTTAGAAATATCCCTTCTATTTCTGGGCATTTAGAAGATCTAATGAAAATAGGAATATACCTGCTCAGAACAGAACACATAATGTTACATATGATCTCAGTGTATAAGGTGGAAAGTCTTTGAAGGATCCATGGCCATGATACTGGGAGGACAGGATGTTTTGAATAAAATGTATCCTTTGTTATCCCTACACATCCCTTGGTAGACTCAACCTCAAAAGTCTGTTGTTAATGGACTTCTTTCACTTTGCTTATTCATTTCTAACTTTAAATGAAACAAAATTAAACACCAATTTTCTAGGGAAATAGAGGTTAATAATTATCCTACTCTATATGTAGGATAAATGAATGCTATTTGAAGACTAATTGAAAGTTGACTCAATTATATGCCAGCAAGAAATCATAAAGGTAGTGATTTACAATAATGAAGTTATTTATGAAGTACATATATCTTTAAGATATTTACGGGCCTGTTTCCTCTCGCTCTACTTCTTCAAGCTGAAGCAGCCAACATAAAATTTATCAGATGATTAAACCTCTTTTTTTCTTTCTGTAAATGTTATTACACCTGCAACACAAATCGCAAAGTATAAATATACAAAAAAATTTTACTATTTTCTTTTATAAACCTGTTCATCATCATAGATTATAACTTGAAATCATTGTAAAGTCTTATATAAAATATTTTAAAAGCTTTAAATTAACATAAATCTAATAACTTTTATATTTGCAATAAAACTGGCATGATTTAATGCATAGAGGACGGTACTGTATTAAGTGGTATTTCATGTTGCTTTGAAAGAGTTCAGTCTCCAAACTTTTCATGAAACATTCCATAATTGATAGATACTTTAGTGTATTAAAATTTCTCAGTAACTTTTAATATATTACAGACTTTTAGCATGTGTTTGAAAACATACACTAAATATGTATACCACAATAAAATTTGGATGCAAAAGTAAAAAATATTCTTTCAATACTACCTAAAAGGCATGAAACTTACTTTCATGATATGCAGATTTATGGTTCAAAATTAGGAAGAGTTTGTATATTCCACTTTTGAGATTGCATGAGATTATAACTATAAGCATTACAAATAAGTGTTTAGAACATCAATTTTATAGCACTGTAATATTTTCTTTCCATTTAAAATGTAAAACAAAGCCACAAAATATTAAGAGTAAAAATCTGACAAGCCACAGGTTTACATTTTAAAAAAGAACTACTTGAGACACTTTAGTGTTTTAGTTTTCCTGATTACACATTCCACACAGAATATATAGTATGAAATATTTAAATGAAAGGATCACTTTCATACAAATATCATAAATACACTACATTTCAAATGTATTGCATGGAGCCCAATGCAGGACCTGAACTCAACAACACTGAGGTCAAGAGTTGAATGCTCAACTGACTGAGCCACCTAGTTGCCCCTCAAGTGTATTAATATTTAAAAATTATTTTTGTAAATAATTATTAATCAATTTATGTTATTAATAAATAATGAATAATTCATAAGTAATTCATTATAGTTATAACACCCAAAATTTGGGGAACACATAGCAACTATATTAATATGCTAATCAATTGATATTTAAATCTTTGAATAATGCAAAATTTCTCATTTATAGACATGTTGGGGAAAATAATTTTCCAGTCCGGTAAAGTACATATATATTAGGGCTAATGAGGACTTCTGGTTACTCTTGGCACAGTGAGCTGAATTCAAAGGAATGGCTCTCTTATTAAAAGACATAAAATGCTGGATATTTTCTAATACTACATTTTAAGTAACGTAAAAGTAGAAAAAACAAACAAGAACACTCCATCAGATGAGCACAAACTAAACCTGAGTAGCTCAAAAGTTATTAAAAGTCAGTAAGACATTGATTGTGGAGTTGATCTTTATTTACAATGGATGGCAGGAGATAATTTCTAGACTCTTGCCAAAAAAGAAAGCTGAAACTGAACTTGCATCTGCACTAATTGTATAAAGTAGATTTGCAAATCTCCGCCAGATCTCTGACATGGTTTATAAATTCTCCATCCACCACCCTTGCGAAGCTGCAAATAATCTTCTTTTTGATTGAAAACTCAGAGGCAGGTTAGAAATACTCTTTAAAAAGTAAAAACAGAACAGACTTCAGTACATATGTGTGTTGGACCCCAAAATCTCACTAAATGCTTGGCTTGGTAATTTCAACCTAAGGCATTACTCTTAAACTTACATCAAGACTAGGTATATCATAGGTGTCTACATCAAAGAAGATAGATGGGTTTTTCATCAACCCAATTAAAGTTGAGTTGACCAAATAAAAAAAAAAAGATTATAAATGAAGCAACAAAAACTTCAAGAGATGAGGTCAGCTGACATATTTTAGATAACTTTCTTACCAAGCACAAGAAAAAATGTAAAAAATTGAAATAAGTAAGAATTATTTCCAAAATAAGGCTGTCTAAAATGTAAATAAAACTAAGGAACTAGTAGAAACCTTAGGATAAGTACATGCCAGTATGAGAAAAGACTAGGCATATTGGAATTTTAAAAATTATGTAAATGGAAACTTGCCATAGACATGTTAGCACTTAGACTAACTGAAAAGAGAATTTGTTTTAGAAGATAGATCAAAGAAAAATACACATATATGAGGCAGAAATGTTACAGGTGTAAATTATGAAAGAGATGTAGTGCAGAAGAAAATAAAAAAAAAAATAGGGTCAAACGTCCAGTAGAAATGTTTTAAAAATAAATTGAAAATGGGGAAAAATAATATTTAAAATCTAATAATAAATAAGTTCTTATGATAGAAAGTTATGACTCATTCTGAAGGATTATAATTAATAATAACAACAATAATAATAATAATAATGAGCATGCATAATAATAGTTAAGATGCATAATAGTAAAGGGGCACTTGGGTTGCTCAGTAAGTTAAGGGTCTGGCTCTTGGTTTTAGCTTGGGTCATGATCTTAGGGTTGTGAGATCAAGCCCCACACCAGGCTTGGCATTCAGCGCAGAGTCTGCTCGAGAGTCTCTCTACCTCTGCCCCTCTCTCCCACTCTCACTTTCTCTCTCTAAAATAAAATAAATGAAATCTTTTAAAAAATATGCATAGTGGTAAAAATGCAGATCATGCACAAAAAGTAATCTTAACAGCTGTCAGAAAAACCAAACAAAATGAAATGGATTACTCACGAAAGAATGACTTTCATCAGCAACCTTATTACCTTAAGTCTACAGGAGAATTTCTCATAATTACTATTATCCAAATAGCATTAATACGTCAGGGTAAAATAATATTTCCTGATATGAAAACTCAGATTACCAATCCGGCCAATCCACAATGTTAGTGAAAATAAATTATATGACAGTTCATGTATAAATATTGAGTATAAACTATATACTAATGATTAATCATTGGGGTTTAAAATTCCAGTAGAGAGTAAAGTTAAAGAATTTTACAGATTTTTAAATATTTGAGTTAAAGAATAAAATGATTGAATTTTTATACTTGTTTAGAATGGATGTGAAATATTTATGATATTTACTAAAAGAATTAAAGAATGTCAATTTCAAAACAGTTGAGGAAAAACATCAAGAAGAGAAAAAAGAATTAAAAACTTTAAATATAGAAAAATAAAAGAATGAAAAAAGAAGTATGACCAATAAAATATTTAAAACATACAAATGCATCAGTAATCAAAATATGGAGGTTAATATTAAAAGAGAGCAAAGATTCCATCTTAAATTTAAATTAAAAACATATGTTAAGGGTGCCTGGGTGGCTCAGTGGTTGAGTGTCTACCTTTGGCTCAGGTCATGATCCCAGGGTCCAGGATCAAGTCCCACATCCGGCTCCTTGCAGGGATCCTGCTTCTTCCTCTGCCTGTCTCTCTCTCTCTCTCTCTCTCACACACATGAATAAATAAAATCTTAAAAAAAAAAAAAAACTTTAAGAAAAATAAAAACACTTTAAAGAAATGTTTGGTATTTTTAAATACCTCTCTGAATATGTGAGAAAATAAACATAAGTTAAAACCCATGGAAAATTATGCTTTCAAGAGGAAAAATAATTTTCTGTGTTTAAAAAGTAGTATAAACAAGAATTGTTGAACTTGGGATCAGTTTTCGTCCAGGGACTCCATGAATCCCTTGAAATATATTTAGGAATATATTTTTTTGTTTGTTTTTGTTTTTGTTTCATATTTATTTATTTATTTATTTATTTATTTATTTATTTATTGAAGTTTCATTTGCTAACATATAGTATAAACACTCAGTACTCATTCCATCAAGTGCCCTCCTCAGTGCCAGTCACCCAGTTACCCCATTCCCCTTGCCCGCCTCATCTTCCACTACCCTTTGTTTATTTCTCAGGGTTAGGAGTCCCTTATGTTTTGTCACCCTCTCTAATTTTTCCCACTCATTTTCCCCTCCTTTGCCCTATAATCCCTTTCACTATTAATTATATTCCCCGTATGAGTGAAGCCATATAATGATTGTCCTTCTCTGATTGACTTACTTCACTCAGCATGTTACTCAACCATTAGAAGGGATGAATACCCACCATTTGCTTTGATATAGATGGAACTGGAGGGTATTTGTTTATTTTTGACTGTGAGTCCACAGCTTTTGTCAGGTTGTTTTGAGAATTGTGGACTTCAATGGAATAACAAATAGAATGATTGTATAAGTGCAATATTTGGGGGGGGGGCAGTGGTTATTTTGAAACATAACATTTAAGTAAAAGGAGATGAGGCTAAGTCATTTCCAAAATAGAGTTCTTTATACCAGTACTTCTCAAACGTTAAAGACTTGGAATATTCACGTTTATTTTATTTTAGTTTTTTTTTTTAAAGATTTTATTTATTTGACAGAGAGTGTACAAGCAGGGGGAGAGGCAGGCAGAGGGAGAAACAGACTCCCCATGGAGCAGGGAGCCTGATGTGGGCCTCCGTCCCAGGATCCTGAGATTAGGACCTGAGCTGAAGGCAATTAACTGACTGAGCTACCCAGGCACCCCGAATATTCATATTCCATTTATTTCTCAGTTATAATTATTTAGGTTGTTTGCAGACCAAACTTTAAGCACACTGTTTTAGAGCCTTAGAGGCTAAATTGGTTATTATTTGATATAATTAATTTGCCAGGAGATGCCTTGCAATATGTTAGGGTGGCCAGTGACAAGAGTGGCAAAGAATTACACAAAGAGTAGAGTAATAAACAGGACAGAATTTATTCATCCTTCAAGGATATCAAGAGAGATGTCAACTCCCAGTTTCTATCAGGCTGGGCCTGTTAAGAGATTTTGAGGGATGTAAGAGGGTTGCTTGCAGTTGAGCCCATGGTTGGGGAGTGGGGAGGGAGTCAGTTCTTGGCCAGGTAGAGCAAGAGGTGGCAGGTTTTTCCAGTGGCTCTGTTCAGGGCTTGTCAGGGATGTGGGTTGTGGTCAGGCTTTAGAAGAATGTGTTTGTTTCGTAGTTGGGATTTACTTTCCAGGAATGGAAAGCACTGTGACCTAGAAAAACAAGGAGTTAGGGCCAAGTGAAAACAGCTGTGAGTTTTGTCTGTAAGTGTGGCTGGGGGAGGATATTGAATAGATTCCTTTCACAATAGTTTCATACAAATTCAATGACTGCTAAAAAAATATGAATAAAACAATTGTCAGAGTGAGGGAATTCTGATTTTAGTTTTCACCCTTCTTCAGCTATTAGATAAGCTACAAAAGGAGCAAAAAAGAAGAGATATCTACAAGCTTATCATATTCATTTACTTTGTTGTATATGGATCTAGTTAATAAACCTTTATTATAGAGACACTTCTAACTACCCGGCACTCTGAGGTGCCATGAATAGATATAAGTAAATAAAATCATAAAACGTCCCTGTTTCTATTTGAATATATTGAGAAAGATAGATACTACATTTTTTTTAGGGATTTTATTTATTTATTCATGAGAGACACAGAGAGATAGAGAGAGAGAGAAGCAGAGACATAGACAGAGGGAGAAGCAGGCTCCATGCAGGGAGCCCGATGTGGAACTAGATTCCAGTACCCCAGGATCATGCCCTGAGCCAAAGGCAGACACTCAACCACTGAGCCACCCAGGTGTCCCTAGATACTATATTTGTAAGTAAAAGTCTATTAACTGTATTCGTTTAATCATTTAAAGCAGAGTTTATTATATGATTAAGATATTATTATTATTATTATTATTATTATTATTACTTGAATTTTTAAGTTTCAAATTTATTTTTCCTGGGTGAATGTCTCAATTTATAAATATAATTTTTCCTCTCCTCACAATTCTGGAAGTTAATTATGGCTAAATCTTAGGTTATTGGGGGGTTTTGTTTGTTTATGTTTTTCTCACACCAGGATGCTGAACTGAATATAAGGATTCACTTGGGAGAAAATGGGATGAGGAGTTTACTTTGATTCAGAAAATAACATTAATAGATGTCACTGACATTTGTTAATTACTTAGCGAATGTCAGGCACAGAGTTGAATGCCACACATGTATCATGAGAGAGATACAGGTTAGTAACCACCCAGTATCTCATAGAAAGAAAGGAGACACCTGGGATCTGAACTTTAGAAACTGACTCCAGGGCCTCTGTTCTTCAGAATTCTACAAGACTGAGAGGCGAATTAACTAGTGAACAACTGCCTTATAAATAGCAAGCTACTGCTGTAGTTTTTAATTTACAATTTATTGATGATTGAGTAGATATTCAGTAAAATTAAAATTAAAAGTCAGCTAATAGGAACACAAAACTAAAAATATACACAATAGAAGCCTAATGTATTTTATATTTACCAGAAAACCTTTTTGTCTATCAAAAGGCTATAAAAATAAATAATAATTTATCTACAGTTTTCAAATGATGTGAAATTTTAAAACATCTCGTCAAGGACTTATAACTAACAATTTGCATGTTGACACCAGTGCAGAGATCTACCATTGAGTAGCACTCCATTAAATCCATTCCCATATAGTGGGTAATTATCCCCAATGGGAAACTCTGAGTGGTGAGAATCCAAAAAACAGATGTAAAATTGTGTGAAACTTAAGATAAAAAGATATTTTACTAAGTATAAAGAATTGGGGGCAGCCCTGTGGCTCAGCAGTTTAGTGCTGCCTTCAGCCTGGGGTGTGATCCTGGAGACCTGGGATTGAGTCCTACATCAGGCTCCCTGCATGGAGCCTGCTTCTCCCTCTGCCTGTATTTCTGCCTCTCTCTCTCTGTGTCTCTCATGAATAAATAAGTAAAATCTCTCTCTCTCTCTCTCTCTCTCCCTCTCTCTCTCTCTCTCTCACACACACACACATACACTGTGTCTCTCATAAATAAATAAATAAAATATTTTTAAAAAAGGTATAAAGAATTGGCATTTTCTGCAATGATTTCTATTTGATCTCACTTAGCCCTAAATAATGATAATTTGGAAAAGGACAACACTGAGCTTAGGAAGAACAAAAGAAAGGGTTATTTTTAGTGTTTATTTGCTTTTTGTTTTGTTTTCTTGCCAGCTCCTAAATACACACTTGAGACAAATTTATAAGGGCTAAGAATCATATTCTTTTTCTAACGGTGTGGTGGGAGAGCAAATCCAAATAAATATTCCAAGTATAAAATGTCAAGTTCAGTGAAGTTACACTGTGAATTTTTTAGTGTATCACCCTTTCTTTCTAGAGAAAAGTTTGATTTCAACAAGTGTAGGCCGTCTCTTGCAATGCATTTATAATACATCATGTTTTTGTAGTCCAAGTTGTGTAGAATGTCATGCTCAATGGTATTCTGGATGCTCTTCATCACCAACAGTGGGACCTGCAGTTACATGAAAACCTAATTTTTGCTCTCTATTATCAAACATCATTTATCAAAGAGTTTATTTCATGCCTATCTCAGTTTTAAAATTTTTAAATTTTATTTTAATCTGGGGAAAGTATGCCCTAATATGTTTATTTTGTTATATGTTTAAATTTTAAAATATGAATAGCTACATATGAGTGCAATAAGATAATCTTATAGGAAGCAAGCATTTTTCTATATTTTTTTATTTTTTTTTATTTATTTATGATAGTCATACAGAGAGAGAGAGGCAGAGACACAGACAGAGGGAGAAGCAGGCTCCATGCACCGGGAGCCTGATGTGTGATTCGATCCCGGGTCTCTAGGATCGCGCCCTGGGCCAAAGGCAGGCACCAAACAGCTGCGCCACCCAGGGATCCTGCTTTTTTCTATATTGACATTTCATTTGTAGCTTAGTAGAAGAGAAGACCTAAGAGTTGTCCTTGAAAAAATAATGCAGATTTTATCAATCTACAATTTGTACACAGAAACTTAACTGAAGATAACATAGTTTCTTTCAAAACTGATGAGACAATAGGTAATTCTGATTATAAGAAGTTAATTCATATAAGGTAAACTTTAGAAGGGAACTTTTTAAATGGACACAAGAAATAAGTATATTTTACTAATACAATTAAAATATGGAGTAAAACTTTTAAAGTTTTTTCAGTTATGTTATCAATATTTTTATGCAATGAATTTTATATTTTATCTAACTATAATTTAATACCAAATGATAAAGAACAAACATTTAGGATACATCAAACTGCTTTGAGGAAATGAATGATAGAAGTAGTGACATGAAACTATCAGGTAATGTAAAATATTGTTATAATTTTTAAAAATAAATTTTACTCTTTAAAGCAATTTTAAGTTTACAGAAAGATTGAATAAAATGTAGTTTCCTATTTCCTAGTCCCTTCACCACCCACAGTTTTTTCTGTTATTAACATATTGCATTTGTGTAGAGCATTTGTTATAATCAGTGTAACAATATAGATATGTTATTACTAAATGCCCTAGTTTACATGAAGGTCCATTTCCCACATTGTATAAGTCTGTAGGACATCTTATATACATCATTATGATATCATATACATTAGATTCATTGCCCTAAAAATCCCATGTGCTCAATCTATTTCTCCCTGATCTCACATATCTTCCCACAGCCCTGGAAACTACTGATCTGTCTCTATAACTACTTATCTATTAGAGTGTTGCCTTTTACACAGTGTTATATAGTAAGAATTGACCAACACTCCCTTAATGTTCCCCTCAGCTTAAGTACATTTTGGACAGATTTCTTTCTGACTGTAAACTCCTATCCTTCCTTTTCTTAGAGCATTAACATTATTAGAATACTCTTAATTATTTCTCTGCTGCTTTGAAATGTGTGTATATTTTCTCCCAGCCTCTCGCCAGTTTTGTAACCCCAGGAAATGTCTTTATTAACAATCTGGGAACCATGTCTTTGAAATGTAAGCATGGAAGGAGATAGCAGCCCTATCTTCCTGTGTCAAGGTAGGGACCTAACTTCCACGGCCACCAAGTGGCAAACACAGATGGCCTAATTATAGAGAAACACTTTTGACCAGGAATACCATTTTCTCAAGAGTAACTAGTGTTTTGCACACATCTTATTGATCTGCCTCCTCTCTGACTTCCTCCAGAATGTTCCCACTGAACAGCCCTGTGCTTAAAAACCCTTCTGACTTATTTCAGTTAGAGTTGAGTTCAAGACTATTCTCTCTTCTACCACAGCAGTCTTGAATAAAATCTTTCCTGCCTGTTTAACTTTAAGCAGTACAAATTTTATATTGACAAAAACATAGTTTTACAGCTGTTAAGACTTTTTTTCCTTCACCTAGCAATATGTGTTTAAGTTTCCTCCATGTCTCTTTGTGACTTGATGAGCTCCTTTTATTATAATATTCCTTTGTATGTACATATCATGATTTGTTCACTCACCTATTGAAAGACATCTTAGTTGTCTCCCAATTTTTAGCAAGTAAGAATAAAGCTTCTATAAACATTCATATGCAGGCTGGGGTTAGCTATTTACCTTCCCCAGATAGACTAGGCTCTGGTAAAGCCCACATTAATTGAATTAAACTTAGGACACCTGGGTGGCTCATCTGTCTTTGGCACAGGTGGTGATCCTGGGGTTCCAGGATCAATTCGTGCATTGGGCTCCCTGTGAGGAGCTTGTTTCTTCTTCTGCCTATGTCTCTGCCTCTCTCTCTGCCTCTTATGAATAAGTAAAATCTTTAAAAAATTGGATTAAACTCTGGCAAAACAGTTTTTCTTGAAGGAAGATCTTTGTTAGGAGAACAAGCACTCTAGACTTTTTTTTTTTTCCCCCAAAATGGTTACTTCTCCACTGTGCCTCCTGGTAGTATGAGGGGATTTTTCTCTGCTTTTTACCTGAGGATTTGGTGGGGCTTCTAGTAGTAAAACTCACAAAAGTGTGGAGACACCCCTCCTAAAGTAGGACCCCCAGGAAGTTCAGTCTTTTAGGCCAGGCAATAGTTTCTAACATTTACTCAATTACCTTATTTAAGTGTTCCTGCTAGTTTCCAGATAGTTTCTGGCCCTGGTGAACTGTGATTCTTTGTATTTATATTTATAATTTATATTTAAAATTTTTCAGGGTAGCAGCTTGTACAGTGGCTTCAATTCTCTGATGAATCTAAAGAGAGTTGATTTTCAATTTGTTCAGCCTTTTACTTGTTAGGAGGAAGGAAGTGATTACTTCCAAGTAACATGGAAGTTACTTGTCTCACCAGAAACTGGAGGTCCTAATATTTTTTTTTTCAAGGTTTTTTTTATTTTCTAATATTTTTTTTAAATAAAATACTGTAGATATTACTGAAACTTATCCTCTATCCCTGGTATATATTAACAGATAAATAAGTTTGTACTATAAAATGCTTTTCTGAATGAATAATCAAGTTTTTCTTAAGAATTCATGACTCAAATAAAAGGAATATTTCTTTCTTTTTTCTAAAGATTTTATTTATTTATTCATGAGAGACAGAGAGAGAAAGAGAGAGGCAGGCAGAGCCACAGGCAGAGGGAGAAGCAGGCTCCATGCAGGGAGCCTGACATGGGACTCCATCCCGGGTCTCCAGGATCAGGCCCTGGACTGAAGGTGGCGCTAAACCCTGAGCCACCTGGGCTGCCCACAAGGAACATTTCTAAACTGAAAATATGCTTCATAGAACAGGACATGTTATTTATTAATTTACCAAGGAATGAGTTATGAACTTTAGGTCTCTGAGCATGGATTTTTTTTTTTTGCCTATAATTTAGGGAAATAATTTATTTTTTTAATTTTTTAAAGATTTTGTTTATTTATTCATGACAGACACAGAAAGAGAGACAGGTAGAGACACAGGCAGAGGGAGAAACAGGCCCCATGCAGGGAGCCTGACATGGGATCACATCCTGGGCTGAAGGCGGCGCTAAACCACTGGGCCACCGGGCCTGCCAGGTAAGAATTTAGACTACATATTCTGTAAGCTATAGCAAATGGTAAGGATCCACAAATCTACAAGTAGTATTCCCATATGCTATCATTTAAGAGGACAGACTATCTATGAATTTGTTCTATTTTACTACTAAATACTGTTTTAAGAATGATTGCAAAGAGTTAAAATTATTTCCTTTATTTTCTTGATTTTCAGGTCCATTTTTATTTTTTTCATTCTCTTTCGAGGTAGTTCAGTCAGCACTTTTACTATTTACATACCAAGCTAAATATAGAGGGATAAAAAGGTTAACACAGAAAAGCAAAACATTTGGAAGAAAAATAGATGAGACATTTAAATTCATAGCTAAGGAAACTACATGAAGCCCTTGAGTTATATGAATAGGAAAGAGAAAGGAAAAAAAAATAACACCATGAATCACATAAGTACAATATTTTTAAACCCAAATGTTTTCTCTAGGAAATAATATGAAGAAAATATATTTATGGTTTTAATAGCTTTTAATCTCACCTATAACATGATTCATAAAGATTTAAATCATAGTTTTTTGTAGAGTCTACTTGCCTAAGGGGATTAATGGTAGAGAATAGTATGTACTGACACCCTTTTATAGGAATAGACCTACTCTCAAAATGTATTTTGTCTCAGTCAGTTTCTTTTTCTTTGATTATTTATTTTAAGTTTGATCTATTTGAGAAGGGGGTACTGTTATTTAGACTATTTTGGAATTTGCTAATAAGCTTAGTGATAAGAGAACCTTAAATCAAATACTTTTTGTGTAGAAGAACAGCTTTGAAAGTTGTCTTGAACATCAAATATTCCCAACTGCATTTTACATTTAAGTTTCACATACAAATCCTGAAATACAAAATTCAAATTCACATTTGCAATACAAATATTAGAAAAACATTTTTTCAGATTATGCATTCAACAAGTCTTTTTGCTCTATAATCTGTGTACTTTAGGCAGTAAATAAATAACAAACATAGAATAAATCAGAAATTTTATTTTCTCTGGCAGATATTATTCAGGGAGTTAGAAAAATTCAGCACCTCAAAGAACTAACCATTTTTCTCCTTGAGTCAGGCTGTTTTCCCTTGATCTAAATGTCATGTATGTTGAGAAGAGAATCATTAACTGCCAATTCCCTAAAAACAAAACAGAAACGATTTAGGGAAATGAGTAGTAAAGGTGCATTATAAATGGTGACTTACTGTTAAATGTTTTGTAGGATAGGATATTTCAAGTCCAGCTAAAAATAAGCCTTTACTAAAACTTCATTTTATAGCAAACAAGATGGCTAACTTGGCCTACACACACATGATATCAGAATCATGACTAGACATCATTAGTTAAGTACATCTATCTTCAGATTTATGTATCTTTCCTTAACAATGCTTGAAGGGATTTGTTAACTTGTTGCAATATGGCTTTGAGGCCACATGGCAAAATCAAATAAAACAAGCAAAGAAACATACCAACACATGATACATTGTTAACCAGAGTTTTGGAATAGATTACATATAATGTGCTTAATAGTAAATCTAAATGGCAGTATTTATATAGAGAGAATAGAATAGTTACTTACATACACAAAAACTCATTAAAAAAAAAAAGCATGGTTCTCCACCATCTTCTTTACTTGCAGCCTCTTTTAAATATTAATTAGCTTTTGTTACAGCTTTTGCTGTAGTAAACAAAAACAAAAAGACAAAAATCCCAGTGGTTTAAAATAATAAACTTTTATTCCTTGAATTTGTTATATGAGTTTGGCCATGGTTCTACCGGACTTGACTAGGGAATTCTTGGCCACACTAATTAGACCTGATTCATTTCCACAAGTCTTTTCAACCTATTATTATAGCAGAAAACCAACACTCAAGGATGGATTCAGGTAGCAGTGCATAATCAAAGCATTAATGACATATAAAATTATAGCCTAGACATGTCATACATCACACCCATGTGCATGCCATTGGCCAAAACCAATTATGTAACTAGCTCAGAATTAATGGATTGGGGAAATACATTCTTCCTGCAGAAAGACATAGTAGTGGTGAGTAGGGCTATATAAGTATAAACAAAGTGTGAGCAAGAATTAGTGCAATCATAGTTTTATGTAAGGCAGGTCTTATTTGGATATTATGTTGGTATCATATGCAATCTTTTTCTCCTATGAGTTATTCTATTTTATATAAAAATGGGTTGTTGTCTACCAATATTGGCTATTGTGGTTTTTTATCCAAACAGCAGAGTTCTTAGTCCCTCCTTTTTTCTTTGATTGTGCATATAAAATTCTTTCTATTCCTGTCTCTACTGTGTTTAGATATACACATGAGCATGTGTCCATACACAGATGCACACATTCATTTAGCACATACAATTCTGGAACATAAGGTAATTGATCTTTTAAAAAATTATCAATAAAAATATTACTGCCTTTGCACCAGATAATGATTTTTCTAAATCTCTAATCAGTGTTTCTATGCTGATACTTTTGTTCTCTCCGAAGCATCCACAGTACTTACAAAGGTAATGTAGTCTATCCTTTTTTTGGGAGGCGGCAGATAAAACATTATGAGAATATGAAAAGAAAATATCTCTCCAGTGTACAAGTCTCCTTGATTTATCACACTATCTGTAGCATAATGTTAAATATTTCTTTTGCTTCTAATTTCCTGTTTAACTATTTTATAACCATTCTGATTTGTATCCAAAAAAGTGACCAGTTGTTTCTAGGTACAGCATTATCAGAACCAGAGTGTTATGTGGCTAAGGTAAGATCCAGGAAAGATTAGTGGGCTGAAAATAAGCATCCATTGGAGAGATCCATGACACTTGGATAGGATGAATTGTTAAAAGATAGAACATTGTGCAGTCAGGTAGAATGGGGGCTTAACCTAGTGTAACATGCACGTTCAGGTTAATGTGACCTCATTAAGTCACATTAACTGTGTATCCTAAGTATGTCACAGGCTGCTGAGTTTCATTATACCAGGAATTCAAGGTAAATGCCAATGTGCCGGTGTTAAAAACCTTATAAATTTACTATTTTTGCCCAGGGATTGCTTTTTGAGAGAAGACATAAAGCTATTCCATGCACATAACTTTTTATATTTGACCTTTTATGGATCTTTAGCTTATTTGCTTTTTTCACTTTGTAGAAGTGTCTAGTATATCTAACTATCCATTCATGTAGTATAAATACGTATCCACATATATGTGTATATGTATACCATTCTTGGTTTTCATTAACAACATGATACTATATCATGATCTTAGTTATCATCATGTTGTGAACTGATATAAAAACTTACTCCTGCTATGGTCTGAATGTTTGCTCCCCCCCCCCATCAATATATTGAGTCCTAACACTCAATGTGATGGTATTAGGAGGTCATGTCTATGAGGTGCTTAGGTCATGAGAACGGAACCTTCAAGAATGGGTTTTGTGCTTTTATAAAAAAGACCCCACAGAGCTCCCTTCCAACATGTAAGAACACAGCAAGAAGGCACTAGCTATGAATCAGGAAGAGGGCCCTCACACAACAGTGCTGACACCTGATCGTGGATTTTTCACCTTCTAGAACTTTATGAAATAAATCTCTATTGTTTATAAGCTACCAGTCTCTGGTATCTTCTTATAGCAGCCCCAATGGATTAAGACAACCAGCTAAATAACCTTAGGGATAGTGAAATAATTGATGAAATATAGAAAGTTATTCAGAGGTGAACTGCATTCAATTTCACTAGATAAATAGAAACTATTTATCTTAATACATAGATAAGTGCTTGTGGAGTCTTGCACGTTCCATGATAGTGAGCAACAGGATATTGCTTGGCCATTTGCTAATGATTATTTATCTATTAAAAGAAGTAATTATTAAACCAATATTAGATGAGCATGACACAAATACTAGGTTTGAGTCTCTTCATTACCATGAGATAATTTGTTTAAATATCCAAAAACAAGAGACAGAGGGAGAGAATAAAGTGCTTCTAACTCAGTACATCTTTATTTTTTTTTTAATTAGAGCCTCATAGTGGTAAAATTGAAAACAAATAAATGTCACATATTTAAAGTGTGCAATTTGATATTGACATATGTATACATTTGTGAACTGTCACCACAACCAAGGGGAAAAAAAACATATAATCATCATTCCCACAGGTTTTCTTATGCATCTTTGTAATCTTTCTCTCCCATCTCTCCCTGAAACCTTGTCCCTGTCCACAAGCAACCACTGATCTGAACATAGATGGTTTTAATTTTCTAGGAATTTATATAAATGGAATAATTTATTCTCTGGCTTCTTCCACTCCGCATTTTTATTTAGAAATTCATGCATCTACTTGGTATGTCTATATTAATTTATTTTTATAGCTGAGTTATTTTTCTTTTTATGGTTTATATAAACATTCCCTTGGAATAGATTTCAGTAATTGACTATCACAAAGAAAGTTGCTATAAATCACCACTTATAAGTCTTTGGACAAATGTTTTTATGTCTGTTGGGTAAACAAGTATTATAGGGGTTAGATGATACAGTAAGTATATATTTTACTTTTTAAGAAGCTGTCAACTACTTTCCAAAAAAATTACACCATTTTGCATTCCTGCCAATAGTGTTGTCCACATCCTTGACAACACTTGCTATGGGCAGTCTTTTAATTTTAGTTATTCTAACAGATGTTTAGAGATCTCTTATCTTGGTTTCAATTTATACCTCCCAAATATTTAGTGATGTTGAGAATCTTTTCATGATTATTTGCCATCTATATATCTTCTTTGGTGAATTCTTTCTTCAGTTATTATGCCATTTAATAAAAAATAGGATTTTTTATTGCATTTTGAGTGATCTTTATGGATGCATTCCTTTAATTTCTCTAAGTCTGTAAATTGGTTCTTCCTTTCCTTAATAGTGTTATAAAAAGAGAAGAAATTCTTCATTTTGATGAAGTTTAATTTATCAGTTTTTTTCTTTATTGGGTTATGCTTTAGATGTGCTTACTTATTTTTATAACTGAGAAATCTTTGTCAAAGTTAAGGTCATTAAGATTTTCTTACCTATCTTCCAGAAATGTACAGTTTCAGCTATTATATTTAGGTATATAATACATACCAACCTAATTCTTGTATGTTGTAGAATGCAAGGAAAAAATGCTACTATTATTATCTTTTGTATTGCTCTCCAGTTGTTTCAGCACCAGTGAATTATCTTGGCATTTTTTTTTCAAAATACACTGAACATGTATGTGTGGTGGGTGTATATCAGGATTTATCATTCTCTTCCATTCTTGATAATAGTAATTTCTGTCTTTTTTTTTCCCCTAATTCTGGCTGGATTTTTCTTCATTACATTAATTTTCTCAAATAGTCAAACTTTTATAAATTTTCTATATTCTCTTCCCCTGTTTTCTATTTTATTGCTTTATGTTCTTATTTTTTATTACTATATATTTACTACTTACTTTTGGGCTATTATTACTTTTTGATTTTCTTAATGGACAATTGAATGTTATTGTTTTAAGAACTTTCTAATATTTAATATAATTGTTTAGTTCTGTAAGCATACCAACAGACACTGCTGTAGCTGCATTCTCAAATTATAATATATTCTATTTAATTTTAATTTTAATTCAATTAAATAATTGCTGAAAATAATTTATTTTTCTCCGTTTTTATTTTTGCATAAATTAATTAGGCTTATTCTATTTCTTTTCCATACAATAAGGATTTTCCAGACTTCTGTTACTTATTTCTAATATATTTCCATAGTGGTCACAGAACATAGTGTGACTTGAATATTTGTTAAAAAATTATCAAAGTTTGTTGTATTGCCCATATCATGTTATCTTGGTAAATGTTCTGTGTGTACCTGAAAAAAATGTACACTCTGCTATTTTGTGTGGAATCTCCTTAAATGTTAAATTAATTAGATCAACTTGATGGAAAGTCATCTTCTACATTCTTTTATAATTTCCCTTTCATCATTACATTGACTATGGAGAAGAGATTTGGAATTTGGCTATAAATGTGGGATTACCTGTTTTTCTTTGCAGTTCTATCATTTTTTTTTTTTTTACCTCACATGCTATTTCCTTATCTTAAGGAATAAATAATTGTATCTTTATAAAATTACTTTTTAATTCTTTGTAATAATCTTTACTATGGAATCTATTATGTCTGATGTACATATAGTTCCTTTAGATTTCTTTTGATTGATATTAGTATGTTATATCTTTTCCCAGCTTTTCTTTGAAAATATATATATTTTTATACTTAAAGAGAATTTCTTTAGGTAATATATAATGAATTTTTTTCCTAGTGTGATTATTCTTGCTTTTTTAAATGAGGTATTTACATTGAACATTATATATATATGTATGTGAAACTTGATTATAGTATTTTCTTCATGTTTCTTATATATAGGTTTCATTAACCTTCTTATATCAATCAGCTTATAGTTTTCATCAAATTTGAAATGTTAATAGGTATTATTTCTTTACATATATTTTTCCTCTCCTCTCCTTCGGGGACTCCAATTACATTATATATTAGACGGCTTGAAATTTTCCTACAGGTGATGGATCTTTATTCTTTATTTCTTAGGCTCATTTTAGTGTTTGGTTTGTTTCTTTTGGGAAATTTCTTAGTGTGGTATTTTCAAATTCACTAATATTTTATTCTTCATTTATATTCTGATCTTAATCCTATCTAGTTTATCATTTCTCATTGTCCAGTGTATCTTTTCTCTCTGCCTTACATTGCATTATGTTATTTTTTGTGTCCTGATGGTGTGTAACGCATCTATTGAAAATAGAGGGCAGCCTGCAGCCTGGGGTGTGATCCTGGGGACCCTGGATCGAGTCCCACGTCAGGCTTCCTTCATAGAGCCTGCTTCTCCCTCTGCCTGTGTCTTCTGCCTCTCTCTCTCTCTCTCTCTCTCTCTCTCTCTCTCTGTGTGTCTCTCTCTCTCTCTGTGTGTGTGTCTCTATGAATAAGAAAACAAAGTCTAAAAAAAAAAAGAAAAAGAAAATAGAAAAAGCTCACATATAGAAGATACCACAAATAAGTAACAGTATCATCAGTATTATTACTAAATGCCGTAGTTTCTAAATATTTGAAGATGATTACTTCACAAGAGAAGAAACTATTCAAAAACAGATTCTTGTTGTTTGACAAGGGAGACTTTCTTTTGTATTCTTCTTATGAGAAAATGATGCAAAGAAGAAGAAAAAAAAATCTCTACTTATGTTCTGAATTGTAAAGATTTCAAGAATGAACTCATGTCTACCTAAAAATTTTTGCATTCTATCTGATTATTCTTAATATTATAAATTGAGATATTTCAGACTAAGTTTTTTTCTTGGTATTTGTACCTTTCACTCACTGCCTTATAAAACATTAACTCTTAATTATCTTAAGACCTGAGAAAATTAAAGACTTCTCATTTATCATAGCCATTAAATAATTTAAATAAGAAGGGATCCCTGGGTGGCTCAGTGGCTTAGCGCCTGCCTTCAGCCCAGGGTGTGATCCTGGAATCCCTGGATGGAGACTCACATCAGGCTTTCTGTATGGAGCCTGTTTCTCCCTCTGCCTGTGTCTCAGCCTCTCTCTCTCTCTCTCTCTCTCTGTCTCAAATAAATAAATAAATAAATAAATAAATAAATAAATTAATTAAAATAATAATTTTTAAAAATCAAATTGATAGCAGTTGGGATTTTTGCTCCACAATATTTGAGTAAGAAATAAAGAATCACTTCGGAAATAAAACTCACCATATGCTTTGAGAAGCTCTGCAATTCAGAATATTTACAAATATAGAACAAACAGATTTTCTGGAAAATCTTTCTTTTCCAAAGTAATAATGAACATGCAGGGAATCTTACACATATCAGAAATGTGCAAATATTACATTTTTAAAAGAGGTGTATTGGTAACGAATGTGACTTTTGATTTACACTGCTAACTCTGGTAATTCAGAGCTTGTGCTGTTAGAATCCACATTTGGCACAGAGATGACAAAGCCTAGTGTATGTGAAAAATGGTAGGTTGAATCAGAGACAAATAAAATAGGAACCTCTAAAAGATGAAGACAACAAATCTTGAAGTTATAGTTGGTAAGGGTACTTGCTTGTCTTGATCTTAGAAAGGAGTGGAGACTATGGGGGAAAAAAAGATCTCTGAGCATTCCTACCTCTAAAATTATCCTTCTGTGAGACAAAAATACCAGGCTTCAAATTACCCACATATGTATAATTATAAGAATGCCAAGTCTGATGTTTTATTTCAATAAGTGTGTGTTGTTAGTGCCCATAGTGTCATTCATGTTGAGAGATTTTGAAATGCTTCTAGAGGAATGAACCTTATATATAAAAAACGAATTATTTCTACTACTCAAGATAAACAATTTTGAGTTCACAATACAAGAAAAAAAAGGGGACAATCCAACCAAACACAAAAATACAATCCATAAATACAAAATTGAGGAGTAGAAAGAGAAAATGCTGAAATCAGTAGAAAGAGAAAATGCTAAAATAATCTGGTTCAGAGTATAGCTATTCATGTTTAATGTAATTAGAGACATATAGAATGATGTCAAAGTACTTTAAAAGGTCAAGATTTTTTTCAGAAAAGATATATGGAGTTTTTTAAACAATGGGATTGAAAAATAGATAATTGGCATTAGAAATTTAATTAATGGCTTTAATTAAGATCAAATAGAAATCAA
This sequence comes from Vulpes lagopus, assembly GCF_018345385.1. Lineage (NCBI taxonomy): Eukaryota > Metazoa > Chordata > Mammalia > Carnivora > Canidae > Vulpes > Vulpes lagopus. Next base: position 38,459,625 of record NC_054839.1, on the reverse strand, counting down.
GATAGAAGTGGAAGATTATCCTGAAAAGAAGTAGTCAAAATGAAGGACATAAATGTAAAAGAAAGGAAATTGTGAAGGAGAATTTATCAGGCACAGGTCTGGAAAAGAAACTGACCTAAGCAGTTTTGGAGAATAGTGCTTTGACTGGCAATTGTAATGTGAAAGCCAAAAAGAATTGTTAGTATGTTTTACATATGAACATGGGTTAGCCTTTCTGAAACTACTTGAGTTGTATATAGGGTTGAACAAACAAGTAAATGAATTGCAGATGATAGTCAAGTTTTTCAGTCTCAGTGAAAGAAATTAGAAATAGAAATAGAAGGGAAAAGGCTCAAATGAAGCTTGTGGTGAATTACAGTTGGAGATACACATGTACACATAGCAATATATATGTATCCACATAAATATAACTCTTTCTCTAACCATAGCTAGCTAGCTGTCTCCCTATCATCTATCATTCTATCTAGACTATCTATGAGTTCATATCAGCAACTCTAATTTCAATATAACGTTGAAGGAATTTATTGTTTGTATTATTCTGTTTGTTTTTCCTATTTTCCTTTTTTTCATATTTATAAAGCCTTTCTCTGACAGTGAGAAAACTGATTCCCATTATCTCCAATATATTTATTTATTTGTTAAATTACTTTATACATACTATCCATGCTAGTCATATTCTTGATTTCTAGCTCCACCGTTGATTTCTTGATGCCTCTTCTATGGCCCTACTATTGGTTTGACTTCTGGTCATACTGCCATGTACAAGGGTGGAGAGCAAAAGGACATTAAGGAAAGAAATGGATGGGGAGGGGGAAAAGCATCTCTGCTATATCTATCTATTATCTATCTATCTATCTATCTATCTATCTATCTATCTATCTATCATCTATCTATCTCTATATCTATCTATATAGCATTTTCTGCTATATATCTGTATCTATATAGATACAGATATATAGCAATATCTATCTATATCAGTTGCTATACTGGTAATTTTTTTTAAAGCATTTTATTTTTCTAAGTCATACAATCTGTTCTGGCCCTGTATTAATATGTCTGGCAGAAACTTAAGCTTCATTAAAATTGGAAGATTTTTCTTGTTTTCCATAAAAAGTGAAATGTCCCAAGGAATCTTACGTAGTTTGAAAAATGCAGACAATATTCTGTCTCTTTAGTCTATACTGGTTTTGATGAAATGGCCTCTACATAAACATATTTAGTCTTTTGAAGGCAGAGGGCTTTACTTTTCTTCTTTCGAATTGGAAACACAGGAGTCATGCCAGTACTGAGACCCTATGTTCAAGTGTTTTCAAGTATTTCAGGTCCATGGATGAACTGTGCTGTCAATTCATTTAAGATTCTACTGAAGGGAGCCTATAAATTCCTATTTTCTTCCTCATTACTAGAAGCTTTCAAAAACCTTTCTCATTATCATATCTTTTGCTTCTTTGAGGACTTTCTTAATATCAACTGATCATAACTTTTCCACTATAAATCAACAAATTCCAAAATAAAGTTTAGATGGGAATTTTTTTCTAGGATCCTTGAAACCTTTAATTCAAGCTCTTAGTAAGAGTAACGCAACATTAACCATTCATGGAAGTGAAGTTTTAGAAAGAATTGACAATTTGCTTGAGATCAGAAATCATTGTGTTCTAAAACACATTTATATATTTACAGAATAATGTAAATTAATATCTAAATAAATTTTCTAGAATTATTTTACATTTATCTCTTACTTTTTTTTTTTAGGGAAGTGAATATTAGCAACAGTCCAGATATTATAGGTAGTTCTTTATGTTTGGGGCAGAAGAATCACTAAGTGGTAAATGCTGTTTGCTATATAAGGCAGACAAGTTTGCCATAATAACAAGGTATAAGGACCAGGTATTTGTTTAAAAATACCTGAAATTACTAAAAATATGCCAAAGATGTCATAGCAGATAGGAGCAGTGAATGGAGTTTAAAAAGTAGAAAGCTGTCATTAATAAAATCTTAGTAATTCCACCTGAGATTCACTCATTTTACATTTAACTCTAGACTTTAATTTCTATTTGAAAAATAATTTCTTTCTGAAATAATTTTTAAAATACTGCAAAATTTACAAAACCACTGTCTTAGAAGCATTCCAAAATGATGGGAAATTCTATTTGTGTGCTATGCAGGTGATGAAGACCCCTTAATAATAAAATATAATAATTTCCGTGAGTTCTCTGTATTAGTAAAATAATTAGCTTTTGTGTATTTTTGCATATACTTAACTATTTTTAAATTATTAATATCTATTTTGAAATGAATAACAGGATTTGATATCTTATGGACTCAATTATTTTAGCACATTTAAAAATATAACCTTGTTTTTTGTGTGACCATTGAGACAGATTTTGAGGAAAAATGATGAACCAGATGCGTTTATAGTTAGCTATTCACCCCTAAAAGTGCACTTTTAAAGTCTCCTATGTAAAAGCAAGTAATAAGATGGTATGTGCTTGGAAGTAAAATGGATTTTTAAATATAGTGTTTTTTAGGACTGAAATTTGATTGCAGATGCACCAAACTGATCATATATACAGTGAAATCATATATAAAGTTTCCTATTTTCAATTAATCCCCAGGATTTCTGATAATACCCATATATATAATTCTACTTAATTAAATATTATGTATGGAAAATTTTAAAAATTAAAAATATTGTGTATGGAATGGTGACTTCATTTTATTTTTACTTTGATTAATATTTCAAGGTTTAAAAGGGGTTCCTGGACTTCAAGTTATAATAAAATGCCTAAATTGTCTGAAATAAATTAACATATTTAAGGCCTTTCATAAGCCACTGCAACTTATATATACTAAATATATTTTTTTAGCAAATAAAAAAATGTTTTTAGATCACTGAAATATTATCTCTTAGCTACTGTGTTGTACACAATAAGGTGTTTCAAACTCATTTTATTCTTTTCCTGACACTGAACTTGAATCAGTCATTTCTCTAAAAGCTCTGGGTTTTATTTTTTAAACAGGATGGTATTTGATAACTAAGTTCTAGGCTGTAGGTGTGATAATCCAATTTGCAGGCCCTCTAATACTGGACAGGAGCTATACACATATTGTTATATAAATTCATACTGTTACTTCCAATTCTAACCCAAAATTAATCAGGTTTCATTTAGTTTTCACTTTCCACAGGTTTACTTCCCTTGTCTGACCGTGAGAAACTTGGTTCCAATTATCCTTAATGTATTTAGGACTGTCATGACAAAATACCACAGGTTGGGTGGCTTAAACAACAGAAAATTTTTTTTCCCACAGCTATGAGAGCTGAAAGTCTGAGATCAAGATGTTGTCTGGGCTGATTTCTTCTAAGGGCCATGGAGAAGGATCTGTTTCAGACCTTTCTCCTTGGCTTATGGATGGCTGTCTTCTCCCTGAGTCTTCACCTTGTCTCCTCTCTTTGTATGTGTGCATCCAAATTTCTTCTTATGACATTAGTCATATTAGATTCGGGCCCACCCAAATGACTTCATTTTAATTGAATCACCTCTCTAAAGACCCTATTGCTAATTTTGAGGTCCTGGAATTTTCAGACTTTAACATATTAATTAGGGGGACATATAGTTCAGCCCATAACATCCCCTAAGTGTAGCCAATTTCTCATTGTCATCCCTACCCCCTTTTCTATCTGACAACCCTCTTAACCTCCCTTGAACTGACAGCTCCTGCTGGAATGCTATCCCACCTCATGGACACCTTCACTTTGAGTATGCCCTTACCTCTTTACAGACCAGCCTTTAACCTGTAGACTTGCAAATTGTCTGAGCTCTGACATTCTGTGCTAGGCTGCATCTTGTTTTGGATCCCTTCTTTATCCCACTTCAGGCCTAGCCTCCAGTATTTTAACTTTTAGATCCTTTCAGATTTGACACCTATGCAAGATAATTCTTTAAGTATTGCCAAAGAAATCCAAAGGTTGACTAGCAATACCTTTTGACTATTGAACTGCTAAAGTCATCCAAATATCCCTGATTTCTCACCATAATCAAGAAGTGAGTATCCAAAGTATAGTCTCCAAAAAGACCATTCTCTCCGTCTCAAGTCAGATGTGTCAATGGGAAAAAAAAATGAATATTATAGTCCCTCCTAGATTTTCAAGCCAGAGGCTGCCAAATGAAGTAGCTGATCAAGGAGAAATTATTTACTGTCAAGTCAGGTTTTCCTTGCTATTTCTGTCCCTTAGAAAATCATTTGACCTTGGGTCATATTTTTACTACATGCCCCTACACTAAAAAATCTTTTTTTTTTTAAAGATTTTTTTATTTGTGATAGACATAGAGAGAGAGAGAGAGAGAGAGAGAGAGAGAGAGAGAGAGGCAGAGACACAGGAGGAAGGAGAAGCAGGCTCCAAGCCCGGAGCCTGACACAGGACTCAATCCCGGGACTCCAGGATCACACCCTAGGCCAAAGGCAGGCCTAAACCGCTGAGCCACCCAGGGATCCCCACCTACACTAAAAAATCTTGAATGAATAATTCCACTTTTTGGTTTCTATCCTTCCCTTTTCCAAATAAGATATTTTATTGTAATTGTCAGGTTATCTGTTGAATGAGATAAGGTTTCTTAGTTCTGAGAATGCATACACAGAGAAGCCATCTGACCATAAATGAGAGGGTATAGAAACCAAAGAATTTGAATGGCCAGTGAAAAATATTCTGCCGTCAAGTAAGTAAACCATGAAGCCTCCATGACCTATTGACTCATGATTATATATTTGTTTCTTTATTTTACCTTGATGTTTATATTAACTGATTCCAGATATCTTAGCAATATTGTAATCTTTAATAAAATGTAGCCATAAGTGAACAGAACTCACAGAAATAATATAGCTTGTCAGCTGCTTTTAGTACCTTCCTCTTTAAAAAAATTTTAACATTATTTTATGAAATATAACACATAATAATATGCAATATCCTTAATAATATAATTTACCAGTTTTTCCTATCTTTTGACACACTGTGGTATAACTTCGCATTTTTGGGGTATTATATGGAGAAGCATGCTGGTGTATACTCTGGTGTCTGAATATATTCAGCCTAACAAATATTTATGATACCTATGCATGTGATTACATTCATTTGTAGTTCACTCATTTTTATTATAGAATTGCATCAGAATTTTTTATGTGTGGTGGATATTTGAGTTGGGTGCAATTAGGCTTTAACAGATAATGTTACTTTGTTCATATCTTCTGGTATAAACAGACCATGTTCTACTGGGAATGTACTGCAGAAGAAGTAACTGGATGAGAACATGTGCATATTTTCAACTTTTCTTTTCAATGAGACGTATTAAAACTTTTTGTTTGTTTGTTTTTCTAGGTAAAGAATCTCTGGCAAAAATCCTGAAAAGCACAGTATAATAGTGAAGAGCTCATTAAGATCACTCCTTTGGACTCTTAGTATATTGGATTGTGGGTATGTTTACATAGGCATACTGCAGGTGATATGGGCAAGAAATAAGTTCTGAAGCATGATGATGTGAATATATATTGTAGTAGTGGATATATATTCTAGTAGTAGTAGTAGTGGCACTTGGCTATTTAAGCCATATTTAGTTTTATAATTTTCACTTCAGTAAACTTAAGCTGCTACTGTCCACAAGACACAAAAAATGAAAAATATTTGTCAATTTTTAAATTTAAAGAGCTAGGCTTTTGATCCCTTGATTCATTTTCATGTCCTTTTATAGGTGACACTGAACCTAAGAGGTAAATTATGAATCTTGCAGGATAACATAGGGTTTAAATCACTTCAATTTCTGTGTCCTTTTAAATGAATTTGTATGACTTTTAGAATATATTTCATGTTGTATTGAAATGGCAACTGGGATGCGTATCTAAAATGAAAAAGTGCAATCTAGGAAACCAAATTAAATGATAAAAATTAATATACTTCAATACCATTGGCCAACATTTTTCAAGGTCTAAGATCAGAACAAAATACGAAAAATTCCCCTTTTGCCTCATAAATCTTTGGAAAATACTGATTTTATGTAAATAGTGACAGAAAATTAAATAAATTAACTTATGACTATGATTTATTTAACTCATTTCACTAGTGATTTGTATGGACAGGATATTCTCATTGATGCAAGGTACTATGTTAAAATACATACCATAAAATTAAAATTCATTAGCGGAGACTGCACCAAGATTATTTAGTCTTTTTTTTTTTTTTTTTTTATTTATGATAGTCACAGAGAGAGAGAGAGAGAGGCAGAGACACAGGCGGAGGGAGAAGCAGGCTCCATGCACCGGGAGCCCGACATGGGATTTGATCCCGGGTCTCCAGGATCGGGCCCTGGGCCAAAGGCAGGCGCCAAACTGCTGCGCCACCCAGGGATCCCGATTATTTAGTCTTTAAAAGGAAACTTATCACTTGCATGGAATCAATATTTAACTTGAGATATGTTGTCATTGAATTGCCCTGTGCTAATTTTTCAAAAATTGATTTAGGTCTTTATTTTGTATCCTCATGTAAAAGAGAAACTATAAATAAAATGAATCAGGTGCTATTATATTGCACATATGTTTTAAACACTTAGGAACTTTTGAAACCTATATACTCCTATACCTCCAGTAGTCAAAAGGCCAGATGGAATATTTGAAAGAAAGATGACATATCTATGCATTCTAAGACCACTTAGCATTTTTGAAAATGTAACTATATTTGGAGTAATGATAAACAATAAAGTAAAGGGGAAATAATTTGATATAGAGTCAGTATTCAGTACATTTTATTGAATCAATAATCTAGAATTAAGAAAACCTTTGTTCTAACTACTTTTATCTCACTTGTCTTGAGGCCATGGATACTATGTTTTAATATTTCGGTGCCATAATGTCCAAATTTCCAGAATAAGATTTTTGATCTTTTTGTTTATGAAAAATCTACCAATAGATCCTGACAGATGTTGGACATTATTTTTAGTCTCAAGATTGCCATTGCTTCAGTTTTTCTACACATTCATTTAAAAATATTAATTATACATTTATTATATGCAAACTGAAATTTTCAAAATATGCAACGTTTGAAAAAGACAATTTCTTGCCTCTAGCTGCACATGGTCTGTCAAAGGAGATCAACAAAAGTTCAAGAAATTTACATACAATTATATTATACAGGCATATTGAGCAAATATAGATTATGAAATCCATGAATATCGAATATCTGTGTTAAATATCTTAGTATCTTCCTTGATAATAAAACTAGTGCATGCATATACATTGACCAAAATGGAATATCATGTTGCACAGAGCTTGACACAGAGTAAGAAGGTGGTGATTTTTTTTTTGAAAGAATAAAGTTTAGTTAACATTTATTTTATTATTACCATGTTTACATCTATTTTAAGAGATTTTATACATATTAATTGATTTTATTCCTCCAACATTCTTATGAAACTCTTTACACTTTGCAGTTGATGAAGCTGATTCATATGGATAATAAGCTTTGCATTTAGTAAGTGGAAAATGAATAAAAACGAATTGAATTAGTTATATAATGTGATATTTAAAAAGCACTCAAAACTTGGTATGTTCAAACAACCATCACTGGGGAAGATCCTGAGCTAACCTCCTCCAACAGGTACAACTAGATAAACCCCCATCAGTGTAAGTAACCCAGGAAATGACTTGAATAATGGCAAAACAGACTCTCCACAGCTAAATTTAGAGAAGAGGCCACACCACAGAAGGTAGGAAGGGTAGAGATGTGGTCTGGAGCTAAAGAGACCCACAAGACTGTCTGCAAGATGGAGAGAAGTCTCGAGTGCAGAAACAGACACTCACACCAGCACCATAGACCTGGGGAGCCAGCAGAGGGAAGACAAATCCCTGTAACATTTGGCCCTTGAAGTCCAAAGGGGCCTAATTTTGTGAGTTCTTACAATGATTGGGGCTTAATATGTGGAACTTTAAAAAACAATAGGCTTGCCTCTGGGAGAGCCAGAAGAGCAATAGGAAGCTGAGTTCTCACCTTCCAAACAAGAGCTAAAGAAATTCATGATGACTAAACTGACCCTACAAGGAATGTTAAAGGAGACTGAGTAGAAAGGAAAGACTCCGAATAGGTGTAAGAATAGTAAAAAACACGAAAGTGGGAAAATTAAGTAACCTATAAAATCATTCAAGGGATTCACAAAATAAAAAGGATGTAAAGTATTACACCATATACCTAAAATGTAAGTGGGGAAGAGAAGAATGGTTTCAGATTGAAGTGACCATCAACAATGTATACTGCTACAAAAAAAAAAAAAAAAAAAAAAAAGCCAGGGTAGCAATATGTATAAAAAGCAAATAGACTTTAAAACAAAGACTAGGGGGATCCCTGGGTGGCGCAGGGGTTTGGCGCCTGCCTTTGGCCCGGGGCGCGATCCTGGAGATCCGGGATCGAATCCCACGTCGGGCTCCCGGTGCATGGAGCCTGCTTCTCCCTGTGCCTGTGTCTCTGCCTCTCTCTCTCACTGTGTTCCTATCATAAATAAATAAAAATAATAAAAAAAATATTAAAACAAAGACTAACAGGAGACAAAGACATTATATTATCATAAAGGGAACAACTCAACAAGAAGATATTATAATTGTAAATATTTTATGCACCCAACTATATAAAAAGTAGCTAATAACAAACTTAAAGGAACTAATCCATAGTAATAAAATAATAGCAGGTGACTTCAACCCCAAGTTACAACAGTGGATAGATCATCCAAACATAAAATCAATAAAGAACAAGTGACTTTGAATAACACATTGGACCAAATGGATCTAACAGATATATTCAGAACATTCCGTCTTAAAATAACATGTTACAGACTCTTTTTAAGGCACATGGAACATTTTCCAGAATAGATAACATATTAATCCATAAAACAAGCCTCAACAAATTCAAAAATTAAAGTCATATTGTATATGTTTTTTTTAAAGATGTTATTTATTTATTCATAGAGACACACACACACAGAGAGAGGCAGAGACACAGGCAGAGGGAGAAGCAGGCTCCATGCAGGGAGCCCGATGTGGGACTCAATCCCAGGGCTCCAGGATCATGCCCTGAGCCGGAGTCAGGCCTAACCACTTAGCAACCCAGGGATCCCCCTGTATATCTTTTCTGACACAACACTATGAAACTAGAAATCCACCATAGGAAAAAAATCTGTAAAAAATACAAATACATGTTTTTTTAACATACAAGATTAAACAACTTGCTACTAAACAAAATCATCTATCAAGAAATCAAAGAAGAAATTTTAAAAATACATGGAGACAAATGAAAGTGAATACAAAATGGCCCAAAATCTTTAGGATGCAACAAAAGCTTTTCCAAGAGGAAAGTTTATAGCAATACAGACCTAACTCAAGAAACAAGAAAAATCTCAAATAAACAACCTAACCTTATACCTAAAAGAGCTAGAAAAGGAAGAACAAGCATAACCCAAACCATGAGAAGAAAGGAAGTAAAAAAGATTAAAGCAGTAGTTAATAAAATAGATGAAACAACAACAACAGAAAAAAAGCTAAACCAAAAACAGTAGAACAGAAAAATGAAACTAGGAGCTCGTTCTTTGAAAAGATCAACAAAATTGATAAAACAAAATTGATAAATTGATAAAACATTAGCAACAGTGAGAGAGAGAGATGGAGGGCTCAAGCAAATCAGAAAGAAAAGGGGACAAATAACAAATGACACCACAGAAATAGAAAGGACTGTAAGAGAACATCATGAAAAATTATGCCAACAAACTGGACAACCTAGAAGAAATAAATAAATTCCTAGAAACATATAACCTCTGAAAACTAAAATAGGAAAAATAGAAAATTTGAACATGCCAAATTACTAGCAATAAAATTGAATCAGTAGTCAAAAAACTCCCAACAAACAAAAGTCTAGGACCAGACAGCTTCACAGGTGAATTTTACCAAACATTTAAAAAAGAGTTAATACCTGTTCTCAAACTATTCCAAAATATAGAAAAGGAAGGAAAGTTTCCAAATTCATTCTGAGGCCAGAATTACCCTGATACCAGATAAAGACACTACAAAGAGAGAGAGAGAGAGAGAGAGAGAGAGAGAGAGAACTATAGGTCAGCATCTCTGATGAATGAACATAGATGCAAGTATCTTCGTCAAAATATTAGCAAACAAAATCCAACAATACATTAAAAAATCATTCAGCACAATCAAGTAGGATTTTTTCATGAGATGCAAGGGTGGTTCAAATATTGAATTTGCAAATCAATACACATGATACATCACATAAGAAAAGATAAAAGCAGTATGATCATTTCAATTCATGTAGAAAAAGCATTTGACAAAGTACACATCCATTTATCATAAAAGGTAGGTTTCGAGGGCATGTACCTCCACATTATAAAGGCCATATATGAAAAACCCACAGCTAATGTCATATTCAGTGGTGAAAAACTGAGACAGCTGTTCTCCTAAAATAAGGAACAAGACAAACTTTCATTCTTTTTTCATTCTAGCATCCATTAAATATATACAATTTTTTTAATACATTCATCTATCAGTTGACACTGGGTCTGCCTCCATAGTTTGACTTTTGAAAATAATGCAATAAACATAGGGGTACATGTATCCCTATGAACACATGAATTACTGTTTTTATAGTCTTTGGGTAAATACCCCATAGTGGAATTACTCAGTCATAGGGTAATTCTATTTTTAATTTTTTGAGGAACTTTCATAACATTTTCCACAGTGGCTTCATCAGTTTGCATTCCCACGAATAATGCAAGAGGACTTGGTTTTCTCCATATCTTTGCCAACATTTGTTTTTTTCTTGGGTTTTTAGCCATTCTGACAAGTGTAACATGATACCTCACTATGGCTTTCATTTGCCTTTCCCCAGTTAGTGATGTTGAGCATTTTTTCATGTGTCTGTTGGCCATATGGATGTTTTCTTTGGAGAAATATTTGTTTATGACTTCTGCCCATTTTTAATTGTACTACTTGTGTTTTGTTGTTGAGTTGTGTAAGTTCTTTATATTTTTAATATATATATTTTTATATATTTTTAATAACGCTTTATCAGCTATGTCATTTGCAAACATCTTCTTCCATTTAGTAGGTTGTCTTCTAGTTCTGTTGATGGTTACCTTGCTGTGCATAAGCTTTTCATTTTGATGGAGTCCCAATAGTTTATTTTTTTTGTTTTTGTTTTTCTTTTTCTTCAGGAGACATATCTAGGGCAATTTTTTTCCTTCCGTTAATAAACCCCATATTAGTTAGTGTATTCAAAGTTATGATAACATGCAAGTGCTGCAAAAGAAAAGATCTTTGTTTTGAACATTGATGGATTCTTGATGGCACGAAGTAGTAGTTAAAAAGCACGCATGGAATAATGGAATCCAATGTATTTTTCTACTGTGAAAAAAGTGAACATCAAAAATAGTGTGAATCTTGATACTCTTAGAAAGGAAGAAACCAGGAGACAAAGACCATTGCAGATTTTGCCACAAAAATGAATTTCAAGAAGCAGAACAAGGAGTACCTGGAAAATATGGAGGAAATAATAAAGGGGCATTCTTCATCAGAGATGTATTTATTGAGTAAAAGTATTCAGTGAAAGCCATGTTATTCCGGAAACTGTTTCAGATGTAGAGGATAAATTCATATTTGACCGGGATTTCGAGGGTCAATTGTGTAAAGCAAGTTCAGAATGTATGTGTGGTAGGTATGGGGGAATATATGTTACCAATAGAATATCCTAGAGGGGAAAACAGTGTATAAAATTCTTGAGCCAAGAGAGGACTTCCTATTTTACTAAATACATACTGATAATGGGAGGATTTTCTTTAATTTTATTGCTATAGTTTAAAGTTTATATTTTCCCTTCACAAAGAACATGAGGTTAAGCTTTATTTTAGATGCTTTTTTTCATTACAACATATCATCTGTATATTTCCGACTTTCTAATTCTTTAGCACTAACTTATGAAACATGTACTTTGTAATTGTCTTTAATCAGAGTCTCATTTTCACATAATGATGGGAAAGGTCCTAAGTAGTATTTATCTTCATTAATTCTAACATATTTAAATAATAAGTATGTAACATATTATACATATTTATATTCTATAATAAACATATAATTATATATAACTTATAATGATGAGTGGTATAGATTTTGCAGTAACACTGAGTTTAAATCCCAGTTCTGCCACTTGGTAACTGTCTACTCTGGCAAGTTCCTAAACTTGAATATACTTTTTATATTATAATGTTTAATTGTAATATAATAATAAGAGTAATATCTAGCTATAGGATAATTATGGAGTTTTAGTGAGTTAATGAATGTAAGCAGTGACTTGCACTTAATAAATACTAAAAGTTTATAGCTATTGTTTTCTTAAGGACAATTGTCATGATAAATTTCCTTGTCATTTTGAAAATAAAGCAAAATTATTGAGTATTCTGAAATCAATAAACTGAACTCTTAAATATCCAGTTTTTGAAGCAGTATGTTACTTGTACAATTTAACAATGGCACTGATACAAAAAGTTATCAAAATTTTATTGAAAACAATAATGGCAACTTCAATATTGAAATTGAAGTCTAGGGTGAGCAGATTTTTATCTTCATCACTTATATTTATTATTCATTAGTTAAAATGATATTTACTATGTAACAGACCTTGTGACTTTAGATTCTGAAATAAAAATGAAAGAAAAACAATCAAATGTTTTTCATAATGATGATTATCCTTGAATTAAAAGAACTTAAAGAAACCAGGAAAATTTTAAAATATTTGCCATATAAATGCAATTAGTAGTATATCTGAGGCAAAGATTTAAGTAATTTTTCAAGATTCCATGGTTACCACCATATGTCAATATGAATTTATATAATGGATTAGGTTTCTCTTTATTTTCTGTTGATCGCTATTCAGGATTATTCAGAAATAATCAATGGTATGTTTAAGAATAGAAAGAATATTATAACTGGTCCTCAAATTTCAGAAGTTTGACATTAATATAACTTTAAATTCTGAAATTGCATAAAATCTTAAATCTAAGATTCACCTGTTAAATTCCTTTTACCCATTATTGTTCAATGAATGCTTTCCGTTTCTTGGAGAAATATTGACTGCTGACTATTAGCTTACTTTTCTTAGCTTTTACATATTTTTCTGTACAACAATATTATTCAGTTGTTTTTAATTTAACTGTATACCTTTTTAAATTTTATATTTCATGACTTCTAAATCCAAGATTGAATTATGCAATTGCTTCTAGTGCTAGGAAATACAGGTTTCACAAATCCACGTGGAATCAAAATCTTTAGATGTACTGGATTCCAAATAATGAAGTCAATCAGATGCTTAGGTGTACTAAAATAAGTCGACAGTGTGTTTAATTTTAAAGAAAAATAAAGAACAATATACTTAGAAAACATTTTGTTGAAGATCTTTTTTGAAAAGTGAAGTGATATGTTAAATTCCCTGTGAAATCGAACTCCTGCTCTACCAATGTCATATTTTGGTTCAATTTTCACACATTCATGTTTATACACATTTGTGGAGTGAATTACATACAAAAATAGGAAAGTACACTTCAACATATGTGAGAGATGTTTTAAAGGTCAAGAAAATTAAATGAAAAATATTTTATATCTACTAGAAATAAAGAAAAAAAACTGAAAGAAATAAAAGGGCCAAATACCTGTCCTTTTTCATATTTCTTTTTGCCTTCATATAGTTAAAAAAAAAGTGAGGATTTATAGAATATAACTGAGCCCTGTGATTCTGGGTAACTAAGCAGATACTGAATGTTGAAAAATGTGGTTTTAAGTTATCTTGGCCTGAAGAAATAAATTGCTTCAGGAATTCTCTTTAATTTTTGAAACACAAATGCTTGCTTAGTCTGTGATCTCCTTTTCTAAACATCTTTGTTTTCTCCTGCCATTCTTTTTCTTGCCAGCATCATAGATTTGGCATCATTCTAATGTGCTTTCATTATTAAGATAACTTTGCAAACACCCCTCCTTTTACACTACTTCATAACTTCTCTTTAGCTATAACCCCAGTCCATTCAGCTGATTTTTTAATGGACCACTTAATATTGCTTAATGCTTACAGATTTCCAAAGCATTTGCAGTTATAAAGAAATTGAGGTGCACATTTTTCTATAAAGTAAGAACATCAATAATATAATGATAGTATGTATCATAATAGATTTCTAGGAATTCAATTAATAAAAGGGATATTTTATATACTGCTGATATCCTGATGAAAAGCATATTACCAATTATTTTCCTCTATTTTATCCATACAATAATCAATAAATATTATTGCTTTTAATGTTTCAAGCAATACACAGTTATACAAAGTAAAACTAAATATGATCTTACTTTCACTTTCAACAGTATTTTCTGATCTTTTAAATGTACATGTATCTTTGATCTTGTTCATTTTGTTTTGCATAAATAAGATATATCTATAAATTTGTATATTTTATTTATATATCCATTTATATATATCTATTAATATATCCAAAATAACATTTTTCCTACAATAAATATTTCATTTTTCTCCTTTATTACCTGATTATACTTTTTTTGTGTGTAAAATCTGTGATCTATTTTTCTATTCATTGCATGTGTTCTTTTTTCTATCTACTTTTCTGTGTACTTTGACTTTAATTAAGCATCTTATTTGATTCCACTTTATCTCCTCCTTGACACTTACACTTCTTTTTAAAAAATTAGTGTTTGTTTTAGGATTTACTTTATAAATTTGGAAATAAAGCCACCTTCAGATAACACCATACTGTTTCATTTGTAGGTCGAGTCCTTTATAAGAGCTACCCTGTCATGTCTATTGTGTGTTTTATAAGACTTAAAGATTAATTTTATGGTGAAATACAATATAGTGACACTTGAATAGATGAGAGACTGAATTGTTTGTTGTATGTAGCTCCCAACCACACAAAGCTGCCTCTCAGGATCACACAAGAGTTTGTAAATAAGGACAGCATAACTAGCAGCTTGAGCTGTAGGGGACAGTAGGTAAGTAAATAGATAGATAGATAGATAGATAGATAGATAGATAGATAGATAGATAGATAGATAGAAAAATAGATAGATAGATAGATAGATAGATAGATAGATAGATAGATAGATAAAGTTGGGTAGGGGCAGCTACATTTCACCAAGCTTTCTGAGTATTGGCCAATTTTCCATTTCATGATCTCCAAGGTAGAAGGGCTATCCTTAGTTCTTTAGTACTCAGTCTCAAAATATGGGGTCCTATTTAGTAGGACAGTTGATGAATGTTCATAGTGACCAAAAGAGTAGATGCCTGATAAGGGAAGTGTTTGGAATGAAGACTTAGCCAACTGTCTGTGAAGGAGAATTAAAAGTTTTTAACCATACTTCAAAACTGGGTTTTGACAGTATTGTTGTAATATTATATGACAATTGACATCTTGATGTCTTGACATAATATTTCATTTTGAGCTTGATTTATTTGGGGCATTTGATTGGCTTGAATAGTAGACATATAGAGAGTAAGGCATGGGTTGCCCTAAACAGCATAGAAACATTTTATGACAGCAAAAAGGAACTAAAAGGAAACATGAAGAGTCTTTGAAGGCCAGTGAGTAGCCAGACTCCTCCATTGTTACTCAGGAGGAAAAAAATCAGTCATCACTTGGGCCTTTAGTAATATTTTGGTTGAAATAGGGAATGTACTAAAGGCATGGATTATTTATTATTATTTTAGGATGATAATTTAAAGAGTATTTATTTTATTTATAGTGCATATTTGCTTATTTGTTTTTATTCATCATGTCTTTATATTTTATTTGAATTATTTGGTTAATATATGTTTAATTACTACTAAATTATTGCTTAAATATACCATACTATAATTTGATTTCTATTCAGACTACTTTTTCTATATTTTTTGTCTTCCTTTTCCCCTAATTTTGGATTAGATATATTCTCCTTATTTTTTTAATTTACCCTAAATATTACCATAAGCATTATTGACTAAAGTTTAATATAAATTATTACCTATACTACTTCATGAATAATGAGAGGACTTTAAAACAGATTAAATACATTTATTTCCCATCTACATATTTATTCCTCAGATATAACTCCTCTCATGTGCTTTAACTCTGTATATATTTAAAACCCTTCAAAAATAATTTTCTATTTATATGTAGGCATTTCCATTGCTTGGTACAGTCCCTTGCTTCAAAATGTGATACCTTTCACTTTATCTGGAAATCTCCTTTTTCCAATTCTTACTTTGTGTCTGCCTGCAAAAAATGTACTCAGTTAATTTTAAGTCTAAAAATTCTGCATCTTTGCTTTTGTTTCAGAAAATAACTTCACTGGGTGTAAAGTATCGATGACTTTTTATTTCATTATTTGTGGAGGTATCATTCCATTGCTTGGTGCCTTTCATAATTGTTACCATTCCTTTCTTAAGGTAACTTTTTTCCTCACTGCTTTTAATATTTATTGAGGGTTGTAACAATTTTCCATATAATTTGATATCTTTCTCTATTACTGGAAAAAATTTTCCATTATATCTCCAAGTAGCACTTTCACCATATTTTATCTGATCATTCCTCCCCAGGTTCCAATTTTATGTGTGTTAGACCTTTCAACACATCCTAAATGAAGGATTTTTTGAGTTTTTTTCTTTTTTTTTTTATAAGATTTTATTTATTTATTCATGAGAGACACAGAGAGATAGAGGCAGAGACACAGGCAGAGGGAGAAGCGGGCTCCATGCCGGGAGCCCGACCTGGGACTCAATCCCGGGACTCCAGGATCGCGCCCTGGGCCAAAGGCAGGCGCTAAACCTCTGCGCCACCCAGGGATCCACTCCCCCCTTTTTTTTAAATTTTAAAATCCTTTCTAATATCTCAGATATCTGCATCCCCAGTGGATCTTATTATATTTTTTCTTTTTGATTTTTACACTTTATGCATTTGGTTTTGTTGCCTGATAGATTTTTTTTAAGTTTAATTTTTTTTTAAGATTTTATTTATTTATTCTTGAGAGACAGAGAGAGAGAGAGAGAGGCAGAGACACAGGCAGAGGGAGAAGCAGGCTCCATGCAGGGAACCTGACATGGGACTAGATCTCGGGACTCCAGGATCATGCCCTGGGCCGAAGGCAGGTGCTAAACCGCTGAGCCACCCGGGTTGCCCTGTTGCCTGATAGATTGAATACTGAATGCTGTGTGTTTAAAATTGTAAAGATATTAAAAAACTTACTAGGATAATAGTTTCCTCACTAATCCAATCAGATTGTTTTCCTTTGACACTGGGTATTAATTTTTGGAGTAGTTTTCTAATTCTAGATTCCCTTTACTTATGTTTTCTTCCAGTGATTGTAATAGAAAGGCTGAATTTTTATAATTCTTTTATATCTTCATCAACAGGTCCTTCTGATTTTTATATCCCTATCCTTGTGAGATTGCAAAGAGCTTATCGTGGCTACCCAGCTTCTTGACTACTAATTCAATTAGGAATTTTTAGTCCAATCAGATAATCTGATATATGAAGATGGATTTCCTTCTTTGTAAGACTCAGTCTATTTTCAGTTAGAATTCATTCCTGGAGAGTAGCCTTTCAAGGATTCAAATTGAAACTATTGAGTATTTAAAAGGATCCTTCCATGTTTGTGAGTCTTGAACTCTTATTTTTTGTCTTTCTAATCCTGTATGAAAGTGTGATAATTTTTACTGAATTTTGTTCATTACAGAATTAAAAATTTTAGGCATAACTCCAGAGAAGTTCAAAGAACTTCATCTCTGAAAAATGTTTAAAACTATACTTTTAAAGGTATGTCATTCTTTTTTTGGACAACCCACTGAAAGTTGAAATAGTTGCTTTTAAACTACCCATTCTTTATACTGCAAACAAACTTCTCCCTGTCTGCTTACATTTGAATTAATATAATGCTGTTCTTTGCCTGTCTGCATACCTAGACTTAGGATTTCAAAAACAATATAATTTTTTCACCCTTTTCACACTCACATATTTTCTATTTTTCCTGTTCTCCTTCCTTTTTTTTATAACCTTGCAATATTTCTCAAAATAATCTGTTCCTATTTATTCTGCGACTACATACATTTAAGGCCACATTTCACTTGCCATGATATTTAAATAAGATCCTTAACCTGGTTTCCTAAGGACATACTTTTTCCCTTTCCAGTCCACTTTATAATACTTGTATTCTTCCAGGAATACTCCTCTAATGAGGCACTCCAATGATAAAAATTGTCAAAAGTTCTGTTTTTTTAATAATAACTTCCATATTTCTTAGACAATCATTCAGTCCATACATAATTTCAGTTTTGCATTGTATTTCTCGCAATTGTTCAGGATATTTACCTTTTAAAAATGTAAAACTAATAAATACTTTCAATTGATATGTGAAATTCAGATAATTTAGTATTTTATTGGGCTATTTTATAAAAATATCTTCATTTCTAACTGTGATTGCTCTTCCAGAACCTTAAAATACCAACTCTCCTTTTTTCTTTCAAAGCAATATAATGCATCTATAGCATTTTTCTTCATATATTTTCTGGAATGCCTTTCTCTCTTATTATATAGTTGTTTATTTATGTATTTTGTGTCCTAGCTAATATATATGTTCTTCAGATAGCAACTTTGATATTTGATCAATGTTTGTTTGCTCACATCAGTCAACATAGTGTCTTAAATTTTGCTGGCCAACAAAAACAATTGTTAATGAATTATTGAATTACAACAAATTTGGCAGCTTAAAATTATACCATTTATTATTTAATCATTCTATAGGTCAGAAATCCTAGCAAGGTCCACTGAGTTTCTGTTTAGGTTTTACAAGGCTGAAGTCAAGGTGTTGGCTGTGTGGGAATCATATAAAGAATATCTGGGGAACAATATATTTCCAAGGTCATTTAGATGGTTATCAGAATTCACTTCTATGATGCTGCAAAACAGAGGTTTCTGTTTTCTTGTTTGCTATCCATGGGCTACTCTGAGCTTCTAGAAGATATCTAAATTCTTTGTCATATACGCTGCCAATCCCCATGCACCCATCTTCAAGTCAGCCACAGTATGTCAAATTCTCCTCATGCTTTGATTCCCTCACTTCCCTTTTCCACTAATCAGGGATACTATTCTAAGGAGTTCACCTTATCTGCTCAGGTCCACTGAGATAACCTTGTTATCTTACTTTCAGTTACTTTGAGACCTTAATTACATCTGCAAAATCCCTTTGCCATGGTACCTAGATTAATATTTGAATGAAGAATGAGAGACTAGACATCTTGGCAAGCATATCCTTAGAATTATGCCTAACTCAATAAATAAGAAGGATCCTCACTATTACGAATCACAGTCAAAATTTTCAATCCTTGACTATAGAGAATCTTCTGCACTGAAAAGTTTTAGAACAATTTTAGGTACCATGATTTCAGTTCTTTTTTTAGAATTTTCCTAATATATATTCCATATTCAAAGAATTTGCTTTAATAGAGTTTTATCTTATACTATGAATTCTAGTATTTTTTATTCAGCAAGAATTTTCAAAGCCTTTTATTTAACTTATGAAATATTAATTGAAATTAATTGAAAGGGATAAATTTTTATCTTCTTGGAAAATACATTTGTGGGAAATAACAGAATTCTTGATGGCAGGGTAGTTGTGTTTGGTCTCTTTTTTTTTTCCTTTTTTTTTTTTTTTTGTTTATTTGTTTGGATGTGTTTGGTTTCTTTAATGAGGTGTTATAAGTGATACATGATAATCAGTAAAATCATCATAGAATTTTACAAAGTGCTGCCACATATAAGATTCTTTGAACAAAGCTTAAGAAAAAGTTTATTTTCTTTGTACTGGATATAAATAGAATTTAAATTAATTGTCCACAGCCAAATCATAGTAAGTGTCATACTTAGGACTTGGAAACAGGGTCCTATTTTACATTCAGTGTTCTTTCTGCTGAATAACAACTATGAGGTATCACTTCTTATACTTACAAACTTTCGTGACACAAATAATTTTATTTCTTTGTAAGCCATGTCCCCAAGGCATGTGCTTTGGCTTAAATTCTCAATGGAACAGCAGCTATTTTAGTATACTTTTCTTCAATTTATTCCAGTGAAAGTTACCTTAATGTTATGAGATATATTCTGGCCATATGTTATACGTTAAAATTTATATTTTTTAAAACTAAAGAGTAACTTCCAATGAAATAGCAATAGGCTATGTTGGATAGATGAAAGAATAATTGTGTTTTAATTAGGTTACTGAGATAATTAAAAGATAACCATGATTTTCAGCCACTAAATATATATATGGAAATACAAAAGACACTCAAGAAATATATAATTCATGTTCTTCAGTCTGGCTGAATTGTGTCTGCAAAATTTTAGTGTTTAAATGATTTATAATTTGTTCACCATTGGCACTGTTGACTCTATAACAACTAGAAATCTCATAGCAAGAAACCTAATGCTGATTTCTTACTTTCTCCAAAAATAACACTAATTATTTTATATTTCCTTTAGTGATGTTGCACACAATGGAGTAAAAGTTCCTAATATATTTGAAAGTAATTTCAGTCTTGCAGCAGTATCTGAGTTTATCTCATAGTCATTGTTTTCTGTTTTCCTAGGCAACCATAACACTAACTTGGTGCATCCACAGAATATATCTCCCCCGGGACATTAGTGATTATAGATTTTTTTCTTTTTCTTTTTTCTTTAGTAAAGTACAGACACTTTTGCACAATAACTAAATGAATACAAAGGACTTTTTGAAAAATAGTGCAGCCTCTCTCCTGAGGTTTCACTCTAGGCTCTGACATCAAACATCTCCCTTCTGCTATACACTGCTACTTCTTTACTCCATGAACCATGGAGAATTAAAGAAAGAGGAAAATAGTACGAAAACACATTAAAGCCTTGGTTTTATAATTTCAACACATTGATACAATATTTATTATTTGTAAACAATAAATGTTTAAAACCAGAATCATGATGGGCATAATGCATTCTTCCAGTTAACTTTAAGTCCTTAAGGTGATATCTAAACTACTAATTTTATAATTAAATGTGTAAAATTGGTCAATAGTACAAAAATTCTTTCTTTCTCTCAACTGCAGGTGGAAAACATTAACTTTCTCATATTTGTTAGTTCATAACACATAGCACAATATCATCATTAGTCCTTGCAAATTTCTTCTTTCATTTTATTTTTTATTTATATATGCCATTTCATCCATATCTCATTCATATTCTCCACCCCAATTACAAGCTTTGATTAAATGTATTTTTTCAACATGTGTCTTTTTATTTATTTGTGTAAATGTTTAAAGTACATACATTATATTAGGAAATGTGTGTGTGTGTGTGTGTGTGTGTTTGTGTGTGTGTACAGTGTGCTGGTAAATGTTTAACTGCTCTCTGGGGATAAAAAAGAAAGACTCAATTTTCAGTGTTTACTGGGGTTTCTGTGGAATAGATACAGCTACTGAAGCTGTTTCAATCTACCAATATGATGTCTCTGAAGGCAGATTTGGTAAGTAATGTGCAATATAAGCTTTGTAGAGTATTTTCACCATACAGATATAATACATATGAATATATTTATGTAATTTATATATATGTAATTTATATAAATGTATAAGTATATAATGTGAATATAAATATCTCAAGAACAGAAATAATAGTAAGTTGTAGTAAAATACTTAGGTATTGATGAAATTGGAATATTTGTTAGCTTTGTTTTATTCTAGTTTAATTATAATTTTATGTCGCTTAATTTTTAATAAGTGTGGCAAAATTTCTAAGTTAGAGTATGGTTTAAATATTTTTTACCAAAATTCTGGAGATGGCTTTTTCTTTCTAATGTGCTCTTTTAAGCTGACAAATATCTTGCTTAGCTATCTTTATCATAATAATGAGATTCTAAATAAGTTTCAAATTAAGGAAAGTCAATTTCATAATATACATTAAAATCTCTAAAATGGGGGATCCCTGGGTGGCTCAGCAGCTTAGCCGCCTTCAGCCCCAGGTGTGACCCTGGAGACCTTGGATAGAGTCCCAGGTCGGGCTCCCTGCACAGAGCTTGCTTCTCCCTCTGCCTGTGTGTGTCTCTCTCTCTCTCTGTCATGAGTAAATGAATAAAATAATAATAAATTTTACCTCAAAAGTAAATACAACTTTGAATATTTGAGGTATTGAGTAGAACTAACAACCAATATTTCATTGATTTAAAATTTCTTGTGTTTATTCAATAATTATTGTAATAATATGTTTTGTATTATTTCTTAAAGGTATTACAGTAGAGTGAAAATCCCAGATTTTCCTTTTTTTTTTAAAGATTTTATTTATTTATTCATGAGAGAGACACAGAGAGAGAGGCAGAGACACAGGCAGAGAGAGAAGCAGGCCCCATGCAGGGAACCCCCCATCCAGGGACTCCAGGATCACACACTGAACAGAAGGCAAGAGACTTAACCACTGAGCCACCCAGGGGTCCCGCCAGATTTTCTTTTTTATACTATAATCTGTTATATCAAAAACTCTTTAAGTAAAAAAAAATAAGTAAATCAAATCAAATAAAACAACAACAACAAAAAAACCCAACTATTTAAGTAAATTGATGTATATCCAGAACTGAATTTTTTTTCATCATACAGAAATATGGCTTGTTTACTGTAAAGGAATCTAACCTTTGTTTAATTAATTTTACTCAGCGATTTACTCACATAAGTGACTAAGTTTTGTTTTGTTTTGTTTTTTGCTCTTGTTGAATATGTGTAAATCCCAAGTCTAATGATTAACAAGTAGGAGATATGTAATTAGATGCAATTTATGAAAAGAGAATTATTTGGGATCATAAACACCTGGAGTTTGAACCAGTTGTTTGCCATTACCATACATTACTAACAGGAGGCTCTGTAGAAGAGACAAATTCACACTTTGTCATTAAGGAAGATTTGGTACTAAGCTCCACGTGCAACATCTTGGTTTTTAAGCAGAGCTGGGAGGATAAACTGAGGACCACAGTCATAGGCCTATCCTCACTGGTTCTCATCATAATATTGCCATATGCCACATAATTTATAATTGTATAAACACAATTCATGTTTTATCCCAATGTAAGAGGAGAAAAGGAAATAATTTTACTCCAAAAAGAATAGTCAGGCTTCTGTGCCTCTATCCTTCCCAAGGTGTGACTTAATCTCAGTTGCAGCTAGAGAAAGTGGATTTAAAAGGATATAAAGGAGTTAAAAAGAGATAAAAGAGTTTAAAAAAAAAAGGAAATCCTTTTCATGACACTGAAACTACCATTCACCAATAAGAATAAAACCAAAAGAAGTTAAATTGTGGATCAATACACATAGGTAAAACCTTTAAAAAACCTCAACTTATTTCCTTTATTTAGCACATGAAAAGGCTGGAGATTAAAAAATAGAGTAGGAACTAAGAATCTAAAATGATCTGTTTCAATTTTAACCCAGCTGAGATGCAACATGATAATGTGACTAAAAGAATGAATTCTGGAACTGGAATACAGGTTGGATTTCTGGCTCTTTCACTGTGCCTGCTGAACTGCTGTGGAGGTTACTTAATATCTTTTGGTGTCTATATTTCATCTTCAAAATCATTGTATACCTCATGTGCTTGTTATAATGATTAAATGAATTAATATTTACAGAGCATTTAGGATACATCCTAGATATCATAACCATAGAAATGCTTGCTAAATAAATTTATATGTATATTGATATGTGCATTTATTGAATGTATGTAGTCTGTCAAATATGTGAATCACAATGCATTAATCATTCTTCCTTTTGCTATGTAAGTATGTTTTGAATGATAGACCTACTATAAACACTAATCAAAATCAGATTAAAATAGTTCACTGCTATCTGAGTGACATTGAGTCTTGTATTTTTAGATAAAACTAAAAAGAAATATAGCACAGAAGAGTATTTGTAGTCATCCCTAGAATAACAAAAATAAAATTGTTTTAACTACTGAGTACATTGAATGAATACGCAGAATCAAGCCTAACCCAATAATTATTTTAAGACTTTTAAAATCTAAATCAATATTTATAGAACTACCAATAAAGAATTGAATGGTGGCAAATTTTGTTTAGAAAAATAATATCTTATGATAGCTTTCTAGTAAAAAAGTTTACAAAGGTCTATGGTTCTTACTTAGACACAATGCAAAGAATCATTAATGGCATAAATAGAAACAAATATATTTTATCATACCGAAATTATATTTGTTCACTATACAAATTTTAAGAACTAAATTCAAATAAAGTTTATTCTTGCTTATAGTGATCAATAAATAAGCAAAGAATCATATCACTCAAAACATGTTGCAAAATTAAGTAAATTTCAAGAATAACATAGGTCCATCTGTTTAAGTGAAGTAGTTCCATATTCATAAAACAGTTCATGTCCTATGAATTACTAAATGTTAGGCATATTTTACTTTTATTTTTTTATTTATTTATTTTTTCATATTTTACTTTTAAATGAACTACCTATATTAGTGGCAAAGGAGATCTGACCTAGGTAGTTTATTTTCTACCAAATTCTCAAAAGTGATAAAAATTTAATATCAGCAGTATAAATCATGATAAGAATCCATTCACAAAACAGAGGATTCAATTGCACTTTGCAATTGTATAGTGCAAGTTAAGTCTGGGCTGATTTAAGTACTAATGAAACCATAACTAACTAGATGTCAGAACCATGACCAATACCAAATAAATTTAAGGATGTGTAAGCCAATTCATGTTCACTTAGAGACAGAGAGGTAGAAGATAATGCTGGTCCAAGGAGAAGGATGTCCTGTGTGATAGAATAGGTGCACCTAAAAGTTCAAAGCCTGGAAAAGTCCATGGTATTCTCATGTGTGTACATACAGATTTTAATGGTTTTAAAGTGCAATATGGCAAGTTTGGATTATTTTTTAACCATTTACCTCTTTAGAAACAATTTTCTGTTCAGTAAATTATATCTGTAGAGAAAATAGTAACTGAAAGACTATCCTTCAAATTTTACTCTATGTAAGCATTAAAGGTTTGTTAAGAGTTATAAATTTCTAGACAAATTACCTAAGTTCTTTGTGACAATTCTCTTGTCTATAAATTGAGAAGAGGAATATATAAATAACAATGTTTATGAGAAATAAATACATTGATATATGTAAGGCTCACAGATGATATGAGCTTTATAATGATTCAGTATTATTTTTATTATATATTATATATTTGCCACCATTTAATACACCCAGAAGGATTGTCTTCTGTAAGCTATGAGTTGTGCTATGGTCCTAGGGAATTATGAGATTTACTGGTTGCCTACTGAGCTTTCAAGTCTACCTTTCCACTGAACCCTATGATTTTGGTATGATTACCTCATCCCAAGAATAGAAATGGAACTTGATTGGCTTTTAGAATCTCAGTTCCATGATCACAGCATCTTTGTCAACTTATCTATAGTCTACGTCTGGTCAATAGGGTTCTCTGGTCAGATATGGGTTCTCTGTTGGCTTCAGAGAATGAAGCTCACTCTTTTTCTCCAGTTGTTATAAATGGTCAAGCCCGTGGACTAATTTGCAATCAGTAATGTAATACTAAAGGACTGAGTCTTCAAATGATAATGATGTTCTCACTGTGGAAGTCGAAGGAGTTTTTTTTTTTTTTAAGATTTTATTTATTCATGAGAGACAGAGAGAGAGAGAGAGAGAGAGAGAGGCAGAGACACAGGCAGAGGGAGAGGCAGGCTCCATACAGGGAGCCTAACGTGGGACTCGATCCGGGGTCTCCAGGATCACACCCTGGGCTGAAGGTGTCGCTAAACCGCTGAGCCACCCGGGCTGCCCCTCAATTTTCTCTGAAAACTCTCTCACTGGGCTTTTAATTTTTTCCTTTCTTTTTTTTTTTCTTAGCAAATTACAATCATATAATATAGTACTATCAATTTTAGTCACCACGGTATACATAGTTCCTCAGACCTTATTCATCTTATAACTGAAAATTGTACCCTTTCATCAATTTTCCCCCATCCCTCCGTCCCTGAAAAACCATCATTCTATTCTGTTGCTATTAGTTTGACTTTTTTCCCCCTTTATTCCACGTGTAAATGATACCATGTAATATTTGTCTTTGGTTTATTTCACTTAGCATAATTCCTTATAGTATCTAGGAATGGGAAGATTTCCTTGTTTTGTTTTTTAAAGTGGAATAATATTCCATTGCATATATATATATATATATATATATATATATATATATATATACCACATCTTCTTTATCCATTCATCCTTCCACGTACATTTAGGCTGTTTTCATACCTTGGCTATTGTGAATAATACTGCAGTGAACATGAAAGTAACTCTATCTCTTCAAGATAGTGATTTATATCCTTTTGGTATATATCCAGAAGTGGGAATGCTGAATCATATAGTAGTGTACTTCTAATTTTTGAGGAGGAATCTTCATAACTGTGTTCCATAGTGGCTGTACCAGTTTATATTCTCACTTGGGTCCCATTTCTTCACATCCCTGCCAGCATTTGTTATCTTTTTTTTTACCTTTTTGATAATAGATATATTATCATAATCCTCATTGTGATAATATTTGGAGGGGAGGCCTTTGGAAGACGATTAGATCATGAAAATGGAATAAGTTTAGTACCTTATAAAATAGATCTTCAAGTGCTATCCTTCTACCATGTAAGCACACAGTAAAAGGAAAGTTGTTTATGAGCTAGGAGGCAAGCCTCCCCCCCACCCCCCACCAGACACTGAATCTGAAAGTGCTTCTGATGGGGAAACAAGTCTAGCTGAGAACAAAACACAGCTGATATCCCACAGACACCCCCCTTACCCCACCCCTGCCCAGAGTGAGATATGTGTGATATTCTTCAGGAGGCTCCCAATAGTCTTAATGTTGGTGCCTTGCTAGAGGGAAAAACAATCTTTAATTTGACAATGGCAAGGCCTTCTTAGCATACGAAAATCCTTTTGAAATATCCCTTTTGTTTACTTCCCCCAACTGCTGGATATATAATTAGCCACCCCTCATAACCCCTGTGCAGCAGCTCTTCCTGCCCGTGAATCCTGTGGATCCTGTCCTCGAGCTTTAATAAAAGCACCATTTTGCACCAAAGACGTCTCAAGAATTCTTTTTTGATCGTCAGCTCCAGATCTTGCCTATATTCTAAAACTTTATCACTTCATATTGGAATTCCCAGCCTCCAGAATTGCATTTATTATTAAGTCACCCAGTGCCAGGTGTCTTTGTTATAGCAGCTCGAATGAACTAAGACAGCTAGGAAGCCAAATATGTGAACAATTAAGTGGTATAGCAAGAGATTAAATACCATTTTTGATAGAAGAGACAATAACATAGGTGTAAGGAGATGTAAAAACAGTATGAATGTCTGTGCCATGAATAGGGGTAATTTGTAATACCCAGCTCCAAACAAGGAATACTAGAAAATCATTTCTGAGAAAAAAGACAATGAATTTATTTTATGCTGTGATCAGAGATGCTGTATGGCACTCAAATGCCCCAAACCAGGTCGTATGATTGTTCAACCAATGAAATAAAGAAGGTTTGAAATGTAGATTTGTGGTTATTAGCATATAGAAAATAGATTCATGGAATGGCTCACCCTGGCAAGAAGGTTAGATGCAGAATGAAAAGAAATAAGGGAAAAGACCCTGGGAAAATCAAAATTTAACATTTTAGTACAGCTTACGGCACTTATAAAAAATATTGAGAAGAAATAGCCAGAGAAATAGGAGAATAGTGTCAGAGAAGCCAATAGAAGACAAAACCCTGATGTGAGGAGGCAATAGCAACACAATAGAATGATGGTTTTTCAGGGATGAAGGGATGGGGGGGAATAGACTGATGAAAGGGTACAACTTTCAGTTATAAGATGAATAAGGTCTGAGGAACTATGTATACCGTGGTGACTATAATTGATAGTATATTATATGATTGTAATTTGCTAAAAAAAAGGAAAAAATTAAAAGCCAAGTGAGAGAGTTTTCAGAGAAAATTGAGAAGAGGAAGCAACTGGAACCATGATGATGTTGGCTTTTATACTTATTTACCAGTACTTTGCTGTCCAATTCCCATAATGGATTCCTTTGGATGTTTGTTCTTTGTGCCTAAGACTCTAGAAAAAATATACCTAGAAAATGCAGAGCTGAACTATCCACCAGATAACATTTTGAACTTTACAATTGTACCTCAATTATTCATTTTAATTGAATAATTTTTTTGAAAAGTTTCTTTTTTCTTACTTAAAAGTTCAAAGAATGGTACCAATATTAGCAAGTGAAGTTGTTGGGCTTTTTTAAAATTCTGAGTTTCAATAAGAAAAATCCGTTTATTATATTTAGTAACACAAGTATCATTGATGACTTTGGCAACTGAAGTTCAGTAGATTAATAGGTTTGAAATAATAAAACAATGAGTAAAGAAATAGTGCATGTTGAATACAGTGACAGAGGTGTAAAAAAATTTGCTATTTTTTTTAAAGATTTTATTGATTTATTCATGAGAGACAGAGAGATAGAGGCAGACACAGGCTTAGGGAGAAGCAGACTCTATACAGGGAGCCCGATGCGGGGCTCAATCCCAAGACTCCAGGATCATACCCTGGGCCAAAGGCAGGTGCTAAACCGCTGAGCCACCCAGGGACCCCAAATTTGCTCTCTATAAACTGTAGTTTGTGAACATGAAAGCACAGTAGTGAAACCAAGTATTAGGACAATTAGAAGTGAAAAGATGCTTTGTTTTGTCTTGTTTTCATTTTCCATCACTGAGTATGTTTAAGCAAATATCTATAAAAGTGTTTCAAAGAGAATGTTCTTGAATATACTGAAGAAATTGGGGATGATACCTTTCAGTAGGTGCTTGGAAAATAAATCAGAGAGGAAAGGAAAGGGAGGTCCACCCAGTGTTTTCTAATTTAGCAGCAAAAAAATGTTAATAAATTTGATGTTATGACTGAGTAGATTAAAGGTTATATTAAAAATACATATTTTTAGTCAATTTATATCTATAGAAATAATTTCTATTATCTTAATGTAAATTCAATTTGCATTAATACTTTAATATAAAGTTATTTGTTTTGTTATTAGAATTATTATATGTATATGACGTATGTGATAGAGGTATTCTATAATTAAAAGCACATTTGAATAAACAGGGCATTCCATCTCCTGACACGACTGCAAATCTGATATGACAAAACCAGCTTAGTTCTCTTTTCTTCTTCTTCTTCCCTTTTTTTTTTCCCTTCAATGAATCAAACTATTAAACTACAGCAGTTGGCTCATAGAAGCTCAGGTCAGAGGAAAGTAGATTGCTGATGTTTCACAAGTTTTATTCAGTCTTTGAGAAATAAGGAAATGATCTCAAATAAAACTTTCACAACCCTATTGTACTTTCTTTATCTTCTAAGTAGAGCCCCTTGTCAGCCTTTGATCCTACTGCACTAAAGTTTCCAGTAATTCCTCTGTCCCAGAGTGATACGTTCTATAGCATTTCTGTAATTGCAAACCAGCTGGTAGAACTTCAAGAGACCAACAAAAAATATCTTAAAAGGCTATTTTAAAAACTATTAGTTGCTAAATTACACTCGTTTTTCTCACCATTTGAAGTATTCTACACATAAAATATGCCTGGGATTACCTAATTAGAATAGAGAAGAAAAATTATTTTACAATTTACCTTTAAGGAAAACCATATTTTATAATAAACTTGCAGCTGTATTTTTCTTTCCAGTGCCTTTTCCTAACAAAATGTATGCCATACTCAATAATCCTTTCAACTGTAGGTCTATTGGGCACTGCTAATAATAACCAGACCTTTGCTATTTGTAGAGAAACTAGCCCAGTGAAAATGGGGTCAGGACAATTTCTTTTTCAGTGAATGCACAACTTGCTACAGGAAAGAAGGAAAGTGTGTAAGATTGTCTTCCGAGTCTATAGAACTGTAATTTCTAACCGCTTTAATTCCGCTTGATTATCGTTATAAAAATAAATAAACCACATAATTTGTAATTTCCTGATTCCATTATGCTCATGTTTCAAAGGGAATTATTCAGGTAGAAAGGCTTGTTTAAAATACACTTGTGGTAGTCTCTTTATCATCATCCTGTATATGATCTTTTTTTTTTTACACTTTTACCTAGATCGTACTTTTTTTTTTTTTTTTTTTCCTGTTTGGAAGGTCAATGGCAGTTAGGGATACAGAATGACTTTGATCTGAGGGAGTGTAGGGGACAATGTGATATAATTTGATACTCTGTGGATACTATTCTATAAGTTTTTCTGATGGTATGTTCATTTTTCAAATTCTTTTTTGACATTTTAAAGACCTCACAATGCAAGTGTACTGCACAATGGTCCTGAAATCCAAATTATTGGATCGGAACTGAAGGTGTACTATTTAAGTCTACTTCAACCTCCCAAAAAAGGGAGAAAATAGTGTCTTTTCCACTCTTACTGATTTTTACTCAAGGTTTTATTGAACATTGTAGTAGCAGGAAATCAGCAAAGTGTTCTTTAAATTTCTATGCAAACTAATTTAGAGACTATGATACATACTTAAAATATATGTATTTATAAGGTTATTCCTGAGAATTGTTTTAGGGTCTGTCTTTTAAAGAGGTCTCTAATTTAGATTTGCTATGATTTTTTATTTACAATATCTTATTAGATTTAACTAACAAACTAAAAGGCTGTATTTTCTTTAAAGGCAGGAGATTATTGAGGCACCTGGGTGGCTCAGTGGTTGAGCATCTGCCTTTGGCTCAGTGAGTAATCCTGAGGTCTTGGAATCAAGTCCTACATCAGGCTCCTAGTAGCGAGCCTGCTTCTCCCTCTGCCTATGTTTCTGCCTGTCTCTCTGTGTCTCTCATGAATAAATAAAATCTTAATAAAATAAAATAAAATAAAATAAAATAAAATAAAATTAAATTAAATTAAATTAAATTAAAATAAAATAAAATAAAATAAAATAAAATAAAAAAGGCAAGAGGTTATTTAAGAAAATGGATACTATTTTTTCTTTTTTTTCTAATGTGCGTATTTAATCCTGAATGCAGCAAGGGATCATTGCATAAACACCTTAAGATGAAGGCATATATTTGTTATGAAAGTTATGCAGCATTTCCAAAAGTATAGGGCTTTTTTATCTATCATAATGAATTTTTATTTACTTTAAGTAGCTCTGTGAAATACGTGTCCGTTTGAAGCATTATTCTTCCCATATGTATTTTATACAAATAAAATTTTTGTTAAATAATTTAATTTTTTAAAAATAATTTTCTTAAAAGTTCAGGTAACACTTGCTTTGTTAAATAGACAGTTGAGCAAATTAATGAGAAATCTGAGCAATGTGAGTAATCATTCTCAAATGTACTTTCTCTTAAAGGCAGATTTTTTTTTTCCTTGCATTCTCCAGATGATTCCTCAATTTCTTCCTCAGATATTCTTTAAGAGTATTAAATTTTTAGCTTTGGATCTGAGTGATTGGGCCATAAAAAGGCTGGAAAAACTAATATTTACTTGGATGAAAATAAAAATTAATTATCAGCACACATTTTGATATTTACATTAGCATCTTTCATAAGCCTATTGGTGAAACATTAATGAATAGTAGTCAAGAATATAAATATAGAAGTTAAATAGCTCCAGATTTCAATTAAAGATCACAAAGAAAAATAGCTCATTACAGTGTCTCTTACATAGAGAGAAAAATCGTTTTGTGATTATTTTCCTCTGATAAATAAAAAGGTGAATAGGTTATATTCCTCATTATTAAGCTTAGGAAATTAAACCTACATATGTGAACCAAGGTCACTATTTGAGCTTTGTTTATCTTTTACAGGTAACCAAGAATTTCTAATGCTATTTAGACAGCTAAAGTTACAAATGTGTTTTTGTTCTCAGTTTAGCATTTTGTAAAAATGAATGAAGACAAATTTGTGACATCCATCCCATCCATCCATTTTTCTTTTCTCTCTTTTTTTAAATTTTATTTTTCTATCTCTCTATATTTTTCCTTTCTTTTCCTGATAATTATGACCATAAAAGTGAAAGGATTATGTCTTTATACAACATATCCTTGAGAAAAAAAGCCTTGAAGAGTCATTAACCTCTAGTCTGAAAAATGACAAAATTAAAAACAAAAAAAAAAAAGGATGGATTCAGAAAAAGGTAGCAGTGCTCTACTTGTGATAGGAAGTTTTACTTTGCTAGCACATTTCAAAGAAATCTTGAGCACATTTTTTTAGAAGATACATGATTATATGTCTTAGTTTTGATTTTTCAAAAAAGAACCTGCTATGAATTTTGACAGTGAAGAGGAATTGTGTGTGCATATGTGTGTAATGCATTTTACCATAAAAAAAAATGATTGAATGATGGAGGATTAGAGAGCTAATTTGAAATGTAAATGTGCATTCTTAGAATTTGGGCAAGATGCTAAATCTGTTTATCAGAAATCTGGGTAGTTATAATGATGTCAACAAGAATTACTTGGAGCCACTGCTATAAAAAGCTTACCATTCATTGTATCACCGACATTTTTTCCTAATATATCAAATTTCCTCACATAAATTTGACTTCAGATCAGGTGGATTTATGGAAGTATCTATTGAGTTTCAGGTTAGAGACATTAGCTTTTTTTAAGTGTTCAAAATATGAGTTTACCTGTTTTTGCTTCTGTTTTTTAGCATATGTACTTACATAGACCTTTTTTCATACTTCAGATATTTTAGTCACTACCCATGATTACATTTGTTTCTTCTTTTCCTCCTCTCCTTGACCTTCCTCTTTTTCCTCAATCTCCTTGTTCCATTCATATGTTGCCCCCTTCTCCCTATCTCTGAGCAATGAGCCTGTAAGAATGAGGGACTGAGCAAAGATACAGAGTTAGTGTACAGTTCTGGGTAAGCTGGAAATATAACCAGTAACAGAATATGGGGATTTTTTACATTTAAATTAAATTAATTAACATAGAATGTATTATTAGTTTCAGAGGTAGAGTTCAGTGATTCATCAGTTGTATATAACATCATGTGCCCCCTTTAATGGTCAGTAACAGGATATGTTAAGAGTTAAAAACTTCAGTTTACTTTAATGCATTCTGTCTCTATATCAAGAGCAATGAGATGCCTCGATGGTCATAAGCTGGGATAGCAAAGTACTTTGACTTGCATTTCAAGAGACCTTTCAGCCACAGAAAGAGAATGAGCACAGAAAGAAAGGTATAGTAGGCTACTGTAGATTAGTCAAGAGGTTATTTTCATAGGAAACTGATAGGTTGTTCAGAGGTGAAATATAAGTGGTATAAGTGAAGAAAAGTAAAGGAATGAAAAATATCGTGAAAAATTACCACTATTTGCTGATAACTGGAAACAGTGCAGACATAGGAGTTTCACTTAAGAATGTTAACATTTGGGCAGCCTTGGTGGCTCAGCGGTTTAGTGCCGCCTTCAGCCCAGGGCGTGATCCTGGAGACCCAGGAACGAGTCCCACATTAGGCTCCCTGCGTGGAGCCTGCTTCTCCCTCTGCCTGTGTCTGCCCCTCTCTCTATCTCTGTCTTTCATGAATAAATAATTTAAAAAAATGTTACTATCTGGTTTGTGTGAACTCAAATCTATGAAAAGAAATTTAATACCACTTCTGGAACACTCATAATGGGAGGGACTTCAGTATTTTAAATTTGGACATCTCTACATTATTAAAATTGAATTTTGTATTTTTAGAGAGCTTTACTCATTACAAAATCTTATGTGAGCTATTACAATATAACATTGCTGAAACATTATTTGGCAGGTAAAATTAGCACCAACAATTAATGATGAATTAGATATGTGTTCAAATAAGAAATGTTCTAAGGATGATTGCTTGATTTATAATCTCAACAGTAAAGTTGAAGAGCAAATTTAGAGATAGTATATATTTAAGATATATTAAGATGCTATTGAAGCATGTAAGATAACCTTCATTAAAAAGAAAAAGATAACCTTCTTATTATGGGAGCATATGTATTCTCCTTCATCTTGTTTGCATATGAAAGAATTTCAAAAACATGTTACTTCAGAATTCCATTCATCTCTTCATTCACTTCTCTTTCTCTTTCGGAGAGGGGATTTGATTTAGTTGTGATACCTAAAACTGATTTAGGTATGGGAGAAAAATAAAATGCATGGTATTTCCAAACATTGCATATCTTGTTTTGCATGTAACTACCTGTAGGACAGGTGAATCCTGATCCATTTTCTCAGCATGCTGTCAAGGGCCAGTCCTTCTGTGGTGTAGTATATGATCTTCCTTATATAGTTGTTTAAAGTGTTTAATGTTTCAATGTGTTTTGTACACTAATCAAGAATGAGTAAGACTACTTGCCCATGTACTCAATACTTGATTTTCCTGTTTTACTTTGAAATATTTCAAATGTGCAGAAAAGTTGAAAAAAGAAAGTGTATTAAGAATGCTCATATACCTATTATTTAAATTCACCAAATGCAAAAGTAGTTTAATTATAGAAACCAAAAAAATTTAACTGGCTATGTTAGTCAAATTTTGAAGGGAAAAAAAAAAAGAAAAAAATATACATGTTTAGAAAAAAATATGTGATAAAATTTAACAACCTCTCAGCAAATTAAAGAATAAAAAGAAATTTTTTTCATGTTGAAACATTATTTTCAAAATACTTTCAGGATACATCTCCTTAAAGGAGAAATATTTAATATTTTCCCATGAAATTTAAGACAAAACTAATGTATTCACTATCATATTCCTATTTGGCAGAAGAAAGAATTATAGATATAAAGATATAAAGTATGATCAAAACTGTCATTACTAGCTGATGTCATAATGTATACATAGAAAAACCAAAACAATTTCCAAACATAATTAAAATTAATGAGTGACTTTATGAAGCCTGCTGAATAGTCAGTAAACAGTTATCAATTCTATTTTTATATACATGCATCCAGCATTTGGGATTTTACATTGAAATATAATGCCATTTACAATCGGACAAAGATTAAATATCTAGGAATAAACCTAATGAAGAATATGGAAAATGACCACACTGAAAACGGCAAAATATTGCCAAGGAAAATGACAGGAAGGCTTAAAGAATGGAGAGTAATACTATATTTATACTTTGGAAGGCTCAAATTTTTAAGATACCAGTTTTCTTAAAATTAGTTTATATATTAATGTAATCCCAATAAAATTGTATGTATATGTATAAGCTGACACTTGAAAATTTATATAGGAAGAGAAAGATCTAGAATGCCATGCTACCTTGAAAAATAAGCTGGAATGACTTACACTATGAGAAATCAAGACTTTTTATAAGAAAAAATTAGACATTGTTTTGTTGGTAAAAAGTTGCAAAAAAATGAAGCAATAGAGAGTAAAAGAATAGACATATATATGGTCACTTAATATTTGACAAAGATAACCGCTGCAAATCACTCAAAAATGGCTTCCCCTTTCAATAAACATTGAACAATTACATACTTTTATGGAAATGTAAAATAATTTGACTTAGACTTCACATCCTAGACAGATGTGAATTCAAGGTGAATTGTAGATTTGAAGTTAAATATAAACAAACATCCAGAAAAAGATTGAGTAACTTTGAGTAAGAAAAGACTTCTGAAATAGACCATTAAAGTATTGATCATAAAATAATTATTTGAGGACACCTGGGTGGGTCAGTCAGTTAAAAATCTGCTTTTGGCTCAGGTCATGATCCCAGCGTCCTGGGATCCAGCCCACATTAAGCTGCCTACTCAGTGGGGTGTATGCTTATCCATCTATCCCTCCTTGTTCTCTCTCTCTCTCTCTCTCTCTCAAATAAATACATAAATTTAAAACATTTTTTGAACTTTATTAAAATTAAAAGCTTTTGTACATGAAAGGACAGCATTAAGAGAGTGAAAAACCAAGCCACAGATTATAAAAAGATATTCACAAAATGTATAACTGACAAAGGATATATTGTCATATCCAGCATATAAAAGTATATCCTACAAAAAAATAAGAAAAAGACAATCTGAGTTTTACAAATGATCAAAAACTCCAAGGCACTTTATAGAGAATATACCTATCGTCAACAAGCATAAGTAGAGGTGCTTAATCCCATTACTCCTCTAGGATATGCACTTGAAACAAGGAGATAGTACTTCACACACATCTAAAGGTTAAATTTAAAAAGTCTGCCAAAAAAAACCTAAAAAAATAAATAAAAATAAAAAATAAAAAGTCTGCCAATATAAAGTGTTGTAAGGATGAAAAGCAACTGGAACCATCAGTCAATGCTAAAGGATTGTAAATTGGCAGGCACTTTGGAAAACTGTCATTATCTTTGGAGGTAAAACATAGGCCTAGCTTATGACTCCAAAATTTTGCTTACAGGTGCCTACCCAAGAGAAATGAGCATATGTGGCCAGAAAAAAAGAGATATGCATAACAGTGGAAATAAGAATTTTATTTGTAATTGCTCAAAACCATTATAGCACAATTATCAACAAGACAATGAATAAACACTTTACTTGTTAAATAAAATACTACATAGAGAAATGAAAGCAAAGTACTGATAAATACAATATATGAAAAAAATCTCATAGACCTAATTTCGAGAAATGAAGTTAACTCCTCAAGAGTACAAACACTTATGATTCCATTTATATGAAATTTTAGAACAGGTAAAACAAATCAAAAGTGATAGAATAGTGGTTACATTGAGGAGGGCAAATATTGACTGGGACAGGACGCAAGTTAACCTTGCATTTATATAAAAATTTAATAGATAGAACTATTTATGCTGTGATAAGATTATTTCACTATCATTCGGTTCACTTTATGTGCTTTAAAATATGTATCTTACCATATCAATAAACAAGTAAAAACAAAAGAGGAAGAAAGGAAATATAAGTATTTAAGTGACACAGTGCCAGCAAAATAAAGTTTGACATTTCTTATGTGATTTTCCTTTGCTTTATGCACCAAACATTATGGAATATATGGTATCTTGACTTTTGTTCTTTACTTCAACTTCTGGTGGATAGTTCTTTCTCCTACCCCTCCCTACATATAAAGACAGAAGTGTTTTTGCCAGGAGAGGCCCTTAGTAAACTCAAAAGATAATAAGACAACTGCTGTACCTCAATATTAAGCTGATTATATATATTTTGGCCTGGCGTTTCAAGGAAGGCTACACTGAAGAATCAGTTTTGAATAAGAATAAGTGAACAAAAGAAGGCTTTATAGTTTACCCCGTTTTCAGCAGGATCTACAGGCCCATAGAGACTTTGCAGTGTAAAGTGAGCTAAGCTCCATGCAAACAGTAGAGCCCTAATTGTGAGGTTTTAATTTCAATTCTTGTTGACAAGCATAGATAGACAATACAAAACTTTTCATATCAATTTGAATAATTGCAAAGTTAAGAAGAATCTGGAAGGATTAAGTTCTCTAGAAGTATATTAAATCTCATTTGACTTTGGATATATTAATTTTATAAACTCCAAAAGGTATAAAGGTTTAAATGCCTGTGCTAAAAATACTCTCTCTCCAGGAATAAAGGATGCTCAGGACTCAAGAAGGACTGGTTGTTGTTAGTCATATGATTGGATGGCACAGGCCTAAGAGCTAGGTCCAAATGGTAAACAAAACAAAGTAAAACAACAGTAACAACAATAACAACAAAGATACAGCTAGAAAAAAAGGGGAACATTTTTTTTTATTTCCCTTGCTCCTAAGTAAGAGAATCCCAATTAAATAGTACTCCAGGCACTATAAAGCTCCTAACTTACATTCCACAGGAGAGTATAATTTGTGATACAGATTTCAGATATATTTGTTAAAGAAATAGATTAATTCATTGCAAAACTCAATGTTATTTGCCTATATATCCAGTCTATTTCTTACAACCTAGTTTGATCAGCAATAAATATGACATTTAGATATTCATTTACCTGAATTTTAATTTTTTTTAGTTAATTGGTTCACAACTTAATGGCTACAAGAGGTTTATCCTTTATTTATCATCTGAAAACCATAGCAGGATATAACTGGAAAAGTGGATATGAGACCCTGGAATGGAAAGGAGAAGCCTAGAATGAAGATGTGCATTTCTTCAGTAATCACAGAATCATTGTTAACAGACTGAATGCCCAAAGGAAATGTTCAGAACGTGGAAAGAGAAGCCTTGGATGATTCCCACTTTTACATGCCCTTAGAAGATGAATTCAATGAAGGGGAAATGGAAGCAGTGCCAAAAAGCAGGCATAAAAACAATAACATTTTGTCCCTGACTTGAGAGAATGTGATGGTGTCAAGGAGGGAAATAATACTGTTTTGTTCATTCTACTGAGAGATCAAGTAAAATAGCTAAAAAATGTCTGCTGCGTATAGGAATGTGAACTTTATTGGCACATATGTGAATGTTCATTGGGACAAATGTTGTTGCTAGACACTGGGTAGGTTTGTTTGAGAAGTTAGTGCAGATAAGAAGATGGAGACAGTCAATGTAGAAAATTCTCTTAAAAATTATTGCTGTAGGGGCACCTGGGTGGCTCAGTCAGTTACGCATTTGGCTCTTGGTTTCTGCTTGGGTCATGATCTTGGGGTTGTGACATCAAAGCCTGCCATAAGGCTCCATGCTGTGCATGGAACCTGTTCAAGATTCTCTCTCCCTCTCCTTCTGCAGCCCTCCACTCATGTGCTCTCATTCTCTCATTCTCTCTCTAAAAAAAAAAAAAAAAAAAAAAAAAAAGAGTCACTATAAAGGAAAGAGATAGACATTAAATGCAGTGCAATGTGGTAACAATTGATTACATTTTTTCTTTAATGGGAAAACATAAACATGTTTAATAATCAATGAAAAGGATATGATAGGAAAGAAATATTTGAATATGCAAGATAACAAAAAGGATAATTTAAGCAATAAGCATGAGTTTGCCCTTAAAATTCTCAGTATTTTTAAGCTTATAAATACCATAGAAAAATTTAGGTGTCATTTACTAAATATATGAAAACTTTTATTCTTCTTAAAATGCAAGATTGCTTTTTCATTAAAAGAGCAAATATTTAAAAATATTTTAGAAACTCTTGAGATATACATGGATTTTTCCTTTGAGCCTAATAAAATTCTGTGATGTTATTTATAGCATGGACTTTAGACTCAGGCAGACTTGTATTTGATTCCTTATTGTATTTAGTGGTTGCATGACCTTGAGGTCTTTAATAGTCTGTATCTGATATCATCAGATGAACACTTCACTATGAAGGTATTTGCTTTTGCTTACTTATGTTTTTCTAATTTTATGTTATTTTATCTTATCTATTTGATTTAAAGAAAATTATAAATAATATTTTACCTATTATATC
Source organism: Vulpes lagopus (assembly GCF_018345385.1). NCBI lineage: Eukaryota > Metazoa > Chordata > Mammalia > Carnivora > Canidae > Vulpes > Vulpes lagopus. The sequence continues at coordinate 38,420,118 of NC_054839.1, read as the reverse complement.
CTACCAGAAAGGATTGCCTTGTATTTATTTGTTTGACAAATATAATAACACATTTTCATAGATTATGTCTGCACCACTAATTATGATTTCTTGATATAATTTTATGCTTATAAAAACTTTCTAATCTCAGCAAATCTTTTATATATTTTTGAAGTGATTGAATAAAATTCAACAGTGATATTCTGGCATAGTCAAACCCAGTTTAAGCAAAAAAAAAAAATTTACCATCATCTTGAAGTCCCTGTGTACTCTTTCAGATACTATTACTATCTTTCTACCCTCAAAGGTATTTTCTACCCAGAATTTTGTTTGTGAAATTCCGATGCTACTCTTGACAGTGTTATAATTAAGTTTGTATCCGTTAATGTATGTTATTTAACATGGTTTTGCATTTTAAAAATGATACACTACTATACATATTTTAAATAACTTTTGTTTTTTACATATGGTATTACTAAGATTCAGTTATGTAACTGCAGGAAGCAATGATTAATTTTTTACTGGTATAAAGTACTACGTTGTGATTGTATGATTGTTATACTATAATTTATCAATCCACTGATTATCAGTGAACATTGGTAGAGATTTGAGTTGTGCCTCTTTTTTTTTTCTCTCACAAGTAATGCATGTTGTATATGTTTGCTTTTGCATGTTTAGAAGTGAACATATAGAAGATATGCTGTAAGATATATACCTAAGAGTAAATTCCTGGGTTAGAATTTTCAACTTTATTAGATAAATCAATTTTTTCCAAGTTTCTACTCATTTATATTTTCACCCACAGGGCTTAAAGAAATAGAAATATAATGACAATTCTTTTAATTCTTTTAAGACAATTCTTTTATTTCTGTGGGGAAAAAATAGCATAGATGCATGGTAGCAGCCAGGTGAAAAAATGAAATTGAGGAAAATTTTAATTATTTTTAAAAATGTGCTTATAATAGAAGAAATAAGATCAAGTATATGAGGCAATGCAGCCGCCACCACTAGATATTTAAACATGATGACAAAGTAATAAATGTAGAAGAATCACTAGTTTATGGTCTTTCACAGATGAAAGGGTTATGGTTTAGTGAATACCTAGTGGGAGTAGCTCTAAATAAAAGTATGGATAATTCAGCCAGGGTAATAGGCTGGAAAACAGTGTGTGAGTACAGATTCTGGTTAGGTAGGTCAATATTGTGGAAAGGGTCTGTAGAATATAATTGGCTCCTCAGCCCCAGTAAGGTAGTAAGCAAGGTCATTGGCTGACACTATATGGACATCTTTTCCTTAACTTAGAATGAAAGTATTATTGATTAACCTCCTTAACTTTAGCTGTGATCAACTTTATCCCCAAATATCAGCTCCCTCTTCAGGTTTTTAGACATAACTACAAATGTGAGTTTGGTTCTTTTCATCCACTACTAAAAGACAGAAAGAAAGACAGAAAGAAACAGAGGAGAGAGAGAGAGAGAGAGAGAGAGAGAGAGAGAGAGAAAATAAGAGAGAAAAATAGAGAAAGAGAAAGCAAGCAAGCAGGAATATAAGTATGTGTATCTCTCTATAATATTTTTACATACTATTCTAAAATATCTATAATTAACATTTTGTGAAGAACATTTCTCCTCTTACTAATGTTATTCAATACTGTGTGTGTGTGTGTGTGTGTGTGTGTGTGTGTGTGTGTGAACATACCTAATGATTGAGAGCACTTAAGACTCAGACTGCTGGGTATGGATTTCAGTTGCAACTCTGACTAGCTCTGTGACCCTGGACACATTTTATAAACTTTTTTTGCTGAAATTTTCTCATCTTTAAGTAAGGATAAAACTATGCCTTTCTAAGAAGTTAATATTTATAAAACACTTAGAAGAGTCCCTAATGAATATTAGGCACCATTTAGGTAATTGTTAAATAAATATATAAATGGATGTATATTGCTGTAATAGTTCTTGGTTACTGATTTTAACTGCTGTATACTATTCCATTATGTGTTTATATTTAACCTTTCCCTTTTACTGGCTATTCTAGTCACATTTAACTATGTTTCTCTACAAACAAAAGTTTATAAAAAATTCCTTTTTTTTTTTTTGTCCTTTTGTATACATGTGCTAGTTTTTCTTTAGGATCAATCCAAGAAATTGGAATGCTGAAGCAACTATATTGAATGAATATTTCCAGTTTTAATAAAGATTTGAACTCAGTAAATTTGTTCTCATATATGTATTTTCTTATAATATGTACCCCTTTTGTAACATACTCACCAACATTTGATATTGTCACTTAAGCTTTTGCTAGGCTGTGTCAACTTAATGTAAATTTGTTCTTGTTATAACATGTATCCTGATTAATGCTGTGATAGAGAATATATTCATATAATAAACAACTATATAGTCTGTACAATATACAAGTCATTGTTCTAGGCACTGTGCATACAGCCATCATAGGACTTCCTCTGTCATATTTAGGTCTCTCTTTTTATCCCTTTTGATCATATTAAGGCATTGAAACTGCTGATTATTTTAAGAGTGTGTTTTTTTTTCTTTTCACAAAATGGATTTTTATTGTAGTCATACATGGTTTCTCAGTGCCACAGAAAATTGCAATGTAGGAACAATTTTTGGATGGTTCCTTACAGAAACATGATGAGTTCTCAAAAATGAGGTGTTCAGGAATGTGGTTAATGAAAAGTAAAAGTGGTCAAGAGAAGAGAGGATGTGTAGCATGTGTATCAAATGATTACTTTTTAAACTTCTCTGAGCTCTGAAAACTCTTTTCTCAAGTAAGATCCCAAGAAAATTCATCAGAAACTAAAGTGATTGTGCTGCCAAGTACAAGGAATACAAGGTTTATCTGATAAGGAAACCATGAGAAAAGTGGATTGGGAAGGGCACAGACTTATTCTGTGCCCTAATAAAAAGGTTTTTATATATTTATTATCCATTTCCTCTTCCATGAATTATCTAATCACATACTTTACCATTTCTACTATTGAATTATTCTATTTTTATTGACCTGTAGGAATTTCTAATCTGGAAACTGTATGTCAATGGTTTTTGCTCATATTGATGAAAATATCGTGCTGATTTTGTTGTTTTATTCATTTTCGCTTGTATTTTAGGTTTACTTGTAGTATTATTTAAAGTTTTTTATTTTGAGATAATTGTAAATTCACATGAAGCTGTAGAACACATAGTAGATATTTCGTGTAACTTTCACCCAGTTTCTTCCAACAGTAACATCTTGCATGATTATAGTTCTGGAAATTAATATCAATTGTCTACCAATCTTATTCACATATCACAGGTTTTATATCAACTCAGCTGTTTGTGTGTGTTTGTATGTGTGGATATGATTCTATGTAGTTTTATTACATGTGTACATTCATGAATCTATCACTGTAGTAAACATACGCAACAGCTCCATCACAAGGATCCCATATGATACCCTTTTTAGTCATATCCACTTCCCTACCTCTTCTCTTCCTCAGTCCCTGTGAAAAACTAGTCTGGTCTGTATAGTTTCATTTCAAAAAGTTGTAGAAAGAAACTGTTAACTTCTGAGATTGACTTTTTTTTTAAACCAATATTTTATTTTATTGATTTTCCTGTATTATTTTTATGGTTAATTATTCCATTGATTTTTTAAGTCTTATCCTTTTTATTTTTTTCATTCTACTTGTTTTGCTTTTTGTTCTTCCTCTCATCGTTTGCTGAAGTTGGAAGTCTATTGGTTTGAGAACTTTCCACTTTTTAAAAAAAATATTGTATTTATTTATTCATGAGAGACACAGAGAAAGAGGCAGAGACACAGGCAAAGAGAAAGCAGGCTCCCTGCAGAGGGCCCAAAGCCGAATTCAATCTCAGGACCAAGGATCATGCCCTGAGCCGAAGGCAGATGCTGAACTGCTGAGCCCCTCAAGTGTCCCAACTTTCTGCTTTTTTAATGTAAGACTTTAATGTTGTAAATATTCCTCTTAGCATCGGTTTAAATCACATCACATATATTTTTGACATGTTACATTTTCATTTTTTAATTCTATGAATGTTTTATTTCCTTTCAAACTTCATATTTGATTGATATACTATTTAGTAGTATTGTTTTTAATTGCCAAATATTAGATTTAATGATGTCTTCCTTTTATTGATTTCTAGTTTGATTCCATTAAGAATAAAAATATACTATTCTATTTTTTTTAATTTGTTGAGGTTTATATTATTTCTAAGGATATGGGGTATTTTAATGTTCTTTTAAAAATATATTCTACTCATGGGTAGAGTATTTACATATGTCAATTAAGTCATATTATTAATGATATTGCTCATATTTTCTACATTTTGGCTGATTTCCTATTTCATTCCAGTTGCTGAGAGTGCCTCCACTATAATTGTGGATTTGTGTATTGCTTCTTTCAACTCTGTCAGTTTTGTTTCATATATCTTGAGGTTCTGTTGTTTACAGTTTTCCCACTTCATATTATTATGTGTTTCTGGTACACTGATCCTTTTATTATTATGTAATATCCCTTTTTGCTTTTAGTAATTTTCTTTGCTCCAAAGTCTTCTTTATCTGATATTAATGTAATCACTCACATTTTCCCTTTGCAATTATTGTTTTCATGGTATATCATTTTTATCCTTTTATGTTAAATCTACATATGTTGCTGAAGTTGAATTGATCTTATAGGCAACAGGATGATGTGCTTGTGGCTGCTTTTGTCAACTTGACTTTTTGGTTGATACTTCTTGGTGGTTCCCCTGGGCTTGTGAGAACACCTAATTCAACCTGATGGAGGATTTAGTGTAACTAGGCCAACTTCTGTTGCAAGATTGCAACTCAAGGGATGCTGGGCCTTCAGCTTTTGAATGACAGGTTATAAGAGGCCCTGCCTGAATATTGTTCCTCTAGTCATAGGGTTTCTAACCAATCTTTTTTTCTCCTCCTACTTTTCAGAATACTCCTTTGACTGCCTCTTGCATTGTTTTCATGGTTTACAGAGGTACTTGGTTGTGGAAGGATGATTGATGGCAGAGATATATAAGTCTATTCCAACTTGTCCAGATTGGCTCTTTAATTAGAATTATTATTATTATCTAAAGTGTTAGAGTTTATTTATTTATTTATTTTTAGATATTTTATTTATTTATTCATGAGAGACACAGAGAGAGAGGCAGAGACATAGGCAGAGGGAGAAGCAGGCTCCCTTTGGGAGCCTGATATGGGATTCAATCCCAGGACCCTGGGATCACAACCTGAGCCAAAGGCAGATGGTCAACCACTGAGCCACCCAGTTGCCCTAAAGTGTTAGAGTTTAAATGATCGAGTACCTACTATATATCTGGATGTGTGGTCACTACTCCGCATGTCCTTGTACTTTACTTTTTATATATTTTATATCACAGCAATATTTTGTGTAATTTTGAAAACATATGACACATTTTGACATTTGTTATTGTAAAACAGAGGGATAATTCCCTTTGCATTTTATATCTCTTGCTATAATAGTTACTGGAAGATATTCCTAGTGCAGGCTTCACATGCTTTAATAGGCAAAGTAACCAATGTGCTATGTGTTGCTCATTAAAAAAATTTAGAGCCTAATCTTCACTTGTTTTGTGTATCTTGTCTTCCAATTAAATTATTCCCTGAAATATTGCATTTAAATTGCTTTATATCAAACTCTCCTGTTTTTATATCTTTACTCAATAACATTATTGATAAAATATAGTTTTGGCGTACCCTCTGAACTTTCTGGATATTTAACATTCTGGGTCATGAGATTGTCCTCTATGTAACTTATGAATCAATTTGATGATCTGTTTATGCCTGGATTTATTACCTAACAGATGTCTGTGTAGTTAGAGACCCATATGAATATTGTATCCTGTGGCTTAAAATGCCTTTCAGGTGATCAATTATAATGGAGATTAAAAGACTGTGAATTTAGAAGATAATTTAACAAAACCACTAATAATGGCAAAATAATTGGATTTTTCACATTATGTTGAGGATTCCAAAAAAAAGTTTATGTAGCTGACTCTGTTGTCACTATTCCACATGCATTTTTATTATTACTAATAATTTAATATAACAACACCAAACACCTTAAACTATTCAGTAACCACATTTTTAAAACATCAAATTTATGCTGATTTGATGTTTTTATTTTTCGATATCATCATGAAATTGTATGAAGGAGGAATACAGATTTTCCAAAAGTTACTTAGAATTAATGAGTAAAACAACTTGAAAACCACTGTTAGGTACATTGTATCCTAAAAATGATTAGCTGAGGAGAGAGTACTGTGGTTTTGTACATTGATGAAAATATCTAAAGATAATATGAGATAAAATGGGAAAAATAATATGTTGAAATAATGTATGGAAGGAGATTTATATAAGGAGGAACAAAGCATAAAATTGTGGAGTTTAAGTTAAACATGTTTAAGGAAACATTTAGTAGAATATGTTTGCTTAGATTGTGTTTAATTTATTGTTCTTGAGGGGCAATGTGAGGATTATATCTAAAGAATTATATGCTATGGAGACTATGGGGAAAGTGGAATGCTAGATTACTAATAAATTAATATAAATTAATACATTTAAATTTTAAATGTTATATCAAATAATTAATTTTATATAATTAATTTATAAAATCTCCTAAACTTTATAACTAGAGATGATTTATATAGGCTATCAAGAAAGCTATGAAAACATGATAATTTTCTTAAAGTATTAATCTGAGACATTAGCAAGATGGCAAGTGGGAAGTCTCAGACCCTCCTTTCTCCCTTGAAAACAATACATAGACTAATACTTCCTGTGGAAAAATATTCAGAAAGTAATTAAGAGGCTCCCAGACTTCAGATAAGAGCAGAACCAGCTTCATGGAGCTGGTAAGAGAAATCATGGCACCTGCTCACCATAGTCCCTTCTCACAACATAGTGCCATGGAATCAGGAAGAAACGTCTACCTCTCAATCAAACTCTGGGCCGGGAAAGAGAATACTGGACCATACGATATTCCGACATTTCGGGGAGCTGCCTGAGGGACTGGTTTCTGTTTTACCTTTTTCAGAATTTGGATGGACTTAACATCCTCTAAAGCCTGGGAATCATTGAGAAGAAAAAAAAAAAAAAAGGGCTGGACAGCATATTGTTGTTCAACAGACCTGCAGTGGAGCAGACAAGCTGATAAAGCTTGAGGGCCTCTCCTCCCAGAGCAAAAGAGAAGAATGAAACATATGTCCAGTGTTCTAGCTTTTCAGGAAACTGCCTAAGAGACAAGTTCTTGACTTGCCTGATTTTGGCATTTATGGGACTCAGCGTTATCTAGATGCTGGGGGCTACTGAGAACAAAAAAAAATCTGGATAGTGTGCTCTGCTGCCTCAGAGCATCCTTAGTACATTAGATAAACATTAGAGGGAGCAAGAGGTTACAAGCTCCTGAAAGAAAGGAAAAAATGAAAAAGAAAGAAAGAAAATCAGCCAAGCCCTCTAATCAAGAATCTACATGTATAACATGTATAACTACAGAGAAGACGCATCCACAGTTTGAGAGGCCCCCAGAATCTCTAGTTAAGCTGACTGGTGAAGGTCTTTCCCTGAACCAAAGCAGTGGCTACTTTTTCAAATATATAGAAACCAACACAAAATTAAAAGGCATGTGGAGGAAAATGAGGGAAAATGAGGTACCTATATACCTGATATAGGTATCTTATTATACCTATATCAAAGGTATAATAAGATAAATTTCCAGAAATCAATCTTAAAGACATCGATATTTGTTAAATGAAAAAGATTTCAAAATAACCATTATAAAGATACTCAACAAGCCTGTGAAAACAATGAAAATAAAATGAGAACTTCAACAAAGAGATAGAAAATACATGAACCAGTACATTTCTGGAACTAGTAAGGGGATTGAATCAGTAGTTCAAAATCCTCCAACAAAGAAAAGCCCAAGGCAGATGACTACTAGTTAATTCTGCCAAACATTTACAGAGGAATTAGCACTGGTTCTTCTCAAATCCTTCCAAAAAATGAAGGAAGGGGAACATTTCTGTTTTCATTTTATAAAGCCAGAAATACCCTGAATAAGAAGACATTACAAAAAAAGAAAACTACAGGCCAGTATCCTTGCTAAACATACATGCAAAATCATTAACAAAATACCAGTGAACTGAATTCAATAGCACATTAAAAGGATCATATACCTCGACCAAGTGGGATTTATAACTAGGATACAGGGATGATTCAACATATCAAGGTCAGTTAATATGATAAAATACATCAGTGTAACAAAGATAAAAATCACATGATCTCACAGATGCAAACAAAGCATTTGACAAAATTCAAGATTCTTTCACAATAAAAACACTCAACAAACTAGAATAAAAGGAAATGATCTTAATATAATAAAGGCCTTATATGACAAGCCCACAAAACTGAGAGCTTTTTCTCAAACAACAGGACTAAGGTATGAATGCCCACTTCCACCACTTTCATTAAGCATAGCAGTGGAAGAGGTCAACTAGGAAGATGGTGGAATAGGAGGACCCTAAATTCACCACAGATATAACTAGATAATACCTATGTCAGCATAAATAACCCAGGAAATAACCTGAAGACTGGTATACCATAACATAACATTTTGGCATAACTCCAAAATGAAAGGCAAAGAAGAGGCCACATTGAAGAAGGTAGGAAGGATGAATACACTGTCTTGGGAAGAAAACAGACAGTGGCTATCCACAGTGTGGAAGGAACTAGTGGTGTGGAGAAGAGCAGAAAACAGACTTTCACACCAGAGGGTCCATGAATGGGGAAGACAAATCTCTGTAATATTTGCCTTGGAAAGTGAGAGGGGCTGAATCTCAGAAATTCTTAAAACCAGCAAGATTGAAAGCCTGGAATTTTAGAAATCAGTGAGTTGGTCTCTGGGAAAGCCCTGAGGGCATTAAGAAGTATAGTTCCTGCTCTTAAAGAGACAGATAACAAGTAGCCCATGCAGATACAGAGCACAGAACCAGTAGTTTGTAAAACACTGGGGGCAGATGGGAAGGAGACTGACTTGCTCACCTCAGAGCATGGCCTAAAAAGACAGGGATCATTGGGATACTCCTCCAGGAACAAATGAACTAACAGGTGCCATTTCCTTCCCCCACCCTCCAGACATTTGAAACTAAAATAGGGTTCATACTCCTTACCTAACTTGCTTGCACCAAGCCCAATCCCTCCACATTTTTGTAGATCTACCTTTCCCAGTCACAGGTACCTTAGTCCCAGTACTGTAGGCCCTTTCCCCAGAAGACCAGCACAAACCCTGCCAACACCATATCTCCTGACCCATGTATTTTATGGGACCTCAGTTCTGGAAGTGGTGGATGTAGGTCTCCCTTTGCAAACATACCACTGCACATTTTGCTATTCTCAAAAGACAAAGGAACTCGGGAGACAACTGGACTGAAGGAAAAAAAAAGGCCAAGACTCAAAGGCACACACCACACATAGGAGACGCTCCCAGAAGTACCAGGTCTTGGGGAACAGAGGACACTGAACTGGAGGGCACAACAGGACCTCTTCTTCATAAGACTGTTATTATTAAGAGCAAGAAAAGTAGCTGACTTTCATAACATAGAGAAACAGACAAAGTTAGACAAAATAAGGAGACAGAGAAACATCTCTCCAATGAAAAAACAGGCCCAAACCATAGCAAGAGTCCAAAGTCAAACAGATGTAAGTAATATGCCTGGCAGAGAATTTAAAGTAAATGATAAAAAAGATACCGTACTAAAGAAAAGAGTGGAGGTCATCAGTGGAACTTTTAACATGGAGATTTAAAGATCCTATCAGAGATTAATACACAATAAATGAAATTAAAAATACACTTGATGGAATAAATAGCAGACTAGATGAAGCAGAAGAGCAAATTAACAACCTGAAAGGATAAGGACCAAAGAAGAGGAAAGAAAAGTATTCAAATTGAGAATAGTCTTAGGGAACTGAATGACTCCATCATAGGTAATAATATTTGCATTATAGGGATCTCAGAAGAAAAGAAAGATAAGGGCCAGAAAATTTATTTGAAGAAATAATAGCTGAAAACTTCCCTAATTTGAGAAAGGAAACAGAGATCCAGATCCAGGAGACACAGAGATGCCCCCAAAAAATTTAATTCAAAGAAGGTTCACATTGAGACACATAGTAATTAAAATGGCAAAAAACAGCAATAAAGAAAAAAAATTAAAAGCAGCAAAAGAAAGTTAGATACAAGGGAAGCCCCATAAGGATATCAGCAGATTTTTCAATAGAAATTTTGCAGATGGGCAGCCTGGGTACCTCATTGATTTAGCGCTGCCTTTGGCCCAGGGTGTGATCCTGGAGACCCAGGATTGAGTCCCGCATCGGGCTCCCTGCATGGAGCCTGCTTCTCCCTCTGCCTGTGTCTCTGCCTCTCTCTCTCTCTCTCTCTCTCTCTCTGTGTCCCTCATGAATAAATAAATAAAATCATAAAAAATAAATAAATAAATAAATAAATAAATAAATAAATAAATAAATAAAAACTTTGCAGGCCAGAAGAAAGTGGGATGATTCAAAGTGCTAAAAGTGAAAAATTCAAAGTGCTAAAAGTGAAAAATCTGCAGTCAATAATACTCCATCCAGCAAGGGTAACTCAAAATAGGAGTTCAAACTAAAGGAGTTCATGACCACTAAACCAGCCCTACAAGAAATATTAAAGGGGACTCCTTGAGTGGAAAGGAACACCATAAGTGAGACTATGGAAAGTAAAAACCACAAAAGCAGTAAAAATAAATATTTCTGCAAAAATCAAGGAATTCATATAATAAAAGGATGTAAAATATGACACCTCCCTAAAATGTGGGAGGGGGAGGAGTAAAAAGTGGGTCTAAACTTAAGTGACCATCAACTTAATATGGACTGCTATATGCAAAAGACATTATGTACAAATCTAATGGTAACCATAAATCAAAAACCAATAATAGTTACGCAAAGAATAAAAAAGGAATCCAAGTATATCACTGAAGAAAGTCATCAAACCATTAAAAAGAGCAAGAGAAGATCAGAGACAATCTTATAGAAGAAACCACAAAACAAGTAGCAAAATGGCAGTTAATACATATCTATCATAATTCCTTTGAATGTAAATGTACTATATACTCCCATCAAAAGACATAGAGTGACAGTGAATTAAAACAAAAACAAAAACAAAAACAAAAAACAAGACCCATTTACATGCTGCAAGAGACTCATTTCAGTCCAAAAGTCACATGCAGATTGAAAGTGAGGAGATGGAGGGACACGTGGGTGGCTCAGTGATTGTGCATCTGCCTTTAACTCAGGGCATGATTCCAGAGTCCCGGGATTGAATCCCACATCGGGCTCCCTGCATTGAGCCCGCTTCTCCTTCCACCTGTGTCTCTGCCTCTCTGTGTCTCTCCTGAAAAATGAATAAAATCTTAAAAAAAAAAAGTGAGGGAATAGAGAAATATTTATCATGCAAATGGATGCCAGAAGAAAGCTGGGGTAGCAATAGTTATATTGGCAAAATAGACTTTTAAAACAAGTTTGTAACAAAAGACAGAAGGACACTATATAATAATAAAGAGGACAGTCCAATAAGAGGTTATAACAACTGTAAATATGTAAGCACCCAATGTGGGAACAGCACATATATAAAAAGTTAATAACAACGAAGAAATCAGTGATAGTAATATGATAATAGGAGGTGACTTTAACACCCCACTTACATTGAGTAGATCACCCAAATAGAAAAACAGTGGCTTTGAATGACACATTGGATCACATGGATTTAACAGATATATTCAGAATACTCCATCCTAAAACAGCAGAACACACATTCTTTTCAGCTCCACACAGAACAATTTCAAGAATAGATCACATTTTAGGCCACAAAACATGGCTCCAAAAATTCAAGACTGATGTTATAGCATCCATCTTTTCTGACCACAATGAACTATGAACAAACCACAATAAAACATCTGGAAAGAACACCAATACACCAACAACGTGCTATTTAACAATTTGAATGGGTCAATCAGCCAAGAAATCGAAGAAGAATTAAAAAGTTACATGGAAATAAATGAAAATGAAAACACGGTGGTCCCAAATCTTTGAGATGCGGCAAAAGTAGGATGTTTATAGCAACACAGACATACCTTAAGAAGCAAGAAAAAATCTCAAACAACTTAACCTTGCACCTAAAGGAGCTATAAAAAGAATGACAAACAAAAATCAATCCCAGAAAAAAAGAAAGAAGTAATAAAGATTAGAGCAGAAATAAATGATATAAAAAGTAAAAAAAAAAATAATAAAATAAAATAAAAATTAAAATTAAAAATTAAAAAAAAAAACAAATCAGTGACACCAGATGACATTAACTAATATATAGAAAACCAAGGAGTCCACAAAAGGAGCCGTTTGAACTAATAAACCTATTCAGTAAAGTCAAAGTATACAAAATCACAATATAGAAATAATTTGCTTCTATACTAATAATAAATTATCTAACAGAATAAATTAAGAAAAGAATCCCATCTCTTGCCGTGTAGTCTGGAGCCCATGCAGGCCTTCACACCCTACAAAATCCAAGTCAGGCTTCAGGCATGGTGACCAGCCTGTGTATGAATGAACTGTTGTCCTACATGAATGAGAATTTCATCTTCAGAGCCTCTGCCACCACGGAAGACATGGTGATGAGTGTCAGAATCATCCAAAATCGCCTCATGGAATCTCAGCTGGATACCATTTTGTAGAATCTGAAGATTTGGCCGTAGCCAAGAGGTGTTTGCATAAAATTAATGAGAAACCCCTTCCAAGACCCACACCTTTACTTAGCTTATAGCTGCACCAAGCTGGTGCATCTGGGCTCATAGAACAATGGAGCTCAGTGCCCTTAGTGGTCACCTGTGCAACCCCTCATTTTATACAGGAGAAAAAAGTATGGCTGAGAAAAAAGAAGATGCTTTGGCCAAGACAGAATATATTAAACTGAACTATGCCACTTACATGAAGCAACCAGATAGCAGCCCTGAGTATTCCCTCTTTGTGGGGTATCTGACCCTAAATGTGGAAGATGGCATGCTGTATGAATTCTTCATTAAAGTCTATCCCTAATACTGGGAGGCAAGGTGATTTTGAACCAAACAGGCGTGTTTAAGGACTATGGTTTTATGAAAATCACAGATGAACTGGAATAGAAGTGAGCCTGACTGACTGCCAGTGCTCCACTGGGGCCTGCAGCAGTGCAGCTGAGCATGGCAATCCTCCAAGTGAGCCATAGTGATGTCAGTGGATTGTAGTCAGATGCACAGTTACAGCTATGACCACTATTACCAGCAGTACCAGAACGATTATGCCCAGTGGTGTTATGACCAGAACACAGGCAGCTATAGGTACAGCTGTACCCAGTATAGTTATACCGAAGCACTATAGACATATGAAGAATTTGGAGATGACATATTAGAGGACCCCATGCCACAGATGAATGTGATTGATGGACTGTCACTGGCAGTCCCTGGACTCAGTGTCTTTGGACATCCCTACCAGAATAGCCAGGACAAAGAACAAACCAGAAAGAACTGTGTGAGGGAGATAAAAGACTCCTTTTTAACAATAATGATGACAAAAATATATTGGAAGAACTTTTAAGTTTTTGAAAATGTTTTGTAAGATTTTAGTAGCTGACAATTCTAAGATTATGACTATTCCTGCAACACTCTTCCTTCATTTGACAGACACTTGAGTTTGAAAACCAAGGAACCAACTCTTAATGGTTGAACAGGTTTCAAAAAAAAAAAAAAAAAAAAGAATGAAGGAAAAAAAGAAAAAAAATGAAAAAAATGAAAGCAATCCTGTTTGTGATAGCATCAATAAATAAATAAATAAGGGATCCCTGGGTGGCGCAGCGGTTTGGCGCCTGCCTTTGGCCCAGGGCACGATCCTGGAGACGCGGGATCAAATCCCACATCAGGCTCCCGGTGCATGGAGCCTGCTTCTCCCTCTGCCTGTGTCTCTGCCTCTCTCTCTCTCTCTGTGACTATCATAAATAAATAAAAAATTTTTAAAAAAATAAATAAATAAAATGCTTAGAAATAAACAACCATGGATGCAAAAGGCATGTACACTGAAAACTGCAAAACATTGCTGAAAAGAATTTTTAAAAGATACAGGTAAATGGAAAGGTATCTTGTGTTCATGAGTTGGAAGACTTACTGTTGTTAAAATGTCCACAGTACCCAAAACAATGTACAGATTCAATGCAGCCTTTATCATGATTACTATGGCATTTTTCACAAAATGAAAAGAACAATCCTAAAATTCATATGGAACTAAAAAGGACCTCAAAGAACCAAAACAAAGAAGAACAAACCTAGAGGACAAACACTTCCTGTTTTTAAAACATATGACAAAGCTACAGTAATTAAAACATATACCAGACAAAAACAGACATGTAGACCAGTAGAATGAAATAGAGCACTCAGAAATAAATCCACACGTATGTGCTCTTCTACTGATTTTTTTGGCAAGATTGCCACAATTGGGAGCACACAGTGGGGAAAAGATAGCCTCTTCATTAATGATTCTGGGAAAATTGGATATACACAGGGCAAAAATGAAATTGGACCTTCATCCTACTATACACAGTTGTCAAGTCAGAATAAATAGAAAAGCTTTATGACATTGGTCTTGGCACTGATTTCTTGGGCATGACATCAGAAGCACAGGCAACAAAAGCATAAATAGACAAGTCAATGTATCAAACTTCTGTGGAATCAAACAATGTGCCAGACTTCTGCATGGCAAAGGAAAAATCAACAGAATGAAAAAGTGGAATAGAAAAATCAACAGGATGAAACGGGAGAAAATATTTTCAAGCCATATCTGTGATAAGAGAGAAGTTAATACTCAGTATATATAGAACTCATGTGATTCAATAGCAAAGTAAATGAATGACCCAATTAAAAACAGTCAAATGCCTTCAATAAAGACAGTTCTCCAGAAAAAAACACATACAAATGGCTAACAAGTATATGAAAAGATGGTCAACTTCACTAGTCATCAGAGAAATGCAAATCAAAAATCATTTAGATAGCACCTTTACCTGTTGAGATTGCCTTTATTAAACAAACGAAAGACAAGTGTTGGCAACCATGTGGAAAAATTAGAACCCTTGTGCATTGTTAATGGGAATGCAAACTGGTAAAGCCATTGTGGAAAATAGTCCAGGGGATCCTCAAAATATTAGTAATAGAACTACTATGTGATCTAGCAATCCTACTTCTGGGTATTTATCCAAAGGAACTGAAGTCATGATCTTGAAGAGGTATTTGCTCTCCCATGTTCATTGCATCATTATCCACAATAGCCAAGAAATAGAAACAACTCAGATTTCTATTGACAGATGATTAGAAAAAGAAAATGTGGAATCCATATAATGGAATATGATCCAGCTATAACAAAATCCTGTTATGTGCTATAACATGGATGAATTTTGAGGACATTTTCCTAAGTGAATAAGCCAGTTACAGAAGGGTAAATATGCATAATTCCACTTATATCAGTTATCTAAGATAGCCAAAATCATTGAAGCAGAAAGTAGAATGTTGGTTACCAGTAGCTGGGGGGAGGATAAATGGGAGTTGCTTTTCAGTGAGTATGAAATTTCAGTCATAAAAGAATAAAAGTTCTAGAACTTACTGCATAATATTATGCTTATCATTAGCAATACTGTACACTTAAATTTTTATTAAGAGGGTAGATTTCTTGTTATGTGTTGCTTATCACAATAGTTGTCTGAAATGTAGTGGTAGCTAGATGGAAGAAGGGAGTTGAAGGGCCATACTAACATGGGGTAGTTAGGGTTATAGTAGGAAATGGAAAAAGACCTGATTTAGGATACTAATAGATTTCACCTCTTTTCCTAGTCAATTATTCATGTATATGAATATGAATTCTGGTAGGTTTTTTTCCATGTGTTTATATCTCTTATATTCCTCAGTGCAGTTTTGGATAGAAAGCAACATCTTGAAATGAAACAATGTTTTATATACAATGGTTTAAATACATAGTATTTCCCAAATAAACAAGTTTTGAAAATACATTTACAGTTTATATGCCAAAGTGTGGATTTTTCAGTATCCAAAATGGCAGGCATCAGTTGATACTCAAATATATTTGGATTCAATTTCCCTTGATTACTACTATTCAAAGTTGTTTTTCTATGGCATGCATACTCATGGCATGTATCTTGTAAAAGTAAACTTAATTTAATTTGATTCACATTAATTTAATTCAGTTTAACTCACAGGCATTATTAAGGTTTCAGTTACTTTAAGGCTATAATTTTGGCTTAGTCTGCAATCTATAGAATATGCAAGCCTGAATGTATAGTGTGCTACCAAGGTTATAAAAAAAATCAAATAAACATTCTGAGAAACCTCAGAGATTTGATCTTTCAGACTGAAGGTTAGATTTAGAAATGTACTATTAATGAAAAAGGAAAAAGGAAACAATTATACATAATTGTCTAATGGATTAAAATGATTTTTAAAATGACTGAAACATAATCTAATAAGATTTAGTCACAAAAACTTTGTCCTTTAAGATTTATAAATACTATATTATTCTGTAGAATTTATAAAAGTAATTGATTAAAAGCTCTTAAATTATATGTTCTTATCCCATAGTAATTTATATGTCTCTTTCTCTTTAAAATTCATGGAAGAGCAAATGGTATATGATTATTTGGGGTTTATTTTAAGACATAAAAATTCTTTCTTATTTAAAAGGGTATTCAAATAACAAAATAAAGTCATACTGCTTACAAGAAAGTCATAGTGCTTACATAAATATATATCAACCTATTTATTAATATGCTTATATAATGATAAATTATGCAAAATTTTATTTATGAAAATCTCTCTTTCTTAAGAAAAGACAGAGGCTGAGTATAGAAAATATGCTTCATAACTGTTGATTTCCATATCTGTGATTTAAGCACTCTCTTATGTGATATATTTCACAGTATTAAATATTTAAAAAGAAAAAGAATAAATAATACAAGAACACAGAAACATTGTAGAATCTCTTCTGCTCTCCATCTATTGTTAGAAATATGACATTCAGCCAAAGGCATTGCACTTAGAATGAATTCAGTCTTAACAGTGGACTAGAAGTATTCAATATTCCTTTGTCTTATGCAGATTTTATTTGTATATCTTGACATTATATAGCTTATCTTTTAAAGTAACCTTTGTTCTTCACTTTTTTTCTGATATTCTTTCCACCTCTAATAAGAGCTAAAATTCTTCTTGCCATGTTTAAATTAGGAAATTTGTAATATCCAAAAGTAAAGTTTGTCATGTCTTCAAGAAATATTAAAGTTTTTTGATAATAAAGATGAAGGCATCCAAACCAAGCATTAAAGTAACAAATAACTTTGCCTGATCTTTGATATGTATAAGGAGATGATGGATCAGTGGGAATTTTAGCCTAGATTATAATGTATATAATCTTTAAATGAATTTGGGATGTTACATTAATCCCTTCTGTTTTAGCCCTTATCTTCAAGTTACTGCTAACCAGTTAGGTTAGCAAGTGATACGCAGATCTCAATTTCTTGGAGGAGGTGAATAAGTATTGTAAATATAAGATAACATACTAATAAACATTCATATTATATTACATAAGTATTATGGATATGAATCTATATTGTCAAAAAATATATAGATATGTCATATGTGTACAATTCCAAGTCAAACTTTAACCTATGTTTGCTTTTATTAGGGACTGATTTTCTAATTTTCTGTTTGAGATGTGAAACATAAATAGATTTATTCACACAGTAAGTAGAGTTGTTTGACAGTAGATAATCACTTCTGGAAAATCAGATAATGCTGTGTATCACTTATTTATTAAATACTACATATATTAGTTTCAAAATGATGTCCTTAAAGGAATTTGGGGGCAAAGTGATAAGGCTTAAAATAATATTTAAGGGAAAAATAGAAATTGTTTAAAAAATAATAAAACAATAATTCTGTATTTTTAGAAAAGCTCTACACATTTTCTAGCATATCTAATTCCAATAATTTTGGAAAATATATTTTCTTTAATGACATATAAAGTATTATCAATAGTGGCAGCTATACCATAGGAAATTTGGTGCAATAGTTAGTATGAATTTAGTAATATCATATGGAAATAGGCTTGGGTTAATTTAGGTGGTGTGGAATCTTTAGTGTCTTCAAAATGCTGACAAAAGCAAACAGCTTGTCTTTGACCTTCTTTACTCATGCAACACAATTAATTGCATTTCTGCATGATGGACTGTTACATTCTCTTTATTTATCTAAACATGAATTTGCCTTATAGTTCATTTGACTTTGAAAATTTTTTTGACACTTGTGTACTGAAAATGTAGTGTCACACTGGTACTCCATTATCAGTTTCAGGGACATAATTAGAACCACAATGGATGAGATTGAAAGCTCTGAATACTTTATAGAATGCGATCATTTGCATCAACATATTTGAGACCGTCTTCCTTTTTGCTCTTTACATTATCACATTATTATAGTATACGCACGTTTGTGTGTGTGTGAGAGAGAGAGACAGAAAGAAACATAGATTGAGAGACAGAAAAAGATATCTGGAGAGAGGGAGCCAGAGAGAGACTTTATGGGGGAAAAAAGAAAGAATTAGACTTTCAAGTTAGATTTAAATTTTTAGTGAGTGCTTGCTTGAAAAGTGTCATAACATTTTCCAATTTCTATTGCTTTGTTTATACGGATGTGATACCTGATAGAAAATAGACCATATATTTGAAGTTAAAACTCATAAATCACTGAAGAGGGATTATTAGTGTTCTAAGAGCAAGAAATGATAAGAAACTGATCTTTTCTGTGCTTTAGAAAAAATTGATAGAATTCAATGAAGAAAATGTCCTCTAACCTGGTCAAGCAAAACAGTTTTCCCAGTAACTCACTGTAGGACATAACCAATAAAGAAGAATGCTTAAAATAACTACTTAGCCTCAGAAAATATTCTGAAGAAAAAAAATGGGTGATAAAGTCTTTAAGGTTTCCACACTAGAGTAAAGATTTCAGGCTTTCACAGCTTCAGCATTCTCTGGATTTAATTTTCTTCAAATGTTACTCTGCCAGAATCTGCAAATATCCATCAATCTTTAAAAAGAGAAAGGAAGCAATGTAACATGTATTTATAGAATATATATTCTACACATATTTCTCCAAAGTTTGTGTTTATATTGTTTCACCAAAGAATCATTTCAAACTGACTTGGTAGAAAAAGGAAATGTGAAGCTAGTTCTTATACTGAAAGGGATTTCATATCGTAGTTCAACAGCATGAAATAAAGTTTCCAGCTATGTATGTGTGTGTGTGTGTGTGTATGAAAAATATTACTGAAATTAGTTCTGTAATTTAGGTTCTTTAATATGCTTGGGACTTAATTGTCCAAGAACCCTCTGTTGCTTTTAGTAAAAGAAAAAGTGCATTTGTAGCAATATTCATCATGTGCCAGCAATTTACATTTACAGTAATAATAATGGCACCTTCAAATATCATTGAATGTGTAATATGCTGTGCATTGTGGGTTAAGCACTTTACGTGCATGCCTAATGTCATTTAATCCTCCGAACTATTACATGTGAGGAAGCTGAAGTGTTGGAGTTAAGTAATTTAACGGAAGCCTTACAGTTAGCAAATGGCTTATTTGAAACCTGAAGCAGGCTTCTCTCAACTTGCAGCTCATGCCCTTAACCATTGTTATTTAGCAATGACTGAATTCTAAATATCCATGAACACAGATATAAAATCATTTATTCGGAAAGTTCAAATTTTAAAAAAGGCATTGCTGTAATTAATATTGTGTTTGGAATAGATGGCTTTGATAAAAATTATATATCCCTTTTTAATCATAAATGCAATGCTGGAAGCTATGTAACTATAACTTTTTTATTTTTTATTTTTTAAATTTATTTTATTTTTTTAACTATAACTTTTTAAAAGGGAGTAATGTTAAGTATATGTTGAATCCTTCAGTAAGCCTTTGCTTTGTAAATTATCAGATTGTTCACATTATTTTCAAATATTATATAGCAACTTTGTTTAAAAGCAGGATAAAAGATATATGACACTTGATCTCCTACTGTAAATATGTGAATGTAGAGAAAAAAATGAATTTCATGGAGTACAAAGTAAAAAATCGTTGGAATTTCAAAAATAATAACTGCTAACCTCATTGTAATTTGCTTTATGCAAAAGAGGCGTATCATTCATATCATTGCAAAATGTTTTAAATAGTAATAAAGTCTTTAGACTTAGAATTCCCTAGAGAATAAGCTGAATATTTTTTTCCTGACAATAGCTCAGAAGATAGAAAGGTTGCATTATCTTTACTTAATTATCTACATGCAACTAACTTTTTAGGAATGTCTCTTTCTATTCTCTTTACTTGATACAAGAATAGTCATTCATGGAAGAGAGTAATTCAGACCAAGGGGAATAGCTGAAGGTCCATCCAAAAACACTGGCAACAGAGAATACTTGCAAGGCCTTTCTTTACTAAGTAAGAGTTTTAAGTAACTTCTACCTCCTGAACATTCCGCAAGGCAGGAGCAGTAAGAACAGAATTTTTGTTGAAAGTCTCAAGTGATTAGATACACAATAAAATAATGTTCTTTGGAGAGACTGTCTGTTGAGATACAAATTATTCTCCAGTTATTTGATTGTTGTAATTGCATTTTCTTCTTTTCTCTCCATTTCTTTCTCTCCTTATGGTTTCTTTCTCTTTCACTTTTGTCTTTGCCTCTTATTCTGTTAATATCACCTTAATAAATTCAAGTTTTTAATTTTATATATTAGATGAATATTTATGTAACAAGAGATTAGTCAGTAGTTTAAAGGAGGAAAAGATGTTCAACATCACTGATGATCAGGGAAGTGCAAATCAAAACTGCAGTGTGATATCACCCCACACCTGCCAGAATGGCTAAGAGCAACAAAACAAGAAATAACAGGTATTGGTGAGGATGCATAGAAAGGGGAATCCTCTTGCACTGTTGGTGGAATGCAAACTTGTGCAGCCACTCTGGAAAACAGTATGAAGTTTTCTCAAAAAATTAAAAATAGAACTACCAGCAATTGCACTACTAGGTATTTACCCAAAGTATACAAAAATACTAATTCAAAGGGATATGTACACTCTGATGGTTATAGCAACAGTATCCACAATAGCCAAAATATGGAAACAGACCAAGTGTCCTTGACTGATAAATGATTAAGGAAAACACACACACACACCCACAAAAGGAATATTAGTCACAAAAAGAATGGAATCTTTCCATTTGCAATGACATGAGTGGAGCTGAAGAGCATTACGCTAAATGAAACAAATCAGAGAAAGACAAATACCGTATGATTTCAATCATATGTGGAATTTAAGAGACAAAACAGTTGAGCAAAGGGGAAAATAAAGAGACAAACCAAGAAATAGACTCTTAACTATAGAGAATAAACTGACAAGTTAGTGGATAGAAGGTGGGTGGGGGATAAGTGAAATAAATGATGCAGATCAAGGAGGGCCCTTGTTGTGATGAGCACAGGTAATATAAGGAAGTGTCCAATCACTATATTGTACACCCGAAACTAATATTACACCGTATGTTAACTAACTGAAATTTAAATAAAAACTTTTTAAAAACAATGTAAAGGAAAGTTGTATTGGATGCCCAAGATAATGTCAAGATTGCCTCCATCTAAAGAGCAGTTTATCATAGCTGTTTGTTTTTTTTTTAACATAGTGGATATCACTAAATTCCTTTCCTTCCTTTTATCTTACTGCAATCAGACACTGATGACATTACCTTTCAAAAAATAGCAACATATATTGCTCTAGGCAGATTTAAGTGTTATAAAAATCATAGTATGGAATGATTTAATAAATTACTGATGCATAATTAATATATAGTTGTGTTAAATTCTATAGATAACATATTATAATGTTTCTATGTTATTTTACGACCTTTAAACTTAAGAAATTATAAGATACATTTATGAAGAGGGGTGTAGACTTCGACCCATTACTCATTTTCCAAAAACAAGGCCTTTATTTGTTCATTTTTCCCTATGATAATATCATTTGATTTCACTTATATCGAACATTTCTTCTCACTGCCTCTCTTTTTTTAGTAAATATAAGATGTAATCTACATTTCTCATGTTGAGGATTAGATTTTTTAAAATCATAATTCCAAAATAAAATGTTCAAATGCTAGCAAGAGTTTAAGAGAATAAAGTTACATAGTCTAAAATTAATTAATTTGTATTTATAATGCTGGAAAAACAGATATATAATTATAAATGTTATTGCTTTTAAAGTAACTTGTATTTCGGAGATAGGAAGAAAGCTCATTTTTTTAAATATCTCACATTGATGACATTTCTAGAAAAAAGAAGTTAGTATTCTTCTATAAATCAGAGGACATATACATAGAAATCTTTTACTACTTGCTAAAAAAGGTTATGCCACCCCAACATATGTACTTTGGCATAAGGATTATTTTTGAGTTAAAGGTACTGGAAAAACAGTGTAGGTGACAAAAACATTTGACCTTCTTCTTTTTTTTTTAAGATTTTATTTATTTATTCATGAGTGACCCCCCCCCCCCCACACACACACAGAGGCAGAGACATAGGCAGAGGGAGAAGCAGGCTTCCTGTGGGGAACCCCACGCAGCACTTGATACCGGGACCCAGGACCACGACCCAAGCCAAAGGCAGGTGCTCAACTGAGCTGCTCAGGTTACCCAGACCTTCCTTATTTTTCTTAAAAGCAGGAGATGAAATGCCTATGTAAAAGTGCAATCCCTGTACCAAAAGAAAGTAACATTCTTATCATCTAGTGTAGGAAGTTGAAACAAAGAGAATTATGTATGAATAATTCTATAAAAATAGAACTTGTTAAAATAAGTATCTTCCTCCAGCCTCCTCAGATAGATGGTTACTTTTTGATAATTTCTCTTTGTTCAACCTATAAAAGCATATAGGTTCCACCATTACTTTGGATCTTCAAACCTTATGAGAAATCTGTCATGAGAAAGTTATATAAATTTGTATGCTTTTCTCTTCCTGTTAACCTGTTTTATGTCAATTTAATTCTCAAGCCCAGCTGGAAAACTGAAATTAAAGGTGAAACTTTGCCTCCTCTACACTAATAAACTACTATTTTGTTAATTATATATTAGTTTGTCTTGTATCAATATTTTCTAGTTTCTTAAAAAATCTTCCAGGATTGGGGAAAATGATATTTAGCTGAAGTTCACATTAAGGTAACATATTGGAAAAAATAGTATTTTATATCACTATGTTTATAGAATATCTATGAAAAAGTAATTTAAAAAATCCTCAAAGTGTGCATGCACGTATTGTTAAAATATTTACGGCTTGTAAATCTTTATAAAATATTACTCTCACCCTGCTGAAGTTGAAATAGCCATAAAAATGGAATAGGAACAAGGAATGGTGTGCGATGTGATCAAAGATTAAAGACATAGCTGGCATAAGACCTTTCTATCATACCTGGCAAAAATTCTAATGACATTTATTCAAAATATTTCATAATTTTATATTTTCATGATGGATATGTCAATATTTATACTGATACATCACTGGATAAAAGAATAACAATTGTTTTCTTAATAAAAATAAAATTAGACAAAAAATTATAAGGGTTTTTGGATGTTATGCCTGCTATAATTTGTTGCATATAATGGACAATCAGCCAGTTTTGTTCTTTTTTTTGTGAAATGATACAAATATTCTTTGTTTTTGAATAAGCAATTTTGATTGTTATATTTACATTATAATGAAAATTAAACTAAAATAAAGGGAATGACAAAATTCTTTCTCATGTAAACATCATTAGAGAAATATTTTGTCATTCCATAGTGCAGAGATAACAACTCATAATTTGTTTGGTCAACTATAAGTTGCCAGAAAACATTTGCAGTTAAATATGTATGGCATTATCTGTCTAGTGCAATATCACTAGATCACCCAGATTCGCCAGTTTTCATTTTGTCATTTATTTTATCATTTTCTTCTTATCTATCTATTGTTATCTATTGTTTTATCTATCTATCTCTATGGTTTTCCTGAGCCATTGGTTTTCATTTCACCAAATTTTTTTTATTATCATCCTTTTTTCTGTTCTAGATCCTACCCAGGGCTCCATGTTGCCTGGAGGTATTGTTATCTTTGTCACCACTGATCTATGAGAGATTGCCAGTCTTTTTTCTTGTTTCTTATGACCTTAATAATGTGGAGAGTTGATCATGTATTTTGTAGAATGTCCCTCAGTATAGGCTTGTCTGTTGTTTTTTTATACTTAGAGGTTATGGATTTTTAAAAATAATACCACAGAGGGACAGTGTCATCACACTGTGTCAGTGTTTACATGACATAAGATGATTGGTAATATTGATCTTGGTCACTTGATGAAGGTAGTATTTCCTAGATTTCTCCTCTAAAGAGTTACTATTTTTCCATTTATTTATTCTTTGGAATCCAGTTACTAGGTCAAGTCTACATTCAAAGAAAAAGAAGTAACTACATACATTATTTGTAATTCTTTTTTGTTTGTTTGTTTTTTGTTTTTGTTTTTTTCATTATTTGTAATTCTTCTGTGAGGTTTGTTCCACCTCTCTCAATGTTTATGTAATCTTGTATTCTTATCAATATGGACTTTTGGTTATTTATTTAATTTTCCATTATACTCCAAAACTATGTCATTTATAGTTATCTGAAATTCCTTCATGTTTAACCATTGTATGCTCTTAGAGTGTGTCACCTGGGTCCCTTTGACATGACCCACATTTTTGCTTTTTGAACTTTTTATTTTCCCCCAGTTTCACTGAGGTACAATTGACAAATGAAGCTTGTATAAATTGAAGGTATATGTGATAAAATGATAACACTTTCTTATTTCTGACATGAAAAAAAAGCTCTAAGATCATCTTATGTTTTCCTTACCTCACCACAGGATCAGTCATTTATGCAGAGGTCAACAATATCTTTTTAGCTTATTAATTTGGAGCACATTTTCTAGGAAAAACTAATGAGAAATATGACAAGATCCATGGAAGCTGAAAATTTCATAATGACATTTATTTAATATTTAGTGACTTTCAATTATTCCCAAATTAGAGCATTTCCTAAGTTTTTTAAATTAGTCATATCTTGTTCATTATTTAGAGTTCCAGAGGGGGAAAAAAAAAGAAAAAGAAAAAAAAAGAATTCCAGAGAGATCTCCGCCTCTAGGAAAATATTATCTTCCCAAAGATTCCCAAAAGCAGGAGTCCAGATTCTCATGATCTTGGAGTAAGCAGGATTTTCTGCTGCCCTAGAGACACTTGTTAGCAGAATCCCATAGCTCTGTGCACTACTGGTGAGACAATCAGCCTTTTTCTCCCTGCAATACTCAAATTCTTTGCACTAATATCTGCTGGAAATCTCTCATGTGAAGTTCTCTACTATCATATACCAAGTCAATCATGATCATTGACACCTTTCCTGATCTCTCTGACAGGATATATTTTATATATCTCCACTAATTAAATTATGTCATTTTAAATTTTATGTTTATTTGACTTACTATTTTATGACTCCCTGTCAATATTCTCAAGCTGTATGTGAAAGGGTTCATGACTTGTTTGCTCACAGTAAGATCCCCAGATTACAGCATAGTCCCAGACAGGTATGAAAGTCTTCCCATATGTTTGTTGAATAAACAAACTTCACATGAGAGATTTCCAGAACGTAAAATAACAAAGGTTTAGGGAGGGGCATGGGAAGAGGTATGTTAATTTTTACACTGAGAAGGAAGTCAGAGTACCTGGAGAGTATGGACATATGTTGCTACATAAGTAAAGGAGAAGGAGGTTAAGTTGTGCAAGATCTGGTCTCCATATTAAGAATAATTAGCTTTTCTTGATTCATTTTGATCTGAGATTGCACAATCCATTTTTAAAAGATTAATTGCATATATAGGTGACTATATTTAGGGAGAATACCGAAAAGATGGAATAAAACCACTTAATAGGCAAGTGCAGTGGTCTGAGGGATGATGGTAATTTAGATAATTAATGTCAAGGAAAGGAATAAATTAATGGCTTCAAAAGAAGTTATATAGAAGGAGGTCTGAATTTGGTGACAGTTTCATCATGGGAAGCTATGATATCAATGATGATTCTTACGTTATTGCTTTTGATACTAGGAAGGATACTGATACCATTAAAAACAAAACAAAACAAAACAAAACAGAAAACAAGCTACTTCATCACTTCTCTGCATACTTGTGGCTGATAACCCAGCTAAAATCATTGCTTCTCAGCTTCTTAGAGTTTTCATTCCCTGTTATCCTAGAAGAAGACAACATTTTTAAAAAAAGGATTTATTTATTTTTAGAGAGAGTGCATGTGGGGTTAGTGAGGGGCAGAGGGAGAGGGAGAAAATCTTAAGCAAACTCTGCACTGAGTGTGGAGTCTAACATGGGGCTTGATTTCACAACCCTGAAATCACGACCTGAGCCAAAACCAAGAGCCGGAGCCTTAACTGACTGAGCCACCCAGGTGCTCTGAAAACAACCTTTCAGAGCTTAGTAGACTATGATGTTATATTTAAACAGTTCAATGAAAGGTAAATTTGGGACCTAAAGATGAAGCAATCAGCTATGACTTGTATATACAAGTGGGAAAAGGAAAAGGCATTTGGTAAATGATGACTTATTTCTATGACAGGAAATGTTGATATCAGGTTTAGTCTTTATCTTGGGCCAGAAAACATCCACCCCCGCCCCCCGCCTCCAGGGTTGTGTATTTAATACAAATGTATAGACATGCAGAGACTTTAAGAAGTTGGACTATACATAATGCAAGGTCTTGTGCAAGGATTTAAATTGTCATGTGTGGGATGCCTGGGTGGTTCAGTGGTTGAGTGTCTGCCTTTGACTCAGGGAATGATCCTGGGGTCTGGGATTGAATCCCACATCAGGCTCTTGCGGAGAGCTTGCTTCTCCCTCTGCCTGTGTCTCTGCCTCTTTCTCTCTCTGTTTCTCATGAATAAATAAATAAAATCTTTTTTAAAAATAAATAAATAAATAAACAAATAAATAATAAATAGATAGATTGTCATGTGTATTATAATTTCTTGCCATTTTCAGTAAACGCTTAATAAGTATCAAGTAATGAGAGACATTAGGGGAAGGATTGTGCCCTTACAGTGAAACCCAGAGTGATTTTAGGAAGGTCAGTCACCAGAGATAAGTCTGCCCAAGAAACAGTGATTTTTGTCAGAATTGCTAGCCACAAGTAAGCAGATGACTGATTCATTGAAATCGTGAGTTCAATTTCATTATTAATTATTGGTCATGAGAAATCAGATTGTTTGAAGCACTTTGCTTTTCTTCAATATAGAAAATAACTTAGTTATGCATGGTATCTATGGGAATTTATGCTCTTTTTTATTAGTCATATCTTGTTCATTATTTAGAAGTCCAGAGGGATCCTTGCTTCTTGGAAAATAACTTCCCAAAGACTGCCATAAGCAGGTGTCCAGAGTCCATGTGCTCAGAGTCAGAAGGATCCTGTGCTGCCCTAGAGACACTTGCTAGCAGAATCCCCTAGCTCTGTATCCTTCTGGTGAGACACTTTATTTTTTTTCTTCCTGCAACACTCAGATTCTTTTTTTTTAACACTCAAATTATTTATACTAATATCTGCTGTAGTTAAAGGGAAAAATGTAATCTTACACTGTATTGTGAGTTTGTCAGTTTATTATAAACATCCCTAGAAAACTTTAATCAATATATGCCCTTCACCAAACATGGTAATTTCCATGAGTTTGTGTTCTCATTTCCCAAATAATATTATTAGGAAGATTAGAATTATCAGCAAAAATGGTCTATTCCTCTGCTGTTTTTATCATAGAAAGTTATTAAAATGTTCCTATAGTCTTGACATGACTGTAATATTTCAGTGTGTGTCTATGTGTTGCATATATGTGTTGAATCTGTGTGTCTGTTGAATAAATCCTATTTAGTTTTAGATTAACTGACTTGAATCTCAGTTCTACCACATAACAACCATATGACCTAAATCTGCTATGCCTCAATTCTCTCATCTGCAGAGTGGATACAAAAATGTTCCCGTCCCAATGATTATTGGTAGATATTAAGGTTTTAAGTTATGTAGGGCTGTGCCAAATGAAAGGGGGAAGTTTATATACTTAAGTTAATACAACTATTCAAATATATGAGAAGGATAAAAAAAACTCACAAGGGATACTACAACCCTAGGACCAGTGACAGCAGAGAAGCCACTCCAAATATGAAAGGACTGGGGGAAGGTACAGTTACTACAGTAATTTCTATAGGGAGAGTTGTATAGACAAGCAGCCTTGAGAAGATGTGCGAATTCGAGGACCCAACAAGTCCAAAATGATCATACTGAAACAGCTACTGAAATAAATATTCTCCCCTCAATCTCTTCACTCCTTTTTATTTTTTTAATTTAAAAAAATTAAATTTATTTTATTTTTAAAAAATATTTTATTTATTTATTCGTGAGAGATGCAGAGAGAGAGAGAAGCAGAGACACAGCCAGAAGGAGAAGCAGGGTCCATGCAGGGAGCCTGACATGGTACTCGATCCCGGGTCTCCAGGATCACGCTCTGCGCCGAAGGCAGGTGCTAAACCACTGAGCTACCCAGGGATCCCCTTCACTCCTTTTTATATTGTACCATACTTTCCCATTGGCTAAACCTACTAGAATCCAAATATAAGTAAGCCCATGGGTACAGTCCGAGAAGTTCGGGTTACCAAGGTATAGAAGATATTGGAGAATTGATCTGAATTTTTTCAGTGATAACTAACATAAAAACACTGAGAGTCATGTCCAGTATATAGTAATTGATGTAAATGTTAGCCATTGTTTGCAACTACCTAAACTAAAATTATAGACTTTTAAAACTGCTCTGTCATTCTTCCCTCTACCTCTATTTAAATGTACAGAAACATTCAGAGTACACATGATTAACTGTGTTATAGCATTTCACAAACAGCTTTGATAACAGTATGGATTCCAAATGAAATAATTTTCCCCTAGATGCTGCTAATTTAAAGATAATTAGCAATAAAAATGATGTAAGATTTCATTTGTGAGAAAGTCTAAACATTTTAAATTCAAAGAAAATGAGAATTTATTGAATTTCCATTTTTCCCTTCAGAAGTTATTAGTCAAAAAATTTAGTATTATTGCATGTATAGAGAAATAACAACATAAAATCAAACTGTCTGTTCATTTAATATTTTTTTCACTAATTAGCTATGACGGTGCTTTTAGTTGAGAAGCTTTGGGTAGCTATGAATCCTGTATATCAGACAATGGAAAAGGAATAGATGTTCAATTTGGGAAATGGATATACTTCTAGGAATTTTTCAAAATGAAAATTGTACTTATATTGTTTTATTCAGAATGACAACTATGTTTTTGTAACTGGCTAAGATAATAATTTAGATTCTAAATGACATATCTTAATATCAGATAAGCAATTTAATATAATTATATAAATTACTTCTAATTTTCACCATTGATAGATCGAAAATATAATAGGACAGGGAGTTATATTAGGTTCTCAAGCCAAACACCAAGCACTAACATACAAATTGCCATAAAAGAAATTTTACTTTATAAGTTTTTGAGGAAAAGTTAACTTTTTTTCTTTGTTGTTATTTTATTTGGGTGCATGTGAATGCATCCTCTAATTTTACGTGGATATTATGTCGTCCACTTGCAAATATTTAAGAGACATCAGATCACAGGTGGTATTTACATCAAAAAAAGTGTACAGAGAAAAAAATATGAACTTAAAGTATTGAACCCTGAGAAACACTAACCTTTACAGACTAGGTAATGAAGAAGGCACAACCGAAGTATCCTGAGAAGGCTGGACTACTTTATGTATGGAAAGCGAACATCAAACCACACATAAGAGAATACTGCCAGAGTTACCAAGAAATGAAGGTGATTCATAAGAGATAGTGCAATGAACCATATTGAATAAAACTGACAGTATGTGTAAAAGATTACAGGGAGGGCCCATTGATTTTAAAACTTGGAGATTATTGGTGACACTGATAAAAAGCGGTTTAGTGGATTAGTGGGTGCAAAGCCAGGTTGTATTATTTTGTAAGATGATTTGGGTTTAGAAAAAAGAAACAGTACAACAAATTATTACAGAATGAACTATGAAAAAAAAACATTGTAGCTATTCAGAGATGTAGAGCTAAGTTTTAAGAGATTGATTTGTTCTACCTTTATCATTATACCAGTGGGGATGATAAAATAGAAAAGGAAAATGTATTATAGAGTATAGAAAAACTAACAGTGGAAAGTCCTTCAGAGACTGAGAGGGTTAGTTCCTGAGCATAACTATTGGGTATGTCCTTTCCTTTGTCAGGGAAAGAGATGACTTCCTCCCTTCAAATAGGCAGACAAGATAGAAGTATAGTCAGTGGGCGCTTAAGCTTGTTAGAAGCAAAATGAAAATGACCTGTTAATACTGTTTAATAAATTTGTAAATTTTTAAAAAGATTTTATTTATTTATTCATGAGAGATACAGAGAGAGAGAATGAGGCAGAGACATAGGCAGAGGGAGAAGCAGGCTCCATGCAGGGAGCCCTATGTGGGACTAATCCGGGGACTCCAGGATCATGCCCTGGGCTGAAGGCAGGCGCTGAACTGCTGAGCCACCTAGGGAATCCCCTAAATTTTTAAGTGTTAAAAAAAATCTCTAAAATTTTAGAGGTTCAAGGAAAGTAGGTATAAAATTCTCTTGCTTGAATGTGACAGAGGCTAGATTTAATTGAATACATCTGAGAGTCAATTTAAGTTTCAAGATTACGTATTTATACAAAAACCAGTCTGCTTACTGTAGAGTTTTTTGATGACTTAACAAGAATTAACTCATTGGCTGAAAGACCCAAGAAGATGACATTAGGGTAATTCAATATTAAGATTTTCAAGTAAAAACTCTATGGGTGCCAGACTGAACTAGGAATGTGCTTACAGATAGATATTATGGATCAATGGAAAGATAGATATGGTTGAAAGTAGACTCATGATCATCTGAGCAAGTGGAAAAATATTAGTAAAAAAATAAATTTAAAAATTTTAAAAAAGAAAAATATTAGCAGACTGCAAATATTAGTTATTCTTATTTTAATATTTTAGAGGTGTTCAAATTATTGGTGAAAACATGAGACATGTTGGCTCATGGATGCAGAATACTTTGTGTAGACAAGATCTTAATTGCCCTCTGATTCTACAAAAGAGGTTCAAGGAGAGATGCCTGGTGGCTCAGCGATTCTGTGTCTGTCTTTGGCTTGGTGTGATCCCAGTCCAAGGACCAAGTCCCACTTCAGGCTCCCTGCTAGAAGCCTGTTTCTCCCTTTGCCTATGTCTCTGCCTTTCTCTGTGTACCTCTCATGAAAGATAAATAAAATCTTTTTTTAAAAAAGAGAGAGATTCAAGGATCAGATGGCAATTAAGATCCTGTTTACACAAAGTATTCTATTGTAATTTCAGTGAGGAGATCTGGATTCAGTGATTTGGAGAGGAGACTGTTATAAGAATCAACTATCTTTTTCTTTGGTTTTATTTTTTATTACTTTTCATGAAGTTTTTTTTTTTTTCCAAGTTTTTATTTAAATTCCAGTTAGTTAACATATAGTGCAACATTAGTTTCAGGGGTACAATTTATTGATTCATCACATACATACAACCCCAGTGCTCACCACAATAACTGGCCTTCTTAATCCCCATCACCCATTAAACCTGTCCACCTCACCTACTCTCAGCTATTTGTAATCCATATTCTAGGAAGACATGGTTGCTCTTCTAGTCTATTTCTTCTTTGAAAGAATGACTCATTATTTCAAATTATTTACTCTTCCCTCTCCCAAGTGATTTTGCAGTGTCTAGAGTTAGAGATAGCTTTGTACTCAGTCATATGATTCATTTTTTTTAAAGATTTTATTTATTTATTCATGAGAGACACACAGAGAGAGGCAGAGACACATGGAGGGAGGAGCAGGCTCCCTGCAGGGAGCCCGATGTGGGACTCTATCCCAGGACACCGGGATCACGCCCTGCGCCAAAGGCAGACGCTCAACCGCTGAGCCACCCAGGTGCCCCATATGATTTATTTTGGCTAGTGGAGTACTATTAGATCAAAAACAAGCATACTTTAAATTTGCACTCACATTTTGGTTTGCTCTCTTTTATACTCCTGTGATTTAACCATGTGGACCTTGAACAGATGCTTTAATTTCTTTGCCTTAGAAAAGTACTCAGTCATGAAATAGAGCTAATAATATCGACTCCACAAGATGCTTGTGAATTTTTAAAAAATATATCTGAAAGAAAATAAGCAGTGAATAAAAGAGTGGTCATGATATTTATTATTCTCGGTAATTGAAAAGAATAATCAACCAACCAGAAGACTCCATTCTTCATTGTTTATAGAACTGATATATTTATTTTTTTAAGATTTTATTTATTTACTTATGAGAGAGAGAGAGAGAGAGCAGGGGGAGGGAAATAAGGAAAGAGAGAGAGAGAGAGAGAGAGAGAATCTCAGACTCCACACTGAGCACAGTGTCCGACACAGGGCTTGATCTCATGATCCTGAGAATATGACCTGACCCAAAACCAAGAGTCAGATGCCTGACTGAGGCACCCAGGCACCCACAGAAGTGATATATTTAGATACAACATTCAATTTAAATGATGTTTTGCTTTTCTAATATTGGCTTAATAGGAGAAATCTGTCTAAATTTAGGATAAAACAAATTATTTGACATATCAGTCTATCCCACTGGTTAATTAAGTCATATAAGTCAAAATCTTTATTTCTGACTGATCCTTTTCCATGAAGTCTCTCACTGATTGATATGCACCCACATAACTAAGTCAGAAATCTGGGACTTATCTTTTTTTTTTTTATCTTATACCAACTGCCAGTCACCAAAACCTACATATGTATACTTTGCAAAGGAGTGTATCACTTGACTTTTCTCTACTCCCCTCCCATTCTTTTTGAACACACTCAATTTTCTCATCAGAATTTTAGCAGTGGCATCTTAACAGTTTCCTATGTGACCACTCTTCTTTTGTTCCAAATTATTCTTTAATTTTAGCACTTGTAGTCCAATCGCATCATGATAATTAGCATACAGTAATATGTAGCTAATCCATTAAAACAATTATTTAATCATAAAATGAACAGAATAGAAAACCAAAAATAGGGATGCCTGGGTGGCTTGGCAGTTGAGCGTCTGCCTTTGGCTCAGGCATGATCTTAGAGTTCTGGGATTGAATCCCGTATTGGGTTCGCTGCATGGGTCCTGCTTCTCTCTCTCCCCGTGTCTCTGCCCCTCTCTCTGTGTCTCTCGGGAATAAATAAAATCTTTTTTAAAAAATAAAAGAAACCCACAAATAAACTCATGCATATATGGTCAATTAATTTTTTACAAAGAAGCCAGGAATATATAATGGATATAAGGATAATAGCCTCTTCAATAAATGTGTTGGGAAAACTAGATTAACTATATGCAAAAGAATGAAACTGTATCTTATCTTACACCATACATAAAAAAATCAACTCAAAATTGATTAAGGTCTTGAACATTAATACCCCAAACCATTAAAGTCCTAGAAGACAACATGAAGAGTAAGCTTCTTAACATTGGTGTTGGTTGGGGATCCCTGGATGGCTCAGTGGTTTAGTGCCT
Source organism: Vulpes lagopus (assembly GCF_018345385.1). NCBI lineage: Eukaryota > Metazoa > Chordata > Mammalia > Carnivora > Canidae > Vulpes > Vulpes lagopus. Next base: position 38,386,220 of record NC_054839.1, on the reverse strand, counting down.
GCCTTCTGCCCAGGGCGTGATCCTGGAACCCCGGGATCGAGTTCCACATCAGGCTCCCTGCATGGAGCCTGCTTCTCCCTCTGCCTGTGTCTGCCTCTCTCCCTCTCTCTCCCTCTGTGCCTCTCATGAATAAATAAAATAAAATCTAAAAAAAAGAAAAAAGCAAAAAAACATTGGTGTTGGTGATGTCAGAAAATAACTAAGGGGTTAATATCTAAAATACACAAGGAAAAAAATTAAAAAAATAAAATAAAATAAAACATACAAGGAAGTCATAAATTCAACATGAAAAAATATTCCGATTAAAAACTTGGCACAGGAGAGAACACCTGGGTGGCTCAGTGGTTGAGCATTGGCTCAGGGCATGATCCTGGGATTCTGGTATCAAGTCCTGTGTAGGGCTCCCCATGGGAGCCTGCTTCTCTGTCTGCCTGTGTCTCTACCTCTCTCTCTGTGTCTCTCATGAATAAATAAATAAAATCTTTAAAATAAATAAATAAATAAATAGGTAAATAAATAAATATTTTTTTAATGGGTAGAGGAAATGAATAGATGTTTTTTTTTTCCCCAAAGAGATATATAGATGGTTAACAGGTATATAAAAAGGTGCTCAGCATCACTAATGATCAAGGAAATGCAAATCAAAACTACAATGAAATATCACCTTACACCTGTTAGGATGGCTATTATCAGAAAGATAGGAGATAACAAATGCTTGTGAGGATGTGTAGAAAAGACCATTCTATATAGGTGGAAATTGGTACAACCACAATAGAAAACAATATGCAGGTACCTCAAAAAAGTGGAAAACTAGAACTACCATATGATCCAGTAATCACATTTCGTGAGTCGTATCTGAAGAAGATGAAATTAATATCTTGAATAGCTAACTGCAATGTCATATTTATTGCATCATTATTCACAATAGCTAAGGCATGGGAACAACCTAGGTGTCCACTGATGGATAAACAGGTAAAGATAGATGATAGATGGGTAGATGATAGATAGATAAAACAGAATGTTACTCAGCTTTAAAAATGAGAGAAATCATGTCATTGTGATAATATAGATGAATCTCAAGAGCATTATGCTAAGTGAAATAAACCAGAAAGAAAAAAGAAAAAAAAAACATGCTCACAGGAAAAGAGAGTAGAATGGTGATTGAGAGGGCCTGGGAAATGGGAGGGGGGAATTAAGTATGATACTACCTGACTCAATGTAGGAGAGGTATAGTGGAGGATCTTTCCACACCAGGCCAAGTAAGCCTTTAGGATTCTGACCACATTCCTAAAATAGAAAGGTTATAGACACAGGAACATGTTGACTACTTCTTACAGCAGTTAAGATGTAATACTAAAAATAATAATAATAATTTGTTGAACTTGGTCCCTTGGTATAAAAAAAGGATATAACTTTGTTAGGAGAGGATTTTTCTAAATATAACCTATGATCCAAACTAATGAGATTCAGGAAACCAAGGGCTATGTCACTTTGCAAAAGGAAGATTTCTGTCCCTTCCTGAAGGGATTATACAAACTAGTAATGGATATAGTTTACGATAAACAGAAAAATGGAGCCCATCCAGGTCCCCATTGTGTGCTTTAGTTTGGCATCCTGATCCTGATGTTATTCATCATAAAGAAAAATCATATAGGATATAACCTGAGGCCAAAATTAGATATCTATAAAAATGTAAGACAGAAGGACGTAGAATGAGGGCTAGTAAACTATAGTGAAATTCTCACAGCTGAGGATAATGAAAATGATTTCCAAGGACCAGCCCATTATTCAAAGAAACAGAAAAAGTCTCTAATATATAAGATTATGAAATAGGTACTAGTGAAGAGAGCCCTCATGTCTGAAATGAAAGAATAGCTAAATGTATTAAGACAACTGTATTGCTGGAAATATCTCAATGAGCTAGTGACTTTTGTACTGATAAAGTAATTTCTGAGATGTTGCAAAGCAGACTGACTTTTACAAAGTTCTCCCATAGTTTCCAGTCTCAGGTATCACCATGGAGAGCAAGGAGGAAAACTGTTGCAAGCATAATTAGGGTCAGTCGGATTGGCAGTCCAAGGATTGGACTACTCCATTACCAGTGAAGCACCTGTGTTCTTGTCCTATAGTCTGCATTACCATAGGTTGGCTCAGTGTCTGTTATTTGATGCTTATCAATTTTTAAAAAGTATGAGCCTTTTCAGTATTATGTGATTTTCCTTCATTATTGTATATTTGGTTTGTTTAGCCTGAAAGATACACATCATGAGAAAGTACATCAGAAATTGAGAAAAATGGTATCAGCTGGAGATTTTGGAACCTATGAGGAATGGCTTCTGACATTACTTTGATTTGTTTAGCTGAATATGAAATTATCTGTCTCCTATTGGGTAATCTGTTGATACATTTGCAAACGTGTATTTGATTAATTTAGAACACTAAGAGAGGGAAAATTTTGAGTTGTAGATATGAAAACAAGCTCATATATGAGACATATGCATATACTTGTGCCCATGACTGGCAATCAATGTATGTGTGGACAGTGGAAAGGTGAGGGCTGGTATTCACATAAATTAGCATGCTTAACATTGTCACAGTGATTTTTCCCCAGGGAAATAGCATGTGCTATTCTATACTTCTGTGTATCTGTATCTGTCTATCTAGATAGCTAGCTAGCTGTCATCTATCATCTATCTATCTATCTATCTATCTATCTATCTATCTATCTATCATCTATCTATCTATCATCTATCCATTCAACATATCCCCACCTCTGGTAATATAGTAAGATGCTCAATACTTTCTTTCTTTTTTTTTTTTTTTTACATTGTCTATGTTATTTTTGTTTTTTTATTTTATTTAAATTCAGTTAACTAACATATACTGTATTATTGGTTTCAGAGGTAGAGGTCCGTGATTCATTAGTTTTATATAATACCCAGTGCTCATCACATCATGTAGCCTCCTTAATGTCCATCACCCAGCTACCCTGTCATCCCACTCACCTTCTCTCCAAGACCCTCATTTTCCTATGATTAAGAGTCTCTTGTGGTTTGTATCCCTCTTTGATTTTGTCTTATTTTATTTTTTCCTCTCTCAATACTTTCTTAATCACTGATTAAATAGATCCTGCTCTTTTGACTCATACCTTTGCAACATTGATTTCTCATTTGCAGAATTTATTACTATTCCTCAAATCTTAGTGCAATGTTTTAATACTCAAGAAAGATCTCTCTAACTTTCAGAAATGAACCTAGTTACTCAATTTCTTCACACCCTCTATACATCCTTATTTAAAAAAAAAATGGTTGATTTATGTCTAAACCATTGTCTCTTAGGTTCCTGTTTAGCATAAGCTTCTAAAAGACAAACTATGTCCTCACCTTCCTATTTAGTCAGTACAAAGTCTTGATAAAAGGCACTAAAAATTATCTGTTATATCATTGTATGAATGTTTACATTTCCCATACATGAAGCATTAGTGTCCTCCAAAGAGGATGAAGATAAAAAGATATTGGTCAAAATTAATTATGTTGTGTTTTTTAACAGAAGTCATACATAATGCATTGATATTAGTACTGAATTCAGAAATGAAGTTATTTTTCATGTATATATAAAAGACAGAGAGAGAAATAGAGATAATGGGAGTGATAATGTAAGAAAAACAGATACAAAGATATTTATGTATCTGTTCTCATTCAGCATATTGACTTACTCCAAAAATGTACCTCACCTAAATATAGGTCTTATTATTTCAAGAATGCAGTATTCTGGGGGAAAACAAATAGTAAAGTATAGAAAGTGTTTTTACTAAACTATTAATTACTTTTGTTCTTTGAAACATCAAAAAATTAAAAAACATATAACTACTTTCCAAGTAAAGATTAAATAAATATAACAAAATATTACTCAAATGTATTTATCACTGTGGTACTACTCCAGGTTAGAGATTTAAGGAGGAAAAACAAGTCTTGACTAGTGCCTTTGAGGCTTATTTACAACAAATCATTCTTTCTGGAATGAATTGATTCTAATTAGTTGTGACATAGGTCAACAATTCCAGTGCTTTTATTAATATTTCTTCATATAAATGTGGTCTCTTTATTCTTAGAAGGAAGGCATTAGCTATAAAGTATATTCATGAATTTGATGTATATTTATTAGAAAAAAAATATCGTCCTTAGGCACATCCAGGAGACATTTGCTGTAGTATCTGTTGCCACATTATATATAGGGATTATTAATGTTAAAGTCCTCTATTCCGATAGGGCAGTTGTAGCACATTAAATCTGATATACAGGCTGATAAAATAAAGAACCAAATATATTAAATTGGGATCCTTTGGTGGCTCAGCGGTTTGGCGCCTGCCTTCGGCTGAGGGTGTGATCCTGGAGTCCTGGGATCGAGTCCCACTTCGGGCTCCCTGCATGGAGCCTGCTTCTCCCTCTGCTTGTGTCTCGCCTCTCTCTCTCTCTCTCTCTCTCTCTGTGTGTCTCTCATTAATAAAAATAAATAAAATCTTAAAGAAAACCAAATATATTATCATTGATGGAACAAGCCAGTATATGCATAAATAAAAAATATTGCTTTTAAAGGCCTTATTACAAATTGATTCTATGTTCTGAAAAACACAATTACAAAGATAAAACAGTCTTATTATCACACTAATCACCTAAATAAATGTTAAATTTGAGACAAGTCCTATAAAACATGTACCTCAAAATTTCAGACCTTAAATTTTAGTATTATAAACTAACCACATAGAAATGCAGTATAAAATGTATAAAATGTTTAGTATAAAATGTTTCTTAGGAAGATTCGATTTTTAAAAATACTCTATTCATATAAAAGAGAGTTGCTATAGCTTAGTACCATAATTACATAAAAAATACTTATTGAAATACTACTATATGAAATGTACTGTTCTAAATGTTGTAGATATTTTATCATTATTCTCTTGTTTTCAATTTAGTAGTCTATCTATTAATATTCATTGCTCAGCATGTGCAAATCGGAATGTTTTACATGAATATTTATAAACAATGTTTAATGAGGATCTTTAAATACACATTAGTCACAATGAATCACTTACATATAAAGCTAATGCCAGTCAGTGTACTGCCTCATTTTAAGAATATGTTGTAGCTTATTCAAATTTATTGACCTTCTGGGTTTTTTTTTAATCAAAAGTGCAAGTGTTATCAGTAACTAATGTATGATATTATAGAAACATGAAGTCACTAAGTGAACTGCTTTAATTTATAATGTATATTTATATCTTAGCAAAACTTAGTGCACATACTGAAATAATTTGTATAGTATTTTCTTTGTCTCATATTAATCTGATAAAACTTCCTAAAAAATTTGTAATACTGCATCTATTTCTATATTTAAGTCACTCAATGTCTGATGACTTTCAATAACTGTGACCTGAATTATTCTGCTGTATATACATATTTAGAAAACAATCTGGATGATTAAGTAATCATTTAAGCACATTTTTAAATGTGCTTAATTTTTTAAAGTATACTTCTTGGTGTTGATAAGATGTTAATAGAAGCCATTGTGCAGAAAACTGATTGTAAAGACAATAATGATGATATATGCTTTAACTATGATCAATACATATTTAGATGTTACCTCTAGGTTGAAAGATAATGTTATAAGACTGACTTCATATGTGATGTCAAATTTGCCAGTCAGCAAAGAATCATGATATTTCTTGAATTTGATAACAAATAAATTATTTCCTTTCTGATGGACCATATATATCACGAAGTTTATCAACAAACATAAGGTAATTAAAGTAACAGATAATAACTAAAAGGATAATAGCATAAGAAAATTTTCAGTTTCTAAATACTGTTTATTCCTTTTCTTAATTTATAGTTTTAAAAGAATTTTCAGCTGAATATAACAATTACAAGAGAATGATCTTTGTATAATGTAGTACATGGACAGTATTGGCAATTAATTAGATATAATTGAAATAACTTATCTTCATTATGTAAGTTTTTTATGTAGGCATTTTTATTTTAAAAAATGTTAAATATTTGGAATTTGAAATTTTATTCTTGATTTTCCTTGTAGTCAAACTTCCAATGGGAATCATCTTGCGGTAACAAAATAAAGTCTCTAGGGCCCATTTCAAGACTTATTTATAGTCATAAATAATTAAAATGCTTACTTTATTAGTTTTGTGAAGAACAGATCATTAAATGACTGATTCATTGGATTTTAAGATTCTCATTTGCTTTTTACAATACCAGAATTATTAGGTGTATGAAATCTATTTTAGATACTAGTGAAGATACATAATCCCCATGATTTCATTATTTTATAAATAAACAAAAATAGTGAGACTATCAAACTAAATTAGTAAGGAATCAAATATGTTAAAATATGGATAGGTGGTCATTTTATGTTTTTGTGTCTGTTCCTTTTTCCCTTATAAGAATACTTCTCATTGGATTTAGGGAAGACCCAAAAGATAATATCATCTCATCTTGAGATCCTTAGTTAAATTTTCAAATACCCTTATTCCTTTATTTTTTTTCGCTTTTTTTAAAGAGTTCATCTATTTATTCAGAACAGTCACAGAGAGAAGGTAGATACATAGGCAGAAGGAGAAGCAGGCTCCTCGCAGAGAGCCTGATGTTGGGCTTGATCTCAACTACTGAGCCACCCAGGCATCCCTCAAATATCCTTATTCCAAATAAAATCACATCCTAAGGTTCTAGATGAACATACATTTTGAGAGTTACAGATCAATCCACAACATCATGTAATCAGAAACCCAGATAAAAGAATATTGGAGGGAAAAGAAACAAATATTAACTAGAAAATAATGCCCCTCAAAGTTTCAAAATTGGTAACCTTGAGCCCATATGAAACCCCACATAAAATAAGCACAAAGATAATTGTACACAGCACATTTTAACCAATTACAGAATTTTTTACATGTGATATTAAAAGAATAAAACTTGTGATAAAAATTAGAAAAGATAGAAGAAGTAAGTTTCCCTTAATTCTCTTTTTATGTTACACACATTCCATAGTTGTTGCCTCTCCTATGAGACACATGTACTTTTTAAAAATGAGTAGGCAGAGATCAGTAATAAAAATAAGGAGCCTATGGGGGATCCCTGGGTGGCTCAGTGGTTTGGCGCCTGCCTTTGGCCCAGGGTGCGATCCTGGAGTCCCGGGATCGAGTCCCACGTCAGGCTCCCGGCATGGAGCCTGCTTCTCCCTCCTCCTGTGTCTTTGTGCCTCTCTATCTCTCTCTGTCTCTGTGATATGTCTATCATAAATAAATAAATAAATCTTTAAAAAAAATAAGGAGCCTATGGAAAATATTCTGAAGATGGAATATATGGAAAATTTGGAGTTGGAGAATGGGTTTTACAATTTTGGAGTGAGCTGACTTCTTGGAAGTTTGCCTTCCTTTCTACTATATGACATAGATTTACTACAACAGATTGTGTTAGTTTGGGAGAGGCTATGTTTGATTCCAGAAGGATGGGTCTAAATATAAGCATGAACATTAAAGCTTCTAGACAATTTATAGTATATATTCATTACCTTCTAGACAATAGTATATAGAATATATCTATTACCTTAGAAATAGGGAATATTTTTTTTCTAAGGGATTAAAAAAAGTACTATGTGCTGATTAAAAAGTGAAAAATCATATTTTGTTTATAGAGTCTCTTGAGTATTTTTCGTTAATGGACTTTAAATGATTCCAATAAGAAAACTTAAAGGAAAGTCCCAGGATGGTAAAAGATAATTGCAATATCTGTTTTTATTAAACTCTTATTTCCAAAGAATATAAAGAACTTTACAAATCCATAAAAACAAAAGAGAAAAATCTAGTTTTTAAAAATGGGCAAAAACTTGAACAGGCAATTTTTAAAAAGTGATGTCTAAATGACCAATATAGCAATGAAATGTTCAACCTTATTTCACAAGCAGAAATTAAAACCACAATAACATCTTCATAGATATACTAGCATTTAGCAAAAAGTTACAAAGGGGAACTCGGGGTAGAGATAGAGATGAAAGGTTAGAGTTATTAATATTAATACATTTAAAATTATTGACTGTAGGTAATTTTATAAATTGTCAAAAGTGGATCCAAGAAGATAAAGAAAACCTTAATAAAAATATGTATGTGATAGAGGAGAGAAAAAAGCTCACAGAATTAACCTCTCAGACCTTGCATGGGGCCCCAAAGCATCATTCATATATAATTAATTCTTTAATAATTATATTAGAGAACAGTGGAAAAAGTGATTTTGCCAAATTATCTTGTACAACTATAATAAAGTTGATGCCAAAACCTAAAAAAAGAACCAAATGACTCATTTTATATAATTTATATATTTTCATACTAGAACATGAAATTTAGGGTTTATATATATTGAATTTCTTAGTATTCTAGAATTGCTCCACCTTAAGAAGCCTACTGTCAAAATTTATCACACTATGAGATCAATTGAGAAAAATACAGATTAATTCTAATAAGAATATATTAATGCTTCTAAAATTAACTTCTTGTGAAAAAGTAGTAATATAAAATAAAATACTGCCTATTTAAGAAGATAAATAGAAACTATCGGAAATTAAGCCTCAGTGAAAATCACAGTGAAACAGTAGATTTTTCCATTATATTTTCTTATAAGATACAATAAAAAAATTAGGGATTTTAATTGGTGCAGTAAGACAAAAGTTATAAAGAAAACAATGTTTATATAATCATTTCACTTTTAATAAGAAAATAAAATTGAAACCAGTAATATTTAGGAAGAAATTAATATAGAAGAATGCAGTACACATGTAAACATACAAAATATGTACTTTCTTATAAACAATGAAATGTTATAGAGTGTGAAACACTAAAAGTTTTAATTTCATGAGAGCAAAAGATACAAATCATATGGTGTATCTTTAAAAAAAGAGATTTCTTTTTTTTTTTAATAAAGAGAATAACCTTGTCCATTTATGGGAAGCCTAACTAGATCTGGGTTCACAAAAAGATTGTTCTCCCTCTCTTCATAATACATAAGTTTATGTATTATGATATTACACAAAATAATGGCATTTTTGAAATTGCTCATTTTATTAATTTTATATAGTATAATGTATAAAAAATGCCAATTATAATATTGAATAAAGGACAAATACAAATTTTATAAGCAGGTATTCATGTTTAGGTAGGAAGCATAATTCACACAGAGCAACCTTAAAGGAAATTAAACAAAACATATTTAAATGTTTGATAAATGATAATTAAATTTAAATGTTAATTTTTTTAGAAAGTATGATTTTTTATTAATTAGTGAAAAGTTCACAATTTTTTGTAGTTATTGCTGGAATGAGAGATTTCATCATAAATCTTTTTCTTTTTTTCTACAGATAGAAATCATGAGAAACTTTCTCATATAAAAGGATAAAGAGGTAGATAAAGCAGGTAAATTGGTTAGTAGATAACTTTGAATGAATGAAACTTTTTTATCAATTCTCTAGGCTTTATTAATCAAATTTACATATTTTAAAATTAACTGATTATTATTTTGTGCATTACTTCAAATATATTTGTTTAGATGGTTTTTAGATATTATTTTCATTTTTGGTTTTCTACTTTTACAAAATTTGTAGTTTTACTTTATTAAGCCATTTTTATATATGCTATTGCCAAAGTAGTTCTGCTTAAGTGATTAAAAATCTATCATTTCAAAATTACAATCTCAGTACTTGCCAGATGGTCTCATCTTTTCACTTCAAATAAAATATGGCATGATTCTTATGAGCTTTCAACTGAAACATGTACAAAATGAGCCACTGTCAACAGTATCAAAAGATAATACTCTTCATATCTTTCAATATATTCACAAAGCCATAATCACTTGATAAATGGTATTTGTCACTTTAAACTCTTTTAATAAATTGTATAGATGTCCAGTCTTGATGAGGGTGATAGTTTTACAAAACAGAGAAGGAAACATATGATACTTCTATAAACATCGAGAAATCATTATTTATAGTAAACTTAAAATATGTTATTTTTACCACTTATGTTTAATTTGGTTACCTAAAAATAAAAATACCAAACTCTGAAAATGTCAGATGGTGTTCACAAACTTCAAAATCCTTGTATTTCATTGCTGTCATCTCTCTTTTTTTTTTTTTTTCCTTTGTGTGTATAGATTAGATTTGGTTCTTAGGCTAAAAAAAAAATTCATGCCATTTATATTCTGTCAGTAAGTAAATTATTCTGAATTTTTTTCAATGCATTATTTTTTCTTTTTGTGACATGAACATAAATATTCACTTCTTAGTTCTATGTTAAAAATAATAAAATATAATTTTTATCTGCATATGAGATTATCCACTAACATTTCTACAGTACAGGCTATCTGAATATTCTACTAGTCACAAAATAAATACATAGTGTTTATGACAGACTGATTTATTTAATCCCTCTTAGATAATCCTATGTCTGTGTGGACCAGTATGGTGCCTAACCTAGCATTGACCTTCGCTCTTATAGCCATGAAGGGTCTTATAGTAAACATCTGGCCAATCTAGTTTTAGTATATTGGGTGGGGTTTCTGGTAAAGCACTTAGAACAAAGGATTGATTTTGTTGCTGGGTGGCCTTATGCTTTTTGTTTATTTTTACTGCTTCTTGCTTGGAATTTTGATATGCTGGCTGGATCTCTAATTTTTTTTAATAATCATAAGTATGAAGATTACCAAGAAGTATAGTGGAAAATTAAAAATCTCAACAATGTGATCATATCTCCTGATAGCATAGGCATGCTGAAGTTTAGAACTTAGTTTCCAATCTAGAAAAACAAGCATCTACCTTGACTATAGCCACCATTTTGATAATAGTACTATTAATGGTGCTACAGTAGCAATAAAAATATCATGTACTAAGCATTTATTATACAAAAACATTCTTCTTAGTATCCTCCAAACATAAACACTTTAATCCAGTGGTCTCAACTCTGCTTGCACAGTGTTAGAATTTCCCAGGGAGAATACCAATTTCTATCCTTCCTCTTAGATAATCAGAAGAGAATTTCTGGGTAGTAGCATCTTTGAAAAATAATGCCTAGTGATTCTAATATACTCAATCATGATTAATATCCCCTTGAAAAGTTACTATTATTTTCAGTTTATCTTTCAAGATACTAAGGCCTAAGGAGAATCCTCAAAAGAATAACCAGTTTGTTCAAGATGATAGATTTATAAACAAGAACACACTCTCTCTCACTTCTCTTTACAAGGCAGTTAGACTCCTAACCACTAGGTTGTATTACTTTGTGTAGCAAAGACTATTTATTAAACTCTTTTGATGTCTGGGTCCATCATCCGGTGTGCTCATCTGTGTTGTGATTTAGATATAAGTACCAAATTGAGTTCCTCATTCTGTTACTTTTCCTTAAGTATCTATACTGGAGATATCTTTATCTCCTGCCTTTGCCATATCCACATCCCCACAATTGTTATCCCAGACAGAACTACCATCCTTCCATATGATGTGGGTATTAGCAGTATTGAGAATGAGACCATTACTTAGTATCTAAAATAAAACTGCATTATAGTGCTCATTTATGTAAGGGAGATCTAGCCTGGGAATGTATGGTTTCATTAAGCAGAACAAACTTCTAGTCTTCCAACTGAATTTTTAGAAAACATTCCTTTTGAGGTTCTTTTAATTATAGAGTCAGGGAGACAGGCATGAGTTGATATCAGCTTTATAAATTAATTAACTGGCATGCATCTTCTGAAAAATTGGCCAGTTTTCAAAAATGGTGGTCGGGGGCAGGAAGGCCTACCACTGATTGGTTAGTTTTCAGCTCTACATTTACTAAGGGTTGTTGTCTATGTTTACTAAGGGTTGTTGTCTGTTTACTAAGGGTTTTAAATTAGGTCTGTTGTTGATTTGTTATCAATATGATAAAATACTTAGTCTTTTCGTAAGAGTCAGGTACCTTTCAATTCTCAGTAAAATTTACCTAGGATATCTTCTTCAATTTACTTTTAAAGGGATATAATTATCTTCCACAGAGGCAATTAGTCAGGTCACATCAACATCTCATTTTGGAAAATTCATGTTTCTTTTACGTAAATGATGCTGTTTTCCAGTTTCTTAAAACTTCACAAAAAACTTTTAAATATTTAGTAACCTTACCTTGAGCCTAAGGTTTAAAATCAGACACACTCATTCAACTGTTACCTCTACCACTTACTAGATTGGAATCAGATGAGAATCTGATCTATTAATCTCTGAGTATATAATAATCTATAAATGGTGATAATAATACCAAGTTTGTTGTGATTGTTAAATCAAATGACATAGCATTGGTAAACTAATTTAGAAATATAATATTTTTCTTTTCTGCTAAATATTGAAAATGCTATGTATATTTTTTGTCAAAAAGGCTATATTTTAATTTATAATTTTATATGTACCTGAAAGTCAGAAACAATTTCAAGTTTGTTTTAATAATTTCTTATGTATCAGTTATATATTAGTATTTTGTGCTAAAGAGGCATTAGGATTTTTAATAGTTATTTTAAAATAATTAGATCTTATGTTTAAATATGTATTAAGAAGATTGTGTACTAGAAGTTCATTGAATAAAACCACTCAGTAATCAAATGTTTATTGAACATTATAGCTGAAATTACCCATAAAACCATATCTACATTAAAGCTCTTATAATTATAAACATAAGTGGAAATTATCTTCATTAGAATATAAATCTGAAAAATATAAATGGTAGTGGCAATAATAATAAGTAACAATATCTGTGGACAGTTTTTGAGAATTTACCATCCCAGTCACTGTTCTTAATTTGCATTATCCTATCTTTTTCTCACTTTAAAGATACTATATACTCTTGCCCCAATTTACATGTAATGAAAATGAGTTACAGAGGTTATAAAACTTGTGCAGAATCTCACAGTTATTAAGGGATGAAGTGAACGTTAAAAATAGACTTAAATTTTTGGCTCTAAATTATATGTTCTTATCCACTCCTGAGATTTTTGGGTTTTTTTTCTCTTTTGATTTGTTTTTAGCTTGGTTTTTCTCATTAAAATTTAGGGAATATTTATTTATTTATTTATTTATTTATTTATTTATTTATTACCTTGGAGAGACACTGGTCTTTCATGTCTACATGACAACAAACTAATAATGTCAAGTTATTACCTCGATTTGAGTCACATTATCTCTTGTAGATGGTGTTAAGAATCTTTATTCACCCTCTTATAAAAGAACAAAATTCAAAATGGGAAAGGGCTATTTCTCTTAAGTCAGAGAACATCTTGCCCCAAACACCAACCTAAAAGACACACTCTTACCCTGGAACCATCACCATTTTTAATTTTGTAACATCAACATACTCTCTGAAGACCTTGGGGGAAACCTTGGCATCTCTAGGCTAGAGATAAAATTGTTATTATATTATCTTCCCCAAATTATTAAGGCAGTGCTTTATCTTGCCTGTTCTGTAAAGAATAATGTGGCATCAGCATTATTCTGCTTAGTGGCTGTTATGTTGGAGAGGAGTACAAATTAGTATTTATGAACTTTTGTGTTGAAGGTCTGTGTGTGTGTGTGTGTGTGTGTGTGTGTGTGTGTGTTTGATGACAGCGTGTGAACATGATTGCATTATTTGAAGAACTGCATTGCAAGGTGATTATTTCAGCTGTTGGTATATCTAAGTTACATTACATTATTGACATTCAACAGTGAACTGATCTATGGCATTTTATAGGATATAGGAAAGATTTTAGAACTATTATTCATGTGTATATTTCTAAATGTAATTGTTTGAAAATTAGTTTTGTTGCATGATTCTCATCAAACAACTTGAAATTCTGTTTATGTCTTTGATGAGCATTAAGGTAGTTTTTATAATTTATAGTCACCCAATACTTTGGAAAGCTGAGACCAATTTTTAATCCATACAGTATTTATTCACCATAAGTCATAGTTTCATTTTTGAAATGAAAACCAACCATTTGTGCTTTTACAAATGGTTGGTTAATATAAATTTCTGTAAGGTGTTTGTATAGTAATTTTACTAGGAGTCCTATGCTTTATTCTTTCTATATTGATGAAACATTATAAATAAACATTTAAAAACTGAAACATAATTAGTGATATTATAAAATATTTAGGTTTTGAATGACTCTGCTTTTCATGGTTTATTTGATAATATGGTTTGAACATTTATTTATTTTAACAATTAGGCACTCGTACATTTTAAATTTTTGTAACTTTTAGTTTGTGATTTTGTGATTGTGTATAATTCCATTTAAAAGATTTCAGTTAGGGATCCCTGGGTGGCACAGCGGTTTGGTACCGCCTCTGGCCCAGGGCCTGATCCTGAGGTCCTGGGGTCGGGTCCCCCGTCGGGCTTCCTGCGTAGAGCCTGCTTCTCCCTCTGCCTTTCTCTCTCTGTGTCTCTCATGAATGAATAAATAAAATCTTAAAATTAATTAAATAAATAATTAATTAAAAAACATTTCAATTAACTCAAGCTGTTTACATCGGAGACTTTTTTTTTTAAATCTATGATGCTAGAATAATTTTGAGACATCAAACTAATATTTTAAATAAAATTGAAAGGATTAATTTTCACTTTAGGGGATATTTACTATTTACAAAATGTTAATGAAAACACTACAGTATATTAAGATGAATTCTTAAATTCTAGGGTAATAAAGGTTAGTAGAAGATGGAAATGTTCCAATGAAGGAGAAAATACAATAACCATATGGAGAGAGTTAGTGATCAAAGTATATGTGTTGGCTTGATACTCATTCGTTTGTTCTTTTACATATTCATGAGGTATTTATAAAATATAGGGTGACATATTAATGCATATAAATAAATAATCTGACCTAATATATGGAATCATTTAATATTTGAATAACAAATATTTAAGCTGATGTATGAGTAATGAGTTTTAGATTAGTAAAGAATGAAGAATAACTTTCAAAGCATACTTAGGTGCAAGTAACATTCTTCTAATTAGAATTTGTATCTCAATTATTTTCTTTCCTATTTACCTAATATATTTAGTGTTCTTTATCTTCAAACAATTAAAATCTCTCCTCGAGAAATATATTTGTTATATCTGCAGACTCATTTCCTTGCTCTTAACAGCAGCAATATTCATATCTAAATATCATCATTTACTCAGGACTTCCATGCATACACTATCTCATCCCATTTTACTCTTTAGTGCAGTGCATACGTGTGTAAAATTTTATTTATATTTTATCTGTTTTTTTTTTTTTTAGTGAGATTTAGGTTTCATGAGAATATGGACTTTGTTTCTGTCTCTCTCTCTTCAACTATATTGACACTAGAAGAGTGCATATTAAATGGCAGTCATTATGTCAGTATTGGTCAGAAAAAAATAAAGGGAATACATGTACAACAATACAAATATGAGGAAGCATAGTTTCCTAACAAGGCAGAAAGGAGTTGCTGTTTTTGTTGGAGTTGCTTCTCGATATAAAGGCTACTTCTGTCAGAGAGAGGCAAAATGACACAATGTGTATTAGGACTAGTAAGTTTGGGAGTTTTATTGCTGGAGGTTGCTATCTTCTATTTTCATGGTTTATAAGAGGTAACGACATTTGCTACGTGTGACGTGTTTACTGTATCACATGACATAATACTGAGTAATGTTCAAAAAGTGATGAGTTGTGACATTAAATAACTCTCAGATGAATAATTCACTAATCATTTGATCTCACAGAATATGACTTTTATTGATAAACTCTAAACAAGCCATTATTCTTTTCTTTCAGGAAATATTTTCTCCAACATGCTTTCTAATTTTTTTAAGTGGCTTCACTTTATTTCATTTTTTTCTGGTAATCTCAAGTTTTTATTTAACTTCCAATTATTTAACAGATAGTGTAATGTTAGTTTCAGGAGTAGAATTTGGTAATTCATCACTTACCATATAACACCCAGTGCTCATCACAAGTGCCCTCCTTTATACCTATCACCCACTTAGCTCATCCCCTGCCCACCACCCCTCCAACAACCTTCAATTTGTTCTCTATTGTTAAGAGTCTGTTTCATTATTTGCCTATATCTTTTTGTTCTCCCCTATGTTCATCACTTTATCTCATTTTAGATCTTTCTTTTCCCGTAGCCACCCCCATGTGTCATTTATGATTACAGCTATACATTTATATCTCTTGAAGACCACATCTGGTTCTTGAGCATAAAAAATACTGGTGAAACTGGTAGATAATTTCTTGTACACATTTCAAAGTCTTAGTAACACGGAGAGGCTAGTGTATGCATAAAGCAATTGATAACATTCAGTTATATGAGAAATACTTGCTCTAGTGTTACTGTATTACAAGCACTGAATTAAACCATGGGCATCCAAATCTGAATAAGGCAAGATCCTTTGTTCTCAAGAAGGTAATTGTCTAGTGGGGTAGACAAACGTCATGATACACCTTAATAAATGCTAATACACGTATAACACAAAGGATATAACAGAGAAGTAAACACTGTTGCAAATGTGACTGTTTAATGTCAATGAATGAGTAGGATTTCCCCAGCAGAAAATATTGGCAAGGGCTATCTGGTGCAAGAAGATATCAAGACTTCCAGAAGCACAAACGATGAATGTTAATGTCTTATGAAAACAATTAAAAACTTCGTCAGTATTTGTGTCTCACTGGATATGTAAAACTAAAGAAGTAGCTTGCAGATTGAGTGAGTAGATGTTAATAATAATAACCCAGGGGTATCCCTGGGTGGCTCAGCGGTTTAGCACCTGCCTTCCGCCCAGGCAGTGATCCTGGAGTCCCGGGATGGAGTCCCATATCAGGCTCTCTGGATGGAGCCTGCTTCTCCCTCTGCCTGTGTCTCTGCCTCTCTCTCTCTGTGTCTCTCATGAATAAATAAATAAAATCTTAAAAAAATAATAACCCAAATAGGAAATACTAAAAAAGATCAAACATATATGTGTCAAAATTATGTATAAATAATATGTTGAATTTGATGTATTGAATGTATTCACTTATTTTTCAACAACAATAACAAAAATATGTACTCTAGAGTTGATCGGGTCTAAGGCAAACTTGGTCCCACTGAAGTACAGAACATTTGTTCATTTTACCCTTCCTCTGTTACCATTGAAGATAGACAATGAAGTAGTTTGTCTTGTTTTAATTGGATTTTGAGAAAGAGAGAAATCTCTTTTACTGAGAAAAGATAGGGAAAACTTGGAAATTCTATGGATCCTTCCAATCTCTTCTAATCTTAAGAAGGTCCTTAATATATGAATAATCCAGAAAAAGCTCTTGCTTTATTGCATTTATGTCAGAATAATGTTATTTTATAGATAATACTGAAAATTTTTTTAATAAATATCAAAACAGTTATTGCTTATATTAGTTGAAAATAAGGGCAAATGTGTACTGCTACATATGTATCCTTTAATAAATACTTAAAATAAAAAGTAATCACATGCCTAATGTTTGTATATATTGTATAAATGAACACCATATTCATTCTGTTATAATATTGTAAGTCAAATCACAAACACAGATAATATGGAAGCACACTATCATGCAGTAACTGCATATTAGGAACAAAAAAGAAAACAAAGAAATAGGCAAACTCACTAATAGGAATTCCAAACAAGCATTTTAAGATGTTGAAGAATACTAAAACTTTCAATAGATATTTTCTCAGATTCATATAAGGAGAAAGTAAAATCAAGCACTGAAATTCCAAGTTCTAAAAAATGACTTTGCATAATTGAAATTCTAAGGATTTAAAAAGGCTCTTCAGCTTAAAATTGGAGATATTACTGAAACATCTGTAGATTTATAATAACGGGGGGTTGGGGGAAAAAGCAGTGAGTACAGGATGGCTATGTTATTAAATTCAGCAGAGATTTACCAAGAGGTTGTAAAATGCAAGGCAGTATAAAGACCCAGTTATAAAGCTTCTGTTTTTAGCAAAATTCTAGATGAAATCCAGGTAGAGAAACAAATCATGTAACCATAGCGGGGGACCAGATTGCTCATTGCCTATGAGAAAAAAAAATCCCCAAGCATTTAGTTTACAGTGGTACCAGACTTGTGGGGAACACGTGAAGACTAGCCTCTTCTCTTTCAAGGAGGGCCTCTGCCTGGCTTAGGGTGGTCTCTAGCCCTTAGTGTCTTTAGGGTCTACCTCAACTGCACAGTGCCTCCTTGTCCCTTCTAGGCTTAGCTCACAATTAATAGCAAAGAAAAGCTTGAAAATTTCAGAGAGATGGGGGATATTCTGACAGGAAATTCAAGAGTTCCCATTATGTGGGTGGAGGCTGGGTCAGATCTGAATTGCAGTGCATCTTCCTCTGCTCAATGCTACTTGTATCATTTCATGGGTGTTTATCACTAATGTATACTTTCACTTCATTTACCCTTTCAGCCTCTGCTTAAAGAACCTATAAGCAACAGTTTGCATTAAGTCAGGTGCTTGACAGATTCTCAAACAGATCTAGCATGTGGCTGCTTCATGGCCTTTGCACATGCTCTGAATAGGACCTTCACTGTTAACTGTACCTAAAATGCAATGCAACTCCAGACCTCTCAACCTCTCTGTTTTGTTCTGTTTTTTTCCTTAGTGCTTTCCCCCCATTTAGTCCACTATATTTTTAATAATTTGTCTTGTAAACCATCACTGTTCCCTCAATAGAATGCTGGTCTTATGAGGACATGGATTTCTATTTATTTTTTGAATTGACATATTCTCTAAGCCATAAGTGGAGCTTAGAACATGATTGGAACTTATTATTTGTTGCATGAATAAATATGAAAACCAGAAAGTACCCAAAGTCCATAGAATATTACCCGTATAATTCCATTATAAGTGAGAAAAAGAACACAGAAAAACTAGAAACCCAAGCAGTATATATTTGACTTTAATATATGTAAACACTGTAAAAAATGAGATAATTATTGACATGAGATGCCAGATACTATTTTCCTTGATATGAAAGAGACACTTTATTTGAAAGGAGAATATGAGGGCCTCAGTTGTTCCAGTACCAGCACTGTTCTATTTTAAAAGCTTGTTTATGGAAAATTATTACTTGTTTTATGATGATTATTACCTTGGGGTTATGATTACCATGGGGTTATACAGTTACCAGAAAGATGAGCTGCTTCAGGTCTACCCAAGGTAGCAAAGGCAAATATAAATAGATTATTAAAGCCTTTTTGAAAATAGTGAAATGCTCTGTAAAAGAGATTAGCTCAGATAATATTTAAATCTCTGTATTTCAATAGATATGACATGTATTTAAATTTATAATGTAGCTTTTATCATTTTTGTGATTTTTCTCTTATTTGGAAATTTAGATTATTTAAAATTGTATCCATCAAATGCTACCAAGTGCTAAAACTTTGAAATGTGAATAAATCTAGTAAGGACAATTGAATTTCTCTAAGTATAAGGAGATGTTGATTTACCTAATGAGAAATCATAATTTACACTGGAATGCATTGAAATACAAGAATCATTATTTTCTTTTGATCTAGAATTTTATCCAAGAGTAATTTTCATCACTTTTTCCATTGAATTAAATATGTTGTAATACTTACTTTTATGTATGGGACAACTATATAATCATTGGCTAGAACTTTGATAAAGAGCTTCGAGGATAAACGATTCTATCTGTGGATTTACAGGACACATATGCTTTGAGCAATGCTATCTTTGCACTGCAGACGCTAGCTAGTTCAATCTCAGTGGCAAAGTGTGTGAGAGGATAGACTGGATAAAAAGGTAATATCCTCCCTAACTTAATCAGTCTTCCATGGTGAGCGGCTAAGCTTGTAACTGCTATTCAGAAAGATGTTCATTAAGGTTTCTGAAGCGTCCTTCACCTTGCAGGAGACAGGCCAGTTTATCGGATTGCTTAAATTAACAAGCAAGATGTTCTTTGCAATACCTTTTCCTGAAGTTTGGTATACTTACTCTCTGCCAGCCAAGAGCTGTAGTCTGATAGGGAAATATGTTTTTTATATGTGAAACTCAGGGTCAGTTTTATGTTTTAATTTGTAGAACTACATTGGAAATATTATGGAATGCTCAGGACATTTTAGGGGTTAAGTTTTTAAAATGTGGCTCTAAAACCAGGGACAAGTGGGAAAGGATTTGGGTATTTGTTAAACCTGATTTATTTTTAAAGGAAATATCAAGAAGGACATATGCATTATTCTAAAATATATAGGACAGCACTGTTTGGGATATGAAATGTCATCCTTTGGGGAAGCAAATGTTATGAATGTATTTCTAAATTTAAAGGTGTTTACAAAGAGGAAATGAGGGAGTAACTAAAAGATTGGTTTTCAAAATATAACACTAAGCAGCTTTTTGCTACACTATTTGAAATAAGATACCGTATTATTATAATTGCCCTTACAGAGCCAAGTCAAGAATCTCTGCTAAGCTCTCTCTCCAAGGACTGTGCTAACACTGTGGTGCTCTTCTACCATTCATTGAACATTTTACGCTGAACATGGCTCTGGCACTGTGGGAGAATAAAAAAGAAGAAGAATTCATGCATTCTGTTCCGATGAGTCGAAGGAGTTAAGAAAATTACCTATCTCCAGTCTCCTTGAAAATCGACCTTACTGCCTTCCTCACCAGTAAAATTAGAGTAACAACAGCTAAAAGCTCTGCTGATACACAATTTCAGATTGATTTCACTTACTTTCCCTCCTTTTCATCTTTCGGTTTTCAAAATAAAGCAAATTAAATATATTTGACTCTGATAACAAAACAATATATTTAATAGAAAGAGTAGAATATGCGGATTTAGTTGACAGTACAATTTTATTTATTTGTTTATCTATTTGTTTATTTATTTTTATTTCAAGTTTTTTTTTAATTTCAAGTTTTTATTCAAAATCCAGTTAGTTAACATATGCAGTAGTATTAGTTTCAGGAGTAGAATTTAATAATCCATCATGTACATATAACACCTAGGACTCATCACAAGTGGCCTCCTTAATACCCATTACCCACTTAACAAATCCTCCCAACCATCTCCCCCCCCCATCCTAAGTTTGTTCTCTATAGTTAAGAGTCTCTTTTATGGTTTCCCTCTTTTTTCTTCCTCATTGTTCATTTGTTTCTTAAGTTCCATATATGAGTGAAGTCATATGGTATGTTTCTCTGGCTAACTTCATTTAGCATAATACTCTCTAGCTCCATCTACATCATTGCAAATGGCACAATTTAATTCTTGTTGATGGCTGGGTAATATTCCATTATATATATATATATGCCACCTCCTCTTTATTCATTCACCACTCAATGGACTTCTGGACTCTTTCCATAATTTGGCTATGGTTGATAATGCTGCTATAAACATAAACGTTGGGGTGCATGTGCCCCTTTGAATCAGTAAATACCTAGCAGTACAATTACTGGGTTGTAGGGTAGTTTTTGACTTTGTGAGGAACCTCCATACTTTTTCCAGAGTGGCTACACCAGTTTACATTCACACCAACAGTGCAAGAGGATTCCCCTTTCTCTGCATCCTTGTCAACACTTGTTGTTTCCTGTGTTGTTAATTTTAGCCATTCTGACACATATAAGGTGATATCTCCTTGTAGTTTTGACTTGTATTTCCCTGATGTTTAATAATGTAGGGCATCCTTTCATGTGTCTGCTAGCCATCTGAATGTCTGCTTTGGAAAAGGGTCTAGTCATGTCTTCTGTTCTTTCTTAACTCGGTTATCTGTTTGGGGGGCATTGAATTTGATAACTTCTTTATAGATTTTGTATAATAACCGTTTATCACATATGTCATTTGCAAATATATTCTCCCATTCCAGAGGTTGTCTTTGAGTTTTGTTGATTGTTTCCTTCACTGTGCAGAAGCTCTTTATCTTGATGAAGTCCCAGTAGTTCATTTTCACTTTGGTTTTCCTTGTCTCTGGCAATGTGTCTAGTAAGAAGTTACTTTGGCCCAGTTCCTAGAAATTGCTGCCAGTGTTCTCCTCTAGGATTTTGATGGTTTCCTGTCTCACATTAAGATTCTTTTATCCATTTTGAATTTACTGTTCTGTATGGCTTAAGAAAGTGGTCTAATTTCTTTCATTTACATGTTGCTGTCCAGTTTTTCCAACACCATTTGTTGAAGAGACTAAACTGTCTTTTTTTTTCCCAAAGGATATTCTTTCCTGCTTTGTTGAAAAATATTTGACCATATAGTTGTGGGTCTATTTCTAGGTTTTCTATTCTGTTCCATTGATCTACGTGTCTATTTTTCTGCCAGTACCATACTGTCTTAATCACTACAGCTTTATACTATAACTTAGTCCAGAAATGTGATGCCTCCAGCTTTGCTTTTCTTTCTCAAGATTGCTTTGGATATTTAGAGTTTTTTGTTGTTCCATACAAACCTTTGGATTGTTTGTCTTAGCTCTATAAAAAATGCTGATGGTATTTTGAAAAGAGATTGCATTAAATGTATAGACATGTTTTGAGTAGTATAGACATGTTTTGAGTAGTATAGATATGTTGGACATAACAAACAATATTTGTTTTTCCATTCCATGAGCATGAAATGTTTTTCCATCTCTTTGTGTCATCTTCAATTTCTTTCATAAGTGTTCTATAGTTTTCAGAGTACAAATCTTAACACCTTTTTGGTTAGGTTTATTCCTAGGTATTTTATGATTTTTGATGTAATTGTAAATGGAATCTATTCCTTGATTTCTCTTTTTGGTGCTTTATTATTGCTGTATAGACATGCAACAGATTTCTACATGTTGATTTCATATCCTTTACTGAATTCATGTATGAATTTTAGTAGTTTTTTTTGGTGGAGTCTTTTGGGTTTTCTACATGGAGTATCATGTTGTCTGTGAAAAATGAAAGTTTGACTTCTTCCTTGCAGAATTGGATGCCTTTTATTTCTTTTTGTCTGATTGCTGAAGCAAGGACTTCCAGTTCTGTGTTAAATAGCAGTGATGAGAGTGGACATCCCTGTATTGTTCCTGACAGTAGAGGAACAGCTCTTAGTTTATGTCCATTGAGGATGATATTATGTGCATGTCTTTCATACATGGTCTTCAGGATACAGAAATATGTTCCTCTATCCCTACTTTATTCAGAGTTTTTATCAAGACTGGATGCTGTACTTTGTCAAATGGTTTTTCTGAGTCTACTGAGAGGGTCATATGGTTCTTATCCTTTCTTGTATTAATGTGATGTAACTCATTGACTGATTTGCAAATACTAAACCATCCCTGAAGAACAAGAATAAATCCCACTTGATCATGGTGAATGATTCTTTTAATGTATTGTTGTATTTGATTTGCTAGTAATTTGTAGAAATCTCTGCATGCGTGTTCATCAGAGGTATTGGTCTGTAGTTCTCTTTTAGTGATGTCTTTGTCTGATTTTGGAATCAAGGTAATGCTGGCCTTATAGAATGAGTTTTCCCTCCATTTCTATTTTTTTGGAACAACTTGAGAAAAATAGATATGAACTCTTTAAATGTCTGGTAGAATTTCCCTGGGAACCATCTATCCCTGGAATTTTACATGTTGGGGGATTTTTTATTACTGATCAATGTCTTTGCTGGTTACAAATCAAATTTTCTATTTCTTTGTGTTTCGGTTTTGGTAGTTTTTATGTTCCTAGGAATTTATCTGTTTCTTCCAGGTTGCCCAATTTGATGGTATATAATTTTTCATAATACTATCTTACAATTATTTTTATTTCTGTGGTGTTGGTTATGATCTCTCATTTGTGATTTTATTTGGATCCTTTCTCTTTTTAATAACTGGCTAGGAGTTTATCAATTTTATAATTTCTCTCAAAGAATCAGTTCCTGGTTTCATAGGTTCTACTAGGTATTTTTTTTTTGTTTGTTTGCTTGTTTTTGTATCATTTATTTGTACTCTAATCTTTATTAATCCCTTCTTCTGCTAGCTTTAGGCTTTGTTTGTTATTCATTTTTTAGGTCCTTTAGGTATAAGGCGAGGTTGTGCATTTGAGATTTTTCTTCACTCTTGAGGTAGATATCTATATTGCTATATACTTCCCTCTTTTGACAGCTTTTACTTCATCCCAATAGTTTGGGACCTTCATGTGCTGATTTTCAATTCTTTCCACGTATTTTTAAAAATTTCTTCTTATTTCCTGACTGACCCATTCATTCTTTAGTAGGATGATCTTTAGCCTCCATGTATTTGTGGTCTTTCATAATTTTTTCTTGTGGTTGACTTCAAATTTCACAACCTTGTGGTCTGAAAAGATGCATGGTATGATCTCAATCTTTTTTACTTGTTGAGGCCTGATTTGTGACCTACTATGTGATGTTTTCTGCAGAATGTTGTGTGAACTAGAAAGGAATGTATATTCTCCTGCTTTAGGATGAAATATTCTGAATATATTTGTTAGGTCCATCTGGTCCAGTGTGTCATTCAAAGCCATTGTTTCTTGTTGATTTTCTGTTTAGATGATCTGTCCATGGCTGTAAATGGGATATTAAAGTCCCCTACTATTATCATATTATTATCAATGAGTTGCTATATGTTTCATATTAATTAAATTAATTATTAATTTTGGTGCCCCTCAATATTTGTGGAGGCATAAATATTTACAATTGTAAGATCATCTTGGAGACAGACCCCTTTATTATGATGTGGTGCCCTTCATCTCTTGTTAAAGTCTTTGGTTTAAAATCTAGTTTGTCTGATATAAGTATAGCTATTCTGGCTTTTTTTTTTTTTACTTCTATTAACTGATAAATTGTTCCCCATCCCCTCACTTTCAGTTTATAGGTGTCTTACATCTATGAGTTTCTTTGAGACAGCATATAGATGTGTGTTGGGTTTTTTGTTGTTGTTGTTGTTTGTTTGTTTGTTTGTTTTTCCCATTCTGATACCCTGTGTCTTTTGATTGGAGCATTTGGTCAATTTATGTCCAGAGTGATTATTGATAGATAAGAATTTAGTACCATTGCATTACTTGTTGTTTATGGAGATTTTCCCTGTTCTCTACTAGTCTTTGTTGCTTTTAGTCTTTCTCTTCCACTAAGAATCTCCTTTAATAGTTTTTGCGGGGCTGGTTTAGTGGTCATGACCTCCTTTAGTTTTTGTTTGTCTCAGAAACTCTTTATCTCTCTTTCTATTCTGAATGACAGCCTTGCTGGACAGTGCATTCTTGGCTGCATTTTTTTTTTTTTCTAATTCAGCATGTTGAATACATCTAGCTTCTTTCTTCTGGCTTGTCCAGTTTCTGTGGAGATATCTGCTGTTAACCTCATTTTTCCTCCCTTGTAACTTAGGGACTTCTTTTGTCTTACTCCTTTAACATTCTTTCTTTATCTCTCTATATTTTGCAAATTTAACTATGATATGTCTTAATGTTGACTTGTTTTGTGAATTTTGATGGAAGTTATCTGTACTTCCTGGATTTGGATGTCTGTTTGTTTCCCCAGATTAGGGAAGTTTCTAGCTCTAATTTACTTAAGTAAACCTTGTGCTCCTTTTTGTCTCTCTTCTGGGACTCCTGTGATATGAATGCCATTACACTTTATATAAATTCACTGAATTCCCTCGACCCACATTCATGATCCAGTATTTTTCTTTTCTTCTTCTTTTCAGGTTTATTGTTTTCCATCATTCTATCTTCTGTATCATGTATTCATTCTTCTATGTCTTCCATCCTTGTTTCATTATATTCAATTGGTGTCACATCTCAGTTATAGCATTTTCATTTAGATCTTTGATCTCAGTGGTAAGAAACTCTCTGGTGACTTCTATATTCTTCTCAAGCCCTGCTAGTATCCTTTTGATTGTTGCTTTAAATTCTGGATCAGGCATATTACTTAGATCTGTTTTGATTCAATCCTTTGCCATGACCTTTTATTGTTCTTTATTTTGGAATGAATTCCTAATTCTTGGCATTTTGTCTAGGTCTCTGTCTTCTTCTCTGTTTAAGAAACTCTGTTATATTTCCTGCATCTGTTCATAATGGCTTTATGAACAAGAGGTCATATCTGTCCGGGACCTGGCACTTCAGGAACTCTCTCATGTATTCTATGTGCATGCTACTGCTGTATTTTGGCTGGTCTTTCCCTCAGGTCATGCCTCTGTGGAGTTTCTCCTTGCCTGCAGTGGGGATCGTTTGAATCTTGGCCAAAGTGTGGCAAGTTTTAACTTGCTGTGCTCTGGTCTTTTTGTTAAAAGAGACATGATATTAGTCCCACTATAGTTAAAGCTTTACAGAGCTCTACAGTCAGTAGACATGGTACCTGCAGGGAATTTGTGCTGGTCTTCTAGGTGAGGGGCCCTCTGCTCTGGTTCTCAGGTATACTTGCCCAAGAAAAGCAGCACCTGCAGATCACAGGGGAGCAGGACTTGGTGGAAGAGGCTTAGGCTGCCACTGTTGGTGGTGTGCTGCTTATTGAAGTTAGTTTATACCAAATGGTGGGGGGCGGGTAGAGAAATGGCACTAGCCACTCCTTCATTCCTGGAGAGGGGTGTTTGCACCCACTGCTCCCTTGGGTTCACTCCCAGAAGAGTGAACAATCTCTTCTCATGTGTTCCAGGTGTCCCTCAGTTCCCTGCCTTTACCTTGTGTCTGGCCCATCTACTCCCCAGCAGTGCAGTGCACCTGGGTTCTATCCCAGGCAGGCTTACCAAGTTTTAAACCTCTAAGCTTTAAGGACCTAAAGTGGCACACACTCATACTGGTTCTCTGAGGGAGGGTCTTATCATGCTGAGACTAATGCAGTTTTATTCCAGAAGGGCAAGCATACCAAAGGGCTAGCTGTGGAGTTTGGAATAAAGTGTAGCAAAAAGCTGGTGTCCAAGTTATCCACCCTCAGCTGGGGTTTCCACACCTCTGCTGAGGGGTGGGATGGGGTAATGTGCCCACCAGCAATTTTGTCCCTGAGGTGGAGTGCCACCTCTCTGTAGCATTCCAGCTGTTCTCTCTTTAAATCTCAGGTCAAATTGGTAGGTGTTCAGGATGATTTGAAAGTTATCTAGGTTGTTGGTGAGACCCGGGATCGAGTCCCACGTCAGGCTCCCTACATGGAGCCTGCTTCTCCCTCTGCCTGTATCTCTGTGTATCTCTCTCTCTCTCTGTCTATCATGAATAAATAAATAAAGCCTTTTAAAAAATGCACCAGATAGAGGGGAAGGGAGAAGAAATGGGTAGGAAGTATCAGAAAGGGAGACAGAACATGGAAGACTCCTAACTCTTGGAAACTAACTAGGGATAGTGGAAGGGGAGGAGGGCGGGGTGTGGGGGTGACTGGGTGGCGGGCACTGAGGGGAGCACTTGACAGGATGAGCACTAGGTGTTATTCTGTATGTTGACAAATTGAACACCAATAAAAAATAAATTTATTATTAAAAAAAAAATGCACCGGATTCTTCCAAGATGGAAAGGCCCTTGCAGGGAACTTGGGCAGGATCCCAGAAGGGGCAGTAGAGCCCCAGGTTCCCGAGGTCACTAACAGAGGCAGTGCGCCCCAGGGCAGACCGCACCACACCCCACGGACCCAGCTCAGTAAAGGGCTGGAGCGCACCCCTGTGGGGCCAGGGAGCAGCTCGGACAGTGGCTCCGGGGGAGGGGGCTGCGCAGCCCTGGGGTGGGATCCCAGCACCGCAGGCCCCGCATCGCAGGGCCCAGGGGACACAACCAGAATACTGTGCAGGGAGGGCACAGGACAGTGAGGACGCTCCTGCAGCTTGGCATCCCCGAGCTGGGCAGGTCA